>NW_027131256.1:15000000-17500000 GCF_026122565.2 Emydura macquarii macquarii | reverse complement strand
TTGGATTCGGCCAGACTGAATTACTGCCAAAGCAGTTCCTCTTGCTGTACATTGATACACCTGCTTCCACTCCCAGTTGAAACCAGGAACATCAGAGATATATGGAATGGGGGGTGGAGGGAGGCGGGAGCCAGGCAGAGATTTTCAAAAGGTGCAAATGGGAGCTGGAACTTTAAGGTAGCTGGATACCTAACTACTCTTTGTGTCTTCTGAAAAATATTGGTGGAGAGGGAGATTTTTCAATCTTTGGACAAAGATTCAAGATAATTATTTTACCCCAAGTGACTGGCTTTATACCTACTGCATAGGACCCTCATTATATTTAAAATTCACCTTAAATTGTTCTAGAATGACAAAATAGGACTAGGGACATAGAACAGGCTAACAAATGTTTACAAAATAAGGGCTGAATCCTGCAAACACTTACTACTAAATATAGCATTTACGACCGAGTGGAATCAAAGGACTGTGTCTGGTAGTAAGAGTTTGCAGAATCAGGCACCCGTTTTCTTCCAAACCTTCCTGGACAACTAACAAAATGAAATCATGGGTAGTCTACTAATAGCTGTAAAAAAACCTGATTTGATTCAGAAAAAAAAGTTAGAGGAGGAGATGATAGTCAGGACTTCTGGGTTCTCTTGCCGACCCATTAACTTTGAACAAGTCACCGACCCACTTTCTGCTTCAGTTTCCCTATCTGTGAAAAGAAGAATAATGCCATATACCTCACACTGGTGTGGCAGGATTAGTTAATGTTTATAAAGTGTTTTTATGTGCTAGCTTACCCCTGAGGATCTCAAAGCAAAGTATTTTTATTACAATGGACATGGACATTTTTATCACCTGCAGGATGAGATTAAGTACAAAGGACTAAAAAAAGGGCATCAAAGAACTGTCTTCATGTTCATAAGGTGGCGTGTATGTAAATATATCAAGCTACAGTCTCCTCACGCCTCAGCTAGTTAATAAAAAGGCAAACAAGCCACCATTCTGAGCTGAATGCCTCTAACTTATTAATTCCTTACAGACAATTTAAGGAGATAGAAAACCTCTGAAGCATGTAAATTCCATTGTAAATGCAAGTGCTTTTAACCCTGTATAGTTGTGTCAGGGCTCCGAAGCACACCCTGTCAGCCCTCCAATGTCAGACGGCATTCTCCCAGGTCTGACGCTCAGCTCAGCGCTATTATTCTTCAGCTGAGGATCCACAGACTCTAAGGTCAGAAGTCATCTAGTCTGACCTCCTGCACAATGCAGGCCTCACCCACCCACTCCTGTAATAAACCCCTAACCTAGGACTGAGTTATTAAAGTCCTCAAATCATGGTTTAAAAAGACTTTAAGGTACAAAGAATCCACCAGTGAGTGAGCCGTGCTCCATGCTGCAGAGGAACGGCTGCCTCAAACAGCCAGTTTAAGAAAATCAGGGTGAGGTGAGGGGAAACAGCTGCAGTCAGACTATTACTCTTCACGTACAGAAAGAAGCTCAAAAGAGCAGTGGGCAAGGGGTTTATAATAGTGAAGCCACTTTAACTCGCACCAGAAGTGACCATCCAAGACTCTTGGCTAGCAGAGCTGACTCCTAGGCACTAGTTTGAAATCCATTCCTGAGTATAGTCATTCTGTTTCTCAAGGAGGGAAACTCACCCCCTCAACTCCTTCCCCCACACACACCTGCAGAGGATTCCAAAAGGCCAATGGCTCTTTTAATTCTTCCTAATAACGTTTTTAATTAGCAAAGGTATTTTTAAAAGACGGAGTTCTGCCTTATGGCCTTGTGTCTCCTCCTGTTTAATTCTGCAGGGAAGTCACATGATGGAACTTCAAAAATTGCAGAGGATCAGGTTTCACGGGCACCCAAAAGTTGCATGCTTGTCTGAACCTTCTCCAAACCATCTGAACCCTTAGGTAGGAATGACTGGGCTGGAATTCTCCCAGGAACAGTATTTGCTCTCAGCTATCAAAACGAATGCAGGATGTGTGTAAAGGGCATAATTATTTCCTTACTTGCCCCAGTTATACACATCTATAGCTACACCGCGTTCAGTGAAATTACTCCTGATTTACAGTAATTGAGAGCAAAACCAGACTTAATATATTGACAGATACTCACTCCAGTGAGAAAGTGTGCTGCTACATTCTGGGTGAGGTGCAGGTGATAGAATCCTTTGGCAGTCTGGACAAGAGGGATTTACAATAGCCCAGCTGTGAGGTTTGAGGGCCTGAATAGCAGCAAGATTACTACTGTCCGAGAACAGGAGCAAGTACTACACAGGATTTGAACCTGGTAGAAAAGAACCCCGATCCTCTCTGCCACCTGCATCTTCATGTCCCGAGAGCGATAATTGGAATCGTCAAGAACTGATGGAATTTTACCACCAGGTGAGCTCATCAGCTGATTCCTGGCAGGTTATTCCATCTGCTTTTTCCAGCTTACTCCCTTGTGTGTGTGTCTATTTTTTGTTACAAGAAGCCTCAGCAGTTTCATGGCCACCTCCTAGAACTGAAGTGATTGTTGAGTCAGAGATTGAACAGGAGATTGGGTGCACTCCTACCTAAGTGCAAGCCAATATTGCAAGACAAGTTAAATGCTGAATTGCAATTAAACATCAGCGCTTCAGAATGGCAGACAAAGGGAGGATTACACATGGCTGGGTTTTTCCATGTGTGACACGGTGTTCTAGTATAGTGAGAGAGAAATCAGACAAGTTACCTGACTTCCAAATCAGCAGCTGCTTTCTAAATACGTTTTCTGAAATGTCAGCCTTCTCCTAGCATCACGCAAAAAGGAATCTAATGTGCCATAGCATTCTTCTCTTTGGTTGAAACCAGAGCCGAAGAAGGCAAAACTTTACATTACAAGGAGATGTAAGTTAAAGAAATCTAGTAGAGCAATCTCTATGTGCAATAAAGATTTTTATGAAGGACTCTCCATGTAGCCTGCTCAGAAAAATAAAAAGTCATAGCACCCAAATAATTATTTATCTGTAAGCCTTGGAAGTACAATGGGCAAAATTTTCAAAAGTACCTAAGTGACTTAGATTTCTAAGTTCTCTTTTCAAAGGTAACTTAGGCACTTCTGAGTGTCTGTCTCATAGGAGAGTCAATGAGACTAAGTCTCTTAAGTGCCTAAGTGAATTTTGAAAATGTTATCTGATATACATTGGTATTTCATAAAACTATGTAAAGCAAAGTCCCTTGCCCTGAGGACATTAAACCTCACTCATATACAGTGCAACTGCAATCGAGTGCAGACATGGTGAGAGGAGAACAATGTTGGAAGGGAAAGAAGACAAAGCAGAGTTTACAATCTCACAACACAGAAAACTCACAACACAGAATCCTAATGCTCCAACAAGAAACTTGGAGAGAATAAAATAAACTCCAGTGGAATGTCCACAGCTGTGGTGAAACTGATTATACAGAGTGCTCTCTTTCTGTTCTGAATGAGAGGAAATGGTCTAATCGCTGTTGTTGAATCCACATCATGAAGACTGAAAGCTTGGATTTCCACCTCCCAAGATATGAGTAACTCTCATTGCCTTCAATAGAAGTTATTCTACCCTGCAGGGCCAGAATCATGCTCCAAATACCCATCTTGCACACACAGCAACTTTAAGTCTCTTTTGCTAGCACAGTACAAATGTCTCAGAGCCTTTTTCTGCTGCTGTCCTAAAGATGAACCTGACTAGGATAACTGACTCTCAATCCTCCAGACACAGCCACTGAAAATAACTTTATCTATTCTTTTTACAAATGTAAAATATTTTCCTCCTTCTCAGGACACAGACAGAAGGGTAATCCAGTCAAACGCCTAAACAAGTCCTTGGAAACTCAAGACTCCAGCCAACATTATTAGCAATTCACATATAATAAGCACTGTTTGTTGCAAGGAAAACCTTTACATCAACCTACTGCTGCAGCCAAGGCAAGGAGAGGTCCTAGCTAGATGTATGGCTCCAATAAATATAGAAGCCATTTCAGAAATTAAACTGACAGCCCAATTCTGCTCTTAGTTACACTGGTGTAAATCTACAATAACTGCACTGAAGTCAGTTGTGTTAATTCCTGATTTAAACCAACATAACTGATTGAGCTCTGGAGAATCAGAATCACACTCTGTCTCATTTCTCTTGAAAACCTTGAAATGCCTAAGTGATACCTTGCTTTTAAGCTTCAGGTTACAAATGCAAAAATGCAGGCATTTGGACACACAATTTTCCACCAACGTTAGTTTCAAGAGCAGATTTCTTATATGAATAATGAGAACATCCAAAAATAAACTGACTGGATCTTCAAAAAAGAAAACCAGTAATTGGAAAGGATATAAACCCATTCTTGAGGGCATAAGCCAAACTCTAGCTGAGAGTGTTGGGAAGAAGCTTTTCTGTGGACAGATTATTGATGGTTATTCCCTTTGAGTTTCTTTGAAGCAACCATTATTGGTCAGTATCAGACAGACGGAATACTGGACTTGTTGAACCACTTCTCTAACCTGCCATGGTAATTCCTACGTTTATTTTAAATCCTATTGAAGGTAAATGAGATAGGACTGCAAGGAGTGAAGCATGTATGGAAATGTAGTTTTTTCTCTGACAGCGACATATGGGTTGGTTACCCTACACCTAGTTATTATACTGCTGATTGGCACACTAAAATGTACTGGACAGAATCAGGCAAAAACTAACTACATAATTTTTTTTTTTTTAATTTCTAAATTCAAGATTCTGGTTGAACATACAAAACAAGAAAAAGGAAACCAAATCACTTTCCAAACTCACCACAGGGAGGAGCAGCGGATACTTCAGTGCTCCAGCGCAGCCCCTTGTTTTTCAGAAAGGATCCCCACCCTCTCTTTGTGGAAAGTGGGGACAGGTAGCGTTTCCACTAAACGTCATTCCCCAGAGCTCTGTGGGTTGAGGCCCCTTTAAATCCCAAAATGGGCTCCATAGGATCACTGCTAGCAGGGGACATCTTGGGAACATGCTGAATTAGCACATCTCCCTGCAGATCTGGCCACCTCTTATCTCCCAGTCAGAGCCAAAATGGGGAACCACGAGTGCCCTGGCTATTACAAGGCCACTCAGTGGGGAAAGGAGGGTACAGTCACCTTCAGCCACTGCAACCTGTGAAATTCTGTTATAAGATGCTCTCCATTATGGTGCAGCAAGAGCTGGGCGAATTTATCCCACAGACAGAAAAAACTAAAAATAAAATAAACAATAAAAAGATATAAATACCACAACTGAAGTAGCCATAGCCTGCAATAATGAATTACCTAGAGAGAACAAACATAGGAATAACATGCTGGTAATGTAAGTTAGAGAGAGAATTCTCTGTGCATACACAAAGAGATTAAAGGGTCAAATTTAGCACTCATTTATAGCAGTGTAAATTCAGAGTAATACCACTGACTTCCCTGGAGTTCATCTCATCCATGCACTTCAGAGGGGAGAAAGGATTCCATTTCAACTGCTGGGTAAAGGAGGAAGTGTTGTGCTATACTGGGAAACCCGTATCACAACTATCCAATGAAAAAGCAGACGCAAGAGCCTAACAGACTGTGGTTGCTACAAAGAAAGTCAAGCTACAAAGCAGATTTGATCAAATACAAGCTTTTTGGCAATTTTTCCCCCTCCCCAAGATCTTCTCAGCTGTATATATGGACAGCAGGAGATTTATCCACCAGTTAATGGTCACTGAGAAGTCTTTCCAATACTAACTGATTAGTTCCAAGGAGATTGTTGCAGATATGACTCTCAGTGTGCCCAGATATATTGGCTGGTAAAACCAAAGGGTTTTACAGTCAATGAAGGAAAGTTGAAAATCAATGCACCTGCTATATATTTTGTACGAGAGCAATTTTTTTTGTCAATAACAAAAACACAAAGGGAGGGAATTCCAATAATACAGGAGTTAAAGTTCCAATAAATACCTGACAAATTCTGCAAAAATCTCTAGTAAATATTCCTATTTTATAGGTTGTGTGCTCTGGGTATGAGGAAGTAGCATGTCTGAAAGGTTAACAGCAGATCATTTGGAGAGTTGAAAGAGATTCCAGCACATTTTGTCCCAATCTTCCTCTTGTGGTTATAATCTGAAAATCAGGTTTCCAAACGTGGAATAAATCATACTGGAGAATATTTGATTTGCTGCTAGCTTGTTTATCGGTTACGGTAGCCCCAGAAGAAAACAAATCAAGTTTTGTAGAAGGAAAAAAAATGAATGAAGACTTTTTTTTGTCATTCAAAAAATTAAGGAACAGGTATAAAACATGTTTAATACAATATTTATGTGCTATCTTTCATAGCAGCTAAAGAGAGAGAGAGAGAGAGAGAATGCATGCACATAGTTAAATCAACTGTCCCAAATGTAAGGCACCCTATTAATTCAGAACATCAAAATTACTCATATTAACAAGTAAATTGGAGTAATGAATGTAGTATTTAAGATTCAACGATGTGTAAGTGTTAGAGCAATAGAAAACACAGGAGTGGATAGTATCTCAGGAGGAATAGTGGATGATGCAGTCACAAGCAAAAAGGAGGGAACAAAGTATTATTTGTATTACAGTGTTACTACCAGCCTCTGCAGAGATGGGGGCCTCCCTGATTTAGGTACCCTACAAACATATGCTAAGAGACATTCTCCCCTGCCCTTGAAAGCTTTCAATCTAAACAGCAAAGATAGACATACAGTGAGAGGGGAAAGGGAAGCACAAAGTAACTTGCTCAGGATCACGCCTCACGTTAGTGGCAGAGACAGGAATAAAACCCACATCTTCCTGATCCCCAATGTACTCTTCAAAGCACTAGATCATGCTGCCTCTTCAAGTAAATGTCCCACTCTAAGATTCCTAGTTGAGGGATGGGGTTGGGTGGGGACAGGTTTTGGCGCTTCTGGCTACGGTATCTTGTACTTGCCTGGGCTCTGCAAGCTAACTGCAGCACTTTAGAACTAGCCTGTCAAAATGCACTGAGCCCAGATTCCATTCTGCTCCAGTGTCACCCGCTGGGCTGACAGCCATCTGTCTTGTATCCTTCTCACTCACTCACTCACACACACACCCTGGAAATACATTTCTGCATTCTGACTCTGACAGTGATGCAGGTGGCCCATATCAAAGGCAGAATTCCTCCTGGGGGTTTGTGATACAGCAGCAATTCTGACACCTGTTCAAGGGGACCAGTATGTAGTTCCACTGCAATGGGTATAGGGGCTTGCGCAGAGCAGCCAGGGGCATGGAGCTGAGGGGACAACAAGGGGATATGGGAAGAAGGAGAAAGGTGATAAATGGGGTAGGAAGTGAGGGCAGTTCTGAGGCTTGTGCAGAAGGAAGGCAGCCTGTGGGGATGGGGGCAAATGGGGAGCGCTGGGGAGGGGAGGAGGATTTTCAGTGGGAAGGAGGAGAGAGGAGTTGCACATTGGTAATGAGAATGGAGGACAAAGAGAGGGGAGTGTGCATCATCAGGGGAGCAGTAAAGAAAAGGGAAATATGGGGCACCTCCTTTGTAGTGCAGGAGCAAAACCCTGCTGAAGTGCACAAATTCCAGCTCACGCCACCGAGAATCCCCCTTCAGGGCCAGCCCTAGGAGGTCTGCCAGCTGTAGAAGCCAAGGAAACACCACATTACTCAATTCTCTGAGTCTTTGGGAGGGAATCACAGACCCTTGGTACTCCAGTTTAAATAAAAAGAACGGGTCTACTTCATCCCAGCTGTAAAGCCATTAGCTTCTGAGTTGTGTTAGGCCCAGCGTTTCCAGGATAAGCTGTGAACTGGATGCAGTAGATTTTGTCTGAGAAGTAAAACTATAAAAAAAACAAAAAGAGGACCTTTAAAATGAGACCAGATAAAAAGTCCTGTCGAAGCTCACCAATCTGCACTTTGCTAAATCATACATGTTAGAGTTTGAACCAAAAAAAATTGGTGGATTCTCCTCATCTCTCAAAGATTTAATAGCAGATGCTATGGTAAAGTCTTGTATTATGTTATTTCATTATTTTTGAAAAATATAGGACAGTACATTGACTAGTAGACTATGAAACATTATAAATAATTAAGACTTTCCTAACACTGCCAAAATAGGAAAATATATTTTGTGATGGAGTATTGTGATGTTTTCCTGGGGTGCCTAGGACTGAGTCACCTTATTCCCCCCCATCTCTCCCCCCCCCCCCCCCACACACACACACAGTCTCCAGAAAGAGGAAGACCTATTTATGCTTAAGTGGGTGTCAGCTCCTGACACCTCCAGTCTCTTAGCCATCCAAACAATCTCCTCAGGGCTATGCCAGCCCTTTCTTTGCCTTTCAGGTTGACAATAGGCACCCGCCCCTCCTTGAGCCCCTTTAAGGAGGTCCCCTGTAGTATTCAGCCCCTTGTCCATTGAACACTCATTGTTGTACCAGGTTTGCAGTTCCCAGGGGACCAGTACATACCAGGTCAACTGATTCAACTCAGGATAAGTTCTTGTATGAGACCACAGCACTGAGTTATGTTTATAGTGAAAACAATCATAAGTTTACTATCTAAGATTTAAGAGACAGTGAGTAAAGATAATAGAAACAGAAAAATTACATACAGAACAAAAACATAACATGCTTTTTAGAGATTAAATTTAACAGGCTAACCTTGTGTTTAAGTCAGTCTACTTCATCCAAAGGTCCTCTACAGTATTTCCCCCAGGGCAGCCTTGGATCCTATTTTCCTGAATGTATTTGCACTGTCTGATTACTTCCTCAGGTTCAGGATAGAAGGGGGTCTTTTTTTTTTTTGCCTTCTCCTTATATTGCCCAAAGTTCAGTGTCTGCCCTCAGAGACAGGGTGAACCAGTGATTCAACTCTCTGGTGTGCTCCCTTCCTGGTGACTCTGTATGTAAATAGGGTTTCCAACGCATTGGCTTATCGTGCTTAATTTACAAACTGACAGAGATACACTTCTTACCTCTTGTCTGGAAGAAACCTGTTTTTTCTCTTTGGTTGGTGACAAACTTTAAAACATATTTTCAGTAGGCATACCCAACTCTTCAAACATCTCACAATGATTATGAGGATCAGTATGATATAAGTATCTATTACAGACCTCACATGACATCACTTATGGATAAATACTATGAAAGCTCTGTGCTCAGCACAATGAGTTTGTCAAGCCTGCTAGGAGTTGCTGTTACACAACAGTGAATCCTTTGATGGTTGGCACTGAAGGCGTCTTAGGGTCACAAGTATCCTTCATTTTTAAAATTGTTAATTTGCAAAACTCAATAATTCACAATGCATCTGCCATGATTCGTGCAAATTAGCAATATTGCATGTAAACGAATGGTGATGAGCATCACACAGGTATCTAGACAAAGGCCAAGATTTTTTTTAACGTGTGTAAATTTAGAGTCCTAAATGTATACATAGGTATCTAAATAAAGGACCAATCCAAAGCCAACCTAAGTCAACAGAAGTCTTTCCATGGACTTCAGTGGGCTTTGGATCAGGCTTTATGTGGCCTGATTTTGGGAAGTCCAAAGCACACAAGTGTTCCCATTGGCTTCAGTGACACATGTAGGGGCTTAAAAATGGACTGAGAAGCCTAAACTTAAGCAGTTGATTTAAGTCTTGGTTTGAATGTCTGATGCAAAGTATTCAAAATATAGTTAATTCTAAATGATCTTAACAACTCGTGAGATAAGATTTGATAATTCACATACCACTCCTACATCAAAAAAAAAGGTGACTTACTCTAATTGGTAGACAAGTCCATTACCGAATCTCCCATTAACGTGTTCACGTTAATGAGATCTAAACCACAGGAGGTGAGCACCATTTCTTTGTTAGACATACATGGTTGCCTTCATTTGCTGTAACTTCTTTTGACATCTTTTTAGATTCCATTTACAGCTTTTCCTATGTCAAAGTTTAATAGTGAACTTATTCTATTTTAAGAAATAAATTATCCAATCATCACACTCCAATACACTGGGCAGAAATTTCACACACTAAAAAGCCTGTAAGCAGCTCCCTGTGGAAGTTAATTATCACACTTTATAATTTTGTTTAACAGCAGAGTACAAGTAGAAAGCCCCACTGGGCCAAATTCTGATCTCAGCCACACTAGTGTAAACTGCATAAGGTAAATATTGTAAAGGTATTGCCAGTGAAATTAGTGGAGTTACCTCAATTTTTTGCCAGCGACACTGAGTTCAGAATCTGATCCATTAATTTATACTCCACAGGTTTTTATGTGAGATTAAATCTCAGGAAAAACTTGCTAATTGTACGAACAATAGGACAATGGAACAGACTGCCTCAGGAGATTTGAAAACCTTCAGTCAAGAAGCTTCCACAAAGGAGACTGGATTAAACCATCCAAGATGGATGGCTTAGACACAACAAATCCTGCATTTTGGCAGGGGTTAGACTAGATGACCCTTGTGGTCCCTTCTAACCCTATGATTCTATGTGCAGTTTGCAAACGAGGCATCAGAGAAAAGTAATAATGTTCCCACCAGTTCATACAGAACACCATTTTTCCATGCCCATCTTAGAACGTCTGGATAGAGAAGACTCTTGTAAAAGTATACTCCAATGAGCCTCATTTTCTTCTTTCTTACACCAGATCAGGAACAAAGAGTTATAAAGGTATAAAACACATGCGAGAGGAGCCAGGCCCAAGGATTCACCTGAAAGCACTATTTAGGAGTGGACATCTGCCAAAATCAATCAAGATTACAAGGAAATATAAGTGTTGGCAGTGGACATGAATTTTACATTAATTCCCTTCTATCGCCACCTACCTATAGAGCTGGCAATATGATGAAGGACAGAGTTATGGTTAGGACAAGGGCAGTTGGTAGTCCTGGGCTGGGGTTAGGGTTCTGACTTGAAATAGTCTTGAAAAGGGACTGTATTTCAACAGAATACAGAAGTTAATATTTACAGTTTTTTAAGCTACAGTGCCTTGCCTTCCCTCCTGCTATTGAAAATGCTGCTTTAATGCAACACCTCATATACATTGTAAACCCATGTCTACCATCTACCAGGTATACCTCATTATAATATGCTGGTGGTAGTTTTCAAGAGCAATTGAAATAAGTTGGCATCAAGCACTAAATGCATTCTTTATGTGGCTATCAAAGTTTTAATTTGTTACCTATGTAAAATCAATTGTTTAAATCTCCAGGAGGTTTTCTGGGAGGAAAGGATTAATTCTCTCTCTCACCTTACCTAAATATAGGGAAACCTTGTAAGTAACAACCATTTAGCCAATTACTTTGATCAGCTTAAGCTCTGGGCAGCAGAGATCTAGTGAAAATGTTAGTGAAATCTGCATGAGAACATGTGGAGAGAAAATCTTGAAAACAGCTTAAAGACTCAGAAACAACAAGGCAAATAAACAGAGCCCAACATTTATCATTTTTTAAAAAATCCCATGATTTTTAAGCCAATCCATTATTTTGGAAGTCCATCTCAATTTTCAAATGCTTGGTGCTGGCAATACTTGGACTGCATGGCGGACTGCAGAGACCACAGCGTATGGAGCAGAAGGGACCTAAGCACAGCCATGGACAGACAGGAGGAGGTTTGCAGGAGAAGGTGGCTGCTCTCTGGACGTTCTTGACTTTGCAAGAGTGGATCTGCATTCCAGTAATACTTAAGGAGCTCCATATGGCATGTGCCTTCCTCCGCTGCACAGCCCTAATGTATTCTCATGCAGGACAGGAGCTCTGCTCTGTGAAGGCTCAGAAGCTTTCATGGCATATGCCTCCCTCTGGCAAGCTTCTCCCTGCTCCCCACATGATGCCATCAAGTTTAAGAGATGTGTAATAAACTAACATCGCTGCAAAACTCTGTGCAGTGTAAATTGGGAACTTTGCCACACTGTATGTGCCTTGCCTATAAGTCCCAAGAACCAAATCTGGGAAGCCCTGCATATTAGCCAAGAGTAGTAGGTTATCTATTGGAAAGTGCCTGCTGTGACTGTTATAATTTAGTTATATTTCAGTTGTGCCTAGAGGCTCCAATCAGGGCAACTTCTTGCCAACAGAAAATAATTCCAAAAATAAAGGAAAACAGTTGGTCCTGTCATACTCACCCATGTAATTAGAAACCAGTGCATCAATTGGCAGCTTGTTTATACAGATCTTCTGATGTTATGTTTGGGGGAAAAACATAAATTTAAATTACACAGTGCGTGTAGGGAAGGGAGGGGGTGGTGTGGAAGCAGTTTGTGAAATCAAATGAACTTTGTGAATCCAGAATTTATTTTGCACAATTCAAATTCAATAAGGTTTGTCCATCCCTTATTAAAAACAATAGTCCCACCTTCAAAAGGAAGGGAAATTTTTAAATTAATTTGATAGATTTCACAGAGCACTGAAAGCTATCAACCAAATTTGGGTCAGATTAAAAGCCTGTAAGGAGACTGCAAACAGGGCTCAATATATCAATAATCTATAGTGATAGATACAAATGGATAAGAATTTGTTTCTATAGACACTTGTGGGGGACTATATGATATACTATATCGATGTTGACAAACAAAAATTGTTGATGACCAAATGCAGCTAATGCCACGTGAAAGTGAATGCATTCTTATCCTTTATTATTTGTATTATAATATTGACCAGGAGCCCCAGTCACAAACCAGCACCCCGTTGTGCTAGGTGCTTTACACACACAGAACAAAAGGAGTGCCTCTGCCCCAAAGAGCTTACAATCAGAGGCTACAACTACATTATTCAGCTGCACTCCTGTAGTGCTGCTTGTGCGGATGCCCTAAGGCAACAGGAGAAAGCTTTCCTATCGACTTAATTATTCCAGCCCCTGTGAGAGGTGGTAATATTTTGGATCATTGTGAATCATGGGTACTATATTACAGAATGTGTCTCCTCCTCCCCAGCTGAGGAGCTTGACTTGACTGTTCTTAGATGGGTGTTGAAGAGAGAGTAAAATTATAAACCAAGATTTGTCACACGATGTTCTTACTAGAAGGCCCTTGTCCCTGGCACTCACTTTTCCCCTTGTTCCAACAAAGAGTGAGCAGATGGTCTTCAGGACCTATCATTCACACCAGCTTCTTCTGCAGGAATGAGCTGAAGGAGGGAGATCTTTTTTCTTTTTCAAAAGGGATGGTGGGTTATTTTGGAATATTGTCAACATTTTTGTCAGCATAGATGAGTTATGCTGTGTGTTTTTTAACTCTGTGGCAAGTACACCTAGTGATTTATGAAAGGCAACGTCATAAATCAAGGCAATATATATTGCAGAGTAAATAAGTAGGCAAACCACATTTCACAGTTATTAGGGAATGTTTTTTCACTCCCCTCTGTGTCTTTATCACATTAATTGGTCAAAGAGCTATTATTAAGCTTGATCTCACTTTGCCGTGGGCTAGATCTGAACACATTTCCATGTTTTGGTTTGGTCTTTCCCCCGAGAATTACATGTATTAATGACCACATAGCTATGGAGTTCTTGGGTGAAGGTAAATAAGGCAATAAATCAATATTTTATGCCGCCATCTGCTGTGCAAATGTAATTGTGTATTTTTATTACAATAGTAGTCAAGCTTGGATGCACTAATGATTTTTCTTTTTTTTATTATTAACTGGAACATCCAATCCTTGTATTAACCTCAGCAGACAGAAGTCATAAATGAGGGAGGGGAAAATCTACAATCCGCAGAAGTCCAGCACTACTCTTTATAGTAAAACAAAGCATGTCATTTCCTTTAACAACCCAAAATGGACCATCATCCTCTGTCAGGCTGGACAGAGCAATGTAGGTTCTGGGTCTGTGTCCACTGGAAAGCTCTAAATCCTAACAAACAGCTGATCTCTGACCCTCTGGACCTTTCATGATTCCTTAATTGGTCCCATTTTGTACCAATCAATACATTGCAAGCCTCTATTAGGCAGCCCTGCTAATCACCGAAAATGACCAGCACCACCAAAAATACTACTGCACTGAATATTCATATGGGAATGCAAATGTTAGTTCATGCAGTGCTCACGTTACATTGTTCTAATTATCTACTGGAAGTATCTATCCAAGGCATGCTGTCAATCCTGCAGATTGGGTTCAGCGGAGTGAAACGGAACGGCGTGCCTTTGCAACTAATTGGAAAAAAGGATCTGCCTTGAAGTGCCTTTCAAAGCGGTCAAAAAAAAAAAAAAAAAAAAGCAAGCAAGCTGGGCCAGCCTGCTGCTGAGCAAGCCATCCGATTGCCTGTCCCCACAAGAGGCCCAAGGGCTCATTTGCAGCCATGGCAGATGGAAGGAGAACGAGAAGAACCCTGGACACGGTGCTGATGTTTATTTGTCTGACAAGGGGACAGCTCTTCAGAAAAATTGCTCTCTTGCAGTAATGAAAATCTGAATGAACAGTTGCCAAATAACCTTTTGGTATTCACAGATGTAATGCAATGACTGATGTGACTGCTGTCCCAGGAAAGCCCTCAATACATCAGAGCCATACCCTATAGCAAGTACTGGTAAAGACTCTCAGAACTTTTGCAACAGGAGGGGAAAGTAGAGAAACAAGAGGAGGGAAAACAATGTCCTTGGTCAAATAAAAAAAAGGGAAGGAGCAAAACAAACTAGCCTGAGTGAGCCTTGAGAAGAATTCAAACGGGGGATAGTCAGGTCCGTTGCTGCCTCCTTATTCCTTCTCTTTCATCCTAGAGCAAATTGTTTCTCTTTTGCAGCTGTCAAAACAGTTCAGGTCATGGTCCCCCTGCTGGACACTCACCAAGTTGCTGTGTTTGGATCCCAACACTGAACCCAGGTGCTTTTAAGCTCCCCTTTGGTCCTAGGCACTCTCGTTCGGTCTCTGCCTGGCACTGCTTCATGGAAGTGCAACCCCACAGTCCAGCTGCTCAGGCCTCAAGACTAGTGCTCTACCCCCCCTACCCCCTCCAAGATTCCCCAGTAGAGCTTAGGCACTTCCCAGAGTTCAATTCTTGTCCGTACTCTGGTTTATGTCCTTTAGGGACATGCGATAGCTCAAGCAAATAATGCACAGATTTGTAGCAGTACAAAAGATATACAGATCCATGTAAAAGAAGAAGCATCCGTACATCATTCCCTGCCTCAGTTTGCTCACCACTCTTCTTCATTCTTTGCAATTTGATCAGCGCCCTCTAGGGAGTCAAGAATCCTCTCTCCCCCTCTTCTCATTCTCCATAGCCTTGCTTTCTGGTTTTGGTTTCTTGTCTAAAATGACTGGTGAGAGCCCCTTCCTTTTATAAACTTCCAGTCCCCCCTTTCAGGTGACCTCCCTGGTCAGCTTCAAACTCTAATCAGGTGCTCTGTTGCTTCATCACCATCCACCTGGAGTCCAGATTTGAAAATCTGGTTTGCCCTTAGCAGGAGCCAACTCTTTGTCCATTTCAGTGGATGATCATCAAGGTTACATGACCCTCTCTTGTTAGGCAGTTGCTAGGGGCAAGTATTTCTTCTACCCTGTGTGTTTCAGCTCAATATGGAGGCTACAGAGCCAACAGGAAGGCACAGAACAGCCTTATAATCAAAACGATACTCAGAAAAAAATGGAGTTTGTAGTTTTTGATATAAATACACTGAGTTCATAATATCAAACAATCGAAAGTTGCACATGACAGGTCCCTCAAGCCATCTCATCCACTTACACAGCCCAATACACCATAGGTATTTCCCCTTGAAAACAATAGCAGAGAAAGGCATGCAAGGTATGCTGCATGTACTGTAACCAATATCGATACTACTAATGTTCATAGATGAATGGTTAGCTCCGATGGTGTGCACAGGACTTAACATTGTGTAAACATAAGACCCGATCCTGTGAAAGTTACTACCAGGTGTTCTGCTTGCTACCACAAGTCATCCCACTGGCTTCAGCAGGGCTACCTGTGGCCTTCTCCTTATAAAAAAAAGTCCTGCCGAATTTAAAAGGGATGAAACAACCAGATTTTATAGAAGTGTAATAGGCTTCTATAGAAATTACTCTGGAAAGCTATGGGATTTAATACAAAATTCTCTCCCTTCTTAAGCTATTTCAGCCATCCTATAGAAAGGTTATTAAATGCTATAGGATGGTCCAAAAACAACATTAACCACAGGGCTTTTCCACACAGATAACCACACTGCCCATTAGTGATTGCAAAATTAGGCCTGCTTCTAGACTTTTACGTCTTTTACCTGCACATTCTATTACACCAACTGCAAATATGCCATGAGCGCTACATTGCAAGACTGCCTATAGGACAAATATTTAACCGCCTCATCATTCCTAGCACTGAATGACACAGCAGAGTAGGCAGACGGTATGGACTGATTAAAAAACACATTAAAAACTGTACTTTGTCTAAAGCTAAACTTACTGAGTTTAGATGGCAATCCCAACTAGCAATATGGATTGGCACCATGAGGCCAGCCAAAGGATGAAGGAAGGGGAAATAGTTAGAAAAATTAGAGAAAAGACAGAATACTAAATCTTATCCAGAGAGGTAAATGAAAACCTCCTTAAATAGTAATGAAAAAATATAGAAATACAATACCAGAATTTAAACAAGGTCATTTATAAGAGAATATCTGTAACATATTTTCAAACTATCACAGTAGGAAAATTCATGAATAATATCAGGGGTATTTACATGATCCACTTTTCTCCTGTACAGTGTTTGCCTAATGTAATGAGATCTGGATTGCCTGAATAAAATACAAATTTTAGAGTGTTATACCTGAATCTGACCATGCATGTTTTAAAAAAGACAAATAGGAAGCCTTTTTATGCATATAATATTGAATGCTAATATTGACAACTACCTGCATTAATATTGCAGGCTATTGGAAGTGAATTAGCAATGATCACAAATTAACAGCATTACAGGCCACACACATTATAGGAACATCTTCCGTATATCTATTCTTTGGGGTTTGCTTCTATTCAGGTCAAGGCCTTGACATTCTAATTTAATTTGAACAATTCAAATCTTATTTTGTGAGGCAAATGGTGTGTGAGCAGGTAGTACTGATGGAAGATGGATTGGCTTTATTCACTAAACTCTAAATTAAAATTATTTTTGTCTCTCGCAATATATATATACACACATACACACACTTATATAGATCTATTTACATACACATAGATAAAGATGCAACCCCTCCCCCCACCATCCCAAGCATTAAAAGCTGACAATTACATTTACAGATTCAAAAAGTAAATAATACCAGCTGAAAAGCTTTCATCTTCTTTTTGTTATCCTTCAGCACCACATAAATTATACAAAGCAGCTGTCAAGAAGTATAAAAGACTCTTGTACTGGGAGAGTAAAACCAGAGCATTTTAACCAAAAAATGCCCACCTATGACACAAATGAAACTCAGAGTCAGGAGCTTAATTTGTCAGGTGTTGGATTTATTCCTCACTTTCCTCCCCCAATTCATGTCTTAAAACCTCCATGGTTTCAAATACTTTTGAATACTTATGGGTACTTGTGGCAGTCCATTTATGTACTCACCAGGTTGGGAGTTTTGTCAGCTTGTGGGGATTCAACAAATATCAGTTTTCTTCTTCTGAAGAGGAGGCAGCACCTTACACTAGCCTGCCTGCAGCAGACACAGCTTGCATCTGATTGAGCTTAAATCCCTGGGCATGCTGGGGAACGCAGTTCAAAACTGATAGCTAAACAGTGGGAAACAAGCACTTGGATTGTGTGAGAGTTCAGGGAAACTCTCCCTCTCAAAGGACAGGGCAGAGCTCCTCAACCAGGGTAAATTGTCATAGTTCCATTGAAGTCATCGAAGCGTGGATCATTCACACCAGCTGAGGATCAATCAGTGGAGCTTTGACCATTTTCAACACCTGAGTATCTGCTCTAGGAACTGGCTGCCCCTCACAGTCCCAGTTGCTTTAGGAAGATGTGTGTTAATCACATAAGTGAGCTGCTGGCTTTTCAAGCACTGATGTGACATCATCTTCTTTTGTAACAAAACCTATAACTGACTCACTTACATTTGCATCAGCCACAACACTCAATATCATTTCTTAACAAACACATATCCTACCATAGCTGCCAACCTTAATGGAAACATGGGCTATGGAAGGTGTAGTGAGCAAAGGACCTACTGCCACAGAGACGAGATATGTATGTTGTGCAGATTCAGAGCTACAGGGAAAGAGCAGCTAGGAAGTGTTTAAGCCTAACATTTGTGTTGACTTCCTTTAATGGAGTGGGTTTATGAGATAAATATATTAGAATACAGGCCATAGGAAATAGCTACAGGAGTTGAGATAAGAGAGTTGGCAAGTCTGCACACAAAACATCATGGTTTCTCTGATCTTCCAGGGAAATGGTGGAATTAGCTAGTCAGTGCTTAGCCAGGATCCAATCACAGAACTGAAAGCACATAGTTTCTCTGACTCATCAGCTGAGGATAACTTACTGGTTTTCTCCCCCTTTCTTTCTATATAGTCCAGGAAACCTTTGAAATGTATTTTCTTTAACTGTATCCCCAGATAAAGTTCCTTTCCTCTGCTGGGTGTAGACACCAAGCTGGCTTCTTCCCCTGATTGTGATTGTCACAATGTAAATGAGATTCCTGCAGTCTCACAGACAAATGAACAGCTCACTCTCCTTGGCCACACCTGGCTTGCGGTGTCAACCCCTTCTTGAAAAAAACCGGTTTATCAACTTCCCCTGACATGCAGGGTTTAAACACATTTTAGTTAAATATTTCCAGCACATGAGTATAATTCTTCGTAGGTTAGCCATACACCCATCACACACAAATATTAATGATCAGTAAGTTACAAAAAATCTGTTCCAGAAGCATAGGATGAGACAGGCACAAGTCATGATATGCTTGGGTTCCAGACCCTGCCTCCTTCACACTGTGAGCTCATTGAAATAAACACACACACAGAATTATTTTATTAAGAAATCCACAGGAGAAAGATGGGGGAAGATCAGCTGTGGGGTACAGTTACATGCAGCATGAAGCACTATTTTCTGTTTAGGAGAGACTTATTTCATTTCTTTCTTACCTGGCAGAGAAAGGGAAAGTGGAGAAAGGAAAATGTAATAAGTCTTTATACATAATATACCTCAATCCATATGTGATGCTCCCCTCTGCAATCTGGACTAGTGTATTGCTGTGTCACCCCAGTCCCTCACTCTTGGAGCCCGTCTTGCACTTGCTTTGCTGTGTGAACCCCGACTCCTGGGTCCGCCCATGCACAGCCTACAGCAAGCAAGCTGCTTCTAACTCAGTGAGCACCTCTAGCCAGCCACTCCTGGGATTATGCAATGGTATGACCCCAGCTAACACCCCCAGTCCCGGGTGCAACCCTAGGAACTGCTGTCTTACAATGTTCAGTGTTGCCCACTGCAAAGTCATTGGTTTGTCAATTTATCAAAGAAATTGATATGCACCTGCCTTGTTACTTCAAATGGAGTCTCTACATACCTTAAACCACATGCACTGCTTTAGATAAAACAAACATACACATTTATTATGTACAGAAAGATTTTAAGTGATTATAAGTCAGAGGAAAGCAGGTCAGATTTGATCAAAAGTAAATACAAGGCAAATCACATTCTAAACTAAGCTTGATACTTTCAGCAACCTTACAGTCTTAGATGAATTTCACCACAGGCTGGCTGGTCTGCCTCCAGCCAGGCTCTCCCCTGGGTCAGCATTTCAGTTGCTTGGTGGTGTTTGTAATGGAGGTGGAAGAGAGAGAACAGCCAAAATGCCTCCCCTTTTCAACATGTTCCTTTGTCCCCCCTCTTCAGGGTCAGGTGACAAATAATGTCTGTGTATTGCTCCCTCCATGCCCTAAGTCACATGAGCATCCCCTTATCGATGTTTAGGCTACTCCATTGTTTCTGGAAGAGCTGGTTTGTTTTATGCATGCCTTAGTGAGGCTACCTCTCTTGCTCTTGAGGAAGCCTGAATCTGTTTTGAGCTATGCAACAACCTTTGGGAACAATACATAGCGAAGCCTCATAACCATACACATGATATTGGAACAAACATCACTATAACAGGAATGTCAGTGTGCCATGAGCATTCCAAAAACACCTTACGTGACATACTTTGCATTAAACAATACGCAATTACACTATCAGGGTGAACATGGGGATGCAGTGTGTCACACCAGACTAATGCTTCATCTTCACTGACTAGGCTTTAGTTTTTGAAGAGTAATTTCATTATCCTTTTAATTCTGACCTTGCTTGGGAGAATTCTGCAGGCAAATCCTCCTAATTCCCTGTGCAGCGCCCCACAGCACACCGTTCACAGGTGGCAGGAAAAGCCCACTTCAAGCACCTCCATCCTCATTTAAAGGGGCAACTCCCATTTCTCTCACTGCTTAATTTATACACCCATTAACAAACATAACCAATTAACAAATACCCAGGCAACATTCAAAATTATTTCATAAGATATGCAAAAGCAAACCCATTTCTCCAACTCTCTTCCTGACTCCTCAGACTAGCCAGCAGCTGATTTGCAAGATGGGTCTTGCCAGCATAATTTCTTTACATAGCTGTAACACGGTTTGTAAGGTCTTGTACGCACTACAGGAAAAAGTGCTCTCTTGGTTCAAATTGTTGCCACACACAGTAATGCCAAACACTGACCAAACACATTCTGGTCTTAGATAAAACTGAACTGGGTTTTTTTTTAAACCTATGCTCCTGAACACACTACTAAATTTTACCTTTAATTATTTCATTAAGACTAAGTGGCAATAGCATTCTTCATTTAATGACATCATGCAAACATTTTTTGCATGGGTCATTTCCTTATTTTACTTCTTTATGAAGTACCAACATTTTTAGTTTCTTTTTTAATAAAGCCTTTTTATTCTGCTTGTTTTATTTCTTTAATACAACAGAAATGCCCATTTTTCATCCACTTTATACTCCATTGTGTCTTCAAGGGGAGAGGTTTCCTACATTCCTAACCTAAAAAAGTAGGGGAGAAAACCCTTTATAAAAATACCAACCTTGCAGGCCTTCTTTATAGGAAAACAGAAATTGCCAGACTGGATCAGATACAGGATCCATCTAGTCCAGTATCCTGCCTGTGACAGTGGTCAGCACCAGATGCTTCAGAAGAAAGTGTAAAAGTAGCAGATCTGGAATAATCAGCTCTCCACATTAGGGCTCATCTTAATCTCTAATAGTTAGAGATTATTTTAAACACTGGAGCATGATTTTAATAGCCCTTCCACAAAATGTGTTATCATTAATTATGACAACTCTGGATATTCTTGATATCCATATAAATATTCAACCCCTTTTTGAATCTTGCTAAATTCTTGGCCTCAATGACTTCATGTGGCAAGGAGTTCCACAGTTTAATCACAAGTTGTATGAAAAAGTATTTACTTTTAGTGGTTTTGAATTTCCCACATTTTCATATTATTGAATGTCTCCTTATTACTGTATTTTGAGATGGGAAGAACTGATGCTCCAGATCTGCATCATTTACACATCATAAAGCATTAAAAAAAAAAAAAACAAAACCAACGTAGACCTAACTTTTCCCTTCCTTTCTTGCAGATCATTGGTAAAGGTTTTCCACTGTTCCTTAAAAAGTTCCATTGAAATGACCAACGCATAGATAATCCTTAGGATGAATGCATTAAAACTATAGTCATCAGCACTTCCCCAGTCACCTGTTGTTCCAGTTGTTTATTGCACACCTGCAGTTTTTCATTTAGTGTGGGAAACGCAGAGCTTACAAAACAGTTTATACATATTTGTCCCCCAAATATTTGCAGTTTCATTCCAGCCATGGCTCCTTTGGGCTTTTGTAACTGTAGTGGTAGCATCTGGCATAAGATAGTATTTCTTCTCTTAAGCTTAACAAAAGAGCTTCTCAGCCCCACTCTGACCCCATAAAAAAATCCAACGCAAAGTGTTTTATTCCACCATGTTGTGCAAGAGCCTTCACAGAGTAACCACATACTCTCAATGAAGTTGAGTCTGTTCAACCCCTCTCTTATGAGTATTGTTACACTCCCCCTTCCGGCTTACAACACTTAATTTTGTTGCACATGAAATTAGACTGACAAATCTCTGGATCAACCCATGCCTTCTTCTCTGTCATCATGCACACTTTGCTGGCCATGCAACATGAAGAAGCAGAATAATAAATATTCTTTGTGCTTCTTGGGTGTGGCATCAGTAATTTAAAAAGGGAGCAGCACGTTTCACACCAAGGTCAGATTGAGTTGGGTGGTTGTTGGGTTTTGTATTTTGAAAGAGGCTAGGAGGAAGTTATCCTATCTTTTGTACAAGCAATAACTTTTCCCCCTGTATTTACAGATTTCACTCTCTCTAATTTTAATATTCAACATCTCTGGAGCTCACAGGGTATGCCAGCCACTATTGTAACATCTGCTAGTGAGGGTGGAACAGAATAATTTGTAGGTTACCAGCAGCTGTGGTGAGTTGCCAGGTTCCTCCTTTCAATATAGGATGCAGGAAGACACTTAATGACTGAAGTTTCCCTCAGCCCTACCCTCCACTATTAATGTGTTGCTTGAAATACTCCAAGCAAAAATAATGAGTTAGCTCATTAAAAAGCAGCCCTGTATTTTAAAAAGTGAACCCTAGTGATAGGACCGTAATTTTGTCAATTCACACAGGCTAATTGTATAATTTCAGATTTTTTAAAAGCCAACCTACGTACACAGCCTTCGTCACTGGAGCACCTGAGCACCTCACAAACAGTAAGGCAGGGAACCATCATTCCCCTTTTACAGATGGGAAAAGGCCAAGAGATTTCAAAAGCACTCAGCACTGTCCAAACTGCTCCCAGTGAAGGAACAAACATTTGATGTCAACGGGAGCAAAGCCAGGCTTTTGAAAGCAAAGCACTTTTGAAAACTCCATCATCAGTGGCTTGTCTAAGGTTACACAGAAAATCTCCAGACTTAGGAATTGAACCCTGGTCCCTTGGCCAGTGTCTCAGCCACAAAACAATCCTCTCCTAGCAGCTGCAATAGCTTTTTTCCATTAAGAACAAACTCCATTAAGACTGCACATTTAAGCAGTGAAGTCAGGAAATATCAGAGCTAAGATTGTACATGCAGCTCTGGTTTTTTGATGCTCAGTCAGGGTCTGTGAACTCTCAAAGACAGGTAGGAACCTGTGAAAGGTCTTAGGTGTAGCAAATCAAGTCTACCTTGTATCTGTACTTTAAAAAATAAATGGGACACAGCTTCAGCACCCCCATAAGCAGCAATAAAAAAAAACCTACACACATTCGGAGTACTTACACATGTACAAGCTCTGCATGCAAGCTGACCGCTCTTATGCACAGAAAACTTAAGCTTATTCCGTTGTAAACAAAGCAAATGTGCTTCAGATGGGCAATATCCAACCATCCAATTATAGCATCTACTCAGTACAGCATAACTAACAATCAAATGTAAAGGTCTCTTCCTCATTGATCTTCTCTCCCTGAACAGGGGCAACTGCAGTTCAGCGGCTGTCCTGTCAATGAGACATTTTGTAAGTTTTGCACAAACCAATTTCAGGATGCGTGGCTGCAGCCCAAGCGTTGAATGAGAGAATGCACTGCACCATGAGACTAGGTGATCAGTCACCTGCAATGCAGTCTGATGAATTATTTAGTCTTCACTGACACACAACCGGCAACTACACTTTAGGAGTTTAACTTAAAAATCTCAAATTTCCCATTTGGAATCTTTGCAAACCCTGCTTTCTCATTAGGCTCTGAATGTTAATGCTGTTTGATATACATTATTGAAATCATCAGTATAGAGGAGAAAAGATGGTTTTCTAAATAAAACATGGGACTAGGGTATCTGGGCTTAGTTTCCAGCTCTGACACAGACATCCTGTGTGACACTGGGCAAGTCTGTTCTCAGTGGGGACAGTGATACAAATTCTTAGATGGATGCTGTGAAGTTAAATTACGTCTACACCAAAGACTTCTGCCAGCCAGCATAGCAGATTGGTAAGGATCATAAAGAGGTGTGACCCCTGACTGACGTAGGTGTAGGGCAGCAACCCTAGTGTTGATACAGTTACACAGACAAAACTGCACCTTTACTAGCATAGCTTGTTTCTCGCATGGGCAGTGATTTTACTATACTGGTGCAAAGTGCAGATTTGCTGGTATAGTATTCCAATACAGATAAGATACTCCTAGCGTAGACATGACCTTATATTTCTAAAATACCCTAAGGTCCTCAGCTAAGGGCATTATATAAGTGAAACCAGCCTATTTGTAGGAAGTATCCCTAATTTATTTCATTTATCTCATTGTGAAAGTACTGCAATGGGTCAAATTCTGCTTCCAGGGACATTGGTGCAACCAAGTCACGAACACGTGGAAAAGTGAACATGTAGTCCCTTCTTATGCTACTCATTAAGGCCTTGTCTACGGCAGCTACACAGCTGTACTGGCACAGCCTCCCACCGGAGAGACAGCTTTTGCCAGTATAGCTCCTATCAGTTCCGCAAATGAAATAAGCTATACTGGCAAGACCACTTATTTGTTGCTATAACTGTGTCTATATTACAGCTTTTGTTGGCATAGCTACATCAGTGGGGGTGAGATTTTTTTCTCACCCCCTAATCAACATAGCTATGCCAGCAAAAATCTTAAGGGCAGAGTAGGCCTCATCTGCTGGGTTCTGAATAAGTGGCAGAAGAGTCTCCTCTTTTTTTCTACTTCTCCATCTCAGGCTATTAATGCCACCATTGTAGCCCTCCAGTGTTATCGCATGGAACAAAACCCAGATTCTCTCATTTGGCAGCACAGAGTGCAAACTATTACAGCTCCAACCTGGAGCCTTACCATGTGTTTAGTTATGATTGGTTTTTGAACTGATGGGCAAACACAATTTCAATTTATTTATCAAAGTACAGAAACAAGATTCCATTATTTCGAAGCCGAGTTCTATGGGGAGCTGGATGTTCAGGATAATAAAATACAGGGCATATTACCTACCTTCAGATTGCCAGCATCACAACAGACTAGTTCAGTAGAGACCAAAATGATCACCTGATGATGGCTGGGTGGTCTAAATCTAGCTCCTTGTAAATTTGTATTAAAAAACAAAAGCAAACAAAAAACACACAACCCATCAGATTTGGCAATAATTATTCTTCTTGCTGCAGAGACTAAATGAATATGCTAATAACCTAAGGAAGGGGATGTATTTATAGGCCAATAGCGTACACTTCAGATTTAAGGAAGAATACTAAAGTTCAAGTGTCATCCACGTAAGAAGTGTATTAAGATCCCACCAACGCACACCTTCCCATAGGATATTGCTGTTGGAATAGGGCTTCCATTTTACTTTTCATTTATTTTTTAACATAAGGTGGTTTTTTTTTTTTTGGGGGGGGGGGGGAGGGGGGAAAGCAAGGGATCTTTATGCAATGTATCTTTCCTCTGCGAAATATAGTTCCTAGTAACAAAGACAAGATAAAATATTCAAACAGTTAATAGCAATTATCCAATCTTAGAGTATTTTTGGTTTGCTACCTTGTTAAGAAATGAATCCAAGCAGATGCTTTCTGGAAAGGACCCTGTCTGCCATCCACAGTGCTGCAAGATGCTGTGTAATATACAGAACCTGCTGATCCTCGCTATCTATGCAATATCTATTTCTCACCCAGTTACCCACAGAGATTTCAAAAGTAAGTGTTTTTGCATGTACAAAGAGGAGTTTTTAAAACTAAGGGCTGGGAGAAAGCTGACAGGTACAAAGGAACACACGGCTGAGACAGAGACATTCCTTAGGGGAGGATTTATTAAAGGAGATATTCTACGTCCTAATGAAGATAGAAGTTGATAAATTACAGATTGAAGTGAAGAGAAACAATCAAAAAAAAAAAAAGAGTCCCATTCAGTTACATACCATGAAGGCAGACAACTAAATGCTGGCAAATTTTTATAAGTGCCAGTATAGAAATGCCAAGTTTAAATACTAAGATAGGTGAAATTGAGTGCCTGGTATTAAATGATTTAATAGGCATCACAGAAGCTTGTTGGAATAATGATAATCAGCAGGAGATGGAAATACCAGGGTACAAAGTATATAGGAATTAATAATAGTAATGCACATTGGAAAACATAATCCCAACTATATATAAAATGATGGGGTCTGAATTAGCTATTACCATTCAAGAAAGAGATCTTGGAATCATTATGGACAATTGCTGAAAACATCTGCTCAGTTTGCAGTGGCAATCAAAAAAGCTAGCAGGATGTTACGAATCATTAGGAAAGGACAGAAAATAAGACAGAATATATCATAATGCCACTACGTAAATCCATGGCATGCCCACATCTTGTGTACTGCATGTATTTCTGGTCACCTCCCATCTCAAACAGATATATTAGAATTGGAAAAAGTACAGAGAAGGGTAACAAAAATGATTAGGGATATGGATCAGCTTCTATTTGAGGAGAAAGAAAAAGACTGGGACTGTTCATCTTAGGGGGGTGGGGATATGACAGAGGTCTATAATACCATGAATGATGTGGAGAAAGAGCATAAGGAAATGTCATTTACTCCTTCACATAACACAAGAAACAGGGATCATCCAATGAAATTAATAGGCAGTAGGTTTGAAACAAAAAAAGGAAGTACTTCTTCACACAACCCACAGCGAACCAGAGGAACTCATTGCTGTGAAGGCCAAAAGTATAATTGGGCTCAAAAAATAATTAGGTAAGTTCATGGAGGATAGGTCCATCAATGGCTATTAGCTAAGATGGTCAGGGACACAGCCTGGGTGTCCCTAACCCTCTGACTTCCACAGTCAGAGAACAGGACGACAGAAGATGGATCAGTTATTGTTATCAGTTATCAGTAATTGATAATTACTGTGTTTTGTTCCTTCCTTTGAAGCATCTGGCATTGGTCACTACTGGAAAAGAGGATCCTGGTCTAGAAGGATGCCTTCTATGATGAGATGACTGGCTCTGTGGATGTGGGGAAATCAGCAGACGTGATATACTTTGACTTTAGCAAAGCTTTTGATACAGTCTTCCATAGTATTCTTGACAGCAAGTTAAAGTAGTATGAGTTGGGTGAATGGATTATAAGGTGGGTAGAAAGATGGCTAGATCATCGGGCTCAATGGGTAGAGATCAATGGCTCGATGTCTAGTTGGCAGCCAGTAACAAGCGGAGTGCCCCAATGGTCAGTTTTGTTCAATATCTTCATTAATGATCTGGACAATGGGGTGGATTGCATCCTCAGCAAGTTCAGGGATGACAGTAAGCTGGGGGAGGGGGGGTGATAGATATGCTGGAGGGTAAGGTTAGGGTTCAGAGTGAACCTAAACAAATTGGAGGATTGAGCCAAAAGAAATCTGATGAGGTTCAACAAGGACAAGTGCAGAGTCCTTCACCTAGGATGGAACAATCCCATGAACTTCTACAGATGGGGGACTGACTGGCTAAGCACCAGTTCTGCAGAAAAAGACCTGGTGGTTACAGTGGACAAGAAGCTAGATAGTGTGCCCTTCTTGCCAAGAAGGGTAATGGCATATTGAGCTGCATTAATAGGAATATTGCCAGCAGATCAAGGGAAGTGATTATTCCCCTCTATTCGGCACTGGTGAAGCCACATTTAAAGTATTGTGTCCAATTTTGGGGCCCCTACTACACAAAGGATATGGAAAAATTGGAGAGTCCAGTGGAGGACAACAAAAATGATTAGGGGGCTGGGACACATGACTTATGAGGAGAGGCTGAGGGAACGGGTCTTATTTACTCTGCAGAAGAGAAGAGTGAGGGGGGATTTGATAGCAGCCTTCAACTAGCTGAAAAGGGGTTCCAAAGAGCTAGGCTGTTCTCAGTGGTGGCAGATGACAGAACAAGGAACAATGGTCTCAAGTTGCAATGGGGGAAGTCTAGGTTAGATATTAGAAAAAGCTTTTTCACTAGGAGGGTGGTGAAGCACTGGAATGGGTTATATAGGGAGGTGGTGGAGTCTCCATCCTTAGAGGATTTTAAGGCCTGGCTTGACAAAGCCCTGGCTGGGATGATTTAGTTGGGGTTGGTCCTGCTTTGAGCAGGGGGTTGGACTAGATGACCACCTGAAGTACCTTCCAACCCTTATCTTCTCTGATTCTATGGACTGGGGTCTGACCCAGTGTGGCCATTCTTATGTACAGATTAGCTGCATGCATGTTATGTCTGCAAAAAAGAAAAAAACAAATTTCCATATGCAACCTTCGCACCTATCTTTGAAAATATAGGCTCAGGCTCATGAGATAGTTCAATCAATCCAGTGTTGTAACTTGCCCACTTTTTATAAAGCAATTTGAGATCCTCAAATGAAAGGCACTTCATACAGAGAAGGCATTGTATATCTTCACTGTATATCTACATAGTGGGCCATATCCTGCTCCTATTAAAGTTGATGAGAGTTTTGTCAATTCACTTCAATGGGAGCAGGAGCAGGAACACTTTAATAAAGATGAACTGGCTCTATGTGGATACACAAGAACTTTATGGGTGTGATAACATAAAAGTCCTATGTGAAATAATGAAATAAAATTCTGAATCTTGCTGGATATGTCAATTTTCCTTCTTTCCCTTCAGCTGGTGCATCAGGAACATTAAACTTTTCCCAGGGTAGTCACAGAATCAGAAAATACAGATAAAAAGCCATACTAATCTAAGCAAGACTATTTCCTATTGTACATTTTCTAGTATTTGTGAACCCTAGTTTTAAATCTCTCAAGTAATGCAGTTGCTGCTACTTCCCTTAGGGGATTACTCTGCCACTTACTCAATCTCACTCACAGGCATGTTATCCTGACAGTCAATCTCCATTTTCCTTCTTAATTCCATGCCATTACTCTGATTTATACTCCTTTATTCCACAGTAAGTAATTCCTTTCCACCTTTGATGTGTACAACCGTCAAACATTTGCAGACGCAGGCCCCTACATCATTGCTTAGCCTAGTCACACATATTTAGCATTTGGTCTTTCTTCCTAGACTTATTCCCCTTTATTAAGCTTTCAAGTGTGTTGTTTTTCCCTCTTCTTTGAACTCCCTCCAATGGCTGACATCTTTCTTTCAGTTGCAGCAACATGATGGTAGAACAGGGATGAGCATGGCATAAATGCATCTCCAAGCAGATCTATAGCCAGCCATACCAAATGTTATGTGTGTGTTGTAGGCTTTGCTTGAGCCCTACACATAAATAAGAGTATGAATCAGATAGGCCTTGGCAGAATAGTAACACAGTAGGTGTCAGCTAACCAAGAAAGCATATTTCTGAATGGAGAGGATGGTACAAGAATACACCGACTCTCCAGTAAAAATTCAAAGAGATGGTATAGGCATATACAGACTCCTTGTAAACTAAGGAGAGAACGACAGGATAATGGATGAGGATGTTTTGTTTGAACTAGGCAGTGCAAGGTATAGTATAATAATGAAAAGCATCTGGAATGTAATAGGTAACTTGTTTGTATCAATGTGTAAAAGGGCACACAGTGTACCTTTAGCTCCTATGGGGCACTAGTATGGTGCTTTGTCTACTATAAACCTGGCTGAGCGCTTTCACCACCAAACTGAGCCTATGATCTCTCCCTTTGTGCATAATATTGAGGTCTGCTTAATCAATACGGTGCACTCTCTGCTCATACAGCTAACACTGGAGCTCCAAGAACAGCAGCACCAGCAGCACTTAGTAACACAAACAGCACTGTACCTGTTTCAGATGCTTTTGCAGTTTTTGCACAGACACTCATTTTCAATTAACACATGCATTACTATTTTTTTTCATAATAAATATAGTGCTTGACTGCTGAACTAGATGCTCTTCCCCAGGGCACTCTGTTTTAGCAAAAGAGACAGTAACAGCGTTTGAGAGTTAATTTGCTTGTGATAGCACTTCTTTTGTTAGTGGTTGTTAAAGTTTGTGCTTTCAAACAGTTATTTCTCTTTAACATAAAAGAAAACAGTATAAAAATTAAAGCAAAATGAAGTTTAAATGCAGATCTATGCAAACACCTGGAGGGTATTTCATGACACTTGGTTGTGTTTGGAAGACAATGGTGGAAACCTGTTGAAATTGTTTTGGTTAGCTTTAACATTTTGCTACATAACCAGAGACAATATATATTGTTATAGCAAAAATGACATTTTTATAACTATATTTTAATATTCAAGAAAGGTGTGAACAAGTTTATAAAAACCTAAAAAAAAAAGAAAAACAAGGTTACTTACCAGTAACTGTTGTTCTTCGAGATGTGTTGCTCATATCCATTCCAATATAGGTGAGTGCGCGCCACCGTGCATTGGTTCCCAGAACTTTTTTCCCCTTAGCAGACCCCGTAGGGTCAACTCAGGCGCCCCCTGGAATACCGCGCTCATGCCGCAGTACATAGGGCACCGCCGACCCTGCAGGCCCTATGTCCCTTCTTTCTGCCAACTCCGACAGCGGGGATGGAGAGCGGGCGGAGCGCGGACACCATCAGAATAGCCTTCAAGCTCGCATCCCGTTCTTTTTGCATGCGTGGCTTGAAGGCTTTGCAAATCCTACACTTGTCCTTACAGTGCTGCTCTCCCACACAGCGGAGGCAGCGGTCGTGAGGGTCGCTCACGGGGATGGGTTTGCTGCAAGCAGCTTAGGACTTGAATCCTGTTGTGCCAGGCCTGGCCAAACAGTAAGCCCCTAAGGGCTTCTTATCTAATCTAACTAATTATACTTTAACACTACTAACAACTAATTAACTTCTAAATGTTCAACTATAAAGAACAGTTCAAACGGGGAAAGCTACTTGCTGTTGTCAGGCAAGAGGCAAGACGTTCCAGTAACTGTCACGGGCAGAAAGAAGGGACTGAGGGCCCGCAGGGTCGGCGGTGCCCTATGTACCGCAACATGAGTGCGGTATTCCAGGGGGCTCCTGAGCTGACCCTACGGGGTCTGCTAAGGGAAAAAAAGTTCTGGGAACTAGTGCATGGTGGCACGCACTCACCTATATTGGAATGGATATGAGCAATCACTCAAAGTAGAACTGACATTTTGTTAATATTACCTTGGCATTAATGTTGAGGTTTCCTCCTAATTTTTTTCCTTCGAAAAAAGTACCCGTGAATAATAATAATAATAATAAAAAAAACGAACCACCTTTTTGTTTGTAATTGTATTATTTGTTGAGGCAGACATGCACATACATATATTTATAACTAAGGTCTCTTTGAGCTTTCCAAAAAAATTAATTGGTATATGATGGTTATAAAACAACCATACTATTAAATAATATAGTACCACTTTCATTTTAAAAAAGTATAAAAATGGCTTTTGTTGCAACAGAATAAAATCAAAATAACAAAATCCCCAAAAAGTCACAATACATAATATATAACAACACAGGACAACACACGACATTCAGGACAAACTTACAATTAAAGACAAATGGTTCCAGAAAGGAATTTTTGACTGTACAAGATGAGGCATTAAAAGCTTAAAGTTATTAAGGCAATGCATTTTAGAAAATAAATAGAAAAAAAAAAGAAAAAGAAAGTTATTAGCTTTTTGTTTAAAACTTTTAATGTCTTTATTAATTGCCTACATTGTTGTCTTAATTTAGCTCTTTCCGTTACTTTATATTACTTTTATCTTAGAAATGCTATTATTTAAAAGTAAGGAAAACCCGTGTTTCAAAAAGTAGTTAGTCCTTGGATTAGAAGCAGAACTAGCATTTCTGTTGCTTAGCAACCACATCTTCAGGAAAGTTAAGTCTCTCCTGCTGTTGCATTCCTGAAAGGTTAAAATGACTTATTTTAAACTTTATTTAAGTTACCACCTTAAGCAATTTGATTTGTTTAGTTTTTTTTTTTTTTCCCCTCCAATTTCTTTCTTTGATGGGGGGGTTTTGTAATAGCTAGAACTTTGAAAACGAAGAGAGGGCAGAAATGAGAAAGCAATGTAAGAAGGGAGGGAAACCTGAGCCAAGAGACATTGACTAACTCTGTGAGGTCAGTTTAAAGTATAGACAGCAGCAGCGAGTTTGGCTTACAGAGAGGACATAACATTTGAGAAAGGTTTTATTATTAGCTCTGAGCGGGGAGTGTTAGAGTTAGAGTGTTAGTGTTGGTGTTAGAGCAGGGGATTGGGAACCAGGACATCCATTTTTTTTATCCTGACTCTGGGAGGAGAATATCCTGTGTCTGGACTGCTTGCTGCCCTGCTAGCAGAGCTTGTGTTTTCCAGTGCTGTGTTGCTTCCGCTAGCTCTTTTTTTTGTTTCTGTTACTTGCCCCATCAGGTTTCTGTGTGTTGTCTTAGCCATCTAACGGCCATACCCACAGTTTGCAATATTCTACATTTCTTACTATTCCTCTTCTTCAAGGCTACAGTCTCTCTGCCATTGCCTTACAAATTCCTGTCCATGTTTCCCCACTTTCGTTTTTGACCTCATATGGATTGCACTCCTCTGTTACCCAGCACATCCATACCCAATCAAACTCTGTGGGGATTTGTAGAGAGGGGATAAGGGGATTCCCTGGCTCCAAGTTTTCTGCCATCTTAGATCATGAACCCTAGAGCGGGTAGCTCACCACTTACTGAATCACATCGGCGTCACCAGTGTTGTTTGTCCTGCAGTTGTTGTTAATGCTGCTAGTGCTGCTGTTCCTGGAGCTGCGGTGTTAACTGCACGAGCAGAGAGTGCAGCATGCTGATTCAGCAGACCTCGATGTTATTCAAGACCACAGGTGTGGTTCATGGCGAAGTCACCCAGCCAGGCTTATTGTCGACAAAGCACGGTACTAGTGCCCCATAAGAGCTACAGGTACACTAAGATACGTACGCCCATGATAAGGTAGCAGCTCAATCAACAGAACATGATGCTGTCCCCTAGGCCAACACAAAGATGTCCAGCCTTCCATTCTCCTGTTATACATTGATACAAACTAGTTACCTATTACATTTTATATGCTTTTCGTTATTATCCTGTACCTTGTACCTGTTAGTTTGAACCAAACATCCTCTTCCATTGTCCTGTCATTCCCTCCCTCCGCTTTTAGGAGGTACAGAAGAGGCTGCACTTCCCCTTCCTTTAAACTCCTGGGCAAAAATTAATTAAATGAACCATAGCAACACCGCCTATTTATTCTGAACAACAAATATACACACTCCTATTCTAGTCCACCACGCTGTGCACTAGCCTTTGCTGAATAATCACTTACTGTTACCTCCCCATTATTCTTCCTTCATTTTTCCTACTGTCTTGATACCTCTGTGTTACAACATGTTTAATTTAATCTGTAAGTGCCTCAGGACAGAGAGCATGTCCTCTTTCTGTTTGGGGAAGTACCTGGCACACCTCTGAGCCCCTTTTATTATAGGCAAATATTTTAATTATTAAAATTAAATAAGACATTATTATTCACAGCAGACACGACATACATCTAACCAGTACACAAGTACGAAGGAAAACACTACGAGAATTGCTATTCTTTGTGTTAAGCCTGTTAGAGATGGGAGCTTTGCCTTGTTATTCTGTTTGTGAATAACAAAAGTGCTGGAATATGATTACCTGAATGCCATCCACTCTCGTGGAACCAAGATGCAGATCTGAAGAGATTCTCTCAAGTGGCCAAATATGTTACCTGAGACAGAAAAAGGACATGCTACAGCTCTTGAGGGCCCTTCATTGACAGATGCTAGTGTATAAATATCACACTAGTGTAACATAAATAGTGGCTGAGACACTGGAACAGCCCATCCAAAAATCTCTAGAATCCCTACGAGAATTGCTGTGACACTGCATGAGAATAAGTTGCTCATTGCTTGTCTTTGCTCACTCTCATTACTTTGGCTAGACTTTTAAGACATAAGGTCATGCCAACAAATGATATGCCCATCAAAACGGAATGAATCATCTTCCTATGTTGCCCACCATATACATAATTTATTTAAAAAATTCACTAAGAATTTGTAATAGAGAAAGTTTTACTACCCTCTAACAGATGGAACGTCAGTCTTATGGAAGTATGGGTAATCACATTGCCTTCTAGTGGTTTTCCCATAGAGGTTAAAAGACTGAACACTACTCCTACCACCAGAGTTCCCTTGGTAGCTGAAGTGGTGGCTGCCCATGTTTATAGAGCAGTGGGTCTTGAGATCTGTCCCCACTGTTGACCAGTCTTGCATGACCATGATATGGAGATTAGTTGATGACCACAAAGCTCCTACATCCACAGAATCATTATACTAAAGAAAGAATGAGTGTATAATGACAACTTACAACAAAGAGAAAACATTTATGTAAGTGAGCACCTTAAACATAACGATGAAAGGAGATGGAACTTCTAAGCACGTATATAAAAAGCAAAACCATACCAGTATCAGCTTCATACTTTTACACCAGTCCCTTCTCTTGAGAGTGGTTTCACAGCTACTCATCCATGAAAGGGAGCTATGACATTTTTGCTGAAGGAAGTAATTTTATTTTAGTTACTACCTACAGGGCATTTTAAATAGGGCCATGGGAGCTGTCTGCATAAGACTCTAAAAACCAGTAGAAAAAATCCACCAAACCCACTACATCCCCTCAGGGCTCAGGCAGGCAGGCAGATCAGCCAATGAGAGCACATTTTGACAGATGTTGCCTCACGTGTAAGATATCGTTTAAACAAAATTATCTCCAGTCAGAAATAATGTGTTAGGAACTCATTGACACAATTTAAAAGATGGGATTAGTGAGTGTGTACTCCCTATGCTCACTGCCTCAGTCTGACAAAGTGATTCCTGACAATGAAAATAAGTTTCACTTTTACCTGAGGTTTTTAATTTAGTGGTAGGAAACTGTCAGTATCTGCCTCACAAATTCCTGCTGCAAGGAAGTGTACAGTGCAGTATACGACCTTGACTTTGGTAATACTTCAAAAGTTAAATAAATGTCCCACTGGAACCATATTCTATTCCAAGACAGACCTGTCTACTTAAACCAGATATGGCACTTGGAGGCTTAATAATACCCTTGCAACATTACTGACCACAATCCCACGCCTGTGGTGAGTGGGCGGGTGTGTGTGTGTGTGTGTGTGTGTGGGGGGGGGGGTGTTGCCCTGTCTTCTCACCCCAGCTCCCAGCTGGGAGTGGGGTCCAGCTGCCCAGGCATCTCGCCCTCACCAGTCACTTTGCCAGAAAATAGGTGGTGTTGCTTTCTCAGTTTACGCCTATGCTTGAGTCAAATATTTGCAAATTGAAGGGATTCAGCAGCTAGAGAAAATCCACCCAGTTTTCATGAGCAAAGACTTTTCTTCAAGAGATAACATTTTGTTTAACCTATTTTGGCTTTTTAACACAAATTCCCCAGCCTGCAGTTCAACACAGTTCTGTGACTCGAGGTGCAGAACCCAACCCTTCCAAAGGTATTCTTCTTCCTCTGCCCCCACAAGCAGCCACTGCTAGGCCGCATCTACAATGAAGATTTTCAGAAATTCTGCTATATTTGGTCTAGCACTGCTCCATCAGACCTAGCAACAGTGATTAGCTAAAGCAGGGCCACACAGTAAAAGGTGTGTCTACCACAGTTATCAAACTCTGCTCCGAACAGAATTACTCCAGTCCAGTGCTTTCCCCAGGAATTAAATTGGGGGGAAGGAAGGAGGGGTTGAATTTACAGGGGGGTGAGGGCCCACGAGGGGTGAGACCATGAGGGCGAAGGTGGGCTGTAGGGCATCACAGTAAAAACTGAAAAATATTTCACAATCGTTTTATTAGATTTAACTCCTGTTTTAAAATCAGCACGCAAATTGAAATTGGCGAGTCAAGCCTGCCATGAAGCAACCTTCTTGGTTTCTTCTTGTAATTTTGAACAACTCTGTTAATAAACTTCTCGAATGCAGTGCGGTCATCTTTGGTGGCTTCTGGTGTGTCTGGTACTTCTAGTCCTTCGTGATACACTCATGATTAGGCAGAAGGTGACATCTTTCAGTACACAAAGTTCTATGCATTGAGTAAAAAAGAATGCTAAACTAGCTGTTGTGACTGGGAGTAGCAAGAGATGAATTCCTACTTCTTTCATCCCAGGAAACATAGCACAAAGTTTGGATCGAATCATTAGTGATGATAAAGAAAAAGTTGAAGTCAAATCTTCCTTCATTCGTCATAAGACATTCCCCTCTGTGTTCACATTCTCTATTCAGTCCTGATGACGTAGGAGCCCCATTACTGGTAGTGCCTCACTCCACTCAGCTGTCAGTGTTTTATAAGACAGGCATCTGTTAAAGCTACACAGAGACTGAGTAGAATCCAGGAGTCACTGTTGTAGATTGTAAGAATCAAGTCTGTGTACTTTTTCAGATGGCTCAACAAACACTTCTTGTCCTCTTCACTTAAGGAGTCAATATAAGTGCCTTAATTAGTCAACTTCTGACCTGAAGTCTTTGCTTCTTCTGGTACATTTTCAATTGATCTCTCTCTGATTGATCCAAGTGTAGCTTCTATTGCTGGACAAGGACCTACTACTGTTGTAGCAGATGCCTGGATGCCATCATTTAATGACCCAGGTGGTTTCAACAGTAGACTTACGAGAGAGAGAATGGCACCAGCACCTTGTGCTGCCATCGGCCACTGTGACCCTCTGCGAGTCAGTCTCTTGAGATACCATCCAGTTCTCAGCAATTTCACCTTTCAGTGGGAGAAACTCACTGCTAGTGCCAGCCTGGCTATCTCTTCCACAAAAACCCTGTTCCACAGAAGGCTAAGCACTTAGACCTGATTAGGAGTGATTTCAGCTCTAGTGGTCACTTACAAACACAGAAGCCTCTCCGTGGAGCCTAATCAGCTCTTATCTTTAAACAGGGGCAAGAGGCAGGACAAATAGTGCCTGTGATTGTTAGGCAGAGCCCGCACCACCAAGCAAAATACCGTCTCTCTCTCCAATGGGGCATCCAAACCCTGTAAGTAGCGAGTGCAGTTCAATTGAGGGTGACAGTGCTTAATTTGTAATGAAAGAGGTGCTGGGGCTCAAGCACGTTTTTTACTTTCATAACTGATGTGGCAAGCACAGAAGCCCTGGGGCTATGAACTGCCAAACCAAAAGGCGCCGTGGCTCAGCCCTGGCACAAATTAAGCACTGAGGGTGACCCCCTCAATCAGGACAGGCTATGTACAGCTCTGCTGCCCTTTACTCATACAATAAGGATAACATTTCATTATTCCTGCATGCAATACTAAAGTAATTTGTAACCCAACACAGCCCAAATAGATCACTAGGACAACATGGCTCTGTCTGCTGGATAACCAAGGCAGAGCAGGTGTGTTCATGTAAATACAGTCTGGTGCTGTAGCCTTTCCCTCACACCCTCCAGCTTATTGCCAGCTGTCGGGGGAGAGCTCATTCAGATCTTGCTTACAAATCATAACATGAAATTATTAGGTTGGCTGAAATGAATGTGCCGACATTGTCATAAAAAACAACAGCTGTGTGAGGAAGCTAGTCTTTGTTCATACTTTTCAAACCTATTATGCTTTTTCAGATACAAGTATTTTATTGTATACTGTTTATGCTTTTAAAGTGTGTATTAATGTTTCAATTTCAATTTCCAACCAATGACTAAATTGGCAACACTGCATGTAACTAGTTGATCACTGGGGGTGAGGGGGGGGGGGTGAGGGGGGCAGGGAGAATTCAGGGGAGGTGTATACGCCACCTAAGAGGGGTTTAGGGAAATCCCTGATCCAGTCCTTCCACCACTGTGAGTTCTGGGGGAGTGTCCAACGAGGGGAAAAACACGGGGGCGAATGTTTCATGCAGGGGAAAGAGCTGTTAAGGGTGGAAACAGAGGGGGAGATAAAGTTATTTTCTTCATTTGGAACCAACTAATGCCCCCAGCCTTTTGAGAAATATTTGTAGCACTTTCAAGTTTTATCCTAGTGCTTCTGTCTTGACTGGGTTTGCTATTTTACGCATCTTTTAGGACATCTGACTGCTTCCCTCTCTTATTCCACATCTTACCAAGACTGGCATATCACTCACCTGAGAGATTTTTAGTCCCCTAGCAGAGCGGAACAGTCCCTACTCATTTGTGAGTGTAATTTTTTTCCACTCTAATCCACAGAGGAGAATTCCTTTTGACAAGCCAGAGTGAGTTTAATTGAGCTATGTCATATGCCATTAGATAAAGTTTCAAATTTGGCAATCATCAAAAGTGCCTGTACTTTGGCTTTGCATGTAATTTTTACTAGCTTCCTACATGATTTATCATCATTCCATATAAAATAGGGAAATTCCTTTTTTCCATTTGCCAATACAAATACAAATAATGGCAGAAAGGTACAATGCTAATATTTAAGCTCCATAATTACACTGTAATACAGACATAAGCCCTTTGCCCTGTCTTCTCTGCTTTTCCCATATGTAGGGGCCAGTGTATGCTGCATATAATGTGATCGTACATGGCTGCACAAATGATCCCATCATTCATCGCTTTTCCAAAAGGCCACATAAATCTCAGTGGGTACTGAATAAATCCACCTAACTGGGCATTTTCCTGTCATCATTTAGCCCCTCACCTTGTCCACCCGCCTTTGAGCATTCCTTCTCCGTCTGTACATTATCCCCACAAAGACAGTTTGGCACATTTGCTGAACCTCCTTCTGTACTGCTGCCCTTAAAGGAGAAGTAGGAAGCAGTGAGGGAGATTCTTTGCAATGCAGCACAACAGCGACTGACCTTCTTCTCTCAGGCTTAGGCTACACTAGGAACTCATGTCAATATAACTACTTTGTGGAAAATCCACACCCCAGGCGACGTAGATATGCTGACCTAAGCCCCAGTATAGACAGCGCTATGTCGATGAAAGGGTTTCTCCTACTGACATAGTTACCGCCTTTCAGGGAAGTGGAGAACCGACACCAATGGGAGAAGCTCTCCCCTTGGCATAGGTTGTGTCTTCACTAAGTGTTACAGCGACACAGCTGCACCAGTTCTGTCCCCCCACTGCAGCACTGTAAGTGTAGACAAACCCTCAGAGGAAGAGGGCAAAAAGTGCTGAAGCACTGTCGGGGGGGGGGGGGGAAGAGAGCAGAGGAAGGTTTGCAGTAAGAGGAAACTACTACGCACAGCCCTTCAAAAGTGATACTCTGTTGGGCAGCTACCTCCTCTTGCAATCTTCACGCTGCTCTCCTCAAAACAGTGTGTCTCAGCCACCTTCTGACGCTTGTGCTACTGCATGAGCCCCGAACTTCCAACCAGCCTAAAGTCTTTAAAAAAAAGAGTCTTCCTTGGACCTCCTAGCTTCCCCAGGAGCAGTACCCCCTTCTACAATGCACATAACTAATGAGTATTCGTTGCAGGTTGCCATTTTGTGGTGCTTTAGACTTAGGATAGGTCTATACTAGACACATAAGCCGACCTATATTAGGTCGACTTACAGCCAAACCACCCTCCTTGGGTCAGTGGTATGCCTCCTCACCAGGAGCGCTGCCATCGACCTAAGAGGGGCAGTGTGGGGAGCTGACAGCCCCGTCTCTCAGCTCCACTGGCAGCTAGCTCCCTGCCAGGAGCCTGGCTGCCCCAGAGGCTCCCGGCAGGCCGCCCTCCCCCCATGCTCCCCATTCCCCACCAGGAGAGGGGAGAAAGCCACTCAGGGTGTCTCGCCTCCCCATTCCCTGCCAGGAGTGGGGGGAAAGCCGCCCAGGGCTTCCTGCCCCAGCTCCCAGCTGGGAGAAGGGTCCATTCTGGTCCCAGCTCCCAGCCGGCAGTGGGGTCCAGCTGCCTAGCTCTCCTAGGGAACAGGGGGCAGCTGGGCTCTAGCTGCCCAACTTTCTTGTCAATTTCACGGATCCTGCCAAGGGACACAAAGGAAGGAATGTCTACACAAACACTGCATGGCTACACCGACATAAGCCTTACGCCTCTCGAGGAGATGGAGTTATGTCGGTTTAGTAGGGCACTTATATCAGCGGAAGGAAGGCTGACGTGTAGACCCTGACATAATTAGGTCGACATAAGCAGCCTTTCATCGACCTATCTGTGTAATATAGACCAGCCCTTACTTAAAAACATTCTTTTGGGAGATTAATGAAGGATTTCATAATCACTTAACACTGCAGCATGACACAGTGCAGATCTCATATAAATCAGGAGGCCTTACATAATTTAGGTCTAATGTGACACACGGTACACAGGGACTTGCCCATATGCTGTGATTTAGAGAAGCCTAACTTTCAAGAACTCCTCTGTTGTGCGTCTCCCTGAGTTATCTTCAACTATACAGCTTAACCACGTTTAATTTCATTCCTGAGTAAGTGAGATTCTTGGTTTTCCATTTCAATTCCCACTGGGCAAATAAAACGGATGGAAAGCATTTTGACAAGGGTATTGTGATTTCATCCAGTTGACTTTGTAGCCTGAGAGGACTCCAAATTCAGATATTATATTTAATGTTTTCAGGACAGATGCTGTTGGATCTTTTCATAGGAGTAGAATATCATCTGCATACATTAGCAACTTGTCTGCCTCCTCTCAATACCCTTCAGATCCTCCTTGGTTCTCAAAGATACGATGGACAATCAAATGCCAGGGGGGCACACCCAAGCCCAAGCCTTGGTTCCCCACGCAAGGGGAGAGCAAGACTGTAGAAGCTCACACAGCAGAGCACCTCACCACATGTGCATGCAGCACATCCTCAACCCCAAGGATTCAGGTCCACCACCACACGGAATCATTAATCACTGCATCTGTCCCAGCGTGGAGGCCCCTGAGTTTTGGAGGCGACTGTAGCCTCAGGCCTACAGTTACAGCTCTGGAATGGCTCCACTTGCTGCTCTATTGTTTTAATGGGGTGGGATTCTCTCCTTTCCATGTGGCCTGCCCAGAGCCACTCTGTGCACAATATAAGGTGTCCAGTGATAGTAATAATGTGACATCTTCATTTTGAAAGGGAGGGGAAAACCTCTGCATTGCTATGAAATAGCTTGGGAACTCCAGCAGAATAATATAGAATAATGAACTAGCTTCTGTAAGTGTGAACTATTACCCTTTACATTAGATGGAATCAGAAATGTCCAGCCACATGTCAAAAGCATTATACTGCTGACCAAGGTATCTTCTACCTCTAATACTTCCCAAGAATGGCATATCACCTTATCAATTGCACACTGTGTACACTCAGTTTTACTCTTGCCCCTGTAGAGTCACCTAGATTCCCCGGTTTGCATGGTCTTTTACAAAGCAATGGGGGAAGAGAAAAAACATTTTGAAAAATAGGAATGCAACATTGTAAAACCACAAAAACTGGCAGGAGAATTCATGGGGGTGTGGAACTAAAAACTGCTTTTGAGTTATTTTTCAACAACAGTGTGTTGTCTTTGTCCCTTTACATTGGGAATAGTTAAATGTTATGTATTAAAGTCACTGCTCATGAATTTTAGAGCCTTGTGAAATTGGTATATATAGCATGGCATAGCACTGGGATCCTCTCTCCCTACACACCAGATATGATATCACAAATTCACATAACATTTCATAACCCAGTGAATAAACGACTTCTCCAGATTGTCTGTAGTGCTCATTATGACTGCAATTATGTAACAAAACTCTCTGAATAGTGTACAGTTATTGCAGTTATTAATCATTCTGGTTTTGTTTCAAGTACTTGCATGATAGCCTGCTGGATAGCCTGCTTTATGCCACAAACTGAATGTCAAAGCTAAACACGTGCCTGTGAATCTACTGTTTTAAGACACTTTCATCATAATTTGCCCTTTCAATTTATATTCTGATGATCTGGAGAAAAAAAAAAAACAACATGAAAAGCTGGTGTCAATATAGTCGCTGACCTTTGCAGTAAACAGAAGACAATTTTTACCAGTAAACAACTTGGCAAATAAGAAACCTGTTTCACCAGAACTTGGAGTAGTCCCTGCTTAAGAAGACGGACTCTGCATACAAATCAGATTTTACAGAAAACCAGTAATTTCTGGACCTATTTGGAAATAAAAAAGGCAAAGACCTTGGAAAATGACCTTTCGAACCAACCACTCCTGAGCAGAGTATTTTTGAAGCAGTTTACTTTAAAAGATGTATGATTTAAAAGAAGAAAAAACTATAAATTGAACAACTTGAAACACTTCCCCCCTGCATCCTGTACCCAGCCACCCTGACTCCACCCTTGTTCCCCCAGGTTTTCTGTGCCAATGTTCCAGAGCTGGTGTGCACCATCATGGGCTGGACCACCAAGTATATCTGGGCGCATGTGCTAGCCTGGATCCAGACCCGAGGAGGATAGGTGTGTCCAGAATCACCACCACCCCAGCTACCTGGCAGATTTATGCAAAGGAGACGTCCTAATTTACATAGACCGTGAATATGCACAGGTCATTTGCATAAATACCCTCATGCCAGCCTTCCACTTCCCGCTGCTTCTTCCACAGCAAGGGTTCGAAACCAGAAGTCCTCGCTCCCAGCTCTGCCTGCTACTCTAACCCACTAGATCCCACTCCTTCCCCGGAGCTGAGGCCAGAACATAAGTGTCCTGTCTCTCTCAGCACAGTGCCCAAACCCACTAGACCACGCAGCCCCCACTAGACTTAACCCCATTGCGCAGCATTGCCCCAAAACCAACCATAGCCATATTTATATGATAGTTCAAAGACACCTACCCACACACTGCTTCCTGCCGATCGCTTTCCCTCCTCTCCCCCTTCCGGGAAGGCCTGCTCTCCTACTTAGGCACTCCCACCTGGCAGATTATATATCACCTGCTTTGCTATAGGACTCCTCACAGCATCTGCCTTAGACCAGGCAGGAGGGGTGGGGAGAGCGTTCCCTGCTACCCCCACCCCTCCAGCTGGACTGCACTGGGATTACTTAGGGCACTGGCTCCATCATTCACACACACAGTTCTGCAATAGCTTTTTTTCAGACCACTCAATATGTGGACGTAACGGATACTCCGGACGGTGATGGCTGACTGGCAGATAAGCTATGAACAAAACTAGCCCCTGCTAGGGTAATGGGGAGAACCCTCTCTTCCCAACACTTTGATCCATGCTAGGGACATGAGCAAAGTAAATTCGCTCCGGTTCCTTTTGCTTTGCTTCCCCCATGCTGTGGGACCCCCCGCCTCACCTCTCTCCTGCGTGAGACTCATCCCATCTCCACAGCCCCACACCGCTGAGCACTCACCTGCTCTCCATACACCAATAGCATCCTGCTTCCTACACACAGCTCCTTTGGGCTCCATGGGCTGAATGCACAGAAGGGATTTGATACCTAAGTCCCTTTCAACACCACTGTGATGCACAACCCTGTAGGTGCCTAAATACACTTAGCACCTAAGTTTTGGGAGTAAAAGTTCTCTCAGGCAATCAAGTGCCTATCTCCCACCTGAAAGGAGCACAGCAGTCTGGAAAGATTGAGAGCCACTGCTCTAGTCAGTCTTTCGTAAAGTGTCTTTATCAGTTCTCACTGAATGTTTGTAATGCTGGCACAAGCCACTGTTGTAGAGGTATTTACAGCACCTGTGGTGTGGGGTGAAAGATATGTGGAGTGAGAGGAAGACAGGTGGTATGTTACTGAGGAACATGGGGATTTGATCATGGGTGGAGGGTGCTACATTTTTGATCAATGACTTTTCTTGTTCACTGCTTGTTCGCTGTCTTGCTGGTGGTCATTCCTGTAGCCTGTACTGACTAGTAATTGGCACTAGTGTGCCAGAGATCTATGCTCAACGCATCCTATGCATGCCTGTCTAGTGCAGAGACCTTTTCATGCTCAGTACCTGCTCTTGCTTCCACAATGTGCCAAGAATGGACTTGATTAATAAAGAACTAAAAAAGGGTAACGTAATTAATGCAAATCAACATGGGTTTATGGAAAATAGATCCTGACGAATCAACTTGATAACTTTTTTAAATGAGATTACAAGTAAACAATGTTGATGCAATATACTTAAGACTTTGGTACGGTGTTTGACTTGGTACCCCATGACATTTTGATTAAAAAACGAGAGAGATAAAATTAACATGGCACACATTAAATGGGTTTAAAATTGGATGATGGAAGCTCTCATGTAACTGTAAATGGGGAATCGTCATCAAGCAGATGTATTTCCAGTGGGATCTGTTCTTGGCCCTACACTATAACATCTTTGTCGATGACCTGGAAGTAAACATAAAATTATCACTGATAAAGTTTGCAGATGACACAAAAACTGGGGGAGTGGTAAATAATGAAGAGGGCACCTCACTGATTCAGAGTGATCTGGATCACTTTGTAAGCTGGACGCCAGCAAATATGCATTCTAATATGGCTAAATGTAAATGTATACACCTAGGAATGAAGAACATAGGCCAAACTTACTTATACTCTATCATGGCAAGCAGTGACTCTGAAAAAGATTTGGGGATAGTCAGCTGAACATAAGCCCCCAATGTGACATTGTGGCCACAAGAGCTAATGTGATCCTTGGCTGCATAAATAGGGGATTCTCAAGAAAGAATAGAGAAGTTATTTTACCTCTATATTTGCCATTGGTGTGACTGGTGCTGGAATACTGTATCCAGTACTGGTGCCCAAAAGGAAGTCGATAACATTGGAGAGGGTTCAGGAAGAGCCATGAGGATAATTAAAGGATTAGAAAACATGCCTCATAATGACAGACTCAAGGAGCTCAATCTAAAGATGAAGGAGGTGACCTGATTACAGTCTGTAAGTATATCCTTGGGAAACAAGTATTTAATCTAGCAGAGAAAGATATAAAAAGATCCAATGACTGGAAGTTCAGACTGGAAATAAGATGTACGTTTTTAACGGTGAGAGTAATTAGCCATTGGAAAATTTACCAATTTGGTCCATTTGGAACCTCCATCACTGACAACTTTTAAATCAAGATGGGATGTTTTTCTCAAGATCTGCTCTAGGAATATTTTGTGGAAGTTCTATGGCCTGTGTTATATAGGAGGTCAGACAAGATGATCATAATGGCCAATTCTGGCATTGGAATCTAGGAATCTATGAATAAGAATCTGCTGGGCCAGGGCCTGGCATCATGACTTATGGAGTCTAACATGTGGCATCCTCATCTGCTGCCTTCATGCTCCAAGAGATCTAGTTAACTCTTGTTTCATCTCCATCACACCCTAGTGCAAGAAAACCCCAGGGATCATTTTTCTTTTCTTCGTGTTTCTCTCATCCCCGAGTTATTCATAAGCAAAAAGCAAAGCTGAAATTTCCTTTATAGAAAACGATATGAAACTTGTGCATTGTACTTCGATGTACAAAATGTCTCTGTAGATGAAATCATTACATTGTATATCTGTTTTCCTGTCAACAAATTCTGATTATTAAAGTATTTTAGGATTTTTTTTTCTTAAAGCAACTTGTGTTTCATTTTGTGCTATTAGCAGGAATGTGAGAGTATCAGGTTTGATACACTGACTCCTTGGGACCACTTCAAAGCCAGCAGAGGTCATGCAGCCCTACAGCCCATTGTGAAAGAGCAGTTAAGTTCTGTGTAGTTTTATTTTGTGCAGGTCTGTCAGATGAGACCATGGCAAAGGTCCTGTCCACCTCAGGTGGACACTGAAGCTCTTCAGGCATTATTTTGTAAGGAAATAATAACCAAAATTTAACCAAAATTTCCTCTCTTCCTCACTATACAGCAAGATCTGTGCTAGCTGGCTGCTGTCCTCCACCCCGAAAGCAGCTGCATTTCTGCCATGTCGCTACATAGACGGTTACGGCCTTTTGGAATCTTCAAGATGAAATATATAAATAAGATATTATGGAAACTTGTGATCTGGAATACATTTGCTTCTGTGGATTTATATATTAATGGGTTCCACATGGGTCCAGACGCCAGAGGTTTGTGCTAGCAGATCCAACTGCAGGCTTGAGCCACACTGGATATTGTCCTATTCCCAAATTAAACCTCAAATGTAATGATCATTTGACAGCATTTGATGTACCAGTTCAATACTCTAAGCCCAAGCTGCTTGGACAAATATTTGCCACAGATCACATATACATACAGTGTATTAAAAATAAATAAGAATTTGTCAATGTGACTTACAAATGCCTAATACATGCCACCTCAACTAAGTTTTCTTTAGTTTAGCTACATACATCGGCCCCCATGCTTTCCCCCTTGCTGGAAGTACTAAAAGTTCATGTCGCTGGATACCAGGAACAAGAGTGAACTCATTGGAAACTGCATCGGCCAGTTCACCTATATCCACAGGCAGAACATTACTGTAGGAATTTAGGATGTGATTGATTACATCACTGTTTTCTGCCTTTGAGAGCGTGCATGTAGAATAGACGACAAATCCTCCAGGGCACAAGGCTTTAATGGCAGACCTGTAAGTAACCACAAAAAAACAAATTCAGATCAGTCAGACTTATTAAACAAAGAGTGTTAGGGGAAAAAACCAAACAAAACGCACACAGAAGAAATAAACCTTCAACAAACTGTCACAACTGAGCATTTCATTGATAACTCAGGGAATTACCTGTGTTACGTTCTGTTCTCTCATTTACCTGTGTATTTTCAACTAGGATATGCTTAAAGTAGTATTTAATTTATTATTCCAAAACATACTTCAGAATGATCATCTTACTAATGTTTAACCAGTACACTATGGACCTGATTTTCAAATATGGGCATGCACAACTGCATGCCTAATTTACATGTGGCAGTGTTGTGATTGTGCATATGAACTGGATGATAGAACATAAAACTGGCCAGCTAAATACTTAGTTGGCCATTTGCACATGCAGATATCAAATATGCACATGCAACTGCAGTAATAGCATGGAATTATTAGGCTTGCAGTTTGGTATGCATTTCTGCAAATCAGGCTTATTGCCCTACTTGGAAGGTACCCTCCTACTGTATTATCTTACAATCTCCCTATGATGGGTCAATAACTCTGCTTGCTTAGTAACGCAACATATTTAGAGGCTGATCCAGACGCTTTTCCATGTATTTAACAGCTGCAGGATTGGGCCCTTAATTAGCAAATGCTTTTTTGTCTAATCAAATGGATCTAATTGCATGAAAGCTAAACATTAAAATGCACAACTGCACAGTTTACAAAAACAAAACCATAGCAATTACATACAGTCGCACTGTTAGAAATGACGTCTGTTATTTTCCCTCAACCTCCACACAAGAAAAAGAAACAAGGACCGTGTTTGCTTTCAATTAAAGCAGACATGTTGGATCTTATTAGGAAGGGGAAAAAATACAGGCCGGGAAGTTCTTAAAACGTTGAAGAGAGATCTATAAGGGACATTCAACTATCACAGATGAAATGTTATGCAAGCGATGGAAAAAAGCCATTGATACCATCTATTTTTCCAATAGTATTCTTCATACCTGTCATCACTAAATGTTTAAGAGTTACTTTTGCTGGTAAAGCTGTTTTCTTAAAACAATCTCTCTTCTAGCAACTTTCACCCTGAAGGCTCCTAAGAGTGATTTATAAACTGATATTTAAATAGATCACTTCAGTCACTACTGGAAGATAGCCATCTCTGGCTTGAAACGTGCCCACTTCAGTAGCTGGCAACATTAAATGCAAGTTTACTGAAGCATACCTCTCCCATTTGAAGTGGCAGTTGAATGTAATTTTCAACTTGGAATAAACCACCCAACATTTCCAGAGTGCTGTGCAAATATTAATGGATTCATGTGGTCAGGACCTAGTTTTATATCTTCTCTGGAAGACTACACCTGCAGAGACAGCATTTTCTAGGACCATACTGGCTTACTGGTTCAGCAATGATCCATTGGGAAAAATTCTGCTGCCACTACCACCACCTCATCCTATGTAACACCTTAGTGTTCCTTACAGGAATTTTACACACAAACTAGCTTAACCTGATCATGCTTCACTTTTGAGATCTGATGGGATAGGTCATATTCATATTAGAATATACATCATCAGTATATTTGGAAAAAGTGGGAGTAAGTGATATATGATGTCTCAAAGAAACAGCTATGATAGCATGGGAAAAAGAGGTTCAACCATTTCTTTTTTTAAAATACTGCTCTTATAGGGTCATGGAAGAATAAAGTAATATTCTTGGTACTGGTTTTTCATACAAAGCATAATGATATTTATATCCTAAGAGCATAATTAAAACACTATTCAACTGGATGCTTTGTTTGAAGGGAAAGTTAAAAAGAGGTATAATTTCACATTAGACAAATGGGGAGGAGTTGTTCAGTGCAACTCCCACCTGGCAGATCAATTCGGAATGAGAAAAGATGGAGGAAGGAACACAGCCCGTGAAGAAAAGATCGGGCTCCTTCAACTTGATTGGGAGACTTTCCCCCTTTATTGACGAAACCTCAATAAACAGAAGCCCAATCCAAAAAGGGTTTAAGATAAGTCAAGGTTTAGAAGAGCTCTACACAGGAGGGAAAGCCCTGCCCAAGGAAGTAAGGAGACATAAAAGGGAGTAACTCTTTCAGTGAGTGTTATTACAGTAATAGTTATTACAACTTTCGGAGTGGGTGTTGGGGCATAATCCTATCAACCCTCTATTTTGTTTAGGGTGCAACACTCACTCCCTTCCTCCCACAAATCCTATTTAGATGTGTTACCAGGATGAACACATGACTTCCTATAGTAGAATCTAATGCAGTGCTAGCACACACATTTGGGTAGCTAACCTCAAAACAGCCATTTCTCCACATAATTCTCAGCAGGAAAATAAGGGCGTAACGCACCAGTGTTGGCACCAAACACGCTGCAACATCTCTGTCCTTTCTATCTTTCTCACCCCCATCCATTTGTCTCTTCAGCCTCCTTCTCTCTGCATTTGTTTCCATTTACTGTCTGCAAAAGAGATGGGGCAGTGTTTAGGCCAGCCAAGCCACCAATCAAAGTGCACCTAGACTAGTGGAGGACAACTGGCTGGAAAGAAGGGCAACAATATATATTTGACTCCTCACAAAAAAACACTTTGAGGGAAGTGCTGTAAATTAAGTAATATTCTTTCCTGCTTAAGGACAAGTTAGACCAGGTGCTTTAGTGCCTCTGTTGGCTGCCTGTTCTGCTTTGTTTTCATTCTATCATTTGTAATTTATCTGTCTGAAATGAGTTAGTTAAGGATCAATTGGCAGGACTGTTTTCTAATCCAAAAGATTTTGTGGTAAAGTGTCTCTTTGGAATTCAGGCTAATATCTGACACTACAGCACACTATTTTGAGAGGGGATAGTGCTACCTAGTTAAACTGCCAGTTTTGCTTCTCTGTCTGCTGGGTGGGGGAATTTTTGTAGATAATAAAAGTATTATCATGAAAAAAAGAGTTGAAGGATAATCCCTATGTTGTGATCAATGTTGTTTCCTGAATTTAGATCACTTCTTTTTGGACAGACATTAGAGATGGTGAAGAATTCGTGAATGCAGTTCAGCATCAGGCAGACCCTATATAAACAGGCACCTGAGAGGATTAATCACCTGCATATTAGCATGCAAATAGAATTATGCACAGTACTGTAACAAATGCTATTTTTAGGGGTCAAGGAAGTGCTGAGATTTGGGGGTGGGCCATGCAAGATATCATGTGTATTACTGTCGTGCCTAAAGGCCCCAACCAAGATGAAGGCCCTGGATGCTGTACCAAAACACACTGTAAAAGCTAGCCCATGCACCAAAGAGTTTACACTATAAAGAGACAAGGTATTCAAAGGGTAGAAAGGAAGTAGTACTACTCCCTTTCTTAAACACGAGGAACCCAAACAAAGAGATTAAACAACTTGTCAAAGGTGACCAGTCAGTCTCTGGCAGAGCTGGGAACCGAATCTAGGTCTCCTGTCCAGTCCAGTACCTTAATCACAAGACCATAAACACAACCCCAAGAGGGGAAAGCATCAACACATCTTTAAACCTCTAAAATGGAAAAAAGGGCTAAGTTCTAACTTGGGATGAGGTGTTTGTTGGGGAGCAATCCCCTCATCTTGAAAAACATATCTACTGTACCCATTTGCACAGAGGTAGATCTCCCCTTCCTTGAACAAAGGTTTCCAGATGTGCAAAGCCATGTGGCTCAGATTACAATCAAGCTACAAGTGTGAGATTTCGCTGCTAAACATAGAGTCTCCTACATTTATATAGCACTTCTCTTCTAAGAAAATCCCAAAGGGATTTACTAACTTTAAATACACAGAAATCTCTTCACTCATCACTGAAATGCAGACAGCTATGAGGAGATGCCACCAGCTGTTCAACAGTACAGTAAAGAACACTATACTGCAGTTTAGGAGAGGAAAAAACTTAAGCAGCTGAAACTGCAAGGAGAATTACAGTAGATAAAATACAAATACCAAATAGGGATTTGGCCATAACTTCAAGGTTACCACTCCTGCACTTAAAGATCCCATAACACCTCTCACAAGAACAAGTAGTCAAGACCTTGCCCAAAAGACAGCACTTTAGCAGCACAGCGCCCCAACAATATTATGGTGGAGCAGTGATTCAATACTGATTCAAAGGAAAGAACAGCACCTTTGGAATGACCAACATAATCTCCTGCAGCAAGTCTTGGAAATCTCACATCAAAAATAGACCAGCTTAGAGACCCTGTCAAAATTCACAAGTTTAGTGATCATGTCCCAAAATGGTCAGACTGCAAAATAAAACCAAAAAACCTGTTTTAACTCTTACATCACGATTTAGGTTTAAGAATCTAAAAAGATTACTTTCTAAACAAGGTTAAAAGGAGACAGATACAGCCTGTAATTGCTCACATAGAACTCATTCATTAAAAATCCAATCCTATCAGATGCTCAGTGCCCTCAACTACTTATACAATTAATGGCTAATCAAAAAAAAAAAGTCTAAGGCACTTGGTACTTATCATGAGGTGCTCTCCACCTTTAAGAAAAGGGCACCAAATCTAAAAATGTAGTACCATAGTTCACTTATACATCTACTACTTATTTCAAAATGTGCACGATTAAAATGGAAGCAATGTCTGAAGGGCCCTACACATCAGTAAAAATAAAATGAAACTACATTGCTTTAAAAAATTAAACGGCAATCATATTTGTTTCTAGCAACATTTTCCCTTAATTACAATTCTTAAAAAATAAATGAATTTTTATTAAAACAAACTATTAAAATATAAAACTATCTACACTAAATGTGTTTTCAAAACTGTAAATCCAAGTTCCTCTATTCATCATACTGGGTTAAAAAAATATTAATTTTGCACATAACTGAAATGGCTTGGAACTGAACCTTTGATACTGAAGTTCTAGTTCTAGTACAGGAGGGACTGATACTTTAAGCCTCATTTTGACCTAAATTTTAAAGTAATCCTATATAAATTCCTGTAAGACTCTTTGGGTAAAAAGCCATAAAAAAGAAACCTGTGACTGTTTATTAACAAGGATGGGCAATTGTTAACTGCAGACTCTCTAGTACTTTTGTTGTACATAATCCTATTTTTGTTTTATAGACAAGAGAAACCATTAATAGCACTACAATTAAAATGCCTACCAACAAATCACTGCTATGAAAAGGTGACCTGCATAACAGTCTGCAAAAGAAGCTTCCCAGTTTGCCAAGTAGGTACCCAAAAAAAATCTCACCGCTTTGGAAGAGCCAGATTTTGTAATTTTGTAGCTTCAGAGGCTACAAGCTGTTGAGCACAGAATTTTACCTATATTTAGGATGTTAAAAAAAGTAGTATGGTAAATTGCTGAGGCTCAGCTTTATCCCTAACATGCATCTTTCACAATTTCCAGGCCTACTCAGAGATATCCTCTTCCAGGTAGTAAGGGTTTTCAGGCAGAAAATGCACATCTGTATGTGTATAGGAAGAGAAGATGCAAAAGATGCCATTAGGTTTTATAACATGAGTAGGATGCAGGGAGAAGGAAGGGAAGAGAGGCACTGAGGAAGAAGATAAAATGTTTAGCTGCAAAAATGAATCCTCTCCTGGGTATCACATGTTACTTTACAAGATATCAGAATACTACGATTTATGGGACTCACTGTGGTATCAAATTCTCAAAACAGTTTAATAATATTTTCAACTTCTAAAGGCCTGGGACTAGGAAATAGCAAATAAGACTAGAGGATAACTGGCAGATATGTCTGTGGAAGCTTGCAGGGTGCTTGCCGACAGTATGTCTGGTTTCATCTAGTGATATTAACATTTTTGGATAACTAAATTCGTCTTTAAATAATTTAAATCTCTCCAAGACAGACATATGTAACAGTAAGGGCATATCAGTATACCATTTTGCAGATGGATGTTTAGCAAGCTCAGGTACAACTCTAATGCAATTAATAGGAGAATAAATTTTTCCCTGTGGTAGAATTTATACATTTACAAACAATTGATTATCACTCTTTTTTTTTTTTTTTACTGAATACCTCTTCAGAGTCAGTTTTACTAACATGCATAATTGAATTACAGAAGTCAGAGCTGGGAAAGAGCTATTAAGGTAATCTAATCTGATGCCCCCTGACAAGGCAAGGTTGTTGGTTATGATTTTGTAAAAACTACATTGTATTTTAACCCATACATAATGTTTTCTTTGGTTGAAGTCTCAAGATTTACATTAAATGTAACAGGAGAGGAAACTGACACTTAAAAATTAAATTAGAAATGAAAAAGAAAAACAGAGCAGTAAGATGACTTCAATATCTTAAAAAGAAATAAAAAGATCTGTTGTAGAGACATGCACTCAATGACTTTGAAAAACTGAAACACTTAAATGTCACAAAAACTCAGGAGTCATTAATGTCAAAAAGTGGGTATTTCACACTAAAAGTAAATGAAACAATGTGATAGGTTGCCATTTTGTCCTTTTTTAAAGACATGGCATTACAAACACAGTCTTTTATAAAACAGACATATAAGTGCATATCAAAAACAATATGGTATAATATTTCATGTTACAAATCCCACATCCCCAGACTGCTCTTTCTATGCTTGATTATATGTTCTGCATCTTTTCAGAAGGGTCAGCATTAATTATATCACTAATATAACCATTTTCAGTATTAAAAGAAATATTAGATGGATTTCAGGGCAACTTACAAAAACAATGCAGCATTTCAATAGTGCCATCTTTTGGTCACTAGGCAGAAAATGGATTTTTCTGGTTTTGATCAGGAAAAAAAAAAGCAATGAATCCCTTCTAAGCCATTCATTCAGCAAAGCATATGAAGTCACCTTTAATTCATCCATAACCTGAGTCATTTGAGATGATTAGATCATGAATATTCCCCTCCCCCTTTAAAAATCAAATCGAGACCAGTTATCCCAGGGTCATGTCAGTTATATATAGTTTGTCCAAAATCAAGCTGTCAAGGCGAGGGAAATCCTCTGTGTCTACAATACCTAATTCACAATATATCGTCATGACAGCAAGGCATAGGGAATGGCGTGACATTAGTACAAGTATTCTTTCTGTATCCCAAGCATGATGTTTTCCTCTCTCCTCATTATAGTGAACCTTCCTGTTATCTAGAGACAATACCATTCCAAACACCATTCAAGGTAAAAATAGGAGATTATATGGAGTCTTCTTTTTAAAAAGGAAAATATCACCTGTTTTGTTTTCCCCAGCAGCCTGAACATTTTGAAAGACAATCCCCTCTTTCCAAGAACAAATAAAATGAGTTTGAAAAATTATTTAAAAAAAAAAAAAAAACTTTCAGTGCATGATTCTGAGCCTTTTTCCGACTGTGAGGCAAGTCCTGGAGATGATCCTCTTGCTAGCAAGAGCGCTACTGTGTGTCATTTACGACACTACAAATACATAAGCCCTGTACCAGAGACCGATAACCAGTTTCCTTCTTGACCCCGTGCTGGTTTAATAATCAGAATCAACTGTGTAACATTCAGATATTTTATTTCCATATTAAATGTCACCCAGTTTGCAAGCTCCCATGCTGAGTTTCCATGCTGCAAGCATCACAAGTGGCAACGCTATTTTATAGCGAGACAGCCTCCACCTGCAAGAGTCATTCCAGATATGCTGCAGTGACAAAACTTCAATACGCTAGTCATGTCATCATAATGGAAATGGTTTCTTCTCTTGCAAACTTTCAAATGCCTGAGCTGAATGGTCTTTTTTACGCCAACAACTCAGTTCTCTACTCGATAAACCCCATGAACAGCCATGGCCCAAGCAGAACTTCCTCTAGTCAGGAAGGGGGAACAAACGACTCACAAAATCTGCTAAGGACTTCATCTTGCAGCCCTAATTATCCCAAGCAGCACTACAGGTGGGATATTAAAAAGCCCCAGAGGGACTTGGGGGCTAGAGCTGGTTGAGAATTTTCTGACAAAACAGGTTCTCCTCAGAAAACGCCCATTTGTCAAAAACAAAAAGCTTCACAAAAACATCAGTTTGAACGAAATTCCAATGACACGGGCACAGGGTTCTGTCAGAAACTTGTCTGATTTCCTGCCATCTTGCCTGGGGGCTCAGGGCTTCTAGAAACCGCTGCTCCAGGGCAGCCCTGCCACGCAGACTGCCCTGGAGCCCGGAACCACAGGTCTTCTGGGCTCCCTGCTCCAGGGCAGCTCTAGTGGAACACAGAGGCCCTGAGAACAGCAGCTGAGCTATAAGCCTGGAGGCTTGAGTTCCTAGGGTCAATTTTGTTTAGAAACGTTTGAAACGGTTTTCGTTATTTCAAATGAAATTTGGGGGAATTTTCCCTTCCTTCAGATATTTTGAAATTTTTGCTTTTTGTTCCAAAATGGAACGATTCCTCCCCCCCCCCCCCCCCCAGAATTCCCCACAGATGGAAAATGCCGACTTTTGACCTACTTAAAAGCACAAGTCTCATTGGTATTTATGCTCCTAAATCACTCAGGAGCCTTTGAAAATCCCACTCTACAGTGATGGGCATTATAGAAAACCCCTAAGAAAAATTTGCATGTATTCACTTAGCTACAAAGTCAGTTTTCACTTACAGAACTATAAGGATAAACTAGATTTTTCAGTCTTTGCCTACTGAAAAACAAAGATGCTAACCTTCCATTCTTTTCTCCTTTTCTACTAAACTTGGGGCTAGTGAAAAGCAGCAAACTGACATCCAAGGAGACTGAAAACTCCCCGGTGCACCGAAACATGCAATTAAAAACCCGCGGCTGGCACATGCCAGCTGACTGTGGCTCGTGGGACTCAGGCTAAGGGGCTGTTTAAATGCAGTGCAGAAGTTCAGGCTTCAGCTGGAGTCTGGGGACTAGGACCCTGTGAGGTGGAAGGGTCCCAGAGCTTTTAATTGCCATGTACACATACCCCATACATTTTGTTCACTCTCCAGATACATTCAGTTCTTGCCCTCTCTGCTGAGACTAACAATAGTGTCAAACTAATATCAATGATGACATTTTTATGATGTGAACACACACTTGTTCATTAGGAAATGAACTGAGACCACCAATTCCCATGTACACGTGTCACTGAACGGTCTTTAAATAGTAAAAGCTTTGAGGTCACTAGTGGCTTCAGCTGGACTTGAATGGAAGGGCCCGGTATCCAAATGCTACTCTCTTGAGCTACCCAAACCCTGAGATACAGACCTTTTGAAATAAAATTATTTTCTGGAGTAAATCACTGCTGCTAACTGCGGCTTATAGTTTTACCCTGGCTACACGGTTTGTGCTGATGCAACAACACTCATGGCTGGTCACTGATGGCTAAAATAAGAGCAAATCCCCACTGCAATAAGACTTTAGCTGGTGAAATGAGTGACAGAAAACTTTAACGGGACTAATGTGCTTAAAGTTAAGGACATACTTAAGTGGTTTACACTCTGGTTCTCATGCAGACCATCTGATCAAAGAGGGACAACTAACAGCAAGGAAAGACTTATGTGAAAAAGATACACATAATCAGAGAAATCATGGGACCACTCTTTAGCTAAGTATGGGAGAAGCATTCAGTCTGTCTTTCAAAACACCAGAAGGCAACAACGGCAAAAACCATACACAGCAAGACTTTTTTTTTTTTTTTTTAAAAGAATAAGAGGCTTACAAAAATAATACGTGAAAGGGGCAGGGTCTTGTTTTTCTCATCATCACAAAATATTCACCTAAGTGAGGATCTTGTGTAGTTATCTGTGTACCTGGTACTGTACTGCCTAATGCAATTAAATGAATGAGTTAGAATTCCCAGGAAAAAAAACCCCAAGAAATTAAAAACACTAAACTTTTGCTGCATTACTGGATGCTGCTATAGTAAAAATAAGGTATTTTACCTATTCCCATAGAGACAGAAAATCCATCTCCTCTCTGAATAGAAATGAATGGAAAGGAGCGCTATAGTTTATTTCCAGTCATGTTAAGCACATTCACCACCTCAGTGAAAACGCGTAAATAACCTAGAAATTGGGGGAAGGGAGGACATGCAAATGATTGGAAGATATATCTGGTAATGTGCAACATTTATTATGTATTGTATGCCCTTCTTCAGTCAAAATGAATACATTCTTCAATGAGACCACATCACTATTTTTCAGCTGCTAGGGAAAGTAGATAAACATACAATACCTGTGTTTTGAAAAGCAGTAGATTTTGCTCACTCTCTTTCAGAGGAGGGAACATTTTCAAAAGGCTGGACTTGAGGGGACAGTGTAGGTTAAGTGGCATATTAGGGTACTGTAATAGCCATTCACCTGGGGGAAATGGGCTGAAAATCCTACTTTACGACAGAAGGGCAAATGTTGAGCTCATCCTAGTCCGTCCATTTGTGTAGATCTCTAAGCCATCACGTAATGAGTGTGGCTGCATGATCAGCAATCTCTGCTCAAGGGAAGCCCAGGACTGAAGCAGCAAGAGTAACACAGAGAAGCTTTGTGCCTGGGTTTAACTAATGCTATTAATTCTGCATATTTCTGAATTGGTTCATCTTTTTTATTTCTAGTGAAAGCATGTGTATGGAAAAATACAGAAACAAAAAGCACAAGTGGTTTGGGAACCTCCTGGCTTACAAAAAGAGATGTGAACAGAAACCATTTAAAATACTGTATTACTAATATTCAAAGTAAAACTGAAGTTATATATACACACAGGCACATACACAGTACTGCACTACAGCAATTCAGTTGCACACAAATAATAATAAAAATACATATTATGCAGTCCCTGTCACGGTTCCACAGTTATGATTGAATTGTGTACTGTACTTAAAGCATGGGTTTAAACCCTTCATTACATACAAAGAATAGTGTGTCCTCTCCAAAATTTCAGCTCTTAATCTGAGTACAGAATGAATTTTCCAAAAATTTACAAATAAATTGAGTGACTTTAAAATTAAAATAAATCCTTTAAGAAATTTAGCATTCTGTGTCATACCATTTTTCTGTCTCAAACAATTTGAATAATACAGACTCTTCAAACTTCCCATATAGTTAAAGCACACTGAAATCCTGAGCGTTGGTTACATTTAAAAAAAAAAAAGGATTATCACTTAATTTTGTCCTAAACAATCTTAACTCTGCTGTGCGGTGACATCATAAACTAAAAAGAGGAGGAAAAAAATAATCAAATTTGCCTTTAAAAATCAGCTTAATATAATCTGGGCCCACAAACACTATTATCCAGTAATCATAATTGTATGGTCATCACAAGTTGTTACTAAAGGTGGAATTACAATTGTTTGGCTGTCTTAGCTCTGAATTTCTATACCTTAACTTGAAAGCTGATTGAAAAAAAAAAAAATCACAAATTTTGGACCAAATTTGACCTGACAGTATCAACTTCTCTCATTTTGCATTTCCACCATTTTATTATTATTCTCTTTCCTTCTCTACTTAATAATTACAGCTGAACTATATTAATGCTCAGTCCTTACATAGAGCTTTCTATTAACTAATTAATCCTAATAAAATCTCTGAAGGAGATGGGAAACTGAGGTAGACCATTTAAGTGACTTGCTCAAGATCACTAGGAAAGTCTCTTATCAGAACCAGGTTTTTGAACTCAGTTCCTCGATCTTAGTCACACACACAGGCCTTCAGAGCAAGTCTCTGACAGTGAGTAGAACTGTGTTCTATTATTATCACTGCCAATGAATTGCTGACCCACCTTGAACAAGACATTTAGCTTCTCCCTGACACTGTTTCATCTTTTCTCTCCTTTTTCTTGAGGGGGTCTTATGAGAATTCATTCATGTTTGTAAAGCATTCTGAGATCTTCTGATAAAAGATATTATGGAAATCCAAAGTATTATTAAACCATTTATTGAACTCATTGGTACTATGCTTAAATAACTTGCTGAATCAGGCTCATAATCCTTGACATAAGAAGCCTAACATCAATGATTTATTTCATAAATTCCAAAATCCAGACAAGTGAAAAATTACAGTGCTGAATTTACTGTCTTATTTGAGCCCATGGGAAGGAAAGATATATTAGCATTTTCTACTGGAAGTTACAGATCCAAAATATATTGTCCTCACAAATCCAAATTTTTGTTGCTGCTACATCTTGAGGTTAGTTCACTGCACGTTCAGCAGATGTGATGTTTTTCCCCTCTAGATTTATGGATAACTGCATTAAATATTATTTGGGGTGAGAGGCACTTTTTTGGCTGGCTTTTTTAAAAACAAGTTTCCTGCTGTCAAGAGTTTTCTATATCAGGATTATAATCCAGAATGATTTATACAGATTTGCAAAATTTCACTGAATGATGTATGCTTCCTTTTGCTAGAAGTTCACAAATTAGATTTTACATGTCAAATATTGAAAAGAGAAAACTGAAGGAGGTCAGTGTTTCAAATGTGATTGATTTCTTCAAAGGAAATGGGTGACATGATGCATTACTGCAATAAGACACTCATATTTCTGTTATCAATCATAGGTTTCTGTTAGGCCTTTTTTCTCTGGAAGTCATGGAAAAGTATCGTGCACTGCTCCTTCCATAAAAAACGCTCTTTAAAAAAACCTGCACCATTACTTTATTCCTCTTTCAATTTGCCTTCACAGCAGGATATTTTTGAGGTGAATCACTGTGCGCATTTAAAAGTTTAGTATTTGATCAATAGCTATAAAACAATATACAGCTGCAGAAAATATTTTTGGAAAGACAAAAATAATTCTTCTTTAACCCAACTCTAAAAAAATCCTCATTTTATTATGTTGTATTTCATTACTTAATTATTCAAGTTTCATCTTTTAAAAACTGGTTTCTATAAAACATATACAAAGACAACAGTTGTATCAGTAGTAAACCAAAAGGCCTTAATAGGAAAAAAAATATTAATTTTCATGTGGCTGGAAGCCAAAACTAAATCGCTGCTGAAATAATAAACTTTCAGGACCGCTCTTTTTTTAACAAAATATTGTCAAACCAAATCTGTAAAGTATTGTGGGGAAGTTTGCATTGCTGTTTCTCATGCTCTGGATAAAGAAAGTGCTTCAGTTTTCTGCACTGCTGGCCTAAAACCTTGTATGGGAACTAAATTCCTTTTCAAATAAAATGTATAGCAAGGCTGATTTAGATTAAGTTGTGATTTTTTACATAAACACTGCAATTTGTATTACTGCTTAACCTCTTATTTATAGGCATCCGGTTCAATTCAGCAGCAGTAGCAGACAAATTAAAAATTTATGGTTCAATCATGCAAACACACTTATTCACATGGGTAAATCCACTGCGTTCATGTGTGTAAGTGTGGACAACACTGGACCCTTAAATTCCTCCTGGTAACAGTCCAAATAACACCGACAGCGAGGCAGAACAATCTGAGATCTAGTGTAACAACTCCAATGGTAACCATCGCTGACTGGCACATTTGTGATCAATTTAGCCAAAAAGTGAACCTCAAGTGAGAATTCTGCTGAAAAGTAACCAAGAAAAATGCCTGATAAGAATTTCCACTATCTGACATGGTTATAGACCACTTCACCGGAAGTACACATGGATTCTTCAGTGTAAGCAGACTTTATAAAATGGTTTTTAAAAACAGGTATAAAGCTATACTTAAACCTCTGCTTAAAATGAGGAATATGGCAGGAATCAAAAATACCTCTAAAGCCACAATGAACTTTTTATGTACTCCTACTATGTGTGTTTGTACCATAGCAGGGTACATGTTTTTGAATCATTCTGCAATTGAGACCAAATATTGACTCTTAATGACGTCAGGAGAATGGCATGGATGGTATGTCAGTAGAGAATTTGGACCCTGGTGTTGATATTGCTGTTCTACATTTAAATGACTCTGAATTAACTCTTATATAACTTTACATTTAAGCAAAAAATGCTACTGGCGGCAGCACATTCTGCACTTACCCTGGGGAAGGAGTACTGTACATGAAACTTGGGGTACGTCTACACTGATGGCGGCAAAGTTGCTGCCGTGAGATTGATCTTTCTGGATCCTTCGGTCACTGTAGACCTGCTCAATCGATCAGGAAGTTGACGTAGTAAAACCACCTCAAGTGGCGTAGCATCATGTCAACTGGAACACAGTGAAGACACGACGCAGAACGGAAGTACAGCAGTCGATGGGGGTTAGAAAGCTACTCTCTGTAGCTTGTGTAACTCCCGTCGACTTCCGCCGAATCTCCAGGTAAGTGTAGACCAGGGCTTGTATTTGGTTGTTAGACATACCAAATCTTGCCACAGTATAATTTAATTTAATCAGGAGAAAGCATCTTTAACAGCTTTTCCTTCCACTTCTCACCTTAGTAGCTGTACCTGCAGAGTAGATAACGCCTTCCTTTGGATGAGTCTAAGTGTAGCCTGCTGAGTGTCAGAAGAGAATAACCAACTTCTGTCGTTTGAACATGGAGCATCCAGCAGTACCTGTACAGCCAATGAGTAAAAGAATGAACGAAAGTATTAACTGTAAAGTAGTTAACTATCTGTGCAATGCACCCTATGCAGAAGTATTGGAATGTAATTGCTGTAGAAATTTACAGTATCATTTTTTGCCTTTTTAGAAGCATGAAAAAACAACTATTCAGTTGGAAATGTTTTACTGTTTTTGTGCATTTTGACAACACCAAACACTAGTTACTGTAATATGAACATCATCAATGTTGTTATAATTATTATCCATTTGAATAGTTCCCACTCTTAATTTCTCTTGCTTGTTCACCTATTTAAATGTTACACAGAATAGGAACTGCTGTGTATTCTTCACAATTCAAGGTGATGAGTCAATAAGCAACACTGTTTAACATACGACACGCACACGTATGCACAAAGTCGAATCAGTTCAAAGTTCAAAGGTATGCAAAAGACATGTGGTGTGCTCAGAAGACTCCTCCCAGACAAATCAGGAGGAGTATCAAATGGAGACTAAGTTTCAACATTAAAATTAAAGGTTTCATCGTCACTTCATCAGCATTTTATAGGACATGGTCAAACGGCTACAAAACATGTCAGGTTACGGTAGGAAAGAAAGGAGGAGAACAATAAAAGTATCATTTTGCTCCATCAGCTTGTCAATACATAATGATGCTACCTTGTCGTACAATTCAGGATGGAGATCTCCAATCTGTCTCCCATCCAGTTCAGAGAGAGTAATTAAGGTCCTCAAGGGCTCTGGGATGAAGGATTCTAGTGTCTGCTTCAGCCATTTTGATCTCAGATTATCATATTCATTACAGTGAAGATGACCTAAATGGAAATTAGCGAAAATCAGTGCTCTTAAATTTTTATAAATATAGTAAGTTAAAATTACAGAAGTTTCAGTATTTCCCTGGGATTGTCAGAGATTATATTGTGTGTGCTTATGTTACAGCACATTTTACAATACTACTGAATTTTTATAAACTCTAATAAAATGTCTACATGCTTCTAAAAGGTGATCCGTAAATATTTAGTAATAAATACCTACATGGAAGACTTCCACAATAGAACAAATAAAAAAAGTTAACCCATATTCAAAGAGCAGTGGTATAAGTATTTTTCTGAGTTCCTTCCATTGTTCTGGAGAGGATGTTTGTGTCATTTTTAATTCATCACAAGCTTGGTCTTCATCTTGTGTTCCCTAACCAAGCATTTCAATTCCTCACCTAACAGAGGTTGTAAGCTACTAGTATTGACAAACACATTTGCTCTTTTTACTTCTAGTATTATAGTCATGACAATTACCCATTAAGATTAAACCTTGCTGTTGCTTGGACCGATGTCTGTACACAGCACCTCATTTTCCTCCTGCTCTGTCACTAGATACTCAGTGCTCCCATTCACTTTCCTTGCCTTTAGTCCCTCAGGACACCACAGAAACCATAGCTGGCTGTGCACATGACCTATGTATACTGTAGCACCTTCTCTCTTTTAGTTGAATTCATCCTCCTAAAGCTTATTCATTTCCTTTGCCAGAAATCTGATCCTCTTACAGCTAAGCTGCAGAACAACCCCTTGGCACAGATATTCCCTTCAACAAAGATTCTCCCTCCGCTTAATGACTTTGGGTCCATTCCTTTCATGCATCATCTTCACACCCAGGGACTGAGACTGCTTTATGTTCTTGTCCAGCCAACCCCATGTAATTAACACAATATTATCACAAAGATGTAAAAATATTTGACGCTTGGAAAATACTTGGTTTCCTGCGCTAAGAACTCTGTGATTAATTTACAGGTAAAGTAACATGCTTGGCAGCAGTACATGATACACAGAGTGTATTCTAGGGAGGAAGAAAAGCAGCACCACTCTGCTCATGGTTTTTCAATCTACGTTAATCTTAGGTCCATGTACATTTTAACATGTTCTGGATTTTGTCCTAATTAATACTAGACCAAACGAATGCCACAAAATTCTGATTCAACAATCTGAATCCACTCAGCACAGTGTCCTTTTTAAACTGAATTTTAATCTTACAATGGACACAAACATGCCTTCAGATAACTTGGGTAATTGCACCTGGAACCTGATTTCTGGATTTTAATTGGCGTAATAGTAAAATTCATTACCTGGCAAGGCACACTGCAGCATAGCTATTGATTTACCGCCTGGGGCAGCACACATATCCAAAACTCTTTCTCCATCCTTTATTTCCAATGCCAACACTGATAGAAGTGAAGCAGCATTCAGCAGATAATATTCCTTGAGTTTACCAATCTGGTGTTTTGGGGCAGGGAATCTTCCAGGTGATCTACTGATGTAACATTTTAATGATCCCGGGAGATAGGGTAAGGTTTCCTGGAAAAGACTATGATACCCCTTCAAATGCAAGTTGTTCTCCAGTTCAGAGGAATAGCTGAATTTATTAAGCAGGACAGCATATTGCCAGTACAATGGTGATGTGAGCACCTCTCTGGAGATTTAAAAAAGAAAAACAAAGAAGAGTTATATTTAGTAAGTGGCAGGTTGCAGCTAAGTCTCCATAATGTAGCCTTTCATATCAGGGAATCAGAGCAAACGCCGCAGCTAGGTTTTGTGCTCCCACACAGTTACAATATTTTAAGTGTGTTCTAGTGGTTTGAGTCTGTTTCCACAGGTTAATTATGAATCATGTAATGAAGTATTTCCTCCTCTAGTTTTAAATGTGCTACTTTTCAATTTCATGAAAAATCCCTTTTTCTTGTATCAAGAGAAAGAGTTAAGTAGGAACACTTGGTTTATCTCCATTATCTTTCTATACAGGAACTCAGGAGCATACAAGCATAGAGAAGCTGTGAACTCATTTGTAAAAACGACAGAAACAAAAAACCCAACGCTGCTCCCAATTTATCTTTCACCCTGCTCTTTTAAATCAACCCTTCATGAATTCTTTACTAACCATTGTATAATACTGTGGGTCTCAAAAATAAAAGGTATTCTGCGCCATATTAAAACTTATCACACAGTAAATGGTCTCTGCAAATAATGAAATTTTCATGTCTGAAATTGGGGGCTACGGGTAGAAGAGGGTTTACTGTGTTTGGTTTTCACTGAAAAAAGTAACAGTGTTGGCTGATTTGGGATCCTTTTTGCATTATTTTGAAAAAAAATAGGTCTCTGTTAGCGTTTACATTTTGGGAAACGTAAGTCTAGTGGATTGGTCTGACTGATAAAGAATAACTGAACTCATAAACACTAAAAAGTAATTCCAAGCTTAAAACACATTTAAAAGCAGATCACACAGGCACTAAAATAAACATATTTAATCCAACATTGATTATAATCTTCTTTGAAGAAGCTTTCTGAAAAAACAAACAAAACAAAACAAAACAAAAAACAAACATTACAGATGGTCTTTTAATACTAGGGAAAGTTACCAAATAAATCAGATTCAAATCTGTTTATTTATTAGATTCCCCAATCTTCTTTGAAAACTGTTAGAAAACAATTCAGAAGGAACTGTGTTTTAACAATTTGACTAGCCAATGAGGACAGAGACAAAAAGTGACTGAAGTGTTTCAAAATAAAATGTTTGATAGTAGACTCTGAATTACGCTAAAATATTTTTACTCCTGGGGGAATTCTGCGCCAAAATATTAAAAATTTTGCAAAATTCTTCAAATTATGCCAAAACAACACAATATAATCATACCAGTTTTAATTATTTTGGTAATTTATTTCACAATGCCTGCCACAAGTATGTCTGTAACAATACAAACAAAAAAGATTCAAGAAATGGTTTTTTTGACAAAGAGATTCCTTACTAGGCATATAAATGCAGAACTTTGAGTAATAATGCATTTAAACTATAATACAGAAGTGGTGCAAAGGCTTGGGGGAGTTAGGGGTAACGGAGGAGCTGAGGGAGGGGGACACAATTGCTGGGAAGGAGCATGGGAGTGAGCCTGGAAGGTTGTTGGGTGTGGGTGGGAGAAGAATGGAACAGGTTTTTTTTTGTTTTTTTTTGGGGGGGGGGGAGGGGAGATAGGGGGGACGAAGGATTGTTAGGGAGTTGGGGAGCCTCCCCCATGTAGACCCTGGCTGACTCTCTAGTCTCTCCCATTCACTCAGGCACATCTGCCCGTCTCCATGTGTCCCTGCACCTCTGCTTCCCCCCGTCCTCCTTCCCCCAGTCGCCATGTGTCACTGCACCCCCCCATATAGCTACCCTCCACCCCATTCAGCCCTCTCCCTTCCCCTGCCCCCAGGTGTCCCTGCAGCCCTCCCCTATCCCATGTGTCATTACACTCCCAGTCAGTCACCCCCATCCCAATGTGGCCCTGCACTCCCATTCCCATTCAGCCCCTGCCTCAGTCTATCCCCCCAACTAGCCCTTCTGAATCCCAGTCTATGTGACAACACCCAGCAGCCCCATGTGCCCAATTCTGCCTGTCCTCCCCGCATATCTTGTACCTTCTAACCTGACCCCACAGACAGAGCGCTGTAAGGAATGCTGCTACTGCTGGTGAGCAGGCTGTGCTTTGTTTTGGTGCAACCACAGCCCCTGGAGGCCAAAAGGAGTAACTGCAGCGCTTCTCCAGCAGAATGTATTTTCTGTGGAGAAAAAAAATCTGCAGGGGGACATGAATTCTGCGCACGAGCAGTGGCACAGAATTCCCCCAGGAGTAATATTTTGCCACGCTATCCCATCATGGTTTGGTCCTGTCCACAGAGTACTGGAAAACTATAATGGGAACTATATTTTCTAAAATGGCAGGATGGTAAAACATTATTTGAATTATGTTCTCCAACTCTGTCTCTGGGAGCTCTTCAATTGCATAAACTGTCAAAGCTCTGTTGAAATATCTTGGGGATATCACATAATTTCTATGTGACTCCACTGACCTGTTTGTAAGATAGGGATAACTATCTCACCACAGGATGTAGCAGAAGAAGCAGCTGAGTAATGAGAGAATGTTATTTTAATCAAGCACAGCTTAGAAAAGTACCCAGGGAAATAAATATCATTAATAGCAAATCAAGTTACTGTTTGTTCTGTAATTGGAGTGATTCCTCTTTTAAAATGGTGAATATTTCTAAAGTTCATTTTACCTTTTTTTGGTCACTGTCTCTGATATAATTATTGTTTCCTTTTTTTTTTTTTTTTTTTTTTTTAAAAAGTAAATTACTACAGAAAATATAAAATATGAAACTCGATCATGCACCTCCCCTCCTTTGACCACACAGTGGACTTTCCATGGGCCAAATCCTGGTGCTCTCAGAGTCAAACTAAAAACTCCTACTGACTTCAGCCAGACCATGATTTGGCTCTATGTATTGTAAGGAGTAAAGAGAAGGAAGATAGAACAAAAAGCAAAAATGGAAATCAGGAGGGAAGAGGAGAAAAGGAAAAAGAAATATTTCCCTCTCTTTACTTGTAGTGGAACGTTACAGAAAATAAGCATTTGTTTGTCTTATTTTTCTTATAACCAACTGTATTTACAATTGTTTGCTTTTTTGACATTAGTGGTCTGAACGTGTATGAACAAAGATAAGAATTATAAAAGATATTTTGTTATAAATATTTCCTTGTTTTAATTTTCTCCAGCTTGTAAATCTGTCTTGAAGGTCATCATGACACTCATTGACGAAGCAATTCAAGGCGATGGACTTATACTTCGTTTTCAGCTCATTCCACTGTCTTTTTTTCTTTTCACAACTGAGTTATGGTTATGGAGAGGGCATCCAGCCTTTATGTTTTCAATTCCTTGAGGAGATTTGTCCAAGTGGGACAATATCCCATCAAGAATGAAAAGATCAGATTCCATATGTTAATATAAGGATCTTGTCACCAAAACTGTATCTCTACATCAGGTGATTTGATTTTTTCTGCACATTCCCTCATTTCCCAGATGCTTGACTGGGATTACTAAAGACAGAGCTCTATCATTCCATCCTGGTATCCTAGTTTTACACTTAAATTAATTAGAAACACAAGTTCCAGTTTGTTTGCATTCTATATAGATATTTGCAGTTATTTTAATGAGGTAAAGAAAGGAGAAAAAATAACCTGACTGTGCTCCAGGCCTCTCCCAGCTCCTTCATGTATTGCTTCTCAAAGTGATCCAGAACAACTTGACAGATCTGCTTTTGAAGCTTCCCTTCTGATTCCAGCTTAGAGGGAAAGGAAAAAAAAGCCGCCATGAAAAACTATTAGCCAAAGTTCGCAGGACATCAGACTTTAAACGTATTTGTTTGGATAAATATGACATTAAGGGCTCAGTTACCACATTGATGGGCATGGTATACATGTTTTCAGGGCTGGTAACAGAAATTTTGGAGCCCTCTGTAAAATAAGATGTCTGAATATCCCTCCCTTTTCTAACCTGAGAACAAATCATCCAAACTGTATGCTCATGATGATCCTTCCCTGTGGCTGCCAAATAAATTATAAGGATCCTGGGGCTCCAACACACCAGGAGCACAACAAGCAAACCATGATTAAGGAGATCATATCCCTAGAAAATCAGTTTCCCTGCCAAGGAACACTTCTCAATGTATCTTAACTAGAAGACAGAAGTTAAACTGCATCCTTATGCAAGTCATATGGAATCCAAACCCACCTTGAAGAATTATAGTAATTGCTTTCTTCTAGGCATGAATAAGAACAATAAAATTAATCCAACCGTACTGTCTTTTTGTTTTACTTAAGCCATGTCTACACTAGCGAGCTTACAGTGGCACAGCTGTACTAATGCAGCTGCGCCGCCGCTGTATGATCACTTATGTGGCTGCTTTCTGCCGATGGGAGAGAAATCTCCCGTGGATATAATAAAACCACCTCAAGGAGTGGCGGTAGCTATGTTGGTGGCAGAAGCTCTCCCGCCAACATAGCGCTGTGCACACTGTCACTTATGCCAGTGAAACTTGTTGCTCAGAGGTGTGTTTTTTCACACCTCTGAGCAACATAAGTTTTGCCAGTAAAAGTGGCAGTACAGACATGACCTTACGCATACAAAGAAAATTCCTAGTAGTATTTAGGGACTCATTCTGCAGAAACAATCCACTGAGACAGGTATTTTGGCTTCTGTGCCAAATTAAGCTATTTAAAGAACACCTGCAAGGGAAAACACTGGGTTTGTGTTCTTTTTTAGGCTCTATAAAGATGAGAATTAAAAGGTGAGAATGGACAGTGCTTTTAAAGGAGGAAGGTTTTGGGGGTTTGTTTGTTTTTGTAAATAGAATTGAGGTCTTGTGTTCCACATTGTTCCTGGAAGACTAGAGAACTAATTGATATAGTAAATCAAACCTACTACAGCAGTGAAGCTTGAGTAATTAAGAAAAGGAATTTTTAGAAAGCCTGTTTATAATGTTGCTTTTGTTTGTAGGCATTCGTTACATAGATGTGTCCACAAAAATATCTATCAGAACCAGGAGGAAAAAGCTCTTTACTAAAGTTTCAATGTTCCTGCGCCTTCCATTAACAGATATGAAGACTCCCATTTCTTGTTCTGCATTCCTGCAAGGAGACTTCCAGCAAAAAAGTGGGAAAGCAAAACTTGATACTTCTAAGGTACAAAAAAGCCAAGAAAACAAACTGAAGAAAAAAAAAATTTTCAGCAAAATTCATTTGCTTCTTCGTATCTCATAAAGATGCAAAAATAAAAGCCAGCACCAACATATTTTTTCTTCTGCCTCCTCTCCCCCCACACACACTTTGTAGATCACCTTAAAGCAGGAAAATTAACTGAACCATGGAAGCACTATAAGCAAGTTTTGCAGATTATTATTTTTTATTTAATTTTATTTATTTATTTATTTATTTTACAGAGTAGGCTAATGGGGCTGCACATGTGTCACTGAAAACACAATCTGAAGTTAACAGGTATAGCTGAGAGCATAAATAGGTCAGCAGAATCTCTATCACTGGTGATAATACAAAAGAACAGAGTTTTGACTGTTAGGCTATTTATCTACACTAGAAAGGGTTGTACTTGTTTCCAACAATGATGCAACTATATTTCTGCTGAAAAACTGACATAGATTTTTCTGCCTCAGAACATAGAGTCCATACGTTGGGTTGGTTTGTAGGGGAAAAAATTTAATTGCATATTAAGCAAGTCTGTATAAAATCAGGGTGGCACAGTGCATATGGAACTCCCCATCATCTTCACTTTTCAGGGTAAGGAATACACTAAGTACCCAAGAAAAGCTAGGCATAGGAGCCCCGAAGTATATAACAAGGAAAACAAACACACCCGCTATTATTTATAATAACTGGTTAATGTTTGCAAACGCTTTGTAACCCATTGGGTTGGGACAGATTTTAGATGCTTTAGTTCAGAACCAAATTCCAGTCAGAGGAGTGGCCTGATCTACAGGAGCTGGGATACACCTAGTTCTTAACCTGCTGATGTTAGAGGTTCAGGCCCCAGTCCTGCATAAAGAACTACACAGGGGGACCTCTGGGCCTACACAGAGCCCTTGAAATCAGCGTGGATCTGCCCACAGGGTGCTCTATGCAAAAGTGGGACCTAAAATATCAGAGCTGGTTAGGATATATTTAACAGCGCACAGAAGTGAAGCTACCAAAATATGTCAAGACCACTTTTTCTATTTTCTGGAAAGGGAGAGAGAGAATAGAGCCAGACAACTTCTAATACTTATGGGCATTAGCAAATTAAAAATAATCAAAATTACATATATATAAAAAAAAAAAGAGACCCTAAGAAGACTTACTAGTAATATCTTACATTAAAGTCTGCAAATGAGTATAGTTTACTTTCACTGCTTATGCTGCTTGTTATCTTCTTGCACTTCACTCATCTTCAGTACTGCGAACCCCAAGCATTCATAAATCGTAAGTGGGGCCCTCCAAAACCATAAGACTGTCTTAAAAATTCATGAACCACTAGTTTCACATAGCTTTTTCTCCACCTCCATTTCTCCTTTCTTGGGGCTTGTCTACACAGGGAAATTTACCAGCATATCTGTATAATTATACAGTTACAACTTTGTGTGGACATTCTTATTCTGAAATAAAAATACCCACCCAGGGAATAAATGGTAGAGTCTGTGTAACTGTAGATTCTGTGTTTAAATTGTGAAATCTTTAAACTATGATTTGAGGACTTCAGTAACTCAGGTAGGGGTCTATTACAGCAGTGGGTGGGTGAAGTTCTATGACCTGCAATGTGCAGGAGATCAGACTAGATTATCATGATTAGGGCCCTACCAATTTCACAGCCATGAAAAATCTGTCACAGACAATGAAATAAGCCCTTGCCTGTGAAATCTGATCAGGTACTTCCCCCTGTTGCAGGAAGCTCTGGAGCAGGTGGACTTAGGCTTGCTTTGCCCGCAAGTTGCTTGCTTCCCGCAAGAGTCGCTGGTTGTGGGTTTGGGCTTGTTTGCGGCTTCCGGCAGCTGCTTGTTTTCGGCTGGTCATGGACACTTCCACTTATTTTTGGGCCGGTCGCTTCTGCGCACTTCTGGCTTCCGCAGGCCCACCGGAACCAGAAATGCCAAATCCGCCATCTTTGTTCTGGGAACCAGAAATGCCAAATCCGCCATCTTTGTCGCGGGTTCCAAATTGGGCTTGTTTGGGTCACGTTTCCACTTTTTTCCAGTATCACTTCCGTGGGAGGCGGCAACTCTTGGAGGAGGCTTCCAGAGGTGGAGTTGGATCCAATCTCCCCTGTGCTGCTGGGAGTGCCCCAGCTAGGGGCCCCTAGCCGCTAGTCCTGGCCAAGCTCAGGGTGTTCCCAGCAGCACAGGATCAGACTCACCTTCTTGCTGCCTTCAAAGCTCTAGGGTCACAGCACTGTGAAATTTCAGATGGAAACAGCTGAAAACATGAAACTGACCAATTTTCAAATCCTATGGCTGTGAAATTGACTAGAATGGACCATGAATTTGGTAGGGCCCTAGTCATGATGATCCCTTGTAACCCTAAAGTCTATGGGTTTGTAGCCATAGCAACATAACCATACCAGTATTGGTAAGCCAGTTAATTTCCCATGTAGATAAGCCCTTGTCCTCTTTCTGTATCTCCCCCATTAAACCTAGACTAGTCCCTATGGCTAGGAACCACTGGCTACCAGAAACTATCAGCAAAATAATGTGAAAGCTACCTGTTACCCACTCATGCAGCACTGCCAACATGAAGCATTCAAAAATCATGAGTCAAACTCCAAAAATTCATGACAGCGGCTTACCAAACCCACAACCAATAATTTGGTTCAAATAATAAAGTCGGGGTTCTTTCTCTCTGCTCTCCCAGGTTCCTAGGCACATTTAGATCCCAATTTAAAGCTTTACCCCACAGTCATGAAGGTCAGGAAAAAAAATTGTAAATGACCCCCAAGATTCTCGCAACCCAGGCTGGGGATTTACCAAAAATCCCCCACACAGAGTCTGGCAGTCAAGGTGGCAACACTCGGGTGGTCAGGGAGATGGAAACTGGAAGGGAGCTCACACTGCACCAGTGATGGAGAAGAGGGAAGAGATGGGGAAAGCCAGGGAGAGCAGGTGTTGTTGCTGGGCACGTGGGGGTTCACGTGCGGGGAGCAGAGGACATCTGGGTGGGTTGTTTTGGAGTGACTCCCTCCCCCCATGTCTTTCCTTCAATCCGATTTCACGCCAAGTCTTCAGCCCTCACTCTTAGTTCGGTTCTTCCTTGTGGAGAGGGGATCCAGTCCCCGACTCCCTCGCGCGCTCCGCTGCCCTGCCCTGCTGCCAGCCTGACCCCTGGGGCTGTTGCAATGGGGCAGCAGTGGGGCAGGAAGGGCTCCTTCCCAATGGCAGGGGAGCCTGGAGGGTCTGATCCCCCCATCCCCGGGGCTGTGTGCCGCCTACTGCCAGCCGATAGCTGTGGCTACGGCACAGGCTCACCCGCCACCGACCCACCCCCCGCGCAGCAGCTGCTCTCAGCGCGGCGCTCCGTGTGCACCAAGGAGCCCCGGCCAGGCTCCGATGGGCGCGGCGAGGCCAGCCCGGCTGTCCCGCTCTCACCTGCTCCCCAGCCAAGGAAGGGTCCCCCGGCGCCTCAGAGGAGGCAGCGAGCTGACGGCGCGGGCGCAGCCGAGCTGGGGCGCGCAGCAGACGCAGCCACATGGCGTCTAGGCCCGGCCGGTCCGGGCTCACGACACGGCGCTGCGGCCAGTAAGGGCGGGGATTAGGGAGCCAAGGGGGAGCTCACAGTCAAACAGCACCGCCCCCGTAAAGGGGGCAGGCCCAGGAAGGAAGCCGGACCCGGAGAGGGCCAATCAGGCGAGGGGACTCGGGCGGAGCTTGGTTCAAACGTCCCTTCCCTTCCCGCTCCAGCACTCGCCCATCACACCCAGAGCAGCGTCGTCTCGTCTGGGCGCTGCAGACTCAGAGCAAGGCCATCTCACTCCTGACGCCCCTGCCTGCACACGGAGCTGCCCAGGCACGTGTCCTCCCCCTCCAAGCTCCTGTCATTGCTTGCATGAAGCAGCAGCAGCAGCTCACATGCCCTCACAACTCAAATCTCATTCCTGCAATCAAAACCAAGGCCCCATGCTCATTTTCACAGGGCAGCCACTTTCTCCAGTTTCCATTCCTGGTGTTTCATGAGATGGTGTGTATTAAAATGAGGGCTGGTCACAGATACCCAGGAAAAAAATACAACCCATTTACTCGATAATCCAAGATGTTTTCAGTATGCTGATAATCCTGGGCCAGGCCAGACTAGCCTCAGGAAAAAATAAATTAAAAAACAGGCAAAATGGAAACACTCTGTGCTGTCAACCTTTCAAGATTACTGTACCTATTTTAGGAGTCTGATTTGCCTTGTGTACCCCCCAGTTTCACCTCACTTTAAAAATATTTGCTTACAAAAATCACACAAGACCATAAAGGTGTCACAGCACACTATTACTGAAAAATTACTTTTCCATTTTTACCATATAATTGTAAAATAATCAGCTGGAATATAACTATTGTACTTACATTTCAGTGTATACTATATACACTATATAGTATGTAGAGTAGTACAAACAAGTCACTGTATAAATTTTTAGTTTGTACTGACTTCACTAGTGCTTTTTATGTAGCCTGTTGTAAAACTAGGTAAATATCTAGAGGAGTGAATGTACCAAATGGAAGACCTCTGCGTACCCCTGCTTGAGAACTACTAACATAGGTTAAATAAGTTAAAGTCCTCTAAAATATTATAGGAATTGATTTGAGAGTGCTAATTAGTCTGGTACACTACTTGGCCTTCAAAATTTATTCTGCCCTGAATTCCTTTATTTCATCTTTTTCATTAGTGAGGCTAGCTTTAAAAAAGCCCCAAAGAACTAAGAGCATGCCTCTTACAAAATACTGTCACCAAATGTAGAAGCTTGTCTAAGATTAGTCAAGCCAGGCCCCAGAGAAAGAGCCAGAAGTCAAAATAAAACTTTAAATATACATTTTCTTAAATGTCAATTGCAAAAGGTCTGGGGATTTTTAATTTTTTTTTAAATGCAAACTTCTGTAATATACTGAACATGGATAAAAATAGTCAGAGTCATACATACAGGGCCAAGTCTTCTGCAGGTTTGAACCCAATGACTGATGCCAGAAGAGCATTTTACCTCCTGTTTACCTTATTGATAAACAAATAGCATAAACATTTTGAAAGAACTTTGCTTTTACTTTTTAACATTACTTTTTAAAAACAGACATGGACTTTTTTGGAATTTTACAAATAAATTAATTTTTTAGCAGAACCTTTGGTGGCCCATTGCCTGAAGTGGAAGTTGAGTTCAACAGCTTTTTAAATAAATCAAGCCACAGCTATTAATACTAAGAGTTTCTGCACCATAAAAAGTAAGTTAAAGTGTCTGCAGTAGTGATTTTGGGGAGTTACTTTGGATGAAAAAGACATTCCTTACAATGATTAAAAGTAAAACTAACTTCTTTTAAGATTCAGGGCTCCATTTCAGGAAAGCAGAAGCAATGTGGACTAGCCCTTGAAACCTTCTGGTATTTTCAAAAGAGGGGTGCAAACCCAGATTCTTGGGCTAAGAGAGACAGCAGCATTCAAAAATACCACTGAGTAAGTGCCACCCCTCTCAACTGTTGTATTGGAATCTTCATAGACTCCCATGCACTCCAAGAAGGCATGCCATTGTGCCAGTACTCATTTCTGTACCTCCGCACAGCCCAGCTGCAAGGATTGTGGGGTGTTTCTTTTCTTCCCCTTCAAGCAAAATAGAACACTGGGGCTAGAGTTTCCTCTTTACTAGCTCAGACATAGCCTTATCAATGTTAAGTATCACACCTGCAGGTGACATGGTCCTGAATAATCAGAGTAGGTTAATTTAGCAAGAGGTCAGCAGATATTACTCTCAGTCTGAATCATATCTGATGTAGCTTGATTGCAGTGGATAGCAAATTTAAAGCTTTGGTCGAAAGCTATCCAATATTAAAAATTACAGGATCATGAAAATGAATGCTGTCCTCCCAGATCAGGTGGTGAGGAAGTTGCTGAAGGTTTCAAGATTATATTTCTCTCTCCCCCGGAATAATGGATATGCTGGGACTAGATACATTTTGAGATACTGGTTATGTACAATAGTACATTGTATCTTTGGTGATTAGGAAACAATTTGTAAGCAGCTTGCAAAATACTCCACATTCCAAGGAACAGGAAAATACTGAAATGGACATGTAAATCAGAGGTTAGTGGTCAGGGGTGAAAGGCACCAGATTGGCACAGAAAGCTATTTGGCCAGACATATAAGAATGAATAATTTGGCTCTAAACTGATAACGTTAATGAAATGTGAAAGTTCATTCTTCCGTAGTGGGCCAGGTTGACAGATAAATGACTCAACATTGCCACTATACAAAATAAATCTGAGCTGAAGCATGGATATTTATTTTAGAAATTTGGAGTACAAACATCCATTTTATTAAAATAAACACTTTTATGCCAAATTTAAAAAATAGCAGGACTTCTAACCTGAGCATCTGGATTTCCACTTCTCAAGATGAAAGGAAATTCAAAATAATGGTCATATGGGACCCTGTAGCCAATCAAACACAAATAAGTTTACTAAACTACTATATTTTACATATATATAATTTTAAAAAGCCCCAAACCCTAGGGATGAGATTTTCAAAAGTGCTCAGCATTGGCCTAACTGCTCAAGATGACGTCAAAGACTCCCATTGAGTGATGGGACCAGTTAGGCCAATGCAATTTCCCAGTTTGAGGCCAACCCATTTTATAACCCCACGTCTGGGGTGATACTGTCTGAAATTCAATCACACTCCTATAATTTTTCCTTTCACTACCAGTGCAAGGGGTGTGAGTCAAAGCCATATTCACCAGGGGACAGGTAGGGCTTTGCATCTTGGTACAGTCTGTTGAGGAGTATAGATCACCCTCTAGTAAATGCCAAAGTGATCTTAGGAAAGAAAGCGGAGTGTATCCAAACAGCAGGAAAAAATAACTTGAACTTGTCTCTGCCTCATGTAAACTTCTATTAGCTTTCTATTCACTTTTAAAACTTAGTAACTAAATCTAACTAATGGCATTTTTAGTGAAATAACCTAGGATAGTGTTTCCTTTTGAGGTAATAATAGTATGCTGAGTTGAATGAACTCCAAAGGTGGCAGCCACGGAGACAGTTCTGACAAAATTAACAGGAAGCACCAATAAGTTAGCATACTGAACACCATTGCTGTCTAAAGTGGCATTGATAGACCCAGAAGCACAGCTTTCAGGAAAAAAAATATGTTTGTGATCGAGAGAAGAAAAAGAGCTGGTACAGAATATCTATCCAGCAGATAAAATTATCATTGTGTATACCTTTTAATGGTGAAATTTTGTGCTGTGCTTCTAAGAAGCCCAGCTCAGATTTCGTAGCTCATAAGGAGGTGGGGACTAAAATGGCTTTAAATCCCTCAGGACCGTCTAAGTTACCCCAGCTTTTTCATGCTGCCTTATGAGGCATAGTGCTTTTTAGAATCTCTGCAATGCTGCACCCTTTGTACCTGACACCCCCAATACTCCCTACATAAGGGCTTGCAAAGGGTCTTTTGACAACCATCATCTTTTGCAGTTCTCACCGTGTGAAATCTTTTAGGACCTCTGTAGATTGCATAGTCTCCTTTAGCCATCATAAAGCGGCTGCAACTGGGTGAGGATCTCACCCCACATGTCTAACGTTATAAGCATCATTTTTTCAGAGCCAGTTTTCTCCTAGTCCTATGTAAGTGTGGGGTTCTCTCATTTATTGTAAATTTACATGAGAATTTATTAATCAGAAAAATGTTGCTGTAGACCATGCCAAAGTTTAATGGTTGTACTGCACTTTTAAAATACAAAGTTCTAAGTATTATTTATACTAAAGAAATTTTAAGCATTTCAGTAATCTTCGTGTCCCCCTTATTTGGAGCAGGGTAGAATGGGTTAAAGAAAAAAGAGACTGGTTTGCATTTTGAAACATTAATTACATTTTAACTTTAATCCAGCATTTGCAGCCCTACTATGCCCTTATATTATGAAGTTATGTGGGGACCTTATCTCACCTACCTTTCCTCATTTCCCATAAAGAAGTTAAAATGTTGCAAAATAGCAGGTTTATCTAAGAGAATAGTTGCATATGTGAATCATCCATGTATTTAAGAGTAAGCACTCTTAGTTGAATACATTGATAAAATCTCAAACACAAAATACAAGACACAAATACAGCAGAATCTCACTAACCCATTTTATAGTTTGCTCAAAAACTGGCAGTACCTCCTCCCTTCTCAAAGATTAATAGTTAAGTGCTGTAGTGAAATCTCAAAATATAATTTAAAATAGTATTTTAAATAATATATTACAATCCACACTCTGAAATATCAATATTAAACTAAAGTTGTCAAAATACATGAAGTAACTGTTGTGGCTACTTTATTTCTTTTTTTAAATTTGTTCACTTTCTCACTAATTCATGGTATTTAGCAATGCAAATTGCAAAATGGCTCCCACAGTCATTAATAATAATTCATGAGGTTCTTCTGAACTTGCCTTCAAAAAGTAATTAATATGAAATATAAGGAAAACACTTGGATGCTGTACATTAGTTTTATTGTATACACAGAAGTCCTCAGGAAATGTGATCTTCAACAACTAAAAAGCTGGTTTAATAAAAAGCAATGAGAAAAACAATGTAGTCAATAATTATAATACATTTTCATATATAAAACTGTATGAAAATATTTCTAGTAATTTGATCTCATAAATATATAAATTTTAATAGTAGAAACAAATTTTGAATATGAGAAATATCAATATTTTAAGTTTCAGTTTCTCATTTAGGTTCCATGCCAACTTTCCTTTTAGTTATACTTTTAAAAAGATAAACAAAGACTTTCATTAATTTTATTTGTTTTGCATAAGAGAAAAACCTCCAAAGATCAAGATTAAACTGAAAATAGTATGAACACACAATATATGGACCTCTCAAGCCAAAGGAATGCGTATGACAAGGTAGCTAAAAATGGTAAGATTAACGGGATCATGCATGTAAACTTTTAAGCAAAATATGCTAAATATTAAGACTTGTTTATTGAAAGCAAGCCAGCCTGTGCCACAATAGTATCATTATTTACTCAAACAGAACCCTGTTACCATACCCCGTTACCACTACCAGGGAAGTATTCTCCAGCTACTTCCATAGTCACATTCAAACTGTTTCATATTTACAGTTACTCATTGAATTTGAGTACTTTCTCTTCCCAATGCAATACACATCATTAATGTTAGTGATTGTTTTAGTTAAAACAAACTAATGTTTTAAAAACATAAATAAGGTTTTATTTCAAAAGAATTGTGTGGGATTTTAGCTGTATCACTCCCATTGACTTTAACAAGAGTCACCCAGCTAAACCTCATGCAATGCTTTCCAATTTTAAGGTAGCTGATAAACAATATTTCACTGCATTAGCACTGCCTAGAGTCTTTTGCTAGTTTGAGATAATGGGAAGCTGGTAGTGTAATAGAAAGTCACCAATACCTGCCTATTTCAAGCTCCTTGGATTTAGGACCTATGTTTTTTTTCACAAACAGTTTCAACTTGCTTTAACATTGTAGGGAAGGTTTTCCAGTCAACAGCAACTAAACAGTAAAATTATATATACACACACGGTGTAGAAATGATTCTTCCAAATGTAACAGAATACAAACTTGCATCCAATATCTGAAGTACAGTAAATCCAATTCTATCCTCCAATATTTACATACCCACTCCTGTTTTTTTTAAATATGAGAGGGGCACATTATTTGGAGGGTTAGAATTGGGTCCATTACATTGACTTAAAAATCTCTGCTTTTACATTTTTAATATGACATTTTTATTGTTTTAAAGAACATGTTGAATAGACATGTATGCTAAGTGATTTGATTTTTCACCCGAATTCTTCATTGAAATGAGTTCAAAATTTCATTTGTGTGCAATTCTATCTTATAGCAGATAATACAATAATCAGTTAAGATTTTTTGGAACAGATTTAGTATGCACATCAACTCCCATTTAACAAAAGAAAATGATCTGTAAGAAGGAAACTTTTAGACAGTCCCTTCAAGTACCATTTTTATGGGTAAAATCTATCTTATAAGCCCCAGAGGACTGCCAGAAGACCAATATATGAATAGTTAGGGCAACTTGTGATGGAAATCCCAACCAAAATGTATTGCTATTGTAAAGTAAACATAAAAGTCAATATACTCCATATGGGTAAAGTTATCAACAAATTTCTAACACTTTCTAGACACTATTTTGGTGGTGAGTAACAAGCATTAATGTTAACACAAATTCCTAAATAAAATATTAGAAAAAATTATAAAAATATAGTTAACATTTGTAGTGTATTATTCTCTATATTTACTCTAACATGCATACGTCTTGCAACATTTCTTAAAATTATTAGCTGTAGAAATACTGATTACTACACAACATCTGAACCACAGTCTTGATGTGCACACACAATCTAATTGCATTTGGTCTTGAAGGTGTTTTTCTTCAGGGTTACATGACTATAGAGTCTGGTAAGTAAACTCCAGTATGAAACCCAACAGTACCAACCTGATCCCAAATTCCATGTGCATGCAAGTGCTATCAAACATTTCTGTTCTCCATCTCTCTGCTAACCCCTCAAGAAGAGCTGGTGAAAATGTGAACAGTAACCAATAGGTCATGTAGAAAATTTGATCAATCAAATCCGGCAGAACCAACCCATGGCAGAAAACAAAATGGATTCTTGTTGTCTCATTTCACAGCAACTTTTTAAACAGTATAAAGTTGTCTTCAAGTAAGAAAATTATTTAATATAATTTTTTGATTAAGTTAAAAATGTATCATGTGAGCTGGTTAAGAAATGACATCATGGGTATCACTGTTAGGTCTTTGCCGTAAAGTCAATGGAGGTAGAGGCTTTCCATAGAAATCTATGTAAGAAACACACCAGAGAAGAAAAACATGTTAGCATCGAATTTACAACATCTGCTTATATCTCTCTTTTTCAAAAGGATGTATTAATTCAGCTAAATTCTTTTTAAGGCCAGATCCTGCAAATACTTACTACTTACTAGCATTTACTGTTAGTAGCATTATTGATTTAAATGGTGTTAATCTCATTATTAAGCATTATACCCAATAAAAGGTTTGTAGGACCAACCATTTAGAAAATTATCCAAACAGAGCACTGTTGAATACTTCAGACATAAACAGGCCTACCTAAGTCTAGCACATGGGTTCCCAAACATTTTGTCATCACGACCCCATTTTAATGAAGTATTTCCTGCCGGGACCCCAGACAGCATGGAGGATGCCATTTTGCTCTTTGCACAGTGTGACCTCTCACGCGCCATACATTCAAGGGCATACTGTGCGGAGCAAAATGGCATCCTCCACATACTAGGGATTGCTACGACCCCATCTGCTGATGGCACGACCCCATCTGGGGTCACGAGCCACAGTCTGGGAACCGCTGGTCTAGCACTTATGCAACTTTAGAATCAGGGACACTTATACTAGTAAAAAAATTAGGCCTATTTTTAAAAAATATGACCAGTGATTTTGAGCAACCAACTTCATACACTTTAAAGAGGCCTGATTTTCAGAAAAGTACTGAATGCTCACTCTTTGAAAATCCAGTGTTCTAATAGCCTTTCAAATTGGGCAACCAGACATTAAGGCAACCAAAAATCATTAATTAGTTTGGAAAATTTAGGCCTCACTCTTTATTTTTGACATTACAGAAGCCTAATTTTTTTTTGTAATTCTGTTTCTTGATCTAAACATAGCCAAATAACTTCATAAATGTGTGTGACACACTGCACCCCCATGTACACCGTTATGGTGTAATTATGTATCTTTCATTTTCACCCTTATAGTGTAATTGTTTATTGCTTAATTCATAGTATAATCATGTAAGATGTTTTTGGAATGCTCATGGCATACTGAACGTTATTGTTATAGTAAGATGTTTGTTGCAATGTCATGTGTGTGATTATGAGACTTCACTATGATGTGTCTCATGGCTTGAGACAGATTTAGGCTAAACTCTATAGAGCTGAGGAGCAATTTGCCCCTCATTAGGACTTGTATAGGACAACCCAGCTCAGCATTCCAGGAACAAAGGATTGGCCTAGATGTCAACAAACAAATCCAGGATGAGGGGATGCTCACTGAATCAGGACACGGATGAAGCTACACATGGACATTGTTTGTCACCTGACCCTGAAAGGGGGGCAAAGCCTCAGAGGGGAGAAGGAACGTTTTAAAAAGGAGAGACATTTTTCTGCTCTCTCTCTCTCTCTCTCTTCCACCTCCATCTACAAACACCACCAAGCAACTGAAGTGCTGATTACAGGGGGAGGGCCTGGCTGGAGGCAGACCAACCAGCCTATAGTGAGAATCATCTGAGTCTGTAAGGCTGCTGAAAGTGTTGAGCTTAGTTTAGAATGCAATTTGCCTTCTATTTTCTCTTGTTCTGATTTATAGTCACTTAAAATCTTTCTCTACTTAATAAATTGGTTTGTTTATTTTATCTAAAGCAGTGCATGTGGTTTAAAGTATGTTGAAGACTCCATTTGAAGTAACAAGGCTGGTGCATATCAAGTTCTTTGATAAACTGACGAACACACTGAGCTTTCAGTGTTCAGTGGGCAACACTGAACACTAAGAGGCAGTTCCTAGGATTGCATCTGGGACTGGGGATATTGCCTGGGGTCACACCATTGCACGATCCCATGAGTGGCCGGCTAGGGGCACTCGCTCACTCAGTTGGGAGCAACTTGCTTGCTGGATGCTGTGCGTGATCTGCCCAGGAGTGGGAGTTCACACAGCAAAGCAGAGTAAGACGGGTTCCAGGAGTGGGAGATTGGGGTGACAGCAATTCACCAGTCCACATTGCAAAGGGGAATGTCAGTGTGCTAGTATTAGCACTTTCATTCTTCTGACCATAGGACTACAACCCACATAGACACACTTGAATGACCAGATTACATGATTGGATAACCTAAAATTTTGGCAAATTACAGGGATGCCATGTTGCCCTAGTAAAATATAAATATTTCATATGAATTAAAAATGGCAGTTATTTTATGCTCGATTATTATGTTTCCTTGCTAGCACCACTTTTTTATTATAGGGTACTGTTGTTTACAGTGTCCAGCTTAAAAGCACATGTCTTGGTTGTTCATTCACTCAAAATGCTTCACCAAGTCATCGTAGAATAAATATTAAGAAATGGGTATTTTGGAATAAGCATATTAATTGATTTTAATAGTAACTTGGGAAAAAATAAGTAATAAAAGCTATATATGGTGGTTAGGTTATATGAGAAGGCTTTATTTTGTTTCTCTTTCCTTGGAGAAACTGCTCAGTTCCTCCAGGAAGATGCACACTCCAGACCTTCTGGTCTTAACTATACAAAGTTCTGAACACTGTGCATTTTGAAGAAGACAGCACCGAATAGATAACACCACTTAAATTCATAATGAAAATGAGAATAATATTTCATAGGTGACCTTAGAAAATTGACAAGGGGATACCCAGACCTTGCAAGAAGAAGGTATCAAAGCTAGAATTGCTGTTGTGGTCAAAAGGGCATTGCTCCTCAGTGTTTGCAGTTTTCATCTGTGCCATTTAATGAATTACTTAAGTAAAATTTGGTAGAATTTGACTGCAACCTTTTCTTTATTCTCCTCTAAATGAGGATGTGTCCCAAGAGTGAGACCACCTATATTTTAGTTCTTATAACAATCATGCTAGACCTCTGAATTGGATATTTTAGTCACTTTTAGCCAACAGTGCCACGTGTCTGCTGCCAGCAATGGGGTTTCAAGTGTGAAAATTTGAGTCCTAGCACCAACTTCAAGTATGACAAAACAGAGGAAAGAGATCCTGCCTTACACAAACACTGGTTATTTTTACAAACTTGCATGCAGATTAAGTACATGCAAAATATTAAAAATAAAATAAAATGTCCAGAATGGTTGGTAACAAGAAACAGGTGGAAAAGAGGAAAATGTACAAGCAGCTTTTTGAACCCTATGAATCTCAATTTCAATAGTACTGTCAATAGAACAGTAAATCTAATCCTTTTATATCTTACCATTGCAAAATTTAAGGGTTTTTTTTTAAAAAGTCACAACATCAAATATATATTCCAATTCATATTAAAAAAATATGCCTTCACAAGAATGTTTATCTATAAATGTAATGATCTGTATTTAAATATTTGTTAGAGTCTAGAACTAACAAAAAAACAAGCAAATTCATGTCTATATAGCATGTACTCCTTAAGTACATGTATACATGTTAGCAGGATCGGAGTCTTAATTTTCCCCATAGTACTTAGGATAAGATCAGCTACTGAAGACTGGTTTTACATGGATGTAAACCCACTGAGTGTAAGTCAATTGCGTTACTCCCATTTTACAGCAGTATGGGAAAAGAATCAGGTCCCCAATATTGAGGGAACCATTTTGAGTTGTAACAAGGTAAATGAAAGCTTTTGAGAGGCTTCTGTTATAGTCAACCTGTCACTAGGTAACTAAAAAGGGATTTTAAGAAGATTGGGTTTTGAGGGCAATTTGAGCTCCTGTAGCTTAAGTTGTTTATGATTTATGCAAATACATCCTTCAATAGGAATAATATGACACTTATTTATACATGTTGTGTTACAGTCACTTGCATAGATGGCAAAATTTTAATCTTTAGCTAAAATAATTGCTCAATTAAAGTTTCATATAATTGGCTATACTACCTGTTGGCGCTGCCTAAAAACATCCTGCATACAACTCTCCATGCAGAATGATGGAAGAATGATAAGATGCAGATCTTAAATACCGTATTTCCCCATGTATAAGACGCTCCCATGAATAAGACGCACCTTAATTTTGGGGCCCGAAATTTGAAAAAAAATGTATTACATAAAGTTATTGAACTCAAGTTTTATTCATCATAAATGCAAGTAAAAAAATCTACAACCACTGTATAAGACGCACCCAGTTTTTAGACCCCAAATTTTTCGAAAAAGGGTGCATTTTATACATGGGGAAATACGGTAGCCTGATCACCATGTTTACTATATGTTACTATTGTAAGTCAACAGTGTTAAAACATTTACTTTTCTGATAACATTCAAACAGCACTACAAACAGAGCCTTCCAGGTTTCTTGTACTGCCCGTTGTACTGATTTTTCTCTCTATATATACTGCCATCATGTACAATATGTCTACTACATCTCTAGAAATAGTCCAACATTTTAAAAAAGATAAAAATATTTCAAATTACTCTCCTATTCTTACAGACACACACAAGAGTGAATGGGAATACTCAGTGGGCACTTGTGTTATTTCATAAGCATAGACAGAAATTAAAAGCACAAAAGTCACATTTAAGGGGATGGAGACTTTAGATTCTCATATGATATGCTTGCTTTATTGACCTATCAAGTATTTTTATTCTTTGCAAGTAACTTGGCTAAAAAAACATTTTATAAAATAATGACTGTGCATGAGTACAAGATGCTGTTTAAAGTTTAACAAGTTGGTTATTTTCAGTGGATTTTTTTTTCTTGGCTAAAAGGCAGCAAAACTACTCTACATGGAACACCTGCAAAAAGAATTTCCTCATCCTATAGTAATTGTGGTTCTTTGAGGTGTTGTGGTCTGTGTGGATTTCACTGTAGGTGTGCACTTGCCTCATGCGAATGAGAGGGGATTTTTTTTTTTTTTTTTTAATAGCAGTGTCCGTTGCCTCCTTGTTGTCTTACGAGACAGCGTAAAGGGTGCAAAAGCTACAACTCTCTCCAGTTCCCTTGCAATTCAAAACCTGTGCTAACTCAAGACTGTGAAAAGCAGAGATGGAGGGAAGGTTGAGAGATTCACACTGACTACATGATCTCAAAGAAACCTGCAGTAACTGTCAGTTAAGTAACCTTTCTTCTTGGAGCGTATGTCAGTGGGGATCACAGTGCAGGTGACTGGCAAGCTGTGTTGCCTCAGGATAGTGGGGATGAAGAGTTTCAACTGCAGCAGTCCAACCAGAGATTGTAGTACCGCGCTCCTGACCTGGGCACCCGACCTAATTGCTGCGTACAAGGCATGGCGTTTGGCAAAGGTCAGTAGGTTACTTCTTGTTGCCGTATAACATGCTCGTGAAGCAATTGGTGGACTGTTGCTTGTGCTCTGGTGCCACACACCTTGCTGTTTGGTTGGCGAGTAACATCCAACTGGTAACACAGCATACATTATGTTATCCATTTTGATATCCTTTGCAGTGAGATGAGACTTTTAGAAACCCTGGCTGGGACTAGATATAGACAGGGTGACAGGCTGAGTAGCTTAGTCCTGTCAGAGTAATAAAGTAAGCTTCTGAATATCTCTAGTGCAGTGGTTCTCAAATTTATTTGATCGCGCCCGTCTTGTGTGTGTCTATAGTCACTTATGCCCCACCCACCTACAAGTACATATACTGCCGCCCAGCTCTGAAGGCAGAGAGGAGAGCAGTGGCAACTTCTGGCTGGGCACCCAGTTCTGAAGGCAATGCAAAAGCAAGGGTGACAAAGTGATATTTGTCAATATCACTTTTCACAGCAGATTTAGCACCCATTTCCATCTGTGCTGCTGCTGCCACCCTGGGGCTGACAGGTGAGGGATTGAAGGGGTGGGGGGAAGGAGAACCCGAGCCCAGATGGCCAGGATCTGGCTGTCAGCCCCAGGACAGCAGAGCTCTAGCTATCCCCTTTATCCCATCCTCCCACCTCCCAGGTGCGCCTGGCCCTTCTGCACGAGCCCCAACTCCTGGAGGCTGATAGCCGGAGCTCTTTAAAAAACACAAAACACACAGCTTGCGCCTCCCTGGACACATTCCCACGCCTCCCGTGGGAGACCCACCCCATAGTTTGAGAACCACTTCTCTAGCGTGAGTAATTTATTTTCTCACGGTGCAGAATGTGCTTTGGGAAGAAAACAGGCAGGTTGATTGATTGCTTTAGGTGAAGTTCTGAGACCACCTTAGGAATGAACTTCCGGTGAGGTCTCAGCACTACCTTGTCACTATGGAATGTTGTAGAGACAGGAACAGCCATATGTGCCTGAAGCTTGCTCACTCATGTAACCGAAACGAGAGCCATTGGGAAGACAGTATGTAGAGCAAAGTAATGCAAGGAGCTTTCTGAAGGAGAATAAAATGGAGACTCCATAATCCTCAGGAGGATTATACTGAGATCCAGGTGGAGGTAGGTTTTCTAATGGCAGGTATGTATGTAATAGCTCTGAGAAACTTCAATAATGAAGGGGGATGGGAAAGGGGGAGGATATGGAAATGAATGGGATAGCCATGGGCAATTATGTTGAACACCCATGTGTCTAAAGCAGTAACAGACCAAGCCTGATGGAACAGAGCAATGTGACTCCCTAGAATGACTGCTGTCTCCTGATCATTTCTGATGTGGTTCCTGACATTCCTGTGAAATCTGCTGTTTAACTGATGGGGTGAGGTGGGCGACAGAGAGGCAACTAATCTCCTTAAGTATTGCAATGGTTTCTGCGGTGGGTAGTCCAGATGTCTACTCTAAAAACAGGGGTGAGCATACTGTCTCTGTTCAGGTTGATAGTGGTAGGGCTTCCTATAGGGTGTGGTGAATAAATCATTGGTGATCCCAGGGATGGGCCTCAAATCTTTCAAGGAACAGAGCGATTTGTCCATTCTTTTGGTGAAAAGCTCCATTCCTTCAAACGGGATGTCCTATATAGTATATTGGACCTCCTTTGGTATTTCAGATGTCAAGAGCCAGGGTCACAGCTGTGGCCATGTCAGAGGCATCCATTACCGCCTCAGAGCTGTTTGGCATTCTATAATGCTCTCTCTAAATTCCTCCTAGCATCCTGTGGTACATCCGACAGACCTTTCCCATGTCAGGAAATTATATCTGGCAAACAACTCTTATTAGTTTGCCATAGAGTTGCAGTGTGGCAGACGGGTAGGCTTTGCACCCAAAAAGATCCAGCTTTTGGGCTTGTTTGTTCTTGGGCTTGCCTTTGTTGAGTTTGACTTTTCCACCTCTGATGCTGATGGTCTGGGTAGTGATGTCAGAAAGGAGCCTGTTGTCCTCCACTTCCTGGAGGTACAAGAGGGAGATCGGCTGTGACACACCTGAGATGACGGCCCCCATTCAGACCACTGTGGCCAGGGCAACATGTTATATGGGTACTGGCCCAGTTGCAGTTGTCGGTCCAACATCTGGCCCAACTGGATCACTAGTATTAACTCTAGGGTTGCTTCCTGAAAGTAGAGGAAAGGCATCTCTGCTCAATACCATGGAGAAGGTATAATCCAGTGATGTTGAAGAACAGTAAGACTCCTCAAATGACAGTGCCATGGAATAATGGCTCAGTCCCAATTCTGGTGCTGGGCACTGCCCTGGTACGAATGATATCCCCAGAGGGATCATGACAGTTCTGAGAGGGCATACATGGGGTTGTAATTAGCATGGTGGTTGGTGCTGGTACCTACACTGGCGCTAGCATTCATCCTTGTTTACTGCCTCAGATACTTTCACCTTAAGGAATGATAATGCTTCTCCTTCTTACAGGATGGGGTCTCCTGAAGCTCAGAGCTGTGTTTGAGCTCCACTTGACTCTGCCTTTTGGTCTCACTACTGTGTTGGAGTGCCAGTGCTGGCTCCGATGATGACATTGTCTAAGCTGGTGGTGCCGCTGCCAAAGATGAGTTTGTTAGTGCTGATGTCAAGGTAGTGTTGACCAATGCTGAAGGCCCTGGTTGATGTCAACATAGCCAGTGTCCATTTTGACAGCATCTTCTTTCCTGCCATTCTTTTGCTACTGGATCCTGGGATGTGGTGTCTGCTCAAGGGAGCACTACTTAACGATGATTCTTTTAGTTGCTCTTTGGAGGTGTTCATCTCCTCTGGCTCATGGATTGCTCGAGTAGGTGTAGCTTCCGCCACATGTCCCTACACTTGAGAGTCCTTGAGGAAAAACATTTGGATACCAAACACCTCCCAGGAATATGTTTCTTCCCCAGACAGAACAAACATCAACTATGCCCATCAAAATTGGAATGAATCCGTTACAGGTTTGGGCAGGGCTTAACCTCTGAAGGTTTGGAGTCTGCCATGAGAGTGTGGTTAGTGCAAAGTGCGCCTTACCCCGAGTTACAAGGAGGTGTAAAGAGGGCTTGATGGTAATTTTTTTTTAAATGTCCAATGATGGGAGCATGAAAATAAAGTTTTATTCACAAAGTTGGTTGAAAACAGGGTGGATTGATTTAAATCAAGGCAATTTAAATCACTAAGAGAAAATCATTGATTTAAATCAAGTTTCCCACTGATACTTCACATATTTCTTAAACAATGGTGCAAATCTGATCACTAAAACATGTTAATTTACAACTCAATACAGCATTTTACAACATCTAGAAGGGTATAACTTGCATAATTTTTAGGTAACTTGATTTTTATTAATTTAGGAAATAGTACATGATACTCATTACCTGTGTCAAGCTGCAGATGCAGCAGCAGTACTTTAGGAATGGTAAGAACTAAATCACACACGCAAACACACTAGCACTTATATTTTATTAAATTAAATCTTAAACGTTACATAAATGTTTCACTTTTGCAATTGCAGCAGTCTCCTGAGTTGCCAGCTGATGCTGTCTTTAAACTTTTTTTTTTTTTTTTTAATTTTCAAATTTTATTAACTCTAACAGACAAGTCATCACAACACTAAATGTTCGCTGTCCTTAAAACTTCTATAACTAGCTCTCATCTTCCCCACTCCCACTGTCATTTTTATTCATAGATTAAATCAGCAATACGAGTTTTCCTGCTTTTTCAACTCCCAGTCGCTTTCTTAGCTTTAAGTGAATAATACCAAATGATTAAAATATTCTCTCTGTGCCTGCAGAGGAAGCTACTACTGTGAAAAATTGGTTTAGCAACTGAAGGAACTCTGTTTCAAGGTACCTGGCTAATGATCTCCACCAATTCAGGGGAGTGACTTTGTTCAAAACATTATCAGTAAACATGTACTGTTGAAATGGTACCGCTCCAGCTCTGAAATGTATTATGACTGGCATAACTGAGGAGTGATTTTGAAATGCCCATGGCACCATCATCATCTTCAGAAATTAGGCATCTACCTTTATATCTGGAGTCGAGAATGTTCACAAGAAAATGAGGTGGAGTTAATTCTTGATCCATTCACTTCTTTATTGCCTGCAGTTTAACTTTCTGGTGAGGTATTTCTTTCTTCAATGTCTCTTGAAGTGCCTTCCAAATTTCGACAGCATCAGCAATGCAGCAACAGTTTCTCTGAAGTTTGTCTAAGGTTATGGATATAGGCTTCAGTATACTGAACATATCCTCTACATTCCTCTTTAATCCAATGTTAGATACTTTGGATGAGATACTTCCATCTATTTTATTACGGTTTTTTTCACAAAGTTTTATGAGAATAGGCCAGTTCTTAATAAATTGTTCAAAACAATCAACCACAGAATTCCATCAAACAAAGGGAGAATTAGTTTGGATCCTCCTGTTCTCTTCAGGTAAGCTGAAGCAAAATGGTTGTTATGGAAGTATTTTGCGACTTCAACGTTTTCTTTTATTCCTGGAGAAGACGTACTTAAATGGGCACTGCAGCCATATGTTATTAAGGAGCATCCTTCCGTTTCTTCTTCTTCTAAGTATCTGTTCATCTTTGCCATGTTTGCAGCATTGTCTGACAAAACTTTTGAATTTTTGTTCACAGTTTATTACAGCTTTCACTGCCACTTCTTTTAAATATTCTGTTGTGTGGGCATTTCCCGATGTATCTATTGTTTCTCAAAGATATGCAACCCCATCTTCTGTTGTCACAGAGGCACATATTACTTGATTATTGTGTACATTGCTCCACCCATCAAGGCTTAAACTGGCAAATTTCTCCTCAATATTTCTTGCTCACAGTTCAAGTTCCTTCTCATACACTGTATCTAGCAACCTTCCACCAATGTCTGCTCTACCAGGGGGATTGCAAAGTGAATTATTTAAGTTACTAACCAGTTGATCCATATTGTTCTTCAGACATACCCACATAGTCATCAACATCATTTTCTCCCAATAAGTAGTTTTCATTATGATGAATGATGTTTTATTCTTTCAGCTAAGCCCTGCTTACCCTTGACACGTTTTCCTTTTTTACCCAGGGAAGGGATTTCTTTAAAATATTCCCAGATAGGGTCTCTCTTACGCCCAGAAGCCATGACAAGTTTTCTGTGGCAAAAGTGTGGGGGAATATAGGAAGCTGTGTATGTACTGAATGTCTTCCCTTTTTTCTTTCCAGTCCACTCCACTGTTCCTTTCTACTCTGCCTCCGTCTTTGTCTCTCTGTCTTTAAGACAATGTCTTAACTAACTCCTCTGCCTTGCTTGGCCCAGCTCCACCACCACATAAGCACAGAACTACAATCCTATCCAGCCTGTTTTTTTCTTTGCACATGTGACTTTAGTCTGCTGAGAAACAGAAAAACAGAAATTGAAAGCCCAGAACTTTCAAGAAGCAAGAGCTGGTAGTTAGGCTGGGCAGACTGGAGCCATTAATTCATTTTAAGTGTAAGTTTAGCATGTTTGTGATGAGATTTAATTGTAACTTATTTTTTAAACGAGAGAAATTTATTGATGATTTTTAAAAAAATAAAAAAAATCTGATTTAAATAAAAAAATCCAATTTTTTAGATTTTTTTTTCAAATCATTGACTTTTATCTGCCCTGGTTGAAAAAAAAGGTTTTAGAGTCTCTAAGACGAGTAGTGGACTGAACATTCACCAGGTTCCTTCTTGCTGCCATGGGCAAAAAGAGGGAAATGAAGGAGGGTCATGGCCGCTCTGCCTTTATGCCCTTGCATGGGAGCATGAGGCATAACAGGGAGCATGGCAATCCCAAAAGACACAATCAAAAACATGCAATCTCATGCACGTGAATGCCAAAAGTGGGATTCATGCTAACATACTAACACACTAACAGAGTTAGTTACTGGGAAAATTTTGCACTGAGTAAAAAAACCCCTGAGAAGAACAAAGTTAAACAATGAAGTTTTGCACTTGCTTGCTAGATCCAAACTCCCATTTTCTTCAATGGATACCTGCAGTCAATAGGAGTTCCTTTCACAGCATCTTTCATTCAAAGATCTCAAAGTGCTTTTAAAGTATTATCACAATTTTGCAGATGGGAAAACTGAGAAACACAGAACTTAGGTGACTTGTCCAAGGTCACACACAGCTATTGGCAGAGATGGGAATAGAACCTAGGCCTCTTGATTTCAAGTCCCATGCTCTAACCACAAAACAGGATGCCTCACTTATGAGCAAATAAGATGTAAGCAGAGAATATAACCCCTTCCCTCCCTACCTCTTTTCTGGCTTTTCTTTCTCTCTTTCTTCTCTCTAAACTCCTTAAAAGAAGAGTAAGATGGTTTTATGATTAAGATTTGATGTAATATAAACTACCGGTTACTTCTCTTTCTACAGGGGAAACAATGTCATGTGCAGTAAGTAATTTTTTTTTTCAAATCTCATTTCACTTATATCTATTTGAATGTTCAGAATTTGAAAAAACACTAAACATATAAGAAAAATAATGTACATTATAAAAGCCTCTCCTAGGGCACTGGGAACAAGCTGTAATACCAGACATCTGGTAATACCAGACATAATACCAAAACATCTCTTGCAGGTTTTGCCATAAAAGGAGATGTTTTATGCAAACAAACAATACTGAAATTATTTCTGCCTTAAATAGATCTTTAAATTGTTATTAGAATTAAGAGAAATAATCATTCAGATCAAGGAGGAAAAGTTCAAATCAGGAATCTCCTACATTTTGATACAGGTTACTAAACTTAATCCTTCCAGCAGCTGGTGAAGTTTTTCAGTGCAGCTATCTAATTCAAAGTTGTAATTATGTCTTTAATTTTTCTTCTGACAATAAAATATACCCAGGTCTATGCCAAAGTACACATGGATGATGCCCATAACAGGCTAAATTTTTTACATTAAATATAGTTTTTTGTTTTAAAATATTCTGGAACTGTCAAATTAAAGTTCTTCACATTCAGGATGTTTCCATTACATATGGACAATTGCAATGTATGCTTAATCTACTCCTAAATTTTCAAAGTGTTTTAAACTACTATGAAGTAAAAAAAAAAATTGATTTTGAAATTTTAAGGGATGGGCACTGTTACTGCAATATTATATGGCATATCAAAATAGGTAGGTGCATGCTATTGTACAAACATCCTCAAATGATTTATGATACCACATGCTACTTTGAACACCTACTGAGGAAAAAGGAAATAAAGAGAACAAGAACATTTTAAAAAGAACTTGAAAATAAAAAGGATGCTTTTAACAAGAAAAGAGTTAGTTTTTGGTTGAAGGTATTAAATAAATAAAAAGGTGAAGAATGGAATGACTGTAAAAGAGAACAAGCAATGAATAGTGCTCTTTTTAAAAAACAATTACCAATATGACGTGTTTCACCAAGAGGCTCAAGTTTTCGAAGTCTATTAACTTTGGGGGTTCCCCAGCCAACTAAAGAAAAACAAACACAATCAAAAACAATACCACTCTGTCAAAATATTTGGCTCTGAAGAAAAACTGGGGAAGAGGGGAGAAATCTTTCTCCTCAGGAGACAAGAAAGTATCTAGGAGTAGAGGGGATACTTTACACATGGTTTACCAGTGAAGCCACTGAAAACAAAACGCTATATAAAATGTAAGGTAAAGCAGTGATGAAAAAGTATCTTAATAATTTGGAGAGTTGCACTTATTGAATTTTCATGCATTTCTGTTAAGAAATGGACAAAACGCTTTCGCTGTTTCCCCAGCTTTACACTTACAACTTAATATTAACTCCATACACTGTACTCCTTTATAAAAGATTCCATGAATAGATGCAGATATTGGAAAAGTTAACCGATTCAAAGCTAGAAGAACCATGTACTTCAATCAGATAGGACAAGCACTTCATCCTGAGAATCAGGACACTAACCATTTTTAAGACATGATATCTAAATCATCTCTGAAATCTGTCTGTTAATTGCTGTAGGTACCATCACAGTAGTTTTTTCCTGTTATAGAAGTAATGTTCAAGTTATACCAAAGTGCATGATTTCCAAGATATGTGAGTAGTTTCAAAAGATTAAGTTTTCCACTGGAAGTATTGCATATTAATAATCAGATTTTTCTTACTCAGCATATTATGAGCTTTCTTGGAAGGATGCCACCGGGCCTCTCTTTTGACTTGCTGGAAAACTAGTGATTGTGTGTTTTCTCCAGCTGTTCCTGCTGAAGAAGCTCACAATATAATGAGCAAGGAATCAAAATGGTCACACTTTATATTTAAATAATATTTATGAACAGTTTATAAAAGGTTATTAAATTATTGATATCATGGGGAGTTATTCTGGCATAGATATAGCTATATATTATTCTTCTACAGCCCTCCTGGTCTATGTTCCAGTATAGACAAGCCCAAAATAGGGAACTGAGCAAATATACTCTGCAAGTTAGCTTGCCCTAGTGAATTGTGAGATTTAAGGAATATGCACTGCTCAACAGCCTCATTCAAGTGGGGATCTACATGGACAATTCTCAAAAAAAACCTAATCAAACTATGATGGCATAATCCTGTGTGAAAACTGTTTTTCTCTGCGTGTTTAAAAGGCAAAATCTTTTAAGGGCCCAGCTTTCATGAAGTGGCACACCTATTACCACAGAATATTTAACTCACCTGGTGGAAGAGGTGGAGGTGGGGTTGAATTCTTGGGAACAGCTTCCTCTGCACTGACTGGTTCCACTCTGTGACTCCTTTTTAACTTTAGTTTCTTTGTTTTCTTTTTACTGTTATCTACACCAAAAAGAAAGAACACAGAACATGTACCACACACATTTACTGTTAAGAATGAATTCTAGAATACAGATGACGTTCTATAAGTGTTGAGATGGATTGCTGTAAGTATTTTAATTCTATATGTAATGAACAGCAGTCCTGCCATGATATACACCCCCCTCTACTGACTTTTAAATCTTCTTAGTGTAAATTATCAAATATGTACATGTAAGGTCCAAACTTTGTCTTTAGATAGGTAAGTATAACAGTGATATTAATGCAAGGAGGGTTATGGATTTGAAGGTACTGTAAAAATGAGTCGATTGTAACTGGATAAGACTGACAAATACACTGATTCTTAGTTGAATTATGACATTCTTCTGTACAACATAATTGTGCATTTATATCCTTCAGATCAGTTATTTGGGATGTGGCATGCATAAAGCCATACAGACACAGGAAAGAGTTGAGTGAAAAATAAGAATCAAATTAAATGCAACAGTGGTAGTAGTGACAATAAGTGGCTATATTCAAATTGGAGTTATCACCTGAATCAAGGCATTCTGAGGTGTGTTGGTCACTCTCTTCTTCATGCTCCAGCTGCTGTGCTAGTGCAGATTTGTATGTCTCTATTAGTCTACAATCATTTGTTTTTTGGCTATTGCTGCTGGCCAGGCTCTGTGCATCCATTTGTTCCTGCTCTGCTTTAGGTTTCAAGGAAATGGCATCCTTTTCAAACTCCATCCTCTGCCTTTTTTCTTTTTCAATTTTTTTTTTCATTCTAGCAAAGTAGTACAAGATGTCATTTTAACAAAGTTGCATGTCAGAGACTGCTCTAAAGAGATAGGAAGGGCATCCTAAACACAAGGGGATAGACTCAGATAGACCATTTAAAAAAATTCTCATGTGTAGCATAATTACAGGTTTCAAGAATGTGCGAAAGAAGAAATGAAACCCCAAGTTTCACAAGACGCTGCTCAAGATTTAACCTAGAAAAATGAACACTAAAAGCTCTAGAAGTGATCTTTAGATTTCTGAGTGGTAAGCAGTTTAGGGAGGAACGGCTGCATACAGCTTCATGGCCTAAATGTGTTTCTTTCTCTCTTTCTTTTTTAAAAATGCCATGTGAGAAAAAGATATAAAGTACAAACAAACAGTGTCAAGATCCATGAGCAAGAGGATAAAACTTATACTAACTCCTTCCATTTCAATTCTTTTGTTTACTTTGTTTTGAAAAACACACAAGTTTTTAAGTACCTTGCAAATCACCATTTTGTCTTGGTGGAACACTGATTACATAATGCAGACTTGATAGAGTATCTGTTCTACAAGTTTTACATAACACAATCAGCAGCTCTCTTAGCACTCTCCTCCCATCCAGTACACAGATGTGCATTACTGTAGAATCCTGAGAAATCTTCACTGTGCACATAGCTGACTTAAGATGTATGACCCTGTGGATGCTCGCACTGGTGAATAGGACCAAGCCTTGATTATTTACGTTTATTGGAAGAGACTGCACCAACTCATTTTTTCTAAGCACATTATCTTAAATCAACCAAATGAAAAATAGGTTAAATATGAAATCTGTAAATATGACTCTGATGACTATTTGAATTAAAAGGAAGGGTTCATGTTTTATAACTAACACACCATTCCAACAGCCAATCTAAAACAACTGAAAATACTGTCTTATGCTGCACGTCTGTATGTTTAAGTAAGGCAGGGGGACTCTAGATGACTAGCCACATGGATGAAATAGGTTGTATAAACATAAAAACAAACTAACCACAAACCAGTTTTGCAACAAAAATTTAAAAGAGTGAATGAAGCCGATTCCGATTAAATGGGTAACTGAAAATGGCTCCTTCTGAACATTGCAACAGTTTTGCAGTAAACTGTTTAAAAATAAACTTATTTTTATCATGGCAAACAGAAGATTTCTGAAACTGATACTAAGTTACTTCTTCACTGTTAGATTACTGATACAACTGCACACCACACAAAGACAAGATTTTCAAGATGAAAACTATCACAATGTGTATGCAAATTTATAGACAAAACAAAATGCTCAAGAGCACAAATTTTTTATCACTGTTAAGACACTTGTGTTAATTGTAGTTCCAATATGACTGACATTCTTAAATACTTGTACCTGAGTGATTACAGTAGATATAGGCTGGAAAGGGTTGCTAGAAACTGGCTCAGAGTCAGCCTCCTCAGGTAAACTTCCTTCACATTCAGCTTCTTTTCTTTCCCTTTGTTCTCTGTTATTTTGTTTAAAAACAGAAGAATCTTGAAGCAACAGAATCACAAATATCAGAAACAGAAAACACTTATTAGGGTTATCTAATTCATCCCCCAACTAATGCTGGATTGTTTTTTACAGTATGTCTGTGTTTTGAATACTGTACTCCAAAATGATTAAGTTCTGAACTAATCTAAAAAATGAGAGATTGATTTTATGGTGTTAGTTTTCAGTTATATAGCTCTGAATGGCCTGGGGCCAATCTACTGATACTGCCTCTCTCCATGCAACATGCTGACACATTTATGACCAGCAGAGGTACTGATGCTACGTTCCTCTCTACAAGCTATAGAGGGGGCTACTAGCAGGGTGTTCTGAATAAGGGCTCTGAAACGTCCTCTGATCCCTGGTGTGACATAGCCCAGATTTGTCCATTTTCACTGCATCCTTTTTGCAGGGCGCACTTGTTTCCCCCTGGACTTTGACAAGAGTTTAGGAAGAATGAGGTATTGGCCAGTACACTGGGGTTTATCTGTATTTAGAGCAACTGCTTGGTAGAAAGGGCCTGTACTATGTTAAATTCTTACAATTTATCTAGCACTGCTTTTCCTTGGATTTCCTAAATACTAAGGTGCTTCTAATAGCTCAGCATTGGTACTAGGGCACAAAATTTCACAGAAGCCCTTCATGGTTAATTCTAACTGGCTAATTAGAGCCTTGCATGCGCACTTTAGTTGTTTATTTACTTAAATTTATAATCATTTAAACAGCGCACAACCAATGCAATGCCTGAAAACAGGTGTAGAGCTGAATAAAACTGATGTGAATAAATTCTCTGAAAGATGCATTCTGAAGTAACTGTGCTTTGAGAGAACTCTTAGGGAGACCTGTCTGAATGGAACTGAGGAAGTGGGTTGGAGCCCACGAAAGCTTATGCCTGCTGAAATTAAATGTGTTAGTCTTTAAAGTGCTACAAAACTCTCGTTGTTTTTGCTGTATACAGACTAACACGGCTACCCCTTTGGAAGTAATCAATCGGGGAAGTCAGTAAAACATTGATTGAAACAGAATTCCATCTGAGTTATGAATATGTACAAATATCTCATGACAACAGATTTGTCTGATGCTAATAGCCAAATGAGAATTACATAACTTAAATCTGAACCCCCAACTGCTGGCAGAAAAGATGCCAAGCTGGGAGGACATCCTCACGCACAATGGCACTTGAAGTTTACACACCTCCCCCCAAAACTTTTAGCCTAATTCAGTCTGACCCAATTCTACTAGTACTTCCCAAGGTAAACAAACATGACCAGAAGCTATTGGTCAATTAAAAAAAGACGATTACTAACCTTCTGTAACTGTTCTTCGAGATGTGTTGCTCATGTCCATTCCAAGTAGGTGTGTGCAGCACGCTGCGTGCACAGTCCGCTGGAAAGTTTTCCCCACTGATACCTGTAGGGATGGCTCTGGTGCTCCCTGGAGTCGCACCTTCATGGTGCCTTATATAGGGCTCTGCTGACTCTCCGTCTCTTCAGTTCCTTCTTGCCAGCTGACTCTGACAGAGGGGTAGGCAGGTGGGTCTTGTAATGGACATGGGCAACACATCTCAAAGAACAACAGTTACAGAAGGTTAGTAACTGTCTTTCTTCTTCGAGTGCTTGCTCACGTCGATTCCAAGTAGGTGATTCCCAAGCTATACCATAGGAGAAGGGGTTGGAATTCCCAGTTCCGCAGATTGCAGTACTGCTCTACCGAAAGCAGAAGCATCTCTGGCATTCTGCGTAATAACATAGTGGGCAGCAAAAGTGTGAACAGAGGACCATGTTGCAGCTCTACAAATGTCCTGGATTGGCACCTAAGCCAGGAATGCTGCAGAGGATGCTTGAGCTCTCGTGGAATGGGCTGTTATTGCTGTGGTGGGCACAATTACCAAGTCATAACAGGTCCTGATACAGGAAGTGATCCATGACAAAATCCGTTGGGAAGAGACTGGTAGCCCTTTCATTCTGCCTGCTACTGCCACAAAGAGCTGAGTCATTCTCCTGAACCACTTGGTTCTCTCAATGTAGAAGGCTAAGGTATGCCTAACACCCAGCGAATGCAATCTATGTTTCCTACTGCTAGTGTGTGGTTTCGGGAAGAAAACAGGGAGGAATATGTCCTGGTTCACATGGAACTGAGAAACCACCTTTGGTAAGAAGGCCGGATAAGCGCAAAGCTGAACCTTATCTTTGAAGAAAGTGATATAAGGGAGGTTCTGACATAAGTGCTTTGAACTCAGATACTCTCCTGGTGGAAGTTATGGCTATGAGAAAGGCCACTTTCCAGGATAGGTAGAGAAGTGAGCAGGTCACTAGAGGCTCATATGAGGTCTGTCAGCCTTGAGAGAATGAGGCTGAGGTCCCAATGGGGAACTGGCAAACGTGTAGGTGGGTATAGCATGTCCAAACCTTTCAGGAAACACACAACCAAAGGGCCAGCGAAGACCAAGCATCCTACTACCCAGGGATGAAATGCTGAAATGGCTGCCAGGTGGTCCTTAACTGATGACCCAGATAGTCTCTGTTGCTTCAGGTGTAGCAAATAGTCCAGAATTGTCAGAAATGATGCCAGCGTGGGCTGGACATTCTTCTGGGTAGCCCAAACCAAAACCTCTTCCACTTAGCAAGGTAAGTGGCTCTAGTGGAGGGTTTCCTACTGCTGAAGAGGACCTCCCTAACCAATTCCAAGCATGCTAGTTCCATGGGGTTCTGCCATGGAGCTTCCATGCCGTGAGGTACAGTGACTTGAGAGAGGGGTGCTGCAAGGTCCTGTGCTCCTGAGTGATCAGGTCCAGGAGTTGAGGTAGAGTGATAGGAGTGTCCACTGAGAGGTTGAGGAGTGCAGTGTACCAGTGCTGACAAGGCCAAGCGGGGGCTATCAAAATCACAGCGGACCTTTCCTGCCTCATATTCACCAGGACCCTGTGGATGAGCGGGGTCGAAGGGAAGGGTAGAACAGCTGGCCTGTCCATGGCATCTGCAATGGACCCCAGACTGTGGTTCTGAAAGGAGCAGAACTGCAGGCACATCCTGTTGAGCTTTGTGGCAAATAAGTCCACGCGGGGTACACCGCACTGATGGAAGACCATGCTCAACACATGTGGGTGGACTGACCACCTATGAGTGAAGACGGACCTGCTGAGACTATCGGCCAACATATCCTGAGCCCCACGCAGGTAGGATGTCTCCAGGCACAGGGAAGAGGAGTGAGCTCCACCCTGTCTGTTTATATAAAACATCGCTGTCATATTGTCTGTTAGGACTGATACTACCCTGCCCTTCCAGTGACTTCGGAAGGATTGACAAGCCAGACGTACTGCTCTCACATTGATATGAAGCAAAAGTTGTACTTGGGACCAGAAATCATGGGTCCTGAGGTCCCTCAGATGGGCTACATAACCTATTGCTGATGCGTCTGTCACCAGACATAGAGAGGGCTGGGATGAGGAAAAGGGGATTCCATACAATGTGAGAATTGCACCATCAATCTAGGGTCTCTAAAATTGAGGGGGGGAGCAAGACTACCTTGTCTATATAGACCTGAATGGGTTGTAAACTGAGGCCAGCCATGCTTGTAGAGTCCTGAGGCATAGCCTTGCATGCTGTATGACGTAGGTACATGCCACCATATGGCCCAGCAGCTTTAGGTAATTCCGAGCTGTGATCTGAGGATCTGAGGATAATGTTTAAAGTCCTCTATAATGCCACGAATGACCAGAAAACAAGCCTCCGTGAGGGATGCCCTGGCCTGTCCAGAGTCCAGCACCACCCTGATGAATTCTATCCTCTGGGTGGGCATGAGCATCGATTTCTGCTTGATGATCATAAGGCCCAACCTGTCAAAGGTAGCCCTTATCAGACTCATGTCTGCCTGCTCCTGTGCCCTGGTATGTCCTTTGACCAACCAGTTGTCGAGGTCAGGATATACTTGCACTCCTTTCTTCCTCAGAAAAGCAGTGACTGCTGACATACATTTGGTGAATACCCAGGGGGCCGCGGATAGTCCAAAGGGCAGGACAGTGAACTGGTAGTGGGCCTGATTGAAGACAAATCAGAGAAACCTCCTGTGGGCCTGGGAAGATAGCCATGTGAAAGTATGCATCCTTCAGGTCGAGGGCAGCATGCCAATTGTCAGGATCCAGGGAGGGAATGGTGGAAATTAGGGAGATCATGCGGAAGCTCTGTTTCTTCATGAATCTGTTGAGGTTTCACAAGTCGAGGACGGGACGAAGGCCTTCCTTGGCTTTCAGGATTAGGAAATAGTAGGAGTAGAATCCCTTTCCCCTTAGTTGCTGAGGAACCTCTTCCACTACTCCTACTTTTAGAAGAGCTTGTACATCTTGCTGGAGGAGTTGGTAGTGAGAGGGATCCTGAAGATGGATGGGAGGGTGGAGGATGCGAAGGAGAGAGAGATGAAAATTGAAGTGAATATTGCAGTCTCGGTGTGTGTAGAACCCAATGATCTGATGTGAACTGTGACCATACATGGCAGAAGTAGGATATAGGGTCCAAAGGATGGATCTGATACACTGATTGGTGCGTCCAAGTTTTGCTTGGGGCCAGGAGGCTGCCTCGTTTGACCAGGGCCCTGGCCAGAAGATTGTGGCAGCCTCCTGTTGTTCCTGCCCCTTTAATGGTTGGAGTCCTGCCTCGGCTGGTTCTGATAGAATTGAGGCACGGGCTGTTACTTGAAAGGCTTCCTCTAGGTTGCCAGAGTATGCAGCCCAGGGGACTTTAGCGTGGCCCTAGAACAGGGGTCAGCAACCTATGGCACACGTGCCAAATGTGGCATGCAAGATGATTTTGAGCAGCACTCACACTGCCATTGACGCCAGGGTTGTTTATAATTTTTGGTTGTGCTGGGAGCAGCTCCTGGCCAGGGCGCTGGGGCCCATATCACATGGGCGGAGGGGGGAGCAGCCATCGCACAACGCTGTTTGGGGCCAGGAGCAGCTCCTCCTGGCCAGAGTGCTGGGCCTATGTCACGTGGGAGAGGGGCAGGGCTGGGGGAGGGCAGCAGCGGAATAAAGACTTGGCATGCCACTTGTGAAAGATTGCCAACCCCTGCCCTAAAGTCTTTAAAGCTATAGAGCTTGGAGTCTGTCTTTCAGGAAAACAGGGCCAAGCCCTCGACTGGGAGGTCCTGGATGGTTAACTGGACCTCATGAGGGAGACCTGAGGCCTGGAGCCAGGAACTCCTTCTCATGGCTACACCGGATATCGCCCATGCTGCCGCAGCTGCCACATCTAAAGCTTCCTGAAGCAGTCTTTGATACAGTCTTACCCTCTTTTCACCATGGCAGAGAACTCAGACTTGGAGTCTGGTGGGACTGACTCCACAAATTTCTCCATGGATTGCCAAAATGTATCTGCTAAGGATGGCCTGTTGGTTTGCTATACAATGTCGAAGCCCTCCAACAGAGTACACTTTTCTCCTGAAGCGTTCCAACTTCTTGGTATCCATAGCCTTTGGCGTGGGGCCCTGTCATCCCTGCCTCTCACGTTTGTTTATGGCTGCCATCACAAGTGACCCTGGAGGATGTATGTAGAAATGCTTGTGGCATGAAATACTTCCTCTCAATTTTCTTGCTGTGGGAGGTAGAGAGGCCAGGGTTTGCCATAAGGTCTTTGTGCTCTCCCAGATAGTTTTTATAAAAGTGGCAAAGCCACCCTGGAGGGACCTTCCAGGGCCAGGATGTCCACCATCGGGTCTACGCCCTCCACAACCTCCTCTGCCTGAAGGTCCATATTCTGTGCTATTCTACAGAGTAGCTCTTGGTGTGCCCTGCTATCGTTTGGTACTAGCACAGGCATCGCTCATGGTATGGCCTCATCTGGGATGAAGAGGAAGATGCTCTAATGGGTGGTGCTGATGTTTCCTGCCCCTCAGCACCGGAAGAGTCACACAGTGTCGCATCTTCGTCCTCAGTGCTGGGGTCACAGGGGAAGTCTGGCGCAGCTCTGGGAATGGAGCCCTCCCCTGTGCTGTGATGCATGCTTCCAGCAGAATGAGATGGTCTCCCAGCCCACCCATCTGATGAAATCAAGGAGTGCGACTTGCCTGACTGGGACCCCTGGGCCTGCTGGGATGCCCAAGAGGTCCAGAATGGCCACTGCGAGAGCAACTGCCATTGCAGGGGCCATGGCATCGCAAGGGGATGAGTCGCCTCTACCCTCTGATGCTTACTATGGTGCCAGTCCCTCTTCAATGAAATGGATTCTGCTTCAGAACCTGAGGAGAATCACTCGCTCCGTGGAGACCACAGGGGTGCGGTGCTGGACAGTGCCAGGGATCAGTGCTGTGGGAAGTGAGACCTGGCCATCATTGCCGGCTTGCTCTTGGAGGGCATCACAGACTTTCTTGGTGCCGGTGCTTGGTCCCAGTCATGGTGAGGTGGAGGCAGCGGAGCTGTGTCCTCAATCAACTCCCTTGCCACTTATATCTCAGGCATGCAGGGGAGCTGCAAATCCTCTTCCTGCCTCTCCCTCAGTGGGGATTCCACAGAGTCAATGAACCCCTCCTCAGGGCCAGAGTCAATGGTGCTGTGCTTTTGGGCTCAGGGCTCAAATGGCCTGATGCAGGTTGCACTTTGCTCCCTTCCTTGTGCGCTGAGGTCTTCGGAATTGGCGAGCGTTCCCAGTCCGCCTTCTTCTTCTTATGCGGCACTGGGGAGTGGGAGAAGTGCTGTTGCCCTCCATGTGCCGGGCCCTTTGGTGCCAGGGAAGCATGCCAGTGCTGAGGCTCCTCGGGTGCAGAGTCCTTCCAAAAAGGCATCTCCTTCACTGACACCGGCACACTGCTCACTGAGGCTGAGGTACAAGGCCTCTGTTCCGTGGGGCTCTCCATTGGACAAAGGGTAGATTCCATAAGTAGGAATTTTAGACTCTGGCTTCACTCTTTTTGGCTTCTGGGACTAAAGCCTCTGCAGATGTTACAACGCTCCCACTGGTGTGACTCTTCTAGACACTTGATGCAGGAAGAGTGCGTGTTGTCCCTGGGCATCGGCTTCTAGCAGGACCCACAAGACTTGAAGCCATGCACGCCCTGTCTTCGGGATGGGAAGAGGAAAAAAAAAAGACTACCTGATAAGCGAGAGTACTCTATCCTACAACTATACTAACTACTACTAACTATTTACAGGTACTTAAAGACAAAGGGGAAAATCTTGCAATGCAAGCAAATCTGTTGTTCCAGCCACCATCATGGGAGGTAAGAAGGAACTGAAGAGGCAGAGGGTTGGGAGACCCCTAAATAGGGTGCCATGAAGGCGCGACTCCAGGGGGTACCAGAACTGACCCTACGGGTACCACTAGGGGAAAACCTTCCGGCAGACTGTGCACGCGGAGTACGCACACCTACTTGGAATTGACATGAGCAAGCACTTGAAGAAGAAGGGTGGAAACCATACATCTATTTGAGACATTTATTCTAATAACCCATTTCCAGATTACCTCTACCAGACAGAGCAACTCAACAAAGTCAAAGGCCCAGGCAACACAGAAAACTACAGCAGTTTAAATAAAAGTGTGTTTTTAAATCAGTTTTGTGTGACCAATTAATTCAATTTAAGCCTTGCTGATGCTGATTTAGTTTAAATTAATTCACTGCTGATTTAAGATAAATCAATATTACACCAGGATTAAATCAAATTAAGAGTGTCCACAAAGGGTTTTGCACAGTTTAACTAAAATGCAAAGGCCTTTATAGACGGTGTGTAGTTTACAGGCTGGGAGTCCGGAAGAGATGGAAGCCACACCTCTTAGGAGCACTTTTACAGGGATACTCCCTGATGGGGAATTCACATCGTCTATAACAGCTGCCAAGACTAGCTGTCAACAATAATAGAGGACTCTGAAGGGAAGTAATAAATCCTTTCACTGCTTCCCTTGCATCTTCTCACACTCAATAGTCCCTCCCCTATTGTATATTCTGGTGGGGGCTTAAAATGAGTTGTTGAATAAAGTTGCAGCAACTTCGCCAAAATATTCAGATCTCTTTCTCTATCCACGCTGGCCCTTGCTATTCACAGATTGATTGAAAAGTTTATTTTAATTACATTGCTGCAACTTGTGTTAGGGTAGGCTCAAAAGTTCTCCTTGCATCAAGCAACAGAATCTATTTTGGGTCAACCTCCAGGCAGGTATATAGGTACCACTGATGACTCTATGGACTATATCAACTTCTGACAATTTCCACTGATTGTCTTAGAGAAGATGATCTTAAGGCTGTGTGCTGATCAATTTATTTTAGGTTCTAGTAAAAGAATAGCTTTACTGTTCCATTTCAGATCTTTGTTTATATTATGAAACACCTTTTGTCTTGTAGTGGGCACTCAAGGATTTGAATATTTAACATGACAATTTTACTCACGCAACACCTTCAGGGAAGGAAAGAAAGCCAAGAAAGAGAGAATACCTTTCTTCTCGTATCTTCCTTACTCGTTCAGCTCGTTCTCGCTTCTCTTGTTCCTCATATGCTTTTTGCTCTGTTGTGTCTTTTTGGACGCGCTCATTTAAGGCATCAAAATCTTTTGCTATAATATGTAGCAACCAATACAGACCTTTTTTTATAGATTTGTCAATTTTTTTCCCATAGCCCATGACAGCTGAGCAAGGCTCCTGTAAATTTAATAAAGGAAGTAAAAGGAAAAAAGAATAATTGTATCTCAGCTCACTTTTCTAAATTATGAACAATGAAGTTTTAGCAAATGGTTAGTAATTATTCAAAATATTGTTACAGCTAAAGCACTGTACATTTAAAATATCTTGTAAATGTAAGAGATCTTTTGCCAAAGTGTCAATCATGAATGTTATCGAAATTCCTTATTTCCAGTCTCCCTACAGTAACAGTAGAACTCTCCACTCAATTGGAAAGATGGGCATACTATTCCTCTGTCCCTACTAACAAGTACCATGCAAATCCAACCATATCCTTCTCACAGTAGTGCTGCTTTATGAGTGGCCTAAACTATGCATTCTATCTTTTCTTTGCAAATCCAAATATAACAACTTCAGAAGTGGATCCATTCTCTATTGGACTAATAGATCCTTTAAGTCTTCCCCTACATAACAGCTAAATTGTTCATGCTACTTGAAAAAACTAAAGAAACTGTTTCCTGTTAATTGTTTTTAGAATAAAGTAGTTAATTCCCCTGTGATTATATCAAACCAAATGTTCATGCCTTCGCTACAGCATTTGTTCTTTATTACACATAAAGCACCACAACTGTGCATGGAGTTTATAAACAATTTACAGAAGAAAACAATATTCCTACCTGCTAAGGAGCCACCACAACTCAACCCTAGTTCGGTTCTATCACTATATGCTCTTGCTCTCTAGAGATCTTTGTGTCCACTCTCCTAGGTTTAAATTAGCGTGCTATTCACCAGTGAAAGCTGCAGAATCTAATGGTAGAGCCAAATCACTACGAAGATGAACAGGTGTCCTCTGATTTAATTTCCCTCATTAGTTGTTTACAGGGCTTTCTGCAGCATAGCAGTAACTAACCAAAACCCCACAGAGAGACTGTACCTGGATACAGGAAACGACAACATTTTAAAGTTCCTGAGGGTCACAAATCACTTGCTTGTTGGTAGGATATGTGTAAGTTTCATTGTGAGTTTTCTTTAGATCATTTTTTTCTGCATAATTAAATGAATGAGATTGGAGCCTGTCAATACTTTTAGCACTAAGGGAAAAACATTGTGCTCCAAGACCAGCATGGCTTCTATAAGAGAGAAGATGCTCTTGACTGACCATATAAAGTTCCACAGAAGTCAATCTTTTCAGTCTGGGAAGTGAAAAAGGCTGTAAGTAGAGACTGTTTTGTAAAAAAGACAAATAAGACTTGTCATACTTAGCTTCCATAATACATTCTTTGATTCATGAAGGACCAATGCATTCCTTACAAGTATGTCAATGTTCTCAGTTCTTAGATTCCTTTGATCTAACAAGACAGAGCTTGAGCTTTTTGAGAAACTTCCTTGAAGAAATAGACTGAGAAAGCTCTTCTTAATTTCTATCTTGGCACTACATGCCTTAGGGAACTAGGGCATGTCTTTCACAGAAACTTGTGACATGTTACTAAAGTTGAGCAGGAGGAAACAAATTAGCTTCCTGGATCTGTTAGAGATAATGGCATCTAGGAGGAGACATTTCCTTGTAGGAATCCATAATCTTAAATACTTGAGTGAGAGGTTTAAATGTAGACATTAAGGGCCTGATTTTCAGAAATGCTGAGCACCTGCAACTTTCGCTGACTTCAATGAGAGCTATGGGCCCTCAGTACATCTGAAAAACAGGCCTTACATTGTTTCAGGATTAAACAGACTCCAGGATGGAGCAGAGGTATCGACCAGAGGACAGAATAGGGAAGGCCCCTGGAGGAATTTGGATATTAACAGATGGGAAGTGAACCAGGCTGAAGAACACAGATGTCTCTTCTCCTGACAGGATTCCTTGAAATGTTTTAGATCTCTACAAGACACCAGTCAATGGGCCAAGACAGCCTACGACAGGGCAGGAGACATTTTTTGACAGATGAAGATGCACAAACCAAACCGTTTGTGGTTACTCTGGCGGTGACCAAAATATAAAGTTAATGGGAACTTTTTAATGCCAGTTTTCAGAAGACCTCCACCATTTAAAGAAAAGAAAAGAGAAAGGTGAAGGCTTGCAAAGCTTTACTTCAGTGAAGCATCCATTGCTTCTACTTTGATTTTTTGCAGCATTTTCTGAGACCCAGAAATAAAGAGATAGTGAAATGAAAGAACAAGAAATATTTGTGGGAGTCAACACCTGTATATTTTACTGAAGTTTGTTTTAGTCTCCACTAACCCCAGAAGAAAATTCTCCCTGCTCAGCTGGTCACCCATTGTACTGAGCTAGCCTGGGCTAGCTGGCCAGGACTGCCTTCCTTGCACAAGTCAGATGAGATTTGGTCATTCTAGTAGTGACAATATTCCCTGTCAACAGACACTTGCTGTTTTCCCCCTACCTGGGATACTAGCAGCTCAAATTATTTATGCAGTGAATCTTCCACTTTCCTGCCTATTTGGCTGCTTCAGGATAAAACTGGAGTCCAGAAAACTGAGGACAAAGTTTTAGTGCAATTTGCCACAGGCTTAGACCATTTTAGAGTATTAAGAAAGAGGTTACGGTATTTTTTTCAGATCTTTACAATATATTTTGTTACCACTTTTAGAGAAAGTCCTGGGCATATGGATTCTTCCAGCAATTGTTTCTAGCATTTGTAAAGACTTGTGAACAGTAAAGGTTTGTGCTGGTTTAGAAATTTCCCAAAGACCCTGTTTTTCCTTGCTTCCTTATGTTCCAAATCCAGAGTGGAAACCACCTACATAGTAAGGAATAGAGTTATCCTGCAATACTGTCAACGCTGTACAAATGAAAAAGCCAGCACCAGACAGAACAGTGCGAGGCTACGCTCATTTCATGACTCTGGAGAGCAGTCAAATTAAAACAGGCATTTTACATTTAATCATAGATTTTGCAGACACCACCTCTAACTAAAAAGAATAAGGGACTAGGATGAACTCCAGAGCTGATTCAGAATGGCAATTCTTACGTTGCTAGGAAACAGGGTTTTTTAATCCAGTCATACATTCTATCCATCCTTTACTAAATTAATTTCTGACAGAGGTTGGTCTTTTGGGGATTATCTCCTGAGCAAGGGGAAAGCCCTTCTGAGCCAAGAAAGAAGTCTAAAAACATCAGACTTCCTAGAGACAGAAGCAGAAGAAATCTAACTTCTGGTCCTTCTGGATATGTAGTGAGTTCTCTAGATTTGCATGTCCTGCTACATGAGCCATTCTAGTGCAACTGTATTTGGCAAAATTATGGATTTTTTTTTTTTGCCTTTCCACCTTGTTATCAGAACGTTCTGAGGGCACGTCTACGCTACAGAATTAAGTCGACTTAAGTTATGTCAATATACAGACACTGCAGTAATTAATTCGATTTTTAATGTCCACACTATGCTCCTTCTGTGGTGGTTCACACCCTCACCAGGAGCACTTGCACCAATTTAACTGATAGTGTGGGACATTGTAAGGCACTGCCAGCCAGAGCTCTGCTACCTGAGGCTGATGTCCTGAGCACTGCTGGGCTGATCTCCGGAGTCCCACTGCCTGGACTCTTCTCCCTCCTCCCCCAATCTCTCACCAGAAGGCAGCCCAGGCTTGGGCTCTCCTCCCCACCCTCAAATCCCTCACCAGGAAGTGGCAGTGGGGCTCCAGCTGTCAAACCCAGGCAGCAACAGGCGATTTAAGCAACCCAGAATCTATACAAACACTGCATCCACCTAACTACATCAACTTAAGCACCATGTTTCTCATGGAGGTGGAGTTATTAAGTCGGTGTAGTGAGCAACTTACATCGGTGGGAGTGACATTTTAGTGTAGACGTTTACAAAGATAGGTTGACATAAGCTGCCTTACATCAACCTAACTTTGAAGTGTAGACTAGGCCGTAGTTTCTGGAAGTGCATGGTGAAGCTGCCTGCTGTAGAGCAAATATATCAAACATCAAAGCTGAAGCATGAACAGAATGCTTTGCTTGAGAGCACAAAGTATAAAAACTAGATGATAAACTGAAGGACGACAATCTAGAGAGAAAAGTGAAGAGAGGTGGAAGATCTGTTTCTTGAAGAGATTCTCACAATGGAATGAGCCACTTGTAAATATCTTTCCCACAAATATTTACTTATGTGAAAAAGACTATCACAGCTAGTATCGCAAGGTCAAATCCTCATTACATCAGGTGGTCTTGACACTAAATCCAAAAAACATACATTCTTGCATTCAACTTCTTACAAAAATATGTAACTCAATAGGAATCTGACTGCCCTTATTCTTAAAACTAAGGTAATTTTCACTTTAGGATACTTTGTTTCCACCTTAAAACTGAAGATACAATTTGGAAATGTGGTTGGGGGAGGGGAGAAGAGCAGAAAATTAACTCAGCTACAGGTTATCCTAATCTGACCAGAAATGGATCACAGAGAAAACACACAACTACGTAGGCCTACAATGGCTCACAGGATTGGTAGTGGGATTTAAATCAATGGCTCTTGATGTTTTTGTATCAGTTACACTTGGTAGTGACCAACATTTGTTAGCCCTGGTTCAATGGCTAACATCTATTCAGTTTTTGAAGCACTGTTTTGCAAACACACAGTTTGAGCCCCAATGTGGGCACATGGTAAATTTGAGACCCTAGTTATATATGAAATGGCCATTTAGACTTAGCTGTAATGATTTTTTTTGTGAATGCTTCTTTACTGGCAAATCGGACTAAGAGCAACCCTGCACGTCCCATCCCTAATTTGTTTCACAAAAATATCCAGTTTGTCAGATGGTAACACCATTTAAAGAAGGTTTGGCTACAGAACACATATGGGCTAAAATCTTGTTTGAAAACAGGTATTTAAAGCCTAATAAGCATCCAAGGTCAGAACCCAGTTTCCTCTTCTGTTTTTAACATGGTTTGGCCGTAACAACACTGGCTGACCAATCTTTAAACCGAGTTAGCATGAAGCATTTTTAAATGATTTCAAACTGGTTCAGCAAACACAGTCTGAGCCCAAGTACAGATGGGGCCCTAGATAGTATTCCTCCTGGACAGGCAAAAGGCAAAAAGGCAGTGTGAGCACTGGGACTATTTGCACTACAGATGCACATGCTGCATTTTTGCTGGGATTACAGGACCACAATATTAGCATCTTACTCAGGCATTACTGTATTTGATTTATTTTTTATAAATGTATGACATACTTACAATCTGACATAGACATTTGTGCTCATTGACAAGCTTTTCCAGCGATAGGCACTCAATTACGTCAGCTTCGGCCAACGCTTCTTCTCTGTCCTGCTTATTTGCCAGCCTAAAGAAAAGATGACCAAAAGTGAGAAGACAAGAAAAGTCACTTAACACCTTGATCTACAACTAAAGTCAAGAGGCCAATTCAGAAAACAAACTCCATATACATATTTCAGACACATTTGGGATATATGAGAGGTAGGAAAGAGGGAAAGTAGAGAAAATGAGCTTATTACGGATCTAAATTATGGCTCTGGTGTCCTTGTCTACTTAATAAAAAAGCACCTATTATTCCATACACCATTTTACATTTTCAAAGAGCTATACAAATATCAGTCCACACAATGCACCCATGAGTCAGGTAAGTACATTTTAGTAATGGAGAAAGAGGTAGAGGGATGAAGCAATTTACCCAACTCCACATAGTAAAATCTGTGGCAGTCTCGGCATTAGAACTCAGGACTCCCTGACTCCTACTCTCATCCTCATTCTTCTAGATCAGTGTTTCTCAACCTTTTTGATACCAGGGACTAGCTTGCTGCCTTCCTAAACTGTGTCAGGGAGATCTTGGGGTCTGGTGCCAGTCCACAGACTGGATCTTAAGAAACACTGTTCTAGATCATGCTGCTTCATGCTTGAGACCCAGGTCCTACTGCCCACCAGTGTTCCACCTACTGAAGACCTGGGACTTGAAATCTGAATGGTTGCTGTCAGCTGGGAATAGCTCCAACTCTTATTTCCTTAGGGAAGAAAACTAATAGGACTCTAGCAAGTCATATCTATAAATAGTAATTATTGTATTACAGCAGCACCCAGAGACTCTAGTCTGGACTGGGTCCTATTGTGCTAGACACTGCACAAACTCATAGGAAGACAGTTCTTTCTCCAAAGAGTTTACCATCCAAACTCTTGATCCTGCAAGCTGCTCCACATGGACACAACTCTGGTTCTGCACGAAGGTGTTTGTAAAATCTGGACCCCAAAATACATGTGACACCCAGAGCGTGGGGGGAAGAAGGGATACAATTAAAAACATACAGTTGACAAAGTCACTACTATTCTCAATAAGGTGTTATCAAATTGGCCAGTTTCTTATAGACATTGCAGCAGAGGTGGATCTGGAAGAGAGATATGGAGGAGAAGATAAATAGGAATTGCCATACTGGATCAGACATGATCCATGTAGTCCAATATCCCTTTTTAAGAATGGCTAACACCAGATGCTGAATGGAAGATGCAAGAAACTCCACAGTAGTCAGAAGCAGGACAATGAGCCCACAAGTAGGTCTCTGTATTTTCCTTAACAGAGATTGGTACTTACATCCTGAAAAATGAAATTTTATCTCCCTTCTAATTTTTTTTTTGTTAGCAGTCACTGTTATAACTCTAGATAATCTTATTATCTATATAAACATCCACGCCAGCTTTGAATCTTCCTGTGTCATTGTCACAGGATGTTGTTGCATGGAGTTCTGCAAAAAATATTTCCTTTTAGCCGGTTTGAATTTGCCACCTCTCCGTTTCATTGAACATTCCTTTGGTCTTATGTTACAAGACAGGAAAAAAATGCACTTGGTTTAAGGCCTTAAGGATCAGTTCAGAAAGGATGTTCTATGCATAAAGGACAGCAGAGAGGAAGATACATATATATTTGCATAGGAAGCTGATAAATGGATGGATGACTCACAGACCACCTCACTGGAAGAACAAACCCTATTCAGGGATTACTATTTATGCAGCTTTAGTCAAAGCCCTTTTGACAACCAAAAGCACTCGTAATATTTTCATATGAAGCAGAACCTTCTGGAAAATATTGCAAAATATGCTAGAAGACCTTAGAAGACAACTAACTAACAGACTCTGCATGTCCCAAATTTGGTACACTATCAGAGGCCAAACATTCTTTTGGAGGTATTTCAATTCTCTTGAAATCTGCTTGGTGTGACCGTCAAATACAAATATCTGCTTAGCCAGCCTACACCTATTATATTTCTCTGAAAGCTTGGTTTAGTTTTACCCCATTTACCACTTTCCTCCATTAAATGCTCCATTATTCCATGTCAATGTCAGTCCATCTTCAGAATACATACATTCTAAAACTCTTGAAATTTCTAATACTATATAACGTGATGTACTTTTCTCAATTCTACCATAATTGTATCTGAATGAAACAGTACGCAGAGAAGCATCCTAGAACATTTACTTCAAGTTCTGCAAATAATCCTAACTTTAAATGTTGACGAAAAAGCATTTACTGAAGGGAGACTTTTTTCCTAAGTAGTCTTTTCCAAATCCATAACTAAAATAAACATGCAAATCAGTTGTTTGATAGTTTTCTGAGGAGTCTGCAGTCATGCAACTAGATTATTGCTTACTAAATAACAAATGGAGAGAGGCAGATGTAATCCAAACTACCTTCTGTGAAACAAGGAGACAAGAAACAACACATAAATTACACAATAAATTCACTGATGTTTTAAAATTTTAATGTTGGAAGATTTCCTAGGTTATTTAGTGGTACTTTAACACATTAAAATGCAAATCTTAAAAAAAAATCCAACCACATTTAGCTTTTCTTGAAGGCTTCTGGTTCCACAAGGATTGAACAAATATTCTGATGAGATCAAGACAAAGAATAATAGTTCTCTTAGCAACCACACTGCTTATTAAAAGATCTGTGGCAACACTATATAGCATTTCCCCTCCCCACTAGCTGTTTTTAATTAAAAACTAATAATTCTTAAAACCTTCCACCATGGCAATACTGCTCCTTGGCAAATCTCTTGGAACTGTGAAATTTCTATTAAGCAACATAATATTTCCCTGGCATTATTTTCCTCCTCCTGAAAGTGATTATCTTTCAGTGAGAAAACTGTTACTATCTACTTTGCTTAGAGCTGATGCAGAACATTTTGGAACACAAGCATAAACCACAGTAATATTATTTTGAACTTTCTGTAACTGCTCTGAGTCTATACTAAATAGAAAATCAGCAACAGCAAAAACCACTGCACAGTAGCAAGAAGTCTCCCCTTTCCTTAATATATTTCATTAATAATTATATTTTGAAATGAGCACCATCAAAACATCTTTCACAATCCTCCCATTGTGATGAAATTTCCACGTGACTTTTTGGACAAAATCAACAACTGTTGACTTCCACAAATGCGAGGTATTCACTTTGGCTTCTCAAACACCATGTCTCTTTTCTTCTGGCATTTCAGTCATTGTTATTCATCAAAGTATTAGCAGTGCCATGGGCTGTGTTTTAGATCCATGTCATTCCTGACTGGAGAAGGCCAGTGCTTAAGAAATGGTTCCAACTGTTGGCAGAAATTGTCAGGACCTCTTTAAGGAGGACAGGTTGCCAGCTTTTGTTAATCTAAATACTTAAAAAGTTATCACCAATATCTAATCTTCCATTGCTGATTAATATTATTCAGGTGGTGGTTATGGCAAGACAACTTTCCCAGTATCTGGTTACCTCATATCTCCTTGTTAGTCTAGTTATTTGTCACTGGGACTGCACAGACAGAATTGGCAGATCATCTAGTGAGAGATTAAAAACAATACTGCTACTGAGAGATTTAGCTGTCTTCAATACCATTGACTTGTCTGCAAACTCCCAGAGGAGACAGACGGGGCTGCAATTTCATTCCTGCCCCAACTGTCCTCGCTTGCAGTTTTTTACAGGGCTTCATCTTGCCCCCATCTTTTCTGTAATTGGTACATAGGGCCAATAATGTTTTCAGCATGCTCCATGACCCCCAGCTCTATTCCTTTCTCTTGTCCAATCTAGCCAGTGCTATTTAATGCCTTACTCAGATTTGGTAGAGACAAGGAAATGAACGAGGAGCTGAAGCTAAATCCAAGAGAAAATTGAGCTGATGCTGGAAGGCTGGGGAAAGTAACCAGGAAATAAGGTGACAATTGTATCTGCTTTCTTAACTGAGGGTGTACATCTACAGTACTACTAGAATTACTACTAGAACTACTAGAATTAAGTCTGGAAGTACTGTTGGTTCCACAGCATCTCCCATCCATGCCTGGGCCAGAGACTAATATGTTTAGATACAGATCTTGCTGCCATGCATGATCCACCCCTTTGACACTTTGAGATTATATTACTGCAGTGCACTCTTAATTACTGCATCCTAATTCAAAGTGAACTGAACCTGTGACAGCCCTCTTGGTGAGCATGCACCATGTTCTATGACACCTGTGCTCTATGATTTGCACTGTATGCTGACTGGTTTCCAGGTGGAGTTTTAACATACGATACCCTAAATTGCATAGGACATGCCTATTTGAGGGGCCAATTCTCTCCTCTTTCCACTCTAGTCTAATAACAGTTGGTGGAGGCACTCAAACAGGAGACCACTTACAAAAGAGAGGAAATTGTTGGCTGGATTTGTATTCTCCATTAGCAGCACTCAGCTTTGAAATTCACTCTTCCCTTTCCAAAGTAACCCAAGTCTGTTGGCTTTCAGAGCATGCAAGGTCTATCTTTATACACAAACTTTTGTCATGCAATAAGGACCATTTCTAGTTGGGGTAGGGGGAAAATACTGCTAATTGAATCTCTTACTGATCATTTTCCAGTTATTAAGTGGCTACTCCTCTTTCTGTCCTAGATGTCTAGAGACCTTTTGTCATACATCTAACAAACATCTTTAAAATCTTAAATTTTAAATTGGATTTCCTGTTAATCTTTTCCTTCATTGTGACTGAACATTCATTTACCATAGATTGCTCATAAACACTGGGATGAAGAAAGAAGCTCCTTGTAAAGATGAGTGTCAATATCTTAGACAGAGAATAAGAAATAAGTATTTAAAGAAACACTAAATTTCCAATAAAAATAGTTTTTATACAAAACATTCCCCTGACGAGTTTGAAACACAGCAGCATTAAAAACCTAAAAGTAAAACTGACTTGGTTTTCATCATCCAAGTTAGAGAAGAGTAAAAAAAGTAAACAAAGAGAATAAGTGGGACAGGGAACATTAGGTGTGTAGATACAATATTTTGCTCATAACATATGATTTTTAAGTTGAAAGCATCTTCTTTAAACGAAGACTTTTTTAATTATGTGAAAGTCACACACTCATTTATTGAATCCTGTCTTAGCCCAGGTCTACACTATAAAAGGTTTGTCAATATAGAACTAAATCAGCAAACCCTCCTATCATAAATGCAACTTATACCAACACCAGAGTGCCTTTGCTGGTTTGGCAAATAAAATGAGCTCTACCCGCATATGCACTGTTATGCCAGTAAACTGCATCTACACTACAGCTTTCGCCAGTATAGAAAAGTCATAAAAAATAAAATAAAATAAAAAAACACCAGACCACACAACCCTAACAGACTGCACTATACCAGCACAAAGTTTGGTAATGTGATGCTTTCTGAAGGCACCGAGGACTAAGAGTCACCTTGTTATCCCCCTCGCACGGAGTCTTTCCTGTGGTAGCTGGTGATCAGTGCCAGTACATCAACTGCCTTTCAACCACTCAGAGACAAGGGAGATGAGGTATATCTTTTTACTGTTGGTCCAATAAAAGTAGTAAAAACTATTACCTCACCCACCCAGTCTCTCTATTATCCTTGGATCAATACAGCAACAACTACACTGCTTTGACTCAACCACTCTTCTCTGGACTCTGCCAGGCCCACTCTACTGGTTAACAATATGTGCATCCAGCGCCTGAATCCCCTTGAAGAGAGTGCTCTCCTGTAGAGTCTAGTCTCTCTCGTTGGAACTCATAGTAATAACCAGTCTTGCTACTCCCAAGGGAATAATATATACACACCTACTTGTGTGAGTCAACTGAGTATCAGCTCCAATGTAAGGGCACTGTAATCCATTTATAGTGAAAACAAAGATTATGATGTAAAAGACAGCGAGCAAGGGTAACAGGAACAACAGGTTACAAAAAGTATAACATGCTTTCTAGAGATTAAAACATAACATAGGCCGCAATCCTTGTCTGAGGTGTCTTATCTCACCTAAGTCTTTTCTGCAACATTTCAACCCAGGTTGTTGAGATCCTCTTTCCATGGATGTGACTGCACTCCCCAGTTACCCACTGAAGTACAGGATAAGAGGGGTCCTGGTTCCTTCCTCTTATATCCCAAAGTCCATTATTTTCGTCCGAAAAGTCAGGATGACTCCCTATGGTTTCCTTCCTGAAGTGGTGGCTCCAAGGTATCTCCCATACCTTTGTTTGTTTCACATTCCCCCTCAACCTGTTTTTCCAGTTGACTTTCACATGGAAACAGGGCTGTGTGTGTTGACTTTACAATGTTTAATTTACACTGGAGACAGAGATAGTTGAATATACATGCTTTGGTCTGGCAGAAGATCTGTTTGTCAATTCTGCCTTACTATAGACTTTAAAATATTATCATGTCAATACACACACAATTCCTTATATACTGTCAATACATACCTTTCACCATGTTAATGACTCACATGTCATCGGCTTTCATTTGCTACCTCACACAATAGTCTTTACAGATAAATACTATACATGAAAGCAATGTGTTGGTGTAGTGAGTTTGCCCGGCCTGACAGGAGTTATTACAGAACACTGAAATCTTTGCCAGTTGGCACTGAGGGATTCTTGGGGTCACATGTAGACATGTAAAACTAGACTGTAAACTATTCAGTGTATCTCCTTATGTGTTTGTGTAGCACCCAGCACAAGGGACCCACAATCCTGAAAGGGGTGCCAAAGCACTACCATATATACAGGCTAGGAACTAAATTTTTGCCTAGACACTATAGTTCAAGGTGCATTTACACACATGGCTTCTAAAAAAGATATTCTTCAAGAGAATGTAAACTGGAGATTTGGGAGGAGAGCAAGTGGGCATATGGGAATGACAATCCTGTGAATGCCACTGTGGATATGGTAAAAAGCCACTACAAAACACTACGCCGTCCAAAAAGCTGGGAAGAGATCAGCTTATTTCCACACACATACACTGACTTATGCCTCGCCATGACAACTGAAGAGAGAGATTGCTGGGGAAAATATTTTTAAAAAATTGTTGCCTAAGGTTAGGCTTCCAAGTCTGTCATTTGGCACCTAAACATGTGGTCTGGTTTTCAAAAGTGTTGACCACCCAGCATTGCCCAGTGTGTGCACTTCACTTAGAGCTGCAGGGGGCCCAGAGCTTTTGCAAACGAGATGACTGATTCAGGTGCCTAATTATCAACATGGAACTAACTTTATTCACCCTGAGCTATTTTTCACTTCTTTTCCCACCTCTGCATCATGGGGAGCAGGTCACTTTTCTTGATTAAGTGTGAGATATACCCACATAATCCTTTCTCTGCCATTGCAAGGGCCTTGAGCACTGATGCACTGCAGCACCTCCTATTTTTTGCCTCTGGAACATAGTAGTTCAGTCTCCTGGGGATAATACTTTTGGGTTGTTGGAGTTAGCATCTGGGTGCTGGGTGGTGTTGATGGCCCGTGACATAGATGAAGTCAGACTAGATGATCTGATGGTCCCTTCTGGCCTTAAACTCTGAGTATTTATGGATGAAGGATTGAGGTTTCTACATCTGGCATAAGTAATAATTACATAGGCCGTCAAAGCACTTCTCTCTGTTGGACAAGGTAAAGAACCAAAGAGGGGGACACAATTGATGAAGAGAACTGATTAAGATGATATAATCTCGGAGGGATAAGATTTTTGTTGGTAAATATTGATTTCATCAAACACAAACTGATGAAAAAATACTTTCATTAATAATCAAAACTTACAGATAGGCAAATTAAAAAAAAATACTGCTTGAGAATTTAGTTTGATTGAAGTATATTTACTTTGTACACTTCGACATATGATGTTGACAATTTGTGTTTTAAATGATTATAAAGCTTTAACTTTTTTAATTTAACATGTCATTAAATAAATCTTAAAAATAAACATTGATATTATCCATTGAAATAAAAAAAATAAATATTGAATTCTGACAAGCCTAACATGTCACAACACTGGTGGTACTTTTCCCCTGTGTGTGTTATTCTTTTAATTGAATTTATGAACCGAGTTAAAGACTTTTAAGATACTGACTGTTGGGGGGCCTACCCTTTCAAAATAGTTTTGTGACTAGGTCTCTGAGACATCTTCCCCCTCTCTCACTGCCACCCCCTGCTTCAGTACAAACTTCAACTCCTGTTCAAAGTGGTTTTTTGGTTTTGTTTTGTTTTTTAAAATGAAGATTGTACTTAACAGTCATTACTGTATTTCCAGCATAAAAATAGTGTATCTAAGAAGCTAGTCACAGGAACTTCCTGCTATTGGACAATTATAATACAGTGATCCTCCTCTAATGCAAGGCTGGGTCTCCAACAGGCAGAACCAGATTTCCCAAGAGTAAAGTAACCAGTGTGCTCTTCTACTGTAGTACTATGAGTCAGCTTCTCTCATACCACAGCTCTCTGAGATGCACCCGCCAGATGATTATTTAAGAACTAGGAGGAGCAGGCATGCAGAAACTGCTTAACAGAAAGCCAATCAAGACCCATTACTCAAGGAAATGGTCAAAATAATTATTTTCAGGACATAGTGAAGTTTACCCTTAAAGCAGGATTCCAGCACTGAAGAAAAGAACAAAACAAAGACTGCTACCAGCACAGGATTATAAGGTAAACAGTTGGTTTTACTTTGCATTAAAAGTTGCAAATATTACAGAAATAGTATGTGGTACAGTTTAGAATGAAACTGCTGTAAGTATCAAAGTACACAAATAGTGGATGTCGCCCCTGCTCAGAATTTGATAGCGCTACTAGTAAATATGCTCTCAGAGCTCTATTACTCATGTACATGAATGCTAATTTACGAGACTAGATTCAATGCATAAATTTATTTTTCTGAAAGTATGCCAGAATTATCTTAAATGAAAGAACTTGCTTTTAATTTTCCAAGTCAGTAGAATCTTTTATTTAGGAAGGTTCATGTTTAAGAACTGTGGGAGGCATATGTCAAAGCATACTTGAAGTGATATACTGGCAGAGTGCTTCACTCATTTTGTCAAATTAAGTTTACCAAGTGAAAAACTGCATACACATAAGAGCACACTTGTTTTATTTTAATTTTATATTAAGGATACTTGGGTTTCTTGCATATTAACATATTTATTTCTACATATGTTAAAATAAACGCATTAAAACTTTTAGAAATCACTTAGGATCTTTATTATGACTACAGAGCTTTTGAACTTTATTTGAAGAGTCCTGGGAAAGGGAGTGTTTGTGTACATTTAGTGGAACTGACGTCATGCATCTGGCATTTAAGAAAAGTATTATCACTGATATATAGCAGAGCATTCAGTCAAAAGATATGGTCACCGTATATGCGAAACCTGAATACCTCATAAAAATGCAAATTATAACTTGCTCCTTGATTTGCCTGTTTCTAAAATGTAAAGACACCTGACCAACAGAAAACAGAACACTCAGTGTTTTTGAAATCCAACAGATGGGTTAGTGGATTGATCCAAATATAAAAAAAGGACACTTTCAAATTAACATCATGTTGCACATTTCCTTATTTATATTCCATGCTCCATCGTACATGAAAGAATTTTACAAAACCAATTTTACTTTTCTCTATTTTTTTTTTTGCCTCTCTCAGCTTAGATCAAGATCCACTATTAAGTTTCACTTGTTTATGATTTTCATGCATATGCACAACACTGCAATGCAAATACTGAAGGGGTATATTGACTCCTTTCTTACTAATGGATTTTCTTTAAGTATCTTAAAAGTATCTTAAAAACTATTTGGAATAGTTTTTGTAAAAACCTGTGATTACAGAAATTAAAATTTTGGGTCAAATTTGAGCTGATAAGATAAATCATGTATTGTCTTTAAATGTGATTTCTTTCTAATTGACTCGTAAAGCCTCTGTACTGCCCAAAATTCTAATAAATTCTAATTGTATTGCCCATCAAAAATCATGGAGAGTGAAGGGTACCACACAGTATCAGAATTGCTAGCATTTGCAAAAATAATGAATTAGGAATGCATTTCAATGAGCAACAGTGGTTTCATTTACAGTTCTTGGATACTGATCTTAAGCCACCTTGATTGGCTATAGCTTAGGGGAGAGAATTCCTGCCATATGTATTGGGAAAAAACAAAGGAGAGTTGTGTATGCACACGTGCACAGAGGATATCTGAACATAACAGTGATCTGCAAAGGAAAAGCAAATTGGTTATGCTTTTTTGCATACAGAAGGCCTGAATTTACTAATTTTTATTTTATATTTTTAAGGAAAATGTGTTCAATTTAGTTTTGTTGTTGTTTTTAACATAAGAAATTCAGATCTTCTCTACCCTGTTCTTCCTGCAAGGCCATATGGACAACTAATAGAATGACCTACTCCTACTAGTATCAGGAAAGTGAAACCTCAGCAACCAAGACAGGAAAGGATTTTCATTCCCTGTTTTTACTGTGTTTTTCATTAATGCTCATTTAACTCATACTCCTGGCCTACAGTTGAGAGGAAAGATTTCTTTAGATTCCACATCCTTTCCCCTTCAACTAAGGGCTCAAGAAAAATCCCACTCCAATTCTTTAGTCTTCCAATGAAACCTCTGGCAAAGTAATGGAAGACAAGATTATATTGATTTTATTTCTAATATCTAAAACAAGCACACACAAAAACCTCACACTTTCAGACCTCCTTACATATTATGAAGGAACTAGGGAGCAAGCTTCCTTTGATTCCCATCTCCTCTCTTTGTAGGCCATCTTTGACAGATATTAGTCAAGTAAAACAGTACATAATGAAACTAGTTAATCTAAAATGGATTTTGATATACAAGTAGTCTATCAGTGTCTTTTTGATAGTTACCAATAAATTGGCACTGTTATTACTTTCTCAAAGACAGCAGATTATACTACTCTTAAAACTGTGCCTTCTGTACCTTTATTTTTTAAGCAAAACTCCCCATTGAAAATATTGAGTTATGTCATCAGTTTTTCAGGATATGCCTTAAAATAAGGTGCTGAAGTACCATCCTACTGCTAAGGGGATGGAATGAAGAGTTTGTATACATGCATTTGGAAGGAGATTAAAGGAAGTCTCTCAGACTCAGACTATAAAGGTCAGAAGGGACCATTATGATCATCTAGTCTGACCTCCTGCACAATGCAGGCCACAGAACTTCACCCACCCAACTCCTGTAATAGACCCCCAACCTAAGACTGAGTTACTGAAGTCCTCAAATAATTATTTAAAGACTTCAAGGTACAGAGAAACCACCAGCAAGTGACCCATGCCCAATGCTACAGAAGAAGGCGAAAAACCCTTAGGGCCTATGCCAATCTATCCTGGGGGAAAATTCCTTCCCGACCTCAAATATGGTGATCAACTAAAACCTGAGCATGTGGGCAAGACTCACTAGCCAGACACCCAGAAAGAAATATCTGTAGTAACTCAGAATCCACCCCATCTAACATCCCATCACAGACCATTAGGCATATTTATCACTAGTAGTCATAGATCAGTCAATTGCCAAACTAGGCTGTCCCATCATACCATCCCCTCCATAAATTTATCAAGTTCATTCTTGAAGCCAGCTAGGTTTCTTGCCCCGCCTGCTCTCCTAGGAAGGCTCTTCCAAAACTTCACTCCTCTAATGGTTAGAAACCTTTGTCTAAATTCAAGTCTAAACTTCCTGGTGGCCAGTTTATATCCATTTGTTCTTGTGTCCACATTGGTGCTGAACTTAAATACATCTCTCCCTCACTTGTATGTATCCCTCTGATGTATTTATACAGGGCAATCATATCTCCCTCGGCTTTCTTTTCATTAGGCTAAACAAGCTACGCTCTTGGAGTCTCCTCTCATAAGGCAGGTTTTCCATTCCGCAGATCATCCTAGTAGCCCTTCTCTGCTCCTGTTCGAGTTTGAATTCATCTTTCTTAGAGAGGGGAGACGGTATTAACACTTCTCTTTCTCTACTGGAAATACCCGCCTGATGCATCTGAGGACTGAATTAGCTTTTTTCATGATCACATCACATTGGCGGCTCAGTCATCCTGTGATCAACCAATACACCCTGGTCCTTCTCTTCCTCTGTCATTTTCAACTGACGCATCCCCAGCTTATAGCAAAAGTTCTTATTAGTCCCTAGGTGCATTACCTTGCACTTTCCACTATTAAATTTCATCCTATTTCTATTACTCCAGTTTATAAGCTCATCCAGATCTTGTTGTATGCTATCCCGTTCTCTCTCTGTATTAGCAATACCTCCCAACTTTGTGTCATCTGCAAAATTTATTAGCACACTCCCACTTTTTGTGCCAAGGTCAGTAATAAAAAAGTTAAATAGGATTGGTCCCAAGACGGATCCCTGAGGAATTCCACTAGTAACCTCCATTCAGTATGACCTTTCAGTATGACCTGTTGTAGTCTCCCCTTTAACCAGTTCCTTATCCACTTTCCAATTTTAGCCAATTCAAGATTTCCCCCAAAAAACTCCACCACCCCTAAATATAGGGTATATTTAGAAATGCAGCAATAATCTCTCTGTGTTAGTTACATTTGAAGCCATTTCTAGTGCAGCTCCTTTCTTAGGTTATCACTTGAGGTGATCATAATAATGACAATTCTAACCCTTGTTTCACTTAGGACAATTTACCTTGTGAATCATTCCTGCCTCATTTCTGAATTCTATTTCCATTTACTGGGAGCATTTTCCCAAAGATCTCCACCCTATACTATTTGAATCATGGATGCCTGATCAAACAGGCTCCATCCAGAGAGAACCCTGAGTTCAAACACAAGGATTCCAAATCTCAGGCTGAACACCACACAGACAATAGACAATAACTGGTATTTTTATGTCTATGCACAGGATTTAAACTACACGTAAACACATTAAAAAAAGAGATGGAACTGGAAACCTTCCCCAGACAAATGAACTGAGACTAAATAATCCAGCTCTAGCCTTGTAGAAATTGGGTAATGGGATATAAAGCCTTGCATCTGTGGCTCATGGGATTGTATGTATTTGGCCCAGATCATCTGAGAGCTAGTTGAGTGGCCAATGTGAAGTGAATTGGTGGGTTCAGTCTATTTCCTCATAGAATTCTGTCCATAAAATCTTGGCAGGTTTGTTAGCAGTAGCCAAGGTTTAAAATCTCACTCACCCTCAGAGACAAAGCAGTGCAGAAAGTTACACTATTACTGTCTGTGGTATACTGTGCTTGAATAGAGGACTTCATTATGGAAGCAACAACCAGTCAGCACACAGTTGATTTGTGGCTCTTTGCACAATGCAGTCCTGTTGATAAAAATGCTGAAAAGCTCTCTTACACGTTAGTAAAGCTCTGTTTCATGGTTACAATGTCAGCATTCTGGTCTGGCAGCTGTGAAATGGGACCAAGCACTACTTGGTAATCTACTGAATATGAATTTTCTGTCTCCAGTTGTATAAGTCAAGAAAGCAAACCATCAATCAGTAGCCCTCAATCCTTACCATAATATCCAAAGAAAATATATTTTCCCTGTCCGTCACATCCTGAACCTCCCCATCATCCCTCACACCCTCAAACAACCTACGACCCGCTTAGTTAATCCCACTAGCCCTTCCAGCGCCTAACAAAGCTTGTTCCTTGTTTTCCCCTCACACCTGTCCTCTCATCCGACTCCCAGTTTCACACACTGCACCCAAAACCATCTCTTCTCCTCAAAACCTACATGACACTCATCACCAAGTCCTTAAACCTATCCTTCTTCAAATACACAATCTATGACCTCTCACAAATTCACCACTCTCCACTCACTCTAGAGCCCTGTCCCAGGCACACAGAGTGGTATTGTCTCAGGGAGCCCAGCAGCAAGATTCCCCTCTTCAACTACTCTATAAGGAGTCAGTGGCAGAGCCTACCTGCAGCAAGCTAGGACAGTTGTATGGACCAATAGCCCCCAAATCACTCACAACAGTATGATCCTATTTCATTTGTGCCAGTTGGGTGTCACATTCTTAAATATAAGACTCACAGTATCAGATTTTTAATGTAGAAACTACTGCCCACTACTGGTTACTTTTTCAACACAATGGACAACAATGTTGCACTATAAACGTGCAGTTTAATACACTAACAACCTTAAGCATACAAACCCTGTCAAAGCAGGTAGGTTTTTCAGGCTGAACAACCTTCAGAGTCCCTTTGTTCGCTACATTCCTTTTATCACACAACATAACACACACACACACACACACACACACACACACACACACACAGCTATTCAGAGTGTTTATAGTGAATGATTAATGTTCTACAATATGCACAAATGCAGCCGTGTTTAAAAAATAGAAGCTGGTCTAACTGGATTGAATTTGGCACAGAAACAAAAAATGTGACCTGCTCAAATACAATTTAAGAATAGTTCCAGAGGGGTAGCCGTGTTAGTTTGTATACAGCAAAAACAACGAAAGTCCTGTAGCACTTTAAAGACTAACACATTTAATTTCTGCAGGCATAACGAAGTGGGCTGCAGTCCATGAAAGCTTATGCCTGCAGAAATTAAATGTGTTAGTCTTTAAAGTGCTACAGGACTCTCGTTAATTTAAGAATAGTTATTTTTCCACAAACTTCAGCCTGTTTAACAGTTTAAAAAAGTAACTTTTTTTAAAAAAAGAGAAGAACCATTCATTACCATTTAATAAACAAGAAAATTAGCTTGACTATCCTGTAAGCCAGGTGCTTTAAATTTAAAGAGAAAATCTGTGCCTACACTTAACTTTTCTTCTATATCTACTTTAATGCAGCATTAAGGGGAACCTCAGTGGAAGATTCTACAGCAAAATTTTGAAAGCATAATAAATTTTTCTCCAATTTTGTGAGAAAATTTGTAAGCAAAGCTATTGAACAAACTGAAAGTCAGACCTAATCTATTTTTTCCCATGTGGTGTGAAAAGTATTTTAACCAGAGGCGTTTCCAACATTGCAGGTGTCTCATTGAGCTACTCAATTCAGGTACTTTAGAATAATGACTTGGGTTGGGCTCCAGACTACACTACATCCTGGATTAAAACTTTGCTCACAGCCACTGTGCTCAAAAGTGACTGTCACTCAAGCTCGCTCTCTCTCTCATATAGTCTATAGTGTTGTTTTTGAACACAATAATTGTAATGTATCTTGGAACTATGTTAGAAATGGATAGCCATTCAAGACTGCACTGTGACTGAAAATTCTTAGCACTTACTCTGCTTGTTTTGAGTCATAGTATGAGACTACCAGCAACTATACTATCTGCCTCTCCCCCCACTTCATCTTATCAACTGGATTTATCTGAAACTTGTGATGGAGTTTTTTGCATTTTGTGTCTTTGTTGCCAATACCCTGAAAGCTTAATTGGCAAGCAATGTTTGCAGGCAGAGGACAGCCAGATAGGATGTAAGATATGGAACTAAGATTCAGTTGCTTACATTCCATTCCCACCAAGACAGAAAAGTAAAAGCACAAAGTCATCCAATTATTAATAGCTACTTAAAGAGTTTTCTTCCTAATTGTGTGGTTAATATTTGAACACCAAATGCTCAGTCTATGGGGGTGTGGGAGGAAGATAGGAAACGGGTACTCTGAATATGCTAGTACATAGTCCCATGACATTCATACAGTATCACTGCATTTTCCTGTAAGGAAGCGTGCATTTTCCCATTTGAAGATAATGTCACTCAAATACATGGAAACTAAACATACAGTTGCTTAAAGATACACAAAACACATATGAAATCCAAAAAACAGTGTTTTTCTGCCATTGCATGTTTACACCAAACACTGAGTTGGCAACCAACCTTCAATATGATTATAACTTGTTCTGAAGGGGTAACCAGATGCCTAATCGTTTTAAAGTTTTCCAACAATTAACTGCAAATCATTCAGCTTCACAAAAGCCATATCTTGCCACCTCCCATTACCACTAATGGTGCCCTTACAACTTGCCTTTTAATTATAGGCTTCTTAAATCATACTAAATTAACACGGGTCAACAGATGTATTAAGCTGTGCTAAAACAGATTGTCAGGTAACTTCTGTGAAATCTTATTCAGCACTCCCGATTACTTTCACATGCCCCAATCTGAACTTTCCCTGGAGCAGTCTAAGTGGTGCCAAGCAATTCTGAAACATTTCAAAAGGATGTTGCTTTTAATGAATCACATGTCTTCTGCTATGGACAGAGGTATAGTAAATTTAGCAATGCTAAGAAATTATTGTAACAACATGAACACCATGCGAGGGCTTCTTTGTTTTGGGCAAAATAATGTTTTCCAGTAGATTACTTAGAAGTTTGCCTGATCTTAAGTCTCTGTACATTACCAAAATGGTGACACTGCTGGATTCATTGGCTCTTAGCAAAATATTATATTGAATCACAAAAAAACCTGTATTTAAATCTTAAGATAAGCAAAACCCAAGAAAAAAGAAGGGGTGCAGGGGAGAATACCAATGTGAGGGTACAGTATCTATCTTCTCTCCAATTACTTATGACCTGTGGCAAAAAGTCTTAACACAGTTTACATTTATTGTTTTGTTTGATTTCCTGTGAAATCTTCCTGTTGACAGATATGTTTAAGAGTTTGTTGGAAATATAGTCACAGGCACTGAGTTTCATAACTTTTCATTATGCAAAAATGTATTTAGGGACTTTAAGTGTAGACTAGGGATCAGAGAAACTACAACTATATTATTTAAGGTGTTCACTCTACTGTGTAAAGATGCACACAAGGTGTTTAGCATACTGACATAGTTTACAGGAATAACTCATTTGGTATTATTGCTATGTATGTCAATACCTGGATGCTCTATAGGCACACCAACCTTGACTGCTAAGAATCTTTTTTTTTTTTTGTTAAAAAACAGGCATATATGAAAAGTTGTCCTATCACAGAAAAAAAAAAAAAGCATTAAAATGGTACTACATTCTACTACTTTATCTTTACTAATTGTGGATGCAACTCTTTACACAGAAGCTCTAAGCAGTTTTGAAGGTTATGGAGTTGCATCTTGGCACTATGATGGGGAACACTGAATGATAACATTACAGAAATGTCTTAGAATCTATGAAGCAAGTTAAGTTTTTAACGTGTTCTGATTTACTTGGCGAAGTTTATTTGAATATTAACCTTGTGCAAAAGATGCGCTTCAAGTAAGGTGGTGGGAAGATTTCAAGATCAGAAGCACTTGAACTCCCTCTATGAAGTCCATAGGAAGAGAGAGACATGGTGTTCCAGTACGCAAAAGTCCTCCATTTTTGCCACCAATTAGAAGTTTATCCCAAAGGTAAAGGTAACAGAATAAACCTGCCTAAATGCTAACTGTTGGAACATTCGGATCATCTTTGTAGACACAAAAGGACTTCAGAGCCAAACAAGGGACTATGTCTGTAGTCATGGTACTACGTATAGTTCAATTTTATGTAAGGACCAGTGAACAGTTTACAACAAGTTTTCATCATTTATCCTTTGTCACAGCAGGTAATCATGACCTCTATAAGCTAAGGATGCACAGAAGTTCCTTTTACAACCCTATCATCACATGCTCCTCTCTTCCTTAAGTCTTCACCTCTTGCTTTGAAATTTTCCATTCTTGCTTTTTACCAGATGGTTCGTTTTTCGGAAAATTTGAGCAAAATCATTTTAGCCATTTTTGAGTTCAAGGAGAGTGGGGCACAGTTGTGTTTTTCTTTAATATATACTATGGGAAATTTCTACTAGTCAAACTTTAATAAAAACAGTACCAGAGCAATAGGTTGTTGATGTTTGAGTTCACATTCTAAATTATACACACCTGTTTTGCTGACTAGACCCAAGGTTCTTGATTGTTCATTGAAAAGATTATAAAATAATTTAACCCAAAAGCAATCTACCCTTGGTTATTTGCTGCTCTGTTATATCTAATTTAGAGGTTAACAACTAGTTATTCTAACTAATATACATAAAGCAGTAGTGCGGAATCAACATGAACAAATTTAAATGAACATCTAAAGAAAATCCTAAATTTGGTTGAGATTAGAAATGGAAAATAAATGACTTATTCTACATATAAACAATTTAATAAAGCACTCAAAAGTCACTAACTTCTCATTTAATGATGTTTGTGTAATTTACACTCCCAAGTGTAGTTACCTTCAGGTTTATAATTTTAATATCCCCCCGCTGTCTCAGGTCTAGTATAACCAGTGTTTAATTCCAGAAAAGTTTCAGAGTCATGTTGTAGAAATCCAATATTCTCCTTGGGAGAAATGTTTAGGCTGACTAAGCTTTGTGACATTAAAATGAATTTTACCCTAATAGCTCCAGATATAAGGTCACCAGGTACTATACACTTTCCTTATATTATGCCGCTCTTGCACAAAAATCCTGAACTAGATAGACCAGAATTTGGGGTAACTATTCCAGAGCAGTAACTGTGAGCCAAGATTCTACTGTAAAAACAAGCCCACCACTTATGTTCTCCTTTGATATGGGGGGGATAGATGGGAGGAAGGAAGGGGTAGGAGGAGAAGAGGGCTTAATAGCAGTAGCACTGAAATAGCCACAAAAATGCCACTACATTAAAACACAGCAATTCCACATTTGAGACACTGGCCCATATAAAGTTTTTCACCTATATTGTTTAAGACGACTACTATTTGAAAGCCCCTATGAGTCTGTGAGCCAGCAATAAGCAAAGAAAGCAGCCATCTGGGGCTCTGTTCTATGTAACGACCTACATACTTTAAAACTATTGCAATCCTAAGCCCGTGGAAGTTAAAACCTCAAAGAAAGCTTCACTCCAAGTGTGGCGTTTTGTTAAAGTTGCTTAGTCAGACATTGGTTTCATTCTCTTTCAAAATCCTGCTATAATTTTTTGAAGAATGGTGCAGGGCTGAGATCACAGGAAATGGCAAAACTGCCAGGGGGCCCAGGCATGGGACAGGATGGGATTCTGCCTCTTCAAGATCATTTTGAAGGAGCAGCTGAAAAAACAAGGTTCATTTTCTAAGGGACTAATCAGCTAACATTCCAGACACCTTAACATGAATAAAAAAATTCACACACTAAGATAAAATTATTAAAATCACAGTGCTCTTCCAAATAAAAATTCAAATAAAACAAACCTCTTGAAACACACCTACTCCATGGTTTTACCCAGCTTGAGAAAGAGAAGACGTCCTCTGAAGCCTGGCATTGTGACAAGATATAGACTACACCCATTTCTCGTAAATAAGCCTTGGATCAAAAGCCTTTGTTTCACCTGAGATATAACTTCATATATCTTGCCAAACTCCCAAGAGATAGTTTCTTCCAACTTTCTTGTTCCGTACATATCACCATGGTTGGTCTCAATGATAAAGTCTTTAATTATTATTAATTATATAATTTTAATCATAATTACAAATGATAAATACTTTTATTTTCCAACAAACACTACTTACTCCATTGTTGATCTGCTTATATAACAGTCTGAAGATTGTCCTCCCAGGACATTGTTAGAATTCAAGATGACGGACAACAATAACAATGCAAAAATCACCAGCAACACTAGATAAACAACGTGTGTGCGCCTGCGACAACTCTTCTCTGATAAAATCTGCTAAATATTTCAAGTTTTTGAAAACAAAGCCTTCTTCACAGTAAACTATTTTAATTTCCAAGGAATTATTTTACATTAAAAAATAATCTGTTTAAGAATAATTTACCAAAGAATGATCTACCGAAGCCAAGCTCAAGGCTGTACCATGTTTCATTTGAAAGGTAAATTCCTCAGATTTGCAGTTAAATCCTAGTTTGAGCTATAACCTCAGTATCAGAAGAACTTGACTATTTTTAACATACATAATTCTCAGATTGACACCCCTACTTGGAACCTAATGATTAAAAAAGTTAATCACAACTAACCACAAATTTTAAAAAAATAGTCACTATTCATCAGTTTTAATCACACTGTCAAACAATAATAGAATACCAAAACACAAATCAATAAATTTGAAAATGTAGAAAATCATTCCCAAACTATTTAAAATACATTTAAATTGGTATTCTATTATTGTTTAATAGTACGATTAAAACAGATCAATCACAACAATATTTTTAATCTAGTTAATATGTTTTGCGTTAATCGTATGCATTAACTGCGATTAATTGATAGCCCTAGTTCGAAGCACTCCTTGACTATATCTGGTGCATTCAAATTAGGTTTCTGTGCTTGAAATGAAAAGCTTGCAGAATAGCGTGGTTAGAAATTAGAACCAAACCTATTTTCTATTAAAAATGATAGCAGAGAGACTCAAAGAGAGAAAGAGAATATAGGATGTCCTGGTCTGACATAAATCTTATTACTATGAGTTTGAGATGGCTTTATTAGTCACAAGTAGCAGAATTATGAATATGTTAGGCGGATAATTCTAATAAAGGCAACGAAAACCTTCAAACAATGCTACGACGAATGTTGTATGCACTGCATACAACTTACAGAAAAATAAAGGAATTTTAAAAGTAGCTACCCTTAGTTTAACTATATAGATCTTGGAAGAAGAGGAAAAAATATTTCTAAAACATGTTAAACAAGTGAGCTAAATAGCTTTTACAAACAAAAATAATGTTTCACTTTTAAAGAGCTAGCTTGTAGCATCCCAGGGATACAAGTAAGTGCTGTGTGCCCCCACTGAGTGGCTGAGTATGGTATAAAGCTCCTGTTTCTAACCCTGCAAGGTTCACCCCCACAAATCCCAAGAATTCACATTAAAATGTAAATTATTTTGATGACAATTTCTTTCAAAAATGTCCCACCTTCATTTTCTAATCCATTTTACTGTCATTTCTAGATACCAAACCATAAAATTACTACTGATGCAGGACTGAACAGCCCATTTTGGGCTTCAGGCCAGGGTACATGTGTGGAGTAAGTGCTGCAGTGAAGAGGCTGGGATATACTCCTAACTGGTACCTGTTTGAAGCAAATCAGAGGCTTGGACTTTTACAGCAAGTCCTAGTGGAAGTGGAGTGGCGGCCAGAGTGCAGGTGAGGCAGTCAGCAACGCATGTCAAATGCAGTTCATCGAACAGCTATGATCACCAGATACATGGTATATTTAGTCAGACACTCATCCCTCCCATTTGCTGCTTCTTTGACATCTTATCTCTGCACAGGAATAGCTCTTTGCCATCTGCCTAGCCAGTTTGTGCGCACATAATTGTTAAATGGATTTTTTTGTTGTTGTTATACTTAGGATTAGTGACATCAACTCATAAAGGAAAGACGAAGTTAGTTTGCTGTTCCTTGCATGAGGAAAAAATGAAAGACCGCCTTCAAGAGCTTAAACTGCGAGCAAAAGAACTGCAGCTAGCTGAAGAGAACAGCTGTGTGCCTGGGGTGAAGGAAGAAGACCAAGCAGAGTTTGAACAACAAGCTATTATTTATGAGAAAGAGCCCATAACTGAGAGGCACTTAAATGAAATCCAGAGACTTCAGGACGAGATTAGTAATTTGGCAGAGGTTGTTCAAAAGTTTGGTCAGCAGCAGAGAAGCCTAGTGTCTTCAATGAGACGGTTCAGTGTTCTTAAAAAGGAGTCCAACGTCACAAAAGAAATAAAAATTCAAGCAGAGCACATAAGTAAATGCTTGGGTGAACTATCCAAAACAGTGAAGAAGTCTGAAAGTGAACATGGGCCATCTTCTGCCACTGTAAGAATCCTTACAACTCAGCATGCTTTCCTTTTCCGGCGTTTCCAGAACACCATGCTTTCGTACAATGATGCTATAACAGCCAAGCAAGAGAAATGCAAGACATTCATTGTCCGTCAGCTTGAAGTGGTTGGAAAAGAGGTATCCGAGGAAGAAGTGAGTGACATGCTTCAACAAGGAAAATGGGAAATTTTCAATGAAAATCTGCTTACTGAAGTCAAAATCACTAAAGTTCAACTATCTGAGATTGAACAAAGACACAAGGAATTGGTCAATCTGGAGAACCAGATCAAAGACTTGAAGGAATTTTTTATCCAGATCTCACTTCTAGTGGAGGAGCAAGAAGAAATAATCAACAACATTGAAATGGGTGCAAACAATACTCAAGATTACATTCAAACATCAAGGGAAAAGTTTAGACTTGCAGCCAAGTATAGAAAGAGAAACCCTTGCAAAGCAATATGTTGTTGGTGTTGTCCATGATACAGCTAACAAAATGGCAGTGGTTCTCAATATTCACGAGCTACCATTTTGCCAGCTGAACTTTTGAAGCAGCTCTGTTGGTCCCTGTAGCGATTTCACGCAGGGTCCGCCCTGCTGCTCCAAACTTCTGCTCCCAAACACCACTCAGAGACCACTGCTCTGTGCTCACACTAGTGCTCTTTATTTTCTGCATGCTGCCCACCACCAGCTATTTACATGAGGTCCAGCATGTCAGCCTTCGGGGCCTCACAATCACAGTCTCAGCCACAGACTCAAGGAAAGCTCACCCTCCTACTGGGGCTTCTCCCTGTCTGGCTGGGCTACTCCCCCTTTCAGTTCCCTCCTGGTATCCTTTATAGAGCCCAACTAACAAGCTCCGCAGCTGCTCCCCATTAGCCTAGTCTGCAGGATCCCTCAGCTGGATCCCACTCCCCCTTAATTAGGGGTCCAGGGGCAGAGGGCTGACTCAGGCTGTCCTCACCCAGCACTCTGTCACACACCTCCCCCCTTATGAACAGCTAGGCTCACTCTCCCCATCCCCTTCTTCCCCTACCCGTAGGGTCTGAGTGGAGAAGTGTCACCCTTTCAATGGGGTGACTCACAGGGGTAACACTGTGAGGCTCATTTACCCCCCAGCCACAGATAGTGCACTATGTGGGGCCGGATGGCCCCACAGTTCGGCTGCCACCCACAGTTCCTCACACCATTTACACCCTTGGGTTGTCCCCCTTCCTTCTGTCTCTAGGTAGGGGTCCAGGGTCCACCCCAACCGCCCCCAGGACCGCCAGGATCTCCTGTTCCCTGGACCAGTCAAGGGTGACCTAGGCCACCCCCCTTGGGGCTCCTTCAAGATGGCAGGCTCCGCTGGCCCTTTTCGAGGGGGCCTGAGTTAGCTGTTGCCCCCGTCCCTTCCTCCTTGCCTTTGGTTTCTTCTGGACTGTCATCTAAGGTCTTTCTCCTCCGGTTCCCCTTTCGGGCACTGGGGTCAGGGGTCTCCCGTCATCCTTCTCCCAGTTTAAGCTCCATTGTTTGGGGACCTCCCCACTACTGGGGTTCCTTAGTGCCAAAGGCTCCACCCACTCCCTCAGTTTCCTTTCTCCTGCCAGGCCCACATCCCCTATGTCCCTTTCTTCCCGGGACAGAGTCCCAGTCGTGCCCAACACCACCGGGTAAAGCAGCCCCTCTACTACCCCGACCCGCTTCAGTCAAATCTGCACCGGACTTCAAGGGGCACTTGGGCCAACCGGTAAGGCTTATGATCCCCATGGATACACTTCAGGCTCATCCTCACCCCTGGGATTACCCAGTGTGGCTTTACTAGTCCCCCATTGATGAGCAAGCAGGCTGAGGCCGTATCCACCAGGCCTTTCTGGGCTCTTCTCCCCACAGGGATGGTGGACAAGCTTGACCTCTTTCCCACACCCCTCTTCTCCCTCAGGCTTGAATCCAGCCACAAAATTTAGCCAAGCCCCACTCCATCTGGGGGCAGTCACTCTCTCAGCTGGATCCCATTCCCCCTTAATTAGGTGCCAGGGGCAGTGGGCTAACTTAGGCTGTTCTCATCCAGCAGTCTGTCACAATTCCATTTACTTTTCAGTTTATCTCCACTTACTCTCCCCACTTCAAGGACTTTTTCCTCCTACTTCTTCTGTGCATCTCACATCTCACACTCACATTGTAAGTGGCTCTTCCTGGCAGAACTAGAAAACAAGTGCTAAGGGATTCTCAGCAGTTTTTCTACTTCTGCTAGGCTGCGGTGGAAGTATTATATTGGAAACAGACGAAACAGAGGAAATGGAAAGATCACTTTTTTGGATCCTCCCAACACAGGGTATTCCTGCTTTTCAAAAGGTTGTCCAGTAGGAGTTGATGGGTTATCAGAGTGACCAGTGTGAGATAAACACAAGGTCATAGGAGATCCTGCCAGTGGGGCTGGGAAGCATTAACAGTATTGCTAATGCCAAACATTCAGAAGTCCTGAGTCAGGGCCCCAAAAACCATGAGACTGGCTTAATGATGATTTTTTAAAACAAAATATGTTGAGTTATTTTTATTTGTCTTCTGGTTTTTGAGGGCTCAAGTTGCACCTGAGTCACATTTTCCAGTTTTCTCAGCAACTATGAGGGATAACACCTTTTTTTTTTTTTTTTGGTTGTTTAAAAATTTGCAAGCTGAGATTCTTATTTAATCAGGGAATGAAGCTTTAAATTAAGCTATCTTGTATCATAAGAATCATGATAAAAATCACAAGTGCTGCCAACTGGAGAGGGGCACCACGCACATTTCTCCATTTATAAAATGTATGCATTATATTTCTGCCCAGAGTGAATTTGTGTTTATGATGTATTATTAATGTGTTTATATCTTAACTATTTAAATACAGGGACTGAACCAAATCATTTTAAATTAAGGTGACCACTGCTTTTTGAAAGTGTGAATTAGAGAAATATCAAAACCTTATTCAGTAATTGGCTACTGTCCAAACTTTATTCCATTCCCTAACTGAAGACATTCCCTCTCTCCATCCCCACACAGAGTGATCATTATCCAATCCTTCCTGTTTAGCAAGGTAGTACATAGAACGTATCAATAAGATGCCAAGTGAATCAGGTTTTTCAGTCTTCAGTTAGCTAAAAATCTCAGATTACTTGCACTTCAAGACAAGTATTTCTTAAATTCAAGTAACCTGGAAGCAGTCAAGAGCAGCAGAGCTGAACTTCCATTAAATATGTAAGTACATGGTTATTTCCATATAAAACTACTCTGAGAATGTTACAGTGGCAATAAACACAACAGCAAGACATGGAGTGTTTCACGTGCTGTGATACCAAAATACAGTTTAATGGATTAAAAATATATATATATTTCCTGATGGTGCCTATATAGCTAACAAGACAAACAAATTTTCCTCTTTAAACTTTGGAATTTAAACTTCTGACACAAATTAATTAAAAACAGACTGTGAATTTGCGTTTTAAAACTAAGTTCATGGATAAACAATCAGACACTACCTCTTTTTTATCCACTGCAAACCTGCAATGGAGTCTAACACACAGATGGTAGCAAAGGTTAGATAAAAGCTTAATGCAGAGATCTAATGATGCTTTTTTTTTTTTTTTTTTTTTTTTGAGGGGGGGGAAGGAGGAAGGGGCAGCTGAGGGGTATCAGTTCCCCTCAAGATAGACTGATGGTCGGATGCCCTCCAGGCTCCACTTGCACCAGACCCCAACTATGTCCATCTCATCCGTTTATCACTGGTCTCTACCTCCCCTTATCTTGTTTCTTCTTTTCTGCCTATTTTCCTTTCTATTTTTAATTCTGGTATTTTTCTTGCCCTCCCATCCTGCCTAAGGAGCTATATGCTGTCCTGCTTGAGTCCCCCTAGGGCCACAAGGATCTAAGCGGAGAAGTAAAGCTTGAGCTATCTAGCCATTCCCTGAGCCTCTAGCCTTAGGCCTGGTCTACATTGGCAACGGAGGTCGACGTAAAATCACTTACATCGATCTCCGGACACCTGCATCTCCACTAGCACTACTGTTAAGTTGACTTAAGTTATGGCAAAAGTCGACTTAATAAGACCATCTCTGCAAGTGGCGTAGCACCTAAATCAAATTTGTTAAATCAATTTAGTGTCAGTGTAGACACAACGTCACTTAAATCGAATTAATTGACCTCCTGAATGTATCCCACAATGCCCCGTTTTGACCGCTCTGGACAGTCGCGCTATGCTGCTTAGTGGTCACGCTACCAGGAAAAGTCCCCTCTCCTCAAGCCCCGGGAAGATTTGAATTTTCATTTCCTGTGCTGCCAGCGTGGAGAGAGTTTTGTCACTGTTCTCTGCATGGCTACTGCAAAGCCCAAACGCGCTGCAGTATGGAGTCGACCACAGGTCTTAGGTCTCATCAGTCTGTGGGGTGAGGAGTCCGTTCTGGCTCAGCTCAGAGCCAGCAAAAGGAATCTGGACATTTATGGGAAGATATCCCAGGGCATGCTGGAGAAGGGACACAAGAGGGACGCGCAGCAGTGCCGCGTGAAGATCAAGGAGCTGCGTCAGTCTTATCAGAAAGCCAGGGAAGCTAACAGTCTTTCTGGCTCCTAGCCCAAAACATGCCACTTCTACGATGAGGTGCATGCAATTCTCGGTGGCGATCCCACCACGGTGCCACCCCGCAGCATCGATATCTCTGCTAGGTCACAGTCCATGGACAATGATGAGGAATATGTGGACGAGGCGGCGGCTGAAGAGAGCAGAGTGCATGAGAATGGGGCGTCCATTCTCACTGAATGGCAGGACATATTCCTGACCCGAAAAGCAGTCCAGGAGCACACAGGACCGCACTAATGATCCCGGGGAAGGCACATCTGGTGAGTTTTTTTTTATTCTTAGCAGTTCTGTCCTTTTACATTGGGGAAGAGGGGGGATTTCAAGCGTTTCGGGGACTGTACGGGGGGGTTACCCAGGGAACAGTTTATTTCTGTGATGAGATATGCTCTGATAATCATCAGTTGATATCTCATAGAAACTTTCATGTAGGTAATCTGTTATCCTTTACAAACGTTTTCTAGGGAGGGCTGCCTTGCTCCTCCCTCCACGGTAGGATACTTTGCCATGCCACGCTGCAATCAAGGGAGCCTGAATCATAGAAGAACACAGCTGATACCCCGCTGCGTGCAGCAAATCTTCCCTTTCCTCGTGCGTGACCCTCAGGAGACTGATATCGCTCATGGTCACCTAGGGAAGACGGTGCACGTTTAAAATACCAGAGCTATACAGCAGATGCCCAGTACCTTTGTATTTCCCATTGTAATGTCCTACCAAGTCACTTTGATTACTTTTATTTGATTTAAGCGGAGACTATAACTCCCCCCGCCCCCGTATCTGCAGATCCCCTAAGTAAGGGCACAGTGAGCAGACCCCTCTGGGATGTCAGAAATGGAATGAGGGTCTGTGTTTGCCCTGTGCACTGCATGGGGAGTATTGTCTATATTGTAGCAGTTGTATCATTTTCTTCACTCTGCTAACAATGGCTACCTTGTGAATTTTTTTCATTCAGTAGACACCTCAGCCTTGGCTCCACCCTCAAGAAATGCTGCGGAAAGACTATCCCAGATTAGAAAGAGGAAAAAAAAACCTAAGAGATGACATGTTTGGTGAGCTCATGAACACCTCAGCGGTCGCAGAGACCAAGCTCAGAGCATGGCGGTTGACCTTGTCCCAGAATATGGACATGGACAGGGAGAATCGCAGAGAAATGCAGGAGCATGATCGCAATACCACGCAGGAGATGCTGCGAATCATGTGGGACCAGACAGACATGCTCCGGCGGCTTGTGGAGCTTCAGGAGGAGCGGAGGCAGGACAGAGTCCCGCTGCAGCCCCTTCATAATGCTCCTCAACCAAGGGCTTTGCTGCCCTCCCCCTTCCCCGCACCCAAGAGGTCTCGGAGGAGATTGGCCAGGCTGCAGTACATGCTTGCCGAGCAGAAAGCAGCGGTGGACACACTGACAACTGGCCAGCAAGCTATCACCCTACCTTGAGACAGTGAATGAACACTCTCTCCCCCCCCCCACCTCCCCTACCCCATGATTTGAATGTTCATAAATAAAAGTTTGCATCATTTCAAACACGTTTCTTTATTAAATCATATCTTGTTCTGGAGGGATTTGGAGGGTACAGATAATCGATTGGGGGGAGGGATGTTCACCAAAGGCAAACAACATACAGGAACAGAAATCAGTCCTGCATATCATTGCAGAACCTGGTTTTCAAAGCTTCCCTAATGCAAAGCGCTCCGCGGTTAGCTCTCAGCACACTGCTGGCATCTGGCTGCTCATAATTGGCGGCCAGTCTTTCTTCCTCCACAGCCCAACCCTGGGGGAACCTTTCACCCTTCGCTTCACACACATTATGAAGAACACAGCACGCAGATATCACCGAAGGGAGGTTCTTTTCGCTCATGTCCAGCCTAGTAAGGAGACTCCTCCATCTACCCTTTCAACACCCAAAGGTACATTCTACAACCATTCTGCAACTGCTTAACCCCTTATTAAAACACTCCTTGTCACTGTCAAGGTGCCCGTGTATGGCTTTCATTAGCCAAGGGAGCAAGGGGTAAGCAGGATCCCTCAGGATCACTATGGGCATTTCCACACCCCAATGTGAATTTTTGGTCGGGGAAAAAAGTGCCCGCCTGCATACTAGAGAACAGCCCCGAATTATGAAACATGCACCTTCCCAGACCACCCCACACAGATGTCGGTGAAACGACCCCTGTGATCCACAAGGCCCTAAAGGACCATAGAAAAGTACCTCTTGCGGTTTATGTACTCAGTTGCTAAGGCAGGCGCTAAGATAGGGATGTGTCCCCCATCAGTTGCCCCCGCCCCCCACAGTTTGGGAACCCCATCGTGGCAAACCCGTCCACTATGTCCTGCACATTTCCCCAAGTCACTATATTTCATAGCAGAAGTTGATGCTATTGATGGCCCTGCATACTTGAGTCACGGCGGTGCCCACTGTAGATTTACCAACTCCGAATTGATTGCCAACTGAGCGGTAACAGTCGGGGGTTGCCAGCTTCCACAGAGCGATGGCGACTCTCTTCTCCACCATCACAGTTTGTCTCAAGCGAGTATTCGCGCGCTTCAGGGACGAGGCCAGCTCCGAGCACAGTTTGAGGAAAGTTTCCTTTCGCATACGAAAAAATTTTGCAGCCACTGGTCATCATCCCACAGCTGCATAATGATGCGGTCCCACCAGTCTGTGCTTGTTTCCCTGGAGCAGAACCTGCGCTCCACGCACTGCAGATGATGCGTTACAGCCTGCAGCAATCGTGAATTGTTCTGCTTGATGACTTGTAGCAGTGCAGCCTCAGCGGCATCACTGTTGCCTGTGCTTTGGCTTCTTGTTCTACTTCAAAAATACTCAATGATAAGCGATGATGTATTTGTGACGCTCACAATAATAGTGCAGAGTTGAGCTGGCTCCATGTCTCCACAGCAATGGTGAGCGCATGGAGTAAAAAAACCACACGAAAACAATTTTGCTGTTTGTTTGGGGCGAGGGGGGGGGGGAAGAAGAGAGGGAGAAGCAGCGTTGCATCATGGTACAATGACACTCGTCCCAACAGCCACCGCGGTCAGTTGCACTGTGAGATAGCAACCCACAGTGCACTGCTTTGAAAGTCAAAATAAGCGTGGTGAGTGTGGACACACGAGACCTGCGCAAACAGCGTAGTATGTACACGCTGCTGTGAATTCTAAAAATCGGCTGCTGAAAGTCGACTTTATGTAAGTCGACTTCACTTGGCAGTGTAGACATACCCCTAGACACTTAAGCTGCTCCCAAGGACAGCTGCATTAGGAAGGCAGGAAGTGAAGACGAATGATTTTTGAGAAGCAGCCCACTGTTTTATTTGCAGCAGAATTATATCTGCAGTGGGAAGAACTAGGTGGACCTCGAGTGCTACAGCCATCTACTCCCCCACTCTGTCTCCCTCTTATGATCAAGGCCCCATTTGAAGTAGCATTGCACCCTCCAGCTTTCAAAATGCTGGTCTACTGCAATTCTAATTGGGAATGCTAATGCAACTGAGATAAGTTATTTCAGGAGAAACTTAGAAGCAGTTCCAAACTCCAATGAGGCATGCTAAGATACAATCAACTCTAGAAGCATTCAGAGAAGTCAGATCAAAGCCTATTGCAATTCTGAGGAACTGGATTAGCTAGTTTTCTCTGATAATTATGCTAGAATCCCACCCAGTCACTACGAGTGCTAATAAATCCACATACAGAACTACTGAACTAATTCTAAAAACTCACATTTCTTTTAGAAATAGAATGGAGCAAGTCCCCACCCCAAATTTAAATAAAGATCCAAACTAACCTTTGCCAAAGCATTATCAGAAGCTTGGATTCCAAAGTAACTCTTAAGAGAAAGATTCTTTGAATTCCTCTTTTGGACACTAATGCACAATCTGCCAACATTCCATTTAGAGTATGATTATAGCAAGGAACTTCTATAAGATAGAAATCTACATTTTAAAAGCAAGTAGTGATTTCGGGTGCTCAACTTGACACACTTTAGTGGGGCCTGACTTCCAGAAGCTCCCTCTGAAAATCAAGCTTCTTTAAAGAAATCTCAATTTGGCAACCACAAATTGGGGCATCCAAAAAACACTAGTTAAAACATACTTAAAATATAAGTAGATTACGGGCAATGTATATATTTGGTGCCTCAGCATTTTTAGTTCCAGAAGCTGCCTACTAAAGCAAAACCTTCTATTATATACTGTGTATACCCAATAGCCACTTTGGCTATGGAAGAGTTAAGTGGAAGCAAGCCAGCAGAGACCCAAAAAAAGAAAAAGGCTGTCATGGCCAATATGCTACCAACATGCACCATTCCCTGCTTCCTTTTAAAAAAAAACTTTTTTTCTGTACCTGAATGGGAGGAAAGCTATGACAAAAGTTCAAGAAACCCAGCCTAAAATATTGTTCTAATGAAGTACATATTTTAACAAACACCACCTGTTTACACAAGATCCCATGTGGTAGGGATGTACATATTGCATTCTTATCTGTGAAAGAAATGTGTTACCCGTCTAGCTCTTCCTGCTAACACTGCAGGGATGTTTAATAAAACATTTACTTCAAAGTAAAGAACATTTCTATTTTTGAACATGGAAGAAAGCCCGAGTTTTTCAAGTTTTCAACAATAGTTATGAAAAGAATTTTCCATCTATGATGGAGTAAATATTGAAAGATTTTTTTTTTCTGCTCTCAGTACTAGACGAAAATAAAGCAAACAAATACATAATACATTGCAAAGGTTTTGAGAGGAAAGAAAAAAAAACAAGCACAAGGCAGAAAACATGTAAATATCCCCAGTCATATTTTGTTAAGCAAAGGCTGCTATTAATTGATGAAAGCAGAACATATATAGACATTGTGGATCATTTATATTGGTTAGGCCAAGGCTCATGAGATATATGTGCACAACCAATAAAAACACAAGATTTTCTTAGGGCAGTTTACTAAAACATAAATGTGTTTTCTATATACACAGAATCATAGAAGATAAGGGTTGGAAATGAGCTCAAGAGGTCATCTAGTCCAACCCTCTGCTCAAAGCACGACCAACCCCAACTAAATCATCCCAGCCAGGGCTTTGTCAAGCCAGGCCTTAAAAATCTCTAAGGATGGAGATTCCACCATCTCCTTAGGTAACCCATTCCAGTGCCCCACCACCCTCCTAGTGAAAAAGATTTTCTTAAGTTGCCTAGACCTCCCACACTGCAACTTGAGACCATTGTTCCTTGTTCTGTCATCTGCCACCACTGAGAACAGCCTAGCTCCATCCTTTTTGGAACTCCTTTCAGGTAGTTGAAGGCTGCTATCAAATCCCTTCTCACTCTTCTCTTCTACAGACTAAATAAGGCCAGTTCCCTCACCCTCTACTCATAAGTCATGTATCCTAGCCCCTAATCATTTTTGTTGCCCTCTGCTGGACTTTCTCCAATTTGTCCACATCTTTCCTGTAGTATGGGGCCCAAAACTTTACATAGAACTCCAAATATAGCTTCACCAGTGCCGAATAGAGGGGAATAATCACTTCCCTCAATCTGCTGGTAATGTTCCTACTAATGTAGCCCAATATGCCATTAGCCTTCTTGGCAACAAGGGCACACTGTTGACTCATATCCAGCTTCCTGGCCACTGTAACCCCCCAGGTCCTTTTCTGAAGAACCACTGCTTAGCCTGTTCGTTTTCACTCTGTAGCAGTGCATGGGATTCTTCTATCCTAAGTCCAGGACTCTGCACTTGTCCTCGTTGAACCTCTTATCAGATTTCTTTTGGCCCAATCCTCCAATTTGTCTAGGTCACTCTGTATCCTACTCTCCAGCACATCTACCATTCTGCCCAGCTTAGTGTCATCTGCAAACTTGCTGAGGGTGCAATCCACCCCATCATCCAGATCATTAATGACCATCATCCTAATCATTAACATAATTATACAGAAAAGCTATCAGTCAAAGGAGAACACATTTTGTTTAGAAAAATGCATTACATAGTCATTACTGTTTTATGCAACTATTTGATACTTTAGCAGATATATTCCCTCATTAACAAAATGATAGTAGAAAAGAAAAATAACTTTCTGCCATGAAAATACAAGATTTCCCTTTGCCCTGCCCAGCAATCTGTTATAAGCTCCAAGGGCTAATCACTGGCATTTTTATGAAATTTACTCTCTCATTGCCATGCTTTCAAGCACTTAGAGAGAAGTTCATTTTTAATAACGCCAGCAGGCTAGATATTTGTCTACATAATATGAGAGCTAGACCCTCCCTCCCAATTAGAACATGGGGGAGTTTATGCAAAAAAGAAGAAAATCCATTAGCATTAGAAATCTGTTTAAAATGCTAAGACATCGATGAGAGAACTGAACCATATGAATCACAGGAACACTAGTCTTACTTTCAGTTACTCTAACTTATTTTCCACTGCTGTTCACTGCATATAAAATATTGATTAGCCATTTAAATGGTCCAATACTCTTACAAGACCTACATTAGCAAAACAAGCTTAGCAAATTAAGCAGTAGTGTTGTACAACAAAGAAAATGTAGTAGGCCAAGATTAATGTCTTAAGATACTACTCACTACGGATAAATTGAAAAGCAGATGCTAACTGGACCTAAGGAGAGCTCTCTTAAGAAGACATTACACTGCAAGACATGATTATTACTGATGCCCACACCACACTAAACTAAGATGGCATGAAATAGATCCAGAAAATATTTCCACTTCTGTACAGAGCCTGTCAGCAAAGTTGCTCAAAATATTTTCATTTAAAAACTGACAAAAAAGACTTTTCATACAACATGGACATTTTCACTCAAAGTTCTCATTTTGATTGAAATTCTGTTTTTTCAACAAAAATGGAAAAAAATTAGACTAAAAGCTTTTGGATTGCAAAGACCAAGAAGATTTAAAAGAAAAACACTAAACATATTTTGATATTGTCAAAAAGTTAAAGATTTTTAAGGAAATTGTAAATTTTAAAAAGAAAGCATTCAATGAAAAAAAATCAGCATTTTTCAATTCATTCTCTTTCCACGTGATTTTCTTCTAATACATACAGCTATGTCTAGGAAACATATGAGTGAGGTTCACAGAATTTACAACAAGTCTCACTCTCTCACACACTCATACACATCTCTAAGTTAGCCACCAATCTTACTGACTTCACTTTGATGCTCAACTTCACGTAGGATGTTACTGAGCCATTCTATAAATCCATTATTTGGGAAAGATCTAACCAAAGACCTTGATTTGTGCTTTTTAAGGAGCAAAAAGATATGGACTAAGCCCTATTTCTATTAGAATGGGATTCTAGTTTATGGCCCCCATGGAACACATGAATTGTATTGTGGGAGGAACTTGTAAGTTTTTACCGTGACAATGGTGCTCATATATAAATTCATATATAAATACAAGCGATATAAATACAAAGTTAAAACACTGCACAAAGCAGTGGCCCAAAATGTCAGCACATAACACCTTAAAAGTACCTTGAATATAGTTTTATTTAAACACTTAGCAGAAATCAAATTTCACAAACTATATCCCAAAGGTATGAACAGCATGATCTTTTTTATGCTAAAACAGAACAATTATACTAAATCAAAAATACACTTCAGTTATTTTGTTTCTGAAAGTACAGCTCAACTAAAAAAAAGTTTTATATCTAAAAATAAAAATCTGGAAGATCTGTTCCCTATGTGCATTCAGTCATATTTGTTAATTTTAATAGAGGAAAAAAAGATACATGATTTTTACTGCGTTTAACGCATTAGCCCTGCTCAAATTTACAGGAACCAGATTCTACTTATTCTTGTGCATCAACACAATTACTGGGCTACTACATTTCCAAAAGTGTTCACCAACTGTGCACCTTTGCATTTTTAGACAAAACTTGAGACTAGATTTTGATTTTCAGAAGAACTGAGCACCCACAGCTATACTGACAAAATGAACTACATGCTTTAATAGGCATTTTATCTGACATGTACTGGAATTGTATTTGGACTTGCTCTTATATATGTTAACATATATCAGTTAATGCAAAGGGAGATGGGAGATTTAGAAATCCTATCAAAATATATTAAATGGATATCAGTAGCATGCTCTCATCTGGAATACCTTATTTGTCACACAAAACTGGTTATCCTGTCTCAAAAAAAGATACTGCAGAAATCAAGAAGGGGCTCAGAGAACGGTGACATGAATGATTACGAGCATGGGAAAACCCTTATATGCAGAGAATTTAAAAAACTGGGATTGCTTATTTTAGGAAATAAATAGAAGGGGACATGACATAGGCATATAAAATAATATATGGTAGAGAGAAGAGTGGTTGGGGACTTCTGCTCTCCCCTGTCTCACATAAATCCCAGGGGACAATGAAATTAGAAGGTGGCAAATTCAAAACTGATAAAGTTAGACTAAGAAACTCACTGCCACAGGAATTTATTGAAGCCAAGAATTTAGTAAGATTCAAAAAGGACTGGACATGTGCATGCATAACAAAAATATTCAGAATTATCTTAATGATAAAAATTCTGGAAGGGATTTAAACCCTCATGCTTCAAGGCATATTCTAGCTCCAATTCTTAGAGAGTGGTTTGAGACTGTGTGTGGGGTGAATTATCACACTTCTACTTACTGTGTGGTTCTTACACCGTTCTCTGCAGTATCTGAGACTAACTGCTGTTAGAGATAGGATACTAGACCAGACGCACCTAAGGACGGCTACGGCATGGCAATTCTATGGATATGAAATTGACCCCTTTTTGGAAGGACACATTAAAGAAGATTAAAATATCATCCAGCTACATTTACCAATATCAATATATGTCTAGGCACAGGACTGCTCGTGGGCAGCCACAAAAATGGAATGTTTTGTGAAAAATGTATTCCTGCATTGATCATGATTAGCACTTTCAGTCAAAGTCTCAGTGTGCTTTGCAAACATTAATTTACTTTTGCATCACTCCTGTGAGACTTATTATCACCATTTCACAGATGAGCAAACTGGAGGAAGAAACATTTAAGAGCTTGATTTTCAAACAAGCATATGATTATGCACAGATAAACCAGGCATCTTCATGCATCCATGACAAATTAGGTGCATAACTTGCCATGTAACTGCAAATATTTTGTGTGTACAATTGAGGTATTTGAATACATATAATTGCAACTTTTCTATTAAAAAAAAGCCAGGCACTAGACAGCCTTGTTGAAGGTAACACAAGAGGTTTGTGGCAGAACTGAGCCCAGACTGAGTTTCATTTCTGCACCTTTATCACCATCATCCCTTCCCAGTGCAATTTTTATTAGACATTAATGGAATTGAAGCTGCTCTGTAATAATTTATGAATCGTCTATGTTGACCTGGTTACTGGGATACTTACTGTATGAATATATTGGTTTAGTTTAATGGGGACCGTAAGCAAAAATATGCAGGAAGCAAAAGAAAGGCTCAAAATAAGCCATTTTTCAGCAAACACTTGAAGGCTGTTAAGGACTGTTGGCTTTGAAGAGTCAACCTCATCCTCAACCAGTCTGCAAATCCAGTTTTGTCTAGAAGGAACAAAGCCCACCAATGCAGAAAAACAGACCATTACAACAGTTCAAAAAAATCTCTCTGAAGTGAGGGGGGTAGTTATTCAGGAGAATCAAGTGGAGACACAGGCACCCACTGGGGGAAGTCCAAAGAAGTGAGACCTAACTAGGTTACCATCAGGGATGGCAAGCCTTATCTAAGACTGACATGCGTGTAGCCTCTCCCTAAATGCTTTATTCCTATTCCTACAATACTTTGTTTTAAGAAGGGTGTATTGTCACTATATTCACTATTGACAGATTCCTGAAAGGAAGAATTGCAAGTGCTAGAGCTCAGTCTGACAGGCTAGGTAGGCATGGTTAATTAAACAGGTTACTGCAACCCAGGGTCCAATCTAAGAGTGGAAGAACTGTGGAATTCCACTCTAGGAGAGGCTAAGGCCAAGGCCTAAGACGTGAGAGAGAACACAGAATCCAGAGATGCAGCTAGCCCTTCAACCACAACAGCCAAAATAAGTTATTGTTTGGTTAAAAAAAAGGATACAGATTCCTTGGAAGAGGGATGGTTTTCTAAGGCCTTGGATACAATAACTGATAAGCAGATTACTTAATAAACTGACTAGGAACATGCAGTAAGGCTTTTGTTTGCTGTACAGAAAATCATTCTAATACTTCAAATATACTTCAACATATGAACAACATAAGCATTTGCTTTCGTATGAGTGAATAATCTTATATAGTGTACGCTGACAGTTTAGGATAACTGGATAACACCGATTAAATTAAAACAGTGCTAACCATGTTAAAATGATGGCATTTTAGCTCAATCTAGAATATGTATTTCATGCTTAAAAAGAAACATGAATATCTATTTGTTCTAGTTAGTGATCAGGTCTCATCAACTCTCATCACCCTTCAGCGCACACATACCGAAAATGAATTAAGTACAATTGAGCTGTGACTCCAGAGTCTGGTTCCTTCCATTTAGTTATGTCATTATTGACCTGATACTTTGTTAATATTAACAATCTCACAAGAGTGCTGAACACTTAAACATATAAATAGCATAGTTAAGAAATGCACACAAAATGTAAAACAATCTGTTGTTGAAGATGTCCTCCTTTTAATAAGCCTATTTTAAGTAGTGGGAGAAAGAGCAGGACTCCATTACCAGACAAGTTAATGGAATAGTGAGACTTTAGGGCAGGATCTCTTTTGCTTCATGTAAAATTAAACAACTGTAGAACATTAGCAGAAAAATAGCTCTCTCTCTCTCTCAATTTTAATAGAATAGAAAGAAATTGATTAAAAACATTCCCTTAACAGTTAAACATGCTGTACTTTAGCCATATTTATAACGTTCTACTTTCCAGAACTTCAATCTTCAAAAGTTAGCACATCATTTAATAAATCTTAGTCTTCCACCACATATGCACAATCTATTTGCATCAATTAAATAGATTTAATAAAATTTTAGGCAATTTTCTTCAACACAGACACCAAGTTACAGACAAACTATTGTTCGTGCCCATTGCCCAATAAGAGACTTTTCCCAACACCAAGCTAATGGTTTCTCTCTGAAAACAATGAAGGAAAATTATTCAGGTGTAAACATGAACAGTAAGAAATACTAGATAAAGCTGCATCTCTTCAAAAAATGAGACGCAATAGAACATTAAAATAGCCCAATCTGCACAGTACAAACACTCCATTTGCTACTATGTTGTCTCCCATACTCTGGTCTTAGGAAGTGTATTCAATTTTTTTCAGTTTTGTTAAGGATGGACCTACCACATGAAACTCATGCCTATGTGAGAAAGTGTGCGAGATCTTCCCCCCATAAAATAATCTTTTAGAGGTGCACTGTGCTGGGATAAAAACCCGTAAGTCCTGATCTCTTCTACTAAGCACTATATTTCTATGCTGTTCACAGTCCTGCTTACTGATCAAGGCCTCGTATGCAGGATTCTGAGTACTCCATGGCACAATGGGTCCAAATTCTGTGTCCTAAATTATACAAATTAAATCACCTGCATATTATGTCTCCTGAAGCTGCATAAAGCTTTGCAGTTATACTAGCGACATGAGAAAGGAACAGAGAAAAGGAACCATACAACATATTGCACCAAAAGATCTGAACTCTGAACTCTTACACTCACGTTCATATGGGGCTCATGGGGCTGTGCATGGGTGAATCCATTTTCAGGACTAGGATTTATGGGAACAACATGAATTCTGGCAGTAGGCCACAGATCCTTTACTGTCAATCAGCTAAAAAGCAACAACTTCAACAAACTTGTTTTAGTTCACCAGCGGACTGAGTTAGCCCCCTACATTCTGATTATGGCCCTGATCCTACAATAAGATCCATCCATTAGGACCATATGCCTTTGTCAAGTCCACTGAAGTCACTGGGGCTCTGTATGGGCACAAAGGCCCACCCTTCCCAACTATATAATAAGGATCTAGAGATTTTATAATGGAAAGCTGAACAATTTTTATTCATTTGGAAAGATTACACAGTAGTTGTCAACTGTCTCAATTTCATTTTTAAAAACACTGTTGGGTAAAAATACTTTTAGAAATAGATTTATTGCCTTCTCAATCTCACCAACACCATCTTAGATAACAAAGAAGAGATGTTAAAAACCTAATTTACTTTTCAACATTTATGCTGTTTGCTTTCTGCACTTCACTCAGCTGGATCAAGACACACTAGTCAGTTTCTCTTTTGGATTCTCATACACTAGCACATAACCAGCACTTTAAGCTTTAAAGCAAAGAGCTTCCCCTTCAAATTACATGCATGGTAACCTTGTATAACATACTTTATGTAAGGATAAATTGATGCATTTTATATACATGGTATTATAAAATTTAATCTTGTGCCCACCACACGTGGGTTTTGTCCTAGTTTACCATTTATTTCTTCTATGTTTCTTTTGGTAAAGCCATTATACAGTCCTACTGTTGTACAATTGTTCTAAGGATGGAATTAATTAAGTTTTTTATTTCTGGTGTTTTTCAAATATTTCTTATTTAACAGAGAACTTTAGGAGAAGTAGAATTCTAGAAGTCAATTATATTCAGAAAAATTTAATGCTTTTCTAGTTGCTAGGCCTTCTGGAACCCTCCATTTTTTTAAAATTAAGCATATGCACCAAAGCAAAAACAAATGCCAACAGCTATTAAAGTCAGTTTTATCTAATTAGATTTTTCTGATCATGTATCAGCAGCACCACCTTGTGTTAGACACACGCTACTTATTAATGCTTGAAGTTTACTGGTAATTTGAACTGTGCAAATAACTGATTTTTTTGGTTCAATGCAGTTTCCTCTATCCCAGTTCAGTGCCCTAGCAACTGAACTATTGGGCATGGGGTGGAGGAGGCATGTTGTGATAACTGGGCCTTACAAGTTTGCCCTAAAAGTGAGCTCAACTGTAGAAAGTGAAAGTCTGAAGTTCATAAGAAGTCTCAATAACCTATAACATCAAATGGTGATGGGAAAAGATGCAAAAGAAACAGAAAAATTAATTAGTCCAAACAAAAAGGCCTATGATGTAAGTCAAGACTGTTATGATCATGCATGGTAAACAAGAATAGTGTAGAACTGGGAATCAATGAACCAAAACTAGTGTGTTACGAATTAGGCCTAGATGGTGGACATCATCAGAGACAGAAGCTGCATTTTTTCATCTCTGCTGTTCTTCGCTCTCTCCTTTTGGGTGTGCTTGTCTTGTTTTGTCCTTTAGGAAATGGGAACCAACTTCAGCAGTAGCAACAGCTCCTTTTCTCCAAAAAGGACAGTTATTACCATCTTTGATACCATCTAAGAGACTGTCAGAAAAGGATTTTTTCCTTCTAAAAATTTCTCCAGTTTAACAGACAGGAAACAAAAGATGTTTTTAAAATGAAACCCTTACTTAATACTTTACACATTTCAAATACTTTCACTGGTTTTCCCTCATTTTCTGCATCTTTAATAAAAGTTAAAAAGGATTTTTAATTGTGTGTTGTAATGGTATTAAGCAAGCTAAGGTTTCTGTATACAAAACCCTGAATCTTGTTTCACACTGTCTAATGTTGGACAGTGACTGGGTTCCGTTAACACGATTGACTCTTTAGGTCCCTTTATGCCATCTAATTTATTGCAAAAAGCAGCACCATCACCACCACCTCTTCTGGTGGTTTTGTGCATGTGGCCTAAATCACCTTGTGAATCTAACCCTCAAAAAGCCATGTGTCTCACTAGGATAGAGTCAAAATGAACCATTTTGATATTTCTGAAACTACTTTTTTTATTGCAGCCAAAACAATTCACTGAAGTGAACCCAAATGTGCATTTTTTGGAGGAAAAATTCACCTGAAAAATTATACCTACCTATAGTGATAATAGAAAATATAAAGACCCATTTATAAAAATTGTTATTTTCACTGCATAAGCGTGCACTGATGTTTACACACAACATACCATACCTAACTGCCTTGAAGCAACTGTATCAATGGAAACATTACCAAAATATCAAGTACAAAAATACTATGTTATTTGTTGGACTTCTCTACTTTTACTGAAACAAATACAAATAAACTGCACTTACAGTGGACTAAATATGAGGATCAAATGCCAGATGATGCAAATGTAAATGGAGTATTCACTACATTCAGCTCAAGAGGAAAGAGAGATCAAAGCTCTGAGTAAGTGCAAAAAAAAAAAAAAGAATTAGTCCCCTAACACCATAATACTTAGACTGATACGTAAAAATACTTGAGTAAAAACGCAACATAGTACAGCAACTGTAGTATTGTGTAGGCAATCATGGGATGAGAGGGAAGGTCCTCTCACGGATCAATAACTAGCTAAAGACAGGAAACATGGCTAGTTTTCACAGTGGAGAAATGTAAACAACAGGGTCTCACAGGGCACTGTATCATGACCAGTGCTGTTCAACACACTCAAATGATCTGGAAAAAAGGGTAAACAGTGAGGTGGCAAAGTGTGCAGACAACACAAAATTACACAAGATAGTTAAGTCCAAAACAGACTGTGAGGAGTTACAAAGGGATCTCAGAAAACTGGGTAAGCGGGCAACAAAATGGCAAATGAAATTCAATCTTGATGAATGCAAAGTAATGCATATGGGAAAATCCCAACTAAATTAACTGGTACCACTCAAGAAAGATCTCGGAAGTTATTGTGAATAGTTCTCTGAAAACATCTGCTCAACGTGCAACGACTGTTAAAAAAAACCCAACAATGTTAGGAACCATTAGGAAAGGGACAGACAATAAGACAGAAAATATCATAACACTATAAAAATCCATGATATGCCCACACCCAGTTGGCCCATCTCAAAATAAGATACATTAGAACTGGAAAGAGTACAGAAAAAGGCAAACAAAATTGATTAGAGGTGGAGAACAACTTCCATGTGAAGAAAGATTAAAAAGATTGGGACTGTTCATCTTAGAAAAGATATGACTAATGGGGTTATGACTGAGGTCTATAAAATCATGAATGGTGTGGAAAAAGTGAATAAGGAAGTGTTATTTACTCCTTCACATAACACAAGAACCAGGGGTCACCCGATGAAATTAATAGGCAGCAGGGTTATAACAAACATAAGGAAGTACTTGTTATGCTGGCTGGATTTTTTTTTTTTGGGGGGGGGGGGGGGGGAGGAGGGAGACGACGGGGGGGGGGGGGCCGGGGGGGGGGACCACCACGGACCGGCAGCATTTATTATATTAATTAACATCAATAGGTCTAAAATCATAGTAATTCATGTGAGATATGCCATGCCAGGTACTCTTAGAAAGGCTATGATGTGCTAAGTAAGATAATGTTTATTTCATGTGTTATATGTATAATGGAAGTTATGGATAGGTTTGATATATCTGTATCTCAAACTGTGCTGTGTCTAGGCCACACCCCAGACAGGATGGCTACAGCAATAGCCTGCTTAATAGCCCATTAAGAAATTCACAGGTACAAGGGGCCAGGGGGAAAGCCAGGGATATACCTGATGAGTCACCAGGACTTACTCATGTGACTCTGGACTCCATTTTGGTTCCTGTAAAATTCCACAAGCAGCATGGCAAAGACCAAGGGACATAAAAGGCAGCTGCCCAAAATCCATTGTGTCTTCAGTCACCAGTCTTTAGTCTGCCTTTCAGTCATCACCCACCTCTGGATCTATTCATCTACTGAAGCTGTGAAACAAAGGACTGAGACCCATCCAGGTACTGGATGTATACCAGAGGGACTATACAAGCCTGCAAACTGCACAATTCTTCTAGAAACCTGATATATATGGACTTTCAAATAATTTGTATGTATCTGATTGGTTTAATCCTTTAACGTTTCTCTTATAGTTTGTTTCTTTCTTTTTATGATAAACCTTTAGTTTTATTTACTAAAGGATTGGCTGGCAGCGTGGTATTTTGAGTAAGATCTAAACTTATATTGATCTGGTACTGTGGCTGAGCCTTTGGGGTTAAGAGAAACCTTTTTGGTAGAGCATAGAGTTTAAATAACTGGTCTCTTTACTGGACCTAGTGGCGGATTGGGAGCCAGAGACCGAAATGCAGTAAAGGGGGCTGTGTATATTTTGTTTTGACTTCTTGATAACCAGTGTGGGGAATCAGAAGTACTGTTTGTGGCTGGTTGGGAAGTCTGACTTCAATTTCACCCACCAGTGCTGGGAGAATCTGCTCTCCTTTTACAGCCTGCCCTGACCTTGGCATTTTCAGGTGGCTACCCTAGGCACGGACGGGTCACAGTACTATGTCACACAATGCACAATCATCCATGGAACTCATCGCCAGGGAATGTTGTGAAGGCCAAAAATGTAACTGTGGCCAAAAAAGAATTAGGTAAGTTCATGGAAGATTAGCTCATACCTACTGATGGACCTATATGGTCAGAGATGCAACCTGATGCTCTAAACCTGACAGCCAGAAGCTGGGATTAGACAACAGGGGATGGATCACTCAACACATTGACCTGTTCTGTTCATTCCCTTGGAAGCATCTGGCTCCGGCCACTGTGAGAAGACAGGACCCTGGGCTAGATGGACCACAGGTTTGATCCAATATTGTCATTTTTATGTTTTATGTACTGATACTAAAAGTATGGCCAATGGGGAAGAATTATTGCAATCATTTGAATACTTACAACATTTAATAAATTACAGATCAGTAGTTAATTAGTGTTACTTACACTAATATAGGTTTCCCAGATATCCTAGGATGTCTTAGAACTTCAGTCATGGTCTCTTTCGCTTCTTCCATTCTCTCTAGGTCACTGGAATCCACAACAAATATTATCCCATATGCCTCAGCATAGTAATTCTTCCAGATGCCTCGTATTCGTTTTCCACCTCCTAGGTCAAAGATAGTGACTTCAAACCTTCCCTGTTTAAGATCAATTTTAGAAAATCCAACTGTTGGTGCTACATCTTCAGGAGACTCTGTCAAAGTATAAAGAAGTAATCATTCAGTGAAAGGTTCCTTTAGGTAACACAATTTCACTCATTTTATGATTTGTATGTCAAAACTCATATTATAACCCCATATAACTAAAATGGCCAACACACGGTCTAATTATATATTTTAGATTACATATCCCTTCTCCCCATGAAAATGTTTGCAACCTTAATTCCAGATTAACATGTTTTTTCTGTGAGATAATTATGCTGTCTTTAAAAAACAGATACAGAAGAGCAGGAAAAAACAGTGTAAGAATACCTGTGACTGACTCACATGTTATGGGTTTCTAGAAGTTGTATGTATAAGTGTAAACATCTGTGCAGTATTTATGTGGTGTTAAACTAAGTTTAAGACAAAAAACAGCACAACAAATTAATGGATTATTAGCAAGCCTTGATGACATATCCCTTGTCACAGAACTGTGCTCATGAACCTCAGCTTTCATCACAAAAATGTATGTCTTAGCCCTTAGGATTGCTGAGAAAGCCTTGGGGGGAAAAAAAATGAATCCAGCCTAAAAGTGTCTGCCAACTCTGCAAAAGAGCGTGAAACAATAGGAGTTTTGAGGTGTGAATTACCCCATTTATCTCAAACAAAACTTTATAGACATGTTTTTGCAGCAGTGGAATTGGGTATTTTTCCAGGATGCTACGGGGATTTTGCCATTTGCTGTAGTCGCTTGCCCAGCACTTTGTTTTCTGTCTCCCTTCCCTTCTGTTGGGAGGAGCCTGCAGCTGTTTCTCACTCTCCACCTTGTCCCTTAGAGGGAGCAAATCAGATTTCTGTGCACAGTTCCCTGGAGCCAGGCAGCAGAGGGTTGTGGAGCCAGAGTTGGAGTCCAGCTTGCAGCCAGAGAGCAGGGAGAATCAGAAGCAGTAGCCTGAAGAACAGTGCAGCAGCTAAGACTTGTGAAACTGGACAGATGAACCACTGAAGTGGACTACAAGCACCCTGCCTCCCTGGCACACCAGGGGACAGCAATTTTGAGTCAGATCACCTAGACAACATCATACAAGCCAAGATCAAGGCAGCAGAGGCAGGACACATGGAATGCATAGGGAAAAAATTCCATCTAAAAAACGAACACATTTTATGCTGAGTATTTTCAACTATGAGCCATAATTGTGTGCATTTGTATAGGAGGCACAGTGAAAACTAGAGGTATTTTTCATGATTGCAAAACATATTAATGCTGATGCAGAATTTTAGAGACTGTCGCAGCAGAATTTAGTCCCATTGTGCTGTGAAGTACCCAGGATCCAGATTATGACGGACAGTTTTCCATGAAACTTTCCCAGCTGTAGACACCCTTTGGCAAGTCTTTGGCCGTTGTGCTGGCTGGTCCAGGTCTTCAGAGTTCTGCGAGTCGAAATGCATTAAGGTGCATATATTTGGAATACATGTGCATTACAATGCACTCATTAGAACTATATTCACATCCTATAATATTAATGACCTCCTTGTATAATTAACAATTGGCTACTATCAACCCCAAAGATTAATCAAAGGTACTCTCCTCCATGAGGTCAGATGAGAAGAAGAAATGAGTCATTTCTAGGTCAAGCTGTTTTCACAACAGAGCATTAAGATACTTTCAACAGAGTCAGAACCTCTTTATATGGAACCCATATTGGAAATATCTAATCCATTTTGGTTCCATCTTTCTATAAAGAGTTTATTCTGGAAGAGGACCTTTCTGGCAAATTTTGAAGTAAATTAGTTTGTTTTGCAGATAGAGGTGTTAGTATCAGTGTTGAAACAGAAAAGCGGATTAAATATCAACTGTGGATTCACAGTCTCTAAAATAAAGATCCAGAAAGACATAATGAGGGGGGAAAAGGTCTTCATAACTTCATTTACACCTGATAAATCCATTAATTTACTGACTTGCAACTAGCACTTTGGGGCAGAATGTTTGTCTTCAGACCTTTTGGTATATTGCGTAGCCCACTCTAGATGCTAAGTGAAATACATGTAATTGGAAAAACCTTCCACCATCTCAAACACTAAGTTATACCAAACATATGCCTTTAAAAGCACCAGTTTTATCTGATTCCAATTACGGCCTGCATGCATGTGCATTAGTCAGTGGAGAGAGGCAAGAGAAAAGTCTCTTCAAAGCCAAATAAACTCTTGCTGTAGAAAATGTCTAGAAAGTTGCTGGCGCTTACGGGGTTATAAATGAGGATACAAAAATATATTATTAGCACGATCCTTTAAGTTATACACAAACAATTTCCTTCTTTGTATTCCTTTCCTAATTATACTGACAGTCAATATGACAAAACAGGTTATACTTATAACATTGACTTTATATAAAGTTTACTGATGTATGCACACTGCAGTACATTTCATCTGAAAGCAATTTCTGTAAAAAGAAATCAGATCTATTGATTCTCTAACCTATGTTAATAAGTGAAATGCCTCATTAACCAGAAGAAACACTTTATATCTTTGCAGTAATTCAAACAAAATATGAACCAAAATATCAGCTCTAAAAAACACTCCAGAGATTTTTCTTTCACTTTGTCAAAAAAGCAAGAGAAACAGCATTTTAACTTATGAGGAAATATATATTGAGCATGTGCCAGAAAATGAATTACTGAAAAACTACCCACATTCTAAAAGAAACGTATGGCCGCCAGACCTGAACATGCACTCTCACCCAGAGCAGATGTACACATGAATCATGATTGTGCACACACTTAGCCATACAGTCCCCAGATGCAGGTGAACATAAACAAACAGGGCACATGCACGTAGGTACTCACTTCTTTGAAAATTTAGGCTTGGAATTTTAAAGAAAGCCTAAGGTAATTATGTGCTAAACTTCCACTAAATTGAAATGGGAAGTGGGAGACTAATTCCCTTCAGATCCCTTGACTCACTGGATTAAGATTGGGATTTTTAAGATGGATTCGTCTGCAGGATTCAGGCCTATATTCGCAAAGCAAAAGGCCCAAAAGGGACACCATAAACTTGGAGGTTGGGGGGGAGGGGGAAGAGAGGCTGAGGCAGGAATTCACTTCTATCTCAAAGTGTTGTACATCGTAATTACATGTGACACTTATCACAGTTCGGGGCAACTGCACCTGCATTCCCGCTCTATGGCCCAGTAGGGACACCCACACTTCAGGGTCCAGGCTCCTCAGCTATCACCTCTCTTGGGTGGATACACGTGTCTCTCTCCCTCTTGATGGGGGTACTTCCAGGCTGCACAGTTCCCTGACTATGCTGTGATATCCCTTTTTAGGCAAAAGATAGATTGCCTAAAAAGGCCTGTTTGACCTTTTCTTCAAACACAATTACACAATGTAATTGCAACAGTTACAAGTTACCACACAGCCCTTTATAAGCAAGCATATTTATTCTTCAGGTGAAAGCATGACAGAGAACACATTAACAACAATACAAGAACCTAAAAGCATGCTAATGAGCTTACCAGGGATCACTCCCTTACACCAAGAAGGGCTCTGTTTGATGATTAGTCCTTCAAACCCTACGCTGGGGTTTTTCCTGTGGTCACAATTTTATCACAGCTTCAGCTCATAACCAGCACCCAAGTCTTATGGTCTCAATGGCCAATGACAGATTTCCCACCCTTCCCTAACGACTCAGCCCCCCCTTTGAGAGGCCCTTTCCATTTTGTGGACCAGAAAGAAGGCCCTGAGTCAATTTTAACTTGGGCTATATAACCAAAATTCCTTTGTCTGTTGATCCTTGGAGAATCCTGTTTGAACGAGCACAAGCAAGCCTCTTTCCAGTGGTGGAAGCTCTCTGGAGGCATTCGCTCAGAGTGAATTTGCTTAACCAACTCCTAAAATACTTAAATGTAATTCAATAAACTTTGTCTAGGCCATTGGCATAGCTGCCACAACAACTAAGAATACTATAACTGAAAGAAGATCTCCCCCACCCCTAATGTGTTTCTCTGGGCTTTTGACAGCAATTTTCTGTCATCCGTTTCTCTCTTTCCTTTGTACAATCAGTTTTGCCCTTGCTTGGAACACACATATTAACAGAGGAGCATAAAACCCTTTCTAAATCCTTTTAAAGAGTTACAAGAATTGAGGTTGTATCATTTAGGATTTTTTAAGTTGGCCATTTTAAACAGAGGTTTTGAGTTGACCAGCATATTTAGTCTTAAAATGCTTAATTCAGAACTTTATGTAAAGATTTACTGCTCACCTCCTTGGATTCCTTTCACTGTAGCAGTTTTACCAGCATTATCAAGTCCCACCATCACTAGCGTCACCTTCCTTCAGAAGGGGGAAGAAAAAAAAAAAAAACAACATTGCAAGGATTTTTTTCCTAGTTGAACATTGTGTTGGATTTCGCAAGTGTTCAAATGTATAATAGCAAAGTCACCACAAAGCTGTAAAATCAATAGCTTCAAAATATCCAGTACCAGAGGGACTTAGATTTGTGTATTTGGTACTTACCATACAGACACCTTATCAGAGAGGGTAGCAGAGTAAATAATAAAGAAATAAGCTTAATACTGGGTTATAGTATAACTCGAAGAGATTCATGAAGACAACGAATTTGCCTCTAATTTGTATTTGTCTTTTGGAAAATTGAATCCCAGGTACCATCAATTTGAATTCCATATTTTTTGACATGGTCATACTCTCTTTAACAACTGCTATAACTTCCATTCCCTCCCTTGCCTTCAACACAAATTAAAATTAAAGCCCCATCCACACTGATGATTTGATCATACTGCAGCCATCAGTGTTGCTGCACCATTGGAATACTCCAGTGCAGACAAGAAAATTTATCCCAGTTGCAAGAAAGGTAATTTACGCTCTATGGGTGCAAACAGCAGCATCACCTGTGTACACTACGTGTTCATACTAGTACAGCTACCCCAATGTCTAACTAAGGCAAATCCTCCCAAGGTCCCAATGAACGTATTAGTTCCTATTAGTGAGGAATACATCAAATACATCACTTATTATTGTAGCCCTGTTAAAGTTCCATACACTTCTCCCTCTCTGTGCTTATGATTTTTTAAAATACAGAAACAAGGAAATATACTTTCATTACTTTCTCAATAATTCAAGTGAGTTTGAAAGGAAAAACAAACTTTTGCAACCAACATCTATAATCTCACTTTAAAAATAAGTAAAACGTATATTTTGGCATAATTGGGTGGCAACCCCTCAAATTCCACCAATTAAGGGGACACTAAATAAAGCATGGTTATTTCCAATCTCCTTCAGACTATTGTAGCATTTTGTGACAGGCTAAGTTTGTGAAGCTGCACACCAATTTCTTCAGGGCATCAAGGAGGAGATGAGGAGGTAGTGCAACAGATGGAGAACAGGATCACAATGAATTCCAGTGGCGGTAATAAGTAGCAATCAAAAGAATCAAGTGGAATAATCAGAAAAGTCTGTAAGTTTTGTCAGGTAAGTGGGTGAGGTGTTTGACACCACTAAACAGACTCATGTGGCTCACTTAATAAGTTTGGATTCTGCAGAATCTATATTTTTAAAAATTAAGTTTCTAGCTCTCAAGGTTGCCAAGAAATTATTCCAAAGGTACACCGAATATAAACAAATGAAGTGATGTTTTCCTGAGTCTAGAAACTGACGGTCCAAAACAATGGCTGAGAGGTGTCAGCAATCCCATCCAGGGAAAAGGGACAGAAAAATCAGGAAGGAAAATGGGAAAAGAAAAGAAACAGAGGGGAGAAACAACAGTGGTCCCAAATGTGAGAACACTCTACCAGAATGCTGAATGTAATAAAGATACACTTAAATAATGATAAAAACTAATATTTCATAAAGGTCCTCTTCCTCCACCCTTGATCTTTGTTCAAAACTCTTAATGATATAGGATAAGTAGGTGATCTGCTGTGGATTAAGGGTAGTATATCTAGCCTTAAATTTATATCCCAATCCATGGATAATAATTAAAAATAGAATCCAGTCCTCCCTCAACAGAATGAGTTTGACAGCCCTACATTAGATGTTATTTCTGAAGACTACTTTATGTGAAAAAGCTGGGGGGTGTTCCCCTTCACAATATGGAATTTTAATGTACTACTTCTTTGGATATTAAAAAAGTGGGTAATAACTCTGACAGATAAAGCCAAAGGGCTTTTTATATCATTGCTCTTCTCTGCCCCAAATCCCAATGTAAGAGTGAGGTAAATATTTTGAACTTCAGGAATTCTTACAGTCAGAAACAAATTACCTGAGATTACTGTGTTTTGCTTTTAAAACTCAAAAGTATGTCTGATTTTCTCTCAAAAAAACCCAAAAAATATCTATGCACCTTGGGTTTTGGTCTTTGATTTAAAAAAAGAAAAGAAAAGAAAAAGAAAATTTAAAGTTTTATCAAAGCATAGCTAAGAAAAGGAAGAGTCAAAATAGTATGGAGTAATCCTGGACATATAGTAGAATACGTAAATCACTTTGAGGTTCTTTGGGATGAAAACCACTATAGAAACACAGAATACTCTCATTTGCTTAATCCTACCTGACAGGCTCCCGCCACCGTTTTAACCAGTTACAGCAATTGGCCATCAGACTAAACATCCCTCTTCAGTCAGCCATCCAGGACCAAGGAAGCTACTGAAACTCTGTACGGACAGGTCAAAGAGCTCCAGTGAGAGAGACAGGAAGATGGAGGAGCAGAGAGCAGCAGCTCAGATGCAGTCTTGTCACTAGTAGCAATGAGGAAAACAAAACAAAGAACACAATCAGCCAGTCCTCAAGTGTAACCAAAACAAATTTCCTTTCCCTTATCAGGAAAAGCCACCCTCCTGAGAACCACCGCTATTCTAAGGCTCTGTCAACACTGGACATTAGCCCCTATTTCAGGCATCTGTGCAGTGTTAAATTAGTGTAGATAAGGAAATGTACAATTTGCATCAGTAGGATTTACCCAGTTTTCAAGCAAAGACAAACGCCACCAGTACAAAGTGCAGCTTTCCTGGACAACTCATCACATAGAATTATCATTGATTTCAGCCATCAGCATAGCTAAATGTAAACATGATCTAAAATCCTAATCGGAGGAACATCAGCACATAGGACTTGGAAAAAGAAGATGGAGCTATTTTTAAATGAAAACTTTCAAATTGGTCTGGCTTCTGATTGCTTATCTACCCAGTTTTGGAGAATTAAGAGTAGTCTCAGACCTTTCCTCTTCCCCATCTCCTTTGCCAGTGCTAATTTTTGTGGGATTTACAAGCCCATTTTCTTGTTTGTTTTTTGGGGGATGACAGGGAACTATTTCTCTCTCTGCTGTTGCTGTGTAAATCTCCCACACAAGCAGAGAGGACTGATTATACAAGGGAAGAGTAAAATTAACTATACACAATGGACAGTTAAATTCACAAAGTTAAACAAAAGTTTAAGAATGGTCTGATTTTAAGGCAGAATGATCTTAGGTGTCGTAAACAACAGTAGAAGGCACAAAATATTGAGATAAGAGTGTGACTTTAAATGGAGTGTCCCTTCAAATTTGTTTATGCTATTACTAGAAAAAAGTCTATATTTATAACTAACCAGAGTAGTTTTCCTACTGTCCAGTGGCTGATATAAAAGAGTATGGGAACCGCCCTTAGTAACAACACCATTCCCTTCTCTAAGCTCAGCAGCAACATGCTGATGAAAAGTCCATTCTCCATCCCCAGCTTCCGGGAAGCACAAGTACACTAGGATTACTACCAGGAAACTGTCCTTAGACTCTGCTCATAGATGCTGTCTCTAATGCTAGCCTCTGACTAATGAGGCTTCAAACTTATCAGCTGCTTATCTGGCAGCTTGGAGGTTTGTCCCCCCAAACATCACAAAGCTTTCCATGGGTGGAAGACAGTGTGCCTCTATTACCACACTCCTTCCCTAGTCAGCCTCTCTGGGGCTGGTGAAAGGAAGCATTCAGTACAATAGTCCTCTCCCAGTCTGTCTCTTGCAGGTCCTCCCCATCAATAACTCCATCACCTATTTTTGCTACTGCTCATGGTTTTCCCGGGCAGCAGCATGAAACCCGTGGTTCTTGATGGCTTCTCCGCTGCCCACAGGGTTTGAATGTCAGCTAGGAAACAGAGCAGAACCTTGTCAATTTCACTCTGCTGTTGCTGCTCAGCAAAGATCTGAGCAATCACAAAGGACTGGAACCCAAATAAAACATTCTCTCTTTCACATTCAGGGACAAAGCGTGAGATATAAATGTAGGCAAATCCTTATCAAGGAAAAATGAATAGCTCAAAAGCTTGTCTCTCTCACCACCAGAAGCTGGTCCAATAAAAGAGACCACCTCACCCACCTTGTCTCACTACAGACTTACTAGTCCATCCAGCGAAGGCTTTGCCCACAAACTTTTCTTCCATGAATGGAGCAACCCTCCTTTGGCCAAAAAGAGCCTCCCACTGCACAGCCAGAAGAATGAGGCTTGAACTCCCAGGCCTAGCTACCCAGCCCCAAGGCCTGGCCAGCGCTCCCCGCAGCGGACACCACAGAGCCCACCCACCGCTCCGCATCAGCCAGGGCGCCCCAGCCTCCTCCTCTGTCCGCTAGCGCTGCCCAAGCGGGGGCCGCCCTGCCCCGGGCACATGCAGCTGTGACACGGCTCCGGCACCTTTCTGGGCGGAAAGCGCCCCGCGGACAGCACAGGGACGAGCGAAGCGGGCCGGGGCAGGCACCGGGCAGGTCAGTGGCTCCAGCCCCAGGCCCGGCCGGGCGCTCGCGGCCACCCTCTTTACCTGGCGCTCAGCAGCTGGGCGAAGCGACGAAGCCGCGGAGGAGGCGCCTGTGGCCCCGCCCTCCGGCTCTTCCCCGCGCGTCCCCTCCGGGGCGCCCCCCCGCGCCGCGCCCTGTCCCCAGCATGAGGGGCTGAAGGAGGAGTGGGGGGGGTGGCAGAACCGCGCGGCTCAAAGCCCAAAGGCTGCCAGAGACGACTGGGCCGGCTAGCCAGCCAGCGCGCGCCAGACTGTGTCAGTGTGGCTGCACGTGACCGGCTCTCCCTTCTCACGTGAGGAGGGGCGCGCCCAACCATTGGCTGAGGGCCGCGCGGAGCTCGCAGTCACCCAGGCAGACGGGACGCGTAACCAGGTCGGTAACCGTTGGTTACCGGAAAGAGGGCGGGGCCACTCATGTCGACCAAACGAATGGGCGGAGATGGGTGAATGGGCGGGACTATGTGGAAGCCAATAGGAAGCGGAGGATTGTGTTGATTGACAAGAAAAGGTGACCGAGTGTTCCAAAGGGGGCGGGGATAGAATAATTCCTAGTGCCTTGTTTGATTGCCCTCCAGACCACCCGCGTGTGGTTCAGCCGCCAGCTCGCTTAACCCTCCCCACCCCAGCACGTCTCTGCCCCCATCGCCCCTTTCCCGTTCGGTCCATGCACCCCGCACCGGCCCCCGCCCATGCCGTCACCCGAGCCCGCCCGGCACTGACGGGGTGCGGCAGATCCCGGGGAGCCCGGCTTCGTCCTTGAAGAGGGGCCAGGGTGGCCCCAGGAAGGTGTTGGGGGGGGGGGAGCGCTGCCTGCTGTGTGCGCCCCGGGGGAGGCAGAGGGGCTGGATCTGGGGCTGCCGCCGCCCCCTCTGGCTGGAAGTGGTTTCCAATACAGCCCGGGCTTGCGATCCGGGTCAATGGCGCTCCGCAGCCGGGCTCTGCAAATGGCTCCAGCCCCCCGGGGAGGTGCCTGTGACTGTGGAGTGGCGCCTGGTGTCCCCGGGGAGGTGCCTGTGGCTAGGGAGCTGCGCCTGGTGTTCGCCTGGAGGCGTCTGCCTGGGAGCTGCTCCTGCTGTGCGGGGCGGTGGGGACAGGGTGTCTGTCCCTCCCTGGGTGGGGAGAGCTAAGAGATAGTTGATGGAACTGAACTTTCAACAAAACCCAGGAGCGAATTCTTTTCGCCGCAGGCTATTGTTTCCTTTGATGCGATTTCTCTCTCTTCCCACCCCCAGCTTTCCGGGCAGCGAGTGCCTGGCACTCAGCAGCCTCCTGGCAGGCCTATTTAAGCTCCGCTCATCCTGTTTACACTCCATGAGAAAGTTAGGAATGTTTCCTGGAAGTGTCCAAGCCCTCCCACCCCCTTTATCACTCCCTCCACCTCCTAGCCCTCCAGGGGGGGCTGGAGCCTGGCGTCAGAGCCCCTACTGCTGCAGTGCTGCTGCTGCTCTCAGGGTCAACCGGCACAAAGCAAACAGAGAAGCAGTGATAAAGCGACCTGTCTCTGCAAATCCCCCAAGCACCAGCGACACAAGTGCTTGGTAACCCCTTCCAACTGTTCTCCATAAGAATGGGGCTCCTAGACAGGCACTACCTCGCTTTCCTCACTTGCCTGGTTGTAGTGATCGCTCTCTCAGAGGCCAGGACATGTAAGTAAATTCAACTGCCTCACACTTTGGCAAAGTTCACCCTTGCTTTTTTGCGTGGATAATTGGTGTGGATAGTTGATTTTGCCTCTTCCCTTAGCAAAGCTGCTCCATTTCACAGCAGCAGCAGGAAACTTACTGTGCATAACGAGGCGACGGTAGCAGCTGTCTATTAACCTAGCTAGCTCCTAGATTGCAGTCGTGGGAAAAGCTTTAATGCTTTGTATGTTTGTGGAAATAATTTGTGTGTTTTCTCCAGAGGACAGATCCACTTCCACTGAGATAGCTGAACTGAGAGTGATGTAAGCCACTTGTGTAAAGTTTGGTTTGCCCCAGGAATCAGAAGGAGATGGGTTTATTCTGAAAATGTGACAGAATTTTCCAGTTTGTGTAGTGGTAATTCTAAAATCTCTGCCAGTGTTTTTACAGAGAAGTGGACCCCTTATCATCTTTGTGCAATTCCTGAACTTTGAGCTTCAGAGTTGCTGGTTTTGTTTTTCTTCAAAATTCATTGATATGGATGAGCAAACCAGCTTTCCTATACGCTGTTTTAGCTAAATGTGGAGGTCGCTTTTGTTGCAGAAACAGGTTTATGATGCTGATAATTTTAACACTAAAAAAAATGCTGTCCTTTGAATAACGTAGTCTCTAACTGAGGCTTGTTGAATTCAAGTTGTGGCCCTTATTTGCTCATGGTCAATATTTTGAATATTACTTATTTCCAATGAATCGTTAATACAAATCTAATGTTGAGAAAGTGCTGTGATACAGACATCTTTACATTTGAATTATTAAGTCAAATGACTGTTGTCTGAAGGTTGCCTGAGCAGCATAACTTCAAAGTTGATGCTTTGAAATTAGGCAGGATGCTGACTGGTAATGTGGACTAGATGAAAAGACATGTCCAAATTGCCTTTTGTTAAATGTAGAGAGAAGAAAAATATTCTAGATGTTAAGGGGAAGGGGGTGTCAATTTGCACTCAGGTCAAGCAGCATTCTTGCTGGTGCCAGAGTAAGAACATTCACAGGGAAGTAATTAGTGGCACAACACATTTAGAGCCTTAAGGAATGTAAGCATGTTTATGGCCTGTTAAGTAATGATTAAACAGAAGAAAAACTAATGTTTACTATTCAACCTTTCATTTAAATTCTAGAGAATATGCATGACTATGAAAGCAACAGTGAAGTAAGATGAAAGCTCATTTCCTACCTTATTTCTTTGCAGAGCCTAAAATAAATTCTTTTTTTCACGTCTTTTTCTTCTTTGTTCATGCCTTCTTGCTTTAGTTTTCTCTCTTCCCTTACTCCCCCTATTACATTATCCTCCCACTTTTTTTTCATGAAAATTTACACATGAATATTTAAATTGATATATATGTGCAAACCCCGAGTGGTTCATCTAGGCTAGTACTCTAGTTCTGGCTCTGACCAATACCAGGTGTTTTGCAAAAGCATCTTCAATAATTCATTTTGTTTTCAGGGAGTCACAGAGTTTAAGGCTAGAAGGGACCACCAGGTCATCTAACCTAAAATCTACAACTGAAATGTTACAGCACATAGGTGACTAAACTATGATGTGCCACAGGCACAAAGTAGGAGGGACCGAAGTATTCTCATGCCCAAGGACCCTGCAATGTCAGGGAATTCGTCCAGCAAGGGCAGATAATTGTGTAATACTATAACTATAATGAAAAGTTTGCTTTTGTTTGCAACTTCTGATCAGTTTACACCCTGAACCATGAAAATAGATAGTCCTTATAAATGTTGTTATATGTACAATAACTATCGATGCTGTTCTTATTCATATAAATGGCTAATCAATTTTTAACTAAACTATTTTTCTCAATAATATCCTGTAGCATTGAGCATTGGAAGATTAGTTACATCCTACATTAAAAAAATTATTTTATTGAGTTTAAATGTGCTGAATTTTAATTTCATCAAAGGTCCTCTTTAGAGCTGGTTGGGAATTTTCTGGTAAAACTAAATCATCATAAAATGCCAATTAGGTTGAACTAAAAAAATGTTTTTAGAAAATATCTCACGTTTGCCAAACTTTTGTTGAATTACAACCAGGGTTCCATCAGAAACCTGGCTGGGACCCCAGGGCTTATGGCTCTGGGACAACTGTGCCATGGGGATTGCCTCAGGGCCACAGATCTGGGAGTCCTGACAACTGCTGATTGAAATTGATAACGATTCTTGTCAGTTCCAACGCTGCTTTCCAGCAGTGGTGAAACTAAAGTCAACTTGATTCTTGTTAATCAACTGCTACTGGGGTCCCTGGGAAAATATTTTGTTTCTGAAATACCTCTGCCAGCATTGACAAAACAAACAAAATTCAGAATTTCTGGTTCACTGGAAATTTCAAACAATTTGGTTTAATTCTGAATAGCAACAATATCAAATATTGAAATTTCCTCTTAACCAGAAACCCCAAGTTTCAGCCATCTCTACTCTTATAATACAAGAAAAAGAAGAAAAGATAAATTGGAGCTCCCAAGTGACTTTCTGTGGACTCTTAATTATTTTATATTACCTGAAAAAAAACAACTTTACATTAAAAGAACATTAAGGTTACAAAGTCAAGCAGTCAAAAGGTAGGTGATTCCAGACTAAAGCCCTGTCTACACTTACCTGTGAGATTCAGCGACAGTCGACGGGAGTTACACAAAGTACTCAAAAAACTTGCGTAACTCCCGTCGACTGCTGAGCTTCTCTTCTGCTCTCTGTCTTTACTGCACTGCACCGATGGGAACACGTTCCCATCTATATAGTGCTACGCTACTTGTGTATCTGGTCTTAGTAAGTCGATTTCTGGATCGACTGAGCGGGTCTTCACTGACCGCTCAGTCGATCCAGAGAAATCCATCTGACAGCAGCGAATTTGCCGCCATCAGTGTAGCCATAGCCTTAGAGTTGCTCATACAACCTTAATTTAGCACCCTTGTGCACATGCAATATGATGCAGTCTGTGCATCTGCCTTTAAAGTTTTCCATCCTTTAGTCAGATCCACATGAGTGGTCCCTTGCACCTGCATAGAACTTGGCCAAAGTTGTGTGGACTGTATTCTAGCACATGGTTTATGTCTGCACAGGTCCTATTGTAGAATTGGTGCAGTAGACTGTAAACTCTTCAGGGAAGTGGCTGTCTTTAATTCGGTATACTAGATGACAAAAAGTACATTGTCAGTGCTAAACAAAGAGTAACAATAAATACCTTGTTATATCTATTCAAAAGAAAACAACGTTTGTTTTTCAAGACATTTTGGGACCAGTTCTCAAGAGTCAGGATCTAAATTGCATGATCTAAACATACTGTTACACATGTGCAATTACATGTAAAAACATGCATCTTATTTGCATAGCTGATGAAAGAATTATAAGTGAAAAGAGATTTACTTTGCATGTGCCCGCAAATGGGAAAACATCTGTATGCAGGGTTCCATTACTGATTCACAAATCACTAATGCATTTAATAAAAACCTGATTTTTGGAAGTACGGAGTTAATTGCTATGTGGCAGCTGTACCACTGATTTAGCTCTATTTCCTGCATCAGCACTATGTTTCATATTACCTTTTTTTTTTTAGAGCTTGTGGACCAAATTACTGGTACATTACGGGTGTTTTGTGCTCCTCTGGTGACACAAAATAGCTGTAAACCCTTCTTAACCATCCATCCCATTTAAGACAGATTTATGGCTGCTTTGCAGTACCAGAAGCATAAATGAAGTGGACCAGTTTTCCTGCGTTTTTATTTTTTTCAATAGCACTATTTCTAAATAGGCACCTGATAAATAATTGTTAGATAATTATGTCTCATCCAGTGCCTATTGAAATGAATAGCAAGATTCTCAATGGACTTCAGTTGTAGTTTGATCAGGCCTGTTATGTTTACTTCTTGTTTGACAGAATCATATATTCAAACATGCAGTATAGATAAGGATTTTTTTTAATGAAACAGCAGAATCTTTGTGAAGAGAGACCTGTTCAGCAGACAAACTAATACACTTTCCTTGCACTCAAATAAAAATATTTGGGGGGTAAGGGGGAAGCAAGGGAAAACACAAAAAGTGAAGTGACAAAACTCCTTTCAGCTTCTAAGGGAATGGGGATCAGGCCTTTTCGGGAAGTGAACAGTCTGTCATCATTAAAAGTAACAGGGAACATTTCCATAAACATATTAAAAAAGAAATTTACCCAATAGTGGTGTATAGAAGGGCTACCAACAGTTATGCCACTGTATTGCCAGGATTACAGTGTTACAGTGGATTAGCATTACCTGACAATTTATATACATAATAGTGATTCCTGGAATTGGAAGGTTGTTGCTAGAGGGAATCCACCCACAGGAAACTTTTCAAAGCCCTCCATGATTATCCTTAACATACACAACTTTATTATTACTATGTCCTGATCTCTTTCAGCCACTACTTTTTGTCTCTCAGTGCAAAGCTGCTGCACCACTCTATCTTTATGGATGTTTCAAATGGTCATCTTTGATTAGAGAGAGACAAGATAGGCGAGATAATATCTTTTATTGGACCAGCTTCTCCTGGTGGAACGGACAAGCTGTTGAGCTTTACAGAGCTCCTCTTCAGGTCTGGAGAGAGGCTGAGTTAAATACAAGGTGGCACAGGTTTCAGACATGCAGGATGTTTTTTCACACCATGAACTTTCTTTCAGAGGAAAAACCTTTGCATCATCTGAACAGTTCTGTATAGAGTGAAGGATTGCACATAGATTTTTCTTCACTTCTCTTGTAACATATACAAGTGGATCACTATACAGGTGAAAGAAATGAAATACTGTGGCCCAAATTGTGGCCTATTCCATGCCGGCCAGAATTGCTGGCTGATCACTCAGGGAAGAACCTGGCTCATGCTTCAGTGGTATAGTGCAACAGGTCCACTCTGCACCTTTGGAAATCCTGCCCTTAATGTCTTGTTAAAATGAAGGTGATGTAGAAGCCAGTTACACTAGCTTAGATCTTCAATGTAAACCACAAGCCCATGCAACAAAAATCAAAACAAATACAATGAGGAAGTTCTCATTGGGCTGCCTACATTTGATATCCACTGATGAAACTATTTTGAGCCCTTCAGTTGCATTCCTTCTATTTAATAGACTAGCTTTAGTATGGTATTTGAGGCACGCCACCTGAGAGCAATCCAGAGCGAAGGATAAATGATGTTACAATGAGAAGGTACACAATGCTCTTCCTAATACACCATATCAGTTACACTCTTCCGTTAGCAGTGAATAAACAATGGGATGCTCTCCATTGCTGGCATATACATACTAGAGGACCAAGATTTCAGATAATCAATACAGCTCTCTGCCTGACCATAGATTTCATCTGCCTGAACTGATGCTCATAGAAGAGTGATGAATATCATGGATATCCTGTCTAATTATGCAGTGCAGGTCTCATGACGTATACATTCATGCTAATATGATAGGTTAAAATGTGAAAACACTGGTGTAGAACTGTGGTGCCCATCAGCTAACGTGTCAGCCTTGCCCTCTAACCCTATGACCTGGACTTTTTCAAGGTCTGTTCATCCATTTCTTTCTTGTTAACTAGGAGTAGCCAAAAACAAACACCGCAACAGAAAAATCCTAGTCTAATTTAGATGCTGTTTCTGCAATAACATGTGCAGAATATATTAAGGGCCTGATTCAAAACTCACTGAAGTCAGTGGTTAAATCACATCCCAGTAGAACAGTGATTATTGCTACAACAAAATATTCTTTAACTAACTCATTTATTCACAACACGTTTAGGAGGCAGTAGTAATAGAAACACAGATGTGCGAAATGTAAATAATGGTACACATGCAGCATTACAACAACTATCAAATATGTAGGCTGTCTGTAAGTATCTCTGTTTACATTTGTATAGAGACATGAATTTCCTTTTGCAACATCAGCCCAAACATTTTTCAAGCTGTGCCACTAGCATTGTTTCCTGAGATTTTGGCATTGTATACTGGGCTGTTCACCTTAGGTTGTGAAATATACATAAAGTAACATATTTACTTTGGCAGGCATCTCTTGGCTCATAAAAAGCACTTAGGACCTCATATAAAATAAGTGGTTCAGGGAATACCTTTCTTCTATGTAATTAAAACAGGTTATTCTAACATCCACAGCATTTTTCATCCTGCCTGTCAAGTCGCTCACTTCCTTTAGAATATCCTTGATTTAAACGTTTTCCATTAACATTATGACATATAAATAATGCTCTAGGAATGGCTTTTTACAAACAAATCTAGCTCCCCCTTAAATGTCAGTCAGAGTTTTTTGGTTTCTCCCCCCCACCCACAATTAACACTCACACAGTCAAGGCAATCAGGGAGATAATAGAGGCTATAAAAATAAAAACTCAATAATAATAATGGGGGATTTCAACTATCCCCATATTGACTGCTTACATGTCACCTCAGGACTGGATGCAGAAGTTTCTTGACACCTTAAATGACTGCTTCTTGGAACAACTAGTCCTGGAACCCACACATAAAATTTAACATCCCGGTGAGGGTAGGGGGACACCAAAGCAGCCCACCCTGGTAGTACTTAATTTCAGAAAGGGGAACTACACAAAAATTAGAAAGTTAGATAAACAGAAATTAAAAGGTACAATGCCAAAATTGAAATCCCTGCTGGCTGCATGGACACTTTTTAAAGACACCATAATAGAGGCTCAGTTGAAATGTATATCCCCAAATTAAAAAACACAGTCAGAGGACCAAGGAAGAGCCACCATGGTTAAACAACAAAGTAAAAGAAGCAGTTAGAGGCAAAAATGCATCCTTTAAAAAGTGGAAGTTAAATCCTACTGAGGAAAATAGAAAGAAGCATAAACTCTGGCAAGTGAAGTGTAAAAATATAATTAGGAAGGGCAAAAAAGAATTTGAAGACCAACTAGCCAAGGACTCAAAAAGTAAAAGTGAAATTTTTTTAAAGTACATTGGAAGCATGAAGCCTGCTAAACAACCAGTGGGGCCACTGGATGATCGAGATGCTAAAGGAGCACTCACAGAAGATAAGGCTATTGAGGAGAAACTAAATGAATTCTTTGCATTAGTCTTCACAGCTGAGGGTGTGAGGAAGATTCCTGAATCTGAGCCATTCTTTTTAGGTGACAAATCTGAGGAACTGTCCCAGATTGGGGTGTCATTAGAGGAGGTTTTGGAACAAATTGATAAATTACACTGTAATAAGTCACCAGGACCAAATGACAGGAATTCAAATGTGAAATTGCAGAACTACTAACTGTGGTATGTAACCTATAATTTAAATTAGCTTCTGTACCAGATGACTGGAAGATAGCTAATGTGATGCCAATTTAAAAAAAAAAAAGTTCCAGAAGCAATCCTGGTAATTACTGGCCGGTAAACCTAATTTCAGTACCAGGCAAATTGGTTGAAACTATAGTAAAGAACAGAATTATCTGTCACACAGATTAACACGATTTGTTGGGAAACAGCCAACATGGTTTTGTAAAGGGAAATCATGCCTCACCAATCAACTAGAATTCTTTGGGGGGTCAACAAGCATGTGGACAAGAGTGATCCAGTGGATATAATGTACTTAGATTTTCAGAAAGCCTTTAACAAGGTCCTTCACCAAAGGCTCTTAAGCAAAGTAAACGGTCATGGGATAAGAGGGAAGGTCCTCTCCTGGATCTAGTTAAAAGATAGGAAACAAAGGGTAGGAATAAATTATCAGTTTTCAGAATGGAGAGAGGTAAATAGTGGTGTCCCCCAGGGGTCTGTACTAGAAACAGTACTGTTCAACATATTCATAAGTGCTCTGGAAAAAGGGGTAAACAGTGAGGTGGCAAAATTTGCAGATATAAAACTACCCAAGATAGTTAAGCAGACAGTGAAGAGTTACACAGGGATCTTACAAAACTGGGTGAGTGGTCAAAATGGCAAATGACATTCAGTGTTGATAAATGCAAAGTAACGCACATTGGAAAATATAATCCCAACTATACATATAAAATGATGGGGTCTAAATTAGTGGTTACCACTCAAGAAAGATCTTGGAGTCATAGTGGATAGTTCTCTGAAAACATTCACGCAATGTGCCATGGCAGTCAAAAAAACTAACAGAATGTTGTGAATCAGTAGGAAAGTGATAGATAATAAGACAGAAAATTTCATATTGCCTCATTATAAATCCATAGTACGCCCACATCTTGAATACTTTATGCAGATCTGGCTGCCCCATCTCAAAAAAGATATATTGGAATTGGAAAAGGTCAGAAAAGGGCAACAAAAATGATCAGGGGCGTGTAACTGCTTCCATATGAGGAGAGAGTAATAAGACTGGGACTTTTCTGCTTGAAAAAGAGATGAGTTGTGAGGGGAAGGATATGATAAAAGTCTGTACAATCATGATTGGTATGAAGAAAGTAAATAAAGAAGTGTTATTTACTCCTTCTGATAACACAAGAACTAGGGGTCGCCAAATGATAGGCAGCAGGTTTAAAACAAACAAAAGGAAGTATTTCTTCACATAACAAACAGTCAACCTGTGGAACTCTTTGCCAGAGGATGTTGTGAAGGCCAAGACTATAACGGTTCAAAAAAGAGCTAGATAAATTCATGGAGGATAGCTCCATCAATGGCTAATAGCGAGGATGGGTAGGGATGATGCAAAACCAATCCTGAGATATCCTTCCTCTCTCCAACATTGCCTGACAGTGTTGCACATGGCTACTACATGACTACAATTGAATTCTGATTTTTGTGCTAGCACCTCACTTTAAGTTAATCTTTACGTTACCACATTGCTGAGCTGTACAACATGAAAAATGTTTGTTTGGTTCTACAAAGTTTTGTCTCAGCAGTATGCCTCTGAGTTCCTGGTTAGGAAACGTCGAGCCAATTCTTTTATGGAAGAAAGTAAGCAGGGAAATTTAGAAAGAGAATGCATTGAAGAACTGTGCAGTAAAGAAGAAGCCAGAGAAATCTTTGAAAATAATCCTGAAACGGTAAGAATTTGATGAACATGTGATGAATTTGATGGGGAAAAGTTTTGTGCAGAGGAACCTGGATAAAACCTGGAAATGCACAGGTTTCTGTGTAGCAGGGCTTAAAAGTATTCAGAGCAAGAGTGAAATTCTTCCATGTGCAGAGTGCCAGTCCAGTGTGTATACACATTACCTAATATTAAGGAAGACAGAGCAGATGCACATAGTATAGCTGTGTGCACTTTCTTTTGATTAAAAAAAAAAAGGCACAACTTGTAGGCTCCATTCTGCCAGCACTCCATGCATGGAACACCCTTTGGTTTCCAGTGATAATTCTGCAAAGAGAGCACTTGCAGAACCAAGTATGGCCAAGAATCTAAGTCTGGCCCTTGTTCTTCTGACAAATTGCTAATGCAACAATTTTTATCATAAAGATATTGAGCACCCTTGCTGAAGGCCTTTCCTCTAAGTATAAGAGTTCAGTGCCTGAGTTCATGCACAGCACACAATCTACAACGTTAAATATTTGAGACATTTGAATTAATTTTGTATTACAGAATGGACATTAATCAGTAAATATATAAGTCAGAAAATGAATGATCTTATTTTTGGTCCTAAATAAAGTCTATATTGTTCACATGTTCTGCATTTGATCAAATAGCACAGGATATTGGGCTATTTTGAGGGTTAAGGTTATACAGTTTTTAATTTTAAAAAAGTTATCACCTAACGGCACAGTATTATCAGTCATTTAGTTAAATAAAAAAGACAAAATATTTTCCCATTTCATTTTAAATGTATATACACATTCAAAGGCAGATTTTTAGCACCTGTCACATTTTTTAAGTGTAATTTTGCATCCAGGATTAATTTTGGGTACAAATCTTGCCATACAGGGGGAGATTTTCAAAGACAGAAAGAGCAGTTACTTGTCCAGCTTCCATTAATTCCCCTTTATGTCTTTGAAAATCTCCATCTAGATGTCTGAGGGTATGTCTACACCGCTGGCGGAATTGTCAGCAATTTGGGATCAATTCTGCGGGATTGATTGAGTGGCAGTGGAGACCCACTCAATCGAATCCGGAAATCAACACCATTAATCCACCCCCGCAAGAAGAGTAACACTGTGTCAGCTGGAGGGCATTTCCCATCGGCGCAACACAGTGGGCATGCCACGGCAAGTAGAAGTTAGGAAGTTGACGGGAGATACACAAGCTACTCTACATAGCTTGCGTATCTCCCATCAACTGCCGCCAAAATCTGCCAGCAGTGTAGACCAAGTCTAAATATCTGACTATACCTGCAAATCAGATCAAGGTTCCTTTGAAAAATCTGAATTACTAATCTTTTAGATCTGATCTGCCTCTAATGTGTGACTTGGACTGCCACTCTGTACAGGACTTTAAGACAAACACTACAAGGAACAACTTGATGCCTCTTGAATTTTGGGGCCTCCATAGCTTGCATTGACTTAGCAAAGCACGGACTGGCCTCTTTTCCCTCTCTGACAGGGAGAGAAATGATACTGCCTGCTGAATCCTAATCCCCTTCTTGAAGAGCAGAACCAGAAGGGAAGAGCCTCACCTATTTTTTTTTTTTTTTTTTGCCTCTCCCTCCCTCTGGTAATCTGGAGGCCTGTGTTTATATAAATGTTCTGTGTTTAAATCTAAAAGCAAGTTTTATAGAAGATTCCTAGTTGATTTCATATATGAATAATAATGTTAATTGATGGGCCTCTTCTCTCTTTCATCTCCTTTCACAATTACAGCACAAATGACTTTCAGTAAATACCTAGTCAGCATTTTATCATAATTCCAATTATCTTAAAATTTACTAACTTTCTCTTACTCTTTTTACAGGAATATTTTTACCCCAAATATTTAGGTAAGTACCAATCCTCCCCAACCCTCACCTTGATCCCAGATACCCCAAAACCACACCCACTTCATACTATTGCTAATTATTTCTCTTCTGATTCTGATGTCAAGTAGCCCACAAACTTCTGTACAGTTAGAAGCTAACTAAGCCATTCAGAATGTGAGATTGTGAGGAGGTGTCCTTCATATGTTGGCTGGTTTTCTAGCTCAAGCTGTGAGAACAGGCTCGAATGCTTAATTTCCGTTGTGGTGATTCTAGTCTAAATTAATGTTTGGCCCATAAATGGATTGTGTTGGTCTGTATTTACAGGCTGCCTCGGCTCCTATCGACCAGGGATTTTCAGGACTACTGATTTTATTCCAGGTCCCTCAAGTGACCTGAGAACCTGTATCAATGGTAAGCATTTGAGATATACATTTCACATACAGTACTGAGATAGAGTTATGGTATGTCTAACTGTAATACCGATTTGGGTTTAAGCATACACACCCCTTCTACAGAGCAGTTCACCTAGTAAGACAAAAGAAACTAGTAATTTAACTCATAATTAAGGCCATTCTTAACTTTTTATATTGCAGAAATTGCGTATTCCACAATATTAGGCTTCTGCCAGTTTTCACAGCAGGAGCCCTGCCATGCATGGGGCTGACAGTCTGACCCCAGGTGGCCAACAGCAGAAAATCATGGAAAAGTAATAATGGACTTTATTACCGAAAATAATAAGTTTCTATTATTACTTTCCACAACTTTCCATGGCATGTCTGCAATGCTGCTGCAATTTTTTGACAATCGTCCCGCATTTCAAGTAGGACCTTACTCATAATAGAGTTAACTAGAAAGGAAAATAACATTCAAAACCGTGCTAAATTTAGAGTTTATTCTCACTCTTGAGTAAGAAGCAGCCTATAGCTGTGCAATCCCCGAGGAGCTGTAGAAAGGACACAATTCCTCCAAAATCACAAGGGAATATATTGCATCCACCCATTACCAAATGTAGTGCACTCTTTCACGTGAGTCCAGCCTTTTCAGCTTATGCACAAGTTGTGCATAGCCCCCTACCTAGGTATTTTGAAAGATTTTCCAGTCAGAATATATATACGTATTCTGACTGGAAACTTTTTCAAATAATAATATATATATATATCCTTAAGCATCCGTCCCTATTTATCTCTATGAGGGCAAAAAAATTCCTTAATAATTACACTACACCTGCCACAGATGAGCATTTTTTCCAGATTACCCTGCTAATGAGCCTGAAGTCACAAATTAAAGCATATTCTCATTCATCTTCTCTCTTTCTCACTCTCATTAGAGGCTTGGGGGAGACAGAACTCTGCAGACCTGTGTGAACATTTTATGTTGCTGAACTCTTTCCAATAAGGATGACTAGCGTACTAGATATTAATTTTATTCCTCATGTGGTTCCACGTGGTAAAGTAGCAAACTCCAAAACAAAAATAAACAAGTACAAAGATTACTTGTATTTTCAAAAGCTTCCAAAGGCCAGATTTTAAAAAGGTATTTAGGAACCTAAATTACAAATAGGCGCATATTGGGATTTCAAAAGTGCCCACCTCCCATATGTTAGATACCTAGGCGCTTTTGAAAATTTCAGTACATACCTAATTTCTGCATCTTTAGATGCCTAAATTCCTTTATAATTCTGGCCCTTAGAAGCCTATGTCCTATTTTCAAAAGTGACTTAGGTACTTAGGAACATAAGGTCTCCTGATTTTCAACGAGAACTAGATATCTTATAGCCAGATTTTTAAAGGTATTTACGTGCCTAATGGGATTTTCTAAAGCATCTAAGTAGGTTAAAATCTTTAATAAATCCCACTAAGCTCCTATCTGCATCTTTAGGTGTCCAAATACCTTTGTAAATCTGGCTCTGAGTTCCAAAGTCACTTTGGAAAATGAGACACAGGAGTTTTTGAAAATTTCTCCCTACATATAACTTTACCATGTCTTTATTTTTATAATTTCATTTTAGTACATATGAAAGTCATATGGAAGGGGCTAATTGGGCTTCTGCTAAGCCTAATGTGGGCAAATGTAGCACAACTGCATTCTGCCAATCCACTTCCAACCAGATCTGTAAGCCTTCCACTATTACTGAAGTCCAAGCCTTTCTTAGCAAAGATATACATCAATGCAATCTGGAATGGTGGGCAAAAACCACCTGCTCAATTTGCAGTGACGTCTCAACAAGCTAACAAAGCCTCACAAAATCTTCAGATCATACAACAGATAATACAAAATACTCTCATTCCTCCTTAAAGTGCAAACTGTGAACATCACAATGAGTATTTTACAGTGACATAAAACTATAGGAATGTATCAGTTCCATAAATGTAAATAACTGGTTAGAGCTGGGATGTGAGGATAGAGTGAGGAAAAAGAAACAGTAGACCTGAAACATGGGATGGCCAGAAGAGTGAATCTTAAATTATGGTATTTAAGTATATTTAAGTATTAAATATATGGTATTTAAATTCACAAAAGTGAATTTACAGACTACAGGCCAAATTCACTTGGTATAAATGGATATATCTCCATTAAAGTTAATACAGATCCACCTGCTTTAGCCAGGCAATTTTGCCCTATTTTTTTATTGTACTATAATCAGTGTTGACCTTTGCCTCCAGATGTATGAATTTATGTACTGGGCCTTTCATTAAAAAAGAATGAAAAGGCTTGTCTCCCCTAATCAGACATGTTCTTTTCTAACAGACCAGGATATGGCAGCTCAGAACATGCATCTGTGTTGGTCAGGAGACAAGTGGTTTGAGAGATCTGGTATAGTCACTGGTGGTTTGTGAGAGGTGAGGAAGCAGGTATCATGACCCTCCCAGCCTTCCACTACAGTTGACTAGATCTTCATAGTAAATATCTGGGTCACTGCTATGGGGAGTTCTCATGGAGCAGGGTTTTGGTAGTGAGTGGGGGAGGAGACAATAGAAAGAATAGGGAGCCCTCTCTTCCCTCTCCCCCATACTGCCTCGGTGACACCTTTACTGTTCTATTATGGTCACCTTGCTTTTTTGCTCTTGCTCCAATCTAGTCCTTACTCTCTTATCTTCCTCCCACCCATATCCCTTACTCACGTCACACACTCCCTCATTCGTCAATTCACCCTATTCTGTCTTTGCTCACCCTCCCAATTCACCTCCTTCCTTCCATTCACCCACACTCACCCTTGCCAATCCAACCCATTCTCCCACTGGCTCAGAACCCACACAAGTTCCCAGTGTTCTCTCCCTTCTACCCAATCTCCTCTTGCTCAGGAACCCCCCTCCCTCCTAATTTCTCTCCATCCACATGCTTCCTGCCCACCCTGCTCAGAATATATACACCTGTTGTTGGACCTATGCAAACAGGAGGAGAGAGGTAGAAAGGAAAGTCTGTAGCTGCAGGAAGAATGTGTAGAGATCCCCCACAGCTTGCTTTTGTGTGGTTAATCTGAGTTAGCCGCTCATCGGCCATATTCCCTTCCCTGTGGCTGCAGCCTCTTCTGCCTGTAGCAGGAGTCACCTAGTTGCAGCAGGTAATACTGCATCCTGCAATGCAGCAGCCATGATGTAGGTGCTACACACTTTCTGTGATGTGGCTGACAGCTGGGACCTAAGCAGTGGGGCTCACCTACACCAGCCACCAATCACCAGCTCTCCCTGAATGTAATTGACAAATATGCAAATGAAATAAGATTATTTTATACTTTCTGCTTTACAATAGGCTAAAAAAATAGAACAGATTTTTTTCTTGTAAGACACTATGGCACCCAGTTCTTATGAGCAGGTTAAAGACTTTAATCATGAAGTCAATGGGAGTTTTGGGTGCAGAGGCACTGCGGGTTTGGGTCCACATAAAATGATGGTAGACATCCAGTTCACTGTTCTGAATCTTCTTATATAACCAAACCCTTTTTTCCTTCTCTTTCTATTACTACTAATCGTTTTAAACACCACATTTTAAAAAGCGGGCCTCAAAATGCTACAGGCCCACTCTCATAAATATGTAATCCCAAAGTAGGAGCAAGAAATTTGTAAATATAGGAGACCTAGAGAAAACTAATCTGTAAAGCTATCAGCAAACTCAAGCAAGAGCGAATTTATTAAGCACCCCAGCACGTTGATGTAAGGCAAAGAAAGCGGAGAAAATAGTCAAAGTATAAGCTTACCTACTTAAAGGAGTACAGGATAAAAGAATAGGCGCTGTGTTCTCTCTGCGGTAAAGTGGACATGTTGCACTCTGCTTTACATTTCCACACGGGGATGCACAGAGAGTTCTCAATTCCTCTCCATGCTCCAATTTTTTATTTTTGTAAGCAAAACAGGTGTTAGTGAAAGCTGCCAGTGGATAGCACTGGGAAGTGAAGTTTCCAGTTTGTCCATGGAATATGTCAGCATAGGCAGCAGGGGTGTAAGCTTCCCCACAAATGTGCCACCTCTAGCATGACAAAGGAATTGGTCTCTGTACATTTCAGACTTTGGCCTCTGCTGAGACAACTGGGATGATGATTGATGGTGTATAGTGTTCAGTAAGAACTGAACTGAGGCCATTCATTTAATTCACCTATCCCACTGAAGAGACATCATTTAGTAGTGGCTTGCTGATATTACCAACCTGGGCCAGATCTGCACCCAGTAGTAACAAGCACTGTATACCAGGCCATTCATTTCATAACTGTTTTCTCTTGGTGGGGGGGAAACGTTGCTGATCCATAACTGATAATGTCGTCTTTGGATTAACTGGGTACAAAGTGCCTTGTAAATTTTGAAGTAACTTACCTCTGGGCAGAATGAGTAGAAACACATGTGTTATCTAGATATTTTTTCTTATGTGGCAAACTTTTTCTTTCTTCTGAATGGTGCCTGTTAGAGAGGAGGAGGAAGGAAACAAGAATATGGGAAGGCTGAGCATAAAAATAAACTTTTTTTCCTGATCTTTCTCCACTCTCTCACACAGAAATTCCAAACCAATGTATCCCCCTGCCATGCTACGCCGATGGGTATATGGAATGCATCGATGGGCAAGGTAGATACGAATGTACCTGTAAACCAGGCTGGCAAGGAGAGAGATGTGAAGAAGGTACAGTCCATACTGAGACTATGATGGTAGTCATGATGGCTGAAATTAGAGCATTACTAACAGTACTGTATCTTTAAATAAATAAAGGAGGCAGCAAATACCCTCTCTTGGATTAAGATTTCTTGGGCTTTTTTTTTTTTTCCTTCTTCCCTATTTTCCTTCTGTGACATACCAGGGTACAATCCAGACCAATGCGTAACTGTGTCATGCCCTGTAACCCGGGGTGTCCTTTACAATGTCTAGCTGCTGTAGCCACCCAGCCTAGACTGCCACAAACAGCCTCCAGCATGTAAGTCAAGCCCAGCTATGTCTGCATGTGCTCCAGCCAGCCAGCCATACCTTGGCTCTTACCAGCCTTAAAGATTACCACAGGGTGACCCCAACACTCCTAATCTCAGATTATCCCCCAGAAATATATGTCCTGTACTACCCAGTCCTTTCCTGGACAATATAAGTATATTGAGTCCATTATTTCGTTATGGGAATTACATGCACACAACTTGTTACCCCAAATGGAGTTACCCAGACAATTCAATTTGAACACACTGGATTAAATAAAAAAATAAAACAAGTTTATTAACGACAAAGATATAACTCTTAAGTGAGTACAAATAATGAGAGATAAAAGTCAGACATGTTTGCAAGAAAAATAAAGATAAAATGCTAGTAGTGCCTAACTTAAACTATATTAGATTCAAAGCAAAGTTTTCTCACAACATGCTTTCAGCAGTCTTACTGACCAAATCTTTTAGGTCAGTACCCCTCCCCCAGAGTCCAGCAGCTGCTTCCTTTGTCTCTTTAGGTGTAGCAAATGTGATGGGAAGGGGGAAACAGAAAGGGGTATTTTAGGGTGTCTGCCCCTTCTTTTTATAGTCCTGTCCTTCTTTGAGAAGCATTTCCAGCTGAGAGCAAGACAACAGGCCATCTGTGTGAAAGGAAATTCCACACTGTTTCTGTGCTAAAATGTAGATTTTTGTCTTTGCCCCCTTCCAGCCAAAGAATGGCCACTTGAGTTGTTTACACCTGTCTGAAATGTCAGCTTGCCCTTTGTCTCTAAGGAACTGGTTTGACCACTGCCCAGATTTATCTGGAAAATGTAGTTTGAGTCATGATTTTAGCTTAAAACTTCAAATATAACGCTGCTATGTGCATTTTGCTATGATATTATTGATCAGCAAATTATGGGTTTTTAAATGACACCTCACAAGTCATGTCTTGTACAAAAATTATTATAATAGTACGTAGGGTGTGAACACGGGTATATTCTGTCACACCTTCTAGATATAAATGAATGTGAAGAAGACCCAGTAAATAAAAATGGAGGTTGTAGCCACATCTGTGTTAATCTTCCTGGAAGCTACCGCTGTTTATGTGACGATGGATACTATGTGCTTCCAAATAAACAGGATTGCAAAGGTAAGAAAAGACACTTAAAATACCATTATATGAAAAGAAATTATGTTTCAGTACTACCAGTTAGAGAATTTAGGCTGAACTATAGCTACTGGTCCCTTTAAATTTTCCCTTCCTATTTCGAGCCAGATTCTGCCATCTGATGCATGTTTGATTCCTATTGATATGCCCAACACACTTCATTATTAAGGTTGTGTAAAACATTTCTTATATGAACCCAGGCTAGTTAGTTGGTTAGTTAATTAATGAAACCAGGATTTGAGGAGTCACAAACCCCAGACTTAATCCAGTTTCATAGCCCAGGTGAAGTTTCTAGAATGTGAGGGGCCATTAACATTTTTAGCTGGAAACCCAGTCTGTGAAACTCCGGTTTTGGTGGAATTCCACTCTAAGTTTTGGTTTCCTTCACTGGGAAGGAAAATATTAAGGAATGCTGAAGATGCTCTTTATGGAGGGAAAGGCTTGTGTGGCATTGTATCGTTACAATTACTTGCAGGGTGAGCTCGAAGGCCTTTTCATTAACTATAGATTTAAGTTTTTATTTTGGAATAAAATTTCAGCTAAAGGGTATGTGTTAATATAGTTAGCAGAAAAATGTGATAGCATTTTGACAAGAAAATAGCTTACCTCATCCTAGTATTGCATTCCTTTACTATTAAAATTTTTTCTATTGAACTGAATCTGTAGAACCTTCTGGAAGTCTCCTTTACAAACAAACCTAGCAGGATCTGTCAAAATTGTGAGCCATTTTTCTTTTGCCCTTACACTATTAAGGCAGGGTAAATGTCATGGGAAAAACTTTGTTCTCAATAACACCTTTGAATTTATAGACAGGAATGAATGTATAGCACGTCCAGATATCTGTGGGACAGCACAGTGCAAGAACATCCCTGGCAAATATCAGTGTGAATGTGCAGAAGGCTACACATACAATTCAACTTCAAAAAATTGTGAAGGTAAAGGGATTTTTTTAAATTACTCCTGTGACAATTTGGGAAATCTGTCTATATGCAACTTCCAAATTCTAGATGATTTTATGAAATTATTGCATCATTAAATGCCTCCATGTATGTTGAATCAGACATCCGATACTGTCTCTCACAGATCAAGGACAATGGAGAGTTGCTAACTTAAACAGTTCCCATTCAAATGGGAACACTTTAGAACAACGGGCTGTCTAAAATTTAGGCAATCCAGTTATCCTATGTGGTTTGAAGAGAATGGGGTTTGGAGCGGTGGCTGTATAGACATACCCAAAGGCTGAGAAGCTGAGAAGGGACTCAATGAGACACTCAAAAGGGAATCTTTTGATTGTCGGATCAGGTGGAGATGAAGGGCACTGACTGCAAGGGTCAGGGAGAGATCCAGAATTTGGGAGGAGAAGCCCTGAGCTGGAGGAGTGAGGTTCAATAGAGAAGACTTGGAGCACTGGAAAGATACCTACTGAAATCCCAAAAAATGCAAAGGGTAGTGAGCAAACTGAGGAATGGCATACAGGTGTTCATTGTTTTGTATCTCTTTTGCTGTCTGAAATGAAAGTGATCAGTTTAGAAATGCCTCTGCAAAGACTATGTGTTATTTTCTTCAACTATCCTATGTCTCTGAAGGGGTGAATTATAAAACAGTGATTGACTACTCAGAAGACAGCTCTAGGGAAGGGTTTTGCTTAAGCTACTGGAGTGCCTTGGGAGATCAGCACTAGTCCTAAGGTTCTAGTACAACTGGGCAGTAGGGGTCCCACACTTCCATGAAGGGATGCAAGACAGAGAATCTGTCCTCAGAAGTGTGTCAGAGAATCTGCTGCTGGGGATAGTAGCTGGAGCCTACCCAGAGATCCTGGGAAGCTTCAAAGCACACAGGCCCAGCAAGTGGTCTAAACACAGTAGCATGGTGAAGGTCCAGCAGGGGGAGCTCAACCAGGGCTGTTACAATCTCTACAATGTATAAAAGGACTTTCTACATGCAATCTAATAAATGGAGTTGTGAGAAGGCGATTTTCTATTAAAAAACTTTCACTGGGAAGAGAAGAACATTTCCTTATGAAATGAGCATGTGGAAGAAAGTGCCCCTCCAGAGAAAGTTACCATAACTATTCATGCTGAAGATGAAGAAATATATATTTGGCTGCTGGTAGAGCTATGAAAAGGCACTGTACAAATATTCACCTGTGTAATTTGCTTCTTTTAAAAAAAAATTCATGAGTATTTGCAGGTTTGATACAGGACAAATTTGAATCGTTCTACCAACTTTAACGTTTGGAGTTTTTTTATTATACACTTGCAATCATGAAATTTCAACTGATGAAGAAAAGAATGAACATTTAAGGACTTTACCTTAGGAATAATTCTCCATGTTTGCAGTTTAACACAAACTCTTTCTAGCACAGGGAATTCTGTAACAACAAATGGTGATCTGCAGATACAGTAATTTTATTATCTCACAACCTAAATAAATAAAAATAATGTTAAATAGTTCTTTGCTAGCAGTGAACATTTTACTCCATATCTTAATGTGCAACTGGCTGGTGCCATAACTTTACACTCTAGTAAGGATTGTATAATCAGACATCTGCTCTCCCTGGCCCAATTACTGTGGGATTAAAGAGAGGATACTAACAGATTCTTACATCCCTTTCGAACTGTGTAGCTTGGGATACAAAAAGACAGTATGTTTCAATGAACAATCTGAAATACTTTCTCCTCTCCCTTCTGAATACCTTTGGGTTGTGGTGGGATTCTCGTTGTGTTGTTTTATTTTTTAAAATTGGGATCCTGAAAAATTGTGAGACTAAGGATATTAACAACAAAAGCAAAGTCTCACTTTCTGCTAAGAATGTAATGCTGCTAAACTTTCAGACTTGTTATAACCACATTAAATGGGTCACCGAGTCTTGTCTAAGGACAGGGTTGTGCAGATAGAGAGAAACTTAGCCTGTCTGAAGGTTGGCAACATGTATGTTTCCATTGTCACGTTGGGATGGTGGTGGGCCAGATTCACTCCCATGGATCAGGGAAGTCAAATTTACACACACACATGCTCTGCCTATAGTGGTAGCTGCTGCATAGGAAGGAGGTAGGATTCTCCTCTCCTTGTCCCTCAGAGAGGGCTGCTGCAATATCAGCATCTCCGTCTTCTGGGGGCTCTGTGAATGGAAACAGCTGTAAAATCCAGTCAGGGTTCATAAACATCCCACCAGTAGAAACTGCCTAGGAAAGGTACTGACTCTGCGCATCTCCCTCTGACCACTTGTGCAGCTGCACCAGCTCGCTACAGACACCCTGGCAAAGCAGGTCTTGGTGGAGGCTAGCACTTGCCGCACCACCCCCACCCTCAAGCAGACATCCCAGCTCTCAGGCCCCATCTTGCATTGCCAGAATTCAGGAAGTGAATCAAGCCTGGGGTTTAAAGCACAATAGAAGATATTTTAGACAATGACCTAGGCCCATGGTTTTCAACCTTTTTTCATTTGCAGACCACTAAAAAATTTCAAATGGAGGTGTGGACTCCTTTGGAAATCTTAAACATAGTCTGCAGACCCTCAGGGGTCTGTGGACCACAGGCTGAAAACAACTGACCGAGGCCCATTACAGTTTAACTTAGATATCTATCGCGTCTTCAGCTCCACACATTTTTATTCTTCCTGAACAGAGAGTTTCTCCTAAACAGACCATTGGCCACCTAAACACACAACAAAGACATTAAGATTGAGCATTTTAATAATATAGCACCTTTCATCCAAGCATCTCAAAATCCTTCACAAGAATTAGTTGTTTAGTCCTCTCAACACACCCAGGAAGTATCTGCCACATAAATGATGGGGATCCTCTGACGCAGAGAGGTTAAATGACATATGCTAGGTCACTCAGTGAGTCAGTGTCAGGTACTAGAATTGAAACCAGGAATCCTAGAAACTAGTTCGTGGCTCTACCCAATACATTATGGTCACCACTTTATAAAGTAGAGCTTATAGAGAAGATCTTTACTTTTTCTTTAAGCAACAGAAAATGAGATTTTTCATTTTTAAAAAAAATCTAGCATGCTACAAAGCCAAATCATGTTTTTAAAATATATTTACCAGCACACCATCATTTACTAACACTAAAAGGGTAGTGCATTTCAGAACAGGCATTGCAAAATTTCTTTATACACTGCCCTTAGCTCACCCCTACAGAACCTCTCATTTCACGAGAGATTTCACTTTTTTGTTTTCATATTAGAAATGTAACAGTTAAATTAGTCTTTCACACAATCTTTCTTTTCCAAGTTATTTATCTCACATAACCAACAACATGGAAAATGTGGTAGGTTTAGCTCCTTAATAGCCAAGTAGTTTTTGCCTCCAATCAGCTTGAGTTGGTCTCCAGAGACTCCACTTAAACAGTCTGGGTTTTGCAGCTTGGGAAGATTACTACATGTCATTCTCCCTCAGATGTGAGTGTATGGAACCGATTTTGGCCTTATGTGAACGGACTCTGCTCCACACAATTGCCATGTATACTATTAGAACTGTGAAAGTTCTATCTGACGAAGTGGGTTGCAGCCCACGGAAGCTTATGCCTGCAGAAATTAAATTTGTTAGTCTTTAAAGTGCTACAGGACTCTCGGTTTTTTTCTTTGGACTGTGGTAACTCTTGCAGCTTGCGAGACCCTAGGTGGAACAGAAAGTATTGATGCACATGTGGCAGGGAGGTAATTTATGTCAACTCCTCTCCTCTGGGCTGCTCTGTAATTCTCAGTCATGCAGCTCAGCTTTGTAGCTTCTCACATATCAGCTCAACCTTGCCGTGGCTCCCTGCACAGTACCCATACCAGACTTGCTGGGGTAGTTCATCCAGAAGGTAATGTAAATTTCAGGCTGGAGAGAGTCCTTTAATATTTTAATACATCACAGACAGGATTCACATTCCAATACAGAACTACTCTCGCCCATTGTTGTATTAACTTAATGTACTTGTCTTTAAAACATTAAATGATTATTCCGTCGAAGTCTCATGCAATGTGCTTCCCTTTCACTGCAGATGTGGATGAATGTGCTGAAAACACTTGTGCTCAAATGTGTGTAAATTCTCCAGGGAGCTATACCTGCTATTGTGATGGCAAGAAAGGGTTCAAGCTTTCTAAGGACAGAAAGCACTGTGAGGTAAAATTGCACTATGTGAGCTTGCTGGGGAAATTACAGAGTTGGATGTTTCTCCATAACGGGGTGAGGTAGATTAGGAAAAGTACTAAGAGACTTAAAGCCAGTTTCAAAATTGCTGGGAAAATGCTGCAGGCTTCGAGTTGGGGCACGGTTCACAAAGCAAATCCAGCACTTCTGTTCACAGGGATTTGGACATCATTCAGTCCAGCTTCAGTTCCAAGAAAAAGCATCCAGAGAAACCTGTCTCAGCTAGCCCTTTTCTGCACCCTGTCCCCCAAATTAAGCCCCATCTCCCTCCCCTCTAGAAGGTGGGTCCTCCTTGGCTTAGATATCTGCATGGGGCCCTCAGCCACATTTTCACATACTTCCCTGGTTTTTCTTGCTTTGTGAACCTCTTCCCCACCCAGTCTCACAAAAAAGAAAGACTCCAAGAAAAGATCAGTTTGAGTGGGTACAAGTTGATTGTTTTGCACAGCTTCAGTTGTCATGACTTAAAAGAAGGGCTAAGCAGCGAGTGAATAGTTTCACCAAGTGCTAAAAGCACATTTCACATCCAAAAGGAACTATTTTTAGATTCAAAGAATTTTCAAATTTACACTTCTTGGTGGAAGACACAGTGGGACTATAGAGGATTTCAATGAAAGCATTTTCTTGTGAAGGCTTTTTCTTTATGCTACTTTGGCAGAAGCGGGCAGGTTAGGACCTGTAAGTGTGTTCAAACAGCTTCCACCAAAAACAATCTCTGCCACAGTATGATGTAGTGGGACTTAAATATTTCAAAGATTAAAGCCTGCTATTGTGCTTGCACATATTTACTAGAAGTTTTGTTTTTTTTTTAGTTGCTAAGATTTAATGCTTAGACAACACAGGGAGTATTTCCATTCCCTACTGATAATAAAGTGAGAGGGCAGCCCGCTTTGTCCCCATTAAACATTACTCCTAACTCAGTTGTTTGAGAGGTTTAGTAACCCTTAGGACTAAGGCTAAAGAAGCTGAGTCATATGTTGAAACCAGTTGCAGATCTTTTAAATGGAATAAAATCTGTATGATCGTCACTATCATGGCATATCCCAAAGGGATGTATCCTCTTTGTTGATCAAGTGCCTGTAAGGACGCTGCCACATTCACTCTCAGCTTTTTCGCTCACTCTTTGTATAAAAAAATCCCCAAAAAACAGTGTTTAAGGTCCAATTCTTACATATACTATTGTAATTCAGGACTTGCTTCACTGCAGTCAATGGAATTGCTGCAGCATGAAAGTTGTGTTAAATTAGAACCAAGCCCAAAGAATTTTGGGAAGTGTAGCATTAGCCGTGAGTTAGACTATCCAAGTGCAATGCGTATAACAAACACAGTGTTTCACACCCAAACTCTTTGGTTCTGCTGCATCTGTGTAGGACGGATGACCTGCTGTGTGATTAAAAATAGGGGATTCAGTCAAAAATATGTTTCAAACTGTCTTTTTACATCTGGCATCATTGTGGCATGACAAGAGACACAAAAGCAGCAGTGCACATTGGGTAGTAGTTGAAATGGCAATATACACACATCTTACCTATTTATTGATATATTATCCCTATATACAAGGATCACTCTATCAACCACTGCAATACAGAGAGTATGCAGACTTCACACACAGCAACACTGTGCAACCATATAGGCCAGAAAATGAAGAATACCTTTCCCAGTGAAGACTGAAGTGAGTTTCCATAGGCAGAATGTAATTTACCTAAATTTGATTTTGGCTAGGACAGCAGGATTAACCTTACAGTCTCATATGGGATCACTAGTTGCGACTAGTGACCAGGCCCTAAACTTTTCATGTGTTCAGAGAAGATACCACATCACGAGACGTACTTCCCCTACCACTATGCTGTATATTAGTTCAGTTCTGCCTCAGAGAAAAGTGTGGTGCTTATTCAATCAACACCACTTTGTGTATCACCCTAGATATTTTAGATTTCACCATCCAAATATCAACCCAACTATACTGCTTAGATTAAGAGATCTGAGAATCCTAACATAGGTTGAAAGGAAATGGTCTAATTTTGGACTGGATGCCATGAGTTGAATATTAAACACTTCTATCTGAGCTGGTAATTGTATTGTAAATTGGAATCTACTAAGAACTGTGTTACAATGTTTTTAGCCACCCATATTTTTGACTTATGGATAACATAGAAAAACAAAATTGCTTTATTTGTACTGAGGTATTCAAATTATTCAAGTATAGTAGGTATCAAGTGCTTCAGGAAAATGTAACAAGCTAAAAGCCACTAAGAACTGAAGTTAATTTGTGAAATATCACTACATAAAGTTATAATATGGTGTTTTTTCCCTTCATTATTTCCAGGCTGTTCCAGTTTGTGTCCCTCTGAATCTTGAAAAGAATTATGAATTGCTTTACTTGGCAGAACAATTTATAGGGATCCCTGTGCTGTACTTAAGGTTTAGATTGCCGGAAGTCACCAGGTGAGCATTTGCCATTGATAACACTATGCATGGAAGTTCTGGGCATTGGTTTCCATTAATTCTCAGGGGATGGCAGAAAGACTGTGGATTGCATGAAGAAGTCACACATCATCTCACTGGATAAGACACCTTGGATCATCGCGGGGAGGACAAATAACTGAGGTTTCTATATGTTAGCACTCAGTGAAGGCTGGAGTGATCTGAAAGTGGACAGACAGGAGTGAGGGGCTTAGTTCCAGGTTACAGCACCACTTACTGATCATACTCTATCCTTGAGCCACCTCTTCAGTATAGGCAGCTTGGTGTGGCAGCTTGCAACTGCTTGTGGCAAAACTGAGAGCTCAGCAAGTTCCTTCCAGCCACTCATCAACTCTGCTGGATCTTTTCCATCAGACGGGGCAGCAGCAGCTGACTCATGCAGCTACATAGTCAGTGAAGCAGGCAGCCCATTGGTGTCATTTGTGGGGGAGACAGATTCCTCCTGCAGCTTCAGCAAGCTGCTGCTGCTGCAACAGAAAACAGTTGTATGGACACAAAAATAAACCTTGTGAGGAAGAGAATCAAAACAGGCCTGGGCCTGAGTGGGAAAAAGGTGGAAAATGGATCAAGGGGGAGAGGACGAAATATGAATTAGGTCGAGGCTCCAACGGTTTTTGGAGTCAATGAGATTTCTTGGGAGAAGAAGAAAGATAGTGTCCCACAATGACAGAAGCTTGCTGCCCCTCTGAAGGGAAGAGAAAAAGACATGGAGGATGATGGTGGATATGTAGAAGGATATTGCAGTTCACCAGGAGCCAGTATTGCCTATGACTCAAAACCTGCTCTGAAGAACCGTCATTGGTGGTATGTTTACAGGGACATTTTGATCCAAACACTAATATTTCATGGTAGGCAAATTTCTTATAGGGCTTTTTCCAGTGTGTCGTCATTGCTTTTTCAGTCCTTTACTAAAATCAGATGATGTTATAGAATTGCATATGCATCTCACAGCATGCAGTTGTATATCACAATGGTGAGCCTCAGATGATGGTTCTGCTGCTCTTATGCAGGACTTACCAGCTGTAGCGTGCTGTTCTCCAAGTACTGAGGAAGTTAACAGTCTCCTGAGCTTTCTCCCACAATGTTCCAAGCCACTGATGGAACACAGCATCTTGTTTTACTCCAGTATCAATGTGTAGGATATTCCCGGCAGATGTCAGTGTTCTAGAATAATTGCTAATGTTAATGAGCTCTATATTGCACTTCAGTTTGCTCACTGTGGTACTTGAAAATGCAATGTTGCCTTTGAATCACTGTATGAACAATTTCATAGGCAGCAAAAGCAAAAGTTGTTGCATTGGTGATTTTTAGTGTCTCAGATTTAGATATAGATCATAAATGTTAAAGGCATTTCCCTGTCTTTGTGCCCTGAATCAAAGCTGATCTAGTATTAATGCTCTCCTGGAAGATTTTTCCTAATATGACAAAAGTGTGAAAGTGTCCTTAGCAGCTGCGGTCTTAAATAGTTATCTATAAGCACACAGTAAGGAGTTTTGATAGAACCATGTTTGAAAGTCAGTGTGCTCTAGCGAGTAGAGATCTGGATTTGGAATCAGGGCACCCGAGTTCTGTTCCTAGTTCTACCACCCACCTGCTGTGTGCCTTTAGCAAGTCACTTCACCTCTCTGTGTCTCCATTTTCCCCTCACACCCTTCCTCTATCATATATTTAGACTGAAAGCTCTTTGGGGCAGAGAGCGTCTCATGTTTGTACAGGCCGTAGCACAACAGGGTCTCTGGGTTCTACCAAAATAATAATAATACCACCACTATTTATTATTTGTATTACTGTAGTGCCTAGGAGCCCTGGTTATGAAGCAGGACCCCACTGTACTAGACAGTGTACAAACAGAACAAAAAGGAGCTTACAATCTATGCATGATCATCCAAATGCCACCCACGTAGAGATCCAATTTCTTGTGACTTTCAAAGTCAATAACGATGAAACATTTACAGAAGATACTTTTTATATAATTTTTTTATGGCATTCCTCACCATAGTACTGGCACACCTCTCAAACAATTTACTTTTTTCTCACAGTACATCTGTAAAGTGAGAGGAATGTTATCCCTGTTTTGTAGATGTGGCGCTGAGACAAAGTAATTAGCCCTAGGTCATGCAGGAAGTTTGTAGTAGAGTTGGGAATTGAACCCCGAATTCAAAGTCCCAGTTTAGTACCTTAAAGCACAAAACCATCATCCTCTGGGTTCACATGAACAACATTCTATAGCTACTGGATTCTGCCTATGATTAATCATAGGGAGCCACTGGACCTGCTCGGATACAGAGTTGCCATTTGAAGATTAATATTTGCCTGTGTAACTAAATTATTAATGTATTGTACAGAGCTCTTCAATGTCTCATGTATCCTCTTCCCATGATTGTGATCCCTCTCCCATGACTCAGATTTTCAGCAGAATTTGATTTCCGGACATATGATACAGAGGGTGTTATACTATATGCTGAGTCCCCTGACAGCACGGCATGGTTCTTGCTTGCACTTCGTGATGGGAAGATTGAGATTCAATTCAAGAATGAACTTGGAACAAAAGTCACAAGTGGTGGCAAAGCCATTAATGATGGTCTGTGGCATATAGTAAGTTTTTTCTAATGCTTTATGACTTGTCGGCACTGTCAGGTGAAGCTGGGAAAAATTTTAATAGCTACTTTAAAAAAAAAGGTTTTAAAATGATTTCATAAATATCCCAGATTTAAAGGCTGTTTAAAAAGATAGCACTAGTAAACTTCTGAATTGCCTTGTGATACAAAGAGCCACTTTTTGACTGGGGTTTGGTGCCTATGCAGTAACACTAGTGCATGTATATATGTGTAAACATGTTTACTCTGACACACGTGGTCCATGGGACTGTTATTTCAAACACAACCATTGTTATTTTATGCTGCCCAATGCAGCTTGATCAGTTAAATTAAGGCTTCCTGCCTCCCAACTAAAGAAAATCTTACTTTAAAAAAAAAAAAAAACATTCTCCAATTCCTGAGTGCAGTGTGCCCCTGGCTACTCTTACTGAAGTCAGTAGGAGCCTTAACATGAGCTTTACTAGGAACAAGGTCTGTTCAATATATCTACTATGTACAGAAAAAGAACCCTATTGGGATTGCAAAGTCAGCCACTTAAAATTTAGGAAATGCCAGAATTAAGATTGCATGGACAACCTTAATTCTGGCATTTCCTAAATTTTAAGTGGCTGACTTTGTAGCCTTCTTCTAATGTACTTTTGATATGTAATTTGCTATGTGTTTTTTAGAAAGAAAAATAAAAACCAAATAATTTTATGTGCAGTAGCCCCCGATGCATCAGCAGCACATTTGAACTCAGTACTTTCAGCACTGTCTCTACCACTGAAGTGCTAAACTATGCCAGCCACAGGAATATGCAGTTTTCCTCTGTAACCACAGAGGAAGAGGCACAACCCAGGGATAAAGTGGGTTACAGATCCACAAATAGCCCAATTTATTGACAGCATAGCTAAATGTGTAGATTTGGCAGGTTCTGAGAGAGAGTGTGGCTAAGGTTGTGTCTACACAATAGCTGGGAGAGTGGTTCCCAGTTTGGATAGATAGACATTCATTAGCTCTTGTTGAGCTAGCTCACTAAAAACAACAACATGGCTGCACACCACAAACCACAGGGCAGGCTAGCTATCTGAGAGCGTACTCAGGGAGTTCATAGATACCAAGGCCAGAAGAGACCACTGTGATCATCTAGTTTGACCTGCTGCATAACACAAGCTGTTGAACTTCCCCACAATAATTCGTAGAGGAGATCTTTTGAAAAGCTTCCAATCTTGGTTTAAAACTTCTCATGTTGGAGAACCCACCCCAATCCTTGGTAAATTGTTCGAATGGTTAATTACTTCTCACTGTTAAAAATGTACACCTTATTTCCAGTCTGAATTTGTCTAGCTTTTCTTTGCTAGATTGACGAGTCCATTGTTAAATATTTGTTTCCCACGTAAGTACTTACAGACTGTAATCAGGTTACTCCTTAACCTTCTCTTTGTTAAGCTAAATAGATTGAGCTAATTGGGTCTATCACCGTAAGGCATGTTTTCTAATCATTTAATCATTCTCCTGGCTCTTCTCTGAACCCTCTCCAATTTTTCAACATCCTTCCTAAATTGTGGACACCAGACCTAGATGCAGTATTCCAGCAGTGGTTGTACCAGTGCCAAATGCAGAAGTACTTCTGCTTGAGATTCCTCTGTTTATGCATCCTAGGAGAACATTAGCTCCTTTGATCGCAGTGGACGTTCATGTTCAGCTGATTATTCACCACACTCCTCAAATTGTTCTGAGAGTCACTGTTTCCCAAGATAGAGTCCCCCATCCTGTAAATATGGGCTACATTCTTTGTTCCTAGATGTATACATCTACATTTGGCTATATTAAAAGGTATATCATTTGCTTATACAGTGTACCAAGCGATTCAGATTGCCCTGTATTAGTGACCTGTCTTCTTCATTATTTACCACTCCCTCAATTTTTTCGTCATCTGCAACCTTTATCAGTGACATGTTTATGTATTCTTCCAGGTCATTTGATGTTAAATAATGTAGGGTTAAGAACAGATCTCTTCAGGATCCCACTAGAAACACACCTGTACAATGCTGATTCCCAATTTACAGTTACATTTTTAGATTTATCAGTTAGCTATCTTAAATTCATTTAATATGTCCCATGTTAGTTTTATATTGTTCTAGTTTTTTAACAAATGTTGTGTGGTACAATGTCAAACATCCTATAGAAGTGTAAGTATATTACGTTAACACTATTACCTCCATCAACCAAACTTGTAATATCATCAAAAAAGAGATACCAAGTTACTTTGATAGGATCTATTTTCAATAACTTTTGTTGATTTGCATTATTACATTACCCTCCTTTAGTTCTTTATTAAATAAGTCCCATATTAGCCACTCCATTATCTTGCCCGGGATCAATGTCAGGCTGACAGGTCTATAAAAACCTGGGCATTCCATTTACCCTTTTTAAAAATTGGCACAACATTAGCTTTCTTCCAGTCTTCTGGAACTTCCCTGGTGTTTTAAGCTGTATCGAAAATCAACATTAACAGTCCAAATTTCTCAGACAGCTCTTTTAAAACTCTTCGGTGCAAGTTAAACCAACCTCCTGTATGTCTGACTTTAGTAGCTGCTTTTTAACATTCTCCTGATATACTAGTCAAATAGAAAGAGTGTTATCATCATATGATGAGACTATATCATGTTTTTCCCAAATACAGAACAGAAATATTTATTGAACACTTTGGCCTTTTTTCATTGTTATGGATAATTCTACCATTTTCATCTAGTAATGGTCCAATATCATTGTCAGGATTCTTTTTTGATGCTAATATACTTAAACTCCTTATTGTCCTGAACACTGGTGGCCATAGATTTTGCCTCATGTCATTTTGGGTCCCCTATCAATTTCTTACAATTCCTAACTTCTGATTTATATTCATTACTATCAACTTCCCCTTTTCCATTTGTTATATATTATTTTTTTTTAAAAATTTATAGCTGCCTATATGTCCTAAGCTAGGTTTGTTTTTTAACCCATACGGCCTTCTTTCTTCATTGTGACTTTTTGTGCATCTAGTAAAGTCTTCTTAAACAATTATCTTTCACATTTTTCTAATTCAGTTCATCCTTCCAGGTTATTTGACTCACAAATTTTTCATCTTTGTGAAATTGGCCCTTTTAAAGCACCACGTTGGGTAGGATTGTACTTGGGCAGCTGCCTCGAGCTGCCACCTGTGCTGCTGTAGCCATACTGCTATTTTTTGGCCTGGTCTACACTTACCTGGCGATTCAGCAGCAGTCGACAGGAGTTACGCAAGCTACGCAGAGTAGCTTGCGTAACTTCCGTCGACTGCTGTGCTTCCCTTCTGCGTGGTGTCTTCACTGCTATGCGCCACTTGAGGAGGTGGTTTTACTATGTCGGCTTCCTGATCGATTGAGCAGATCTACACTGACCGCTCAAATCGATCCAGAAAGATCGATCTGACGGCGGCGACTTTGCCGCTGTCAGTATAGACATACCCTTAGCATGCTAGCTCAAACAGAGCTGAACATACATCTACCCGTGCTGGAAAGTACCCTGCCAGCTGCTGTGTAGATGTATCCTAAATGGATAAGATATAGTTCTGACATATTACAGATCTGGGCTCTGTTTCCAGCATATGTAACCTTTCAGTGGGGTTGGAGGATTTGCTTATTTAGAAGGGTTGTGTATTGCACAGCATTCACTTAGTAAAAAAAAAGTGAATCTAGAATTCATTGTTCCCTGGTCTCCAATCCAGTGCACCTTTCCTTAGGCCAAAAGGCCAACAGGAGCAGATGAATCCATTTTATCTATGTCCCATCAGGAGGTTCAGTTCTTTGTGGCAGGCTGAATGAGATCCAGAAGAGTATGCTCAGTATTGATGGAATGTTGAACAATTTTAGAAGCAAACTCCTCGCAAGTGCTACTAAATATAATGCAAACTGAAAAATTGTGTTTTTCAATAGCTTATCATTCAACCAAACATAGGTTTTCATGTAGAAAGCGAGAAACACCTTCACATTTCAAATATTATCCTTCTACCCAGTTTCAAAATCATGAACACATTAGAATTATTAAAAAAAGAGGCAGGTTTCTGCGGTTTTTTTGTTTTGTTTTTTATAATAGGACATATTAGGCAACCTTAACACAAGGCTCAACATATGTATGTTCAACATATATAGTGCTATATATATATATTGTTATGTATTATTTTTAATCCTAGGTCTCAGTGGAAGAATTAGAACACAGTATCAGTGTAAAAATAGCAAAAGAAGCAGTGATGAATATTAACAGCCCTAGACATTTGTTCAAACCATCAAATGGTTTTCTGGAAACAAAGGTGTACATTGCAGGATTACCTCGCGAAGTCAACAACATTCTTATTAAACCGGTAACTTAAAAATGCCTGCTGATTACAAAAGTCCGCTGCTTTGTTTGTTTGTTTCTCCTTATATTGTGGTTACCTGTATGTCACTGGGAAGACAAAATACAGGGAACTGTGTGTGTAGAAAAAGAAAATGCTATTGGTGACCATTTTAATTTGAAAATGAGTACCCATGAAGCTTTGCAGTCTATCCATTTTTAGGTTTGAATTATAGAATCACAGCAATTAAAGCTGTCTCAGGTAATCGAATCCATTTTCTAGGGTCCAGTGCAGGATTATGCCTGAGTACATTTTCTAATCTTGTTTTAAGACTCCCATGGAATAAGACCACCAGTATTTATCTTGGGAGCATATTGTACAAATGTTCCCTTTCTTAGTGCCAGATTGTGCTCTAGCATTGTGTGGGTGTGGGGAAAAAAAGTGAAGGGAGCACAAGGATCCTTCATTTTTGCCCTGCCCTACACACTTTGCACATGGAGCATGAGTCCCCTGACCTTCCCTTCTCAGCAGTTCTAGTCCCTGCAGCAACCTCTTCCCTCAGACCCAGTAATGATCACAACAACTGGCAATCTGGAGGCAAGAAGTGAAGGGGCTATGGAGACTGAGCTTTTTCTTTCCCCTCCATTGCCCATACAGTATCTGTTCTTCATATGTCTACAGAATTTCTACCCAGCACCTTGCATGCGCACTAGAAAATAATTTACATTTGAAAACAAGCCAACAGTCCACTAACAAAAAAAAAAAAAAATGCTTGCAATATTGCAATTTTTTAAAATCAATTTTTGCTTGCAGTGTGAAAGGGAGGCAAAAGGGTAAAGCTCCTCAAAAAATGCTTAATTGTGTCTCAAATATTCTCTTAACCAATGTGAAATAGTTCTAGAAAAGTTGTTTGAGCTGATGGGTCAAACTTTCAGCAAACAAACAATATCAATAGCCATTGCCCCCTAACTATAGCTCATCAGACATGGCTGAACAGAAGAAGAAAGCTTAGCTACAGTGTGTTTCAACTTAAATTTTGAAGCTGTCTATTCTTTGCTTGCCAGTGGTACCAAATGGGGAAAGCTTATTGGCTCAGCTATGCTGACTGAAGCCTGAGCTACTATACATGTCATTTGATTTCAAAGAAAGGCAAAGTGAGAGGGTGATAAAATATCAGTGAGGTAATATCTTTTATGGGATCAACATATGATACCTGCCACAACAATAGATACAAAACCTGCAGACCTATCTTCTCTGCTACAATGATCAGTACCTCCCCATCCAACACACCTTTCAAAATCCATGGGTCCTACAACATGCCTATCACAATGCGGTGTACGTCATCCAGTGCACTAAATGCCCCCAATGATAAAAGACAGAAATACCATATTACCCATGGACAAACACTTATCACAAAATGATCACTTCATCTCTGACCTCTTAGTCCTCATCCCCAAAGGAAACCTACACACCTCCAAAAGATGAGCCTGGGAGCTTAAATTTGTAACTTTGCTAGACAATATAAATCATGATCTTAATAAAGGCACTGGATTGCGGGCTTATTAAAACAATCTATAACCCCACTAGCCACCCCCACCTCCCCATTTTATGTCTCATGACTGGAGAGATGTAAACTGACTATTTTACCTTGAATGGTCTCTTAAAATATGTGTTAACTACTTATGCTATACACTCTGTTCCACCTTTTATTTAGCTGTGACACTGTGAGGGCAAGTCTGCACTACAAAATTAAGTTGACCTAAGTCATGTGGATGTACAGGCAGCACAGTAATTAAATCGCTTTTGCATGTCCACACTATGCTCCTTGTATTGGTGGGGCGTGTCCTCACCAGGAACGCATGCACTGATTTAACTGTCGGTGTGGGGCATTGTGGAACAGCTTCTGAAAGCCAGCAACAGTCTATGTAAGCAACACAGTGTCCCCACTGACACCGTGTCAACCTAACTACATCGACCTAAGCTCTACATCTCTTGTGGAGGTGGAGTTAAATTGGTGTACTGGCTTAGTTACATCGGTGGGAGCTGCATTTTAGTGTATACACTGAGAGAGTTAGGTCAATGTAAGCTGCCTTATGTCGACTTAATTCTGTAGTGTAGACCAGGCCTGAGTACTTTTCCCAGACCTGAAGAAGAGCTCTCTGTAGCTCAAGAGCTTGTCTCTCCCACCAACAGAAATTGGTCCAATAAAAAATGTTACCTCACCCACCTTGTTCTCTCTCATATCTTGGAACCAACATGGCTACAACACTGCAAAAAACCATTTGATTTCAAGACAGCTCTGAAGATCAGTGCTGTAATCTATGGCATTGATATAATTCTGCCTGACTGTCCACCAGAAATAAATTGTCATGTCAAGTAACTCATTCACTATTGATTGGCAATGTTTCTGGAGCAAATCTGCATGCAACACACAAATCTGTATGTAACTCTTCTGCAGATTAACTCTCGACTAGATGGCTGCATTCGTGCCTGGAACCTGATGAATCAAGGAAATTCAGGCATAAAAGAAGTTATTCAAGAAAAACAAAGCAAACACTGTTTAACAACTGTGGGGAAAGGGTCCTACTATCCAGGCACTGGCGTGGCAGAATTTCATATAAACTATAGTAAGTATTTTTCGGCCTTCTCCAACACATCTTTATGCTGGACTGATGATTGAACTAATGAATGGCAAAAAGAGTATGAGCTTCCCTCGTGCACCCTTGACTTGGCAAGGTTCCCACTCACTTCAGAGGAAGTTTTGCTTGAGTAATGAGCGTAGGTTCTAATCCAACACGTTAACAGTTTAATTTCTGCGAAGACCTCTGTCAGGGATTATATCCTGCACTTGAAAGGGGAGGACTTGATCAAATGGGTCCTTCCCATCTTTCAAGGGTCTGATTCTGCTCCCATTTGATCAGTGGGAGTTTTGCTGTTGATTTCAGTGAGAGTGATTTGAGCCCTATGAGAGAGAGTCGTATAAAATTATATTTGAGCAAGATACGCTAGGGTGCTGATTGTGATACTAAGTAGCATGAAATTAGTGTGAAATTATGAAAAAAGCAATTCATAAATATGGGCATCCCATTTAGCCGCTGTACTTGCAAATACTTTAGCACTTGCGTAACTTCACTCATGTGACAATTCCCATTGAAACAATGGGACTATTCCTGTGTGTGATTTTAGATGTGTGTTTGAACTATCAGCCTTCTGTTCAGTAGCAAAGTTTTATGAGCAAACTGTCAGGCTTTTTCTGGCTTAACTTTATGAACAGTCCTCTTATGTATGCGGCAGTGAGAGGGATAACAAAAAAATAAAAAAAGAATCTCAGGAAGCTCAAAAGGTCAGGGAAAAACCCAAGTTTAAAATGTCTCTTTCTATATGTTTAATATGAGAAACCTTGAGGAAAAATAGAAATATAAAACTCAGCTTTTCACTGCAGATTTAGCCATATTTTTCATAGTGAGAATATAGATTAAATCATAGGGGAAAATGCTTGTAAATAACCTAACAGTATTTGGATGCTTTAAGATGATGTTTTTCTGATTCATTAATTTCATTCTTTTTTTAAAAACACAGATAGTCTTAGCAATGATGAAGAGTGGCTAATAAACATAACGTTGACTGTTCGCCCATCTACAAGCACCGGTGTGATGTTTGCCTTGGTCTCCGGCAAAACAGTGCCTCTTGCTTTGTCCTTAGTGGACTCCAACTCCCATAACTCACAGGTCATCTTACAATTATCATAGTAACTCTGGGCTAGATCCTCATCTGGTGTAAATCAGCATAGCTCTTTTGACTTCAACTCTGTCTTCATTCTCCATCTGTAAAATGGGACTAATACTAGTTACTTACTGCTTGTGAGGCTGAATTAATTTTTTACAAGGTGCTCAGATAAAACCATGATGAACTGCATAGAAAAGTCAATATATAAAAAGGTCTTGCTATCCTTGAATCTCCCAAGTGGTGGCAAGTAGCATGACAGAAGGCAGTATGTGCTTATATAATATGAAGGCCAATACATACTTTAAAAACAAAAACAAAAAAAATCAACTGCCTAAAGTAGATAATAGGGGTGAAATCCTGAACCCATTATAGTCAATGTCAAAACTCCCATCAACTTCCATGGGACCAGGATTTAGATCAAGATTTTTAACATGAATACCTAAAGAGAGGTTCCTGAATATAAAATTTAGGCACCTAAACAAGTGGCTTGGTTTTCAAAAGTGCTGACCACCACCCACAGCAGCTTCTATTGACTTCGGTGGATTTCCCAATTTCAAGCATCTGTTTTGAAAAACTTTGGCCATAATGTTTCCTCCAGTTTCTCCTTACAAATGTAAAATGCATAAAAAAAAGTAGGTGCTGGAAGTTGTACGTGAAATGTTTTTTATTCTGCTGCCTAGGAAGTCATTGTGACTATTGAGAACATCATTGTTGCCCGACTGGAGTCAGAGAGGTTGTGTACCCCCAGAAGAACACAGCTAGGACTCAGAGTAAGCAAAGAGCTGCTTGAACTGACTGCTGATTCACATACAGACAGCACCAATTCTGAGCAAGAGCAGCAACTATCCATCCTGGATCAAGCAATGAAGGGACCTATTGTTACCTATTTAGGTGGCATTCCAGGTGAATTTTATTTCCTTTCACTGATGTGAATGAATTAGCTTTACTCAGCATCTTGGGTTGTTGTGGTGGGTTTTTGTTTTTTTTAAAACACCTATTTTTATCCTTTTCTTTTTGTGTCAATCTGTATAAGCTTTTGATGCAGCCTGATATTTCAGTAGTATCATTAATGAGCTAGATTAACAGCGCAACAGCAGAGCTTCTTTCCAAAGGCCTATTTTTAGAAGTGACCCTAGGGCACCTATTCCCAGGGAAAATGTAATGTATTGTGGAGGGTTTTTGGCTTTTTGTTTTGTTTGCTTTTTTAAGAGTAATGAGTACTCCTGAAGTGCCATCAACTGGCAGAGTCAAGAAACTGCAGCAGCTTTAGATATTGTCAAAATCATCCAGTTAAAAAAAGAGAGAGAAATACAGGAGGAGGAAATGGAAAGTGTGGTTACAACAATCATGCTTTCAGGTGGTGGTTGACAAACTCCATGTTAGCAGGGTAATTTGAAAGTTAAGTGGGTTTAAAAGGCTCAGTGTTGTGTTTAAACAAATTGTAAGTGAATTTTCAGTCCTACAATTCCTATCTTGTGCAACCGGCACAAAACATATCTGAGCAGGCATGCTATATATACACTATAGCACGTGCACAGATTGGTTTCTGTGTGGACTATACAAGATGAAGCTTTGGATTTGGAAAATTATCATATGCTAACTTGGGGGAGAGAGACAGATACCTAAATCATAGGGTGCCTCTGAGGCTTAATTATTGCTGGTAAAGGTTTTTGACATCCTCTGGCTAAATGGGCTAAAGAGAAAGACAAAGTATTAGCTTCCCAAGAGATACCTAGAAGTTTGACGGGCAGTTTTGAGTTGGTGTCTATTTTCTGTGCTCCAAGAGGCATATCTAGCCTTTTTCTCTGTAGCTTCAGTGGAAACAGGGTGAGTCTGCTGCATGAAAGGTGTGGAAGATAGGGTTGCTAATTTTGGTTGGATGTATTCCTGGAGGTTTCATCACATAATATAATCTTTAATTTTTGGAGACTCCAAGACAATTCTGGAGGGTTGGCAACTGTTGGGCAGAAGGAAAGGAGAGGTGTATATTCCTTGCACGGCAAGGAAACTAGCTGTGCATGGAGTTCCTTCAAAGCAGTGCACAGGGGGTAAGTGGGGCCAGCACATGGGCATCTGGGATCAGGGAATCAACTGCTGCATCCTCTCCACCCTCCCCATCGCTGTGGAGGAAGCACATTAGCATTTCAGGCGCTACTGCAGCCTTAGGACTGCATTGCCAGCCACCTCTGCAACCTCCTGGCACGTAAACAAAGAGGAAGACATCTGTTCCCCACTGGTCTTATTGCACATCCTGGTGATGAGGGTGGGAATTAATCATAGAATATAGGCACAAAAGAAGGCTACAAGATGATATGGGTAGGGTATTTGTCCTGTCTTAACTTTTGAATATGTATGCAATGGATTGAAAACCAAAATTAACTTAGCAGTAGCAAACTAGATGGGTGCTGTTCAAATATGATCTTTACCATCCTCTATATTTAAACTAGAGAATACATCAAATACTGCACTAACATTAGTTACTCTGAGTGGTAAGCATCAATGTTTTAGTTGTGTCCACTCTATCTAAACAAAGAGATAAAGCCAATGTTTATTTATTAGTAGAGATCAGGAAGTAGACTACTTGAGCCACACAGTTCTTAACAAGCAAGTTTCAGCTAAAAGCCTTTTTTTAAAAGATAACTGATGAAGTGAACACAATTGCTATGAATTCTAAGGCATTGTCTACACAGTAAACACAGCTATTACAAGCACAGTGCTAACTGCAGTGTAAACAAAGCTATAAGAAATGAGATGTTGGTTTAAATCAAGTATCCCTATTGGCTAATGAGCCAACATACATACTTGCTATCCCACATAACTTAGTAGTAATTTCTCAGTTTTACAAGGTAAGTATCTTCACACTTGGAGAATTTGTACTGTGATCATCATTAAAGAGTCAGCTGTTGTCAACAGTTTCCACACAGAAGTCTCTGAGATACTTTCTTTCCCCCTATGTTCTTTGTTACTACAGTAATTTCCTCTTCTAAAATATAGACATAGGATGTTTTCAGATACTATTGCATGGTAACTGTTAGAAAATGTTAACTTGTCCATAGCAACCCCTGTAGGTGACCCTGAAAAGGTGATGGGATTACTGAGGAGTAAAATAGGGCACTTAAAGTATCCTTGTGCCGCCACAAACAAAATAAGCTGTAGATAACAATAAATTCTACATGTATTTAATGCAAATGTATATCTTATGGCTTTTCTAATTGGAATCTCTCTCTTTGCTACATTTTTCTCCAAAATAGCTATAATGCTGAGATTCATTTTTTTAAAATAATTCAGTAAATTACATTTTTTCAGTGAGGCATGTGGGGTTCTGTAATACCAGTGTGCTTTGCAGCAGAGCAATCTGAATAGAGAGGACTAGTCCTACTGGGACTTGGCGTGTAGACTCTCTAAGCACCTCGGCTTATAGAAGAGTAAGGTCAAGCAGGCAAAACATCTGTCAAAGGGTACGTCTCAAGGTCATCCCTTTGCGGTGAGGATGGGTGCCTTACTTACCTCAGATATTGTTCTCTGGGCAACAGCAATCCTGTGGTTTGGTTCTGGGGCATTGGGTGCATCCTTTTGGCTGTACTTTTTTAGCAGGCCCACTCTCTTCCGGAGAGCATATAAAGTAGTTCAAACAAAAGGAAAATATTTCTACATCCCTCACAATATTGGGCCTTCATCCTCATGCAAGGGAATGGGAAACAGTCCTTCAGGCCCCACAGGGAGTCTCAGCTTCCACTCTCCTGCATAGCAGAAGGCCAAGATTTATTCTTGAAGGTTACAACAGAAAAAACAGACCAGCCCGTCTCCTTCCTCAGAAGGCTTGGGTAGGCCACAGTCTCAAACTGTTCATCAATTAGTAACATAGTTAGTAACCAGTCTAGAGGCATTAGCTCTGCTTGTTTCAGAATGTCACCTCAACAGTGCTGAATTCTTCCTTTTTTAAGGGCCCTCCCCCAGGTCTGACAAGCCACACAGGTGCAGCAGGTTGCAGCTGATTGATATCACAGCAATTAACCTCTTCTTGGTTGGGGGGCACCTGCCCCACTACAGTGTCATACTTGCAAAGGCAATGGGAGAATCACAATCACTGAAGACTTCAGAGCAAGGCTGGGTGATCATCAGCTGTAGATTGTTTAGGGATAACATTGTGCAGGGGTGTTAGATGACATGCTTGAGATCAGCTTCTAGGCCAGTTGATTCTAGTTGCTAAAGGCGCTCAGATCCAGATCAAGGATATTTTAGATACCTAACTCCTATTGAAATAAGTGTGAGTTAGGTTCCTAAATATCTTTGAGGATCTAGATCTTGGATCAAATCCAACCTACCTCACAAACACTCTGTTGTACCCTATGCCTCACAGTAATGCCTGTTGAGCATTTGTAAGTGAGTAAATATATTGTTTGCTGACAGTACATCCATCATTGGCTGACTTTGCCCTAGTTTAAGCACTGCATAGATTAAAAATGGAAAGAGTGGGACTTTCATCACAGGGAAGTCACTGGAAAAAATAAAAAAAATTAAAACTAAAGTCTGTAGAGTTCCCATGTGTCCTCTGTTTTTGAACTGTGGATTGGAATCCAGAGCAGCTTTTTGGCCAGATAGAAAGAGATTACTCTAACAGGGAACTTTAAATCCATAAACATCTGTTGCTAGGTCAGGGCAAGAAAACTGGGGATGCCAGGAAATGTGGTATTAACACTCTCCGGTCAATAAAGGATGTATTATTTTGAAATCTTCCATTTTGTTAGGTTTTTGGATTAGAGAAAGGTTCTAATGCATATTTCAAATATTCCTAACCTTCCTCAAGTTTGGGAAGTTCATTTTAAACACTCAAACAAGGGGAAGAAGAGTCTATGAAGTCAAGTGAATTGTTTCCTATTAAAACTGCATGGATCATTGACTAATCTGAAAAGCACATAGGATATTGGAAGCCTTGGCCTAATTTAATTTAATGTGATTTTTGTGCAGATGTTCCCATTGGTGCTACACTACTGACGGCCTTTTACAATGGCTGCATGGAGGTGAACATCAACGGCAGACAGCTGGATCTGGATGAAGCCGTCTCTAAACAGAATGACATTAGATCACACTCATGCCCACTGACTGAATGAATTCTTAAACTAGCTTTCTTTCTTCAGATACAATTTGTGTAATTAGCCTCATATCATAATGAAACCTGTATCATTTTACTCAAGATGTTCCAGGAAGGATGTTCAACTGGAATGTTTCTATCCTCTTAATGTAGTATGGGAAGATAAAATAAACCCCACTTTTTCAGAGATAGAAGGACATGATGAAGATTGAAATCCTGTAAAAATATGTTTTTATCCATGTCAGTGATAATATCTTTAAACTACATTTAAAGATTTTTTTTGGGGGGTGAAATAGTCTTTTTTTCACCATTGATGCGGTTCCCTTTTTGTATTTTACTCAGCTTGGAGAGTCAAATCAGGCAAGTGTGGCTGTCATCAGTTTCACTCTTGGTTCTGATGCATTAGCCAAATGCGGTGTGGTGTTTGGTTTGCAAGTGCTACCAGCATGTATGAATCTGAAGAAAACTATTTTCATATAACTTTCTAAAATAAAATGTATGAAAATGTCTTAGCAGATTTTGGAAAATGTGTTTTTAGAAAAGTCTAAAGGCCCCCATCATTATACTTCTGAATCACAGCATTATTTTGGGGAGCAACATCCAAACCCAAACTTTCAGTAAATATCACATCTTTTCTTAAAAAGAAAGAAATGAGTGAAGTGGCTTTGTAATACATATACAATACTAAACCAACTTTTCAACTTGAAACCTCCATTTATAGACACATTTCAACTCATGTTATTCACTTCAGCAGAATGTATCAAAATGACAGAAAATGATATTCTATTACTCCTTAGGACAGACTAGATTAGGAAATTCTGCATCAACATTAAGTCTTTCCATGTTTTCCATCAAGGAATCCCAGCATTGTACATTAGGATTGCCAACCTTGCATTTTAATTTGTACTGACATGAAGATCTGAAGTTGATTTTTTTTTACTGACATGGAAAACGTTTTACTGACATCACCATAAACAATACAATAATGTCACAAAAGCATGTACTCGCTTGCATGAAACACCTCAGCCCCTGCTTTCCCTGGCCAAGGTGACAGCCCAGCACTCGCTAGTGACCCCGTCTGCCCCAAATCGTATGCTTCACAGCCCCAGCCAGCACCTGCTGGGAGAGGGTGCCCAGGGGCAAGGCAGGGATCAGTCAGTCATGTTGTGCAGCAGGACTAGGGCTGTCTGGCTGGAGGGATGGGAAGGGGAAATGGGGGCAAGGAGCAGGAGGAGGAAAGGCAGGAATGCTGGGCTGGGGGACGGTGGGGAGCGATGGGGAAGGCTCTGGGAGGAGCAGCAGGCTCCAGATGCAATGGCAAATCCTCCTGGGGAGAACAGAGGGGCCACCAGGCCCGCCGCGCATACCTGAGTCAGCTGGACATCTGCAGGACAGCGGAGCCCAGCTCAGCTCACTGCGCCGCGCCAGGTGGCTCTGCGGCTGCCCTGTGGTCCCAGTCCTTCCCTGCGCCAGCTCGGCACTGAGCTGGGACTGGGAGCAGGAGGGACTTGGTCTGCTTCCCCTTCCAGTTCTCTCAGCTGTCAGTCAGCCCAGCCCACCTCACTTGCCTCGGCCGGGCATCAGCCGGTGCCCCACCCACAGCAGGCTGGCGCCTCTGGTCCTGGGAATCATGCCCCTCCCTCCCCCCCACTGTCGGTCCAACTCTGCCATGACACTGCTAAGTGGCTGCAGCAGCAACAGCCAAAGGCACACAGGAAGACGGGCAGGCAGCTGGCTCGGCCTTGTCTGCCAGCGGGTGAGCGGGGCTGGGAGAGCTTGGTTGGGGGGGCAGAGGGGAGCGGCTGGAGGTGGCTGGCACCTTGTACTTCAGACTTCAAGCTGGCTGTTTCTTTATTCGATTCAGAGCTCCACTAAGAGGGACACACACACTCAGACTTAAATTAACTCAGTGCCATGCTATTCTCAGAAAGCAAATGCCAGCAGTTTTACGTGCATGAGTTGCACAGATGAAGCAGCATCAGTCAGAGTTACAGGACACCAAATTGGAATTTACCATATAAGCCTCACTGGCAAAAAAAAAAAAAAAAACAGACTTCCTCATTCATGATGAATCTCACAGTCCACGGTTTCCTAACCACTCCCAACCAGCTCCTTCATACATAAAGCTGTCAGACTAGTTCTCTCCTCAGGCCAATCCTTCAAAACTGGGAATAAAATCTTCATCACTTACACTTCTGGGAACCTACAGAGAGAGGGATACACCTGCATTTGAAAGCCGTATTTCAGCTAGAGTTGTTTGTTTATAGGAAAGGCCCAAATCCTGCAGTCATGGAACACAAAGCCATGTCTCCTCTCAGACAGATTAATAATCTGCGTTTTCTCCAGGAATTGAAATGAGGTCAGGTGGGGTGGGGTGGGGAGGGGAGTTTGGATGTACAGGGGAGTGAGAGCGAAGGTGGGCTGTAGGGCACCACAGTAAAAACTGAAAAATGTTTCACAACCGTTTTATTAGATTTAACTCCTAGTTTAAAATCTTATCACACAAATTAAAGTCGGTAACTCAAGCCTACCATGAAGCATCCTTCTTGGTTTCTTCTTGTAATTTTGCACAACTCTGTTAATGAACTTCTCGAATGCAGTGCGGTCATCTTTGGTGGCTTCTTGTGTGTCTGGTACTTCCCGTCCTTTGTGATATGCTCATGTGTAATGATATGCTCTGTAATGCGTAATTTTTTTAGCTGGCTTAACAAACACTTCTTGTCCTCTTCACTTAAGGAGTCAATATAAGTGCCTTAATTAGTCAATTAGATCAGTGCTTAATTTGTAATGAAACAGGTGCCGGGGATCAAGCAAATTTTTTGACTTCCTAACATGTGGCAAGCTCAGCAGTGCCGGGGCTATGAACTGCCAAGCCTAGAGGTGCCGTGGTTCAGCTCTGGCAAGCCCCTGCACAAATTAAGCACTGAGGGTGACCCTCCTCAATCAGGGCAGGCTATGTACAGCTCTGCTGTCCTTTACTTGTTCAATAAGGATAACATTTCATTACTCCTGTATTCAATGCTAAAGTGATTTGTAACCCTACACCAGCCCAAATTGATCAATTGGGCAACTGGGCTCTGTCTACTGGATACCAAGGCAGAGTAGGTGTGTTCATATAAATACAGTCTGGTGCTGAAGCTTTTCCCTCACACCCTCCGGCTCATCACTAGCTATCAGGGGAGAGCTCATTCAGACCTTACTTACAAATCATAATGTGAAATTATTAGGTTGGCCAACATTGCTGAAATGAATGTGCCAGTGCTGTCATAAAAAACAACAGCTGTGTGAGGAAGCTAGTCTTTGTTCCTGCTTTTCAAATCTATTACACTTTTTCATATACAAGTATTTTATTGTATACTCTTCATGCTTTTAAAGTGTGTATTAATGTTTCAATTTCAATTGAAATTTCCAACCAATGACTAAATTGGCAAAACTGCTTAACTATTTGATCACTCAGGGAGTGATGGGGGGAAATTGGAGGTATAGGGAAATTCCTGTTAACAAGGAAAGTTGATTAGGGCAGGAGGGAATCAGTTTTCTGGGAAGTATCCAGTTCAGGCATTTCCAGCTTCCTTAATTTCCTCTGAGTGGGCTTTCCCTTCCCTGACTCATTTTCACACATCCAGTAACACCCACTCTGGCTGCTCTAGCATTTTAGTCAAGCTGAACAAACAAACAGACGAGAGAACAGGCATAAGCAGTCACTGCATTTCATCTCCAGCCCCTCCATTTACAGAACTATTATCTATCAAAACACCTGTATTGGGGTTTACTTCCTAAGGGCCCAATCGCAATATATTTGATGCACCAGGATTATAAAATTTACTTACCAAGAGATGGATCATACCATTCTTACTTACTCTGAGAAGTATCTTAATTCCTCTGGGAATCCCAATGAAACAAATGGGGTTCCTTGTGTTGTGAGGTATTACACAATGTAATGTACCTCAGAGTGTAGAATCTGGGCCTAAGTTTTCAATTGTATTTTGCTGGCTGCTTTTTTTCCTGCCCTTAAACTTCACTTCCCACCCTGACCTTATTATATAACATTATGAGTATCTTGGACGAATGTTTGCTACGGTTTCCCACGGAAGCCAGTCTCAGGTCCCTCACAGAGTTTGAGTCAGCACCAGTTCTCATACTCCTGTTCATTGGTAAAAGGAAAACTTGAAGATCAGTTGAAGCCAATCCAGTGGCTAATCACCAGTCAGCTAATGACCCACAACTGTGAAGTGGCATCATGATGCAAAATTGCTTAAATTTCCCCAATTCCTCTCCTTTAAATACTTGTGGAAAAGTATCTCTCCCACCCATTGCACTTGCCTTATTTGGACCCAGTTCAGTAAAGCACTTAAACACATGCTTAGGTCCCACTGAAATCAGTTTTAATTATGTACTTAAATGCTATGCTGAAATGGGGGTTAGGTGAATCAGACAATCTAAACATGCCGTTAATTACTGCATTTGCAATTTAGTAACAAAAGCCCCAGAAAATCAAATTGTCTTCAGGAAAGTGGATATTACACTTGTTCAGCTTTCTTACTTCCATAACAATCATAGAAACATGAAATAAAAATGTCACTATGACAGACATTTATGTCAACATGTGTACAATAGAAGAAAAAGTTTTGGATTTTTTGTTTTATAAATCAGAGAGGAAATTAAGAAACAGGAAATAGTTAAGTCACACTAAATCACACAGGTTTCTGATAGGGACAACTATCGGTATTTTGTTTCCTTGTAAGGATACTTTAGTGCATTCTAGTCTTATGTAAAACTCTGTGTTTGATTTTTGAATGTGTAAGTGCCTTGATGTTTTAAACATGCAATAAAGAAGAATCTACAACTTTCTTTTCACTTCAAGGTGTATTTGCATATCTTTTATTAATTTTAACTATACACACCTTGTTCTAATGATCAAATGTCTTACTTAAGAGTCTGTGATAATCTTCAGTATAAAAAAAGTCAATAACTATGTTCATTTGATGTTCAAATATGAATCCATATTCCCTAGATCAATGGTGGGATTTATTCATGATTTAATATTGTCAGTATCAACTAAACAGGGCTGATGCAATACGCAAGAAGCGAGATTAATAAGAGAAGTTTATCAGCTTCTGTCTTTTCACATTTTGCATACAATATTTTGCACATTTTCTAGCACCTGAAATCCAGACAGGGTGTCTCATTCTCATTTATATTAAGGCCCCTTAATATCTACATATAGAATCACTTTAAGGTTCCTTTGCACTCCAGAGTGGTATATGTTGATCTTAGAGTGACTGTGAATCAGGCATATTGTTTCTACCTTATTTTATCCCAAGGATTACCACCGTCAAGGAAACAAAAGAGATAAGTCCAAACATTATTTGTTATTATTAAATAATAAACAACAAAAATAATAATTAACTTACTGTTCTCAGCAATCCCAGTCCAGATAAGCACTTAAGCATGTTCATAACTTTAGTGGAACTACCCACATGCTTAAAATTAATGTTATGCTTAATGCATTGGGGCTAGTTGAATCAGCTGTAAACCCAGAATGACTCCACTGGTTTCAGTGGATTTACACTGATAGAATAGAGCAGAATTTGGATCATGCAGAAAAACAGGTTGTTTTAAAAAAAATTACAATCCTTAAAACAATATTTGGTGTTAATAAATTAAGTACAAGAGGAGCAAAAGGGGAACAGAATGCTCTCTGATTAAACAGAAATAATAGGAACACTCTACCTTGAATCCTAAAACATAGATATCAACAGACAAGCTTTTCAACTGCTTGATGAGGACCTACAGCTTTAGCTGTTTTGGATAAAATTTGGACATTCCAGACACCAATTTTACATTTGCCACAAACACATGGGATACCAGAATGGCCCTTTTCCAAAATTTCATTGGTCATTTTCACCTTACAAAATGAGTTCACTAAGGAATACTGCTATACAGCTAGCCATCATGCAGTTGCTAAAAGGTTTGGAGGTGCCATAAGATTGACAGTGGTGGACAGAAACTGAATATCCAGCCAAATCACTTTAAGCACCTAGCCAGAGGCTGACCCAGGCAGCTCGCAATCTGCAAGGAGGCTACAGTTTTGCAGGAGCAATTATTTATAGCCACAGTTCATGTCATTTAGATACCCAACTATCTGATGTGTGGGTGCAGTCCTGTAATGTGCCTGCATGACATGAGCAGCATCCACAACTAATAGTTGCTGCAATTATTTGCTCTTCAGACTTTAGAAAGAACCTAGCGTGTTTTAGGTGCTAACAGAATCTAACTAGGGATAATTATTATTAGTGCCAACATATTGCAAGTGCAGAAAATAGGGGGCAGGTTATAAAAATCTGCACCTAAAGGTCTTAGTGAAAATATTGTGAGAGTAGGGTTTATACTGGTGTTTTAACCAGCATTTCCTCTCCACTCAGTGACTATGCCCCAATTGTTGATCTGGTCACCTCCCTTCACACTAGGATGGTTACATTGCAGTGGTGTTATATGGATAAGGGCTAAATCTTGCCCAAGCTGGTGCTGCAAGAGGGAGCAGGATGTTATCGTTTATATCACTTATATTTCTATAGCCCTTTTCTTCACAGAGGTTATCATTTACAAAAACAGCACAGCACTACTTCATTCAAAAGAAGTGAATTATATCTCTCTAAAAAGGTCAGTTCTACTAATACGTTCTTTTTGCCTTAGGGATCTGAAGTGCATCTGCACAAACTAATCACGTGGGTGAAGGTAGCTAAGTGTCCCGGACTATATAGCATATGTCCATGGAATCTCACATACACATCTTCCTCATATAGTTTTCCTGGCTATTAAAAGGCACTAAAATCGATAAGACAAAAAGTTTCTCCTCTGTAACAGGTCAGAGGCAAGTCATCTTTTTAGGAATTAAATTTAGACACACATTCAAAAATGCACTAAATGAGATCACTCCTGGCAGATTTTAACATCTAAGCTAATATCACTAACACTTACAATAACAGTAAATCATCCCATGCTGTAAACCTTCAAAGGCCACATACTGCTTTTGCATCAGTCTCATCAAACACTTTTTGATTTTAAAAGGTACTAAAAGATAGAAAGCCAGCACAGTTCCATCAAGACTATCTGAAATGCTTTCTGACAAAAAATCCAGCCTTCTGGGTTTAATGTGTATTTTCTACTAATTTTTTTCAACATTAAAATGGTCTTTAAAGTTTACAACTTACATTTTCCTACCTTTACTGATCTGTTATGTCCTCCTGCCCTTCCAATGTGGACTTCACAATAAGCACTATTATTTGTTTTGTCTATAGAAGGCCAGATTTGCACACCCAAGTCAGTCATGCACACTTAAATTTATGAAGCACCCATCATTAATATGGTAGCTAGGAGAAGATATTGGATGATATAGTCTCTGATCTGCAATGTGATCAGATAGCCAGACCCGCCAAACATCAGACACCTCGCACATGACTTCAATGGAAGGAGAGTAAGGCCAACGCTTCCCCACATGTCTGAGGTGTTTTCATATAAAGCAATGCTCTGCTTCTTTAAACCTATTAGAATGTTATACTTCAGGTCTGGGCTAAGAAAACATAGCGGTCCATGCTGGAACCACAAAGGGAGATCTAGTTGGCTTTTCTAGACAGTGGGCCAGATTCCCATCTCACTTACATCAGTTAAATCCAGAGTAAATGACTGCAATTGAATTACACAGCTATAAACCAGAGTAACATCAGAATCTGTCCCAAAGTGGTCCATCACCAGCGGGCACTGACTCGAGCACTGACCCTGTGTTCTGCCCTTGACAGGGAATGGAACTAGCCCTCATGTCACCAGTGTTATTGATGCCCTGCCTTTTCAAGTGAAGGCTGCTTTTGCAAGCATTTAACTTTGTAGACAAAGATTAATGACTGACCATCTCAAAAACGCTCCATTTGAGAAATTCATTTCTTTAAATAATTAATGGGGAAGAACAAACCTTCTGAACAGGATATGACGCAGTTACAATATTGCAGGGTTTCTTTAAAGCAATAATGAGGCATCATTCTTCTTGAACTCTCTTTGCCGTGAAGCATTTTACAGAAATAAAAGAATTCTGATGCTGACAATATGTTAAAAGGAGGGGTTGAGATTTTCAGATCAGGGGAGTTTCAGAGGGAGTAGCTCCAGCTACAGACTGTGTTCATAGGTGCCGGAATTACGGATGCTGCTGCACCCCCAGGCTTGAAGTGGTTTCCATTTTATACAGGGTTTACAGTTTGATTCAATGGCTCTCAGCACCCCTGCTATAAAAATTGTTCCAGCACCCCTGTCTGTGTTTGGAGGTAGCAAGACTTGGTGAGTGGTGCATTTGGTCCATCTGTGGGTTGTTCGTTTGACTGTTTGTTTGTTCTGTGTACAGGCTCTGTAGATGGGCTGCAGGCCACTGAGTAAGCCCTTGGAGCTTTGATCAGTGCCTTGATAAAGGCTGCGAGGCTGTAGCCCTTGGAGCTTTGATCAGTGCCTTGATAAAGGCTGCGAGGCTGTAGCCCTTGGAGCTTTGATCAGTACAGCCCTGCAAATCTGCGGATATCCGCTTTATATCCGTGGACTATTGTTACGGATCGTGGATGGATATTGATCCAAATTTTATATCTGGAGCCCTGCAAATCTGCAGATAACCATGGACCGTTTTTGTGGATCGCGGATTGGATGCGGATACAAGTTCCGTATACACTCAGGGCTCTACTGATCGGTCCAGCTGTTTGAAGACTCTGAGGGGCTAATCACTCCTTGGTGGTGAGGGGCGGAACTGAGCTAAGCTAAGCAGGGAAGACTTGATATTAAAAATCACTTGCCAGGTGAACTCAAGGACTGTGAACTGAGGGAACTACAAGAGTTTTGGAGGAAGTTGAAAGAGGGAATCTGAGAGGCTTTCCCTTCAAGTTCAGCACTATGTGATATCAAGCTCACTCGTGATGCAGCAGTGGTGGTGACCTGCAAAGGATGTGTCATGTTTTCTTTTCTACATGAAGACAGAAGGGATTTCCTGAGCATGAAATTCAAGAAAATGATCTTGAATGCTTATGGATCAATATCCTAACAAATAAAGCAAGATGGGGGGTATTAGCTAGTGTCTGCTACAGCCCATAAAATCGCAATAGGAAACAGGATGACCATTTCCTTACAAACCTATCTACAATGTGTAGAGAAAAACCCCGTAAAGTCCTGGAGGACTTCAATTTGAGTGCCATATGGTGGAGGTCTCATGATACTAGTACTAAAACATCCCTGGAATTTCTACACATTTAGATGACAATTTCCTAACTCAAAAAGTGTTGCACACAACATGAAGGAATTCTATATTAGACTTTGTCCTAACAGATAAAGAGGAAATGTTCACTGAACTAAAAGTTAATGCTAGTTTAGATATAAGTGATCATGGCTTGATCATATTTATAATATGCAAGCAGAATGAGGTCCAGTAATATCTAGACTTGGTGCTTTAATAGGGCCAATTTCACATAGCTGAAAACAGTTATGACCAATATCAGCTGGGAGGAAGAATTTAATCAGAAAACTCTAAGTGATAATTGGGAATAATTTAAGAACACCTAACTAGATGCCACAAAGGCCACAATTCTACAATAGAGGAAGAAAGCTGGGCCAGTTAAGAAACCAACCTGATTTAGAAATGAAGTAAAGGCAGCTGTAAAAAAAATTAATAAATGAAAGAAAGGGGAAGTTGACAGTAATGAATATAAATCAGAAATTAAGAGTTATAGAAAACTGATAAGGAAAGCCAAGGGACACAATGTGAAATCTATGACCAGCAGAGTTAAGGACTGTAAGGAGTTTTTTTAGCTATGTTAGAAAACAACAACAATAAAATCCTGGCAATGGTATTGGTCCAATACAAAATGGAAATAGTAGAATTACCAATAATATTGCAGAAAAGGCAGAGGTGTTCAATAAATATTTGTTCTGCATTTGGGGAACACTCATTCCATTCCACTAATATCTCTGGAAGATGTTAAACAGAAGCCACGAAAGTCAGACATTTTTAAATCATCAGGTCCAGATAACATGCACCCAAGAGTTTTAAAAGAGCAGACTGAGGAGTTCACCGGAGCATTCATGTTGATTTTCAATAAAGTTTGGAATACCAGAAAAGTTCCAGAAAACTGGAAGAAAGCTATTGTTGTGCCAATTTTAAAAAAAGATAAACAGGATGATGTGGGTAATTATGGCCTGTCAGCCTGATATTAATCCCAGGCTAGATAATGGAGTAGCTGATGCAGGACTTGATTAATAATGAACTAAAGGTGGGTATGTAATTAATGCATATCAACATCAGTTTATGGAAAATAGATCCTGTCAAACTAACAATATCTTTTTGATGACATTACAAGTTTGGTTGATAAAAATATTAATGGTAATGTAAAATACCTAGACTTCAGTTAGGCATTTGACTTGATGCTGCACGACATTTTTATTAAAAAAACTGTAACAATATGAAATTAACTTGGCACAGAATAAATGGATTAAAAACTGGCTAACTGACATATCTCAAAATGTAACTGTAAATGGGGACTCGTCACTGAGCTGTTCTGTTTCCAATGGAGTCCTGCAGGGATTAGTTATTGGCTCTAACTTATTTTACATCTTTATTAATGGCCTGGAAGAAAACATAAAACTGTCACTGATAAAGTTTGCAGATGAGACAAAAATTGGGGGAGTGGTAAATAATGAAGCTGACCGGTCACTGATTCACAATGATCTAGATCCCTTCGTAAGCTTGGCACAAGCAAACACTAGGTGTTTTAATAAAGCTAAATATAAATGTATACATCTGGGTACAAAGAATGTAGGCCATACTTATAGGATGGGGGACTCTATTCTGGGAAGCAGTGATTATGAGAAAAAATGTGGGGGTCATGGTGGATAATCAGCTGAACATGAGCTCCCAGTGTAATGCTGGGGCCAAAAGAGCTAATGCAATGCTGGGATGCATAAATGAGAATCTCAAGTAAGAATAAAGAGGTTATTTTACCTCAATAGATGGCACAGGTGTGATACTGGTGCCCATAATTCAAGAAGGATGTTGATAAATTGGAGAGGGTTCAGAGAAGAACCACAAGACTGATTAAAGGATTAGAGAACAAGCCTTATAGTGGTAGATTCAAGGAGCTCGATCTACTTATCTTAGCAAAGAGAAGGTTAAGGGGTTACTTGATTATAGTCTGTAGGTACTTACATGGGGAACAAATATTTAATATTGGGCTCTTCGATCTAGAAGAGAAAGGTATAACATAATCCAATGGCATGAAGTTGGAGCGAGACAAATTCAGATTGGAAATAAAACATAAATTATTAATGGTGAGAGTAATTAATCATTGGAACAATTTACCATGGGTCATAGTGGATTCTTCATCACTGACAATTTTTAAATCAAGATTGGATGTTTTTCTAAAAGATCTGCTCTAGGAATTATTTGAGGAATTTCTATGACCTGTTCTATACAGGAGTTGAGACTAGATGATCACAATGGTCCCTTCTGGCCTTAGAATCTATGAATAAGTGCAGAAAATTTAACCACATTAATTCTAAAAAAAGCTGGATAGCTAAATCCTCTGCAGTATTTTAAAAATCACAACCATTCACCTTAAACGATGTCAACATTATTTTAATACCTTTAATTCACTACATTTATCACAAGAAGTAGTATCTCACTTATGGATCTTTGCATTGCTGAGAGTGCAGCTACATAGCCAGCTAAGGCTTGAAAAGCTCATTGTCTCACCTATTTGTACTGTGGTAGTGACTTGACTCTTGAATTGGCTTTGGACTTGTAACAAGAAGTGAAGATACTAGAGTTCAGGGGGTTGTCACAATTGACAACATCAGCAGCTGAGGCACGCAGATGTTCCTTGTTCTGCTTTAGGTGTTAGTGATGTCACCAGCTGTTACTGGAGAAGCAGAGCAGTGAACTCTGATCTTGGCAGGTGACAAAGTATTTTAGTTCATCTGTAAGAAATGATGAACTGGCGTTTGCCAACACTTCAGATGTACTGCTGCTGCCAGAAACCTAAGATACTGTCGCTAACAGAGGATGAAATTGATTCAATCGGACGTACTTACAGTATGTTGCAGGGCCTTATAAACAAGGCAGTGAAACTTTTAAAATGGGCATTAGTTCTTCAAGAATATGCATAGTGAATATTAAACAGACCCCTGAAGCACTTTGTGTGTCTGTCCAGAATCAATTATTTCTTCTCCATTATGTGCAGTGATTTCCCACCCCCCTACACGCTAATATTGTCCTTGACTCTAACATTGCCCATGACTTTGTGTGTAGGCAGATGAGGCACTAGCAAGATACTGAAGCAGGGGAAGGTTTCAAAGGCACAAAAGAGAGTTAGGCACCTGTTACCCCAGAATTTGACATTCCTGTGTGTACGCCAGAACTTGACAATACTGCAGTCAGCCATTTTTTATGTTCAACCACTGCCAGCTAAAAACCAAATACTACATAGTGAGGAATAATCTTGGGCTTTTGTGAGGCAAGGTCAGACAGCTGCATACTTGCAGTTTATTAATCAGAATGGGAGGATGGAACAGAAAGTTATGGAAGAGAGTGAGTGAATAGCGATCTTGGTTTTAAATGCCCTGACATATTGTTGTTCTGACTAGAGATACTAAAAATGTTTTGAGATGAGTAATTTTGCTAAAATTAGGAGAATAGGTGACTTACTAGGAGTCACTATAGGTTATGTGCTTTGTTTGAAGTTAGCTGTACAAGATGAGGTGAAAGAATATGCTTCAGAGCAGTCCAAGGGAGCTTTTCTTCGGGCAAGGAGGTGACATCTAAACTCCCCATCAGCTGGACAGAAAGAGGGCCCCTGGAAGCTCGGCTGGTGATCACTTGAAACCATCTCAGAATGTAACTATATCTGGGATGTCCTAAACCTATTGCGTATGTGTGTGTGTGCTTATTAGCTAATCTAACATCAAATAAATAGTAGTTTTAGATGAAAGCACTTGTTTATATCAATTATTTATCAGATGGACATGCTGTTTTCCTACTGATTTATTCCTGACACCGTCTGAAGTGAAACACTTAAGCTACCACAGCTTTGAGTTCTGAGAAACGCAGCTAACAGATTGGGTAACATCACCTGCCATTAAAAGTCCATTTTCTAATTCCCTCCTAATTTCCCTTTGTGCCTTTGAAAATCTTCCCTGAACTTACTCCTGCATAGACAGCAGAATTCCACCAAGATGCAACATCTTATTCGAAGTATGGAAGCCAAAAATGTGAATTTAGGGTAATATTGTTTTACCACAGCAAAAATCTAGGTTATTGTAAGTTTAAAAGTATACAGCCTAAAAATCATCTAAACAAGGAAATACCATAGATCCCAGAGCAACATTAAACAGAGTTATGCTGCATATACACACTATTATTATTTGTATTACATTTATTTGTCTGGGACCTATTGTGCTAGGCACCATACAAACACACAGGGAAAAGCAGTCTCTGCACCAAACTGTTCACAGTCTAATTATTTTCTACACCTGTTTTTCAAGCTATATGCATACCTTAGCATTATCCCTGTTAAAGTAATAAATATGAACCATAAACCATACAGGAAATACATACAGCCTAGTTAAAATGGCTGCAAAAACTTTTGACTTTTGGTCCCCAACTACAAATATAAAGATGCATTAACACTTGTACTTTTTGCAAATGATACATATAAAATAAAATTTTCAAAAAGTACGAGTGTTAATGCTACTTCACACACACACACACACACACACACACACACACACACACACACTCTCTCTCTCTCTCTCTCTCTCTGTAGCAGTAAAACTGTTTGGATTGCAACATGTTGATGAAATCCATCTTCTCATCTGTGTGACTGAAATTCAAAAGTCCAGTCACTCAATCTTCCAAATATCTGGCTAAGACTGAGTGTTGGATAAAAGCTAGCTGGCCACTGATCAATCCCAATAAAACAGAAGTGATGCTGTCTGGCTGTGAGAAGCAAGCAGAAGAGAAGAACAGATGGTATTTGTCCATTTGTTTGAAGGAGTACACTCCCCTTCGGTTACAAAAGTTTGCCATCTGGGGACGCTACTGGCTCTTCACCTAGTTTGTATGTCCAGATAGTATCAGTGACCACAAGTGCATTTTCCACATTTTTAGCTAAGGGGTTGCAATATCTTCTTTCGTATGTGGATCTTATCATGGCTATCGATGTCTTTGTCATCTTTGCACTGGATTACTGCAATCAGCTCAATATGGGACTACACTTACATGGACACTTCATCTAGCACAGAGTGGGGTGGCCTGGTTTCTTAGCAATGTTTTCTGAATGGAGAACATTAAATCTGGGCTCAGGTCCATCTCAGTGCAATTCAACTGTTGTGTTTGATCCCTTTGTATCATACAATCCACCTCTCTATGTTTTTCTAGTCCCTCGATTTGTAAGTCTGGGTGGGGGTAGCCTTAGTACAAGGTCCAAGACCTAGGCATCTGCTTCTCCAATTGGACTGAAAAAGCATGGATCTGCATTTCTTTTAACTTTACTTCTGAGATTGCTGAATGTGTAATGCTTGTTTTGAGGATAATTACAAATTTCCCCATAAAGTTTTTTTTTACATTAAAATTCTGATATGTTTATCAACTTTAACTCCATTGCAACCCCAATTTTCTATAAGAAATATAAAACAAACTTGAGAGCCCCTGTCACAGATCTCATCGAGCACCCCTCTTACCACTCACCAGACTGCTGGAAAAGGAATACCAGCCTTTGGCTCTCTGGTTCTTTTAAGTCTCTGGAGTGTGAGAAGAGCCCAGGCCCTGTCCCTGTTTTGGGGTTCAGCCCCTCTTTCCAACACTCCCCCCCCCATAGAGTAGTGACCTCACAGTCTCGTATAGTTTAAACAAACCCTCTTCCCAGAATCCCATCAAAAGTGTGAGCCTTCTGGGTTACTGTTTAACTCTCTCAGGGGGCACATGGTAGTTGTAGCATATCACACAGACACCTTGCACAGAGTTCTACAGTGCTATTGCTCTCCAGTCAATCACATGAGAAATCACAGAATCATACACAAATAATAACCCCTACACACATTTCCCCTCACTCTACCTCATTCTCCCCATGTGAGTCCTTGGGTGACCATCTGTGGTCAGGTAGGCAGGGTCCCTTCCCTTGACTTATCTGCCTCTTGCAGTGTCAGTCTCAACAGGTGACCACAGAATCCTACCAAGTGACTTTGTTGCAAGGTGACATCTCCCCTGACAAACCAGTTCTCTTGGTTGAGAGCCAGTCTTTTGTCTACATTTCGATGGTTGGGGACTTCAGTCAATGATCCTCTTTGTTAGTCCTTTGCCACCCACTTTTGGAATTTCAATCCATGGAGGCAAAAGCACACACAGAAGGCAACTAGCCTCCACAATCAAAATGGAGTTTGCAGTCTCATAAAGATACACACAGTGAATTCATAATCTCACACTGAATTCATAAACTGTGCAGATAGACCCGCAAATCATCACACCTCTAAACCAAACCCAGTTACTCCAGAAACCCTATATTGGAAAAGGAAGTAACATTTTATTGAAAACGAGGCAAACAGCTTTCCAGAGCAATCACCAGCCAGCAGCTAGTCGGTCCCACTAGGACAAATGGGGAGAAACAGCCCCAAATGTGGATCCCACAACAGGTCAGAGTATTTGGATTTTTTTCCCTGTTAATTCTCTTTCCCAAACTTCAGCAGGTAGCAGTGGCAAGTGGGCAGTTCCAGCAGCAACTAGTCAGTTTTCCACATCAGGGAATAGGGTTATTAGCAGAAACAAAAGTGGCATAAACCCCACAGCAGCTAGCTAGGAACCCACATATATTGCCTCCATGGATGGAGTGGGACTGCTGTGTCTTCAGAGAAGCAGCAGCAGCAGAGCGTGTCCCTCTCTGATGCACTAATCACAACAATCGAAGCATGAAAAAACCAATATTTAAAAGCACAAAATTACAAAATCAGAGCTGACATGTCAACCAAACGATTCCCAGCCATAAAACCAACACAACTCTGGGAACACGAGTTGGATTCTATCCTTGTATTTGGAGCAGCACTAGAATTGATAATGTGTGCTGCTAGATTCCAGGAAGAAGTTGCTTGGCTGGAAGCTACAATAACTTTTTTTTACTGGTAAGCTGAGTGGATAAGATATTTGAGTGCACTGAGACCCCTAATTGTATTATTTTTATCCCTAAGAACATAAGAATGGCCATATTATATTGGACCAATGGTCCATTTAGCCCAGGATCCTGTCTTCTGAAAGTGGCTGGAGTCAGTGGCTTCAGAGGGTATGAACAGAACAGGACAATTATCAAAAGATCCATCCCCAGTCATCTAGTCCCTACTTTTGGCAGTCAGAGGTTTAGGGACACCCAAAGTCTGAGTTGTGTCCCTGACAATCTTGGCTAAGAGCCATTCATGGACCTATACTCCATGAACTCATCCTATTCTTTTTTGAACCCAGTTATAACTTTGGCCTTTACCACATCCCCTGTCAATGAGTTCCACAGGTTGACTGTGCATTGTGTGAAGAAGTACTTCCTTTTGTTTGTTTTAAACCTGCTGCCTATTAATTTCAGCAGGTGACCCCTGGTTCTTATGTTATGTGAAGTGGTAAATAACCATTCCTTATTCACTTACTCCACACCATTCATGATTTTATAGATCTATTTCATTTCCCTCCTTAGTCATTTCTTTTCTAAGCTGGAGTCAGTGGCTGTATCACCCAGTGGTGAGTCAGTAGCCATGTCACCCATTGGCAAGAGTCAGTAGCCGCGTCACCTAGTGGCTGGAATCAGTGGCAGTATCTCCCAGTGGTGAGACTCCACAACCACGTCGCCCAATAGCGAGATTCAGTGGCTGGGATTAGGAGAACTCGGGCCCACCCTGCTCCACCAAGTTCCAACCGAGGGACCAAAGAAACAATAATTCAAAAGGTGCAGTCTATGCCTGCTCCCTGGGCCACTTCCTCCTCTGGCTTTGGTTCTTCTGCTGGTGCCACTGGTCTGTCTTGGTGTGCCCCTTCATTCTCCAGAGGGTCTTCCTCTATCTGCATCGCCCTTGACCTCCGCGGTTGAGAGGCCTACAGCAGCTTGACCACAAGGTCTGGTCCCAGTCACTTGAAGCCTTGGTGACTTCGCTGCAGGAGGCTGCAACACCCAGCTGCTCTCCTGCTTGGTCCTCCCAGGCTGAACTGAGCTGCTCTTTTTTGAATTCTGCCTCCCCTATGAGCACGCTTCCCCAGTGTGGGGTTTGTGCACCCCATCACTATGTCTTTGACTAGTTGCTCTTCCCATTCTTTTTTGGCCTGTCTAATTATACTTTTATACATGACCTGCCAGCGTTTATGCTCCTTTCTATTTTCCTCAGCAGGATTTGCCTTCCAATTTTTAAAGGATGTCTTTTTTGTCTCTAATCACCTCATTTACTCTGTTATTTTGTCATGGTGGCTTTTTCTTGGTCCTCTTTTTCTTTTTCTCTTATTTGGGATATATATTTACTGTGGGCCTCCATTATGGTGTTTTTAAAAAGTCTCCATGCAGCTTGCAGGCTTTTCACTCTTCTGACTGTTCCTTTTAATTTCCATTTAACTAGCCTCCTCATTTTTACGTAGTTCCCCTTTTTGAAGTTAAATGCTACTGTGGTAAGTTTTTTTATTTTCCCCCCTACAAAGATTCTAAATTTCATTACATTGTGATCCTATTACTGAGTGCTTCAGCTATACTCACCTCTTGGATCAGATCCTGTGCACCACTTAGGACTAAATCAAGAGTTGTTTCTCCTCTTGTGAGTTCCAGGACCAGATGCCGCAAGAATCAGTCATTAATAGTATCTAGAAATTTTATCTCTTCATCCCATCCTGAGGTGACATGTACCCAGTCAATGTGGGGATAGCTGAAATCCCCTATTATTATTGCATTTTCTGTCTTTGTAGTCTCTCTAATCTCCCTGCGCATTGCCTAGTCACCGTCACCATCTTGGTCAGGTGGTCAGTAGTATAGTCTTATTACTCAAGCACGGAATTTCTATCCATAGAGATTCTATGGCACAATTTAATTCATTTAAATTTTTTACTATATTTGACTCTATGCTTTTTTTTCACATATAGTGTCATTCCCACACCAACATGACCTCCTCTATCATTCCTATATATTTTGAAGCCTGGTTTTACTGTGTTGCTTGATTATCATTGTTCCACCAAGTTTCCATGATGCCTATTATAACAATATTCTCATTTAATACCAGGTACTCAAGTTTACCCATCGTATTATTGAGATTTCTAGAACTTATAAAACTTGTCAATATTTAGTTGTTTGCCTTCATGTGATATAATTAAATGAGATGTTTTTTCATTGACTGTTTCTCTTCAGTTCCTACCTATACTTTATCAAATTCTATCCTCTCCTCTTTAGTGGGATCTAAAGTATCCATTTTAATAAATCATCCCCTAAGGGATTTGTCTGTCCAAACCATTTGCTCCTCTGCATGTGTTGGCATGTATTTCACTCTGAGCCATGAGTATGGGCTCACTTCATTTTAACATACTATGCCCAGCTAAAAACTAATTGTACTGCTGTATTCAGTGGGGTTTTTTGTGATATAGTTCTACATTATGTCAAGAGAACCTAGACCATATGCAGAGGCACTATCTTTAACATTTGCATAAAACTAAGTAAACAAATATCTCAACTCCTGTTTTCTCTCTCATATTGTCCCCAGGGAAAGCCTATCCACAATTCTGGCTTACCCCCAACCTCATCATGTTCTATATAAAAATCCTTCTGGCACCTGTAGGAAAGGCCCCTATCCATACCCAACATGGTCAACCACTCCCTTTGTACCCTCTCCTCCATCACTCTGACAAAACTCAGATGTTGGGGTTGATGACATCACAGAACTCATTCTGTTTCCATGGTACCTTGCTGAAAGAACTGCCACCCCTCCCCAAGACTATTTTTGATTCTGGTATCTCTGCTGAGAGGGGGAGTGGGTGAGCAGAACAGCCTGGCCCCTGCTTGCAGAAGGGATACTGGTGGCAGAGGCATCCCCAAGGGGAAATTCTGGGATCAGCTAGAGATGGCCCTGGACCAAACCCCTGGTCTGAACATCCCTGAACTCCTGGGGAATTTGGATCTGTATTTGAACTTCCTGACTCAGGCTTGGCTCTAGGATCAGGCAGGATCCATTGGAACCACAGTGAATGTGATGAGGCAGCAGGTCATACAGAAGGGAGATGAAAGAAGGGGTGGAGCCTGCACCAGTTTAATTAAAAAGGCTGAGTGGTTAGATAGGCACAACTCTCCCTCCTTGAAAGCAAGAAAGGAGCAGAGCACTGGAGTGTGGAAGTGACCCTGGGTGAATTAAACTGTTGATCCTATTCACCCTCTTTATGGGAGCAGGAGAGGTGTGGGATTAATACAATCACTTCATCTGTACTGTGCGAGAAATCATACCTCCCCACAATGCCCTAGGGCAGAGGTAGGCATGGAAGGATCTGCTATGCCGCTGGGGAGAACACGAGGCCTGGCTCTACCCCTTCTAGGGCTCTATTGCTAAGCACAGTGGAATGCTGCTGGGGAAAATCTGGAAGTCAGTCATTGCCATGATGTAACATAGGTTTGCAGGGAAGGCCTGCTCTGCTGTAGTGCTGCCATTTCTGCCATGGAGACCCTGAAGCCTGGATTGATTCCAGTATTAATGTTACAAGAAGACTCCTATATAGCCTTGGACCTTTGAGAATACGTGGAACTGATCTCATCGCCGGTGTCCTCCGAAGTTGTGCAGGGGGGAATGCTTTCCGATGCTGCAGCTCCTCTGAAGACCTTGCATGGAAGTGATATATGTGGATTTCTAGCTGGTTGCGGTGGGGTTTTGCCATTGTGGTCACTGCTAAATATTGTATTCCGCACTGTGGAATGCTGATCAGTGGCAGCTGGAACTGCCCTCCTGTCACTGCCACCTGCTGAGCTCTGGGGCAGAGGAAAAGAATGAAAAAAAGCAACACTCTGACTGCAGCAGGAAAGGTGCATTTGGGCCCACTTCTCCGCATTTGTCCCATTTGGACACTGACCAGCTCCTTGTTTGCTTTTGCTCTGGAGGCTCTTTGCCTTGTTTTCTATAAGATGTTACTTCCTTTTCTGTTGTAGGGTCTCTCTGCAGTGACTGTGGTTGGGATAGGAGGTCACTAGGTTGTGTTTTCTCTTTCCCAGACTACCACTGTGTTACAATGGAGCAAAGGCTGAGAGAACAAATTAATATTTTAGTGGGACAGGCAAATTATAGGGATGTTGTAATTCTCTCCAAAAGAAGCATTATGTCCAGCATGATCTGAGTTAAACTGAAAAGAAATGCAAACATGGTAAGGTCTGAGAATGCCTAGTGACAGCTCCTAAACGAACCCTATCTCTGTCCTGCAGTAAGTGACACCAGAAGGAAAATAAATGTGAAAAAACCTCTTTAATAATAAGCTTAATTTCCACTGGTATCACAAACACTGCTATGTATCAGTTTTAGTCGTACAGTTGTGCACGGCCTTACTTCAAGGCTGAGTTCATGCTCTTCGGGGCTTTTACGTGAACCAAATAAAAAAAATTGGTTCAGAGCATCCTAGTGCGAACTGAAACCCTGCAGATTCAGAGTTTCACATGCTGCATTGCTGTCCTGATTCTGATCAGAGTCAACACAGTAGTTCACTTCTAGCTCTAAATTTTGTGTGAGGGTCAGGGCTATCTTTGGTATCAGGCATCCCCAAAGTAACTCAATACAATATGCAGTCTCTTCTTATGCCAGTGCATGAGGTGTGAAGATAGGGTTATCACAATAGAGCAACAGCAGATAACATAGGTGGTAAATGCAATTTGACATGCAGGTCTGAAACTTTCCAAAGTGATGGGAGGAGTTCTTTGCTTCCCAAATTTGGTACAGCTTGCAAAGTCTGACAGGAGATGGCACAGGCAGCAATGTGTCCATCTCCTATGTCACCATAGACACTTCCATGTTCATAGAGGGACTTACCGTATTAGCCATGAAGATTTGTCTACCCAAATACTGGATCTTTGTGCCATTGGTCACACTGGTTATGTTAAGTACTGCACTTTGGGAAATGGATTTCTCTCGAGTGGACTATTGCCAAAGTCCATGGGTTGTTTTCTCATGCTACCACACAAGGTAGCATAAGAAAACAACCCATGGACTTTGGCAATAGTCTGCCTTTGGAGAAAGAGAGAATTCTGCTCCATATCATACTAAGGACAGAAGTCCTTTTCTGTGTCAGGACCATTCTTTTAGGTTTCCCATTCCTCACCCACACAGCACTTTTGATACCCTGATGAAAAGTGATCTTGTGGAAGCGCTGATATTCACTGTATGTTTTGGGTCTCAGTGAACGTATCTGATCTGCTCAGTTTACCAGGAAAACAATAGCTATTGTAGCTTCCAACCCAGCAACTTCATCCTAGAACTTGACAGCTAGGTTGAATTCTTTCAGGCCTCCACACCCTCAACATTAACAATTCTGCAACTGGAATTTAGTTAACAATTCTCTTGCTGCTCCATAAACCAGAAGAGAATCCAGTTCACAATTCAGAGCTGTGTTGTTTTTTTAAGGGTTGGGAATCATTTGGTTGACCTTGTGTCAGCTCTGATTCTGTAATTTTGTGCTTTTACATATTGTTCCTTCATGCTCCACAAGTTGTCATATCTTGAACAAGATGATACACACACACACAAAATCTATATTCCCAGACAAGAACTGCAGCAAGATGGAAGAAAGGTGGAGAGGTCCAGGTCTGAAAACCCTATTGTCTTCCCTACAGACTATGGGTTTTCTCAAAAAGCTGTCAGTCTATGAGAAAACCCCCTGACTGGTAGCTTTTCACCACTTACTTACCTTCTCAGAATATGCAGCCAGTCAGAGCTGCTGCAGTTGGCAGGCAGCGTTTTCACTCTCCCCCAAGGAATGAATAGAAGATTTTGGGTAGGGGAGGAGGTTGAGGGAGGATCTGATACCATTTTCACAAGAGGGTTGGGGTGAAGATGCAGCAAGAGCCCAGCAGCTCATGGTGACTCTACTCCTTCTCCCGCATCCCCTCTTGAGAAATTGGGTTGGTTCCTCCCCTCCCACTGTGTAACATCAGGCATGGGACTGTGGGACCCACACAGGGGCAGACCTGTAGCCTCCAAAGTGAGCCTTTGGGCATCAGTGATCCCTCTCTCTCTCTGAGGCTCCCTGCAGCAAATCCAGTGGCACCAGTCTGCTGTAGGAGGTTTGGCCTGGAGCCCTTCAGGGTGCAATGCTCTCAGCGAGTATTGGCAGTGACACCAGGCAGTCTTTGCAAACAAGGTCACAATGTATTTATTAGTCTCCTGGCACATAGAATCTTAAAGTCACTAGGTTAGCAGAGAAGCAAAGGACAAAGGCATGGTCCATACTGGCCAAGCCATTGTAGCCAGCCACACTGATATTACGGGATCTATTTTGTTCTTTATGTTTCTGCCAGTCCTAGGAGAGCTCTGTGTCCTTATTCCAGCCAACTGGTACCTTTCCCCATCTCCAGCTCAAGGCCTTTGCTCTGCTTCCCTTCTAAGAGGTGGTCGGAAATCTCCTTCTTCTAGGGTGTGGTTGTGAAGTATGAAAGTCCCGGCCACTAAGGTTCTCATTGTCTTTTTGGATTCTCCACCAATATCGGTCAGTTTCAGCCTGTCCTTTAAGGACCCATTCATTCCACTGCAGACAGCTATGTGACACAAACACCTCAAGTTTCCCATTCTGTCCCAAGAGCAGATTTAACCCTTTTTTACCATTGGCTATCAATGCAAAGTGCAAAGGGATCATAAAAATATTACCAAAATTCCTACTTCATCACAGATGGGGCTGGAGGTGCAAAAGTATTTGTTATCCTGGGATTAGGTGGAAGCCCTCAGTGCCATCAGTTTATGAAAATTAGTGTGATTTTATGCAAAATTTTTTTTTGGGTCACAAAATGTTGCCAGGTACAGAGGATGGATCAGTGATCTTGCGTAAACAACATTACTGGAACTATTAATTGTACTATCACAAAAAAAATCATTATAAAACCAGGAAATTTCCTGTGAAGGTATTACAAGAAATGCAGCTACAGGTAGGTCTGGAGATGCACTGGTAGGATCCCCAAACAGCCACAGTTCTTCCCTGCAGTCAGTGACACTGAGGAAAGGGGGTGGGGGAGGGAAATAGGGGGTATATAGAAAGATAAAGCTAATGCTGTTTTAACATCATATTAAACTTATGAGAGACTACAAATACCAAAATGCCTTAATTGAAATTATGTAGTTAGTACATGGCATCACTACAGGGCAGAGTTAAGGTTGTTTATGTGCCTTATCTGGGCATTTAATATTTGGATTGCTCTTACATTTAACTTTAATCTTAGAAATTCATGGGTTTATGCTTGGATCTGGGATAATTACACTATCCCTATAATACATTTTACCCTGAATCACGAGTATGTGTTCACACCCTTAACTTCATTTTAACATTCAGAGAGCACTTCAATCTCCCAGGACACTCTGTAAATGTCTTGAAAGTTGCCATACTTCTACAAAAAAACTTTAAAAACAGACTTCAAAGAGAAACTGCTGAGCTTGAACTGATCTGCAAACTTGACACAATCAAACTGGGTCTAAATAGGGACTTGGAATGGTTATCTCATTACAAGAAGTAATTCTCTCTGTTCACACATTCTCACCTCCTAATTAATGGTTGTGAATAGGCCTCAACTACTTCCCCATTGTTGTTCCTTAAACTTGGATATGTATATATATACCTGCTATCTGATTTCTATTCCTTGCATCTGACGATGTGGGTTACAGCCCACGAAAGCTTATGCCTGCAGAAATTAAATTTGTTAGTCTTCAAAGTGTTCAGGACTCTTGTTATTTTTTCATTGTAACAGTTTTCCTGGGACTATTAATAGTACCATTGCATTTAGGGTTTTTTTGTGTGTGATGTAGTTCTATATTATGTCAAGAGAACCTAGTGCATATGCAGAGGCACCATCTTTATCATTTACATTAAGCTAAGTAAATAGGTATCTCCCACACTTTCCCTAGGGAAAGGCCATTCACCACTTTGGTTTACCCCCAACCTCATCACATTCTATACAAATCCCCTCCAGCAGCTCTAGGAAAGGCCCCCTCCACCCCCAACAGGCTCAACTTCTCTCTTACTACCCCCTCCTCCATCACTGTGACAACAAGCTAAATATTGGGGGTGATGACATCACAGACCCCATTCTGTTTCTATGGTACCCAGTTGAAAAAATTGCCCCCCAGGGATCATTTCTCTCCTCTATCCAAAGCGATCGGTTTGATTCTGATTGGGTTGTAATAATGTCTGCAGTGGTTCTCCATTTGGACCTCGGGTCTCTCCTGGCACAGGGCAGCAACCAAGGTACAAGCCTGCATCTCCCTCTGCACTTTCACATGGGCTTTCCTAATCTCTTATTCTTTGAGAAACTGTCCCTAGCCAGGGAAGCAAGGTCAGGCGCTTCCTTAAATTCCAAGGAAGAAATATGAAGCGGTGCTAGATCACTGGCCCCTCAGGGTATGCTACACTGCAATTAAACACCTGCAGCTGGCCCATGCCAGCTGGCTCAGGCTCATGGAGCTTGGGCTGCGGGGCTGTTTCATTGCACTGTAGATGTCCAGGCTCCGTCTGCAGCCCAGGGTTTAGCACCCTGTGAGGTGGGAGGGTCCCACAGCTCGGACTGCAGCCCAAACCAGAACATCTACCCTGCAAGGAAACAGCCCCACAGCCGGAGCCCCACAAGCCCGAGTCAGCTGGCATGGGCCAGCCACAGGCATCTAATGGCGATGTAGACATACCTTTATGGAGCATCGGTTAGGTATGGCCACCCATGCCCAGTAGATGGGCAATCTTGAGGGAAAACCTGAGCAAGAGGCATAGAATTGTTACCCTTAATCTGGGATTTTCTAATCCTAACTAGACATGATGGAGCTCACCCATCACCCTTAGAGGGATTTATCCCCATACCTGTAACACAGAAATGTGTGGAGTTAAAAAGCAATGGGACCTACCTGCCCATAGAAGCAGAGGCCACTGGAAAGCAGCCCTATTTCTCTGTCTCCTGTAATCTGAGATGAGAGTGGAGATGGTGATCAGATCAGTCTGGTACTTTTCTACAGAAGGGGATATTGGGTGAGAAAGGCTTTCCCAAGGAGAAGTTGGGGGAATGGATAGAGATGGCCTGGACCAAACACTGGGTCTGAACGTCCCTGAATTCATGGGGAGTTTGGATCCATTGGAACTTGGGTTCAACTCTAGGATCAGGCAGGCCTGAATGGGAACCACAGAGAATGTGATGAGGCAGCAGATCATTCAGGGGTGGGGAGAGAAAGGGGTGTGGTCTCTTTAATAAAAAGGCTGAGCAGTTGGAAGGGCACAACTCCTTGAAGGCACAAAAGGGGTGGAGAACTGGAGCATGGAAATGACCTTGGGTGGATTAAGCTGTTGATCCTATTCACCCTGTTTATAGCAACAGTGGGAAGTGGGAAGCAAGGAGGGGTGGGGGAAGAGTTAATAAAAATAATTTCTTCTGAAGCATGTAGAAGTGATTAGAGCTACCCACAATGCCCTAAGGCAAAGTTGGAATTGGGGGCATCATATTTCCCATAAAGCCCTGGGGATGCCAGGGAGGAGGTTGGGGGGAATATCACAGATGCGTCCGGCAATACAGTTTGGGGTATTTTTACCACCCACACAACACAATTATTGACACAAATGCGAAGCAGGTTAATCAGCCCGTACCCTGGTGTGATCCAAGAACCAACTGGCAAGGGTGTTATGGGAATGCCCTGATTCTGGTATGTACCCTGGTCCCCATTTGTGTTTGTTTCCCCTTGCAGGCACAGAGATCCCACCAACTCCCAGTCTCTCCTCCTGTGGAGCCAACTCCGGCTGGACCCCTGCTCCCTGCCACTTGTGCAGAGGCGGTGGGGATGCTCTCAGGGTGTGGCAGGGGGAGGCCTATTGTCACCTGGGCCAGTACAGGTGCTTTGGAGACCTGCCCTTGTACAACTGCCATGGAGGCGCAGTGAAAGGCCTCCCGCTACCAGGCACCAAGAGGCTCCATGCTTACGTGGAACCTGACACTGAACCTGAGGGCAGCCCAACCCCCAAGAAGAGGAGACTCATGGTATTAGGGGCCTGGCTTCCTGGTGGCCTTCCCAGGCCAGAGAGAGCTCCCAGGTACTGAAGGTGGAGATGTTAGACACCAAAGTCTCCTCCCTGGCCTCAAACACCTCATTGTGGCCAATCCCCACCTCTGCCCCTTAAAACCAGCCCTTTTTTCCTTGTCCATCCACCACGGAGGCTCTTTCCCCACCCATCTCTCATGCCAGCCTCCTCAGCCTCAATTCCTCCAGTTTAACCCCTAAAACCAGTCCATCTCTGTGGCTCCTTCACCATTCCCTTCTGCCAGCCCCATACATGTCTCCTTCCTTGGTCCACCTCCCAAAGCCAGCCCTGAAACGGGGCTCCTCTCCTTCCTCTGCACTAACCACAATCTCTATTGGAGTCTCCTCTTCTCCCAGCCTCCTCAGGTTCTCCTGCGCCTCCATATGCTGAAACATCAGGCCTTTTGGGAGTTTTCTCTCCTGCCACACCCCTCACATTATCTCCTCTTCCCCACTGCTGTCAGTAACACCAGGCTACTCAAAGCAGGGACCAGAGTGCCGCCCCAGGAGATCATCATTGCTAGGGACCAGATGAGGGGGGTATGTTGCTGCTGCTGCTATGGAGACCTTGAGGCCTGGCTTCATCCCTAAATGTAACATCAATGCCAAGTAGCCGTACAGCCCTGAAAGGAGAAAATCTCTGCAGATAATCCAGAGAGCTTGATTTCTGGTCCCATCTCCCAAATTAATCAATGTCAGGTTTCTGCATAGATCAGCAGAGGGACACTTTACTTCTGCCGAGTGGCTCCTCTATAGATTGACTTGGAGGGATGAACTGGTGCCGCTACTGGGGAGAACATGAGGCCTGCCTCTACCCCTCCTAGTGCTCAATAGCGTAGCAGAGAGGGACACTCTGTTACTGGGGAGAATCTAAATCCAGAATTCATTCATTGCCATGATGCAGTACAGCCATGCAGGGAAGGATGCTCTGCTACGGTGCTGCCACAGGGACCATGCCACCTCAACATGAACATTACTGCCGGACTCCTCTATAGCCCTACAGGGAAGGATATTCGCCTGCTGTGAACTCCCTGAGGTCCAGTTCTAGGGGTGCAGGAGATCTAATTGCTGGGGTCCTCCCTAGTCTTGTAGGGAAGGAAATTCTGTGCTGCTGCTGTTGTTTCTCTGAAGACTGCAGTCTGGCTCCATTATATAGAAGTCATATCTGTGGGTTCCTAACTGGCTGTTGTGGCATTTGTGCTACTGTGGTAATGCTCATTACCCCATTCCCCACTGTGGATCATTGACTGGCTGCTGCTGGAACTGTCCCCTTGCTCCTCCTACCTGCCAAGGCTTGGGGCAGAGGAGGAGAATTATGCATCTATAGATATAGCTCCAATATAAAATCTCCAACACTGACTTTGCTAGAAAAGCCACATTTGGTACTTGCTCCTCCCCACCTGTCCCAGTGGGACATTGAGCAGCTGCTTGTTTGTTACTACTCTGGAAAACCCTTTGCCTTGTTTTCAGTAAAATGTCACTTCGTTTTCTACTGTAGGGTCTCTGAAGTGACTGTGTTTGGGTCAGGGGTTTCCAGTTTGTGTTCTCTACTTCTACTTCTTTACTGAATTACCAGGGGGTAAAGTTTGAGAACTAATCATTAATTTAGGGGGAAAACAAAAATGATAGGCAGGAAGCATTACTTCCTAGCAAGTTCAGAGTTAAACAAACTGAAAAGCAAACGCTAACATGTTAATGTCTGGAAATACCCAGTACAAGCCCCCAACGGACCCTAACTGCACTGCAGTGAAAGATGTCAAGAGGAAAAAACTGTCTTAAATATCACTTTAATCTTATCTGAGATCACAAACACTGCTATGCATTGATCTTAATTGTATGATTGGTGCATGGCATCATTACAGGGCAGAGTTCATGTTCTTCTGAGGGTTTACATGTACCAAATCCGATAAAAAATTGGCTCACACTGTCTTAGTGTGAACTGAAACCAGGGAGTATCAGAGTTTCACACGGTGCATTGCTGGCCTAGTTCCTGGTCAGTCGTTGGAGTATTTAACTTTCTGTTTTAAATTTCTGATGAGGGTCAGAACTATACTTTGTGGCAGGGGTCCTGAGAAATCATTCAATACGCTCAACAATACTCAGGCTTTCCTTCTCCCACTACCCAAGTGTGAAGATTGGGGATCAGGATGACATAGGTGGTCAATGCATTTGACAGCTGAGTCTGTAATGCTTTCTAAAGTGAGGGGCTCTCTACTTCCCAAAGTTGGGGCTGTGACACTGGCAGGCCAGATGTCAGCTCTTGCCCAGGCTGCAGGCATTAGCTAAGAACTGACAACCTCGTAGCTGGAGGCCAGACCAGGTCACCTGTATATTACTTTTGTTCAAAATAGGTATTAGTCTTATCAAAATGTATTTAGTGTTTAGACTCTATGAAATGCTTGTAAGTTGCTACATGTATTAATCTCTCTTATAATATCTATATTATGAGGTGATATTTAAGTGTTTGCTCTGAAACAGTAAACCCCCCAAGTCAGGAGAGAAGCATTACCAAAAGTGAAATACTAGTTTGCCACAGGAGCTGCTATTTCCTGCCCAACAAAAGAAGATCCATAGACACCAGACAAATCATTGTGGAACATTAGTGGACAAAAGACTTTGTTGATTACTCCCTCCCATGAAGAGGAGATGTGCACATGGATTTGACCCATCATCTTGAACTCTGGGGGAAGGGAATAAAAATTCCTGACAAGAAGAAACTGCATCTTTTGACTATTTGAACTCTGAAGGGCCAGAGACTCTAAAAAGAAGCTAGTGATCCTAAGGGGCTGCTTTGTGGGTCTGCCCTGAAAGACACTTTGACTAGACAGATCACTACAACTCTATTATTCTTAGGATTTAGATGGTAACTCATTGGTGTGTGTATGTTTGCTTGCTTTAACCTGTAAATAACTCTCTCATTCCTTTTCCTAGTTAATAAATCTTTAGATAGTTTAGTACTGGCTTGTTTACAGGTGTTGTCTTTGGTGTAAGATCTAGGGTACCAGTTGATCAGGGGTAAGTGACTGGTTTCTTGGGACAGGAAGCAACCTGAATCTAGTTTGATTTTTGGTGTAAGTGACCATTTATCACCAAGTCGTTTGTCTGGGTGGCAAGATAGACTGGAGAGCCCCAGGGGATTGTCTGTGACTCCATGGTAAGACTATTATAGTGATCCAGGAACTCATGTTTGTTACTGGATTGGTGAAATCTAATTACAACACACACCACCAGTTTGAGGTGTCTGCCTTGTTTTTGGCAGTCTACCCTGAAGTAGGCACTCACAGTCGTGAGCCACTCTAGACAGCGTGACGGGGTACTCTCATGGTACAGAAGGGAGATGGCCCAGAGAGCAATGAGACCATCCCACCTATGTCTCCATAGTCATTGCCTTGTTCACAGGTCATTTTGCAGAGGGACTGGCAGTACCATAAGTACTAGAACTAGAGATGCTATGGGTGCTGACGCACCCCCTGGCTGGAAGTGATTTCCATTACATACAGGGTTTACAGCTTGGTTCAATGGCTCTCAGCACCCTCACTATAAAAATTGTTCCAGCAGCCCTGGCAGTACCTCTGTCTTAGCGTATTAGCCATGAAGACCTGTCAACCCACTCAATGATTGCCTATTCTGTTCATTCCCTCTGAAGCACTTGGCACTGGATACTGTTGGAAGATAGGATACTGGGCTAGATGGACCATTGGTCTGACCCAGTATGGCCATTCTTATGTATGTTCAAATACTGGGTCTTCATGCCGATTATTTTAAGTACTGCACTTTGGGAAATGAATTTATCTCAAATGGACAAATCTTGGAAGAAGCTCTGTGGGGAAAGAGTGAGAAAACCAACCCTTGGGCATTGCCAGCATTCTGCCTCTGGAGCAGAAGATAATTTCACCTCATCTTGTTCTAAATATAGAAGCCCTTTCCTGTGCTAGGCCCATTCTTTCAGGTTTCCCATTCCTCACCAATACAGCACTTTGATACACTGATGAAAGGGGATATAGTGGAAGTTTGATATTCAGTGTATGTTCACTCTGAAGATTGATTGGGTAATGACAATACAATTTGGAGTATCTTATCTGATTTGCACAGCTTACCAGTAAAATAACAGCTATTTAATTGCCAGCCCAGCAACTTCATCCCGGAATCTGTCATTTAGTCTGGGTTCACTCAGGGTTATGTATCAGCTGTAATAGCTCACCTCCAAAGGGAGAAACTAACACTTCTCTTGCTGCCCCATAAACCAGAAGAGGATTCAGTTTCCTTTCTCAGAGCTGTCTTAATACTGCAATGCTATCTGTATAGCTGGGCAGGGTGTGCAATTTTGTTCATTTCTGTAACTTTTTCATTCCAAATCTGACCAAACTTAGAAATGCAAAATTTTCTGCAGGAAGGAAAAGTTCCAAAAGTTCCTTTTTGGGAGAACCAAAATGAATTTTTCAAAAAATTCCTAGCCAGCTGGGCAGCCAGGGAGCTGGCCAGCCCAAAGCGGAGCGCTCCTGGAAGAATGGCCAGAGGGATTGCTCTGGGAGGGAGACTAACCTGCTTGCCTGGTTTCTGTCATTGGAATGTTTTGATTCTACTGAATCAGCATTTTTCTACAGAAAACTTTCATCAGAAGGTTTCCAGCGAGCTCTAGCTTACAGGAATATCAATTACTCTTGGGGCAATGTCTGTAGAGGTCCCAGATTCATCCTAACTGGTCTCCTTGTATTCATCTCAAATCAGGCCAGTTCATCAACTTAATCTCAAATGAGTCAATCAGCCCTTAAACTCCAGTGCCTCAGTTTTCCTTTGTCTCCTTTCTGCATCCCCATCTCTCTCTGTCCTCCTTCCTCTATAGCTGGGCCCGTTTTGATTGGTCCCAGCTGCATGCCTCCATGATTGGCTGTTCAGAAAGCTGTGCTGGGGTATGGTCAGATTGGTTGCCTGTAAGCAGGGAAGAGTCTTCCTTCCCTTCCTCCTGTGTCCAGTAAGGGGTTTGTAAATAAGTAAGAAAGGAGTAAGAAATAGTTTTCAGTAAAGTAAATGGATAGAAGACATACAGAGAGCAGATGTTGTGAGTAATAGAACAACACTTCGAATTACACTTTTCATAGTGGGCGGGCACTTTAAATCTCTTTCAGACCAAGTCATGTTTTCTGCTAAGGTGCACTTCCCATATTATATGTTTCATTTTACCATTCCACCTAACCTTATATTTAGGAGGTTAAGATTAAGAAGCTCCAAGTCACACAGTACTTTTGATATCCATAAAACTTTAACTGCTGAAAATTTAAAAATAAGATGTTATCTGATTGGGAACCACAAGGTGGAGCTAAATGATTGCAGTAACACAAAACTGAAGCCTGTTGCAATGAGGATTCTGCTTTTCACTGGAATATTTAAACAAATTGGTATGTTGACTGAAGGAGTGGTAATGTTCTTATTCAATGGTCCCTCCACAATTTACAAATAGCTGAATTGTATTTCAAAGTAAGAAAATGATGCTCAAGGGTGACTTCTCCAGGCTTCAAAACCATTGTTAAAGGAAACTGATTAATTCTTCTGGAAGATACAGTAGAGTTTGTTTATACTGTCACCAAAATAACCTCCATTTAATTTGTTAAAATTGTTTAGGATTGTCTTTCTGACCTCTGTACATCAGGCTTCCAAAATTCTATGCATTTTTCTTGAGGAATTAAATATTCTTTTTTCACCACCATATCTGTAAAGATGGGCAAGTGGGTTTTGTTTCTGGGCTGGTAAACTTTCATGATAATGATGCCTGGTTTCTCACTTTAGAGTAATTTCAGCATGTCTAAAGTGTTCATGATAGACTTCTCCCTTACACCTACTCTCATGACTCTCAAGATGAAGGAAATTAAGAGAACAGTTTACTCAGTTCTAACCACTAAAAACGGCAAATTAAGAACACAGGATAAAATCAGAGTGAACTTTACACATATGGAGCAAAAATATTTGAAATAATGTATTAAACCAAGATTAATTCTGATTCTAACGAGTTTAACATTCACCTGCTGGACCTGAATTAAGGGGACTTGCCTTCAGGTAACTTTGTCTCTAGCTTTAGAGGGAGCCTGCCCTAGTTGTCCTAGTTTGAATAACGACAACATCTTGGCATCTGAAGTCCCCTGGAAATGTCATTTTTGCAGTTCCACATCCTAACATGCTACCCCGCCCAAAGATAATGAAAGGGTTGCTAATGGGCCTTCCTCATGAGTTGGCATGTAAGAGCTGTTTAGTTTTTTCTGGAAATCCATTAATCATTTCTGAGAAAGGTTTCCCTCACATGCAGGCCCGTGTGTTAAAGCTATATATAGCAAACAGACACTCCCTCTCCCATCCCCACAGTCCTGCATTCAAAAAAACAAAACAAAAAAGTGATGCTCTCTGGGCTTCAGTCCCCACAAATATAATCACAAAATTGTTCTTCCAACAAAATGCACTGATGTGAAGTATTTGCACCTGGTTTACAGCTGTCTTTTATAAGATCTTCAACTACAAAACCTCTCTGAAGTCACAGTCTGGCATGCAAGGAGTGTTGTCTGAGTGGCAAGTGTTTTTATTTCCCATCAATGGAGATTTTTACTATGGATTATAGAAGAACCTCTGCTCCCTCCACTAATGCCTGGTTAAAGATAGCAAGATTGTTAAGCTAGAGCCCCTTTACACCACCAACCCCTAAAGGAGATTGAAATGGGACAGAAATGACTTCCTTCCTAGCTGGCACAGGACTGGTGTAAGGGCTGTAACCCCAACCCTGATCCAATCCCCTATGCAGAGGGCATGTTTTGCAGCAAGGAGTGGAAGGAAGGAGGCAAAGATGAAATCCACGGCATTACAACTATTCTTCACTTCCCAAGTTTCATGGGGCGTAGGGAAAGCAGTGGTAGGGGAAGCAGTATGTAAGTTGGAGTAACCCAGAGGTGGCTCTGACTTAAGCTGGAGGTCAGGCAGGGACTAGGCTGCACTGAAATACATTAAACACAAAGATAGCTTAAAGTCACATTTATCCCCATCCCTCCCTTGAACACTGAGGGGCAGGAGGGAGAGAGAACTGGGGCCAGTGCTTCTAAGTAGCCACACTAGCAATATTGGCAGCGGCTACCCCAGGCCAAAACCAAAAAATACAGAAGACAAAGAAGAATCACATCCACCACACAGATCCCAAATTAAAAAAAAAAAAAGCCATTGGCACTCCCACGTCTCAGATCTTCCTACCAACTGAGGAGTGTGTCTGGTTAGGATGGGTTATGCAGGGAGGGTAAACCTAAAATTGAAGAAATATTTCTGCAGATAGTCAACCACCAATAAAAATGCACTTAGTTTAAAAACAGAGCTAAAATAATCACAGGAGATGCTGTTCCCCTTTCTCACCTGTGCTAGGCAATATTAGCGCACTTGTGCTATAACACCATTGCCACAGTAATGGCTCATTTTTCTGTTACAGTGGCACGTGTTACTGTTTCGCATTACTTGCTCAGTTTGCTCATCTTTTAGAGTAGATGTGGGCGCTTCTATTTTGGCTGAGCTGGAGCAGTATATTGCAGATTATATTTCATTAGTTTTACTGTCCCTTGTGAAAGGTTCACTTCCCTCTCACTGCTTTACATTTCAGGTCGGTAACTTAGCACTAAATGTAAGCAAACTGTCTTGGAAACATAACTATGCCATAGTATGCACGAATACATTAATAGGCACAATACTTTATGGTACTTCTCTATTTGCACATTCACTGAATAACTAGAATCAAAGAGCCTGTTATTTTTAGTTTTCATCTTCACTTACATGACATATAAAGCTCTCTTAAGAACTATATACACAATATGCACCATAGTAAAATGCACTCATTTAATGATCTCACAACTCATGCTTGTTCTTCATCTGGATCTTACAGAGACAAGATCTGATTTATATCAATAGTTCCATGTATACGAGGTAAGCAAACTATGTACAAGGCCATTACGTATTCAGGCCCAAAAAGATGACCTTCCTACTTTCTAATCATGCCTTGTTAAAATATCAATGGCCAGATTTTTGCCATTCTTACTCATGCTGAGTAGCACCTTACTTCTCAAATAGCTCCATTGAAAACAATGATACTCAGTAAGTAAAACACTACTCATTGTAAGAGTAACAGAATCCCAAAGGAATTAATTTGGGCCAAAGTTTTCAAACTTGCTTTCCCAACCATAGGCACCCTTAATTTTCTGAGGTACTGTTTCAGTTCATAGTTCAGGACTATTTTATATTGTACTGTGACTGTCAGGTAATCTGTACAGATTGTGGTCATTAACCAAAAGCTTTGAGCCAATCTATAGGATAAGTATGGACTGTGGGTGTCTTTAAATAGCTGTCTTTATTTGAAAAGTTGTACTGGAATTGTCTGTTTGAAAGAGAGACTCTCTCTAGAACGAATAGAATCTTTCAAGTTGTTGGAACTTTGAGGACCCAATTCAGTACCCATTGAAATTAATGCAAGTCTTTATATTGATGTCAGTAGGCATTGGATCAGGTCCTGAGTGTGCATCCACTGAATCTGGAACCAACATGTACTCATCACCTGGAAGACGGACAATTTTTGTGTGTGGATAAAGTGTGAAACTACTCAGTGTGCCTGCTCTGTAACAGAAAACTAAAGTTAAAGGTAACTCCACCTATCTCCCCACAACTCCTCAAATCATCAGAATCTTCCAGGGTGAACCTACGAGCATCTGAATAAATGTAGACAATACCTTTCATGTGGGGAACACTATGGAGGCAGAAAGATTTATGTACAGGATTAAGTTCTTCAGTATGCAAAACATCTACTTGCAGGTCTGAAAGGTTCAATCAGTTCTTATAAAGTGAATTAAGTTAAAAGAATTTTAACATGAAAGTGTATCACAGTGCTTGGAAAAAAATGCTTTAATGTTAATAATACACGAATCTCAGAAGTCAGAGAATAATTCTCGAAGCATGTGCATGAAGCTGGCAAGGATCATACCCTTAAAACTGTGGCTCAGTGGGAATGTGTGATTTAGAAAATCACTGGGCTTTCATCTTTGGAGCCCTGGTGTATACCTGACTTAAAGCATTAATTAAAAGTGTCTTGGGTATCAGTTTTTTTCTCATAATTCAACCTTCACATGTACATGACAAGTATCCTGGGCTCACAACCAAAAGTTTTTCTATGGCAGAAAGCCTGAACAAGCTGGTACAGAGGCAAAGCTGCCTCATTTTCAGGATACAGTCAGTGGAAAGGCAGTAATGAGTCTGGTTCTGCATAAGAGTGCTCACATTTTAGTATTTATCACCAGAGACAGAGCAAAACTAGGGCTGGACAGAAAACAAGAATTCCATCTAACCAAAGATGTTGAGGTTGTGATGTTTGTTTTGCATCACAAACAAAATAAGACCTTTTGAAATTTTCTGGAAGAAAAATCAGAGAGAGAGAGACCCACCCTAGAATAGCCAATAGCCTGGTGGTTAGGGTACCCAATTGGGCTATAGGAGACTCAGATTCCAGTCCATGCTCTGCCTGATTTGGAGCAGAGACTTGAACTTAAGCCACGTCAGGTGAGTTCCCTAACCACCAGGCTGGGTAGGCTCGGTCTGTCTTTCACCTGAAACTTTCCTGACTAAAGTTGCATTAAAACCAAAATGTTTCTGCACAACGTTTTGGTTTGTATGAGATGGCCTTTATAAATGGAAAAAAGATTAATCAAAATTTGTTTTGACCAGCTCCTGTCACAACTAGAGCTGTTTATCTGAACACTCAGCTCCCAGACTTTGAGGTATTTGAAAACACTGGGACTCTGATCTAAATTCTCTTTCTCTCTCTTTTGACTCTCAAAATAAAACCCCAACCAAAGAGGCTTGGTGCAAACTTGTGTAACCTATGGCTCTGATGCCTGAGTTTTCTGGGTACTTCACCTCTATGTTTCTAAAATCTCATGAAAATTGGGAGGAAGGTGGCTTATTGAAGGACATACTGAAGGAACAACCAGAAAGGTGGTAGGAGGAGACCCAGAAGAGGATGGAACTTCAAAATCCGAGGGAGGACAGGATTTCAAGAAGGAGGATATAAACTGATAGTATCAGAGTCAGCAATGAGGTCAAAGACTATTAGGATGAAGTAGAAACTCTAACATTTGGCTCTTGCTTTGTGAATTGTATTAAATGGAGAAATTTTGGCGAATGTAAGTGTTTGTTAAGATCTAAGAAAGCATTTTGTTAATAAAACCCAAAGCTTAAGGATCTAGGTTGCTGTTCTAAATCTGGCCATATTACCTATTCCTGCCATAGATACATGGTTTGGTTATAAAAATTTGTAATGGCTCCTAGTGATGTAGGTGTGCAAAATAAAACACGAGGCTTCAAAAAAGCTTTTTTAAAAAACAAACATTGTAGCATGAATGGTCTTATTATAAACAGTGCTGTGTGCCAGCAAAGAAATATATTTACATTTGCATAATGGGCCTGTTGAGTTATGGGAGCTACCGAATATGTCATGTATACTACCTGCCTAGTGCTTACGATGTTAAACAAAGTTGAGTTTTTCCATGTTAGTTATTTAACATGTAATTAAACTGGGTTCAAGACCATGGATTTAGGTAATCAAAACATTTATGAATGTCTCTGGGACACTGTTTCAATTCACCAGTGTCTATCTTCTTAAAAAACAAAATCAAAAGCAGTATTCACAGCAACACGCTCCTGAGGTTGCTTGAGTCTACCTTAGTCCAGCAACGATTGTTTATTTGGTGCTGTAATTGCCTCTCCTGTAATGAAGAATATCTGCGTACAGTCAACATAGTTCAGAAGTTGAAAGTTGCTGACCAATGCCAATTACATTGCTTACATCACATCTGAATCTTTTCACCCACATACTCTGACATTGTAAATGGAGAAAGTTAATGGAGTTATGCCCACTATATTTTGGCCCTATATCTTTGTTTAGAGATCATTCTTGATTAGTAGTCATGTTTTTTAAACATAGTTTTCCAGCCCCAACCCTTTAACACATTCTAGTGTACTTTTGCCATGAAAAGTGCAGTTAAAAGTAAATGAGTATAATAGAAGAAACTGCGGCTAAATGAAGACATATGAAAATTCCTATCACAGAAGAGCTTTTACCTCACTGTAACTGCAGAATTATTATGATAATAAGAATGTAAAACAACTTCCATGCTTAATGAGCAGAGACAAATACATTATAAAAGCATCTGCTTATAATTCTCAAGCATCTGGCTTCCCACTACAGCAGTTCAGCAATTACTAGCATACACTGCAAGTCTCCCTCATCCTATTTATAATTAAACAAGTTGGTCCACATTGCAGGTTCATGATATGTACTATTCCTGGAGGAAAGGGAGGCTTCACCAAGGCCCTAATTGGAGTTGGTCGGCAAATCCAGCATTAGTTTCATGAAAAAAGGTAAACTTATTTTTGTTTTAAAGTGTTCCAAACTGAACTACTCTCCCTGCTCCCCCCCAGTGTTATTAAAAAAATTGTTAACAATTTCTCCTTACCTTTTCCAGCCCTCAAGCTTCTCGAGGAAAAAACTTGAAAATGTGAATATTAAAAGCTCAGTAATCAGAAGACCACTAAAAAGGACCTCAAATTTATTCTCTTTAAATCTGATGATTTCAGCCTGACTCATGATTTTTGAATGCTTGGAGTTTCATGCCATATGTTTCTGACCTACCTTAGCCACCACCTGAAGCTCTGGTTCAGATTCCTCCTCATTGTTGCACCCACACATGATCTGGATCCCACACTTGAACGGGCTTATGTAGAAACAGCTCACTTTTCCACTACTGGAAAGAAAGAAAGAAAGAAAGGGAACATTTTACATTGTCAATGTCTTTAAAAGGTTTCTGTGTTTAAAGGAAGAGAGACCAGCTCTTCTTCCTACTGATAAAGCACAAAGTCTGAATGAACCTCTGATATCTTCAGAACAGTGGTCAGACGCACTAGCAAAACTGGGAATGGAAGGCTTTTGCTGCTTCTGTTCAGAATAAACGTGCCATTGGAAACTGACCAGCGAGTCATACCCTACCTTAACATAAAAGTGAAGGTTCTAATTTGCTTTGAAAGCAACTGGAAATCTGAGGCCCACCCATTGCCCTTAACTTCCTTTCTTTTCAATTAGACCCCTAGTCTCTGCACAGGACAGTTCAAGTTTTATTAGCACTAGGTAGGCCTGACAACTATGGAAGCAGAACTTGTCTGAAAACGAGCAGCATCTGGAAGAAGGCACTAACTCAGTTACATAAGTTAAATCAGTGAGAAGAATCTGTCATGTACTCTCTGTTCAGAATAGGTTGCAGGGCTGCTACCAGGCAAGTAAGGGATTCTGTACCCGATATGCACTGGCTACGCAGCTTGCTTCCCAGAGATACACACACCAGATGTGTTCACTGTAAGACCCTTTAATGTGCTGTTAGGAACAGCACTTGTAAATTTATGTAAGGTATGTTACACTTGGCACCACCTAGTTATGGAACTGTATCATACAGTTTAACATTTCATTACAGAACCTGTGGCAGATGTAGCTGTGATTCCACTTTCTTCACATTGCGTGTTTAAATGTAAAGAGCCAGCCAGAGACCTGGAATGCTCAGGGATTCAGAGGATATTACAGAATTAGGGAAACACTCAGTGCTCGCGCTCTCTCTCTCACACACACACACGCACACTCAATGTTTCTTGTGCCTAGAATTCAACATTATCTAAGCTGAAGTGATGCATCTTGCACTTGTACATGGAAACCAAAAAGGAAATACACTTTAAAAATATTAAATTCAAATAAAGAGCTGGTAAAACATAGGGGAGGGAATTACAATTTCTTTTTCCAAAAAGAAATTTACATTGCGATTTCAAAATACAGCCAAAATTCAAGTCTTTTCAGCTAGTTGGTCAGAAACAAGGCAAAAAAATATCACAGACGTTTAATCAAAGGTTTTCCTAATATTTTCACCAAAATTGCACCTGGTGCTCTTCAGATCCAGTATGAAAGAAAGGGATGTTTATAGCAGGGACTGCAGCGCTGACAGGGTTTTGGTTTGACCCAGCTTTGTTTAAGTGGTTTGATAATTATTTGAGTGATAGAGTTACCTTCTGATGGGGATCACCCCCATCCATATGAGCAGAGTAGAGATTTTAATAGCTGTGTCACTTCTTGTCAGCAGAAGACTATGGATCCACTAGGAAGTATGGCCTATGAAGTCAATTCCATTTTTTTAAAAAATGGAAATAGAAAAAGAACAACCACCCACAGACAATTGATCTATTTTCCCATAATGGGATTTTGTATTTTAAAGTGCTTCTGGGAAGCTGTTGAAGGCCAACATTCACAAAAGATCACACCTGGGGAGTTCTTTCAAAACAGCACAGCCTCTCCTCTGAGGCTACTTTCTCCTCCACATTTCTCCAAAGAACCCAGATTCTCTCTAGAGAAAAGGTAACAAAGCCCAGCCCCAAACAACCTTCTCCTCTCTACAGACAAAACTCACTAGTGAGTCATCCTACCTACATACAGGGAAGGAAACTGCTTAAATACCCCACCCTCTTCCCAGCATGCCTTGTCTGACTGGCCTAAAAATCCCAATAGTGCTGGGACTACAATGCCCAGCATTCTTTCTGCTCTAAGAGAAAAGAGCTCACTCACCCAGCCTATGCTTAGGGGCTCCAGTCTCAGGCACTGAATAGAGACAACAGGCGAATTTTGCTTTCCCAACCTTTATACTGCCTTCCCCAGACAGCTTCCTCTCTGCTGCCTTTCTTTCGCCACAGTCCCTTTGTTGCAAAGTCCCTGAAATGCAGTAGTAGGCCCCAGAAGGCTTATTACCAAGAGCACCCCCCAACATACCCATCAGACACACCCCCCTTTATCAAATGCCACTAAAATCTGGAAATTCAGTGCAATATCATCAGTTTAATCCTCTGCAGGAAGCCACAGCGAGTAGAGGATGGACATATTAAGTCAGTGCTCCAAGGGAAATGAATACTCAGGTCACCATTGAGTCTATAGTGAAAAACTGTTCTTATCTGATGGCTGTTTGGTAGCCTATGTGAAACAAGTTTAGATGTCTTAATCCAACTCCTCCTGAAGAGGTGTCATATCACAAAATCCACCACACATACCATTACTTGGTTCCCTTTTTGGCTGGTAAACAAAGAGAGACTAGTGATTGAAGGGGCATGAAGAATGAATTATCCTCTGATGCCCAGATTGCTATTTAGGCAACCAGGGGAAACATGCACTGCCTGTAGTGTGCCAGTTCAGTGCATAAACAGAGCAGGGCTGTCAATCCAGCTCCTTCCATGAGCTCTAAATATGTAGGGTCTGATACAACTCTCATTGAAGTCAATAGGAGTCTTACAATTAATTTTAATGGGAGTTGGATCAACCCCTAGGACAATGGGAGTGTGAATGTGTGTGGGGGGAGGCAGTGTTCCTTTAAGAATCTTGGGCTTTAAAGATTCTGTCCTCCATCATATTCAGCTGTATTTTTTCCAACAGGAATAAATATTTATGTAGGTGCTACACAATTACGCCATGGGGAAATGTGTTTGATGAATTACAATAAACTGCATTCCAGGCAAATTTTAATTATTGCCCAGGAGAGCGAACACCAAGAAATTGTTTCCTCTGTCATTTGTGGGAATCGGGTGAGTACTGTGCACCTGATTAGGGTGGAAAAAAACAAAAACCAGAGGAGTTACACAGACTCAAACTAACATACTTGGGATTTTACCGTTTGGTGCAGAAGTCAAATAGGAGCTGGGCTAGGAGGTCTCCATGGCTTAGTAATTATGGCTACATGCCATACAGGAAACATGGGATTGGAAGCACTTCACAAGTCCAGAGGCCAGAATCTCAAACCCAGATCCTGGAAGTTAAGAGCCTAACTAGCTTTGTGGATCTGGGCCTCAATGCACATTAAATTGCAATGGCGTCACTCCAGATAAACAGGGGTATAAAAGAACAGATGTTGGTCTGTTGACTCTTTCTTGCATCTCCTGCGGGGTTGGATCTGAGAGCATCACAGTATTGCCAACCCCAAGGGCTGCAAAAGCAAAGTGTCAAAAATCCTAAGACATGCTTAAAAATCCTGAGATATAATAAATGCGGGGTTCTTTCTGTTTGCCTTCTGCTGTGGGAACATTTCACGTTCACTTTTCTAAGATTTTCTCTAAAAACATGAGGGCTACAAACTTACTTTTGTGCCAGTCAAAGCTGAGCTTCTCAGGTAATAACCTGATTCCAGCAGCTGGAGCTTTAGGAAAAACACCAACTATCATGTGACTCATGATGAATTCATGGGCCCTGGCAGCAATGCTGAGGTGATGTACTTAGAAAACAAGATAGAAGGAGATGGCTGATTGGCCAGAACATCTACAGTGCTGCAGCAGTGACATTGGACCTGATTCTGAGTTCAGTTAGACTGATGTAAATCAAAAGTAACTCACCCAGAGACAATGGGGTTTCACCAACGTAAAAGTGACATGAACTCAGCTTCAGACCAAATGTCCCTGCTCTTTGGAGTCTGTTCAAGAACCACACTGTGAATTCCTGATTCGTGACTTTGTATTATATATTTCACCTCCTTATGGGGATACTCTTTTTAGGAATGATTATTTCCTGTAATTTAGAGACTGTTCAACCAGACTGTAAAGATTATGAGGCACTCAGATACTAATGTATTTATCCTTGCAACAGCTTGTGAGGTAGGGAAGTACTTATACTACTATTACTAACTACTACTATCTCCATTTTATAGATGGGGAATTGAGGCACAGAGTTACTAAGTGATTTGCCAAAGGTCACACAAGACTCGGGGTGTCCTAGGCTACTGCCTTAACCACTGGACCAATCTGCCTCTGTCAAGCTCTGACATTAGTTGGGAACTCAAAGCACTATTGTGATGAAAATAATAAATAAAAAGATAGTCAGTTTGGAGCCAGATCTGGAAAAAAAAATCAATGAGTCAAGAGCACAAGTCCCACCATTTGAAAATCCAGGCCCTATCAAATACAGAGGGGGCCTGATCCTCAAGTGGTAGAAATTGGCACAGCTCCATTGATTTCAGCACTACACTTATTTACACCAAAATGCACTTTTAAGGTTAAAATCAGTTGCTATTGTCTTAAAGGGCAAAATGCACACAGTGGCATTCTTCTCCTTTAGTTCAAGGGGCAGGAGCCTGGAGAAATAAGATCCAAGTTTTTTTCCTGTTGTTGCTGTGAAGTGACATGTACAGCACACTGAAAACTGCACATAGTTCCACAGATTGGTTATAATATTAGTTACTTCTCCTACATAGAGTAGGTATAAAATTATGAGAATTCATTCCCCTCAACTAAAGGGAATTGCCTGTCCTTAAAATCAAAACACCTCTGTTTTAATTTTGATGCCTGGTGCAAACAACCATTTTCTCATGTAATAGGTAAGCCCATGAACAGGCACCCTTATGGGCTAAGGGACAAATTGATATTCCATAAATGAGCATGAGGAGTATGTGAAAGCATTTGCAATGGTGACAAAGGCTGTGCCTGGGATTATAGTTATAGGTGGGGTGATTAAGCAGTATGCAATTAGCCACACATAAACCAGGAATCAATTTACTTTGGGGCTCAGACTAACTGCAATTTGGCAGTGTTTGCCCTGTTAATGTCTCACAAACATAACCAGAGGTGGACTCATGATGAATTGGTTAGTTCTTTATTAATTAAACACACACCATGTCCCTCTAAATTGCTCTCTTCTGAGGGGCCAAGGAGAACCATAATGGCTGACATTTCCTGTCCGGTATCAGGGGCTTTATCACAGCTCCACTCTACAATGAAAAAAATATGGCAGAAAAGTTCATGTTAAAGTAACATTTGAGAGTTCTAGTGGGAAGGAAAGGACAAGACTGATTATGAACATCAAGACAGTGTTCCACTGTAGTGCCAAGCTGTGAAATACACATGTAGCCATATGGGCTTCTAAAAGAAGAGCTAGGGGAGTGTTTGTTAGATGATTTCTTCAGGATCTCAGTTCTTTCTCTGCCTGGTTTGGAAAGGCAAGATTTTTATTCAAGTAGCTGAAGTGGTGTACTGGGTCCAGAGAGCTAGTCCCAATCTTCAGTGAGGAGACAGAAGCTATCAGAGCACTTCAAGCAACATAAAAATGACAGAAAAGATGATCTATCTGGGTGTGATGGGATAAGATTCAAGTATACAGTACCTCTCATCACATCTTTCCCCCATTTTTGGTGAATTTATACATAAATAATCTTTAATTAGAATTAAGAGGTAGCAACAAACTATATATCTCAGTTATCCAGAGATCTGAAGGCCAGTTCTGTTTCTGGATCCTGCCTCTATATGCTGCTTCAGCAGCTTGCAGGACCCATCCAGGCTAAGGGAGAATCACTCTAGGGAACGAGCAATATAAGGCTGACATAATGGTCTATGGGGCTGGGTGTCAGGAGTGGGGCTGCAAGCAGTGGGAGTGGGAAAGGGTAGACCTGCACCACAGAGCTCTATGAGGGATTCTGGGCTATAGAGCAGTCGAGGTAAGACTGCAGTAAATTAGTCCCACCTGCTGGTTTCAGGAGGGTTGTCTCCCATTGATTCAGGTGAATCGTCATATCCTATAACTCAACTCAGGTGGTTTGTCTCCCTGTACTAAAACTGGGGTACAAGTGCCCTGGGTGATGGATTTGGAACAGGCTGAAGATCATGCCTGTGTCTTCTATCCTGAATACCTTGATCAGTCTCAGCCATCTAAGTTTGTGTGGTATCAACAGCTGCTGTTGTCCGCTATTTGTTCGCAGCCAGTTTTTAATCAGGACTTGGCCTTCACAACATCCTGTGGCAAGGAGTTCTACAGGTGAAAGTTCCACATTGTGTGAAGAAATATTTCCTTTTGTTCATTTTAAACCTGCTGCCTATCAATGGCATTTGGTGATCCCTAGTTCTTGTGGTATGAAAAGGAGTAAATAACACTTCCTTTTTTACACTTTCTCCACTCCAGTCATGATTTTATAGACCTCTGTCATATCCCCCCTTAGTCATTTCATTTCCAAGCTGAAAAGTCTCAGTCTTTTTAATCTTCCTCTGATGGAAGCTTTTCCCTTCCCCTAATCATTTTAGTTGTCATTTTCTGTACCTTTTCCAACTCCAATATATCTTTTGTGAGCTGGAATGACCAGATCTGCATGCAGTATTCAAAATGTGGGCATACCATGGATTTATAAAGAGGTAATACAATATTTTCTGTCTTATCTGTCCCTTTCCTAATGATTCCCAACATTGTTAACTTTTTTGACTGCCGTTGCACATTGAGTGGATGTTTTCAGAGAACTATACACGATGACCCCAAGATCTCTTTCTTGAATAGTAACAGCTAATTTAGACCCCATCATTTTATATGTGTAGTTAGGATTATGTTTTCCAATGTGCATTACTTTGCATTTATCATCTCCCATTCTGTTGCTTAGTCATCCAGTTTTGTGAGATCCCTTTGTAACTCTTCACAGTCTGCTTTGGACTTAAGTACCTTGAGTAGTTTTGTATCATCTGCAAATTTACCGTTAACTGCATTTTCCAGAACATTTTATGTTTCAACAGTACTGGTCCCACTACAGACCGCCAGGGGACATCATTATTTACCTCTCTCCATCTGAAAACTGACCATTTATTCCTACCCTTTGTTTTCTATCTTTTAACCAGTTACTGATCCAGGAGAGGACCTTTCCTCTGATCCCATGACCGCTGTTCCTCAGATTGGTCACCTAAAAAGAATAGCTCCATCACATCCGCAGCTGTGAAGACCACTGCAGACAAATTATTTAGTTTCTCCACAGTAGCCTTATCTTCCTTGAATGCCCCTTAAGCACCTTGATTGTCCCATGGCCCCACTGTTTTTTTAGCAGGGTTCCTGCTCCCAGTGTACTTTAACATTTTTTCACAGTTACTTTTTGAGTCCTTGACTAGCTGTTATTCAAGTTCTTTTTGGCCCTTCCTAATGATATTTTTACACTTCACTTGCCAGAGTTTACGCTCCTTTCTATTTTCCTCAATAGGATTTAACTTCCACTTTTTAAAGGATGCCTTTTTGCCTCTAACTGCTTCTTTTACTTTGCTGTTTGGCCATGGTGGCACTTTCTTGGTCCTCTTACTAGGTTTTTTTAATTTGAGGTATACATTTCAATTAAAGCTTCTATTATGGTGTCTTTAAAAAGTTTCCATGCAGCTTGCAGGGATTTCACTTTTGGCATTGTACCTTTTAATTTCTGTTTAATTAACTTCCTCATTTTTGTGTAGTTCCTCTTTCTGAAATTAAGTGCTACCCTGGTGGGATGCTTTGGTGTCCCCCCGTGATGTTAAATTTTATTATGTTATGGTCACTATTACCAAGTGGTTCAGCTATATTCAACTCTTGGACCAGATCTTGTGTTGCTCTTAGAACTAAATCAAGAATTGCCTCTCCTCTTGTGGGTTCCAGGACTAGCTGCTCCAAGAAGCAGTCATTTAAGGTGTCAAGAAACTTTCTCTCTGCATTCCATCATGAGGTGACATGTACCCAGTCAATATGGGGATAGTTGAAATCCCCCATTATTGCTGAGTTTTTTATTTTTGTAGCCTTTCTAATATCCCCGAGCATTTCAGAGTCACAGCATTTCACCATCCTGGTCAGGTGGTTGGTAGTATATCCCTACTGCTATATATTTATGGATAGTAATTCCATGTTTGAATAATAGAGATTCTATGGCACAGTTTGGTTCATTTAAGATTTTTATTTCATTTGACTCTATGCTTTCTTTCAAATATAATGCCACTCTCCCACCAGCACGGCTTATTCTGTCCTTCCGATATATTTTGTACCCTGGTATTACTGTGTCCCCTCAATTATCCTTATTCCCACAAGTTTCTGTGATGCCTATTAGGTCAATATCATCATTTAATACTAGGCACTCAAGTTCACCCATCTTAGTATTTAGACTTCTAGCATTTATATATAAGCACTTAAAAATTGTTACTTTTTAGGTGTCTGCCATTATGTGATGTAATTGAATGGGCCTCTTTTTCATTTGACTGTTTCTCATCAGATCCTACCCACATTTTATCCTCTTCCATCCTCTCCTCATTACGATATAGAGAATCTCCATGAATAGATCCTTCCCTAATGGATGTCTTTGTCGGAACCTCATGCTCCTCTGCACCTGGTGGTTTCCCCCCCAGCCCTTAGTTTAAAAACTGCTCTACAATCTTTTTAATTTTATGTTCCAGCAATACAGCATTTTGGTTTAGGTAGAGCCCATCTTTCCTGTACAGGTTTCTCAAAAGGTTTCCCAGTTCCTAATTAAATCTAAACCCCTCCTCCCTACATCATCTCATCCAGGCATTGAAACCCTGCAGTTCTGCCTGTCTAAGTGGCCCTGCGCATGGAACTGGAAACATTTCAGAGAATGCTACCATGGAGGTCTTGGATTTCAATCACTTACCTAATAGATTCTGCTAGGTAAGAGATGCGTCACCCTATATGATGACCTTACCTTGGTGATATAGTTAACAAGATTATTAAAACAGACAGGAGAAAAAGTTACAGCTGCTTTCTCTGGGTATTTTGTTTGTGGAAAAATCCTATAGCATTTAATAGGGATTAGACCTATAGGCTTCTATAGAAATTGAATATGGCTAAATAGAAATGATTTAAGCCTATAAGGACAAAGCATCAGCTGGTGTAAATTACCGTAACTCTAGTGACTTCAATGGAGCTATACCAAATGTGAATCTGGCCACATATTTTGTTAAAGTCTCTCTTTTATAAACCATCCTATAGCACTCTATTTCCAATTACATGTTCAGTTCTACAGCATGGTCTCCAAAAGCCTACAAAAAGAGTTTTTAGTTCTTATTGAAGTCCATAGGACATTTCCATATAGGTTACCTTTTTTTAGACTCAAATGAGTAGCCACTAGATTAATTGTCCCCATGTGAACTAAAATGCTAATACACTAATGCTGTATTGTCACCACAAAGGCATCTACTTGCAGCTGTATCTGGTTTTGGAACTTACACTCTTTCATTGGCTTCTAGATGGAGGCAAAAAAGAATCACTGTACACAGAGCTATTTAAATAATATATTGTCACAGAATGATTAATTTCTGTTTTATTTTCAGCATGAATGTCTGCGGAATAGACCCCATATGGTAAAATAATAGGCTGAAAGATTAGCTGCCACTACCATCTGTTACTCACCCCTGATTTCGCTCCCTCTTTCAAGAGCTGATTGCAATTTCACGATCTTTCACTGAACAAGTCTATTTTCTTTCAAGCTATTACCTAGATGACTTCTGTATTTCTGTATAAACAGGGCCTGAAAAAGAATTGCTGAGAGCAGTGAGCTTTCACAGTGGATTGCCATAATGCTATTTAGCAGAGGGAGTGTCAGTAATTGCAATGTATTAGGGATAGTCTCAGGACATATAATTATGGCGTACTGGAGATATTCTCCTCTCATGCTGCATTTACATCAGTGCAACTTCAATGCAGGTACTCATGAGTTACATCAGTGAAAGTAATAAGAAAATCAAGCCAAAGGCATTCACACTGTTTACTGGGTTAGCCTATGCTAGACATCAGGCAAGGGATACTGGGGTATGACCTCTTTTTCTATGAATATCTATTATTGGCCACTATTATCTAAATGAGTTTTTGTTTAAATAGGTTAAATCAGCATTATTCTAGTGAAAAACTGTAATTGTTAGTGCATAGAAAGTATAGGGAAAACTAAGACAAATGGAGTAAGTCACCTGAGTTTAAACATAAAAGGCTGATCCAAAAATTGGTATGAATTTGGTGCCTATTACAGAATGTCTATCAGTTACTTAATGTAAGTCAAGTCCAATGTGGCCATGATCTTCCCCACAGAGCTCTTCTAGCCAACACACTTCTAGCCTGTCCTGGGATAATCTTTGCTATTCATGGGCTTGACCTCCCCAGTGCAGAGAATACAAAATGCATGCAATAGTGTGGTGGTTCTGTGCTATGGATGAATCTCTCTCGGGGGGGGGGGGGGGGGGGGGGTGTCTAAGGTAAAGTGATCCAGATCTTTTTTATTTGTAAGTGAAGGGCTAAATTTAGCCCATGGATATATGCACAAACTCCTGTTTAACTGGATTTAACAAAATCCTGTCTGCCAAGTCCATCATCGCCTCTACAATCTTCCTTTTAGGACAATATTTCTCAACCTTTTAAGTAGCGAGTACCCCCTAACTTCTGAAAATTTTAAGTACCCCAACAATCAATTTTCCACGGGATTTTATATTTACAGACTAGTGTGTGCCATATGTTGGAAGAAGTGCTGAGTATATAAGGCTGTAATATGACAGATGTCAGATCTAGTGTGGGCAACCCTTTACACAAGAGGTGCAGAACTCAAGTATGTACTCGGGCTAGAGGTGACGTTGGCCAAAACTATGAGGCTTTGAGTGGCATGCCAATGCTGGGGAATACAAGTGTCACGCAGTGTGTGGCGCGCCAAATTTTTTGCCATGGGTTTGAGAGGAGGAAGAGGTGAGAGACAGGGAAGGAGGGTGAGAGAGAGAGACACACACATGAAAAGAGGGGGTGAGAGAGAGAGGGAAGGATGGCAAGAGGGAAGATTGTTGTTGCTCTTTTTAAAAAAAAGGGTATGTCTGCAGGAGTACTGTGGTGGCAGTGGGTGAAGGGAGTGTTTGGATCTGTAGTTCAGAGATAAAAAGACAAGGATATAGACATATGCAGTGACATGTTGAGACACATGCACACGCAGGCACACACGGAGGCGCTCGTACACACACACACACACACACACACACACACACACACACACACACACACACACACACACACAATTCAGAATGTAAGATTTATTCTTTTTTGAATTTTACAACAGTTTTTGAAACAAAACACATGAATCATAAAATTTATAGAACAGTAAAAACAAAACATTGATATTAATAAAACTCTAAACATAGGTATCTGTGTGACTAGAATGGATACTCCCCCTCTAGAATTGTTCTAGAAATCAGGGACTGAACTGGCCTTTTTGCTAGTTTTAACAAAACAACATTAAAATGAGTTCTTGTAAGAGCTGGATTTAATGAGAAACTTGGACCTGTTTGGATGACATAAGCATTCCAAATCTCAGTTTTAAAACTACTTTATTGCTACTATCAGATCATTTTCAGGGCACAAAATTTCTTATTTTACTTTTTAGCCCAGTCTAGTGCGGGGAAACTGGTTTCACACAAATACACTGAGGCAAACAGGAGAAGCTCTGAGGGAGCCATGTTCCTCAGCATTAGGTATTCCTCTTTCATTTTCTGCCAAAATGCAGGGATGTCACCCAGTCCTATGCTCTGCATCCTCTGTAACAGACTGTCTGTGCAAAACTCGAAAAAAGTTTTTCCTTCATGCTTTCTGGAATCCCCTCTTGTTCAATAGTGCTGTCATTACATGGATTCAAAATCCACAGTTTCTGTGGATCTTCATGCTCTTCAACATTAGGGAAATAATGTTCAAAGTGTGACTCCAAATTTACCAAGTGTTCTTCAATAATATCTTTCACACTTACATTCACAGTGATTTTGTTTTCTTCACAGAACTCAGAGCTGTGGAAATGAAACAAAATTTCCACATAAAGCTCGATTATTTTCCAGAACCTCAACTCTTTTCTAAAAGCTCTTACTTTGTCATGCAAGATAAATATATTTGTGTTGTATCCCTGAAGCTGAAGGCTCAAGTCATTGATTTTATTAAAAGTGTCACAAAGATAGGCTAATTTGCAAATCCACACTTTATCTTCAAAATGCCGTAAGAAATCAGATTTCATCTCTCTGAGAAAGACAGTAACTTCATATCTCAACTTGAACAGGCGATCCAACAACCTTCCACGTGACAACCACCGAACTTCAGTGAGAAGTACAGTAATACGTTAGATCCCATGTTACGGCACAGTGATCGGAAAAGACGTGAATTCAGAGCCGCACTTTTACTGTTTTCACTGCTGTTCCTAACACGCTGTTTAAATCTTCATTCAGTCGCTTTGCAGCCAATGCCTGTCTATGGATAATACAATGGTTCCACTTGATTGAAGGATTTATAGCTTCTGAGTGAACAGCAAGACCACTTCGTCGACCTACCATTGCTGCTGCTCCGCCTGTGCATACAGACGCACACCACTCCCATGACAATCCAGTTTTTACAATGTGCTCATTTAAGAACTTTAAAATGTCCTTTTCTGTTGTTTTCATGTCCAATTCTTTGCAGCCATGTATTTGTTCCTATATTCCTTGCTCATCTGCACCATCAATGTATCTTACAAACGTCATCAATTGTGCATAATTGGATACATCCGTAGATTCATCAATCTGTAAAGCGAACTGTTTCTTCTGGATGATTTTATCTGAGATTTGTTTAATTATGTCTTCTGCCATGTCATCAGTTCTTCTGGTCATGGTATCATTTGAATGAGGGATGTTTTAATGTTATCTACTTCTGTTTTGCCAAACATGATTTCAGCAATTCTGATAGCATCAGGAATGACAAAGTTCTCAGCAATGATATGTGGTTTCTTCATTTTTGCCACCATGTGTGCGATTTCAAACGATGCTTGTAGAGCTTGTTTAGGGACTGAAGAGTAAAATTTCAGAGCAGCACTTAGTTTGAAAAAAATCTTCATATTTTCTTGTGAAAAAAATACATATTGATTTGTCCTTCAGATTAGGATGTTTAGTTTGAAGGTGCCTTTTCAAAAGGGAAGGCTTCATACAATGGTTAGACAATGTCTCACTGCAGATCACACAAAGTGGTGATGGAGGTATACCTCTGAAAGGTATAACCCGAAAGCCACGTAACTGGGATCATAGTTACATGCTTTATGAACCTGTGACAACTTTGTATTTTGATGCTTCCCTCCTCCCCTCCCCCGAAACATGAGCCTCTGGCTCCAACACTTGTTGCACATTTGTATGGGAATTACTTTCTTCTAAATCTGAAGTCTTCCTTTTTACAAGAAAATGATCCATTTTACCATCCTCACAATCAGTAAAATTAAAACAGTAACAAGCCCAGTTACATTCAAACACTAAAAGTGGAAACTACAGCAGACTGCCACGTGCTTAAACTCTGAGAAACAAAATCTTTTTCCTCTTTACCTCTGGACGACTATTTCTCAAAAAGCCGGAGAGTTCTGAGTTCTGCAGTGCTGTGTGGCTGTGGCAGATCACAACCTCCCGGCTCTTTCTCCCCTCCTTCCTCATCCCCTTCCTCCATATAGAAGCAAAGGTCAGTGCCAGTCAATCACTATGGCCCGATGGCGGCGGTCACGTGGTGTTCGCCTCACACAGGCGGAAACTTGTGAGGTATGAGCAGGCACTAGTGGCCCAGAGTGGATAGCAGCACTCCCCATGGCCATCCCTAGTAAGGTGCAGGCCTGGGGTAAATCACACTGTGTGGACCCCTCAACGTTTTTATACTGTTAAAATCTGGGGCTGTCATTGTTGTCAATTTCACTGCTCAGCTAAAGCAGGGGAATTGACAAGTAAGTCTGTGGGTAGAGCCCAGCTCCAGGACTGGAAGAGCTGCTGGGCTCTCCTCCTGTCTTTCTGGGAACTGGGCTTTGAGTGTGGGAGGTGGGTGGCTGCCACATGCTCTGAGCTGGGGCAGAGGAGGCTTCCGCATGGGCTGGGACCCAGGGATGTGGGCAGGTGGCAAGCAGCTGCTGCCTGTCTTCAAGCCGGGGGGCGGGAGGCTGCCATCAGGCTCCCACCTGGGAGCTGGGACCAGGTGGGACACGGGTGGTTGCCACCTGGCTTCCTAAAAAACTAGTGGCTGCCGCCCAAGAAGCCGACAGCTGCCACCACCCGGCTTCCAGATGGGAGCTGGCACCCAGCATGAAGCTGATGGTTGCTGCCCACCTCCCAACTAGGAGCTGGGATCAGGTGGGAAGCAGGCAGCTGCCGCCCAGCTTCCCCAGAAGTCGGTGGTTGCTGCCCACCTTCCTTCACTGGATTTTTCGTACGTATCCCCTGCCTGTCTCTCGCGTACCCCCAGGGGTATACATACCACAGGTTGGGAAACTACATTTTAGGAGACACTGCTTTATACACAAAGGGTTCCACTTTTTCTGTACCATGTTTCTCAGTCAGCATTGTCAAAATCATAGAATCATAGAGTTGGAAGGGACCTCAGGAGGTTATCTAGTCCAACCCCCTGCTCAAAGCAGGACTAACCTCAGCTAAATAATCCCAGCCAGGGTTTTGTCAAGCCACAGCTTAAAAAACCTCTCAAGATGGAGATTCCACCACCTCCCTAGGTAACCCATTCCAGTGCTTCACCACCCTCCTAGTGAAAACTTTTTCCTAATGTCCAACCTAGACCTCCCCCACTGCAACTTGAGACCATTGCTCCTTGTTCTGTCATCTGCCACCACTGAGAACAGCCTAGCTCCATCCACCCTGGAGCCCCCTTTCAGGTAGTTAAAGGCTGCTATCAAATCCCCCCTCATTCTTCTCTTCTGCAGACCAAACAAACCTAGTTCCTTCAGCCTCACCTCATAAGCCTTGTGCTCCAGGCCCCTAATCATTTTTGTTGCCCTCCACTGGACTCTCTCCAACTTCTCCACATCCTTTTTGTAGTGGGGGGCCCAAAACTGGACACAATACTCCAAATGTGGCCTCACCAATGCCAAATAGAGGGGAATCATCACCTCCCACAATCTGCTGGCAATGCTCCTACTAATGCAGCCCAATATGCTATTAACCTTCTTGCCAACCAGGGCACCACCAAAAGCTACAATGTCATTTCTGAAGTGGGGGAGGAGGAAGAATTACATTCCTGAGAACTGCCCATGTACACGGCTGTTTATGAGTACACCAAATCTCCAGTCATATCCTTGACAGTGGGATAACCCTGCACTTAAAGGCACCTCTCCTATCCAAGGCTGTATGTACTGATTCTAACCTGGACCCCTTTTACAGTGAGGAAGTTCTTTCTCTCTTTCTGAGCTGTGGAAATAATTAGAAAACAAGTCAGTAAAGATAGCCCTACATTTTTCTTTCAATACTAACATGTTCAGATGCTCTAAGCTGTTAGGAATGAACTGAAAATTCATCAGTAGGTTTCCACTTGACTGACTTACTATTTTCCCAGACTATCATCACAAACGCTCTATACTGTTGATCTGCCTGTATTAAGTAAAATGGATACCATTTTCCTTTCTATGCAAGGATGTAAAATATTTTACATGTAGTTTGCTACCATTTCCCCATTGTCAGCCAAATGAACTTCGAGCTGCAAGGACAGGGATGTAACAGACAAAGTCATCCACATCATAAATGACTTGTGCCCTTGAGCTGTGTACATAGCTAACCTATGATCCATTCATTATCCTTGTCCTTCCTCCCATTGCTTGCTTCAAATCACTTGTTCCAAATTAGATCACAAGTGCTTTATATCATCCTTTGTGTCTATACAGCACCTTGCACATGATCATGAACAGGGACTGACAGTGCTAATGCAATATACAAAATATCATCTTGCAGGCCACTCTCACTCAACTTTTATAGCTTCCTATACCCATGGTTTCCTAATAGCTCATTAAAGGATAGAGGGCCAGAGCCCAGTTGGGGTAAGTCAGCATAGTTCCATTACAGTCAAAAGGGCTACATTAATATGCACCAGCTGAGCATCTGGTTGTGACACCGGCACACTTGGTGCTAGCTTATGCCAAGGTCCACCTGCTTCACTTGAATACCGACACACGCACACAGTTGAAATCAGTCTGGCTCACCTGTGTTAGTGTTGTTACACTAGGAATTAGAAATATAAAAGTGTGCTTAGTGTTGTGCTTGTGGCAATTCACAGTCTCACTTGTAACCGCTCTATCCAGTGTCATAAGGTAATATTTAAGTGGTTGCATTCTAAGTCTCTGTAATCGTAAATCACCAGACAGGAGAGAAGCATTAACTAGTGTGAAATACGAGCCTCAAACAGGATCTCCGCCCAACAAAGGCCCATCAACACCACATGAACTACTATGGAACATCAGAGGACAGATTGTTGATTGATCTCCCCCCCACCCCAAGAGGAAACATGTAAGTGAATTCATCCCATCAGCTGAGCAGACAACTCAGAGAAGGGTAAAGGGAATAAAAATCCCCAACAAGGAAAACCTGTATATCTAGGCTGCTTGGACTCCTGAGGGCAAGGTTTTCTAGGCATAAGGAAGTGATCCCCAGTGTTTAGCCTGGGTTAGACCTAGGGGACATATACAGCTTATTTATTATAGAAGCTTCCATTACCTTTTGAAACATAAAGAGACATTCATTTGTGTGTATATTTACCAGGTTAAAGCAGATAAACAACCTGCTCTCATTTCCTTTTCCTATATAAGAAGTCTTTAGATAGTTTAGAATAGGACTGGCTACAAGCATTGTCTTTGGTATGAAATCTAAGGTGCAATTCACCTGGGGTAAATGACTGGTTCTTTGGGACTAGGATGCTGTGATCTCTGGTGTAGATAAGCCTACCTGGGTGGCAAGACAGATCGAGTACCTATGGGGACTGTCTGTGACTTCATGTTAAGGCTGCCATAGTGCCTGACAAGTTTACTCTTGATAAGTGTTAGGTGAAATCTAAATATAGAACTCAGGGCCCAAACTCCTAATTGATTGTGTTTCCCAACAGTCTGACCTGAGGTTGGTGCTCATGCTCTTAACCCACGGCTGGACAGTTTGATACTGACTCATTACTGTTTATATGCCGGAAGATGCTAAGCATCATTTTAAAGTCTGGCTCATGATTCATCAGGACATAGCTGTTTGACTTAGTCCACATATTTGCTTTTTTTAAGGGGTTTGGCTGGAAAAAAGACAGCAAAGATTTTAAGAGTCAATGATCTCCATCACAAACAAGTCAAGACTGCTGGGCTTTGTTTTCTTATGGGAACTTTCCAAGCATCAGTACTTCACAAGTTCCCCTCATAGGCAGCACAGGGTCTGTTTCCAGTTAACACACTTTGTTCCAGTCCACAAATAAAACCAGATCAGAGTGAAAGTTCAGATTTGTTTGAAAAGTACCCAGATTGGGCTGTGTGTGAAAAGGAAGGTAAAAAGAGGTCAAGGAAAAAGGAGGGGGAAAGTAGGAAACACTCTGTGAAAGGCAGAAAGAGCGATTGTTATGTTGCGGGAAAAAGACAAAGTGGAGGGAGAAGAAAACTATAATAAAAAAATCGGAGAAGCAACATCAGCGTGAACATAGGTGAATCTGGCCATGTGTCACTGTGCCTCGGTGGCTCACAGCTAAGGATGCCAAATTCAGTACAAACTACTGAGAAATAGGAAAGACTTGCCCCATACTGGTGGTTATTCTAGCCTTAGATTATACCAAGCCAGCAACAAAAGTAAACTTCTGTCTCACCACACTGGTTAACAGGAAGTCAAAAATGCAATCTCACACCCAGACACTAGACTCTATGATGAGTGGTTACTGAAAACCAATTTAATCAAGCATAGGATTCTCCTCATCCCAAGCAATCAGCCACTTAGCCAGGTCAACATAATCCAGATCTTACCCAGTAATCATGCTGATGCCAATCCTTTAGTAACTAAAAACTATAGGTTTAGTAATAAAAGAATATATCACATACATACAAATAATTGCAAAGTCCTTATATCAGAGGCAGCCATTGGCTCCTTGGAGTCTGAGGAGTTCACATTCATTCAACATCCCACCATTGGTATGAAATCTGAGCTTGGTGTAAGCTATGAACCTCAACTCTAGATTCAGATCCCAAAGCTCACAGTGTTCAGACCCAGGGTTCAAGTTAATTAAAGAGATATCGCTGAAGTGGGAAGTTCAGACCTAAATCTGAACTTATCCAGAGTACTAGGATTTCAGATGCAGGGTTCTGGTGAGGTCCCATCTCAAATGAAAATGACTCAAGAAGGTGAATTCTTGGAACTTATCAGACTTTGTCTTTGCAGAGAGTGAAGTCCCATGTAAGCCTTTAGAACCAGATTCAGCAAACACTTAACACGTGCTTAACTTTAAGCACGTGAGTGGTCCTACTGAAAAATCGATGGAGCTGCACTGATTCATAACAGCTGAGGATCTGTCCCATTATCATTAGTCCAGGAATATTCCCATTTGTGTAGTAGCATCAGGGACTATATCCTATATAGACTGCAAACCTGATAATAATGAGCTCACAAACCCTTTGGAGGATCTGATAACCCATACGTTAAAGGTCTTATTGTAACAACATGGGGGAGCACAGAGAGACACACACAATATATCACTGTACAACACTACCTTCAACACTGTCCATTATGAGAATTAAAAACACAATTCTCTATTAACTTGTACCCACCTCCCCTTGCCATGGCCACCCTATCCTCTTCCTGAAGGATGGGCTAGTGATTAGGTGCTAGCCTGGAATTTAGGAGACTGGGGTCAACTCTCCTCCACCACTGACTTCCAGTGTGACCTGGGCACTCATGTCTCCATACGTAAGATGGGAAAATACTACTTCCTTACCTCATACGGGTGACGTGAATACAAATAGATGAGGTGCTCAGATACTACAGTGAAGAGGACCATAAGTAGCTTAGATAGATTAAAATATTTTCCCAACCCCTCCTTTTTTAGATGTATTGAGGTGTTGGATAGCATCCTTGACCTCCAGCGGGTTAATAGTGAAAAATGTGAGGGCCTAATCCAGCTCCTATTGAAGTCAGTTTAAAAAAAAAAAAAAAAAAAAAACTCCCATTGAATGCAATGGAAGCAGCATTAGGCCCTTTGTAACCATGGTGATGCTAGACCGTGAGAAGTTATGTATATGTGAACTCTAATATAAGACTGTCTCACTAGAGGCCAGGGATTAAATGGGCAAAGACACTAAATTTCCCTCTAAATTCCTAAAGCTTATTTTAAAACTCAGTTCCTAGATATTACAGTGCTGGCTGCATTAAAAGAAGTCCAAGATACACAAAGATGGTTTTTCAAGGATGAGCTAGTTGGTGGAACAAAGGGAAGTTTCCACTGCTGCTGCCAACATTGTGGCTCCTCTGTGGATAAAGTGGACTCCAAATTCACTCCTGTGCGGAGTGCCAGAACGCAAACTTTGCAGCACATATAGCCATAGGCCTTGTGCTGGCTCTTTGCACATGGGTGAATTTCACCATCATGCTCCAGGGCTCACAATAGGACACTTTTCACCCGCATCACGTTTCCTTCGTCATAAAGAGAAGTATCCTCGCCCTTCAACTGACCTCCTGCTAAAGTCTGACAGTCCACAGGAGGAGCCAGCTGAAAAGAGCATCTCTTGTGTTAATAAGATTGCCTATGAAATGGTTTTGATATTCTCGCAGATAAGTAACAAGCAGAGGATTGCATGCAGCAGGCCGCTACTGGATGATTAAATCATAAAAAAAAGAGGCTAGTCAGTAAAGATGTAATATGAATAAGAAAAAAGAGCAAACTTTACAGCTATATTTAGGAAGAGCAGTCTTCAAGGTATAAGTAGTAATGGCTTGGGGAACTTTTCCATTCACAAATTAAATTAATGATGCAGATTTTTTGTTTTCATTGCTTTTTACATGAGTCAGTTGGTGGTCTTTCTAAACTCATTAGGCTTTTAACGGATGCCTAATTCATATTTATTCCCCATGAGAAGGGGCACGAATGAAAGAGTGGGGTTTTGCTGTGTAGTCCACAGTGATTCATTGACTTAAGTTCAATGAGCAATCTTGCGTGGCCACTGACGAAGGCAGGCAAAGAGACCACACTGGCTTCCGCAGTAAACTGCGCTCATATCTCAGATTGAGTTGGGGATGTAGTTTGACAAGTGCTGTTTAAACAAACCTGAGCAAGTCAGTTATTTTCAAATGATTTACGTGTTACAGTTGTTTGCAACATAAAAGCCGACGCTCCATCATTAGAACGCAGTAAAGAAATTTTTCCCAGGGTATTGCATATCGTGTTTGGACAGTCAGAACTCACTGATATTATTTATTCATACTACTATAAATTATTCTCCTCAAAATGAACCTGAGTCACGTAAATGCTGACTTGGAAAGTACCAGAACACTGCTTTTTTCCTGCAGTTCCCCCGCCACCTTCTTTTTTAAGAGACTTACTGCCCTGCAAATTGAAATCTAAAGACTAGAAGTGCTTAGCTGGTTTAAATCAATACCCTAGAAACAACTTGGTTTAAGCGTTGGCTAAGTCACAACTGAGCCTTTAAATTGTTAGGGGATTTGAAGTGTTTCTGCACTGCAAAAATATGAGCAAAGCTCAGCTGACACACACACACACACATGCATCCTGCACACAGGTGCAAGACTGGGATTTATGGCTTTTTACTTCTCTTTTTAAGTGTATTTAGTGCTGGTGAGTGGTGCCAGACTGAAAGCTCCACAAACTGAGCCTCTCTGAGCAAGCAGTTACAGCATAGGCATGGCACTTACAGCTACATAATAACCAATATGATTCAACCCTCCAACACAAAGCATATTCTCTGGATGAGATTGTGGTCCTGTGAGCTAATTTTGGGACAGCCTCTCTCGAGGTCCCAGTTTTCTTCCCTACTATTCATCTCCGATTAGTCCAGTCTATCATCAACTTGACTTAAAAATGAAGCAATCAGTCCTTAAACCCCAGGGTCTGCAGTCTTCCTTTGTCTCCTAGTCAGTTTCTTAGAGGCATCATGGCATGACATGCTTCTGTTCCTGTTGAAATCAACAGCAAAATGAATATAGTTTTCAACAGTGTAACTCGGGACCTAATGCAAACGTTTTCGGAAGCCAGCAGTGGAACAAACAGCCGGTTGATGCTACTCCTTCCATTTTGGGTCACGCAGGTGATTTTCAGAAATGGTCTAGTGCCATCCAAGTTCCCGGAGTGCTGTGGGGTCAGAGCACTCCAAGAAGGTGGGTCCAGGGCATGAGTAAAGAGGGTAGGGTGGACAAAATGTGACCTGTAATCCTTGTTGCAAAGTGCTTATGTATGCTCTAATGTTATCACAGTCATCGTTATATGACACAAACCCTATTTTATTACATTGTATTTAGGTACACACACAGCGAAAACCAGCATTTTCTGATGGTGGTTTTACTGATCAGATATCGGGCAGCTTTGTTACAGTAAAACGGACCAGTATAAATACTTTTTTTTAAATATATTTGAAAGTGACTTATTTTAGGCATCACAGATTTCTTTTGGGTTTGCTGGCTGGCACTTACCAGGGACCTGAGGCAAGCAATTCTGTCCATCAGCTGCCCTGGGAGCACCTGGTAAAGAGGATGTAGCATCTCATTTGCATAGGCGGGAAAGATGTTTGTCACATAAACAAAACTAAAAATTCTCACAGATGCAGGAAAATGTAGATGTTGAAGCCCTGTGTGTCTCAGGTAAATATTTCCAGCTCAAATATAAGCACAACTCTCTCCCCCCCCCCCCCAACCACCCAAAACAAATAAATTAGTCTCTACTGGTTGTTGCTGCAGCAAAGTGTCTCTGGAGCTCTCCATTTCTCCAGAACCTTCTGCAATCTGTGAGGCAAGCAATTGAAGCCCCCCCACATGCCTCAAACATGGGCACATCAGAAACTCAGCTGAAGCAATGCTCACATCTCTTCTCTCCACTAGTTCCCATCACACTGACTACATCCTCTATGTTTCTTGGCGTATGTGGATTCTTTGTATGGCCCTGTGTCCCCCAAAAAACCAAAAAACAAAAAACACATTTCAGTTTTAGAGGCCTCAATCTAGCCTGTTTTTCTGTAATGAAGAATAGATACATGATTTTTGAAAGCAACGTGTTTGGATCAGCACAGTTCAAAATCAAGTGATCTGTAAGAGTTCTGCTTTGTTTTTTCTCACAGGAAATAAATTCACAAGCACTCTTTTTACAGCACTTGTGCGCCATCTCCTTACAGCACTTGGACTATATTATTAAAGGATCACAAATGTAAAGAGGAACAAGATATTCTGCTAATATACTGTGTTCTATACAGTCTCTTGCAGAGATGGGTGAAGTGGTTGATAAAACAAACACCCCCGCAACCCCCCATCGATCAAATCTTTGCCCAGTTTTTCGGGTTGGAAAACAACTGAATCTTTTTGTAAGATTTTAACTATTTGGATAATTTCTTCTACATTTTCACACAAATCTGCCCTCAGGAGTTCAAGCCAGGAACACAAGTAGACAAGACAGCTTATTCTAGGGATATTTATATCTGGCATCAGAGACAGGGGTGGCATATCTCAGGTTTCAGATCAATTTTGCAGGGTCAAGAAGATCAGATCATTTGTATAAGCACTGAGGGCCAGACCCTTGAATTGGTGTAGAGTGGCATAGCACCGTTGATGATGAAACACCACCAGCTCAGTGCATGGTCCTTGAACTTTTGGATGTTTCTCTTAACAAGACCCCCAACTCTGAGCCTTTTGAGGTTTGCCATCATTCTTTTCACTGTACAGTATGTTTCTGACTTAAACTAACAGTCTCAAGGTGCTTTGCATAAGGCAGGAAGTCTGGGAAATCAGGATCCCTGATGATCTCAGTCAAATGACTCATTTATTATCTCAGTTATTCAGCCATACTTGTATGTTTGTTATTGTTCTAGGGGATTTTGATGTCTTTCATTCAGAGGGCATGGTCCCCATAGGAAATGCTGGACAAGGTCAGCTGTTAAAGAATGAGCTCACTAATTGGTTTCACATTGGAAAAGTAAATACACTGGCAAGTATCTTACACTTTCATGTTTATTTGTGAACACTAACTAGTGTGGAAAATGTCCCCATTTTTGACTCAACTGAAATAAAAACCAAACAAGGTAAGAGTCAACACCTCAGCTGACAAATTCAAAGCAAAGTGATGGGGTTTATATTTAATCCAGGTCCCCTTTTGCATGTACTGGAGTGTTTGCATGTACTGGAGGGAGCTCAGAAGAAAGCCAGGAGCACTCTAACTGAATAGATCTCCAGCCACCTCTCACAGAGCAAGATGCTTTATTCCTTCTTCACCATTCTGGGTGAGATGCAGCTGGCTAGAGGTTTGTTTACAGAACTCCTCAGCTTTAGTCACCAGACTGGGCTACCGATCTAATGACCAAAGCCTGTCTCCAGGGCCCAGCCTGAGAAGCTGTGAAATCGGTGTGGCTCTTGGAGAATAATTGCTCCACTGACGCAGCAGCATCAGCCACAGAAGCTGCAGTGCACTCATTTTAAAGGGAAGAAAGGCCACAGGATCTGTGAAGTGGTAGCTCCAACTGCTCCTCTCCCTCTACCCCTCACCCACTTAAAAAGGCATTTTTAGGAATGCAGGGCGGGGCAGCTCACTTTTAGATTTACAGAATCCATCGCCACCCAGCCTAGACCTCACTAGTTTGTTATTGTCAGGGTACTTTGTGTTTGCGGAGGGACTGAAGGCCCTTTTCAATGTTACCTAAATGAACAAATAGATAAGAGCTTCTGGCTTTCTTCTCAGTTAGTTGGAGCAGCAAGCTTTATAGTCTGTGCATAAAAGGACATTTGAAAGCATTTCACTAGCCTACATTTATTCATCTGTTGAACTAATATATTAGAGCTGCATCCATTGCCCCTGCATCACTAGCAGAAGTAGTGGTATTTCCATCATTTTCAAGTCACTTCTCAAACTTCCCCTCATCCAATTGGTTTTGGTAATTTCCTTCACACAGGTATCTCATTTCTTCTTGGTGGGGAAGGGATTCAGTATAGACTGTGCCAGCAAATAAACATCAGTTTTCCTACATCTTTTAACCAAATGATCTTACTCCTATAAAAACCACTCCCAATTATTTGCTGTCTAGAACTTCATAGTAAAAGGATGAACTCTGCGCTCTTAAGAGAAGAGACTGTCAACTGAAGAAATACTGACACTGTCCATTGACTCACTGTCCATTGAGGAAGAGGTGGGAAAACAACTCACCTCTGTTATTGCTTGGTCATTTCCAAAGGCATGAAATATTTGCTTCCCTTCCAGCACTTTCACTTCACCCTTTCATTTGTCTCCTCTTCTCATGACTATGAAGTTTGTCCCTTGCACTCTCTCAAAGTTCAAGAGCACCCTGATCACTAATTCCACCCTTGCCCTCCGATTGCTTCCTTTGATCCTCTCCCCAAGACGCTAGCATCCCTGCCTTTACCAATATTATTCCCCGAGGAATCCACCTTCTTCTTGGCTCCTATACTCTCATCATGACTATCTACACTGTATTATGGAGCTAGAGCAATCATTAGTTACTCAGTTGTCAGCAGCAGGGCCCGTGCTAGTCACAAAACTGCAGCCGCTATACCTCTTTTTAAGAAAGCCTCTTGCTAACAACCACCACTGCCCTGTATCCAGCTAGCTTTTTACTCAAAAACCTGGAGAAAGTGACCCTTCTTTTCTCTCTCCGGTGTCAGTATCCAGAATATTCCCCATAATCTGGTTTAGGATAGCTAAAACTATCCTCAGAGCACTTAGGGTTCATGTATATGGCAAATTCATGGCACTGAGTATCAGGGCCTGAGTTATTGACGTGGGCTCGTGGGGCTCTGGCTTCAGGGCTAAACAAAAGTAGACATTAGGGCTGAAGGTCAGCCCAGGCTCTGAGTCTCTGTGAGAGGAACGGCATCACGCCTTGGCGCCAGCCTGAATATCTACATTGCCCTTCCAGCCTGAGTCTGCTGAACCAGGCCAGCTGTGGCTGTGCCAAGAGTCTTTTATTGCAATGTAGATGTACCCTGAATGACCCACTGTGCTCAGTACACAACTCATGCGCCTCAGTGACACCCCATTCTTTTTTTGAATGCCTTTGGAACTACACATTTGTATCTCTGGCTCCTTTCTATCCTGGTTTGACTCCTCCCTCCCACCACTCTTTTTAGTTCACAAGGGATTCTGGGAAGAAGCAGTGCACCTGTCCCCAAACAGCCCTGATTTGGTGTCTGAAGCTTGACCTGCAGGAACCACCGCCAGGTGATGAGACCGAGGATTGAGAAAACAGCTTGAGCTCCATGGCTGTTCTGTCCTAGACTACACTGTTGAGACGGTCAATAAGGGTGCTAATTATGAGGGGGGAGGGGAAGTTGTGATATGCTAACTACCAGTGGGAACTGTGGGTATTCAGCACCCTTGGGGGAGAAAACACCTTTAGACCCAAGGTGTGTCCAACTGGACAGTGTCACTGAGTCACTAATCTCTGTACACCTCCTTGTGGCAGGGCACATCACTGCAGCCACCCTGCCTTAGTTTCCCCAACAGCATTTCCATCCCACTCTGGTGGAGTATGGCTCACCTGTCCAGGCAGGTAATTATGAGAGTGCAACCCTACCTTTCTAGGGTACCAGAGTCCAAAGTCACAATCCCAAGACACACACAAGATAAAAGGAGTCTTTATCCCAGCAAGTTCTCAGCCCTCCTGAGGTTATTTACTCACTCACTGTGAAGGGGAGGACTCCTTGCCAGCAGGTCCTTGTAGATGGGAACAGCACAGCAGCTCTCTCCCCCATCAGGTACCTCCTGACAACAGTTATGCTGGGTCTGCCTCTTCTGTCTGTTACTTAGCCCTTCAGCCAGGTCACTTTAAAGTCTCTCCTCTTTCAGGGTATTCAACAAACAGAAACAAGGGGAATTAACACAAACCATTCATCCCCATTTTGGGTGAAGGCTCTTTTCCTTCAGAGTGCGCTCATCAGGCACTGAGTCTAAACTGAGATCACAGGTAACAGAGAAGAAGGACTCTCTCCATGCATGTGTCAGTATCTGGACCTCCCTTCCTTCAGGGAGGAACCTTTAGGTAAGTGGTCCGCTGCAGAACTCCTATCTTCAGGGACTGAACATCCACTCTTGCTGGGTTTCTCTCCCTTAAGGTGTTCCCTCCCAGCCCAACATTTCTCACAGGTGCAACAGGGCACAGCCCACTGAATCACACCAGCTCATTATCTCCCTTTTGCCCAGCGTGGGGCTTGTATAGCTCCTCACACCCCACTTCTAGGCTCAGTTTTCAGACGAGGCACCATAGCCTGGCTTAAAAACCACTAAAGATCCCCTGATCAACCCACACAGTCCCACATCAAGCCTGCCTTCCCCCCACGAAGGCTCTAACAGGCCACAGCTGTACTCACTCCCTGGTTCTAGCCCAGCTTCTCTTCCAACATGATTAGCTGATGTAGTCTCCTTCCCAGCCCACCACAACTGAGCAAGATCTCCCGTTTCCAGCCTCTTCCTTCTGGCTGGACACCCGCTACAGGTGTAGCAGTCAGAGCTGATCGTGCTCACAGCAGTCATTAACCCTTTCCAGCCCAGGTGAGGTTTTTATACCCTGGCACACGTACTCAAGATCAAAGGCACTGAAAACCAGTTAGAGCCACTTTTGAAAATATGGGGTGAAGCAACTTGCCTGAGATGAGACAGAAAGTCAGTATTAGGGTGGGAAACAGGGCCCAGCAGCCCCAACTTCCAACCACTAGAATGTAATTAATGAATAACTTGACTATTTTAAAAAAGCAGTTGGCTAGATGATTAATTTTATCCCGTAAAAGAGTTACACAGAGTAGCTGAGAGGCTTTCTATGATGCTATGTGCTTGAAGCGAGTAGAGGATGTGTTAGAATAGAGAAAATGTAGACACTCCCCAAAATCTCATGTACTGCTTATGATCAGTATGTGTAGCGCACAGTGCCTTTATTTCTAAGCATATCTGAAGTTAATTTTAGCTGACTCCATCCCTAAAACCTGTTTTTCCTATATAATATAAATGAAAACTCATACTCCTTGATTAAATACAGGACTAGCAGCTTGCCTACACGACAAGTTAGTGCAGGGCAAGCCAAGGTGTGAATCTACAGCACGCCAGCTTGCCACCCAGTAATGTTCTAGGTGGGCACTGCTATAGTGCAGTGGAAGTCCTGGAGCATGGCTGGGTGAAGTATGTAAATAGTAGTATGGCAAGCCCCACATCAGGACTTTCCCTGCATTGCTGTGGTTTCCTCACAGGACATTATCTGGGCAGCAAACTGATGCCCTGTAGATTCACACCCCAGCTTGCCATGCAGTAGTTTGCTGTACAGACAAGCCCTGTGCCAATCTGGGGCGTTTCCTTCTGTGACACTTCCCGGGGGGTACCCAGGGTTGTGAGGCACCTCACTGTCACCTGCCTTATTGTGAGGAAGCCTTGTTTGTACCTGCTGGGGGGCCAGTTCCCCGGCTCCACCAGCCATGGGCAACACAAGCACTAGCCTCTAATCCTTCACAGGCTCCACTGTCCTTCTCCAGGTCAACAACAGACACGCTCCAACCCCCGAGCCCTCTGAGCATTCCCTTGAAGTGTCCAGCCCCCGTTCTACTGGCCTCTCAGTGTATATCTACACTGCAATTAGACATCCACTGCTGGCCCATGCCCGCTGACGGGGGCTGGCGGGGCTCAGATTTAGGGGCTGTTTAATTGTGGTTTAGCTGTTCAGGCTCAGGCTCTGGCCCGACCTCCGGGACCCTCCCACTTCACAGGATCCTAGATCCCTGACTCCAGCCTGAGCCTGAACATCTGCACCACTAGCTCCTTAGGCTGAGTCCTGTGAGCCTGAGTCAGCTGGCACAGGCCAGCTGTGGGCTTTTAATTGCAGCATAGACATATCCTCACAGTAGTCACAGTTTTGCTGCTTCCAAAGAAGCAGGGACACCCCAGCTTACCAGTTACACCTTCGATCACTGCTCCGCTTTACACGCAGCACTTAGGTAAGGCAGTTTATTTAACGAAGAGAAAGACTCGAGTGGTAGAAAGTAGAAATATTGGGTTACATACAAAATAAAACCATAACATGCATTCTAGAACCTAGAATTAGCATCATCTAGTTATTAAACTAGATACTTTCATATCTTATAGAGCAAAACTCTCCCCAGGGTCCTTCCAGCATTTTCTAGACAGTCATGAGACAAGCTATGCTGCCAGCTTGTCTCCTCAGTGAAGGATACAGGCTGTGTCCTTGCAACCCCAAATATAGCAAAACAGTCTGTTGATCTTCATTCATAAATGGGACACCCTCCTGCTGTGTTCTCTTTTCTGTAGATTTGCAATCTTGATTAGCTGGTGTATGCAAATAGGCTTGCATTGAGAGACATAGAATACCCACGGACCAAAGAGAGAAATAATCGTCTACCTGCACACTCCCTCAATAGAACCTGTCTGAGGCACGGCACTTTCAGGTAACCTGTCCTTAACGTTGAGGTTTTAAGAACATCATATTCAGTATAGATACATAACATCTTAAATAGTATCTGTTACATACATTTTACAATAGTTATGATGACCAGTGGGCTCTTTGCTCTTCATGGAGACCTTACACTCCACTCTTGGGGGAATTAGTGTGCATACACTTGTCCCAGAAAATCCCTGTAAATCTCAATGCCTCCCTGTGCCCTCTGCCAATTGGCACAAAGAGCTTCCTTGGTCACACCTGCCACTTACAACATTTATTTTTGATGACTGTCAAAACTGCTCCACCAAATGTCAGCCACTTATCAGGGTTTGCAACTTGGAACAGAGTGACAGTTTATGTAGCCAGCTGCAGAGTGATATAGTAAGAGAGGAGTGATGGAGATTCAGGGGACGGGAAGGACCATGGCAGATTTCATAGGAGATTTTGATATGCTGGTATATAATCCCATTTACATTTGTGTGTCTCCAATAAGATGTAAAAAAATAATGAAAACGGTAAGCCACTGTAAAAATATTTGTGTATCAAGAAGCTCCATTGTTGGATGAGTGTTATAGTCACACACGTCCCTGCCAGATAGTCTTGACCTCTCCCATAGTTTTGCTGAAGAAGATTTGGAAGCCCAAATAAAATATAACTCTAAATCCAAAACTGAGCCTGCAATCTGTTCCAAAGCTTACTGAAGTCAATATAGTTTCTCCTATTGAATAAAATGGGCTTCAGATCAGACCCTTTGGGAGCTTATTTAGTTTCTATTAAAGTCAGTTTTTACATAGTACGTGTTGTTTTCTAACAAGCTTGGTTTATCGCTTCCATTGGTTTGTTTTAGAATTGGTGTGCATTTTGGTTTTCTTTAATTTCCTCAAGTGAATTTAGCGCTTGCTAATGGCACTTGCTTGGCAACAGTGGAAAAGAAAGTCCTATAATTTAGAAGCAAATAGGCAGTACAGTCTTGGCAGTAGGATGGTACTGCATGGGCAGCAGATGCTTTTCCACCATGATCAGTAGGGTTTACCTCTTGGGGGAAGCAACAGAATATGAAATTGCTGTACAGTCAGATGAATTCCATCTATTCTTAGCTGAACTGCACATCACTCTGGTTACTCTGTGTTTGTGCAGCTGGAATGCTTACTTTTTCTTATTATGCATACATTATAGCTTCACCATGCATGATATTATTATGGATGTGTCAGTGTAACAGAGATACATAAGTTATCCTGCTACAACTTGCCTGCTTTCATTAGACTTCATTGGGCAAAGCTGCTCAGTGCAACGGTCTCCAGGGGAGAAAGAATAATTTATTGCGTCTTTAGTTAAGGATAATTATAAGCTTTGCAGGGAGGAAGCGTGGTTTAATGGACAGGGGATCCTGGACTGGAAGACAGGAGACTGGAGTTGTTTCCTGGCTCTGTGAATTTGGACAAATCATTTCTCTGTGCCTTTATTTTCACAGTCTGTCCCTAATCCCCAATAATGTTTCAATGTTGTCCTGTCTTGTCTATTTAGAATATAAGCTCTTTGGGGCAGAGACTCTTTCACATACAATATCTAGCACACTGGGGTCCCAGTCTCTGCTAGGGCCTCTATGTGCTACTTTAATACAGAGTAATCATAATGATAGGAGACATGATGGGGATGAAGAAGCACTAGGCCCAAATGCTAAAATGTTTTAGCAATAGCTCGCTAAACTTCTTTAGCATAGGCCCCGGTGGTTCACATGACTTGTCACTGACAAGCGCTGGGGGAGATTGTAAATTCTGAAGGGTGGGTAGCTCCGGATTTGGAATTTTATTTAAAAAAAAAAACAAAAAAAACCAGAGAGAAATCCTGTGCTCTGCTTTCAGGAAATGCCCAAAGTTAGGGTGTTCTTATAGGTTATTTGTGATGGCCACGTTGCCTTTAAGGCTCTGACCTGAGCCGTGCAGAGGCACACAGAAATGCTGTGTTTTGGGCTCCAGTAGGGGTTGTGCCACCCTGAAGTCCTGGGTGTGGATGCCTGATCCACTTCATTGGTTGATGTAGAAGGGAAGGAAGAGGACGGGAAGGACATTACTTTACCTTCTCTTCGTTGCTCCCAACCCCTGTTGGGTGTTGCGAGTGACCCAGGGTGTACACCAAAGGAGCAGTCTCTCAATCCCCCCAAACTCAGGACCACAGCTGTGGATGGCTCTTACAGGGGCTGTACAAAGTGTGCATGAGTGTGTGTCTGTGAGGGGGCTTCTTAAGCCCTCCCCTCATATGACTGCATAAAGGATCAGACATGACATGGCCTTCTTTAAATGCTAGTTTTGCCGTGCTTAAAGTAATACCAACATACAATTTTGTACTGTGAGCAAAAACCAAAACTGGGTAATGTCCCTTAAAAACAAGTTTTATCCTGTACTTGCAGGGGAGCAGGGATTTGACGGACCTCACTCTTTCTGGTCTTTCAACAATTTGATGCATTTATTAGCGACCTGGATTCAACTGCATACCCCAAACTGCAAGGGAGTCTTCCTACTTACATGAATCAGATGGAATATGTCAGAAACCATCCGGGGGAGCTGTTCCTGCAAGGGATTCAGCACCTTCAGCTCCCACTGAGTTCCATGAATTCAGGATTTGGCTAGTGGTGTGACAATTCTGTTGAAATCATCGGTGCATTTCTACTGCCTCCAGCCTGAGTTAAACTTACATTCATCAGTTCTCAATATGTTGAAAGAAAGAAATTGATCATTTTTAAAACTATGAGGGACTGTTATGATAATCACATAGCAAGCCATAGAACCTTCATTCAGAAAACTCTGCACCAGACACACAACTCCTGGTAGAAGTAAAGCATATATTTTAGTAAGACTAGATTAAAGACTAGATGACATTTGAAATCAAGTCTAGATGAATAACAAGTGACAGAGAATCCACCACAGTCCTAGGTAAGTTATCCCAATGGTTAATTAGCTTTGCTGTTAAAAATGTGCACCTGATTTCTAGTTTGAATTAGTCTAGCTTCAGCTTCCAGACACAGGATCTTGTTCTGGCTTTTAAAGAATCCTCTATTATCAGAAAGAAACGTCTATCAGAACAAACAGAGTTATCCAACTTTCCATGGATTTATATGGAACATGGCAACAGGCAATTCAGGACTTTCACAATATAGCAATTTCACAATTGCTTCCAAGATGTTAAGAATTATAATGTAACAAACACTGTATTTTAGCATGACTGAATAACTCAGGCAAGAGGAGGAAGAATTTGGTTATTAAAGAAAATGCTTTTTTACAAGCCTCCACCCCCCCCAAAAAAAAATCTAGAAAAGGAAATCTAGAAAGAAAACGTACTATACTATGAGGAGTTTAGAGAAACACTTGAGTGTGCTGGAGTGTCACAGTGCTCTGGTACTTCTTTGTGAGGCAGATTGATGCTCTGGATTCATGCCACTTGCGAACCTGTTCCAGCCAACAGCACGAGAACTTGCCCCACGGCCGACAGTCAGTTCCTATAGCAACTTCCCTGGTTTGTTGCTTGTACATTAAATACCCCTGTAGGGCCTTGCATTACTCCCTCTGGCTGACACCCAAGGCTCCTAAGAGAGCCAAGTGCAACTTTACATTCAGCCTGCTCTTTGCTTGGCTGAAGGAAGGGCCATGGTGACAGAACCTTTAAGGATGGGGTTGAAAGTGGAAAGTAAAAGGGGGGGTGGGTAATTAAAAGGCATCCCAGACGCTTCTCTGCTCTCTGTAATACAAATGCAGTGGGGACCAGATGGACAGAGAGGAAGAAGCAAGTTAGAAAAGCAATAAAAGCAGTGGAATTGTGCAGCCCCAGATGACTTCAGAGAAATCTGAAGGGTAACACATTTGGACTTGACTTTAAATTGACATAATGGGCACAGTTTGCTTGATGCCTTCCTAGCAACGTAGCCGAGTCACAGTGCACTTTAGCGCCCTGGTGTTCTATAAGCGTTTCCTTCAAAGCAGCAGTTCAGTTCTCCCTGTGAATTTTGTCAAGTACATATTCAAAGAATAAGTATTTGCCAAAGCCTCTCTTCAGCCACAAAGGGGGGAGGTTTGTTTGAAGAATGTCAAGTTACACCTGCTGGCTCACGCTGGGAAGATGAAAGTAATGACTCGAGTCTCTGTCACTGTCGAATTTTATTTATTTATTTTTTCAGTATTTCTATTGACGTGGAAAGACTTGTTGCATTGCAAAAGCAGCATGTTTGCTGTAATCCCATTCAGAGCTCTTCAAATGGGAAAATAATAGATTTGTGGATAATAAAGCAGCACTTGTCTGTGAAGCAAAAGAGTGAAATTAGGTTGGCATGTTAACGAGAAACGATGCCATGCAGGCTAAAATAAGGCAAAGCACAACATTTACTACATTTAAGCACATATTTTACATCCACTAGCCTGTGATGGTTTACAGTTATAGCAATTAATGGGCCAGGCTGTCCTTTGCCTTCTATGGGCTATGTGTTTAGTGGGTACCTAAGCAATGGAGAAAGCAGTCTCCATGGAGAAACTACTCCCCTTCCTGCCCAGATGGCTGGGGAGGGAGGGGAGCTTTGGCTGATGCCCCTTATGCTCAAGACAGTATTGCTGATATAACAGGAGATGGGAAAGGAATCTGCTATTTGTAGGGACCAGTAGCAGATAGCCCAGAGTCTCAGTTCTCTTCCTGGAAGTTATGTCTACACTACAACTTATGTCGCTCAGGGGTATGAATAACCCCCCTCAAGAGTGACTTAAGTTACACTGACATAAGTGTTTGCGTGTGCAGCACTATGTCAGTGGGAGCGCTTCTCACGCTGATATTGCTTCTGCCACTCGGAGGTGGTTTTGTTACGTTGTTGCCATAGAGCATTTTCACCAGACCCGCTGCAGCAATGCAGCTGTATGGGTACAGCTGCGCCGCTGCAACACTGTACGTGTAGACGTGCCCTCAGTCACATTCTCCTCCCTTGTCTGCCCCGGCGTAGTGTGACAATGTGCTGTTCCTTACACAAAGCAGATCTAAGTTTACAACCCAGTCCAATGTTTGTGATGCATTGTTTTTCCTTAGCTCATAGGAAGCATGCAGCTGATATGCTGGAAAACAACAAACCTGCAATGAGCTCCGTGTGGATTCCTGTGTCCACCCTCAAAAAACTTATTGCAAGGTTGAGGCCTAAATTGTGAGCATTTTGCATTGATGTAGAAATATTAAGTACAAAATGGTCATTTAAAAATGGCCATTTCTGGAAAACTTCCATCTACATGCTGTAGACGGTCAACCCCCCAATACGAATAGTGAAGGAGGCACAGACTTCCGGTGTGACCTTGGGCAAGTCACTTAATCTCTGTGCCATTTTACAGTTCCCCATCTGTAAATGGGGATAACAGCACTTCCTACCTCAGAGAGGTGTTCTGAGGATAAATACATTAAAGATTATGAGGTGCTCAGCTACTGTGGTAAGGGAGTACCTAACCATATATGTACTTAGATAGATTTTTGCATCAAACCACCTGTCATTTAGGATCTACATCAGACTAATAAGAAGAGGCATCTATATTCAGTAACATGTTTATTCTGATGATCAAAAAAAGCTTCACAGGTGAGCTTCACATCAGTCCTGTGAGGGGATCAGATGTGATATTCCTTTTACAGACAGGTGAAGTGAGGTGCAGACACTTGCCGAAGATCAGAGAAGTGCATGGTAGAGTGGGAAATAGAAATCTGGAGTCCCCATGATCATTTGAGGTTGTAGTATGGTCATCAATTCCTACAATGACTACTTAGTCAAGGCAAAGGCTTAGGGACACTCTATGTGGTAACACTAGGCCTATTTTAAGAATTCAGTATGAGGATTTATCAGTGGTTCACAACTTGCCACTAAAGTCTACAGCCCCTCAGAAAGGGTGTTAAGACACGATTAAGATTTTAAAAACAACAAGTATGACCAATCACATTTTCTTTTCAGTACCAAAGCAGAGCTAGGTAAGAAGCTTCTATATACTAGCCATATTCTGGAGATCACAATGTGCATCTTTCCTTGGCAAAAGGAGATGGATGGCACAGGGAGACTGATCATAAGATACAGAGTATTTCTCCTTTAGGTTTACTAGCTTTAAGTAGAGATTGGCTCAGATCAAATTCCTGGATGAGATGCACCCAAAACTTTGGGAGTGCTTGGATCCAGTTACAGTATTTAGACAAAATCCAGCTTCCACTGAAGACGTGCATTGTGTTCAGTTGGAATTGGATGGGAACTGTTGAAAAGCAGTGGACCAGCTGTTATTTTGTGCCTGCAGACCCTCTCCTATATCCCCTGGAGAACAGAGCTGGTCCCATCCGACTAGAAAAAAGTCATTTTATTGCTTTGGAAACGTAAAGGCAGAAAATGAGACAGTTGTAACTATCAAACATGACTCTTCCATCATTCCTGGGGAAAGTTTTTGCTTCTATCTTGTAGTCCTAAGCTGCTGATATCTTACGGAGCAAGAGAATACCATAAACTGACTTCACTCCCAGCCATCCCATGATGCAGCAAGTCTTTACAATGGACCAGATTATCGAGAAGGCACAAGAATTCAAGCACCCTGCTCAGATTGCATTTTTCCTTTTGACTTTGCTGATAGGGAATAACTTTGGCTGATCTTGAAACTCGCAGGCCTTCCTGACAAGCTCTGTAGAATGTTTCATTTTCTACATGACGACTCCTTAAACTGAATTTTTGTATATGGAAAAGAACTGCCTTCTTCCAAATTAGATCAGAAATTCAACAAGGATGTTGCTGCTCCAGAACTCTTCAGTGCTGTCATATACTATGTGCTTGACCAGACACTAATTAAATGCATTTTAGGCATATGCCTTGATGATGAAGCTTTGACAGCAACATAGCGCTAGTTTTTGAATCAATGGATGAGCTAGTTGTGGTACTTCAAGCACTGGAAAACTCAGTTTTCAGGAGGACTTTTGTGGCTAATGGGATAAAACCAAAATTCTTTTAGTCGGTGATTATGGACATGCTGCAAGCTCTAATATTTGTGGGTGGCCACCAGTCGAGATTGCTGTTGATTTTGCTTTCTTTGGCTTTGCTGTTGATAATATGGATGGCATTGAGAAAGAACTTGAAACCCACGCTGCAAAAACGTTATCAATAATGGGGTGTCTCATCAATAACATCTTTCAGAAACCAAATACCCTGATAAGTAGTGAGATGAAGCTGAGGATATATAATGCTTGGGTGGTCAGTATTCTGATCTATTGGATTGAAAAAGGGTCCGTCCCTCACTGTCAAGATAGAGAACAGGTTGGACACTATTCAGCTGAATCATCTCCGAATGATCACAAACAAATGGTAAAAATTCAAGACAGATGGAGAGATCCATTTTCTAACTAAACGGGTTCTGCTCTCTCAAATGGTAGTCCAACACACTCTAAAATGGCAGGACCATCTGCGCCGAATGCCTATCACCTTCCCTGCAAGAATCATCTTTGATTTTGACCCCCAAAAAACAGGATGGAAAAGATCCTCCCAGAAGACCTAAAAAACGCTTGGATGGCATCCGACACCTGTCCCTCATAGGCATTATGTGCCACGTATGACTCAGGACAGGACATCATGGAATTACCTAATGCATTCACTGGTCTTTCTGCTGTCTAAGCAACAGCATGAGAACGATCTAATCTAACCTTTGTGGCTAAGGCCCATCTCTAATTTAAATCAATCTGATAAGAAATGACCCAACGTTAGCATCTGTTGTCTGATTGGTGACCTGCATGAAAAATGTTTTGCCTCTCTTTCTTCTCCTTTCGGGGACAGGGGTGGAGAGAAGGGACTTTTAATTTTCACAGGTAAGGCAGGAAAAGGAAAAAAAAAAACCATACAAGCCCAAATAGTCAAATCAATGCCTGCTTCATTCAGCATTTTCCTTCTCTATCACAAATAGATAATCTCAAAATATCTCCATTTTGTCTCTTGCATTGAGTTAAGCCACATATTTACATTTCCTAACCATAAATGGAAACAATAACAGAATTCATTCCCGAGTTATGCATTTAATTCACCCTCACTGACTTTGGGCTTTAAAAATAACCTTCTTAAAACCAAAGTATTGTTTATTCTGCAGTAAGAACAAAGCACAAAAAAAAATAAATAAAGATTTTAAGTCTACACTTGTGTCTGTCTAAAATCTTTCTGTCCCCTGATATATTAGGCAGGCCTAAATTTCTTCAGACATCCCTGTTGGGTATCTGTGTGTCAGACTGATTCCCCGGAACTATCCGCCCAGAGTAATGAGGCAAACGCAGTGCCAGAGTGACCCCCTCATTCCAGGATACAGTGTTGCAGGGATTCTTCTATTTTAGTTCCTCCTATTGTCCATCATTATAGTTCTGTAATGGCCTGCAGCTTTCAGTTCCCTTCTGGGGATAAGGGAAGCATCCCAAGAGAAAAACAAAGTACAATGGTGTTTATACCAGGCCTTCAGTCTCCGAGCCTTGCACTTGCTGTTTTGCTGTCCTCTGGGTCCCACCCCTGTATCTTAAGTTAGGCAAGTAAGGACCACTTCTTATCATCCCTGATATCCTCCCACCTTTTCCCGGAGTGTCAGCATTTCTCATAGTGCCACAGACTCCACTACTGCAATGTGACATTTACTACGGGATATTGAATATTTAAGTTTACTAATGATTATTCTCCTTCAGGCTAAAAGTAACTGAGAACTTGGGTGTTTCTCTTGAAATATGTGGGTCACTCAAAATGTGACAGTGATGAATGTGGAGGACTGATGATTGATCAATTGATTACTTGTTCAGACAGAGTACTATTTTACTTCTCAAGCAATTAGCATGTCCCCTCTAGAGTTTGAGGATTATTAGCAATATAAGAAACCCACTGTGCTAGTGGTGGGGATTTTCTATGGTAGACTTAATGCCAGATATTTAGGAGGAACACCCACAGTATAAAAAGGGATACAGAACTGGATCCAAAGCCCATAGAAGTTATTGGAAAGAATTTTGTTGATATCAGTAAGGTTTGGTTCAGGTCATAATCACTAATGATGGTAATGCTCAGATAAACACCAGAAACGTAGACGCTTACGCATAAAATTTATAAGAACTATCCAAGCAATTTGAAGCTGAGCTCCTTTCTCCCCTTGTGACATACAATTCTCTGGCTCTTTCCATCTATCAGTATGCCTATGCCACTCTCCCAAAATAAACCAGACTCTAGTTCTGTATCTATGATCAATAACTCCCAATAAGAAGGATATAGGTGCAAGAGCATCGTCAGGAGAAACAGGGTGTCCTCTCCCTCAAACTCTCATATATGTTTAAGTGCTCATGTTGCATATTACACAATGAATAATCTATTATTAGGCAGTGAACGCAAGATTTTTTAAAAAATCACTGCAGAAATAAAATCTACGTGTGCTTTTCTCTGTCACAGTTCATTATTATTATAAGCTATATTCAATGGGAGGTTAAATAGGGTTAAAGACCTCTCTTTTTTTTAGTCTCCTAACTCAATTTAACCACAGTTGATGAAGCCAAGTGTTTGCAACTGTTAAGTTCAGGTAAGTTTATATCTTGACATTGAATTAAGGGGCCAAGCTGTAGCTATTGTATCTTGCTCATACACCAAGTATTGTTTCTGACAGCTGTGTTTAGAAACAACTGAATCTGAAACCAATACAAAAACCCACGATATTCCAATAAGCCTTGCATAGAGAGAGAGATTAGGTTACACCTTTGACCTTCAGAATGAAATCTGCAAAGCTAGATACGAAGGATTCAATACAGAAAGATTCTCCTTTTCAGCTAATTTAATTTATCCTTCCTTTAAACTTCCGAAGGTAACCTCTCCAATGTGGTCTATGAAAAGAAATAGCTATATGATGGGTAAGATACTGACTTTGAGAGCAAAGGAAACTATTTAGCTTTGCACACACATATATATGCATATTTTCATATGTACATATTTTGTGTCATTCTTTTCCTCTACCACCCTTGCTTCTTCTGACATTTAATTAACCATAAGTCTCTGATGTCAAAACAAACATAAAATATGGCTGCTTGTAGGGAATGTGAACCCCAATTAAGATGAAATTTTGGACATAACATAAGACAAGGTTTGAATTCTCACCAGGATCTAATCCAGTTTATAAAATGTTCCCAGATGTTCATGCGAGTCTCTGAGTCCATCTTTATTTGTAGCTCGAAAAACTAAAGTTTAAATTAAAAAAAGGTGAATATTGCAATTTTTGAGGAGATATTTCATTTGGAGCTTCAGGCCAAATTAATCACCGGTGAGATTCCACTAAATTCAAAGGAGTGAAGTGAGTCGTGATTTAGTCCACCATCTTGAAAGCATTAGGACTGGGGGAACTAATTCAAATCAATTTCAGTTTTTCTTCTGGATTTGCACTAAGGATAGGTGAATTTAACCTATAGACATTTCAAGCCAACTCAGAAAACCTCAGGGATAAGAAAATTTTAAATAGTAAAAATTCTCACCACCTATATAAGGCCAGATTCTGATACCCTTCCTCCACAAATAGTCCCTCTGACTTCAGTGGGACTACTTGTAGAGCAGCACTCACTGTTCAGTGTAAGGCTGTCTGAATCCGGACCACTGCATTTTACTTGTTAAAAGTACTTATGCAAAGATTAATTAATTAACATTTACAACTTCCCTACAATGCAGGTTAGTGGGCATTTGACAGCTGGGGAAACACAAAAAACATGAAAGATAATGGCCCAAACTTTTGCTCCGACTTCAAATGAAATCTGTACCTTTTTTGGGGTCTGAAAGGTTCTGGCTTAAATTCACTTCCACCATTCATCTCAGTGCTGTAGACGATTTGAAAGTCTCTCTCATATGCTCAGTGCTTATACAAGGTGCATGCACAAGTGCTTCTGTTGAGATATCAGTAATGGAGATGCTCCACATAGTACGTGATATAGATATTGTGGTGGCAGAGTATGTCAGATCCACAATTGGGTCTGGTGGTGTGTAGTGGGTTGCCAGGGGCCCCCCTGCCTCTCTGGATCCTCTGGGTGGTCGCACTCCTCTGCAATAACAGGACTCCCCAGTTTCACCCAGTGCAATCACCCATGTTCGTTTATTTACAGCGTATAAGTACAGACTCCGCTCCCAAACCAGGCCCACTTGGCCCCTGAGGCTTTGGGCTGCTCACCCTCTTTTGGCCAGGAAGCAAACTAAAGTGCAGGGCTTCTACCCTCCACCCTCTCTCTGGTTTCTCCCTGGCTGGGTTATATGCACCCTGCAGCTAGAGGGGACAGCTGTTCCTGCTTGCCTCATTAGGCACATTCCTGCCTTCTTCTAATTAGCCCCTTCAGCTATTGGGTCCTTCCCTGACATATGGGACTCTGCTGGCGCACTTTACCCCAGCCCAGGCAGCTGGGTTAGGGGAGCGCAGAGGGACAGAGGGAACCTAACCCCCTCCACTGCCAACTGCTATCATTTAGTTATTTATGGTGAGTGGAAGGCTCCAAGGCAGAGTTTCCCAAGAATGAGGTGCACTCCCTGAATGGGGTGGAGGGGGGAGCATGAAGGATTAGCTGAGAGGACATTAGCTGAGAGCTTTTGTTTGTCAAAAGAAGCAGTTTCTAGCTCTTAAGTTTGCAAAGAAAACCTTCACAATCTGAAGTGAGCATACCTGAGTTTGCAGACAGCCTGAAACAATACCTGTAAGGTGTGAACTGCCCGATTCATTTCAATCAGCACTAATTTGGATGCCAATTATGCTAATTAAGGTTGATATTTAAAGTATTTCACTGCTCAAAGGATTTATGAAAGGAAGGAAATAGATTGAGAATATCTATCTAGTCCAGTATTCACTAAATTGGGTGAAGGACTGGAAGACTGAGCTGAAGTGGATGGGTGGCATGACAGATATATACATTAACATGTGTAGACTTCAAAAGACATATGGCACATTCAAGGAGACATAGTGGGTTCCATTTTCCTGAAGGGTGGACTCAATTTTCAAGAGTTCAGGGAACATGGCTCAAGGATACTGAAAGGAAGGAGATAATTTTTCTTCAGATGATAGTTATGGGAAGTATATGTGCACCCAGCACAACGAATTCCAACCTAGTCATGGCCTTTAGGTGCTACTACAATATGAAAGTGTTAGATAATAAAATATTGAATGATATTTCACAGGTCATTTATTAAGGTTTGAACAGGAATCTCTGAACTAATAAATCCCCCAAACCCTTTGAGATTTGACCACCCTACTTATCACATATACAATGATTATCTCCTGTAGGTGTCAGGAAGGACTGAAAGATTTACTATCTAACTTCATGGGACGGATCCTTGAACCCTCCGCCCCCCCTGAGAAAGAACAAGTCCATGGATCAGAACAAAGGGATCATCTATATTTGCCCTAAATAGGCAATTGGGGATTTCCCTGGTATGAAGCAATACTGTATTAGTGTAAAGCTTTATGCTACCTTTATGCCACTCACTCCTCCACTCAGACATAGAGGTTGTCTGGGGATGAGAGGAGACATACTAGATAGAGAAGGAGCAAACCTGGGCTGGCAGAAGGATCCCTATGGGGCCCTTCTAGCCTGTGTAAGTAAGAGCAACCCTGTGGTTCCTCGAATTTGTCAGGGACCAGTTTAGTCCTTGGTCAGTCCCAACATCAGGGGAGGTGGGAAGAGGCCTTCAAGCTACCTTTGCCTCCCCGATCTTCATGCTCAGTACAGCTTAAGGATTCATCTAAAGCTAAAATAGATACAAGAATATTTATTTCTGCATCACTGTTTATTTTAATGCATTAAAATACAAAACAACAAATGAGAGATTAAAGAATGCTCCCTTCCCTTTGTGTACCCTTAAAAAGGAGTACCAGTATTTCAATGGGAACAAACAAATATCAGTAAAACCCACTAGCTTAGGTACCCTTATGCACAGTAATACAATTAAGAATATCCAGAAAATCCAGCAGTGCAATTGGTTGAAAATCCCTGTTGGGCTTTAATAATCTGACTTGTGCCTGTACTTTTCATATGAAAGTAACTTATGAAAGGCTCTGTTTTTATCCAGTCTAATGAGAAGTTTTCCAAATCTTCAAAGAGATCTTGTCAGTGATGGGAATGAGGAGAATATTTTTTTATTTATACTTATTCCACCTTTAATTGAAAAGAGAAAATTCTCCTTGATGTGTCACATATGCCCTGATTTCAGAATAATACATTTCATATGAAGTTATGTGTTCAACCCAGTTTTATACATGCTCGCCATTTTACCTAGTATTTTAATAATTGAAAATGTAAATCTGTTTTTCCCCATTAGAATGCACCATGGAGTGGCAATTGGATAATATTAAGAATGGATGAACAAAAGGGACCTTTTGGTCCCAGCTCATACATACAGACTTCATCTGAACTAGCAAACCAGAGATAAAAAAGCACATCACATTATCCTGAACCTTTAGGGCTTCCTCTTATTCAGAATATAGCACACATTTGCTTGGGTCTTATCTATGCAAATTGACCACCTTGCCTCTTATGCAAATTGGGAAAGCTGGTTTCCAGAACTGCCGGTAAATTTATGCTTCCATTGGGCTTTTTGAGCATCAATAAACCATGTACATTACTTCTCAACAATGACAAATAGTGTGGACAGAGGCAATCTAAGTTTATTGAACTTTTTAACCACTGAATATTTGGTTTAGTATGATTGATCATTTTACAGATCAGAGATCAACAAAAGAAGTTCAATTGTTTGGATCTGGAACTGGATTCAGTGTTCAAGTTCACAGTTTATTTAGGGTTAAGGATTGGGTTTTGGTTCAACATCAAAAGCTACCAAAATCATGCAAGCTGTTGTCACGAGATGCTGGCCTAAAAAGATCAGAAATCTCATGAGATCCACTGAGTCTGTGAGATTTCTGCCATCTTGCGTTATAGAAATGTCACAAGCTCAATTAATCTCAAGATTTGACACACATTCAGTTTGGACTTGAACTTTTCAGTTTTAGACCAAAGCCCCAGGAAAAGATTCAAATCAGAACCTAATTCTATTTTAAATTTGAAGGGGTTTAGATTTCAGATTCTGGTTTTCTCTAATGTTAATGGAACATTGTTTATGAGGGTTCTATTTCTGCTTTGGGATTTTCAACCATCCCAATAAGTCTTAAAAATATAAATGCGAAGGGAGTAAAAAATCAAAATCTTTACTGAATTACTGAATCTTACTTTACTGAATTACTCTTGATACCAAAATGTATCCCAGTTAGCTGCTGTAGAGTTGTTATCTCAGCACAAAATAACATGCTATTCATAAAAATATTCTGCATTAAACCAATAGACAAAGCAACAAAGAATTGGCTGACAATTGCTTTTCTACAAAATCAAAGATGACTAATGTCATGGTTCAAATTGTTTTGTCATTGTTCCTCTTTCAATTAACACTGAAGGCACTTAAGAGCATCTGCCACAGCTAGTTGTATAATCTTCATGTAATTGAACAACTCATACGGAATGGTGAAAACTTTGCCCACAAAACTAGATATGATCATGCAATTTCAGTTCAACAGCACTGCCTACTCCCACATATCAAAACACTTAGTATGCTGCAGAAGATCATGCTGATTAGAATAATTAAATGTATAATAGAACCCCATCCTTTTAATATTTAAGAATCCAATACAGAAAGGTGGCTATCAATGGGGCTTAGGGATGGTGTGATAGAAGGAAAATCATTAATATGGGGCCAATAGTAGGCAAATTAAATAAAAAACTTCCAATGCACAATGAGTTGGATTTTTGAACTGAATAGTCAGGTGGCCAAAATCATAAAATCATCCTTGCCATTAGCACTAATCACTAGAGCTGGTCCAAGAAATTTAGATGGAACCATATTCCATTGGAACTGAAATGCTTCATGAAATTGCGTCAATTTTGCTAGAATTTTATGTAGGAAGAAAACCATAAAGAAAGTTCAGAGAACGTTAAAATGTTATATTTTAACATTTTTACAACTAAATATTTCAATTTTTCATTTTCATTTTTCAGCCAGAATTTTAAAAAATTTGGTACTATGTTGTATTACATTGTAATACAAATGTTTAAAAAGTCAGAATCAAAATGAAACAATTCAATCAACCCCAAATAATTCCCTTCCTCCCACCCACCACCACTATTTTCCTTTGGGAAGACTTTTAAAAATTTTCAGTTTTAATTCCAATTTGGAATGGAGCCAAATTTCAAAATTCATTGCTAACTGAACTTCTGTCCTCCCCAAAATTCTGCTAATCACCCCACCTACTGGAAGTTTTAGCAGAGAAGACTGAAAAAACGTAAAGATTGGACTCTGCCACTCATCCCCAGAAGTAGCTATCCCCTCCTCACTCCAAGAACTGGTGTCCTCACATATTGTAATACTGTAGCCATTATGCCCATCAGAAATGTTGAATAATTAAATTATGGAAACGTAGTCCATTAATAATATCTTGCAATGATTTTTAAGAGTCCTCCATTTGTTACTTTGGTTGTACCTAATTTGGGGGAGGGGTAACTGCCATTTATTTGGGACTTTCTGGATGAAAGTTATAGCCACATTGTTTGCAGCTTATGTTGTGGTCTCCAAAAGGGCAAAGAATGTCTTGCAATGCACAACATAGTACTCTCAATTATAGGCTTACTAACGTCATTACATGTGCCATCACAAACTTGTTGAAATTTGCCAATTGCTTGTGTGTCCATTTTTCCCCCTGGAAAACATCATTTCTACTGTCCACTTATTTAGCCCTCCATCTTCCTATAGCAGGTGCACAGGCAAATCCATGCCTGCATGGAGCATCACTGATTTCAATGGTGCTCCACAGAGACACTGGTGTGCATCTCAAAAATCAGGACCTTAGTCTATGTCAAAGTACAGTCTTAAATTATTGGTGTACCCAGAATATTTTGTGGAGGCAGGGGTGGCAATATATAGCACCAGTTAGCCAACCTCCTCCCACTCTGTCTTTCCCAGCTTCTTCTTTTTTTTAAAAAAAAAAAATACAAGTTATTTTTTAATGTTTTTCCTCAGTATTTCTTTGGCACAAGAGACATTGGTATTAAATAAAAAAACAACTCTCTCTTCAGATGAAAGGTGGCTAGTAAGAACTTTAGAGGGAATTAATTCTAGGATATTTTAATGCATATTTTTAAAAAATGACACACAATTGAATCTTGGTGGCCTCAGCCTATCCTTTGTTCATGATGGACTTTCAGCAATATGACGTGTGTAGTTACTCTTTTCCTTCTAGTAAGAATTTCCCTCCCCAATGCCAGTGAAAGGGCTCCAATTGGATCTCTATTAAAATGAAATAAATGTCAATGTGAGAGTTAAACAGCTCATTTGTTGTAATAACTATATATGCAATGGAGGTCAGTAATCAATCAATGTAGGTATCTTGAATTAATTCCCCCCAAATTCACTGCCATTACTGGCTCAGTTTAAACTGAGGTGAGGTATATTAGAATCCCATTAATGCTGCTGACGTTTTTATTTTTTGAAGGTGCTCATATATCAGCTGTGTTCTCTCTCTCTCTGGCTTGCATTTCTCACAAGCAGCTCCCACACTCCATGTGGGGAATGAAAATATAATCAAGTTTTCAGATATAATTTGCCTATCTTCAGCATCATGTGATAGATTTTTTTTAAAATGTGTTTTTATAAAGGTCAAAACAAGAGACTAAGGTGTATGAATATCAATCACGTCTCTGCTGCTAGGGACAGAAGCATCATTGGAGAAGTTAAATTTAAGCAGATGCAATACATCATCATGTTGTTTTAAGCGTGTCTGTAGAAGAAAAACCACAAGTGTTTGCCTTCGGTTGGAAAGAAAAATGATGGATGATTTCAGACATGAAACCTTTTGTAATCAGTTACCCTAGCACACTGGGTTTTTAAGACTTCTCTCTGGTCTCTTTTGGCCTTGGTACATTCACTAAGTGACTCTATCCAGGGCCCACCTAAAGCACAATAGATGGGCTAGCTGCTAAGTTTCAGACATTATTAATCAAGTTCAGACCCCTCACTGCTGCAGTGGTACTGCACACATTTCTGCAGCCTACAGAACCCTCTGTGACAGAGACGAGGTTAGATTTGTGTCCAAGTTGGGCTAGGGCAGCCAAGAGGATGAGGAATGAATGGACATGGAGACTGAACTATTGTCTCATTCTTAGTGGCAGCCTTCTTACTTCAGATTTGAACCCTACTTTGGCTGTGTGAAGAAGAGTGCAATACTGCTGGTGGAGCTGTACTTGTTCTGTCAGTCTGCCCACTTTCAAGGGCACTAAATTCCCATGATACCATTAAAAAGTTAGTCACGCAGATATAGTCCTGGAATTGGTGTCATTTCTACATAGGGCTGGAAAAAACAATTCTTACCACCATCACCACAAAGAGAGTCATGATTTCAAGGGATTGCAAAAGCACAAATTTTTCTTGCCTTACATTTTCCACTGAAAGGCAAAGCTTCTTCCACAGGCGGAAAATTAGTGTCTTGCAACAGAATTTCTCTGTGAAGATAGTGAGGTTCTGATTTTTCATGAGGGGAAAATGAGGGCTGGGATGGTAACATTTCCTCTAAAACAAATTGTATGTTGGCAGAAATGTCTAAACTCTTTGTGGAATCTTTCCTCTTATGTTTCCATTAAAAGGTTGGTCACAGTGAAGATGTTATATCTACAACTGATTGAATAATTGATTTTTTGATTACGGGGATGAATTGAAAAATAAAATTAAAAAACCTGTTTTTCTTGCCAAAACGAAAAACCACAAAAAATGTTGTTTGGGTCAAATGAAACATTTTGAATGCCAATTCAAATGGATATTTCCTAAATAATATTTCCAAATGTTTTCTCCCCCATTTTTTGGTGGGGCTAAGACTATTTACCAAATTGGACTGGAATTTACTAATAGTTTTGATGCCTCCCTAAATGCATTCTTCAGCAAATAATAAATTTGCTGAAAACATTTCACCCAGCTCTAATTATATATACAATAGAGAGTAAATACAAGAGATGCTGTGATGCTGACAAACCAGGTGCCAGCTCAGGTCAGAACCCCAGGCCAATTCGCTTGTGTATTAGTATAGGCCAAAGTCAGTGTATAGGTGTGTATGCAGATGTTTAAACTTCATGAAAATTAGTGAAAGGTTACTTGTATTGTTTTCATTTACCTGTTCCAGTTATAACGCAATGGCAAACATTTACATTGTGTATATCCATGTCACTAAATAACCCATCAAAGAAATCTTGTGAAATGCTAATGAAGGATTTTATTGGAAAAGGTGCTAACTCCAAAGCAAACGTCCAGTGTGATGATGACCGGAGGTTCAAAAGATTAAGTGCATTCCTCATTCATAGTCATGAAAGGAAAAGCCCGTGCGGGTAGACACACTGTCAGCTTATCTTCTATCAGAAGAAGATACAAGAATGGATTCAAAGAAAGATCCTGAATCTCTGGACAGTTTGGATTCTATCCGGGCAGAATAACTGAACGAGAAGACTGAGATCCCCAGAGTTACTCAGGGTAGCCTTGAGACACTTTTGTGAAACTGGCAGATTATGACATCTCTGTTACCATTTGAAATGATAACTGAGACTCACCTGTACATATATTTTATCTGCTTTAACCTCTCAATAACTCATATTTTTCTTAGTTAACAAACCTTCAGTTAGTTTACTATAGAATTGGCTTCCAGTGTTGTCCTTGGTGTAAGATCTGGAGTACCAATTGATCTGGGGTAAGTGGCCAGTCTCTTGGAAGTGGGAGAAACCTAACATGGTATGATTTTAGGTTTAAGTGACCTTTTATCACAAAGTTCAGTTTGTCTGGGTGGCAAGATGGATTGGGGAGTCTAAGGGGACTATCCGTTACTCCATGGTAGGACTCTTACGGTGATCCAGGAATTCACATTTGTTACTGGCTTGGTAATACCTAATTATAGAACATACCACCAGTTTGAGGTGTCTGCCCTGGTTTTGACAGTCTGCCCTGAGACAGGCACTCACAGTTGTGAACTACTCCAGGCACATGACAGATGCATCTGACTGTGTGACAAGTAGCTTCTCTATGGTTTCCTCACTGAAAACACTATCTGCTCCCCACATGAGTCTCATTGAGACTGGAAGGTAGACTTCACTGAATAATCACCAATTCCAATGAGTGTGCTATAACTGCAGTAAAGTACCGGTACCAGGTTTCATTTTGCACTCCAGTACAGTATGAATGTAATGTTGTTCAGTGTTTGGAGAGGTGGGGGACAAGAACTTGTCTCACACATATCCCTCACAAGATGCTTGCTGTATTAACAGCAGCAGTACCGTTTTTAATTGAAAACTACTATTGCAGTAGCAGACAGAACTCTCTGCTGTTTCATCATTGCTTCCTAACCACTGGAGCGAAGTGCCATCAGCTGAAAAGAGATTGCCAGAGACAACATGAAGCTACAAATGCCTTGTGAGAGGACAGTCTTCAACAGTAAACCTTTCATTCAGACTCTAGGTCTGCTAGTGGCCTGGGATGAGACTGAACGCTCACCTGTCTATCTGGTTCTCATCACCATAGTATTGTGATAAAGTCAGGCCAGAGGGTCTCAAAAGGGCATACCAGGGCCAAAGTGTGAGCCCTAGAAGACCAAAAACCCTCTTTCTTGCAAGCAGGGGAGAGATGATTGCAGGGCAATTAGAGACACCTGGACCCAATGAAGGGCTAGTTCAGGTGTACTTAAATCCTGCCTTCCCTAAAGGAAGGGGGAGAAGCAGGAAGCTGCCAGAAGGCTAGTAGCAGCTGGAGGAGAACCGCCCCCAGCCAGGAGACAGTGCTTCTCTGCAGCTACAGAAGGAGAAAACCCCTGGCCCCAGCCAGCATAAGGAAATTGGAGCAAGGTACCTCCAAGGAGAGACAGGGTTACTGGTGACTCCCTGGCCCACTACAAGGGGTTGAAGCGTGAGACCCACGAGGGAGAAGCTGTCTGTTTGCCACAGTATCGAAGCATCTATATACATCCCACAATCTGCTCCCTTAGAAGTTTTAAAACAGCCAGCATAAGGATGGAGATATCTCTTAGTGGACAGCTGGAATTCTGGGTTTTCAGAGGAACTCACTATGTCCTCTGCGGTGCACTGGTCATCCAATGTCACGAGAACATTCTGTCAGTTTGAGACAGTAATCCAATCTCAGTGCATAAGGCAAAAAATGCTAAGGTTTAATAAAGTGGTAAGGACAGAGAGAGAAGGAACCAGTCTGTCCTAAATGACAGCCTTGCCTAGGAAGGACAGGAAAATCTGTAAACAAAGGCAGGGTCATCTTATACACTGGCTCATCTAGCTCAGAAGGTTTGGAACACTCACAGGGAGTCACTGCTCAACCAACAAATGCATAAAAACAAGTAATAAGAGCATCAAATGCAAGCTTCTGAAGGGTACCGAAAAAACTGGGACTACTTTGCCAAGCTTCTCTTAATATTACTAGCCAGGCCCACTAAAAACAGAAAGTGACCATGTCACTGTGGGCATGAGAACCTGCTCCGCTACAACTGCTATCCGGAGCATCCTGTACTGGTTCAATTTCAATTCAAATCTCACCCAGAATCAACCTTTTCTTCCCTCATTACATCCTTTAGGTTTCTCCTCAACTTCTGCTACTATTCATCTTGGTAACAATATAATCAAACTCTATGGTGCTACTTTGTGTGAAAAATTGTCATAATTGTACAGTTATATTGTATTGCAAAGGAAGGGGGATTAAGGGACTAGATCAGGACAAAGGCAATCTCAGTTCAATTCCCAGTTCAGCCACAGAATTCCTCTAAGACCTTAGGAAAGTCACTTAGCTGCTAAGCACATGCTTATGTGTTTTGCTGGATTGAGTCAAAGTGCTCACCAACTTTTTATATTAAACTATTGAGTAATGCCACTGGGACTACTTACGTGCATAAAGTTAAGTATGTTCATAAATGCTGTGTTACTCAGATCTTAAAGTTTAGCAAGTCTAAATATTTTGTTGCATCAGAACTAAAATTTTTTCTTTGTTTCTTGTACTGCACCTCCTTTGTATTCTTTCAGGGACTTGATACAAGTAAATGGATGCTTTATAAATATATATGTAATTTAGACAGATGGGTCAAGTTACTTGTAAGTATTTTGGTGGAATTAAGGGTTTATTGGTTGTCAGTAGCCACTCCTCTCTAATACTGGTTGTGTCTGAGATCATCAATGACTTATTCACTCATGTGGTTCAAACCCTAATCTCTTCACTTGTATTTTCCTAGCAGCCACTCCAATTGAAGAACCTCAACAATAGACCTTCAAGATCAGAATATGGGAACCTCATTATGCTGGGTGTAAAATGATGTACAAGTTAATCACAGATTTGATGAGTCACTGCAGCTGTTTCTTCTATTCTTTCCCTGAAATGCTTTATTGTATACTTTATACTAATATTTGATTTAGACCTGGCTCTAGAAAGGTCATTAAGTGAGATAAAATCCCTAGTTATTAAATTGCATATCAATTCAGTTTTATTAAACCGCTTGGGTCTTCAAATTACAGTAGTATATTGAAGAAAGTATTTAAGGTTGCTATTTGCATTTAAATAAGATTTGAAGTATGGAGAATAGACACTGAGTTTTCAAGTAAAATTTCCCTCTGTTGTGAAGGAAAAGGATCTGAAGAAGGCAGTCCCCAAAATTTAGCAAATAATTGCCATAAACACTTTACTTATTCAGCAGAGAGGAAATTTAAAGTACTGCTTATGAAACAAGTGCCATGGTGGGGGAAACATAGCAATTGACTGAGTTAAATATGTTGCTGAAAATTCTTTTCCTCCTCACTATTTAGTCTGAAAAATCAGACCTCTACAGTGTATCAGGTTGGGCACCCAAAAACTGAGGTTGTTTTTGAAAATTTGGGTCTAAGGCTGCTGTGGCTGCTGCTAGAACTGAGGTTCTTTCCATTTGGTGCCACCCACAATGAGGTGAGAACTGAGCAGGGAATTAAAAGACCATACACTTATTGGACAGTCCTTCTTGCCTTCCCTTTTTTAATACAATGATATTATTATTTGCTTCTCATTGGTCTTATCCTTAGAAAATCTGGGTCATTATGTGAAGCAATCGTTCATAAGACAAGAAGATCAAGACAAAACATGATTCAGAATGATCTACAAAAGGCTTCATAATCTCTGCACAGAGGACAAATGCAACACTTAAGTCCTACTTAAGTCCTATTTTACCTGGCACTCAAATGGAGTGTAGTAGACTTGTACTGGTAATTTCACCCTTTCAGCAAATGTTCATGCCATTACAATTTGACCATGCAACCATTTGCAGGAAACAAACACAAAAAAAGCTCACAGCTGCAGCAAACTCACTTAAAATTTAAGTGAATATTTGTGGAAAATGTTTTTACACTATTCGCCCTGCTCTAACGATTACACGTGCGCTCAGTGTATTCTTTTTTTTTTATTGCTTTGTAAATAGTTAATATTGTTGCAGTTACTAGTTTCCATCAGCCCAAAAGAACTGGGACAACAATTTGCTCTCCAAAATGATTTATGATCTCATTTCGCTTATGCATCTGTCCACATTTCAAATGTGAATCAAGCTACCGTGGTAACATGTCAAACTAACAACAAAATATTTAAATAGCTGACGAACCTGGTTTCCACTTTGCAAATCTTTTCAAGTTCCTGCCACTTTGATTCAAAGCATCTGAATGAAATGCTTTGAAGTCTGGAGCATTACTATTTAATATGAAAATTAACATAGCCTTCTCCCAGGTATAAACAATATGATGAGGCCCAATAGAAAACAACACTTAAAACACTGAGGTCAGAAACTTTTACAGATTAGCTGGGTGGTTCCCATCACACTAAATAGAAGCTGCATGGCTAAAAGGGTATGTCTACACAGCAACTAGACACCTGAAGCTGGTTTGTGCTAGGTGACTTGGACTCACGGGGCTCAAGTTGCGGGGCAGTTTCATTGCTATGTATACTTATGGACTCAGCTGCAGCATGGTCACTGGGACCCTGAAGCTCTAGCCCAAGCCCAGAAATCTCCATAGCAATGAAGTCCCACGAGTCTGAGTCGATTGGCCGCAGACATACCCAAACAGAACACAAGGCTTTAATCACACAACTCTGCAGGTGTGCAAATTAAACACTGGCTAAGATACACGGATGAGTCAGTTTTGCCAGGCAGTTAACCAATCTGGAGTCAGATAACTTTAAAACAAGAGTGATTACATGGGTCCTGATGCTTCATTCTGTTTCACCAGTGCAGTTAAACCAGCTTTATCCTAGTGTAATAATGTTAAGGAAAATAAGACTCATAGTATACCTTGGAGGCTATTTTCAAAATGTGGCCTCTATGAATATGCATGCAACTTTGTGTGCATAAACACTTGCATACGTGCACATCTGGAGTCCTATCACTTTTGTGTGCAGTGAGCAAAAAATACACATGCAGGCTCTGTTTTGCAAATGCTATCAAGTGCACAAGCAAGAGACAGTGCTGAAAGTGAGCATGTACTTGTGCAGAGAAAGAAGTTGGGGGAAGGTTCTTTTCCAAATATGGCCCTGTATGCTCTGCATTTCAAATTCATATAGGGACTCATTTTCTGAAAGTGGATTTTTTTCAATGGGAATTGTGCTCTTAAATCTCTTAGGTCCTAGGGTGGAGATTTTTAAAAATGCCTAACTGGCCACTGCACCCCTATACAATAGATATAGTAGAGGAAGCTTCTTTTTTCTTGCCACTTCCCTCTATTTTTATAGCCTTCTTCCAAAACTCATGATTCAATCTGCATCACTGTCATGCAAATTGTTTTGATGCACATACCAAGTCTTGGCCTTCCCCTTGTTCGTCACTCTCGGGTCCCAATGGATATTTCCATACCAACATATAGTATACGAATCCGTTAGACAAGACATGGTAATTACCATATTACATGTCAGACTAGAGTAACAGTGTTGCTGAGTCTCACAATATTTACTGTAGTATTTTTCTTAAAGCTCCAGTTTCTGGAATCAAGTGAATGTGAGAACCTCAGCTTTCATTTTAAAAATAAGTACATTTTTGGCCCTGATGGTTGTAGAGAAGTTTGGAAATGTGACCTAAGTGCACTCTAGAATCTTGGACTGTCTATTTGCTTTCTGGATTCTAATATTTACTGGGTTTAAAAAAAAAAAAATCACACGATTTCAAACTAATCTATAATGTTTTGTGGCCTGACTCAATTTTTGAATGCCCTCGGAGTTATAATCAGCCCAGCTGTTTGCAGTCTGAGTGGCTAATAAACTCATTGGCAGTGGGGAGTGGAACTGAGGTGAGTAAAGCAGAGAAGACTTGGTATAAAAAGTTTCTTGCTAGGTGAATTCAAGAGCCAGAAACAGAGGCAGCTAACAAGAGAATTTCAGAAAGAGTTGAGAGGAAGTGTAAAAGGCTCATTACTACTTGTAAGAGCAAAATTGACAGTGATGGAGCAGTGGTGGTGACCTGCAATGGATGTGTCCTGTTCTCTTTCCTGCCTGAAACCAGAAGGGACTTCCTGGGCATAAAGTGCAAGTTGGCAGCTATGCTGGAGGAAAAGATTCTTGGATTTGAGAGGCAAGTTGAGATGCTACTGAGAACTTTGGTTGAAAACTTTGATCCATCTTCTATGAAGAGAGGGAGCTGCACAGTTTGGATGGTCTTCAACTCAGCAGAAGGATGACCTATCTCCTCAGGGACAGATTGGCTAGAGTAGTCAGGAGGGGGTTAAACTAATAGCAAAAGGGGAGGATAAAAAGATGGAAGATATGAGCTTTCAGCACAAAGTCTAAGATATTGTAAATGAAAATAATCAAGGGACCAAAGAACATGAAGAGAAAAAAATTCTCAAAATGCTTGGATATCAATTCTAGGAGCCTAGGTAATAAAAAAGAGGAACTGGAATTGCTCACTTATGAGCATAAATTTAATCTATTTGGTCAAAATATGGTATTACTGAAACCTGGTGGGATGATTTGCCTAACTGGAATTTTTAAAATCAAGGGTTATAACCTATTGAGAAAGGATCAAGTGGGCAAATGGGGAGGAATGGCAGCACACTAAGTCAAAATGGCATTACCTGTTTCCAAGTGATTGATAACTGAGAAGAAAATGATTGTGTCTGCCAGAGACCTCCAAATCACATTAGGAAATAATCTCTCTTTTTCTCTCTGTGTTTTAATAGGGCCAATTTTGCAAAACTGAAAACAGTTATAAGCCAGGTCAGACAGGAGAAAGATTTTAAATGAGAAAAACAAGAATGATAATTGCGAATCATTTAAGAACACCTTACCAGATGCTCAAAAAATCACAATCTCCTAGAAAGAAGGCTGTGCTGGTTAAAAATCTGGTTTAGAGGGGAAGTCAAAAGCTGTAAAAAATAAAAAAAGATTAATATACTGTATAAAATGAAAACAGGGAAAAGTTAACAGTAATGAATATAAATCAGAAGTTAGGAATTGTAGAAAGTTGATAAGGGAAGTCAAGGGACACAAGGAGAAATCTATGGCCAGGAGTGTTAAGGACAATAAGGAGTTTTTAAAAATATATTAGGACCAAAAAGAATCTGGACAATGGTACTGGTTCATAAGTAGATGGAAATGGTAGAATTATCAATACAAATGCAGAAAAATCAGATGTGTTCCATAAATATTTTTGTTCTGTACTTGGGAAAAAAACCAGATGGTGGAATCTCATCATCATCAAGAGTGTTGAAACATTCTTTCCATTCCATTATCATCTCTAGACAATGTCAAATAGAAGCTATTAAAATGAGATTTTTAAATTAACAGGTCCTGATAACTTACCTCCAACAGTTTTAAAAGAGCTGTCCGAGGAGCTTGCTGGACCATTAATGTTGATTTGCAATGTGTCTTGGAATATCGAGGAAGTTCCAGAAGATTGAAAGAAAGCTAATGTTGTGCCAATTTTTAAAAAGGGTAAATGGGATGACCCAGTGGCCTGTCAGCCAGACATCAATCCCAGGCAAGATAATAGAGCAGCTTTTATGGGACTCGATTAATAAAGAAGTAAAGGAGGATAGTGTAATAATGTCAATCAACATGAGTTTATGGAAAATAGATTCTGTCAGACTAACTTGATATCTCTTTTGATGAGATTACAAGTTTGCTTGATAAAAGTAATAGTGTTGATGTTATAAACGTTGACTTAGTACCACAGGATGTTTTGGTTAAAAAACTAGCATATAAAATTAACACAGCACACATTAAATAGATGAAAAGATGGCTAACTGATAGGTCTCAAAACATAACTGTAAATGGGGAATCATCATTGAGCAGGTCTGTTTCTAATGGGTCCCACAGAGATCAGTTCTTGGTCCTACACTATATAACATCTTTAATCAATGACCTGGAAGAAAACATAAAAATGATCACTGATAAAGTTTGTAGATGACACAAAAATTAGGGGAGTAGTAAATAATGAAGAGGACAGGTCACTCACTGATCAGAGTGATCTAGATTGCTTGGTAACTGAACACAAGTGAACAATATGCATTTTAATATAGCTAAACAAATATCTACATCTGGAAACAAAGAATGTAGGCCACACAGGATTTAGGACTCTATCCTGGGATACAGTGACTATGAAAAACGTTTTGGGGGTCCTGGTGGATAATAATCAGCTGAACACGAGCTCCCAATGTGTCACTGTGGTCAAAACAGCCAATGTGACCCTGGGATGCATGAACAGGGGAATCTTAGAGAGCAGAGAGGTTATTTTACCTCTGTATTTGGCACTGCTGTAAGACTGTGCCCAGTGCTGGTGTCCACAACTCAAGGTGGACATTGATAAATTGGAGAGGGTTCAGAGAAGTGTCACAAGCTTAATTAAAAAACATCAGAAACAGACCTTATAGTAATAGACTCAAGGAGCTCAACCTATTTTGCTTAACAAGAAAAGGATGATTTAATTGTTGTCTATAAATATAAATACATGGAGAACAAGTAATATTTAATATTGGGCTCCTTCAATCTAGTACAGAAAGGGATAACATGATCCAATGGCTGGACAAATTCAGGCTGGAAATAAGGCAAAACATTTTAAAGGTGGAAATAATTAATCGTTGGAACAATTTACCAAGATCCTCCATCACTGACAATTTTTAAATCAAGATTGAATGTTTTTCTAAAAGTTATGCTGTAGGAATTAATTTTGTGGAAGTTCTATGGCCTGTGTTACGCAGGATGTCAGCTAGATTATCACAATGGGACCTTCTGGCCTTAGAATCTATGATAGTGGAGTACTTGGTTCTTTCTTTCGGAAGTACATGAAGTATCTCCCAGTTAAGTAGGTCTAGATAAAAGTATTTGTCTTGTAGAATAAATCTTTTGTTCATAGTCAATTTTTCTGAATAAATCTTTGGAATTGGAGTAATAATTAACATCCTATTCACAGAATATTCTTTGATCAACTTTCTAGAGCTCTTTCTCTTGTATCATAAGGGTGAAGATTGTGAGCCTGATTCTCTCCTGGCTTGCACTTTGTTTAATCATTTGAACCCGGAAAAAGAGTGTAGAATGTGAATACTCTGATTTTGGAGCATTTCCACACTTTTCACAGATGTTAATAATTACATACAGTGCGAAGTGGTGGAGAATCAGGTCTAATGAGAATTGAAGGCACTCAGCACCTCAGATCCAAGATGGAAAAATAGCAAAATACAATGACTATTTACAGATTAGATTAAAAACTGCTTTTATTGGTACTGTGTTTACTCATTTGGGGTGTCTACAGGTTATTTTACTGGTGCTGTTTGATAGAAAATTGTTCAACTAGATTTACAAGAGAACCTCATCTTCCATGATCTGCAATTAAAGAGAAATAAACCAAAACTCTGTAGGATCATTCTGCTTCCAATCAAAGTTTTAATAGCAGAGCACCGTAGAGAAGGCTCCTAAATGATTCAGGCTTTGCTACTTTTCAAAAATATACTCCAATAAATTCATTAGTATGCTAGGAAGCGTCATAAATTATTTCCATGAAACCACAATAGTCAAAAGAAATGGACAAAATAGATTTTGAGATGCAGCATGCTTGATTGTTTAGTTTCAAAGTCATAAAATTCAGTTATTTGCAATGGCTCTTCCAGTCATTAATGCACACTGGTGAGGGTCCATTACATTTTTATTAATTACATTTTAATTATATTCATCTCTTATTCCATCAGTTTCTCCAGACAGTTTTTTATTTAAGATGCCTTCAAATTACTTATGAATACAAAAGTTTCTAAAAGTATGGTTTCTGTCACCCTTTTTAATAAACCTCAGAATAAAATTAACTGAAATTAAAAAAAAAAAAACAAAGATTTAATCAGAAATATTAACTCTGATTACTGTTGCGCTCTGGCCACTGAGTTACAGGTTGTTTCATTCCCAGGCTGCAAATTCTTCTCGCTCATGGGAATTTGGAGACATTATCCAGTTGTCTTTCAGCTGCCACTGGGGATTCAAGCTGGTTCACTGAACAGTAACTAGGCAGCTGGCAATTCCCAACCTCCGGGACTTACCACAAGCAGTTTACAATATCGAATCCAACAGCCATAACATAGGTCAAAACACCAAATCTTCAGAACACAGACAAGCCAGGAAATGTAGTTCAAAACAACCAGTCTCCTCCATCTGACTAACAAACCTGCATGAGCAGCTGAGCCTGGACTTTATATAGGAGAGAGCAACAAATCCAAACCTATGACTCAATAGGCTTTAGTGGGCCAAACATATATTTATTCCAAATTCATTCCTTGAAGACTGCCTCCAAGGGCCAACCGATTCCAAAAGAAATATTCAGACTAAGGTAAAGGATTTCTATGTGAACATATAGCTATAACAAATAGGAAAATAAATTCTATAATACTCTTAAATGTTACATGGACTTTATATCACATTGTTAAGCACTGCATTTCTCATATGGACTGATTCTCCTCTCATTGACTGTGGGGCAAAACTGACCTCTCTGCAGAGGGGCCAACACAACGTCTCTGCAAGAGTTCTATAGATTTTTAAAGCCTTCAGGGACTATTATAATCCTCTATGCTGACCTTTTGTAGAACACAAGCCATCTACTTTCATCTAGTAATTTCTGTTTCTAGCCCATCAATTTGTGGTTGAACTAGGATATCTTTGACAAAGACATCCCTTCCTGATTCAGAGACTCCAAGCAATAAAGATTCTACCCCTTCATAATTTGTTTCAAGAGTTAATTACCTTCACTGTGAGTAATTTGCATCTTATTTCTAATTTGACCTTTGTTGCCTTCAACTTCCAGTCCCATGTAAACCCAACGGTGTAAGGTTTTTGCAGCAAGAACTGTCTTTTTGTTCAGTGTTTGTACAGTACTTAGCACAATGGTCCAGGAGTGGTGCTTTAAGGGCATTACCACAATACAAATAAAAAATAAACAAATAATACACCTTTTGTTGATCCTCTGGATCAGATCAAACCTCACTCTTTGGGAAGTGTTACGCTGGTGCAACTCTAGTGGAGACACTCCTGATTTATGCTGGAGTAACAGAGAAGAATACTTTGCACATCTTGTTCTCAACAGTGTTTTACCTATGACAGTTACATATTTTGTTCACATAAAGCTGAAAGGGTTGGGTGGTAATAATTAAGATAACAGCTGAAATCTGAAAACTAAAGGAGTTAGTACTAAAATAGTTCATAGGTTTGATGAAGAGTCAGGCTGACAAGCACATACAAAACTTGCCCTGGAGTCCTCTATTAACATATAGATTATAAGGAGGAAAAGTTAATGTGTCCCTGGAGCTAGAATTTAAATGGTATTATCTTTTTTTCTTTGTTAACATAGGACTTTCACTTATAGACTAGATGGATTTTTCCATATGACTACAAATACCTGATCGGCAGGACATCTTCCCATTTTCCTTCATAGCAAGCTTTGAGCAGCTGTGATTAGTGGGAGAAAGAGTGTACTGCAGTATAAAATTAATTGCTTCAACCTACATTGCTTTTACCAACTCTACAACACATTTTCTGCTAGGCCTTGCACCACCTGATCCCTCACACTTCCAATTTTACCTCCCACATGGTCTAGAAAGCCAGAATACAAAAGGGAATCTGATAATCTGGACCCTTTCTTTAAAGTCATTAAAGCAGGTTCTAGCAGATCTAGGCAGGGTTGGGAACATGTTATTGTCCAGGTGGTCTTCACAAAGAGAAAAATGTGTCATAAAGTGACTATACTTCAATTCATAGCTTTGCTCTAACTCAAACTAACAATCTTTTCTCATAAATCACCACAGTGAAGACAGTTGGGAGAAGTACAGACTGTGCTAACTAAATTTTGAGCAATAAATGTGCCTTGCAGATTCCCTTTGTCTTACATGGATAAAAAAAAAAAGAACACTAGATATTTCCTTTCAATTTCCTGAGGATCTGCTGTCAGTTCTCTGAAAATTGTCTCTTTGAGCATAAAATGAGAATTTTTTTTTCATTTCACTGCTGCATAAGAGAACAGGTGTATGGAGATGTTGAGACTCATCAGTATTAAGTGAAGGCTATGAACCTCTCATCTAAGCAGAAACCGTAGTACTTCTGATTAATATAGCATTTTTCCTGCATGTAAGAGGCAATATTATATTTACAGAGGCTGACACACATCCTCACTTAAGAAAAGGCTGTGAATTGTTTGTTCTGGAGTTTATAGCCAAGTTTAAACAAAAAGCTGATTAAATGCCAAAGTGAGCTATTCACCAAATTTTGTCATTATTTGTCAAATTGTTAAGAAATTAGGACTTGTCTACATGGGGACATCCGGAAAAGTTGATCCAAATTAACGAAAGATGTGAATTCGAAGAGTATTTCTTAAATTGCATTCCATACATTTGTTAAAAGCCTGTATAACTCCCATATCAGAATTAAAGTAGCCTTAGAGCTTGTCTATACTTGAAACGCTACAGCGACACAGCTGCAAGTGCTTCAATGCAGATACTACCTATGCCAACAGAGGGGGCTCCCCCGTTGGCATAGGTGATCCGTTGACCCAGCTACTGCCTCTTGGAGAGATGGAAGTACTCTTCCATCAGCCTAGCACTGTCTACACAGGGGGCTAGGTCGGTTTAACTACTTCACTCAGGGAAGTGGATTTTTCACACACCTGAGAGACATAGGTATGCTGATTTAAATTACCAAGTGTAGACATAATTTGGTTTATCTTCATTCACCTCTAAAATGAATTAAACTAAGGGTTTGCCTCCACTTAAAACACTGCAGTGGTGTAGCTGCGCTGCCATAGCTCTTCAGTGAAGACACTACCTACATTGATAAGAGGACTTCTCCTGTTGGCATACCTACCCAAGAGGCAATAGCTAGGTTGACAGGAGAATTCTCCCATCAATACAGCAATGTCTACATTGGAGGTTAGGATGGTTTAACTGCATCAATCAAGGGTGTGGATTTTTCACACCCCTGAGCAACAGTTATGCCAACCTAATTTCCTAGTATATACCAGGCCTAAATTGAAATAAGCCTTTTTAATTCTGAATGACTATGTCTACACAGGTATTTAATGCAGACTAACTAATCTACTTCAAATCCACACCTTCAGTTAATTCAGATTAATTTTCCTGGATGTCTTTGTGTAGACAAGCCTCTAGCATTTGATCAATTACCAAGCAGGTCGAATGCTGTTAAAATAAAGCTTAAAAATGGAAAATTCAGCCCAATGATATATTCAGCAATACTATTTGACCAGCTCTGCTTATGTGTCACTTTAGGACATCCTAAATTGCACAAAAAAACACTTTATATAATTGAACAACATAGCTCAATGACATATCTTTTCTACTTCACATAAACAGCTTAATAAAGATATTGAACTACCACACTGCCTGGCAGTTTGCATGTACACTAGATTTCTCTTTACGGAGATACCCAAGTGAACTGCTGATAATTCTGAATATGAAGACCATCAACTAGAAAATAAGAAACTGAAAAGAAAAACTTGAAATAAAATGAAAGATTAAATATGATTTTACACAATTTCAGCTCTAGTGCTTTGTCTTATAGTTTTCATTTGGAACTTTTGTATTAAAAGGACAGAAGCCTAGCATTTCCCACCCATTTAACACCTGATCAAATGCCATTCAGCTGCTTGGCAATGGTCAAATCCATTCCCATTTTATTCTGAGTTCAGAAATTCATTTACATGTTCTGAGAAAGAGAAAGAGCAGCCACCTCTTACGTACAGCTTCTAGGAGTACTGCTCCTTGAAGGCATTATTTCTTGGTGTAATGTCAAAGTGTAGGACAGCTGTGTGATGATGACATCCCCAAGCATGCTACTTTTTGGGGGTGCTATTTAAAGGAATGACAAGTGGTGATAGCAGCAGCACCATGTTCAGAATAGGCTCTGATCTTCAACTGCAGCTGAGGAGCACTTGGCACAGCTGAAAATGGGAGCTTTTCCAGGAAGTGAAGTATCTCAGTGACACAGCTTGTGTGACATTTCCCCAATGGTTACTCTGGCCGTACCTGTTCTGTGAATAAACAGAAGGCTTCATTCCTCTAGGGATGGCACCCTTCATCAGCATTGTCTTACCTGAAAAAATATGAAATACAAATAACAAAATAATGGACTGGTAGCAGCACTTGAAGTGGGAAGAAAAGAACAGAGGAACTTCTGTTGAAAAGTATCCTGAGCTGGGGACCAAGGGCACAGCAGAAAGGCAAAAGGGGTTGCAGGAACAAGCATTGTAGAATAGGCCTGAGAAGAACCTCAAAAGAACATCTCTCTTTTTCCTTTCTGTTAGTATTGAAAGCAATGCAACAATCAGTAGAACGAATTAGAGATTTGTGTGTGTGTTACCTTCAAGAAAATATTGAAGCAAGATTTTTTCATCTGAAACTTTTTTCCACCAAAAAACCCCCCCAGAGTTGGGACAACCAAAACTTTTCACAAATTTGTGTTGGATTTATCAGATTTTTTAAAAAAACAAATTCTGAAAAAAATGTTTTTAATCAAAACATTTGGGTTTTGAAATTTACAACAATTTTACTAAAAAAACAAGTTTTTAATGCTTGAAAATGAAATGTTTCGTTTTGGACCAAATGTAACATTTTGTTCAACCATAAAACAATTTTCTCAACTTTTTGATTTCCACAAATTTGGAAAAAAATGTTTGTTTTAAATCAACTTAAAATTATTAATTAATTATTATTGGTATGGCCAGTGAACCAAAAAAATCAGTTATTTATATAGCTTTAGTCTTTGCTACTTTTGGACCCAACCTGATCCAACTGCAGTCATACTCAGCTCTCCCATTTACTTCAATGGGAGCAGGATCCTGTTTAATGTTAATTGTAATGCAAAGATAGAATCTGCGCCTACCAACAGGGTCAAGTGAAAAATTTCAGAATTCAAACTTATTTTTGTTCTGCATTTTTTACTTTGTTCCCATTTTTTATCTTTTCATTTTTTTGTTTTCTTTCCTCTCTTTTCCTATTTATTTCCCCCCACATTTTAAAAAATGGATTTTCAAAAATGGTGTGTGTGGGGGGGGAGAGGGGCAGGGAAGAGAAGGTGAGAAAAAAGAAAAGAAGAAAAAAATGAAATACCCTCCCAAGAGAAAATATTCAAAGAATTGTGATATATTTCAAAGTATGTCAATTTTTCATCATGTTGCCAATTAAAAAAAAGCCATTTTGCAACAAAAAATCTTCTTTCAGTACATTTTAACCAGCTCCAGCCATATACAGATTACAATTAATGGCAACTAATTTTTTCATTAAAAGGCACAATCCTAGTTGATCTTGAAATACATATGCAATTCTATAAAATCCTCATTTGACAGGGAAGAAAGACAGAAGAAGAATCAAGCTAAAAATAAAAGGGGAGGGGAGGGGAAATAAGTGACTGCAAAAGCTTATGCATTTGGGTTTTTGTTTTGCTTTAAAACCACATTGGGTGAAAATCCTGGCCCTTCTGAGTTCAATGGGAATTTTGCCACTGACTTCAGTGGAACCAGGATTTAACCCATTGTCTTTTTCTGGTAGGCTGAGCACATACTGAGGAATCAAATCATGCCAAGAGTCAGTTCTGCTGCAGAATTTCAGAAGAAAACTTTAATAACTAACTATGAGAATATTTTAATCCCTTACATCAGAGGTTCTCAACCTTTCCAGACTACTGTATCCTTTTCAGGAGTCTGATCTGTCTTGCATATTCCAAGTTTCACCTCACTTAAAAAATACTTGCTTACAAAATCAGACATAAAAACACAAAAGTGTCACAGCACATTATTACTGAAAAATTGCTTACTTTCTCATGTTTACTATATAATTATAAAATAAATCAATTGGAATATAACTATTGTACTTACATTTCAGTGTATAGTATATAGAGTAGTATAAACAAGTCATTGTCTGCTGAAATTTTAGTTTGTATGAACTTTGCTAGTGCTTTTTATGTAGCCTGTTGTAAAACTAGGCAAATATCTGGATGAGTCGATGTATACCTGGAAGACCACTGCATACCCCTAGTTGAGAATCACTGCCTCACATCACTTCATATTTGTCTAATACATATAATGAATATAATTTGCATCATCATATAATTTGCCAAACATGGCCTCCTTACACCAAAGCATTTAAAAACATGCCTGAACTTTTAAGACTTCAATGCAACATAAACACATGATCAACATCAAACAAGTACTGTGCTGAATTGGTGCCTATATGAATAATTTGTGGATAGCCCTGCATGGGTCCATGGGGTGAGAAGCACATGAACCTTTGCAACAGGCAGCCACAGTACTGGGGCACTGCTTCCCTTCTTAGCTGGGGCAGCACAAGAGAGAAGAAATGCTACACGCTTTCAAAAGGTGAGACAGCTCCCATTCTGGCACATCTTCTCCTAGCAGCCATCTGCTTCCATACACTCCACCATACTACAGGGATGCTGGCTCTAAAAGCCAGAAAAAAGTTCTAGATTTAAGTTAGTATTGGAACTAAACTCCCAGCTGTGTACGATGATGTCACTTCCAATTAATCTCACCTCCTGCAGTGGGAGATACTCGAGATCCTTCTTTGAGCTTCCAGAGTTGAGCCTTTGCACAACTCTGACAGTACTCAAAACACTGATAAAGAATCACAGCAGAATACAGCAAACCTGTCTGACTGGGGACATCTCTGAATGCCTTAACTAGCACCAGCAATAGCAGTTCTATGGCAGTTTCCTTACATGGTTCTGTCTTAATTCACCACCTCACTATTCATTTTTATTCTGTATTCCTTGGTAAGTGTTAAAAGGCTGGAGACATTTTTTATTTGATACAAGTTATCTGCTGCCAATTCCACTCCTTTAGGATCAATGATACAGCAGCCCAAGATTTTCTTCGCATTGTCAAAATTAGGAAAAATACATTTAGAAATGTTATAAGTAACTCATTTTGGCAGAGTGTAAAGTTGTGTCCTCAGCATTTATTTGAGCAAAAATCTGATTTCAATGCAACTACAGCCTCAGATGTCTAAGTAATATAGCCTGGGCAACATCATGAACGATAGATGTATTTTTATCCAAAAGGGTTGTTGTTGGTGATGGAGGTGGTTTTTTTAAATCTGGCCACACACCAAACTATATTATGTTCAAAAGTTGTAGGAAAAATCCATTAATTGTAGGTACAGACACTAGTGTTTGGTTGGTTTTTTTTGCTGCTGATATAGGCTTTTGGACTCTGGTGTATTTAGAAAATAGGAAGGGAAGAAAATTGAGATAAGGAGTACATGGAAGGAATATTCATTTTCAGGGTCATTTTTGTATACATCATCTGGTAACCCAGTACAGTATAATTAAATTGCACATTCTTTTCCAAGATTTCAACCTTCCGAGTTTATGAGGCAAGCATTTTCCTTAACTAAGGAAAGCCATTCATTTTCCTGCTCTTCATTGTTAGAGGTTTCCCTGGCCTTATGTTTTTCTTCCACAGGAAAGGATTCTCACTCCCCTTCAAGCAGCTGAGTTTAAGCATATGAGGAATCTCAATGAAGTCAATGGCACTTCTGATGTACTTAAAGCTACCCCCATGCTTAAGGGATTTGCTGGACAAAGGATTTAGTGTTCCTTTTCAACACTGCCTGAAATACCACACCCTGGTATTTGAAATACCCTGTTCCTGTTAGGAGGTTTTGCTCCTGCTAGGAAAGATGGTTTTGCTCAACCACTGAGGCAGGTGATTCCTTTATTTCACCCAGCTAAATGAACACAAGAGTTGCTCTTTAAAAACAGAAGATCTAGAGTTTGGGCTAAACCATCCTGAAGTACGAACCTTAGCAGCAACCATGTGTGGGAGAAGACTGCACTTAGAGGCTTTACGAAGGTTTCCCAATTGTATAGGTTATAACAAACAGTAGGATCTTGTCAAGTTCTGAATGCATCACCGATAATGAGAGAGAAACAAGAAGCTGTGCAGCAGTCTGAACAAAAGTCCATCATTCAAACTATTGTTCCTCTGATATACCAAAAATAGCTTCACTAACATGAGGGGGATTCCACTTCAAAGCCCAAATGCAGTCTATTCCTGGGCTTGTCATGGAGAAGACAATTTCAACTCTCTGAAAGGAAGGGATAAAGCTGGTTCATTGTGTGCCACTTCCGCCTTAGCTAGAGACTTTAGCAAGGCCCTGAAGATGTGTCTCCTGTTCTCAGCTAAAGAATGATGCTGCTGCAGCATCTGCAACAGAGGGGTACTCATTGGAGGAGACAATCCACTTTTTCTCTTCTTCGATCTACCTATCTACTGAGACACAACTGGCTCCTTCTAAATCCTCTTTCTATTATTCCCTGCTCTGTAGGGCCTGGATCCTGTCTCCTGCCAAAGTTGGGAAAAGTGGCTTGCCTGCCTTGCAGAGATTATCAAGAGGAAGCCAGATGGCAGTTGTGAGCAGTTAGGGGGGCCTCAGAGTGGATGAGAAAGCTTTCTCTTCTGGGTCTATTGGGGAGGTAATGAATACAAGAACTCATTTAGATTTTAATGATTAAAGAGGAGATTAAAGCCAACAGCATCATGATTTTGACTATGCAGCTGGTGGATTTCTTTGTCTTTTGGTCAATGAAGCTGAATTATGAGACTAGGGGAACTTCAAAAGTGTTAAAAGATGTTATAATAATAAGGGAGCTCTGTAATTAGAGCGAGATTATTGCATATAACAAGTATAAGGATTGCACTTAAACAGCCTCATCAAATTAATTTCCACTGTGACTCATTGATTCCACAGATGAGGCCTTCAGGTAGGAGAATGAGTAGCAAGAACGGATGAGCACTTAAGAAACAAAGTTCTCATTTTCATGCTAATGTTCTTGTGTAGTACAGAACAATGCAAGAGAAATACACAAAGTTATGGTAGCAATGCCATAGTTGCAGTTGAGGAGGCACTTCCACTGGTGTAGAGCTGTATTGTTTCTTAAGTGAATGTTTAATAAAGTTATGCATGAGACAGCCACAGCTGTTGAGCTCCTGCAATCCCAGCACATTTTGTTATGATAAAAATAATCAATTCTTGTCTGATATAATCAGAGTTACAGACATTTATTTAACACTAGGGAATGTAGCTGTCAATATCTTTTCATCCTTTTCTCATTAGGCAGCAGGAACAAAATTTTACTCTCATGGGACTATGCCAAAAAGCTTCTCCAGGGTGGCTAGTGGAACTCCCTGTAACACTAAAAAAAAAAAAATTATTAAAAAAACCAAAAACAACTTATGTTCGTTTTTGTATGTTTACTGTGCCTCCCAAGCAACCTCATATTTTCACTCCATGTATTCCTCCTCCACTCCCTTTTCTCCTTCATCTTCCACAGATCATCCTTGTTGTAATCAGTTCAGACTGCAAGCACTTCAAGGCAGGGACAGAATCTTTGCTCAGGAGGTAAAGTGCTGTGCACACCTATGCAGGGACTATCCTTATGTTCATGTTTGTGCAGTACCTAGCACAAAGGGGGTTCTGATCCATAACTAGGACTCCTTACTGCTACAGTAATACAAATAAATTATAATTTATACAAGAGTTAAATTATAACAACCACATGCCCTTCTCTATATACCATGTTGTGTTGTACTTTAACATACTTACTTGTGCTTTGAAGGTTTGACCCAATGCCCATTACAGTAAAAAAGGATTCCTATTTCTTTCATTTTTTCCCATAGAAATCAGAAAGGAGTAATTAAAAATTCAGGTTCCTATATTTTTGGCTCCTGCCATGCATATTAATTGCATCAGACAAACAATACTGATTTCTTGCTGGTTTTCAGCATTATGTACATGTTCTTGTTAGTTTATTTTGTCTTTATGGCATGTGTGTGTATGGAGTGGGTGAGAGGCGTAGTGAAATAGTGTGTGGTGGAACAGGAAGGAACTGTTTCACAAAGACAGTTGAATGCTTTTTGGGGCATGGACTGTCTGTGTGTGTACATAGCACCTTAGCCAAGGGGGCCGAACATAATTATGGTCTTTAGGCTCTACCACAGTGTAAATATAAAATCATTTGGCTAGCCTACTTTATTACTGTAATAAAATCTCAGTTTAATGGTTTCAAATATTTCTAGTGATCTTGGATAAAATGTGTCTCATTAGTCAGCTCACCACGCAAAGAAATGGGATATCGGTCATCCTATTTGACGCAGGACTCAGGAGGATGGGAACAATGTGTTCTGGACAGAGAACAAGATCATTTGCCACAATCTTTTCTTCTAGTTACCTCAGAGAGAATGTGTGACAAGGCCTGGAAAGAAAAGTCACTTCAAATAGTGAAAGCATGGCAATAATGAGAAGCCTTATGGCTCACAACCTCAAACAATCCTATCCCTTTGTTGCACCATTCTTTCCAGCTATCACCCGTTGGTCACAACAGCCTGGATGAAGGAAGAATGACCACTATGGACCAGCATGGGTTTATTGTTAGATATTATTGTAGACTGTTTTTTCAGCATTTTTATTTCTTAGTTTCTTCTGTTTAAAGTGTCACTTCAAACTCAGAGGAAAAATTCTCAGGTGTAAACTGGAAACGTACCACCTGCTATCTTCTAAGTGCCTGATGGGCACTTTCTTTCACACTGGCAGTTCTTATCAGCTTTACAACTGCAGTTTGCACTTAGGCCTTTAGCCTACAAATATTTACTCGTGGGCTTAACTTTATGCACATTAGTAGTTCCTTGAGTTCACACTGGGATTATTCACTTTTGCAAAATGAAGCACATGCTTAAATGTTTGTCAGATCAGGGCCATTGGGCCAAATTTTAAAGGTATTTAGGCTCATAGTCCTTTTACAGTATCACCCAGATGGATTCAATTCTGTATACTTTCTGCAAAATATAATGCAGCCTGCTGCAACTGTCACTTTAATTTCAGGAAAGACATATGAGGCTTCAGAAAAATAAAGCATCTTGGCTAGCAGGTGCCTTTGTGTGTTTAACAAAAGCAAAGCTTAATTGAGGAATAGAGGGGAAAGATCTGCAATGTCTCGTTTGGCAGGGTTACTGATGTATCACCAAAGCCATCAGTATCATGGGTTTAATCAGTAAATTTCCAAGTTGGGAAAATAACTCATTAAAAAGGAGCACAAAAGAGAAAGGAATTCAATGGCTATTTTTTTCTCCAATGCTATATAAATAAAGCTCCCTTGTCATGGTACATTCTATGTAGCTGGGAAAATAGTACAAAAAACCCAAACCCTGATCTAGAAGGCTTTATAAAAAGAGGGGGGGGGGAGAAACCCTTCAATCACTGACACCAACTGTCTTTATGAAGCTGGTAAGAGGCTCCTGCTGGTATCTGTGACCCATCAGGTGACCCTAAGCCCTCTACCTTGATGAAACATGCTTGAGTGATAAAGATAATGAAGGTTTGATGGGAAATTGGAAGGGCAGCTTAACAAGATCTAATCTGCATTCAACGGCAAAACATTCATTCTCTACCCACTATCTCTTCCCTGGTGGCTGCAGCCTGGGCTGCTGATTATTGTCATCTCTAGCTGGGATTATGGTGTTCTAAAAGATGTTATTTGCAGACTTTATTTGCTGAGAGATAGCTCTATGCCAACAGTAAATCATTTCATTATAGTATTTACTGAACGTTCAGATAGTCCAACCCCCCCCCGCCCCTTCCCCCAGCCTCATGACATCTCCCAAGCACCAATGAAACCTTTATCAGGAATGAGATTTGGACATATTGCCCATTCTGACTGACTTCCTGCCCACCCCAACTTTTCCCACTTAGAAAAAAATGGACTGACTAGTTAAGGCAACAGTCTAATGTGTGGAAGCCTCTACTTTTGAGAACACCAATTATTTTAATTAGCCTTTAGTATGCTAACTCATCATCACATCTTTTTGGACTTACTTTTAAATAGTCAAATTATAGAAAGTTAATCATTTTGTATTCTTAACCCCAGAGAGACAGCCACAGTACCACTGCGATGCAACCAGCGGTGTGGTGTGAGGTAGCTGCTAGGCATAGAATTAGGTTATCGTGCAAACAGTATGTGACAGAAGAAATTTTGTCCAAGGTCACTGGAGCAAACTCTCTACTCCTCTGAGAAGTGCTATGGCATCTTCAGTGTGTGCGCAAAGCATCTTTTAAAGTCTCATCCAAAAGACCTCTGCCTAGCAAAGTGCATTGTATTAAGTTTGTCTTCAGTACTGTAGAACAATGATCAAGACTACTGAACTGGACTATGAAGTAGTGTCTATAGGGTGCTCTGCTGCCTCAAACACAATTGTAAGGCCACTGCTCCATCTCCTGAGCAGCTCAGATCTAGCACTAGTTCTAAATTAAACACACCTCTGAACTCAATCACATGGTCACTTGTGTGCAAGGGGCAAATCTCCCCCCTCCGCAGCTATGTAAGTGCTTTCACAGTATAAGGAGAGCCCAGGAGGTGTAGGAAATGCTGTACAGGAATAGATAAACTGAAATGTTTGCAATATCCTTTTAAGGAATTTGGTTATTTTAACTGCAACTTCTAAACTGGCTTGATTTGTAGTGTTCTGTAGCACTGCCTCTTCACCCTGGAATTAGCAGCCCCATTAGCTTTCTATGATGTTGTAAAATTCCAGGGCTCTATGCATCACATAAGTTCCATGCTCAACGTTTAAGTGGAAATTACATGGTGCATAAAGGCTTGTACGTGCTCTTTGCCCCAGGGGGGAGCGGGTGAACCTCACCCTAAAGCCTGAATCCCGCAAACACTTAGGCACACTTAGCTGAACTTTATGCATGGGAATAATGCTGTATTGAGAAAGGACTACTGACATGCATCAGGTTTAGTAAATGCATAGAGGTTTACAGGATTGAGCCCCAGTTCTGAAAGCACCTCAGTTTGGTTTTCAATCAAATAGGGATATTTAAATTAAATGTCCATCTGAAATGAAGATATGACATATTCCTATTTTAAATGACAAAAGAAATTGGAGAAATTAGCATTACAGAATGTAGGCCTGGGCTGAGGGGTATGATTTGTGCATTGGGAACTATGGTTGGGGTAATTTCCCACTCACACCCATTTCTTGGTTTAGAGGAGGCTTCTACATTTATTTTGCTCTGTATTTTTATTATTTAGTCTGTAGTAGCTTCTATTTTTAATAGATGACAGAGGTCATGGATAAATGCTTTTTAAATAGTATGTATAAATGTAAATAAAATTACCAAATGATCGGTGACTAATATAAACTCATTACTAACTGTTTTGACATATACTGGCATCTGACTTCCTTGTTTTCATTTATTTTTCAACTTGGTTCTTTTTTTAAAAAAAGGAGTAAAGGACGAATAGGAATAAAATGGTGAGTTCTTTTTAAAGTCATTTAAGTGGATTTCTCATTATGTATTATCTTGGATTCATTAAATGTCTGGCCAAATATCAGTCTCTGCTGATGTCTGCCTGAGCCTGATTTGCTCTTTGGCATTACTTCACTTCCCAGGGTTTCTAGTAACAAAAACAGGATGCTGTATATAAGGAAAAAATGACAGCCTAAATATTAACCTGCTTGTTGATATTCATGTTCCAGCACATCCCCAGATGAACAGAATACTCAAGGGGTCAGGCTTCACCCTAATCAGAAAAGAGAGAATACAGATTGTTTTGATCAGCACTACATGTGTCTGGAAGGCTAATCCAAAATTAATTAGATCTGGGCTGCATAAAATTTATTTGGATTTGTAAACATGGCGACAGGGGTCTGAGGATTATGTAGATAGAGAATGGATAAAGGTAACTAATTTGTACGCTGATGGTGCTTTAATATGTCACAAATGTGCTCCTTGTCTTAATTGTCAAAAATAGGAAATATTTTACTGTAAATTAGTGTGTGGACAGCATTTCATGCAAAAATGAAGATATTTTACCAGCCAGAATGAGAAACAGATGGAAAAGGCATTTTGTAACCATTATTTAAACAATATGCAAATGAAGATTTCCATTCTGAAAAGCTACGGTCAATTAAAAAAGTGCAACCATCTTAAAGACCCACCCTTCGGTCTCAGAAACCAAATCTGTGGATCATTTTGAAGTACTATTATCTTGGTAATGTGTAAAACTATGGGACTAGTTTCCAGCTGTTGTCAATTAGTATTGCTCTAGTGATTTAAATGACACCATGCAAAGTTACACCAGAAGAGGATTTGGCCCTATAGCCAGAACTATAGAAAACAAAGCTATAGTGTTTTTGTAGCCCTTAAATCCTATGGTTACTAATAATTTCAGCACTACTGAGATGTTGCCCATATCTCTAATAATTTCTCACGTATGGAAAATTTAGCCTACTAGAGGGGACCTGAAGAGATGAAGGGCTCATATTGCGGTAAGGTTCAAATTCTGCAAACTGATTAATAAGAGGGTGTTGACCAATTCATAAAGGAAGGGAGGGGAATAGGAAAACATGTTAAAAGAAGCTCTGAACATTTACAAATGTTAGCAAAATTGTCTGTGTTGAGTGAGGTCATCTTTATTAATCTGCCAGATTACACATTCCTTCCATCCTCTATGTATGGAAACCAAGGTGGATAATAAAATGCAATTTTAGGACGTATGATGTGAATGTCTTACAACTGGGCTGTTTCTCATTCTAGTCTCACAAATGGATTTTTACTGTGCCATTTTATGTCTCTCTTTCACTTAGTGTTGAAAAGTGAAGATTTTTTAAAAAAATACTAAGATTTAATCACATTTTGCTCATAATAAAAACTCACTGGCTCGGCATAAAAAATTCTATTAGAGGCTGAAAGTGTAATATGGAGATTTTTAAATAGCAATGACAGACAGCTAGTATAGTGTATACTGGTCCAAAAAAATGTTAGATGATGGTTCAAAAATAAAAAAGGGAGACGTGAAGAAAATAAAATGCTTGAATAATTAGTAAGCTCTTACAGGAAGAGATTGTCTGTGCAATGCCTAGCATAATGGGGTCCCAATCCCTGGCTCTGGCTCATAGGTACTACCACATTAGAAGTAGGAAATTACTTCAGAGAAAGTGATGATTTCTACTACCTCAGTTTTCTGGTGTAAAATGTTTAACACTAATAAAATTAGATTTATATCAGTTAAGGGAAAAAAAGGGGAGTATTTTAATATAACCAGAGGTGTTTCCCACACAAAGAAGAACATTGAGAAGTATGGTTTAGAAAGCACTTCCTACCTCTGAACCACAGGAGTGGCTCTATGTCTGAAGGGTAATGAGATCCCTTTGGAACTTGCTGCTGGTTGGACATCCTCGCTCAGGATTTTCATGCTGCTTGTCACAGGAGACAAATGAGAAAGGCCTCCTTTTTCACATCATTCATTGATTTTCTTCAGATTTTACCACCTTTGTAGCAGATCAACCAAGTTACAGCTTTGTGACATCTGCTTCAGGATGGGTCACAGGAAAAAAAAATCATCCAGTCAGGCACATTAAAAGAAAAATAACCCTGAAATAACATTTTAAAACATAAAATAATTTTTTTAGGCAAAGCAAAAGTCATAGCAGTATGTTTTGCTACTATTCTTTCTGCTGCTGCACAATCTCAAGGGAATATTGTTTTATAGAAAACTCAGCCTACTCAAGGATTTCATAGTGTCTGTACTGATTGATAGCCAGAAAGAGATTATTCTTTAGAATACTACTCCAGGCTTGTTCTCTCTCATCTGCTCCATTTAATATACTGTAAAAACTAGACACACTGGCAAAACAAGACAACACAAATGTTCAGTACAGGTGGTCTGTGTAGTGCCAACGAACGTTTTTGTTCTTGTTCTTATAGCTACCAAAGTAGCTAACACAGATGCAAACCCTTAGTCTAGATATGCTCTACTTGTGTAAAAAGTCATTTGGATCAGTTCTGCTTACCCTGGTTTGAAACTAAAAAAAAAGCCAGTGTAGAGAAGGCCTCAGTACTTGTGGTGGCTCAATGTCAAAATTTTGGACAAGATCGCTAAAGCTCACCTGAAGTAAGCCAAACCTCAGGAACCAAAACACATTAGAAGTGGTTAAAAAACCAAATTCAAGTTATTATTTGACCTCTGAGCATGGATAAACCACCAACCCAGTGTCAAATAAGACAAAGGTGTGGGTGCATTGGGGGAGGGGAGGGGGCAGGAATATAAAGTGACACCTCCTTCTGTATCGGACATTGCAACTTAATAGTCAAAAATGGAAATGGGGCCCCCATTTTCAAAACACAATCCTGCCTTTGTGTTTGTACAATAGCATGTTGCAGTCACTTATACATAGTTCTGGTTTGAATGCTTGTAACTTCTGTGTGAGAATGACAGTGTGTGTGTGTGTGGGGGGGGGTAGTTCTCAGAGGGGCAGGCAACACTATCTGCTTGGAAGGGAAAAGCAGGTGTCACACAGTGTTTCAGACAGATTCAGACCTGTTACTGAATTCTGCACTTGTATCAAAATGACAACAACAAAATCCACAAGTGTCTGACACTATCTTAAACTGTGGCAGACACCTCTTAATAGGAGAAATTGGGACAATATATATTTATGGTATTACTGTAAGAATGTGTCACCTATACTCTACTCCAAACAAAACTATATATTCATAGAACCTAAACAAATCTTCCCTTCTGGGAGAAGATTTACTAACAAGAAAAATATTACAAACCCCAGGCTTGGCTGTATTTCAGGCTTCCTTCCCTACCAAACCCTACCAGTCTCTCTGCAGGATGACTACTCCTCCTTCACTTATACCCAAATGGGTTAACAAGCCAGCTGCATCCATGAATCAGCAAATGTTCTTTAGCAGGATCACCACCTGCGAACAGGGTGTGGTCTTGAAGAAAACACTGACAGCCAGTATAACAACGTATACACAATGGTTGCCACTTGACTGTTGGCACAGTATTCCTGGTATTTTCCATGTTGTGTGTGAAACACTGACAAATAGTGGTCATTAGGCAAAAGGCAAAACTGAAGAAGATTTCAACAAGCATTGTGCACATGTGCACTCATGCATAACTTTAAGGCTTCTGATTTTTGGTTTTAACTGATAAAGATTGATGAAACACTGAAAATCAGAAATCAGTGTTTAACCGTTTCTGGTGTTTATTGGATATGTGTATCTAAGGGCTTGTCTACAGGAGCAGTAATGCACACTATGGGGGGATGGGCTTTCTACAGCCGCTAACCTGCTGCACATGAATGGTCTGTGTAGACCTGCTGGTGTGCACTGAAGACTCCCTAGTTCTCTTTAATGCAGTGCTGTTTGAAACACTACCCTGTTAAAGCACACAGAGCGATGATTCATTACAGTAGTATATACTGTAACAAGTAGGGTATATTAGTTATTACAGTATATACAGTGAAAGCCCTATAACCACCTGATTTTGACAGCTATGCACACCTCAAGAATTGCTAAAAACAACAGCCCCTGCCCCACTAAAATAAAGTGAATAAACCCTGAAAAACAGAAAGGCTAGATGTACATATCTGCTGCCCCTGTGGCTCCACAGGAACTCCGTTTCATGACATGTAACTTCAGGTGTAAAAAGGGTGACAAATACACAAGTTTACAATTGATGTTTTTTAAAAGCCACAATTTTGTGAAGGTCTGTAGCTGCATGGCACCCACCTCTTGCAAGTGCCCCCATCAGAGATCCACCGAGATTATTGCGAGTCAGGCCATTAATAACTCCTCTGCAGCTGTGAACCCTCTCTAAGGATGGGATATGGAGACAAACTGTGAAACACCTGGGAGTCATGTATTTGGAGGTGTTGGCAATGTGCACACCAACCCTGATTGGAGGGATGGGTGGTGATTGTGATAAGAGAATGGGGCAGCAAAGAGTGTGCTCTGTAGACCATTGTCTATATTGTGGGAAGTGAAGGTACACTAGATTACTGAGTGGGTTTTGCTCCGGTATAGAAGGCACCAAACATGGGAGTCAGTCTCCAGTATGAGTGATGGACTTGTGAAGCCCTTATGGGCACATCTATGCTGCAGTGGGGTTCTCAAGCCCACCCAAATCCCTCACTCTAAGATCAAGTGGCTAGCCAGAGTCTCTGTCAGAGAAGCAACGTCCACACTGCTATTTTTTGTATGCTAGCTCAAGACCCACTAGCACATGTCTGGGAGCCTGATATAGACCCAGTGTGTGTGTGTGTGTGTATGAGTGCGCAAATGCTTCTAAGATAAAGACCAAATAGGTATGCTACACTATTGTATACTACTGTACAAAAACTGACTGAAAGAAAATAAGCAGCAGCTAGATTAAGGGGAAGATCTAGACTGAAGGAGAGTTTATTCACTTTTGACATTGGCAGCAGCTAAGGAATGCAAGGGGCTGGAGTGCACTCCTTTATATAGAGTAAGGTGATGATGTCACCCTCATGTGAAATCTCTCATGCACCCCAATAGACACAGCCTTTCAAGGCAGTCCAACAGCTGAACATCAGGAGTGCTGTATCCCACAAGTAGCAAATGCTGTTTTTGTAACCTGATTGAACAGCATACGTAAACAGGGCAAAAGAACACACAAAATTTGAAGTTTGCAGTGTTTTGGTTAGTTACCTAAATGGCATGGTTAAATCTGCTGCAGATTTAACGAACAACAGACACATCCTCATATTTACTTTGGTAACATTTATCAGAGCTCTGTGGAGGACAATAATTCCATTTCATAGCAACTTCTTCAGTGTCAAATTTGTTTTCATTCTGCATAAGAATGAAAACAAAACCCTTCAGATGCAATAGCAAAACAATATTGTGTCAAAACAGCTATTAAAAGCTCAAGTTTTCAGTTTGGTCTCTCTTCCTCCTTTCCCTTGTCTAAAGTGGCCAGAGATCCCTTGACCACAAAAACCTTCCTGACAAAAGCTTTGCTGAAACTGATAAAAGAAATATTTCAGATTCGGCTAAACATCATGTAATCTGCTCTAATGTTTATCAGTAAAACTGCCAGCATTATGACTAGAGGAAGTAGCTTCAAAATGACTAACAACCTTTTGCCTGGAAAGAAATCTCTCCATGCAGATGATGGCCATGTATACTTCTGGCAAATGGCAACCATAACTATAGAAATCCACTCCCCTCCATGTACATTCTCCCTTTACAATTATTAAATATATTTGATAAAACAATCCTATTTGAACGTACCTGCACATAAGATTGAATATTTCTATTTGTGCTGGTATTTTGATAAGAAAAAGAAAAAGGTAGGAGTATTTTTTTAAATACTTCATCTATTCTTTACCAGAGCTACCATTATTTTGAAAACAAGCGTTATGGGATTCTCTCAGTACCAGGTTATGTATCCTCTCAGTGTCAGACTCCCTGGGTTATGGGAGCCCCTCAGTGTAGGGGGTAACAATGCATGGTAAATAAGTTTATTTACTCTGCAGAGACCTCTAACAAAACCTAGGTACAATGGTCAAAGATGGTGTTTCATCCTTAGTTTTGAGCTCCTTGTTTAATTTTTACACATATTATTTGACTACCTAATGTGTCTCTATAGCCATAAAATATCTAGACAAGACTGGGCTAAATAGTGACAATGTTTTCAATGGGTGCCTTTCCTAGCCATAACAAAACTCAAAGGATGAATCCACTTACTACATCTGTTAGGTCTATGGGCCTGTATTTAAATTTGTATGCAGAAAAACAGTCTACAGAAAGCCTGATGACAAGATTTCTTTTTTCCTCCCTGGTTTGATAAAAGAACCCATTAGAAGTGTCAGAGTCTAATGCTCAGTGTGCTTCCCTTCCCCTCTTTTAATTGTAATCCTTTCAAAGTCACTTTTTCTCCTTTACATTTATTACCATTCTACATGGTAATAATGCATGTCCCTTTACACATGAATCTAATGCTTCAAGCTAAGTGGAATGGGCCTATTGAATTCAGCGTTAATATGTATAAGGTGTTTTGCTGCTATATCTGAAGTTAGCAAGAGATAAAAAGATTTATTCCCTAGGTATTCAAATGGTAAAAGAACTTGTCTTATCTTGTTTATCTGTAAAGCCTGGTTCATAGCATGGCTAAAGAACAAAAAAGAAAAAATGAAGCCAGGATTACAGTCAGCTCAAGGGAGTGTGGCAAATACTATATTGGGGAAAAAAGTATATTTCATTCTCTCTTTTGTCCCAGTGAATCAAAGACCCTCTGATTGGTGGTATCACATACTACTGATCAGAAAGGAATGAAGTGGCCAGTGAGAATGTGCTTTTTCTATCAAAGAGCTGGCAAATTGCAAGATGTAAAAGCCCAAAGGTCAGTATAAATCTCCATAGCAGACATAGTAGAATGGAGGGGTTGGGGGTAGAGGAGGAATCTATTACAGGCAATCCCCCACATCCAGATCGCTATGAAAAAACATACATTCATGGTTCTGTATCTCATTTTTCAATCATACTGTCTGTTTTCTCCATTTACATTTTTTTAAAAGTGTGTATCAAAGTGATGAGCTCTGTTGATGAAAAATGAAAGATTTTGTTTTTTTCTATTTATCTTTCCTATTCAATGGGGTATTTTGTCTTGTAGAGATAAACACTCCTACCTGAAGATGAGCTGAACCCAGGGAACAGGTCACTGTAATATGTTTCCAAGCACAGTATAGGGGTTTTAACTTATATTATCTCCTGGTGGCTGCAGTTGATCAACAAATACATATTGCTTTGGAGTAAAGGGATGTTACTAAAATCCATTTTGTTTTTGTGGTTGGGGCTGTTGTGATAACTGGGTCTAGAAATTTACCCTAAATGTGAGCTCAACTGTAAAAAGTGAGTGTAAATTCATAGGATATCATCATAACCTGTAAGAAATGTTGATGGGAAGAGGTATGAAGAGGAGATGGACTGAATTAGTCCAAACAAAAAGGCCTACTGCTATAACTCAATGGATTGTGTTAAAATTGTGCTTGGTAAGTAAAAGCGTGGAACCAGAAATCAATGAACCAAAATTGGTGTGTCAGAAACTAGGTTTAAGTTGGTGAACCAATTAATCAGGGAATGGGCTATTCTGCATACCACTCCCTTTATGGGTCCTTAAAGAGTGTGGGGAGAAAAATTGGCTACAGGAGAAACCATCATGGCTGCCACCCCACCCTGAAAGATGCTAGGACCAGACTAGGCCAGAGAGAGGTACCCAGATGACATCCACATCTCTACTGATTCCAAGTGAATCCCAAACACCACCTGCAGTGAAATGGGATTGGACTTTAGTAACAGCAACAACAGCAGCTCCAGACTATCTAAGCTAACTTCTTTCCCCCCCCCAAAAAAGTACAGTTATTACCATCTTTGCTCAACAAGGAGGTTTTTTCCTTCTAAAAACTCCAGTTAAAGGGAAAGGGAACAAGAGATAGTTAAAATTAAAGTCTTTATTTCAAATGTTAATTTTATCCTTTCCCCCCCTATATCTTTAATAAAAGGCTAAAAAGACTTGTTTGCCATGCTACTAAACAGGCTGAGATCTTCCTATGCCAAACCCTAAACCTTGTTTAACACTGCTTAACGATGGGCAATGACTGGGTTATTTTAACACCTTTGACTTTTTGACCCATATATTTCATCTACATTAATACAACATTGTGTCCCTGCCCCAGTTTCAAGCAAAGAGAAAAACATCTCTCTGTTTACCCAGACATTTCCTTTCTTCACATAATTAAGTCCACAGAATCACTGCAATGGGAAGTTCAGTCTGCTTGCAGCTTGGGGGCAGAACCAGACCGGTCAATCACTGGCAACAGGGCGAATGCACTGCTCTTGAAGTTCCGTCCAGTTGAAATATCCTGGCTGTGGCCGTTAATTCAATCCTACTTTCCTGAATTACAGATTATGTTAAATAATCTTTGCGGAAAAAGTAAAAAAACCAAACAATTCCTCCTAGTGCAGAGCATGGGAAATTCTCCTCAATGACAACAAACCCGAAGCTTTGGTGGTCAGTGTCCGTCTCTGTTGTGGATGATCAAATTGTTTTCACAGTTACGCTGGCTCTGTGAACATTACTACTCAAAAAAAAAAAAAAAAAAAAAAGGAAGTTCTTAGGTAAGCACAGATACATTTTCCTATTCATCATGCTATGGTCTACAGATTATTACAATGGGATTTTAGAGTCGTGTGCCTCCAGGATGGGAAACCGGATCACTCTGTAAATATGGACATATAAAATTAAGTAACAATTAGGCAACAAGGTGTGAAAAAGACTTCTACCCACAGAAAGGAAATGGCATTAGCCAAGACGAGATGACCAAAAATGTCCAGAAATTTGGTGAATTAATGTATTGATGGCCATTTGGCCAAGTAAGAGTTCACTGTACAGGACACATTACTTCTCTGCCCTGAAATTGTTAGTGCACCTAAAGACAGGACTTCTATGCTTAACAAGAGGTCAGACTAGAAGATCATATTGATCCCTTCTACCTTAAAGTCTGAGTCTAGGAGATGAAAGAATATTTCTTGAATTTATTTTGAGAATGAACGCCATGGCAGTTGTCAAGTATAATTAAAAGTACAAGAGTGGGTCTCATCAGAAAAAGTTCATCTGATTGGAGATAGTAGCTATTGGGATTTCTGCTTTAATGGATAGGAAACGATGCCCTGCTTGCAGGGGTTCAGTCTTGGTACTGCTAGAAGAAGCAGAATAAGACTCCAAGGCAGCATTCCATAACCTTGCAGGGCTAGAGGAAATAGAAGGTTTTTTGTTTGCTTGCTTAGAAGTAGATCTCATACTGAGGCCCCAGGCAATTCAGAGGTCAAGGAGTCTATCATGATATTTCAGTTACGCCCAGAAATGCTCCCAGAATATCTTTAGATGGGCATCTAAGATGATGCGTTAGTAACAAATATTGCCAATCAGTTTAGCTCCTCTCTATACATATGGACATTTGTGGAATGCAGATGTTGTAGTTTAAATAGCTCACACTTAACATTTATCTCAATTGAACATGACTCATTAACAAAGGGATATAAAGCACTCCATATGCTTTAAAGCACATTAATGTAAACCTATTACATTAACAGTTTACATCAATTTTTTCTGTTCTACTTTTAATATCATCCAGAGATCAGTGGGCTGTTTTGGGACAATTTCTAGGAATTACTTCTTGTATATTTACAGCATTTCTTTCTGAAACTTCACTATTGATTTGGTCATCTTCTAGTGCTCCAATGCTTTCCACTGAAGTCTTTTAGTGCCTGATTCTGATTCCAGACACTCTCTCCTTTGCACTGCTCCAAGGGGATGGAGGGTTCCCCTACCACAGGGGACAAAAAGGGCATGTTGGGGGCAGAGTCACAGAGTGACATGCTCTGGCATCTTCAGCTTGTGGAGCAGCCCCTAGCAAGCCAGTCTAATTGGTGCAATTTAGAAAAGCAGCCAGCCTTAATGTCACCTTCCTTCCCATACAGGAACTTGGCCATCAGACAATATGGTTACTGGCCTTGATTCTAATGCTATGTTTGAATTGCACTTGCATAATTTTATTGGCTACAGTAGAGTTGTTCCTGATTTACCCCATGTAAATGAGAGGAGATTTAAATCCATAGGACCAGATTCTGATTTTATTTAGGTGTAATCCAAAATATCCCCATCGACTTACAATGGCATAAATTTGGAGCAACTCAATGGAACTAGGATCAGATTCTTGCCCATAGTAGTCATAATACAAATGGACATTCTGGGATTTTCATTAGGTCTCCTATGTATGTACTTGTCGTCAGAAAAATGAGATAGGTTACAAGCTCACCTTTAAATGTAAGACTGGAAGGAGCATCTACTGAGCCAGCAAATGAATTGCCTGGGTGATTCATTTAGATTTGAAGTCAATACATAGTGTAAGGAGCTAGACGTGCTCCGTTAGGTAGCACATGCCTGGGTAACATTAGGTCATCATCTCCTCAGGAATTGCTCCATTTATATTTATGGCCACTTTCATCAGGTTTGATTGATGAAGAGTTTCCATTTACTTTTGAATTGTAACTAATATAATTAACTCAATAATAACACAATCTGTCATATGAACATTTAATATTCCCATAAACAAATAGTGGAATTGTACTAATGTGAGTTAACTGCATGTTGATTTATTTGTGAGAAATTGAACAAGCATGAAAGAGAAACCATTCAAGAAATTGGGGTTATTAAAAAACCTAGAAATGTAAAGGGGAAAAAAGGTACATGCTTACATAAAGAGAGCCAATTAATAAAAATGACTTACCTTATAATTCAACAGATATCTTCTAATTAAAATCCCCCGTTTTGTGGGGAGAATGGGTCAGATTAATGAGGTAGGTGCTTAGATTGTTTCTTCCAGAATGAAAACAAAAATGTAATGAACAAATGGCAAACACTCCATTTATCTGCTGTCAAGGATTAATTTTTTTTTTTTTTTTTTTTTTTTAAACAAAAGAGTTCTAGTAAAAATTACTAAATTCCTATCTGTTTATGGTCCAAGTCTGATCAAGCCTAGGATTATCCGCAGACCTAAACATTTTGTGCCCCAACTGTAAAATATTTAAAGCAGTGTCAGGGAACAAAGTGAAACTGAAAATTCTTATGGGGCAATGTCAGTTCTGTTGGTTCCAAACATGTTTTTTGATTTTCAAGCCAGCCCCTTGGAAATCAAACTGTGGGAAAAATTGTTTTTTCAATTAGATGTCAATTCCCCCAACTCAGGCGAGCATCACTACACTGGTTACCCCCCCATGTGAATTCAGAGTAATTTTACTTTAGTAAAAACTCAATTACTACTTTTTAGCTCTGCACAGCCAACACAGCTATAGAATAGAGAGGTGGAAACTGTTCTGGCTCTCATTATTGCTACTGCATATTAATATTTACAGTGGCTTATTTTTGATTGGCTATAACCAAAGCCCAATTAAAGACAGGTGTAACAGCTGAGATATTCTGCTGCTTATCGTAATAGTTGCACTATTTACTTGTGCGCCTACCATCCACTTGTTGCCTTTTGTATCCTCTTGTTACAAATATATTAATATTTGCTTAATAAAAATATAGTGTGCAAAACCATTTTTTAGATAGGGATTCAAGTTATTACCTGGCTCTGCATTTTGATATCATCAGATTTCTTTTAAAGAGTACCATCCAGACACACAATATTTGCTTGAAACCTTAGGGAAATCATTTAAAACTTTTTGTTTTGTGTTGAATAATGATGATCTAGGAATTCTTCTGTAGATGTAGATGACACATTTTTGGAGAATCTGATCTATCATGTGAAGAAAAATGGTTCACACCACCAGGGTACTTATTAGATTCCTAGAATTTTTTGAATGATAAGCAGGGTCTGAAACTGGGCAATCTTTCGGACTCAGCTAGTGACAAGGAAGGCCCCATGAAATGGTGAGATATCTCAGGCTACCAAAAGAGGAAACATTTGGCAGCCACATAAATGTGCAGTGAGCATCCTGTTAAAGTAACAGGGCTACATTGACTCCATATAAATTGAAATGTCTCCTCACTTTCAGCTAGTCTAGTTACTTGGTACAGTCATCCCACAGCTATACTGTTTCTAATACTGCACGTTGGGCTAATAATATGAAAGGACCCTATGCTTGTAAAACTAAACTGGCTTTTTATTAAAAGACTTATTTACAGAGATGTTGCAACTGTAGTTTGCATGCTAGCTACGTGCAAGCAGACTAGCTTCTGGGTGCCTCCTCCATAAACTCTTCCCCTCATGCAATCTGTGGTCCTACCGCTAAATTGCATGCAGATTGTAACATTTACTAGCAATCTCTCCACAGTCACTGCTTTAGTAGTTTCAACAACCATAATGTATCCCTTCCACAGGGGATTGAAGGGAGAGACTCCATGGAGCAACAGACTCTCTGGGTCACCCAAACCTGCACTTGTCCCTCTCCTGCTGGAGAATTGATTGCAGGATTTGCCCACTGTTGTATAGATGGTGAAATGGTTATATATTGGCTTTAATTATAAATGATCCAGAATCAGGGAAATATAAAAGAGTTTCTTTCTGTCTCCTAGAGTTATAGTCTTGGAGCCTTGGCTGGAAATTTTTGGCAACGTAGCACATATAGAAAGCAACAATTATGTTATTTTGATAGACGTGTCCCTTAGGTACTTATCTACGGTGCACATAATGTATTGTGGTAGCAAGGTATGCCAATATAAGATTTTTGTACTCATGTCAAAACAACCTTTTGCACAAGCAAAAAGGCTACAAGAATGTACTTAAGACAAGTTTGAAAGAAAAGTGACCAATAAAATGGGATTTAAACCATTTATTATAAAAAACATTTTAGTCATGAAAAAGTTCTGACATCACTAATTTTATAAGTCAAAAAACAAATGGCTACTCAAATGGTTTGACACAAATTATTAAGGCTCATGACTTAAGGAATGTTGGCCTTATGTTTTGTATTGATTAATGTGGAAACTATTCATTAACACAAGTTTTAAATAATGAATTCATTATAATAGAAGCCAAGAATACTATTGCAACACTAATAGCCAGTGATCTCCCTCTCAGCAATGGGCAAAATGACTCTCTGTGTGTGTGTAGATTTCAATACATGTCTAAGTCTGAGAGTACAGATGGTTCAGAGTCATCTGGATCCACACTGGCAATTTTATAAAGACAACTGTCCTCATCACCAGTACACAAGCAAGCCTGTGTGCACACCTTGTATTGTCTTGAACTGCAACTGTGCTCACAGTTCACTTTTTTACATCCACACACAATGAGTGTCAGGAGTGCTTCACGGACAGACATCTGTGTCACTAGTGTTGGAGAAATGTGTCCATACTTCTTGTGATACTAGCCATTTCCAGTTGGAGAAGGGATGTTGGGCTGAGCCTGAATGGCATGGTTCCAGATAAGGGACTGGTAATTTGCATCCTTGGTATGTTGCAGAAGACCATCATCAGTTGAGGGAAGAGCTTCATTCCAGGCCTGTTTGGAACAGAGAAGCTTATATTGCACACCATTTACATTTGCTGAGTTAGCCGTTGGATCATAGAGAAGGACTATCGGAAGTTCTACTGAGTTCAACAGTGCAAGAGGTACATCACTGTTGTGTCAAAATTGGCAAGGCTTGAAAATTTGTGTGCTGCTGCAACATTATGCATAGTGGCTGTCCAAGTTCAGGTGCTACGGTGTAGTTTGGTATAAATCTGGCTTTATCGTTCAGACCAGTATGAAACCATAGCTCTTGGGTGGTTTCCAATTCGTGAATAAAATATACACAGAGAACTGCAATGTTAGTGTCTGGAGACCATGCCACTACATGATGGTATTCTTCTGAAGCATGTGCAACATGACATAGAAGCCATGTATCTGACTCTTCATGCAATGAGAGTAGATCTTCTTGGCCTACAACTCACTCTGAAATGACCATGTGAGCAATGAGGTTGTCCTTGAATCCACCTACAATAGCTATTTTTGATCTTGACCAAGTAAAGTTTTAGCCACATCACACGATGATTCGGACAAAACAAAATGACCAAATGTGGTTTAATCTTGAGATTTCCAATGAACATAGTCCACTATATTGCAATGGGTATTTTGGGACCATGGATTGACTTCATTGCTTTGTGAGGATTGCTTTCATGCATGGACAAAAGCTTTAATTAAATCTTTGACATCATGTTGATCTCAGATGATTTTTCAGTTCTCATAACTCTGTAGAGGCTGGAGTGCTATGCTGAAGCCCAGTTCAGCAAGTTCTGCAAAGGCTTTTGTACCTCCGTGCCCGACAATTTGCATAACAGCCATGCCATCCAATATCTAAGCTGTGGGCATGTTGGATATTGATAGCTGATACACAAATATTTTCCCCCTCTAATTTAGGCAATAGCTTACTCTTGGCAGTTTTGTTCAGGTACTATCAGAGTGTGCAAGAGCACACAGAACTGTGGAAAGCTCATGTGTGAAAACTTCTTCAGAGCAATTTATCTTGTTTGTGCAGCTATTATAAGACAGCTAAACAACTCCTTGTCTCCACTGATAGGCACTGTCTTATCACTACTAACTTTTGATTTCATCTTCTTACTTAGAAGTGCAATCGTCCTGACGTTGATCTTATACAGTGGTTCAAAGAATACAGTGTATTTGAATTTCACCTGTCTTCCACAAACTGTTTCATTGCTTTGATTCCAGTAATCATTGGAAATAGGTTCGGTAACAACCTCTGTGGGTGCAATAATGGCAGCTGCAATGTTGGGGAGTGCTATCAAGTCAGCATTCAGACCAAATGGATTAGTCATGGAGGTGGTGATGACGTGAATAACCTTATTTACATCTCTGTACACTGGTGGCTGTAGTCACAAGCTGGGAATAGACAATCAGCCAGGCCCAGGTTAGTTTTCTGTCCCCTTTGTCAGGGCTCTGTTTGTTGTCTTCACAAACAAGAAGGAAAAAAGTGTGCAAAAAGTAACCAACAACCGTCTGGTTAGGGGTTTAGACTGGGGTCTTTTGATCTCTAGTAGATAATGGGCAAGATCCTCTCTGACCATGCAAGGGCTCCACAGGGTATGCCTGCCTGAAGCCTTCTGCTCTGGTTACTAGAGACTCCTCTCCTGGTTTTCTACCTTTATGTTGTCCAGCTGAGACTGTGAGCCAGTCATGCGATGCTGATCAGCTGTGTCATCTGATTCCCAACACTTGCCCTGATGGGCTTCTCTCTGGAGCAGAGTTAGCTGCTCTCTGTTTTTAACCATCCCTAGGGCTATTAAAGGGGCAGATAGTGTTGCATATGACATGCTGCAGTCTCCTTATGAAACATCTGAGTCTACCATATCGCATGACTTTCGTGAAGGCTGTGATAGCAGAGGATTCATGAGCAGCGATGAACCATCTGGGCAAGGTACCTGATTTCAAAGGGAAACCCACTATAACCCCCTTTACTTTACTAGCAAAATTTACTCCTTGTTCAAGTGCTATTCTGTCCAGACTTCTCTGAATTTTTTTTCTAGATCAAGCCACAGCATGATTTTCTTGCACAAAACTGCTCACAACCTTCAGGGCCATAATGTGTTATATACACAGATATCCAGCGGGCATAGTTGGTGCGGTCAAAGGCAAAACAATAGTGATAGCATCTCTACATCCGCTGCAAGATGCATGTCACAGTTGTGTTCTCTTCCTGCTCTAATGAAATGCTATCACAAATATTTTCATTAGCACATTATTTGTCTTGTCAAATTATATCTAGCTAAAATGATAACAGCTTTCAACATCACATTTTACAGCTGTGAAACTTGGACTTTTTTTTTTTTTTTTTTTTTAAAGAAATTCCATTGTGTAAGCAGATAATAAATTATACAAAACAACATATACAAAAATATTTAAACTAAATTTGGTATAATGAAGTCAATGTCTGATGAATGCAATATATAATTATATACATGTTAAAGGAGAGTCAATTTGCCATGATACACAAAAACATCCATAATTCTCAAAGTTACCACTGCAAAATAACATATCTCCCACTAAAACCACTCTTACAGGTAAATCTCTTCATAAAAATGTGCTAAACTTTTCTGGTCTATTACACCTAAGGTACACACACCTCAGCTAGTACATTAAGCCATGGTATGGAGACATTCAACACAGACTTACTATTTCCAGAAGGGCAGTACATTTAGAGAAGATGTTTCACCAACTGATTTTTCCCAAATTCTGTCATTTCATCAATTGATACAAATCCATTTGAGTGAATGCCATCCATAGATATACAGCTTTTGGGGGAAGGAGAAAAAATAAATGACATTTCAGGTAATTACAATTAAATCATGATTTTGGCTAAGCCACAGAAATTAGAGTTGAGCATTGTAAAATACTCAGGGGCCTCTAAATCTTACATGTCTAACCCTTGTGAACTGAATACAAATTATCTTAAATATGGCCTCAGCTCCTGAAGTAAGTACATCACCAGAATAACATAAAAAAGACTACTTTTCTGTCTACAATAATTATGCTGAAATTTTCTGAATCTTTCCACAGAATCTAGATACCTTGAATCTTTCACAAGATGACATTTCATTTCCCCGAAGGGCTTACAGGCTATGTATTGCTTTTCACCTTTCTTATCTGGAATGATTCATTACAGCTCATAACACCAGGTTGCTCAAAATTGATAAGAATATTAAAGCCAAAGTTGACTATTGTCCACAGAGACCAATCAGTCATTAAAATATTTACTGTGAAGAATATCTTTGAAATTGCATTGTATTTTACCTGACTGAGTCATTGGTGATATCCAAGGGACGGTGGGGAGGAGGGGAGGCTAGAGAAATGGGGGATGGGAGAAAGAAGTTGTTCTCTGTGTGTAACTTGATGTTGGGGCCAAGTTATATATGAGTATTTATGCCCAATATATATCCCAATAAAGACATTTCAAATTAAGAGTCCCTCAGAATTAACTGCCCTTTTGTAATATTTTTAGGAGGTCTTATTTCATGGTCACATAATATTTTGCAATGTATTTTACAATTCTACCTGCCATGTGTGTGTTTTTCCAGCCATGGATTTAGTACTCAGTAGTATAGAAATTTGACCAACCCTAAATTATACTGCATTATCATACCGGACAGGTAAACAGGCATTGTTTCAAATATTTTTCAAAATTCTATACAATTAGGGTGGATGTTCTAATAAAATATTTTATTTTTACATGTGGACAAAAAGAAACTAAAGATGAATTTGGTTTCCACAAATAAAAATCTGTTTAATAGTAAAAAGAGGAAGGGTATTTGCTACTGTTATACATAATTATTTACACAGGCATGTTCATATAGTCACCACCACTAGCAAGAACATTTTTTTTATTTTAATCTTCTTGCTCATTAAATATTTATGAAAATTCATAAGAAATAATTCAAACAATTGGGCCAGATTCTGCTTTTTTATTTATACAATTAATCCATTTCAAGCAAATGGGACTACTACCATAAGGCAAATAGTATTTGCCCATTGTTTAAGCAAGAATCTGTGAGGTATTCTGTAACGACAAAGAACAGTACACTGTGTTAAAAAGTATTTCTCTAAATATATCATTTTTAAATGAATTTTATACCAACACATTCTTATTTAATACACTTCTTTCTTTTATCTTGTATCACTTCTATGACTTTTGTATGTATGAGTTAATGGTTACAACAAAAGATTTAGTGCCCTAGCCTGCAATCTTTGCACACTGCTTGACCACACTGGGAACTGTGTGGCTAAACAATGGATGCAGAAGTAAATGGAAGTATCCTGAATTCATTCATTGCCTTAATCAACAACTCCATTTTAATTACGTAACCCATTTTAATTATGTGGATCTTTGTCTCCTTCTAGTGACTGCATCACTTTTAAGTCTCATCTATACTTCCACCAGCTTGTAAAGTACTTGTAGCTACAAAACTCAGTGAAAAAGATGGCTGCATCCATGCTGTGGGGCATAGCTATATGCAGCAGTGAAAGGCTTTGGCAGGAGAGCGTGTTTCCCTGCTGTGTCCCCCCCAGAGCCTTTTCCTGCAGCAGGGAAAGGATTCGGCAGTAGGACACTACACTGCAAGAAATAGCAGGGTTGACAGAGAAAGCATCATCTGGGCACGTAGAGTGCTGTGGGGGTAACATACCCTAAAGTTCTGGTGTGTCTGCACTCTACTCACTTAAGCAGTGCCTCACCATCTACACTACTAGAGGGCATGTGGTATATGTACTCTACACACTGTTATAAATTTAGATATGGCCATAGAGGTTCATGAATCTGCTACTGTCTCCAAACTAACAGATCTGGTCCTTTAGCTCAAGAAGTAGAAGGTCATGCTTTTAGAGCCTCAGGTGCTGAGCTCACTTCCCACAGATGATCCAGCCAGTGATCGTTGTTATCTTTAATAATAAGTACCAATAATATTTATTACAACCATATTTTCTCCATAAGGAGCCCAATTCTGTTTCCACTGAACTCAATGGTAAAACTCTAAATTCAATGGAAGCAGGATCAGCTCTATCAAGAGACAATGCCTTGATCCGTACTAATTCAAGATAATCAAATAACTGATTTAGATCTGTGCAATGTTACGTTCTTGTCATCAATAATGTAATTCACAGGGTTTTTTCCCCCCAGAAAAACAACTAGCTAAATTCAGAGGTGATATGAACAGGGATAGATGTTTCACATTAGGGAGTATGAGTGGGTATAAAATCATGGGAAGGTGAGTATATAACCGGAAAAGCAACTAACAGGAGGGTGTAAATCATCACTGTGCTGATTATCAGCACAAAGTAAGTGCACCACTTATGACTCACTTTAAGTCTGAAAAACAGGAAATAAGTGAAACTCAGACCATGTCTACAGGACAGCTACTACTGTGGCACAGATATAGCATTGTCGAATAGATACTTCTTACATCAACAGAACATTTCTGTCCCTCCAGCCATTGCTGTAGTTAATTCACCTCTTGTAGAGGCTGTAGCTAAGTTCGTCCATCAACCTAGCCATGTCTACACCAGAATTAACCTAACTACTGGCATGACATTTTTCATAGTCCTCAGTGAAGTAGCTAGGTCTAATTAATTCTAAGTGTAGTCCAGGCCTTAAATGTGCATATACCTTGTGCAATAGAGTGAAATTCACTCTTACAGCATTGATTTATCTTACAAGACTGACTTTAGTGTGGCAAGTTGTGATTTTTTTCCCCCCAATTCTTAGAATGTAGTGAAATATTTCTATTGGGGTATGACAAATACTGTCCTTTCAATGTGCACCCATACAGACATCACTGTGTGAGATCACTGTTTATTTAAACCTATGTATAAATGTAATGGACAGCCTTGAAGTGGAAACGTTTATCAAATTCTGAAATAAATCCTTTGCTATGGTAGTTCTGAATGTTGTTAGAGACAGTATGCTGTTATCAGATTATGCATGAAGAAGAATGTCAATCTATCACACGAGATATAGTCATACAGGCTATATCGCTGATGTTTTCAATAAAAGTGATTTCAAAGGAATATAGTCAAAATACAACATGTTTTTTTCTCACTCTCTTTTTCTTTTTTTAAAGTGAACAACTTAATTTACCTCTCTGTCTTGAAAATGAACAGCAAAGGAAAATTCTATACATATAGTTGCTGTTGCTGGATAGATCACTCAGATTTGGATCAAGTAATTATTATTAATAGTTTGCATTGCAATAGTATCTAGAGACCCAAAGCAATATAAAGAGCCATGACACTGTAAAAACCTACAAGTAGACATGAGCTGCAAATGGTGTTGTCCTGGCTACATCTGCACACAAAGCCTTTCCTTGTTGTGTATGCTTAACTACTTTCCCCTAGCCTTATCCTCATTACTGCCTGTTAGAGCTGGCAGTGGATAAATAATGGTTGATCCAACTTTAAATAGTTTGAAAACAATTAATTTTGCCATGGTTATTTTAGCATCACTGGGACAAAGGCCAGGTAGCACAGTAGAGGCTGCTTAGATAGGTCAAGAAAATGCCAAAAATCAACCACATATTCAAATTAAAGATTCATTATCCAAATGTTGCAATTTTCTGCAGTCCAGAAGGCTGAAAACAGAAGCCTCAAGATCCACCAACCCACTGGATGTCAAATTATGTAAATAGTTTCCCAGGGTTTTCAGAACCCAAAGCAGTGGGTTTCACTCTTGGTGTTGTCAGGAATAAAATCAATGGAAACACAGCACTTCCGGCTGATGAAAGATTGATGCAAATAAGCATGCTCTTATTTAAAGATACTATTTATTAGATTTAAGTACACACAGACTTAAGCAATAAATTTAGAACATCTGAAATAAAAGTAGCCTAAAATCTGAGATGGTATCATGTGATTAGCAGCAGGTTAGCAATGGCCAGTCACTTCCCTGCCTGGGAGTAACGTGTCAGGAAAATGTCTCATGATAGAGTATATTTCAGAGCCATTCTCTGAAGCTATTATCTAGTCTTTTTATAACTAGCCTTTACAAAAAACATAGCTCAGAGTAACCCCTACCGGGTCATCACATCTCCTAACTTCAATAAGCTACTTACCAATAAAAGATTTCTAACAATGTTAACCATAAGCAGCTTCTGTTTCAAAAGAAGGCCAAACTCAAGGTCTCTATCCACTTATTTTCTTTGTCTCATAATTTGTTGACTCTTTTCTCTTCTTCTGATTAGCAGAAACTTCAAGCCTGCAGCTAGTATTTGACCTTGCCTCCAAAAGCCATGCTTGTCCACATTAATCCTTAACTATGTGGCATTCTATTTGATTCTTTAATCGTGCTTGAATGCACACAATATGGCTGCAATTAGTGTAATCAAATTTTCAGATAACACGTCAAATCTGGAGTAATAAGATTTACGGGCTCCTACAGTCAGATCTAAAAAATAGAGCCAATCATTCTTAATTTTTTATATCTTCTTTAGTAGAGTTGGTCCAAAAAACCCTAATTTTTCCCCTTTTTCAAATTTCAAAATTTTGATTGAGAAGCGTCATCTGTTCTATTATTTAGTTTACTTGTGGGTAATGTTCACTTGTTAGTGGCTCTAATTAGTGTATTAAGGCAGCAACACAGAAGCCCATATTTAATGTCAAATTGAATTTTGCACTTAGAGCAGTGATTCAGCTACTTTGCAAGGTATGAAAAATACAACATATCCCTGCTAAGGATACAGATTAAGTACAGAATAATTTTTTAGAGAATTCCCAAAAAAATGCATTAGGTAATAAAATAACAGTTATAGTGCACCCTTTAAGAAATTTAGCACCCAGTGTCAGAACTTTTTTATCCCAGATTATCTCAGTAATAAAGGACTAAAGTAACAAACAAATCACCCAAACTCACTGAAATGTGACTAGACTGCATTTGAAGTAGGGTTTTTTTTGTTTTGTTTTTTTAAACAAACAAGGATGATTATCCTAACCTAGCAAAAGTAACAGAAACCACCAACAATGTATCACCAGAAAATTGTGATGACCTGAAAGGACCAGGGAGGATGATTTACCTTGCCAATTTTATATTATTCCTTACAAAAAACTTGGCACCATTGAAAGCATCTCCTAAAGGAAGGCTCAAAATTTCAATGGAACCTGCAACAAAATTCTGTCTTCACCAGATTATCTGCCTTTACTTATTTCTGTCAATGAGACAAAGAGGTAAGATGTGGTCCAAGAAGAGTTATTCAAGCACAGTAGGGGCTTTTACTGCAAGACAGGAAAACAATGATTTATGCATCTACATCCTCATATACATGGAAATAATCTATTCAGAAATAAAAAAGATGCATGCAACAGTGTCCAGCTGTGAGTGCTTCCATCATTGTATGAGTGGAATAAAAGTTCGGATGGAGTGTGACCACAAGTCTTTTGGAATCAGTCAAGAAAAAAAAAATACCTAGCAGCATCACCACTAAGGCTGCAAAGAATGATGTTACCCCTGCAGAAATAAGATATTATGGTCAAACACAGACAAGGACACGATACACTAAGCATGAATCTCTCACGCTTATTGTTTCTGGCAGAGTGACAACATAGAAGGTTCATTTGAGGCACTGGATCATGTAGTCATGTTCTGTTTGCTCGTGCCAGGCAAAAAATTGTCAAAATTAAGTGTTGCAACACAACAAGATGCCCAGTAACCTCCATTGCTAATAGATAAAAGACAAATGTGTGTGTCTGCCACAGGCATAGCTGATAGCACTAGATATTTTGTCCCTAATCCTCAGGTTCTGCCAACTCCCCCTTAGCACAGGACCTAAGCGAGTGGCTGTTTCACCTTTACACTCTCCTAATACATAGGCCAAGTACCCGTTTGTCTTCTAGAACTCTAAGTAAATTCCCAGACCTGAAGAAGAACTCTGTATAAGCTTGAAAGTTCATCTTTTTTTCACCAATGGAAGTTGGTCCAATACAAGTTATTACCTCACCCACATTCTCTCTCAAAGATCCTGGGACCAATGTGGCTACAACTACACTGATGAGCACAATCTAGAGCAGACTCTAAACTACTGTATCTTTTGTTGGAATTAGAGATGGGTGAATAACTGATTTTGCAGTTTTGCTGGCCCTACCAAAAATTTCATTTTGGGTCAAACAAAACTTTTTGTTTGACCTGAAAATAATTTTTTTGAGTTTAAGACTTGTTTTTAAAAAGTTAGAGAGTGAAGCAAGTTCTGAAACCAAAAAAGTCATTTCAAATAAAAAATCCAAATGGTTCATTTTGAAAATGTCTAAATAAAACTAAGTGTCTTTTCTGACCAGAACAATGTGGCAAAATCAACATGCATTTGCGAAGTTTTAAAATTGACCTGAACCTTCATCTGTTGGTGAACAGTTTTGTCTTGAAAATTTTGCCCACCTCAGAAGTCATGGTCCTTGGGCTGCTATGCCAGCCAGGGATCTTAACAGCAGAGTTTATTCAGATCACACCCTCTCCAGACTGCAGCACATCCCTGGCAAACCCTGAACACACCTTTTATGCTGAAGTGTCTAAGAGGGGCACAAGAGGAGGTGATGTAGCTGTTTCAGTTGCTTCTCAACTGCCTGGAGAGGAAAGATTTAGGTTCCCTTCTCATTACTAGAGTGGAGGAAAGAGGCCATACTAGGTTTTGAGGATCTGGCCTTCTGTAAAGGAGGAACTGAAATTTTTAGATGATCCAGTCTTTAAAGTGAATGGTATGAGGTTCTCAGAGATCAGAAATTGCAAAAAGTTATTTGAAGCATATGGAGATATAGGAAATATAAACCACAGGATCAGAGATTTGTGGGTTTGATCAGGCCCAATAGGACCTTGATTTTCAGAAGTGTTGAGAAATTTCATCTCCAGTTGAAGCTACTGGGAGCTACAGGTGTTTTACTCCTTTGACTATTAACTGATATTGCACATTACCTGGTTCAGTGTTATTCCTGTAAAGCACAAAATCACACTGGATTACATAGGATCAGATTCTGGTATCCTTACCTATAGTCAATAGTATTATCTGAAGAAAAAAGAGAGAGGACATCTAAAAATCCAACTATCTTTAGTGATGTCACAGCTCTAACACAGAGGCATCTGCCTAACTTAGAACTGGCTACAGGCAGCTCCATCCCACAAACAGAACACTCTCTTAAATCTCATTCCCCCAGCCTCTCTCTCAAACCAAACCCACCTGCAAACCAGGGGGAAGCCTACTACATCCATTGAAATCAATGAGACTACTTCCAGACTAAGGTGTTCTTCAATATGAATAAGGTATCAGAATATGGCCCAGAAGCTAGCAGAACGTCATATGACACAAATAGCCCAATCTAAATATGATCACATAATATAATATTGCATAAAATCAAAGAGTATTTATACAGTTCTGAATACCTATTCCAAAAAAGGGACTGGCGGGGGGGAACCTATCAAATTTTGCTTGGAAGTGAGGATTTTTTTGGAGTCTTAGCTTTAGAGCCACTGAAAGTGAGTCATTTCATTTGTATCATCAATTTAGAGAGCTTGAATCCTTACATATTCATATTCTGCAAATCTCCACTACCTTTCACACAGCAGCTGTTGGTAGTTTCCATTGCAGAGTTTTAAATAATTCAGTGAGGTTCTTGAGAAGCAGGGAATGTTTTACATAATTTTGAAGGTTTGTTATTATTTGTTTCAAATGCTGCTGATATCGACAGGACTAGCTCTATGGGAGTTATAAAGATACCCTGTGAATAGAAATTCAAAACAAATTCATAAAGATTAATGGGAGGGGAAGGAAGAGAAGAGGAAAGCATCACAATGTCAACATATATTTTGAAGCTAAAGTACAAAGGTTCTGAAAGTAATGATCAAGATGCAGAAGATTAGTTATTGTTTTACACATGTTGCCTTTGAATAGTTGAGAGAAGGATATTGTTCCCCTTTAATCATCCTACAAGCAACTAAATCAGTTTCCAGCTTGAGTTCTCAGCCATTTTAATTCTTGGGTGTTAATTCATTAATTCAACCCTGTCACTCTCTCCACCTATTGAAGCAAAAAGGAATCACCAATATTACACACATACGCACCATAAAAATACTATATTTAGAAAACACTGCGCTATCCGTGTTACTAAAAGATTAATTGGAAAGGATGAATGTGATCTTAGCTTCAGGCATGATCCTGAGGATTGTGTCAAAATAGCTTTTAAACAAGAGGGTCACAACTCTTACAGAACTCTTCTTTTTATTAGCCAAGGATAGATTTTTAAGGATGTGTTTTACAATCCACTACCGACGAGTCAAGCGACCACCATCTTTGCAAATATCAACTCAACCACTGATTACTCCAGTGTGCAACCCATTAGGATAAGAAACATCAACAAATCCGTGCACAGACTGATGCTCTGCAAGCCTCAACGACCTCTTGAGATGGGAAGTTTGAGCCACTGACCCCTCAGATCAAGAGTGTAGACAGGAGAATGAAAAGCACTTGATTCCACAAGGAAACAAGGCAGTAAAACTCCACAATAACGCCGTATGTTAAAACCTAAACCCTTCCTGGGCTTTGATTCAATTAACTGAAAAAAATAAATCCAGTCCAAACCTTCAGGAGGCTGTGGCTCCTCGGGGTTTGTCTCAGAAGACTGCTCAGTTCAAGGCCTTACAGATCCCCTCTCTCTCAATTAAAAGGCATTACTGTGAGCTCATCAGATGAAGGACCTAATAAAAGAAGTCGTTCCTCCTTCTCCTCCTCTAGCAGAGAGTGCAACATCTGCTTTGAGGAAGCATTCCCACACCAGAAGAACCAGCAACAACAGCTGGGGGGAAAATTGGTAGGGCCCCACTGGCTGGATCTGTTTGCAGAGCCCATGGATAACTGTTGATAGTGGGGGGGTGGAGGGGGCATGTGACCACCCCAAGTATTGCTTCTGGATCTAGAAGAGAGGTTTTCTAACTGTGGGGGATGCAGAGGAACGTTGAGGGGTCAAGCAGTGATGCCAGAGGGCTCGGGCCAGCCTCCCCTGCATGGCGGGGCTCAGAGAGGAAGTGCCATCTTCACCCCCTTGACTCACCTCAGCGGGCCACCCAGCCTGTCTGAGTTGAAGGGGCACAGCCAAAACCGGTAACTCAGAGTGAGTTGGGGTGGAGGTGGCACTCCCTCCCTGAGCCCCGCTGTAGAGGGCCAGCCCGAGCCCCATCTCTGAGGTGAGTCAGGGGGTTGAGGTGGCGAGGCTAGCCGAAGCCCTGCTAAATGTTTGTCTGTGCCCCCCCCCTGAGGGTACACACCCCACAATTTAAAAACTTCTGGGTAGAAGCTGTTGCTAAATGGAAGGCAGAAATCTGGGCAGGGGGGCATGTGACCCCGCATGTCTCTCCCCACACATGACTTCTGCCTGTTTGAACTATCCAAGTTTTAAAGCAGCTGGGTCTAACAGCTATTCTGCTTCAGTGAAGACTTCTAGGATTTCATCACCACTCACCACCTGGCTCTAAGAAAAGACATTGGGTCAATTCAGGAGGACAGCAGGGTCCAGATGATTGGGGTCCTTGGCAAGAGAGAATTCACTGAAATGGACATTTTTCTTCTGGGGTAAGAGTTGACAGTCACACTCTCCCAGAAGGTGACCTGTCGTCATAATCATTGTGCAATATACTAAAAATTATGATCTCTAGGTCTATGATTCAAGGCAGGTCACCAAAAGGCGATCCATATACCCCTGTCAGGCAGTGGGAAAGAGATACTTATTTCACTCTGACTAGTTATGTGCAAATCTAGTATTGTATGGTTCACAGCAGATGCCCATTTACAATCTGAGCAAAAATGCTAATCATTGCGGGGGCTAACAGAAAAACCCCAAGACAGTAGGAAGACACCCTGTTTAGGAGTAAGACAATTTACTTTTGAAACTGGCGTGCAGATAGTCCTTCAATATATGAGGACAAGAGGAGCTGGCTGAAAATGCTGGGAAAAGGACTTGGGTAAGCTATTTGTATAAGAGATGGGGAATGCCTTGTTAGTTACGTTTAGGTTGTAGAAAGTCTGTTATGATTTTGTTTTATAGGTAGTCATTTTTCCCCAATATTCTTACTCTCTCTTACTTGAATCTCTCTTCTTTCATAATAAACTTATTCTTGTTTTCTCTATATTTATACCTGCATATGCTATATGTTAAGTAGAGTGGTAATACTGAGGGCTTGTCTTCACATACAGTGCTGCAGTGACTCAGCTTTAGTGAAGACACTGCTATGCCAATGGAAGAGCTTCTCCCATTCGCATCATTAATCCCATTGACGTAGCTACTGCCTCTCATGGAAGGGGAGACACTCTCCCATCGACATGGCACTGTCTATGCCAGGGGTTAGGTCCATATAATTATGTTGCTTACAGATGTTGATTTCTCACAACCCTAAGCAACATAATTACACCAACATGAGTTTGTAGCATAGAACTGGCATGAGATGACACTTACAAGATGATGTGTTCTATTCCTTTAGGAGTAGCAAATGAGAGTTCTGTGATTGTTTAGTGGACAAGGGGCTGAGCACCCCAGGGACAGTCAGGTCTCAGAGGTCGGTTGTGCCTATTGCTAACAGAGAGCATGGCCTGGAGAGCAGTGCTCGTGTTGCCAGAGGCCGGTGGTTGCTGGGAGCTGAACTGCACCAGGCACAAACAAGACTTCCTTATGCTAAGGGAAGGTGGTGGAGAGTTGCCTCATAACCCTGGGTATTCCTGAGAAGCAATGAGCGTCCTCTCTTTTTAAAGGGCTCTAAAGTGGGACATCCAAAGTGATTCCAGAGGCAACTATGCCACAAGGGGAGATGAATGGTGTCATGGATCCAGATGTAGACAATCAGACCAAGTGGTCAGAGCAGTGGTTGATGGGCCTTATGATCAGAGCAGGAGTTTGGAACCAGAGCCAGGGGTCAGAGGCAAAGGCCAAAGCCAAGGATGGGGCGTAGAAGCAGGCATCTGGAAGAAGAAAGCAGGATTCAATGTAGCAGCCAGCCAGGAATTCACCTTCTTGCTAAGACAACTTTTTGTGCTTCCTTCTAACTTAAATAGCGAGTCTGAACCAACTGGGGAGGCTGAACATCTCCTTCAATCAGAAACTTTATGAATAATGCCTCTGGTGAACTAGGGTCCACTAGAACAAGAAAGTGTTCCTTATATAAAATTATGTGATATACCATGTTTGGGTTTTTTGATTGTTTTTTGTTTGTTTGTTTGTTTTTAATTCAGCCTTTTGTATCTCTTAGTGAGCAAAAGAATTCAATCTCAGTTGAAAAAGTATATGTATTTGCCTTCATTCTTTCAGCTAACAGAAATGTTACAAGCTGCACTTTGATATAATAAAGATCAATATTGCAACATGTGAATCCAGAGAACAAACAGCATTAGGTTAAACGATAATCTCATTACCTCTGTAGAAAGGATCAATAAATGGGAGCCTTTCTTACTCAAAAATAAAGATTGCAAATTAAAAACACTGCATCATTAACACAAATAAAAGATCAATATTCTCTTCAAATGCACAACAGGCAACTACCATCAGAGTTAAGTAATTATTAAAGCAACAAAGTTCTCTCAGTGGCAGTATTTGCAGGTAATTGTGGTTCTTTACTATTAGCAACACAGTTTCTAGTGCTGAGCCTATTCAGGCAACAGTAGCAGTCTGGCTGAAGTATCTCATTTCTTTATCCATTAATATTGTCAATCCTGCTCAGTGTTTTACTTCTGACAGTATCCTTACCACTACCTTCCAACCTGGTATGCAATAGTAGTATTTCAGATTAAAACATATGGTTCAAAATACACATTATAAATGTACAGTAATTATAAATGTCACCTAATCTTGCTCTTTGTTTATTTCTCCTTTACTTTTATTTTAAGTCATGGGAAATACTTGAAAATATATACATATGTTTTAAAGCAGATTTCTTGTTAAAATTAATGCTGCTGACAAGAAGAAAATTGAAGCCTTTGAGATGTGATGCTGGCAAAGACTTGTGTATTTCCTGGCTGGAAAAGACGATGAATGCTTACGTTAGAAAAGCTATTGAAGAGATGCAGACCCTGCTGCCTGAAGTCAACAGGAGCAGACAGATGTACTTTGATTACATATGTTGTAGAGTCAAGAAAGTTATCATGGAAAGAAAAGTGGCAGGTCATCATAGCAGGGGATGACCAGGGAGGAGATGGATAGATGGTGTGGGAGGCCAGCTGTTGAATGCTCTAAGCTAGCAATGGATCAAGAAGGCTTCTGAAAATTCCGCTATGTTGTCGCCAACATTCAGACATTAATAAGTAGATTTTATTTTCTTATTTGTTGCAACTGGTCTCTGATTAGGAGACTAGAGGTTAAAACTCGTCAGGAGTGACCTCTGATGTTGGATGCCCAACCTGGGACACCTTTAAAAGTTCATTATTTTCAGAAGGCAGGAGGCTTAACTCTTACTGAAAAATTGGCCCCTTTAAAGCATCCCAAGCTGGACACCCAAAACCACTAGTTGTTTTTGAAAATGTTGGCTGAAGACTTCTGCTCACCTCAGTAGATCTATAGCATAGGCAACAGCTCGTCAAGGTTTCCAACATATGCTAGCAATAGGCTTCAGCTGTTACTTGGAGCAATCACTTCTGGGGAACATGAGAACGGCCCTACTGGGTCAGACCAATGGTTCATCCAGCCCAGTATCGTGCCTTCTGACAGCAGCCACTGCCAGGTGCTTCAGAGGGAATAAATAGACCAGATAAATCAAGTGATCCCCCACCTGTTGCCCATTCTGAGCATCTGTCAAAGAGAGGCTAGTGACACTTCAGAGCATGGTTTTGCATCTCAGCCCATCCTGGCTAATACCATTGATGGACCTATCCTCCATGAACTTATCTAGTTCTTATTTGAACCCTGTTGTAGTCTTTGCCTTCACAACATCCTCTAGCAAAGAGTTCCATAGGTTGACTGTGTGTTGTGTGAAGAAATACTTTCTTTCATTCATTTTAAACCTGCTGCCTATTAATTTCATTTGGTGACCCCTAGTTCTTGTGTTATGAGTAAACATTTCCTTATTTGTTTTATGCATGCCCTTCATAATTTTACAGACCTCTTCATATCCCTCCATTAGTCATCTCTTTTCCAAGCTGAAAAGTCCCAGTCTTCTTAATCTCTACTCATATGGAAGCTGTTCCATACCCTAATCATTTTTTTGCCCTTTTCTGTACCTTTTCCAGTTCCAATACATCTTTTCTGAGATGGAGTGACCAGGTCTGCATGCAGTATTCAAGAAGTGGGCACACCAGGGATTTAAAAAGGAGGCAATATGATATTTTCTGTCTTATCTATCCTTTGCCTAATGGTTCCCAACATTTTTGACTGCTACTGAACACTGAGTGGATGTTTTCAGAGAACTATCCACAATGACTCCAAGATCTCTTTCCTGAGTGGTATCAGCTAATTGAGACTCCAGCGTTTTATATGTATAGTTGGAATTATGTTTTCCAATGTGCATTACTTTGCATTTCTCAACATTAAAAAAGGTAATTCATTATTCATGTCCATTCATGCCATAGCGTCTTTGCTGAGTGAACCAAAAGGGTTGCCTGTAATTGTGGTGTAGGTACTTTGTAACAAATAAATCTCCATACAGACTATTGCTATGTAAATCACACACAGGGAGCCTAGGGTAGAATCCAGATCTTCGAGTTTCAAAGAGACAGGTCTCTCTTCCCTGAACTAAACTACTGGGTTTTTTTAAAGACCTCTCTCTCTTAGTGGGCTCCCTACTGCCTCAGTCAACCACTGGCAGGTGACATTACACACACCCACACCTCTGTACTCTGTATTACAACTTGGTCATGAGGAACTTGCGCTGTGACTGAGTGGACAAAGTGTATAGTGCATACTGTTAGTGGCCCTATGGGGGACTATACCCCAGGAAATACAGTGTGCCTCAATCACCTACTAACCAAGGGCTTTGGGTAGAGTGTCCAATGCTCTATATGTAGAATATGTGAAATTAGTAATTGTAATAAACGTTTCTCTTGCAACAAGTTAGAAGTACCTGCTACTGAGTAAGGAAAACAGCTCCTACTGTGCTTTAGATGTTCGGGATCATAGAGTCAACTACTGCCAGAAAAACACAGAACCCAGAACTCTGGTAATGGCACCTACTGGTACCCCTGTTAACAAAAATGTTGGCACACGGATGTATCTCAAGAGAAACAGACACACGGTGATGACATCTGAAGATCTGTAATAGGTGGAGGTGGATAACAAGTATTCAGTACTCCCTCCTACCACAACAGAAATCTGAATCTGTGCTGAATATTTTTTACCATAAAGCAGGGGTGGATTTACCAACAAAAGGTGTAGTGAATTAATTGTCTGAGGAGGCAACATGAAGGTGCGGTGCTCAGCACGGGGTATCTGGAAGGATTGGACTCTAGAGACTGGAGGGAGATAGGAGTCAGAGCTTCAGCAGCAACACAGGCAGGGAAGTGGCGGAACCCTTCTTCCTAGAAATAAGATCCCTTCATCTACTAAGCCTCTATAATCAGGGTCTCTCCCTCTCTACCTTTCTAGATTTCTGAGTCAGGGCCCCATTATCTTACTCTGAATGTTCTCTGCTCAGTGGCTGCCACAGCTTCACAAAGAGAAGCATCTGTTAGGTAGCAGCCCAGACAAGTCTCTGCTGTAGCCTGCATTTCTGCCAGCCCAAGGACAAACAGTCGCTGTAGGAAGGGGTAGAGTAGTCTCTGGAGACCCTATCTTTGGGATCAAAGGATTTGTACTATTAGGAGTAGGAAACTGCCAAACCTTGTTTTGCATTGCAAAAAATGGGGACTTCATTTGAATCTGGAAAATATGACATTCATTAGGCCTGGTCTTACCCAAAAGTTGGGTTTATGACAACACCAGGTTCCACTGTCATAAGAGCTAAGTATCATGGACTTGCATTATTGTAACTCCCCTCTTTTCAAATCCTCAGTGTCCTGAAAAATTCTCCATTAGGACTGACACTTCCTATGCTTTACTTGGCTTTGCCCCAAAGTAGAGTGCTGCATCATCAGCATAAAATGTTACAAACCTTAATTCCAGTAAATGTCAAATATGATCTGGTGGTGTTAACGACACATTTATGGGAAGTAAATGCAAAAATGTTGTTAGTACATGTTGTTCATCAATAGAGATGTTCATGGAAATAGCAACATTTAAACAATTAGGGGATGTTCATGAAAAGTGAATTTTAGATTCAAAATGGGAGGACTTCACCTTGGACATTGGAGGATATTTGCTTTTCTCACTGATTTTATTAATAGTGTGGAATAGTGTGGAATAGTGTGGAAGAACTTTCAGCCAAATCCTCCACTGGTGTACTTTCAGTGGAACTATGCCAGTTTCCACCAGCTGAGGATCCAGCCCACTTACTTCTTTGAAAGGTACAATGGAAATTCCAGGAGTTCAATCCCCAACTCCTCATCCCAGAATGTCTGAAAAGCTGTTCAACCGGTGTTGAAGGAGAGATTTTTACCTGCAAGGAGACATTTGGATGGATTTGATTTTCTGAGGAGATTTACTTTGAGTTTTCAGATGGTGGCTGAAATATATTTAACCTGTTTGCAAGCAAAGATTAAGAAAGGTAGTAAGCCAGCCATTATCTTTGTTTTAGCACAAGAACAAACAGACTATATATAGGGATAATACATTGTGAGATATGCAAGGCATCATTCGTAGTTATAGCTTCTCCTTTTATTTTTGTCTAGTTTAAAACTGGATTCATCCTTGAATCTTTACATTTTTGCTGATGTTAGAAATATACTTCTTCAGCATTAAGACTGAGTTATTGGTGAGCAAAACACAAAAGGGGCTGAAGAAAAACCCTCCATATTTGGGGTTGGATTGTACCCCAGAGGCACTGGGAATGGTGTAGAAATGCACTATCCTAGTGGAAACTGCAAGATGCATTTTGAGTAGTTATTCTGCTCAGAACCGAATCCTCTGTGTACTGTATCCAAGAACTGCATTCATCTCAATGACATGTCAACTTCAAAGGCTAGCCCAGCTAGTGACTCTCAAAACACACCTTTCATTATTAAATCTCATACGTGTGTGTGGGTGTAAACAAGTCCTTAAATGCTAAAATGTACCGATGTTCTCACCTTTCCTCTTGATTTTCTTTTAAAAACACACCCCAAACAAATTAAAGCATTGATTCAGGAAAGCATCCCTATTCAAGACAACGTTTAAGCATGTGCTTAAGTCCCAATCAAACAAGAGTGATTACAGATGCCCTTACATGCCATTCTGAATCAAGGCCTAAATGCATGAAATATTAAGGTTACATGCTGAAACAAGCAAAGTCAGCAATTGTGTACATTTAGCCCCAAGCATTAAAAAAATCATGCATCATTCCCTCCCTCCTTCTCTCCCTCCCTCACAAAGTTCAGGAGATAGTTTTAAAACTAATAATTCAGGATTTTTATCCTGGCTTCTGATTTTGTAGCCTTTATCATGCACTCACTTCATATTTTCAAGCTTTTTGCTGCAACCGTGACTACTTAAAACTTAATTAAAAAAGCTAAGCTTCTAATGACATGGGCTTCTCTGAAATATTATTTGTATTACCAAAGCACAGTCTCTTGATTCCAATATTGGGGCTTTAAGGAACACCAGATATGAGAGTTGCAATAAACATCGGAAGAGCTGGCAAGGCTAGGGTTCCCACAGTTAAGATTTACTCATTCATTTTATACATACCAGTATTTCATTACTAGCATTAATTCCCACCTGTATATGTGATATGGATTAGTTAATTTCATTATGAGAATCTTAACTGTTGCATTTCCTGACTGTTTCAACTTGTCAGCTCAACCATGAATTTTCAGTCTTGTCAGTTCTTTTGTTTTATATTAAAAAGCACTGTTTCTGATCTCAAGGATTGCTGCATTTTTGTATCTCTCTCTCTCTCTCTACTTGATCTAAAAATTTACTTAAATTAAAAGTGCTAATCAGCTGCAGAAGTAAATTTGACTTTACATGTGTCTCATTTCTTACATTCAAATCAGGGATTATCCTTAGACCAATTTTGCTCATAAGAACAAACTCAGGTTGGAACTTTAGGAACCACTGTTGCAGCATCAGCTCTGAATGTTGATTTGATACTGGTATGTATATTGGTCAATGTCTTGCAATGTTCAGTTTAGTCACATTGAAATATAGTAATTTTATTATAGTAATTCCTTTAAAAAATTAGACTTCAGTACAAGTCAGTGGGCCCATTATGCATGCATTATTTGTATCAAGACCTACTTGGTTTGTTTCTGTTTTTATATATTGTACTTGGTATGACCCAGCCTTCCTTGAGTTAGACTTGCAATAGTTCTCTTTCTGCAGGAAGAGAACGTGCCGTTTCTAGAACTGTGGAAGTTTGCTGTTGGAAAGAGCTCCTTCAGAAGCAGCATTATATATTGCTGATAACTATGCCCAACTTGTGTGCAATGGTAAATCAGACTCTGCTTCGAGCAATGGATTAAGCCAGGTCCCACTTTGCTGCATTAAAAAAAAAAAAAAAAAAGAGAGATTAAGCTGTGCCCCACCCTGCTAAATTATGGGCTGCCTGAGTCCAATATCATGCACATGGACTGTGTCATTAATATCCATGGTTTCAGTGACAAATAATTTTGAAGTTATTTAAAAGCAACAGGACTTTTTTTTTTTTAAATAGGGATTTGAGATGAAATCTGAATCGAGTCTCTTGACAACTGATGGGTTATACTGAAAAGGCATTACTGAAAAGTCCCAGGGTCAGAAGGTATCTTCCTGACATAATACTCCATCATCCTATTAAAAAAAACCAAACAGACAAACAACCTCCCTCTCCCCAACATTTCCCCTCTCTCCAATAACACAGTTTTGATTTAGTTATTTGTATGCCTGTAGCCCATAGGGCTAGCTTGCCTTTATTTATCACTGCTTTCCATTATATTCAGCAGTAATGCAAGGAACCTACAGACCTGTATCCTGTAAGACATTAGCATCAGCAAATTTTCATAGGCCTCCAGCCTTATGCTCTTTGAACAGATAAATGGCCCAACAGAAAACCCCAAGTATTGGAAAGCCGAAAATAGTGTTTAAGAAGAATTTCTAATCACAGGTACATGATCCAACCACAACTGTCATGGCAACAAATTGATGTATATAATAAATTGAGACCATTGATCTACTAATCTACAGGAGAAGGACACTCCAACATTGGTAACGTGAAGAAATACAAATAAGGAAAAGGGGAAATTCAAACATAATGACATCAGCGTATCATATTATAAATGTTACATCCTCAACTAGAGGCAGTAGGAGAAGGTGATGTAGCCCTTGGGAGATCCCAGAGTTGTGGCCACTGGTGATGAGGGGGAAGGTGATGGTGATAAGGAAGATGATGGCTAACATTTCAGGTTGTTCTGCAAGGGACCGTGTGAGGATATGGATGAGCAGATGTACATTCTGAAATATCTCTATCTACCTGACTGATCTGGGGTGTTTGATGGTGCTAAATTTGTTAATAAACTATTTGTAAATATAGAAGAGTTCCTATAGTGTGAGTGTTGCAGCTGTGCACATTGGGGTTCCCAACTAAATAATACTGGGCCTAATCTTGGGACAAAAAACTGTCAACCCTTGAAGTGATAACTGGGGATTCTTAAGTAATCAATAAAATCTATAGATCAGGTTACAATGCCAAAGTTTAAGAAAGTTGATTTTGTGTGTTTGTGTGTGTGTGCGCGCGCAACATTCATGTCAGGCTTTAAATAAAGCAGTATGGAAGCTTCCCAGCTGTCCTCACATACATTTTTTGGCTCCTGGCAGAATCCTGTTTAGAAGGAGGGAGGGAAGACTGGTGCCAACATGAAGATGATTGCACAACATCGCTTCTGCAATATAGGCTTCTTCCCAGTTTGGAGGTGTTCATATAATGGCCTGAATTTCTGTCCATTTTAAGTTTGAAACCAGTGAACGATAGGTTTCTAATTTAAAAACTTACAAGGGAGCAGATTCAGCTCTTAGTGGCTTAGCAAATTATATTTTAGTTCACATGTGATCCAGCTGGCTACTCTAGCCATCCACAGTTCGTGGTATACAGGAGGAGGAAAGCTTGTAGGCAACATATACAAGAAGACTAAGTTTTTTCCTTTTGATTCTTCCAGTTTCACACACTGTAAAATATGGAAGGTTTCTCTCTCACCACCTCAGTCCCACCTCCTTTTTTAAGCAATCAAATCAAATTAAACAGAGTTAGGGATGAACAAAATTGTCAATTCGCACAACATTTGGTGCTTTTCTTTAAGCCTCAGCTCCTCGAGTCACGTGATTGCACAAAAATATCCGTTTCTATTAAGGAAAAAAGTTTCTAGCCTTTGAGGTTCTGGAGAAAAAAAGCTTGAAAATACGAATCCCTAGAAAATTAAAAATCAGAAGACGCAAAGATTTTTTTTTTAAATAACTCATAACTATAGTCTAATATCATGATTTTTGAATGCTAGGAGTTGGTAATACTGACACTGAGTAGCTAAGGTCTTCTTATTGCAGGCCACTCTCCTCCCTCTTCCCTTTCTACCCAAATCTGATCTCATTTTTTTCCTTCCCACCTCATTCAACAACTTACTGACTAGCTAAAGATAACACAGACAACACAAATACTCAGGAAAATACTAACAACCTGATCCCATATTATTCCTTTCCAGCATATAAACAAACTTTTCCATCTTCCTAAATCTATTTTAATGCGAATTTATAGCTGGAGTCCAAGCAAAAGTTTGCTTCCTTAATAATATTAATTTCCAAACAACAAACTATTTGACTTTGTTTGAGAAGGGCATTTCCAGTCTATCCCAACCCCTTCCCTGTGGCCTCAAGCTCTTTTGCAGCTTTACTTTAAGTCTACATATCACCAAAATTCATAAGAGATGTCTCTAATATTATCATGAGCTCACAGGATCTTCTAAAAATAATTACCTTACAGGATGCCATTTCTATGCTCAGTTGGTCCTTTCTGGTCCACCTTTTCCTTACCTTTTTTGGTGCAAGGTGTTATGGTTTAGCTGAACAAAATAGGGCATAGCGAAGAAAAGAGTCTTTTTAAAATTAAATCTAATGATCACAATGGCTCTGGAGAAGAAGATCCTCTCGATAGCTATGAGACATGTAAAGCAGCAAGCTTTCCCCCGCCCCCACACACAGTCCCAACTCCTGCACCAGGCATCCAAATCCTGTTCTGAAGGGATCATGGAACACACTCAACCTTTGATTCGAGTCTCTCTGCTGTAACTGCCAGCCCGTGACTGTGATAACACAGGAACCGCATGCTGCAGAGCCATATTCAGATCTCATATCACCAGTTCACAAGAAATTCCAAAAAAATTGGTTTCATTCCAATTCGATACAGAACTAGAATTGTAGAGGTAGGGAGAGATTACCCATGAATTGGAAAGCCACTAGATAGCCACTAGATAGCTAGATAGCCACTAGATAGCCACTAGAGTTTCTCTGTATTCTAGTCACCCAATGGTGCTCAAGAAAAGCGAATATTTTACTTACCTAAAATAAACACATTTTCAGATAGGTTTCATAGTTCCTTTGTGGTGTTTTCCAGTTTTTATAGAATCATAATGGCCAAGACAAAGAACAATGATATTTCTAATGATAACCTGAGCTTCAAACATTTCCACTGCTTTGCACTCCCAGTCACATAAAGAACATTAAGTAACTTTCCTTTTTCTCTCTCCCTGGTAGTGTTTCCATCACTGAAGATAACATCACTTGAAAAAAAAATCATTAAAAGCCTAGCTACGAAATGAAATATATATTGTTTAAAGCGGTTTGTGCTTCTGGGAGCAAAACCACAGACTACCCATCTGCTCTTTCAGCTCTACTTATGAGTTTGCAAAACCAAGAACCACCTGCTCCTGATGCTTTTTAATATGGATTCTTTTTCTTTGTAAAGTCAAATTTCATTTCTCATTTCCAGTCTGTTTTAGTATGGACTAGATCAGGTTTTCTTAATGGGGTCGGGCGGAAAGAGGGGGTCCTGGACCTGAAATAAATCCTTACATACCTGAGCTGTTCAGAGTTATAAAAATAGTTATTTTTAGAAGCAGCAAAATGAAAAAGTTTAAATATTCACTGTGGATTCTTTTTCAGAGTTGTGCAAATGATTAGGAAAAGAAATACAAAACCTGCTGATACTAACTCTGCTTTGCTTCATTTTCACTACAAATTATCCTTAGACTCAGACTTTAAGGTCCGAAGAGACCATCGTGATCATGTAATCTAACCTCCTGCACATCGCAGGCCACAGAACTTCACCACCCACTCCTGTAATAGACCCATAACATCTGACTGAGTCACTGAAGTCCTCAAATCATGGTTTCAAGTTTCAGAGAATTGAACATCTACATTAATTTAAACCGCCAAGTGACCTGTGCCCCATGTTGCAGAGGAAGGCAAAAAAACTACCAGGTCTCAGCCAATCTGACCCGGAGGGAAATTCCTTCCCAATCCCAAATATGGTGATCAGTTAGACCCCAAGCATGTGGGCAAGACCCACCAGGCAGATACCTGGGAAATGATTCTCTGTAATAACTCGGAGCCTGCCCCACCAAGTGTTGCGCTTCAGGCTGTTAGGGATTTTTGCTGCTGGCAGTTGCCAATGGGCTGCATGCCACTGTAGGCAATGCCATCATACCAACCCCTCTATAAACTTATCCCCTTTATAACACAGCTAAACTGTCTAGTTATCCAACACTATGCTGATCATGACTTCAGAGTAGACAAAGACAAGTCCTGTACAGCACTGTGACAGCAGGTAATGGCTAAACCCTGGTCACGGCAAAGTTTATTATGAATAGCAGACATATTGAACAGAACTTGTTCTTCTCTACATTAACCAGGAGGTTGTGGTCACCATGGTGTTAGCCAACTTCACTCTTCACAGTTGTGTCCTAACAATGGAAAGCAGTAGTGAACACAAACACATTTACTTCACTGAAGTTAATCCTAACATCTCAGGATCAAGTTGGATGGACCCAGTGCCATCCCTTCATCAGTCCCATGGATCTCAGGATGGGAAGACAAAATAGCCAGAGACGCCAGGTCCAGAAAGAATCCCTAATCAGAAAAGAATTTAAGAACATGCAAAGTGCTTTCCCAAATAAGGATAAATTTAAGCATGTACTTAACTGCTTCTCTGAGTCAGGGTCAGAGATTGTATTTCTTTGTCACATAACCTCCTTGTGGAACCCCCACTTGAAGATGGATGGTTTAGGATGGATGTCCATTGGAGTCATGCTCCTAGAGCTGGGGCATGTGGGGGATACACAAAGCAGGAGCTCAAGAGATGTGAAACAGAAGGCTGCAGCCTTGTATACATTCTGAGGGATCTGTGGGCCTCTTAGGCAAACCCTAAATACCAGATGAAACAAAAGGCAGGAAACCCCCTTGAAGACAACCTGTGACCGTTAGCTCCCTTTTTAGCATCCCCTTCCACAGAAAGAGAACAGAAATGGCATTGAGATCTGTTTTTAGACAGCTGTGAAAGGAAGAGTTACAGGAACACTGGGTACTGTGTTTTATTGTAATTGAAGAAATATGGAAGTGAAGCTTCGTTTTGGAAAAAATGCTACAATACCTAACTCCATTGGACATGGTAAAATGAGCAGCTTATACTATGGAATTGTACACTACACTATAGTATGTGCCACAGTACAGCAACAATGTTCATGAAACAATTGCTGAAGAAAATAGGAGTCTTTTATATGTATTCCATCTTTATGTTCCTAGAAGAGTACACATTGTTCTCAAATGCTGGAGATGTGGTGATGGCAAATTGCTTGATCCTGTTTGTAGGGGTCAATTTACAAATGGTACATAGACAAAAGTATTTTTAAAGCGACTTTGACCAATGTGGCAGGTAGACTTTTTCAGAGAAGTAGGTGAATAAGCTGAAGGACCTTTAAAGGGGGCGTGAGTCTTGTTATTACTAGTGTGCAGACCAAATTATTTTCCTTCTTATTAGCGAGAAAAATCCATTAAAGTAATTAAAATGAAATAGAGAAGTGAGACAAGTAGTGGTTTCATTTGTATATTTTTTTAAGTGAAGACTGAATCAAATTCATGAATAATGAGAAATACTACCATATGCTCGGTGAAATTTTCACTTGAAAAAAGTATTTTTTTTTTTAATTTTTTTTTTTAAATAGGGCAGTTGTTCAAAGAAAATTTTGAATATGATTTTAGTTGTGCTTAAATTTGCACACTAAGGCTTGGTCTACACTTACCTCGGCGATTCGGCAGCAGTTGACAGGAGTTACGCACAGTACGCAAAGAACTTGCGTAACTCCTGTCGACTGCTGTGCTTCCCTTCTGCGTGCTGTCTTCACTGCCCTGTGCCGACGGGAACCGCATTCCCATCGGCACAGCGCTACTCCACTTGCGGGGGTGGATTAATAGTGTCGACTTCTTCTTCACTGACCGCTCAGTCAATCCAGATAATTAAATCTGACGGCAACGACTTTGCCGCCGTCAGTGTAGACGTAGCCTAATATGGGACTTGTACATACAAATATATATATATAAATGACACTTTCTGCAGCTCCCTTTCATGCATCACATGTGAAAGTCAGACAGCTTACATCTGTTTAAAATGTGCTTTCCTAGCTATGATGAAGTCATTCACTACCCAAAACAATGCCTAGTAAATTCAATTTACAGACCTGTTTAAGATGCTAACTTAGAACATCGAGCAATGTGAGGAGTAGCTAGACTACAGGCAATAAATGCTCCCTTTACAAACATTAAGGAGTTCAATGCTCTGCTAATGAGATCACCTCTATTATCTGTCAAACTAAGCTCCATTAGCAGTGCCATAATACTGAAGATAATTAGTGCAGGCTTGTCAATTTGATTTTTGCTAATTTTATGACCTTTTTATTTTGTTCTTTATTTTAGGATCCCTTTGGGAACTCATGGTTTGTATGTTGGCCAGCCAAAAAGCATTCATTCTGGGCCAAACAAAACACTGTTAATTAAGAGGTGGCATGCCATTTATTGTGTACCACGTGGTGCTAGGCTATAAATGCAAAGATTTGTCAGATTCACTCTCTCTGCTGTAATTTCCTATCAGAGAAAATGTGATACAAGGCAGGGATCCAATTTCCCATTTCTATTTAGCATTTATATTGACAAAATTAATGATTTTATCATCATCTTTGGCTTGCTGCTAAATAGAAGACATATATTACCATTCCACCAGGGGACAGATATGTATTATACAGTCATTGTCCCGGGAGGAATAGAACCTCATTTTATTAAATCCACTTTTACATTGCAAAGGTAAGTGATGAGAAAGGAATTCTGGAACATTCACAAAATAGAACCTGGAGAGTGTTTCTAAAGAAGGGTGAAGATGAAAATGTCCCTTGCATGTTTATCATGACAGAGTATTCAGGAAGTACCAGGCTGATGAACTAATACTGCACGAATAGGACTAATTTTAATTCTTAAGCTGTCCAGAGGGAATTCCATACAATATGCATACCACACATTTGTCAAAGCTGCTGTGCAAGAACCATCAATTTCCTCTTCTCAATAATAGGCAGAACTAAGCAAGATGAAGCTCAAAAGACTAAGGGGAAAATGAATTATATAAAGATGTAATGTAGCATAATCATAATGTATATACTATTTTAATAGAAATCTGGATTCCCTGTTACAGCTCTTGAAATTGTTAACTGGGCCAGATAGTCATGTCTTGTACCGTCAGCATACTGAAAAGGGCTGAAATCCTTTCCTCATAATCTAATCATCTTAATACAAGTGACCTCTAGCAATATCATAAATTTACTGCTAAAATAATACAAAGCGGAGGGCATTTTAATATTTTATAACCTAGATAAGTCTAACTCACAGAAGAACCCTTCTAAACTTAATTTATGGATGATTTTGTTTTAGCATGTGCCTGCAGGCTCATCTGATGTGGAGTGGGGCTGGAGAAGGGTAAGAGAATATCTGACCTTGCAGAGATTTCCTGGTTAGTTTACAGGGCTGTCCACTTTCATGATTTTATATTCTCACAATAGTTGGTGTTTCTCTTGAAGCCCCAGGTGGCTCCTGGTATCTTGTGGTTACATAAGCAATTCAGCTTTCCTTTTTAAAAATAATGAAGCTTCTAGCCCTCTGGACTGTTGAGAAAAATGTTCACAGTTATGCAAAATTATGAGGTTTTTAAGCATTCTTCCCCTGATTTTTATTGATTTAAATTTTCACAATGCAGAAAATAATGTGGGGAGGGGGAGGAAGAGGAGGAAAGGGTCAGCCAGACATTGTTCTTCAAAAATTTAAAGCTTTATAACCATTAGCACAAAAAAATTTGTCAACATCACATGTCCAAACAACAAAATAAATATCCTTAAATAAAATGCTCAAACAGCATTTTTCTTCCTTTGCATATCTGTAAATCTCAATCATTAATGGAAATTTTTTCCATTGGTTTTTGTGTATGTATGGAGAAATTGACATTTAGACATTTTGACTGAAAAATCTAATTCTTTCAAGGCCAGTTATATGGCTTGGGTGGTGGGGTATACCAATCCCACACTGAGCCTGAAGGGGTTAAAATGCAATACTGAGCCCAGGAAGCCTCATCCCTCTGGGCCTACCAAGCATGGTCTGATTGGAGCAGTGGGATAAGAGAGAGCTCAGAAACCCAGGCACAGGATGGTGGACAGGCCGTAGGAAAAAGGAATCCTTCTCTGGGAAGCCAGGCAGAAGGCAGAACCTGAGAAGGGACCACAGAGTGGGTAATGCCCATAGGCAGAGTGTTATCCAACTACTTGCTCTTTGAGAGCCAGCAGGTCCTGCAGGGCCCTGTTCAGTTGGTCTCTTTTTAATAAAGAATTGACTGTTTGGATGATAGTTTCAGGATGTGACCTCTGAAGGGACATAAGTAAGAAGCAGACCAACCCAGTAAACAGTCTGTAGGGAGGACCCTGGACTAGGATCTGGTGAAGATGGAGGATGTTTAAGAGCAGAGGCCCAGATACAGGTGGAGGCTAGAAGATTCCTGGCTGAGAGTCAGGAGCCAGGCATCTCTACCACCCTGCCAGAATGGCAAGGTGGCAGAGGTCAGGTTTGCTAACTGCTAGGCTGCCTGGCCCTCTGAACAGCCTATCACAGCTTTATTTTTGAAGTAGTGATCACACTAAGGAAAGCACAGGCATTTAATATCAACTATTGTACCATTTACTGTACTTGTGAATTGAAAGGAAAATGTGGTTGTGTTATGTGAACTGCCCACCAGCTTATGAGTGGCAGGAGGAAGTGTGTTTTTCCACATTGGGATAGGACTGTATTGGATTGTATAGCTTTAAAAGTCACTATGCTTCAACTTGCATGAAACATACTGAGAGACAGTAGTGCTTCCTTCAGTTGGTCCAAAATAGCTGAAATCTGTTGCCTTTCAAAGCACACTGCAAGCAATATCTTCGTAGAAGGGTTACTGAAGAAGCAAACATTGTTGGGATTATATTTGAAGAGAACAGGGAATTTGGTTTATTTTTATGCTGCCTTGTCACTCCATAAATATAAAACTAAATATCTTTTTCCTGTTTCATTTATTTATGGTATTTTTAAACATTTGCCAAAGGTGTAAGAGTGCTCAGCGAGGTGCCTTTTGTTATTTACAATTGTTAGTGTTATTTTATAAAACTAATGAATATATATATGCCCAATGGCCCAGAATAGCAGATGTTCTTTGGGCTGCACATAGAGGAAAGAAACAGATATGGTATTTTGCACCTAACATGTCACTCCTGTACAGTGTTTAGTAAAGATTGGAAAAGTTAGGATTGTGGAAATATTCTCTCACACAGTAAAATCTGGACTTTTTTTTAACTTCTTCACAATGCTGCTTGGGAGATTAGTTTTCTGGCATTTAATTAAAAAAAAAAAAAAAACCCTACAAAAGACAAGCAAGCACTTTTCATGACTAAAAACTGTTTAATCCACTATCCCTTCTCCCCAATCCCCATGCAGAAGAAAGGTATTATACACATGCTGGACATCGTGATAGGTGCAGAATTTAGATTGCAGTGTGTGAGCACAATCCAGTTCAGTGTGTACTTTTACAATTTATTATAATTGAGAAACTAATTCTCAAAGAAAAATGGATCCAGTGAATTTAGCCTATTTTTCAGCTCTGTGAGCAAACTAATTTCCTATAATGTTTTCATTATTTGAATGTGTTTACTTAATTTCTTTAAATTCTTCAGCCTGAGCATGGAGTATTCAATGCAAATATTAGTTTTAGTATTCCCAACTCTCATGATGTTTGGAATTTTACTTAAAGCCCTAGGTTCCTGGAGACAAATGTTTACACGAGACTCTCGGCTTTCATTTTTAACAGTTTCTTCACATTCATGATGGCTAGAAAAGCTTGAGAACATGAGCCACGTGCACCCTTGAGACTCCAAAAAAGAAAAAGATTTAAAAAAAACCACAACACCTCATGATTTTTTGGGATCTGACTATATTTTTGAACATTTGCATAGGTAATAAAATAATCACAATAAAAATACAATAAAATATCACAATCCAGGCATCCCCCTGGCTGTCATATTTGCAAGCACCACCAGCCTCTGCAGGGACTATAGCCGCCTCACTACAGTGGTGTGCTAGGGAGCCCTTAGCAGAATTTCAAGCCTTAGAAAGCAGAGCTGGAAGAAAATTTTCTGATAGACAAAATTTTGTCTTAAAAAAACCCCCCAAACCTAAGTATATCATGAGGAATGTTTTCAACTTTCATTTCAAAATTTTAATATAAAACTGTAAAAGTTGAAATAGAAAGTATACATTTTGATTGACCCCATATTATTTTTTTTAAATTTCAAGTTGTGGGAAATTTCTAAGTTAGATGTTTTGTTCTGATTTGGAAAACAAACAAACAAAAAAAAAAAACCCCACAGAATTTCCAATCAGGCAGAAATTCCAGTTCCTGCACATCTCTATTAAGAGCTGGAACAATGGATATCTAGCCCTGGCTTTCCAGTTCTGTTTTAGACACATTATACCAAAACAGACAACATCCATATTATAGCGTATGTTATTACTTTGGATGCAACACATGCATACCATTATTTTTTCATTGAAGTGTCAATGGGGTGGTGAACTTGGACAAAGCAAGTTCCTTTAAAAATCCTACTGAATATTCATAAAAGTTGGTTTATTGTATTAGCCCAGCTCTAATTACAATTATTCATTACCTTAGGCACTTAAATAAATATAGAGACAAAATCCCTCTCCTGAGAAGTTTCAGTCTAAGACAATGAGCAGACAACAGATAGGAAGCAATATACATTTTGTAGCAAGTGATGTTTTGAGGGCATCTTCTTATTTAATGGAAATGAAGGTGGGGGGAGAAGGGCCAGTAATGATAGACTGCTTGAAGTTAATTTAAAGGAAGAGATCAGTAGTGCTAACAGAGTTTAAAAGTGATGAGTCAGGCTCTTCAAACTCATGAGATGTTCTTTCTAAAAAAGAGGCATGAGATTTATTAAAATTTACTTTGTGGTTTTAAGCCTTTAGTGATCATATTTTCAAACATTTAAAAAAAAAAAAAAAAAAAAAGGTTCTGAATTTCTTGTGTGATCACCTGGCTCCAGGATCTGGGACTTGAAAAAAAATAAAAACAGCAAATATCATGAGATTCATACCAAAAAATCTGAATTGACAACCCTTAGAGATGATAAATCATGTCAGATCAGATCAGCATAAACCAAAAATTAAGTGTGTTGAAGTCAATAGAATTACACCAGTGCAAAGGAGATCAGAATCAGGTATAGTGTATATATATAGTGTATATATATATAGTGTACAGTTTGCATCCTCTCTGCAAGATTATGTTCCATTGTATGTTACTGTGAGACGTGCATGGGAACCCCTGCAATAATTTCAGAGCCATTAATGATACAAAAGTATTTCTCTAAGAACCTCCACCTCAAAGTAGACTTTCTTTACTGCTAACATTGAAAAACATTGCTGATCACACAGTCAGAACAAAAATAATTCCCTGAGATGCTGAGAAGCATGTGCAAGCCAAACAAATTGGCTTTACCATCTGAAAGGAAATAAAAATCCAACATACTAATTTCTTATGCCAATATTTCAGGTGCTGCTTGACAAATAAACTGTTGAGAATGCAACTTCAACCAAATGACAGGCAAATTTCAGTTGCTTTCCAGTAGTGACAGGTGCAAAGAGGCTTGACGAAAGTGTATTCATTATGGGCAAGGTTCAAATTAGGTACTTAAAAATTGTAGCTTAATTTAGGTCATTTATCATTCTCCTGAAAGCCCCTTTTGTACAATTGAATTCTGAAGTGTTTAGTTTACTATTAGATCATCACAGCTGCTGCAGTATCACCCAAAGCAGATGTTTCACAGAAAGAGAACAGCTAATTTTCACAAAAATGTGGTAACTGCAAATCACTTTTTGGCAATTCTATCAGAGAATGTAAATACACCATGCAGGTGCAACCATACACAATTTGTAGGAGAAGTTCTTGGAACAAGTGACAATGGTGAGAGAACGTTAAAGGATTTCACTCCTAATGGACTTCGAATCAAAACCACAGGATATGGACTCTGGCTTGCTAACTTATTTTCCATTTTAAATGAGTGAGTAATAAGATTAGCTGGGATAATTATAGAGCAGTCTCACTTTTAGTGCAAAGCAGATAGCTAAGTGGCAACTCAAACTCCTTGACTTTGCAATGTTAGAATTATTCCCGGTCTGATACTTGTGTCAACTGTAGATTCACCTCACAAGCTAACAAATCCTCTGCACATTCCTTTGAGAAGAAAAGCAAGTTTATTTTGCATGTAGCCCCCTCTACTCCCCAAAAGTATTGTATTATTATGCAAAGAGAAATGGAATTAGGAACCGGTGGAATGCAATTGGAAGGTATCCTACTGTTGCAATGACTGAACAGAAGTGCTAAAAAATTGCCTGCTCTCCATGATGGTTAGCAAGAACAATTCTTTAGCCAAGGAACAAGGTTTTTGACAAGAACATAAATGTGTATTTCTGTGTAAGAAAAAAAGTAAGGAACAATGAATTTGCTGAATTATTGTGGAAATGCCCACTTAAAACACATTGGTTCCGCCAATGAGCAAATCCAATACAGGACAGTTGTGAGATCAGTTTAGCTTAATGGCAGTCATCTCTTGCTTAATCATTACTTTGCTTTTCATTAAACATTAAGCTACTTCATTAATGTACACAAGGAAACTCTTAGTCATCAGCAGCAGTCCCTGGAATCAAGGATTATGTCTGTCAGGCTTGGCACATCTTCAGATGACTAAGGAGCTCCATTCTGGATGCACACATTCTTCAGCAGTGGGGGCATGTTGTTGTGCGGGGAAATGGGATTCACAGTCCCAGGTTAGTCTCCTTTTCCTTGCTCTGCCATTCTGCCTCAGGCTCAATTTGCTGGGCCTCAAAATGACACATGCCTTGATGAACCAGGTGGTGCAACATTGAACGGTAAGCAGCTTGCTACTCCCAGTTATTGATGTCTATGCCTCCGTGCTTGAGAGTGACCTTTAAAAAAAAAAAAAAAAAAAAAAGTCTATTTCTTTTAGCTGCCCTTTAAACACTGGCCAACAGAGAGCTGGGAGAAGAGAACCTGGTGAGGGAGGCGGTTCTTGAGCATCTGAATACAATAGCCCATCCATCAGAGTTAATGCATCAACAGCAAGGCTTCAATAATGGTAGCCACAGCTTCATGGAGGACACTCGCACTAGTCCAGCTGGCCTCCCATTTGATTCCCAGAATTTGACGCAGGCATTGCTGATGGAAGCTCTCAAAGGACTTGATGTGGCATCGGTAGACCGTTCAGGTTTCACTGCAATAGAGGAGGGTGGTCAGCATGATGGCCTTATAAACCAGGACTTTTGTTAACTTCTGAAGATCTCTGTTTTTGAAGACATGTTATCGCAGCTTGAAGTTGACACTGGTGCAGTTCACCTGGTGCTGGACTTCATAGATGGTAGCCTGTTGGGAGAGATGGCTGCTGAGAAAAAGGAAGTGCTCCATGTACTCCAGAGCCTCCCTGTTTATGTAAATGGTGTGAGGAATGTTCAACTGTCCTGGTGGAAGTTGGTGGAGGACCTTCTTCTTGGTGACATTCAAGAACATGCCAAGACTCTTAGATCTATTCAGTGCTTTATATAGCGTCACTTGCACATCCTGTGTAGAGTGAGCCAGCATGCAGCAGTCGTTTGCAAACTGAAGGTCATGGATGTCCTTGGTGGTGAGTTTCGTTTTTGCTCGGAAGTGACCAAGATTGAAGACCTTCCCGTTTAGTCGATATTAGCTACTGATATCAGGTGGTAGGTCATCCTGGATAAGATGACGACAGTCAGGTAGATGGTAGACAAGGTGGGAGCAATCATGCAACCTTGTTTGACCCCAGTCCAGATGCTGAAGGCATCAGTTTCAAGTCTTCCGCTCAGGACAGTGGCGGTCATGTCATCGTCCAGGAGTCTCAGCATGATAGTGAATTTCAATGGGCAACCCAGGCATTGTAGGACAATCCACAGAGCCTCATGATTCAAGGAATGAAATGCCTTGGTTAGGTTAATGAAGGCAAGGAACTGTTCTTGATTTTGCTCCTGACATTTTTTAGATCTGCCTGGCAATGAAGACCATATCTGCAGTGCCCCCACATGGTCGGAAGCCATAATGGGTTTCCAGGAGGATCTCCTCAGCGATGGGAAGAAGATGGTTCAGAAGGATATGGGCTAGGATCTTACAAGGGGATTTCCCTCCTGTCTATCACGGGTAATTCCCACAGTCAGATTTGTCCCCCTTCTTATAGATGTTCATAATGGTTGCATCAGGGACGTCCTCTTCATCCCAAAGGTGGAGGATGAGCTGGTAGCCGCTGGCATGATAGACCTCTGCAAGTATACCATTTGGTCCACAGGCTTTGTTGGTTTTCATCTGTTGAATGGCCTGGTTCAGGTCTCCGATAGTTGGTGTGTTGCTGAGGGAACCCTCCACAGGGCGTTGTGGGACAACATGGAGGGTCTCCTCTGATACAATGGACTCATGGTTGAGGAGAAGTACAATTGCTTCTTCCAGTGCTGATGGATGGCGCTGTCGATCTTAAGGAGCTGGGAGCGATTTTGTGATTGGAGGGGTTTTGTCCAATGAAGCGGGGTCCGTAGGTTGTCTTAGTAGTCTGAAAGAAGTTATGCATATCATGCTGGTCAGCGTAGCCCTGGATCTCGCTCGCTTTCTCCACCTATCAGTTGTTCTTCATGTTGCGGATGCATCGCTAGACCTCAGCCTTCATCTGATGATATCCTGCCATCTTTCGCCAGGTTCGGGGATGGCTTTGCCAAGCGATGAAGGCTTCTTGCTTCTGTTCAAGGAGATCACAGATCTGAGCATCATTGGCATCAAAGCAATCCTGGTCCCGTCATGAAGCAAACCCAATAGTCTAGGAAAGTGGACTTGAGTTGCTTCCAGTATGCCTGGATGGAGATGGCATCAATGGTAGGGACTTGCTCCAGTTCACTGTGCAACTTGGCCTGGAACTCCTCACATTGTCCTAGATTCTTCAGGGCTATGACGTTCAGCCATCTCCAGGCAGCCTTCTGGGTCTTCCGATGTCTTGGTGTCATGTCCCTCTCCGTGGATCACCACCTTGATGTGGTGGAGAGGCTTGCGTGTTCCAAGGACCCCGAGAGCGATGCTCCTGGTAAAGCCAACTTTTAGTACTTCCAGCAGTGTCCATATGAGCCCATCAGCATGCAATATGCTGGAATTTGCATTCCTCTAGTGTGAATTGAGGCACTGTGTAGTCAAGCCCTTAGTACCCCATGACATTCTGATTAAAGATGAGCACTTGATAACATCAGTAAAGAACACCTTAAATGGAGTAAGAACTGGCTTGCTTACAGACCTCCAAACAGTTGTCAACAGGGAATAATCATTGAATTGGTGATGTTTGTAGTGGGGTTCCACAAATATCTATACTTGGCCAAACACTATCCCTTTTTTTTGTCAGTGATATTGAAGTAAATATAAAATCACCGATGATAAAATTTACAGATGACACAGATTGACAGAGCAGTAAATAATGAGGCTAGATTAACCTGGATCACTTGATATGCTGGAACCATTAAAACACAAACGTGTTTTAATACAATCAAATGCAAAGTTACGTAACTAGGAGCAAGGAACGCAGTCCATACCTACAGAATGGGGGACTGTATCCTGGAAAACAACAACTCTGAAAAGGATTTAGGGGTCATACTGGATGAGCAACTGAACATGAATTCCCAGTGCAATGCTGTGGCAAAAAGGGCTAATGCAATACTTGGATATACAAAAAGGGCATAGGGAGGTGATTTTACTTCTGTATACGACATTGGTAACACTTATACCAGGATATTGCATTCAGTTTTGGTGTCCACATTTTAAAGAGGATCAAATGAATTTCTTAGATGTCTATATACTAATGCAAGTAGTACAGGGAACAAACAGGAAGAACTAGAATTAGTGAATAATCACAACTATGACATCAGAAACTTGGCGGGATAATACACGATTGGAATATTGTCATAGAAGGGTACAGCTTGTTCAGGGAGTACAGGCAGGGGAGAAAAGGGAGGAGGTGGTGTTTCATTGTATATCAAAGATGTATATGCTTGCATTGAGGTGAGATGGGAATAGGGGACAGATATAGGAAGTTTCTGGGCAAGGATAAAAGGGTAAAAACCATGGGTGATGTCACGGTAGGGGTCTAATATGGACCACCTAACCAGGGAAAGGCTTTTTTTAAACAACTAATCAAATTATCCAAAGCATAGTAGTTGGTGGTGATGGGGGACCTCAGCTACCCAGACATCTGTTGGGAAAATATAGGAGGGTACAGATTATCTAACAAGTTCTTGGAATGCATGGGAGACAATTTTTTATTTCAGAAGTTAGAGAAAGCAAGTAGGGGACAAGCTGTTCTAGATTTGATTTTGACAAATAGGAAGGCACTGGTTGAGAATTTGAAAGTGATCATGAAATGATGCGCTCATGATTCTAAGGAATGGTAGGAGGGAAAAACAGAACAATAAAGATAATGGATTTCAAGAATGTAGACTTTAGCAGACTCAGAGAGTTGTAGGCAAGATCCCATGGGAAACAAGGCTAAAGGGGAAAAACAGTTCAAAAGTTTTTTCCAAGAGACATTAAGGCCACAAGAGCAAGTTATCCCACTATGTAGGAAAGAAAGGAAGTTTGGGAAGAGACGACCTTGACTAAACCAAGGTATCTTCAAATGAACTGAAACAAAAAAAAAACAAAAAAAAAAAAAAAAAAACCCACACTAGGTCCAATTATGAAGGATAAATATAAAGAAAAACCAATACAAGTATGTAGGGACAAAATTAGAAAGGCCAAAGCACAAACTGCAATAATGTTAGCAAGAAACAAAGGGTCAAACGAACACATTCTACAAATACATTAGAAACAAAGAGGAAGACCACGGACAGGGTAGGCCCATTATGCAATAGGGGGTTTGGAGGTGGGAGACAAGACATAACAGAATCCTGGACGCCCCATCATCTCAGGCATTGGCACCCTCAGAGCAGGACTGTCAGGCTATATGGACTCTCTCCTCAGGCCCTATGCCACCAGAACTCCTAGCTATCTTCATGATACCACTGACTTCCTGAGAAAACTACAATCCATCAGTGATCTCCCAGAAAACACCATCCTAGCCACTATGGATGTGGAAGCTCTCTACCCTAACATTCCACACAAAGATGGACTACAAGCCATCAGGAACATTTTCCCTGATGATGATATGGAACACCTGGTAGCTGAACTTTGTCCTGACCCACAACTACTTCAGATTTGGAGCCAAATTATACCTTCAAGTCAGTGGCACAGCTATGGCCCTGCAGTGTGCCAACATTTTTATGGCCGACCTAGAACAACACTTCCTCAAAACTCGTCCCCAAGCACCTCTCCTTTACCTATGCTACATTGATGACATTTTCATCATCTGGACCCACGGGAAAGAGTCCCTTGAAGAATTCCACCAGGATTTCAATAATTTCCACCCCACCATCAACCTTAACCTGGACCAGTCCACACAAGAAATCCATTTCCTGGACACTACAATACAAATAAAGGATGGTCACATTAATACCACCCGATACCGAAAACCAACTGACCGCAATACATATCTTCATGCTTCCAGCTTCCACCCTGGACACATTACACGTTCTATTATCTACAGCCAAGCCCTAAGATACAACCAGATTTGTTCCGATCCCTCATACAGAGACAAACACCTACAGGATCTCCATAAAACATTCTTAAAACTACAACACCCACCTGGAGAGGTGAAGAAACAAATTGACAGAGCCAGACAGGTACCCAGAAGTCACCTACTACGGAACAGACCCAATGAAGAAAACAGAACACCACTGGTCATCGGCTACAGCCCCCAGCTAAAATCTCTCCAACACATCATTAAGGATCTATCCTTAATCTAACCTATCCTATTAGATGATCCCTCACTTGCTCAAGCTGTGGGAGGCAGACCTATCCTTGCTTACAGACAGCCCCCCAACCTGAAGCAAATACTCACCAGCAACCGTACACCATAAAACAAGAACACTAACCCAGGAACCTATCCCTGCAACAAACCCCGTTGCCAGCTCTGCCCGCACATCTACTCTACTGACACCATCACAGGTCCTAACCACATCAGACACACCATAAGGAGCTCATTCATCTGCACATCTACTAATGTAATATATGCCATCATGTGCCAGCAGTACCCCTCTGCCATGTACATTGGCCAAACCGGACTGTCACTATGCAAAAGAATAAATGGATACAAATCAGACATAAAAAATAACATCCATAAACCAGTAGGCGAGCACTTCAATCTCCCAGGACACTCTGTAGCGGACTTGAAAGTTGCCATACTTCTACAAAAAAAACCTTCAAAAATAGACTTCAGTGTGAAACTGCAAAGCTGGAACCCATATGGAGACTTGACACAATCAAACTGGGTCTGAATAGGGACATGGAATGGTTATTTCATTACAAGAAGTAATTGTCACTGTTCACACATTCTCACCTTCTAATCAATGCTTGTGAATAGGCGTCATCTACTTTAACTGAATGGACTTTGCTAACACCTACCCTCCCCATTGTTGTTCTTTACCCTTGGATGTATATATACACCCCCTATCTGATTTCTATTTCTTGCATCTGAGGAAGTGGGTTGCAGCCCATGAAAGCTTATGCCTGCAGAAATTAAATTTGTTAGTCTTTAAAGTGCTACAGGACTCTCGTTGTTTTTGCCGTATACTGACTAACACTGCTACCCCTCTGGAACTTTTCATTATGGGGCCTAAAGATCAATAAAAATTTTCAATTCAAACATCTCTTTCAACTATCGTAAAGAGTTTCCCCACTTACTCCCCTCACCACTACCTTCATATCACGTTACTGAGGTCTCAAGTCCACTTTCTTAAACAAGGAGGAAGTATTGTTGGCTTTGTGCCTGGAAGCCATCGAGCATTATCTGAAGAGACATGCCTTCTTATCTGTCACAGTTTCTTACCTTCTTCCAGTCTTTGTAGAGACTGACGACATCCCTAGTCAAATCTAACAGGAAGTTTAAATCTCTGGTAAGCATGGTCCCTGCAGGAACCGTCACCTTTACCCAGGTCCCCACAAAACCCTACCATGTTTTAGGAATCATTTCCTTTACTTCCTAAATCCTCAAGGAACAGTTTCTAGAAAAGGTCCAGGCCTCTCTCTCTCATGAAGAGCATAAAGATCCCAAGGTTATAATTAAGTTTGGGAGATTAAGGTGTACAAAGACACTGTTTTCCTCTTTATGCCTAGGTACTCCCAATTCAGGAAGTTCCACAAAAAGTCACCAGCAGAGTAAATGTTACTAGCTCAAATTGTGTTTTCTGCTCTTCACAATTATGCCTCAACTTTCATCCAAAGAGTCAGATAAACAATACATCGCGGAAGTCTGAGACAGCAGTTTCATTCCTCAAAAATCCCCGAGATGTTCCCTTTTCACAGACTGCAAAAAAGACAGGATCTAAGACTGTGTCTACATTTGGTAGTGGGGAGTTGCACTGGTGGCAACTTATGGATCCTAGCTCTTCTAATGTAGAGAAGGGCCAAGAGCTGCCTTCTCAAAAAGAGACCACCTTAAAGTCTACTAGTAATATTTCATTTATGTGCAAGATGACTATACAGGCTTGCAGGTATACTATGGCAACGAGCCCTGAGTCACTGAGTTCAAAACCATTTGCATAGATTCTTAATGAAGTGAATCCAAAAAAGCCCAGCACACAATTACTATACAAAGCCATTTAACATTTGTAATCATGCATTTGAGGGAAATAGCAGATGCAGTAACATTTTGCAGCTTTTTTTAAAAAACATGGTGGTTCAAGTCCCATAATATCATCTAGCCTGCGTGGGTAGCAAGAATTTAGCACTGTCATTTCACATTTCAGATTAATGGGTCACAAGAAGTTGCCATTTTGTCACTTCAGATTCCAGTAATGATCAGACAAATGCAAGGCCCTGATGTGAGTAAATTGGAGAGAAAAACATGGAAGGGTAGGAGGTACCCCTTCCTCGTTTGCTAAACAATCCTCCCACCTTCTTCACACAACCAGGGATGAAATCCTGGCCCCACTGATCTCAGAAGGAATTTTGTCACTGACTTTGCAGGTCCAAGACCTTCCCCCCCTCTCCCTCCTCCATCCCCCCAACATGTGCACTGAGGACCAAATACCGTTCTCACTTTATTTTTCAGTGAATTTAGTTCAGGTCCACACACTTAAAATTGTAAACACTGAGCTGCAATTAGACAAAAATCTGTAGTAGGACCCATTTTCCTCACTGTGCATAAGCCAATGTACACACTGAATGAGGCAGGGTCCTGCAGAAACAACAGCATGTGATCATGTAATTAAAGACAGTATTGTAATTCATATGCCCAAGGGGTGCACAGTAAAAGGTGACAAGCACTCAAAAGGTCAGATAATATCAACACAAAGATTGCACAATTCACAATTTTAACATTCTCAGACTCTAGGGTTTTTAAAAATAGTTTTTCCTAGGATTTTTATTTAATAGTACTTTAAAAATATATATATAATGTAGAACTATTACAGAAACATGGTCACAAATTATTCACCGATGCAACAGGAAATACTGAAGGCACCCAGTAAAATGAGGTCCCAGTCCTGACTGGGATCTCTGAGTGATATTGGAATACAATATAAAATAAATAGTGACTGGATTGTTTTCAGGATAGTTCCCTTCTTGGTCTTACCCTCCAAGTTATGTTCAGGATCGATAGACATAGGCTGTCCAATGATGAAAATATTAATTCCATCCTTCTCCCTGCTGAAGAAGCAAATACACATAAAATTTAAGGAAGCCCAGGAAGTATGGTCTATCCTTGTATGTTAGGATAATTGGTGTTACTGTTGTCAATAGTCAGTTCTTTATCACTTGTATAAAGAAAACTTGTCTAAACAGAACTCTCAAGTGAAAATGGAGAGGAAATCCAAGGAAACACACCTGTGAGTACTGCTCCTTTTTATAGACCGCTTCATGATCTTCAAAGATGTGTCCTTGAATATTTAGGTTACATCTGAGCATTCTGCCAGTCTAGAATAGAATATCACTTGTCTAGAATGTTTATTTTCTCTTCTAGAGTTGGTTTATTAAAAGACCTTAGAAATAAATAATGCTTTATGCTCACTATGGGACTGTCTACATAGCACCTGGGACCAAGCTTCCCAGCCCAGACAGACAGACATTCTCTAGCTCTGCTCAAGCTAGCTTGCTAAAAATAGCAGTGTGACTGCAGCAGCATGAGCAGTGGCTAAAGCCATCCAGTTATATACTCAGGGGTCAGGCAGGTTTATACTCAGATGACTAGCCCAAGCCATTACCTGTGCTGATGCAGCCACACTTTTTTTTTTTTTTTTTTTTTGGTAGTGCGCTAGGTCAAGCGAAGCTAACATGTCTGTCTGCCTATGCTGGAAAGCACTCTGTCAGCTGCTGTGCATCCATACCCCTAGATACTTTAGCACCTATCAGCCAAGAATCTTAAAAGTATTTTATGATAATTAAACCTCAATTGACCCGAGTATATTATAACCATTTTATAGATTGGTAAATTATACAGAGAGCAAGGATAAGGGCTTGATTCTGATCTCATTAGATGGCATGCTTTTGGAACAGAGATATTATATCTATCCCTATGTTTGTACAGCACTTAGCAAAAAGGGACTCCATTTCTGATTGGGTTCTTTGGGTACATCTGTACTCAATTTAACAGTGTAAAATGAAAGTAACTCCATTTCAAGTAATAGAGTTACACTGGTGGCAAGCAGGAGTAAAAAAAAGAGATCAGAACCATGCTATACGTGACTTGCTGAAGGTCACACGGTGGCACAACTGGATAGAGAAACTAGAAATTCTTCCTCAGTCCCTGGCTTTAACCACAATCATCTGTGCAATACAAAGCAGCATATGATGTTTTTTATTTCTGGTACAGAACTCGTGAGCACAAGGGTCAAAAATAGAACAACGATATCTTGTTCCATTCAGGGTCACGGTAGTTATTTCATGTCTTCAGATATAATAGCATCTTTAGCTTGATCTATCAGAGAGATTATGTTAGATGTTTCTCAGCAGGGGAAGGAAAGGGAGGAAGATATGGGACAAAGTCATTTAGAAATTAATGCCTTCGCCCTGTAGCTGATTTTCCTCTTGTATTTTATGAAAATGAATTTCAGAGCAATAAATTAAAATACAAAGTCATTGTACCTCCTCTTAATATAAAAGCAGCAGTTCATGGCATTTTCACTCATGTTTGTTTTCCCTGAGGTTTAGTATTTTCTTTTCATAAGGCCTGCTGTATGTTTAGTTGGTGGCATGCAATCCTATTGTGTATACATCATACACAGTAGTACAGAATTGCCAGATTATTGAGGGCATGACTGCTATCTGCTTAGAGGAAGTAATTTTTAGCCCTGAGCAAGACTGAAAAAATGGAGTCTTGTTTCACTTTGGATAAACTGCTGTAGCTTATACAGTCACTGACTCTGGTTACCTTGGTAAGGAAGCATAAATTATGAAACACATGCAATCACTGGGGCGTGGGGGTATTAAAAATGTCTTGTATGTTTCACATCGGCAGGGGTACCTCCTGCCATTTGGTTAATGGAGTAGCAAAGAAAACCATGCCACAACATCTGGATGATATTTAATGATTTTCTACAGCACATGCAATGAAATCAATATCTTAAAGTTCTACAAATCATCTCAGGTACCTAATATTGGGGCACTTAAATGTTCATAGTTGATGACTGGATGCAAGGAGCAGGGGAAAGATTTTAAGATTATTTCTAGGGTTCTAGTGTGTTAACAGCTGTCCCAGATTATTGGTCCTATTAATGATCATTTGCTTAGTGCTGTTAAAGTACATTAATGAAGGGAGAACATCAACAAAAAATACAACATTTCTTTATCTGAATCTGCTTGCACATGTGTTGCATCCATAGACTTTGCATATTCCTATAGGGGAAAAAATGGAGACTGTCACTTGTAGAGTGGAAGGGCTTAGTTATTCTGTGTTATCTACATGTGAAATCTATTCAGTGCTGTCAGTCTAGATGCCTCTGAGAAAGTATTCATCAGATGGTCACAACCTTCTGTTACTACCTACCCGGACTGAAGCTGAACCAGAAGCCTATTAATTATTTACAAAGGGCCAAAAGTGTACCACGTGCTTTAGACAAAAAAAGTTACAATTATCATTTACTGCGGAATCTCATGTAATTGGTGTTCAGCAAAGCTAACTGAGTAGTATCCAAACACCACCTTTTCCACCCCTAACGGGTCTGCAAAAGATTAACCTGTTCTTTGATCATGAGCACAGAAAACCCTTTCCTGAATTTCAAAAAGGAAAGCTAAAAATAAATTCTAATCAAATTTTAGAATGAAACCTTTTGATCACATCAAAGAGGCAATATATGTGCCCCTGTCCAGAAACCAGTGTGTGAGTAAACTAGCAGAAGGGAACGTGATAAATTCAGGAGCTAAATGAAATGACAGTGAGAACAGCATTGACAGAACAGCTCAATATATAATGATTGTTGGTATTTTTACAGGAATATTTAACAGGAAGAGAAACATGAATGGATCTGTGGCTATTTATGATGGAGGCGCAATAACGGTTCCATACTTCAAGGCGAGTTGATATATTTAAAGAAAAACACAACCTGTAGCTGTCTCACTAGCTGACAATGAACTACACTGAATGAGCAGTAATACAAAGCAGAATAAATTGATGCTTATGCCCTGTTTCAGGGCAAGTTGCGGTCTCCAAACATTCCAGATGCTGAAAGCTCATTTGGGAACAAGTCTAAGGTCAACCAAAAGGGATTGTGATGTCATCAGGAACTTGTTCCTAAGGAACAAAGGGCCAAATTCTGCTGTCAAACCAGAGAAAATCCACAATAACTCCTGTGATTGAATTATTCCAGATTTACACCTGTTGAAGTGAAAGCAGAAGAGGGACCAAGGTCATACCTCCCCAAATGAAGAACTGACAAGGCTCTCCCACCACCAAGCTAAGGAATTTGTGCCACACAGGAAAAGTCAACAAGTGTTACTCTGGATTTACACCAGGGTAAAGAGCAACTGTTGAAGTCAGGGGAATTACTCCAATTTACACCAGCGTAAGCAGGGTTTAGTCATTGGTAAAGAGGAGCTAACGATATTTTCACATTTCAGTATGATGCTATTATTGAATAGGAAGTCAGCACTGACGCCCTAGGCAGTATTGTCTAGTATGTTGTGATGTGTCCATGGACTTATATATATATATATATAAAAAAAAATAAAAAAGAGGGGTACAATTTCTAAAGTGCACCAACTTGTTAAGTACTAACTGGCTTGTGTAGACCCTGCTGGAGCAAATTAAAAGTTCCCTAATGCACATCACTATACTTTTGTGGGGTGCATATTTCTCTTATTTCCATGTGTATTAGTTTCTTATTAATACTGTTTTACGATCTGGAAATACTGTATAATAAAACATGGTGCCTTCATCCTGAGAATTTGAGGTTTCCAAGTTATTTATGAAGTGAGTTTAGGCCTATAAACAAGTTTTTGTCATACTGAAATTCTCAAGGCTGTCACAGTATGACTGTTGCTCAAATTAACGCAGACAATATTTTATCCTTAATTTTTTTTTCTTTGAACATCCAGAATGCTTTGTATGAGAAAGGGCTTCCTAACATCTGCCTCTGATTCCCTTTTAAAACTTTCTACTTACGGCCCCTTGTCTCATCTACCTTCAGGAAGAGACAGCACTGCCAATAATTTCCATCATGCAAGGTTCTGAATATTTCAGTGAGGTTTTTCCCCTTAATTTTTCCCCTTTAAATGTACATATAATTTTATTAACTTGACTGTAAAGCTTTTACTTGCTGATCCTGTGAAAACCCCTTGTGGTCCATTTAATGCAATTTTCCTGGTCTTGGGACACCTCATAACCTTGTCAGAAAAAGGTAGCAAGATGTTCCTGAGGTATAAAACAGAGTGCTGACAATACTCATAATATTGTCAACTGTTGATCCCTGGAGGTATCAACAAAACAAGTTTCCATCATTTCTCGTGGAATTACTAGGAAAAAATATGTTTCTGTTTTTATTATTTAAAACTGAGATAAGATCTCTTCTGTATAAGTATCCAAACTCCTTCATTTACTTCTAGTCTGATCATTTTCTACTTCTAACTATTGGAGTATGTTATGAGCTCAATATACAACATCATTCTTAAAGTTGTTCATAATTCTTTTATGTTGAAGTCAACACCCAGCAGAGTTTAAAGACGTAAAATACTTCAGGTCATGAAATTTATTCCAGACTCCCAGTGTTTTCCTTCCAAAAGCAATTTAAGCATTTATTACCCGAAGGTCAACATGACTGGGTGAAAAGGTGAAGGCCCATAAATAGGAACATCAATTACATTTTTACTGTTATTATGCATGCCTGAATAAGTTAAATATTATTTCAAAACTTTACTAAATAGGAGGCAATAAAGAATGTAGTTTTTAACCTCAATGTGGCTAGTTGAGATAAACCTGAAGTGGGGTTTTGTTTTACAAATATCAAGTGTCTTAAATCTATTTAGATTCAGCGTATACAAACTGATCTAGACATCATTAACTACATATACACATCTGGATAAATAAATCAGGTAAGATATTCAAGTTGTTAAGACACTACAATATTGTTAAATTTTCACTACAAGCAGCAAAAACAATTCTCAGTTTTGCATAAAAAAACCTTTTAGTTCTGTGATGTATTATAGTACAGGGTATATCAGCAGCGTATTGACCAATGTCTAGGTTGAGAGATTATGATGTTGTCTTCAACTACACTTTGCCATACTGTTAATCACAGAGTGATGACCCTGCTATTTAATATTACAAATATGCAAAATAGGCTTTTTGAAAATTGCTTTGGTCTGTCGGGCAAACAAAACCACAAAGGCTGAAATCCCTGCTCAATATTATGCAAATCCCTATAGAAAAATGGGTACAGATGAAAATAAAAACATTTTACTTATTAAAATGCAAATTCAGGCTCCTGAGCTTCTTTTGCCCAAGTTGACAAAAATCATTGTGTCCTGAAACATAGTAAGGGAGATTTGTTTTCCCTTGGCAGTATACTGCCTTCTCCTACCTCTATAGCATGGATTTTGGTGGTTCCTCCTCCTTCCCTCCCCCTCTTTCAGGAGGGGTCCCCAAGTCCTCTGTTGTTGGCTGCCTCCTTCTATCTACACCTTTACCGGCTGATCACATCCTCTTACCTGGCTTTAATCAGTCATCTACATGGATAACTCTCAAATCTGTTCATCCATCCCTGAACCATCACCCCTCTGCCCAATTCCACATTTCAGTCTGTCTCTCTAATACCTCCTTTTCTCCTGGATATTCCATCATCAACCCAAACTTAACATGATGCCAAAACACATCCAATCTCCTTATTTTGTGACCACTGACCACCAGTCAATCAGACCCATAGTTTAGGTGCTATTTTTGACTCCTTACTCTCCTTTCCCTATCACATCCAGGTTGTTTCCACATCTCGCCACTTCATCCCTGTCAACAGATCTAAGATCTGACATTCTCCTCTTGAAGAGAGAGCAAAATCTCTCATCCATGCCCTAATTCACTGTTTTGAATAATAAAACCTCCACTCGGCTAGCCTTCCTGAAACTTGTTTTGCTCCCTTCTGTCCATACAACACTCATTTGTAACCTGCCTATTTTCAATTGAAACATCTTTTCTCCAGTTTAAAAAGAGTGAGGAAAATAAAGAATGTATCAAATTTGATTCCATGGGGTACTTTTTACTCTCCAAAGTGTTTCTCTAACATTCCAGACAGTATATTTCAGCAGTAAAAGGAATTTGACTTGATAGCTTATCTGAAAAGTGAGCTGCAGGTAAAAGAATGCTTGACAGGAACAGCAGAAACATCTTTCTACTGTTTATGGAGATGGGAATTATTGTCAAGAACTCTAGAAACCTACAAACACTTGCAAAATGTTGGTTGTTGAAACATCTGTTGGAAAAAAGTAGCGGATGCCTCATGGAAAACTTTGGCAAAACAGTCTATATAGGAAAATACCTTCCTCATCTTATTTTATTTTTCCTTTTACAGAAAGAAATTCTGACATTTTATTAGTTCAGAAAATTTGCGTGATGGTGAACTCATTGGTTTCTTAAGTTTCATCTGCTCCTTCTACAGCTGGAGTCAATTCTCCATTTGTGACACCATACTTGGTTGTGCGAAGATGACGGATTTTGCAAGAAGATGTTGTGACTTTACCTGGGAAATAGGCAGCAAGTAAATCATCCACAGAACACCCTCGTCTTTTGGTGCAAAAAGGTTTCCCAATAATATAAAACCTCAGATGGAGAAAAATATCCCAAGATGACCAAGTGTCCTAGCACAGTAAGAAGAAAGAATTACATTAGTTAACATGATGACCTAGTTAAAAATTGAAAATCGCAGCATATGATCTAATTAGCTAATAATGAACATTGCTGGTGCACTTGTGGGAACATCAATAAAACCCACAGAGCTGTTTGGTTTTAAAGATGTCAAGGCTACACACAGTCTTATTAAATCAATGCCAAGTAAAGGTGACATAGCATCCCCAAGTCCCTGTGGGCACAAATATGATAATGAAGCCTGCAGGCCCAGTGGGCCAGAAGTCCGTGTGCAGCTAATGAGGATGGAGCTTATTTTTTCTGTAATCCCAGCTTTCTCACTGGGTTGGGCTAACTCACCTAGGGTTCCTTGCACCCAAGCTCAAATCACAAGCCCGATCCCAGAATCTATTTCCAACCTTGCCGGCACCTTTGCAGATCTCAAACCCACATTCACACCCAGACTTTGTGGTTGGGTTGCTACCTATGAGGTACAAAAAACCAGGAGATGAGTGGGCAATGTGGATCGACAGCGGAAGGGCAGGGCTCAGTGCTGCTTACGCCCTCCCATGCCCCACATGTTCTACTGTTTTAAATGGTGACACACTGAGGCGCGAGTGCTGAGCTATCGATGGGCTCTGAGTATCCTGGCCTGGGCCCACACTGCCCGCACCACTCAGCCAGGCCTGAGTAGAATGCTTGGGTCTCTCCCACAGGCAGCATCCCTATGCCCCACTCTAAAGCAGGTTGGGCTCTGTCCTGCCCACATAGCTCAGATTCAGCTGAGGACCAAATGAAGGGTGATCTCTTGTACAGAGAGGAAAACTGGAGAGAAAGGTGGGCCAAAGTGGGGGAAAAAGATGACAAAAACTTAAGACTCTCAGCTTTCCCAGGACACCAACTTTAAAACAAAAAACAAAACAAAACACCAAGAAGCAAGGGCAGGAGGGATGATCCCAGGTACACCTGGACAGTTGTCAACACTACTTTGAGGTAAGGAACTAAGACAAAACTAACTTCTACCAACAAGGACAAAAAATGTCAGCAAGTTACATGAATGTTCCCAGTTGGGTAAATATATTCAGCTTCCTTAGGTATCCGAGTCAGTGCTGGAGAAATGAACCCCATTATCGTGAAACAGGCAAGGATGGTACGATGATTGGGAAATCTTTCTGTACGGTTTAACAACTGTGAGATTGTGAACTCTCTGTATCTGCATCTGGCTGCAAACTCCATTTTGAATGTGCAGTTCATTCCCTGTTTGCCAACCGCCTGTCCATAAAAGGATAGCTTACTTTAAAGTACCTACATATTGGAAATCTATTCACTCTAGACAAGAGACTGGGCCCAGAAGGGCTGGTTTAGCAGGGCAAAGTTGCCTTGTTAACAGTCCTCTGGTCAGGGTTTGTGCTCACATGTGGAAGCTGGGAAGGCTGTCAACTGACACAAGGGGCTGAAAGTTTTAAAAAGGACAGAAGCTGGGCTGTTCATGGGCCATTTTTCCTCCAGTCCCTGAGGAAGAAACAACCCAGCATGTGGCAGCCCATGGGTCATGCACTGAAGCAGGAATGTCTCCGGACAATCCAAAGGATTCTGACCAAGCCCACAGAATGCCTTGGAGAGGGGAGGAAACTGAGACAGGGATAAGCATGTAGTATTCATTGCTTTAATATAATCTGTACTTGCCTGTGCTATACATCAATACATTTATTACACTCTTTTACCTAGACTCTGTGCAAAGTGAGACTTCACTGTTTCACAACTACTGCATGGCCCTGAGAGCATTATACACCTTTGAGTTTTGGGAGACACTGTGTTTGAACAACAGAGAAGGTGAGGGGCCACTGCTGTTCCCAAAGGGGTAAGGCAGATCGACAATGGGTTTCAGCTCTCAGAAGGGATGCAAGATAGGTCTGTGCCCTGAGTGTGCACTCTGAGACCCTGAGGTTGGGACAGTGCCTACACTCCATTCATGCTCAAGGGGCTTAAAAGACCAGGAGGATCCAGGGACACAGAGGCTAGTAAATTACCCAGTGGAGGTGCTCATTAGAATCTGTACAGATGGCTCCAGAAGATCTGGCCAACTTTAATATTCTGATCCTGAAATATAGGCAAAAGCATTGCCACCTCCCCATTAGCTCATCTCTGATCTGTTAACATGACACTCTTGTTATTAAGGCATTGGTCTGGGACTCAGGAGATCACTTCTCAGTTCTTCTATGGACTTCCTGTATGACCTAGAGCAGGGGTGGCCAACCAGTGAGGGACAAAGAGCCACAGTTACCTTGCCCTCAGGCACTGTGTCAATTTCACTCTCCCTCCTCTCTCTACCCACCACCACAGTTCTGCACTGATCTGTCAATTTCAGGGGCAGCTGAATTTCACTCTCCCTCTTCTCCTGGAGAGCCCCATTTGTCTGAGCAAAGAGTGGCATGCAGCTTGTGAGCTGTGGGTTGGCCACCCCTGACCTAGAGCAATATACTTAATTTCTCTCTGTCTCAATTCCCCATCTGTGAAGAGACGATAGTAGTTCTTCCCTCCCATCCTTGGTCTGTCTTGCCTATTTCTTTGGGAGCAAAGACTATCTCTGACAATGCATATATACAACACCATATATGAAGAAGAAAGGGGCCCTGGTCTGAGTTGGGTCTCTAGGCACTAAAATAATACTCATAATAAATAGAATCTTCAATCATTGTCCTTGCAATGAATTTACTTAAGGATTACCAGTAGGGATACCTTCACAGATAGGATCTCCAAAACATGACTACTACAATTCAACACAAGATTGCTATTTCAACAGGACTTGTGTTAGATTGCCATATTTTACTAACAGCAAATTACCTCCAGTCTCTATGGAGAATGGAGTAGTTGGACCATATTTTGATGTAATGATGTCCAGTTTGCAGATATCAACATTTGGACTCTCCTAAACTCTTAGGAGTTGAGCAAGGTCTCAGTTGATCTATGGCCTCCATTTCAGACAGCATTAGCGATCACCATAGTTAAAGTGATTTAAGATCACATTTAGTTTAGATTATACAAACCGTGAAGGTTAAAGGAAAAAATACTTCAAGTCATCCTTGATCTCTCACCACAAGAGTAGAATAGGCTGACTCATCCTTAATACCTGTTTAGTCTTGAAAATGTAATAAAAGTTGGCAATGAAAAATGTTCCTCCATTTGCGATAAATGAATCCAGCTGAGTGGAGCACTTGACATTTTCTAAATTTTAACTTAATTACAATGAAGAAACCCTATTCATAGATTAAACCAGACTCAAATTAGTAGTTGATCTAGTCATAAGAGACCTCTGTACTTAGAAACTTTTGTAGTGTTTCTACAGCTATTATATTTTTGTGAGTGAGATGAGCTTTTAAGGGATGTTTGCACTTTCTATTGTAAAGGCATCTTTGCTGAGGAGCTGTCAATCCAAATATGGATTTCAAGGGGTGTGTTAACTGTTCCGAGGAAACAGAAGAATATAAATCTTCATGGATATAAACTGAATTGTCAGATTCATCACTCTACAAATTAACATCTGCATAGTTCAGCTGAGTGGAATAAGCAATCTCTACCTCCAAAATTCTTCAGTACAAAGGCTTAGCAACTGTACTGGTTCCTGCATTTGCCTTCCTAAGAGTTGGAATAGAATCAGTTACCAGCACTAGCTTATGACTTGTAGTTTTTCTCCTCTAGTCCTGCTATCCATCTCCTCCTTCCTTCCTGTTCTCCCATTCAGCACCTCAAGGGTTAACTAGTCTACGGCCTAATGGAAGGCCAGACTTGGGGCAGGGGAGAGGGAAAGATAGCACTAAAATGCTAGATACTTTCCAAGAAACATCACACTACCGGGCTACTGCTATATCAACTGTATAAAATACAGCTAGGTTCTTATCAAATACAGTATTGATAATCAGAAAGTGGAAACCAAAATCAAGAGACAGAGCACACCATAAAACCAAGGATGTCTTTATAAGTAATATGTCAGAAGAAAATTTGAAAGCTTTATTCTTCAAAAACCGATTGATATTTTTATACAGTAAAACAGGCAAAGTAGTACAAGAACAATGCTATTTCTGAGAGCTTGAGAAACTAAAATGTTCCACAAAATAAAATTTTAAAAAAAATAAATAAATAAAAAGCCAGGAAGAAAAGCTCTTCAACTTTGGGAGAAAAGAAACAGCAGGAAGAGCCTCAGGACATATGAAAGCCTGTCACCATATCAAATGAACAATAATACAGAACGGACACATGGTGCAACACCTCCCACAGGCACAGATGCTGTGTTAGCATTGGCAACTCTTCTATACCTTGTCATGCCAATAAAGTTACTGAAAGCGAGATAGAGATTAAACCCTCTGCTAAGGAGGATACAGACTAATTAAACTTTCTGCACTTGCCATTACCAGATTCTGCTTTTTAGCTGCTATCAGCATTTCCACGTGAATGGGAGGAATCTCAAGTCTTCTTGCTCAAGCTGTTGTATGTCCTTTTGTCTTTGCTCTTCAGGTGTTTTCTGTCTGTTATCTCTTGTACTTAGAACTATCCACTGTAATTGTAGTTTATTTCACTTATTCTTGGGTGTCTCTCAGGCACCATGTTCTCCAGTCTTTATTGATTTCTTCCTTGGAACTGACCAACATTTCCCTTCTGCATCAGGATAAAGCTCGACACTCTTCATTTGCTCACACTGCAGACTTATCTGAATACAAATAGGTCTAAAATGTGTGTGCTTGATACTGGTCAAAATTTTCAAGTCACTGAAAGTTTAGGATGATTTTGGGTGCCCAACTTGCCACACCTTAAAGGGGTCTGATTTTCTGAAAGTACAGCGTCCTACACCCTCTGAAAATCAGGCCCCTTTAAGGGATCCTAGAATGGACACCCAAACCATATTATTATTAGCAAATTAAATGGTCAAATTAAACAATAAATACAACAACATATAGCTCTTATATAGTACTTTTCATCACTAGATCTCAAAATCCTTTACAAAGGAGTATCATCATTACCCCCATTTTACAGATGGGAAAATTGAGGCACAGAATGTTGAAGTGACTTGCCCAAAGTCTTTCAGAAGGTCAGTGTCAGAGCCAAGAATAGAACCCAGGTCTTCTGAGTCCAGGCCAGTGCACTATTCACTAGGATAAACTGCTTCCAAGAGACAGTTTAGTTGAAAAGCCAGAAGCAATAGGATTTCCAGCTCTTCCCATGAAGGACTGTTCCATAATCTAGTGGCTTTCACTATAAGGACAATTTTCCTGCTAGTCAGAGTAAGTTTTCCCTTTGCTTCAGTTTCCACACAACATTTTATGCTTAGTTAATTTATCAAATGGTTTTTAAACACAATCTGGATCCTAGACAATATTTTACTTGTATTATTTATCTCACATTCAGCCAAGGGACAGAACCAATGCAAGTATCTAGGAGAATACAAAGATGGAATAATGTATGCTTTTTGGTTTGCTCCTGGTGATCCACATACAGGGGAAAAAACATTTTCATTTGTTGCACCATAGATCTCCCTGTGTAGCTTTTGGGAGTTTTCTATTTTTATCCATCTGTGACCTTTTGGGGGTTTTACAGACACAAACTCCTTCCCCTCTTCCCAGAGATAGGAGGAAGCTTTTGTAGTTGAGAGAGTTTTTTCTTTAAAGAAAAAAACCCATCATATAGACTCAGTTTCAAAGTTTTGAGTTCCTGATAGTTAATATCATTGACAAATTGACTAAACACATAACAAAACTAAGTGTGATAACAGTCAGCTTTTGTGGGCCAGAGATCCACAAAATTTTAGATCTAAAATGAAGAATGATCTCACAATGAAGTCTTATTACATGGCATGAACTGTACCAAGGATCAAGAATCTAGACAAATGCATATTAACTTTTGGCACACCAGTGCTCTTCCTAGGGTATATTATTTTGTGGTTTCTGATACATTACTTTTTTGTTGTACCTTAACTATATCCATTTTGAGCTTTCCAACAGTGCTTTTTGGTAGGTACCAAACTCCATTTATTCACAGCATGGTTGTTTCACAAGCCCATTAGTAGTGTGTGGAAACTGATATTTTACTTCAGACATTGCTTGTCTTAATGTGCTCTTTCGAGAAGACTCCAAGATCAGAATGTGACCAGAAGTAAAATGCGTGTGTAGAATAGTAGGACTTAAGGACACTACGGACCTAATTCAATGTCTAAAGAAGTCAATAGACAATGGATCATGTTACGTATGGATGAATCTCAAAGATGAAGTTTCATTTTTAGCTGTTTTAACAGTCACAACCTAGATGCTCTTTAATGGGAAGATGGGGTGAGACTAGAGTGTTTTTTTATTTCATCAGGAGGGTGGTGTTAAAGTTTATGGTTTGGGTTAATTTACCTGACAAACCAGAGTGGTTCAGTCTATTGAATATGTATTTAAGATTGTCTTCAGAATAAAACACACACTATGTATCTGTTTTATACAAGCACATGTACGAACTCACACAGGAATCATCCCTGACATCCTGCATGTATACCAAGAACCCTGGAACATTCCTACCAAAGGGATTAAAAACTGACTTAGAAAGAGCCATGTAAAAAGTTTATTCAAATTTTTTCCCCCAGGAGTCCTACTTAGAAATAGGCAAACTCTTTCCAACAAAATAAGTTCTGACCTGTAGCTTAAAACTCAAAATCAAGGTGAACAGAATCTTTTTCTCATTAAAAAAAGATAAATCTTAATTGTGAGTTTTGTTGCACCTCCTATTACTGGGTGGAAGTTAATACCATGAGTAAGGCTATTCTTACTCTATTCCTTCACAAGAGGGTGAGTATTGGAAGTCTCCTGTAAGAGCGTGTCCTTTAATCACTCCTTGATTTCTAGACCTAAGAGGTTTGAATAAGCTTCTGAACTTTTGGATGCCCCTTAACTGAGCTGAATCTCTGGATATTTTGAGATTAGGCCACCAATACAATTTTACTTATTACTACTATAACTAACATAGCACCAGAAAGGCATGGCACTTCAGTTCATATTTTTCACTATACCCTGCAAAAAATTCCACTTAAATGAGTGAACTACCTTAGTTGTATACCTTGACTTTATATAATATGTTTTGTGCGCTTCTAGCATAAAAATGGCCAGACCTATTTCATAACTGTGGGAGAATTTAGTCTGAGGCTGAGAGCTTTTCTGGCAAATTTTAGCAAAGCTGAGGGTGTGTATTATTTTTTTTTTTTTTTTTTTTTGGTTAAAGCCCAGAAAATAGGAAGTTAGACAAGAAATGCTAGCATAGCCTTAATTATGGTCTAGCTTGGTAAATGGCGCCACCGCCAAAAGTATATGCTAAGCTTTTTTGGGAAAAGGATGGTCATAAAAAACCCTCTCCTGTTCCTTAAAGGTTTTACTGCTGATAGTGGTAATGATCAGCTCTTTCACCAAATATTTCATTTTTGGCAAAAGGCATAGATACACACCATCAGGTGGCTGTCAAAACTGATCAAATGGGTTTTTGTTTCAAAAAGAAATTTCTTGATAACAGCCTTTTCTTTTCCACAGCTGCACCATTATGTTATAATACTGGAGGCTTCTCATGGAGATTTTCCTCCTGGATGCACATCTACTCAAAGAAATCGAGGTGTGCTGCTTTCTCAAATATCTGATAAAAAGAAAAGAAAAAAAAAAAAAAAACACACACCAGAGACTTGACTGAACAATGACACACATTTAGAGCTTGTTCTTGAGGACATATGGCAAGCAGTGGATCCAAGGTCACTTTATTCTCTTGGATCCCCAGGAATTCATCATTACTGGTGTCATACATCTTATTGCTTCAGGGAAAGCAGAACCTAGCCTTCCTGAAGGACATTTTTTTTTGGTAGTTGTTAATTTAACATATGCTGACCAAGGGGGAGAAATGTTTTTATATTATGTTATACTTTCCTTAGCTATTACTCAGTTCAGGTGTTCTTTTCTCTCTCTTCTCCTTCCCCCACAGCTCAAATACAAGAAGTTACAAATCAGCAAAAATAAAGACTAGTCATTAAGCCTATATCACTAATCTCCATCCTTTCTGAAACGCTAGTTAATAGGATTGAAAGACCACTATTAGCCTAACAGAGGTCACTATCACTTCCTTTTCCGTATGCTACCCTCCTAGGTAGCCAGTAACTAACTTGTTATCATGGTCTGATTAATAAGCAGAGCTGAAGCCATGTAGCATGGGATCCATGGCCGTTCTACTGAGTGTTCTACTGTTCACTAAGACCGGTTTGCCTACATGTACTCATTAATTAGGGGTGGTTATAAAGTGCCCCTTATTGTTCAGCTGCCAGGAGATTTAGCTAACATCAAAAACAAAACACAACCCACACTACTTTGGAGCCACTTTCTGGAATATGTACATGTGCACTGCACAGCTTGAATCCCAGGACTGTTGCCCCCATGCACTGTAGATACTGGAGCTAGAAGATCTATTTCATTAACTGCTGTGAATGGCACATACAGAATCACATGATTATATTTTCTCCATTTGTCTGGCTTAAGAAAATGCCCTCAGCTGCCTCAATTCAAGGACCATTCACTGAGTGGAGCCAAAGTTCATCTTTTTATAGAAATACAATTGTAACAAACAAAAGGAGTTCAGAACAGGCACCCCACCCTCGACAGACATTTTAAAAGCCTTTGTAGAGGTATTTTTTGCACAACATTTTGAAAATGTAAAGCACTATGTGAGTAGCAAAGTTTGTTAGTGTTATTTTGCCTACCCCAATTAAGTTCTGTGAGTGCTCAACATTTTCCTACTCAGATAAATATTATGACTCTTTTAGCTACCATCCTTTTATTAAAAAAGGAGAGTGAGCAAGATTGCAGCATCGCCTATTTCAAATACAAATCTAGTACCTCCCACAAAGCACCCTAGCCACAATGTCCAAGATGTAACAGGCAGTCTTCTCCCACACCTATCCCAGAATGTACTTCTGTGCCAATCGGGAGAGTAGGTAGCAGGGGGCTCAGAAAGGCAGACAAAAATAGAAGGTATTTGTAGAAGATGGGAAGACAACAGTGGATTGTTTCCTCAAAAAAAAAAGGGGGGGGGTGTATGTGTAAGAATTAGACTTGCAATATACCCCAGCCAACTTACCTCATAGCTTCCAGCTCAGCATAAAGCCTCTTATATTCCACACCATAGGACCATAGTAAATGGGTAATAACATCCCAGGTTTGGTACCTACTGCTACTGGAAGTTTTAGCACTGTTGTCTAAATAGGCCCCAGCCATTGCAGGCCAACAACCCTCATCTTTCCCCAAAAGAACTTTCCTCCCACCTGTTTATTCTCAAGAGTTTGTACTAAAAGTGCATAGCTCCGGATTGCCTTCAGTACAACACCCTGGTTCATTAACTCAAACGTTTCCAGCTGTGCAGATTGGGGACCTAAACAGCAAATTAACTTCCAGTGAAAGCTAACCAAAGAAATGCACCTTCATCCTATCTGAGGGCTAGATTCACAAGAGGATTTAGATCCCTAAATGCCACTTGAGGTGCCTAAATCCCACAATCAGGCCCCCCTCCCAGAATCACAAAACCCCCTCTCAGCTACCACCAAGCCCTGTTTGTGCCTAAACTTTTTTGGTAACTACATTTTTGCAATAAGATTTCCCTAGGCACCTATGTTTCTGCCTCTGTGATTGCACACTGCTGCCTCACTCTAGCTTTTCAGACATCCAAATGCCAGAGCAATGCAAAAACTAGGGGAAGATAGGAATTCCTCTGCCCAAATTGCCCAAGGGTCCCAAACCAATAGGCCTAACAGATCAGGCTGCTGTAGGAGTGCTCACAGCATAACCTCCTCTCTCATAACTTTTAGCCTAAGGGGTAGGATACTCACCTGAGATGTGAGAGATGCCCTCTTTCAAGTTCCTTCCCCCCCAGAGGAAAATAAGGGATTTGAACAAGGCTCTACCACCTAGCAGGAGGGGAGTCTCTAAGCACTAGGCTATAGGATATTTTGAATTAGGCCTCTTTCATTCCTCCTGTTGAAACTGTTCCATTGTAGCTAAATAATTTAAAAAGTCATTCAATTAGGGGGAATGGATCCCAGGTCTCCCACCGGGCAGTTAAGTGCTCTAACCACCAGACTACAAACTCACAAAGTCTTTCTCTTGCCCCTCTCTCCCCCACCACCCCAAGTTCCTTTGCAAATCTACTGAATCTTCAAGGAGCCCTCTCCTTAAGGTAAGAGTTCTCTGAGGACTAAAGTTTTTTGTTTTAATTTTCAGATTTTATTTTTCTTGGTCACAGATTGCTGGAAAATGTCAGGGGTGGGGAGACAAAATTAAATACTAGATCAATAGTACACAGAGATCCAGCTGAAAACTGATGAGAAAGAGCTCACTTGATTAAACAGTATGAAGCATATTGAATATGAGGAGAGAATAAAAGAAAAGGAGATACCCTGGGTTAAAATATTTACCATTCAAGCCCGTTTCCATCCATCAGTGTAAGATATGTAGGAGTTCTCCTCAAAGCGAAGATAGAGGGGAGAATGGAAGGTACTTTATATACAGCGAGCGGAACTTTAACGCTCTTGATTTTTTTTCAAAGCCTTGGTGCAACATACTAAAGAATATTCAAGTCAGAACAGAATGACTGCAAAGGTTACATTAAAAGGAAAATCCTGGGACATCCTAGACTGTAGAGCTGCTTTTTTGTGCCTCCACAATGCTTTGATAATGAGGAACATTTGAATAGTCAGCCTTGAACTTGCCCTAAATGATTAGAATACTGAAGTTGTGGCAAATGTCTGGACAGCTCATTTTCCCTAGAATTCGCAAAAAAAATCTATGCCTTTTGTGTCATAGGTTTAGCATGAGTACCTACCCTACTTATAGAAAGATATATATAATGAAATAATATATACACACACTTTCCTTTGCCCAGGGAGGATAGATTAAAAGGAAGTAAAGATGGATTCCAAGATATCTGTGCTAGAGTTATGAAATATATCTTATAAATATAAGCAGCAGTTCTCTGTAATAAATAAACTGCGTACCTTGTATGTAGTAATAGCCTTCTATAACACTAGCTATTATTTATGCTTTGTCTATGCATATTTTATATACAGTTATTTTGAAAGGTGTTAGATAATGGCATAGAGAGTACATTTACAAAGTTTGTGGATGATACCAAGCTGGGAGGGGTTGCAAGTGCTTTGGAGGATAGGATTAAAATTAAAAATGATTTGGACAAACTGGAGAAATGGTCTGAAGTAAATACAATGAAATTCAATAAAGACAAATGAAAATTACTCCACTTAGGAAGAAACATTCAGTTGTATACATACAAAATGGGAAAGAAGTAGTACTGTGGAAAGGGATCTGGGGGTCATAGTGGATCACAGGCTAAATATGAGTCAACAGTGCAACACTGTTGCAAAAAAAGCAAACATCATTCTGGGATGTATTAGCAGGAGTGTTGTAAGCTAGACATGAGAAGTAATTCTTTCACTCTACTCAGCGCTGACTAGGCCTCAACTGGAGTATTGTGTCCAGTTCTGAGTGCACATTTCAGGAAAGATGTGGACAAATTGGAGAAAGTCCAGAGAAGAGCAACAAAAATGATTAAACGTCTAGAAAACACGACCTATGAGGGAAGATTGAAAAAACGGGGTTTGTTTAGTCTGGAGAATAGAAGACTGAGAAGGAACATGATAACAGTTTTCAAAAACATAAAAGGTTGTTACAAGGAGGATGGAGAAAAACTGTTCTCGTTAACCTCTGAGGACAGGACAAGAAGCAATGGGCCTAAATTGCAGCAAGGGAGGGTTAGGATGGACATTAGGAAATGCTTCCTAACTGTCAGGGTAGTTAAGCACTGGAACAAATTGCCTAGGGTGGTTGTGAAATCTCCATCATTGGAGATTTTTAAGAGCAGGTTAGACAAACACCCGTCAGGGATAGCCTAGAATAGATAATGCTTGGTCCTGCCATATGTGCAGGGAATGGGACGAGATGACCTAGCAAGGTCCCTTCCAGTCCTATGATTCTATGATTCATGCATGTTCTCTATTGTAATATAACTATAATAGTTAATCATTGTTTGTCAGTGCAAATGGAGAAGAAATTAAGCAGGAGTGGTATCATTCCTTGTAAAGAAGTGAACTTACTACTCCAAGTCATCTAGAAGTCACTATGAGTAATATTAGGAACACCTCCTATTGATGATTAATAAGTAAATAGGAATTAAGATGTTAAAGGAACAAGAACACTTAAATAAACAGTGTCAAATCCTTGGCTGCACAGAGGAGCACACAGCATGAGGTGCTTGGTAGCATGACGCTCACCTTTGCGCTCCCTGCAAAGGCTACTCTAATTTTTGCCATGCGCCAGTGGCCCCAACATCAGCCAGATGTAGGTCAGACATAGGAAAGCCTTCGCTACACCCATTACAGTGGCAGGGAGATGGCAACCTCTCCACACCATGGAAAGACCCCTTTTTAAGTGGAATTCTGCAATGGACTGTGGCAGGGACAGAACTGTGATGACAGAAGAATGGCAGAGAGCTGTGAGGAGCCATCCGGATATGTCAGCTCTGTGATGGATCTCCTGAGATGGCCATGTACCTCAGAGGCCTCATGGGTTCTGGGGTGTCAAACCCCTCTCTGTTCCCTAGTGAGAGTGGGAGGGAAACAAATCCCTCCTCTGACTACTGTCTTGGCTACTCTGTAATGGGAAGCTCACTGAGTCTTTCTCCCCCCATCCCCCATGCCCTCTCAAGGATGTTTTCCTGGGAGAGGGAGCTCAGCCCCCAGGCAATCCTTTGATAGAAAATCCTATCACACAGCTGTGGCCCTTGAAACTGTGGATATGTTGATGGAAATTAGGGATCTGCAGTCTATGAATTAAAACCAGCTAATGCATTTGAGTGGCCTCAATCTCAATTAGAATTCTTGTCTCAAATGTGATTACGTCTTCTGCCAAGTTGTCAGAAAACATAACTTGAAAGGAGCCCTTTTACCTGTTCCTCTGCACGCTAAGCAGCCCTTTCTGTCAGCAGCAATGCTGTGGCATACCACTCTGGAACAGCAGGCACCCCTACCCCTGCCGAGAAAAGCCATTCTTACGTCTGCTAATTTTGAAGTGCTTCAAAATATTGGCATACAAAAGGCTGAATACATAGAGGGGCTGCCTAATTTGCATACCATCGAGGATGTGTGTAGGGCAGATGTGGGCAGCACAGATATCACATTAGAAATACTTACTGGATGAAGGTGTCACAGATGAAATGACAAGAATTGGCTTTTTGCAGAATTGCCTCCCAGTTGTCGGTAACTCAGCTGTATTGTTCCTTGGCTGTCATCCTAACAAACTGCAGGTGGGCAGGGGGTTGAGGTTGTGCCATTACAAATGATCATCTGTTAGATCAGAGTGCACAGGGAAGAACTGCAGGTGTGTAGTATTAATAACTACATTTATCTCTCCAGTCATTTAATAATTACTTCTAATGTGGCTTCCATGTAAGGGCAGAGTCTTGTGTACTCCAAAAGCATTTTGATGAAGCTTAATGCAATACATATGGGCAATACGTGTGTGCTAAATATATAGTGCTAATGTTTTCTTTCTTAATGCAGCTCTTATCGGCATGCATGCAGGATGAGCTACAACGGTGGTGCTCAACCTTATTACACAGACACATAAACCCAAGTGCAACCTTGGACGGGCCAAACAGATTCTACACATTTTAATAAGATTTAAAGTCACCCTGTGTTGATTTATATTTTAAGTTCACCTTGTTTCATATGTATTTAGATAGATTGTTTCTATGTACTGTAGTGTCTGTTTACACACTTGTGTAAACTAAAATGTTGGTTCACATGACAACAAAACACTAATGAATCAGCTGTTCATATGTTGTGTTGAAGTAGGCCGTGGGCCTTATGAACTGCTCAGCTTCCACGGTCCCTTTCACTGCTGCTCTTGGGGCAATTTAAGATTTATTTTTTTTCCTTTTCTGCCTAAAGAAATTAAAAAAAAAAACCCACACACCACACAACTTCACTGACCAAAGTTGGGTTGCACAGGCATAAGGGAGGGTCAGATATGGCTTGCCAGGTGTGGGTTATGTTTTATACTGTTCACACAGAGAAATTGTCTGGCTCAAAGTAATTTGCATTATCTATCAATAGTCCTCGTTACCATAGGAGCTGACCACCTTGCAATCTTTAATGTATTTATCCTCACAACACACCTGTGAGGAGGGAAGAGCTGCTTTTCTTATCCATCAAGGTTACATATGAAGGCTGTAGCAGAGCACAGGTCTCCTACATTCCAGGCTAGAGCACTAAGCACTGCACCGTCCTTCCTCAGTGGATTGTAACTAAATGGTTTGGAGTAGTGAGTATAGTATATTGTATTTACAACTGAGATGAACAATGCACTAGAGTGCAAAACAAGTCACTACTGTTCTCAACTGCTTTCTACATAACTTGAATATACTAATGCAGGATTTGCTGTTTTGGGAAAGAAACTTTATTGTTTATTCACTCTTGCCCCAAGAAAGAATGTTTGACTCTTGTCTTCTAACAGGATATTTTTTGAAACAGAGAAGTGCATACAAAACCAAAATTGTGAATTTTCCTGTGAATTTTATTGAAAAAAGTTCACAATTTTTAAGAGAATAAGAGTGGATTAAGTCAGTGATGATTTTGTAAGAGTCCCAAAACCCTTGAGTCATTGGAGTCTTAGGAATCATAACATTAAATCCCATGTTGTAAGCATCCTCCTACCCTGAAAGTCTCATGTCTTGCCCAACTACCCTTCCAGCCTGAAAGGTTTGGCCATGTTTACATCAGGCATCCCAAACCTGAACCCTGCTGATAAAATGTAAGAAGACAATTTGAGTTTTTCCTGCTCTTTTTTCCTACATTACATCCCCTTTCTGCTAACATCCCTGATCGTTGCCTTCTTACCTTGCTGCTTCTGATGCTTTCAGTACCAGCTCTGAAATTCTACTAATCAGTATATTTGGCACTGAAATCCTCATTTTTGTCTCCTAGAAGGGCTGTTGCAGTAAAATGTATTTGATTTAGTCTTGCTTGCTGTGTTCTTTTAAGGTTTTATTGGAGAAGTGGTGAGATTCTCTGATTTAAAAAAAATTTTTTTTTTGTAAAGTATGATGCATTGGAGAGGATTTTTCTTTATAAACACTGATTTTCTCTACAAGAGATGTACAAAATGCTGCAGCTGACTCGCTGCACAGTAGGTGGAGTGAATCACTTTATTACCGAGATGAGTAAGCAGCTATATGTAAGGCTCACTCCAGGCTCTGACTTGCACCTGTTAAACTGTTTCAAAGAACAGAAATGTCTCAACATTCAGGCCAAAACGTGCTGTCTTTTGCCAATTCTGCTGTGAGGGAACATGCCATTTGGCAAGTAAAAGACAGGTCAACAACCAATTCTTTCTCCCCAGTGTCACTTAAAACAACTAAAGTTCCTTCCTGGTGGGGAAAAAACATAGTATTTCACTTTCATTAATTACATTTGCCAAGCAGCTGTATTTACAAAAAGCCATCAATTTTATTTTTATTTTATTTTTAAAAACTGAACTTTTCTGGCCTGACATTTCTGGATTGTGAAGGGTCGATACATTTCTGCCTTGTTCTCCCCTTTTCTGCATCTCGTTTTCATCCCTACCACTTATTTGTAACTAGCTATAATTGTCTCTTATTCCCATGAAGTACTGAGTATATTTCCCATTGACTGCACAAACACCAGTGAAGGCAGCAGAGCTGATCAGCTGATGGGTCTGGCTGCTGTACTCAGCCAACAAGCCACTCATGACTGTAACAGATGTTTCTGCATTTTGGGCCAAAAGAAACTTTATAAGGTTTTTCCTCCCTTTCAGGGACAAATGCCAGAACAGTCAAGAAATGGGAAACATATAACTTTGTACATATTTCTAAACCAGAAGGGAAATGCTGAAGCAAAAACAATCCATTTGGCCCAATTCTGTTTTACTGGTATCATTCCTGTTGACTTCAATGGCAGTGGTACCAGCATAAGTGAGAGGAAAAATTATTAGAATTTCCAAAGACAGCCCAGTTCCTCAATTTCTAAAAATATATAATTACCCCAAAACTACTTCAGAGAAGAATGACCTGCTGATTTTTAGAATGAATCCCAAGATCTACTAAGTAAGAAAGATATGGTTTTTCAAAAAAACACATCTGTTTCTTTCTTATTTTTATCTTATCACGTTGGACTAGTAGTATTTTAGATAGGTTTTGCACACGTCTATTTAAGCTTTTTTTTGGACATTTTTTTTTTTAAATTAGGTCATTTGGCTGAAGTATCTGAAGCTTGTTCTCAGCCAAACTTCTCTTTGTTTTGGAAATTTAAGTGAAATTCTTTTTTTTTTTTTTTTTTTTTTTTTTTTGTTCCCCACCCACTTTCTGAGATATTTAAATCAGGAAAAGCTGTTAACCAGTTACATTTGTCAACTGTTTTTTTTTTTTTTTTTTTTTTTTTTTTTTTTTTTTTTTTACAGCTTGATTAACTCATAAGCCACTAACATTTGCTATGCATTTTGCAGTCATATTCAGAGAGGACTGGCGCCTTTTAGAAGTTGGAATCATTTAAACTTACAACTATGGAAGTTACTCGCCCTTCCACTTCTTCGACTCCATTTCTCCTCTCCACATTTCACTGCCCACTCCTCTCCTCCCAGTCTCCTGTATCCATCCACATTTTCCCCTCCCTACTCCTCCACCTACTCCAAATAATTTCTCCTCAAAATCTCCAGCCTATCACATTCTCCCTCTGCCCCAATTACTTGTTCCAGTGTTCTTTCTGTTCCTTACATTCCCTAACACTCCCTGACACTCCTTCTTGCATCCCACATTACCCGCAGCCTTACATTTTCCGGTCCGTTGACAGCGTCCTTTCTAGTTTGCTACCCATGGAGCATTGCAGCTGCCATCTTCATTAAGAGCTGTTTGGCTTCTGTCCAAATGGAAAGACAGGATAGTAGCCCTCTTGACTAGGCATAGCTTCATGTCTATGCAAAGCGGCTGTAGGGAAATGGCAGTTCTCTTAACTGAGAGCAGCCTGGCTTCAGTTCCATTAAAATTAATGGGAGCTGTCAGCCTTTTAGCATAAGAACAAAAGTTTGAGAGATGGCTGAAGAAGGTCATGAGAAGCTTGACTGAATATGTTGTAAGTTGGTAACTCTGTACAGAGGTGAAGTGTAGTCAAACTTCTAAGTTTTATCAAGCCAGTGAACCAGAGTGAGACTGTGCAAACTAGCACGAACAGATTAAACACAAATTTTGCCTGTAGGTTCACAGTGTGAACAGTGGTTGCCTGTGCCTATGAACCTTTTCAAACTTCTAAACTTGTAAACTTCTGAGATCAGGATTTCATTCAAAAAATTTGTGAAGCCCTGGTGATACAAACTTGGAAAGGTTTGTACAGCTCTGACTACAGTGTTTATTGGAATGCATTATTCCATATGGAAATATTCAAAACTTCATTTGACTCTAAGGTTATGTAGACACATAAGCACAGGTTTATGTTAAAATTAAGTGTAAAAGCTACGCTATTGAAATTGCATTGGTTGTGCTTTTAAATGAACCAAAGTCAGGACATTCAAATTTATGGATCTCATTGCAACTGTAACTCAGTCCTCTTGTGCATACAGGGCCAAGTTCAGATCAGAGGTGATTCTATGAGAGCATAAATAAAATAAGTGAGACTAAAGAGGTGTAATGTAACCAGTGAAGGAACTGATAGGGTAACTTACACCAATATAAACCCCTTTTGACTCACCCCCTCTTACAGACTGGCAACTTATCCCATCCTCACTTTACACAGTGTCTCAGAATTTGGCTTCTTTTGCCTAAGGGAACCTCCCTTAGTATAACTAAAGGTTTGTCTACATATAAAAGATATATTGGTATAGTTAAATAGGTACACCCCCCCTAGTGTAGATGCAATTATACTGCTATAAAGGTGCTTTATACCTGTATAGCTATTCCCACAGGTGAAGAGGAATAATTATTCTTTATACTGGTATAATTGAGTCCACTCTACAGCTTTTACCATTGTAACTAATTTTGTTCAAACAACAACAACAAAAATGTAAACCATGCCTTACATACTGAGGGCAAAAAGAAAGGAAAAGCAAGGAAATGCAAACAATAAAAGGGTGAAAGATCAAGATATAAGTTAATATAGGGAATAACCTACTTTAACTTGGATGGACTAAATGACCTAACAGGTGTTTTCCCATCTCAGACTTCTATAATTCAGTTAAAGTTCAGATAAGGAGCTCAACTTTACAACTCCTCAAATCTGCTTCCTGCAATTTTCCTCACCTTTGGTTCACCACAATGGTCTTCCTCTCATATGCGCACCTCTATGTACTTCAAAGATTGAAGGAAATGTTGCCAGGTCCAGCTGAGACTCTGCTAGACCCTGACACTTACACTTCTATTGCAATTTGGCATTCTTAAGACCTGGTATGTCCCAGACACACATGCATGCAAGATCTCACAAAAACTTAAAGCAGAGATGCCTTGCAAAAACACAGCCAAGCTCTTCTCATCTATTGGTGTGTGAGAATGGAGTTGCAGGGAATGATTATGAAGAACCTAATTTTATTCACACCAAATTTACACAGGTGAAACTCCACTGACTCAGTGTTACTCCTGATTTAAACCAATGTAACAAGAAATTTTGTAATAAATAATTTACTTGTGTTAATTTAGCCTATTTGTTACCCATGAATTATGTGAATGGACTATAATTGTTGCAAATTTACTCTTCAAAATAGTTTGGACACTGTATACAAATATATTTCAGTCTATAGGCTGTTCTTGAACTATTTACTTCCTGTAATTAGTTATTCTTGGCATATGAAAGGTCACCTAAATCACATGACATTTTTTTCTGCTTCTTGACTGGAAGACACATTAACAAACAGGAAGGAAGGCAAAGGTTTTAAGATGTCCATGCAAACAGCTCTGCCAGAAGCCTTTGTGATTCTATACCATATGTTTGGATAATCTGAGAGACTTATTTTCTGCTAACATTCTTGCTATTAAAAAAAATATATATCCCTCACATGAATATCAACAGAAGATAATTTAAACGGTTTACAAACACTGAAACTAATTTGCAGTTTTTATTTGAATGAACATAAAAAAATACTTCCAGAAGTATTCACACAGCTGTGAGAATACATACTTTCTATCAGAAGTTAGTAAGGTCTGTAGCTTCAGTAACTGAGGAATACATTTGATAATGCATGATCCTTTAAAAACTAGACAAGTGTTTGCTTTGAGATCTTGTATTACTGCACAGGAATTGGTTCTCTTGAAAGCTATTTTTTTCCAGGCAGAGGAACTCCTTCTCCTCCGTTACAGTTGTGATGCAAAGAGAGGCACGGTACAATTTCAAAATCGGACATCTGTCTGAGGTGGGAGAACCGTGGGCTTTGGTGCTGAAAATTGGTATATTTCAGTAACACAAGAATCGTGTTTTCCTTTATGAACAACAGAATAGCGTATTAATACCCAGGGACTGGTCAAGCCTAACCAAAACATCTGGTCACTTTTTTGCATCTGGATTGCTCCTCTCTTTCTTTTATTTTGCTTTGTTAATCTTAGTGCTGGTTAAGATTAAGCAAGTGATGGCAGTGAAAACTGCTGGAGTTTAATCATTGGCTTGGGGCACAGCCAGCAAAACATTATGCAAGCTGCTCTGTGTTGAGCTTGAAGTGACTGTGATCTTGAACAAAAGACATCAGACTCTTGGGAGGAGAGAGAATTCTATTTCCCGCTGGCCCCCGGCTCAAATCTTCTTACCAAAGGCTGCCAGTTCAGCTGCGGTGTATGGACTAAATTCTCACTGGAATGATCTGAAGCCATCTAATTCATATCCCTTGTAACTTCATATGGGGCTTGAAGATTGGCCTGGGAACACCACTGAAGTAGCTATTTCCAGCCATTCCCAACTCTGACAATTGCTTGGATGTGAAAAAAGAATGCTGAACAATTCTTCATGACCTAGTCAGAAGGCTTAGCACTTCATCTCATTACATACATACCTCTCCATATTTGTCATGACACCGTACAGCCACTTTTAAACACTTTCCTATACTAGAAGCAGACTAGATAGCTCAGGGGCCTGATGGATATATACAGAAGCTTTTGTCTCTAAATAATTTGTTCATCCATTATCTCAGCTTGGTACTTTGCCGAGATCATCTTTGCTCTGACGGATGATCCATGATATATATGGAATGATTCTGGTGGCCTTGGTCCTATTCATGGTGGACAGATAGCTCATCAACCAAGTACCACAGTTGGTATCTTTGTATTAATTGAGACACCAATGACTTAAAGGGAAGAATGTGAACTGCACTTGCTCCCTCTCCTCCTCCTCCCAGAGCACAGTCTCATAAGGATATGACTGAAGTACACTGGCCTTGGCAACATGGGAAAATCTAAGATATCCCTGCCCGTCCTGTATCTAGAAAGAGAGCTTCCTTTCTAGTACTGTATGTGTATTACCTTTCAGAACTACTAAATACATTATAGAATTGTCTAAGTCTTAAAAATTTGCCCCATGTTTCATTAACAGAGATGGCTAGAAAAAATTTTGTTGGAATTTACCGAATCATTGAAATTGAAACATTTCACAGAGATGGTTCATTTTTTTGATGGAACCCTGCTTGCCTGGTTTCCTGCCAACTCACCCACCCTGCTCCTCAGCAGACCACTGCCCAGACTGCCTCAGAGTTGGGGACTCCAGGATCTCTGGCACATCAATTCAACTGCCCCAGACCTGGGTCTCCACTCTCTCTTTTACAGATAGTTTTGAAATGTTTAGTTTGCATTGCAAATCTGAATGAAACCAAAATATAAAATACCAGCATCTTCCATAAAAGGTAATTCTTTGTCTGAACAACTCTAGTCATTATTAAGGCATGACATCTTAATCTCCAGAAATCAAGTCTTGCACTTTGACCTAGCATTAACATAACCATGTAAAGATCCTCTTCCACGAACACTTTCTGGAGGCAGAAGAGTGTGCCCTTTTTTTGTTGTTGTTTTTGAAGTGAATTAATTATAGTACAAAACTCACAAACAAATCTTTTGATTTTAAAAAACATTCTATGTAATAAAAGCAAAATACATTTCCATTCATAGCATGCACAATAGGAGCTGTGTATCTATACCCGTTTATATTAGTCTTAATGTATTTCATGAAGTAGTACAGCTCGGAATGAAATAAAAAATGAACATACCTGTACAGCACTGTTCAGCTGAGGATCTCTGGATTATTTGTGGCTGAACACCTCTCCGAAGTAGGCATTCAGATATCATCATTTCTAAAATTACAGAGGGGCAAATAGATATGGGAAGGTTAAGCAATTTCCCCAGGTCACATCATGAGGCAGAGGCAGGGCTAATTGCAGAACCCAGGAGTCCCTGAGCCCAGTTGCCTCTCCTTACCGCTAGAAGAGGCTCACTTCCTGGATTATAGGTTGAACTTATTCTCAATGAACTCAGGGGCATAAATCTCAATGTCAGTGAGAATAGGATAGAGCCGTGTATGTTGTATTTGGAGCAAAACTTAGTCTGGTGATGAAACAGATATATAAAGCTCAGGTCCTAGTCACCTGACTGCTCTTTCTGCTAGCACAAGCCATCTCTGAAGTCAGTCTGGTGGGCTAGCGTACCAGGGACTTCTGGTAATGGACAGCTAACATAGTGGCCCTTATGTCACCAGCCCTTTTGCTGCCCATGTAGGAGGCGTGGCTGAGGGAAGGATCATGGCCAGGATGCTGCTTATGCTCTGGAGAGACCTGGCTGCTATTTCAGCCTCTTGGGGCTGTCAGTAGCTGATGTAAATTGACACAAGCCATCAGGCTGCTTTATCTTATGTATGGGGACTGGCCCAGTGCAGAGATGAAGGTGTCACGGCACCTTTGTGCCCCATCCTAAGTGTGCTGTCTAGCTGGACCCAAGAATTGTTTAGAAAGACTAATGCAGACTAACACGGGCAGTTCCCTACTTGACCTAGAAAAAGTTTTAAGATCAGTTCTTGACAGACATCACCCACATAACAAGGAAGGATACAAAGTCATGAGAGCAAACGTATTGATTCTTCACTGTTCCTGCTGCCCGTTTGCTAGCAACTTGGGAGAGCTGAGGAACTATTTTGTGAGTTTCACATACACCACGGCATCAGAAGCTATAAATTTGTGTTAATGTACAGTCTGGCAGTAATAATCATAAAAAAAGGAAATAGCAAACCATTAGAAGAGATAAGAAAAAGGAAGTAATTATTCAATAGCACCTACTTATTTTTTTTAATTGCCAGTGCTGCAGATAGCTAAGGTCAGGGACAAACATTACAAAGAAAGTGGAATATAAAGAGAAGACAGAGTTGGAATTAATATCACTTACAGTGGGCTGAACATTTAAGATTGGGGTTTTAGGCATGATTTTTAGAGAATTAAAGTTCCCCTCCCTCTCCACTCCCATGGAAGTTAATGGCAATTGTGGATGCTCAGTCGCCTTATATGCTGTTTCGGTGCAGGCAGCCAGGCTTAGACGTTCTTAATTTAATCAGTGATTTTTAGATTAAACACACTTGAGAGCTCATTAGTACAGCTGCTTGTGGCTGAAGTTTTGATGTTCAAAATCTCCTCCCTCCTTAACAAAAATGGCTCTTTTTTTGTCAACGTGGACACATGAAATGTCTCCTATTGAGAATTGGGGGAAGGGCAGTGTTGGCAAATGAAAGTTCTTCAGATTTGGGGTTCTTGAAAGAAATCTGAAAACGTTGCTTTTTATTGAAATTTTTCTTCCAAAGATACCTTGCAAAAATTCAGGTAGGCTCTTCAGATCTATAAAAAGTTGGCTGGTGAGAGGGGACGAGGCATTACAACCACTGATACAGACTGATTAGAAGCCTGTTTTTTTCCTGTCACACCAGTTTTTACAAATGTGTACCCTGCCCCATTGATGCTAGGAGCATTACTTCTGAATTATATGAATGTAAATGAGAGCTAAATCAGGTGGTATTGTTGGGCAAACTAGACTTAACTGGCAAAATAAATTGTTAATTTAGCCTTTTCATTATTTTTGAATTATCTGACTTCTGATTTTTACAAAATTTGTTCTTCCAAGTTGTCCGGACACTATAGGCCAAATTTACAAAGCTATTTCGGCCTCCAAAATGCAGACAGGCACCTACAAAGATTTACAAAAGCACCTAGCTCCCACTAAAACTCAATAAAAGTTATGCGTCTAACTTGCAGAGTGGTGTCCTGTATGTTTAAATGATTTGATCGCTCTTCACTTAGTTGCAAAGCCACACTTCAATTTTTTTTGTGCTTTGCTGTCAGAACAATAAAGGCACAACAGCAGACATGAGCTTAAGTCAGCTGCCCCTCTCTATCTCCTTCTCTGCTGGGTACAAATATAACATACAGGTGCTTTTGTAAATCTCACTAGGCACCTTTCTTCATCTTCACACCATTGTTAATCTGGCCTTGTGCACAAAATATTTCAGCCTATAGACTGCTCTAGAACTATTTGCTTCCATGTTGTATTTGGCTTTTTGCTACTAATTACTAGTTATTCTTGGTCTATGCAAGGTCACCTAAGTCACTTGGTATTGTTTCTGACTGGATGACACATTTATAAACAGACAGGAAGTCAAAGGCTTTAAGACATCCATATAAACACTTCCACCACATAGGACCATAGCATCTATTTGTATCATTTCAGAAACCTTTTTCCTGCCAACACTCATGTAAATTAATACAATCCATGTCCCTGATGTGAATATTAGCATTCAGAAAGGGTTACAAATACCAAAGTTAATTTACAGTTTTTATTTGAATGAACATACAAAAACATTTTTGAATTTGCTCTGGTCTATTCTCAAAATCCATCAGCTCCCACTGTTCTCTTTGCCACCTATTTAGGTGCTTAAATGGGAGCTGAGCTTTTTAAAAAATCTGGTCCTAATTGTGGGAGCTCTTTTAAAAGTCTGACCAGCAGTATGAAACCGGTTTCTCTAATTTCTTAGTGTGGACCACATTAATACAGAGATTGTCTCATAGACAACATCTCCTCCCTTTCATCATAGCACAGAACTTCTCCCCTCTCACCTGCAATCCCACATTCCTGTGGCAGCTACAGCAATTGGTGCTATGGAAAATGTTAGGAAAGTGATATGTTTTCATTGCCTTTTAGTGCAATGTAGGAACTGGCAATAAGAACCAGGCCCACATGTCCAGCTAGCTTATGGACTGCCAGTAAATGTTTGACGTCTATAATGTACTCCACAGACTACAATTTGGGGACAAAGCCTGCAGGGCTCAGGTGTTGGCTGGCCTATGTAAAGTTTCAGTTGTTTTAGCTATTCTTAATTATGCACAAGCATTCCATTATTGATTTTAGATCTAGCACCCCTCAAACAAAAACAGGTTAGAAAAAATGTGTAGTTCCACTTCCAATAGTGATTTTACTGCCATCTCTATTTTCAGATGAAATTCTGTGTGGCCAACAGTAACCCTTACAAAGAGACCTGTTATAAGACACCTCCCCCCCTCCCAAGGTCAGCAAAGCATAGGTCTCTTCCAGAAGGCAGAGCTAATACATCACCAGGAAAAATCCTGATGATGATTTAGAGTCCAAAGAGCAAACAAATACCAGAGACTGCCATAGTGAGGACCTTTTAAGAATACCATTGGGGAAAGGAAGTCGGGAACTAAAATCTACTCTAACACTTTCACTTTATTTTCACCGTGATACAAAAGGTGTTTCATTTCATAGCTTCAGAACCAAATGAGCCTTTTTTGCTTCTTGACTTTGTGATAGTGATGAGGCAGTGACATAAGGGAGATGGGGATTAAAAATTTATCTTGCAAAGAAAATGTTTATCTTGCTACACAGAGAAAAGGGACATGGCTTGAATAATATTATTGTTTATATGGAGTCATAATTATGCATGGCAATTTGGAATAGCAAGAGTGATTAAATCCATGTTACAGAAATACATCCTGAAGAAAGAAAAGAAACAGAAACGCTTAATGGGTAATGCTGAACGTACCTAGCTCACTGACAGATTAATAGTTCATGCTCACAGGTATGTAAATAAGAACATATGGTGACAATTGGTGTTTGGCCATTAGGCGTCTACCCTCCATCTCTTAGGCCCTGATTATCTATCATCGTTCAGTAACCATAAACCTGGTCAATCTAGCCACCAAGAAATAACACGGGTGTAGGGGAATTCCCAGGTGACGGAGTGTCACCATAAAGATTCTAATGCCATCCCTTCTCTAACGGGGTTCACTCACCACTCAGGTACCGCCTCCCCCCTCCTCCTTCTCTGGCTGCTTTGGGGATTAGCTCCTTCCAGGTCCAATGACCACTTCTGTCACTCATTTGTGCACCCTGACACCTCTGTCTGCAACTGAGGGTGCTCTCACTTCGTGGCTTGGTCCTCCAGCCAGCTCACTCTGTGTTTTCCCTTTCCATGGATTATCAAAACCACCCCATCCAAAATGGCAGTCTTCTCTCTCCCTGCCTGCCTGCATGCCATTTTCCCAGTGGCTGGCAGGGGAACCCAGGCCCACCCTCCTCTCTAGGTTCCAGCTCAGTGACCCTGTAATCAGTAGCCAATATCTGTGAAGTTCCCCTTTGCTGCTTTTTCCCTGAACCTTTTCCTACTCTGCCTCTCTCTGGCTCTTGCTCCACCACGCTTTTGGATAAACCCTTCAAGTCCTGGCTCCCCTGGGGTTTTTACTCTCACCCTGGGTTTTCTTTCCTCTCTAACATCCAGAAAGTGGCTACATACTCCCTTACTGCAGCCCTTTTCTGATGGTAACTTCCTAGCTTTATACTAGCCCTGGCTTGTTCCTTCTGAGCTGGGCTCCGTCACTCATCAGGATCACTTAGGCCACCTAATTCCCCTCAAGTGTGGCCTATCCACTTATTTGGATTCTTTCTGAGCCTCTTTAATCCTTCCTAGGCTACTGTAGGGTGAACACCCCCACCACACCCTCTCACAGCCACTGGTGTAGGGAGGCTATGCTGGGGAGTGGCTGGGTGACAAGGAACGGCCAGAGAGCTGCTGCATTCCAGCTATTTTGAGTGGTCAGACATGCCCTTTGGGATTTCCAACTACAGGGTGAAAATTAGTTTGCAGAATGACTGATTTCAGAGTTGGGACTCCTCAGCACCTCTAAACATGAAACCACTTCTATATGGGTGGCTAATGCAGGGGTAAAGCCTCCCCCCGCCCCAAACGTTCATCTCTCTTTGCCTTGGTTTCCTCACCTGTGAAACTGGGATATTATAATTGCCAACCTCACAGGAGTGTTGTGAAGGCAAATTCCTTATTGTCTAATGAGAAACTCAGATGGCCGGAGGTCTCAGTGCAACATATTCTCATTGCATTTCTTTTTTAATCAATCCTTATTGACAACAGTAAGAGCAAGTATGTGTATTGTAAACAAGAGACAAGACCAAAATACCCTCAGTTTTTGGCCATGTATTTCTTTCCCCACAAGAAAAATATCCTATTTCTGCAATTTAAATCTTTCCTAAGTATTTAGAAGGATGGACAACACAAAGAAAAAGCCCTACCCCCCTCAAGAACTTTTCTAATAAATGCATGTAAGACAGTGCACAGAATGACATGTAGTCAGGATAGCATGGAAAATGAGGATTTTCAGCAGTACTTTAGATACAGGAGGGAAGTGAAGTATAATAATTGGGAATCTGCTCCAAGTATAAGGAAAAAATTAAAGGCATTAAACTAGGCATGGGAGAAAGATTAAAATAACAAATCAGACACTGCTCTATAGGATGACAGGATGTGATGAGTGTAGAGAAGCAGCTAGGGGTAAGGTTATGAAGAGTTTGAAGACAAAAGTGAAGTTTGAACTCTAGGCAGTGTAAGTATAAACATGGTTCACATCTGTGACAAAAGCTCTCCCCCATAGTGTTGGTGGAAGGAATCAGAGCACATCTTGCTTTTTATGTGCTACTGTATAGGGGAGGTGTATAGGTATAGCTGTAATTTAGATTCCTTGTAGTATGGAAGTATTGCTGTGGACAGGAATCATAACTCATCTCATGGGTATTTCCATCCAATCCAACTGAAAAGATGCTGAGTTCCTTTTATTTTTGTAACTCAAAATTCCTACTCCTCCTGGCTTATGTTTTGAACAGACTACACCCTCCCCTGTTGCTCTGTCTCTCCTCTTCTGCTCTGATTGAATTTTACCCCTATATAAAAAGAAAGTACAAGCCCTATTCACTGCTGATTGCTTCAAAATTACTTCCTTCCAGAGTAGTGGTTCCAACACAGGAGAGACCCTGATTTGTCTCTTGGTCATTGCTGTGTCTCAATTCATTGCATGTTGTTATGCTCATGGCATACACACAGAAGTTAAATAAAGACAGATACTCCTGCTAGAAAGTTGTAATGTAACACTACTTTATTTCTTAGAATTCAGAACAATAATACAAAAGAACCCATGAACAGAGATTAAAAGCAGGCAGGTCCCTAGAACAGAGAGGCACAACTCACCATACCTTATTCTAGGTCAATGTTTCCCAAATGGTGGTGTCCAACACACCAGCAGGTCAGGGAAAGGTTCTAGATGGGTCACCAGGGCCAGGATTGACCAGCACTGGGCCCTGGCCTAGGCAAACTACACTTGTCCCAGCCCAGTACAGAGGGAAGGCCCTGCAGGGACAGCCAGGCCAAACCTGAGTGGGACTGTGAGCCTGGGTGTCATGTTCTGCAATGCAATTTAGACTAGTGAGAGGTTATGTCACTGCTTGTCCTGTACTCCTGAGCAGGAGCATGCACAAGGGGGGGCAAACAGGAGCATGGCCCTCTCCCTCAATAATTGTTGGGTGCGCAGAGCTCCTACAAGGCCTTGAGGGGAACTTACAGCAAGCTCCTCTAGCCCCAGGAGGGAGAGAGAGTGAGAGATCCCCAGGGTCCTGGATTTGGTGAGCCGGACCCATGATTTTTGAACATTTAGGGCTGGCAATACTGCTAGAGTAGCTGCGATTATTACCTGGAATACTATTTTGTTATAGGGGACAAACCTCACAATTCACCAGTGAAGGAGTGGAGCTCTCTAAACTGAAAAATAAGATTGGGGGGATATTTTAACATTTTGCACCCTGCCCTCCACTGGCTGCCCTGCCAGCCCCTAGGCATAGGATTGAAAACAACAATGGATTTGGAACCCTCACCCCTGTAAACACAACATGAGGGAAAAGGGGAGGGAAGGTTGCAGTGCAGTTGTGGGGAGCAAGCTAATGGGCTAGCATTGTGGGATGCCTCGTGGACGGAAGGGACTGAAGTGTACAGGGCAAGTTACCATATCCGCTTCCCCAGTCACACTGGGACTGGAGTCTCTTTCACCAGCAATGGCAGCACTCTGATGATGGTGCTCATGGGACATCTCAGCCACGGGACTTCTCCCTGTGGGAGCTGACAGCTCCTTTGGTCCCGGGTGGAGAAAAAGCTCCTCTGGCCCAAGGCCACGGCAGGGGCACAGAAGGTGCCCCTCCAAAAGCAGTGGAATTTAAAATCCTGTGCATGCCCCTAACTGCTGTAGCTCACTGTCTGGATGTTTCTAACTGGCATACAAGTATGTCTGAGTGTCTGTGTTGGGCAGCTCTGGCTCAGAAACTCTGAACCCGGCAGCTTGCTTATTACATCACAGCCACACTTCAGCATCAGTTGACCGGAGTTACGCAAGCTACGGAAAAAACTTGCATAACTCCCATCCACTTCTCTGCTTCTCTTCTGCATGCCGTCTTCACTGCACAGCACCATTTGAGAAGGTGGTCTTAATATGTCGATTTCTGGATCGACTGAGCAGGTCGTCACTGATCGCTCAGTTAATCCAGAGAAATCGATCTGACAGCGGCGACTTTGCCGCCATCAGTGTAGCTGTAGCCTTAGTTCAAGTCAGATTGTTACCACACCCCTCTTCCAGCAAGATGGCTTGCACCCCCTTGGTCAGGGTGGACAGCCATTTTTAACACAGCTCTCAATACACCACTGATCATATACAGTGGCTGGAAGAAGTTAGCGGTTTCATTAACTCCATAAAAATATTGATGATTTCATGATTTTTTCCTTCTTGTGTGGATTCCTGAAATTGACAGTCTCTTGTTGGATTCATGAATTCACTGTCAGTTTCGTGAAATCAACTGGCAAGTTTTCAGGTTGATAAAAATTACTAAACATTTTGTTAAACCAGCAAATACAATTGGAGTTGATCTGATACTGGCCCTCCCACACTAGCCCTATTATTTGATAATAATTTAATGAAAAAACATTACATAGTTTTTTAAAAGGCTCACAACAGCACATATACAGATTAAGATACTGGTATTCTCTTTTAGTAATTAAATTTGTATTACAGAAGTTTTTCTGTAGGATACATTGTTGGGAGGAGGAAGAAAAAATTATATGGTTTGAACTTGGGTAGAGATGTAGAATTTCAGAATTTTTCCTTTTATTTGCATCCTCAGCTCCTCCTGTTTGACCTTTGAGGGTATTTTTGTGTGGAAAGGGTGATCCATTATGACCATGTTAAATTTCATTCCTCATCACTGTATTGGAAAAACTGTATTCTGCTAGTCTTGCTCATCTATTCAAGTCATCTCAAATCACATGCTACACCTCATTTGTACTGAGTACACACCCCTTCATCTAGCAAAGTTCAGCTATTCATAGCCTTTCCCTTTTCCAGATCACTGACAAATTAACCAAAATCTGCCTGCCTAGAACGTGGAACTGCATTATGTAACTCACGCCATCCCAAACTGTTAGTCATTCTTACCAGATATAATACCAAGAAGTTACCCCACCCTGTTTGAAAAATAGCTCCTATACATATCCGGTCAGTAACTCCGGCAAACAGTGATGCGTTAGGTAAAGCTAACACTCCTATTGGTTGCTAAAGGTTTGATTCCTTTGCATACTTCCAAAAGATACAAGAGGTGAAGCTGCACCTCTGATCTCAACCCCCAGAATTTAAAAACACTGCAATTATTATTATTATTACTCCATCTTATTATATGATGGATCAACTACAGAAGCACAGAAATGGGTAGAAATATAGGCAGATTAATTTCCTTTAGAAAATAGGTGACCAAATTTAAAAGGCACTCATCAACCTTTCCTTAGCTTTCTTCTTCTTCATTACACAAGAGAGGCAACGTGTAAAGAAATAAGCACAGCACTGAAAGCTAGGATCCTCTTAGCTGTAATCTCAGCTCTGATATTGACGAGTAGTGTGATTTTTGGCCTTTCACTTAATCTCTGCACCTTAACCTTCCCCATGTGTAAACTTAGAATTTTATTACCAGACCTACAACAAGAGGCTGTTGGAAGATATGAATAATTATTGTCTGTACAGTGTTTTGAACATGTAAAATGCTATGTAAATACAAAGTATGTTAGTTCTTTATCCAAATGATTAAGTAGACAGGGTAGCTAGTTTTGGATGCCATGCCTTCTTTTTGCTTGATTTTATGTAAACCTATGGTAATCTCATCTTCATTTATATGGAGGGCAATATTAGGTCAGCATTTGACATGAAATGTGGTTTTCACCATGCTTCCTTTTGCACCTCGGTAACCTTTTAAGTTCCAAAATACATTATGTGTGTTGACAATACAAAATTAGTCCACCTTAGGGAACACAGAAAGTTAGAGTAAGTCTGTAAGGGATCATAATTTCCATTTCTAATTCATTTTCTATTCTGCAGAATGTGGTATGAAGTTTAGTAGGTCTACAACTTTAGAGATTCTGAATTGACAAGGTGTTTTTAATATGATTATTAGTCTGAGCGTAAAGCTTTGTTTGCCTAGGTACTCGGTAAAGACTACATGTAACTAATGTAAATTTGCAAATGCATCATTGAAAATCCTTACAAAATGGACCTTAATCTGTATTAAAAAGGATTTGCATGATTAGAGAAGTATCTCAGCTGCTATGGGTTATTTGTAGATATGTAGTTTGATGTCACAAATTGCAAATGTTTTAACTAAGAGTTTGAGCGAAGTCACTTTAATTACTGCTAGACAGGACTGCATAGGGGATTCAGGAAAAACATATAAGAACTTCTGGTGCAAAATGTCTGTACACTTTGAGCTAAAGTTTATGGTTGAAAATCATGACAATTTATTAATTTTATTTGCTTTACCTTGTTTAATAATTCATGAAAATGAACAGTAAACATCACAAAATACATATTAAAGTACAATGGCATTGCTTATTAAATTCTGTTTAAATCCACCTCTATGGTTTTATTTTAAACATGTTTTGGTGACACCTTCTGGTAGAATGCAGCACTGCATTACTCCATTTGTGATACTAGTTCAAGAATGTACAGTTCAGTAAAGGGCTCTGAATCACGCGATAGGGTAGCTGAATTAAGAGAACAGTTAAGTTCCACAGACCTGTTAGGTCATCAGGTCCACTTTCCTGCATGATCAGGCTTTAGGGTCAAATTCAGATGTCATGTGCAAGCTGATATGACTTTGTGTTAGCACAAAGAAATTTGAGATCATCTACGTACAAATTTGTACGGTGGCAGATGGCCAGCTTCCCTCTAGTGGGTCTCACACTTTACCTCTCATAGTGGGCCAGAGAGTCGCCCGTCACCCCATCTCCCTGGGGAGGGGGGTAGGGACCCGGAACCGCCCGCTCCTCCGGGTCCCAGCCGCGGGGCCCTATGAGTAGCAGCTATGAGCTGCTGGCACTGTATTCACAGCTGCAGTCTTTTTCCCCTGGGCTACTTTTCCCCCCTCAGTCCTTCTGGCCTCTCGGCCCTGTTTCCTTGCTGCCCAAACTGGGCTCAGTACCTCTCTTGGGAGCGGAGCACCTTCTCCAGCTTATGCACTGTTTCTCTGGAGCAGTGGGCTTTTATCAGGCACTTGGCTGGGCCTTAATTGGCCTCAGCTGCTCCTAATTGCCCTCTACTGACCCTGGCTAGTCTGCAGGGAATAAAGCCCTGAGAATTCTGGGGCTTACATACCTCCCGTCCTGCCCTCGCCCCTTCCTTAGGACCTTAGCCAATTATTATGGTAAAAATAAAATGTAGTTAAGGGTAAAAATCCAATATAGGTAATTAGCATATATGATGATAAAAAAAATAATTAGGTGAAGGTTGTTTATGAAAGGGTATAAGTAGTTACCACTTAGACAAAGGGGGGCGCTCCATCAACACCTGACTCCATGGGAGGTGCTGCCGGTTGGACCAAAGGCCACTGACTCCCTGGCGGGGCCCCTGAAAAAAGCCGTTCCTGTATACAGCCTTCTGAGTGACTGCTTAGCTCTCCAGGCTTAGTGAGTATGATATATTGTAGTTGATTTTAGGCTTTGTATCTAACTAGTATATTCATAAAAAACCTTGCACATTAAACCTTATTGATCTGCAAATCAGGCGTATCGTGTCTCATTGGTATCCACACTGATCACAAAGTATCCAAAACCAACAACAGTACCCATTTAGTTAAATGGATTTAGCTTTTCACAAATGTCTTGTCATTTGAATGCTTTGATTGTCTTATCTCAATTTAAAAGTGGTTTATTTCTGTTCCTTAAACTTCTTCCTAATCAACTTAAGCTAAAACAAAACAAGTCTAGCTTTAGCAGAAATGAGTGGTCACATGGTATTTTGCTAACTGAATAACAACTGGTTTAAAAATCACCCCTACAGTTAAACTTGTGCAAGTGGGTGTCAACAAGCCCTCAGATTTACTGATACGTAAGGGAGTAAGGGCTTGTCTACAAGGACACTAGTGTGTGGCAAGCCAGGGTGTAAAACATCAAAGAGCATTACAGAACTTTTAGTGCATAGTAGCAGGGTTCATATGGCCAGTTAATGAGTGACAAGTTAGTGCACTGTAGGCTTATACCCTGGTGTCTGTGTAGACAAATCACCAGTGGGTATAATTTAAATCTCCTAGCTCTTCAGTGTGCATGTAATATCCACTTGACTCCCTTGCACCTATTTATCCACTCTACCCATGTGTAAAGGTGTTTCAGTCAATGTAAAAGGTCTTTTACCACTTTGCATATCACTTCTGAATTTGCTTATAATACCTTGGTAGAGGACATACCAGTTCTTAAATTGATACTGCACTTGATTCTAACTGAAGGGGATTGTTTTGTCCCCCCCCACCCTCTTCTGGGTAATCATTTATGCACATTTTAGTAATGCAGACCGTCAATTTGAATTTGGTATCAATCTCAATTACTTTTTGTTTAAATAAACTTGCTGTGTTTTGTCATTTGAATGCTTTGATTTTCCATTGAAATTGCAAGGCCATATTCTGCCTTCACTCCCCCCTTCTCATTCGTGCTCAGTAAATCTTTTTGGTTTGTATCATAGAAAGTTACTTGAATTACTTATATTAGGCCTCATTAGGGTACCTCATTAGGGTAATGCAAATCAACTGCATTACTGTTCTGCTATAATGTTTTTTAATGTAATGATAGAAGGGACTTGACATTTACTTCATGTCCCCTAATAAATCCAAAGAAAGCATCAGTCCTCTTAATTTACAGGATTCTATATGGTTTATTTTGAAGTATGACATTTTATGTCAGTCTGCCTTCTCCTATTGTTCAGGATAAAAGATTCAAGTTAGCACATGACTTGGTGAGAGACAGTAAAATGAAGTCAACACCCCACAGAAGTGGCTGCAAGTCATTAGAATGCAGGGGTATGTGGGCATGAGAGAGGCTGGCCAAAGTGGGATGACCTTATACTTCTGTAGCATTGAGAATTTGTTGTAATTCCATTGACTGAAGAGGACTACTGCTGACATAAAGGTATTATTCAATGTGAGTAAGGACGTCAGATTCTGGCCTTAGGTTGTATTCAAAGTCCCCGAAGCCCGCTTACAACATTTCTAGATACTATATGATTCAATGTTTAATGTTGTGGAATTCATATGGTCTATCCATTGTGAGTAGGAATGCCAGAATCTGGCTCATAACCTACAGGCCTAAATCTAGACTTGAGTGCAAAGTTCACAAGTGGCCAATGTGCCATTAAAAATACTGGGGATGAGACAACGCATCAAGCATAGTGGACATAGGCTAAGAAAGTTCCAAGTTTTACATATTCTGTTAGATCCTCCAGGAGAATGAACTACTTGGAGGAGTCTTACTTCTAATAATTGTTATTGATATTAAAGTATCCAGGCAATAGAAACGGTGTAGAATATGTTAGAAAGTAAAACCATATTTAAAAAACCTGGTTTCCTTCAGAGTGAAGCTAACAACACACCAATGCTATTTTTGCCTTCCACAGCAATTCTAGGAAACCTCTTATTCCCCAGCAGAAGTAATCAGTACCGTCAGAGCATACTAGAGGAATGGCATTCAGGAGAGACAAGTTATAGAGTTTACTGAGAAATTAAAGACACTCTTGGTAGAAATAAATAAAGTAGTCAGTCACACCTCAGAAATAGAACTGTACTGGTACAATCCAACTGAGGGTACCAATGATTAAAATCACTGAAGCTGCTGACAAGACTATCTGAGGGAAGGATACTTTGCTGTGGACCTGTCTACTGCAGAATAAAACCATGTCTTGTCTCTTTTAAAGTATAAAGCAAGACATATCTTTGTGCAAGCATTTCTTCAATGAAGTCAGCAACGTTTTGGCTGGCAGGACCTTGTCCCCCACAAAGTTATCCCACTCAACGTTCTAAAGACAATTTATCAAATAAAGCCCCATCAGGTTTGCAGCAGAAACCATGGATACAATTTTCAGAAGCAGCTAAGTAACTTGGAAGCCTAATTCCCATTTTCAAAATAGACTCAAGAGCTTATAGCTTATTGAAAGTCCACATGACTTTGGCTCCTAAGTACCTGAATTATTTTTGCAAATGGGAGTTGGATGCCTGCGTCATTTAGATGCTTTAAAAAGTTACACATATAGTCTTAATTGGATGGTGCTGACCCTTATGTTCTTGTAACTGATGCTTAAATACTATATCATACTGACTGACAGACATTTAGAAGTAATTATATTGGGTGGAGGACAATGAAAGAGACAAAGACAAACCAGGCAGAAAACAAAGCACACACCAAGGCACTAAATTAAGAGAACCATAATCTTATGTAAAGGTAAATGGAGCAACTGAAAAGCCAGACCTGTTACAGCTGTGTCATGGGCAGCCAGACCTGGTGTTCACAGTCACAAACCAGGATACTGGGAGATCAGAACCACAAGTCTGGAAAAAGGGCCAAGTTGGATACCAGGGCATCAGAGGCAGGAGACAAGCTGGAGGTTAGCAATCACAAATGAGAAGCCAGGAAATCAAGCTACGGGCACAGGAAACTAGGCACACAGTAGAGAGAAGGGTGGAGCCCACTTATTCAGACAGCTTCCTGTTCTGTAGCTAATTTAAGTAGAGACAGCCAGTCAATCAGCTGCTCTGGGATTCTGCCAATAGGATCTCAGGGGCAGAGTCTCATAATGGGGCTGGGCTTCCTAGCTCCTAAGTAAGCATTTCGCCAGATAGAGGGTTGGAGTGTGGTCACTCCCATAACCCCTGCAGATCCAGGTTTTGAGACCCCTTGGTTATGGCCAGAAAACAGATTTAAGTACCTGTAGATCTGGAATGGCTGTGCAAACTGGGAGGGGAAGTAATGTAACCATATAGAAATGAAACATTAGGGAAGATATGTGGAAAAGATTCCCCTCTAGGGAAGAAGACTAGAAGAATTTGGAAAAGGTGATGCTTTCAAACAATGGTGTTCAAGAATGAGAAGCTACAAATGAAAGTTGCAGGACAGTTTTCTTTTCTTGACCTAAGCCTGTGGAATCAGGCTAAGAAAAGTTTGTTCACTGGAAAAATATGGATAACTGGTTTCATTTCATCCTCTCAAAGAATTTAAGGTGATGTGCACCTGACAGATCCTATTTCAGATGCTGTTCGATAGACAAACTCATCTCTGACTTCACACCAAGCCACAGCTATGCTTCACTCAGGATTTGCACTAGTTTAACTCTGAGTAGAATTTGGCCCTCTGTCTCTAGGAAAAAGCGTAAAAGCAAAGCTCATACTATGTGTGTTCGTTAAAGGTCTCATGGAATTTTTTTGCAGCAATGGGTTTGTTCAGTCCAGGTGCGCTAGTCAAAATTTTAACTTGCATGTCTACATTTTGCCTAACAAAATATATCCCGGTATTTCAAATGAATATGCAATGCTTTCATTCTGAACTTCTGTTTAGTTTTACTATGTGTACTGTTGAACAGCTGCTTCATTCTGCCTCAGAGGTGGCTGCATTTTAGTGCTGGGTGAATTAATTCCTGTGTCTATATATTCAATGATGTACCTTGGGATGAATAGTCCTATGTAAATATACTGTTTTTAATTAATTGTTAAGCAATTTGTCTACTCCACCACCAACTTTCCCTGATGTATAGTCTGCAACCTTGCCAAGAAAAGTCATGAAATGGCCAATCCCTCCACCTGAAAGTCATTCTTTATAAACTCTTGTTTAAAGTGGAAACCGAACAGTTATTGTTTTATGGTTAATGAAATGCAGCTATATTATAACAACCTGTAGCAGATATACAAGACTTGGACATTCATGTTAACAGATGTTTGAGAAGGGAGTAATTTATTTATGAGCCAGCAGATGTTGCTCTGAATTTAGTTATATATTTATTTTTAAGTACATCTTCATCCCTCCTGAAAATATTTATTAGAAAAAGCGCTAAATTCATCCCTAATGTAAATCCACTGACGGGAATGGCATTACATCAGGGGTGAATTTGACCTAATGTGGTTAGTTTATATTTGTTTAAAAGCATGACTATGAATCCATGTTTCCCATCTTTCCCCTTTAACAACTATACCAAATAATAAAGTGGATTAGACTCAGTAGCTTTCTAAGTATGTACTGAACTTCTCCAGTTATTTGAGGATATGGTTTCATATGTTTAACTTTTACATTTGGATAAAAGGGATTATACTGTGAGTAATGTCTGACAACCACTGCGTATGTTTTATTTGCTTTGCACCATCTGTTGAATATGTTCAGGATCAAAACCAATAAAAAGAAAATTAAAAAAAAACAAGTCTCAACAACCTACAGAATTAAGAAGCTCGCCCCTTTACTTGAAGACAAAATGTTTCCATATCAAAAAGAGAAGACTGAAGGGGGGAGGAGAGGAGAACCCAGTACTGCTTAGATAGCAGATGCTGTTTGGACATTTGAAATGGCACTATTCCAATCACATACAATAATTTCATTAGTGATGCCAACAGAAAATATAGAATGTGAAAAGAAAACAAACAATGGATAATAAGAGGAAAAAATCAGTACATAACTGAACTGAGCTGAAATGGAATTTTTAAAAGGATGCCAAAAAGTACACTAGAGGGAGGGAGGTGGAGGCAGAGGAAAAGTTTTGCTAGTGAGGTAATAAGATAATAGAAAGAAATTGAAAAGTGCTGCTGTGCATGAGGCTGTTGTCTTGGACATGCTTTTACTCTCTTTAAACAAATCTTACATTTCCAAAGAATTTGGGTGGCCCTGGAGTCTCCTTCTTACTCTATGAACACTGACATATGGAGCACGTGTCTTTGGGGGTCTGTGTGGAAAATAACTCCACACAGACACACATGGAGCTTCTTGTTTATTGACAAGTTCAAGTTAATAACTTACAGTATTGCAGAGATTACTTTTTGTTTAAATTATTTCCTTCACAAGAGGACCAGCTCATTTAACGATTCCAGGGCCACAAAAATCACCACCACCTTTCTTGAATTTTTTTTATAAAGGAAAAAAGAAACTGCTAGCAGTTGTTCACCTTTGTGCCTTCTCCATAATGGTTTACTCTTTTATTATTTAATAATGTCTTTATGCTCATATTCAGTATAAATGTATTTGAGCAGCAATATCTCATTGTTGCTTGGGATCAGGGTACCCTAGGATCAATGGCAAAACTCCCACTCTAGCCCAGATTCAAGAGAATTTAGGCACATGTTTAAGTGCTTTCCTGAACTGGAATAGAACTCAAATGAGAGAGGAAACATTTCAGTGCTACCCATATTTTAGGGGCACCAGACTGTTGGACACTTCTGTGCCATCCAAAAATCAGTGTATGTATCATAGTGAAGATTCTTTTATTTAAAAACCACAACAGTATAGCAACTTGATGCTCCTAGGCCTATTTACACGCTATCACTTCTGCATCAAACATCTGATTGGAAAGAGAAAGAGGAAATAGGGGAGAAAAATAATGAGGGGATGAAAAGGTGTCTGAACAGCTCAAGAACAGTCCAAAATTGGAGATTCTTACCTGAAATGGACTTCTAATCTTTAACGTTCTCCCATCACTCAAAGTTTATATGTTTTAAATTATATATGATAATTATTTTCACTTGCATTCAAACAGGATTGCTTGGAACATCTGCCATAGCTGGATTCATAGCTGAGCATTGTCGTAATATATACATATCATCAACATTCAAGCTGATTTTCCTGGAAGTATTTCTCTAAAGATATCTCAGAAAATAATGTCCTGGTCTACACTGCCGGTGAAATTCGGCGGCAGTTGATAGGAGATACGCAAGCTGCATAGAGTAGCTTGCGTATCTCCCGTCGACTTCCTAACTTCTACATAGCGTGGTATCCCCACTATGCTGTGCCGATGGGAAATGCCCTCCTGCTGAGACAGCGTTAATCTTGTTGCGGGGATGGATTAATGCCACTGACTTCTGAATCGATTAAGTGGGTCTCCATTGCCGCTCAGTCGATCCCGCAGAATTGATCCAGTGGTGCCGACTGTGCTGCCGTGAATGTAGACATACCCAGAATACCTGCTCTAGTTGTCACTGAACCGTTTGCTATTCTTTCCCAAAGCAACTATCAGTTCCATTCAGTAAAAAAGAACATCTGGCTAAAAGGGGAACGTATAATTCTCTAATTAGGAAGAATTATCGGTGGTGTTAATTCACTTGTGGGTAGATTTCTTGGCAAACTTGATGGCTTGCACTGCTTCTGCACTGCCATGCCATGTTTAATTACCAGCCTGTTTCTCCTTAATGGGTAATCAAGTGCAAAGGGGGTTAAAACAATTTAACACCCCACCCCCCAATATTAAAAAATAAACAAACAACCACAGATTGTGAAAGATGTGGTGGGACCTACTCCCTTTAAAAATAAAAAAAGTGTTCTTGAAATTGAGTTCGGTATCTCCTACCTGCTACTCCTGGAGCAAATCTGTTTCCTGTATTTACATTCATTTAGCAACAACATAACAAATACCCTGTCATATCTAAACCAAAGAGCAGATTTTGCACCGATAGCCTAAAGTGTCTGTATGATCCAGAAAAATCCCTCCTTGTATTTAAATTTAAAAACATAAAAAAAAAAAACCCAAAACAATATTTGATTGTTCTAGCAATTGGCTGGGCGAATCCTAAGTGGAGGTCTCATTAAAAAAGTCATTTATTGTACTTTGGGTGATTGCCTACAGTTTGTTAGGTTTCAGTCTTGATTTTTGAAAAGAGCATGCATGTCATATTGATAGTGAGCAGCTGTTTGGTGAACACAAGTTGGAAAGGTTAAAAATGCTGGGCCTGATTCTGCTGTCAGGCTGTGTGAGAGAAGAGGAAAAGGGATAAGAATATTTAAAAAATAAAGTGTTATATTCTTTCATCCGCTGCTTAATATGTCAGTTCTATTTTTATTGCAAGCTTTTTGGGACAGGAACTTTTGTTATTTTATCGATGTGACCTTGCACATTTTGGGTGCTGAATAAACATAGCTACTTTTGTTTAAATTAGCATTAAGGGAACTAGCTTCAGTTGAGTCATTTCTGATTAGAGCTGACCAACAAATATTTGTCTAAAGGTTTGATTTATATCAGTGTGAGAGCAGGATTGGGGTCACTGAGTAAAATTAAGTTATTGGTGCAGAAAGAGCTACCACCCTGGAACAGTTCAAACTAAAAGCAGAGAAAGGAGAATTTCTCACTTAATCATAATAGGAGTGAGTGCTAATTATTTGTTATAGAAAAAGTCAGTCAGAGGATTTCCATTAATGAAGACATGACCTTTTTCCAACATGACTTAGAATAAGCATATGCTATAGCTATAAAAGAAGCTGATCAATTCTAATTTACCAAAGCATCTCTAACATGGGCTTTGGAAAGATTGTCCAACACATTTGCTACTCACACAAAATTGATTCATTACAAGAATGTTACTCAGGCTGTAGTGTGGCCGACAGAATTAGCTTTAGTTTCACTGTCATTCATACTCTCAACCTCACCATGCATATAGCAATTTAATCCTTTAATGGGTCAAAGTAGAATCTTGAGAGGCTGCGTGGTCCAGTGGACAAGTCAATCTGCTGAGGCTTAGGACATCTGAATTCTCTTCTGGAATCAGCACCTCACCTACAGTGTGCCACTGGACAAGTCACATCAACATTCCCTTTCCATCATTTGTCTTCTCTATTTATACTGTAGGCCCTATAGCTCAGGGACTATCTCTTACCATGCGTTTGTACAGTGCACAATCTCAGTTGGGGCCTCTAAGTTACTGCAGTACAAATAAAAACACAAATAAGTCTCATGTCATATAATGTTATTATAAATAGAGGAACAAACAACAAGAGTCTGTGCTGCCTAGTGGGCAGGGCACTGGATTCTGAACAGACCTGGGTTCTGTTCCTGGCTCGGAACTGGTTTGCTGGGTGACCTTGGGCAAGTCATGTCCCCTAACTGTGCCTCAGTTTCTGCACCTGTAACAGTGAGATAATGATACTGACTTCCTTTGTGAAGTCCTTTGAAGGCTACATGACAGTTAAGTATTACTGGCAGATTTATGTATTGTTATGGTTAACATTACACAAATTTTCTAAATATTGCATAAATAGAACTTAATTCGATTTTAAATGGTCAGCCACGTTGGTCCTTGTGGATATTGCCTACATGTCCAAGAAGAAGGCAAATGCAAAGATCTATAGGATTTATAATGAAAACCAACACATTCCTTAGAAGCTACCTCTCTCTGCAGAAAACCGCACCTAGGTTTTCCATTTTCTGGCCAGCTATAAATTCTGCATAGAACAACTTTGAAATTAATGGGGCTTTGTATAGGCATAGAATTTGAACACTCAAATCCTGTCCAAGGGAGCTTACCATCTGCAAGGCAGCTATTGATAAAAGAAAATGCAGAGATAACATTAAGATGGAATGCTGGAGGAAAAAGAAATCTATATTTATAGAATACATGATGGAGTGAAGGGGCCGTAAGGTTTTATCTTGAGTTAGTTGGAATTTCAGAAAGAGAAAGTTTGTCCAAAAACGTCAAAATATTTGAAAAACTGCTCTTTAGGAAATGCATGATAAAGAATTTATAATAGTTTGTCAAAAATGCAACATAATTGAAATGGTTATTGATTTTTTTATTTTTCAAAGCTTCTAAATGCAAAAAAAAAAAAAAATTGGTAGTGACTTCTACAGTGGTTTTTGGGGGAAAAAATTGAAACACCACCATCAAGAGAGGTCTGTTTAGAACCCTGTTGAAAGGAAACAATTTCAAAAGTTTTCACAACATTTTCTTTCCCCCCTTATTGTGGGGTAGATACATGCAATAAACTGGCAGGCCAAGAAAGATGGGGGAAAAGGGGTTATGGTGCAAGTGGCAAGAGTTCCTCAGGCTGTCCCTTGTCCTCAAGGAAACAGGGCTCAGTCTCCAGGGTCAATACAACTGCACTAATCTTCAAGGTTGGGCGACCTCGCAGTCAGTGTCTATGCAAGTTGCCCTTGTGTTCAGGGCTGCGTGGCCCAGTGGCCTGAGTCTATGCAGTAGAGCCCATTCCTTTGGGTGGTGGCTGCACCAGTGGTGGGTGCAGTATGGGTAGTGGCACCTGGGCCCACCCTACTCTACCAAGTCCTGACGTAAGGCCCTGAGGAACCGATACTCCTGCGTTCAGGCTCAATCTCTCACTGCAACAGTTCTGTTCCCTGAGTCTTCCTACCTTTACTTCCAGTGTCAGTGGTCTCCTGGCATTAGCGGTGTCTTCGCTGTCATCCTCGCTGGACGACTGGCTATCTGTGGAGGCCTCAGCATGGCTGGCCTCTGCAGGGTGGGGCTCCTGTAGCTCCCAGACAGGAGCCTTCAACACACATCTGCTCTCCTCCTCAGTTAGCCCAGACTGAGCTGAGCTGCTCCCTTTTATATCCAGCTGAAGCATGCCCAGCAAGGGCAAAGGAGTGTGGCCTCTTCAGCCAACAGTTAACATGCTCCAGGTCGGTGCAAGATAGATTCATCCCTCCTCTTTCCATTCCCAACCAGCTCCTCTTTCCATTCCAACATGGAATGGCCATGCCACTCCTGAGTGGCAGATCTCAGATGAACACCATTAGAACCTTAAATACGCCACCTGTGGGTTCTGGACATCATAGATAAACACTTCTGTAACATCTATATTAAGGAAGTGTTAGCATTCTCAAGAAATTGACTTTAAAAAAAAACAAAAAAAAACCCTCTACTAGTAAAGCTAGATGCCTTTGTTGACACTTGAGTTAGCCCAACTATGGCAGGAGTATCTGAAAATATATTTACATTATTTGTTTGTTTATTTTGAATTTTTTGTTAAAATTCAAGCTTTCCAATGAACTCTAGCTACCGTGACTCCAGCTTTACAGAGCTGAGAGTGAGCCAGAAACAAACCTCTAAAAACTATACAATATAACCTTTCTATACCTGAGTGCATCACTGTTTTAGAATCCATTATCTTGAGTCTGTCCAGGACTAAATGTAAATGTTGAGTCCCACTGGGGATCTCGCCTTATTAAATCTTCCATTTCAAATACTGCAAGCTGCAATGTATTACTGGACCTTACATTAGGACACGGGTATAGGATCAAGTTGTGCTGATACTGGGCCAGGGCGATCAAAAGTGGCAGCTGTTTGAAGATGCTCACGGATTTGGATAACTTACAAGGAAGACAGATTTGTGGGTGGTGGGCAAGATGAGGTGGTCAGTGGTGCAAGATAACTAAACTTATCACACGGCTCTCACCTCTGCATTCATATGTCTATGCAGTGGTGAAGACATTTCATCATTCTGCATCACACAATCTCAAGGAAGGAATGAACACCAAACAAGCACCTTTTTAAACACGTTCTGCAATGACAAGTTATTGGCATGCTATGTTACTCTCATATTGTATTTTGGTTCATCTGGACTAGGGGAAAAAAAGGCTTATGTTTCTAATTACTGTAGGTATTTTTAGGTTGATTTATTACAGAATGATTATACATTTAAAAAAAAAAAAAAAAGCTATCCCAGCCATTTCAACATTCCTTAAACCGAGAAGGTGCTCTCATGCCTTCATAAAAAGAAACAGCTGGCCTTACAGGAAGCAGATAGAGGAATCTTCCACATGGCATCAAATAAAAGCAATTAGGCACTCTAGTGTTTACTGAAAAATGATCAGCAGGGTGACTCATTTCATTAGGCTTCACTTTTCTCATGCTCAAATGTCTTTTGACACTATGAGCTCAAATCCCAGTTGAGACTTTAGTCACATGGGGAGATGTTTAAGAGTCCTCAGGGTGAGTTACCACACAAAACTCTGTATTTCAGAAATTTGTCCTTTTGACGATTAAGACAGCTTGAAAAGGAGGGAGGAAGAAGAGACTTTCCCAATTTTGTATTCTGTTGATTCTAATATCCCCAGATAGCACCAGTAAGTACATCCTCTATTGGATCATTATGGTAGTTGAGGGAATAGCATCCTCCTGAGACATATAAGTATACTTAGCATAAATTTGCTCTAAAAAAATCTTCAAAAGAGCAAGATGCCTATTGTACGTGAACCCTATTGTTGAACCACAGTCTTTTCTGGTTTTTCCAGTTTCTTTCACATGTTAGTAACAAATAAGTGTTATACTTTTATTCATGTAATTTTATAGACTTCAGTGGGAGCAAAGGGTGCTCAACGCTACAACTGGTTGTGGATTTTTCAACAATTTTTTTCCCCCACCAATCATAAATGTTGATACATCAAAACCGAAGCTCTGAATTGGAAAGGGCTAGGATTTTTTTTTAGTCAGGGAAATTTGAAAAATTGGAAAAAGGCTGTTTTTACATTTTCAAAACAAAAAGTTTGATTGAAATTTGACTTCATCTATACTACAAGAGTTCAAGTGTGTGTGTGGGGGGGAGATCAAAACTGAAAATGTTCAGATTAACCTGAACTAATATTCTTTTGGTTGGCCAGTCAGCCAAAAAATAACAGACAACAAAAACAAAAAGTAAACATTGACTTTTTGTCTTGATTCAGGACAGTAAAAAAATCTGAGAACTAGAAAATTCTCACAAGATTGCAAAGGTGTTTTTCACCCATTCCTACTCAGCACCTCTTATTTATTCAGGTGCCTACATATGGATTTGGGTGCATAACTTTTGGTACAAGTTCAAACAGGTAGGCTCTAAAGAATAATTTCTTTCCTTTGTGGTGATGTCTTCTTCTGACTGCTCCTGCCATTCCTATTTCAACTGTTAGCTATGCAAAGCATGCTCATTCTCCTCTCTCTAATCCAGTGTTTCTTAACCTGGCGGTTTAGAGGGGTCGCAAGTGCAGATCTGGTATTGGGGTGGCAAGAAAGGCAATTGCCTGGAGCCACAGGGGCGCCATGAAACTAAGTTACATGCCTCAGCCCCGTGCGGGTGGGACTCAGGCTTCAGGGGTACAGTAGTTTGGAAAGGTTAAGAACCACTGCTCTAATCTCTCCCTATAACCTTTATTGCTTTGGTCTGTGCACCTTCCCTATTCTTGTCCTAAATTAGTTTCTACATAAAACATTTGAATTTATATAATTCACTCACAAATATTCACACTTCTATTTACTTTAATCCCCATTCTTCCTTTCCCCACCCCACGTTTGTGCTTTATATTTGTCTAAGCTAGGGCTTGATATTGCCCACATCTTCTCCCGAGCATGGAACTTACCACCACAAGTAGACCTAATGGAATCAAATTGCCAATGAGACATTATTATAAGTAATACATAACAAGAAACAGGGATCACCCATTAAAATTAATAGGCAGCAGGTTTAAAAACAAACAAAAGAAAATACTTCTTCACACAACACACAGTTAACCTCTGGAACTCTTTGCCAGGGGATGTTGTGAAGGCCAAAAGTATAACTAGGATCAAAAAGGAAATAGATAAGTTCATGAAGAATAGGTCAATCAACAGCTATTAGCCAAGAGGGCCAAGGATGCAACCACATGCTCTGGGTGCCCCTAAACCTCTGACTGCCGGAAGCTGGGACTGGATGATGGAATGGATCACTTGATAATTGCCCTGCTCTGTTCATGGCATTTGATGCATCTGACACTGGCCACTGTCAGAAGACAGGTGTGACACCATGTACACTCTTATAGTGTGATTTGTGTATCATTCATGTTCACCCTTGCAGTGTAACTGTGTATTGTCTCATGCAAAGTACATCATGTCAGATGTTTTTGGAATTCTCATGACATACTGAACATTATTGTTATGGTAGTATGTTTCCTGCAATGTGATACATACATAGTTATGAAACTCTGCTGTGTAATATTCCCAAATGTGTGTCTCACATGGCTTGAATAGATCCAGGCAAACACCAGCAAAGTGAGGATTCATGCCTCTTAGAGGCATGCATACAGGAACAATGGACTGGCCTGAGCACCTGATAAGGCAACGTTTATTTGACTCAAGCGAAGGAAATCATGCCCATTGCTGGACATGGCCAATCACCTGACCCCAGGGGGTGATGAGAAAAGTTGTTGAAGACAGAGGCATTTTTATCTCTGGGGCTCACTTTTCTTTGAAGCCACAACAAGCAACTGACAGACTGCCTATGGGGGTCGGGGGTGAGGCAGGGCCCTGGTTGAAGGAGTCAGCCAGCCTGAGTGGTAAGATAAAACCAAATACTGAAAGACCACTGAATGTTGAGTTTAGTTGAGAATCTGATTTGTCTTTTAATTAATTGTGATCAAACCTTGATTGGTTTCTAATCTTGCTGTAATCAGTAAACTTGATTGTTTTATCTAAAGCAGTGCATGTGGATTGAGTGTGTGTAGAGACTTCACCTGGAGTGACAGAGCTGGTGCATTTCAATTTCTTTGATAAATTGACGGACTAATATAATGAGCTTGCAGGGTGCAGTATACAGCATTAAACTCTGTAAGACGCCAGTTTCCTGGGTTGCATCTGGACTGGGAGTGTTTGCTGGGGGCCAATCCCATGAGTGGCTGGCCAGAAGCACTTCTTCACTAGGTCAAGGACTGATTACTCGCAGGAGGCTAGGCGTGGGCTGATCCAGGGAGTGGGTGGTTCATGCGGAGTAAGTCACAGCCCAGGAGTGAAGGATCGGGGTAACACAGCTACACACCAGTCCGGATTGCAGGAGGGAATCTCACAACAGCATACTGGGCTATATGAACCATTGGTCTTATCCAGTATGCTTAAGACTATCCATTCTGTTTGATTTATAGATGGGTATATGAGATAAAATGTCTTTACTGTAATACAGGGCTATATGGTATATATGGCATATATGTCCAAGGAATATAAGGGAGTAAAATAATAAATAATAATGCGCGATCATGGTTGTTTTTTATAAAGTGACATAAAAGTGACAAATCAAGGTGAGATGCATGATGACTGAGTTGCCAATCAATGAAAGTTTTATTTTTGAATGTCAATTCATTCATGAATTATGGCTTTCAATCCACATGGATTTTATGACACTGCTTTTATTAAAAAATACCATCTCCCTGTGCAAAATTATTCCTAATTCTTGAGTAATGAAAAATATGTACAGCCAGCAGGCCTCCGATATTTGAAAGTGAAAATTGATATCCAGATATTAGAACATCAAAGTTCTGTTAATCCTTTTAGAAAGCTGTTTGATTTTAGTGCCAGAATGGTCACTTTGTTTAATAATGACTTTTTTTTTTTTTTTGGCAACAGGTTCCAATGAGTAATAAAGTTAGGTTAGCTGATCCCTCCCCCACATTTCCCACTGAACCTTGTCAATATTTCTTTTAGCTTTAGGATGTAACGAATTAACGCCTATCAGTTTATTCAATGCATTCTTTTTGGTTTATCACTTTACAATGTGTCTTATAAGGAAAGCTGCTTAAATGCACAGAGAGGAACAGTTCTAGGGGAACACATATTGGGACCCAATCCTGCACACTTCTCTGTTGCAAGTAATCATTATTCAAGTAAGTTGTCCTGTTGACTTCTGCGCAACTATTCGTGTGAGTGAAAGACTACTTGCACAAGGAAGGGTTGCAAGACATGACTCATGTTCAGTAAGCTTGCCTTTGCTATTAAAAATAGCTGGCAAGAAAACCAATTTAACAGACTTAAGGAAAGTATTAAAAAATAAATTAAATGTAAAAGTCATTTTAACTGAAAAATATTTATGGTACTTGAGTTTGATTTGTGGTTACTTTGCTACTCCATGTTTGCCTTTTCTTTCTTTCTTTCTTTCTTTCTCAGTCTCCTGAACTGTATTTTAAAAACTCCAAAGCATTTTGGAAGCAGTTAGAAGTACCAATTTAGGTTGCCAGTATCTATTCTGCTATATTTCTTACCATTGTCTCTTTGCTACTTGTCAGAAAGTCAGTTTTTAAAAATGTTTGGGAAGCAGGAAGGATCAATGTGGATTACCCTTCTCTCCAGGCTTCAATCTCAGTGTGTGATTATCTTCTGAGTCCTTAGAAGGGCTGGTCAGGAGGCTCAGTTTACACTCGCATTTGTTTGTCCAGTTCTGGTTTTGTGAATTTATCATTTTATGAGAAGTGCTGGATTGAGAGTGATAGAAAGTGCATGCTGCCGTTTGTCCAACTAATAGCTGCAATATAGGCAGTAGCCATGCAAGCAGCCCCTTGCATGGATTTGCTAATGTCCATGGATTTGCTAATGGCTCAGCCTTGACCTGGAGGAACTACCTCTAGAGCTAAGAGGATACGTGCATCTCTATGTTCATTCAGTCAATTATCTCATTATACTGTTGACAAGGGTACCAACTGATGTCAAGTGAGGTTTTTGTAATGTGCCTGTGACCACGAGGATCTGGACTGACACCACCAGCTCAGATCACATACACCACCAAAAAAAGAGCTTTAAGCTAGTAGCCACCAGCCTGGCTAGAGTTATACTGGCATTGTGTAGCTGAAATGCTCTGTATCTTATGACCTGTCTCTGGCGCTATCCAGTTGACAATCCAAATTGAAATTACAGCATTTTTTAATGACAAAGCCACCACCAACAAAAGCCTGGGATTGCCATACAAACCTCAAAGTAAAATTGGTTAGGCCCAATTCATTATTATTTTTATTGTCTTTATAACAATAGTGCCTTAATGCCACCAAACAAGAATGCCCATTGTGCTAGGTGCTGTACACATACATAGAGACTGCCTTCTCAAGATTACCTTATACTTCAGCCCTGCACTCACTTGGTTTGCAAAAGTGATTCTTAACTTTTAAAATCACTCATCTTCAGATTATCATTGAAAAGCACACCAGGTGACTCCTTGCCCAATGTCAGATTTAGGAGTTTTTACTAGCCCTTTATGTAGATACAAGTGATTGAAAATTGCTTCGTAAGAAAAATTAAAATGTAATTGCCTTCCCTGTTTTGAAATCTTCAGTGCAAGACAACAGCCCATCTAATCAGGAAAAATGTTTCATCTGTTATTCATTTAAATGCCTATACAATGACAAAGTTGACAAGATAAAGGCAGGCTTACAGGAATTTTGAACCAAGAAGAGAGGAGTTGTATTTAAAAACACTCATTAAAAAGACATGTTGTTAATATATACTGTATACCTCTTTCTTGGCATGTAATATGGCATTTGTGGAAAAGACAAGAAGGGAGAAAAGGAAAGACTCCTGTTGATAAGCCAAAATTCAGAGTCTTTTATCTATCCTAGGTCAAACTCACGTTGTGCTTCCTCAGAACGGGATTGTAAAAATCTGCAAGACACAAATGAGTCTAAAATGGGAACAAGCTACAAAACAGGCCAAATTCATCTCGCCTTACCCAAGCAAGTAGACACTCTGAAGTCAAAATAAGTAAGCATTGAAATGAAACAATGATCTCCAACTTTAGCACAAGAACCAAAAGAAAAAGCGAAGGGTAAAAATAGTGCAAAGGCAAATTTCAAACAAGGTTTGGCGTTTGTAACAGCACGGGGTAGTTGATGGGGCATAAGTGCAAAGGGACTATCTTGCACTGATACAGCCCATAACAACCAAAGAACTTTTACAAACAAACCATAGTATAGGCATGAATCATTGACTTCCACTGAGGTGCAGCCAGCTCAGGGGAGTAACATGGTAGCTATTAATAGTATGGAGCAGCCATCCATGTAGTTTGATTGCTATATATGGGGGGCAGGGGCAATATGTGTACATGCATATGCGCACATGCGCTCAGCCAGTTCTCCTGGCTCACTGGCTTCCCCCCATCCGCCTCAAATGGTACCTGTGCTGCTGGTGCTGGGAGGAGTGGGAGGGATGAGCCATCTTAACAGGGAAGGCCCAGTCACTGCTGCAGCAACCTGAGCATGGGAGCTGCGGCCATTCTGGCACCAGTTGCTGCAGCTATGCCAGTGCTGTGGTGCTGCCCGGTGCTGCAGTGGCTACTTCCTGCCTCATTCCCTCCACCCGTCTCTCCCCCACACTCCCCTGCCCTTATCCCCCTTCCCTTCCCCACAGCCTCTTCCCCCACCCCACCCTCCTTGCCCTGCCACCCTGCGGGCACTCACCATTATACAGCAAACAGGATGGTGGCCATAAAGGGCTCCCAGCACAAATAGAAGAGGACGACAACGGGCACTGGGATGCACAAGACAGCGTCCCAGAGCAGTCACCCTCTCCTGGACTGAGCGAGCCGGAAACGTGCCAAGGGGGAAGGGAGGCTCCGTGTGGGAAGGACAAAGCTCCCCCCTCTCCTCAGGCCAAGAAGAGCAAACCCTGCTTGGCACTCTGAGAAATTGGGAGCAGTGTGGCACATGACCCTACATGCCCCCTCCCCCCAGCTCACGTCTGTTTGGGGGCAATGTCTCCCTGCCAAAACTATACCCTGAGAACAGCAGTTAAAGAGAGGAAGTAATACTGCACCCAGAGGAAACAGGTGGAATGCAATTACTAATAGATATTTACTAATGACTCAGACTCTCAGACTTTAAGGCCAGAAGGGACCATCGTGATCATCTAGTCTTACCTCCTGCACGCTGCAGGCCATAGACCCTTGTGCACCCACTCCTGCAGAAGACCTATAACCTCTGGCGGAGTTAGTGAAGTCCCCAAATCATGATTTAAAAGACTTCAAGTTACAGAGAATCCACCATTTACACTAGCTCAAACCTGCAGGTGACCCATGCCCCATGCTGCAGAGGAAGGTGAAAGTCCCCTTCCCCCCAAGGTCCTTGCCAATCTAACCTGAAGGAAAATTCCTTCCTGACCCCAGAGACTGATAGGGGGCAGTGTGCTGTGAAAGAAGCAGAGCTCTGATTAGAGGTTGCAGCTGCCCTGATTAGGAGGGTCTGTAAAGGCAACCAAGCAGTCGACCAGTGGCACAGGAGTCAGAAAACAGAGCCGAAAACAGGGGAGTTGGAGTGGGAGCTTGTAAGGTGTGGTATTTGGGTTTGTGTTTTGGGGATTCTTGGTTTCTTCTTTTCACTGACAGGAGCTTAGGTTATGACAGTTCCAGAGGCAGCAGTGGTACTGACCAAGGAAGGGGGAGACAATGAAGATCATTGGATGTAGAAGCTGTAGGATGTACATTATCCTGGAGCAGGTACCCGAAAAGAGCTTACTTTGTATGAAGTGCCACTCGATAGAGCTGATGAAAGAGAAGATCTGAGGTCTGGAGATGCAAGTGGAAACCATGAGTATTGAAGGGAATTGGAGCCAATGATGGAGAGAAGGCAAAAGGAGGCTGAAGGGAAAAGTCAAGCCTCACAGATGCAAGCTGGATTGGAGAACTGGGACAGAAGACGGCTGGGTGAGGAAAGGGCCCTGCTGAAGCATGTGATTACATGATCCAGGCAGAGGAAAATTTCTTCTTCACTAGCTGGTCTTGATTTCAGGAACAGGTTTGCTGCATTGGAAAGTGAAGGGGCATAGCAGGCAGTAACAGAAAGTGGGAGGACAAGGAAGAAAAGAAAGCCTAGTCATGTACGAAGAGAAGAGTCAGTGGAGATAGCCAGGGTTTGGAAGATACAGGATGACTTGCCGGAAATTGAAAAGGAGAATAAAAGACAAGAGGACTTGCAGCCAGATATTAAAGGAGGAAGGCTGGAGAATCACACCATGACCAAGAAAAAGCAGGTCTATGTGATTGGTGGCGCCCTACTAAGTAAAACACACAGGCCTGTCACCAGAGCTGCTTTGGAGAATAGAAGGGTGTGCTGTCTGCGAGGAGCAAAGATTCAGGATGTGGACCTGAGGCTGAAGAGGATCCTAATGGGAGCAGAAAAGAATCCACTGATTGTCCTTTACGTCGGAACAAATGATATTGCTAGATTCTTACTGGTATGTGTCAGGGGAGATTATGCCTGGCTGGGAAAGATGCTTAAAGAAATGGAGGCTCAGGTGATCTTCAGTTGGATTCTACCTGTCCCTAGAGGAGGAGAACGCAGAACAGACAAGACTATGATGGTTAACGGATGGCTCAGGAAATGGTGCTTTAAGGAGGGATTTGGGATGTTTGACCCCTGGGAAGCATTCATGGACAGAGAACTGTTCTTGCATGAGATGGATTCCACATGAGTAGGGAAGGAAACAAACTTCTGGGATGGAGATTAAAGCAACTGATTTAAAAGAGTTTTAAACTAAGAAGTCAGGGGAGATGGTTGGGAGACGCTAATGTAATCTTCCTGCCTGATTCTAATGTTGACTGGGAGGAAAAATCAAGAAAGAGGAAAAAAGGAACAGCAGTGGGTAGGAGAATGGACAATAAGAGGAAAGACAGTGCTAGTGCCAATGAAACTAACAGTCAGGTAGTCGATACTGGCAGTAGAATGATTGGATGAGGAATCTGGGCGAAGTCAAGCAGAAACAACTGAAATGTCTGTATATCAGTGCAAAGAGACTTGTTAACAAAATGGAGGAATTAGAACTATCGGTACAGGAAGTGAAACCAGATATTACAGGGATAATAAACATGGTGGAATAGTAGTCATGACTGGAGTACAGGTATTGAAGGGTATTGATAGAGACATCTTTAACGTTTTTAACGAAATAAATACTACTGGGAATTGTGTGATTATGGGAGACTAAGTTCCCAGATATAGATCGAAGGACAAATACTAATAATAATAGTAGGACACAGATTTTCCTGGGTGTGATAGCTGATTTCTTCCTTAATAGTCACCAAACCAATGAAAGATGATGCCATTTTAGATTAGGTATTGGTGAGTAGTGAATACCTCATAGAAGAACTGGTTGTAGCGGTCAACCATGGTTCGAGTGATCATGAGCTAATTCCATTTAAACTAAATGTAAAGACAAACAAAAATAGATCTGCAACAAGGGTCCTTGATTTCAAAATAGCAAACTTAAAAAATTAAGCCTATTAGTTAGGGAAGTGGATTGGACTGATGAACTCAAGGATCCGACTGTGGAGGAGGCTTGGAATTGGTTTCTGCAACTTTGACTTAAAAGTATCTGAAGCCTGCATCCCAAGCAAGAGGAAAACATTCATAGGGAAGGGCTGCAGACCAAGCACCTCAAATGTCTTTATTAAGAGAAAGGAAAAAGCCTGCCAGGAATGGAAGATGGAAGGGCTCAGCAAGGAAAGCTACCTCTTGGACGTCAGAAAGTGTAGGGAAAAAGTCAGAACTGCCAAAAGCCAAGCAGGGTAGGACTTTGCAAAAGTGATTAAAACCAATAGCAAAAATGTTCTACAGCCATATAAATAAAAGGAAAATAAGGAAAGCATTTGGACCACTAAACACTTCAGATGGGTGGAGGTTGAAAATAATCTAGGTATGGCCTAAAATCTAAACAAATTCTTTGCCTCAGTGTTTAATAAGGGTAATGAGGAGTTTAAGTATAGTGGCAGGGTGGCTAAGGGAAACAAGGATATGGAAGTGGAATTTACACAGCCAAGGTAGCAGTCCAACTCTAATAATTTAATGGGACTAAATTGGGAGGTCCAGATAATCTCCACCCAAGAATGTTAAAGGAATTGGCACATGAAATTGCAAACCCAATAGCAAGGATTTTTAATGAATTTGTACACTCAGGGGTTGTAGCCTATGACTGGAGAATTGCTTACATAGGTACCCATTTTTAAAAAAGGGATCCAGGAAACTACAGGCCTGTTAGTTTGACCTCAATTGTATGCAAAGTCTTGGAACAAATTTTGAAAGAGAAAGTAGTTAAGGACATAGAGGTGAACGTAAGTGGGATAAAATACAACATGGTTTTACAAAAGATAGATTGTGCCAGACCAACTTGATCTCTTTGTGAAGATAATTTATTTTTTTAGACAAAGGACATGCAGTAGATCTAATCTACCCGGATTTCAGTAAGGTATTTGATATAGTTTACACATGGGAAATTATTAGTTAAATTGGAGACGATGGGGATTAATATGAGAATTGAAAGGTGGATAAGCAATGGGCTGAAGGGGAGATTACAGCGGGTTACATTGAAAGGTGAACTGTCTGGCTGGATGAAGGTTAATAGTAGAGCTCCCCAGGGATCAGTGTTGGGACCTACTTATTTAACATTTTTATTAATGACCATAGCACAAAAAGTGGGAGTGTGTATAATCAAATTGAATTTAATCAAACAAAGTTGGCAGGGATTGCCAATATAGAGGAGGACTGGAATATCATACAAGATTTAGATAACCTTGAAAACTGGAGTAATAGAAATGAGATGAAATTTAATTGTGCAAAGTTATGCACTTAAGGACTAACAAGAATTTTTGCTATAAATTGAAGATGTCAGTTGGACACAACAGAGAAGGAAAAAGACTTGAGTGCATCAGTTGATCACTGGGTGACTATGAGCTGCCAATTTGATGTGACTATGAAAAAGGCTAATGCAGTCCTAAAATGCATCAGGCGAGGTATGTCCAGTAGACAAGGAAGTGTTAGTACCATTATCCAAGGCACTGGTGAGACCTCATCTGGAATACTGTGTGCAGTTCTGGTCTCCTATATTTAAGAAAGATGAATGCAAACTGGAACAAGTGCAGAGAAGGGCTGCTAAGATGATGAGGGGAATGGAAAAAAACCCTTTTATGAGAGGAGACTCAAAGAGCTTGTTTGTTTAGCCTAACCAAACAAAGACTGAAGGGGAGATATGATTGCCCTCTATAAATACATTAGAGGGATAAATACCAGAGTGGATGGGGATGGGGGTGAGGGGAGAGTTACTTAAGTTAAGTGCCTGTAGTGCTGATTGACTACTAAGCTGCCCTTAATCATGGCTCTATTTCTTTCATAGCACTCTGACCCCTACCAGCCTCTACAAACAGAAAAAGCCACAAAACACCACAACACACGCACACAAGAACACACCTCTTCGCCCCTGAGGAACAGGAGTTTGCTTCCTCCATTTCCCTCTTATCGAGTTCCCACTCAAACTCCCCCATTTCCAGCTCTTTTGCTGCTAGTTGACTGCTTGGCTGTCTTTATAGGTCCCCTAATCAGGGCTGCTCCACTCCCTAATCAGAGGTTGGCTTTTTTCACAGATACTGTCCACTACCAGTCTCTGCAAACAGAGAAAACCAACAAAAACACCACACACACAGACACAAACAGAAAAACTCACCTCACCACCCCTAAGGAATGGGGGTTTGCCTCCTGCCTGCTGGTCCAACTGAGCTCCCACTTCAACTACCCAGTTTTCAGCTCTATTTGCTGGCTCCTGTCCCACTGCTCGTGATCTCAGTCCTACCAGCTCTAGTCTTTCAAAAATTCTATGTGATCATTAATTACCCCAACTGGTCAGACCGCCATTTTGCATGTCATCTTAAAAACAGCCCGCTTCAGCAGCATAGGGCACCCTGACACCATTCTGGAGCATTCATTCTAGGATAAAGTGTAACCTTCCAAACTACGAACTCCACTTCATACAATATCCTGTGGCTGGACCTGGACAGATTGTGAATGGTTTCATCTGGTGGGTTGATTTGAACTCAACACATATATATAATTATTGAAGGAAGAAGCGAACAGGTATTTCTTTTAACTTTAGCCAGGCTTCTACACCTATTGTGCAAGTGTCAAAAAGAGATTACTTACTGAATTATCAACAACATATATAGTTTAAAAATTATATTTATTTCAAGCCAAATCTACTCCTATTTAATTAAAACTTCCAGTCACTTCAGTAGGAAAAAAACTTGGACCAGGACTGTGGCAATTTTCACTTTTGTCCATTAAACAACTGCAACGGTAGAACACCTATCATCTAATGAGCAAAAACCAGAGCAAACTTGCCATTCCACTAGAGTAAATTGATAATGTTTTATTTCTCAGAAATTATTAAAACAAAACAATTTTGACAAAATGGTTTGATAAACCTCCTTTTTCCCGAGGGAAAGAAAAAGATCAGTTGAAAAATTTCAACCATCTCTACACTGCACAATGCAAGAAAACACTTGGATGTTTTACAATTACTTTGCGATTTACTATGGTCCTTGATAATCCACTACACAGTGCTATGACTAGATTTTACGGATTATCCCCGGGTATGTCTACGCTGCCGCTGCCATTGTCAGCAGTGCAGGGTCGACTGCAGGATCGATTGAGTAGCAGTGGAGAAATCCGTTGGCAGTGTAGACCAGGCCCCCAACTAGCTATTTTAAAACTGTGATCAATTTTTGACTCCCCCCCCCCCTCCACCAACCCCCAAAAAATTAACTGAAGTAAGGTCCATTGGAGTTCTCAGACTTACGTCATTTTTTGTTTTGTTTTGTATCTTTGGTAAATAGGGATAGCATTTGCCAGCCTCAAGTTCTTCAGTACAGTCTTGTCAAAATCATCTACATTTTATATTTATTTGCAGTTCAGCTGCTTTATTCTTAAATACCTCTAACATCTGGATGATTCCCATCCTTCCTGGTAATTTCTTCATCAGTTTCTTCTTCCAGCACCTTCTGCTTGACAGCTCAGTCTTGGATGATTGCCCCTACCTTGCCACCATCAGCCTACCCCATCACCTTCTCTGAGGAAAACATTACCCCTTGTTTCTGTCCTTATTCCAATCTATTACCTATCCTCAACCACTACGTCTCCCAACCTGGACACCTTTAGCTAGATTTCCTCATGGAGTTCTGGTACTTTGTCTGCAGGGTTTTAGTTGGATTTTTGAATTCAGGTGCATGTGCCCTGAGGTTTCTCCCAGTCAGAAACAGCCTAGACTACATTACCCTGACTCTAATACCAGGAATCCTCCAGAAGTCAAGAAGTGTATAAATAACAGCTCGTTTATTAGTTCCTCAAGCCCACTGACACCCAAGATGAATTTCTTCAAGGAAAGGGTGTGTGTGTGAGAGAGAGAGAGAAAGAGAGAGAGTGTGGAGTCGAGTGGGGGAGGGTGCTAGCATGAATATTTTATAAACTACACAAAATAGGAGTTTAGTTTAAGATTTGGGCTGAGGTTCAGGTCATTTGTTTTTCTTTAACTCATTCAGCTACCCTTCATAGAAAATTGTCCTGGAGAACATTTGACCTACATTGCAGAGTCAATATTTCCCAGTCAAAATGAACTTTGGCGGGAGGATCGTTTTCATTTTAGTGCTATCCTTCTAAGGCTGGGCAAGAGAGACACTGACATTTTATCCACCCCTGCCCCTATGTGATGTTACAGGAAGTGCAAGAAAAGGTCGCCCAAAGTGTCAAATGCATTAAAGACATGTGGAAGTGGTGCAGCGAAAGTAACAGTTATGGTTGTAGTATGATTAAGATCTGGAGCAAGAGACATAGGTAAATGATAGAAGAAAGCCTGGGATAAAGATAGAGGGGATTAATCTTTGTAGTGGGTCAAAGAGGGAACATTGAACATTGAAACCCAAGAAGATATGTGGTTTGAAATTAAAGATAAACAGAGGCAGATCTGTTCCAGAGGGGTAGCCGTGTTAGTCTGTATACAGCAAAAACAACGAGAGTTCTGTGGCACTTTAAAGACTAACAAATTTAATTTTTGTATGCATAAGCTTTCGTGAGACTCAGCTCACTTTGTCAGATGCAGAGGTAGAATGATACAGTAAATAGGAAACATAGATATACAAGTGCATAGAGAACAATGGGGGATGAAAGCCGGGTACTTGATCTGAGACAGATCTGAAACCATAGAGTGAGAAAGCCAAGGCTAAAGAGTTATTCATAGTATCTCTGGGACATATATTCAGGCAAGAGATGGGAAAGTGGTTATAAATTGAATATTTTAAAATGCACTATCTTCCAGCAGAGAACATGTAACATTTTCCCCTTCCATAAATTTTTAATTTTTTTTTTACAATGCTTTCCTTTACAAGTTACTATCTTTTAAAGGTTTTATTCCATGCATACTAGAGTCAGTGCTGCCAACTCTCAGAATTTTGATCACGAGTTTAGTAATATAATTTTTCGTAAACCTCCAGCTCCTGCTTTCATGCGAATGCGTGAGAATCTCACTTTTTATTGAAAAAAAAGTTGCTAGTCTTCATGGTTGTGGAGAAAAGCTTTATAACATACCCCTAAGGCTCCAACTCTAAAAGAAATAGAAAAACCCAAAATTTATCGTTTTAAAATCTTATAATTTATGCCAATCATGATTTGGGTAGGGCTTGACTAGTAATTTTTGAATGTTTGGGGTTGTAATGTAATTGTTCTTCATAACTTGCAGTGACATGATTCCCAACCCAAGGAGGAGATAGTCTGTAAAAATGGGACTACAACCTAGCAAACCATGTGAGTGTCTGAAACACTGACCTGCAAAGACCTACACTATACGAGTTGCATGGAGTGAATCTAGCTAAACTGTGAACCTGAAAATCCTGCTGTATCTTAAGTGGCTTCAGCAGATAAAATCCTAATATAAATTTGTCTATGATATATAGGTATGAAAGGGGTTACTCTCATGGAATTGTCTGACAATCTTCTTGGGCTTTAAAAGCACATTTAAAATAAAGTGGAGGATAGGTAAAAAGATTCGGACTATGCCAGAATATTTTAATATTTTCATCCACTGGCTTCTAATTTTGTGGGCAGTTTTCCACCTGCAGTTAATTGAGACATGATTTAGATCATTTAGATGTCTTTACAAACAGTGCAAAGTCTGGGACTAATTTTCTAAGACATCTAAATTGTGAGGGAAATTTGGTGCCTATAATTCCTTACACTTGCAACAATGGTAAAGGCCAGGATTAAAAACAGGCCCCAAAATATAGAAACTAAGGGTAAAATCCTGGCCTCCCTCTGTAGTCAATGGAAGTTTTGCCTTTGATGTCAATGGACCAGGATATTACCCTAAGTCGCGGGACCTCCTCATCAACCTCCTCCTAGCCCTGGCCAAAGTGACCATCTACAAGACCAGGGAGAGGAGATTGGTGGTGGTGGTGGGGGGGCGTTCTGCAACTATGGGGCCTACTTCCGTTCCTCCATCCATTCATGAATCTGGGCAGAGTCCTCCTGGCAGCGTCCCCTGGCTCCCTTGACACCTTCTGGGAACAGTGGGCGATGTCCGGGGTTCTCTGCTCGGTGTCCCTTTCTGGTTCCCTTCGTTTGACCCTGTGACCCCCACACCCGCTCCTTTTTTCGTTAGTTGCCCCACGCCCATCCACTTCCCAGACTACAAATAGTACAACCGGTCTTCCTCTGTCATTTGAATAGGTAAAGTTCTGTGACTAAGTGACACAATAAAAATAACGTACAATGTAGAAATGAATTTGCAGATCCAGCAGTAGTCAGGCAAATTTCTGAAAATTTGTAAACTTCTTGTCTTGACAGGCTTGAGGAAGATTATTTTAGTTTATTGCCAATCTGGTAACAGGCACTAGAAAGGGTAACTGGGTAAGAAGAGAAATAGGTATCACTTCTTCCCATGAATTCATAATAGTTTTGCATCTTGAAGTTCTTTCTTCTCTAATGGAATTATGAGTGTATGGGAACTGATATGTATATAATATAAATTCCATTCTAGTGAAATAGAATGAAAGCCCATTTGTTCCTATGGATTGCTATGGGAAAACTTCAATTTCAGTTACAGCAAATCTCTATTTACATTGAAGCTGCTCAGTGAAAACTCTTCACTGTAATGGGTCTGCATTGCGTCTGTCCATAAGCTTTCAGTTATGCTGCCATGTATTCATTTTAAAATAGACTCCCATGATAGAATTTTTTTTATTTCCTTTCTTTATTGCTGAATTTCAGCTTTTATTGTACTTATTAAGATTAGAGTTATATGCTTATGAACCTCCATAGTATAACAACAATTTATTAGCCTTTAATCAATGTGTTAAAGCAGGGCATTAAGGACTTTAAATTGTACAAGGTGCAGATGATTCCCTTATTGGAAAAATATATATAGATTAAAAGCTGAACACGTAAGGTACTAGCACAAGACAGATACATGCTAAACAAATGTTATTATGGAAAAATGGCAACTAAGATTCTCTTAATTAGCCTGTCATTTTGTATTTATCATCATCAATGTTTGTTTTACAATGCTTTATTAAACCTGGCTTTATGACAAGCAGTTTGCTGACAGCACATCCTGCTGTGCAACATATGGTGTTACACCTAATGAATATTAATGTGTGAAGTACAAATGGTCTTCAGGGACAAGCAAAAACTCCTGCAGGTGGCATTATTATTCGGAAAGGTTAACTCACGTGTTTCTCATCAGGTCTCTTTCACAGCTACCTAGGATTCTGCCCACAGAATCTTAATAGCATGTTGTAACACTGTTAAGCAATACTTTTCTTTCTCATTTGCCTGTTTTTGAAACAACACATATTTTAGTCAGGTATCATGCCTTAAGTATTTCTTATCTAGGTAATACAAATAATAATGATTTTCCAGTTCTCAGTGTCAGACTTTCTTACCAAGATGAAAACATTTAATTCAGTGGCTCTGAAAATGTCATAAATATATCCTAATCTTAGATCTGTGGCACATTGTGCATCTCAAAGCTTACTCCTGTACAAACCCAGAAACAGATCTTTTGAAGTTTACTGAGATATACCTCATCTATCCTTAGATTACAGTTGGTTTGATCTTACAAGCTTTGGTACAAAATATGAGTAAATTCAGTGCTGTTCTTCCCTACGTGTTAGACCTTGGTGACAAGAAATCAAAGTTAACAAAGATAGTTCTGCTTTTGCCACCTTTACCAGAGTTGCAATAAACTACAGAAATACCAAGCTAGGAACCAGAACTGTATCCCAAGTGATAATTCAACATTCAAGTGTCCTTGAGAACAAAGAGTGTGCTAAATAGATAGAACAGACTTCAGCTTTTATATTGTGTCCTCTGTTGTTTGCTTAAATATAGTAATACTTCTATATTAATCCATTGCCATTTTAAGTCCCATTCAATTGATTAATCTGTCACTTTTCTTAAATATTTCTTATATGAATTCTTCTTTAGGTAAATACACACACACACACACACACACACACACACACACACATATTCTGCACTATCTAAGGATCTCAACAGATCACACTTAATATTAACTCTATAAGAAAAAAAACAACAACAACAAAAAACAAGCTCATCACATTACCAAAAAAAAAGTTAAGCTTGCAAATTTAAGAACTCAGATGTCAGGCACTGCCACAGTTAATGTTGCATGTACAACTTTAATTCTGTCCCACTGAGCCTATGCCAAATTACAATACAATCTTATTCCATAAGTATTTCTCAAACAATATATTGAATTAGATTTTGCTCTTATACAAGCTCCACATCAGAAGGCACACATTCATCTGGGCAACCTCTGACATGTTGAAAAATAAAACAACATAAAAAGGAGAGTCAAACTCAAAATAAATCTATACGATATCCTCTAGTGCTTTATACACTGGGCATGTCTATGGTATGAACTATATGGGCTCAGAGAGGAGGGCAAACGAAAGAGAAGTGGGTGGGACTCTCAGAAGACAGCAAGAAGAGGAAAGGAATAGCAGGGAGTGTGTTTAGGTGGTCAGTGAAAGGAGGAGGGAAGGAGCAGTGGGAGAAAGCCTTTGTGGCCAATAATTAAGGCGTGAAGGAGCAGCAAGGGGAGAGTTCTTGAGTGCCCAATAGAAGAAAGAGGGTAGAAGCACCAGGAGTATGACATTTAAACCCGTCAAAAAATATTGATGGAGCAATTTTGATAAGAGGACCACTCAGTGCACAAAAAACACACTTTACTTACAGTAGTGCAGAATGCTGCTTTATTAAAAAATATGGGATCTCACAGGGATCGGTCTAGGTACAGTTCTGTTCAATATCTTCATCAGTGATTTAGATAATGGCACAGAGTGTACACCTAGAAAGTCTGTAAGTGATACCAAGCTGGGAGGGGTTACAAGTGTTTTGGAGGATAGGATTAAAATTCAAAATGATTTGGACAAACGGTCTGAAGTAAATAGGATGAAATCAATAAGGACAAATGCAAGTACTCCACTTAGAAAGAAACAATCAGTTGCACACATACAAAATGAGAAATGACTGCCTAGGCAGGAGTACTGTGGAAAGGGATTTAGGACTTTTAGTGGATCATAAACTAAATATGAGTTAACAGTGTAACATTGTTGCAAAAGAAATAAAAAGCAAACATTATTCTGGAAGGTATCAGCAGGAGTGTTGTAAGGAAGACACAAGAAGTAATTCTTCTACTCTACTCCACACTGATAAGGCCTCAGTTGGAGTATTGTGTCCAGTTCTGGGCACCACATTTCAGAAAAGATGTGGACAAACTGGACTAAGTCCAGAGGACAGCAACAAAAATGATTAAAGGTCTAGAAAACAGGACCTATGAGGAAAGATTGAAAAAATTGGGTTTGTTTAGTCTGGAGCAGAGAAGACTGAAGGGGGACATGATAACAGTTTTCAAGTACATAAAAGGTTGTTACAAGGAGGAAGGTAAAAATTTGTTTTCGTTAACTTCGGAGGATAGGACAAGAGAAAATGGGGTTAAATTGCAACAAGGATGGTTTAGGTTGGACATTAGGAAAAGCTTCCCTAATCGTCAGTGTAGTTAAGCACTGGAATAAATTGCCTAGGGAGGTTGTGAAATCTCCATCATTGGAGATTTTTAAGACCAGGTTAAACAAACACCTGTCAGAGATGGTCTAAATATTACTCAACTGTTCTTGATAACCTCTGAGGGTAAGACAAGAAGCAATGGGCTTAAATTGCAGCAAAGAAAGTTTATCTTGGACATTAGGAAAAACTTCTTAACTGTCAGGGTAGGTAAACACTAGAACAAATTACTTAGGGAGGTTGTGGAATATCTGTCATTGGAGGTTTTTAAGCACAGATTAGACGGATACCTGACAGAAATGGTCTCGTTATTACTTAGCCCTTTCTTGAGTTCATGGGATTGGACTAGATGATCTACTGATGTCCCTTCCTGTCCTGTACTTCTATGATTCTATATGCAAAAAGTGAGGAAACCATACATTAAACAGGAAGTGAAGGAGGGGAGGAGTATGCTCAATCTCACAATGTTCTGTGTAACCCAGTTAACTCCTTGATGACCACTTTACAACAGCAGTTTTCCACCAGAAGATGCAGTTTCAAACTGAAACATTTTATGGGATGCTGTCAGTTTTGCAGTAGTTTGACAAGAGAAAGTCAAAATTAATCTATTAGTTTCAATAAGGTTAAAACATTTCATTTAGACACATTTAATTCTATTATCATTATTATATTATTGCCTCTTTTCAACTGAAGCAGCTAGTCACATTTCAGGGCCCTGGGAATGTTCCAGTGGGAAGTTGAAATTGATGGAGTCTGGTATTCAGTGTGATTTGATGCAACCTTGTTTATTTACAAGAAATGTACAAAGGCCTCTTTCTCCATACATAGCAGGAAGCAAGAACAAAAGGCGCAGTTTCTTAACTTACAGCCCCAAGCCTCTTTAGCCAGCACCAATCCCAAAATCTCTCTCTAGCTTTTCCCAGGGCTCACAGGCTACTTCTGGGCTTTCTTGCTTTTTGTCTGTTCCCCTCTCTCTGTTCTTGTCTGTTCTCAGTTTCTATGTGTGTTCTCTCACGCACACACCCCCTGGGTCACTATAGCCAGTAGAACCCCCTGCCCACATGATGTTAGTTTCGGGGCAGACTCAACCCTTGTGTGAGGTGTGGTTCTTTAATTGTCTCTCACAGCTATCTGAAACGAAGAATGCATTCACACATCAGTTTCTATGAGGTTTTAACTCAACCCATAAGCAGGTTTCAACCACTTCATAACAATACTATATTTAACTTTTAATTATGTTTCAACATTATCAAAATGAAACATTTTTACCTTATCAAACGGCAATGTTTGGATGATTCCAAACCAATGGTTTGTTGAATTTCCATTCTGCAGTAAACTGGGAAATTTTAACTTTTCATTCCAATTCAAAATTTAAAAAAAAAAAACTTTGAAATGTTCAAATTTTCTTTGTCTTTAAGGCACTCTGTCTGTCTCCTGCAATAGCCCTGGTTGCCTGCTCTTCCCCAGGAATCAGGGAAGAGGGAAAGACAGCTAGTCAGCGGGAGTTTTCTCCTGTGAAGGGCTATAAATATTGTGAGAGGGGGGAGTTTCTTGCCTCAAGGTTGTCTCTAGCAAAGCTAAAAATCACATAACCTGTGATTACATCATGAGCGCTGGTCACGTGACCCTTGACATCATCGCAGCAAGCTGTGATGCAGCGCTAGGGATTTCAGAGGACTGTGTCATGACGTCACAGCTGCAGATAGGAAATCACAATATTGCCAACCCTGAGTCAGACCTCCCTCCACAAAACTGAGTGTTTTTTGGTTTTTTAACCAAGATTTTGTGGGGTTTGCTCTTTTTGATTTTTGAACTACCCCTCCCCATCTCCTATCGGTGTATGAAACAATTAGTGTTGCCCTCACAAATGTATTGGATAAGGTGATTTTGGCTCCCACTACTGGAGCTCTCACCCTCATATCACCTGCCCCCAGCTCTGCAATTCATTTTGCCTGCAACCTCTAGATTAACCTGTCCTCTCTCCTCTGCCTCCAAGATCCCCCATCAGTTCTACCCCCATCCCTCTCCTGCCTAACTCCCACCCAGCCCCCTTATCCCCACCCCCACACCTCACCTCTGCTTCTTCTGTAGCTGCTGGGGTTCTTCACCCCCCTCTCCCAGGCTTGGGGTGTCTGCAGAGGGGTCCCCTCCACCCTTTGAGGGGGCAGCTCCAGGGTGTCTCCATCCCCTTGCCAAGTCTGCTGTTGCGAGGGGAGGGGCAGAGGAGCTATCCCTTTGCTCAACAAAAGGATGGAGGTAGCAGAGCTGCCGGTCTATTTCTGCTCCCTCTCCCTCCCCCCCAACACAATGGTGTCAGCTCTTGAGACGGGGGAGACAGCACTCTGCCTCCTTCCTCAGCACCTGTGACTAGCGGCTCTATTCACAGATGGTGGCCCAGTGAGGTAGGCAGTCACTCAGAAAGGGGCTGAATCATAGAATCATGGAAGATTAGGGTTGGAAGGGACCTCAGGAGGTCATCTAGTCCAACCCCCTGCTCAGAGCAGGACCAACCCCAACCTCAAGGTTGCTCATGAGCTGCAGCTTCTTGTGTCATTGCCAGACCGGCTCTAGTCAGCCAATATGCTGTCACTCACCCAAAAAATCATGGATTGGCAACACTGATTAGGCAGTGACATCAGAAGGTGTGTGTCGTAACATCAGCCAGCAGTATGGATTTTCTGAGATGTTGGCTTCACAAAACCCTGTGACTAGGCACTCAACCAGCGAGAATTATGCTAAGTGGGAGTAGATGTTCCCCTCTTCTGCCTTTCCTAGGGTTAGGGAAGTGCAAAGGATAATGTCTCACGTACTACTGACTTAAGGCTATATTTGTACTGGGTGACCTAGAGATGAAAAAGCTTACTCTATTCCCACTATCCTGCTCCCAGGTCCTACACATGTAGTTTAATATGACATTTTCTAATTTTTTTATAATCAGAGTCCACGACATTACAATATCTTCCAGGGACAGTAAACACTGTGACAGCTGCAATTAAAGCCAGAACTGCTCAGCTGTTTGAAATCAACTAACTAAATCCCTTAAGTATAGCTTATGCTATTTTATGTAACCATATGAGCAGACCAAAACATTTTTTTGCTATAGGCAAGAGCTCTCAATATGCCTAACTTCCAATCAACAGAAGCCTTTCAATTCTATGCCTAATCTTCTAAATAGTCCTAATCGCCAGCAAACATCTGAGGAACTCATTAAAATGACAAAAGAAGAGCAATCTATTATTCTGGAAGAGCTAGTACAAAAATTGCTATGCCCTATTAAAACCTCAGGACCAGAAGGTACGCAAATGAATATTATGGAAAATGGATCAGCAAAGGGATTTCCCTTTCAATGGCTAGTGCAGTGTTTGAATCACCTGCAAGCTACTGTATGTTTGGTATGGCGTTACAATTACAGGGATAGAAGGGGAATGATCTGAAATTGCATTCAATTTAGAAGCCATTCTTATTCATCAACAGAGGCTGTGAAATTTTGGCAGTCTTTGGACCTGAGGTTAAAAGTTGTCCTGCCAATCTTCTTCTTTATTGCTTGTTTTGTTGTGTACCTTTTCCATTTGGCACACATTTTTCCTCAGTGTGTATGTTCTGATTAAAGCAGAAGCCAAATTGGCCCTCTTCCATTTGTTTTCCTGTTTGTTTAACAGCATCATCAATAATGTAAGCAGATTAGATGTGTAATATTTTTTATTACTGAAGCTAGAGATCATAAAAACATGGTTGGGTGTAGTATGCAAGTGACTGAACAGTAGCTACTGTTTAGCTTATGAATTTATAGGCTAGACTAGAGCCATTTGGGAAAAGAATTTTACTTGTAGAATCCAGGCAACATTTCTCACCAGACTAGACAAAATTTTAAGGTAAGCCGAGCCAATTTTAGGCATAGACTTCTTAAAGCACAATATCAAAGGGGGCACTTGATAGAGCTGTCCACAAGAGGAAACTTACAAAGAATGCCAGTCAGTTGCCTGTGCATGTGGCTGTCTCTCTGAAGAGCTTGGTACAGAGGGAAGTGACCAGTTGATCAATTTCCTCCAGCATCAAGCTCTACAGGGAACTGGCTGCAAAGGAGAAAGGACTCCAACAATGCTAGTCAGTTTCCCTTCTCAACTCCCTAAAGTGTTTGATACAGAGGAAAATTGATTACTCCACCTCAGTTTCCCTCTACAGATAAAACTGAAACCATGTAACTGCAGCTGATGTTGGAGTGACCCTAAAAAGGAAATAGAGAGGCATTGAAAACACTGGAAGATATATGAAGGGCAAAAATGGAGCTCAAAGAAAGTCAAAGACTGGAGAGAAAAATGAGGGGGTAAAGAAAAGTAATTGGAGACAGAAAACTAGACACAGAGACTATAAATGCAGAAGAGAGGAGATAAAGACAGCTCTAGTCCCAAATCCTTTGCACCAGTTCATAGCATCACTACAGCCATAATCAAAGGATTCTGGGATATGATTGAAAGCAACCAATGGCAACAAATTTCCTCTTCACCGAGGACATAACTGCACCTAAAACTGAACTCAGAAGTAAGTCAAATTTCCAGCCTAGGTTACTTTAGTGACGCTTAGTTGTTATATGATCCTATGCAAATTACTTCAGCATTGCCTTATTTGATCACATTATTATCTGTATTACAGTTGCGTCCAGGAGTCCTAGTTATGGACAAGGACCTTGTTGTCCTAGGAGCTGTACAAACCCAGAACAAAAAAAAAAGAGATGGTCCCCATCCAAGGAGCTTAAAATCTAGCTAATGCAAAAGACAACTGATGGGGCAGTTGTAGTTCTCTAATGTAATTGATCTTTTCCAAATCTAAAAAGAAAAATAGAGTTTGTTTAGAGTTCAGCAGTAATTTGGAAGATTATCTCATGACTTTAATTTTACCCAAACAAATTAATCCATCTCAGATGGCATTTTGGGGAGGAAGTTTTAAATATTTTTCATTTAATCCTGCCCATTTCTCTTGCAGACTATCACCTACTGAGCTACAAGCAAAGATTTCTAAAGGAAAATTAACTGACATGTACCACATTTACTCAATACACTACCTTTTCTTTTGAGCACCATATTTTGATTTTAAAAAAACCAACAAACGTGCAGTATTGTAGATTGCTGTATTCTGACAGGTATAAGAAAGAAGGATTATTGCACGTTCCACTTTGAAAAGTAACCCTGTAACAACGGCACTATAGGATTGCATATTTGAGATCAAAATTGCTCAGCGTGAAAGTTAAAAGGACGCTTTAAATGCTGGTCCTGAAAAATCATTCTGTGGGTTGAAAAAGAAGCTGGGTTTCTTCTGATCTATGTTTCAGCACTACTAGAGATCCCGAAAGTCAAATGTGGTGCCCAGTTACATTTCAAAAACTCTATTTTCGTCAGATTCTGGCCTGTTCCTTTATACAAAATTCTGTTGTCCTCAGTGTGATCACCCAGGTGTACAAGGCCAGAATTTGGCCCTTCAGTTGGACTGAACCACTTTTGTGATGTTTGAGCCTAACTAGAACCCAGCACTCTCCTATGGCTGTGCAGCTTTCTCAGTACTAAGGAGAATTCGAAAGCGATACACAGACACTTGCCACTGAAGTAAGCAGCTATGAGTCTGACCCAAAACACACAAGGTAAGTCAACACTGCTTGCTTCTTTTGGCAGCATGTAGTGTACATACCCAGGTAGCTCCCGTAGCAGGGCTCTGACTAGCACTGCAGATGGTGAGGCATGGCCTAGCTGAGTAAAGACACACCTAAAAGGGATGGGTATGTACCCGAATACATACCTTACATTGCTCTCTACTTGCCCAAGCCATGGCTCCCCATCTACACTGCTATTTTCAGCAATATAGTGTCCTGTTGCCATAGCCTTTCCTCACTGCAGGAAAAGATTCTGGCAGCAGGGAAAGGAAGGGTGTGTGTGGAAGTGAGGAGAGATACTGAGACAGGGGGAAGGACACGGTGGTGAGTGGAGGGGAAGTAAGGTGTGACCCGTCCCGTGCCCAGGGTAACCTCCTGAAAATGCCAAGTTCAGGGTAGGCTGTAAAAAGGTTTGAAACACAGGTACATCATTTATGTCCATAACTTCCATTACAGATGTAACACAGGAACATAAGTATTGTCATCTTACTCAGTGCATTACATCCTTTCTAACAGCACCTGACATGGCAAATCTTAAGTGAATATTTATGATTTAGACACACTGTTAACCAATATGACAAATGATCCCCCCAATCTACCCAGCATGACATAAGGGGCATGGCTGGGGTGGAGTGTGGGTAGGGTTAGCCTTCCAAGGAGAAACTTCACCCACTGCCCATGGTTGTAAACCTCAGCCCTCCCTTTCTAAGGGGGCGGGGGCCATTGACTGTTCTTCCCTGGGGCCCTGAATTGCTGTCGGTGGGCCTGGTTGGATAAAATTACTTTATTTGATAAAAATTTTGTTTTCTAGAAAAACTGTTTTGTTAGGCTGGATTGTTTGGGAGTGGGGTTTATATCTTAAAAGAGCCACTTTAGTAGGACAGGATGACTGTACTTAAAAACATAAACAAAATGTCATTACCAAATACTAGCTGTTTTCCCTCCACTGCACCTGGCTACCCAGCAATGTCATGGCCATGCAAATAAGTAACTGTGCTCTTTAAAAGAGAGAGAGTTTGAAGCCTGGTATGCAGCTTTCCCCAACTCTTAACTGAAGATAGGGAAAGAATGCTGTATCTAGGTTGCTGACTTGCAGACTAAGCAAAAGTTTTGTCATTACTACACCAATAAGCTAGTCAGGTTGCTGCTGATTTCAACCAAGTATTTCCAGCAGATATTAAGACCCAGTCAGCTGAAATATACTTAAGCAAAGCAATAAAAGTTAAAATGGCAGTAATAGTGATGACTTGTTTGCAGATTTTCTCCCAGATATGTACATGTGCACACACACACACAGCATGTAAATAATTCAATATGCTTTGCTCCTACACTGACCAATTAGCTGGGAATCTTGCACAAACAACAACTAAGCTGTATTTTAAAGTTAATTGGTGCTGTTTTGATCTTAAATGTCAGACACTGAGTATCCAGAAACTATGCAAGATCCATGAACACAACAAAATTGGCAGGTTAATACATCATATTTAATGTACTAAAATAAAATATTCATGTCTACATTTTATAGGGTCAGGATTAACTGCTGCGTCTCAAAAAGAAAAACGAAAAAAAAACCACACACACCATAACACAATAGTAGTTTCTACAGGATCTCCTTAATCATCTGAATGAGGGGGGAAATTGCAATCAATGACTGCTTCCAGTTCAATGGATCACAAGTGATGGCACAGTGAGTGGGGTGCTTGTTCAAAATTTATGAAGAGCTGATTTTTTTTTCTGGTGATAAGAAGAGTGCAGAAAAATTACAGAGAGATAATAAAAAGTAACTTCTATTCCTGTGAATATATGATAAGACTCATTATCCAAAGCCACATCAATTGTCCATTTGGGCGATACAAGCTTCAGATGTGGCACCAGAGAATGTTTCTTGTGGATGCCTTAACATCTCACCAGATAGGGTGAGAATGAATAAGGTTTAAACAGAATCCAAAAAGTGACTGGAAAAACATTCTTTGCATGGTATTTGCTCTGTAAGTCAGTGCTATGTAAAATGACCTGTAGAGGGCACCTTTCAGTGTGGGCTGAACTGTGAATTGAAAGTATAAGGGAAAAATGAGCCCGGAACTGGAGAACATGGTTTCAACACCTTGCCACTCAACTGTCTATGACAAGCGAAAATACCATCAGCACATATTACATGATCCAAGTTACTTGGCACCCTGGACAATTTGAATGAAACCAAAACATTAGAACAGAACAGTTCCCTGTGTCAGTCTGTACATTACAAAGGAAGTAATTAACTCCACATTTATAGCGCTAGAATGTCAGAAGCACAACAGGACAAGTAAAGGGCCAGCTGAGTTGAATGGGTCAACTGCCTATTTCAGTTATCACTTGGAAGCAGATGAACAAAAAATGAGTAAACCTGGATCAGTAATTAGAAGTATGTAAATGAGCAAGTTAATGTCCCGCCCCCATCACTCCCCATTTTCTCTTATTAAAGTAAGGTGCACAGTGCTCTAAAGGCAGTTACTGACATCATAATCAAATGCCGCATCAGGAGAAACTAGTCATAGCTCCTATCATTATGGAATAGCCAGGCATGGGGTTATAGGATATCGGCAGGCAGTGTGTCTTGTAAGTGCCTCATGGCACGGTACCTCTGAGGGCATGGACCAAATATGTTTTGCATACGTTCTAGTAGTGCACGGGTAATTTAAAATTTGGCCATTTTGTTTTTGAAATTGTTGTTTGCCCTCCATCTTGGTTCCCAGGTCTTCTTGGACTTGGACGCTCTTTTTGAGCAAAGTGGGAACCTGGAGAATGGTAGGATGATCTAGAAAATCTGCCCAGCAACAGCAGATTATATAAGGACTGTGCTAACAGCACTCACTGTCACGTGTGCTTGTGTAACATCTGTGACAGAGAGGAGAGAAGACTTACCCGCTGAGATCCTGGTTCCAGTTCCTCGTTTTCCTGTTCCCACTGTTCCTGACCTGCTGTTTCTGGTGTCCTTCTTTGGTGTCATCGTCCCAGTGAAGATCCTGTGTTGTCCCAGTGAGAAGGATGGTGACGTACAAACTTACTAATTAGTTTTGTTATTACCCACTTTGGCTTAATTTGGGGTCCTGGCCATTGTTCAATTAACCACTGAGTTATTATTAATAAAATAATTAATGTAGTTTAATTATATTTGTTGCCTTATCCTTTATGGTATAGGGAGATCACCAGTGGAGATTAGAGATGGTTAAGAGGGGGAACCTGTGAGGGAGGGGGTCCTTTATAAAGATTACCTCCCATTGCATATCCTGCTATTCATTCACTTTTGAATTTTTGGTTAACAGTAGGGGATGGGCACTTCGATAACAAAGGCATCCAGTGATGTGAGAATAAAGCTTGCCATCAGCCTCGCAAGGTCTTTGCTCTGTGGTAGGCAGAACACGGTAGCTGACATCAGGATGTTGGTGTCCAGTGAGCACCATTGGCTCAAGGCATATTGTTTTGTTGAGAACACCTAATAGCGCAGTCTAAACATGTTTTGCATTTTTAGCATTTCAGTTAAGCAGACCCTTCCCTCCCACTCAGCTGATCATTTTACCTGTCAGAGGCGGTGATCAGGCAGATATAAATGAAAGCAGAGTGATGAAAGCTGGCATAATAATTCCAGTTATGATACAGACTGTGAAGGCACAGATTATTTCTTTTTTGTAGTGATTAGTTACAAAAAAGCTCCTGTTTTCCTCCCATGGTAATATGTGCAAATCAGAACAGGCAATTGATGGCATCAGTAAGCAAAGTCAATAAGTCTGACTCTCCTCTCATACCCATGTGGCTCTGCTAACGTCAGTGCACTTACTTCCAATTTACTCTGGGATAAATAAGAGGAGAACCAAAGCTGGTGTGTTCTGGACAGATCTTTGCAAGTCAGGGCTGAAGATAGCTGCTACTAGAATCCTGATAACAGACTAGCAAAACAAGGCTTAAAATAGCCTCAAAAGGTTCCGGTATCTGCCATTGCATAGTAATGGAATCCTAGTTTATAACAGAATTTCAAGGCTGGGAGAGGTAGTTTAAATATATGTGTAAATTATTATGCTGCTGTTTCCTTTGGAGGGGGGCAGGGAAGTGTTTAATGGAGGCTAGCAGCAGCAGAATGGATTCTAGGTGAAATTATTTGAATTTGCACTTCCTAACTGCATCAGTTCCTTGGATGGACCAAAAAAGAAGTGCTCATTTATTGACTTCACCTTTAAAAAAAAATCTGATTGAACAATAGAGCAGGTGCTAATTAGAGCCCAATACTTAACAGTAAATTTGTTTAAGAAAATTGGAAGGAAATGAAGGGACAGCAGAATCAGATAGCAGCAACCAGAGACCAAGTCCTGTCCCATGCCAAATTCAATTTGTAAATTTTGGCAGCCAAAGGAAACTTGAGTCACCCTTAATGAGGATTCTACCAGTGAGGGGGAAATCCCTGACTGGTATGTCTACACTGCAGCACTAATTCGAATTAGCTTAATTCGAATTACAGAAAGTGATTTATAGAAAGTGCTGCAGACTGTCCACACTACAGTGTTTGTGCTGGTTTCTTGCATCCACACCGGCCAGCCTTAATTCGAATTAGAAAGCAGTGCAATGTGGGAAGCTATCCCACAGTGCAACTAACCATAGAGGCTGTTGTGACGAGTGTCATCATCCCAGGATGCAGCGCTGCTTCCCCCACCCTCTTCTCTCACCCCCAAACAAACAGGAAAAGGATTTTCATGCTGTTTTTTTTACTCCCTGGATCACCATTGCTGCAGGCACATGGAGCCAGCTGAACTATGCTCTCATTTTGACTGTGACAAATACATCGCAGCTTATCCTGGATTACTTTAGAACTGTATGCTGTTTGCCTTTTATGCTCCCCCTACCACCCTCTGTATATTGCTTGCCTTTGATTTTGATTCTACAGGTATCTGTAGAATGTAAGATAAATAACAACGGAGTCAGTTAGTATATTAATACAGTGATACAAATGTTTCAAGTTCACTGATGGAAAGCATGATATAGTGTATCCACATGTAGCGCTGTGAATAAACTCTTAAGAAAGTATCAATTTCCATGATTTGCCACTGAAACTATGTAGCAAAGAATTTCCTCTCACTGCTGGCATTTAAAACGCATTCACCACCCGAGGAGGGGGGGAGGTGAAATCTTACAAAGGGGCAAACTTTAAAGGGCTAAACTTTCAAAGGGACAAATCTTAAAGGGACAAACTGCACAGGGCTTGCTGGGCAGTTAAAACCCATTCACTACGCAGGGGGGGGGGGGGGGTTAAATTTTCAAACCCTTAAAGGGACAAACTGCAAAGGGCTTGTGTGTGTGTGTGTGGGGGGGGGTTATTGCAGCTTGGATTTTAAACCCATTCACCACAGGAAATGAAGATTTAAATCTTCCTGGGGCTGCTTTAGGGGAGGGTACTGAAATGGGGCATCATGGGATACAGTCTGGAGGCCAATTAATTCAAATTAAGTCCCATTGCATCCACACTCACACTAATGCAAATTAACTGATGCGCTTCAGGCGCTAATCCACTTGCAGAGGTAGTTTTATTAATTCCATTTTAAAGGCTCCTTAATTCAAATTAACAATGCGCAAGTGTAGACACGGGAGTAATTAATTTGAATTAAGGGACTTTAATTCAAATTAAGCCACCAGTGTAGACGAGGCCTGGCATAGAGCAAGCATAGCTGGGTCTGCACCATCCCTTCACAGCATCCTGGTGCATGGTGTGTTAGGATATGTCAAGGGTAGGGAAGGGTGTGGCCAGAATATGCTGCACTCTGGTACTTTGGTGAGTACCAGAGTTTAAGAACAAAAAGGAAGCTTACAAGAAGTGGAAGCTTGGTCACATGACTAGGGAAGAGTATAAAAATAGTGCTTGAGCATGCAGGAGTGAAATCAGGAAGGCCAAAGCACAATTGGAGTTGCAGCTAGCAAGGGACGTGAAGGGTAACAGGAAGGGTTTATACAGGTATTTTAGTAACAAGAAGCTGGTCAGGGAAAGTGTGGGCCCTTTACAGAATGGGGGTGTCAACCTGGTAACATATGATGTGGAAAAAGCTGAAGTACTCAATGTTTTTTTGCCCCTATCTTCACAGACAAGGTCAGCTCCCAGACTACTGCACTGGGCAGCACCGAATGGGGAGGAGGTGAACAGTCCTCGGTGCTGAAAGAACAGGTTCAGGACTATTTAGAAAGACTGGACATGCACAAGTACATGGGGCCTGATGCAGTGCATCTGAGTGTGCTGAGGGAATTGGCTGATGTGATTGCAGAGCCATTGGCCATTATCTTTGAAAACTTGTGGCGATTGGGGGAGGTCCTGGATGATTGGAAAAAGGCAAAAATAGTGCCCATCTTCAAAAACAGAATGGAGGAGGATCCAGGGAACTACAGATCAGTCAGCCTCACCTCAGTCCCTGGAAAAATCATGGAACAGGTCCTCAAGGAATCCATTTTGAGACACTTGGAAGAGACAAAGGTGATCAGGAACAGTCAGCATGGATTCACCAAGGGCAAATCATATCTGACCAACTTGATTACCATCTATGATGAAATGACTGGTTCTGTGGATGTAGGGAAAGCGATGGATGTGATGTACCTTGACTTTAGCAATGCTTTTGATATAGTCTCCCACGGTATTCTTATCAGCAACTTAAAGAAGTATGGGTTGGATGAATGGATTATAAGATGGATAGAATGCTGGCTAGATCATCCGGCTCAGTGGGTAGTGATCAACAACTTGATGTCTAGTTGGCAGCCGGTAACAAGCAGAGTGCCCCAAGGGTCATTTTTTTCAACATCTTCATTAATGATCTGAAGGATGGGGTGAATTGCACCCTCAGCAAGTTTGCAGATGACACTAAGCTGGGGGGAGTGGTATATATAGTGGAGGGCAGGGATAGGATACAAAGTGACCTACACAAATTAGAGGATTGGGCCAAAAGAAATCTGATGAGGTTCAACAAGGACAAATGCAGTGTCCTGCACTTAGGATGGAAAAATCCCATGCACAGCTACAGACTGGGGACCTACGGGCTAGGCAGCAGTTCTGCAGAACAGGATCTGGGGACAAGAAGCTGGATATGAGTCAACAGTGTACCCTTATTGCCAAGAAGGCTAATGGAATATTTGGCTGCATTAGTAGGAGCATTGCCAGCAGATCAAGGGAAGTGATACTTGCCCTCTATTCATCACTGGTGAGCCCTCATTTGGAGTACTGTGTCCAGTTTTGGGCCCCCGCTACAGGAAGGATGTGGACAAATTGGAAAAAGTCCAGAGGGCAACAAAAATGATTAGGGAGCTGGAGCACATAACTTATGAGGAGAGGCTGAGGGAACTAGGCTTGTTTAGTTTGCAGAAGAGAAGAATGAGGAGGGATTTGATAGCAGCCTTTAACTACCTGAAAGGGGATTCCAGGGAGGATGGAGCTAGGCTGTTCTCAGTGGTACTGGATGACAGAACTAGATGCAATCATCTCAAGTGGCAGTGGGAGAGGTCTGGGTTGGATATTAGGAAAAACATTTTCGCTACGAGGATGGAGAAGGACTGGAATGGGTTGCCTAGGGAGGTGGTGGAATCGCCATCTTTAGAGGTTTTTAAGGCCCGGCTTGTCAAAGCCTTGGCTTGGATAATTTAGTTGGGGTTGGTCCTGCTTTGAGCAGGAGGTTGGACTAGATGACCTCTTGAGGTGCCTTCCAACCCTAATCTTCTATGATTCTATGGTAGTATTTGGCTGGTGTAAATGCCCAGAGGATATCATTACAAGAGGTACAGCTGCCACTCTAACGTAAGTGGGGATGAACTGGCTTCTTCCTACTGCTAGGATGGCAGAGTAGAAATCTAGCAGTGAAGCCACCTTTGAACTCTCCACGACTGGTCCACTGAATGCTGCTGTGGCACACAGGATTCAGCCCCAATTCTGCATTATTGCCAGCATAGTAATTCTCCACTCTGCGGTATCAAAAAGTACCTGATCATCCCATGTCAGTCGAAGACAGCAAATGTACAGCACAGCGGTCTGTAGAGCCATTTAATATCCATTTGCTATTGGGTTTGATTAGTAGAAGTGAAAGAAAATGAGTGTGCATCTCATTACATAAAGACAAATATCAGAGCATGGATGTTTTATATAAAAATCACTGAAATTAATAGATAGGAAATCCATTGTATATTTTTGTGCTCAGTGCAACTATGTGGAGAGTAACAAAGGAAATGTAATTAGTCTGTGTTATAGAAACACCAAAAGGCTGTAGATTTACTAACCAACTGCAGCATATAGACTGAATGTATCTGTGGTAGTGACTTTTCCACTGACAACATTCTTCACAGCACTACTTCTTTTCCAACTATATTGTTCCAGCACTAGTAAAATATATAAGTAGTCTAACTCATTCACACAAAGACACACTCAGAAGTCTTTCCAATTAGACAAATTGGTTTTTGCCTTATGCTTTAAGTTGTATTAGAAAAATAGAAAGAGAACTGATCAAAGACATTAGATCTAATATTGTCATTCAATGTGGTAAAAAAATTAGGTATCGTATAAACAAACTTTTACAGTTGCTCAGACCAACAGAATTGTTTCCCATGCCTCTGCCTGCAATAGGCGTCCTCTTTCGTATGTGGTTTTGAGGGGAGTGAGGTTTGTAAATTTTGTTCCAGGGATGGATTAAAATTCTTATCTAATAAGAGGCATAACATAGGACAAGAACATTCATCTTTCCAGACTTGCTCTTCTGAGGTTGATCTCACATATTTATGTGGCAAAGACAGATATGAGTTGGTGGGTTTCCTATCCAAGCATTTCAGCATGTGACGAAGTGAAGAATCAGGCCTATCGTGCATTGCTGATCAATGACTGCATTTGTAGTTTCATGAATTCACTTACATATTTAACCTGAAGATATTCTGTACTTATGGCACCAAAGTATTTTCAGAAAGATTTGAATAATTTATGTGCACATGGTTTTCATTAGTAAGGAACAGATTTACTTTACAAAGAGGGAAACTTGGATGAACTTAACTAGTAGAAACTTTCAGATACAGAACTTCTGTGATTCTTGCTTCCCACACTTGCATGATACGAAATAGAACTGTCGAACTGTTCTCACCTTTTGTGAACTCTGGGGTGAACAGAAATAAGGGCCAATATTCACCAAAGGCTCATGCATAATCCCCAAAAGTCAAGAAACCCATATGGCTTGCAGTGAAAATTTAAGACTGCAGGAAGAGAGAGGGGAAGCCTCCTCCTCACTGAGGCCCAGGGTTTCCAGAGCTGCTGAACATTCAGAAAAAAGATCTTTGCATCAGGAGGACTGGGTGCCCTTGCCAGTGCCTAAGATAAATGCAGCTGACAGTGTGACTCTGTCTAAGAATCTGAAAGGAGGGAGCAGAATCAATTTACCCCCACCCCTTGGAGTGGCTGACAAAGGAAGAAAATGTGTATTGAACTGTAAAACCTTCACAAAAGCCCTCCACAAATATAAATAACTGAGATTTACTATTTTGGCTTATATGCCTTATAACAGGACTTCTAAATGGTGCAGTATCACAGTCCATCACAATCCTTTGGAACTTAAGCTCCATTTCTACAGTCAGAAAAACAAGGATCAGATTAGTTTCCAGCAAGTGGGAGTAACTGCTTTGACTTCGATGGAATTGTCCCTCCTATCCCAGTGAAAAATTTAGATAAAGTACATTGGATGAGTATTCGCAGATTCTAGTTATGCAGAGAAATGAGTGAGTTTGGAAGAGACTGAGACTTGCAGCTGAGAATTTGTCAGCCTTAGTTAGTTAGTAGGACAGATTTAACTGTACAAAAGCCAAGTTTACTCACCAGAATGAGAATGGCAGAGAGATTCATGTTCACACAACCCAAATATCACACACCTCTAAAAGCAGCAGGTGAGGGATCTTTCTTGGTATATTTATTTGTGTTAACAGATATTTATCTGCTTCATGACACCTGCACAACTCAGTGTAGGAACAGAGACAAACTGATAACGCCGAAATTTGTAACGGATAAGCTCTGTTAGAACAAATTAGAATCTATGGGCCACATTCTTCCCTGACGTTTGCCCATGCAACACCAAGTCATAATCATACCATAAAATCCTAATATCAGGGAAATTTTATTCAAACATCCTTTACACATGCTAATTTTAATGAATATATAAAGAAAGAGTGAACAAATTTGGCTGTGGGGAAGAGGCAGGTGTGGTTTAACCGTATGTGTTGAATCTTGGTTTTAAAATGTGTCAAAAAGTACTGGTTGTTGTGAAATGATTATCCCCATACCCCACAGAAGGGAGAAATTAAACCATGTTGTGCAGCTGTCATTGGCTTATCAGCATGACAGGCGACAAAACTGCACCTTGGAGGTTAGACCAGTAAGATAGTAAGAACAAATGTGATCTGCTAACAACTACTGTAGAACCGTGGCAGTGGGACTCTAAACTGATAGAGATTGCATTCAAAAAAACTTACAAAGGCATAAACAAAGCTTGTAAGGTTTGACAGACTTCTTCACGTCTCCTCACACTGAGACAGAATCTTTAAGTTACTTACTGCTAGTTCATTCCAAAGACTGAGAAAGTGTAATGTATTCCTGTGGGAATTTGGCAACTCTGTTGACACCTTGCTCATTATTTTTACCATAAATTAATTAGCTGTTCTGCACAAAGTTCTGTAGACACATTTTCCATTCATATGACTTTTCACTGTGATATGGATGCTGAATTTCCTTTCTTAGATGTCTCAGTATCAGTATGATAAATACTGGATGCCACAGATAGTGAGACTGAGGGGTTGGGACGGAGGGAAGGAACCTCACAAATAAACAGCCCAACCATGAGAGAATTCTAATCCAAGGGGGCAGTATTAAAAAAATACTTTTGGATTCTACTTGATGTTATGGACAACTGCTGAGGTTACTTACATAAAGGAGGGTTACAGTAGCTGCTTTCATTACTAAAAATTGCATATACCATTTGAAAACAGACATTGTATGAATGCTAAAGAATTAAAAGGAAGGAAACAAACACCAATGAACAACAATGGCTACCACTACTGACAAGCTAACAAATTACAGAGGGCCATATTCTGTCATCCTTACTTTTTTTTGAGTATTGCCATTGAATTCAATGGGATTAGTCATGGAATTAGGGACTAAAGTGAGGATGCTAGAATTGGACCCTCCATAATCTTTTGCTGCCCACAAGAAAATAAATTTTATGTCTCCCTAGAGAAGTCATAAACAAAATGCGGGGTCATAAACCACATAAAGGCTTAATTTGGAAGTCTATCGTTAAAAACTTTTTCACAGTTGTTATTGAACTCCATATTGACTATGCCAGAGGCCCACAGCTTCTAACAAGTGATACATTTAAAAAAAAAAATTCACAGGATGGTTTTAAGTAATTATAATAATACTTAGCTCTTATATACCATTTCATGAGTAGAATGAAACCTCCCATGTCCCAGTTCATCCAGTAGGCCACACTGCCTATTTTTGAGTGCTTACATCTGTTATTAATAAAGTGCAGAGGAAACTTACATATGTGAGGAACAAAATGATAGGAAATTGCAATAAGTAGAATATACTTTAAATCATTGTTTGCTTTAAACCTAAAGGCTGTTCTGTCTTCTTGCAATAAATGTATTGTGATCCCATAAATTTAAATGACATTTAAATGCATAAAAATATGCATTGACTGGAGAATAGGTAGCTAGTGTGCTTTGGCTAAAAGTCTGAAACAGCTTTACAAGGATTTCAATCTGTTTCCATAAAATCTAATTTCATACTATCTTTAGGATTAAGTGTTGATTCTTTCTAACTCAGTCTTAATTATTAGAAGAAACTTAGAGGGAAAAAGCCCAGTAAACCTTTGGAGACAGGAAAGAGTAGATGAAAGGGGTGCACCGTCTACATTTTCCCCACAATTATTTCTTCCACAGAGAAGAATCCTGCATAAGACATCCAAACCACAGAGCCAAAAATAAATGTTACACTCCAGAAAGAATATGGGAACACTAGATAGGAAAGGCTGTTTTCTGTTCAGCAATATTCTCTTTTTTCTAGATACATTGCTGTCATTTTGTTTTGAAGTTTTTTCATTGAGCTCTCATTGACATTCATAGTAAATTAACATTTTTTTTAAATCTGTGAAAAATCTGCACTTACCGTTAACATTCCCTACCTCTTACCCCTTCCCTGCCCCATCTAGCCATGATATTCTGGGAGACTTGGGTTACTCTGGGGCTGGTTATTATTTAGTAAACATTTATATGTGATAGTTCCCTTCAGGCTCAATCAGGATTAGAGTCCCATTGTGCTGGGCACTAGATAAACAGAAGAGAGGAGTCAATGGCTAAACTTTCAATGCTTTGGGCTCAAATCCATGCAAGTTGATTGTTTTCTCTGATTCTTTTAACCAATTCCAATTTCACTTCACATAGGACAAACTGTATATATTGACCAAACGTTCATGTCTGCCCTGCAAGACAACTGGCTGACATATGTAATGCCTCCCACTGGGCTACTGACTCAGATTTACAACATCATGCTTGGCTCTCTCAGCCAGAATACCACGAAGGTCACCACTCTACTAATGGGGACTGCAGTACCCTTCTCTTCTTAAAATGAGAGAATCTTGGACTTCAACCACTTTAGATTTCAAAGTGATTCTAATAAATTGATTGCTAAGAACTATGACTGCCCATCCCCACCTCACAGAGGTCTTACCAGAATTAGTTAATGTTTGTGAAAGGCTTTGAAGATATACAATGCTACATCATGCTTATTACGTAATTAGGTTGAACAGATTGGTTTGATTGGGACACAGCGGCAAATGAACAACAGACGCAGGGGATTTAAGCCACAGGCCACAATTTTATTAATTTAAAACTGGGAAGGGATGATAGCCATCCAGATATCACAGTCTGTGTGTGGGGTTACAGGGCTCACACCATATAACTAACAACTCTGGATAGCCCCACCTATGCCTACCCTTAGCATTCAACTCACTTCTGAATCCTTTCAGCTCTCCTTCTGTGGGGTGTATGTGTTGGGGGTGGGGTTTAGAGGTTATCATAGGGAGATCTCAGTCTGTGAAGATTTTGGGTCTGCCCTTTCAGGTCTTCCCTTAGACACGTGGTCCACCAAAATAATTCCAGATCTTTTTTACCTCTAAGAGCAGGCCCTTTTAGCTTTTATTTGTGTCCTGCAAGCTGTGAGGAGCCAGACAGTCTTACCTTTCTTAATGGTAATTTCTCAAGCCCTGTCACATCTAACCCAATTGTGCTTCCATGACACTGGGAGGAAGGCAAAAAAAACAAACCAAAACCAAAAAACAAACAAAAACCCAACAACCCACTAGACCATGGCCAATTTGGTTCAATTGGAAAGATTCCTTCCTGATCCGAAAACAGGAGTTTGGTCAGACCCACGGCATCCTAAAACACAGCTCCTACTACATCTGAGGGGAGAGAAGCTAACAAGCTTAAGAGGCTTTTGAAATGCTCAGGAGAGTTTCAATAGGTAGAGGGTGGCACATGAAAGCCAGTCAGTCAACCTGGTCCACCCAGCCCCGGGCAATGAGAAGGCAGATGTCCTGAGGAGGGGGCATCCCCCATCCTAATAAGCTCACATCTCCCCCAGCACTGTATCACATCCCTTGCTGTCTGATCAACAGCTCCCTCCCGTTGATTTGGGAGTGAGGGAGTATTCTACTCTGACATGATTGTTGTATGTATTAAATGAATTCCTGTGGAGTCTTTCAAGAATAAGAAGGTGATATAACATACTATGATATTACTGGGCCAAGGTTTTTCAAGACTTTACTTGCTCCTTGCCTATGCAAGCTCCCAAATAGTAGAAGACTGAGTGAAAAATTGAATAAGGCCCTAAGATCTGCTCTTTATTATTATTGGCCCCCTAAATGTATGTTTTAGCAACAAGTGACAAACTAAATCCTAGACTCTTAACTCAGTCCTTATTTAAACTGGAGGGAAGGAAATGTAGCAAGAAGAAAGGAGAACAAAAAGAAACAGGAGAGAAATAGAGAAAAGGAGGATGGAGAAGGAAATGAAATAAAAGGCAGAAATTGCACTGGTTTTAAAGGTGAGCAGATTTTCCCACAGAATCATGCTGAATGTGACACTAAGTCACTAAATAAATAAATTATAAATTGAGTTATTACATAAACATTCTGCGCATAATATGATGCTTACCAGGAGGTACCCAAGGTTGTGAGAAGGCACATCACTACCACCTGCCTTTTGAATGAGGAAGCCTTGTCTGCCTACCTGGGGTCAGCTCCCTGACACCACCAGCCTCTTTCAACACAAGTGCTGCCTTCAAGGCTTCCTCAGGCCCTGCTTTCTCTTTTACAGGTTATCGATAAGGAAGTGTAAGTTTACTTAAAGAACAGAGAATCACAGGATATCAAAGATAAATAGTGGAAACAAAGCACTAACATATAAAATAAAATCATAACACACTTTCTAGAGCCCAAATTTAACTGACAAGATATCGTCATGTCAGATAGCACAAAAACTCACCCTTCCAGCATATTACAGCCAAGGTTGGCTGTGATCTGCCATTCATGAAGCAAGTCATGCTGGCCTCTTGCATCTTCAGTGCAAAGATACAGAGTTTGTCCCTACAGTTAGTCCAAAAATCCATTGTCTTCACTTGCAAACAGGATATCCCCTATCACAGGGTACTCACTCCCCACAGATGATTCCTCCTCTTGACTGTTTTGGCTGTTTTGACTGTTCCATCAGTGGCTTGTAGGGGACCCCAGGCCAGCCCACTACTCTGGGTTCCAACACTACAACATGAAGCCAAAATCCTCAGTTCCCGACCTTGCTACTCTATCCCTGGGCTTCTTCCTATTCCACCTCACACAGACTCTCTTCTCCACCCTTCTCTCTTCAGACATGCTCTTCCCTCAGGGCCAGGCTCCTACGGTTGTACTTTTTTCCTGGTGTAGAGAGATATGCTTGTAGAAGATTGTGATTTAGAGATGTTCCCTAGCATGGGACAGTGTTGTGTGAATTGGGAGATGTGCCCTACATCAGATTTAACATGGCTCCTCCCAGCTGCACTACTGGGAATTACTCCGGTCTGCATTATTAAAGTTCTATTCCTTACTCATTCAGTAGTTTGGTCTTTAATGAATTCTCAAGATGGTTACATGGTGTCAGTAGTGGTGAATGAGTTTGGAAACTATAAGGATTTGGAGGAAAACTCCTGCGTTTGCAACTGAAAACAGAGACAAACACAGGATATCTGAAAGCAAAGACAAATAAAGGACAGTGCCTTGAAACTTTCAGCAAGTAAGTGAAAGTTCTAAGAATGGATGTTTTACAACCTCCTTCCACTCTGCAAATGTCAGGCAATGTTGCAGAGAACTGGATAAAGTTTAAGCAGCGATTTCTGTTGTATTTGTCTGCCATTGGGACACAGAACAAAGATGAAAACCTAAAATCTATATTTGTACATGTTACTGGGGAGAAGGCACTGGATGTTTATAATAAATTTGAGTTTAAGGAAGGTGAAAGCATTAATTTAAATACAATACTGATTAAATTTAAAGAATATTGTATGCCAAAAAGGAATGTGATGTTTGAGAGGCATAGATTGTTTTACATGCATGCAAAAACTGGACGACACCATAGAGCAATATGTCACAGCATTAAGGAAACTCAGTAAAACCTGTAACTTTGGTGGCTTCAAAAATCTCTGATTACAGACAGACTTATTTGTGGCATTACAGACAATGTGTTGAGAGACTGCTCAGAGAGGGAGTTATCTTTGAACAAAGCTCTCCAAGTTTGCAGGGCTGCCAAAGTAGTAAAAACACAAGTAAAACAGCTGAATTCACCAGAAGGGGTCACCCATGCACTAAGGAAAGCAGCATATAGCCAGAGCAGCTCAAATCATAATGTTAGGTTTTTAAGGTGCAGCTTGACAAAGCCCTGGCTGGGATGATTTAGCTGGGGTTGGTCCTGCTTTGAACAGGGGTTGGACTAGATGACCTCCTGAGGCCCCTTCCAACCCTAATCTTCTATGATTCTATGGAATCAACCTCTGCTAAAGGGAAGACTGAGTCTAGACGGTCATGGAGCAAGTGTGGATCACGGCATGGCCCCAAACAGTGTCTTGACTATGGGAAACTGTCATAACTGTGGGTAACAATCATTTTGCAAACTGCTGCAGCTCCCAAAGGCAGAAAAGTCAAGTGCATTTAGTTACTGACAATGTGACTGAGGAGTGTTTTGTAGAGTACTGGGATCAAGCAAGCCTGATGAGAGTGACTGAATACTGCCTGTGACAGTGAATGGAACAGTCATTTCACTGAAACTGAACTCAGGTTAATATTCTATCTGCATGATAGAGACCTATCCTGACATTCTTTGGCAAACTAGTATGTAGATATCAAACCCATTGGATCTCTGTAATCCTTACACATCCCTGTACCCACCAAGAGGAATCTGGGTCACACACAACCTTTGGGAAAGCCTCTCATTGACATCCGTGGGAGATCTGCTGTGGATTAAGGGTAACACGGAGTCCTACATTTTTACCCTAGCACACAGACTATATTTAAGAATGTAATTCAACCTTCACCATAGAATGCATATGCCATATCAACCATTGAAGCAACTTACTAAGGGACATAGTGAATTCATCATCACTAGGCGTTCTCAAATCAAGATTGGATGCCTTTCTAAAATGTTTGCTCTAGTTCAACCACAAGTTGTTGTTGGGCTTCATAGTATTCACTTACACAGTAGGGAAAAAAGATTCCCTCCAGAAATTACTGGGTGAAATTCAGTGATCTGTGTCATGCATGGAACAGGTCAAACTAGATGGTTGAATTGCCTCATTCTGGCCTTAAGATCCCTGAATCTACATTTGTACTTGGTTGTAGAAGGAGCTCCTCCATGTAAATGATCTACTGGGACATGACCCAATAGAAATAAATAAATAAGCAAACAAATAAACAGCTGTTTTCAGTGCGGTAAAATGGAACCGAATAAAATGACCAGGAATGTGAGCTTTCCAGTCCTCTTCTTTACTTACTCTAGGATTACATCTTTTTCAAACAAGAAACAGTATGATACATGGTAAAATCTATTACTAATGACACACATACGAGACATATTTTTGCCCATGGCTGCACACCCAAAGTGGCTTGTTGCTATTAATTTTTTTGTCCTTTTAAAAACAATTTGAGGAAGAAAAGTTACAATAAAATGATTGTGCTTATTTGTTTACAGCAAAACCTTTCCTCCTTTTTAGTGATTAGCTCCCAACTGTGCATGCTTAGAACTTTGTCAACAGCTGTGACAACATAAAAAAGGATCAACCAGCCAATCAGAACATGGCTTTAGATAATCAATGTCTCCAACAATCCTTTAATATTAAACTGGGAAAGCACTGAATATGACTATAAGAGGGAAATGATGGATTTAAGAAACTATTCTTTTGACAGTTATGTTAAAGGTTCTTCCAGGAATAGTTTATATCAAGAGAACTAAGTAGTCTAACCAATGCCCATTACTCCCTAATTAAATTAGAAATATTGAGTCATTAGGGTCAAGCTAGGTAGCCACAAAATGATTAAAGACAGTAATCAAGAAATCAAAAGTAATTAGTACTTAAGCCTATTAAAATGGGTCAAAAATAAACTATGTCTAAATGGATTTATGACTAAGACCCAATTTTGGAGAGTGATAGGAAGAAATTTGAGAAACTGGCTGGATACATGTCATAACATTCCTGAATTGAAGACCATACACCTGGCTTCAATGGAACAATGTTGAATGCCAAACATATATTGCAACATCTGGCTGACATTTTCATACAGAAGTTAGGCACCAAATCAAAGTGCCTGATTTTCTGAAGTGCTGAGCACCCAACAATATCTATGGACTTCAACGGGATCGCCAGGCCACGCAGCATTTCTGAAAGTTGGGCCACTTGTTTTGGTGCCTAAATATGGATTTAGATGCCAAATTTTAGGAATCCAGGGTTGAATACTTTGGCCAAGATGTTGCAAAATATGAAAGGAATATGAAGATATGAAAAATATTTTTAAAAGGCTAAAAGGAGGAAGATAGGTAATAAGTAGCATCTGATACTTGACAGTACCTGGTGAACCCCAAATGTCTGCCTTTTCATTTTGTGTGAACACTCAAAAGTAGAGATTCTTTATTGAACACCTTTGGTCTGCACAATTGGGTTGGCAGTCTTGAGAGTGTAAGGTCCTTCAAGATTTCTAGTGCCTCCAGCTAATGGAAACACCACAACCACACACTCTTTTCTGGTATTTCGGAATGTCTGCTTCTATTCTCTGCTGAAATTAGGCAATGGAAAGGAATGTGAAAAAGAAAAATCATGGAGAAAGACAGCCATTCAAACTTCTTTTTGCATGTGAAGTTCAATTCTGTTCCAGCTCCAGATGAAGATTTGAAGCTTGTTCTTCTATGGCCAGGACTCCACAACAATTTATGCACATGCTTTCTGCATATGCTACTCCCTTTTGGCAATTGACCTACTCAGGTGCATACAGTTAAGCCCCTGGAGTAGTTCTCTGCAAGATTGGGGTCTTTATCTGAACTAGCTGATCTACCCCAATTACCAATGGAAGCTATCAGTAGATGTAGCAGAACATGATTCTACCTCCCTTACTCATGTTTTGTAAACTCTTACTCTATGACTAGACCCATTGACTACTCAACAGGTAAGGTAATTACTGCTCAATAGGTGCAACAGAATAAGGCTCATGGTAAATAACTAGCTAGTTACTATTTGTAACTGTAAAATTTGAAAAATCTTGGAATTATAATAAAGAAAAGCTGAAAAAAAACCTCTTTTCACTATGGCTATTGTACTCCAGCTCTCTGCATTATGATGGCTTAAGTCTGGTTCTTTATCTCTGAGGCCTTCCTGATTAGTTGAATAGGCATCTGCACCTGTTATATATATATATCACACAGGTATGTTGATACCGATTACCTCTGAGCATTATGGCAAACATCCAATCTCTAAACACAGCAAGAGACACCAACATGTATGATTAATACTATTCCAAGTTTGGGGTAAATTTACCAAAGGGGAAGGAGGTGAAAGCTGCATCCCACCCCACTACCAAAAAAAAGTGTGTGTGTAAGAGAGAAATTAGAATGTTCAGTTTTCAGCCAAAAGTCTTTCAATTTTTGCCAAAATAAAACTTTTTGGGGGAAGGAGGAGGTGAGGGAGAGAGAGCAACAAAAGAAAAACAATTTCCTGACCAGCTCTACTCCCCAGATACCCTTAAGATTTTGTCCTGTAGTCACAGCCCATAATTAAAAACACTCAACACTCATTAGTCCTTCGGTTATTGGCCAGGGGGAAAAGAAAGCAGGAACTGAAGCAGTAAGATTATCTGCTCAGAGACTACAAGTACCACATACTATTTTTAACTCCAGTTTAAGAATTTCAAGGCTAAGGATCTGGTACATTTTACATGAAAAATTAGAATGTTTCTTCCACGCACTCTCCAGCCATCCAATCCTACTCAACCACTGATTGTTTCATATCCTCTCAGCATCATTCATCTCCCAGCCCATTCGCTTTGTTCATTCCCCATTCACGCCCTCATCCATTCTCTTCCCTTTCACAAACTCATCAAATCTCTTCCCAAGACCACCAGTTCTTTCAGAAGTAGTTCTTCAAAGCTGTCTCAGCAGATCAAGTTGGTAGGTCTTTCTAAGAGCAATACAACTAGTTTAATACCCAGATGTTGGGCTGGAGACAGAATGACTTGGCAAAAATTCTATTGCCTGTGTTATACAGGAGGCAGTCCAGATGATCACTATGGTCTCCTCTAGCCTTAAAATAGAAGGAAGTCTACTCCGGTTGTCAATGCACATCAGCACTCCTCCTGTCTGCTTCACTTGAACCACTTCTTCAGCACCTACCTCCTCCTTTTCTTGGGCTCAGGTTCAGTCCCACCTCCTCCCTTTCTTAGGCTATGTCTCCCCTACAGTTTATGTTGGCATGACTGATGTCATCACCCCCCCCCCCCCCGAGCGACATAGTTACGCTGACATAAGTGCTCGTGTGCACAGCGCTATGTTGACAGGACAGCTTCTCCCACTGACATGGCATAATAAACCCACTTCCATGAATGGCAGAAGCTGATGGGAGAGCTCTCTCCCCTTGGCATAGAGCATTTTCACCAGATGTGCTGTGCTTATAGACATGGCCTTAAAGGGAAGCATCAGTGGAGATACGTGGTGTCACAGTCTCTTGGTACATGGTCCCTTCAGAGATGCAGTCCCATTCCTGCAAGTGTAACCGTTTCAAGTGGCAGGCCCACACCTCCACTTCTATTTGGGGTGGTCTCCAGCTGGGTCTCTGGGGTACAACCCCTTGGTTTCCAACCATGATATATAGCAGGTCCAGTGCTGGTATATAGGAAACCCTTGCAGATTGACCTGCTTTCAGGAGCCTGTGAACAGTTATAATACACAGTGACTTAGACAGCTTCTTCAAAAGAAATATGATTTGCCAAAAGTTGCACACGACTCAGAGAAATAGATTTAACCTTAGAGACCTATATACACACACTATCTTACCTATGCTTGGCATTCCGCTCAAGCCCCTTGGTAGACATAACTAAACCTTGTGGACTGTAGAAGAACAATTTAACAGCTGGCACATCCCGCCATGGCTGGGCATAGCATAGCAGGCTCTCCTCTGGCACCCTCTACCAATAGCTGCCCTGCAGTGGTCTACTTCTTTTTGTGAGTTGGCCTTCTGGCCAGATGACATTCATTCTTACCCCCTCTGGGGCAGCAGAATCCCAGACACAATGGACAAGTGACCTTTCACCATGTCTTTGGCCTCCAGTTTAGGCCTACTGTTCCTTACACTCCTTGTTCTGGGCATTCAATAGTCCTTACCTCTTGTATCAGGTGGTTTTACACCACGTTGGTCTGTGGCCAGAAGGTGGTACCCAGTTCCTCCCTCAACTGCGGGTTCCCATCGAGGGACCCTTAGCAAGCAGCTAAAGTCTGCTTCCTCAGACACCTTGCTGCCTCCCTGGACTACTTCCTGCCTTTCCCTGTCTCTTGGCCCTTTTCCCCAGCACCTTTCTGCACTCTGCAGAGCTCTTTTTGGCTTTTGTAGTGAGCTACCCCAATTCCTGCCCTTTTGTCACAATGCATGAGCCTATTTCACCCTTGTGGCTTTTCAGTGTCTCTTCTGGCTTTTTGCCAGAGTTCCTTCTTGGGAGAGGCTCCCAAAGGCCTTCGGGCTTTTTGGGTTTCCTGCCTTCCTCATGCTCTGAAGCCCTGCCTTTATATAAGCCAGGGGTGTCAAACTCGCTGTTGGTGATGGGCCAAATTCACATAAACTGCACTTCACAGGGGCCATGCAATACCCTCCGCCCAAAAATTCGGGCCATCTTCCCCTTTTCGGCGGCGGGATGCTATATATTAAAGGGCCATGGCACAAGCTGTGAGAGTGGCTAGTTGCCCCAAGCATGATTCTGTATGAGCTTATAGAGATGCATTTGGGACAGCGAGGCCCTCCTGCCACTTGGTCGCCCCGGATACGCTTTTACTTTTAGCATGCTAGCTTGATCAGAGCTAGCGTAGGTAGGTCTCCCTGAATTGGAATTTAAACCTTCCAATCCAGCTCTAGCATAACCTCAGTCAGTCTGGGTGACTCCATGCATCCCTGTCAGCACTCACGGATCCTTGGACAGCCCCTCACCCACCCTCCATTTTCTAGGCCCATGAGCCTGTAATGGTTTAGTATCCCCTTTTGATCCTGGGCTAAGCCTATGAAGAGTAAATTGTTCTCGCCTGGTTGGAGCCAGGTAAAGAGTATTCCCCAAATAATAGCTTCCCCGTTGTTTCCTCAAAGACTCTTATTGGTCATCATTTTGCATTTTCAGCTTGGTCCCACTAACAACCCCGTTTGATCTACCACCACAGCACAGTAACCTATCTGGCGCACACACAAGCACGCACAGTATTCATACAAAACACAGCTGCTTCCCAGTTTGTCACACTTGCATCTTTGACCTGTCCCTTTGTTTCTGAACTGAGGCAGAGTGAGCAGAGCTCCCCCTTACACCCCAGAATGTAACAGCAGCAGTTGCTACTCAAACCCCACCCAGCAGGCTGTGGCACCATGAACGACACACTGTTCATGTTTTCTAGGGTCTTTTTGCAGTGGTAATGGGTAGGGTTTTGTTTTTTGTTTTTGTTTTTAATGGAAGCTTGCATCATTGCTCACATTACCCAGGACAGCTTCTCACTTCTCCCAGATAAGTGGGATTTTGCAAGTCCAGTGTCAACAGTGCAGAGCACACTATACAGAATTTTACACGTTTCACGGAAAATTAACAGACTAAAGCAAACAAGTTAATAATGGAATAGACATGTAACACAACCTCTCAACTTTTGTTTACCCACTGCTGTAATCATAAAGCATATCTTATAAGACAAGGATAATGTGATTTGGGGACTTGGCAGATATTAAACTATAGTTTTCTTGATGTTTGTACACTGAATATTTTTGCCATAATAATCTGAGGTTTCCTGGCATGCTCTAGCCTCCCTCACATCTTTTCTCCATAAGTTACATACAGTAGCAACACCTTCTGATAGCAACAAGACTGTATCGTTGCAGCAGGCTTCATGGCAGTGCCGGTCAACACTGATCTAGTAATTCAAGCTAGAGAACTGTTACTTAATTATCCCAATACTATTGTCTCTGGTTTCTGCCTACTCCTCCTCTTCTCACTAGACCTTTAATGTTGCTCTAATTATTACTTTTGTGACTAACAGACAAACATACTCATGTCAGTTTCTAGTAATGGTAAAAATATGTATTTGACTCCGTCTTTTTTTTCTTTCTTTTAAAGTCCAACACTAAAATGGCAAAACCGAATCTCCTAGGGCCTGAAAATGATACAGCTCTTTAGCTCCACCTCCCGTGTCAGTTACATGTGGTAAACTTTTAGCCATTTTTCCATGGCTATTGAATACATACCCTGGGAAAACACATACTACGAGGGAGTTTGTCGAGGAGCATTTCTCTAACAGTAGTTTCTTCATCCATTGATTTACAAGCTACTGATTTACAAGCTGTGAATGAATAGTAGCCTTCAACAACAGGAAGCTCTGCCATTGAGAAACCCTATAGCTTCAGATGGAGCCTGGAGACAAGCCTGTCCGCTTACAGGAAAATTCACTCCAGGAAACCCCGTAACCAGAGCTGTTAACCAGAAGGAAATGTCTTCAGTACTCTTACATGGGCCTTAATCAGATACTGACAGAGAGCCTTTGATCAATGAATTTTCACAATAAGGTTAACTGCAGTTTACAGTATGTCTACATAGATTTCATAGTCAATTCCAAATGTGCACAGTCAGAAATTATTCAAACCTCAATCTCCATTCTATTTTTATTTTAATGTCTCAGAAGACTGAGTCAAAGAGGCTTAGAAATTGGCAACACACTTTCAGTGGTACTTACTGGCTTTAATATTCAAGTGAGAAAGGGGGGGAAAACCACATCTGTTTGTCTAGTAACTATTAGTAATTATTTTAGAGATAAAGTAATAGTGAAGGAAAAGTACACAGTCAAATATTTTTAAATTGTCATTTCCCATGTAACCAAATTCCAAAATTCATACTGAAACACCTCATTAATACCTCATGAAGTTGGCATGGTGGGGAAACTGCAGAGCTCTGCATTACAAAATGTTATATTATTGTCAGTGACTTAAGTTGCCTGGTAACAAAGTACATGTTAGAGACGAGATATGTAAATTCTTATCCTGCACTTAGCCAACAATTAATTGATTTCACCTTGTCTAGGGTAAGCAGTGCTGGGAAGCCATCGTATCTGATGTCCACAATGCTACTATATTCCATTGGTATTTATTTTAACATTATCATCAAGAGTGAAGTTTGTGTCTTCATTGTAGATCTCTTTCTTTGTCAACAAGAACGAAATGGGACCATTGATAGAAATAAGTTTATACTAACTTTGTAGAGAGTAGCTCTACTTCACAACTTAAAAGCTTTACTTAGAGTTTAATCTAAATAATGAGATGATACAATGAGAAACAGATTCAATACTGTACAGAAACAAGTAACTTAAAATGGAGAACTGAAGTGCTATAAAAAAACTGTTTTAAGATCCCAGATTATTAAGAGAAGTATAGAATTCAGAATTACAAATAAATATATTTTAATCAGGCAGTTAAGCCACTCACCTGGTTGTACCTTGGTACAGCAGGGGTTGCAGAACTGTGGGTGATCTTACATAGCGTATGCAGTGAACTGTGTAGCACATATGGCATGTACATTGCAGAAACAGAAGATAAAAGGTTACCCGCTGGTCTGCGGCTTTCTTAATAGAGTACCTGTGCACCACAGGGTGATTTAAGAATGGAGCAGCAGCTTCAACTCTACATTGCCTCACTCCAGAGTTAGATCCATACCTTGTTTAAAATAAAGTATACATTAAGTCATTAAGAAAATGAAAAATGTGCTGGTAGGCCACAGTGTCATTTAAATAGAGCTAAAGAACTTCATAATACTAGACAATCTAAAAACAATCATATTACATAGTAAAAACAAAAGGTTACATAGTGAACAGAGCAAACCTACATACTGCAGATGCTGTATATTAAAGGGAAGAAAAATGGCTCAGAAGTCTGCAAGAGTATTAGCATTTTTGTACATGAAAACTTGTCAATGAAGATGTTAAAAGAAGAATAGAGCTATCATTCAAATATTTTAGAAGATGGATCATCTTCAGCAATGGCAATAAGCTAAGGCTGGCAAAGAAAGGACGTTTCATCTCACATAGGCACAAGTTTGACATATATTGACATATATTCAGTTTAAATATCTTTCTAGGTGTGTCATCATAATGCATATTATTCACACTTTTATAAAGGAAAATCCGTCAGGTAAGGTTAACTACTCGTCCAAAATTGAATACTGACAGCATCAAGAAAACTCAGAGCTTTTATATCAGAGAGCAACTATACCACAACTGGACTACATAGGTTTGTATACAGACAACTATTTGGGTTTATGTGTTGCCAGACTTATGAGAGACATTGTTCTTCCTGGCCTAGTATGTAACTTCTTGGTAATACAGTGACTAAGATTGAGGAGGCTGAATCAGCCAAGAGTTTTAGATCCAGTACTGTGTCTAGACCACATCTTTTTAAGTGTGAGCTTTTGGCTTTTATATGCAGGCAGAACTAGTTTTAGCATTCTCTGAATTTATGGTACTGATCATGATGTGTGTCTGGGGAAAATTCCTCCAGGAGTTGTGTAAGTTTATCGCATTCGTGATATTGGAATCGCAAAACCTTTATAATTTGAGGATTTTTTAAATGGCTACTATGTACAATGAGCCTATCCATTTACTACCAGACATTGCTAGCTTATGGATGCCCTGGAGCCAGTTCAGAATGCTATTGTGACTACAGCCAAAAATCAGCACTGACAGTCTGGATTTTTCCATTGGACTTGATTGCGCCAATGAAAGTTCTGATATCAGATCATCATGTTCTGCATTGCAACATTTGGGTTATGTGCTCAATGTTTCTGGGAGGGGTACATACACACCCAAAGAATCTAGCAAATCTGATGAGATCAAGTAAAGTACTAAAGGCATCTTACATTTGCACATCCTTTATCGAGATGCTACCAGTGCAGTGATAGGTCATAATTACAGATACACTAGTGCTAGTAAACCCTAGGACCAGTCCATTCTTGACCAAGTTTAGCTTGTTAGAGAAAACCAGTGTTTGTTTTGCAAAACAATCTTAATCTGCAGAATCATTTCTCTTGCTGTAACGTTGCTACCATGTCTTAGACATGTGCATTTGACCGGGAAGAAAATGTCCTTGAATAATTGTATACATCTCTGAAGGACAGCTACCGGACAGTTATTAATATGGACTGTCAACAATTGTCAGAGATGACTTGATTCAATAGTTGTGACTAATTTCTAAGTTGTTTTTCTTTTACGAAAAGATTTTGACCATACGGGACATCATTCAGTTACTCACCAGAATTTAGTGTTAAGCCTTATGCTGTGGGGTTGTGGGATAATTTTAGTTTTGTTCCCAGCTCAAAACTGTTTACTGTTGCTGCTGAACACGGATCAGTGCATGACAAATCCTTGTCAATGGTTGGGAGGTGGTGATGATATACTAAAATTATCTGTGGAATAAGAACATGTCCTCATGTCTAAAGAATGTGGTAGTGAAACGTCATTGAAGACAACTTTGGTACACATGACAGGGATTGGATGATCTAGAAGAGAAAAAGTAATGGCAATACAGCTGCAAGAAAAATTAGTTGGTAATTACCGGAATGGAAATTTGAGCCTGGATTTAGACATAGATACTGCATGGAGATTCTCCCAGAAGGAGTGGTGAATTACATACTTGCCATAATGGAAAAGGAAGAGGGGGATTACATATGTTGTCTTTATTGTCTGTGCCTCCTGACACTTTGGAAATATAATGAGCTATTTTTGGTCCCACCTAACAACAGATGCAACCCTGATATTGGGCAAATTCTCACTACGCTGTACTGAAATCACTTATGGTAATCCAGAGGTTTCAGTTTATGGTCCCAGTCTCCTTAGAAGTGCTAAGGAGAGGACAGGTAAAGTTTTATCAGAGACAGATCATGCCACAAAAGTTTGATTGGTATCTGGGTTTTGAACATTTCTAAAGTTCAGACTTGTATGAACCTGAAATACGTGTTTTGATTCAGCTAGACACCACTAGTTTTCTTAAGAGAATGGAAATTAATACCTCATCTATTTTCTTCAGTTTTAAGTCACTTTCTCTTACTTACAAATGCTTTCAAATGACTATCTTCAATTTTCTACAAAAATGGTTTTATGTCTTCATTCATCCATGCAGAGTATTGTTATTGATCGATTCTGTATTGCTTATAGAAAGACTGTCCTATTAAATGATAATGCTTTCTCTATGGCCAATTCTGTCACTTCTCTAGTGTTACCTCTATTACAAATTTTTTTTCTACAGAGACTATTTTCTATGCTTTGATCATGAGAATGTAGAGTAATATTTTATTCTGTGATGGCAGATGAAAACTGTGACTGAAATAAAATAGTTGTCTGTTAACTTTCTGCATTCCCTAGCAATCAGTTTCTTATCTTTGTAGACAAGCATCATATTCAAGAAATCAGAATAGTTTTATGAACTGCCAAGGCAAAAGTTATATCTATTAAACAAAACCAGACAGTAATCCTATACTTAAATCTATACATATTTTAAAGATGTATTACATACACATATTCTCTGTGTATGAAAGAGAGAACATAGTCATGAATGTGGTATTCAAAAATTCAGCATATGTTTAGGATGGCTGGCTTATTCATAAGCGGCCAAAAATGCTATAAGCCATTGGAAAATTGGGTTTCACATCATTGGTAAGTTGTATAGGATTTCTATACCTTGAGGTTCATGAGATGTCAGACATTAAAGATAGTAATCAGATTCTCTCTTCTTTCCCTCATCTCCCTCTTCAGTTCAGATTTTTATCATTATTATTATTTATTGTCCCGGCTGAGAACAATGTAAAAAGTGGGCAGCAATAATAGTGACACATTCATTATTAGCCAGATTTTCAAGTGCTTAGGACCTCCAATTGGGCCAGATTTTCAAAAGAGCTCAGCACCCATTTAGTTATGTTAATAAAGTAGCTAAATTTTCATGAGTACTCAGCACCTAGCAGCTCCCACTGAGAATACAGGGAGTTACCGGATAATGAGTAGACCTAATCAAAAACTGAAATTTCTATCTTGTGGGAAATTCCACTATTTCAGTATTTGTTTTCAACCCACAATGGGATGAAGAGTAGATATATTAGAATTTCTCATGACATAAGAGTTTCAAATTGAAATTTTTCAAACCTGTTCAAATGTTTCTGCTCAGCTTAGTTAGATGCTAAGCTGTGTCTACCTAATCTGCCTCAATGCTTCATGCTTCTTTTCTCCCCATGGGTCTGCTGCAGTCTCCCACAATGCATGGCAGTGGGTCAGGCAAAGGGGAGATTGTGATGTATCACGGGAATCACTGTCGTGCAATCACAGATTAACCTCTACCTGACTCAAACCAAAATACAGTAGAACCTCAAAGATATGAACACCTCAGGAATGGAGGTTGTTCATAACTCTGAAATGTTTGTAACTGAACAGAACATGATGGTACAGTCCCCTGCAGTCAGTGTCTTCCAGCTGAATCTGGGAGAGATCTCTGCAAAGGTGACACCTGGCAGCACTGCCTGGTTTGCAAGCAGCTCCCTGCCCTATTCCTGTTTCTGGCCTTTGGCCTGAACTGGGGGAGGGGTGGTCTGCCCTGCACCCTTGGCACTACAAGCCCCAGCCCTCAGCTGCTTCTCCCCAGTGCTCGCCCTGCTCAGTGCACTGCTTGCCACGCTCCAGAAGCAGTGCATAGCAGGGGGTTGCTGCCAGCCAGCTGCCAGCACCCCTTCCTCCCTTGCACTCCCAGAGGTGCTGGCAGGATCCAGGAGTGCAGCTTTGTTTGCATTGACGCACAGGCTGTGGCCCTTTAAAACTCCTTCAGAGTGCAGCTGACTCCCACTGCAGCTTCAGGCCAGGCTTTGGCTACAACCTTCAGTTCCTTGCAGCATGAGTTGCTGGGCTGCAGCAGCTTTCTTTCCAGGCCTTGGAGGGTGGGCCAGGGTATGTGTGAAAATAGCTTCTCTCTCAAAGTGAGGTAGGGTAGGATGGGAGGGGGTGAAACAGCACTTTGGCTTACAGGAACGGCACAGACCCCGGACTGTTTCTGTTCTCCACAGTATTTGCTTTCTTTTTTTTTCCCCCTCGGCTGCTGCCTGGCTTACAGTACTTCCAGTTTCACAGGGTGTTCAATTCATAACTCTGGTGTTCAGATCTACTGTATTTCAATTCTGTTCAACAAGTAAACGTTCAGATTTTGGAAGACCCAACAAAAAAAAGTATTTTGTTTCTATTTCCCTGACAGAAAAAAATCAAAACGTTACAGCAAAAACTGACATGGAAATGTTCATTTTGTGGAAGCCAATTTTTGGATAAAAAAAGCACTGGTGAAAATTCATGACCAGCACTCTTTAGAAAATCTGGTCACTTATGAAGCTGCCTAAATGGGAAAGTTGGGTGCTGGTCTCTGAACTATCTGGCTCTAGTTTTGTTTTGTTTAATTTCTTACAGTTCTAGTAGTTAATTATTTGTAATGCAAGTAAGGATATTCATTTAAAATCCCCCAAACCCACCTTTTTTAATGTGACTTTGTCCTTTTGGATATTTCAAAGCACAGTATTGCCAGCTTCAAGCATCCCAAAATTGCATGAGATTTTAAAAGATAATATTTGGGGGGGGTGCGGGTGGAAGTGTTGTTGTTGTTTTGAATTTACCTTCTGGGTTTGGGGCCTCCACAGAGGGGTGTCACATTTTCAAAGTTTTCTTCACAGCTAGGAGGGCAAGAAACATTTTTTTTCCCCATGAAAGGAGACATTCCTTACTTAGAATTGGCGCGTCAAGAAAAAAACATAAAATATTGTGAGACTTGGGAGAAGAATCAGAAGTACCAACAACACTGGAAGTACTTTGAAAATGAAGAGTGATTCATACATTCTAAGTATTGCTATTAGTAGTAAGGACTCCAGTGGAAACCAAAATTGAATTAGACCCATAAACATCAAAATTTTATTTAGCAACTATCATTCATTCAACCCACCTGATGGGCAGTTGGGGGGTTCAGCTTGTTACCCAGGCACGATTAGTACAGATGGAAACAAAGAGCAGACCAATCCCCAAGGAAAAGGGGAGCCATTACAAATATAATAAAATCAGATTAATTAGCACCAACACTGCTCAATTTGTTTTAATTAGGATACAACTTCATGGCTGTACTGGCGAAGTTCAAATGTCCATAGCTAACAGTGGAAACTGGAATCTCTTCCTATCTGCTAACTACACTATGACAGATGTCAGACCTTATGTTGTTGTCCTTGTGTGTGTTTATATATAATTTAAAATCCAAAAACATAAACAAACAAATGGGACCACTGTGTGAGCACCAGTACAAGAGCAACCTTGTGCACGAGCTCAGAGATTGAAAGCAGATGTTGAACTTAGTAATTAGGCACGATTCAAGCTGCCTGTAGTGCATAAAAGCAGTTGTTTAGGAAATGGTAGGAGGAGCCAGGCTAACGTAAACATTATTTGTCTTTTTGCTGCACATGGCAACAGATTAAAGCCAATGTGAAGCATTAATCATGGGTGGAAAATAGTCTTCAGGGAGGGCACTTACATAAGTACCTCTGGCATCCTTCAAAAATGAAATATTTAAAAATAACCGTTTCAGTGCTTCTATTCTAATGATTCAGATCTACAAGTCTGATATCAAAGCTGAACTACTTTATTATGTTCTGTATTTACTGAACATGCTGTTCCTAAGAAGCACCACCACAATGACCGGAAAAAAAAAATCAGCGAGAAAGTTTCTCACCTGGTGCCTAATCCAAAAGCCCACAGAAGTCAATGGAAAGTCTCCATTTAACTTCGGTGGGCTTTGGATGAGGCCCTTGAATTTCTGGAAACAGTCTTGTGTAGTATCTGAAATGTGCCTCTACAAATGAATGGCAATAATACAGCATGATGCACGGGAGAAGGCAGTAATTTATTTATTGCCTTTCATCCAGAATGACTGCAAAGTACGACGCAACCTATAACCAAGCAGTACAAAGTTGGCCGCATTTCAACAGTGTGTAGTGTGCTTTGAGATCCTTCAGGATGAATTGCACTATAAACTTAACAAGTTGAGCACCATTGAGTTTACCATACCACTGCAATCATTTTGTTTCATACCACCATAACCTATGAGAGGTTGGCAAGCATATAGCTCATGAATAATATATGTTTTATTACATACTTTAGTGAAATTGTTATATTAAGATTAATATTAAAACTCATACAGAAGTAAAATCCAGTATTTACTGTAGTATAATACAGGCAAAAATTAGGTCTGATACCATTGATTATGCTGAGTAAAGTAGACAGAAATATTCACTTTCCTTTGTTTATACAATAGCCATCTAGCTAATGTAACAATATAATGTGGATACTTGACATTCAAAATAATCATTCTACATTTGCAAATTCATTTCACTGTGATTAATATTTAAAATTCTCAATTCTTAATCTGGGTTTAACATTCTTGTCATACAACTCAATTGATTTCGCTCCTCAGAAGCAGAGTTTTTAGTAACAAACTGCAAGAATTTAATAAAGTTATTGATAAGTTTGTCAGACTGCCTTTTATATGATTAAGCACACAAGTGACTATTTTGTATTTCTAGACTTTCTAAGATACTCCTGTCTTTTAGGGAGGAAGGATGGTCTTGTGGACAAGTCACAAGACTGGAACACAGAATACCTGGACTGAATTCCTAGTTCAGTCTGAGATTGCCTATGTGAGTTTAGGAAAGTCATTTAGGCCCAGATTTTTAAAGATATTTAGACATTGCTCCACTTAGCATTGCAAGGCGTAAGTAACTTGAATGTCTGAAGTCCCATTGTCAAAAGTGAAGGAATGTAGGAGCGTAAGTCTCACTGAAAGTCAGTGAGACTAACTTCCGTGCCCCAGTTCAGCACTGGTGAAACTGTAGAGTAATACTTCCTCCCTCCTTCCACACTTTTCTGTCTATTTGGATTGTAAACTCTCCAGGGGAGGAACTGTCTCTTGCAATGTGTCTATATAGCACTTAGTCTGGATCTTGGTTGGGGCCTCTAGGAATTACACTAATACAAATAATTAAATATAATAATTAGTAATTTAAAATATCCTATGTGCACAAGTTAAAGTGAGGTGGATTGTAAAGAAATAAACTCAGGAAAATCTTGGCTGGTATGACTTTTAGTGTATGAATAAAGTGAAATTTCCAATCCCCAGCATTCCCCACCAAAGAACTAACAAAATGACCCATCAATTCTTGTTGTGACCCCACTTCCAAAATCCTTTTCAGTTATACAGGATTGTGGAATTTGGTTGGGTTATAAGTGGTCATCTTTGGGTTTTGGGTCTCAGATGAAAGAAGATTGAGGAATGCTGTTTAGGGAACTTTTTCTTGTGTCAGAGCAACTGATTTCCTTTTTGGACAATCTTATCTTTTGTCTTAATGTTGTAGATTCAATATAATTTCAGGTTGAAATAAAATATCCATAAATCTGCACCACCACTGCATCTGCATGAGAGACATCCAATGGTATATGTAATTCACATTACCATAAATAGCAGGTTTCGCCTCATAAAGGAAGAATTGACCCTTCTAAGGTAAGAGAGCATAAACCATAGTAGGTTTAGTTTTTACTATATTTCTAAATGCTAAGAGGACTTTACAAAATTTGTCTATTTTAGGCACCTAACTAGGATGTGTGTGTGATGTGTTACATCCTTGAAGCATGTGAGGTGCTTAGACTTGGATGCATCCTATTCTGTAATCATGTAATCTCTTTGATCCTCAGCATTTGCACACTATTCCACAATCCAAGTGCACAGGGAAGCTGTTGTTCCAAGATTTCAATTTCCACAGCGTAATATCTGTCCTCGTACTAACCCATCTGCATAGTTTTGCCATAGAGACTCCTTTTGTCTCTGCTATACAAGCTTAGTTTTTTATTCGCCCCCACAAACAGAACACGCATGATATGCTGTGTATATGGAATATTTACTTACATTGCTGAGATTGCAGTTAAGATAGTGTATACTGCGAAGGAGATTAAGGTGTTCTGTCTGGTCTTTTGGAGGCCAAAGAAAGTTCCTTGTGAAGATGTGACATCTGCCATTGTCATCTGAGGTGTTCTACATAGCTGTTAGAATGTGGTTAAGAGATGTTCCATCATCTGGCATTTCCTTCCTTTTAAGAGTCTGAGTTGGAGGATGCCTCATTTAAAACAACCTTAATTCCTTTTAAATAAACGCATTATTTATGGTATGGAATATATTTCAGCACTTAGGGTTACAAACATTCTTCCTTCCATCTGCAATGTGAAACTGACAAGGAGCAGAGTAAAGCTGACAGCTGTGGGCAGTGACTGAAGCCAGTATGACACTGTAGGTAGACAGGGGAAGAATTTTATCTGGCCCTGCAACTTTATTTCAGGCAGTTTTTAACCAGTAAAAATCAAATTAAACCAAAATCTGGAAGCCTTATGCACAGCAGATAAAATGTGGCTTTACAAGCTAGGTACAGTACTACTGTAATTGTCTAATTGCCTGACTTCCAGGAAGGGCCACACATGATTATGATTTGAAGATTATTATGGATCAGTTCCTGGCATTTGTTCACTTACACTTTGCAAGCACAGAACCCAGGTAGTCATTTTCATTCTCGTGATCTGCGTCACAAGAATAAGATCATTCTCAGAAGCTGAGGTTTGTGAAGAGAGGACTCATAGCAAATTGATATAAGGTGCATAAAGCAAAACAGCTCAACAAATGGAAAATTAAATAAAGATAATACAGCTTCATGGACTATTGATCTCTACTGAGACCAATGACTTCAGCTTCTGCGGTTCTATCGAAGGTTTTTCCACCCAAAATCCACACAAAAAATGTAATTAGCTTGTGTAAGAGACACAAGTGGAAGCCTCACGTTACACTGGTAAACTGCATTTATACTACTGTAAATACATCGGTCAAAAAAAAAATCCCTAACGTACACAAGTTCTTAGAGCCAAGGTTACTCAACACACATTTCTTGTCAACAAAAATCACTTAACAGTGAGGAAATTATCCATTAAAGCATCATTAACATGAATCCAACTTAATTTAAATACCTCATCTTTACATCGTCACTGGAATGAGTAGACTCCACCTCCACAGGTAACAATCCCCGCTCTATGCACACATCCTAGTCCTCTAAGTCATGGGTTCTTAACCTAACAATTGCAGACAAGCCATGGGGCATCAGGACTGCCTTTCCCTGTCTTAAGACCCTCATGGGAGGGCGGCCTGAAACCTTTTGGGTTGTAACATAGAGGCATGGAATGGCAAACTTTGGGATTCACCGCCCTAGATCACACTCAAAAGCAAAACTTCAACTCCTTATTGACAGACTGACTGCCAGCTTCTATGATAGTTCCATTACTTACTATCTAAAGAAATCTGATGTCAGAATTAAGGTGAGGGGAGAGAAGAATAGTGAGCAGTGTGGGTGTTTGGTGAGGGGAAAACGTGGTCTAGAACGAGCATATAGAACATCCCCATAATACGAATTTGTCTCCCTGACCCTCCTAACAAAAGCAGCTTACTTCACTCAGATCTTTTATGTGGCACACTTCCCCCTTTTCCACTTGATTACTTACTGCTGCAAGTGTGTGGCTGTGTGTGTTTGTTTAACACATCCAGCTGGGGAGTGAAATTCACTGTTGTTTTCTCATTAGGTTGATAATCCTTAGCTTTATGGATTGATAATAGGGCCAATAGGCTAACTGAACTGAAGATTTTCCTCTTCAGTAGGAGGAACTAGTCTCCCCATTCAACTTCAGCTGCTCTGCACTGCATCACTCTGTTGCCTGTTGTGACATTTTGACCAAAGAAAATAGAAAGGGAAGGTGGATGGAGGCAGAGAATTCCCTCTGTGTAACACATGGCTACTCAGCATGACACTCTTCCCTTCCTCCCCACCCCACACCCAGCGGTGGTTAGACCATCTACCGAAGTTGATGGAGCTGCTACAGCTCGGACTAAGAAAGGTGGCTCTTTGAGTTTCATGCTTTTAGAAACTAAAGGGCCCACCTCCACAGGTAATAACTAGAGGTAGTGTTAACAATGAACAACTAAAGGGCACAGCTTTACATGTATGCCTGGGGAAAGGCTGAGAAATCAGAACATTGCAGTCCTTTAAAGTGGTGGTGGTGAAGAGGGAGGTACTGTAACCAAAGTTATAATTCACTTTTGAGGCATCACTAAAAGACAGGTGTGATGTCATATTCCAGAATTACCATTTTACTGTGATGTCATATTCAAGAATTACTGCATCCAAGCGTACAACTTGTTTCCATCAGCAGTCTCCCATCAGCAGTGACCTTGGGTTCCAGTGGCGTGCTACCAACCACCGTGACACCAGTTTTTAATCAAAACGAAAGGATATGCCATTAAGGATTTACACACATCGTTCCCTGCACGTTGAGAAATGAGTAATGCCCCTTCAGTCAGGAGCTGTTCAAGGCGCACAGCATAAGTGCTTTTTTATTTCCTCTACATATAGAATGAAACAAAAAGAGAGCAGCTCTGAGTGAAGAAGTGTTACTGAAACTCAAGCAATGTAAAAGGTTTTAAAAATGAAACCATTGGCATTTGAGTGGTTTTGGGCAATAGTTCATCAGCAGCCATGCTGTTTTTAATCAAACAGAACTAAGTGACAAATGATATCATCAGGCTAAGAGTAATGTCTCCTGCAGGTATTTGTTCCTTAATACAGCTCTTTAATGTTCTTCCTAATCAAATATGAAAATAAGCAGTGCCTCAGAAGCACCTTTTATTTTAAGAAATGACTTTTAAAAATCTAGTATTCTTTCTTGTGCATTACAGTTGCAAACTGAGATAAGGAGTTTTCATCTGAAATTTGTCCTTTGCTGTAATTTGAGTGAATGTTTCACTATATCGGATCAGCAAACACAAAACTAGAAATAGAGACAGGCAAATAAACACAAGAACCTGCTGAAGTCTTTCTCAAGCTGTAATATGTGTAGTTTATTTACTGATGAAGCTAATATGTTTATAGTAGCTGGGGGAAGGGAGAGAAGTTTACCTCAATGACAAGCAATATATCTATCTATTGCAGTATCTGAGTACTTCTGAGTAGCTATCACTGTAATATCTGAGTACTTCACAATCTTTCATATATTTATTCCTCCTCCCTGCGAAAGGTTGGGAAGGATCATCCCCATTTTGCAGATGGGGAACTAAGGCACTAAAGTACTCAAAGGTACTTAGGCTCCAACCTTCTAATTTGGCTAAACAACTTGCCCAGTCATTTAGTCTGTGGTGAGCCGGGGGACTGAACCGAGGTCTAGACTAGGGTGTCCTTACCTCTTTTTTCGCTTCTTCTCTGTTGAATGAACTGCCCCTTTGTAGGCTAAATCAATGCCGCCTTGCCACCTCGGCTCAAACATTTTGAAAATATTTCCATCCTTGTTTAGAAGGAAAAAAATTAAAAGCACCTACCTAAATCAAGAGACATGGATTTAGCTCTATAACACTCAGCTATTTTCATCAATAACCCATACAAATACTTTGTAACTCAGTAATGTATCCCTACTTCTTCCATGATAATATTGTTAATTCTCTTGTTGATGCTAAAGTTAAAGCCACTATTGTGTATTTTTATGAAAAAGTTGGTGATGAAATGCATGTTGTGACATTGGTATAGCTACTCAACATTGATCTTTCCAGAGTAAAGGTAAACCTACAGGGCTTGATCCAAGGGAGCCATGAGGACTAATTACAGCAAGTGCACCCAGATGGTCACTGCAAGGATCAAGTGGACTAGACACCCTCTTTCCTGTGGATGAGGATTGCCAGAGGAGCTAGTTCCAGTGAAGCACCTCTGTGACCACACCTGCAGCCTTCTGTGTTTAGATTAGCAAGCGTTCTAGTATACTTGTCAGAATCAGATTGTAAATTCCATGGGAGGAACCTTGTCTTCTAAACACCATGTACATCTACAATGCTTCGTAAAACATTCTGCAGAGTATCAGAAAGCTGACACGACTCTCCTTTGCGGCCCCATTTCCCTTCGCACTGCTCCTTCAGTGCCTCCTGAGCTAAGTCCTCCTCAGTCTTGCTGTCCGATCCAGCAGGATCAGTATGCTTTTCTTCTTACACACATTTTTTTAAAGAGATCTCATCCCAGTCTCACGATTTCAACTACCAACTCTGATTCACAAATCTACCACTCCACTCCCAATCTGGCTCCAAATTCACATTTGAGCTTCACTCACACGTCTTTGCCTGTCCATCTTACCATCTAACTCAAACATACCATGGCTAAAACTAAACTCCTTATCTTGCCTTCAAAAGCCTCTCCACTCCCCACAGTCTCGGTCACTGTTGACAAAGCCACCATTCTCCTGCTCGTTCAAACCAATATCTTCATTTTTTTTTAAACAAAACTGTCTTCGGCAGCCATGGTGGCAAAGCAAACTTTTAAACCATGAACCAAGTGTAACCAATGCAAAGATGTCAACCCCAGCTCTGCAGAGACCCTGTATTAAAAATTCTGAGAACTGTGAGCAGTCCCATTAATCTCAGTGTGATATTAACTCAGATGCCAAAAGATAAATTTACATGTCACTGAACTTCACTTGTCTGTAGAGCTTGGGAAAGTATCTCTGGTCCCTTCACCTCATCCCCTGCCAGTCATATCCTGATTAGACTAATGTTGACGTAGCAAGGGGAGCTCAGTTAGAGGCACTTGATAGCCTTTCCTCCCTTTTCCCCTCCCAGCCCCCATTTGGGGCAAATGGACTGCTCCCAGACAATGACCTTCGATAAGACCTGGGGAGCTCCCCAGGGACTGGAGAGAATTAGACTCCAAGGACCCCAGGAATAAGCTAGACTCCTGCCAAGAACAGTGGGATTGCCCAGGAGCGGGGAACCCCATAGGGAACTGATGGCCAAGAGACTCAAAGACTATGGCCTAGCACAGGGTGAGATCTGACTGACTACATACCCAAACAGAAAAATTCCTCTCACGTTTCTTTTTAAATCTGCTCAGAACCATCCCCCATCTCCTTGTGAGCCTAAACCTCAGCTCTGACACCTTTAAAAGATGTCTCACTGTGGGAAATGTCTGTATGGAAGATAGTATAAGGTAAGAAAAAGATAGTATGAATCTTACATTAACTCCTATGGTTCAATTAAGAAAGAAAATATTCATGGTGCATCTCATCAGTAAAGCCTAATTACCACAGATGATGATCTCTATCCCTCCCTGTGTTCGAATAAGCAGCAGTAAGATTTCTGAAAACAAGTGGTGAAAGAGAATGGCTTGGTAGGCTACAGACAGAGGTGATTATCTTAAGCAACAGTCTCATCATTCATAACCTTGACTCACGTGTATAGTAAATATATCCTCTTTTTTTCTGTGCTTGTTGACACCTACAGTAATTACTCCCAGAAAGGTAACTCTCTGAGGCAATATTTCCATCCTCCTTAATTGCACAAGTACCAACTTAAACTTGATCAGCATTGATGAGCAGTGACATCCTCCTGTCAGCCAAGTAATTTGTTGGCAGAAAATGCCACAGACACTTTAGGTTCCATCTTTCAAAACACCTCATGCAAATGAGGCACAGTAATTAGCACTGACCTTCGGCTAATGTTGGTTGCCAATCAATGGTGTCCCCTATTCAGCTGCTGCCTTCATACATTCCATTTTAAAATTGGGAGCACAAATGAGGAAGCAGGAGCATTGGAGAAACATCCGTGTCATGGTACAGCATTCATTCATGTTACCTACAGGGCACTGTACGTGTTCTTAGTACTTCAAGGCCCCAGTAACAAAAATGTGGAAAGGGATATTTCTGTCTTGAGGGAATGGGAGCTGAAGGCACTCAGCAGCTTGCAGGAGTAGGCTCTTAGAGGGTGTGTCAACACTGCAGCAGGGAACATGCTTCCAAGTAGGTGGGTAGATAGACACACACTTGCTGTGCTGGAGCTAAAACATGCTAAAAATAGCAGTGTAGCTGGGTAAGATGTGCAGCAGCTGGTCCCGGGGGTACGTACACAGGTAGTTAGCCCAAGGTGCCCGGCTATACTGCTAGCATGAGTCAGTCTACCTGCACTTCAGAAACACCTTCTCAGCTGCAGTGCAGACATCTTCTTAGAGGGAAAGTTTAGGCCTCAAAACTAGAAACATAACAGGCGCACACACAATCCAGTGTGTTTGGATTAAAGCTATGTCACCCACTGATGGATATGCCGAGCTTCTGAAAATCTCTTATGCTGTCTATCCAAATTCAAGGCACTCAGCTACCTGACGCAGAGCCAGGTCCAGGATCAGGGTCTCATGGGATAACGGGGCCTACAAAGTTACCCAGTTGTGATCTCAGCTGTAAGACGTGAGTGAAAGTTCATGGAATGCCATGATAATCAATAACCTATAATAACGAATGTGGATGGGAAAAGGTAAAAAAGGCAGACCGATTGAATTAGTTTAAAGCAAAATGCCTACTGATATAATTGTGTTAAGATCGTGCCTTGTAAACAAGAGGAATTGAGGACCAAAAATTAATAAACCAGAATTGTTGTGTGTAATGGGGTGGCACTCACCTATCACGAGCGCCCCCTGGCTGGGTGTGTGTCTGTACCTCTTTCAGTCTGTGGTGACCTGTCAGTGGTTTCTCAGCGTCAGAAGGTTTTGGTGACTCAGCCAGAAGGCTGAGTCACACACAATCCATGTGAAATACAAACAAAGCAGACTCCTTCCAGGGTATTAATCCCACAGGGTCCTTCTGATGCTCTCAACATGGTCTTTAACTGTAGCCCTGACCCTGGACTCAGGTCCTTAAACAGTCCCTGCAATCTTTAAACAGTCTCAACCCTGGTATTGAGTTGTACCTGAGGACTCCTTCCCTGGAGACACTGTCTTCACCCTTTCTGGTTCCAGCTCTCCAGCTGGGCCACTAAACAGTTCAGATCCCCTTCTGGGGTTGCATCAAAGTCCAAAATCCCCCCACCAGGGCCTTGTTCAACTCTGCTCTCTGGGATTAAGGCCCTTTACCTGTGTCCAGTTGGGGTGAGGGGACCCAGACCCATCCATTACTATGGGTCCCAGCCCAGGAACCCTACAAATAGCAATCACCTGCTGCATCCCTTTCAACTGTCCACACTATGCTGCTACGATTCACTGGGCCACTTCCCCGGTAGCCCCTTCAACTTCTTCACCCTTTACCTTAGCGCTTTACCAAGTCCTAAGAGCCAGCTAGGAGTTCCCTTTTGCTCCCCCAGTCCCTGCCAGCAACTGCTCTGTCCAAGGGACTACAGTCTCTTCAGGCCACCAGAAACACCATCTTGCTCCTCTGCTTTCCACTACAGCTCCTTTTATATAGCCCTCCTGGGCCCAGATTGGCTGCTTCCATGCAGCATCACCCTGATTGGCTGTTTCCCATGCAGCCTCTGTAGGTCACTTGGTGGACTCAGCTTCTTTCTGGGATGGGTGTGATAGGACTAGGAGGCCTCCAGCAGGCCTAATACACCTTATCACAGTATGTCAGATATTAGGCCTAATTGGTGGACAAAATAATGAGGGCATGAGATATCCCACCCATCACTCCTTTTTGGTGTTCTTGAGAAGGAAACATTCAGAGAAAAATTGGCTGCTGGAGTGAGCTTCACCATTATGGCTGCCATCCCATCATCTCCTGGGACCCTTGACCTTCGTCATCCTCAGCGTGAGAAATGTCCTGACCAGAGCAGGCCATGGAGAGGGACCAGATGACATTGTCAACTCCACCATCTCCAGCTGAATTCAAAACTCCACCTGGTATGTGAGACTTTGTCTTTACTTTACCTTTACTTCTTCTCTTTCTTGTACCTCTCCTTTATTCTTCAGTCTAATAAGAGTCTGGCTGAGCTGGCCAACTCTGTATATTTTGCAATACTGCTATAAGCCTGTGAGCTCAAAGGCAGCTTAAAGCACTGTCTTAAACAGCCCCATGCTGGTTCAAGTTTGTCAGGTCTTGGAGTGTGCTGTGCCTGTGTTTTTCCAGCAATAAGGTTGCAAGTGAGACAGAAGGTTTCATCTGCTATCTTTGCTATTATTTTCACTCCTTTTTTGTGTGTTTGTTTTGTTTTTATTTCTAGGAAACAGGACTAGACTTTAACAATAATAACTCCAGCCCACGTTAGCTAATATCGTCTCTTCTCTCCCCAAACAACAGTTATAACCATTTGAATACCTTAGAAAAGATTGTCAAACAAGAGGTTTTCCTCTAAAAACTTTTCACTGCTAAAGGGGAAGGGAACAAGGGATGTTGTTAAAATGAAATATTTATTTAATACTTTACATTTCAAATGCTTTGACTATTTCTCTTTCTTTTCTGTATCTTTAATAAAAGCTTAAAAGGATTTTTAAATGGTGATTTTACCAGCTAATAAGTAAGCTGAAGTCTCTGTATACCAAATCCCAAATCTTGTTTAAAACTGTTTAATGCTGGACAGTGACTGGGTTACATTAACAATTTTGACTCATTGGGCCCTTTTATTACATCTAAATTAATACACCAGGTCAGAACAACAGAAGACAGAGTTTCACTGAAAAACTCAGGTTTAAACAGGAATCTCTGTTTAACTTGAGTTTTATTTCAAGGGGTCAGATTTAAGCCACACAGTGAAAGTCTCTAGCTACATTCTTTCAATGCAGCTTTACAAGCAGTAAACTCGGGGCAGGTCTACACTGCTGGAAAATTCAGCAGCAGTCGACGGAAGTTACGCAAGCTACACAGAATAGCTTGCGTAACTCTCATCAACTTCATAACTTCCCTTTAGCATGCCCTCTCCACTGTGCTGCACCTTTTCCGTTGATGCAGCATTACGCTTTTTGGGAGGTGGTTTTATTAGATCAACTTCCTGATCGATTGAGTGTGTCTTCACTGCCGCTCAATTGTACCAGAAAAATCAATCTGACGGCAGTGAATTTGCTACTGTCAGTATGTACATAGCCTCAGAAATGCAAAGTACCAGCTGAGCAGGGTAGCTCTTATGCTTCCCCAAAGCAACTTGTATTGCCATCTGATGAGCACAACCCCTCTCTTTAAGTTGCTGCAGCTAATTAGCTCCCAACTGGGAGTGCCTCCCTAAGCCACTTCAGAACACTGACTGGGAACAAATACCCAGAATGCCCATCTCTACTAACCAGGCCGCCTCTGTGGGCAGATTGGTGGGCTCAACACTCAGCAGAGAAACAAAGTACCCAGGATATGAACTGCCTTCTCACACCTAGAAAACATCCTTCCAGATAATGGGCGAGGTATATTGGTTACTCTATCTGTTCAGTGGGTAAAGTTAGTAGAGAATTTATATACATGATTGCCAATGCAGCACCTTTTAGGAGCTCTCAAGTTCACATACAAACACACATGAGGAATGACTTAATGTGGTAGTGTAACTTCTGCTTCCCTGTAAATAACTTCATTTTCCTTTTATTTTTGCGGGCTAAGTGGGGATTATCAGCAGTTTCGATAAGCGTTTTGTACAAAAGCATGGAGGGTATATACGGTTGCCTTCCCTGCTGATTAAATCTAGCAGATATGAACAGCTATTCAGTCCTTAGCCTCAGCCATGATTTTTTTCATTTAGAATACATGAGAGGCTTTACAAATATGGTAAGTTCTTTTCAGATGAAATGCACAGCAATAAATGCTATGGTTTGTTACAGCTGTTGGCTTGTCCTACCACTTAATATCAGCGTCGGGTGTATCAATTTAAAGTTCAGCTTCATTACTTTGCTTGCTTGCTTCAAGAGACTAAGGGTATGTCAATAAAGCAGCTGGGAGCAGGCCTCCTAGCCCAGGTAGACAGACTCACACTAATTTGCTAAAAATAGCAGTGTGGGTGTTGCAGCATGAGTGAAGGAATGCCAGAAAGACAGTGTGATGGTAGAATCATTGGATGAACAGGCAGAAGAAGGGTGCAGGAATGGATGGTGAACTGCTGCAGAACTATTTCAAAAGGAAAAGGAGCAGTGATGAAGCAAGAAGCATGAGCAGAACTAATTCCAGAAAATGGTGAAGGAATTTAAACAATACCACAATCCCTACAGACAGTTAGCTTGGTTTGGCAAATGGGGTTTTTGTTCGAGCTGTGCGGATTATTTGATATGCCTGCACAACAAATATTCAAAGGTTCAAAGCTCTGAGGTTCAATAGTTAAAAGTGACCACAAATTGCTGTTATTATTAACAGAAGGCACTTCACAATGCAAATTCTAGGAATTTGAAAACAAATGATAGATAGGCTAAGATTAATATGATAGGTCAGTGTCTTAGAAAGAACATACAGTGCACATCTTTCCTTTGCTTCCAATCCTTAAGGTTTATCCTTAGTTCCTTTGCTGAAGGTAAATTGGTCACAGTCTCTTTCACTGTCAAGTGAATCCACTAGAAGATAAATCATCCTGAGTTAATCTTTTACAGTCTACATAAAATACAAAGAAACAGTAACTTGACACCTCAGTAATTTTACTCTTACAAGCCTCTCTTTCCAACTATGCTAACAGTTCTTACTGTCCCAGATCCGATCACTGTGACCCAGCCCACACCTGTCAGAGTGAAAAATACTGTCTCTGGAAGTGCTAATTCAGTCTCTCTGCTAGCATTAGGATTAATAGAAAAATCAGTGGAAGTGGTGGCTGCCCAGAAGCTCTGAAAAGGAGGCTTCAGGTATAGCAGTTTAGGCACCCAAATGAGGCATATAGCATCAGTGGCCACTTCTGATAGTTTTAACTTCAACTGGTCAGGGACAGGTTGGTTGAGATTTCAAGACCTTAGAAAGAAATGAAATCCCCAAGCCTGGATTTTGGAGGGAAAGCATTTTTGTCCTCCACAAACCCAAAAAGCAAACAGCCTACTGTATATTTCTAATTCTGAGTGGTTATTGATATGACATGCAAATCAAACGTTGAGACATTATGTGCAGATATAAATGGTTAAAGGTAGGTCAGAGAAAGCCATTTTCACTGCACAACCCCAACCTGTTTTATCAGGCATATAAAATCCAGGAAACTACACTACCTACTCTTGATTGCCATCTACTGGTACATGATCTATTAACTATTTACCTATATACAGCGGCTCTCTCATAAAAAACTTCTTGGCAAAAATGTATAGCCAACCATAAATGCTACCTGGGAAATCCAAATAAAATTATATGAACCTATACTCTATACAACCAATGATGAGTCACAACTCAGAAATCTCAATAAGAGATCTTTACATGAGAAAAGGAAACTGCTTCTGCTGCCTCCATAACAGTCACAATCTTTTAAACATTGGGACAACATGCTGGAAAATATTCAAGTAAGAAATTCACTTTCATGCCCTTTTAGAATTCATGTTATTATACATAGTTTTATTATGTAGCTGCAGACAACATGTTCGGTGCTGTAAAGGACACAAAATAAAGACAGTTTCTTCCTCCAAACATTTAAATTCTAAACAAGACAAACCCAGTTGTCAGGATACACTTGAAAGCCCAGAAAAGAGATTACCAGGGATTTTTAAAAAATGTTTGTTTATTTTTTATAGGCATCCTGGAAAAAAGTGAATCTTCAGACTGAAAGACTAAAGAGAGTGAAGACTCATGGCCTAATTTGCAGAGGTCGTGAGAACCAGCAACTGCCAATGAGACAGTGAAGTCAATGGAAATTGCAGTTTCTCAGCACCTGTACAAATCAGGCATGCAGGCATGTGTGTGTGTGTGTGTGTGTAGATACCTAGAGAGACGTGTACACACACATATATATATAATACCCTTTTATATAGTTTATAATCACCCTGGGACACAAGAAATGAACAGAACAAATCAGCTAATAAATAGGATTACTCTTTTAAAAAAACCTAGATACTGTGATTCCTAGCTTTGAGAATTGACATCAGCAGATATTAGTTTAGTCACCAATGGCATTACTGATTATTTCTGATTAGAAGTAAGAAAATAAATATGAAACGTTTGAGTAGGGGGCGGGAGAGAGAGAGATTGATTTTGTCTATCAATAGGCAGATTCTCGTCAATTTTATATCATTATTCAATTATACAGAATATTTTTGCAGTCAACGGATAATGTGGCCATGTGCTGTGTAATATTTACCATTTCACCAAGCTGTTTGACATGAACACATTCTATTAATAGACTACCAAGGAGTGACACTAATGGAACTACACTAAAGTAGTTCAAATCATGTTTCGCTAACAGACAATTTGTCAAGGTGGGAGGTTGAGTTTCGAGCCTGGAGTTTAATTCAATTCAGTGTTCTTGCAGCAGGCTGTATTAGTGACTCAGAAAACTGACACTACAAAAGCATGCAGTGGGATAAGTGAAATGATCTTTCCCCGTATCCTCAAAAAAGAATGCATTTTATTTTCTATCCCTCTGCCATAACCTGGACTGTAATCTTTTTCCTTTGTGCTTCTGCCACATCCACAATCTTCTCACATACACGGCATTCAGTATAAAACTTTTCACACTGTATGGCAAAGTTATGGATTAGAGAGTCCATTAAAGGAATCACAAATATATCACTGCAATTGAGAATCTTCCTGCTTTCCCACTACATACCCTTATCTTTTTAGAGGGTAAAGTAATCTGACAGTACAAATTCACCAACAGCCAAATCCTAATCCCACTGAACATTGACACAGAGTAGACAAACTGGTGACCATGGCCCAACATGATGATGAATGTTGGATCACTATGCTCCCTCGTCTGTTGGTCTGTTGTTTTATATGTAGGTTGCAAGCTCTTTGAAGTACACATTGTCTTTTTGTCCTGTGTTTGTACAGCACCTGACACAATGGAGGCCCAGTACAAATCTGGGGCTTGTGGGTGAAACCGTAATACAAATCATAAAAAATATTAATACATCAATGGGAATTTTACCACTGACCTCAAAACAGGGGTAGGATTTGGCCCATTGTGTGGTAATGAGTCACATATACAGTCATACTGTATGCTATCACAGCTCACATGCATATAGCAGTAATGAAACGTGAAGGAATACTGTGCATTTTGTATGAACAGAAATCATCAGGGATAGGTAGCGCGAGGAAATGAAAACTGTTCAACTCAAGGCTAGGCTTGTTCTGGGATCCACAACTTCTGTTGATGAATCTAATGATTCAAGAAAAGAATTATCCAAAAATTAAAACACAAACCTGTAAGAGACAGAGAGAGTAAAGGAGAAAGAGACCCAGAGAGAAAAGCAGTAACTTCTTGGAAATCTTCCCAGGGTGGAGAGGAACGTTCTACAGAGCACATATGTTCCCCTCCTTCTCTCTCTTCCAGAGTCATGTTGCCCAGAGATCTCTGGGATATGGACAACAAGGGAGAAAAATATAATGGAGCAACTGTTTTCCTTCACTGCATGACTGGGAGTTTTCAACCACCCTTTGGTTCACAGGACAACTAGTAGCATGCGGCCTTGGGTTTGCAGGTGAAAAATGCAGGACAAAAATAGAGAGGATGCTAACTTAAGTGGATGCAAAAAGGCCACAAGATGGGAGGGAGCTGGAGGCAGCCAAAATCAGTAAAAGAAAATGAAGAAAACACTTTTTTTCTGAAATGGCCTCATAATTTAAATCAAACTTTGTTACCTCCAAAAAATCCAAGTCCTACCCAACAGGAAATCACAAGCAGCACTATGAAATTCCAGGGAATTTAAGCTGTGTTAGTAGAAAAACCAGATCATGATTTTATCAGCAGCCCTGTCATGGGGCAGAAATCTTAACTTAGGGGTTTGTGTCTGCCAAAATTGAGGCCTGGGTAATGCAAAGCTGGGAAGTCCAAAATCACTTTCTCAGCATGTGTCAACTTTACTCCACTGTAAAATATCAAGTGTACTGGACTTTTTTTAATATAGAGTATTGCATGCGTCTATGATGTAGACTTCTTGATTTTTGCTTTATTGAAATAAAGACGCTGAGTTGCTTCATTTTAGTAACACGTGATACTTCTTGGAAAAGCTGCTGCAATACAGTAATCGCTCCCAGTCAGTGCTGAAAGAGAAGGCAGTCAAGGCAGGGGTCCTACTGTGGGAAATATATTGACACACTGATGCTGTGGCAGGGAATCTGTTACATGCTAAAAGAAACATGCTGCCTCCTCCATACTTTCCCTTTTATTTTGAATTTTTATTAGCTGTAGCACCTTAAGATCCTGATTCCCAGATGCACCAGTGCTTTACTGGGCACTTCTGAGAATAGCCAAATGAGACCTTAAATCAACTTGGCATTCCCTTGGTCCTGATGGCACAAATTTGAGCAGCCTCCTGGCTGTTTTACCGTGTGGTGACTTTTAATAGCCTCAAGGGGCCCTTAGGTAGCCAGGTATCACCCAAGTGCACCATACTCCAACCACATCTGATCCCAGCACTAGCATACCTCCAGTGCAGTCAGATCATAGCACGGCCTTGCATTATAGTCATTCACATTTGTGCAGAAGAGCTACCTTTCTGATTTGGTAGTGTTTTACACCCGCTTTGCACAGGTGTAAATGACTACACAAGATACAAGGCAGTGGAGAATCAGGCCCATTAACTCAGAAAGTCTTTTCCCTTTTTGGTTTGCTGCTAGAGTGTAAAGGCAGGTCTGTAAGGAGAGTGAGTGCACAGCACGCTGGGGAGAAAATCTATAGCTCTGCAGCCTGTTGTGCATTGACTGGCAGCGTGGACTTCACTACTGCACAAAAAGTTCTGCAGTGCACTTTCACCTGCTACTGAGCATACAACAGGACTTTTAGTGTGTGGTAGCAGAGTCCACATGACCATTTACTGCATGGCAGACTAGAGCACAGTAGAGTTATACCCGTTTGCTGTGCATTAACTCTGCATACGATATGCACCATTTTCTGACCTGCAGCACAGAAAGCAAGGCTAACCCACAAATCCGGCTGGAAGGTCTTTCCCTGAATGACTGGAAGCATTTTGGATCAAATTCTGCTCAAGTTAAGGGAGCGACAGCATGGATGAATGTATCCCTTGATATCTCCGTGACTGAACTCTTCATTATGCAAGGTAAAAGGATGTTGGTGTGTTGTGGCCACTGCTACAGTTTAAAAGCCATCCTGTGCAGCTTATCCTAGAGCAAAGATAGGTGAATATTGAAATGGAAAGAATGTTGTCGGTGAAATTGCACATCAGATGCTCAGCTTATGTCTCAAAAGACATTCCCATGACAATATGCATCTTTCTGGTTACTTCAGCCTCCAGAATTGCTCCCTTACGACCACATGGTATAGGCCAACGCACTCCTAATGTCTTCACATACAAAATAGATATCCAGCTAGGTGCTATGTTCAAGGACCTTACCATGTGAAATATGTCAGTGCATGCAACAGCTCTTTTTACATTGGCTCATCCTTTCCTAAACATTTTCTAAAAGGAGATAATGAATCCCTTACCCACCTTGGAATAAATCTGCAACGTATTAGGTATCTTGAAAGGACATGGAACTCAAGCTGTGCCAGACTGGAACGCAATGATCATGCCAAGCTTTGATAATCAAGAAAAAGGACAGACAATCTTGGAACTGGATAATCCTTGAAAAGCAAGATACAAATCCAATCCAATTCGGTCATCTTTTACTTTTGTGCTTGTTTGGCTCTAGCCCAATGAGGTTTTTTTCCACCCTCAACTGTAAACAGGAATTTAAGTGAAGGGAAGGCCCAGTGTATTTGATGAACCCACCCACACAGTTTTGTAAACATCCAGAGATTCTACATGTGGAATCACTCAGTTATTAAATAGAAACTTGTGCTTTCACTATTCTTGTCCCTGGGTAGTTTTCTGAAGGCCAGTGTAATGCACCATCTTGTGATAGACAAGCAACACATTTTGCTGATTTTAGCTCTGAAACTGAAACTAATTTATGATTTGAGTACAAGGCGGCTGGAAGATTCTATTTAACAACATCCTCTGGGATGAATCTGCTTGCTGACAAGATGCAGCAGTATTTTTGGTAGGCTTCCATATTTCCATTTCAGAGGTTGTGTTCCATTCCAAACAGCTGCACAGTTAAAGAAGGGACAATCGTACACTCTTTGTTCAAAGACGTTCTTTATGAACCTGGATTCAGCAAAGGGATTCAAGAATAAATATTAAATACTTTGCTGCTAGATAGGTCAGCTGCTACCTGTAGTTCATAGAGTTGCTTGTACAGAATGAGCATAGAAGCGAATTACTGTTTCAAGCCTTAAGAGAGTCAATTTGTTGTACTTCTGTCAGCCAATAGCCAATGCATTTAACAACACTGAACACGAACATTGTTCTCCAGCTTGTGTACACTATAGATGGAAAGTAACAAAGGTAATGGTTTTGTTACCACACAATTTACCTGTACAAACTCATAGCTAAACACAGGCCTGTTACTTTGCACTGGCTGCCCTCCTGAATGTAGATTTAATGGAAGATCTCGAGTCCAAGTTTACACAACATTCAGGCCACTCCACTGAAATCAATAGGTTTGCTTGGATTTAATTGCGGATAAAACATGGCACATGGGGTTGACAAGTGATCAGTAGACTAAAATATCTTGACACGTTTACTTCTTGCAACCAATATTGTCCTCTTAGGTCACAGAAATGTAGATCCTGGGACCACATAGGGCCCAGAAGAGATGTTGCCCATGTACTCGTTTCTAGTTTCTCTGTGGAATGCCCTACAGTTGTGAACCTTACCAGTGTGACTGAATGACCCACATGACACAGGAGAATTCTGGTCTTCAAGCTAGATGCAAGGATCCTCTGGAAACGAACAGGCTTATTTTTGTCTATGCAAGCCAGCATGATTTGCAGTAAGCAGTCACATTTATTAAGAAGGCATGAGAACAGTGGTGGGTAGGGAGGAGATCATGCATAGGAAAGGAAATGATGTTTGCAAGGAGAGGGAAACATTAATATTAATTTATCTCCTGCTAATCATTAATATACACATTATCCTTCCTAATTGTACCCCATCAGCAACTCAGTTGCTTATATTGAACGAATGGCTAGACACTGAAAATACTGGTTAATCAGCACAATCATTATATCATGACTATACTATCTGTGCACATATGCTACTAGAGTGGCCAAGACTTATATTGGGAATTTGGTGCCCCAAAGGGATTACAAGCTGCTCTACCCAAACTGTATCTTCAGCTTGCCTCTTTCCAGGTTGCTACCTGGACCTTCTAGTTTTGCCATAGATATCACTTTTGATGTTCCCTTCTCCCACTCCAGTCTACATGCCAAGGGGTGCTTTATATAGATTGTTCCGCTGACCAGGCTTGGTCAGAATCTGTCCCAATCCTACTGCTGCTGAAAATCACTTTTACAATCAAAATGTTGTCTTCTAGGCTCCAGCCTTGAGGTTACAGTACACACCATGCATTCAGTATCAGGAAACTGCTCTTTAATAATCTGAATGAAAACATTCACAATTTGGACCCTACATTTTCTCTCACTTCCACTGTTTTTAAACCACTATAACTGCATTGACTTCAATAGGGCAGCTCCAGATTTACACTGATGTAAGTGAAAGAATCTGGCCCTGGCCTAAATCAAAGGAAAATACATGGACAGTATTACACAGATGGATGACCCTGGTAAATGAGAATAATTCATTCAGTTTTAACACACGCTACTCCGAACTACATTAAACCACCATATGTTAAGAATTGGAGCATATTTCTGAAGACTGCATACCACAGAAAGGATGCCATTAAATGCAACTAATCTTCACCAATGAACAGTGTCAAAGAGGCTGAGATACCCATGCAACTTGTAGGGATTTTTACTCTAGATTGATGTCCCACTTCCTGCTATGAAACACAGAACAGAATCCTTCATTTCAAACTCATTGTGTTGTCATTTAAATGTCTATATCAGCATATAAATCTGCTTAGAGTTTTCAGGTGCGAGCAGAGGAATTTCTTTTAAAACAAAGCAGCTAGATTGGCTCAAACACTTACTGAGAGACTTCTATTTATATATTTATTTTATTTTATTTGTTGACAAAACAGTTTTTTATGTAAATGTAAAAAAGTTTACAAAAACATTTGACAACCACATGTATTAGGCTTCTCATGAAGGCTGGAGGAAGCTGTTTTATTTGAACACATATGAATTCATTCAGTATAGAATCAGGCACTATGGAAACACTGAAAGTTATGCAATCTCCCAAATTTTAGATTAACAGTGAACCTAAGCTACTGCAACAATTATATATTGAAAGATGAAACATATGCTAATGAAGGGATGAGAGCATATGACCAGTTCAAAGATAACTAAAGCCCTGATCTTTCAAATGTTTACACCTCTGTGTAACTTCACTTACATGTGTACTCTCTGACTTCAGTGGGACTATTCTTACCAGATTGCAGCCTAAAGCAAACAAACAAAATCTAGAAAAGTTAAAAATGTGGCAGTGTCTAGGAAAGCAAACTCTAATTATACAAATGGCCATGTCATTTTTTTCCAGTGGAAGTCTCCAATACAATTGTTCATAGATTTTGAGGCTAGAAGGCACCATTATGATCATCTAGTCTGATCTCCTGCATAACACGGTCCATAGAACCACACCCAAGATCATAACTTGTGTTTGAGATAGATCTTTTTTCTTAGAACATCCAGTCTCTATGTAAAGACTTGAAGTGATGGAGAAACTATCACTTCCCCTTTCACATTGTTCCTTTTCCTGTTGTTTTCCTTACTCATATTATAATAAAAGTAAAGAAAATTAGGAGTGCAGGAAAATAGTGTAGTAGTGATCATCAAAACCTTTAACAATTGTCTATGAAAAAAGAGAAAACATTACATACAGGAAAATATATTTTTCTGAGCTCCAGTACTGACGATACATTTTTAGGCTTCCAGTCATTATTAGTATGGATCGTAATGACACAGTTCCTAGTGAAGTTACATTAAAATAATCTTTACTTTTACAGAAATTTCATTACATGCTAATTCAGTAAGAACCGACGCACCATTAAAATGCAGTGTTTCTCCAATACCTGAAGAAATGTGTGTGAAATTATTACAGCTGCAAACTGTCACTTCTACTTTTAGCTCTAAAAGTTGCCAGTAAAATAAACTTGTTTGATTATTTTTTATTAAGTCATCTACTCCAGCTATAGTTTTAGTTCCTACATTTAAATCTATTGTATTTTCATTTATTAAAAAAAAAAATCATACAAGTACATGTCGTGAACTTACATTTCCTGAAGCCCCAACTGATGTGTAATAAAATTCCCCTGTGTGTTACAAAATAGGGCTGTCAAGTCATAATAGCTTTATTACGGCTTCTGCTTCAGTCTCTGCTAGCCTTTCTGTGCACTGCCAAAATCCACTCCTACCCAAGGGAAGTTATATTCAACAACAGAGAGGAAAAAGATGTGCTCAAATGAGCTGTTCCCTTACTAAACAGATTAAATAGGTTGTTCTCTTGATACTAAACTGCTAGAGGTAATGAAGGAATGAGAGAATGAGAGAGAAGTGCTGCAGATGGATGGGGATCAGGAGAGGAATGTGTGGGGTTTCTTTCTTTTTCCTGTTTTGTTCCTGAAACAATACATTGGTATTTTGTATTATTTTTTTGTAATAAATAGAAAGCTAGCATAGTCTAGTGACCAAGTCACCAGACGGCGAATCAGAAGACCTTGGTTCTATTGTCGGCTGTATCATTGATCTGCTGTGTGTCTTTGGGCAAGTCATTTCATCTGTCTGTGCCTCAGTTTTTCTGTAAAATGAGGATAATGATATTTACCATTCTTTGTAAAGTATGTTGCGATCTATGCTATATAAAAACTAAGTATTATTACTGCTTTTAACATCCAGGTGAATAAACAATTGCTCAGCACACACAGGGGCTATTCGCATGATATCCATTGCTGTGACACAATAGAACCATTACAAACCTAGGCAGGATGCTTGTGTGTGATGAGAGAGGTTAAGAGGCTAACTCCCATTCAAGAGAGTAGGTAAAACTGAAAAGGAACAATACAATTGAGAATTGCAACAATAAAAGTGAAGAAGACGATGAGATATTGAAGATAACAAGAGGCTGGTGCATATGATGACATTGCACACTACTAAAGATAACATGGCTTCCCTAGTTTAGGTATTGTAGCACATGTGGTCCTCTACTGATAGACTGAAAATAAGTTAGCTTCAGCTGGTGAGAATTTTCTAACCTATCAGTACAATATTATATTATTATTTACTGATTACATTACAGGAGCTCCCAGATGTCCCAAGCAGGACTGGAGACTTGTTGAACCAGTTGTTGTGAACATACAGGAAACACTATCCCTGTTCTTCTGAGCTTACAGTCCAACTGACATCCTTTTAAATGCTTCATCTCCTTGCAGCTGCCTCAGTGGACTTCTGATGCCTCCATATATCTCGGCTTCACCCCCAAGCTCCAGCTGGCCACTGTGCACTCACATATTACCAACGTGTAAGTATATAGACAGACAGACCTACAGCGCTTAGCTGCCTGTAGCACTCCTGAGGTTCACAGGAAAGGAACTCCTTTGTTCTGCCTCTCAGGAGATGCAGTGAAGAGCAGCTTCCCTACTAACCCCTTGCTAAGATTACCATGAGATGAGCTCCTCTGCCATCTCCCTTGTGAATGTTAGGAGGTCAATAGGAGAGGAACTCTGCAACTGTGTCTTTTAGCAGAAGCTTACGTGACAACTCTGGAATAAAAGGAGTAACTGAAATGGTATTTTAACGTAGGCATTTTATTTGGTAGTGAATTTAATTTTTGTTTGAATGTTTTATATTGTCTGTATTTTCTGTTAATGGACGTATCCATTATATCAGCCTAAAATTGGGTGCTGACCCTTTAAGAACAGGATGGAGCAATTGCAAGAGGCACATAGCAGAATGAGCAACCAATCTGCAACTCCTAAAGGGTGGAAGACTCAGCTTTTTAAGCTGGAACAAAGGTTTAGTTTAATAAAGCATTCTTCAAGAACACAAAGCTGCATTCTTGAAGGCACTTACAAGATGTGCAATGACAGAGCATTTGTTCATCCACACTATAATAGCCAGTGCCCAGCTGAGTTAGATATGCAGACGTGTAGCGTGCCCTTTGTTAGCTGAAGGAATATAATATATAAAGCCATATAAAACCCCATACAAAATGCATTGCCCAGTTGCAGTGCACAACTTTCAATGGACCCTAACTCAATAAAATCAAAACCACCTTTTAACAAAGCACTCTAAGACATGTCTCAGGGAGGCCTATTTCCCTGACAAGCATCAGCTTTCATGCCCCACCCATTTCAGTTCCAAAAAGTTGCCATGTTTTAACTGGGAAAGTATTTCCTCTCTCTACCCACACACACATTTCTCTTGTATTAAAAATCTCAGTTGTTTTTGCTCAGATCTTAATAAAATAATAATAATTAAAAAAAACACACTCACAGCAAACAAAACCACAGTTACAGTCAAACAGGAATCTACCTCTGGAAGATTCCATCCCAAGGGTGAAAGCTTTGACTTCAGACAAATAAGAGCTCTACTCAAAAAACACAAGACACTCAATTTCAAATGAGCTGGAATGTTTTCACCAGTAACCTACAACCCCATAACATTGGCTTGCCAGTGGATCAATTGTTATGCCAACCTCCCATTGACTGGCCCCAGGACTTTAAAGAAAAATACAAAGATTAAAAAAGCCTTCTTTCCCACGATAGCTGGGATAAGGTATGCACACTGTAAGGAGAAAGATATATACACACTCATCTGACCTTATATGAAAACTAATTGGGACTAAGTTTATTGTTGTGTACGTAAGTCTCATGGGTTTTTCTCCAGACACTTTTAAGACATCCAGAACCCAGTACAAAAAGTTTCACTGCACATTCCTCTGAATACAAAGTTTTAGTTGGTTACTGAGGCCTTCTGAATGCGCTATCCTGTAAAGGCCTCAAGAGTCAAGATACTTTCATTTAAAAAACACCCTACATTTTTATTTTATACTCTACGAAGAGATTTATGGTACATCCCTTTTATGCTGCATGCAATACTTTAAGTGATACCTCCGGAGAACGAGGTAATTTAGCTCTATGGCCATGCTCTGCTAAGTCTAAGCGAAGGAAACAGAATGCTCCCCCAGAGATCTTTGCCTCTGCCTCTTACACTTGGTATTTCAGGTACTCAGCTAGCCCCTCCTGTTTTCTTTTTTCCCTGCAAAGGGAGAATTTACAAACTGTAGGTAAAATTTCTGATGACTCTCCTGAGCCTCCTAGGATTTTTTACACTAGAAGACATATGTTCTGTGCATACAAGTGGCAATTTCTCCCCAAAGCTTTAAAGGGGAACTATCCAAAGATAGTGTTTTAGCTAACTATATTTCTTGTGTGCATTTCCAAAGCCATTTCATTTTTATGGGGTGTATAAAATATATACAGCTTCAGTGCTGTGTTAGTCCTAAAATGCAAATATAGGCCATTAGCTCCTGGGAAGCCAATAGCTAACAAACCTGTGTGTGTTTTACATTATGGGAAGAACCTTTAGCACAGAACAAGATTTCAGATTTATTGATAACAGTAAATAAATAATACTAAAAATTCTAACAACCTGTTTGGACTGTGTCCTTTTAGGTAAGTGGCAGGGTACCATTTGGGATCATGCATGACTTTTGACACCCCTCCCCCATCCATTCAGTCAAGGCATTGTTTCAAAGGAGAGAGTATAAAGTAAAAAAAGGCATTTTTGTTCCCATTTCACGTTCCTTCCTCCTCACTGAATTGTGACATGTTTTGAGGAAAGCTCATTGCTTTTAAAGTCACTTGGTTCTCTTGTTGCTCGATAGCTATTTCTGCAAAGAAGCCAATTAAAAAAAAAACCCCACAAAAACAACATCTTACTTTAATGTGGGACAGAAATTGTGTGTGATACCCCCATAACAATGCTTCTTTTGCTGGGGTGAAAATAGGCTACCTCTACAACAATAAAAACAAAATCCCATAACAGGTTACTTACCCACTAGAGGAAAAGACGGCCAACAACTACTAGGTATAAAAATGGCCCTATTAGAGTTGTTGCTGTTTGGCAAGCTAAATTTAAGGGCAAGGCCCAGAAATACAGGCTAGCGGAAAAGTTCCTATAAAAGGGCAACCCTGTATCCAAGAAATGTTAACAAAGATCAAAACCTCATTGAAGAAGGTGGTCCTGTGGGAGGACATTATTTTGGTGTGTGCTTATCACATTTGGGAATAAAACCTAAGCCTGTTTTTTAAGGTTTGGCCTAAAATCCACTTTAGCTCAGGTGTCCTCTGAAAAAAATTCAGCACAGTTGTGGCTGCGGTGCCAATTAAAGTGACTGTAGTTAAAGGACTGTTTGTATCTATGATCGTTCACAGATTTTAAGGCCAGAAGGGCCCATTCTGATCATCTACTCTGACCCTCTGCATAACACAGGCCACAGAACCTCACTCAGTTGAGTGACATCTAAAAAGCATCCACAAGCTTTCCGCCAGCATGCCATTCTGTCTTTCTATTTTAGGCATGTGGAACATGGAAGAGCATAGAACTATCTTGGTACACAGAACAACAATGAAATATTTTCCTATGCATAAGTCTCCCAACCAGTTTTTCTGCTTTGCCACACATGTGAGAATTCCTTAGATAAAGTGTAGGGGGTAACGACACATAAAGTGTTCATTCTTTTAAGGATAGGGAATCTCTCATTTTAAGTACAGATCTGAACGTACCTTTTAAAGTGTGCCCTCTCTGTGAGCGAAGGAGACTTTGGCTTGTGTGCAGCAATCTCTAATGGGAAAGGTTTTCAAGTAGTGTTACAAGTTTTCAAGTCAGTGGTTGACTTAATGGTAGAGAGAGATGTATTTGCGTTTGGCCTCTAATATTTTGCAGGCACTTAGTTCTTTGTATGAGCACGTTTGCTAGATTTTTTAAAAAGTCTAACGTCTATTTTAAAAATATTTCTGGTGCATGCAATGTGGCTGCTTTTTCACAGTTCATGGTTTATGCCACCCAGAGAGAAAAGGGAAAGGATATAGATGGAGGAAGAGGCAAGAAAGGGAAAGCCAAACAGAAAGGGGAGGGGGGGGGGGAAAGAACTACACAGAGAGAATGAAAGTTGGCAACAGAAAGAAAAGGGAATAAAGTAATGACATTGGGAGAGAGAGGGCAAGGAAAGACATCGCTAACTTTTAAACTAGAGATTTTATTTGTTCATGTTATTTCCTATGTTTCACTGTATTTATCTGGCAGGCATCCCACAGCTCCATAAGTTAGAGGAAGGAGAGTTGCAAAATTATATCATTGTAGGGATTGAGTTTTATTGCTTAGCTATTACTGTTAGGCATATATTATATCAGTTAATGAGGCATAGATTTTTAAAATTATATACAACATCAGGTAATATTCCTTCATTAAACCCCCAAACAAATAAATACTTTAGAAGGGAGGAGAAGGTTTTGAAATAAAAAATAAATCTCTCAGCTTTAAAGTGGAAAACGAAAAGCAGGGAATGATTAGTGCTGATTCACCAGCAGCCAGCCTGAAGGGAGACTGCATGTTCCACTAGTAACCAAGAATTTGAGCAAACAGCCAACTAATCACTCAGCAAGCCACCCACATGCCAGACAAGAAGATGTAAGGGATATTAGGTGATATTAATCTCTATGGATGTTAACTGCTCACTAAATTACTGTTTTAAACATATGCAGCTGCATTTGGATACTTTTTTGAAAACGTACATCTATTCTTTTCCAGGTTGTCTGACATCCATTTCAGATGTTAAAAGGAAGCATCTTGGTGTATCAATTTATTTAGAAGGCTCTTTGTACTCTAAACTTTCCTCTAACACTATGCGCAACTAACTCCTGACTGGAGAAAACTATCTTTTTTACCTTATCCTATCATCTGGGGTGAGATCATTGTGCAAGCATCTGACATCTTTGTTGGGCCGAGGCATCAGTAAGGTCCACCTGCCTGGCATCTTCTTTGATGCAATTCATCCAAACTTCCTTGGCTTTCCTACCACTTTTTTCTGCCATGCTAGCTTCACCAGGTCCTCTGATTTCATCCTCTGTATATGTCCAGTGCCAGCAAAGTCATCCTTTCTGGATTCTATTAGCCACATCACGGACTTGGACTTCCCATCTAATATTTTCATTTTGAAATCTCAAGGTCCATGCAATTTTGTATTTGTGGTGAATTAGCAAAGGACAGTACCAGTTAGAAGGGAAAACTGTATCCATTGCATAAACTTTATGGGACAAATTGACAAGCATGTCTAAAAGCCTAATAGGCGTCTATTTGGGTGCATCCTTCGAAGAGGAGCATACTAGTAAAGCAAGAAACAGGAGAGTAAAATGTAACTTAGAATAGCCCTGATCCTGATACACATTCCTTTGGCTCTTTGGCATGTAAACTACATGAGTTTAGATTCCCTGGCACTCACACATCATTAGAATAGGTATAAGGAAGTAAAAGGGACTCTAAATAAGTGTAAGGCGCCTTAATTAGTCTAAGTGAGGGGAAAGATAAATATACCTCCTTACACGAGGTAAATACCTATGAAATTGGCTCTATAAATGCAGTTACTGAAAATGTTCCTTCCACGCATCTCAAAATCCATCAGTTTGCAAATATTTCTATGCTATTTTGGGGGGTGCACTCCAATCTCACACCTGCACCTGCATTTTATGTTCCTAATCTTAGTAATATTTAAAACTATTTTTCTTGAGAACTGGGATGGGGGTAGAAAGGAGAAAGAGAAGATACAAGGAAAGCACAGAAAGGAAGGGACATTTCCCTTGTTAAACTTTTATAGTTTGAGCCCCGATTCAGGGGACTACTCAAACTACTTAACTGTGCAAAAGAAAATGGGAGCTTTGAGAGCAATAAACAGGCTATGTGAAGACTGAACCACTCTGCAAAAACAAAATCATTTCAAGATGTAATCTTTATGTTCAGGGATCTATGCTCTACCGCTGGGAGTATGACTAAACTCTGGTGACCTGAAGGATACTTATTTGGATCCCTGGTCACAGCAGTCCACAAATAAACCTTCATTTTTTTCATTCAAACAAATTATTTTAATATGTGGCTCTTTGGTCTGGCTTTATTTCCGCTCAATGCTTTTTAAAATTAAATGTTATGCTACATAATGGCATGTAACATATTAAGATGCAAATGCCTGGTTATGTTTCTTCCAGGTGAGGGAATGAAATTCAGATCCACACAGAAGGCCAGACTAGGGCCCATCCAACACTGGACTTAAGCGATGCATAAAGCTTGCAGTCAATTTCACTTTGACTGTATTCCTTATGATATCCTGCTTTCTAGGCAGACGTGGATTTCTCATTGATGCTAATGTGAGTTTAGTTTGCCGATTGAAGCACAGCTTTTATACACGTTATGGCACAATTTCTTTCATGAACAATATATAATTATAAGTACATTAGCACTGCATATGAATTTTGCACCTTCGTTGAGGTAATATACAAGCATACCTGAGATATCATTGGGGGTGACTATCACCACAAATCATTGTTTCTGAAACCACGATTTGTTGCTTAGAGCTTCCATACACTCTACACATGGTGTAAGCGATGAGTGAGTCAGTTCAGATTATAAGACCTCAGTTGCATGTCTGCCTTCCGAAAAGTGAACTACTGAAAAGTTTTTATTCAATTCACACTTATATACCCACGTCTCTTATAGACTGGAAAAGGAGTGAAGGTACCAGATCATCCAGAGAAAATCTATTCTTACATTTCTGGCCTTACCGGAACCAGGAGATCTCACAAAAGGGTCTCTTTTATCAAATTAGCAGCCTGATTGCTGAAGAAGAGGCCTGGAACACATCTGCCCTTTGGGATTCTTATCTGAAGAGATACCACCACATTTCCTTAGGTTGAGCCATCACTAATAATCCTGCTGTTGCTTTATGCCATCCTTTAATATAGTTTATTGACACTGCTGGGAAAACTACTCTGTAATCAAGACAGAGAATATCCTTAAAGAAAATGGTTGGTGGAGAAAAAAGACGGCATAGTGGTTAGCGCACTAGCCTGTGACTTGGGAGACTGGAGTTCAACTTCCTGCTCTGCCACAGATTTCTGGGCATGTCTCATGGTTTGCCAGCTGTAAAATGGGGATACTAGTACTTACAAAGGTGTTGGGAGGATAAATACATTAAAAATTGTGAGGTGCTCAGATACTGTGGTAATTGGGGCTATATGAATACCTAAAATAGTTTAAAACTCTAGTCATGTTCATTGTACCCCACTGAAAGGTCTGCCTACATGAGGGAGAAACAGTTTTGTATTTCAGTTAACATGATATGAAAATCCCCTTAACACCAGCATAAACCTCCATCAAGACTGCAATACTAGTAGCTTACTTGGCCGAAGACCTGTCAAACTGTATCTATGGTGGTGTTAAGCGGCTTTCTAATAATGTTGGGCTAACTGGATGGCGGGGGGGTGGCGGGGAGGAGACATCGTTTCCTCCTGTATAGATAGGAGCTCACTAGCAATGTGAACTGAAAGATTTCAAGTGAGTCAGGGCACTGAATATCAATTAGCTCTACCCATGCTCCCTGTGCAGGATTAAATTTGTACAAGTAGTGATCAATGCGAGTGACTCGATCTAAATAAAATCCAAGGAATAAAATTCTCTAGCTAAACATATTTAGCTAAATGCTTTCTCCAATAATTGCTTGTTTGCTAAGCTGTGACAGTAAGCTGAAATGTTTGTATACAGCACTGAAGAGGACACTTTAGCCAAAACATTATCCCATAGAATTTTTTTCTTTTAATTTTACCTACTTTACAATTAAGTGCTGCTAAGTAATAGATCTGAGCAACTGAAATACTTGTAAGGGATAGGAACATACTATAACTTCCTACTTAAGACCAGTCAAACAAAACATTTGCAAACAGAATGGACAGAGAGAATAACTCATGATTACAAATTCCACCTCACTGGAGTACACACAAAAAAAGTGGTAAAAACAGGCAGAGGATGAATGATGCGTGTACCACTGGAGATCTGATTACAATTACTAGAGCTGGTTAAAAACTGGCATTTCTCTTTTGTGGGAAAGTCCAAAATTTTGGAAAAAAAAAATTGTTCCGTTTTTGGAACTAAAAGAAAGAGCTTTGTAATTTCTTGCAGAAGGGGGAATTTTCTTTTCTGAATTTGTTTAGAATGAATCGGAACATTTTTGTTCAGAAAATTTCAAAATGAATCTCCCCCTGGAAACCCAAGCGCCAAAACCCCAATCTCGGTTGGGGCTCCGGGGCCTCTGGGTGCCCAGCTCCTTGGCAGGGAGCCTGGAAATCACGGATTCCAACACAGTTCAGCAGGCAGGCTGCCCTGGAGCCACAGACTATGGCAATCCTGTGGACCTGACGCTGAGGCAGCCCACCAGGTGGGCAGCATTTGGCTGGCAGGAAACTAAGGAGGTAAATTTCTAAACCTGCCAGGTAAGGCAGAGTTCCATCGGAATATTTGTCAAATTGACATGACATGGGAAAATATTCTGTGGGAAAATTTCCAACCAGCTCTAACAATTACCGTGACCGAATGGTTCTCAGATTGGCTAACTGCACGCACAAATGACTAATGGGCTACTTGACCATACAATTATCTGATTAGAGCCACAGTAAATATATGTGCAAACCAAGCAAGAAATTGCCTTACAATTTGTCTAAATATCCAGGCATATACATGCTATGGATAGGATTTACCTGGTGAGACTTTTAGAGGCCCAGCGTAGAACTTCCAGCCCAGGAGGGAGAGAGGGAGAATGTGATATTAAGCCAACTTTGTGCCCTCCCCCAGCATCCAGAGCAGCCCAAGATGAAGAGGCTCCTGGTGTCACAGACCCCATCGGAAGGCCTGCCTATGTCACAACAGGGTCTCCCCAGGCTGCCCTATGAGCTGCAGCACTGCTCAGAATCATCACAGCACTGTGTGCTGCAGCCCTACGCCCAACACGGCAACCCTTACACCAGCTCTTGGGAGGGGGTCCCTGAAAGGCAGCCTACAGATGTCGTCCATTGTGCCTGTGCCAAGGGGGGGATCTGGGGCTTTTTAGAGCCTGTTTACACTTTTATCTGGCATAAAAGGGATGAGGGTGGGGATAAGACCTCACACTGTACCTTCAAGTAACTGAGGGGATGCAAAGCCTTTTACTACTGCTCATTATTTGGAAGTAACATACCAGGGACTCTTTCTCAGATTACATTTTTGTAGATATTTATTTCTGCTCCTTTTGGAATAAATTGCCAAGAGGTTATTTGACTTTTTGGTTTGAAGGGGGCAGGACTTAACATCCAGATTTGTAATGGATTTATAGACGATCTTTTTTTTCTGACCTGACTCTAACAGTAACGGCTGAAGATGACACTTGAAGCAATAGCCTGACACTGTCTGTTAATGTTGTCACATCTCAGACAGTTTGAGGACAGCCTTTGGAGATATGGTGATTTGACAGTGTTGAAGAATGCTTGCATCTACTTTGGGTTCAGTGGTGACCATTGACTTTAGATAAAAGTAATTATTTGACCCTATTTTTAATGATGTAATCTCTGCCCCAGGGACTGCTATTCAATTTGAAAATGTGACAACCAGGAATATGGGACTTTGGGACCACATAAGGAGGCACATGTATCATAAGCATTTTACATGTGCAACATAAGCTCACACAAAGTAAAATGGAAACTTTTAAAAAATTCAGGCTAGACAAACATGATTATGATCTCCTGCTGGACAGGGTGGTTCGGGGGATATAAAGTGGCTGCACTCCAAGACTTTTTTCTGTTCTGAGAAGTATTACCAATTCCAGCAGTATTTACCACCTGATAGGTAATATCTATCTATCAGGTTGAATATTTCAAAATGGAAGGCACTTCTTAACTAGGCTACTGGTCAGGTGAAGAACGACGAGATATTGTTATCTTCTGAAGGCTTCCTAATGACAAACCACATATCAAATGAATAGTTGATCTCAGGTCCGTTCCTTGTGGATGGATGTTCAAAGCACCTCTTTCATTGGCACTGATTGGTATCCCACTAGCAATTGCAATAATCGATGGGTAAATAGATATAGGGTAAAATTTTCTTAAACTCTTTAGTGATTTAGGCATGTGAATCCCATTTTCAAAAGTGACATAGCCACCTAAGTCTCACTGACTTTCTATAAGGCTTAGGCTCCTAAATCCCTTTTGAAAGTGGGTTAAGCCTATAAGTCACTTAGGCACAGTTAAAACTGGACCCATGGATAATGAACTGACCACAAGCATTTATACTGCCAGATTGGAGTTGAGGCACTGAGGTGGGTAGGATGGGGTGTGCTTCCGCTGCTGGTCATGTGTCTATTCTGCTCCAGTGCTGTCAGTCTAGAACCTTTCATAAGCACTAATATTCTTTAACAACAATTAAAATAGTTATATTAGTATCCAAATGTTCTCAAGAAAATACTGTAAGGTTAATGTGCCAAAACAACGCAGTACAAAACCAAATATAAGTGCAACCTGTTCACACAGTAAATAGCTTGCATACTGTACAGATTAGACCAACCTAGGAGCTTCCACATCATTAAAACAAATTGTTCAAATCCCATACTGGGATTTAGATTTGCATCATATGCACCCACTAAAGTTTAGGGAAGGTCTACACTAGAAGTGCTACATCAGCGCAGGTGCACCTCTGTAACACATCTGGTGAAGACCCTCTCCGACAACAGGAAAGCACTCTCTCACAGGCATAATTACTCTGCTTCCGCTAGAGGGGAAAGAATGTGAGCAGGAGAATGTCTCACACCGACATAGTGCCAGTGTGGACAGCGCTTTGCGTTGCTCAGGGGGGTGTCTTTTTCACACCTGTGAGTGATGTAAATTAGATGGACTTAACCGGTAGTGTAGACCTGCCCATACTATGGAGCATGTGGTGTTATAAAGAGGCACTAGGTTTTGCTCCAGATTTGAATTATTGTCTCCTGGTTTCTGTTCTATGTTCAATGGCTCTTCTTTCAAAGAACAGTACTTAACAGATAACGCTTGCCAAGTTTACCCACATACACTTACTCCTGAACAGCTCTGTAATACATTGCTTTGTATGATTAAAAATGGAGTGAATTAAAACAAAAGCATGTGCTCCTCCTTCGTAATACAAATGGATACCAATTCTTTACTCATCCTCAAGCAATTTTAACTGGCGAAGCAGAACATTCTGAAACATTCACATTCCTCTAGGAAGATAGTTCTCAGTATTGAAAGCTAAGCTGTATATTGGCATTTTCAAGTGATTCATGCCTCAGTGAAGCACATAAAAACAATACTTTTGTTTTGGTATAGTAAACAGGAAAACACATCACTGCCTCTCACACATACCTAGAAGAAAGAGCATTAGAAGATGTTTTGTTTACAACCCAGAGGGAAAAACGATCATGGAGAAAATTACAGTAACTAATGTGCTTTGTCTTATTTTGTTGACAAGAATATCTTTTATACTTTTTCTTTTTTACTTGAAGACTCTAACAAGACCAATGGAGGACAATCCCCTTGAAACAAAAGTAGAAGTTTGGAATTACTTGGCTTAGCTAATATAAACAACAACTTTCTCAACACCTTATATATGCTGTTTGTGACTGAAATAGTCTTCCCATACACATAGTGAGTCAGATCTTCATGCTAATGCAATCTGGCATATCACCAATGGATCTGGCCAGTGTATCTACTTTAAACATTGCTTTTTAATAGGTGTTCATAATAGCAACTAAATTTAACTCAAACTGTGCATTGAGGTTGAGAATTTAGCCACAGGTAATACATTATATTTAATCCCAATTTCATCAAGGCAGTTAGATTTTTTAATCAAATAGATTTACTTTGCCTCAAAGTAATCACGTTGGTATGCCAATATGTAAAAAATACTTTCATTATGTTTATTATAAAAATATAAATGTTTCCACTACAAATAATTTTACATTAGTAAGAGGCCATCTATAATTGCACAACATATGAACTAAGGGAGTAAGTAATGTTTTGAAATACAAGTTAAAGTAAGTACATATTACCAATCAAATCACATCTATACATTGCTTATTGAATGCTAAGTACAGGACAAAACTAGATATGTTAACAGAAATAAATTATATATGTAAACTATATTTAAAGATACAAAACCAATAATATGGTACATAATGGTGTGAATAGTTTGCGTTTTGTTTGATGTAAATAACCAATGCAGATCCTGTACAGGAAGATGGCCACAAGGATTCTAGTACCTCTACTCCACATTTAAGAATTGTACACTGTTATGTTTACATATGTACAGGAGGGTGGGGAGTGTGGGATGTTTTCAGTAAGAGGCCACTTAAGAGTTTTGAAGGGGAGAGGACGCTAAACTTGCTTAAAACCACTCTACTCATAATTGCAAGCAAAAACAGACAAACAAACAAACAAACAAACAAACATGAATTTCCTTCTTACCAAGAATCAATATCACTCACGTATGCTGAGCATGCTCAGAATAGTGTCCATGGAGGATGACTAGATACTGAGAGAGAATTAAAGGTGGCAGGTCTCAAACTGCAATATTTTTCTTTTTTGAGAAGCATTTAAAAATTTCCTTCCCCAAAGATGCCTGAATAGAGAGTGACACAAACATCCCTAGAAATACTTTGTAAAAAGATTCCTCCTACAGGTCTGTCCACACTAGGGCTTGGTGACTTAAACTGATTAACAGCATCTGAATTTTGAATCTTAAGCCCAAATCTGAAGAGAAGAACAATTCTGAACTCACTAAGCAAGCTGAAATTGGCATTTGTGCTTTCTCATATTGGATCACCCACCATATTTCACAGCAGAAAACATGCTGAATGGAAGATCATGAAGTTTTTTGTGTGTGTGGTCTAAGCGCTTTCTTTTAATTTTCTGCACTTTTCAATACTGTTGGTTCAAATGTATGTAAAACCACTTCATTGTATTGTCAAATCACATTAATGGATATTACCTAACTGAGCATATTTCAAATCAGATTCTTCTGAGCATATTCACTGTCAGGATATTCTGAAAAGGCAATCTATAACTCTGTCTATATTTAGCAGTGAGTGATAAATGTATTTGCTTTACGTTGTTCATGTTTTGGATCTAGGAAGAACAATTTAGGAGCTGATTCAGCCTAGAGAATGCTAGGAGTTCAGCCTCATGTTTCTGTGTACTCCAGAAGAACCAGCACCTGTTCTTGCACGCATGGTAGCTGACTCAACTGGATACATCATAATCTGTATTATATTCAGTCCTGGAGCCTTAAAATTCCATTTGTCTTGTTTTTTATTTGTTATCACAGGAACTCGGTGTTATTCAGTGGAATTCACTCTGCAGTACAGGTGGAAATTTAAGGAGGGCAGGATTCCAGTCCTAGATTTCTAGAATTAAGTCACAGCCTAGTATAACAATCAGGGGCTCTATACATATAAATGCCATGACCACCTGCTAATCACTCACATGTAGCAATCAGGAATAAACCCCCTGATCTTCAGTTCCAAACTCAGACCTTTATCACATAAGTTAAAGAAGCACTCCCACTAAATTGTGCCCCACTTATGTTGAGTTGTAGAACCTTACTCTGCCAATAGCTCCACTTAAATCAGTTTGAATAAGGTGCTACTTATCATGTGTAAGGATCGCAGAATCAGGTTTTTGGAAATAAAGGAAACTAACATGGCTTAACCAGACTGAATATTGATCCAGGGATGAATTCATATGTTGTACACACACAGTTCTGCTAGTATATTTCTCTAGGTTAGAAGTGTAATATATTACTCTAAAGAGAGCAATGTCAGTAACTCCACATGGATTGTTCAGAGCATGAGCTGGAAAAAGGCTTTTCTTTCTTGAGTTTCAATCAGGGCATTATGAACATACAACAAAATCTAATAAGTAACACATCATACAATTTCTCAGGTTAAACCATCGATCCTGATCAGTGAAGTCTGACTGCATTTGGCACTTGGCAGTAATAAATCTAAGTGAAGATATTTAAGCATAAATATAAACAATAAGGAATAAAAGGAAATAAATATGTCTTTTTTTTTTTAAAAAAAAATTAAGACTTTTTTTGTTTTTTAAATGGAAACATTTAGAGAAGCTAAAAATCATTTGTGAACTAACGAAGTCACTACAAACTTTATTTCTGTATTCCTTTCCGCAGCTGAAACAGAGGATTACAGTGATATTAATGTAAATATGGCCAGATAAGTTTGAGGTATAATCCCTCTATCTTGCTTGCCTTTAAAGAAATAAAATACCTGTTACAGATCTCTTCTGTGTATAAAAATACTGCAAGTCTTTTTTCTTCTTGTTGTTGCTGCTGTCGATCAAACACACAGCCTTTGTGTTCATGGTTTTTCATGATATTCAGTCAGTTAATGTTCAAATGGCTGTAGGGTATAGTTTCACGGCTTTACTTGGAAGGATTTTTACATATTTTTCTTTTCAAATTTATTATCTGTATTATCAGTTAGTTATTAGAAGGGGAAAAGAAAGCACCCACCCTTTAGGATTAAATTTTTTGTTCCTATTTTTAAGGCATTTGTACTCAATATCTGAGTTTCTTAATGGGCTTGAAATTTCCACCAATGTTCCCAAGAGAGCTCCTTTAATTCGTGCAGTTTTCTCAGCCATCGCTGTTTGCCCTTGGAAGCAATTTCTCTCTCTCTCTCTTTGACCTGAGCAACATCATTTTGGTACCTTACACAGGAACAGGGCCAGTCTTTGTATGAGTTTCTAGCGCTTTAATACTGCTAATAATCTTCTTCTGAGGCCCAACAACTGTAACACCAACCTTTTTCATATCACTGGGGAAAAAAAAGAGAACACATGGTTAATAAGTGTGATGTACTCTGTCTCTGTGTTTCATACTGCCTCTTCCCTATTGCTAGATTGGAGGAGTGTACCGTTATGGAAACCAGTGAGAATATGTGTCTCAGAAAATAGCATGAGAAGACCTCACTTAGCTGTGTTCTGCTTTATTTAGCACCGGAAAATACCCACCCTGAAAGATGAGACAATGAACTACTGTAGATTAGAATATTGAGATTTCGGGGGTCTTTTGTGCCAGCATTTCACACTGTGATCACGGGGAAGTCACTGAGCCTCTCTAATGCCTCAGTTTGCCCTTTCAGCATGACTTTTTTTCCTGAGTCAGTCCTGCTAGTTGCACACTGAGCCCTTTTAGCAGTTTGGACTTCATAAATCTGAAATGTATAGTTACACAGTTATATTCACAGGCCCTGCTGTGTTTTTGCTTTGTATTTCTCCAGACAATCTAAGCCTTTTGTTGACATAATGGAAATGTGGCACACTTTTGCTGTGAAGGTAATTAACTATTAGTCCACAGGAAACTGGCCATTACTGGTGGGTTTCTGCAGTGTCCTCAGGGGTCATTGCTGTAATAAGCCATCATCAACTTTTTTTTTTTTTTTACATTTGCAGTAAACCTACTAATTGGCTGTATTTATGTGTTTTAATTTCCATACTGCAGCTATTGGTTACTGGCCATCACTTAGCTGCAACTACTTTATACCAACAACAACTCAATATTCTCTCTGTTACAGTATCTTCATAATCATACCTGACACATTCTCAGGTGCAGAGAGACTATTACCATGCCACTCTTTACTACAGGAATAAAGATGGGATAGACTTAAACGTGAACAAACGAATTCATTCCAGGAGGACGCATTAATTTGTAACACCAACTCCTCCAGCTGGTTCCTCGAGATGCCAGGAGGAAATTGTGGCTCATACAGAGCATCAATTTGAACCAGTTCTTTTCTTTTTCTATATAAATGGAATTTATGGTAGATTAGGAGGATTGTAGTATTAGTAACATTTCGGGAATAATGGAGAACATTCTTTCTCAGTGCATGTATGGATGTCTCGATATTAATGAGTATTGTGTGTGCACGTCAGATGATTTGTACAAGAGGATGATACATTTTTAAGGAAAGCTTGGTTGCAACAAACAAACAATTTGATATTTCTATTTGTCCACATTCAAGAAATATGGGGTGCAAATTTAAGGTCTTAACCGTGCCTTCATTTACCTCAGTGGCAGCATGATCTGGACCTTAGTGTGTGTTCATAGATGAACTGGATTAAAGATGTGCTAAAATGTCTTAGGCTTGCTTATATCATTCTACCTCTCCAATAAATGTTCCCACAATCTTCCCAAAATAATTAACCTCCCCCTCCCCCCGTGACTTCTTCAGGCTCTCCTGCTGCTTATAAAAGTTATGATCAACTAATCAGGGACAGAAACAACATCGCATGACTTCTGGCCAATCACTCAGCTAAAATAGTGAAGACTGGCAGCAAGCAGTCCATGAGCACAGTCACTGTGGAGACCACTGTGCCTTTGATTTGATTCTAAAACACTTCTTCCTACTGTTACTTCATCTTCCTAATATGTGCCATAATGTGTCTCTTTCACCAGCTGTTATATATTGTCTACATCCTGGATGTTGAGCTCTCTGTGGCAGTGACTGTCTTTATGTTGTTTGTTTGTACAGTACTTAGTACAGTGGGGCCCTGATCCCTGTGCAGTATCTCTAGACTGTTACTTAGCAGCTCTGTGTCTTGGGGAACCAGGGCGCAAAACCCCGACTCTCTCTCTGGCTCACCTGAATACCCTCCCCCGCAGGCTGCTTGAACCAGAAACCAAAGGCATTTCAATATGAAAAGGCAGTGGAAAACCCTCCCATCAAGGGTGATACAACTCCCCATGCCACATCTGCATCAAAGATGTAAAAAGGGGGCATACAGAAGCCCCATCCACATCAAAGATGGAACACACACTGAACTCTGGGATTGCCAAAGCAGGGACACACTGCATGTTGGGAGAGCTATGGTCTTGATGTAAATAAACTCACAGCTGTTCACATCCAGCTCCGCAATTATCAGACCATTCTAGTTATTGATATGCAAAACACTGAATCCTGGTTGCATTGTAAACTCTCCCTCAAGGAAAAATGCCCTTCCAGGAAGGATCAGCTCCTTTTGTCCAGACATTGTTTATCTATAAACAAAACTGGTGTCTACAAAACCCCCTATCAAAGTCAAACCTCTGTTCTGATGTTTGGATCCAAATGCTGCATCAGTTCCACTGTAACTTCCCCTTCTTCCTGACTGATCCTGCTGGGGACTCTGCCTGACTCAAAGCGCTCCAGACCCTAAGCTGACCAGCCTGTTTCCTGGGAACCTCTGAACTGCATGGAGTGGTGAGACCGCCCCCCCTCCTTCTTCCCTCAACACACTTTTTGTCTCTCTCCCTCTTAGTCCAGGTATCACTTTCTACTTTTGTAATCAAACCTGGGATAGCTTTCTCCAATACCCCAACTGTAATTGTGTAGTATTGTAAGTGTTTGATTCTTTTCTCTCCTTATATGGTATTACTATTAGTATCAACAGTTTTATATACCTAGCAATACAATAACTGTTATAATCAAGCTGGTTGCCCCCCCCCCAAACTGCATGTACTCCTTTGTGTTCTTGGTCCCTATCTTGCTCTGCAGCAACGCTTCTCTGACCTAAGCCAAAGATCTCTGGAGTGCCCAAAAATCCTATGGGGTTTGCTCATCAAGGGGGTTATTGCTAGAACAATTGTGATGTGAAGGGGACAGCTGGGAAGTGCTACTCTGCCTAGCCTATGGAGTCCAGGGGCAAATAAGGGTGCGGCTCAAAGTGCTGTTTGACCCAGCCTGATTGAGTCCAGGGGCAAATAAGGGGAGTAGCCAAAAGGTGCTGTTTGGACCCAGCTTGTTCAAGAAGTGTGCTCTATTCTGGTGTGTTGCAAAGGGGTATATAAGGGTGGCCACTGAAAGTGCTGTGTCACCCAGCCTGCTGAGTTCAGGGACACATAAGGGATCAGCTAAGAGTACTGATAGCCCGGTCTGCTCAAATGCACTCGATTAATCTGGAATGTGTGTGTGTATCTGTGGGATTTATTTTAATCTGGTTCTGGAGGAACCCAGCCCTGAAAACCTTAGGTCCTGCAGGATAGCTCCATTGGGATGGGGCTTGTAGCCCTATGAACACACAAATAACACAAGCAGTACATTAGTAGACTCACACCCCTAGAATCACACTCCCCCTTCCAGGAAGGTAACCCTAATAAATGAACATACCCCAGGGTGAAGGGCAAATCTGGTAACAAGACGCTACTGCCATTGATATGACTAGCGAGCAGTTCATAGGCTGAAGTATACTTCCCCAAACATTCATCAAATAAAAGGAACAATAACACAAAAATAAAGTTCTAGAGGAGGGCTCTGTTCTCACAGACAGCTTCTGAATAGATACATTCAATTGAAAAAAGTATTTGCTATGACTAGCTCTCATGCAACTCCAGTAATAGCTGGTATTGGTAATTTTCTTCTCACAGCAAAACATTTAAATAAAAACTGAATTCTAAATCCCACTAGGACAATGTCAATGGCTGAACTTTTCAAACCAGGGTACCTGAAGTCAGACTCTTAAAAAAAAGTGTCCTGATTTTCAGAGGTGCTGGGCAACCTTAGATCCCTCCGACACTTGGGTAACGACTTTTCAGGTCCTGATCCTGCACCTGGCATAACATGGAAAGACCTCCCACCCCCTGCCTTCGGTAGGCTCTATGTGAGCACAGGAGTCTGCTTACACCGAGCAACCTGCAGCTGACCTCAGACCATCTGCAGAACAATGTGTTACATATACTTATATAATACTACATTTTGAATTTACACTTGCAAATGGCCTTTAAATACAAGCGAGTATTTTTAAGCTACTCATGTTAAAGCTTAGTCCAAAAATGTGACTTGTGCATGTTTAAAATAAAAAAATATCCACGGGCAGCAATGCTTTCTTATCGCTACAAATTGCATTAACTTACTCTATGGAAATCTTGGCTATTGTGTCACATGAACTGTATTCCACGCCTGTGAAGATGTCCTTGCACTGTCCTGTCCGAATCCCATTAACCCAGTCACCTGTCATGCGGAAGGCAGAGATATCAACGTTGCTTTGGTCCAGGAGAAGATTTGATGGCCTGGAATAAAAAGAATGTGATAAAAGTCAGAGAGCAGGAGTGAACAGACACTTTATGTCTAAACTTAACACCAACACCAGCAGGAGTTTCCGGCTACTTTCCTGTTCATCTGTGGAATTTATCCACCACTGAGGCCTCATTTGTTCAAGCTGGCAGCTTTGAGGAACACAGTGTAATCATCTGGTTTACAAGTGCCAACTACTCAGCTCACCCTGTGCTTTAACTCACTGAAGTATTCCCAATACATGATATCTATTTTTACATTATAATTTAATTTTTTTAAACATTAACGAAGATGAGCCTAATGTAGACTATATTTACATGACCTGACTAGTCCCAAATAACAGACTAGTCACTCAAGTGATGAGGTCTCTTAATTTCAAATTCAACTCATCGATGGAATAATTTATAGATAAACGAGCCTTTGAATATTGCAGCCTTACTGAAAAACTCTAGATCGTGCTATTTGAGCTGAAAGCACAAATAAATAATCATAGACAGCCAGGGCTTTAAAAACACCCAAAAGTCCATAACAGGTCAAAAATCACACAATGATTATTAAGGGAATTCAGAGTGTTAGTGGAGCAATTGTAAACCATGTGGGTGGTTTGTAATTTACAATGCACAAGCAGAGGCAAAAATAGGAAGCTTCATTATTGAATATATGTAGCCAATTTTTAAAGTAGCGGTTAGAGCCCTATCTGAAAACCTGGGGGCACCTCAAAGCTGAAGCATCCATCAAAGCCTCCCAACAAGTTACTGTGAAGTTACCTCTTTTGACTTTCAAATTAATCATTGCTCACAAAGGGTGCTGAATTGACATGTTTACTGAACATAATTCTGTGCTGAGCCACAAAACAAAGGATGACAAGAACAGCAGCTATGCAAATTTTCCTCTTTTTCTGTCCTCCCAAGGCAGCTTAAGCCACTGCTAACAGGACCATGCTCTACTGGATAGATGGTAGCCAAGTCTCCACGCTCATTTCAGCCTTTGCTGCAATGTACAAACAGCTATCTAGGAACCAGATTGAGCCTATTACCTCACTTCATCAAAATCAGTGTGCAAACAACTTGGAGCTACAACTGTCCTGGGCCAGATCTGAAGTGGTGAGTAAAAGGCCCTGTATTCCATTAACAGTCAACTGAACTATTCAAACCAGGCATTAGAGTAAGGGGGAGAAATGCCTCCCCTCCATTTTGAATCTAATTTAACCACTGATTCAGAACAGCAATCTACTGTAATATTAAAATGTGTGACATATCCATTCATATGCTATCCTAGCTGTGTCCTGTCCAATCTCCACCTTACGTGGTGTCACACAGAGCTCATTTGTGTATTACTTTGTCTGTTTTAACCTATTTTCAGTCTGTGTGATTTCTAACAGGAGACTGTTGCTGGATTAATAGCAACTGGGAAGTAAATGTCCTACTGAAAATAAGTGTAAAAAATGTGACAAGGTAGTTAATATCTTTTATTGGACCAACTTCTCTACAGCTAGGAAGAGCTGGATGACGGATACCTCTGCATTTGGTAGCATTACAGAGGGCCATACTTGCTGCTCTTATAATGATCTACCAATGCAGTCATATATGGTGATGAGGCTCCTCTTTTCCAACATTGCCAGTACACCAAAATGTCTTACTTTAATGCACAGATATGAACAGATGACCGGTCTCCCCTGTATTGGCACTAATTGTTTTTTCTCATTGCATTATCTTTTTTTCTAAGCTGCACACAAAGTCTCTCAACAGCCACATGATCACTGCTCTTTCTGGTGGGCATGACATCTTAGTCCATATTAATTATTTCCCAATCTCAACACTAATTAAGATTATAACAGATTCCTCCACCTGTGAAAGTATTTGAGAGTTTTCACGCCCTCACCCCCACTCTCCTCAGTCACTGTAAGCCTGCACTGATAGGTAGCTTTTAGGCCCTGATTCAGCAAAGCACATACATAACTTTAAGCACATGTTCACTTTTACTGAGGCCTATTGTGTGCTTCAGTGTTTTGCTGAATGGAAGCCTTATTGTGTGACTGACTTAAGAATAAGGGACAGAGGTAACCTGTGCTCAATTTTATTGCCCACTGTGACATACTGCATCTCCATGTACACCCTTATGTTGTAATTGTGTATCATTCATGATCACCTTTATAGAGTAATTGTGTATTGTTTAATGCACAGTATATTATGTAAGATGTTTTTGGAATGCTCATGACATACTGAACATTGTTGTTATAGTAATATGTTTGTTGCAATGTCATGTGTATGGTTTGTGAGACTTTGCTATGTGATATGCCCAAAGATGTGTCTCATGACTTAAAACATATCCAAGCAGAAGGGCAGTTTGCACCTCATTAAGGCTTATATAGAACAACCCAGCTCAACATTCCAGGAACAAAGGACTGGACTAGATGTCAACAAATGAACCCGCGAAGGACCTCAGTGACATGGAGGGAACCATACAGGGAGATTGTTTGTCACCTGAGTGGGTGGGATGAAGCACCAGAGGGGAGAAGGAACATTTTAAAAAGAGAAGACATTTTGATGCTCTCTCTTTCCACCTCTATCTACAAACTCCACCAAGCAACAGAAAAGCTGACCTACGGAGAAGCCTGGCTGGGAAGGAAATCAGCCAACCTGTGGTGAGAATCATCTACGTTCGTAAGGTGCTGAAAGCGTTAAGCTGAGTTTAGAATGTTATTTGCCTTTTATTTTCTCTTGATCAAATCTGACTGGTTTTCTGATTTATAATCACTTAAAATCTTCTGTACTTAATAAATTTGTTTGTTTTATCTAAAGCAGTGCATTTGGCTTCAGGTGTTTTAGAGACACCTTTTGAAGTGACATGGCTGGTGTATATCAATTTCTTTGATAAATTGACAAACATATGAGCTTGCAATGTTCAGTGGGCAACACTGAATATTGTAAGATGGCAGTTCCTAAAGTTGCATCTGGGACTGAGGATCTTGACCAGGGGCACACCACTGCATAATCTCATAAGTGCCTGGCCAGAATCACTCACTCACTGAGTTGGGACCAACTTGCTTGCTGGTGGCTGTGTGAGAGCTTCCCAGGAGCGGGAGTTCACACAGGAAAGCAGAGTAAGATGGACTCCCAGAGTGGGGGACTGGGGTGACACAGCAATTCACCAATCTAGATTGCAGGGGGGAATGTCACACCCAACTGAAAAGGGCACAGGTTATACCATGAGCTAACACTCCCACAAGAATGATCCCAGTTTTGTTTTGGCTCTAAAGGTCAGTGCAAATCATTCCCCACATCTCTTATTCCCGATCCCCACTATCATTGTAGACAGAAGACAAACAGTGTAAACCATTTGATACTTAATAAGCACAAAACAAGACTGTGAAAATTAATGTGCCTCCTGCTATGCTGCATCTGAACCACTTAGCAAAACAGGAAGGGCACTGGGACCTGTGCAACACTATAATATGCTCCACTGAGCTGTGGACAGTATGTTGAATTAGGTCTTTAAGTAACAAAGAGAGGCTGCCTGACAATGTGCTGGTTTAGTGTTTTCCAAGGGACAGCCATCCTCAGCACTGAAGCTCTGTGTGAGGGCTACGTGGTGGGCCTGCCAGCAGAAGAGCCACACCCTCTGTGCACTGGGGAAACATTCACTGCACCAGCACCAAGAACAGGGAGCTCAGATGACAGACCGCACCGTCTGCATTTACACAGGTGGCCTATCAGGCAAGTGGCGTAAATAGCTGTTGGGACTTCACTGTTGTCTCAGGCCATAACCCTCGGCTCCCAGGATTAATTATTCCATCTTTATGCAGTTAAATCAATGTCCTCACCAGGAATCAGAAGCGAAAGAGAGTGGTTAGGGAACCAGTTCCAAATGCCATGATTTAAAGCTAATGGTTATGCCATGTTACAGCTGGATGTGTGGTACATTAATATTTGTAATGGGATAATTGATTTGGGTTTAAAGGACCCACCACCCAGGACCCCTCTCCCCAAACTTGAACAGAATCTGAGGTTTGGGAAAACTTTTAAGGTAGAATTTGTGAAGGGACCCCCAAGGAGTTAAGCGCTCAAATTCCAGTGTATTTCAATGGGAGCTGCATGCATAATTCATTTAGGCTGTTTTGGCAATCCCAGCTTTAATCATTTTCATGTTCTTTTGCCCTTTTAAGTCTCATCGGCATCAGAAGTACTGAAAGAGCATGTTCATGCGGTATGTTTGACCCTATTAGGGACTAGGAAATACCAGAATTCTTACGCATGTGATTCTGACCTCAATTTTTAAACTAAAGAAGTTTGGCTAAGTACAAATAAGCCACTTTGACTTTTGGCCACACACCCAAACCCAACCTTCCATCCTTGAGGTTTTGCCTATCATTAGTTTGATAAATGGATTCCTCTTATAAATTATAAAATGCTTTCAGAATGCAGGCTTTTGGAAGCTGTGGCTGGCAGCTTGATTGCTGTAGGAAAAATACAAATACTACCTATAAAATTACTCAGCCTGTGCATATTGTACTGTCATGTACTACAGGAGACCCAAGTTTGGTACAAATCCCTAACTTTCCCTTTCTGGATCACTGGACATTATGAAGCCAGTAAGAAGCTTCAGAGCATGCTGCCTTAGATATTGGAAAGGTATTGATAATCAGGGCCTTTCAGCAATTGCTGTTGCAGCCTCACGTTCAATTCTCAACCAAGTTCAAGAACAGCAATCCACATGATCAGAAACCTCGGTACCTTCTTAGGGTGGGCATTACGTTTTTACCTGGCCATTCTCTTTAAAGGCCAAGCGGTCAGACAATCTGTTGCTGTCTCGTGCAATGGGTCTGGGAGACATCTGGGACTTGATCCTCAACTGGTGTCAATCGTTGTTGCTCCATTGATTTCAATGGCACTCTGATGTTTTATACCAACTGAAGATCTGGCCCCTGAGAGCAATCTTAGATGGGAAAGAAGTGTGCCAGCCATCTACCATCATGCCCCATTCCCCTAAGAGAATAAAGGTGATAGAAGACACTGGAAAAGAGCACAGTAAGCCTGGTGGGAAGGGAGAAGAGCAACAACGGAAATATAGCAAGGGTTAAGGAAAAATTTGCAGACATGGCCCTTTAAAGCTAAGCACCTACACTCCCATTGTCATGCCAAAAGCAGCCTGTTGGCACCTATGTAAATGAAGTTTTGAACAGTTACACACCCAAGTTTGGCAAGCAGGCCCAGAGTGTAGCCAATAACCATACAGTCTACACCTAGCTAACTACTGTTTGTCCGATGAAGAGAGACACTTTTTATTTATGGTTTTCTGGGTATAGCATCAGGAATCCATCCCAAGACATTTATTTAGGGTATTTATGAAGTGTGCTTAGTGATAAAGTACGGAGGTGCTTTTCCTCCATTCAACTTAGTGTTACTTTTTTTCCCCCCCATCTTAACTCTAATAAAACAGGGCCTGACTCAACAACCACTTACAGAAAGAATGAGCATAAACAAGTTGAAATAGAATAGGACACTAGGATTAGGGATTAGAGTCGTCCAACAGAGCTTTTATGTTTATTACTTGGATCAAAGTATAACCAGGACAAAAAATATGACCTAATTTTTATGTAAGTGACCTCAGACTAACCAGCACTGCAAAGTATCATTTTTCTCCTTGTAGGATTCCAAGCAAAAATTAGTTACTTTCCTCCTCAGAGAGGACATCTGGACAGTTTATCAATGAACAGGAATTTCTCTCTCACTGTGAAGAGTCTGTGATGTCTCCTCACATGCACCAAGGGAATGAGAGCATCTGCACACATCGGCAATTTTTTTCTCCCTGATCCACCCCCTAGACAGCACCTCTGAACATGAAATTTATGGGTTGGGTGATGTGTGCCATGAGCTCACACTTAACTAGACAAATTAGATGGGTTGCAATCCATGCAGCTGTAAACGACGTCCTGCAGAGTTGCACCTGATCTTTTACAGCTTTTCATAAATCAATACCTACTAGCTTCAGAACAGAGTCATTAAAAAGAAATAATGGAAATTACATGTTCGCTCAGGGGAAGTGAAACAGAACATTTCCCCCGTCTTTTTTTTAAAGCTCTTTTTGTTTTGTCCCCACCTCCGCCCCCAACCACTACATTTTCAAATTGTTATCCCATCCACTGACACACAGAAAATTCTCAGTGCCACTTATATTGCTGGAGGTCCATATTTGCGAGACATGTGATACTTCCTCCCAAAATAAATCAAATAAAAATACAGCGACAAATTCAAACGTGAGATACCGGACTGTACTTTCTACAAAATGCTCTGCTGCAGTCAGTTTTCAGTGGACTGGCCCATTGTGTTAACAGCTAGAATTAACTTATGTCATGCACATAAGCACAGAGAACCAGGGTTTGCTGCCATTAAGATAGATTTAGTCACAATGTAAGGAACTTTCTCACAGCACATCACGTCTAGAAATAAATATACAAATAGGAAAGAAACTTCAGTCCCTGCTTGTACAAATCTCTATTGGGGTGACCAGCTATCCAGTGAGAGGGAGATAACAATGTGTAACACTCAGGTACCAAGACCACCAGGAGAATAAAGCATTACTTCTGTATAAAAGACAACGTATTGTAACTGGGTAGAGAAATCCTGTATACTACAACCTGGATTTCATGTTCTGTTTTTTACCCTAATCAGTGCAACCTAATTCCCTATTTCTAAGTATGGAAATCTTCCTTATGCATTCACTCTTAAAAACAGGCATCTATAATTTCTTTTTCTCTTACAAAAAGTGAATGGACGTCCTCACTACATTGCTTTGAATGCAAATCCCTTATTTTCTGGTTTAAGTAACTTCAAGCACTGAAACTCTGCACGAACGATAAGGACATAGTTATCGCCAGTCTTAGAAAAATAGAGTGCATGTGAAGTAAATTTTAGTTTTATCTTCTATAGCAAATGGAATATGAGTGTATGTGCTTCCCAACAGGAGACCAGTAAATAAATGTCACACTGAGGAGAAGTAGAGTCATTGTGTTTACTTTAATTATCCCTGGACCTTAAGGATTAGAATCTTTGCAGTTACAGCTATTTATGCCTGGTTTAAAGTGTCCCCCTGGTAAAATTAGTAGCTTTGTTCTTAAAATAAAATTTGCCTTGCTGTTTGGCATATTTTCTTCCCGCAGGAGATTTCATATCTTGTTTGCTTATTTTGAGAGTCAACCAGATTGTTGCTACTCTCTGCTTTTGAGGTCAAAAGTGGGTACACTTTGTTGTTACATGGATCACCAATTAGGAATTGCGAGCAGGTGTCTTTTCCAGCTTCGTTTCCAAATACAGCTCACACTCTTTACAAATACAAGCTTCCTTCCCCCTCTCCCCACAGTTTGCTTCTTGGGTTTTGGCCTTATTCACCAAGAAAAAATGCAAGATATTAAAGATCAGCTCAAACTTTCTCCTCAGGCTTGGCTATTCCTGATGTTCCTTCTTCAGGACTACTCATCCTACACCCTAAACCCTGGTTCTCCAGACAGCCATAATTTATGTTCAGGTGGGGGAAAGGAGCTACTTGCCTCACTAGACCCTTTTACATATGCCTCCACCCAGCCGGGCACAATCTCTGGTTCCTTCTCGCTGTGCAATGTCCAGGTGAGACTAAAAATGTAACCACAGTCTCACTCCACAATTGGCCAGAGCTGCACGTGAGCTAGCTCAGTTCAGAGAGGTCTCCCCCCCCACTTTATCTGTCCACTCTCAAGGCAATTACCGATGAAGGATGTCTCTGGACGTTTTATAGCTGCAGGTAAGTAAAATAGCTCAGGCTGCATTCAGTGCTCCTGCACCAATGTTTGCATGAACCCTGAGTCCACTGAGCTGATCATTACTCTCCTTTATCTGTACAAACAGCACACACACTGAAATCCCAGAGCTCACAGTCTCAGCAAGACCATGTATTGCCCCCATTGTCACATTCTAGAAAGGAGGACAGTTTTTTGTATGTGCTATTTTCCTCACATAAAGAACAGACCATAGAAAGGGCTGGTGGCTCCTACCTAGAGTGTATTTTTTTTATGAGTGTCCTTTTTTGGTTTTGACCTTAGCATTTCCCCAAAGTCACATTTGCCTCATGAGACAGTCCTTGATTTATTTAAGCTCTCGACTGCCCACAGGCAAAAAAAAAAAAAAATACACAACAGGAAGAGTGCCTCCTAGATATTAAATGAATGCCCTTTTCAGCTGCCTTTGCAGAGTCCGCAAGTTCCTTTAGTTTTCTCCCTAAATGTTCCTTGACCAGATCCATAGATGATGCTTCAGGTCAGGGCTGAAGTCATAGCCATGGCTTATCCAACAGTTAGGCCTCCATGAAAGAACCTCTTCCCTAATCCCTGGTTCACCCTAATCTGCATCCTCCAAAGCAGACTATTCAAGTACTATTCTAAAATTATTCAGTCATCCGTTCTCCTGCAGTTCATTACTTTGGCTTGAGCCAATGCATTGCCCAGTTGTTCAACTGCTGGTCAGAAGAAAAGGGCTCACCCTGAAACAACTGGCTGGTACTTTTCTTCCAAGGTCCCCAGGAAGTCCAGGAGGGCAGCATCTTGCTCAGGGTTTAATATGCAACTTTGTGCCTCTCTTGTTAAAAACCAAACAGACAGCCTAGGAATCCTCTTCCCTTGCTCTCCTGCCCCCAGGGGTGATGTGCTGCTGAAGCGGAAGGCTGGAAGACCTGGTGGTCTCCAACTCAAAGGTGACTAGATAAACCTATAGCTGATCCCCTTGACAGGTAAAGCGTGATATCCAATGCTAGTCTGAGCAATGTCTCTAGTTTGACAGTCCTCGGGAATATCTGTTCTAGGAACAATCTTTGCTGTTCCTGTTGTGGTGCCGCCCAGGCTTGCTGCTGTGCTGTAAAGTACAGAAAGATCTGCTGCTCTCGTTCTTATTGTTCCATGACCCATTTCAGGACTTACCTCTTTCCCCCTTTTTATACTCTTTTTGCAGTGTGGCTTAAAAAAACCACAAACTCCCGACACAACAATTCCCAAATTGCTCTGAAAACATAGTCCACACACTATGTACATGGGGTTTAGCTTTATTAACAAAGAAAATAATAGGATTATCTTAAAGCTTCTCATCCTTGCCTGCTTCCAGAGTTCCTCCCTCAGAGTTGCTCAGCCCACACATTAGGTTCTTTCTCTACAGAGAGCCACCTCCAAATCTGCTGTAGCCAGTTAAGGTAATGACTCATCCAGTCACTTGCCTCAGTGTCAATGTAACTCACTTTACCCTTTCCCAGCCGGATCAACGGTGGCTGACGAAGTAAAGTGTTTTAGGTCAAAACCACCATCGTGTACAGAAATATATTTTCAACTTGTTATACAGCATGTAGCGTTAACTATACAATTAAGCAACTGATGTCATGGTGCAGGGTGTTTCTTGGGGATTCACGACTGGCTTAGAGGCTGTCCATTAACACCATCCAGTCACTATTGGTAAAACAATCTATAACCTCTTTACAAGAGAAAAAAATGCCATTAGATGGCTTTTAAAACGTTGTACTAGCTGTCTATCTGTTCCATTCTGTGCCTGTGACCTGCTTTACACAGACATCACATCTCACATTTGGCTGTATTGTGAATCTTAAGGCAGACTTAGTGTTTACTGCATCAGGGAATGGCTTTGCATCTTTTGTTTTCCAGCACTTCCAGCTTAGAATTTCCATTAATGCTAATGAGGGCTGCACGTTAAAAGCCCTGACTATTGAGTTGAGAATAACAGAATTGATCCCTTCCGAACCACAATAAACAGCAAAAAGCAGAGGTTATTCACCTTGTGCAATAACTGGAGTTTTTCAAAATGTATCCCACTGTGGGTGATCCACTTCAGGTGCGCATGCATCCTGAGCCTTTGATTGGAGGTTTTTGGTAGCAGTGCCCATCTGGCCCATGCATGCGCCTTCCATATCCTTGTGTCTTACACTAAGGCTATAGAGGCCTGCACGGGTGACTTGCCCTCAGTTTCTTCCCTATCACCAAGTCCCAATTCCTTCTCTATCAAAAAGAAACTCCAAAACAGTGGGAAGAAGGGCAGGTAGTGGATCACCCTCACGGACACACATCTCGAAGAATTCCAGTTACTGCCCAAACTGAGTAACCTCTTCTTTGAGAGGCATACCTGTGGGTGCTCTGCTTCAGCTGACTCCCTAGCAGTAACCCCTTAAGGAGATGGGAGTTTTGGAACATAGTCCATCACAGAAGAACGAACTGAAATACCTACTGCAGCATCTGATCTTGCAGAGTGAAAAAAAGCATAATGGATAGAAAATGCATTCACCAAGGACCCTGTGGCAGCCAGGCAGATTTCAGCAACTGGACTCTCCTGGAGGAGGGCTATCAGATAGATTGTGATCCAGTGGAGAGTGCAGACACTCATAAGGGAGGTGGAACCTCAGCAGAACAACAATTGGCAATAATACACCCAGGGATCCATTTAGAAAGTCTCTGAGTGGAGACAGAGGCTCCCCTAGATCTATTTGCAATAGAAACAAAGAGTCTAGGGGTCTTCCTGAATGGCCTAGTTCTATTTAAGTAAAAGACTACCGCCCTCTTAACATCTAGTGTATGGAAGGCAGATTCCTGTGTAGACTGATGGGGAGGGAGAAAGAAAAGAAAGCTGGAAGGTGAATAGTTTGGTTAATGTGAAACTCAGAAGAAACCACAGGTAAAAATTTTGATGGGGTCATAATGAAACCTTCTCCTTGCCATTGGGTAGTAAGGTCTCATTGGGTAGCATTCTGACAAACCTAGGCACTGTTAAAGTGTCATGGCAAAGAATCTTTTCTCTCTCACAGACATCAGAAATCTACTACTAATATAAAGAGTAAACAGTCACATGCTAAACTCCATCCCTGGCTGAAGTCGGTTGAGAAGGAACAAAGGGTGGTTAACCCACAAAGCTCTCTTCATAGGGCTGTGTAGGGTGCATAAGCAGGCCAAATGGGCTCAGCTATCAAAATCTCTGATCAAAGGCACATGGGAAAGTGAAGCATGCAGAGGGACACTATTTGAAGAAAAACAAGGTCACATTCTGACTTGTCTAATGTTGATAATTCTGAAAGAGATAAATCAACCTACAATTTATTTATTGTTTGAATCTCATTAACAGAGTCAAAATTGAGGCACTAAAAGGAGAACGGATGTTTTACTTATACACTAATAATAAGTCCTAATTATTTAGCATTCTAGTAGGGAGAAGGGTCAATTTATTTATATCAGGGTTGGTGGTACCCATGGCTGTTGAATAAAGTGCCATGGCAAAATGTAGCAATGGGAGACAATACCAATGATCACAACTGGGCAGAAATCTCTTTGACCTCAGTAAGATTGAAATTATTATTATTATTTTGGGAGGAGGGACATATTCCCAAAGGATTTTCCTAAATTTGGTCTCACTTCTCAACTCCAGGTACTTAACCACATTAGAACACTGTCGTCTTTTTAATTTTCAGTTTGCTTTGATATTAATTTTTAAAAGGTTTTTTTTCCCCATGATGATCCATTGTTTTAGACAGAATAACAAAGCTTAATGAAGACCCAAAATATTAAGCCTCAGTTATATGGATTCTTTTACAGCAGGTGTGTAGGAGGATATGGATTATTTCCGAAACGGGATATACATTCATATTTCTGGTCTCATTGGGTGGCATTCTGCCAAACCAGGCACTGTTGCTGATACTTGGACAAGCACAGAATGCCTCAAACTGATTTATTGTAAGGCCAGTTGTAAAAACTAGAGCCAAGTGCATACTACAAAACATGTTCCTTGAATATTCATTTGAATATTTACTTCAACCTTTTTCCCTTCCCTTAACAGGGTGTTTTTCTGCAAATATTCTAACAAGCTACTTTTCTAAGAAGGAGTGTTCACAGAAACTATACTTGTAAAGGTTCCCTTGGATTGGCGTGGCCCAGGGTTGTGAGATGTGGGGGTGCTAGAGTGGGGAGTGCGATTGGCAGCGTGAGGACCATTATTCGCAAAGGTGATCACCTGCACAGGCTCTGAGATAGTCCTTTTGCTGGGTTGTCTTTTTAAAGCCCCAATCTCTCGCAGCAAATCTCCTGCGTGTTTGATTTTTGCCACTAGTTCAGGCCAGGTGAGGTGCTCTAAATTCACCGCCCCCATGTCATTTTGGTCTGAGAATTTAACCCTGCATAGGTGTTCTGTATCAATTCAGGTCCCTGATAATGGAAAGAAATAATCCCACTCTCTTCTGTCTGGGGTAAAGAATCAGAGAGAGATACCAGCAGTGTTTTTCTGCAAACATTCTGGCAAGCTACTTTTCTAAGAAGGAATGTTCACAGAAATTTCATATGATAACAGTTGTGGAAAGCTAACTTTGAATTTGTAAATGTGAGTGCCCTGGACATTTAACGTTATGCTTTAAATGCTTAACAGGGAACTGAAATGATATCATGTGATCTACATGACCAATGAAAACTAACCAAGACACCTTCAGCTTCAACACTTGCAATAAACTGCTCATAAATAAGAGAATTTCTTCTGATCCTTGAATTTGCAAGTCGCTGGACTATGTTAAAGGGATTCAAGCTTGCTTTTTAAGAAAAGTTGATTTTTTTTTTTTTAAGATTTAGTAACGTTTGCAGACCTAAATGGGTTAACTTTCTAGATACTTGGACAATATTTAATGAGAGAACCACCAGAATGTAAAGAGATAAGTCTATTTGGTACATTGCAGCATATTCTGGAGATACTGCCATTTTTGCTGTTTTTTCAATAAGGTTAATTAGGGCTATGATTATGAATTTAAAAATAATAATAGTTTTAGGGCTTGTAGTCATGTAATTCTGTTTAGGAAAGAATATTGCGTTTTAAACAAGATTCGTTAATTTTTTATCACTGAAACCAGCAAATTAATGGAATTATGGTGAAATACATATGATAGTAGGAGATGTACAACTTCAGGGCCAATCCTGAAAGTTGCAATTCACATGGGCAGACTCCTCCCCTATCCAGAGTCTGAATGAAAACAATGGGACTTTGTGCAGGCAGGCACAGGGGCCAATCCCCACACTGCAACCTGCAAGATTAAGGTCAAAACATTATTGAAGAATTCTTCTGCACATTTACTTTAAGAGTTTATCTGAAATATTATGGACTAATTTCTGCTCTCAGACCCAGGGGCGCAAATGAAGCATAATTTCACTGAGTTCCAGAGTTTTTCTGGATTTACAACTGTGTTCTTCAAAGCAGAATTTAGCCCTAAATTTTATTTATGATTTAGCTACATAAAAAGTTCCTAGTTAACTAGGAAAATGGTTTATGTTAGGTATTAGTATAAACCATAATTTAAAATATATTTTTAACCTGTTAAGTGCTGTCATTGCATAAAAGGATAATACATGCTGGTTTACATTTTGTGAGGATTTTGTTGTTGTTGTTTTAGTATCCCCCTTTTAAGTTATGTGATTTTTCAGAAAGCCTTTGACAGACTACAAATAAATCATGGACATATCAGTTTTCTTTAAAATAGGTTAGGATGATTACTGTGTCCACGGCAGACTATTTGGAGGGATTCAAATGACAGCTTGTAAAAACAAAAATGAAATATCATTTCACAAGCTTCTGTGAGCAAGACCTTTGCTTTATTTCTCGAAAAATAACCTTAACGTGAGGACTGACTGTGAATTAGTTACATGTATGGATGTGACAAGGAGGAGTTATGGAAGGACAAAATAAATCTATAAAGCAAGAGCAGGAATCATTCTCAGTTTGGTCTTCCGTCAAATGGTGTTGCTGAAGCCCTTTGAATTTACCAAATTAGATCAAGTTTGCAGCAATTATTAGCCCTTTAAAATATTTTGTAATGAATTCGGTTCTGTGAAAAGAGTGATGTTTGCAGATCTAGAAACTGAATCCTACTAACTAAAGATACTTAGCCTGAATGTCCCACTTTTTATCTTCCAAGACCTTGCACATATTAACTAATTAATCCTCCTGTAAAGAAGGCCTGTGGCATCCATATTTTACAGATGAGCAGAGAAGTTAATTTAGGGTTTGGCTACACAAACATTTAGTTTATGGTAAGTTGTGGTGCCAATCTACCCCGCACTAGCCTGCTATGCACTAAGTGTCCATGTGGACCCTACTGACATGCACGAACAGCTCCTTAGTACACTTTGATCTACTCAGGTTTCGAAGTGGGGTAGATCAAAGTGTACTAAGGAGCTGTTAGTGTGCGTTAGTGGAGTCCATATGGACACAGCGTGCAGCAGACTAGTGCAGGGTAGATTCACCACCCCCACTCCCTGCTTGCCATGAACTAAAGGTTTATATAGACAAGCCCTAAATGACCTACCTGAGATCAGAGAAAGAGTATAAGAGCTAGGTTTAGAACTGAGAAGCTGCTGCCTCCCAGTCCTGTGCTCAGCCTAGTAGACTAGATGTCTCCTGTGGAAGCCATCTATTCACCGCTACATCACAGGCAGCAGATGTACAGAAGCCTTCCACACACTGCCACATGAATGTGCCTGAACTTTTGTTATGGAAAAGTTCAGTCTCCAATATGCCCATTCAGTGCTTGGCACCCTCTGCTGAGATTGTAAACAAGGATGCTAATTACTAGAGCTGCGAGGTGGAGACCAGACATTCTGTTTTGTGGAGGATTTCACCATTTTGAAATTTGTTTTAGTTCTGATTTGGAACAAAACCTGAAGTCTTCTAAATGATCTTTGAAAGAACAATTTGAAAAAAAAATGCATTTTGGATGGATCAAAACATTTTATTTCAATAAAATCCTTTAGTTTAGTTTCAGTTTTGAGGTTTCAATTTTTATAAAACAAAATAAAAGAAATTGAAGCAAAAATGATTTCAAAAGAAAAAAAATCAAAATGTTTCATTCCAAAAATGTCTAACTGGGATATTCCCTTTTTTCATTTAAAAGGAAATTTCAGCAAAATATACATGATTTCATACATTTTTTTATTTTGACAGACTTGTATTGTCCAACAGAAGACTGTTTCATATAAGTTTTTCCAACCAGCTCTACTAATTACTGTAATCACCTTTACTATGAACCGGATTAAAGCCACTTGTTTATTTCACAATACTAACAAAAAAAGCAGGTGACAATGATGTCCAGTCACTGGCTGCTTGGGCTGGATTTGAATTGGGGACACAGATATTAAAGGTTCTAAGTCTCATTCATAAAATTTCCCTTCTCTCAGCTCCTCCACGCAATTTGCAAATCAGAAACTATGTAGCAATTTTTAATGAAGGATAGATATAACAAAACTATTAACGTTAATCAGCTGATATAGCTTTTTACAAGAGAGGCTAGCAACTTTTTCTGCTATCTGGCTTTAACATACTCCTGCCTGCAAGAAATAATGTGTATTTAAACAAGTACTAATAGACTCTGAGGAATGAATGACTGTTTACAGATTTAAAAGTATACCTTTGTATTGAGCTCGAGAGTATAGACAATTAAAGATACACAGAGAAACAGTTATCAGGGTTTTCTTCCCTTTTTTTCTCCAACATAATCTCTTTTCATCCCTCGCTAAATATGGACTCAGTGGGAATTAGGGCGATTAATAATATAGACGATGGTAATATCTGTCACTTATATAGTGCTTTTCACTTGTCACTCTCAAATCACATTACCAAGAGGTAGGTAAGGATGGTAGATTTTTTTCTAATCTCAAAATTCAAAACAAAAGAACAAAAACAGAAAAGGAAAAATGTCAATTTTTTGCAGATTCCCTTCCCAAATTTTGTGATCAACTATACAGCTGACTGAAATTTTGCAAATGTCAAAATGTAACAAAATTTAGTTTCAATGTTTCAATTTTTGGAATTAAAAAAATGGGAGGAAACTGTTCATCCCCCCCACCCCCCACATTAATTCCCCTCCCCTCTTATTTGAAGAGTTCTACAAAGTAGCCTATCTCCATTTTAGAAATAGGGATAATGAAGCAGAGAGAGATTAAGTGATTTTGCCCATCGTAAATAATATCCTAATCTCTTGACCAGGCCCAGATTAACCAACATGCACTAGGTGCACTTTCACAGAGCCTCCAATCTCAGGGGGACCTCCACCCAACCAAGTTTGACTCAGTTACCCTTAAGTTATGAGAGGTGGCTTAGCCCAATTTGAAAAGAGAGGGAAGCGGCACATTCATGTTTTGCCCCATCTGCAGGTTGTGGTGAGAGCCAATGGGGTGGACTGAGGAGCTGGGCCAGCCCTGTGGGACAGTAACCACTGGGGGTTGTGTGTCCAGCTGGCTTGCTCCCCAGCATCCCCATCACCCCCATGGCATCCCACCCCAGGGGCAGGACCTGACCTCCCCCCCAGTCACATTCCTTGGGGGCAGTACAACCCCCCAGGGAAGGTACAGGCCCTCCAATGTCCATAGCGCAGAGGGCCCCAAAATTCTTTAATCCAGCCCTGCTCCTGCTTCCCAGTTCAGTGCAATGTTACCTGGAAACCATGCAGTACTGCCCATTACCTGACACTGCACTGCGACGCGACTGCAGTGCTTTTAATCAAGCACTTGCCTTGTAATTTTATCCATATTCATTTATTTCAGTGCTCCACCTTCTTATGCCTGTGTTGATAATATAAAGCCTGAGACATCACTTCTGTTATAGAGAACGTTTTTGCTTGAAATCCAGCCAAAAAAGTTTGGTCAATGAAGCTTGAAGAATCAGAGAAGTCCCTAATTAGTTCCAATATCTGACAAAAAATGAAGTGTCGGAAGTCCATTGAAGATTTTTATTGTTTTGGAAATATTTTCAAATATGCGACTCTTAGTTTTCATTGTGTCTCACAAATGAAACAAGAATCAACAAACCCTTTTGGACCGCAGCTTCACCAACTTGTTACTTCCTACACCCAGTATTTCTGACTCACCCATTACAAACTGGAAAGCTTTCAATCTCTTTTTAATATAGTGAAATATTCACCAATGTGAAGTAATCACACCAGACTCGAAAATAATAAAAAATTCCCTGACAAGTATAAAAAAGCATTAGATAGCACAATTCCTGGCAGTTATAGGAAACTGAAAAGGAAGCGAAGAATTAAAATGGATTTTAGTTCTTTCTACTAAATTTCTATGCAGTGTTAATATAAAATGTGCTGTATGAAATATGTACAGACTAAGGCCCAGTATTTGGCAGAGCACTTAAGCACACGCTTAGCTTGAATCCCAGTGAAGTCAGTTAAACACATGCTTAAGTGCTTTGCTGAACTGGGGCCTAATATAAGAGAGAAAATTCTCTCTCTCTCTCTCTCTCTCTCACACACACACACACACACACACACACACACACACTCTCTCTCTCTCTCTCTAGAAGATATTATCAGGCTAAATATATTCCCTGACAAATTATTTTTGATCATTTGTATCCATATGCCTGGGGGTAATTTTGCAGAACACAGCTCCATGAGACTTTCAGCATGCTTTCAACAGCAGGATTTTAAGAGCAGGGCAGAACTGGGTGGTCAAGGAGGGGTGGGAGCTACTGCATTATAGATCCACTGGTGATTCCTAAATATTGACCAGGGCATGGGTTTCATGGGAGCTACTGCAGCCTCAAGTAGCTGCTGTAGAGTAACTTGTGGGAGAGGATTCCTCCAACCTAGCCCCTTGGGCACAGTCTAGATACTTGTACTGTGTGTTGGGAGTCATGGTGCATGTCTATTCCTCTCATGCCTGCAGAAAGTAAAGTGAGATTTGTAAGAATACCAGTAATAAATGTGTTATGAAAACTGTGTGTCCATGTTTGTTTGCTATTCAGTTGGGGGTTCTGTGGTCATTAGGGTAAATATCAGCACACACTTAGGGCATGTGTATACAGCAATCAGAGGTGAGATTGCAGCATATGAAGACTTACCTGAGCTAGCTCTGATCTAGCTAGTTGGAGTAACAATAGAAGTGAAGCAGAAGTACAGGCTGTTCAAGCCTGCCCACGACCCCGGGTACGTACTCAAGCAGCTATCCCGAGCTGAAGTCCGTGCTTCACTGCTATTATTTATTACTCAAGCTAGCTAAATCAAAGAAGTGCTGCAGTCAGACCTCTCAGTGCACTATAGAAACATCCTGACAGGCATCTAGACAGGAAGACTGGACTAACTCTTCTAAGCATCACCTATTCACTGGTAATGAAAGGACAAAACAGAGAGCCTACTGTTTTGAAGTTCAACCTGACCCACTGGTGAATTTGCATACATTTGGACAAGGCTCAGGATCCCAGGGCGACAGAGAAATTTTGGAATGAATAAGTATGCCTGTGAACTCAGACATTGTCTCGGACAAAGAGAAAGGGCCTGCAGAGAACTGCAGGTGGGACCGCAGGGCTCAGAAGGGGTGACTGGGACAAGTAGAACCCACCTGAATGGGCAAAGAAAGGATAAGGTTTAGGTCAGATAAACTGCATAGAGGCTGTTATTGTTTTAACCCTCTTTCTTTCTGCTTGTTAAATTTCTATGCCCCAATCCTTCAAACTTGATTGTGAAGAAGCTGTCCTGAGTCACAAAAATCTCATATTGGTCATAAACTCTCAGAGAGAATTCTAAAATAGGACTCAATGCCCAGTTGGGCTGGCTGAGGTAAATATAGCTGTTAAACAGGGAGTGCTGTAGCTTGATGATCCAGTCTAAAGGGGGGTAAACCATGGGGTTCCACTCTATAAGAAGTGCAGATATAGGCCTGTCACTTGGAAAAAGTGCCCACAGAGAAAGAGAGAGAGATCACACGTGCAACTTACCCCTAAACTGTAGCAACTAGTTTTTGTTTACTTTGGTATGTAGGAGAAGAATACTGTACGTGGGTTTGTTATTAGATGGATGAAACTAATAAATATTTTGTTTTAAATGCAAAAAAGTACACACTGATTCCCACAATCCAAAACTGAAAACAAAATAAAATATGGAAATTATTCCCAACTCCCAATTCAGCAAAGCACTTGCTTAAATTTAAGCACATGCTTGAGTCTTTTGCTGAACTAGGGCGTAAGACATTTAGAACAAACTCTTTTAACTGGGGAAGGTAATGCTTAAACTAATCTGTTTTTTAATACAATCAACTGCCATTTAATATGGAATAGCTATCCTAATAAACTCTTATCATTCACAATGTGTTAAAAACCCAGCAATTAATTATTAAAACATATTTACTGTGCATGAGATCATATCTCATTACATATTTTTAATAACCAAGCCTATTAGTATGGCTGCCTTCCTCTACCCATTTTCTTCTTTGTGTGTCATTTCTCCAGTGTGATAGTGGGAGGGAGGTGATTAGACTAGCAAGCTTCTATCTCAAGAAAAAACACACTGCCTGGGGCAAGCGGAAAAGGAGCCAGGTCAATTCTATTTACATAGCTGTCTTAAACACTCACAAAGTTTTTCCAGCTCCAGCCCCATTTCTCTTGTTATGACCCCCACTCCCACCCATCTCACCACGATGGAATAGAATTTATATCTAATAAGGGCTAGGTCAGTTGTGGGAGACAAAATATTTTAAAAACAGACTAAACCTGTGGGATTCATTTTTTAAGGGACATTTAATATTATACTTTGTTGAGCCTCTCTCCTGAAAAGATGGCCCCGTTAGGTCACTACTGCGACACATGCATAACTCACATTGCCACTGCCCAGGCATACCCATTCTGTGGATATAGGACATCAGTCTCCAGGCTGTCAATCTGGCCCTTCATCAGCATTTTACTTAAAGTCAGGGAGGAACCCCCTCCCCCCCACCCCTTCAAACAGCTTTGAAATCTAGCCGCTTCATAGCACCTTCTTTAAGAGTGAGGTATTTTGTATGCAGTACAGACCTGTTAATCTGCACCCCACTTAATCAGAACTCCTATTTAACCATATCCTGCTTCTGTCATCAAATGCCAGGGCATTCACCAGTTATTCCCTCCTATTTATCGGGACATTGCTTATGTCCCAGACGTATCTGGATAAACAGGATTGTAAAATGGGTCTTTTTAATGCAATTAGGAGCATTGTATCAGTACACAGGTTAGAACTGAGATCCTTATTAGGTCCTGATTCAGCAAAACACTTAAGCATGTGCTTAACTTTAAGTATGTTAGTCCTACTGAAGTACATGGGAGTACTCATGTGCTTAGGTAAATTGCTGGATGAGACCAGAAGAGAGCAGGGCATCGCGTATCTTTTCGTGGGCACAATTCAGGAATATACTTGTCTAATTTTAAGCATATGAGTAGCTCCGTTCTAATTAGTGGGGCTACTTTCATGCTTAAATACCTTGCTGAATCAGAGTAGCTGTGAGATGCTGAGCACTCTCAGCCTCTGCTGATGTCAGTGGGAGCTCAGCACATTGCAGAGTCAAAACCAGCATGACCTTGCAGCTCAGATATTAATTTCCCTGAGTTTAACACTTTTCCATCTCAGCTCAAAGTTAGCTGGACTTCACCACCCCAAACAAACAGCTGTTACTTTTATTTAAAATAATCTCTTCCAACCAGATAGCAGAAAGCTTTCTCTAGCCTTAAAGCATGCAAATAAGCAATTGATAAAACTTAGAAAGAGGGTGGACAATGCAAACATATTTTAATTACTGTAGGTGGAGAAAGCAAACATCTATTTTCAGTAAGAGTGATGGAGAATTTAACATGTCACCTTGCAGCCGCACTGGTGATTATTTTCAGACTGCTGGGATTACGAATCAGCTTGTCCAGGATGCTGACAATTTGCTCAAATTTGGGTCTGTTGTTTCTGTCTTTCTGCCAACAGTCCAGCATCAACTGATACAAGGCAGCTGGGCAGTCCATAGGAGGTGGCAAGCGGTACCCTTCATCCACAGCCTTGATTACCTAACAAGGATAAAAGTTTTTGGGAAGTTGAGGCAATTAAATTAACTTATTTTATCAGTCCTGTCACACACATTAGCACAGAGACTTTATGTTTAAACAAATGTGTTTATTCACCAGTTGTCTTGCAGTGTAACACTTCTGGTTTATCTGCAAAGTAAACCATGCAGCAAATTAGATATACAGAAAGTGTTAAAGGAAGGTTAAGATACAGTATGTGACTTTGAGCAAGGTGAGACTTAAAAACAACTTTTCCAAACTCACATTGATTAGACTAAAGCCATGCAAATGCTATATTTCATAAGATGTGAGCTCTATTACACAAAAGAGAATAAAACTAGATCATCCCTCAATTTGTCCACCATTTAGGACTATAAGAGGTGTCACTCCAGATCTGATTATTGCGCATTTGATTCCAATATCCTCATTAATAAGTGTTAATACTTATATTTCAGAAGATATCAAAGCCACCATTTAAGTATCTTTAGTGCCATATGCTTTCCTCCTTGCACAGCTGAACTCCCATTGTAATTAATAGGGTACCTCACCTACATCCCAATGGAAATTCTGAGTATGGGGATCCTTGGAGAGAGGGCAGCACATAGTCTTTAGATCATCATAGATCTTGTTTTGGCAGCAGGTTGCTCAAAATCAATATGACAACTGCATAACTTTTACTGTACATCGCAGGTCAAATTACCTTCTTGTTTATTTTGGTGTAACCTTATTGAAATCAGAGACGATGTAAAATTTTGCTCTGCATCTACAATTTTATAAGATTTTTGTATATGCTACATTTTCTTTCTCTCTTGGTGTTATAATCTTCCTTCCCACTCTGTATTATAGATTTTGCATAATGAGTTACAAAATTACATATCCTAACTAGATGATGATACAGGGGATATTACACTAGCATTTGTGTTTTCAGGACTACTAGATTCCAAAACAGTGAAAACTGGTTTAAGACAGGAATCAGCTAGAAACACATTCTGTGGTTTAAGTAATCCTGCAGTGAAAAAGCACACACATACACTTTCCCCATGTTTCATTTGAATATGAACAGCTGCTGTGGAAGGCATCCCACTACAGTATAAACCTAACTAACACTATTAATTAATTCTGACCAATAATAGACACATTATCACACCCAGTTAAAAAGATACACAGTTTTCTGCTCAAGTTTGAGATATAGCCAAGAGTCCTTAGTTAAAAGGAAAAGTTTTTTTTAATGCATTTTTGTATTTATATTCACATTTGCAGGTGATGCAGGAGAGAAAATTCTCGGACTGCCTGATTCTAGTTGTCATTTCTGCTCTTTTATTTTAATGTTAAAAACTGGGCATAGAAAATCTTCTGAAAACTATGCCCAGCCCATTTGTGACAGAAAGCTATAGTTTTACTTCTATCCAAAAGTTTTGGGTTATAATTGACTGATGTGGAATAAATTTAGTCTTCCGACTAAATAGTTTTTAAAAAAAATCTTACTTTGGGAAATGCTATACCTCTAACAACACAAAAATGTTAGTACAGTTGCATTAATTAAACACACAAAGGATAGCAGACATGTATAGTTTACTGATATTACATAGATGTAACTCCACATTAAGGTCTTCTAAACAAATAAAACTATCTCCCCATGTTATTGGTTGACTGCCTCTAGAAGAATTTTTGTTTCATTAAAGTCTTAGTACAAATGCTTCCATTCTCTCTTTCACAGGCTCCAACAACAACTTACTTTGTGCATTCAACCTTTATGGAAAAATTATAAAAAATGTTACAGAAATGCAACCAAAAGGGACCTACAGACATTTAGGTTCAATAAAAATGGCTTTTAAAAAACCCGTGGAATATAAAAGAGAATGACATCTTTCCTGTAGAATTTTTTTTAAACCATCTTCTAGAATACCACAGCACGAATATAATTCTCTCTTACATTGCATACAGTGGTCCAAAATCCCCTTTTAGAAAGATTACCATTTTCAATTCAATTCTACAGGTTTTTTCTTCAAGCAGGGAAACTTGGAAACTTTCCTTTTTACATCTTATTCAATGTCAGTGTCAAAAAGTAGGAGCCACCTGGTTTCATTATGCTCCACTTCCTCTCACAGCTTGATTCTTTATCTGAGAACATAACTCAAGACTAAAATATACTCACGTCCTGATTGGACATCTCCCAGTATGGTCTCTCTCCATAGGACATCACCTCCCAGAGGACAATCCCATAGCTCCATGCATCACTGGCTGATGTGAACTTGCGGTATGCAATGGCTTCTGGCGATGTCCATCGGATTGGAATCTTCCCCCCCTAGAAGCAGAAAAATCCTTTAATTATTGTAACACATGTACATCTGCAAAGGCTTCATTACATGTAGCCATGTTTATCATATGGATTGGTAAATACCTTAAGATACAAAATTCGATTACCGTTTGCCACAGAAGCAGGACATTTCTTATACACAATTGTTTACATAACATACAGTGCATTATATTGTATCACAAAACTCTTCTGAAGCTCTCCATGTTTATATTTTTTTTCTTTATAAATCAAATCATCAATTTGTATTTACTTACACTTAAAGAAAGGGTTGGTGGGCCAGTCTCCCAGAGTTCAGGTGGAGAAGCAATATAACATGTCAGATTCTCAGTTATGCTCCAATCCTTTTATGCAGTCCAAATGGCATAAAAAGGCCAGATTCTGGCCATAAATGGCCAGTGCAGGTGAGTGTAAAACTGGCAAAGTTGACTCCTGTGCTCCCTGCCCCACTCTCACATGTTAGAGCAGGAAGGGAAAGTGGGCTCTGTTTCCCTAACGTCAATCCTCTACTTGCATAATATCAATGTAGATCACATGAAGTGGCATAATTAGACTAACTAATGCTGTGGTTTGGGCTAGCATAGATCAACTCTCAGAGTCAGGGGCCAACTATCATTTGGACCCATTTGTACAGGCAAGAATTTGGCCTAAGGCATTTTTACAATCGTGAGAGCAGCCATCATTAAATGATTTAAACTTGGAAGAGAAGAAAAACTACTGTTAAAATTAGTCCTGTTAGGGGAAACATCTCTCCCTGATTGAGGCCACTGTTTGGTGCCATCAACCAAATTAACAAAATGCACGCAAGGAGCCTCAGGCTGAGTTTCTGCAACATGAGAACAAGAGGGAAGAGAATGAGTCACTTTCCAAAGGCGCCAGTTTTTACAGCAGTTTTTACAGCAGTTTGTAAGTCTATGATTTGGGGGTCATGCATGAGAAAACAAGCCCATATAACACAGAAAAACAAAACTTTGGTGTAAAATAATTCAGAAATGAATATAATTGAATAACAGGTTCAAGCAATTTCCAACACCAGGGAGGTAATAGTACATGTAGCTCTGGTGAAAGGTCCAGCTCAGGTTTCAGATCAAACTATTTATTTAGGAACTTTCATGATTCCCATTACTGTATAATCTGAGCACCTCACAATTTGTAGCGTATTTATCCCCCACACCCCTGTGAGGCAGGCAAGTGCTAGTATCATCATTTCGCAGTTGGGAACAGAGACCCTGTGACCTCCCCAAAGTCACACAGCAAGTCTGTGGTGGACCTGGTTATCCTGAATCCCAGGCCTGTGCCCTAACCACTAGACCAACCTTCATGTCACATGAATCTCTCAAAATAGGGTGGGTTTAGTCCCTTTTGCTGTCCCTTTTATCACCGTAAAGGAAAAAAAAAAAGTAAAGAGCAGTGTCTGAAGTCATTTCCAGAACACAGATTTAATCTGCGTTCCAAAGCCAGACTGGACCTACAATCTTCCTCTTTCAGACTCGACTCCCAAAATGAGATGGCACCTGCTTACATTGAGTAAAATGCTTATTTGTATTTATAGGCTTTTTCACAGCCCCCATTGCTGTTGCATTAGAGAGCCACACAAACGTTAATAAAATTATCATTTTAAAACCTCTCTGAGGAAGAGAAATAATACTGTCCTCTTTTCACAGATGGCCAAGGTCATATAGTGAGTTTGTGGCAGAGCTGAAGATTAAACCTAGCTCTCCGGAGTCCCAGTGCCTTAACCATTAAAACTACCACTTCAAGCCCTATTTCTATTATATGTATTTATTTTTTCAAAGTGTAGAGTTTGTCTGCCACAATCTCTCTTGGGTCACATAATAAAAAAGTAAATAGTAATAGGAGATCTGAAATCTAAAGGTACAAAACACACACCCAATATATATTCCTATATATACCCCAACCCTGAAAAGTGTCTCAGCTGAAACCCTCCTGCTCATCATAAAATCGCAGGACTGGAAGGTACCTCGAGAGGTCATCTAGTCCAGTCACCTGCACTTATGGCAGGACCAAGCATTATCTAGATCACCCCTGACAAGTTTCTGTCTACCTTTCTCTTAAAAATTTCCAGTGAAGGAAATTCCACAACCTCCCTAGGCAATTTATTCCAGTACTTAATTTGCCTGATAATTAGGAAGTTTTTCCTAATGTCCAACCTAAACTGCCTTTGCTGCAATTTAAGCCCATTGCTTCTTGTCCTATCCTCAGAGGTTAAGAAGAACAATTTTTCTCTCTCCTCATTGTAACAACCTTTTATGTATTTGAAAACTGTTATCTTGTCCCCTCTCATCTTCTCCAGACCAAACAAACCCAATTTTTTCAATCTTCCCTCATAGGTCATGTTTTCTAAACCTTTAATCATTTTTGTTGCTCTTCTCTGGACTTTCTCCAGTTTGTCCACATCTTTCCTAAAATGTGGTGCCCAGAACTGGACACAATGCTCCAGTTGAGGTCTAATCAGCGTGGAGTAGAGCAGAAGAATTACTCCTCGTTGTCTTGCTTACAGCACTTTTGTTAATACATCCCAGAACGTATTTTTTTGCAACAGTGTTACACTCTTGACTCATATTTAGCTTGTGATCCAATATGACCCCCAGATCCCTTTCTGCACTACTCCTTCCTAGGCAGTCATTTTCCATTTTGTATGTGTGCAACTGATTGTTCCTTCCTAACTTTGCATTTGTCCTTATTGAATTTCATCCTATTTACTTCAGACCATTTCTCCAGTTTGTCCAGATCATTCTGAATTTTAATCCAATCCTCCAAAGCACTTGCAACCCCTCCCACCTTGGTATTGTTCGCAAACTTTATAAGTGTACTCTCTCTATGCCATTATCTAAATCATTATCTAAATCTAAATCTAAATCATTATCATTATCTAAATCATAATCTAAATCATTATGCCATTATCTAAATCATTATCATTATCATTATCTAAATCAGACCCAGACCTGATCCTTGCAGGAACTGACTGGATATGCCCTTCCATGTCACCGACTCAGAAACAGCCTGAACGAACGATAAGCTTTGTAACATGACTGGCAGATCAATAAACAAGGGCTCTGCAAGAGGAAAGTGAATTTGAGAAGCAAGGGCCTTGCACTGAGACTGTCCAGTCTTCAGAAGTACAAATCTAAAGACTGTCACCTTACATGTCCCAGCTGATCTCAACTATGAGGGTACAATTACCTTTACGTTACCTGGGACCTAAATTACAAAGGACTTTTATAGATCAACCCCAACCCTTGAACTACATCTGGAAATGAATCTGTAGCCATCACAGTCTCTGGAACACAGATGTAATTTGCTGCCAGCGTGAAACACAGAGGAATATGTCAGCAGCAGAATTCTGTATTAGCTGAATTTTCTGAGAGATCCTTGAGGCATTTTGTAGTTATCTAGTTAGGAAATCACATCGTAACAGATAACTGTTGAGGTTTGATTTGATAGGGAAGTTTGCAACTACCTAGCCAAGCAAAGATGTAAAAGAAAACACTATTCTGCTTTCTAAAAGAGCAACAGATCCAACACTGTGAGCCTGTGAAAAAAACACTGGATTAACTCCCTCAAATCAAGGGTTCAGATATCACTGCTGGTGATTCCTCCAGATGTTTCCCAACCCACCAATATCACCAGGAAAGCAAAGTGACTGCACCATGTGATTTGGGAGGAATTGAGATACAGAACTAAGTATCGTCAGCATGCTAATAGCACTGCAACCCAGATTATCTAACATTGTCCTCTAGTGGTTTCATCTACACAGTGAACAGAGGGAAGACAGAATATAAACCTGCTGTACACTACATGACAAAGTTCTTGAGTAGATTATCAACCACCCACTACTAGCCTCTGGGTTCTCTCCTAGGAAAAATAATTATACTACTGAAGCACGACTCCAGCTAAACCACTAGGTTTTCAGGTATATAAATAACAGCTTGTGGACAATGCTTCTAAACACTTCTGCCAGAGCCAACAGAATCAACCTCGCCATCTCAGCTTTTTGCCCATCAACACGAATAGGCAGGTCAGTTCAAATGTCAACAGCCTTCAGATACTGAGTACACCTGTTTAACACTTGCTATTTAATATAATGTTCTGTTTATGTGGGGATAATAATTATGTTATTTTTCTTAGATACAGGTAATGGCCTATTTATTCCTCTTAAGATGATGTCAATTGAGAGCCTTCAGGATCTCACTCACCAAAACTCTGAAATCCTGGACCTGATTTAGAAGCTCACCTTCTGGCTATGGACAATCTTGAAATAAAATCCAAGAACAAAGTGAGATTAAAATGGTTGCAATACACAATTTTATTCTCCCCAACAGAAAGTGTGTGCGTGTGTCAATTTCTAACAACATGATGCAAGGGAATAAATGCAAATTTGGATCTGAATCCTGTACAGACCTAAATGCTTTCCACCCCACCTGGCTTCAGCTTCTGAAAAAGTTTAGAAAAGGAAGATATTTGTATATGTCAACATGTACATAAAATATAGGGAAGCCCAGGAACATGGGAAATAACAGGAAAGGATAACTTACAGTACCTTCAGTACAAGTCCAAAGCCAAGATTACTCTGGCTGGGTCTTATAGAAGTCGCCAGATGTCAAGCAGCAAAACCAAAAATTGGTCTGTGATTGAAAGCTAAGCACTTCATGGAGTGGAGGGAAATATATAATTTAGAACAAGGACCTTACTTAATATCATCTTAAAGGGAAAAATTATTCAATTAACACAAAATAGTGACATTATTGTCCAATGTTTTAGAAACTAATGCATTGTAATATGAAAGACTTTAAATTCAATAAAACATCAAACGTTCCTTTTTTTATCCACAATTTTCATTTATTTTATGAAGAACGTACACCTATCTATGCAAAGTTAGATTCCACTGTAAGTGAAGAGCAGCTTTTCACTCCTAAGCCTCAACCATACCTCTGTACATCATATCCGAGGTGCTCATCTATGCATTGAAGTCAATGCCAGGATTTCACCCTGGGATGTTAGGATAGAAGAGTTATTTCTGAGAAACATCCAACTCCTCTGCTCCCCTATCACAATACCTGAAAGTTTTATTGAGGTACAAGTATCTAAGAAGCATAATAAATCTACATAACTTAAAAGCAAGGAATACAGTACAGCATTTTTTCATCCAGCTAACATGAAAGGTCATGATAAGCCAGGTCAGAATAGAACCCATAACACTACAAAATGGAATATTTCAACTTCATACTGTATGGAAGCGATTACTCAGCCAGCACAGTATACGTCAGGAAGTTCTGGCACTAATTTCAAGTCAAAAGCAACATCACATCTGTCAGCTTTTACTGAAGAATTACAAATTCATCCGAAAGAGGAAGAGTCTAAAATGTAATGTATTAAAAATGGGAAATAGCTGAAAATAAAATTAGAAAGCTAGTTTAAAACATTTAAAATTCAACATTTTGAGAAAACGGAGCCATCTTATATCTAAATTCCAAGGAAAACATGTAAATGTTTTTTCAAAAGTAATACTTTTAAGTCAAACAGAATCTCTCATATGCGACTTTAGATTTTCTGAAGATCAGATTTGAGAATCCAAGCAATGAGGACCGAAAAACAAACATTGCTCCTGGGAAATATTTCTATTGCCAGAAGGAAGGAGGTTCTCATAAACAGGAGGGAAACCAAAGCTATTAGTAAGGTGTTTTAGCTATTTTAGCTAAAACAATCAACTGACATTGAATGGGTCTTGCTTATAGGATTATAATTTTGCCAGTCTACTCCGTATCCTGCCATACAAAATCCAGTGACATTGTCCTTTCTGAAATTATAAGGAGAGTGAGTTAACCAATTCATTATTAATAATTTATGTATAAGAATATATGTATAAGAATAATGAACAAAAAAGAAATTTTAAACAAATTAACATTTCAGCACCAAAAGCTAAGCATCTTTTCTTAACATTGGTGCAACATATTCACATATTTCCAGCAGTTGTCCAAATTCTTTTAAATAAAAAATAAAATGGTCCCATTAATTGTAGCAAATTGAACTTTGAGGTTTTCTGAGTTTATCCATTTTTTTGAAAAAACTATACAGGTTACTCTAGTTTTAATAGCCAGTTTGTGAACTCAGAGAGAACACTTAGCGATCGCTCAAGCAGCAGAATCTCCCCCCCCTTCTGTCTCTTTCTTGAAGAAATGCTTGTCTGATTTGAAGACACACATGCCAACAGAAAACGTCTCGTTAATTATTATGATTTACCCATAGCAAAGACGTCATATAACTTATGGTTAACCACGCAGAAGACTAAATCAAACATTTTCTATTAGGCTATGAAATATAAATGGGCTTTTGCCAATACACACAATACTCCTGAGAGCCTTTATTATCACCTAATTTTTTAGAATTACAATTCCTGTGATTGCAAAAGTGACGAAGGAAGGAAGGACATAGCCTGATTTCCTGTGCTCCTCTCATGTTCCTTCAAACTCTTGTATTGCACTGGCAAGCTGTACAGGCTAATGATGGCACACCTACACTATACCACCAACGCAGACGAAACCCTGGCTAATATTGTCAGGCTGTTGTTCTTTAAAACTAAAAGCAACTGGGCAACCTGGAACACATAGGACCAAAACTATAACAGGGTTCATAAAAGAAATAGATGAGTTCCTGGAGGATCAGTGCATCACTGACTATTACCCAGGATGGGCAGGAATGCAACACCGTGCTCTCAGTCCCTAGCCCTGTTTGGCAGAAGCTGGGAGTGGATGAGAGGGGATGGATCACTCAATGGTTGTCTGTTCTGTTCATTCCCTCTGAAGCACATGGCATTGGCCTCTGTCAGACAACGGGATACTGGGCTAGCCGGACAATTGGTCTCACATAGTATGGCCATTATGGTCTAAAATTTCTAAATGAGGACACAACAACTATGCCTACAAAAATGTGCATAGTAGTGTCATGCCCACAGAGACCCTCCAGTGCATGCCAAAAAAAAAAAAAAAAAAAAGTGTAATCAGGTGCCTAAGTATCTACATGCATACGTACTGTTACCTATTGGTGCCCTATTTTTCCACTTATTTTCTGAAGACAAAGAACTGTACACTTCCAACACAGTCTCTTTTAAAGTGTCACTGGAAAAAAATCACAAGTTAGACTCTTCCTGCCCCTGCATCCTCCTTTTATTTTAACTTTGACAGAAAGATGTGAAGCATTGTGAAATGGGTGCACCCCACCTACAGCACTGACAGCAGTGCATGGATTTGACTGTCACTGCATAAAAGAAAGTAACCAAGAGGAAAAAAAAAGGGCTGTAGTGGGGACCTCTCAAGTGCAGTTGAGGCATGTAACATGGTGCTACGTCAGACAGCGTCTGAGTCAGATGAACAATTATGTGTGTGTGGAAATGTGTCATTATTTTAGAATCTGGCAACATTTTAAGAGCAGGGGTTCTTAGTTTCCTGCTATGTCAGTGTAAGTTTGACATGATACTGATAGAAATTAAAAAAAAAAAATACTGAGGGTAACCCACCGGATCCCTTAGTTGTAACATAATGCAGAAGCTCTGCACCCGTTCCTAATCATGGCCCTAGTCACAAACAAAGCCACAGGCTTATTAATACGCTCTGTATGATCATACGAAGAAAAAGCTAAAAGCACTAGCTCAGCTAATTCAAATGGCTGAGTGCTGCTATAGATAGTGAATTGAATATATAATGTTACAGCACTATGGCACACTTCATCCTATAAGAAAATATCTTTGTAACTCCCTTGGATCTGATTACCTAAAAATGTATAGTACTTGATGCTATTTATTCTCTCTATTTTTCCTCTCTGCTTAGCCCACTATAGTGACTTTCAACTGCTACATTTCTTTAAGTTTATTTCTTAGATTTTTTTTTTTTTTAAATAACCCCACTTGAAGTTCAGGGAGCCTGTGCAAACATTCCTCGGTTAAAAAGACATACAAATTAAGACCAATGTCCAAAATATAAAACCCTCAAGAATGTGTCCCAAATGATGACTCTCCCACAATCTAATATAACCCTCTTGGACCATTTCCCCAGAAAAAATCTGGAAAGGTCCTTGCTAAGTAAGGTAGATATAAATAAAGCAATGTCAGTCACCTCCCATTCGCCAGTCTAAGGACATCACAAAAAGATTAAAATGTTGTACACTTTCAAACAAAGGGAAAAGAAAATTTCCACCTGAACGCAAAGGAGGGAGCAGGTGATAGTTGCAGATATAGCAGCTACCAACCATTGTTGTGGTAAATCAGCAGCCTAGGCTATCTAGGTCTGAGATCTGCTGTTGTGTTGCTGTTGAGTCAGTAACTGAAGATTTCGTTTGCTGTCAACAGAGTTGTGATTCTTATTGTATCAGAACTGTTAAGCATAAATCTGCTGAAACCAAACAAAGCCTTCAATTTATTTTGAGTGAGTCTGCTACTCCAACACACAGCAGCTGCTTCCAGGCCTAGATATTCCAATCTAGTATTTTGATTCATACTGCATTACAAACAAATAGCCACGGACGCTTGACCAAGTGCCTGGGAAGAAGGGAATCAAGAGAAATGGATTTTAACAAAGGGGTTAGAAGAATCCAGCAGCCAAAAATGAGAGGGCAAAATCCCGACCCATACGCTATGGCAGTGGTTCCCAACCTTTTCTCTGCTGCGGCACACCTTGAGCTCCAGGAACTCTTTTCCCCATCCGCAGCCGGCAGCTGCAGGAGGGGAGCGGAGTGGCAGAGGAGCCAACCCATTGTTCACATAGGAGGGGAGGAGGGAAGAGAGGGAGATTGAACTCTGATTGGTTGCTCCACCCCTGGAGAAGGTGGGGCAGTGAAGCAGATGGCAAATCAGAAGGCGGCTCCCCCCCTTGTTCTCACACGTACCTTTTCAAAAAATTCCGCAGTACTCCTGTTTGGGCCTGATGGCACGTCAATGTCCTGTGACAAACCAGTTGGGAAACACTGCTCTATGGGGTCATCTTACAGGAGAATCAGTGTTGTATTGGGCATGAGGTCAGTCCAAAATCCATCTAGCTGGTACAGGATAGGATAGCTCAAGGTGGCTGCTGGGGGCCTGATCAATTCCCTTAACTGGGCAAATGTAATTCCCCTTGTGCATTAATGGACATGATAACCAAATGCATGAGTTAGGGTCCTCCTGAGAGGTAGATGACAATCAAACTCTGTTGCTCTGTAAATGCTGGGGAAGGGGGGAAGAGGAAGAGAAACTACCTATGGCCCCACCATCCAAGGCACCCACACAACACAAGGGAGGATTTAGAACTATGACAAGAGAGACACAGAGAGAGAGAAAAACTAACAGTTAATTATATTGTGATCTTCAACTAAATGTCATGCACATTAGTGATGTGCCTAAATGTGGATTTAAATAATGGTCTAAGATAATCACTAGTCTATAGTACATAAATATTATGCCTTTGAGAAGCATGACTACGACCTTTATACAAGTGTGATGGCTTAAATGTACTTCCTTTACTGTAGGCACGCACACATCTCAATCATTAGAAAATTACGTGAAAAAATTCCATATGCCAAAGAACAATTTTAGCAAACTCTTAGCGCATCAATTAGATCTGAACTCCGGGAATATAACTGATCATTGGTTTTCAACCTTTTTCATTTGTGAACCCTTAAATTTCAAATGGAGGGGCGGACCCCTTTGGAAATCTTTGGCATAGTCTGTGGACCCCCAGGAGTCCGTGGACCACAGGTTGAAAACCACTGAATTTAATGATTACAATACATACACTGCAATACAGTAGCTCAATAAAAATATACAATGGGATTTATTCTCTTGCTGGGTTCCACTGGTGGAATCTCGCAGAACCCAGGCCGGGGGCTTCTGTTGCTAGAATATATGAGCCCACGTAGGGATTAAAGAATGTCCAGATGACCCCAGCCAGGTAGCAATGAGGCTTCTTTCATTTCCTGGTTTCCTGTATTTCACATAACAATGATCTTTACATTGGGTGTCAGAGGACGTGGCGAACAGCTTGAGTTTACTCATTTATAAAGATTGTACAATAATATTCCTAGTGGAAATGGAGATACCGAGGCCCTGCTCCTGAGCAGAGAATGGCACAAGTGCACGCAAAGTCACTGGGGCTCTGTACAGGGGCTCTGTCCAGGCACAGGAGCTCTACCTGCGTGAGTTCTTTGTAGGACTGGGGTCTGGATTTCCAGACAAAAAAGCCACTTATATCTTATTTCACTGTCTGAAAGTGAACGTTTGGAAACATGGTTAAAGCTTTGATTTCTTTAGTCAATTTCAGGAAGCTTCTGAGAAATGGCTACCCCTCCCTTTTTCTGGTAAATGCATTATACTATATGTTACCATGCCAATCTTTTAAAACTTGGTCCCTTTTCTGTTCCTTGATATGAATTTAGGGCCTGTGAAATGTCCTGGGATTGACAGCCTAGGAAAGTTTTCTATTTAGCTAAATAACAAGGCGGCAGCAGCGCAAACTTCCCTTCTCTTTGCCAATGAGCCTGAAACAGAATTGAGAAGGACTTGGGGGTAAACATTTCAAAAACAACCAGGTGACTTGATTTTCAATGAGACTTAAGGCCCTATATCCCTTTTTGAAATAGAATCCAGACACTTTTGAAAGTGTTACCCACACCTTCTAGATATGTGATGATAGTTCTTATGCAAGTGCCTGTTCAATCACTGCCCTCTCTGCTGAGACAGCCAGCAAGAATGCCAGCTATGGACAAAAGTAAACAATGCCTTTTTAACAAATGACACCCATATGCAACTTCCAGTGGGCAACCACCAATTCATTTCTCCGAGAACGGCCATCACACACACAGTGGTAACTTGTGCCCCTTACTGACCTGGACTGGATTGGTACTGGCAGCAGAGAGGTTTGAAATTCCTTTATCTTATCACCAACCTTCTGTGACAACCACCAATCCAACTGCCCCCTTTTCAACCAGATTCATGTGAATTTAAAGAGATAGTGAAGGCACCTTGGATTATAGCAGCAGGAAAATCAAACGAGGGTCTAAACAATTTCAGAGCTAAACTTCAGAGCTAAACTGTGAGCTAAAGTGACTTCCCTACCTCTGGAGCAGACTTTCTGATACCATTTTTAAGGATGTCTCCCATTTATTCTTTGAATGAAATTAGATGTGGCCTAGACTTGCATTAGGAGATTCTAATTATCTTGGCAACTTCCTCCTGTAGTTTGTGTATGTGCCATAAATGGCAGATGGGGTGTATTGAATGCACCTGTGTACACTTTGCAAAATGGTTTCTTCACATCTGATTTCTTTATCTTTAACGTAAATAAGCAGGTAGACATAGAAAGGAGCCGGATGATGGGTGCAAAAGAAGACTTGGGCATTGCCATTGGAACATCACATTTCTTCATTGGCCAGAAATTCTGGCATCATGTAAATCTCTTCTCTGTATTTCCCACCCAGGGAACCTGAAACTCACATACTTCAACACCTACACTTCATATTCAATAAACTCCACCTCGTAAAGCTCTTTGCTACATTGTCTGATGTACAGCTATGTCTACCCAGGTACATTTTTGTTCCAACATACCGGGGATTCACAGGTTTCTAAGGTCTTAATGCGACCATAATGTGGCTTGCCTCAGACAGTAGCAGCAGGTTCCAAAATAATGAAAAAATGTCCAAAGGAAAATTATTGCCGTGCCCTATAAGGCTTTAGCATATTTCTAATGGAAAAGGCCCAGACTTTCCTCAGCTCTGGGTCTGTGCCATGAGTACCTTGGCATGCTCCATGCCATCTTTACCACAAACAAAACAAGGAATAGCAGGGAGTCTCACCTCTGACCCTCTTCAGGCAGAGTGCAATCAAGAAGGAAGACAAGAAGCACTTCTCTCTGTGGGTTCTCCTGGCTCTGACAGCCTCCCATATCTGTACCTCCCCAGGCTGGGAGTAGGAGGTGAAAAAAAGTGCCCTTCTCTTGCTCTTGAGAGAATCCCATTGCCCTTCTTCTTCTTTTTCACCCACCTTGCTGAGACCAACAAGGTTCTCTCACCCCAGCTGGCAGGTAATACAAATTGTGCAGGTGGGGGAGGCGAGGGAGAGGAATCCTGCAATGCAGCAACCGTACTCTGAAGTGATCACCTAGAATAGTCATCACTGAGGGACTTGGTTCACATAAATCCCAACTCAGTGGCTAAATGTGATTAATTTCACATAAGCCTGTCCTATCCCCAGGACCATCAGATAGTCATGAATAGAGCTGGCTGAAATTTCTTTAACAAAAAGGTTTTATTTTGGTCAAAAAACTTAGTTTTTGAAAATTTTGGAAAACATTTGCACAGAAATTTTTTTGTTTGTCATTTTTAATGTTTTAATTGTTCTTTCTTTTCTTGTTTCTTCTTTGCATTCCTTTTTGGTCACACTCTTCCCTCCCCAGCCTATAAGTGTGAACAGAATAAAGCCATTCATGTTTTCTAAGATGATCAGCTGAAGTCTCATTTTCTAGAACTTAGAGTCATAGACTTTAAGGTCAGAAAGGACCATTATGATCATCTAGTCTGACCTCCTGTACAACTCAGGCCACAGAACCTCATGCACCAACACTTAATAAATATGTATTGTTTCTCCGATGACCTAACTCTGTTAAGTTAAAAATAACATTTATGGTTGATATAAAATCATCCTCATTAAAGAGCAATTTAAATTCAAAATGAGAGAAAGACAATATTTGTAGCATATGTTCTGTTAACTGTCGTCTTTTCACTATGCACTTATAAGTTACTTTTCACTATGCACTTATAAGTTTTAAGCGTCAAAACGTGCAACATCTCTGGTTAAAATTTGTAAAGCAATTTGTGTTCAAATTTTATTGTGTAAAAACAGATAGTAATATGTAGTCCACAACCTGAAGAGTAGAGCTGAGCAAATAATTGATTTTTTTGGTTTGCTGGCTGAAATGAAATAAAAACAATTTTTAAAAAAATTTCAGGTTGATCTGAAACAGAAATTTTTTGTTTGTTTGTTTTTCTCACCAAAATGAAAAACAAACATACTAAAATGTAATTTCCGGTTGGACAAAACCTTTCATTCAACCCAAAATAATTGTTTTCTCTTTTGTTTCATTTCTGGTTGTGGTGTGCTCTTTATTTTTGCTGTAAATATATTTTTAAATCACAAGTTGTTTCAAAATGAGAAGTTGAAACATTTCATTTTGACATTTTCAGAAATAAAAGTTTCAGCTTTTTTTGTGTTGGGGGTGGGGAGGGGCAGATGCAAAATTATTCAGCAAAATCAATCTAAATTTGCAAATAGTTTTGGTCAATCCAGAACTGCAATTTTTGGTGAATAAACCATTTGCCTGAAAATTTTTGCCCAGATTTACTGAAGAGCTCATAGTACAAATAGACAAGACAAAGGGTAGGTGATAGGAAATCATATTCTCCCCTTTATACAGTTTGGGAGCTGAGGCACTGACCGAGAAGTAACTTGCCCAAAGCCACACAGGAAGTCTGCAGAGCTGGGAATGGAACCCAGCTATCCTGAAAGCCAGTCCACTCCCTTAACCACAAAACTATTTCATCCTCTCTATACTTGCCAGGAAGTGATTGAGCTGAATCTAATCTGCAAATTTAGACCTTGTTTACACTGGTGGCAGCATGTAGGGTACATGTACCTACATGCTGCTGTGGAGAGCAGGCTGCTTCTGCACTGCCGTGTGTAGCTACGTGCAGCACTGAAATGCTCTGACAAGGGGGAGGCACGGGGAAAAGCTCTGGCAGCTTCCCACTGCTGTACCATTCCCAGCTGCCTCCCCTCTGCCAGAGCCTTTCAACACTGTGGTGGGGAAAGGCTCCAGCAGTGGAGCAGAGTCACCCACTGCTGGGGTGGGTAGAGAGCCATATAAGGTATGAACTCTAAGATTCTGGCCTCTCTTTACTCTATTCACCAAAGCAGTGTCTTCCTGTTTACACTGCTATTTATACCCATGCTAAGGAGGCATGCAATGTATGTACTCTATATGCCACCCTTTTTGAGCATGCAATATAGACATACCCACAGAAAGACTTTCCACCAACTATAAATGCAGAGCTATAATTTTATGTTTGCCTCTTCCTTGATAAGTGTGTGAGAATTGGCTGCACTGAGCTCACCAGCAAGTTTAACAAGCTATTGATCAGGTTTTCCCGGGCCCTACAGAACGGGATGGTTCATGTGCCCCAGTTTGGCTATCTTGAGGTCACATTTGGTCTCAGGCTGCACTTTCAGCACCCCAGTTTTATAGCTATAATTAAGGAAGTATGCATAAACAATCATATGAACTCACTCTAGTTGTGTAAGCAGCTTCTGGGTCATCCTCCAATACACGAGAGAGGCCAAAATCCGAGACTTTGCACACCAGATTACTATTGATGAGGATGTTACGTGCGGCTAGGTCACGATGGACATAACCCATATCTGACAAGTACTTCATGCCAGATGCTATGCCTCGAAGCATGCCCACTAGCTGGATGACTGTGAACTGAGCATCATGTTTCTGCAAAACATATGGAATGCATGATTAAAAGACCGATTGCACAAATTCACCATGCACAGATTTTTGATTGAGGTCACTGGGAGTTCTGCATATGGAGGTCTTGCAGGATAGAGACCCAAGATAAAAACCATCCATGAAAATGCTGTGACTAAAGGAGAGCAATCTTTGAATCAACTGAAGGCAAACAAGGGACAGATAAAATTTAGCTGTGCCTGTTTTACTCCCACCTGAATTTCAATTGTATGTGTCCAAGGAGGCTGAGATTTTCAAGGGGGCCTATGTAAATTAAACATATAACCCCCACTGATTCATCCATCAGGTGTCTTTGAAAATCCCTGCCTTAGTCGACACAATGATTTAAGTTGTATGGATAGAGAAGCAATTTAAAAATTGCAAACGTTTATCTGAATCAGAAATTGCTAAATACCATCCAAATTTAAATTTGATCTCCAAAAGCTTCCTCAGCTTCAGAATCAAAATCTTTTGAAGTCACTGTTCTTAGACTGAAAACCAATATATGCATGCATTCATAATTTGTCTACCAACAGGTAAAGGTTTTTGGCCTCCAAGCTCTTGCTAATGTGTTTTGCCTATTAAAATGTTACTTCTATCTTGATATGTGAATCTATATATGATCAAAATAACGTACTCAGTGATCAGCTTTCAAACACTTTAAACCTCCACTCCTGCAGTCAGATCAGTGTGGGAGGCCCTTTTGCCCCATGGGGAGGCTTACTAAATAAATGGGACTCTTCACTCGCACATGGGCAAGGCCACATGAATCTGATTGCAAGTTTTAGTTTTGACCATTGTTCTCAAGGGACAATATCAGCCAACTAAACATTTGCTGAACATATGATACAGCTGGCACTCAAGTGTTTAAAAAGCCCTTTGGTATTCACTTTCTCATTGTTAGAAAGGATGCATTTGCATATTTTGCAAATTATGAAACTTGCCATAACTTTGAATTGATAAATTAAAAATACAAATTTCAGTGAATTGATTAGCAAATATAAATCAATAAGCTATATCTGAAATATAGTGCACTAGTAAACCAGTTAAATTGCTTTATATAAATACGTTAAAATAAGGTAGAACATGATGTAATTGGCCAGATTGGAGCTTGAACAGTAGGCAGTCTATATTATTTATTATTTTAGAGTCCCCTATAGCAGGCTAGCCACTGTACAGGGAACACAAAGACAGGTCTCTGTTCTGAAAAGTACACATTATCAATCACGGACCCCTCAGGCAAATGAGCACATAACATAACCCTGGAATGGGAACAAGGACAAGTATTATTAAGAATAAGATTGTACAGATACTTTGTTTAGGCAGGAATTTATATTAGTGATTCAAGGTTTTGGTTTAATTTAAATTTTGCAAGCAAGGCTTTTTTTTGAAGGGAAGGCGTTTTTAGAACAGATTGTAATGAAATGAGGGTGGTCTTGCTTCACTGTGTTTGGCATACAGGGCAGCATGGAGGAAGACACAGGTGTCTGAGAGAAAGAGAGACATGTAAGTTAACAAGGGAGGCACTGCTGGTGGAGCAGATAGCATGGATAAGAATGCAAGGAGAGACCAGACTGAAAATGTATCTGGGACTGTGTGATGCACGGCCCTGAAAGCAAAGATGAGAAGTTTAAATTTGATGTGTAGTGCAAAGGGACATCAGGGAAGAGGTATGATGTTATAAAGTTCATGCAGTGGTCACCATTACAAAGTCCGCATTTGAAAAAAGGGAGATAATGGCTAATAATGTATAGCACTAGAACTGGTTGGATAATATCATTTTTTTATGCAACTACTAGGCTAATGGGGTACAGGAAGATCTCTGTGTTTTCCTCATATATTTTAAAACCGATCTGGTCCAGTTCAGAGTGATGCAAGAGATTAGGAGTTGAGCACACAATTAATTTAGCTGTGTACATAGTCGCAGCACAACCATCCCCTTTCCTTTGCAACCTTAATTTTGCCAACCTATGAATATGCATTGTTACACAGTCTTTAATCACGTGAGTGTGTATTATTATTTCTGAAAGAACTTTGCCTCTCATTCAGGGCATGGTCTAAAGCCCACTGAAGTTGAATGGGAGTCCTGCCATTGACCTCAATGGGCTTTGGATCATGTTTTCAGGGAACAGTGTGGAACTCGGAACACATTAAATAAAAGAAGTGATCTGTTCAAGGATAAATATATTACAAAACACCAAACTAAAATCACTGTATTTTATGTAACAAATATTTGAACCAGAATGCGTGTAAATGTAAAAGTAAGCATTACTCTTGTAGCCTCAAATGACTGAATCAGAGATTATACTCCTTTGATCTAAGTTTTTTTCAAGAATCCTTATTTAAGGAATATAATTCAATATAGATTTATCATGTGAGATAAATTGTTAACACAATATTTCTATGTATTTCATATGGTTCAGCAGACACCATAATTTACATAGTATATACAGAAACTAGCGCAGATAATATGTCCCCCTTTGGGGTTTAATGTCTTTCAGTGTTATGAATTTGAGGGATAGTGTCATTCAACCATGACGGAACCAAGGCAAGCTCTGTAGCCAGAGTTGAGGTCACCCTAACAAATGAAAATAAAACTCGTGCTACTCCCCAGGAGGGAGTTTACTTCTGGCACATTAGTTGTTTTGCCTCATGTAAATCTCGGTAACACAGGGAAGATTCAGGTTTTGTTAGGCCCATTACCAGCTTTCAAAGGGAAAGGACAATAAAATAAGCAAAACATTTCAGGAGTGGGAAAAGATGATGTTCTAATAAAGTTTGGCAACACAAAATTTCTACACCTCATGGTGAGGGGTTATTCTTTAACTATCGCATATTTAAACTCTTGTTTACCATTATTTGGATAGTGCTTGGTATGATGTATAGGCTACTTACCAAAATCAGCAAGAATCAGTACATTAAGCTATTAATTTAGCCCTCATAAAAACAATTTACAATTGCAATTGCTAGTGAAACATTTTTTCCCCACAAATGGAATGTACTAAATAACACTTCTGCGTTCTTCAATTAATCCCCGAACAAATCTGACTGTAAAGGGTCAAAACAGAATTCCAGATTTCTATATGCCTTTGTGAGCATATAACAACACACCCAAAAATAAAAGAAACTATGAAAAATACAACAAGGGACAAGAGTTCATGGTGACTAAGAATAACACAAAAGCAAAGACAAATTGATGACAAGACAGGATCGGAAACATGCCATCAACCTTGTACTTACTCGAAGGAAGCTGTCCAAAGACCCATTCTCCATATACTCAGTAACAATCATAACTGGTTTACCTGAAAATACATTAACAACACCAAGTAAGCGTTTAAAAAGAAATACAAAATTCACAATAAATGAAAAATGATTTATATATATTTAAGAAATTTGCTTCCAAATGTCCCTTCCACTAAATACTAATGATTATTTAAAAAAGAAAAGAAAAAGAAAAGTTAAGAATGAAAGGCTTTTAAGACAAATACAGCACTGGTAAAAAATGGTTACCTACCTTTGGTACCTGTTGTTTTTCGAGATGTGTTGTTCATGTTGATTCCACGTGCACAGTCTTCGGAAGGCTTTTCCCCAAGCGGCACTTGTTGGGTCAGTGCAGGGGCCCCTGGAGTGGCACCTCTATGGCACTGTATCTAGGGCCCTGCTGACCCTTCGCCTCTTCAGTTCCTTCTTACCAGCTGGCTCCAACAGAGGGGTAGGCTGGTGGATCTCATAGTAGACATGAGCAACACATCTTGAAGAACAACAGTTATGAAAGGTAGGTAACTGTTTTTTCTTCTTCAAGTGCTTGCTCATGTTGATTCCAAGTAGGTGACCCCAAATGGAACGTAGGAAGAGGGATCAGAGCTCATGGAAATGCTGAAGAACGCTTGCTGAAGCAAGAGATGAACAAAGCTCCAAAGAACGTCACGGGCAGTAAGAAGGAACTGAGGAGAGAACGGGTCGGCAGGCCCTATATACAGCACCATAGAGGCACCACTCAAGAGGGCACCCGCACTGATCCAATGGGTGCCGCTAGGGGGAAAACCTTCTGACAACTATGTATGCGGCGTGCTCACACCTACTTGGAATCGACATGAGCAAGCATTCGAAAAAGAAAGAGTAAATGCAACTCCACTGAAGCCAATGGAAATGCATCCACTTATACCAGGGCTAAGCCTAGGCGATTGTGATTTTTAACGTTAATGTATAAAGAAAGAAAGTGTAAGTATTGGCATTTCTGTCTTGCAGTAGCACTACACCACAGTCACACGCATGATACAAAGCCCATAACAGGTACTATGGTAATGAGTGTGGTAAAGGAACGTACATACAACAGAACATTAGTGGTGCCTCCATTCAAGAGCATCCCTACTGTGTATTTAAACACTCTCTCTGATAACACACTGGCTATAATATCTTGGCCCCTATTTTTTATAGGGTGGATTCTCTGATCAGCAAAGTCATAAAGTGACAGGAAAAGGCCAGTGGAGAATTCCTCCTGTGCATGGAAACTCTCTATCAATGTACAGCCTACTGCACCAGTCCCCTCCCCCACACATCCTACCCAGCATAGGAGAAGGAAGTGGGGCAGGGCATTGTGTGAAGGCCACAATGGAGTTCCACTTTGACCAATCTGCCACTGATGTAAATTGGAATTGCTCCCCTATAACTTTAATTTGCACCAGGGCTAGGCAGTTTAGGATCAGGGAACCACAATCAGCTCACTGATATGCTGCCTTCTACATCTAGGAGCTTGGATGTGGTTGGGAATCTGGTCCTATATGTTGACTTTGTGTTGCATCAGGGTACTCTGCAAAGAACCAATCCCACACTCATGATGATGACTGCTTCCAGAGCACATCATTTCAGTCTCTGTGGTCAGCTCTGGTCTGAATTATGACCTGGGAACCCAAGAAGCCACTAACTAATCCACTTAGCGACCCATGTAGCCTCCTAAGGGAAAATCCCTCTTTCCCCTGTTTCTTAGAGTGTCTTCTATAGAGCAAACAATGCAGCAATCAATACATGGGTCAAAATATAATACATTAAAGAGCTTTAATTATTAATAACTATATCACAGTGGCACATAATTTATCTAGACATTGCGCTTTATGCACGAGTTCCTACTTCATTAAAATTGGACATTTATAATATGCTCAGATAGTTCCTTGATCTATTGCCAAAATTATCGTTAAATGATACCCTTTACATTGTTACCCTTCACACATGGAGATACAGTCTGAGACTAAGGAATATGACACATGAGAAAACTAACAATTACCATAAATAGAGCACTAGAGTGTGTATTTAGCAAGGTAATTAAGCATATGGTTAATTCAAAGTATGTGAGTATTCCCATTAAATTCAATAAGACTATTTGTACTTAAAGATAGGCCTGTGATTAAGTACCTTGCCCAACTGTGGCCTAAGCATTATGAGCAGACATTCAAGTTCCTTGATATGAAAAATGAACAAAACAATTAACTCATAAGTAAGATGAAGTATTTACTAATCGAAAACATTCAAAAATCATGAGTCAGGCCTCAGAAACTCCTGAGATTGGCTTAAAAATCATAAGATTATTTTAAAACATGGGTTCTTTCAATTCTTCTTTGGATTTCTGAGCTGTTAGGTGCACTTCCCAACTTCTCTTTGCCAAAACAAGGATAGAAATATTTTTTTTTAAATGAAAGCTGAGATTCTCATCTAATCAGTTGATACCAGAATCCAGGGCTTTAAGAAAAATACCCAATATGTCAAGACTTGTGACAAAATCATGATAATTGGTAACACTGCACGGTATCCAACTAACTTACCCGTAACAATCCTCTCATAAGCACATATGTAGGTTAGTCAGCTGCACAGCTTCCACAGCACTGAGACCTTGCTTTTCATGACTCTTGCTCAGGCAGATTCCTTCTGCCTGATCTTGCTGCTCTTAATGGCTTCTCTGGCGGAGAGGGTGCCACACAAATGAATCCCATCTCCTGGAGTTTTCCTGACCTCACTGTTTTTTTTTCTCTTGACCCATCCCTAACCTCTGACTCATCCATAACTTCTGGTACTGTAGCTGAATTCACATAATGGATTCATGTATATGGTCCTCTTTTAAAATCACCTTAAAAGATTAGTATACATTTCTCTGTTTATATACAAGAATATTTGCTAACCCCAAATGTAAACCTTACTAATATACACTATCAGTAGTTAAAAAGAAAAGGTTCTGCTAGTGTGCCTTAAAGGTTCCCTGTTATGCTTTAATGTAGTGCTGTTTGAAAGAATACTACATTAAAGTGCACTAGGGAACCATTAGTGTGCATCAGCAGGGTCTCACAAACCAATGAATATGCAACATGTTAGCGCAATTTAGAAATCACACCCCTGTAGTGGTCATTAGACAAGCCCTGAGGGTGAGCAGTGGTCCCACCCCACAAAGTGTCATCTAACATAATTAAGTGCATGAGAATCACAAAGAGAAAGGTGCACAAATGGTAAAAATTAGAGCTAGTTGAAAACTCTCCACTGTTTTTTTCTCCAGAAAATGCAATTTCCACAAAATTGACATTTGCGAGAGGAAAAATTAGATTTTGCAGAAATTGTTTAAAATTTTCATTGGGGATAGCAAATTGAAATATTTCATTTTGTTGAACCAAATCAAAATATTTCATTTTGGGTCAGTTCAGCAATAATCTGGGTCCACTTGTGGAAGTTGTAGTTTGGGTGCTTCATACCTCCATTCTCCTGGGTGTCCTGGCAGGAATACATTACATGCATCATGGCAATAACATGACCATAGTGCATCATGAGAGACATACAGTAGTTTGTCTCCCTATCCCTGTTGCTGTAACTGGGAAGGACAAAATCTGTGTGTCCACAACTTTGACCTTGTATTCAATTATTCTGCAGCCCTTCAGCCTGTTTAAGAGAGACAAGACTCTCTAACAACCTTCTGTTTGCAATCAGGTTATCAGGCAAGGTACAGTAAGACAGAAAGACAGCACATATGCTAAAAGCAAACAATTGTTATTGGTAACACTAACAGCAAAATGTTACTGATAACTTATGGAGACTGACAGCATCACTACAAATTCTCAATCTAAAATGGATCATAACTAGGCTATCCACAAAGTTTATAGGATAAATTCATACTCTTATGAAACTGAAGTATTGTATCACCTTCAAATGCCTGGTAACCATACACATTCAATTTAATGATGTGTCAGAAGTCTAAGATTAGTTAAGGCAAGAAGAAAAACTTTTCAAATTATTAAAACAACATCTCCGTCTCTTATGTGTCCTCCCATATGCTGAGTGCATTGAGTGCAAGTTTTCACCCACATTCGGTTGGAAATGTACATGTAATCAGAAACATATGCTCCAAAGCAAAGCTGCATACTTTCAAAGGAACATTCTGCATTCATTTATCAAAATGCAGCCATTTATACATGATAACAACTTGTGTCAACAGTGTTTCAGAAATTTATTATACTAACAGGCTACAAATTGCCGTAAATTATTAGTAAACTAAGGAGAACATGTGTGCTGGCTATTAAGACTACTGCCTATAGGGCACCCTTGAGACCAGTGTAGAAGGAAAGTTCTGAACAGAAACAAATATGAAACGGGGGAATAATTCAGTGCTAGAACAAAGAATCGAGGTCTTATTTAGCTAATGGACTACATCACATCTCCAGAGCATTGCAAGGCACACTGCCCCATGCTAGTTCATGTACTTCTGATTCCAAGCGCTCACTTTTAGATATGGTAGTCATTGGAAATTGCTAGGTGTTGCTTCAAAGGTTATGATCAGTATGAAAAGTCAGTTCATTGCTAAGGGCCATCTGTCAAAAATAATTTGGTTAATGAAGAAAGAGTCGCATTGTCTATTTATCATGTTACACATACTGGGATTGATTCTGTAAATTCTCCACAAATAGACCCACCACTGACTGTAAATAAACTCCCACTCATTGCCTGAAGAGTGGCTAGGACACTGTTAAATGCTATATAACTGCTATTAAATAATAATTATACAGTATTGCAAAATTGTCATTAAAATGTACCAGCTTAGGCAGAAACATAGAGGACACAATGTCTTCTTTAAGTATCCTGAATAGTGAGATAAATCAGGAAAATAATGGGCTCTAGATGAATAAATAATACTTATTATAAGTGTGTGTGTGTTCGTGTTCCACTACCTTGAGGACTGATTGTTAATGAAAAAATGATATTTTATTTGCCCATCCAAAAAAAAAAAATTCACCCCACCAGAATGGATGTGCAGAATTTTGTAAGGCTTCCAAAATACATATAAGGAATCTCCAGGAAGGAGAACTGGAAAGAAAGAATCCATTATTTTTCCAATTTATAATCTCACTATTCAAGTATCTAAAGAATGTGCCATATTCCCTAGGTCACTGCTGATTTAAAAGTATAGGAGACTCAAATCTTGCGTTTTCATACTTAAATGTGACCATCTATATCACGAATCTTTGATATTTAACACCTGCTATTGAAATGGTTAATAGCCTATTGCGAATAAACCAAGAATATAACAACTGACTAGAGAACTTGCTGAAACCCACTTGCATAAGAGCAAAGCAAGAGTTAGCTATTCAAAGAGTGGATCTGCAGCATGCACGCAGCCAATGATGCACAGAATTGTGTGTTCAAAGAAAAAAATTATTTTCAGAAGTGCCAGTGGAATATCTAGTGCAACTGAACATAAGGGATTTTCTCTGCTTCGTTGTGTGCGGAGGACCATCATCAAAATTTCAAGAAATTCTGGGAATTCAAAATGCAACGCTGACTTTATAGAGTAGCTCGTTACACATAAGCATGAGATACCTGGGATTTACATAGGCAGATTTGGCAGCCTTTTCAGATTTACTTGGATTGTGAGATCTAAATCAAAGAATAAGTTATTTGTTATCTCAGGAAGTAAAGCATGTTTTGATAGTTCAAACCCAGATACAATATTTCTATTAGAACTGTGTAAATTAGACATAATTTACATTGATCTACACAGTTTTATACTGTTCATTTTCAGACTTGCTGATTTTTTTGAATTTGATTACTTTTATTTGATTATTGTGGGCTTGTCTAAACAAACAGAAAAGGCTACACATATGGCAGCATGTAGAGTATACACACTGCATGCTCCCTTTCCCCCCAGCACGGGTATAAATAGCTCTGTAAACAGGGAGGCACTGCTTAGGTGAGTAGAGTAAAGACGCTCCAGAACCTTACGGTATGTACCCTTCATGGCTCTCTACATACTCAAGCAGTCCCCTCCCTGTCCATAGTGCTATTTTTTAGCAGTGTGGTTTCCTGCTGCCTTCCCACTGCTGGAGTCTTTCCCTGTAGTGGGGAAAGGCTCCAGCAATGAGAAGTTGCTGAAGTCTTTCCTTGCTGAAGGAAAGGATTCAGCAGTAGAGAAAGGCTCTGACGAGGGGAGGCAGTGGGGAAATGCTCCAGCAGCTATCCACTACGGGAGACTTTCCCCGCTGCCACCTCCAACAGAGCCTTTCACTGTCACATGTAACTACACACAAGTGTGGACAAGGCCTAAGAGTTTTCGCTGGTATGTGTGGCTACACGTATCTTAAATGCTGCTGCCAGCATAGACAAGGCCCTAGTTCTCAAGGAACAGCTGTGTAAATCTATCACACATTGGCCTGCATGCACTAAGAGTTCCGTAGCATTTTTTGATCTCTGCTGCTTTAAAAGGGGAGTATATCAAATGGCACCAGGCAACGTTGAGTGTGCCGCACGACGGTCCATACAGACACTTAGCGTGTGGCAGGCTAGTGTGGGGTAGATTTACATCCCAGCTTGCCATCAACTAAGTGTGTAGACGAGCCCTTTGTTCCAGTCAGTTGTGAACTTCTGGAGTTACCTTTACACATTTCATAAAACTTCACCCAAGCAACTTTAAAAACAGCAGAAACATTTATTAAAATAAGTACACAACCAATTGTATCCATTAAAGTTGGAAAAGCCCCCCCACCCCAGCTCCAAGCAAAGCTACTCATGGAAAGAGTAAAAAAATTGCTCCTTCCAGGGATTTGTTTTATTGACTGTCTCCTATAGAATTAAATAGGGAATGGTAATCTGTTTGTACAATTTTCAAATTAACCCATATCATTTTAAAGCAGGGATATCATTTTCTATCAAATTCTATAGGTTTTTAAGAGTAATTCCTATAGAACCCTTGTGGTCTCATTCCTATTAACTCCTACAGGACCATTCCAGGAGGGTAGACCTTACATTGTATTTCCAATTCAAAAAGTACAGCTGGAGTTGCGGTATTTATTTTTCACAGCCCCAAAACAAAACCAATCTTGGTATTTTTATTTCTCCCTTCCTTCCCCTTTCTAACTTTTTCCTTCATTTCTTGTTTCAAAGTCTCCGAGTGGGAGACAGAAGTTGCCTAAGTGAGACATCTGAGAGACAGAACAGAAAGGGGATGAAATTAGCTGGAGAAGACATGGGAAGGCAGCAATCAAAAAGCTTTGTAGGGCTAGCAGGAGCTCAGCAATCAGCAGGCCTGTGCAACAGCATCCAGCCTGCTCATATCCCCAGTTCTCCACCTGCAAAGCTTTTTTTGAAGGCTAAAGAGTGCTTCTCAACAGCCTCCCTCCACACCTCCAGGGTGCATGACAAGCTTGGGGGGTGGGAGCATGGGTATCCTCCCTTGTTACCCCCTCAACAAACATCAGCATGGAATGAAGCTGGTTATTTCTGTTATTGTTTTAAGACTAACGCCCCAATCCAAGAAAGCACTTTAGCACATACTTTTCGTGCATAACTTAAGGAGATCTTGTGTGCTTTCCTGAAATGCCATGCTTTCCTAGGTTGGGCTCCAGTGTGGATCTCAACCTGCTATCAACACAATCTAACAAGTGATTTTAATAAATCATAAATGGCAATGAAAAATGTACGTTTAGCTGCAGATTTGGAATTATGTCTGTTGTTTGGTAATAAAATAAATTGCTGCAGTAATAAAATTATTACTAGTAAAATACATGTTTTGATTTAAAGCTCTGGGTCAAGATTTTAAAAGTGACTATTGAGTTAGAATGCACAACTTGACGCATCTTGAAAAGCCTCCTTTTTGTAAAGTACTGAGCACCCCCACCCTCTGAAAATCAGGCAGAGACTCAAGATGGGAACTCAAAAATTGAGGCACTCAAAGTCACTTAAAAACATCATTAATAATTGCAAAAATACCATGAGACTGTTTATTAAATCTATGCTAATGATGCTAGCGAATGATTTAGCTTAAAAATGATGCACATTGTTTTGTATCCAATTTGAAAACCTTAGGAAATCAGGCTTCACAACTCCACAGAGATTATCAGCAAAAGCCTGTTCACTGCTTTGTAGCAATTAGCTCTAGACTACTAAACTGGTTAGTACAATCTGTCAGTTTATAATTTAGCTACAACACTATCTTTCTTTCTGACATTGCACTCCCTAATTTATTCTGCACGTGCCCCTCGGCATTTGATTTTCAGTATCTGGGTGAACTAATAGCTTGTTAGCAGCAAGTCTCTGTCAATTCTGCACAGAGTCACCTGTAGCAGGCCAACAACATTGCTGGCCACCGATTCACCAGCACACGCTATCTCAATGGAAGCTTACCTTGTCCCATTCATCTGAATATTTGTGGCCAGCTTCTGAGATAATTTAATGTAAATCATGAATGTAAAGGTGCAGGTTTCTGTCGTTAGAATTTTAGAGGAGTGAAATCGTTTGAACACATTTTACTAATGCAACTGCATAAAACAAATCTGGTGGGTTTTCAAAAAGTACATTTTTAAAAGCTAGTTTATTTAAACTCTGTTCAGCACTCCCACAGATGACATATATTCTAAGGTCTTACTTTTGGTGACAACTCCCTCTAGACGAATGATGTTAGGATGGTCAAACTGTCCCATGATGCTTGCCTCCCCCAAGAAATCTCTTCTCTGCTTTTCCGTGTAGCCAACCTTCAGGGTTTTGATTGCCACTGAAATTTCCTTTTTAGAAGGCAGCTTTAGGCGCCCACTGCACACTTCTCCAAATTCACCTGGCAAGGGGGAGGGGAGACAAAAGGTGAAATCTAATTATTCCAACTGGAACTTCAGAAATAAAGTCTAGCATTATAGAAAAGTCACTGAGGCAGTATATTTAGTGCACAAGACTAGAGGTCAGGAACCTGAGATTTGAGTATGAGACTTTCAGCCACTGACGTAACTTTTCCAATTTCTTCATCTGTAACATTGGGGTAACGCTATTTCACAGTTCCTGATGTCCCAAGAACAATGGGGGCAGAGAGTTCAACTTCAGGTGTGAATAGATGTAATGTGGGACAGCAGTGGGAGTCTAATTGAATTGGTGTAGTTATAGCAAAGCAGTGACGCATCCACATGGACCTAGCACTGATATAATTCTGACCAAAACAGAGTTAAGTTGATTTCAAAGCAGTTTAATTATTTCAATTTAAGTGGTGAGATAAACCACTATAAGACAATTTGAGTGTGGATACCTGGCAATATCTGCCAGAAAAAGGAAGGCAGTACTGTGCAGCTTTCCCATGCAGACATTCCCTTCGATAATATTCATGAGTTAGGACCTGATCTTGCAAACTCCCATAGTGTGACTGCTATGGGTCTATGAATAAGCACTACACTTGAAAGTGTTTGCAGGACTGAGTCCTTCTTGAAGTGTTTTTGGATCTGGAGATGGAAAATGCTAGATATTTTCTAAACATTTTTATTCATCATTTCCTGAACCAACTTTGTTCAGTGTTACGGGCATGTCTGCAAAAACAAAACAAAACAAAACAAAACAAACAAAAAAAACTAATTTAAAATGCATGACCCTTCCAAAAAACTTCTCTCATATTCCACTTTGACAAACACAAAATGTGTGGACAAATTGGTAGGTTGTAATCTCACTCATCCTTTACTAAAATTCTGCATCTACTTAATGAATATAAAAGCCATTAAACAATTGAATCAATTAATATAGTATATAAAAGCTGCTAGAGCAGCTGATTTTGACTCTCACTAATCTAAATTCCAAATATTTTCAAGCAATATTTCACATAATGTAATGAACTCTGCATACAGTATCCAAGTTCTAAAATTCATCTTTTTTCTGGGCAATATAAAGAAATTCAGGAAAAAATGTAGCAAAAATGGAAAATGAACAAATATGCATACATTGCACATTAGGCATATGTGACCACTCCTTTATATCTTATGATTGTGCTAGTAAGTGCATGAGACTTCCCCCGTGTTGTTTAGTTAAAAGACATGGAAAACATTTTGTTGAACAGACAAGAATGGAATTGCAAACTAAGATCCTCCCCCAAGCCAAAGATGCACGCTATTTTTTTAATGTTCATTCTATGTTGATAAGCATCTGGTCAGCTCTATTCCTCAAAATGCTTTAGATTTAAATGGAAATCAGTCAGTTAACTATCATAATTAGTCAGATGTTCTTGGGTAGAAAAGTTTGGCTTGGAAAGGAACAAAAGCTACAGATCTGAATCTGGACTAGTTCATTTTCAGGCCAATCAGGAATTTTGTTCCTGTTTGTGAATGACACAGCATGTTAAGAACAATTATCCTGTTTATACTTGAATTTCTTACTAGTTACAATATAATAATCCAACGTGAAGTAGGATTATCTAGACCTCTGGACAACAAAAGGACTTTGGACCACAATGATTCATTCTAACATCACTGAGCTGATAGGGAATGTTTCTGGACACTAAAATGATAGGGAAGTGTGGGAAAAAATGTTGTCAGTCCAACTTTTATCTTGTGTGTTGGTTTTAATGGATTTAGTGCTCAGAGAAGCACGCTTACTAGATTGACAGCAGTGGTAATTGGAGCCCTTTATTTATCCAAAGGAGAGTTAACAGCACAGGCAGCATCATTACAAGTTCCTCCACTTCTACCCATCAGTGTTCCTCCACTCTAACTTGGAGGTATCAACTCTAGGGCTACAGGGTCGTGATTCTCCATATCCACAAAACCCTTGACTTGTCTTCAGAGATTGTGAACAATGGGGCCAAATGAGATTGTTTTGGATTTTTACGTATGGGCCTATCTCCTTGTAAATTAACATAGGTCACCAATTTAAGTGACACAGGCCAACAAACATCTATCACATGGCAGCAATTTATCATCACCATTGTTTTAAATAATTTCTAAGTACTGTGGGGTGCTAAATTCTGTTCCAGAATTCACACAAACTTCCTTCCCCAAGCTCTGCAAGCTAAAACTGCCAGTATGCTTTATTAAGAGCAAACAGTGCTTCAGTTCAGATTTTACCCTCGGCTCAATACTGTTCAAACACCCTGTGAGAGGAAGACCAAAGCATGACTTTAGAACAAGAAGAAGAAAAAAAAAGACTTGCAATAAATCTTGTGATGTCCTAGCTTTGTATTTGCTTTTCTGTATGCTTTAATGGTCTGCAAAGTTATAACAAGCTAGTCTCTTACAACTACTGTTTGGTCACTGCCAATGAGGCTTAGATTTATGGTTTCAGCAAGCTGGGCATTCAGGCAAGCCGTCCTTCATCTCCGACCAGAGTCAGGAGTGAGCTGTTTATTTGATGGTGTGATTTTTTTTTTTTTTTGTGAAGGGAAAAGTTATACTTGATGTCCTTCATCTCTCTGTATCCTTTTGTACCAACTAGGCAACTTGACAGAAGATGAATCGAGATGATTTATAAAAGTACAATATTCTTATTTCCAACCCAGTTTGAAAATCCTATTGGCCTGATTTTCAGATGTGCTGAATACTCACAAATCTCATTGAAGCCAATAGGAGCGGCAAGGCACTCAACACCTCTGAAAATCAGACCACATACTAGTAGGACCCCCTCTGTTGCCTGCTTCATCTGTGAATATTGAGTTTGCCTACATAAAACAATTTTGCGGGTTTTCATGTAAACACCGTTATGCTTTCTGAGCTACCAAGAAAAACAAGTTAATCTCTGAATAGAGTATAACAAGACACCTGGGGTAGGCCAACTGGATCAACCTTTGGTCTCTTAGCATACAGTATAGGATGGGCACTGTGAGAGACCAGCTAACCAACACCCATACTGACAAGCAGACTAAAACGATTACACCACACCTTCTTCCTATGAACCATTAATCTGTATCCACTTAGTGGTACCACATGAGAAAAATGGACTGAATTCTAGCTGAAAATAAGAGCTGTCACTATCTAAGTTTAGAAGGCAGGGGCTTTGTATACTACTGAGAGAGCAGATATTGTGAGGTAGGTTTTAAGAAAGGATACCAGTGTTTTTTCCTGAAATACTTCAGTATTACTTCCTATTTAGGCCACATGCATGGAGACTGCATTACTTTGCCCTTCAGTCTGATATGTCTATTTATCAGTAGAATGCAAACAGGTATTATTGGAAGGGCAATACCTGATTTAAATCAACTCAGGGAATACCAGATGTTCCTGTTAAACTAGTTGTTCACTGCATCAGCGTTTTGTTGTGAATTTAGACCCAGGGGAAGAATAGTAGATGAGTCTTTGAAACTGGTTACTACCTTTATGTGGGTGTCTTTTATATCAAAACTCCACAACTGTGTATGGATCTCCTACTGACATCCCAGTTCCACCACAGATTGGGGAAGCAGCAAGGCTGAAAGTTTCATAAACTCTGTGAACCTCACTGATCTCATGGACATATATTGCAAAGCATAATTAATGCACTGCAAACTTTAATGAAAAGGGAGTGGATAATTCATAAATGTTAGATGGGCATTGTTTAATAGGACATTATACTAAATGTCTGTCCAAACTTTAAAAGAAACACAAACACTTAGGCTCTGTTTCAGCAAAGCACTTGCATGACTCCATTCTCAGTCAAGAAATAAAGTCCTTACCGTGAGTCTAACTCCCCTTTTAAACCAATGGAACTTAAGCACATGCTTAAATGTTTTGCTGCATTTGGGGGCTTACAAATAAGTAAACTGTTTTAAATAAAGGAATGAATCTGATGAAAACTTGAAACATGGGGCCCCAATTTGAATTTTCTGATGCTCAGCCTCTAACTCATATCCCTTATATATTTTTTGAGGTTCCATCAGAGACATTTCCTTGTCACGGAGGGATATATTTTCAAAGTAACAGGGTTAAGGGGGTCTTTCTCTACTCCTCCCACTAAAGTCATATGGCTAAAACCCTGTGGAACCATTTGAAGAATTGCACCAGAATGTTAAAATTACTTCTCAGAGTTTGGTGTCTACTTCTTAATTTCATGTTTAGAAGAAATTCTTTTTCAGTTCTACTGCTTCTAAATGCAATTTCCTCAGCACTTCACTCCTCCCTTCTCACTCGCATTTGTAAAGAAGGTGACTGATATGAAAGGAAACATCAAGACATTGGCTCAAATAGCATTTAAAATGGAGCCAGAATGCTCCCCTCCACGTATGGAAATAGAAAAGAGACTGGGGACGTGGATAGAGGGAATGCAAGCTCAATGGCTCGCTGCCCCCTTCCTGACTCCACAGAAGACTCTCCAGGGTATTTAATGAAATTTGGGTTCTGTTAGAGACATGCTGCCATCAGGCTGGTATGGGACCTGGGATACTAGAGGCAGTACTCAGGGAAAAGACCTCATCCATGCTTCTGTTAGCTCCTCTGAGATCAACATAGATCTCAAGGGACCTGCAGGTTTCCAGGGCCAAACCTATTGCCATTTCCACTGGGATGGAATGAGAAAAGGAATTTCTTTTCTTTTCTTTTTTTGGGGTTAAATACAGTCTCTCCTTCTTCCCCTTTGTCATACATTTATTTTCAGGCTCCTTTGAGTACAAGATTGCTCCCCCCAATTTAAAAACCGAGTTTACTGTTCAATCCATATGCATCATAGTAAAAATAAATCATAACAATGAGCAATATATATGACATAAAAACAGAAGCAATACAACTGTAAGATTTCTATGGTGCATGGAGCCTAACATGTTCATAAGGAAGCATAAGGTTGTCCCGGACAACTGTGGGCAGCTTCACAGAAACACAATTTGCTCCTGAATTTGGAGTTTTGAATCTCTCTCTCTCTCTTTTTGTCTCCCTCCCCCTCCCCCCAGGTTACTTCTACCACATCTATGTATAGTGTGCACACTGCTTCACTGCCTTTATTGAAGATGATGGAGAACAGTGCACTCTTGTGGGGCAAAATTAAAACCAGCAAGAAAAACATTCACCATTGTGGAAAAGAATCTGACTTTTTCACACTCACTCTGGTAGCAGCAAAAAAAAAAGGCATGAGGTTTCTTTTTAGGGGCTAGTTGTGAGGTGCACTGAATGAACTTGCTTGGCTCTTTTTTAAAAAAAATAAAATCCTATCAAAGCTTTTGTCATGCAACAGAAGTCTGTTCTTTCTGAAATCTCCACAAAATTTGAATGAGAACAGTAAAATATTAGGGAACAACGTTGGAAGAAAGCAATAAAAATCAATCAGAGACTATCTGGTAATTTTCAATGGATTAAAAAAACCGATTCTGATTATCATGCAAATGATTTAATTTCAGAGGAAAGTTAAGATGCTAATTTTCTGATTAGACAAACCATATTCTGTCACTGTGCATGAAGGCGTGAGTGTTCATCGTATAATGTCTTACATTCTACATTGCAATATGGATAATGTAATTCAGTGAGATATTCTGCAATTTTGTACTCATTCTCTGAAATCCACCCATTTTTACTGTTTGTTTTTATTAAAACCAACATTCAAGTATCTGTATGGCTCCGGCAATCGGTTATGGGACAGAGAGCCCTTCACTCCTAAATCACTAATTCAAATCCAGACCAGTGACCAAAGTTTATAGCAGTCTGATCGATGTTTGGTGACCCATATGAAATAAGTTTGAGGTTTCAGTCCAGTACTAATAGTCATATGTCCATATAAGAAAACACACTTTCACAGTCAGCATTGTTTCCCATGTTGACAGATTCCAAAGAAAGACTCAGGACTGAATGGGCATGGAGTCCAAACTAGCCTTTCATTCTCTGCCTCCGAAAGAGGCTGGAGTTGCAGTTTTGGGAAAGTGATCATGTTATTGTCTGTGCTGTGTGCGCTCTGGAGAAAAACCACAGATGTGTGTCCAGAGCTGGCAATCCAGAACCTTTCACATGCATTAAAGTCAGCTTGTTAACCTGTTCAACTTCACCTCAATAACTGTTCACTTGTTGCTATGAAGAGAGAATTCTACTGTTACACTTAACCCATACCTGTCTGAATAGGTCCAGTCACAGGTATCCATTAACATAAACGGGCATACAGATTTAGAGTAATATACTGAGGATATTCCCTTATGTCTTTTAATTTGACATTGATTGTGGCTGTTACCTGCTCCAACAACTTTATCAATGGATATACTAGTAGCGTCTAGTTCCTTGGCAAATTCATGGACAGCCTGATTGGGGTCCTCATACGTATGTGGATCTACATAAGTTCTGAGACCTGGGAGTTTTACTGTTAAAAAAGAGAGAGACAGAGAGAGAAAACATTATTTGGGCTTAATTATTCATAACTATGAAAGCGAGTGAGATGATAAACTGCAATATATGAACATGGCAAATCACTATAGTGATAAAATGGCACATTACTTCCTCAGATTGAACATGTGATGAACTGCTTTTGAAGAGTTCTGAGACTTCAGGAATTCATTACATGGACATGAACTTGAAACTCAGAAACAAATACATCCTTTCCCTTCATTAATGCATTTATTTGCATGTAGATACCTTCAGATTTGAAAGGATGCTCTTAAACTCGCCTGTACTTGATAAACTTGGCTACTTTTTGAATATTAAAGCTCAATATCATCAAGTTCTCTCTCTGTTGAGATCCTTCTTTACACTTGCTTTTTTTGGAGTAGCACACAGAGGCAAGACCTCAAATACATATGATAATACTGCAGTGTAACCTGAAGAGATCTTAAGGGAAAAAAAGATTCCACAGAATATTAACTTCAAACCTTTTACCTCCGAATACATTAAGTCTTCCAATTGGATGCATTAGAAAAGCCAGGCAATGCATGAACAAATGCTAAACACAGTGCAAATAATTGGCACTATATAAGGATAGTGGCAGATTATTGTTGTTGTTTAGTTTTAATGACAAATAAGGCTGACACCAACATTATTATATTATTCCCTTCTGCAGTTTTCTGGTCTGAGGTTATCTGTTCATCCAGGATAAGCAGTAGAAACAAATAAATGGTTGGGACTGTATGGTTTTTAGGGGCAAGTCACAAATTGACCTCATTATTCCAGCCAGCAGCAGGGCTGGAGAGAGGGGAAATGCCCTGTCACTCCAGATTCCCTCTCCCTCCAGACAATGATACTGGAGGCAAACCATCCCCTTATTTCCCTTCCCCTGCCTGCTAGCCATGGGCTGGTCCTGCTTGCATCTGATAAATGAATACAGGGCCAGTCGTACAATTTAATTAAGATGTTTCTTTAACAAGAAGTAAAATCACCACCACACTCAGGAGTATTCTTTCTAAGTATGGCCCTACAGATTGTGTCAAATATTGCCCTGTGCTCCACTTAAAATATGCTTTGCAGTGGTTATGCAGAGAGAGAGAGAAAGACGAAGATGGGGGAGGAAAAGAGACCTTTCTAACATCAGCTAGAGTGTGGCATTAATTTAACAAGCAATCACAAATGTTTTCTTGCAAGGCTTATGAAAAATCAATTTTAAGGAGATTTATTGGCCTTGGAACTGACAGAGAAATTAGAAAAATGAGTTCCCGTGCTAATTGCCTCCAAAACAATGCAAACTAAGAGTCATACTCTGAACAGAAGGGCTGTGTGTGTATACCATTAAATGCTGAATGTGTTTCCCCAAAGGGTCTGATGATTAAAGAATCATTCACAAGTAAAAGACAAAGTAATTGGCCGTATATTGCTGTTGGTAAAAAAAATCTTGTAAATGGTCCTTTCCATCCATGTTGAATGTATGTTACAGGCTCCCTCATACCCCCAATAAAAATAACAACAATTAAAAGCTTCTGCATTGTGGGGGGTTTGGCTGCTGATTTTTAAATGCTGACCCCAGAGGTTCCCAAGATCAGGTGTTGGTGACTGCAAGGAGAATAATCCCTTCACACCAATAATTAAGGGCAGACCCTATAGTAACTGGGTTCTGTCATGAAAAACAGATAATAAACACATGTACATGTGTTAAGCTGTGCTACTTTACAGCTCATTCTGTGCAAATGTAATAATTTACATTTCCATTTTACCAGCATGAATTGCCCTAAGGGTAGCAAAAAGTGGAAAGGGCTTAGCTAAAGAGGGCAAGGGGAGAGGATCTGAGTAGGTGAAACATTTCTTCTCCTTTGAGGTACTATTATAGGATTTGTAATAAGGCTGCCGGGAATAGTTCATGGCTGGAGCTTTTTTTAAGTAATTCTGAATAAACCAACTGAAATAAAGCAGCTGCTGTATTTAAGATGCAGAAAGTTTATGACAGCTATGGAAGTTATTTTATCCTCTTGCAGTGAATACAAGAGAATTTTTGTTTCTTTGAGTCAGACTGTAAAATAGCAGAAAAATAAAGTTTCAACAGCCACACACACTCAAAAACATCTTGACAGCTATAATATGTGTATATTATCAGTTACTCCTTTTAGAATATTTCTCAGTAAATTTATCAAAGCTCAGAATACGTGACCTATTGGATTCTCACCATATCCTCAAGATCAACATGGCACTACTCAGAAAACAGTACATAGATAGCCAAAGACCAATTTAAAGCAGGAATTTAAGTGCACTGACAAGTTTAAGAATAGTAATTGTGACTTTCCATTATGGGTGGGGTGGGGAGCAAACCCTGACCGGTTATTTGTCCACGACACTTTTCATTAATGGCTGCTTTTCTTTTATAGCCTAATTAAATTTGAGTGGTGAAGCATTAATGTTAAGGGACATATACAACTATATAGCTTGTTTAAGCCTAGTTTGTTAGCTGTCAGCGTGCAGCATTAAACAGTCTGATATCGCAGCCTGTGTGTTCCATGAAATAGAGCAGGAGGCAGAGAGAGAGAGAGAGAGAATGCACGTGGGTACTGGGGCAAGAGATGGCTCCAGACAAAAAGAATGATATGAACTGTCAAGCATCAAGGGCCCCATCGTGACTGTAATTAGGAAGCAGTTCTAATTTCCTAATGCTACTGTAGGGAAACACTATTGTGGAAAAAGGTTATTCAATTTTTACTTGGGATGCAAGTAACTACTACTCCAAACCACTGTCTTGTAAAGATGGTAGTGTCAGTGCTATGTGCAAAAGGAAACAAACAGGAAAACCATTTAAGCATAAACTAAAATAACCTTAAAATGCAATTTGCTATATAAATACAAGATACGATATTCTTTTCAGTGCTGTATTGGGGCCTTCATTTGTGCATGAAGCGGTTTAAAAACAGATTATGGACTTACTCTCAAAATGGACTAAGTGCATGAGAAATTTTAAGAAATTCATGAGAAAATAAATTCTAAATCCAACTTTTTATGAATGTTGGCTTCAGAAACCATGTTCTTTTCTCTCATTACAAAAATAACTTGAGCAATTAGCTTTAAGAAGTTAAAAGGTGTCCAAAAGAGGCCTTAGAACAGACAAAGTCTTGTATATTTATAAATTGCTGTTTGGTGACTGTAAAATAAGGTTCTGATCTAAAGACTATTGGGATCAATGGAAGGACTCCCATTCTCTTCAACAGGATTTGGATAAAGCCCTAAGAGAGCATAACTAAATTCTTCACTCTTGTCAGCTGGCTTCCACGTATTAAGACATTACGCAGAACATGTCCTTTAAGCACAGTGAAATTTGTAAATGACACCACACTTAGCAGGCATTCCTGTCTTAAGAAACTGCTCCAAAATCTCCTTCAATAAAATGAACATAATTCAAATCGAACTTTATTAGCAGACCAACTTTGTCAGGCAAACTATTTTTGTTGGTCCCTTGAGTAGTTGTCAAGACAGGATTCATTGTTTTTGTTTTTTGCTTAGGAAAAATGTTATTTAAATTTCACCAATGGTTGATAATAAGGAAGTTGAAGTGACATTTCTCATTTCAGAAATGCACAGCTGAATCAATGTAGTATTACTAATCACATGAATCATTTGAGCACAACCAACAATATTTTGTTCATTACTAATCTGACCCTGGAGGGAAGAAGTTGAAACAAAGATTAATTAATGGGGAGAACAACTCTCCACCAAAAAAACAAAACAAAAACCCTCTCTCCTAATTGCATTTCAATTTGTTAGTTTAATTTTTTTTTAAATCTGAAAAACATCAGTTGTTTTAGGGATTCACTTAATAAAACAGGAAATTATTGAGCCTTCAGTAACTTACAATGTCCATTACCAAAATGTAGCCTCTTCTCATCAGCACGTTTAGATTTGTTATAGCCACAGAATCTACAAGCAATGGAGAAAAAATATAAAGAAAAATATAAAACTTTGTATGCTAATTGCATATGGAAACAGAATAAAATGTCTGTTTGAAAGTTTAATGATATTTACATTCTCTGTACCCTACAGAGGCAAGCTATGTTCTCAGGGAATTCAAGGCAATTGACTAATGAGGGGATTTGTTGATTTTTTTTACCCCTACGGTTTAGTTCTACAATTGCCTAAAAATGTATTTGTAGGATTTTTTTTAAACAACTACTATATGATTGGTGCTGCTATTGTTATCAGGGTCATTACAGACTATGCAATAGTGCTCTGAGCTGGTAGGTTGCACACAAGGGGATGGTGAATTCCAGCTATTCTACTGCCTGACAGCGTTTGATTGACTGTGCTTATCAAGTCCCCTTGGCAGATGATGGAAAATGGGAGTAGGAGTAAATGTGTAAGACAGATGATGAACTAACCTCCCAATCAGGACATACACCACAACCGTGAGGAGAATAATTGCTACAGCAGCTGAAATGGCAATCATTACAACCTGGCTATTTTCGCTGGAAATGGAGAATGCTGGAAAGTTAAACAAAATAGTACAAATAAATAAAACAAAGCAGCATAAAACACATCACAAGTGTAGAAAACCAGGGCAGCTGATAAATTAAGTAACCACTGCATTGCTTTGACCTGAACTTTGAAAACATATTCCTGCCCCATTCGTAAGTAAATCTTCATCACATACAAACATGTGGAGAGAAAGGGAAAGTTTCACCTTATTGCCTGTGCAAGTTTCCAAAGGTTGATGATGATAATTATTTTTGTTCTTGTTACGGATGCTGATGCTAATAATATCAATTAATGTCATTCATGAGTAAGGATGACATTTTTAGGGAAGAAGTCCAAGCAAATCAATACTTATTGTTATTTATATTTCTATAAGATATTGTAGCTGAGGATCTTAAAGAGCTTTAGTGAGCTAAGCCCCATAATATCCTCTGAGGAAAGGGATTATTATCATAATTTTGCATTTGGGAAGAAATCTGATGGGAAAGATGCCTTCTTCAAAACTGGGGCAACAAGTTTGTGGGCTGTTGAGTAGAGGGAAATGGAGAGAAGGAGATCCAAGATAGAAAGGATCTGTAAATTAATTCAGGGAAATAACGCACTGTGAGGTTCAACGGGGAAAAACTCCTTAGTGAGGGCTCAATTTCCACATGGAAAGAAGTCACTATGCGTTATGGGCATGTCCTGGCTCATGTTCCATAGATTAGAGACATACAACAGCGCTTGTATGGCTTTGGCAGGCTAGTAATTGTGATCAAATTATGAGACGATTTGATATCTACCTATTACTGTGATATAAATTTATGGTTGGCCTGTGGCCTGTCACATTTTCTCCAAAGCTATGGGTCAGCTTCTTTCTGATTATCTTGCAGTGGCATCTTCAGTTTGTACATATTTTAATCGTATTAAAAGCAACCTAGAATGAACACAAGTAATGTTTTGCCCGTTATCACACACTTCCTATCATCAATGACATCTTCTTAGTACTCCTTGTTTGTCAGTTATGTTAAAAGCTGAAGGTCACCATGATAACCATTTGAAACTAAGTGATTTTAAAACAAGGAACTCAATTATTTCCCAGAATAAGAGCTGGGGGGAAAAATAGCTCACATATCAGAAACATTAAAGGATGTCAAGTGCAAGACCATTTGGCCGATTGCTAAATTTCTGTGTTTATTTTTATGACATTGCAGTCTCTGAACAGAAAGTTTCTTAAACCTCAGACTGTCAATCCTTATTACAAGCCCATAAGTAAAATTTACCACTACAGTATCTGTGGTATAATCCCAAGTCATGTTGTGTCTTTGGAATTTCCTGACTCTCTCCCCAACACACACCACCAAATTCATAGGTATGACAAATTAATCAAGGCTGAACACTGGAGAGGATTATATTTAGCGAGTTAGATTGTTGACATTTTCTCCAAAAAAATATGTTTTCATGCTTTCAGTGGGTAAGAGTCCCTGGCCCAAATGTTCAAACCTGGATGTCAAAGGTTAGGCACCTACATCCATATTTAGGCACCAAAATAAATTATCTAACTTTTACAGGTATCAGGCACCTGCAGCTCCTAGCAGAGAAAATGTCAGCTTTAATTTCAAGCGCAAAGGCGGTGATAGAGCTAACATCTGGATGGGCAGCTCTAACACGTGTCTTTTGAAAGTAACTATAAAACACAGAGAGAACAGAGGCCCCAGTTTAACAGAGCACATGCTTAATTTCTCCAGTGCCCCAACTACAAACAAAGGGCTCATACCTGCAAATCTCTCCCATCGACATAGAGCATCTTTACCAGATGCACTACAGCAGTGCAGTGTCATCAGTGCTGATGTAGCACTTCTAGTGTAGACTAGCCCTTCGTTTTATGTTCAACGGGTGTCATTTACACCTGTGCACAGGACCAGTACAAGGTCTGTGTGCCACTTCGCTCCCGTGTATGTGGGGTATTGGCGTGGAACTGGTACTCTGCACACTGGATGAATGTCACCCTTAGTGCATGTTTCTAATATAAATGGGCATAACTGACAGCAATATCTGTAGCAACACATTTCATCGTGTGAAATGATTATGAAGTTACTGAGGAGTTTGTTCTAAGTAGAACTGATCAAAAAACCAAATACATAAATGAATTGCAGGAAGGGTGATCCTTTGAAAGCCTTTTCATTCAATTCACTGATTGAAATTTTATTCTGAAAAATTTTCAGCTGGATTTGTTTTAATGAGTTCTTTTTTTGGTTAACATTTTGAAATAAGTCTTTAAAAAAAAAAAAAAAAAATCCACCTGTTAGTAAGCTGATTAGTCAAAACCAGCAAGGCAAAACACCCTGGAAAATAATCAGTAGAAAATGGGCTGCATGGCTGAAAGGGGCCACAGAACAGATTACAAATGACAAACAAAAACTGACAACTGCGCTGAAGAAAAACAAGCTAAACTTTTCATGAAATGTTACTGTAAAAAAAATTAAGGAACATTTTTTTTTAAAAAAGAGAAGATATGGTTTGGCGAAAAGTTTCATTTTCATAAGGGGTGTAGAGTGAACATGCAAAAGCGATTTAATTACTGCAGTGGTTGTATTTTGACCTAACGTAGGTCGACTTAATTTTGTAGCATAGACTTGCCCTCATGGAGGTGGATTAAGGAGGAGAAGCCGTCCTCAGTTTAGTAACATTCTTACATGCCACTGCAATGTTTTAAGTGTATATGTGCCCTTAGAATTTAAATGTAGTATTTGGACAAGCTACTACCTATCCTCTATTTGAAAACTGGGCCCAAAGTTTCATCAGAGGAGAAACATCAGGAAAGGTACACTGGGCACTATAGTTTTCAGTGTTTGTTTAAAACACGTCTCAATTGTCTCTTTAGACTTTCAGACTTCAAATAGGACCAATTCTTTCAGTGCTAATGCAGTAGATAAAATAATAGCTCAGCTTTGTACTTCTATAGCAGCTCCATCTAAAACTCTCAAAATGTTTCATAAAGGCAAGTGTCAGGTGGATAAGTATTTCCTCCACCCTATAAAAGAGAAAACCGAGCAACAGTGTTAAATGACTTGTTTAAAGATCACACAGAAATTTGGTGGCAAAGCTGGGAATAGAACCTAGATTGCCCAAGTCCAGACTTGGGATTTAATTGAAAGACAATTCTTCCTCTCCTGATTATACCAAATTCACGTCATGGCTATTTAAGGCAAGTAGCTGTGCTCCTCAGTGATGAGAATTATGCACTGACTTATGAGAACAGAGGAAAAATGAGACCCTCATTCTCTTGGAGTACGGCATTTTACAGTACACGGAGTGAAACAACAGGCTTGGAATATTATGACATTATGGGGCTTTTACTGTATCAGACTTCCTTCCTCAGCGGGAGCTGCCATTGAGCGTAGGACCATATTAACTTTGGCAACAGGAATAATATAGGGTAGGGAATGGAAGAAAATACCTCCTGAACTATTTACAGTATACTCTTTGTGGTATATTTCAATTTTAAGGATAAAATATAAAATTATATAGTAATATTACCCAGAAAGACACATCATAAATACAAATCGCATTTGCTAAATCAGAGAAGTAATGAAGCTAGCCATTCAAATCAGTCTACAGTTTGGCAGGAAAACATTTAAAGTCATTTGAAATAATACATACAATCTGGACTGGTTTCAAACTCAAACTTGCGGCTGTTTGTTCCGTATCCAGCTGCTGTTCGGGCTCGGATTTGGAAGACATAGGTGGTATCAGGTTTGAGGCTACTGATTGTAACATTAGTGCCTCTTGCTCTCAGAATAGTATAACTTGTCTCTTGCTCCTGCTTTGGGGAAAGAAAATTGCTATATTAAAACCCAACATACTCCAAATCAATTAAAGCAATACAGTATTTAGTACATTACCACCTGGGGTAGCACGGTCAGTTTTTTTCAATACTAATAATTATGAATTAAGTAAACTTTGTGAAGCAATGCAATTTAAATCTTCATGGAGCTGAGGATTAATAAGAATCTATAATCACTAGGGCCTCTTTTACCTGGTACTATATATTCTATTTACGAGACTTTTTTTTTTTAACGCTTTCCTATCACTTTGCTGGTAACCTGTATGTAGCATTACATGAAAATGTTACTTAAGACCCATAAAACCTAGCATCTCCAACTGCACCAAATTAGAAGCCAATTTAGAATCGTTACTGCCTGGTAGCCCTCTAGCTTTGGCTCCACTTTTACTGCCATGTGTTTTACAAGTCATTTTTTACTTTTATAGCAATAAGACCCTACTCAAAAACTTTACTTTCATTTTACATAGTGGTTAATAGAACTATATGGCAGTTAAACTCTGGGCCTGATCTTGCAGTACTCTCTCATGCAAGAACACCCAAAAGTCAATAGAGGCTTTGCCTGATTGAGGTTTGGGCTCTAAGAATCAAAGTGGTAAGATGTATCTGCTTTTTCCTCTTCTTTGCCAAAGAATGATGTGTAATAGTCATATTAAATATATAGAAAATAGGTATATATTAGCATATGTATCTATATTTGTGTGTATACACACACACACAAAGCACTGTCAGAAAAAAATAAAATACACTAACCTATAGATTAGTGTTTTATTTATTTATTTTCTGACAGACTGTTTTGTATGTAAAAATAGACAACTTAGTAAGCTTGGGAACATTTCATACCTTGAAAAAAGTTAATTCTGCTAAAACAATGACTCAGACGCACCTGTAACCACATAGTCCCGTGATTTAAGTACTTGGTGCTTTGTATTGTTTTAGTACTAAAGCTGTGCTGTGCTGAAATGGCGTTTTTTGGCTTCCTAAAAATGGCAGCTGGTTCCAGCACAGGAAAAGCACTGGACAAAAGCCATACATGTGGGGAACTGTGAGCAACTCAACTGCTTTCGTTCACAGAGGTTCATGTGAATCTCTTATTTTGTTTTTGTTTTGTTTCAAAAGTTGCTTTATTGCTTGGAAGACTTCAAAACTCAGAGCTAAACTCTGCTGGATTCACTGAGTTTTGCCTGGTTTTACCAGTTGTTGACAGCAGGCATACTCACCCAGCTTTGCATTTTACTGTGACATTTCATAGAGCATTAACCTGAGTTTGGAAGGTACTGTGTACATACCTATGAAAGTACTAAATTGAGTACTGAAATACCAATACTGAGCTTGGAAACTACCCTACATACTCTCAGGACCAATGATGCTTACTTTACTCATGTGAACATTTTTATTAACTAGTGTTGTCTTAGAGTATGTCTACGCTACTTTGTAGACCCAGGTCTGTGAGATCTGGGCTTGTGGTCTTGAGCATTCATGCTGCATTTTAAATCTGGTTTTACAATTGCTGGACCCAGGCCTCATGGCTGTACAAATGTCCATGCTTCATTACACAGACTTTCTAACTCAGGCCTGCAGCTCGAGCTGCGTCCACAGTGCAAAATGCCAAGGCTTGGATCTGAGTCACAGTGGGACATGGACTCTGATCCCCTCTCCCCCTCCCACCCGTCAATCTGATCTGAGTCAGACTGATTTGTGTGTGGACTGAAGGGGGCTTGGCCTCAAACCTGAGTCAGAGCCTGGGGTTTAGTGTGAAGTGTAGACACATACTTAGAGACTCAAACCCCAATTCACAAAATTACTGAAGCCTGTATTTAACATCAAGCATGTGACTAATCGAATGGATGTCAATAAGACAAGTCAAGTGCATAAAATTAGGCACACACTTAAGTACCTTCCAGAATCAGTGCCTTAAATAGGACTCCTTGTGAGAGAGTAAATTGGACTAGGTTTATCCCTGAAAAATTATTTACAAAAGCCTCTCTCATGGTCCATTTGCTTTCATACTAAGAATGAAAAAGATATCGGTAATTCATTTTATCAGGCACTTCTGCCCCTCTTAACAAAATAAAGTTTTAATTAAATGTTTAAATACACAGGTTATAAAAAATCAAATACAATGTGTGTATATATAGTTGAATGGATAGTCAGTTTGATCCAACTTTAGGTTATTTTTATGCAATGCAAACTTTTCCTTCTCATGCATCCACACACATGAGAAGAGAATGCAGGGTCATGGATGCATCAATTAATACTACTCAATGCTACTCAGTAAATACATGTTTATAACAGTGATATGGTGGATATCACAGTATCTTAGTTTATGGTCAATTGTGTAAGACATATGTTTTATATGTCAATTACTATGTTAATAGTAATCAAAAGCATAACACCACATATAAGCCTTAGTTTATCTTCCACGGGGAGGAAGTAGAACAACAAGCAGCAGGAATATACAAAAAGAAAAGAGAGTCTTTGCCAATGAGAACTTCAATCAAACACTAAGTTTGTTGATGAATTAGAAACCTAACTCACAAAGCGTATTCTACTTCAGCATTTCCTCGTGGTACACTAGATACTATCTTGAATGGGAAGAAAATCCTGTTGTTGTTAAGTAGTTCGTGTGCAATGAAAATTAGGTAATTTTAATCTATGTTTTGTTGAAGGTACTTCAGCTACCTTTAACATTTATAGTGGCAACATTAGTGAGAGTGAAGGCTATGCTTTTTTTTCCAGATATATAATCTTTATACTGTATTAGAAGGAATGTTTTATGTAACAATTATGGCAAGCACAGATAAGGAACAAAAAGGAGTTGAAAACTCTTCAGAAGCAATATATAGGTGCAACAATATTCTCTCTTCATCCAGAATCTGAACTGTACACTAATATGACAACACATAGAAAATTCATAGTATATATATCTAACCTACCCCCCAAAATGAGGAAGATGGAAGTTGAATGTGACTTAAGTCCACCCGTATATAGTTTGCTCTCCATCTTCAAGATCACAAAAAGCTTTCTTGTTCTTTATCTTTTCCTTTTTTTTTTTTTTTTTTTAAATTACTTTGCTGCACAAATGGCAACCCCCCTACCAAGGGGCACATCTATCTTAATCTAGTGAAACTGCTATTACCTAGTTGCCATATGTGTCAATGGTACTTCTGGCCACATTTTCAAAAAACCGTTTGTGCAAGTCATTGTGACCAGCCACTGTGTAACATATACATATCAGTATGGAAAAAGTTGCAAATTTTCTCCCCAAATAGTTTTAATAACCATACAGTTGGTTTGGATGGTATCAATACATGCCCATGTTCTACATATTTCTACGTGGAAATAGGGCTCTCTTATGACTTAGAGTGTCAAACTTTTAATCAAGTGAATACTGACTCGGAATATCTATTTGCATGAATGAGTAATTGTGAGAGTAAGGATTTGCAGCATGGGGCCTTTAGGCCTCACTTCAGCAAAGAATGTAAGCACGAGTTTAAGGTTAATCACACATACATTTCCACTGACTCCAATAGAACTACTTACATACTTAAAGTCAAGCACACACTTAAGTGCTTTGCTGAATAAAAGACTTATTTTGTCCTACGCTCCCATAGCTGTGTTGGTTCTACAATGTCGCTACTGGGGAAAAAATGGTAAAAATTCATTTTTAACACTTGTGTAAGCAGCTTTGACTCTGAATGCACAAACAGAATAGAGCTGGAGCTCAATCCTGCAAGTCATTGGGAGTTGAGAGAGCTCAGCCCTTCACAGTAGTTCACAGGATTGATCCCTTTTTTGAGTACTATTGTGCCATTTCACACAGCTACTTTTCGAGTACAGCCACTGTTTAAAAAATATACAAAAACACTTGGCTCATGTGCTCACCAAAATCAATCAGTGACCCAGTACTAAGTGCACACATAGAGTCCTCTCCCTAAGCAGTAATTTAAAAAAAAAAATGAATCAAAATCGAGATTGAACAAAAGAATCTTCCATTATGCCCTGGCCCCCACTAACTTCTTAGAGGACCAGGATGGGAAACAAGTTCCATCAGCTGGGATAATCATGCCACTGGGTCAGGGAAAACAGAATTACAGTCAAGGGCAACTAAAGCACCCTTGTAAGTCTCCAATGAAATGAACGATGTTCGTAAGTGTAAATAATCTGTCATGTGTGTAAGAGGTTTATTTTGTAGGTGCATTTAGATATAGGTGCTTTATGAACTACATAACTCTAAATCCTTCAGAAGACAATATTTTATGTGGTTTGGTTGGGGTTTTTTTAAACACTGATAAAAAATGAGAAAGGTCAAATAATTCCCATATGGTTATATTGCTGCAGGTAAAGACAACTTGATATAAGGTTTGCTTCTTCTTTAGGGACTTGATCCTGCTCCCATTGAAATTGATGGCCAAACAGAAACAGGATTGGTCACAAAAAAAGAACCTCTGTAAACTACGGCTGTTTGAAATGGGTGTTGTTGTTGAAAAGGGTTAGGAAGGTGTTTTTTCTATAGGACAAGTAAAGCTTAAGCGGTTTCATCCCTCCTAATAGCAACATTCAACAGCAGATCACTAAAGGGAGGCCTCATGCTACTAAGGGCTTGTCTACATGGGGAATTAATCTGGAATAGCTATTCATGATTAACTCTTATTCTGGAATTAACTAATTAACTATTAATGCGTGGTAGCCAGGTTCACACAGATAATCTGCAGCAGAAGATTCACCCTCCAGTTTGTTGCGTACTAAACGTTTGTGCAGACAAGTTCTTGGTATCTGTGTGGACCCTGCTGCTGCACACGAAAAGTTCTCTACTGCACTTGACTCTTTTCCTAAATGAAAGTGCACGATGGAACTTTTGGCCTGCAGCAGAAGGGTCCACAACAAGGGCAGCTGGCTAGTGTGGGCGTAGATTTACAACTCAGCTTGCCAAGAACTACGTGTTTGTATAGACAAGCCCTTAGTTTAATGCATTTGAATTAAACTAACTCAGAATAAGGTACTTTTATTCTGGAATAAGAGCGTCCACACATGGAGTTAATCAGGGAGAGTTATTCAGCTTTAAATCTACACCCCTCTTTATTCCAGATAAATCTTTTGCAATGTGTACACAAGCCCTGAAACTTCATTATCTTTACCAAGTATACCAAATTATATGAGGTACCGACAAACAACTGAAAGTATAATACTATTTCAAAATAAAATGAAGTGTGTTTAGTGACCCATTTCCATAGTTTTATTTCCTTCCTTTCCATGCATTCATTTATTCACTAATTAGCAAAATTCAGTCATTCACAATGGGTCTCCCAATTCTTACCATGCATTACTGGAGTGATGTAAATTGTAAACAAGACACTAAACAGAAAGATCTACTCTCTCTCGATTCACTTTTGTGCAAATACGTTTATGCTGCACTGAAACACCAGCTCATTAATGCATGTATATTGGAAACATTATATACGTGAGTAAACACAATACAACTGAGAAGAAAAAAGCTGCTTTACATTACACCTGTTTTAGTTTCTATACTAATTTTGGAGCTTTCTGACATGAATTTGAGGCACAACACTACTTACCAACTTCTTTTTTTTTTTTCACATTCTCATCATATTCTCCCTATTATAATTAAATTGAAGAGTTTCAATATTTAGTTGCCACTGAGAGCGAGCAAATGGGTGCATTCTAGCAGATTTAGTGAAGGAAACAAGAAATTATTTAAGTATAAGGGTATTGGCACACAAATCTCCCCTTCAATCCTTTCCTCCCACCTTTTCATAGTACTTGACCTCGTAGTCCAAGATGATGCCGTTAGGCTGCTCGGGTTCTTGCCAAGACAGAGACACGCTATTTCGGGATGTCCGGTCTTTCCTAATTATTGTGATGGGGGATGGGGCTGTAAAAAGAGGAAGGTAGGGGGGAGAGAAAAGCAAATGGAGTTTATCACTGTTCTAATCCTTGGCAAGGAGGTATCGTTTCCATTTAAAAGACTCCTGAGTATATGTCTGGCCCTGTATCAACACTCAGCAGCTGGATTATAGTCTTGGTGCACATGCCTTCAAGCACACTGGCCTGAAGGAAAGTGAGCTGTGACTTTCTGTTACCGGTGGACTAGTGGCAAGACAGCAGATGTTTTCAATCTGCTACTATAATGTAAGCAATAAAACACATTTGATATATTAAAAAAAACCCAACCAAAATAACGGTACTACCTATTTGTTATAATGTTGCAGCATTATTATTACCAGGCTCTGCAGATCACTGATAATGTTTTCATATGCAAGTATACGACAGGACTGGAATACATTACATACAAGGAGTCTCATGGTATCCATAGTTAATAATAATCATCAGCATATTGTGGAATACATCCTTTTTATGAGAGTATTTGGTAAGGATTCCCCTGATGCAAATTGTTCCCACATACATCACATTTCCTTTACAGTGTTCCTTTTAAAATAAAAAACCTAAAATGCAAAATACATGTGATTTAACTTACACTGCCAGTAATTGTATTCCTGAGATACATTAATCACAAGTACGGATGACAAGCTATGGCATGCCACCCACTAACCCACTACTAGTACTAGAGGTATGGCAGTGAAAATCCTCATCTCATGAGATTTCCAACACAAAGAATTTCAATTAAGCTTCAGACCACCATTTTTTGGATGCTTTTCCAAACCAGCACTGAAATCCTGGACTCTTGAAATCTAAAGTACAACTTCCATTTACTTCTCTGGGTCCATTCTTTTGAGCTTTGGCCATCACCAGTTGGGAGGTAACTCAGCAACTATGAAATATTTGCTATTTTGATATTTGTTAGTGTCAGCTATTATCCATTCCCATGCATTAGCACAGTGCTGTTACGTTTTGGTTTCCAGGACTGCACGAGAACTTCTAAATGCCAGATAAATTGTTTTCATTAAAACAAACAAACAAAAAGGAATAAATTAAAATAAAAACCCATTTCTGATCATACTTGATTTTGCTAAGCTCTGTAAATGATTGGAGCATTAAAAAAATATATCCACCCCAGCCAAATGTATACACTTTATATACAATATTTTTATATTCAATCTCCTATTCGTTGCCATATAGTCCCTAACATTTGCATTTCAGAAATATTCTCTCTTCATTCAAATCTAAGAAAACATTTGTCTCGCAGTTAGTCTATTACTGAATCTGGATTTTGGGGGAATGGGGGAATCTATATTAATTTTACTTATATTGACCAGATCTACAAACCCACTGTGCTTGTTGAAAAGCATTAAGCATGGTATTTAGGATTGGTTTGTAATGTATATCCTTGAGTAATTCCACTCTTGCATAAGTATAGGCCACTGTTACAGGCAAAATATCAGAGTGATTAGCCTTTAGGACTGTTCTAATATAGCAAGTCCTACATTAAGTCAGCCCCTCCTGCTTGCTGCTTTAATGCCCTTGTAAGTCATTTTTATGCCCTTCTAAGTCATGCTGTTTTTCATTTTTGTATTTGAACAGCATATCAAGCCTAGTACCCCAGCTGGTAATGCTTCCTATTAAGGTAAGATTCACAAAAATATTAATAGTTAGTAAACGATTAACAGAAATGGCTTTTTCCTAATAAATTATTGTAAAATGCACTATAACATATTGTCGAGACAGATCTAAATAATTGAATGCACTTCAATACATAAATGCTGTGTTAAAGCTTTCTTATAACATTGTATTAGTTATTTTAGATTTATTTATACATCTCTACAAATGTTACAAGTAACACATCACACACTATTTTATTAGAAAAGTGTTTGCTATGCATTTATCAATAGCAATATACATTTATACAGCTCCTCTCTACCCTAGGGATCCTGAAGCACCTTAGAAACTATATATACATAGCAGCTAACTGGTACATGCACACTGTGCAGAATAAATGGGAAGGGAAATTTTAATCACAGCAAAAATGCTGTTATACAAACTTCTATAGATCTTAAATGTCCATACAAAGTACTTGTCTCATCTGAAACATTCAACACACAGCATAGTACTTAACTACAGCTGTCTATAGCAGGATCTGAATCTAAGATGCCAGCAAAACCAGGAATTTCAAACCTGGTGTTTAAACTACTAAGCTGCCTCCTCTAAAAGGCCTGCAAATGTTACTTCATTTAAAAAATATTAACCTCCGGCTCCTTTGGAAACAGCGTAGATAGTCTGGGGAGGGGCTGTTTGTTTTAAATGATACTCTAAACTCTCCATGTTTAGGGGCGGAGAGACGTTTAAAGAACAACAAAGAGCAGTTCACTTTTTAAAAAAATGGTCCGTCCATTTTGTATATAGTCTTGGAATGGGTTTTCCAGTCTATTCCTAAAAATAAGGAATGAGTAGGTGGGAGGGGGAAATTTAAACATCTTAGGTCCTCATTCAGGAAATCATCCCTATTCAGCTCAGCACTTAAGCACATGCTTAAATCCACTGCAGTCAAAGGGACTTAAACACACATTTAAAGTTAAGCATGTGTGTAAGTGCTGTCCTGAAGAGAGATAGACTTAAGTGTGTGCTTAAATACTTTCCTGAAATTGATTCTTTAGTTTGGGTTAGTTTAGGAGTGTTCCAGATTTAGCCACTGGTCTGGATTTATGTGGAATTGTGTCAATTACCTTTTCCACATGTTCCCAGAGTACATTTTAATAAAGAAAGAAAAATGAAATACCTTTGAAATAATTTTCTTTAGAAAATTGACCTATTTTTATTTTTCATATTCTCTTGTGACTCTTGAATGCAAGAACTTTATTCTGCTCTCACTTACACTGATACAAAACTGGACTAGCTCCATTGAAGTCAACAGAGCTTTATCAGTGTAAAACCAATGGTTTCTATTCTAATAATAAAAGCAGAGTAAATGAGAGAAGAACCTGGCCCAAGACAGGCGCCAAGTTTTCCAAGAGGCATGCCACATCCTAACATGGCCAATCCTTCCTTCACAGCAAGGGTATAGAATTCCACTTCTTTCACATGATGAGGAATCCAGCAAAAGTGAGAAGCGGCAGTAAGAGAACTGACATTAAAAACTATTTTAAAAAATGATGAGAACATCAGAGATATGTAAAATCTGTAGGTCCTTCAAACAACCTTAGGAAGGGAGAGCTTGAAGATTTCTCTCCAACCTCAACATTCTCAATAACTACAATAACCTCAGACTGAAGAAAGAAGTCTCCTATCAGCAGGACTAGTGAGAACTGCTTCAAACTAAAAAGAAAAGAATCAATTTCTTAATATACCAATTGGATTTTACTTTCTCCAAAGGCTGCCAAAAATATTCAGCACTAGAATGCTTTGAACATGCTTTCTCAATGGAGGCATTTTTGGTTGATGTAAACACAGACAATTTTATCGGTACAGTTTGCATTTTGTGAACTGATTGTATAAACATTCAACTCAATTCAAAGGTAATCTAAATGAAACTGTTTTACTGAGGAAAACATATACAGAATTCAAGATAAAACTGTATGAAAAAAAAGTTTAGGTTACGACATGTAATAAACTTCCACTGAAAACAATATTAAGACTGCCATTGGTTTCACTGGGTGTTGGATAAACCTCATCTATCAGTTTTCTGTTGTTTGTGTTGGTGGTGTGATATGTCTATTATTAAAGTCATTAACTTTCTCACAATACAGGTTTTTGGGTTTTTTATAACAATCTTATCGCATATTTACACCATAAGTGAGCACTAGGATTAATTTTCCTTCATGAGCAAGGAAGGATGTCTATTTCCATACACATGTGCAATGTACACATCTATCAAATGATTATTTGTCCACGTACTGCATGACTTGTTCTTGAGCACTCTAAGCAGTTAACATGCAGAAACAGAACCCGCACCAGGGGAACTCAGACAAGATGAAATACAAGTTTACTATGGGAAATTTACTTTGTGTATTTAATATTATGTCGACTTTTGTGACAACTGAGGACCTGGATGTTGAAAAGGTAATGAATTGTATGGACTGTCGTGATCCAGGGAGCTTAAGTTCACAAGTGTAAAAACCTCATAAAGTGTAAAAAACCTTCACACATAACTGTTAAAAGTGCAAGCAAGTAACATGAAGGGTCTAGCAGAGAGGACAATAAAACTGCTGAAATTGATTTCCCAGAGAAACTAACCCCAACAGATCATTTGTTTTCCTCCAGTTTAATAGCAGCTGTATATAAATCTCCTTATTGACTATTTTATTCCTTGGTCATTGTTTTCATATGTGACTGATTTACAGATGTACATACTGTAAGTGAAATTTCCATGTCCTATGAGAGGGAAAATTCAGAATTGTCTCTGGGAAGCCATATATATGCAACTGGTGAAATGTTTAAAGTCATCTGGTTTCTTGTTTAGTCCTGCTGGTCACAACTTACATTTTATCGGAAATCTTGTAAAGTTATGTAGGATTTAGATCTAAATAGAGTGTGGTCCACTGACTTCCAATAGCGATGCACCTGTATTTTTTAAGGATGAAATATTCCAAGTACATTCAGGTAGCATGTAGGGAAAATTAGTGCTTTAGAGAGGATTTGTTCAAGAGTGGGTCTGAGGCACTGGGAGTGAACTAACTACTGAGCCTATTCCCTGAATGCACCTTTTCATTGAACTATTTAAAAAAAATGAGACTATTTTTATTTATTTATTGTGATCTGATGACATTATTAACTAATCCTGACTTTATAATCTGAATACATCCCAATGCATTCCCTACAGAGACAATCCTCCCGCCCCCCCCCCACCACCCATCTCTAGAGATTTGCATGGAATTATGTATTTTAAATAGATTTAAGTTTTTCAACTGAGGATCTGGTTGATTGGGTAATGAGATACCGAGCCTCCCATCCCAACACCACTTGTTCATTTTCATCCCCAACTGCAGTGACAGAAAGATGTTAACAACTGGCACCTGTTCGGTGGCCTATGTACAATGAGTCCAGTTCTCAGAGTACCAATGTCCAAGTCACAAAAACCACTACCCAGCACTGGCACTATTGGCACCCTTGCTGGAAGTACCAGTGGAGAGACCAAGGATAGAACGGACATAAAGAATACTTTTCCACATATAGGTGGTCCCCACAGAATACAGAAGGCACGTTCATATTGTAAAGCTCTCTGGGGTAATGCTGCCAGTCTCATGTGGCTAAATAAAAGGCTCAAGTGTTTATCTCAGTCCAGCATCTTTCACAAACAATAAATTCTCTCTCTCTCTAAGACAAAAACCCAATCACCACCCCTTTCCCCCCTGCTTCTTTCAACCAGACTTTAGAACAAGGAGAAACCAATACAGGGATAATTTTGTGACTAAGCTCTTACAATTTTGACTTTATCCAACATACCACTATCTACCAGCATTCCATTTGTTTAGCAGTCAAACGTAACGGCAATGGAGGTACATCTGCAGGTCTCAATAACTTTTATTAAAATTCTCTCTTGATGAACCATTGTATTTCCCTTTAGAATTGTGATTTTCTCCCCATCTTTCTTCTCCCCCCACAATCCCAGGCTAGTCTCTAACAATGGTTTATTCTTTAACTTTGCTTATAAAAAGCAGGAGTTGAAATATTTTTTATAGGGACCTCTCTTTGATTGCATTACAATGTACTCTCTTAATGAAGTGCAGTTAAACATGCTGCCACCATATATAACGTCCTGCTAGAACAAGTCATTACAAGGTTAAGCACATTCCAGAGAGGGCACAAACAGAACATTGTATCAGGTGGCTCATATGGCTGGTGGAAAAGACAGGAAATAGTTATATTTTAATGACATCTTTGGAAAGCTGCTAAACCCTACACCTCCCTCCCCCAGAGACAATCACCCCACTCTTGAAAGCATGCACAGACACAGTCCTTTACCCTTTAATCTCCAGGATATGCAGTTAAACTAACATTGTACTTTTGTATGTGTGTTTACACCTTTTGTTTAAGTTACTACACACTCAATATATTTTTATGACATGCACTGTAGAATGTCATTGGATTCTTTAGAGTCATTAAGTGATTGTCAAACTGAATGGAATCCATACTTCTTGTCCTCCCTTTTCTCCAGAGGCCTAGAATTTGGGACCATATCAAGCCCCAGCTCCAAGAGGATGATGTCAGGATACAGAGCTCTAATCCTGGAGCTGGCTCAAACCTTTGGTGGAACACACTAAGGCGGATGGAAAGGGGAATGGTTTCTGACAGAGGGCTGTCAGGAAGTAAGGGTTTACACTTAAAAAATGATTCAGTGGTAGGAAAGTAGGAGGAGGAAGGAGAGATGTTAACAGGAGGCATGTTAACTTGGAAGATGCGGAACTCAAATCCGAATTATAAGGGGCTGATTTTGGTTGTATCCCAAACAAGGCTTTTCCTTGTTTTTTGTTAAAGTCCATCTCTACTCCTAAGAATAGGCACCTGGGAGGACAGTTTTCACTGTGAAGAGTTTGGCTATTGCAACTTGCTAGCCAAGTCTGCAACTTCTGGGACAACATGGAATAACACGTTCTGCTCGGGACACGTGTGACACTCTACAAAAACGTTAAATTTAAACATTATTTTAGACATTTTTAAAGGAACTTTTTCACTAGTTCAGTGCATGGATGGCTTTTTGCATCACAGAGAGGAATGCTCAAAAGTATTCTGCAGGCTAGTGAACAATAGTGCTTGGCTGCAGACTCTGGGACGACAGCAGGCATTGCACAAATGACATGAAGAAAAGACGGAAGGGCAAAGAATGTAAAAGGAAAAAAATGAAGCTCCAACAGGAACTGCTCTAAAATACAGCTGGTTATTTTCACTCTCAAGCACAGAGGAAAGCCACATTCTGGGCAGCAGCTGTCACTAGACAAATGAGTATCAAGGCTAATTTCTCACCAGAACAATTAATTTTTAAATTAAAAGCAAACTTTATTAAGTTATTAACTTTCACATGCTCACATCTCTCTTGCTGTCTGTTTTTGTGATCTCTTTTCAAACACCTGCTGCACTACAGGCAAAATGCTTGACTTACTCATATGCTTAACATGTGTGTGATAAATCATGGACACACCATGTCCATTTGAGAAGTATCAGGCTGCACAAGGCACTCACTTAAGAAACTAAAAGTTATGGTGCCATGGCATTCACAGTTATTTCACAGATGAGGGAAACATCATGTATGCTTTCATAATGTTTCATCCTAAGGTACTCTTAACAACAATGCTATTCTTTCTATTCTCTGGATGAAATGGGAGGGGGCAAGAAGGGGGAAGGAAGCTTCTCAGCACTTCATATTTTCACTCTATAGTTATAACGCTGTATCAATTAACAAAACAGTTTAATTTCCCCTGCCCAACCCCACGGTCACATTAATTTATGCTTTCCTATAGTCTTGTGCCTCCTGGTGTGAGCTTTCAAGTAAGAGGGAATTATTCACCATGACTGCAACACCAAATGTCAGAATCTTATTAGGCTATTGCACTCCAGGAAACTAAGTTATCACCTAAACTGGAAAAATTCCCTCCAGTTTCTAACAAATGTCATTAAGAACCACTTGTATGTGTGCCAGTATCTTAAACTGAACTCCTGCCCTGAGAAAATGGGTGCTGTTGGATTAAGGGTTTTTGGAACAAAGACTTTTTTTTGCTCTAAGAAGCAGCACTAAAGGCCTTTGGTCTGCCAGCAAATGTCCTCAGAGCGGGTTCAGTCTGGTTCCAGAATATTGGGGCACATTGGGAACAGACGCAATCTAAAAAATCTTGATTATTTTAGAGATATTCTTTTTTTTCACTCTGCCTCTCCATGATTCTTTGTTACACCAAGGTAGGCAAATTCTCAGTTCTTACTTTAATACACACTATCTCTGCCTGACACTATACTGCCCACCAATTTCAGCTTTAGACTATCTACTCAGCCTCAGATGCTAAACTGTTTGGACTGGTAAACTCCAGCTAATAAATGCAGCCTGCTCTGGACTTAAATGCTTTAGGCTGAAAGACTACAAAAAATGAAAAGTGACTTCCACTCTTTTAACCACTTCCATGAGAGATGTTGGTGTCCAAACTAGACAACCCTACAAACTTTTATTTTGAGCCACCTCTGCCACTGGCAGGTTGGAATTAGTTACTCAGTGTCAAAAGTCTGCAGAATAGGTTTGCATCATTTCAGAGCATGCCACTCTACAAGAGTCTGATGAGGTGGTGGTGGAGCCATAGACTCAGAAGGACAATACAAGGCCTTCAAACCAAACTGCATATAGGCTTTCCAACAAAAAGAGTGTTCACCGCTTTAAATCATAATTGTAGTTTAATTGAGGAAGCTTTTATTAAGTTCTGAATACTTTATGGACACAAAACTCCCCTTGGCTGCAGTGGGAATTTTGAGCATGCAAGGAATGTTGGATCTGTCCAGAAATTGGTGGAAGGATGTCTGAGGATAGCAGTGTAGATCAAAGAAACAGGTAGTTTTAGTTAGCTTTAGTTAGCAAGTTGTTAGCTTTGCTTACATTTCAAAGGTACACTGATTGCCTCTCTCAATGATGCTATACCTTGCAATATCAGCACTTGCACGGAAAGAAAAATGAATAAGATGAATAAGAAACTGTTACATGTTTAGCTGAACACTAAATGTTTTCCTTGCCTGCATTTCTCTCTTTTGTATTGTTTTAACAAACCAAGATGTTTACAAAGAGAGCTTCCGGGTCATGCCATCTCACATTCAGAACCTAAAGAAATGCGTACTAAGATATAAATGGATATGTGGATCAATGTTAATGATCATTATCCATTTTCATCTAATCTACAATTCCAAGACCTCCACTTAAAAGGTGGGGATGGTGGGAGTCAAGATACGGGAGCTGATGGGCATCAGTTGAAGGAAGGGACTGAGTCACAAGCTCCATACTGGAACTTTCTCAAAGATGAGTGGAGTTCAGACCTAAGCTGCTGTTTGGCACATTGAAGAGATCGATGTCAGCCATGAAGTTCAAATCCCGGGCATAGCTTCCCAAAGGCTCCGGGGGGTTGGAATCAAAGGTTTGGATGTGGATCGTCTCTATCCAATAACAGTGTGAGAGTGGAGGACACTCCTACATTTCACTTCCTTTTTTGCACTGCTACAGGATGAGTGTTACTGAGTTAAAATGATCCTTCAGCAGCCCTGGGACTGGACTGTAAAACACATTTGAAAAGCGTAAAATCCTTATTTATGCCAGGAATGTTTGAAACTCAAAAGATAAATGTCATTCAAAAAACAAGCATGTCCTAGGTATCCAATATGTAATGGGACACAGCTGTAATAACAGTCATTGAACCACAGGCTCCCTGCATCATGTCATTAGTTGAATTTTAATAAGTCTATCTTCTGGTCCTTTTTTATAAGGGCCAATGGGAAAGAAATAAATATATCATGCACCAAACATCTGTGGCTTTGTCATATAGTGTCTCTTAAAAGATATATCTACTTAAGGGACCTGTCTTAGAATATAGATTGTAAAGTGCATACAACCATCACTAAAAATGGATTTTATTTAAACAGAGAACATCACACCTCATATGTGCGTTGCTAAAGAAAGTGCATTTTAGTGTAATAGAAAAAAGCATGTATTCACATCAAACTTTCATAGTTCTTAAAAATAATCCAAGGTACATTTCTAATAGAACTAAAGGCCCGCCTCGTTGCAATATATCTTATACAAAGCCACCTATTCCCTCAAGCTACCAGACACAGGGAAGGCAAAATCCTAAATCTGAGATTTTGAGGGTTCAATACAGATGCTCAGTGGACTTCTGCATGCAAATAGGGCTGTAAAATAATTCTTCTCTATTTTTAAATGTTTATTTCCAAGATAAAGTCAGAGCTGCGAAAGTAGTTTGATGATCTGCACTTCAGAAAAGCAGACCAGGGTATAACCCATCCACTAGGTCTCTGGCTAGAGCCATTTATTCCCTCTGCTCTGCCAGTGATGCCAGCCTTGATACCCTATTCATGTTTCACCTTCAGGCATCTCTGCACATTTTTTCATACCAACCCCTGTGCATGGATAATCTAGTTCAAGCCACCAACTTCTCCTCTGTCAAATCCCTCCTGGAAACCCAATTATTTTGTGTTCCAAACTGCAAAAAGTTGATCATCCAAAAAATGTTATGAGACAAACAAACAGCTCAAATACCATATAATCTCTGTGTTGGACTCAATATCAAGTTGTATTTACTGTCACTGAATGATTTGGTTCCAAAGATGTGATACACTACACAGAATTTTCAGGGGAAAAATGTCATGTCAGTGACTTGCCTTAAGATAACAATAACATACAACAGTTTTAGGTTATTGCTAGCTTAGGGCACATCATTGCCATTTCCCCTGCGCATTTGCACAAGCAATTTCTATCATCTTTAATTATCATACACATCACATTAGGGCAACATTCTGATCTCTGATGTACACAGTGGACTTCAATTCAAATACATGTTCAACACACGTCAGGAAAGTAGTGCATTGATTGTCTCTGATTGGATGAGCATAAACCTTAGATTCAGCTTTTTGGCCCATATATAATTTGGGCATGCAAGCTTAAAGTCTGCTTTTTTGCAAGCTTTAACCCCAGTAAAATAGGATTCGTGTGATTCTGCTCATGGCAAGCAAACATGAAAGCGTGAACATAGGCAAAGATAAGTTGTTTAAAACACTCAAATGACTCTAAGTGGGAAACTGTTTGCAGTGTTGATCCAACACTAGCCCTATGCATGTAAAGAGAGAGGAATGTCAGAACTGTGCTCATTTCTATAGGTTGAATAGTACTTTACCCGCAGTGCTGTTGGAAGGAAATTGAATCCACTCTGCTTATCCCAAAAGTCTGACACTTCAAAAGAGGATGCCAAATTAGTTCTCATAATAAATTTTAAAATGTATTCAGTTGAATGTGATTATTTATTTGTATTATCATAGCACCTAGGAGCCCCAATTATAGAACAAGATCCTATTGTGCTAGGTGCTGTACAAATAGAAGAAAAAAGACAGTTCCTGCCCCCAAAGAACATTCACAGTGATGGACTGAGGCAAACAGAAAACACTTTGCTCTTATTTCCTTCCACTCCATGCTCCTCATTAGTATCCTTTTCCCATGCCATGACTATGCCTGGAATTTCTCCTCCTCTCTTTGTGAGCTAAACTACCTCCATTCTCATTTCTTCAAATCCCTCTTTCAAACCACACTTCTTCCATGAGGCTTCTGGACAGCGAAATATCAAATATAACACACATTTACATACACAAACATTCCACCCCCCCTCTCTGGAAGGTGTCTAGCTGCATCTGATATAGATTCTAAGCTCCCAGAGGCAGGAGCCATCTCTTCCTCTATGTCGTTTTAGTACTCAAGATATTAACAGTGCTTAGTACATACAGAATATAATAGACCTTATTTCCCCCCAATAGCATGAGAGTAGGATTGTGTGCATCACAGATCTAGAATACATTTAATGTCATGGAATCAACATTCATAAAAGTCTGAAAAGTCAATGTTTGCATTGATCTCGCTATACTAGCAGACACATTTGTGCAAAAACATATTGCCAGTCAGCTGCCTATTAACTCTAGATGATAGACTGCTGCAGGCATTCTGTCTGAACTGTAAAATAACTTGCGCCCCTTACAGACTTCAGTTGAGGGATTTCAGAAAGCAGAACATAAATGAGTGGCACTTTGTGTTAATCACACCCCACTAATCCAAGTCATGCCTCATCTTGGAGTTCAACCTTTGGCAACACACATGGTTCTGGAATTAGGTGTGTTTGATAGCATGGAAAAATCTCAAGGAGCATCAGTTGAATTGAGCATCAGTCTCACAGGACCCCTTAAATGAGTTAACATATGCAATAGCTATATTATGGTTGTGCTGAGAGATCAAAATTAGCATCCAGACCCCAGTGTAATAGACACTGTACAAACATATAGGATAGGAATTCCCCAAAGAGCTTATAGTCTAAATGGATAAAAATATGAGCGAAAGGAATCCCCATTTTACAGTTGGGGAATTGCTAGAGAGAGACTGTGACTTCCCCAAGGTCACATAGGAAGTCTGTGGCGGATTCAAGAATTGAACCCAGTTCCAGTCCAGTGCAGTAACCATGAGACCATAAATGGCCATGGGCATGTCTTTAGCTTTGCGCGCGCGTGCACACACCTCTCTCTCTCTCTCTCTCTCTCTCTCTCTCTCTCTCTCTCTCTCTCTCTCTCTCTCAAAAAACCTGACCTTCAGATCCCACCCTTCCAGACTGTTTCACCACAGCTGATCAAAAGTCCCAGCCTCATTCCACCCTATTCACTCTAGAGACACAGCAAAAAAGAGGTGGATAATAATAATAATAAAACAAACGCTGCACATTAGCAGAAGACAGAGTGACTATTAGTCACAATTGTATCCTGGAGTCAGAATAATGTGCCCGTTATGGGGAACGGCATTCGGATGGGTAATATGTAACACTGTGCACTTATGGGCCCCATCCACGTTAGCAAAAATGACACTGTTCCGAAATCATTTTCAGCAACTGATCTCATAAGTGTTTTTCATTCACACAGCTAGGTCAGTTGGATGAATGGGGCATAACTCCGCCTGAAAAGGTCTGCCCCATCCCCTCCAATAGGCTCAGCTGAGCAAGTCAAAATCCACTGAAAACGGTTTCCAAGCCTGTTGAGTTTCCCAGACCCTGACCTCTTTTCATATAGGGATTTCAAAGCAACCCATATGCAGTTCAATAGTTTAGCCTCATGCCCTCTCTTTGTGAGGAATGGGATATACAGGGATCACTTCTCCCACCACTGGCCTGGGACCCAGCAGACAGCACAGGGAATAACGAAGGATCCTGTAACCAGCAAAGCATACGGAGGGTGTGGAATGAAATTCCCAGAAGTGCACTGCAGCATGGACACCCCAATCCTCACAGGAAGTGTGATAGAATATTTATTAACCACAAGTGGATGGAGCTTTCTGTCCAAAGAACCATTTTTGTCAGCAGAAATTTCAAGCAAAGGCTTGAAACCTGAGGCTTGGAATAGACATGTGGCTACCAAAACCCTCTCATAACACACAGAGTGCTTGATGACGTGTATCAGCTCCTTACACTCCTCAGCACACGGACCCATTAGAGCAGTGCCAGTTACTAACACTCTGATGTGTCCCAGCACCATGCGCCATCACAAGAGCTCCAGGCACTTTACTAAGGAGGCCAAGAGGTCAGTATTACTAGCCTCATTTTGCAGATGGGAAAATCAAGTAATAAACAGAAGTGACCACCCAAAGCCACAGTCAGTCAGACACCCAAGTTCCTGCTCTACCCATTACCCTGATTCTTGTTCTGAAATCAACAATCTGGGAAGTGACATGGGAAACAGAAAGGACTGGTTGGAAAGACTGGAGAAAACTGTAACCTTGAATCCCTATCACAGCGCACGGTAGGTGGTGACGCAACAACTCTTGTGAGGTCAGCAGCTCATTTCAACACACATCACATGAGATAATGCAACATACCTAGCTGCTGCCGAGCAATAATCCATAACCGTCTGGCACCACAAGGCAGCAAAGCCTGATGAGGGAGAGGAAGCCGGTATAAACTCATTCAAGAGATGGACAGGGGTCTCCGCAGTGATGCTGAAGGAATGCCACCTCAGCCAACGGAATGCCATGAGAGATCTGGGACAAAATGGACTCCAAGAAAGTGCTGCATCCGATACAATGAATAGGACACCAGCGGAAAACCGTGCTGTGATACGGGATGCTGAAGAAGATGTCAAGGGCTCACTGCACTAGCCAGGCTGAAAGGGATGCTGAGGGAGCACTGAGCCAAAGGACCACTGAGCTAAAGGGAATACCAAAGGGGCTGAGGAAGCCCAGCGCCAGCTGGGCTGAAGGCGACACCCAAGGAATACCATACCAGTTGAGGAAGTGTCAGGTCCGCCAGGTGCAACAGGACCCCCAAAGGGGATGCTGTGAAAGCACCGCCCCAGCCAAGCTCAAGGCGTTGCCAAGGAAGCACCAAGATGAAGACGACGCTGAAGGAGCACCGCACTCGTCAGGTCCAAGGGGATGCCGAGAGAGTGCTGTGTCATCTGGGCTGAAGATGACGCTGAAGGATAGCAAATGAAGGCAGGTGCCATGACAAAAGAATGATGAGACCTGAGGGATGAGAGAGATGACAAAGGAAGAGAAAGGTGATCTGACATGCTATTGGGTTCAAAGGAGGGCCTTGTTATTAGTTTCTGTCATGGTTTTCTCCATCGATGAGGGGGGAATAAAGTATCTTTGTGTTTGTATGAGAGTCATCTCCTTTGTGGTTTGTTTCCCAACCCTGGCAGTTACCTGGGTGTGGTGAACAGGCTTCTCTGCTATTCCATTTCTGAAATAGGGAGCGTCGAAGACTCCCAACTCTATTGTGATTCTGTATATACAATAATCTGTCCCCTAAGGGGAGGAGGTTACATGTGAGGGTCTGTTCCGAACATCCTTACATGCCTTCAAATAGTGGGGCAGAGGGAGATTCAAATCAGGACACACATCCCAGGTGTATCTTCCTCTTCCTGCTTCTGGGGGCACCATGGACACATAGGAGCACAATACAAGAGCCAATCTTCCAGAGATGCACTCGATACTGACTTTGGTTTATTGCAGGTGGCTGACCTGTGCCGCTGTCCCCATTCCTTGATGCACTATTCAGAAATTATCATCTCAGGTTTCCTAAACATTAATTCATCATACAGCTAAATATTCTAACTATGTGTTGAAATTATGTAAGAAACCTATCAAATATCCCTTTGATGAAGTAAGGAATCTGTTAGAGTAACTTGCAAGTGCTGGCATGACCTCATTATATACCTCCCCAAAGCCACACTGATTCTTGCGTAAAATTCCTATCCAGTCTTTTTTATCCATCAGCTTCCAGTGCTGAGTCCCGGGTGAAAGAGATCTCTGTTCACCAAACATCCATCAGGATGACAGGACCTTAACCCTAACAACCAAGCAAACCAAGCGCACAAAAAAACAAAAGAGCTGATTAAAACCTTGATAACGTGTTTTTAGTGATGAAGAAAACAGGCTATTTGGCTGCAAAACAACAATACCATAAAGACACAGGAAGGTTGCACTTTAGGCACCTGCTTTCGTGTTTATTTGATCAGTTTAAACTTAACTTGGAACAACGTGATCCTTGCTGTGGAGTCTGGTAGCCAATAATTATACTAAGAGCACTTTGGGGAGACCTGATGAAGCAACAAGCAGGCTAAAGGCTCAGGAAAATGCATGTGGAAGGTGTGAAGCTGAAAAATGGAATAATTCATTAGCCTGGAAGGAAGGAGCTAGCAGAGAACCAGACTGCTGCTGTCATTGCAGGTTACTGGGGGGAGGTAGTGGACTTAGCTCACCACTCTCTCCAACTTTGTGAAGCGTTTTGATTGGCCATGTCCTTGAGCTCTGGCAGTGCTACAACTTAAGCCCATTCCCTGCTCCGAACAGCTGCATTTGGTGCCTGAAATGGCTACCCAGAGCCATTTATGATATGACCCATAGAAATTAAAGATAGAATGGTTCATCTCATCCACTTCTCTTGACAGGGCTAAACTGTTCTGCACAGACCGCTTCCCAGAGCATACATAATTCCTTACAGCTAAGAAGCCCAAAGAGCTCTTCAAACCTAACTGCCTACATGGGAAAACTGCTCCGGTTTAATTTAAATTGGTTTTAAGCCGATTAAGTTAAATTGGTGCAAACCCCCGTGTGGACATTTTTATTTCAGGCTAGCTTAAACCTGTTCCCAATCAATTTAAGCTAAACCAAGTCAAATCACTCTTACACTGGAATAAGAGTCCCCAAACACAGGGGTTGTGGGGTTTTAACGTCAGATTAAATTTACACCACAGGGGCTATTCTTTCTTGGATGCGTGTGGATGGGGTTTACTCCTCAAGCTCCATTCTGCTCTCTCTCAGTGTTAAAGCCCCACTCCAGTTGTAACAGTGGGCTGTGAGAGGCCTAGGCAAGAGTATCCAAAGGATTCCTTTTCCCTCACCCCCCTCCCAACTGCTGTTTTCCTCTTATACAGAGTCAGCCTTAGGCACAATAAAGATCAATAGTGAAGACAGCGTGACAGAAATCCAACCTGGAAGCTCACCGCAGTCACACTTTGGATTGCGAGGATTACAGCCTGAGACTTTCAAGCTTCATCACAATGCCAAAAATGTAACTGAACCGACACTGCTTTTGTGCTCAGCTTCTGGATATTCTGTATCAATCCAGAGCAGGGAGATTCCTGGAGGCTGAAAAGTATCACTCCTGTTAAAACTACAGGAGTGCATCAACCATGCTGTGGCCTACCGCTGCCAGGCTTATAGTATTTGTTCCCAGAGAAACTGGAATCTGCCTGCATTTCAAAACAAATTGAAAGTGAACTATACAAAAAAGCTGACGGGGGCAAATAGATATCTAAGGCCCCGATTCAGCAGTCCATCCCTGTTCAGCAAAATACTTAAATACATGCCTGTACTGGTCCCCCTCTGAGGAGGACACAGAGAGGGAGCCAGACCCGGACGCTGCTCCCCGATTCCAGGGGCACATCCACAATGCCTAACTTTAGGCAGATGCCTAAATTCCATTGAATTTGCTGAATAGGGATGAACATAAACATGTGTTTAATTTCTTTGATAAACTGGAGTCCAAGTCCTGTATTATGACCTACTCCAACTATGTCTCAGTTTTGCTATACTGTGTTATTGCCCACTTAAGGACTCAAAATTGAAATAAATTAAGGAGATTTTCATTATTTGTTTTGTTTTACATGAATAAATACAATCAACACTTGGAATTAAGGCATGTTGTATATGCATCTAGTTTGCATATATATATATATATATATATATATATATATGTGTGTGTGTGTGTGTTGTTAAAACTAACAAATGCAAAACAAACACATTAATCAAACACATTTAAAATTAAGCAAATGAAAGCTTCTTCCAAATGCTGAGGATTTTTCTTCATTATTGTAGTGGTTATTCAGATTGGTCAAGATTCTTTGTGTCTTCTTTGAAATTGCAGGCACAAATATTCTGCACATTTCTATTTAAAGTATAATTACATTCACAAAAGCAATCACAGGTTAACACTTTTTACTCAACACCTTAGAGTCATAGCTGCAATCAGGTTTTACTAGTGTTTGCACTATAGAGGCAGTAATTTTACAGAAAACTGGATATTCTGTCCCATGCACCATCAGCAATTTTGTTGGCTCAGTTCTCACAGAAGAATCTTCATTACTGGACGTAAAGCAGAAAGATCATGGACTAGGTTTTCGATCTTAGTGTGAGCTTTCAGTGATGCCAGATAAAAAATCATCCTTTGAATGGTAAAATGAGCATATTTGACTCAAGCAAAAATAAAAAAGCATACAACTGAATGCCACAATATCATTCTTAGAGTCAATTTTCAGGCTAACCACATGTTCCATTTGCATCTTTCAAATTTTAACCCTAAGGTCTGAGATATGGATTGAAATCTCCCTGCTCCCTCTTAACTCCTCAATCAGTCTGAAAGAAAGCAAAACCTGAATGGTATGAAAACCAATCTTTTGCCTTTTCATCTTGCAGGCTAAAGGAGAGGCATTGCTGTTTTATTTTCTTTTGTGTTTTTAAGCGAGGTAGAAGGGAAGGGAGATATGAGGTTATCAGAAGCTATTCATGCACAACTATCACTTGGGGCTGAAGAAAAAGATACAACTTCTAACAAAACTTTGGTCACTGGCTCAGGATAGCCTTGAAAGGGGAGAGTTTTGTGAGCCAAACTGTGATTATAACCAGGGGGTGAGGATATATACCCTGGACACAACATTCGAGTCATCTGACCTGCAGGTAATGTATGCAGAGGTTCTGAGAAGCTGCATAAACCAAATATGAATAACTAGCCCCAAAATCACAGGAATTGCTGGTATGCTCTGTCCAATCTACAAGTCTTTTAACCAATGAGAGATGCCAGAATAAGCAAGCATTTGCCCACAACGTTGGAGCACTGAACAGATCCACTAGAGCTGCAGTATAGTCCCTAGTTCCTCTCTCTAAGGAGTGGGCTCCACAATCCATCCCCGTGTACAGCTCTGTTGACTTCAATGGGCACTCTGTGTGTGGCACAACTGCAGCGCCAAACCCTTTGACAGGAGAACAATGGAGTAGCATCTTATCTTTATTTGGGATGCTGAAGTGACCACTCAAAAAGCAGCAAATGGCTGTGGAAACCAGCCAAATAATTATAATCTATAGATCTTTAAAAAACAAAAAACACAAAACAGTATATGATCAGGAAACCTACAAACCTAGCAAATCTGCACATGGGCCAAAAAGACCTGATAATTCTGCACACAGCCCAGTCGGCGTGGCACAGCTGTCAGTCTCTCTGCATGACGCATTCATAATTAACACCCCATCTCCAGGGATTCTGACTTCCATATAATCTCCTGTAGCAGTCAGTGACCCTTCCTAAGCATGGTTGATTGGTGTTATTAGGCGATAACATCTGTGTGAAAACATATTGATGTGAGATGGGAGGAAGAGTTCTTCCCTTTGGCATGTGTGTTGGGCAGAGGTGTACTGCTTTATTGACAACAGAATAAAGCATAATTCAGAGTGTGCCATATTACTTGAGCAGCTCGAGGTATAGTACAATGCAATTAAGAGGAAAAACAAGAAATGTAGCCTTACAAACTAGATTAAAATGGAAACTTGTATCTTTCCTCTATTATTTCCCTGTCAAAGACAGAAAGGCTTAGAGGAATTAGAAATATTGCAGTGTCATATCAGTAGGAGCCATATCTTGCCCGAGGGCTCATTTTTCAAGGCTGCCAGTTCCATCAACTTTCACCGGAACAGAAGGAAAACAAAAAACAAAATGAAAAAGAAAACCAACAAAGCCAACTCCCACCAGCAATGGCATTGTCCTCAATCTTCCTTTTCACACCAGGGAGTTAAAGGAAAAAGCAGTCACTCAACTCCCAAAACATACACTAAATTAATTGCTCTGATTCTCCGTTCACCTGCATTTTTCACCAGTGACACTGCATTCACCTCATCAGTGTCAGTCCTGACTTGTGTCAGTGTGAGAGGAGAATCAGGCCCAAATAGCTGACATGCACAAAGCACCTTTCATCACAAAATTGTCCCCACTTAAAGGGCTTTACAAACTGCATCTATCACATGAAGTCCTAGTGAAGTGCAGCCCCATCTGCATTGGCTATCGGCTGGCAGCATGATTGCTAGAGGGGATGTTTTAAAAAGACAACATCTGAAAGACTCATACATTTTATCTGTCTTGGAAGGACTACGGGCTGAGTCGCCCCTTGCTGGGGGTTAAAAGCTGATATTTCAGGGGGTTGAAGGGCTGGATCCTGGTCTCACACCATTGTAACTCCACTAATTTCCTTGAAGTTACTCCTGGATTTACACCAGTGTGAGATCAAGCCTGAAGTTGGACCATAAGGCCTCCCCCTGTCAAGAATGAAAAAGATCCACTGATTTGTATCGTGATTTTTATTTATACAGTACTGTACATTTCACAAATGTTAAGAGTAGAACTCTGTAGTTATTTTACAAACATCAATTGATTTCTCAGCAGCATTTAAGATGGTTCTCTGTGGTTTCTTTATATATGTATGAAAGTAGATGTGTTGTTCCTTATAGCTGACTTACTTGCCAAAGCATCACATCCATTTATTTTAAAACAGCCTAACAGAGCTCTCAGATGTCACATTACCAAAAATCACCACTGTCTTTATTCTGAACTATTAGGTTGCTGATGGATCCATAGGCAGAAATGCCCACATGAAAAGTGAAAAATGGGGAGAGAAATATTTGCTCACTTTCTAGGGGGCTTTTGGACTTCAGACATAGAGTAATTATAATGCAAACTGATGCCTCTCTTGAAATTTTCCCATTGGCAGAACTTCCATAAAAATTACATTTTTACCAGTGAAGGAAGTAAAACATTTTGCAGTTTTGCCTCAATGTTTTCATAAATTTTCCCCATAGACACAACAAAAGGCAGTTTTGTGTAGGTGAAAATCCTCACCTGGAACAAAGATGTGCAAAGTAATCACTTTGCACCATGCTAGAATTTTTATGTTTTTCATTATGGGGAAAAAACTGCCCAACAGTGAAAAAGAGCAAAATTTCATTACTGGTCATATTTGTGAATTAACATGAAAAGCAATGAGGGGGAGGGCGAATCTCATGTGACTGTCTGATGAAGCACAACTGGATGGTTTTGCTCAGCTCTTTTCTGAAATCTTGGAGGGTAAACACCAAGTAGAAATCTTAACACAAGCTTTCACAGTGAACGCACTAAGTCTAGAAAGCCACGTATGGTATAGGTCCTGTGTACTTTGGAAATCATGGGCCAGATTCTGAGCTGAGGCTCTCAGAAAGCCCAACCTGTGAAGGGGAAGGCACTCCTGAAATGGCTCATGATTAAAGTGAGTGAAGCCCCAAAGGACTGCTGTGATTTACACTAGCTTTGAGTGACACTCAATCGGCCCAGAATAGCCAGAACACAGAGAACTCTGGCCACACCGCTAGTACAGGCATGGTGTGAGGGACTGGTGAAGAGGCCTGTGCTGACTCTACTCTGGCTGAGGAGCCCTCCTGACCTGGGTATTCCAGAGGAGCTGTCTCCATCAGCTATCTGTACAAGATGGCAGATTATAATGGAGAATCTGGACCTACCTCTCCTTTTGTTTTCTAACCTGGCTGCTGTGATCTATTGGGATGTTTCAGCTGGTAGTCCCCAGCCGTATTCATTAGGGGCTTTGAGTGCAGGCTAGAGGGGAAGCAGGATGTTTTCTTTGCCCTCAGGGTCCTTCACTCCAAGAGATTCCTGGTCCTATAGAACCCAAGCTTGTTGACCTTCAAAGCCCATTTTCCTGGGTGCTCTCAGGTAGAGAGGAAGTGAGTGGATGGAAAAGGTAGCTACTTACAGTTTTTTTGAGCTCAAGGTAATTTGTAATACATATCAAGTCAATTTGTATTTGTTTGTAGATGTTTTTAAAAACTGATTTTGAGAGATTTTATTGATATACTTCTCAATTTATGTCAAAGCACTAGAGGTCACCCAATGAAATTAACAGGCAGTGCGTTTAAAACGAACATAAGAAATTATTTCTTCATACAACTCACACTCAACCTCTAAAATTCATTGCCAGGGGAATGTTGTGAAGGCAAAAAATATAATTAGGTTAAAAAAAGAATTAGATAAGCTCATGGAGGATAAATCCATCAGTGGCTATTAGCCAAGATGGCCAGGGATGCAACCACATGCTCCAAGTGTCCCTAAAACCTTCAACTTCTAGAAACAGAGACAGGACAATAGGGGATGGATCAAATCACCCCATTGTGTTCATTCCCTCTGAAGCATCTGGCACTGGCATTGTCGGAAGACAGGATATTGGGCTAGATGGACCATTGGCCTGACCTGCGATGGCTGCTCTTATGTTCTAAAGAATATGGCAGGATTAATAGAAGAGATAGAAATGAATAATAAGAATACCACAGTTACATAAGTAATGATGATTATTATTTAATATGTATATTGTAGTAGCAGGATAAAAATATTAGAGATTAATTCTCATGCTTCAAGGCATAAGACAATCATCATATGCCTGAAGTTAGGAAGAGACTGCCCTCACATGCATAATATTGGGTAATTATCTAATATGGAAGGGTTAGCCCCTTCTCTCATGCTTCTGGAACTGGCCACCACAAATAGGCTACTTGAAAGCTGTTCAGGGCGGACACAATCTCTACCTGTACTCCATAATGGGGTCCTGAACTAGAGCAAGGCCTCTGGACACCACCGTAAAATAAGTGACATCAAATAAATAAATATTCAAATAGTAACCAATGGTTTGGTCTAATCTGGGGAAAATACAATCCATTTGTTCCTATGGGTAGACACATTCTTGTAAATCTAAATAAAGTAAGGAGACTGTAAAAATAACAAATGAAAATGTACTTGCTTAATCCTTTAAAACCATATTTAAAAAATATATCCTAGGTACAGTACTTAGCTGCTGGTGAAGCTGGTAAAATATATGGTATACCCAAGTTTGAGCATGATCTTGAAGCCATACCTATCTCCTCTATATTAAGGGTCAAATTTTGGCACAGAGTGCATGGCCATGCAGGGGAGTAAGTGGGTCTAAGGCAGCCACATGTGCCTCTGTGCAGGCCACACATACTGTGAATAGAAGCACAGGGAGAAATGTAGCCTCTGAAGTACTCGTAAATTCTCCCTGCACATATTGGTACAAATGGATGGGGAAAGGGCAGCACAAAGGCACTGGTTAGCAGAGCTATGCTGGTGCTCAGGGGATATGTATGCTATGCTGGGCGCAGATTCGGCACATCATTCTTCCCCCTTGGAGCAAGATAGAACCCAGAAGGCAGATTGTCACTCTCAGAAGCACAGCCAGCCTTCTGGTCTGGCTCCATGGGCAGTGCAACAATGTTCTGCCCCCTTGCTCATGGCAAAGCCACGAATTAACACTTAATTTTTAGATAAGCCTCTCATTATGTTGTTCCTCGGCCCCTGCAGACTTGTTTTATCTGACTGTTCATGTGTGACTATTCCCTTCATTTATGTATCATTTACAGGAAAACTTCCTTGGTACAATGAAACCGAAGTTACACAAAGTATTGTAATCCATTGCCTTGTTTCCCTATTGCAGGATTCTTACATCTACCTCTGAACCACCTGGTACTGGCCACTGTCAGACACAAGATGCTGGATCTCATTCTGATCCTGTATGACAATGCCTATGTTGCTATGTTCACCACCAAAATCCAACTGTGTTCCTAGAAACAGGTAGATACCCTTCATTTTGGAAAAGTGTTTTAGAAGTAGTAACCACACATTCAGGATCCCTGTAACCTCATGTTACATTTGAGTTTCACTTTGAGGAGGAGGAAAAAATTAAGTCTATTTCTGTAAGGCGACGCTGGAGATCGGAGCAGGAGGGAGCAGACATTCCACAAAAATACATGCTCTCTGCTGGATACCTCTTGATGATTTATTGCCCATAACAGAACTACAGAGAGTTGGGGGGAACCGAGTCTCCCCTTCATCAGCAAATGTTACTCCAATCTTGGGACCATTAACGGAAGCTACACATGCCTGAGCAGAGACTAGCTCCCTCAGATCTGTCATAGAAATGAAATTTTGAAAAATGAGAAAGAAATGGTAGAAATGAGCGAAGCAGGGATTAAGGCTTTGGTCCTATACTGTGATCCATGCAGGCAAACGGCTGTGTTCATGCAGACCCTCAATGACTGTAACAGGTCTCCAAGCAAGTGCAGCAGTTCATCTACGCACTAGCAAATATAGGATCAGGGCCTAATTTAGTGTTCATATCCACATCCCTGTAATGCTGGCAGTGATCTGAACTTGGAAGGAGAAGGAAATGTGCTAAGGGAAAAAAATGTATAGTGTTTTAAATCCCTATAATTTAAAACTTAGCTTTTCATGTGCCTGACATCAAAGCATTTTTTCACTTCTATTTAATCAAAACTGATCACTAAGATTACTACAGTAATTTATGTTGGAGATTATTGAAATTAGTATTTGATTAAAACCTGGTTTTATTAATAAGACATATTCCAGCTATGGCATCATACCAGAGTGTCATTAGAGACTATTGACTACAGACTAGAAGTTAATCATAACAGTAATTCTGCAGACCCTTTGATAGCAAATCATACCAGGCCTGATTCTGCTTCCATTTTCACTGATGTAATCAGGAACAACTTCACTGAAGTCAACAGTTACTCTAGTGTGTCAACATTCATAGTATATGTGAAACAGAAAGGATGATGGGACTACCCAGTCCTTGATATTTTAAATAATAGAGAGGGGGACCGATAAAAATCACACTCACCAGCCTGATTAGTTGTGATGCTGACTGCGGCAAATTGCCTTGAGAACTTACTCAAGTCGGACACCCCATTGACTGCATCAATCTCAAATGTGTAGTTGGTGTGTGCTAGAAGGTCTACTACGGTCACACTGGTGTTGGTGAGTGCAATCTGACGGGGTAAGAAGCGCACATTGGTGCTACAAGGCTCACACAGCTTGCTGTTCCCTCCACATTTTTTGCAAATGATGTTGAAGGTGACATCTTTCCGGCCTCCTGTGTCAAGGGGCCAGCTCCAGTCTAGGATAACCGATGTTTCATTGATATTAGAGATAACGTTTCTTGGTGCAGATGGAGGTCCTACAAAGGTAAACCAAAAGGGAGATTAATGGAATATTTTATCTGGTGCTTTTCCACAAGGATCACAGAACACACAAATATGAAACTGACCACAGTAAATAACCATATTGTCTTTATTATCCACCACATGGTACACCTAAGATGTTCTATTAGATTATAGACACACAAAATTGAGACACATGCCCTCCCAGAGATGGTTAACTATCTTCAAGACATGACTCAAGATGGAAGATGCTTTTGCAGAAACATACAGAACAATTTACTGCTAACCAATACCCACGTGAAATCCTATTCCAAAAACACTGGTGGTATTAGTATTAGAAATCTCAGTCCCTTTTCCCTATTAAATCTGACAGTTAACAGCAGAGTGGAATTGAAAACAGCTATATATAAATCCATTCCTATAAGCTCCGATAGCCTGTCAAATATAAAAGCAGGACCTGAAACAAGAGATGAGGAGGTTTTGTTTGGAAATTGAATTTATTCCGTATGTGAGAAATAAGGTGCTGAGAGAGATCTGGAGAAGCTTTGCACACAGCTAAAGAACATAAATGGGGCAGAGGACAAAAGACAATCACAGCCCAAGCCATAATGATATACTCACTGGTGCAAGCCATGGATGGAGGGTCTCTCTCAGATCGAAAGTAATTCTTCTCACACCTGCAGTTCACAGAACCATCTTCATAGGTAGAGCTGTGAGGGGGGCATTTGGCACACTTCACATTACCAGCAAAAGCCTTGTAGAACCCAGGTCGGCACACTGCAAAACAACAACAACAGGTTTTAAATCCCATGGGTGGCTGGCTCATCGTAAATTCTGCCTTTGTCATCATCCATTCACATACACATCACCTTTTTGCATGTGTTTATCATCTATAAAATAGGCCCTTTCTTAAAACGAGGGAGCTGACGACAATAGCCCGCTTGCCGCAAAGGAGTTCTTTATGCAAAAACTTTGTTTTATGTCTCATTTTGTGTGTATCACCTAACACTGTACTCCTCAACAGGAGGAAGCAGTTTTAACTTTTCTTGATAACTTTCATTATCAAAGCTTTACTCTTCTTCTCCCTCCCCGAACCCTGGTTAAATTTATAAAACACTGGCCCTGTCATGAAAAGAGGCTAACCTTCTACTCTCTTACCAAAGTTTGCTTATGGAAGCAGCACAACTCTAACCTATGTTTGTTCCGTTGCACATGACTAAGCAGGCCAAAACTAGAAAATATCCTGCACAGCTGACAGAACTCAGGTATCGAGTGAATATCAGGAACTCTCAATAAGTGTACTACAAGGATGACTTTTGCATTAAACGTAGTCCTCTGGGGATGGTGCCCGAGCCCATATGAGCGGCATTTGACAAATTCCAGGTGGTGTTGTTAACATTAACATTCACACACTTCCCCTATTTCCCTCTCATTGCATTTGAAATTGATTCTGTGCCATACTCACCTCAAAGCAAAAGGCCTTTAAAAAAAAAAGTCACAAAGTCACAAAAATGTGAACAATTAAGTAAATAAGAACATTTCACAAAATCCCCAGCCAGCAAAATGATACTGTTGATTTCTCTCTGGTAAAGGGACCTGGTTTATCAAATACTATTGTCCTGCTGAAACTCTGCCATTCTAGAGACATACATCCATTAAACAGTGGTATGCAAGAATAGCAGCAATAATAGATAACACAGCAAAGTTAATGTCCTAGAACATGTTAGCTTTGCCATTTGTTTTTTCCTATAATGGTCTGCATTAATACTGTCCAATGCACAGACTTTATAAGAAACTCCCCAGGATCTTCTAAATGGCATACGTGGTTAAAAGGAAATATTCAAAAGCATTCTTTTGGTCACAAAGGACACTTGTCCTAATTTCTGGGGGCCAGAGCCTCTAAAAGTGTGTCTCGGAGGTGTGTCCATGGTTGGGTTGGGGCCCCCTTGCCATGCCCAGTTTCCACCACAGGGTCAGTCCAGTTCAAGGCCCAGTCCCTTGTCCTTGCAGGCCTGCTTACATTGTTATGGGTGGGGAAAAGCAAAAGTTCAGACTCAACAGAGAACAAGCCCATTCTGGGTGAACAAAAACAAACGTATCAGTGGCACCGGGATGCCTGGGTAGCAGGTTAACTGGAGTCCTTATGGCCAGGTAGCTGTGTCAGTCTCTCCCTACCGAGATTGCGCCTGGGGTTTGCTGGGCTTCTTGCAGATCTGGGGCATCTCTGGCATGGGGATTCCTCCTATTGCTTCTGAACCCACTCCAACAGCTCTCATCTCAGGGCTTTCTCTTTGCTGACTGCAGCTTCCTCCTTCTAAAGCCCTCCTCTCTACCATGCATGATTGGCAGGGCTGGAGTCACCTTAGCACACAGAGCCTCCCTAATTCTTTCTCTGTCAGTGCAGGGTTTATACACCCTGTCACACACACACACACTCCAGGTTGGCTTGCGGCGATCGAGAATCCATCCCTGATTTATAATATTATCTGAAGCCTGATTATGAGTTCATCAGCTCTAGTATCCTGCTAAAGACAGTGTTGTCCCCCATACACTGTACTGTGTGATCTTTTGGGCTAAGCTGCATGCTACCTACATGCACACAAAAGAAAATGCACACCAAGGAAAATATGGTGGAAAAAGACTGAAAAAGCCGAACACTTTTTTTTTGAGGGGAATGGGGGTGAGAAACTGATGTTTAATGCCATGGCCACTTTCTGTAGCTTAATGTCAAGATAGTTTTTGGATCGGACAAATTTGCTCGTCAGCTTCAGGACATGAACAAGACAACTGAAAATAAGAAAGAAAAAAATAAATCCAGGCACTTGTCCAGTTCTGAAGCATGTTAATCAGGAAAACACCAGACAACACTGAACACAGTTTGAGAAATATGAAACGTTTCCACAGGAAGTCCTTTCCATCTCAGCCACCCTTTAGCTCTCCATGAACCTTACAAATAAAGCCTGACTGGGTACAGCTGCCGCATCTTAGCTATGCCATTTACATGTCCCAGAAAGTTCTTTCCTGCTAGCCTTATGAAATGTCCGTGTGTTTAATCTATGATGTGGAGGCCACCATGTAGTTAATGAAAACAAGCCTGGCAAGAATGACCTTGCAGGCAAAATTCATATGGCCTAGTACAAATGACTGCATCTGCATAAACCTACATGGCTTCCTCCCTGGGGCATGGCTTCTTGTGCCTCCATCTGCTTAAGATTTTGGAGGTATGTGAGGTTTGGGGGAGGGGGTTATGTTTCATTTTGCTTTAAAATAAGAGTCAAACTTCAGTCCCCGCCCAATAAGGCTGAATGGACAAAAAATATCAGAGCCACAGTGAATCGCTGTATTTTAACTCCTGTCACCAGAAGAACACCAAGTTATCCTGATAGCCCCAAATTATCCTACTGTTTCTTGGCATAGAGAGGCATCAGCTGGGCCCTAAGAAGAAATTTAAAGTCAATGAAGAACTGATATCAATACAGACATCGTAAGTGCTAGTTAGCCTAAATACTTCAAACTATGAACATGACACCACATTTGTCATGCATGTATGTACAGTGCATGCCAAACAAAAACTCCTTCAAACTTAACTCCAGTTATCTAGTTCACATGGTTTCACACAAAAACATTTATTTGGCTTGGACAGACATATGTAAATTAAGTTAGATATTCTCTTAAAATATCAAGTTGCACAGTCTTCCCTTGCAGTTACACAAAAGCTAATAACCTAAAACAGAAGTCCATATCATGATGTCAGCCTTCCCATAAGACATAACAACTGCTTTTTAAAATTATTTTATTTACAATAATATGTTAACAAGCAACTGCTGGACTAGAAGTTACAATACGTGAATTTTTATTACAGGCATTTCCAAAGCACCTACCACCATAGTATCTACACTAGCAGGTCCCAAACTCTATCATGTTGCATACCACCAACATAAAAAGCCACCATTTGTAGTATCACCGCCCATAGGAATGGGGGGAGGGGGAGGGGCAAGGAGGGGGAGTGGCCATTGGGTTGCTTGTGGGCAGGACCAGTGCTAGAGCAGCTCCCTAGCCAGCCGCTTTGTGTCCAAGAGGGAGGTGGGCAGAATGGCCTGGCCATCACACTGCTTGGGGGCACGGCCAGCACTGGAGCGGCTTCTGGCTAGCCCCCCAGCAGCAGGTGGATGCATACCATTGGGAGGTGGCCTGTGTACCACAGTTTGGGAACTACTGATCTACACCACTGTTCTTTTGACATTGGTACATAAACTTGTGGGAGATATAAGTATATTTTTTCACTTGGTACAGAGAGGGATGGAGGGAAATGAGGAGTAGAGCTGCTTTGTCAAGATGCTTCTCCCTTTTGACCCCTCAGGGGAAGGCCCATAGACCTCATTTAAGAAAGGAAGAGAAAAAAAGAAGCAGGATAATGCAGGAAGCATCTTAATAAGCCTAGATTAGGCTTTTTTCTTTTCTCCAGGGGAAGGAACTTCATTGTCTTCGTGCTTTCCGCAGTGATCAGCTATCATACAATGAAGTCAGCAGTCAGAGGGGAAATGAGCTGGTTAGAACCCTGCTGTCCCAGAATGCCCTAGTGGGAGGATTCCGATTTGTAGCTTTCCCTCAGGCTGTCTTGCACTATCTTGTCTGTCAGACCAATTTATGATAATTCAGTGCCACAACCCGAAGGAGAAGAAATGCAATTATACTAAAAATTAAAACCTGAAAAGAGGGTGGGACTAAGAGGAGACCACACCATTTTTGTAGGTTTTTTTTTTTTTTTCCAATATTTGGTTAGTTGTTTTTGACACACAAGACAGAAAGTGAAATTCTTCATTTCAAGAGATTCATTTTCTGAGTTAAGTAGGATTGGATTTCTTTAGTTGAGGGAGCAGAGTTGGGCTCTTCGGATTAATAACACTATGCTGGTTTCAGACAGGTAGAAAATAAATGCACTGGCACATTCATCCTCACAATATTTTTTTAGTTTGAACAGGGGAACCAGCTGTAAGTAGCATTTGCATTTATTTAAAATATCCTTCTACCACTAATGTTTACTCCTCATTGCCTCTCTCTCCACCTCCACATGCACTTTAAATTAGAGGAAAGCCAGACTCCTCCTTAGTTGCTTAAACATGTTTAACTAAAAGTTTTCTGAAAAAAAATTGGATACTAGACAACCCTGAAGGGTTTTGAAAACTTTCAAGACTGACCAGGGCCCTTAGTTAAATGGTAGCTGTACCTGAAAAATGGAATGTCTCTAACCGTTGGAGAAAGGGTCTGGGGTCAGATCTTAGATGCAGCCAGTCCCTGGGTTTCCTGCACTTTCATCCACACTTCCATCTATGGTCTATGCTGGCTCTCCTTTCTTTCCTGCCACATCCTGCCTCCTTGCTTTCAAAGGGACATAGCAGTAGGCACAGAATTTACAGCAGCAGCCGCTGGCGTGAGTCTCCCTTGTATGGATCCCACAAGGACTCCATCACCACTAGCCCATGATGGAACACTCCTCTTAAGCTTATGGAAACTCTATACCAGCAGCTGACCCCAATGCAGAACTGTAACAGTGAAGAAGGAAATGTGCCATCCCTCCACATTAATGTAAATTTTTCCCTCCCTTGACAGGTACTAACAACTATACTGTATCAATTTTGCAGCTCTGAAGCAGAAACAAATGCAAGAGGAAATAAATGCATTGGGTTAGGGAGAAAAAGGTCTGAACACATTGTAACTGAGTAAATGAAGGTTTGTAAATGATTCAGTATGTGATATCCATATGCTGAGGCTGAGATTATCAGAAGGAACCCAGAGAATGAGGTGGCCAACACCCACTGATGTACAATGGTAGTTGAGCATCTAGCTCCCGTAGGCCCCTTTGACAGTACACTAAAACATTATTAAAAAATCCTCAAACTATATTCTGAATATTAAAAAAATCCTCAGAAGAGATTCTGATCTCTTTTATCTCATTGTAAAACTACTGACTTTACTGAAGTTACTCCTCAGGTATTCCCATCTAAACAAGAGTATTTTCAGGACTAAAGTCCTGTCATATTACATAGCAATTTAGTTCCTTAAGCCATAATTGTTGGGTCTGAGAGAGAATGGGAAAAGTTAACTTAGTGAAAGTAAAGCAAATATATTTAGCAATCCTGATAGTTATTGCTAAAAAAAATGAGACAGTTTTCACCTGCAAAATGAATTTTGCTTCAGTTTGACAAATGTGTTTGACTTTGAGAGGAAAATAGGGTCCTAATTAAGGGTTAAATGGTTCATTTCAATCTGAATTAATTTTAAATTAAAAAATAAAGCAGTTGATAAATAAGGGCCTTTTAGTATTCAGACCTTCAGCCCCTTATACACAGAGCAATATCACCAATTCCCAGCCATAAACACAAACTAATGATCTGAACCAGCACTGACTAAACAGATGATTTCCAGGCCCTGTTATTCCAGTCCTGACAGGGCCCATTTGCTTGTACAAGGTCAGTGCAACTGTTTATACGCAAAATGAGCTACACTACACTATCTTATATGAACTCCATTCTTTGCACTCTGAATAGGGGTACAATGCACTGGAAGTGGATGTATGCAGTCATTAAACACCATGTGCAATGGGCAGCATTTACAAAGTGATCAAGTGTTTCCTTCCTTTGTTCCTCTACAGCTCAATAAAAAAGCCTGAGGGCAAAATGCCACTGTGACATTAAAACTCCATGTTTAGAAAATAAGGGGATTCAATCATAAACCAGCACAGCTCACCGATACCTTAACAACACTGCCCCTCTCTCCCCTGCATGCTTTAACAAGATAGGTGTCAGTAGCCCTGGAATACATTTCAGTCTCTTTCCTCTACGAAGAGAATGCTAACGCACCCTCCTGAGCAGATTGTGTTATGGCAGCCTTTCAAACCACTCCAGCTTTCATCTGCAGAAACTAGCAGCCACGGAGGTTCTTACACCAGATCAGCAGCCAAAATATTTGCTTTGAGAGTATACACTTGCTGTGGAGCGAATGCTACAGAACATTTCACCTCGACTCAGAGGTAAAGTTTAAACCTTTGGAATGTTCTTATCACCCTTCTAAATTAATCTGTGCAGCTCTCTTTCACAATATGTATATTAATCTCACACTCCTCAGATGACAAAATGCTGGCTAGGGCACCATGTTTGCCATCAGTAAGGAAATCACACAAAAATGAGATGCTACACAGTTCTCAATGTGTGATAATGAATGGCACAACACACCAAGACATGATTAATCTCATAACATACCCATGTATATTTTATTTTAATTACGTCGGGCAGTTCCTCCTCCTCTATTTATTCTGTCTTTGATAAAGAAGAGATTAAATCAGTGATCAAATATAAATGAAGATGATCTCAGCATGATGCATTTCACACTGGTGATGTCACGCAAATACATTTACACTTGGAAAATACAGATGCAAAATATTAAAACAATGCAAAGGTTCTGGCTCGAATAACAAAGAGCAGGACATTCAAAGTGAAGGTACAAATCCTGGCCTTAGTTATCCTACTATGTGTTCCTGTTGCGGATTATACGCTACATGGACTGAACAGTGAAAATGGCTGGGTTTTTCTTCCATTCTACTGTGGCATCCGTCACAGCAGAAAACAATGCATTATAATATAGATTTCCTGGAAACTCCCTCAGTTCTGGGAAACACTATTCAACATCTCCTCTTGTACAGAACTACATGAAAAGTCATACAATATACAAATCAACGTGTGTGGGCACTCTCTCTCTCACACACACTCTGAGTCCTGCAGTAATGTCTTCATTACCTAGGCATAAACAAACACTGTGATTATATAATTATCCTGAAACTTAGTTTTTATTCTAGCCTTACTCCTATTTAACTCAATGGGAGTTTTCTGGACTAAGGATTTAGTAAGGGAGCAAGATCCCAAGTCAAGAGCCCTTCATAGATGCATGGTGATGAAGACATAGAACTACTGAATACATCCCAGCCCATATCTTCTTGGTAAACTTATATATACATTGAGCAGGAAAGGACACCAATATATACTTCAGTGGTAGCTCATGGTAGAGAACTCTCAGGGAAGGGGACAACTGGCCTATAACTACACTTCACAGAGAGTTAAGAACAGAGCCTCACAGAGCAACTCCAGCCTCTTGTTCTCCATTCTATCAACAAGTCATTAAACCTCACAATGTGTCAAAAAAGCTGTTGACAGATCTAAAAGAATAACTGCAGGTATTTATGTTTGTCCATTGCTAAGAGGAAATAATCAACTAATGCAACCCATGCAATTACTGTCTCTTCCCAGACCTCTAACCTTATTGACCAGGGTCAGGAAACCCAAGGACACAGGAAATTATCAGAGTTACCATGCTAACAACCTTCTCCAAAAATGGGAAACTGGCTACTAGCAGCTAGTCTACACTTAAAACTTACAGTGGCATAGCTGTAAAAAGCACTAGTGTAGCCATGCTATGTCAATGGGAGAGAGCTCTCCTGCTGACATAATAAAATCACCTACACGAACGGCGGTAGCTATGTCAGCAGGAGAGTGTCTCCTGCCGACATAGCACTGTCTTCACAAGCATTTTTGCTGGCAAAACTTACATTGCTCAAGGAGGTGTTTTTTCACACCTCTGAGCGACAAAAGTTTTGCTAGCATAAGTACTAATGTAGACAAGGCCATAACTTCAGTGGGAGACACAGAAACTCAAGCAGACATTGTTCTGTTTCCACAGCATTAGATGGTTCAATCTGAATCCAATCAATTTTGCCTTTAAAGCAAAAAGAAAATTCTCCATAGAGAGAAAATCTCAAATCTGTAACCTAGCAGAGGCAGCGACATATTCAACCTCAAAAAAAATCAGTATGTTGCAATGACTAACACCAGATCTAGAGTGTGACTAACCTTATGTGTGGAGGCAAAGAGAATATTCCATTGGCTGTAGTGGCAGCTAGGGAACTCAAAGGTCTGGAAAAATCATCAGCTGCTGTACTGGACAGCGAAGCCACAAAACGCTTTTTGCCTAGGTGACTCCAATTCCACCGTAGTGGCGAATCTGATCAGCTCAAAGAGTATCTTTGCAACGAAGCTATGACCTATGCACCAATATTAACCCTATTCTCTCTCCTTGAACACCCTAGCCTGAAAACCATACTATGTCTGACTGAATTGCAATTGAGAGACAAAGTTTCCTGATTTCACTTCCCCATCCATGCAAAGAGAGGTATAGTGTAAATACACATTTTGGAACCTTTCAAAATATTAGATCCAATTTCCTAATTATTTCCCTCTTTTATTTACTTTCAAATTTTATACTGCATTTCTTTTTCCAACATACAGTGCAAATAGCTTATGGACAAATCAAGCTGGTCCTAGTGATCTATGGACTTTCTATAGATCCATCGTTTTAGTATCTCCTTTTTCAGGAAATACAAATCTGAAGATGAGGATACTTTTTGGGGAAGAGAGAGAGGAGGAGGTTGAAGACAGGCCTGATCCTACATTCCTTGTGTATTCAAACCCCCTATTGATTTACACCCTGTCTACACTATGGGTGCTACAGTGACATAGCTATGGTACTGTACCTGAGCTACCTATACAACCTACAGCAACGGAAGGGGTTTTTCTGTCACTATAGAAGCTTCACTTCCCCAAGTGATGATAGCTACACAGATGGAAACAGTCTTCCATCAGCCTAGGCACATATATATACCAGGGGTTAGATCAGCTCACACCTGGGCACAATAGCATAGAATTCTAGTTCCAGAAGGGTGAACTTCATCACTATCTATTGCGCAAGGATTCAGTGCAGTGTGACATTGCAAAGCCTCTAGAAAAATAATCTTTAGAATGAGCAATTTTTATATTTCACATTTGAAAGCCGCTGTTAGAGCAGAAAACATATTCCATAGCATTTAATCTTACCCATGAGTAAACTTCTGCTATTTATTTCCCACTTCATATTTTACAGTGATCTGTGACCTTAACATATTTTAATCAGATGCCTTTTAAATTGGCTTTACTCCCAGGTCAAGTTATTCAACAGAAACAATCCCTGCCCTTTGTATAATAACTGTTACTGGCAGACATATTAATTATATGTACATAAGAGATAGCTTTATCCTGAGGGAATAACACTGTACTTTTCAACTGTAGTCTGTAATAGCTTCACATTATCCTTTGCAAGCTTCTGTATCTTGTTTTATGAAGTACATTATAGCAATGATTGTGAGTAGCAATGTAGTTAAAAAGCACACTGTCAAAGATGGTAGGTTTAAAACTTAGTCCGACCGGAAAATGTGATTTTGTTTGCGGGTAAACATACAAATGCCTTAAATTGTAAGGTCAATTACATTTCAACCCACTTACAGCCACTGTTTTCAAAAATATATAAACATTTCAGGAGGAGGACGACAATTACAAACTACAAACTTGATTCAGAAAAACATTTAGGCATGTGCTTAATTCCATTCTATTGAAGAACACACACAAGCACACATTTAGAAGTCACTGACTTCAATGGAAGTTACTTGCTTCAAACACTCTTCCTGAATAGGGATGCTTTCCTGAATCAGGGCCTGTGTAGTATACAGTAGGGCAAATTGTGAGCTTGTCAACCTTAGAATCTCTCACTCTCGGTTTCTTCAAACTGGTTTATCTTACTCTGCAACTGCAACACAACTTCCCATTCCAAGCGACACTGAAAGTAATCACTATGGACTTTAATAGGCAAAAGCAATCTCTCTCTCTCACTCGCGCGCACACACAAATTTGGGTGTTTTAGATGCTTTTCTGGCAATCAAAGCCAAGAGTTTCATTTAAAAAAAAAAAGTACATTATAGGGTGCATCTACACTAGGAGGTAGGGGTGTGATAACCAAGCTCTCATACACATCCTTGTGCTAGCTTTCATTGAGTTAATGTGCTAACAATAGTAGTGTAGCTATGGCAGCAAGCAGCAGCATCATGGGCTAGCCCCACCAGGTACTCATCTGCCTGAACCCCATGGGTATGTACGTAAGTAGCCCAGCTAGCCTCTGCTCTGCTCACACCCTATAATTCCTGAAAGGCAAACTAATTATGGGATCTTAACAGCTTCACAAACTATGTGTTTTAAAAAACTTTTAAATAAGTGAGTGGAAAATATATGCACAGTAAGGACTCCAAATGGGTGCTCTGACAAGGTGTTGCTGTAAATCAACCTTTCTGCAGCCTCCCATTTGTATGGCAGAGCTTTTTGTCTTGCAGATGAGTCACTACGAATCTCGTTAGTGTGAGGAGACCCTCCACTGAACGTGAGAACACAGGAAAATTTTGCTTAAGCTCCATGGAATATGTTGGCTGTTCATGAAAACATTCCCTCAACTATTTTCTCTCTCTGAGAAGATGAGTCAAAATATCGTCTGCCAATCCTCCTGGGATAGATTTAGCTCGCCAATGAAAAACAAATTTTATCATGTGACTAACGTGCTCAATCAAGAGCAGCTTAAAAGAATCATGCTAAACTTTGACACCAAACATTCAATAAAGCTTCCTGGCAAAAAACATTTACACAGTTTTTTATTAAAGAACACTGCATTTTTATAAAATAGGAGTGTTTCTACCAAAGTGAAAAACAAGGTGGGTGAGGTAATATCTTTTATTGGATTATCTTCTGTTGGTGGAAGAGACAAGCTTTTGATGAAGTTGTCCAATAAAATATTTTATCTGGCCCACCTTGTTTTGTAGTTTAACAGAAACAGGGCAATTTTATGAAATTTCACCGTCTCTCTCATACCCTGGGACCAAAACAATACTGCCAACTAAAAACAAACCACCCAGACATTTTGAAAGAATATTAATATTTCACCTAGCTCTTTTTGAGACCTTCTGCTAAGTGTAATGGTGATTGTCTAGTGGTCCCTAATGATTCTCTGTGACCAAAATTGGTGAATTTCGGATTTCTGATTTTTTTTAAAAAATGGCACACTGATTCCAGGGTCTTGATGGCTCAGGGAATTAAAGACAGTCTAAATTACCCATATTATCTAACTATGCAGATACAGGCCAAGTCAGTAGTGATTATTAACAACAATGTTGTACTTCTCATAGGAGCACAGAAATTGCCAGACTGGAGCAGACCTAAGGTCCATCCAGTTCAGTATGCTTTCTCTGACAATGGCCAGCACCAGAGGCTTCAGAGGAAGATGGAAAAATCACATAGCAGCAGATGTGGAATATTCTGCCCTCACATTAGATCTCATCCTTATCTCCAATAGTTAGAGATTGGCTTACACCTTGGAGTATATGATTTAATAGCTCTTTCAAAAATATCATCATTATAACAGCAGCTCTGGATATGCTTGTTATCTCTATACATGTTTCATTCTTTTTGGATCTTGCTAAGTTCTTGGGCCAAACGCCTCCCTGTGGCAATGAGCTCCACAGTTTAAATAATACACGTAGAGTGAAAAAGTATTTCCTTTCATCAGCTTAGACTTTTCCATCTTTTAATGTTATTCACTATTCCCTTTTTCTTGTTACAAGATGGGGAAATAGATGCTCCCAATCTACCTTCTCTAGACCATTTGTTATTTTATATATTTTTACCATGTCCTCTCTGACTGGTCTCTTTCCTAAGGGCAAACAGTCCCAAATTTTCACTCTCATTTCATATGAGAGTTTCTCCCTGCCCTTGATTAGTCTCATCACCCTTCTCTGAACCTTCTCTAATTTTGCAATAATGTTTTTGAGATGGGGCAATCAGTACTGCACACAGTATTCCAGGTGAGGCTGCACCACTGATTTACATACAGGCATAATATGTTCTGCATTATACTCCATCCCTTTCCTTATGTATGCTAATATCTTTTTTTGTATTTTGATCACAGCTGCACGCTAAGCAGATGTCTACAATGATGCCCATGTCCTTTTCCTGACCTGATACAGTTAAATTAGAACCTTCTAAGGTGTATGAGTAGTTTAAATTTCCCCTCATATATACATTACTTTGCATTTATTGACACTGTGCTGCATTCCAAAGCTTTCCAGATATATTAATTGGAGGTAGGTGACCATTACTGTCCCCACTTTAAAGATGGAGAAACTGAGACAGAATGGATAGGTGAGTTGCCCAAGGTAACACAGTGATAGGACCAGAAACCAAATCTTTTGAATCCCAGTCCTGCACTTTACCCAAAAGCTGCAGTTTGGTGAGTGGTGTGGAAATGAGGGGAGCTCAGTCTAGCTCCCAGCTGCCATGGGTCCACTACTGCAATTAGCATGAACTAGTACTTGTGTTTGTACCCTCAGCAGACCCCTCAAGTTAATTGGAAAGGAAATTTAACAAATGTCTTGCCCCTTAGAGATATTCTTTCAGATTAAGGTTGAGGCACATTGACTGAGCAGTGTTGCGTCTGCCCATGCTGAACCTGTTCTGTTCAAGAGGATTTCAATTTCTTGGGGCTCTTAATCTGGTATCTTTCACAGGCACTATATTCACATAAAAAAGAAGCCCCATTACATAAAATTGAGGATTGCTGTTTGCCAGAGGCTGGAAATGGCCAACAAATCACTTCATGATTATCTGTACTATTCATTCCTTCTGAAGCAGCTGGCATTGGCCACTTTTGGAAGACAGGATACTGGACTAGATGGACTATTGGTCCAACCCAGTATGGCCATTCTTGTGTTCTTAGGTACTCCAGCTTTTAGCCAAGAAATCAAGGTTTAATTGCATGGCCAACAGCTGTGTGGTTCCTTGGTTCTTTTCTTCAGTACTTCAAAGTTCTTTGATGGCTTGTATTTGGTTCTTCCAGTTTATCTCCAGGAGATAGTAAGGGTTTGGTTTCTCATTTTATTCTTTAATCCTCTGACATTCTATTGCTAAAATCAACCACTGGAAGCAACATACTGTACAAAGAAAGACTTGGAAGGATTACATTTTCATCACTAAATTTTGGAGATTTCTCCCTCCTTTCCTCCACCCAAAAATCATTTAAGACTTTTGTTTAAATACTAAAATGTACAGAAGGATGAAGGTTGAAATCATGAGATTTAGTGCATTTGCAGGCAACTAGTGCACTCTTTACTGTTAGTTCCACTGGTAATTAATCAACAGTAAATTGTTGCTTTGAACCACAGTGGCAGTGTTTTAAAAAAGAGAGTTTTTTTTTTTAAATAAACATGGTGCTGCAATGTTAGAACCTCTGCAAAGTTCAGCAGTATTATTAAAGTCTCGTGATTTGACTGGTGAATATTATTACCTTGCTGAGGTGCATTTCAGATGTAATTTGATTAATAAAAATAATTCCAATTTTTGCCAGTAAACTCAGAAATTGGCAATTCCTTGCTAGAATTCAAAATGACATTTTATACTGCTTTGCTGCTACTAAATGTTTACCTTTCATATCTCTCAAAACAATTGCCCACCTCGATTGCACAACACACAGTATCAGACTAAATGGATAATTTAGATTGAAACAAGGATTAAAAAGCCCTTGCCATTCTAACACATGGTGAAATAAAAAAAAGGTCTTTAAAAAAAAAACATACTTGCAAAAGTATATGTACAGATGTCATCTGTATTTTACTATGTCCCCAAGGACTTGAAGTGGGTACAAAGAGACGTTTCAGTGATTAGTTTTGAGAATAAGTTTCCTCTTAAGCAAAGATGTTGTCTTCACAGTTCACCTCTCTTCTCCCAAGTCTCTATTTAATTGGCTAAATTTTCATTCTCCTGCTGGAACTAAAGCTTGAAAATTAAACACCTACAGCCTCTAGGGACAGCTATAGGCTAACAGTCTTCAGACCACAACTGAAATGAAAAGCCCAAGGGCACTGAAAAGCTACAGTATTGCACAAGTGTAATACTCAAGCATTGTTGATTATGTTTTAGCCTTTATTTGGATTTCCCTGGCTTTTGTCATTTGATGCCAGAATCTTGTAATTGCTTAACATGGGTTTTTGGGTGTATGAACAATTCTCTAACACTCCATAGTAAGCAGTTTACAGTCATTTATGTTTATCTGGTGTAGCCCATAGAGATATCTTTAGCATTTATTTTATGTATCAGTATTGCAAGGAACCGTCTGGCCTGTATCCTGTAAGCCATTGGCTTCCACAGTTAACAAAAGGCTTGAGGTCTCTGAACTTTGGCACAGATAAATGGTCCAACATCATCCCTAAGTTTTGGAGAACTGGAAATAGAGTGATGCTGATGAGAAAGGCGAGGGTGATGAGGAAGAAAATGGCTAACATTTCAGGTTGTTCTGCAAGGGATGGTGAGAGTATATGGATGTTCAGATGTACTTTCTGTACTCTCTCTGTCTACCTTGCTGGGTTAGAGTGTTTATGACTTCGCTAAATGTATTAGTAAAACTATTACAAATGCAGAAGGGTTCCTAGAGTGTGAGTTGGGGTTCCCAACTGAACAGGAATTTTAATCATACTAGGCCTGACCCTGGGACAAGAACCTGTCAAACCTCAGAGTGATAACTGTGAACTCTTAAGTAATCAATAGGCTTAACACAATCCATATAATGGGCAACACTACTCGGCAAAAAATGGTAGAATAAGGTGGTAAAAAGCTGTTCAGCCTCTTCACTCACTAGTTTATGATTTTGTGGGTCCACATAAAGTAGAAAACCTCAGATTTTCATGTATAAAAGAGGAGGAGGAATCAGGTGGGATATATTTTATAATACACATCTAAAAGTCTTAAAACTTCCTCTCTCCTGCAGAAAAGGAGAATAAAAAAACAAAACAAACCCTGACAGGAACTCAATGCTCTTAAATAGCATTTATTATGCAGGTCAGGAAATCTCCAGCAGGAGAGAAGGAATTTTAAATTTTCAGGATTACATTCTGTATATTTTTAGTTAATTATTAAGACCCATTTTCTCTGCACATACTGGGCCAAAGTATCTCCAGATAGTAGTTTCTAATCTAAGTGGAGCTGAGCCAGTTTACATGAGCACAAACCATGTGGCATTTTCATATAAAGGAGAATAAATACATCTAATCGAAAGTAACGAAGTATGCGTGATTGGTTAAAGAATTGTCCTGGGAATTGTTCATATCTTTAAAAAATTCAAATTAAAATATTGCTCGACTTTCAATTCCGGACAGCTATGGTCTATTTTGTACGGTGAATAAGAAACTTCTCATGCTAGGGGACACTATGATAGTTCTCAAAATATTGGGCCAGGTTCACAAGTATTCTGGTTATTCTGAGCCACTGCTCGTGCCTGAACCAGGATTCTCATTGCTTTGCAGCACCAGAATACTACTCAGCAGAACAAACAGTCAATCTGGCTCACACCGTTTTGTATCTCACATAACAATCACAAAAAACTGAGTGGTTAGCACCAGTATTTCTTTTTCCAATAAGTTCCACAACGATCCCAAACTGTTTAAAACAAAAAATAAACAACAACAACAAGAAGAAATACCTAACCACATAGCGGTGAAGTGTTACTATGGGCTGTTCTCTTATATGACTTTAAAAAAATAAAAATCTGTGGTGGGAATCCAGCAACAATGACTAGTAGTGTCTGTTGCCTTCTATACTCTAGAAAATAATTGATTTGATTTCTGAATCTAGCCAGCCTCGCTATGTCCTGGCCTTGGAAATCTTTTTCTGCACTATGACTAATGCAGATCTAACGTTGCTATAAATACCACAACCATGTGAAACTCATCTACTTATTTTCACAAAACCTTTCTGGGACGGGCTAATTTCTAACTGAAAAATCAAAAAGTCAATTTCTTCTGAATCCAGACAGGCATTACTTTTTTTAAAAAATTGAGTTTTGTGATTTGGTTTTGGTTTTGTAAGAAAACTTGTGACAAGTGGTCACACATAGTAGGGTCTTCTGGATTGAAGGAAGACTCAAATCTTTTCACAATGCAGAGAATTTAATTAAACTAGTCCATTTTATTCTGAGATTCACTTTCACTGTTTTGGGGTAGAATGACCCTGAAACAAAGCAAACCTCAAAGGGCCTGAAACAAAGCAAACCTACACCAAATAAAACAAAAAGTCAAAAGCACTGAAGTGCATCCAGCAAGACTCTACTTCTGTGGTTACAGCATGAAATTGAACAGAGGTTTCGTAGTATTTTCATACCAATCTCTCAGCCTAGTAGAAATATCTCTACTCAAGCCAATGGGATTTCCAGGATTTATCTAAGACACCTATACTGCATAGTTTGAGACTAACCCAAGCAACTTTTCAATGTTACCTGGGGAAAAGGTGTGGTTGCTTAATATGCCTGGCAGCAAATATAAGGGATTTCATTGCTTTTTCTTCTTTGTGGAAATCATGACTTTCACTCATCAGAAGAATTGCATCTGAGAGATCTAGTCTGATAATTATGTTCTTTATGACCGGAACAGACCATAAAATCTGATGCTACAAAAATTTGATGATAAAGTTATTTATATGATAGGATATTGACCCCAAATTGAATGTGACTGGGTCAGGGCAGCCTGTTGATGTCTGGATTATAAATGAAATACTCTCATATTGATATGTGTCAAACATAGGAAATTGTCAAGAATTAATACATTACTATTTTAATTAACCCTATACAGAATATTGTATGCCTTCAAGAACAGAAACATTTTTATCTGGCCATAAAAGTAGCAGAAAGGACAATATATCAGCTTTTCATGTGGCTTTTTAAAATTTTTATTGTGTGTGTTAAAAAAGAAGTGGTTGTCATGGAAAGTGGAGAAAATCTCAAGTCACAGAAAAGTTTTCTCCTTTTTTTGTTAAGTCATCACATATTTCTATTTGTGCTATATTATTAAAAACAAAACAAAACATAAAAGGCAATAGCTGGCCAAGCTCTGAATAACACGTTAAAATATACAGTTATATACAGTTTCTTCCACTACACAATATTTTGCAACAGAATTTAAGTATATTTAAGCCCACTCACAGAGTCACCCTGCTGGCCGGGTCTTTATAATTCTCCTTCCTCTAAAAAAGCCAGGAAGGAAAGATGGGTCTTGTGGCTTGCAAAAAGCTTAGGATATTTCAGACAAAAAGGGAGAAAATTATTAAATTCCAAAGGTGAGGAAAGCACACTACCAGCAATCTCTTCTTTTTTATATCAAGGGGGCTTCACAAGTAGAGCTGGGCAACATTTTTCAGTTGAAAAAATTTTTTTTGGGGGGGAGGGAGCGTCGGAGGAGGAGAGATCAAAAATGCAGATTTGGCAATACCAAAATGCCTGGCAAATTCATATTGGTTTTGCTGAATTGTTCATTTAAAAAACCAACAAAATATCTGAAAAAGTCTAAATTTCATATCATCGTTTTCCAAATGAAATGTTTTGATTTTTCAGTTCAAAAGAATCTTTGTTTAGAAAGTTCCTTTTTCTTAAATTTAAAAAATGTTTAAAATGCTCAAACTCAAAATTTTTATGACTATTTTTTAATTCACTGAAAAAATCTGAATTTTTTTAATTTTGGTTTGACCCACACAGGTTTGGGGTTTTTTTCCCCCACAACTGCCAGTGATTTGCTCACCTTTAAGCACAAGTGCTCCCAGGGATCCCAACCATGCCAGTGTCTTGTTCATTTCAGTCAAAACTTTTGAGCTTTCAGATTGCAACAAGTATCCCCATTACAGCACATGCAGGCAGAGGAATTACACTGCTAAGGCACATTAATAGAAGGACAAAGGGAGTTAGTCTCCACATGGAAAACCCTAGTGCCCTGATGGACTGTTTTTATCTAAGATATGAAACACATATTGACATCTGTCTCATGAAATATGCTGCTAGAAATACAAAGGCCAGAACACTAGTAAGTTTCTCAGACTGAGATGCATGTCATGTAAGAATCCTCCACCAAGAAAAAAGGGATTGTTTATCAACATAATAGTCACCATTTAAAAGCAATGATATACCAAGAGCTACCACTATATGTATTTGGACAATTAGTCTCTACCACAAACATGCATTAACACTCTACTTTGAGCTTTTTATCAGCAGAACACTTTACAAACATTAACAAATTCAGCTGGGGTGGGATTTTAGAGAGCATGTAAAGGAATTAGGCACCCAACTCCCACTGACTTTAAACTGGATACCTAATTCCCTTAGGTGTTTTTGAAAAGCACTCTCTCAATCTTCACAATACCCTTCAGAGATGGATAAGGCCCAGGTAGTATTATGCCCCCTGTTTTACAGGTGCAGAAACTGAGGCATATGATTTTCATTAAGTGATTTGACCAAGGCCACAAAAGGTGTCAATGTGAGAGACAGGATGAGAAATCAGCACTTCCTGGCTCCCACATGAGGATGCCATCAGACTACTAACCCACATGCCTCTTCATACACTGGGTAAGAGCAGGAGAAACAAGAACAATCATTTCCTGATTAAGCAAGCACACAGGTAGCATATGTATATGATTAATCATTTGTACTTTTAACCAAAGACAGACTGAGGCAAAGGAAAAAACCAAAAGGTTAATTCCCAGTCAGAAGCAGTCTGTTTGTGTCTATTGTTTTTCTTCAAAACTAAAATTGAGGACTGTCATTCTGAGCTTTACAAGCTCCTCAGACTCAGAGCTAGATTTCTGTGGCTGTGCAAAGCTGGAGCCAACTTTACAGAGACTGATAAAAAAGGCTATTTAAAAGGAATTTTCTTTCTGTTAAAGCACCGCTCTGCTGAACACGAGGGAGCATTGCACCACCAGAATTGTAACACACACATATATATATATATATAAATAAAAATTCTATTGCAGTCTTTCTCCAGCATACATGCTCCTGTTTATCAACTTGATGAAAAATGTTCATTCAGTTCCTTCTTATACAAACATCATACCAACAAATGCAAAAACTAGAGATGCTCGGGAACAGAAATCAGAGACTATCAAAATAAAATGTTTCATCTTTTTCCTGTTGAAAGTGTTCATCTAAAATTACATGTTCTCCCAAAAGTTTCAATTTCCATGAAATTGCATTTTTCCATGGAAAAAGTGTTAGGTTGAAAATATTTCAACCAGCTCTAACAAAAACACCTATAAAAATATTCTAGATGAGAAGAATCTATATAAAATATGAAAACGTGATACTTTTTCTGTCATAGCACAGACAGTAGGGACTGGGGAAAGAATATGTCAGATTATCAGTACAGAACAAGCAATTACGGTATGCAAGTGCAAGCTGTGTAGTTTGTTAGACACTGTCACAATACATTAGTGAAATACCATATTAGATAACTAACGTGAAATGATGTTCGACTGATAGGGATGTCACTGATATTGTAGTCTGTTGTATTGACATCAAGCAGTAAGATCAAGGCAGCTATTCATAGTTATAAACCTGCCACTGTGCATCCAAAATAAAGCCAGAGAAGTTGATTAAGTGCCTGCATTCCCACCTGGTGCCAATAAAGTGGCATACAGCATTCTGGGTTTTGGCCGATTTTCATCCTGTAATTACTTGTGCATCAAATCTGCTTTGGACCGTTCCCTTGCTGACAAATACCATCTTCTCAATAATGATGGTCAGCAATGTATATGAGAGGAGGTAGGATGCTCTTATATTATGTTCTTCTCCCTTGCTTGATGCTACTTGTACATTACCAGGGTCACAGACATGCACTGAAAATGTACGGAATCTGTTTCAGGGGAGCATAAGAATACAGAATTTTTTTTTCTTTCTTGCAGAGGAAGAAAATTTTCTTTCTAGATCAAGAACACACTTCATTAAAGAATGTGGTTTTTTCCCTGCCTATCCTGATAAAAGATAAATCCTGGATTGAACTGGTGTACAGCAACAACTAGAAATCATTTGGCTGCGGTGTCCTACTTATTAATTTCAATGATTAATAGATGGTAAAAGCTGGGATACTTAGTGCTGATTCTAATAGCTGCCAACAGTCCCAGTTTAACAAACTGCTCCTAGGTTTGTAAACTCACCCTAAAAAATTGTAATTGCAGCCAGTGTCCTGGGACCATGGCAGCAGGTGGCAATTTTCTTTTTTTTGGTTACTGAGAGGCTCCTTTCTCTGCCCGTGTCCAATCTGTAGCAACAGCTCCCAGATCTTCTTCTGAAGCCGCCTCTCAGAGCTACGCTCAGAGGGAGACTGATACCACACTGATGAATGCAGTATAAGAACCTGAACAGATGAAATAGGGAGCAACAGCAGTGGAGGTCAAACTCAGGAGTGCAACGTGGGAAAGAGGATACAATATTTTTCCAGGAGATGATTTTTTTAAAAAATTGAGAACAAGCACCCTCAGGGGATTTCATGTGCAAAACCCTTAAAAAATAATTTAAAATGTACCAATATACATTCAACAGCTGGCTGGTGGCCTGGGGTTCCCACACCTTGGTTCATTCGAAGAATTGTACCTGGCAACATTTTTCCGCATAGTGGCAACTCTGGTTACGACTACAAATTTGTAGACACATTGCTTCTGACAGAATAGAAAATGCTGGCACCAACTCTTTTTCCTGTCTCATGAATATCAATGGAGAAGCTAACACCACAATATCAAAGAACCATACCTCACTGTGGTGGAAACAAAACATAACAAGTGTTCTCCAGATACTTCATAAGCTTACAAGTTCATTTTCTATCACATTCAGAGAGAATTGTCCCCTCTTCCTCCACCACAACTGCAAGGCAAGGTCAGGACTTTCACAGTACCTAGCTCCCAACCAGAAGAAAAAATATTCCATTAGACCTGTCTGGCTCCTTAAGCTCTTGGACTTCTTGTACGCTCACCTCACAAGGTTAGGAAGACACATCCGTCCTCCGAAATGGCACCTCAAGGATTCCAAAATTGCAGGAGAGAGAACATGAAATGTTCAAATATAAGGAATGTTCACCCTCATTAAAGTTTCATTATGTATGACGTCTCTTTATTTCCAACAAAAAAACTTGTGGCAGAAATTCTCCTGCAGGGTTGAGGATTTTTTTCCACCTTGTGTCTGAAATATTGGGGAAAGCATGATTTTTCCTCTTCCTCTCTTTTGGCTATTTTAAGATCTGATACAAAAACAGAGCTTTCTCAGGAAAAAAGAGAGTTTTTTTTTTTTTTTTTAAATATATTTTGCTCTGACTTTGATTAGTTAGCCCCAACTAATGAAGGCATTGCCTGTCCACATTAGATCTCAAGTAAAAAAGCCCCATTTTTTTGTTACCATACGAGACTATGGAATCTTTCCCTCACGGTATCACTGAGGTTGAAACCTTAGTAAGATTCAAAAAAGGACCAGACATTTAAATAGATAATGAGAGCATTCCAGAATTGCAATCACAAGAGTTGTTTAAAAAAAAAAAAAAAAGTCTACCTGTGGCCAGCTTATTCTTTAACTTCCTACTGAGGAGTTTCTTAGATTTTTTTAAAATTTTTTGAAACATCTGATACTGACCCACTGTCAGAGACAGGACATTAGATGAGATGGACCACTAACTGGGCTAGTCCACTTATTATGGCACACCTTGTGTTCTTAGATTTCAATTTAGCCAAACATGCTAATGCCCTGAGATCAATATTTTCCTTTTTTATTTTTATATTCTATATTGTTTGTGTTGGATACCAATATTTGCCTCACCTGCTTCTTCACACTGTTCCATATATAGCCATGACTCTATTTTCCAGCAAAAAATTAAGCCATTAATCCTTTATGGCAATTAAGGGATGTTTATAACTGACATAGGAAACCAGGTCTAACAACTTTTTAATCTATCTTTTAAAAATTTATCCTAAGAGTCTTATTCTTCTAAGCTTATGGTTTTTCTACATACAGCATTGTACTGGTTTAACTAAAGGAGCAATTTTAAACTGAGTTTGTTAAACCAGTGCAAAAGCCTGGTTGGACACTTATTGAGGTTTAAACCAGTCTTATTTCAGTTTAGTGTAAGTCGATTAGATCTTGTCTAAATGAGAAAGCTACACCGGTTTAACTAATGGTGTACTTTTAAAGCTATTCTAGTTAAGACTCTCTACACAAGTTTGCAATGTCTCATTTTGTTTTAAGAGTGACTTACTTTGGGTTTAGCTTACATAGGTTCCTAACCACTTAAGCTAAAATGAAATAAGCCTGATTTAAAACTAGTGTACACATGGGAGTTTGCACCAGGTTAATTAAATCAGTTTAAGATCATAACCTTACTTAAACCAATGCAACTTTCTCCTGGATAAAAGTCCTTTGGAAAAGATTTAAGCCAAAATAAGACACTCTTGAACTGAAGTCAGGGTATTCACATATATGTTTGCACAAGTTTATGTAAAATGGTTTCACTCATTTGGTGCAAACTTGTATGACACAATACCTTATAATTCTAAATCCTGCAGATGGAACAATAATCCCAATATTAATGGAAAATAGATCTCCAAAAAGTGTGTGTTTAAACACACACTCCCAAAGCGCCTTCTTTCAAATCTCTGAAGAGCCCGCCAAGCACTTAGAAAGAACGAATGGAGATATATTTTAAACTAGTGTAGTATTTGGTGGTTTATTAATTTAATCTCAAGCATTCTAGATGATGCGATTGTGTTTTCTAACCTCCCATGATTTAACACTTTTACATAGACTTTCTCTGTTTGTTGGTTACAAATAACTCTGCTGTTTTCCATTTCACATTTACAGAGCCATTACAGTTTTTGAAACATCTCATTTTGGGTCTCTCTCACACATTTAAACCCTGGTAGCTAGGCACATATACAAAGCACAAAAAAGAAAGTGTGCTGAGATAACACATCTCTCATTAAGATTGCATTCTTCTTTTATACTTGTAACTATAATATAAGCATTATGAATTTTGCGATTGCGATCTTCTAAATGTCCAGCTGAGCTCATCACCCCAGTTTTTTGAAGAACAATTTTTTTTAAAGCTGTTGTCATGTAGGATTTTCCATCTGCCTTATAACTGAGAACTGTATCTTCATGGTTACTTCTAATTTGCAAAGCCTGTTACCCATTCCAAGATTCTTGTCATAGTCATAAGACCACAGATCAATCAGCTGATAGACCAATAAGATAGCAAGTTATTATGGCACTAACACTATTCACAGTATGCTAGGGGTTCTCTTTTGATAACAAAGTTTTTTAGTCAAAGTCATATTTCCTGTTACTTGAAGTTGTCTGTTTGGTGTTTGGTAAATGGTGCAGCTGTGAGAAGATTTTTTTAAACTAGAAAACAGAGAACTTTGAGGGAGGAGTTAGATTTGATTACTCCCAATTCAGACCATGCTCAGTTACTGTGAGTTTGATCCATCATAATTCAAATTATTATGCAAGTGTCAGCTAATTAGAACAATCAAATAGTTATAAGATAAAGAGAAAACCATAAATGGAAGTTAGAATAAAATGCTATGTCAAAAGAAGGCAAATACTTCATGCATCATTTCTACCTTTTCAAATAATGCAGCATGTTTCTGGTTTTTTCTATTTTCACAAATAATGATGTAACATTGTTTTATTTCTGTTGTCTCCATCTTTTGCATATACATTGAGAAAATGATGGAATAGCTCTCTTCCTTTTCCCAAAATAGAATACTAGAAGCTTAACATTTAAAGAAATATGGTGCATTGCATTAGAGTTGAAAAGTTTTAGAGATGTGTTATTTTTACTGAAACTGAAACTTTGTAGTTATTTCAATTTTTGAGTTGCAAAGTATCCTGTTGTCATGAATTATAAAGGACAGTATATCATGCTGTACAGAAATTCAGTTTCTTACACCCAGAGATCTAGTTTCCATGGAAAACTACAAAATATACAGTTGTATCCAGATAGCCGTTTGTTATAGGTAAAAATTTTCACTGCACTTCCTTCAACAGAGAAACTGCTGTGGTGGAATATCAGTTGGTTTCTACTCATTAGAAATCTTCATGCTCTTAAGCTATTCCTCAAACTACAGGTAGCTATGTGTAACTCTGCAGGTGGCTATAAGCTATGCAAGATACTTTTGTTAGCACACTAACTTTTATTTCTGGAGACCAACATTAAAACTTTGTCTTAGGTGAAAGAAATGACCAGCATTTTGGTGATCTCATCTATTTCCCCTTCGTGTACATCATGAACTGGACAGGAAAACAAAGAGAGAGATGTTTAATTATAATTAAGTACATGCAATTTCTTTCAGGTAAAAATAATCTGATGCATATAAATAGTATAAAATAGGAGAATGCTGGTTATGAAACAGTACTACAGATATAGTTAAGTTACCGAAATCCAAGTGCAAGGTATTTCCTGAGATTCATGACTGGCAGAGAAGAGTTGCCAGTTCCAACATACGACCCAACTGATATGTAAATAAACACATGCACTTTCTGAAACACACCCAGTAATAATCAATTAAGTGCCTGATGTTTCCCAGAACCATTGGAAAATTCTAACCATACCAACCTCCATATTAAATGCCCTAGCCCAAGCTTCTTCTAGCTATTGCAAACGGTAAGTAACAAGAATAGGTACAGTATATGGATTTTCACTTTCAATTGGTACAGAACGTTTCAAGAGAATTAAAGCTTTACAGATGAGACAGCCAGATTGCCTGAATTGCATGTTAACTTTCTATTCAATTCATGTTAGACAATACATTCAACATCAGCATATCATAGGATGCTTCTTCAGAAAAGGCAAACTTCAGAATGCGATGAAGAGAAAAGAGGTATTACATGGAGAACTGAACTGGTAATCATTTAACTTCATATAAGAGCTTTAACAAATCAGCCTCTGGAGTGTTGCACACATTTATGAAAATATTGTTAAATTAGAGAGATGTCAGTGGAACCTTCCCGTGATGGTGGAAAGGGAGCTGTCCTCAGCGGAGTCCCTAAGGCATGTTCCATATTTCAGAACATCCAGCTAGCATGCTGGAAGAATTTGGCCTATCTCCTTGTAGTCTTATAGTGATGGAGTGTATGTTTTTATACTTTCACGAAGGCTAGTTTTCCCATTGCCTCTAGAAAGCAGGGAGGCAATCTACAGAGGAGGAAGTATATGTTTAGAAAACTTGATCTATGAAAACACGTTAAGACAGCTGATCAGAGAGAAAATATTACCAAGGAGCAATAAGTTCATGCTATGTAAGTGTTGTGAGGAATTAACAACAGGTAGGGGACAAAATGGAAGAAAAATTACGTAATCAACATCACAGCCAAAACTAATGGCTTAAAATAAAAAAAAAGAGGGGGAAAAGAACACCAGAAAGAGATTTATAATTGTGAGATCAAGTAATGCAATAACCTGGAAAAGGATGTTGTGAGATCACTATCGATGGAGATATTCAAGGTTGGCTTTAAGAAAGGACTAATGAAAAATTATGTAGAAATCCATTAGTACTATCCTTCAGTAATTCAGGAGGAAGGACAACACGACCCAGGAAGCCCTTTCCAATTCTAGTCTCTATGACAGTAGCTCTCAACCTTCACCATGCTGCAGTTCTGTTAGAAATACAATAAAGTTTCATGACCTCACGCCATTCAGCCATAAAGAAAGCAAAGGTGGTCACTACCTAGTGAAAACTGTTCATGGCCCCCCAGCTCAAGAACACATACTTGATGACTAAGAATACTCTGCTTACTAAAGCATAATTTTCCAAGGGTCTGCTGAAAAGAGGCCCACAAATTGAATAGCAGGACTGTTACCAGTTAAAACTCAAGTGTGTTGGCAGAGTTGTAGAGAGACATTTGCGCAGCACATTGCCTGCACTATTCCTGGCATGAGCTAGTGTTAGTAATCCCTTGCTTTCATAAGAACCAAATTCATTATTTTAAATAGGCACAGCAGATGCTGCTCTAATCACTAGTCTTGCATGTGAGTCTCAGAGCTTAAAGTCCCTCCTTTTGCCTGAGTGATGTAATTACACAGAAAGTTAATGTCCTTCAAGCATGGAAAGTTTAAGCCCAGTATTATTATAAATTAAGAACCCAGGTTTCTTATAGAATAAATATTAAAAATTTAAAAATGGAGTGACCAAAGATATAAGGAAAATGGCAAAAGGTATGTTCCAGTACAGGATTCAGTATAAGTGAGATGCTTCAGAATCACTATGCTACATGGCTAGATTAATGTTTTCAAAGAGAATATTCAAAGTAACAAATTCAAATACTGAAATCAGTTAAAAAAATTATAAACAAGATCATACAGCTTCTGTCCATACACCAATCACTAGTAAGAACCAAAAAAGTGTCAGTTTCCTGCTAGATTAGAGAAAGCTTGAAGAAATAATTTCTTTTTCAGTCAAGTACTGATGAAAGGCGTCAAATTAACGGTACTGTAAACTAAAGTCCACTATTTATCATCAGATCACAAAGCGGAGGTAACAGCAATGCTAACTTCTCATATTAAGCAACTTATGTGCCTTAGTTTTGTTCTGAAGAGACCATTCCCAATGGTCTCAGGGAAAATCCAGGACCTCTCTGTTGAGATCGTTAACAAGAGCGTCAATTCACATTGTAATTCCTTGTTATGTTGTCTCTCTCCATCAAGATGGAGACCACCAACTGATTTCAAACAGGCCATCTAACATCCTGAAAATGTTAATAACTTTCACTCACCACTGAACTGGGCTAGATTTGAATGAGTGATGTATAAAATAAATATACTACAGCCCTTTACAAACTGCCTAAGCAATCTAGTCACCTTCTGATAATGCATATTAGTTTGACCAGGAAGGCTGGATGCAATGCTGGCAACGAAAGCAGATGCAAAACAAGTCTGAAATATATTCATTACAAAAAAAGACAAGGAATCTGGATAGGAGGAGACTTCACTCATTGTCAGAAAGTGAAGCACCAGTAGCTAGATGGAGTAGAAATAATGTAAAATGAAAAGGAGAGAATGGCTATCTCCAGCAAAAATTGCCACTATGTAGCTGAACATTTGATTGCAATTTCCAAGTTGAGTCTTAAATAAATCCATTGTTCTCTGCTCCATGGCAAGTTTCCTGTGTTTTCAGAAATTATATATTAGCTGTTCCTTGCTACTGAAGAATGGTAAACCATCCAATAGATCTGTGAGGTGAATAAGCTGTAATATTGAAATCGTATCTCTCTTTAGAAGGGCGCACTGAAGGGGTGGCTATTATAGTGATATACTGTAATTATGTTGGGCTTTAAGGAACTTAGAACCAAATAAATATGTAAAGTCTGTAAGAAAAGACAAGAAAAGTAGGGCAGGCAGCCCTAGCATGAGGTGGCAAGGAGTTTTTGACATTTACTGAGTTATCTGGAAGTATAAGGTAATGGTTTGGAGACTGCATGCAATTCAGAAGATAAGCAGTTATTTTGACATTGCAGCACCAGTAAACTGATGTATTCCTTTAGTTGGCTGGCTTTCTTGTGCCAGCGGGTCGCACCCTTTTGAGTCACTTTCTGCATGTCCTTTGGACTGATGAAGCTAACACTTTTTGAATAACTGGACATAAAGACATAGGAAAAGGAGAAACAATGTTACCTTTCCAACACTTAACACACAGACACAGATCTTATTGACAAACACCAAGCAATACCTTAACCTACCAATTCAAAGGTTTCATAATTCAATCAATACTGTATGCCTAAACTTAACACATAAGCAACATTTCCATGGGATTGAGTCATTTACATCGGTTGAACTTGCTATTGTGACGTTTACGCTTTTACAAAAATGCTTAATAGATAGTTAACAAAACAAATGTGCAGTTGACCTATTTATGAATAATTAACCTGCATTGTATTTCAGAGATTTAACACATAAAAACTGTGTTGAAAACAACTGAAAACATCAAGGCACACAAACCACTTATAGTTTATTGAAAGTTAACAAGAGGAGCTTCTATTACTAGGTAAGCAGAAGCAGAATGTTTGTATATTTATAACAGGGCTAATATCTGCCATGCATTTTATGAGACAACACTTTTTTGGTAACCAATGTCCCATGAGTCAAACGATAAGGAGCTATCAAGAGGCATCTGATAGGATGCAAGTATGGGACTATTTTCCCCATATTCAGGAATAAGCTTTCCATAAATTTTAACTCAGTTTCCTCTTCATTCTTCCTAAGTGGGGATTGGTCATGCTCTCATCACCTGTGGAAAAAAAAAACAGAGGTTTCATCCCCCAGGACATTTGGATCTGGGGATTTGCAGGAGACAAGGAATGCCACTGGTGCCCATTGTCTTCATGATGCTGCCCAGCCTCACCAGCAAGCCCTGGCCCTTGGTCAGCTCAGCTTCTGTGGCTGTCACCAAGAAAAGGAGATTCCACAGCATGGAAAGGAAAGCAGTGCAAAATACTGTGGTGATACTCTCTGGGTTTTGAGAGGAAGAACCTGTAAGAGTCTAACTAGGCTTATCCCTTCCAAATGCACAATGCTGGAACCCTGTAGAGAGAGTTGAAAATAGGTTGAGATGACGCTTTCCTTCATATGCAGAGAGAGGGAGCAGTGGGGCTTTATCTTTTCAAACTGGGTGGTACAAACATAAGGCGCTTGTACCACAAACAAAATGTTATTTATTGGCGCCTCTTACAAATAATGTGTGTACTGTGTGGTTCGTGCAGTTGGATATATATTTCTACAGAGCACACAGGTTGGTGTTCATCCAAATTTGAGAAGGATGTGACCTTGGGTCTGATTTCTATGTGCCTCAGTTCCCTATGTTACAAGAAATGGGGATAATACTTGGCTATTTTTGTGGGCTTATAACTAAATAAATTCATTAATATAAGTAAGGTGTTCAGATGCTAAGATGATGGGCACCATAAGTGAACATAGCTAGATGGAGGGAATGAAGATGCAATTTGGGTAATGTATTGCCGCTACATTAGCGCAGCTCAGAACACAAAGTAGAAAAACCTCTTACCAAAATATTGCAATATCCTGAAAGTACATTGAAATCTAATAAAGGAAGAAGGGGCAGTATATGCTGAGCTGCTCATTATTCAGATCAAAGTTATTAAAAATATTAAAGGTGGAAATTACATTCTGAAATAGTCCCCCTTACATGATTTTGGATGGTAGTCAAATTAGTACCATTTTTAGTATTTACTGGTGATTTAGCAATTATGTTAATCAAATTAGTTAAATATCAGAAAATCTGGAAAATTTCACAGGACCTCACTTCATCAATCCTCTGATGGCATCAGTGTAGATGTATAGATTCCACGGCCAGAAGAGAACATAGTAATCATCTAGTCTGAACTCCTGTACAGCACAGGTCATAGAACATCCCCACCATAATTCCTAGAGTATATGTTTGAGACAAAACATCCAATACTGATTTAAAAATTGTCAGTGACAGAGAATCTACCATGACCATTGGTAAATTGTTGCAATAGCTTCAACTTCCAGCCATGGGGTCATGTTACACCTCTCTGCTAGATTGAAGAGCCCATTATTAAATATTTGTTCCCCATGTAGATTCTTATAGACTAAAATCAAGTCATCCCTTAATCTTCTCTTTGTTAAGCTAAATAGATTGAGCTCTTTGAGCCTATCACCATAAGGAAGGTTTTCTAATGATTTTTAATCATTCTCATGGCTCTTTTGTGAATGCTCTCCAATTTATCAACATCCTTCGTGAACTGTGAACACGAGAACTGGACACAGTATTCCAGCCGCGTTTGCACCAATGCCAAATATAGGGGTAAAATAACCTCTCTATTCCTACTCAAGATTTCCCTGTTTATCCATCCCAAGATTGCATTAATTCTTTTGGATACACTGTCATACTGGAAGCTTGTGTTCAGCTGATTATCTACCAGAACCCCTAAATCTTTTTCAGAGTCACGGCTTCCTAGGATACAGTCCTTCATCCCGTACATATAGTCTACATTCTTTCTTCCGAGACATATACACTTATATTTAGCCATATTAAAATACAGAGTGTTTGCCTGCCCCCAGTTTACTAAGTGATTCAGTTAGCTCTGAATCAGCGATCACCCTCTTCATTATTTTCCAGTCCAATTTTTGTGTCACCTGCAAACTTTATCAGCAATAATTTTATCTCTTCTTGCAGGTAATTGATAAAAATGTTAAATAATGTAAGGCCAAGAACAGATCCCTGGAGGACCACTGGTGATGCTTGATGGTGATTCTCCATTTACATTTTGAGACATATCAGTTAGCCAGTTTTTAATCCATTTAATATGTGCCATGTTAATTTTACATTGTTCTAGTTTTTAATAAAAAAATGTCACGAGGTACCAAGTCAAATACCTTAGATGTTTGTAAGTGTATTACATCAGCATTATTACCTTTATCAAACCAACCTGTAACCTCATAACGAAAAAAAAAAAAGATATCAAGTTAGTTTGAAAGGATCTATTTTCCATAAACTCATGTTGATTTGCATGAATTACATTGTTCTCCTTTAATTCTTTATTAGTTGAGTCCCATATCAGCTGCTCCATTATCTTGCATGGGATTGATGTCAGGCTGATAGGGCTATAATTACTGGGATCATCCCATTTACCTTTTTAAAAATTAGCACAACAATAGCTTCCTTCCAGTCTTCTGGAACTTCCTCAGTGCTCTAAGACTGTTGTTGAAAAAGCAACATTAATGATCCAGAAATATTCTCTATCAGCTCTTTTAAAACTCTTGGATACAAGTTATCTGGATCCGCTTATTTAAAAATGTCTAACTTTAGTAGCTGTTGTTTTACGTCCTCAGATAATATTAGAATGGAAAGTGTGTTATCACCACCTGAAGAGACTATGTCATATGAACAGAACACTTCTCCCCCCCCCCCCCCCCTTTTTTTTTTTTTTTTTTTTTTTTTTTTTTATTGATAATTCTACCATTTCCATCTCATAATGGACTGATATTATTTTTTAAATTATTTTTGTTCCCAATATATTTAAAAAGCTCTTTATTACTGTCCTTATCATGACCATAGATCTCTTCTTGTGTCCCTTAGCTTCCTTTATCAATTTTCTCCAATTCGTAATTTATATTCATTACTATCAACTTCCTTTTTTTCCCCTTGTATAGCTGCCTTCGCTTCCCCTCTAAAGCAGGTCGGAATTTTAACCAGTGGTGCCTTCTTCTGCGACTGCGGTTTTTTAGGCATCTAGCTAGGTGTCCCTAAATGACTCCCAATTATCATTCAAATTTTTCTCATTAAATGCATACTACCAGCTGATTATAAATATGATCGAGTCATGAAAACTTATACCTAACTGGACATTAATTTTCAGTTCAGTTCATTCCTCCTTATTTGTAAAGACAAGGTTTCATTAAAAAAAATCCCTCATGTTGGCTACAACACTTTTTAAGGTATGAAATTATCATCTATAATGTTTAGAAATTCCAAGGATGTTTTAGTATTGACAGCACAAGACCTCCAGCATGTGTCGCTCAAACTGAAGTGACCCCATGACCATGCAGCTTTGTTTCCGACACAAGATAGGTGTGTAAGGAGATGGTCATCCTGTTCCCTAGTGTGATTTGATGGTCTGTAGCAGACACCAACTAATTCCTCATCTTGTGCTTTATCTGTTAGGACATTGATCCATAAGCATTCAGGACCATTTTCTACTGAGTTAACAGTGACTCGGAAACAGGTAATGCCATTTTTGACAGAGTGTAACTCCCCTTCCTCATTTGCCCACTCGATCCTTCCTAAATAAGTTATAATAATTGATTTTAACATTCCAGTTGTATGAATAATCACCCCAGGTTTCAGTAATACCATTTAGATTCAATTTATGCTCATAAATGAGCTATTCCAATTCCTGTTGTTTCCCACCCAGGGTCCTAGGCACTGGTGTATAGGCAATTCAAGAATTTCTTAGCTTCATGTCATAAGTATTTACACTTAGATCTTTTCCCTTTATTTAGTTTCAGAAAATAAATGTGACAAAGTTGAAAAGAAGTTATGGTGCAGTCTGCAGATGCACCTTAATTACATGAGCAGGGAATTTATTAGAAAGTACAACCTATAATACTATAACCTCTGAGATCATATAACAATGTTAAAACTAACATTAAAACTAACATCCAGTACTAACTGAGGAGAGACGACCACTTTTGAGCAGTATGTTATTTATTTGGGTGTAAATCAACTACAAACATTCATATCCAAAGGTTTGTGGAACTGAGGGACCTCAAGTGACAGCAAGTCCTGGTCTTTGCATAGGGCTAACATATAAATCATATCAGATACCTATCGCTCAGCAGGGATGTGAGAACATTTGTTAAGATTTGACTGCCAGGCATCTCCAATTTATCTCCAGTGACTGGGCACTGAAGCTGTCATAAGGCACAGTGTAAACCTGCTCAAAATGCATCAAAAGCTCACATGGAACGTGAAGTAGTTCATCAGGACAACAGACATTATCATACATCATGCTGGCCAGGCACTTCACATAAATCAGCCAAAACTTTTAGCCACGCAAGACAGAAAGTTTTGTTCTTCTTGCTGTCAGTAAGCGACAGAGTTATAAAGTGGAGCAAATGATCCTTGCACATAATCTCATGCAACGTTGCACTCAAGGTCCTCAGTTAGCAGTTTAATAACAACTCTTAAGCCTTAAGTACCTAAATTGCCTAAAAGGTACTTCAGATATGCAATTGATCTCATTATTCAAATATCATGTAAAATATTCTCTTGTCCCCTCCCCCTTCTCCAGTCTCAGACTTTGTTCAAGAGTAAATTAAGCAAAAGTGCATTTATTACTGTCCTTAAGCATTTTTACATATACATCAAGCTGCTTGAACTGTTCTACATAATTAGGTTCTGCAGCTTTGGAACACTGTAATTTTTCTCCAACCCCAGGCGTACTTCACATACTTCAGGAACACTAAACGGAACAGTTTCACACACAACTTTTTTTCATCAAGGGCACTTAGAAAAGTTAAACAAAAAACTAGTAAAAGTGAGGTTTTCACTAGGCTTCTCAGAACTATTCACTCAATGAGAAATGCCAGTACATATACATCAGGGGTATACTGTGCAATCTACCATGTTGTGGGAATTCAGTGTCTGATTTTCTTGTGCACAGTGCTAAATATTTACACTGAAAGATCCGTCAAATAATCAAAGAAAGGAAAATGCCCATTGTACAAAAGAGATTAAGGAAGAAGCATTAAATGGAAGGGATGATGATTTCAGAGGGATGGGAGTAAAAAAATCTAGATTCTATTTTTCAATCTGTCATTGTCATTGACTGTCTGTGTAATCTGAGACACATCACTTCATTTCTTCAAAAACAATGAGAGTCCTGTAGCACTTTAAAGACTAACAAATTTAATTTCTTCAGGCATAAGCTTTCGTGGGCTGTAACCCACTTCGTCAGATGTAAGTAATAGAAATCACATATGAGTTATATATATACATATCCAAGGGGAAGTAACAACAATGGGGAAGGTAGATAAAAGCAAAGTCCATTCAGTTAGAGTAGTTGAGGCCTATTCACAACCATTGATTAGGAGGTGAGAATGTGTGAACAGTGACAATTACTTTTTGTAATGAGATAACCATTACAAGTCCTGATTCAGACCCAGTTTGATTGTGTCAAGTTTGCAGATGATTTTAGCTCTGCAGTTTCTCTTTGAAGTCTGTTTTTCAAGTTTTTTTGTAGAAGTATGGCAACTTTCAAGTCAGTGACAGAGTGTCCTGGGAGATTGAAGTGCTCGCCTACTGGTTTATGGATGTTACCATTTTTTATGTCTGATTTGTGTCCATTTATTCTTTTGCGTAGTGACAGTCCGGTTTGGCCAATGTACATGGCAGAGGGGCATTGCTGACACATGATGGCATATATAACATTAGTAGATGGGCTGGTGAATGAGCCCCTTATGGTGTGGCTGATGTGGTTAGGACCTGTGATGGTGTCACTAGAGTCTATGTGTGGGCAGAGCTGGCAGAGGTAGGTTCCTGGGGTAGTGATCTTCTTGTATAGTGTACGGTTGCTGGTGAGTATTTGCTTCAGGTTGGGGGGGCTGTCTGTAAGCAAGGATAGGTCTGCCTCCCACAGCTTGAGCGAGTGAGAGATCATCTGCTAGGATAGGTTGTAGATCCTTAATGATGTGTTGGAGCGATTTTAGCTGGGGACTGTAGATGATAGCCAGTGGTGTTCTGTTGTTTTCTTTGTTGCGTCTGTCCTGTAATAGGTGACTTCTGGGTACCCATCTGGCTCTGTCAATTTGTTTCTTCACCTCTCCAGGTGGGCATTGTAGTTTTAAGAATGTTTTATGGAGATCCTGTAGGCGTTTATCTCTGTCTGAGGGATCAGAGCAAATCTTAAGGCTTGGCTGTAGACAATGGATCATGTAATGTGTCCAGGGTGGACGCTGGAGGCATGAAGATGTCCTGTGGGAAGTACTGTGGGAGTATGAGGTGCTGGGGCTGCTGCTTTATGCTATCCAGTTCCTCTATTCCCGGAGTGAGAGTTGTGTCTGCATTCTTGGCATTAAGTTGAGTTCATTAAAAGTGGGTGTTGGACTCCGCCAAGGGTGCGTCCTATCCCCACTCCTGTTCGTGATCTTCATGGACAGGATATCAAGGTGCAGCCGAGTTGGGGAGTGTATCCAGTATGGGGATTTGAAGGTGGCATCTCTGCTGTTAGCAGATTATGTTGTTTTTCTTGCTTCTTCAGACTGTGATCTCCGATGCGCACTCAAATGTTTCGCTGCTGAGTGTGAAGCGACTGGGATCAGAGTCAGCACCTCCAAATCAGAGGTCAAGGTTCTTTCCCGAAGAAAGTGAAGTGTTCTCTCCAAGTGAAGGGGGGCAGCTGCCCTTACTGAAAGAGTTTAAGTATCTAGGGGTCTTGTTTATGAATGATGGCAAGTGGGACCATGAGATTGGCTGGCGGATTAGTGCAGTGGCAGCAGTGATGCGGGAGCTGTTCCGATCCATGCTGCTGAAGCAGGAGCTAAGTTTCCAGATGCACCTCTCGGTTTACAGGTCAATCTACATCCCCATCCTCACCTATGGTCATGCACTTTGGGTAATAACTGAAAAGAATGAGATTGGAAGTACAAGTGGTGGACATAAGGTTTCTCCACAGAGTGGCTGAGCTGACTACGTAATAGGGTGAGGGGCTCGGCTCTTCAAGACAGCCTTGGAGTAGAGCTGCTACTCTTCTGGATCCTCTTCCAGAAGGGACTCTGCCTAACCTGTAATGCTGTCCAGACCTTTGGACTCAAATAAGGGGGTGAAGTGAGACCAAGGAGACATCTCAGGATTGTTTGTTCTTCTTTGAGTGCTTGCTCATGTCCATTCTTATGTAGGTGTGAGTGCTCTGTGTGCACCGCTACCAGAAGATCTTGCCTAGTGGTATGTGCCAGGTCGGCTATGGTGTGGTATATAAGCAACTGCCAACCTACCACCCACTTAGTTCCTTCTTTCTGTTGGTGACGGTTACTGGAACGCTATTCCTCTCTTGCTCTACAAGCAGGACCTTTGGTGGTTGTGCCCGTCATTAAGTGTAAACAGTTAGTATTGTAGTGCAACTAGTTAAGTACCACAGATTAGATGGGCTCTGGGGCATGCCTTGGTCTCAGGGCTTCAAGCAATGTGCAACCTGCCCCAAGAAGATACCGGTGAGTGAGCCGCACAAAAACTGCCTGAAGTGCCTGGGAGAGGGACATGTCCCAGAGAAGTGCAGAATCTGCAAGAACTTCAGGCCCAGGACTAAAAAGGAAAGTGACACCAGACTGAAGTTCCTTCTAATGGAGGCTGAACTTCACCTGGCATCAGAGTGCCAGCCAGTCCCAGTACCAAGCACTTCTTCCTTAGTGAGAAGCCCACTGACCTCCATCAGAGAGCCACAAATGGGGAGAGGTCTCCAGCACCAAAAGCCCACCGGCACTTGACCCTTCATCTACGGACAGAACATCGCTGGCACTGCAGCATTGTTCAACATCACTGGAGCCAAGGAAGAGGTCAAAGAAATTGGACCGTGGACACATTCCCGGAAAGGAAGAGCATGGAGAGAGTGACATCATCAGTGGCCCCCTCCCAAGTGGCACTCAGTTTATGGTAGGCCACGACCACTACTAATTCACGGTGCTACAATTCGGCCTGCTGGCAGTGCCGAAAGTATTTAAAAAGTTCATAGCAGTGGTGGCAGCTTCCCTAAGAAAAGCAAGGAGTACAAGTCTATCCATATCTGGACAATTGGCTGATCAAGGGTTACTCAAGGGAGCTGGTGGAAAGGCACATGAGACTCGCTCAGTCCACTTTCCTGAATCTGAGGCTTCTGATAAACCAACAAAAATAATCTCTCCCCCCAGAGGATAGAATTTATAGGGGAGATCCTCGGCTCCCTCTGGGTGAGAGCCTATCTTCCAAAGAGTTGCTTCAGAGCCATCAAAGCCCTATAAAGGGTCTAAGAGCCTTTCCAGTCACCCTTGTGCAAAATTGCCTAAAATTTCTAAGCCACTGGTGTCCTGTACTTACGTGGTGCAGTATGCTCATCTCAAACTCAGACCCCTTTAGGCATGACTGACATCAGTAAATATGCCAGGCCACCACCCCTTGGATAAGGTAGTCAGAGTCCCAGGGGCGGTGACTCTCACCTACAATGGTAGCTCGACCAGGATATGGTATGCCAGGGCGTCCAGTTCTTGAAACCAGTTCCATCGATGTTGTAGTAACCGATGCCTCAGATAAGGGGTGGGGAGCCCTCAGGACACAGAGTGTATGGGCACCAGATGAGCTGACTCTTCATATCAATGTCAGGGAACTGAAAGCGGTCCGCTTAGTGTGCCTGGTGTTTCAACCCCACCTGTGTGGTAGATGCACATCCATATTCCCAGACCTGATCTCACAGGAACACGGTTGCATGCTTCACCTGAATCTCAAATCTGTACATCAGACAGTTTGGAAGCTCCATGGTTGAGCAAGGCTGAACGAAACTGGTCTAGACGGTCCTCATGAATAGCAAAAAAAAATCAAACAGATCGGCGTACCTAGCAAAATTGAGGTGGGTTTTCATTTTGGGAGTCACAGAAAGGGGTCCAGCCAGGTGGGGCATTCCTACCACTTATTCTGAACTGTCTGCTCTACTTAAAGAATGAACGTCTTGCAGTATCATCCATACAAGTTCACCTGGCCACAATTTCAGCCTTCAACTCACCAATCTCTGGTCTTCACTAACCCAGTCTGTTCCTCGTTTTACCCCAGGTTCTTCCACCCCTGCCACCCTGGGATCTCAATCTGGTGCTATCAAGACTTATGGGGCCCCCATTTGAGCCTATGGCAGCGTGCTTCTTGCTTCACCTTTTATGGAAATTGGTATTCCTAGTTGCTATCACCTCAGTCAGAAGGGTCTCGGAGATTAGGATCCTCACCTCAGAACCATTGTCTTCTTTAAGGACAAGGTGAGACTTCACCCACACCCAGCCTTCTTGCCTAAGATGGTCTCGCATTTTTGCAGCAACCAGGACATCTTTCTCCTGGTTTTTTACCCAAAGCCTCATCCTAACAAGGAGGAACAGAGGCTTCACTTTCTGGATGTTAGGAAGACCTTAGCATTCTATATAGAAAGGACCATACAGTTTTAGAAGACTACCCAACTTTTCACGGCTATTGCGGAAAGGAGGAAAGGAAATCCAAGGTCTGCCCAGAGGAGCTTCTCATGGATCACATCATGCATATGTATGTGCTATGATATGGTGAAAATCCCACCTCCTCACCCAGCTCATTCCACAAGGTCACAGGCTTCTTCAGTGGCATTTATGGTGCAGGTCCCGATCCTAGACATCTGCAGGGCGTCAATCTGGTCTTCTATTAATACGTTTACTACCCACTGTACCATTACACAACAAGCAAGAAGTGACGCTGCTTTATGTCGAACATTTTTGCAGTCCGTATTAGAATGGAATTCTGACTCCACCACCTAACTCATGGCTTGGGAATCACCTACATGGGAATGGACATGATCCAGCACTCAAAGAAGAAAACACGGTTACTGACCTTTTGTGTCACTGTTGTCTTTGAGATGTTTTGCTCATGTCCATTCCGAATCCTGCCCACCTGCCTCTCTGTCAGAGTAACCAGCAAGAAGACTCGGCAGTTGCCTATATACCCCGCCATGAGGGTGACACTCCGACCCAGCACATACCACTATGAAAAACTTTTCTGTGGCGATGCACATGGCGCATGCACGCCTCCATGGGAACGGACACAAACAACACATCTCAAAGAAAAACAGTTATGGAAAGGTTAGTAATTGTCTTTTATTTTGCAAAGATCTATGACTCTCTAGTGCTGTCTTAAGAGTAAAAGTGTCTGTGGTTAAGAAATTCCTTTGCTACACCTGTATTCCTTGTTTGCCCGCCACGTTAGCCCTGACGGGGGTTTATCAAACCACTAATAGCACACACAGTGAGGTGGAACTCTGAGGGAACCTATATAAGCAATGGGGGGCTTTCTGAGACTTTTCATCTACAAACGCAACACCTGAAAACTGAAGTTTTTGGTTTTCAGCTAAAACAAGAATATTTTGATTAAGAAATTCCACTGTGGTACATTATGGGAGTTGTAGTTAAAGTGTCTCATACCATCATTCTCTTCTGTGGGCCATGCTCCTTGCCTGGAGTATATCTTTCATGAAGCACTGTGGCTTCAAGAGGGTTGGGTTTTTTTTGTCAACATTTCCCAGGAAAAATAACACATTTTCTGACTAGCTCTATGCATCACCTTGCTATAACCTAGTTTTTGTTCCTCTCCCCTTCCTTTCATTTTGTTATGTTTTGTATTAGTTTGTTGTGTCTTGTCTACAGCAAGCTATTTGTGGCAGGAATGACGTCTTTTATTTGCTTGTGATTTGCCTTGCACATTTGGAGTACCATATAAATAATAATAGAATAATGTAAAGTATACTTTATTCAACCAGGCTACCACTGTAGACTATCTCCCTCTCAGTCTCAGTCAGTTGCTTGATCCACAGCTGCATGATCTCTGCCTCTGTAACTTTGGAGGCCTGACTTCCTGATGACTGTAACAGGTTTGCTTTTCTGCATATCTGAGTGTATTATGCTGTGTCCTCTCTGTGCACTTTTAAAATATATTTTGGACTCTTTTGTGCCTTTATACACACTAAAATGGATTTGTGCCTAAGTTGTTTTGTACAGAGGAATAATTTGTGCTCTTGGAGTGCAACTTTTGGCCAGCTAAAATATTTAACATTTTCTAACTGCCTTAGTGAACATGCAGAACTGCTGAATTTAGTCCAGACAAATACAGTTTTGTTTTGAAGCAAGTCTTTGGAAACCCGGTTAAATTTTCTGTGACCTAGGTCTCTAAATGTTTATCATTTTGCAAAATGGTGTAAGCTACCATAACTATCCTCTTTCCTTCATCCATTAAAATATACAATTTCTGGCATTTGACCAAAGACGTGAATGTTAATGGGTTATTGGGTAAGGGTAATTCAGCATCATAACGTCGAAAAAGATGACTCTGTTAAATGAAATAACAAACAGCACAACATGCCCTGGGAAGCAGTTGGTATTAGTCCCATTTTAAAGTTGGGGAAACTGAAGAAATGAAAAGTTCCAGAGGGGTAGCCATTAGTCTGTATACAGCAAAAAAAATGAGAGTCCTGTAACACTTTAAAGACTAACAAATTTAATTTCTGCAGGCATAAGCTTTCGTGGGCTGTAACCCACACAGTCATAAGCCTTCTTTAGGTCTACAAAACAAAGGTAGACCAAGTTAGCAAGCTCCCATACCCCCTCGAGTACCTGTGAGAGAGCAAAGAGCTGGTCTGTTGTTCCATGTCCGGGACGGAAACTGCATTGTTCCTGCTGAATCCGAGGTTCAACTAACAGGCATAGTAGCCTCTTCTCCAATACCCTGGCACAGGCTTTTCTGAGGAGACTGAGAAGTGTGATTCCCCATAGTTGGAACACACCCTCTGATCTCCATTCTTAAAGATCGAGACCACCCTCTCACCCCGCCCCTCCCACCCCGGTGCAGTACCTTGGGACTGGCAAACCGAAAAAGATAATACCTATTCTTTGTAATTCTAGTTTGTTTGCACATCTATGGAAAGTACAGTCAACAGCAGCATTCTCTTGCTCATGAAGCTGTAAAGAGGTCTCTGTAACAAGAGTGAATGATATGGAAAACTGCCATTGGACATTATTATTTTTTACCCAACCTTGTCTTTTCAGAAAAGGGCATAGAATGACAAACCTATTGATAACTTGTTAATAATACTGTTTCAACTAATTATCAGCTAGTAAAACCGAGTTTGCATCCAATTAGTTCACCCAAAAGGTCACCCAGTAAACTATAATCTAAAGCCATCCACTTTATGTTGATCTAATCTAGTGGGTGGAAAAAATGCACCGCCTGGCTGTTCCTGTCTTTGTTACAGCAGCAAGGCAGCCAGTTCAAGAAATTACACAAGGTAGTAAGATTTCAAGGTCTGATGCTGACAAGAAAGAAAATAAAACAATATACGAGACAATAAAAAACGTGAAAATTCCAAAGTTTTTTTTCCTTGCTGTTTTTTCCAAAGACCCGGACGACTTCCACTGCAACCTCTCTGTCATAGTATTTTATACACATGCACACACAACGGGTCCTATCATGGGGTTAGGATTTCATCCTACACACGCTCAATGTCCTCATAAGTTCTTTCAGGTAGACAAAATTTTAGCATTTCCTGATTTGTGTCTCTTCCATAGGTAAGTCTCACATTTTACCCCAACCACTCACACAGCTATAGGAATTATGTACAATGTACTTTCTATTCTAAACATTTGTATAAATGGATGTCATAATACAATTTCTCAGTGTGCTTAGTTTTAAGCTGGCAATATTCCTTCCCTGATACAAATGAAGTACTATGATGCTGTATTGTGTTGATATTTATAGCCCTTTTCATAGACTATCTCAAATAGATACAGAGGATACGAAATGTATTGTATTAATGTGCCTGAGTGCAGGCAAACACAGCAATCTTTATATGATGAGCACTGTACTATTCATGACTGGTTGCATTACTACCACTTATTCTACAGGGAACTGGGAGACAAACAAAAACTTGTACTTAATGCAGTTACAGTGGTATAGATCTGCAATTGGAACTGAACAATGCTCTAGTATCACAAGACTGAAATAATGTCCTACAGTTTATCTGTTAATAAATAGTGCTTTTGTAGGCTTCTGTGTAGGACTATAAGGATCAAACACAGGGCTACTGTAACAATTGCATCATTATGTATATCACTAGAGGCTGTTTCAGAACCAGTGTTATTACCACCAATTTTCTGAAGTAACCATCCTCTGATACTTTTTGACCACACATATGATTCTTCAAAAAAAATGTTCGGGTCCTTCCATGCCACTTCTCTTGGAGTGAAGGGCACCCCTAGACATTAACCAAAGGAATGGTTCCTGTGCTTCCACAAGGGCAGGGGCTGAATGTCTGGTCTCAACACAAGAGGTGCCCAAGACAGGAATGCTTCTTGAGTGCACCCAGCAAGGGTCAGGCACAATCGAGCCAATTGAGGAGGATGTGGTTTTGCCGGTGCCATTGAACCGTGTTTCACTCACTAATTTACTCTTGGGAACTTGCACTGTTTGGCTTGACTTGGCTTTCTCTTCAGCACAGCATGCCATCCATCCATCCATCCATCCAAAGCAATGATAATGTTCAAAATAATTATCGGCTTGTTAAAACTGCATTCATGCCCAATTACTCCATCTGAAAGGTCACTCCCTAACCTGTATTCTAAAGCCATCCACTTGCATTGATCAGTTCTATGAAAAACATACCACCTGATTGCTCCTGTCTCAGCTAAAGTACTGAAACTGTCAATTCAAGAACATGTACAGCACATAAGAACCATTAAGAATTCAAGTTCAGGTACTGTAGCTGTATGCCTTTAACCTCTATTGACTAATATCAGACTTAAAGCCAACTTGATAAAAAGAATAAATGTGCTTTCTGGTAAATCATACAAGTACAGTTTGAAAATCCATAACACATTTCAGCTCCATTCTAGGAAGACTATTTTCCCCTAACACAGCATATACTTTAGCAATTTGCTACCACTCATGAATATATCAATACCTTCCATAATAGTAGTTCTTTCTAGAATTCCACTAACTTTTAAAATGTAATACACTGTAGTTAGTATTGGGTCAATTAAACAACAACATTTCATGCTCTCATTTATGTGCAAAAGAATTTGCTATGAATAGCTGCACTGGGAATGTTACCAATAACACTATTTTTCATAAATATTGCTCCTTCCACACTCACAAAAAAACAATTATCCCCAAAAGAAAAATAATTGATATATTAAATTTGTATGCACTCACACCAGTATTTTAATATAGGTATCTTGAAATCCATTTATCAAATATTATAAATTGGCTTCATGATCTTGATTTCACAGATAGAGAATTGCAGCAGAGATCGATCCGGTGATTTATCCAAGATCACATAGGAAGTGTATAGCAGAGCCAGGAAGTGAATCCCAGGTCCAGTGCCTTACCCACAAATCATCCTTTCCTCTCATCATGGAAAAAAAATCTGTAAAGTTGGAACAACTCTACTATTTTATGAATGGGCTGCAATCAAAAGGAATATCCATCTAGAAAGTCTCTTTTGTATTACAAGCACTTCCAGATAAATCTTGGGCAAAGCACTTCAGAAAAAGGAAAAGGAAATATTTTATTTGGATGGAACAAATCCCCACAGTAAATATCAATGCTTTTTATAGACCCATTAGATTGGGTGGGATAGCAGTCCCAGTTAGGTCTTATTACCAAATCTGACTGTTAAAAGCAATTGCTGATTGGGATCAACTTAATTTCGGATCAACGAGTCCATCATTTTGAGAAGCATGGATGTTTTCAGCTAAATTTATATATAAAAATATATTCCTAGATTCCAAGAATAACCTGTCCTCAAAAATGTCATGAGAAACCAAAAACAAGAACCACTGTCCTGACATAAAGCATCACACAGATTGAGCAGTTTTTTCCTCTTCATTAGCTCCCACAGGGTAATCTAGAAATTAATCTGCAAAACTAATGGGAAGTTTCATAGTTGAGAAGATTATGGAATACACACAATTGACCTGCTATATCATGGAGACAGTCTAATGAGTTTCCAATAAATTAAAAACTATTGAAGGTGTTCAAGTCTACTCTTTTGCCAATATTTACAACTCCAGTAATACATTTTTCACAAAATTAATAATTGGGATTTAATAGAAAATTTTTAAAAAATTAATCACTGGATAATAAAGGTACCATCTCAGAATTCTGTAAATATTTTATCAACAGGAACATAAAAGAACTCCGTTGGTTTCCTGACAGTTGGGAAAAATATAATTAAGAACTGGTAATGGGTTACCATTATTGATGTAGTCTTAAAGACGAGTTTTTTCTTTACACAATCATAACTGTAAACTACTATAAGATATAGAATCAGTGGCACCTTATTTCATCATATATTAAAAATATTATTGAGCTATCAAGAACCAACAGTGGAGGAGATGTGGAACCAAGCATATAGAACTTGATTCCTATCTGGTGGAGTTGCCCCCAGTCACGAGATTATTAGGACAGGATTATGGATCCAATCAGTTTAATAAAGTAGTCTTTTTATGTATGCAACAGTGATCTTTCTTTTTAGGAGTTTATGGTATGGCCTTTTGATAACATAAATCTTTAACAACAAATTTATTAGCAGCAGCAAAGCATAAATGGGAATTGGGGGAAAAAAAACCCAGAAAAAAAACCCCATTCCCTTCTATTAGTAGTATGTTCAATAAAATTAAGGACACAGTAGTAATGTAAAACTTAACACACCAAATTGCAAATCAATAAAGGAGACCAAAAAATCCCAACATATATCTATGCACCTGGCTTCCTTTTATTAAAATGTTGTACAAGGTACGTTCACTAATTGTAAAACGTCTACTGAAGAGGACTATCTACAATACCATAAAGTTACAGACCTACACAACAACCCCCCTTTGAAACATAAAAAAAAAAAATGAAATTACAACAAAACTATCACCAAAATCACCCCCATCTCACCAAAAAGGGCAAAGCAATATAAAATAATTAACATATTATATTAGATAAGAAAACATATAATGAAAATGGAGACCACCTTCAAATCAAACTTTTTAGCACTCTGATTGCAAAATTAATGACACCTGTAGCACATAAAACAGTTCTTGTTCATTCCTCACTAGCCATCTTCTGATTTCAATATCTTAATACATGTGTAAGCAAGGTCTGAGTATCTGAGTGGCACTCCCTCCTGCTCAGTCAGCTGAAAGGGGGGCACTTTATTTGCATGGGCTTTGTATTTGCATGAGTACAATTAAGTATTTAGCATAATTTCACTGTATATGGATAAGCACATCTAGGTGCTGAGCATGATGGGAAATGGTTAGCATGGCTGGTTTTGGGCTACAAACCACTTTTGTGTTAACTGCTGGGGTAATGAAATGTTGTCCTTCAATTGTATGAACAGATGTCAGCAGAACTGTGCTTAGCCTGTTATGATAAAATAATTCACCTTAAACTAAACAGAGCCCAACAAGGATGGCAGACAGATATTTCAGCATTGTAAATGGGGGGAAGTGTGAGAAGTCTCCTACTGGGATTGCACCAGTCCTGGCAAGGGCCACCCTCAGGCATGGAGTGACTATCTGCTCCCATTGTTAAAAGGTAGAATTAACGACTCCTCTTGGAGTCAGGGACATTGCTCCTGTGTCAGCAGAAGGTTTTCCCATGAGCTGAAATTCACGAAGAGCTGAAATGCACTAAAAGTTGAAATTCACTAAGAGCTGAATCACTAGAGGACCTGGGAAACCTTGCCTGACAGCTAACAGAGTGGAGTCAACAAGAGTCAACGCCTGTGGTTGGTGGGAGCCAGGTGTGGTGAGCAGATGGCAGGAGGCAGGTGCAGGTCGGTGCCTGTGGACAGCGGGAGCCAGGTACAGTCAGCGGGAGCCAGGCGGGGTCGGCGCCAGTGGTCAGAGGGAGCCAGGCGGGGTCGGCGCCAGCGGTGGGGACTCAGTGAGGCCCAGAAGTGGTAGGAGACAGCAGCGGGGAGGGCCTGGTCAAGCTTGCGTTGGACAGGAGCCTGCATAAGGGAACGGGCTGAGTCCCAACCGAGAGGTGGACATTGCAACTACGACGGTCAGTACAGAGGAAAGCAAGAAGGGAGAGGCCAAGGACACGCCCCGTACTCTGGGGTGGGTTTGGCTTAACGAGTCCATGAATTCTGTTTGCACTGTTTCCCAAGCCAGTGCTGTGTTATTTCCCTCCTGTTATTAAAAGGTTTACTTTCTACACTCAGAGTCTGTACTTGTGAGAGGGCAAGGGGATAGTGTGTGATTTCCCAGGTGACTGGGTGTGGGCTCGAGCCGGTGTGGAGTGGTATCATTGACAGGGACCCCTAGATATAGAACCCGGCCCTTGCTGCTGTCGACTCTGTCTGGCAGACGGGTTACACATATCTGTAAATCGTTTCACTACTTGACCATAATTTTAAATAAGATGATTTAAAAATAAAATTAAGCAAAGCTAAATTCTGTAGATAATTTGGAAAGGGATGTTTTTATTAAAATAAAAATAATGAGCAAGAACTAAAACAAGACCTCTTGTTATTAATGTAAATGCAGTATTCTGTTCTACTAGTCATTTATTTTAATAGAGATTTAAAAAGTTTGTAATTGTTTTAAATAAGATCACATTTAGACATAAATGTGGTAACACTAATAGACATAAGACATAGTATAAAATTCTTAGCTGGTGTAGGCAGGGGCATCTCCACTGGCCTCCATTAAGTTGCAACCGCTTACCTCAGCAGTAATTTGGCCCAGAAAACATATTGTAAGGGACTACCTGCTTCCTTCTCTCAGTTTGAGAGGATGCCAGCCAGACTGAATGGCATCTTTTGTTCAATCAGGCTCTTTAGTGAAAAATGTTTTAGTTAGCTGGATATTTTATAGCAGGCAAGGTGTAAGGATCCACAAGTCTAGAACCTAGGATTGCAGGATCCTGGGCAACCGAGGCTTCCCCCTGGCTGAGGAAGCCAGGTGATGTAGCATTCAATAATCACTGAAGGGTTAGGCACCACAGGAAGTACCATCCAAGAGGCCAGAGTGATAGAATCCTGCAGCCATCTGACTGGTTCTCACCAACTATTCAAAACAAGGAGTTGGCAAAGAGACCCATATGAGCAACAGTGGATTCTGGCATGCTACTGCAATAGACCTTGTCTTTTCCCCATCTTGCTCCTGAGTCCTGCTTTCGACTCCACTCCAGGCTGACCCACCTCCTGACTTAGTTTAGTAACTAATCTCAACTCCTGACTTTGACCCTGCCCAGCAGATATTACTGGCCAAGCCGGCTACATCCTCACCATTAACACAAGTTTGATGAAAGATGGGAAACTGAGATGTAATGATTTGTATATATTTTAATCCTCACTGCCCAGCACCTGAAGGTAGGTATTATTCTTTATATTGCTATAGAGCAGTGGTCCCCACATTTTTTATGTCGCACATCCCCACTTACCAAGCTGGAGCTAAGAGTGGAGCCAGAGCCACAACTGGGCTTTGCGGTTGGGGCTGCAAGCTGAGGGCTGAGGCCAGGACCAGAGGAAGAACCATGGCTCGGTCCAGAGCCGGAGTCAAGGCTGGGAGTCGTGACTGGAGCAGTGGCCACAGCCAGGGCCAGGGTTGGAGCTGCAGCTGGGGCCAGGGCCAGAGCAGAACTTGGGGCAGAGCAAGGGTGGTGGTATTCCCTCCATGTCCCCCATGGGGGCTGGCTTGGGACCTGCCACGCTTGCCCAAATGTTCCTCTGTGCTCCTTAGGGGGGCGCGCACCCTCTCTGCTGTAGAGCACAAGACCCTGATCTGAAGCCCCTTGAACTAGGCACTGTACAGTCACACACAGTTTCAAAGACAGTCCCTGACCCAAAGAACTTACTGTATAATTACAGTATAAAGAAGCATGCTTTGACTTTGGGGATGCTTTGACTTTGGGGCTCTTCTTTCTTGGGTGTGAATGAGAGAAGGAGGAGGAACCCGTTTCCCCTGCACTCCATAGGGAAATGCAGACTGATTTTTGGTGTTTCAGCTTCCTGAGCGCTGCCAGAAACCCCAAGGCAGCAGGGCCATGTTCCCTTTCCATTTCTGCTTGAGGTTCAGAGCAAACAATGGGAAGAGTGCATCCCACGCATTTTTAAAGGGTGCAGTAGTTGATAGTGCTGCGAGCATTTCTTCACAGTGATCTCAGAGACATTCCGACTGCCTCTGTCCTCCACAGGCAGGATGCCTGTGGTATTAGTCCCTGGCGATTTATTTCCATATCCCGCAACATGACTTTGGCTTTAAAAGCCACAAATAAATAAAAGTGAACATATAGAAAAGTCCAAATGTGCTCTTATGATATACAGTGGATTCCAGTTATTGAAAATGTCTTGGTTCCCTGCACAAAGTTGCCGTTATCCAAAAGTTGCCAGAAAGTGGAAGGCCTTGTTTTCAAGTGCATGTATACTTACATCGGTTTGGAACAACTATATACTGTAGTTAAAGAAACATGACATTAATGTGCATTTATTTTTTAATTTTTTGTTTGGTATATTGTTAAAAGACAACATTTGATGACATAAATCATAAGCTCTGTTCACATTCAGAGTCTGCTGTCCTACCTCCCGGCCAGCTATTTGCATGACACACGTGTGTAAAACAAAAAAATACTGTATGGTACTCCAACTGTCCTCACACCAAGTAAAGCAAAATGTCAGTATATTATACTTACTCCTCAATGTTCCAGGTGAGTCACACAAAGCAAAGCAGCACACAATTTCATAACAGGTGGAATTATTCTAATAAAGTTGTCAAAAAAAACAACATGAGAGTTGCTTGTTAATATCCAAATTCCATTTGTATTAAAGTCAATGGGATGGAATCAGTTCCAGAGAAACAATGCTAATAACCACAAGTTGTTTTTATCAAGGTTGCTAATAACTGGCATTCACTGTACTAATCCTATGCATTTATATGGCATCTTTCATCTCAGGTTCTCAAACAGATTTGTAAAGCTGAATATTATCTCCATTGCATACCTGGGGTAAGGGAGGCATGGCTTAGTTGAGTAATTTGCCCATGGTCATGCAGTAAGTCAAAGATGGAGTGAGGAAGCCAGAAGTTTTCATCCCCAGTCTCCTCCTTTAATTAACCAACATATTCCCTTCCTCTCTTATTAAGTGATATTTTCTATAGAAAAAAAACTGAGTTTTTGGGAGTGCCCAAAGTAGCAGCTCAAACCACTACACAGCCAATAACCTAACTTTAGATATTTAAAGACCTTGCAAAAAATTAACTCACGGTATATTAAGAAAGCAAAAGGACTATCACTGCACAAACATCCCGTTTTGTACACCCCCTTCAAGGATAACTACCACTTACATAAAACCAACAGAAAAAAGTGAAATAAATAAAAGAATCATTGTCTATTTGAACAAAAATGTAACAAGAACTGTAACGTTAGACAGAAAAATTGCAACTGTGAAAAAACTGTCTCCAGGTCTGTGTTTTAACACAATAGCCCTCAAAACTAGTGACTATTCATATTACAGCCAATACAACTTGAAGAATAATATGATGAAGTTTTGCATATTTTTGGCACAGAATGATTGTTCATAAATAAATGTACTGTGACAGATGTCATTACATGCCTCAATATTCAGCAGCCACTAATCTATTTCATTGTAGAAGAGTGAAAAAGAAAATAATGTCAAATACTCAACTTCTGTTTACAGTAAAAATTGCATAGTATTAGACTATCAGCTTACTTTACTTTCAGCTTCAAAAACTGTACCACCGGGTCATGTCTGCTGAACACTTCTAGCATCTGGGGCTTGATATTTCTGTTGTCCTGCACCTTGTATAGTCATTTATAGATGTGCAAAATGAATGTAAAATGCTACCAAATTCGAACAACAACCACTTCATACTTACTTTCTACAAGTGTAAACAAGGCACAGGGCAGTGGAGAATCAGTCCCCTTGTGTCTATCCAATGTAGCAGTTACTAATATGCCCATCACCATGGTACATAGGCACATGCACCTCTACAAGTTATAAAATCATCACATTTTTTAACTAGGATTTACAACAAATTTAGGGGCATTGGATAATTCAAGAAATTAACAGTGAACTATACAGAGCTTTCCACTTCTAGATTACCAATTTCCATGTACCCTGAGAAGGCAAAAACATTTCATGACTGTTCAGTGACTTTTATGAGTTTCTAGTAGACAAACATCCACAAAACACAAGCTATCAACTATACAACCTATCAAAATTGACACCTCTGTTGGCAATCTCAGTGATATAGTTCAAGACTGAACAGTCATAGAGAATGAACTATTCCCTAAGCACGAGGTAGTCAATAGGCAGACCGTGGGCCAAATCCGGATCATCAGATGTTTTTGAATGGACCCTGAAATCTTATTTACTTATTATCATCATTACTGTTATTTTTTAAAATTATTTTCACTGGAGTCTGGATCATGGCTATATCTTGACCAAGAAATTTGGACCTTGACCAAAAAATAATTTGACTGTTCTATGAAACCTGAATATGGTTTCTCTAGCTCAGGTAAGCACATTGCTGGGGCACGGTGGGTAAACTTGCATCACTGCTGCCTATACCATACTGCCTCAAGTCTTTGTGTCAGATGAATAAATAAAGGGCTTCATTCTTCAGGGCTATCACTGGCAGTAAAATAACTAACATTTTTTCATTTACATTACATATCTCCCCACTTACCAATATATTAAAGCATTCTATATATTTCCATTCACAGAGTTGAAAACTGAACAGTAAAATTGAAATTAATAACCTCAACGGGAAATACATTAATATACCATGCAAATGAGGTGTGCCTCATCTTTGCTACACTTTTTGTCCTGTGGGTTATAAATTCATTCTTAACCAATAGAAATATTTTACAGCACACACAGTAGATATAATGGGCTTGATTTGCCTCAGTGGGTGCAGAAGATTCAAGCTGCAAAATCTGTGCCCGGTGTGATCAGCTGTCCTCAAAGGGGGGCAGGAAGGGGTGGGATTTTGCTTTCCACCATGATGTAAATTCTAAGCCAGGATCTGCACAGGAACCACACAGGAAAGAAGTTCACCACCATATTTACTTACTTGACTATTTAAATTAAAATCTCCACCCACTGCTCTAGGAACATTTTGCAAAACATAAAATATGTATCATTATAGGACACACCACCTCAATAAAAAGAGATCCCTAAACTATCGGGTGAGACTTTCAGCTGGCATACATTAGTGTAGCACCACTGAAGTCAGTGGAGCTATACCAGTTTACCCTAGCTGAGACTCTCATCCTTCACCTTCAACTTGCATTATGGCATTTGTTGTTTGGCTTGGTCCCGCCCCCTCCCAGGTTGTCCTCACCCACTTTGTGAGTAGCATGATCATCCCCATGCTTCCTGACGGAGGTTGTGAGCAGTTTGTATTCCTGGGCTCTGCCTTCAGGGGGACTTTCTGTCACTGGAAGCCCATAATCCAGATCACACTGGTGGAACCCAAGGCTTGAACCTCATCTGCTGGATATACACTATATTCACACTTTGCATAGATTATCTCCTTACCCACTAAGTACAGAACACTAACATATCCTGAGCTTACTGCCTTATCTAAAGTCAGTGTGTACTACATGTATGTAATTATGTAGCGGTAGATAGCTGTCTACATGAGCTACAGCGCTTTCTTACAGCTGTATTGATGGATCTTTTAATACATTTGAAACCCGATTATAGCACACTTGACTCTCTGAAAAACAATCATATCCTCCAGGATAGTTCACTCAGCCCAGATCGATGGGAATAGAAACATCACTTGTCACTGCTGAAGTGCTTTGATTTGTATGGGCTGTACGACAGACAGTAGAAACAAGATGACAATTTCCCCCCTGGTTTTCCTCACCAACCCCCGGCAGCCTTCATATTGATCTAGTGCTAAAACTGAAAAGCTCTCCATACACCACTGTAACTAAGACGTAGACAGACTGTCTATCCCAACACTCACCCTTAGTCTATGCAAACCCCCCCCCCCACTTCCTATTTGACCTACCAATGTTTAGAGTCTCTGAAAAATAATGTTCAGAAATCCTTGTGAAATCTGATGCAGCACTGAAGAAATCCCAGTGCATTTTCCTGGACTGAAAACCAGGGATCAATGTTCTTAATACCACTGCATACGTTTGTATGTTTCCATTGTTCTTTAGCCATCTATAGTGCACTGCATTTTATATCTAAGCACAGACATCCATATTTTGTTTTTCAAGCCTTATTAGTCCTTTATGAACTCCATGTAATATGTCTCAATACAGGAAAAAAATTTCTTTTGAGATCTAAGGAAAACAGTGGTTATTGATTTTTGCATTCTCAATATAGAAATGAGAACTGGAATAAACTAGCGACAATTCACATCTTCAAATCAGTGTTACTGTCAGGGAACACTAATTTTACTGATTTATCAGGGATTAGGCATTTTGTATTGTATTAAAGCAGTGCAATTCTTATACATTTAAAACATTGCAAAATGGATTCAAAAGCATTTCTTTTGCCATCTTGTGCGTAATTATGCTGAGGATTCAGATATTTCACATGCTCTTTATTACTCATCATTGACACTTTGGCTCATTATTTAGTTTTAAAAGGCTCTAACCCTAGTTTAAACTAATAATTAATGAGAACAATCTACAGTAACTAGAGAACATAATGCACATTTGCTTTACCTACACCTCAACATTGTACCAAATATGCATTTTAATAGAACACTATTGAAAGATGAATGGACTCATTTAAGAAACAGTGGGATGTCACTTCTGCTCAATTAACCAAAATCCTACATGTACAACTGACTGACAGACCAGTTTACTTCACTGAATAGTGGGTAAATTGAGCCATTTCTCTGAATTTTCAGCTTCATTTACCCTGGACATTTTATTATACAAACCTTTAAGCCCTTAACCAATTATCTACAGAAAGCTGTTTAAAATGAAAGTATAAAATTAATTCATCATGAATAGCTCAAGATATTATTTTTATAAATTAGGTCTTATCCAATGCTTTATCTGTAAATATTATAGTACAGCAATTGTACCTTATTGACCTTTCCCCTCTCTTCTTTGGAAGACAAGCTGAGTGCAGATATTGTACTAACCAGGACTACAAAGCCTGTTAAGTAAATTGTTTAGGACACAGAGAAGGCTTTATATCTGCCTGATTATAACCTGCTATAAATTCAGATAAGGCCACCTTTAGTTTAAAGAAACATATTCTATTGTATTTAGCAGGGCAGCCATCCTGTTAAGTAAAACAATAAAAAAATGAAACCCTTCTGTCCATTCTGAAAACCTTTTTGGGGAGCTTTTCCAAGGCACAAATGGCAGTTCAGCATCTAGTTTCCAATAACAGTTAATAGCAGTTAGATGCCTTGACTATCATTTGTGGAAAATTTCCCCCCTTTGATTTTTTTTCCTTAAATGCTGCATCTTATAAATTTAAAGCAACAAAGACTCTCAGGGATAACAATTGTGATAGGGTTGTTATTCCATACCATGTTCTTAATGTCACAATTAATGGCTGGCTACAGATTTAAGAACCATGTGCCAGATTCTGCCACCATTACTTATGTTGAGTAGCTCTTTGTTCAGCAAGCAGTTCCAACTGATGTAAGTAGCACTATCTGAAGAATAGGATTCTATTCAATGTGAGCAAAAGTAGTAGGACAATAGTGACTATACATTTTTAAAAAATGAATAAGAGTAACATTCTAGTATCCTTGCTCCTTTTGAGTAAAAGTCAAACATACTCCCTGAAGTGAATGAGTTTTTCTTGTGGACTAATGTACTGCTCAGCATGAGTAAGGGTAGAAGAATCTGGCATTAAATAAAGAAGACGTCCCTCTTAAACCTTCATCTAATCTGTTTTAAATGGATCTTGTGAGGACTTTAAGGTAAAAAGGATCTAAAAGGTCACTGATGTAGTTAAAATTCATTAGCAATTCTTTGTTCAAAACAAAGTTTTCCTAAGCACAAATGTACTAGTAAACTGCCTGAGGTACTCTGTCACAGGACAGCCTTCCACAGTTTACACAGATTCTATTTCCTGAACATATCAATTTGGAAGACAAAAAGACAACAGAAAACTGGACCAAAAACACAGGGTACTACATACGAAGTCAACAAGACCGCCGAATGACTTTTCTCTGGTGAAGGAAGTCGACTGAAATTTTGGAATGTCCTCCTGCTGTGTTTACACATGGTATTTCACTCAGTGCATGAAGAACTGAATTGTTTCATTATAACAAACACAGTGAGCAAGGAAAACCCAGTACTGCAGAAGTTTTCATTTAATGAACTTAGTAAACTAATCATGTTTCCATTACTCAGTCTGACAAGCTGATTTCCCACCTGGAAGAATGGAGCTTCTTAGGCCTGTAACCACCTACAGTGAAGCCACATGCTCACTGCTGCCTTTATTCAAGAGAAATGATACACATGGGCTGCTAACATGCAACCATAGACCAGGAGTGCATTGGAGTAAAATCAGGCACAACATCTGAATCGTGTTACCCTATGCCTGGGATTAAAAATAAATTTTTCAAAATGAAAAGTAAAGCAGGAAAAAATAAAACAAAGTAGCCTTCAGGGTAATTTGCATTCAGCAGAAATCACCTGAAGTCCCATTTTCAAGGGCTGCAGGGGAATTAAAGGCACACTTTTTGAAAGGCATCTGTTAAAAAGTATAATAAGCCCATCATGAAGCTTGTAAAGCAAAGATCATTGTCAGAAAAATGAAATATATCAAGGGGAACCTCATGAACTTATTCAGTAAGGCAGCTGCAGCCAGTCTTTTGCCACCAGTATGGTGTGTGACGGGTCACACAGTTAAACAAGCCATTGCCACCCTGTCACAAGAGCATTCAGTAACAAACAAATCAAAGTTTTCAATCAGTATCAGAGCAGGGATGAAGGACCAAAACGGCATGGTTCTAAAATGAGATGGGTGAACCCAGTGGAGATCAATATCTTAATATTCTCTCCCATTTATATTTTGATTTGCCAAAATACCGTTGTTCAACTTTTTAACCTTCCACCCAAGCCCCCAAAATCACTTTTTTAAAGTTATTTTTTTCCAGCCAAAGGGTACAAAAAGATAGGCTGGCATCCTTTTTATAGTACAAATCATATCTAGTTTTCAATTTATTTATTTATTTGCCTCTCTCTCACTCCACTCCTTTTACTCACAATCTGTCTGTATTTATTTTTCTATGACTTTTATACTGTGTATTGCAGGGGATTTTGCTCTTACAGCCCTGGTTCAGGAAATGTGCTTAAAACACATGCTAAACTTTAAGAAACTGTTTAAATCACTTTAAAGTCAATGGGACTTAAGCATGTGCTTAAGTGCTTTCCTGAACCAGGACCTCTGTTTCTTTTTACTAGGGCTTTTATTAAGCAAAATGAAAACCTGACAGTGCTCGAGTCTAAATTAAACCCACAAGGTTAATGTGGATTCAGATTGGGGCGAGATGAGTTTGCTCATTACTAGTTCTAATTTTTTGTCATTTGGGGTTGTAAAATGGCATCAGACATCAGAATTAGAGTTAGACTCAAATTTTTTGTCTCACATACAAATCTAGAAAAACTCCACTGACATCAGTAGGGTTACATCAGGGGAAGTGAAAGCAGAATCAGAACCTGAATTATCTGAATTCCCTAAGACTGTGAGAAGTATGACTTCAATGGAGTTACTTAAAATGTATACAGATATGACATCAGAATCTGGCCCATACTGCTAAGGGTGACACAGTAACCCGGACCACATAGTTAGTGTTCAGTATCTCTGATGTGGGCTGAAAGGCATTGTACACAGCTTATCCTTGCCCTTTACTGTATAAATATTAATATCATAGAGTATATGCACACTCTATGCTATTTTGTAAGATGCTCAATATTATGTCTTCATTAACTATGCAAATATTGCTTATCCACTCAAGCACAAGCATATAAATATAGTAGCTGTTACCAGAGAAACTTCACTTTTTGTGACCTTTGGAGTGCTAAAGAGAGAAGGAAACATATTTTCTAGTGAAAGTTTGATGCACGAGCATCTTTAGAGTAAATATAACCTAAGACTAGCATAAAAAGACATCTCCAATTTGGTCTCTTTCAGTCTACCTCCTAGCTGGTGAGCACCAATTCTGATCCTTCAATTTCATGTCAATGAACTGTTGTTTACCTAGGAGCAGAATACCAGAATCTACCTTATAATATAAGGGCCTGATCTTGCCAAGAGCAAAGCTTCCCTTGTGAGATGCTTCTGAGTCACCCATCTCATTGACTTTAACGAGTGCTCATGGTGCCTATTACTTTGCTGGATCACTTCCTAACTCCATTAACATACAAGTAAAATGAAATTTAGTAGACGTTCCAGTTAATTTTTGTTTATATACTTATTTCATTAAATGCCATCAGTTTAACCCTGTTAAGCCTGGCTTGTTAATGCAAGCAACGTTAGCCCAAAGGACAAAGATAAATTACTTGCATGCTTCAGCCACAGCCACTGTCTCCTGGAAGTTTTATAACAACATACGTTAATTTGGTAACATAAATGATATGCATGAGAGGTTTTCATTACAGAGGTAAACTTGAAGTAATAAATCTTAAATCAAAGTTTCAATATTACTTGAAATACCAGATTATATCCAGACCTTAGGGACACTCCACGGTCATCTACTGCAACTCCATGACAAAACCATGGAGTAAAGACTGAAAGATTAATGGATTGAATAAAGAGACAAAGCATTTCCCAAAGTGAATATTTAGCTCCATATCCGACTATCCACAGAGCATAAAAGCCAGTTGTATGGCAGCAAGCAGGACAAGGTGGTCTTTAAAGGCTTCTATGCTGAAAGTCAGTACTCATATTTGTTTAAAAAAAGAAAGCACTTTCAGAAAAAAATTCAGATAACCATCTAATTGACTGATTTGAAGCTTTAATTTAAAAGAATATAAATTGCTGAAACTCTTAAGTCTATCCTTGATTTAAGTTTTTTAAATGGAGAACAAAATTACTGTAACCTATCCAAGTTAGTACTGCAGCTGTATTACCTCAAAACAGCACTGACTAGCAGATAGTCCCTTTAATACATAATGTGTTCTTTAGTGCTACAGAAAAAAAAATACATCATTTCCTGTGTTCTGTGGGAACCTAGACTTCCTGAGAGAGCCGTCAGCATAGTATCATAAATCTTTCCATCGAATACAGAAAGCATGGTAAAACTTATTCTCTCACTCAAACAAACATATTTCAGGAAGCTTTTTTTCAAACAACATCTAAGAGGGAGAAGTAGTACTGTATCATTCTCTGCTGCTTTTTGGCTCCTGTGTTTTTTAATTTATATCCGCATTTCAAATGGCTATATTAAAAATAGAAGAGAGCACGTTATCTTGGTATACATTCTCATCCAAGCTTTAATTAGACATACGGTATAAAGGATCTGCAATACCATTCTCTTCACAGGCAGACAATCATTTAAAAATTCCTTTCCATTCAATCACCTTTTGTCCTTTCTATAAGAATTGGATTGTGGCAGGTAGAATGATCAATAATACATGCACACAGGCTGTGAAGTCTCAGCATGGAACACAGCACTTTCCTCTTATAAAGAATGTGGTTGAAGCTTATTAAATAGTCTTTTAAATAAAACAGTGTTTTCACTGCTATAGGTCAGATTGTGTCAGCATTACCATCATAAAACCCTACTCCTATAAATCTATAACTTGGAGTAAGATGGTAAAATCAGAGAAAGTCTTCAGCAGCAAGCATACAAGACTACAGCCTTGATGGGTGAAAACCTCTATTTACCCATAAGTAAGATTCACAACAGTACCCCAGCAAAATTATATTAACCTGAACTAAGACAACCACTCTAAGGGATGAGTCGCCCATTCACGGTATGTCTATACTGGAACACCACACCCACAGCTGGACCAGATCAGCTGATTTAGGCTTGCTGGGCTACAAAACTGCAGTGTAGATTTTGGGCTCAGGCTGAAGCCCAAGCTCTGAGATCCTGTGATGGGTGAGGGTATCAGAGCCCAGACTCCAGTCCGTGTCTGAATGTCTACACTGCAATTTTATAGCCCTGGAGCCTGTGACCCAGGAGCCAGAGTCAGCTGACATGGGCCAGCCGTGGGTGAGTTATTGCAATGTAGACATACCCTGTCTCAATGTCCATTCAGTTCTCTGCCTCTCTCCCAAGACTGTCAACAAATTAGCAAATTATGATGATAGATTTTGCAATGCAAATTAGAAATTGGGCTGAAATCAACACAATGTAGTCATGACTTTTGGTATGGATTCATCCATTTTTACTTTATTGTGCTTAGACAGCTCAAATTTTCCATTTTGAGAGAATATGTGAGAGTTAATGAAAATGGCAAAACATCACCATAGATTATATACGTCAATACAAAATGTTACTGTTTGCACATGAGTATCTTTCTTGTCAGTCTTTTGGCAAAGAGAAGTTGATTATTGGACATGTCTTCCACTAGAGGACCTGGGTTGGCTTAAACAAAGATGCAGGCCCCTAAAAAAAATTGAATCAGGCCTCCCCTCTTGGCTCTAAAGCCCAAGAATAGCATGCCACTTTTCCCCCCCTCCCAGTAAACCTTAGCTGAGGGACATACTCCCACTGGGTCAGGGAGAAATGTTTAAATCACAAGCATTTAGGGAGGGAGTAAAAGGAAAATCAGATAGAGACTTTCAGTTAAACCAGGCGGAAGAGGGATACTTCTGTGATGTGCCCTACCCAAGACGGTGACAAAAATGGAAGTATCTGGTACTTCCAGAAGGCTCAACAGAACTTTTTCTCCTAATCTTGCCACACCACAGTAACTGAGCACCTCACAAAAATTAATGAATTTATTAGCACAATACCCGTGGCAGTTAGGGAAATATTATCTCCATTTTAGAATGGGAAAATTGATGTGGAAAGATTAAATGACTTATCCAAAATCACATAGGTAGTATTTGGCAAAAATGGGAAATGAGCATAGATCTTCTAACTCCCAGTCTAGTATCTTAATAACACGACCATCCTTCCCCTCAGTAAAGTTATCTTCACAGCAGGCTGGCCTGCACACTACACAATACCAGAGCATGAGGAGTAAATATCACATCAGTCCATCCTTTTACTGGTGGGGCAATCTTGATGCGATGGCGTTAGGTTTGGCCCCATTTTCTTAACCAGTCCTGCATTGGCAGTGGGGATGGACTTGTTTTCCTCATCTAATGACAACAATCCTACTTGCAGAAAAGTTTGACTTTTTGCATGGTTCTAGCTGAGATAAAAGGCAAGAAGTTTTATTGCTTTCAGCTTGCAACACTTGACCTTTAGTTTCATAAATTAGAGCTGTATTATTGTCATAACTTTCAATCATCTGAAGAACTAGGAGCATGCTCTGTATTTCACAGGTGAAAATGCTGAGATGCTGAAAACCTGTGACCAAGAAGATACAAAACTAAAGGATGCTGCAGAAGAGTGCCAAAAACAGGTAGAAAGGGAAGGGGGCTGGGCAACATTGCAAACTGGGTGACACCTAATGAACAATGGACCGAAGGAATGAGTGTGGAATATGACAATAACAGTAACAAAGACAAATCAACCCTGCAGCTGGACTACTCTTAGGCGTTCCTAACTGATTATGCCATTTCTTCCTTGAATCCTCTGAACAGCTTCATTAGGATAGGTGCCATGGGAACACTCATTAGCCCTAATTATACTGGAAAAACAGCCAATTAATGATGGTTCTAATGAGAAAATAGCAGTCATAAAAGTACGAAGCTGAGACTATAATTCTGTAGTTGATGCAATCTCTCCTGCTCTAAGCCACTATCTATACTGCCATATGGCAGTCACACAGCATACATTTTAGCATAAGAAAAAGCTTAGTTTTATGTGACCATCCTCTAGACTTCTATATCGATGAATCAAGTCCCTGCACTCTAAACATGAAGAGCTGTCATATACATATATCAGTACCTACAGAGTGAAAGAGGAAAAAATATAGAGTTGGTAAATATCCATTGGAGAGGAAAGAATGTAATACTCTTAAAAAGAATCCTATGATCAAAATGGAAGAACAGAAGTTTGTGCAGCCATACTATGTATCATGAGCTGTCTTACTAGTGAGGCAGTCTACTAATTAGAGCAGAGAATTAGGGAGTCTAGGACTAAAAGACAACTAAGAGGGCACAGATCCATCCACAAGTATTTGAAGGGTATCAACAACAAAGAAAGAGAGGAATTATTGAGAATAGTAAAAAGGGCATATCAAATTAACTAGCAATAATAGGATGAAACTATAGGGGGAAAATTAACGAGTTTCTGAAAAAAACTCACTGATATCAAAATCTAGCTGATTGTGGAGTAGCTTCTCAAGAGAAACAGTAGAAACCCCCTCATTTAGGACATTTAAATCAAGATTGGTAAAGCAATAGCAACTGCACTGTAAAGAGCAATCCTGCACTAAAAGAGATACAAGGACAAGGAGATGTAATACTTTTTTTTTTTTTACTATTCTGAATTTGTCACAAATTATTAATATGATTAAAAGGACACTGCCATGGCATTTTTCTTAAATATGTTACAGTAGAACCTCAGAGTTATAGTTATGAACACCCCAGGAATGGAGGTTGTTGGTCACTGAAATGTTTGCAACTGTGAACAAAACATTATGGTGGTTCTTTCAAAAGTTTACAACTGAACATTGACTCAATACAGCTTTGAAACTTTACTATGCAGAAGAAAATAACCATCTTAATTTAAATGAAACAAGCACAAAAACAGTCAAATTTTTTTTTTTTAACTTTCCCTTTATTTTCTTTAGTAGTTTACGTTTAACACAGTAGTGTAGTGTATTTGTTGTTGTTGTTGTCTCAGCTACTGCCTGATTGTGTACTTCTGGTTCCAAATGAAGTGTGTGGTTGACCAGTCAGTTCATAACTTGAGGTTCTACTGTATAAATTCTCATATTTTGTTGTTATAACTCCTTTAGTGACTGAAAGCAAAAACAATGAGGTTTTCTTCTTAATCTCGTGCTGATTTGATGCAATAGAAGTGTTGGTGGGCAATATTTTAATTCTGTTTAGAAAAAAATACTACAATGTTTAAAGACTCAACCAACATATGTAACAAAAGTAAACCAGGCAAATTTTCAATACCACAATCTTGATAATGTTTCTTTACATTTTAACATGATGAACTACCTTACATTTCCCTCTCTTATTGCTTCTCACCAAGGAATGGAGATTAGCAACACATCTCTCAGCAACAGAATTAGCAACTGACGCTTGCTTTAAGGAGGAGGAAAGTTGATCTTTAGAAGCAGTTTACTTCATCAACACTGTAGGGTTACTGAAAGCAAAGCTGTGTGAAATATTCACAATGAAATCCAAACTATGTGAGGCTTAGCTGGTTTGAAATTTCATGAAAAACTCTTTCTGGCTGTATTAAAGACTCAACTTAGCTGTCAAATGGTTCACAAAAAGAGTCTTGAACCTTTCACGTGAACCTGGGATGATATATCCTTTTGCATAATTCAGATATGCAATTTAAATGTTTCTATACCATTATATAGAATCACAGATCCTAGAAAGCATCCCTTCCTGGCCACCCCCAAGGACTGCGGAAGGGAATCCCTGTGTGCTCTGGAATCCTGGGATTCTAAACCTCCTGAAGCCTGAACTGAGTCCAGTCACTGCTCTCAATCTCAGGGTCCCTAGGAACACCCTCAAAGCACAGACCTTCTATCTAGCACCCACCCCTCCGAGGGCCGCCTAGCCTTTCTTGATGCAGCACTGACCCTTCAGTCTCCCCAGTATTTGAACACATGCCTCTACCTGTACTCCACCTGGAAGGTATGAAGCTTCTAATTTGTAATTTAACCCTCAAGGACACACAGTGGTTGTGAAGCAGTCAATACACACACACTCTTTGTACAATCTAACATCTGTGTGCTGTTTTATATTTCAACATGTAAAATACAGACAAGTACAGATCAGAAAGAATAATAACACACCCTCAATGCAATGTTCCTCACTTGCTCACCTTACCCTTGGGAGTGATCCATGTTCAGCCAGTCACTTAGGCAGGGTTCTCCGCCCCTTACCTATCCTGCCCCTGAAGCAGTCTCTCTCAATTTGATGCAAAATAGCTTGTTTACCCAGTTCCCTCCAGTGAGTCCCTTTACAGACTCCTGCAGGAGTCACCTGCTTCTTTTGTTCTGTTCCTGGTAACTTTCCATTACTTCCAATCTTCCCCCCAACACACACACACCTTCAGACAAAAGGGTGAAGTGTCTAGTCTCACCTACAGCAAGCCCATTGCCCCCAGGTGTTTTATTTTCAATAGACCATCTTGGAGTGCTGATGACTCTCTATTGTCTTTGGCCTGGCAGAGATGTGACAACCCTTCTAAATCATGGTGGATCCACATATGTATAGGCTTTCCATGACACAGTAGTTTCATGAAACAATTTAATAAAATCCATAATTCAGAGGTTGTACAGATAGAGCCCCCAATTAGTTACTCAAGGCAAAGAAATATTAGATAGATGTAGACAGATATGAGGTCAACATGAAATCAGGCAAAGCTTGGTGCTTCAAGATTTAGGGCCAAATTCAGATCCAGGGAGAACAGACATTGTGCAAAGCTGAACAACACGTGAACTTGGCTCTTGGTTCAAATCCCAAACTAAAAGTTCAGTTTATGGGATAAGAACCCATATTATAAGCATAGAAAATGTTCAATTTAGATACTATGAAACAAAGCCACCAAGTTGCACACTCACTGCTTTAATCAAAAGAGCTTTAGGCTGTGGAATTTCTAAATCACTCTGAAATGTGAACTAAAATGTGGGTTTTTAAAAATCTGAAATACTGTTTGAAATCACAAATAAACACGTACATTTCAAAAACAAAGCCTTGGAAGATTAGTTTCCCATTCATTTACTGAAGCTAATAAGACCACGGTTCAAGGTTCAATATATCCCCCCAATAAACACTGTTAAAATCACTAGGGTCAAATGTATGTTCTACCAATATTCTAAAAGACTCATTTAAAATTATTTATTCCTATGAACCACCAGTCACTAAAAACACCAAGTCACTAAAATAATCACAGAAAATTAATTCAAAAGAGGTGTAAATGCAGTTGAAGCAAATTAAGTGAAGTAGTCCAATTACTATTTGCCAAAAATGGTCTGCAGTCATTTGCCCAGCTCTTGTATTAACCATTTCTGAAGAATCATATAAACCTGAACTTGGCAGGTACACACCTCATCTTTCAATTCACATTTATTAACATGTTGCTAAAATAGCTGAAGTAGCTGCCTTTCAGATGTATTTGTCAACCAAGTTATCACCATAGTTCCTCATCCTAATATAGGCAAAATTGGGTGTACATGAGATAAGAGTTAGTAGAAACTTTTGGCCAATGCAGTAAAGAGGAACCAAATGATCTGTGCATCATAAATTCTTATTCCTTCTGGTTTGCCGAGAAAAACTTTAAAAAAAATATTTTAAATTAAACCTATGCAGGTTACGTAAAGCACAACAGTTACAACCCTTCTCTCGATTAATGTACCAAGATCTGATACCAGTATTCCTGAGACTTATTTCCTCCAGTATCATTCTACTCCATGATTTCCAGGGGGAATTACAGTGCTGTTGCTCATGCTATGCATGTCAGGAGTAGTTGCTGACTCCTCGCTTTTTTAATCAGAAAATTACCATGGCCCAAATAAGCCTATTTCATAGAATCATAGAAGCCAGAGATGGAAAAGACCTATTAGACTTAGGTCATTTAGTCATCCCCCAATCAGTGTTCCCAACAAGGTATATGTCTTTCTTTTTGCTGGGCAAGTAACGTCTGAATTATCCACTGTGTAAAAATACCCACAGATAATTAATTACATGCTTTCAGTGAACGTACAGTATAAATGACACCAAAACCTCAAGGTCCCATACTAGCAGACAGCCATTAGAATTAATTTACAAAGCAAACAGTAATGTTATTCACCAGCTCCCTAATTTACTTCTGGGGGTCTTGTATCATTTTCTGTAACTTCCACAATTTAGCTTTCAGAGGATAACGTTACTTTTCCCATTGATCCCATTTGATTCCTACTACTTTTCTTCTACATGTTTTATTTCATTTCATTTCCAACTTTGTTATAAAAGAAAAATAGCCCAAGCTTTCTTCTTCTTCCTCATTTCTATCAGGCAAGTCTGGCTGAGCTGTCACAGCAAGAGAGCATAAAATGTATCTTAGCAGTGGATAAAAGCTTAGAAGGAGTGCGTAAGGAAAGAAATTTCACTTAAAAAAACCCCAATCCTCGTATGGCATTTTGTTTTAAATATTTTTAAAGGTCAACTGTTCTTGAAGGACTTTAAAAGGTTGAGTAGGTGGATCTCAATGTCTGAGCAAAACAGAATATATCATAAGATACTGAAGCAGTACAAAGATGATATGCATGGGGAGTTTGATAAATTACAAGATCAGTAATCATCATACTTCACCTACTTCATTTTTCCACTTACCACTCTGTTCCAGATTTTAAAGAAAATAAAGAATTTTTCCATTTAGTTTTCTTGACTCTACCTACATACAGTATTATGTGTTTGTCATTATTACAGGATAAGCTGCCTGTTAGCTCCCTTTGCAGTTCCTCTCAGGGCACTTCTCAAGTGACAGGGTTGGCTTTTTTTTAACCTCTCTCAAGATTCAACCACTGTAGGACTGAGTTATATCCCCATTCATTTCCCAATTCTTTAAACAAGACATACCCAACTGAATTTGGCATCTGCAAGAAAACTCCACTCCAGGAGCCTGTGACCTGCTGCTGAGTAAAGTGACTCACTCAGAACAGTTTTATCAAAACATACATACACCAACCAAAAGATACGTAGCAAGCAGAGAAAGGGGACAAAACAACAAAAGGCCTCTGAGTCTTACCTAAACCTTTCTTTGCAAGCTTTTGGTAAATTCTACTCAGCCCAGGTCCCCACATGCGGGCTCTGAGGGACAAACATTCTTTCAGAGTCTCTCGGTAAGAGTCTAACCTCCTGTCCATTCCCCCCAACCTCTACCTCCTCTCTACACAGGAGGTTTTAACAGTTTGGTGTCCCTTTGATCCTAAATGCTGACATTGGAAGAATAAATCTGTTAACCTGGCTGGAGGCAGGTAGGTATTCATTTCCTGATTAATATCCCTCCATTGTTCTCATAAGGACCCTTGGTATTTTCTGTGAAAGTATCTTCCATCTGTCACTGTTTCCTTTCCTGTTTGTTTTTTGCCAACAGCCTCCTTTGATTTAACTCTGTGTAGTTAAACTGAATAATATCAAGCAGGTAAGCTGAGATACATATGATAGTCATAAAAATTATATACTTATCTCCCTCATTCTTCACATTGTCTCTATGTTTTTTGGGGAGACAAGGAGAGGAATAATCGCTCTATGGATAACCTACACGAAAATGTCAAGCCCACCTATGAAGGATGGAGTTGCTAGCCACATTGACAACCTGAATTACTACCTAAATGATATGCAACACAATCCGAATAGGAAGATCTCTCTCAAAGAAATGCAGAGATTGTGTTACTTTTTATTCTCAAGTGAGTCAACATCTCATGACTGATGAACTGTCTTAAAGCTCCACCTGTTTCAACATACAATTTATGTGGAGAGTCAAAAGCATAATATGCAGTAAAAGGAAAATGAAATCTAGCCTGATAATAGGGTGATGTACCAGCATTTGAAGTGTTAAATGGGCTTCTCTGCTCAACATCTCCTGAAATGACTTCAAATCTCACAAATATAAGCACCTCATTTCATGAATGGGTAAGTATTTTGTTTCTCATTAAGCTGAATCCTATACTTTGCCCTTCTTCCCCCACAGAAGGAAGGGCTGAAGTTGTTACTTAACAATGTTGACCTTTTGGCCCATGAACTTTCCTTAAAACATTGATATGAAAATACATCCACACTGACCGGTCCACCATCTGATTTTTCTTATTTTTAAGAACACCATTTTATAAGACTGAAAATAGACAAGTCATAGATGAACGTAGAAGATCTTACTTTCATACAGATGTGTGCAACATACTTGATTCTAAACTCAAATACACTCAATGAGACTTGGTTCAACTGCAGATGAAAGTTGCTTCAATGCCATCTTTCACTCAAATTCTGCTAGCTTCTGTTAACCTTGTCAAAGCCATATAATAATTTTATTGCTGTATCTGCATAGCCACAAACATTCTGAAACTGCTGTCCAGGTACTCTATTGTAAGTTTTAAGTGTGCTTGCTGGGGAAAAAAAGTTACAGGATATTTTTTCTTAATATGGCTATCATTAGACCTACTTCCAGAGAACCAATAAACCCACACAAACATGTCTGAGCCTAAACTTGTAAAAATCTCATTGGTTATGTGAATATCAGGGCACATTTTTCCACATTTCAGGGTCTGAAAACACACGTGAATCAAAGTCACTAATCAAATATGTGCAAATTTGTAGAACTGCAGTTTTAGTCCTCTCTCCCACTCTGGAATATTGGAGGGCACCATCTCATAATTTTTTTTTATTTTAAACCAGAGAGAAAATACTGTTAGTGCAAATTTCTTTAAGTTACTAACTCCTCAGTATTTCAGGTCTACCTACGAAAGGATTCTGCCACAACATTTCAGAGTGCATGTATGTGTGCAGGAAACTCAGCCTCTCATCTTTTAGCAGTCTGTACAGAAAAGCTCACATACAACTATCAAAAATTCAATTTCACCACAGTGCCAGGAAAAAAAAAAAAAGACTGTATATAAACTGGGTAGAAGCTTGAGTTGGGATATTTCTGCTCCTAAAATTCCTGAGATCAAGTGCAAGATGTTATGAATTGCTTATCAAATGCTACTGAAAAGAACAGCTGAAATATAAAGACTCCTTAATGAACTTGCAGGCTACCCCCAACCCTGAAATCAGACAGCCCAGACTTTTGTGATTTGTGCTTTATTTTTATTTCATAGAATCTCCCTACTATCAGCAAAGCTTTGAAGCTAGTTCAAAACCACAAGTATTTGGAGGGACAGATTGTGCTCTACTAATCAAGGTAAGTGCTTATTGAGAACGTCACTGCCTAAACTCAGTAATCTCCCCGAAATCCTCCTCTCTTTTCTTTACTTGTGAGACCTGAAGCTGGCCTTTATTTTTAATACACCATGAAACTGGGACCTGATCTCTCCTATTATACATAGGGTCACTGTTGACATTTACACTCTATCTAAAGAATCAAATATGCATTACAGCTCTCAAGAGGCTAAGTGAGGTTACAGCAAGGTAGTAACAACTGAGATCCACCATGAACCTGAAGAGTTTTTGCAAATTCCCTTTTGTATTTTAAAAAAGGATGGGAGGAGGGGAAAGAATGTCTTCTGCATATTATGTGCTGGTAATTTTTCATACCTTTCTAAGTCTGCAAATCCTCTATCTTCATATAGTAAAAAAATCTAGATCCACTAAGCATAAATGTACTAATTTAACTTACTTCTGCTATTTAACCTCAGGAATCTCTAGTCCAAGTGGAGGTGATATTAGCCTCCACAAGGTCTCCAGGAAGTAATTTATAGTGATTCACAAGGGGAAACTTTGCAAAATTTACCAAAAATGTAAGCATGGCAGCAACTCCTGGTGGGATCAAGAGTATCATTTGCAGCGCTACTTTAACCACTGTTTCACCTCTCCACTTGTCAATGCATAAATCTTACACTATCGCTGGGAATTACTGAATGACACCTGGGGACTGGACTAAAGAAGGATAAAAAGAAAACCCAAAACCCACATGCTCTTTATAACAGACCCGTTTGAGAGGAGACTGAGTCAATATGGTTTGGTCAAACTAATTATAAGTCTGTTTGTTTTAATCTAAGGGCATTCATAAAATGGGATAAGGAAAAAGGGAGCCAATACATTTCACTTAGAAAACTACATAACACTAAATTGGATTAAAGAGCATTCTACTAGTTGTACTGTAAATTTATTTTATAAAACAATTTTATAATAGCTAGTAAACCTTTTCCCACTCACCTCAACATAATAATCTGCATATTTTAACATTATTTTCTAAACACATGGGAAATCTACAAAATCTGCTATTTTTCCAATATCATTTCTGAAATCTATTGTAATTCTCCAGGTATTCCAAAGGTACTAATTGCTAGAGACGGGCTCCAGCTACTATCTTCATATCTGAATTCTTAATAGCCCAAAGTTTGAAATAAGCATGTCCAGGGTTTTGGTTCAATCCTTTCCCAATGTCTGGTTTGGGCAATGGTGTACAGTAAGAAAGTGGACAGTGAATTCAGATATATGTACATGTGTAGCATGATTTCCCACATTTATTTCTTGCAAATTCCCTCATATTTCATATTTAATAGTCCAATCCCACACTCTAATCAGCAGATTATGCTGCCTGCCTTAATCTTTTAAAAATCTTTGATATTTAGATTTTTAAGTATGTAAACAGAAGACTACTGTTTTTCGGATGGTGGAGGAATTTTACAAGCTAAATTTGAGCCCCGTGTGAATTTGCTCAGTCAAATTACAATCCTCTGAAAACAGGATTTAAAATACAGTCAGGGAGATAACTTAGGCTATCAAAGTATGCATATACTGTGTTGGGTGGGCATGCATTTCCAAGACTGAAACTATTCAGGGCAATGGACCACGTCTCCCAATACTTTTGGAAAGCATGGAGCACAAGGGAGCCTCAGAAGCTGCTAGAGACCTCTGAGTTGTGCCTCACTACAAATACTAAGTGAATATAACAACGAAATAATAGCAGTAACCACCCATAGCAAAAAAAATATATATTAATAATGCCAAATGGGATTTGCATGGCTGAAAACGGATCTAAGATACCAATGGCCTAGCTACATGGATTTCATAACCAGGAATACACGAGATGGTAATATTTACAACTACAAGTATAAATAAGAGAGGGGGGGGAAAGCCTCTCCTCATGCTTGCAAACATTTCCCGTAGACTTTAGAGTGACTTCTGTGGGAGTTGCACATACTTACCAAGGCAAAGCTACCCTCCATTTTTATAGACACAGACAGACATTATCAGCCATTTTAGTTTTATGGGTTTTTTTTTTAAAAACCATTTGATAAATATTTATTTTTATAATGATGATAATACTATAAGGATTCAGGAGCTGGGAAAGCTACATACACAGTGCTGCCCAATCACAGTTCATCTCAATCCTAATCATTAAGCACAATTGTTCACCAAATGCTCATTCTCCCCTTTGAAACAGTTCTGGCCAATTCTATTAGACTGTTTCACAGATCTGTGTGGGTTTTATTGTTTTTGTTTGTTTGTTTGGGTTGGGGGTTGTTTATTTTTGTTTTTGTTTTTTAAAGATAAACCAATGTCACTTGGACAAGCCTGAACTCGAGACCATTAAATTTACATCACGTGACCCAAGAAGTTCTAGATCAGTCCTGATCTTCCAAAAAGTAGTAACTTTAGTTTTCTTTCCTTCTCTCTCTTCTTTTTACCACCTATCTGCACCCCTCTTATTCAAGTACTTGATTTTAGTAGTTGCTGCTGATGGAATGTTCAACACTTGGCAAAATTTCGCATTTATAGTTTTGTATTTGCCATACTTTCATTACAATTGGGTTAGTAGCACTTGCAGCACGATGTGTTATAAAGTACCCGCATACTGATGTATACAGTATAATTAAAAGGAAAATTTATTCATTTAGATGAAATAAATGGGTCAAAGATGTTAACATAACCCAGTCACTGACCAGCATTAAACAGTGTTAAACAAGGTCTGGAGTTTGGTATACAAAAATCTCAGCCTGCTCAGCACCATGGCAAACACATTATTAATCATCTTTTTAATCTTTTATTAAAGATAAAGAAAAGAAGGAAAATCAGTTAAAACATTTGAAATGTAAAGTATTAAGTAAAAGTTTGATTTTAACATTTCTTGTTCCCTTTCCCTTTACCTGGAGAGAGTGTTTAGAAGGGGGGAAAAAAACTTGTTTGACACTCTCTTACATGGTATCAAAGATAGTAATAACTGTCCTTTTGGGAAAAAGAAAAGAAATTAGTTGAGATGAGCAGAAGCTGTTGTTACAGTCCAATCCCATTTCCTCTTAGGTGGTGTTTGGGATTCAGCTGGAGCTAGTAGGGATGGTAACGTCATCTGGATCTCTCTTTGTGGCCTGGTTTGGTCAGGACATATTTAGGATGAGGATGACTAAGGCCTTGGATCCCAGGAGATGGTGGAGTTGGCAGACATGATGGTGAAATTTGTTTCAGTAGCCTCCATCTGTGCTGCAGATTTTTCCCCAAAACTTTCTTTTTTTAAGGACCCAAGAAGGGAGTGATGTGTTCCATAGACCATCTCCTCACTATTTTGTCTACCAATTGGGTTTAATATCTGGTATGATAATTTTGGTTTATTAATTTCTAGTTCTGTGTGATTTTTTACTAAGCATGATTTCAACATAGTCATTAAAGCATATTATTAGGCATGTTTGTTTAGAACAATTCAGTTTTTCTATCTGGTTTTCTTGAAACTGTTCCCATCAACATTTGTTACTACGGTTATTATGACATCTTATGAACTTTCATATACCTTTTGCAGTTGAGCTTACAATTAGAATAAATGTGTAGGCCCAATTATCACACTATCAACATCTTTACTCCACAAAATGTACCTTCCCCTTAACAGAAAGGAAATTCCGAAGCAATATATCTGGATGAATCGTGTGTGTTATACATACATGCCTGCAAATTTAACTGTTACACGTATTCTCTCCCTCTAAGGTTGCTGCATAGGATTTGCCTTTATCCTGTAGCTTTCTTGCATGGTTCAGACTCTTAGATAAATCAATACTTAGAGAACAAAATGATACATGAACACATATCTGTCCAAAGAATTAAGTAGGAAAATGAGAGTTGCCATACTGGTTCAGACAATGGTCCATCTAGCCCAGTGTCATGTCTCCCATAGTGGCCAGTAATAGCGCTTCAGAGAGAGGGTACAGATTGGAAAATTTTGGAATGATTCATCCCTGTCTTTCTCTCCCAGCTTCATAGGTTTAGAATTGCTCAAAGCATGAGATTGCATTCAAAGTTTCATGGTTAAGAGCCATCAATGGACCGATCCTCCATTAATTTATCCAGTTCTTTTTCAATCCCAGTTATAATTTTGGCCATCAAAACGTCCCATGGCAATGAGTTCCACAGGTTAATTGTGTATTGTGTTTAAAAGTATTTCCTCTTGTTTGTATTAAACCTGCTGTCTATTAATTTCTTCAGGTGACCCCTGGCTTTTGTATTGTGGGAAAGGATAAGTAATACTTCTCTGTTCACTTTTTCTACACCATTCTGTCATCTCTCCTCTCCCCCCCCCCCCGTTGTCTCTTTTCTAAGATGAATAGCTATAATCTTTTTTAGTTTCTTCTAGTAGAGAATTGGTTCCATACTCTTGACCATAATTTTTGCCCTTCTCGGAACCTTTACCAGTTCAGTATAGCCTTTTCAAGATGGGGCAATCAGAACTGTATATAGTATTCAAGGTGTGGGGGCAAAATGGATTCATATAGTGGCATTTCCTCTTATTTTCTATCCCTTTCCTAATGGTTCCTAACATTCTGTTAGCTTTTTTGACTGCTGCTGCACACTGAGCTGAAGTTTTCAGAGAACTATCCATGGTGACTCCAACATCTCTTTCTTGAGCGGTAACAGCTGATTTACAACCCATCATTATATAGGTATTGTCGGGATTATTTTTTCCAATGTGCATTACTTTGCATTTAGCAGTGCTGAATTTCATCTGCCATTTTGTTGCCCAGTCATCCAGTTTTGTGAGATCCCCCTGTAACTCTTTGTAGTGAACTTTATAATTAATTATCTTGAATAACAATGTATCATCAGTAAAATTTTCCTGTCCAAAAATATTGACCAGTTCTACTTAAAGCTTCACTTCTTTGACTGGAACAAATGCTTAGCAGGATGGTTAGAATCTAGAATAGCTCAATATTAGAATCCAAACCAGCAATATCACAATAGTTCAATGAAGAGCAAGAACAACAACAAGTCAGAATAAACAGAGAACACTGTGCATTAGCTTTACATTTACTATTACAGCTTCCAACAATGTTCTGCTAAAAAAAAATGGTCTGAAACAAAAATTGAAAAATCTGAAATGGTGGATTAGTTTACACTATTACTCTACTCTCTTGACTGTTGTATAATTACCTACTATCCATATTTATCCCAGAGGGGGAAAGAATTAGACCTACAATTTCAAAAGCAACTAGCGACTTTGGTTGCCTAAACTAAGGCTCCTTAAAGGGGTCTGATTTTCAGAAAGCTCTGACAATATGGTAAGCAAGTCTCAACCTCAGCCCCCAAAAGTCAAGGCACCAAAAATCATTAATCACCTTTGAAAATTTAGGCACTATTTTCTCTGTGGAGCAGAATTAAATGAAGAAAAGTGTAAAAAAGACTGACAGATGGACAGAGAAAGTTGTGTGAAGAAACAAATGAGAACAAGAAAGCTCGAGTCCTTGACTATGTAAAATATTGTTTGATATTGGAGTAAAAATCTATTTCTAGTGCTAAGAATTAAAACTACCTCACACATAACTAGACAGACAAGTTGTGCTTGGACACCTAAGTAACTCTTAATACTGGAAATGAGGCAAATTTAAAACTCAATGAAATCTGCTGTTCTTCCCCCATAGAGCACTGCTGGTCTCCTAAACAAACTGAAAAATTATTTTTGGCTCATGGTACTCCACATGGAACCATTTCTATCTTCTATTCATTACAATCTATCAGCTGGAGCAAAGTTTTGTATGTGACAGGCCAATTTATGGAATATTTTAGACTCATCCTTCTTATTAATAATAGTTGGAAGAGGCAAAGTAATCATAAAGCATAATAATAATCAGAGACACACGTCCTTAAGTGTACCAACAGTTAGACTTGCATGTTTGATGCATTATGTAGCAAGGGTTCCAAATTTAATAAAAATAAACTATTCTATTTTTGAGTTGTAGGTGGGTGAATAAAAGGATTACTTGTTATTCTAAGCATCAAGCTAGAAACACCCAGACTGCCTAAAAACACAGGTTTAAATCCTCTCACAGGACCATTCAACTTTTCATCCTTCTGAGGCAGAAACAGATTTCCATGCAGTTCACTATATAGGCATACCTCAAGAAAGGCTGTAACATTTTCTTTTCTACATGGACATTAAAAATATGCATAGCATTTTCCTCAGAGTGTGATTTTGCCCTGGTATCCGTGGTCAAAACTTCTCCTCCTTGGTACTTTTGTGTGACATGCTACTATGGTACCCTACCTTCACATAACAGGTGACTGCATTCTAATGATGTATGAGTCAGAGGTTGTGGAATGCTATAATGTTTAATAAAAATAATAATTAATAATAGCAACTCAACATTTCCTATATCTGAATTATTTATACAATTGCACTTTGTTTTTGTGGTGGTGAAACATACATAGCCTTGGTTTAAGATTTAATATGCTTAATCTTTACACAGAGTGATTAGGAACATGACCCACACAAATCTGAATTATAAACCACTGAAAATAGGGAATAATCAGATAAACACTGACAGATTCTAAATTGTATGGCAACACCAGATTCCACAATGCTGCAGAAGTTAATTCTTGGGATATTAAAACCTTAATGTGTACTTACGTACCTGCTGAGAAGAGGTTCAGATTGTTACCAAAAATAGGGTTGCCACGTGCCAGAAAGTCTGGTCGAAAAGGGGACCTGGAAGTGCTGACTGGACACTAATAGTCTGCTTCTGGAGCCTGGAGGAGCACTCAGGAATGGCTCCAGCAGAGAGAGAGGTTCTGGTGGCTCCCCCATCCTCTCCCAGTCACCCTCCCAGCCCTGGAGTGCAGCTCCCCCTCCCTCATCCTGGCCAATCATCTTCCCACCCCAGAAGTGTGGCTCTCCCTTGAACATCCTGCCCCTGTCATCCCACACCCCTAGAGCCTTGCTCAGCTGGCAGGGGGAGGGAGGTGGAGAGAGCAGTGAAGAATGCTGGGGTGGGGAGGAGCAGGGGAGGAGGGGCAGAACAGGAGGTGGGAAGGTTCCAGCACTCAGTGTCCAATTTTCACAAATTAGAGAGTTGGCCATCCTAACCAAGAAGGGATCTCCCCCTTGAGCTCTAACTGTCCATGATCCACCTCCTTTCAATGGCAACGGTCCCCAAAGGAATTCTAATTTAGTTCTGGGAGCTCAGTGATATTTACATCAAAACTTAGGCTTGCATTTGAAATCTGCACCTAGAACTGCCTTCTTGTTGCAACTATCAGCTTAAGTCTCTGTTACAGTAAACCAGGCAGCTGTGCATAATACTGCATGGCATTGTACATGCTTGCACATAAGCAACCAACATCCAGTGCCCTAAATAAATAGTTCAATTAAATCAACAGTGTTTGTAAAACATAAAAAAGGAAGCAGCTTTTATTTTTGGACAAAAATTATCAAAAAGATTCTGATTTTAAAAATCAATGGAATTGGACTGGATTCACAGCAGAGTAATGGAGATCAGAATCTGGCATATTGTACTGGATTAGTTTTACTTTCTATACTTCGTAGTCCACAATTCGCTTAATATGGTTGAGGAAAATGTACACAAAAAAAGAAATTATATGGGTCAAATCTTTTGATAATGATAAATAAACATTACAAATATTCAATTTAATCCTGTGCCGATATATCATTTTTCTCTTCCCCTGCAACCAACAAGTATATTTTCACCTTTTGCATGGAAACCTGCAAAGAAAATTCCTGGTTCATGAACAAAACCTAATGTGCAGTTAATCTGATTTAATATGGACACATTCTTTTTCTCACACATTGATACAAATTGCACAATCAATGCTTTGTCTTAGGTACAAGACAAAGGCATGGAAGAGGAACATGCTATCTTAAACCCAATCCTGCAAAATGCTGAGCTTCTTCAACTTTCATTGACTTCACTGGTTCTTAAGAATACTCTGTACCTCGCAAAATCAGGCTCTAGCAGACCATCCCATTAACACACTACACTACATGCATGCTCCCATGGGTAACTCAGAACATCCAGTGTTGTGTGATATTACTAATCACCATTTCCTTGTTCTGCCAGAGGAAAAACAAATGTGTCACAGCACAAAGCAATAGACAAGGGAGGCAAAACTAGAAGGCACAGATGATAGATCTATTGCATCACAGCCTCCTTGGTTCTTGCCTATTTGCTCTTGTTGTTGCTGCAGTTAAAACCAGCATGGCATGATTTCTAGGAAATGGCCATTACATGCTGCAGTCTTTCTAGAGTAAATGAACTTCTAAGAAGGAGGTGAAAGTGGATTTTTAAGAGAATGGATTATATTACAACACTGAGTAATCTTGCTTTCCAATATACTCCTGTAAGGAAGCATTTCATATCATATTATTGAACATTTTGGGCACCTTTTATTGAAATGTCTGTGTTTAATATATTTGCCGTGAAAGAGGTGGTGGCTCAGACAATGTGTCAGTAAAGATTCTGATGAGCTCAACTCCCTATGGTATCAGTGAAAAGGGCTTGTTCAGAGCATATACACAATAAAGAGGGCTCTAAAATGTTACATGCCACACACAAGTGCTATTAAGGACTCAGATCCTATATTTCAAGATGCTAGAATGGTATTTTCCTAAGTTCTCTTTCTAGAAGACAGTGCATCAATGGCACTTTACCTCTAAATATTAAAAACAAAGTCATTGTTCCTAGAAGAACTATGTAAATATGCCAGGATGGATATTCCTATGAAAAAGACAATACCATATATCCTAAGATCACTGGTTCTTTGCCAAGGTTTCCCCTGCGACTGTCACACTAGCATGTTATTTTAACAATCTGATAGGCTTCCCTCCCTAAACTAAAATGTCAAGAGGAACAGCTACTTTCTTTGGCCCCAGTGGGTTAGAAGACAAACTACTGACCCTTCACCTTGACTTTGCTCAGTTGTCAATTTTGCCTACTGCAGCTGTCATATATTCTGGGGGGATCAGCTGGCCAGAGCAAGCCAGGGAATAGACCTATTAGCATCTCTATGGCTCAGCCCAGACTGCTTGATTACAAATTCATTCAAATTAATTAATTTTTAATTTATAATAGCTGAGGTGGCATGAAATCTAGTCAACTGAGCCAGCGAAACATTCACTGAAATATGAAACAGTCTAGGAGGCGCCTGATCAGAGGCTCAACTTTGGTGATCTGTCACTTAAGAGACAAGAAAAAGGCAAATTACTTCTCACAGAAATTATTGGAAAATATTGTCTTGATTAATTATGCTGTTTCAAAAAGGTCACTAAGGGGAAAATATAGCCGTTTTGAACTCTCTAATCCAACGTTTGGGACTCATTCATGCTGAATGATTTATTCAAAAGTCATCATGCAAAACCATTTCCATTTTTTAAAATAAAGGAACAGACTTTCTTTACATAATTAAAAATAATAAATAATAATGTTTTAAATATTAACAGTTCTAGACTGTCCTAACAGATCCATAGACATTAGAAGGGTAACTGTGATCACTAACAGACCCCCCCCTCTCTCTCTCTCTGCAAGTTTCTCTGTAATAACTTCGGGGAGTATGAAAAAAAATCTTACCTTGAGATATTGGCAGCTGATTAAGAATCACCTAATTTCTCTCTCTCTTTTGACGCTATGTTAACATGATGTGATCACTCACCAAATATTTTGCTTCCCTCCTTACCAACAAATTGCTTGGAATCCTCTGAGAATGAAATCCATATTAAAAAAGCATTTGCCCTCGAAAGCTAAATCATTCTTGATTAAGTGGCTTTTGATGGTCTAGAGTCTTATTTACAGAGAAAATATAAACAGCATATGAATGTTATTTTTAAATTTAGAATTATTGGTACTAGTATTAAGATTTGAGGGCCATATTTGACTTTGATATGAAGCCAACGGAGTTGCTGCTGCTTACACCACGTCTGAGTTTAGCCCTAAATTTTACAGATGTGCTGTGTGAATTCCCATACATTGGGACAAATTAAGTGTTGACATAAGAAGTAAATTAAACATTGGGTATAAGATGTAAAATAATGTAATTTGCACCAATCTGGTGTTCAGTGGGCATGCACCAATTCAGTGTTATTACATGGCAATGAGGCAAAATGTGAATACAGCAGGAAAAGCAACTATTAGGAGGATGTAAGCTAAAGCAGCACCCCCCTTACTTTATTTTAAACTTTTCCAAGGAGCTGCTTTCCCTGCTGTACTAATTTCTATCAGCTTCAACATTCACTTTGCACACACGCTGAATGTCAGTTGGTGGAGGCTAAGATAATTTACAACTAAGGATACAATTGGCATAAGTAATATCCTCACCAATGACAAAGTGATGAGTGAGTTATGTATATCATCACAAATAAGTGGTGTTACAATCATTGTCTCACACCATCATGCACTCTGCACATTTCAGATATGTTACAGAAAATCTGCTCTAAGAATGTTTTATTATAAGGATGGCCATCCTGGATCAGGCAATGGTCCATCTAGCCCATCGGTTCCCCACCTGGGGTGTGCAACCCCCTTGGGGGAGTGCCAAAGATTAAAGGGGGTCAATGAGACTTCAGTAATTTTGAGGTCCCTGAGCTCCGTGCCAGCTGGAGCAGAGAAGCAGCCTCCCCCAAGCTCCAAGCTGGGTGGGTGCCCGCCTGGAGCAAAGCAGCCCCTTGCCGGTGGGGCCTGGAGCATGGACCATGTTGGACCATACACGCACACTCTGCCTCCATTACCCTCCATTCATGAGGGACGGGAAGAGGTGGGGTTACACGGGGCATGTGGCAGCAGCTGCGCCAGGGAAGTCTTAGCTTCTTACTCAGGTAAGAGTAATTTATTATTATTATTTATGTAATTTAGTGTTATTATTATTATCATTGTATGTGTTTATAGGGGTTATGAGTGTTTACGGCCGGTGAGTGGGGTGGGAGGGCACGTGTTTTTCCTAGTGTTAACTAGGAGGGATTTCACTCAAAGAGGTTGGGAACCACTGATCTAGTCCCGTATCTTGTCTTCTGACAAGGCCAATGCCAAATGTTTCAGAGGCAATGAACAGAATAGGGCAATTTTGAGTGATCCATCCCCTGTTGTCCAGTCCCAGCTTCTAGGAAATAGAGGTCTAGGGGAACACAAGACATGGGCTTGTGTCCCTGACCATCTTGGTAAATAGCCAGGAATGGACCTATCCTCCATGAATTTTCTTTTTTGAACCCAGTTATGCTTGAGGCCTTCACAATATCCCCTGGCAATGAGGTCTACAGGTTGACTGCGTTGTGTGAAGAAATACATCATGTTTGGTTTAACAAGTTTGGGGACCACGTTTGTAAATCTTTACCTCTGAAGCCAGGTGCTTTCCTTACTATAAATACAACTGTACAGGGCCCAGAGGGAGCCATAAAAACCTCTAAAAATCTGTCTAGGTATCTGTATGATACCTCCTCATCGTGGTATATGAACACTTTACAAACAACCTGAAATAGTTCTATATATAAAACTGCCACAGCTTTACAGCCTTTCCAAGGGTAGAAGCCCTTCCAAGGGTAGAATCAAAAGTCATATGATTCAATGGAAAGCTGGGAATGTTCTCTTTCCCATGGTATAAAACAACTAATCCTAGTTTTGTAGGGTTGTGAAATAACCAACTTTAAAACCATGACATTTTTAAGCATAGAAAAAATGACACTGACTGAATTTTGCTCATCCGTGGCCTATACCAGGGTGCATTAGGAGAAAAAAATTAACATTTGGAGAGAGAGGAAACATTTTATTTTATTTTAAATGGCAACTTTGATGCTGCTCAGAGATTTAAAATTAGAAGTTGTTTAAAAAAAACCCATCAAAACTCTTTGACGGAACAGTCTTCCATTGGAAAAAAGTAGCGCTGTTGAAATCAAAACAATGTGTATGTGGATATATGTTTGTGTGACCATGAGAAAGTGAAGGAAGCATACATTGACTAACAAAGCACATAATAATAATAATAATCTATAGGCCATTGAATTAGATCATTAGACCATTGGAAGGCTACACTATTCAGGATTTCAAAAATACTTGTTTATGTGTAGATCACTTAGTACTACACTCCAACTTAATTTGGGGTTGGGGTAGTGTGCAGGATATCAAATGTTAGCTGAAAAGTGTTGTATCATTTAGCAAGACTTGCATGAAGTGGGATCCTTCATTAGTGACGGGAACAGGGAGTGATGAGATGGGGAGGGATTATGCAGGATTCATGGCCTTAAAATAAAATTACTCTATACTAGCACTTTCACAGACTCCACTGAGTAAATTCTCACAGTGTGCACAGGTTGCTTGCATTATTTGCCTGACAGCACTGGGTCTTTGCCTCTCTCATCAGGAAGTGAAGCTACATACATAGTGTTTTTAACTGTTTATTCTTGAATTCTCCATTTATAAATATATGGACGCTAACAGCTGGGATGTATGGAGAAGCTCACTATGGCTTTGAGCCTGAAATGCATTTATGCAGGCAGACCCAGTCACTCAAAGGGAACCTCACTGACTTGAGTGAAGCTCCATGTGGTCGCACAGGTCCAAAAGAATGGACTGCATTGCATAATCAAGGCCTAACTCCAGAAAAGACGCATTTGTTGCATATTTAGCTACTTGACAATGCTGCTTCATCTATTGTTAAAAAAAATTGCAAGGAAAAAGCCTAAAACCAGGATTAACTTTTTCCTGCATGGTCTTCATAAGTAATTTGATTTATGTAAACCTGTACCTCAGGGTCCCCACTGATCTGTTTTATTTGATTCAATATTATGCTGCAGTACTTCATCATTTTTCTCTTTTTCCCCCCTTTGTATCTGCAGTGAGAATAAGAATAAAGCACAACAAGAAAATACCAAAGGAAACAAAAAGAAAAAAAAACCTACATAAAAGGCAAGACGATCACTGCATTACCAAGGGCAAAATGTATTAATTTAAACACAAACGTAAAAGTATTTCTTACAGACTGATCTAGCACACATACCTGGTGTTAACAGTACCAAAAGAAACTAGGTTGTCCTCATCTCCCACCCCCATAATTCCAAATTCTGAGACAAGCTAATCAATATACATCATACAGGAAACACATATAAAGGAGCCACCAGAAACAATCTCCTGTTTCCTACATCAAATTCTTTCTGTATACATAGGCCAAAATGAGAACTTTTTCTCCTAACATCTCTGAAGTCTGATGGCTTGTATAAAGCAGAATCTGGATCTAAACCAACTACAGTTTGGGACTGATTTTGCAAAGCCAAGACCCAACCAATAAGTCCTTGGGTTCAAACCAACCAAACTTGAGTTCCTTCACCTTATTTTGTTGAGTATTAACTAACAAATCCCCAACCATTAAACACCTAATCATACTGAACAAATAAAATCAATGCATCATACTACGATTTGCCAAGCAGGTTAACTATAAGAGTTAGATGGTTTGCTTTAAAAGTACAGAATGCAATTTCAGGAGAAGTAGAACTCACTCTCAACCAACTACTGTTCCCTAAGGGGTTTTCATACTCCATACACTACCTAGTGATACTAGCTTTATTCTCTTTCTTTTCACAGGGAAAAAAAAAAAACAACTCACTTCTGATTTGTTTCAAGTTATTGAGCTTCTTCTAATTTGAGAGAAGAATTTTAAATACACATTATGGGCTAGATCTCGTAATCTTTCAAAGGTTAAACTGACTGAAATCAACAAGATCTTTTCCTGAGCCAGAACCGCAGGCTTTGCACCTCAATGAATACCTTCACTTAATACTGAAAGGTTTCATTGTTTAACCATATTACCAGTACATATGCATGTGTTCAGGGCCATTCACCACTTTGAAACAGCAAGAGGCTGCTGTGGTCCAATGGAGTGACCATGGAGCTAGGAGTCAGGAAATCTGGATTCTATTCACTCTACCATGGATTTACTGCATGACCAAACAATTTAATCTCTTTGTATTTCAGTCCCCTCGTCTGTAAACTGCAGATGATGAATTTTAACCAGTGCTCTAAAGTGCTGTGAGATTTATGAATTAAATATCCAGTGTAAATGTTGATTATTATTGCCAACTGATCATTAAGGAATCAGAGACTTCTTGGAAAAATAATCGTTGGTACAGTGAAACATGTACAAAAGACCATTCATTAGGCAACCTTGGAATTTAAACAGATCACACTAAAGTATCCCCAAATCTGTCAAGTGCTATGTTATTCCACCTTAATTAAAAGGCCACTGACAATAAGCAACCAAGTTTTGTAGGCCCTTTGATGTGTCACAGAAGACAGTTTCACTGTACTTTCAGAAACAACTTTTTTCCTTTCAGTTACACACTTCAAGCAAAGACGCTCCATGTAAGGTTTGATTGAGCTAGAATTCTGTGACCCTACAAGCATTCACTCTCTTTAATTTAGTCAGTAGACTTATGGAATTCTGATAGTCTGTCCTCTCTCTAGGCTCCTCCAACCTACTCCATAGGGTGAGCAGATAGCAACTGTGAAAAATCAGGACGGGGCGAGGAATGATAGGCACCTATATAGGAAAAAGTCCTGAATATCAGGACTGTCCGTATAAAATTGGGACATCTGGTCATCCTACCACTCCCTCAGAGAACTATATGCCATAGTATCACAAAAACTGCCTTCTTAGAAATGTCATGGCATTTTAGGAGGCAAAAACTACAGAGTGTATTTCAGTTAGTTCTTAAGTCTAGCAACATTCCCAAAGACCACCTGCTGAGGGAAATCATTCATATTTCAGAGTAAAGAAAATGATACAAAAAATAATGTTCTGACTATCATAACAAAAATGTATTTTAACAAAGCTAAGAAAATATGAACTATGAAGTATTAATAAAAGTCATTCATTTAGATTATACTGCAGTAATTTATTGCACCATTTGAATAATTATTTTAAAACAATGCTCTGTACAACATTACGAGCCTTCCTCAGGGTAAAATGGACTAAAACATCTGTTACACAGGGAAAGTAATTGAATCACAGTTTAAATTAAGCTCAACAACCACAAACAATCTTCGCTTCAGACACTAAGGTTGTTATGGGATTTACATAATATACAGTTCTTCATTTTAATGTCAGGTTCTCATTCCTTGTTCAGGTGCTTTATAATAGCTACACTTTAAAACGAAATTCTAAGTCCGGTTTTCCTATATGCCTTCAGCCAACAGTATGATGTTATTATTTTCTGATATAGTTTGTCTCCCTTTTTCAATTACATTTCTTTTCATGTTAGCTGACCTGAGCTTTTCAATAAAATGTAGTAGGCATTCATTATTCTTCAACATTGTTCATATTAAGTAACATTTTTTTCTGCTGCAAGTACTGCCGCTCGGGCACTTCCAGACCAAAAACACTATATGGCAGCAGTGGTCTGCAGGCCAAATGTGTCTCATGGTCACTCTAATCTTGGATCATGGAGACTGCCAAGCCCGGCGTGGGATCCCTCTATCTTGATCCCATTGGCTTTCTTTCAAATTAAGATGGAGCACCACATATTGAGACAAGCAGTCTCTGTAGGCTATACCCCCATGGTTTCCATATGTTTTCAAATAAATCTCCCTGTCCTGTATGTTATAAATTGCTCTCTCGTGAGATGCAATCTGAGTAAGGCTCACCTCCTCTGCTGGGATAGATGTGTGAAGGGGGAAGGGAAAGGGGAGTTAGTCCTTCCAATGCTGTAAAAGACCGATCTGGATCAGAACACTGGACCCCAAACCCTCAGACTTCCAGGAAGTTCAGATTCTCATACCAACTTTGCAATTTAGATCCATTTCTAAAGTATAACGATGGGGAATTAGAGCGCCACATTGTGTCAATGTACTTCAAATTGAAGAACTTTCCGTGTATTGCAGTGCTGGCTTAGTGAAACTCCGTTTAGAGGGATTGTGCCTTATGAAAGAATCATCTTATTCTGAAACCATTTTATCATAACAAGGCACATATTTGCTGACAGTGATATTTGCTCTTAGTCCCAAACTTTTGGGAGGGGTTTTACCTTTGGAGTTGCAGGTGGGAACTAACGATATTCAAACATATAAAGCCTGCTTTATCGTTAACCCACAATGCTTAACCTGTAGTAATACACTACTCAGTGTACTCAGTGAATAAGGGTGGCAAAATTGGGTCCTTAATTACTAGAGCTGCATGAATACTGGAAACAGTCCAAAAATAATCTGAATTCTAAAGTGAATTGCATTTGGACCATACTGTAACCCTGTCACGTATAGTTACTGCAAACATTTGAGCACTTAATCTCCACTAGCCAAAGTACTTGTAAAAAGCAAATTTTTAGATGGGCTATTTGCTAGAGAAATTTTCTAATTGTATATTTGATTATAAAATTCACAATTTGCAATTTGTGCTGTGTCAGTTCAATTTCTATGTGATTTTTTTGTTTTTGTTTTCTGACTGGATAATTTACATAATCAATGACAACGAGAGTTCTGTGGCACTTTAAAGACTAACAAATTTAATATTTGTAGACATAAGCTTTTGAGAGACTTAGCTCTCTTCTTCAGATGCAGTAATACAGAAAATAGGTAACACAGGTGCAGTGAGAACAGTGGGGGAGGTGGAGTCCGGTACTTAAGACGTAATGACGACCATGGATACCCGATGCACCTGGATACCTATAAGATACCTCTGTGTTACCTATTTTCTGTATTACTGCATCTGAAGAAGAGAGCTAAGTCTCTCGAAAGCTTATGTCTACAAATATTAAATTTGTTAGTCTTTAAAGTGCCACAGAACTCTCCTTGTCTTTGCTGTATACAGACTAACACAGCTACCCCTCTGGAACTATTCTACATAATCAATGAATACCGTACAAATTCGTAAGTGTGTATTTCACTGTAATGTTTGCAATTTGTGTTCATGTTAGTTATATAAATCATCTGTCAGGACACAAAAACAATATCACGTGACAAATATAACTAGCATGGTTTCAAATGGTGAATTACAATATTCTTATTAATTAATTAACTAATTATTAATTAATTGTGATTTATTTCTTTGACTTAACCTTCATGAAAATATGTTGATATTTTAAAATGATATTCTATTTAAAAGACACCCATAAAATTCCTCATCTATCAAAAAAAATAATTTCTCATTTCTTGATATTCTTTGAATCAATCCTGCCCATATTGAAGTAAATGGGAACTTTGCCACTGATTTCAATGAAAGCAAGAGCAAGCCCTATATGTCAGAGATTTGGCACTTAAAAATTACAAAAACGCTCCACAAAGCAGCTCTCCCCCATTGCCTCCCTTTGGAGAATTTGAATGAAAGCTCAGCTGCCGAGGATAGCATTCTCCTTCAGTTACACTACTGCCTTTTCCAGCCGACAGACTTCAACGTGCAGTCATCTATCTTAGTCATGTGTTCCACTGACTCCTACTGAGAACCAGCACTGAGCATCAATCCTTAGTCAAACAGCCCGCCAGCAATAGCTCTCTAAGAGGAGAAGAGGAGAAACCTGGGTTACTTTTTTCTCCCCCCACTCACTCTCATACAGCAACACAGTAGTTGGGGGAAGAAGGAGGGCAGCATGTGCAAAGGTCTAAGGGTCCATCACAGCAGGAGAAGGTGAAGTAAAAAGTCATGTCAACAACAACAAAGAAAATTACTGCTTTGATGTTATGAATAGCCACTGCCGCAGAAGGCAAGATACTCTGCTCATGGCGTAACATCCACTCCCACTAGAATCAACAGCCAGACAGTCACATTTACAGGTTTTTGTTGAATGGGGAAGTCCCGCAGAATGAACAGGAAACCACGCTCTGAGCAAAGCATTTGAATAAATGCTTTATACTTCTGGGTTTTTTTAAAGTCCTCTAACCAGGTTGATGCTTTTCAAATGGTTTCCAGTAAGGACTTTTTTAAAAGTTCTGGATAGCTTGATAAGCATTTATATTCCAACAGAGTTTTGCTTCAATTTTACCTAATTTAAAAACAAAAACATAAATGACCAACTTCTTAGAATATTGTTAGCATGGCGTATCAGGAGTTGTTAATAATACTGCTTTGGATTTAAAGAGCACCTTTCATTTAAGATTCTCAAAGTACTTCATAAATAATACCCACAAGTTTCTCGGAAAGTCCAAAATAACCACGAAAGGGAAGAAATCTGTGTCATTCCCCCTTCTTTGTTAACTAAAAACTTTATCGGGTTTATGGAAGATGGAGTTCCGTATCAAAAAAAAAAAAAAGCCTGCAGACTTTCAAATTGGGTGCAAATACACTGTACAACAATATATTTTAAAAACCTTTTGGAGATATGGACCAGATCTTCAGCTCATGTATATAAGCATAACTTCACTGCTGTCAGTGAAACTATGCTGATTTACACTGCCTGAAGTAGAGTGTTATTATAAGTTCATTGCTATCAAGACATTATGATTGCTAACCCTGACCCTAACTTAAATTAATGGTTAGTAAATGACTTGCATACTTGCAATATGTTTATTGGAAAATGCAAGCCACTGCTTTCAGGGATCTTGATTATGTTGTTTTATCCTAGGACACTGCAGCTGCTCCTTGGCTCTTAAACTCTGTTCTAGGTGAAAAAAGGTATTTTTATCTTATCAACTGTTACCTCAGCCATCTTTCATCAATCTGGCTGATATAGATTGTTACCTGACTTATCTAGCCATACCTTGTTTCCATTATTGTCCCTCAGGAATTTGTACTGGATGCCAACTTCTTGAAAAGCAGTTATTATATTTACAAATGAACTCAAAATCAAAGAGTCGCACAACTAGGTTGATTTTTGTAGTATTTGAAAGAAAAGTAGTAAGAGCTTTCATAGGCATTTTGTGCAATTTTTATCTTTGGCAGGAAAGGTGTCCTGTGATCTTCATTTTAAGAAAATGTTCTTCCATTCCATGTCGCCTCTTCTTTCTGCCAGAATTCATGCCCCTTGCAGTTTGCTAGGCAATGACCTTTTCAGTGTCTTGCATCAATGCAGCAGCCATGTTCCTGCCGTCTGTCAACATGGTCCCACATGTTAACCACTTGGATTCCAGTCACCAAGATGCTAGAGATGCTCTGAACAATGTGCTCCTCTTCAGCAACCCCCCACCTCCCATGGTGGGACAGAAAAATATTATAACAACGAATACTTTTTAAAATATGCAAAATAGACGGAATGATATTTAAAACCTCAAACTTCTTAAACCCAAACCCCTGTTAGAGACCCGTGGCACATTTTAAATACGGAGGGGGGAGGGGGAGGAGGGAGAGAGGGGGGATGATGGAAGGAACTTCTCCATGGCCATTTTGGGCTTATTTGGTAAAATGGGATAATCTAGAAAATTTGAAGCCTTTTGTCTTACAAAGCAAAGAGCATCAAATCCCCTTACAACATGGAAAAATATATGCAGAAAGGAGCTGATTTCATGCACATAAAATAATGATGACATTCTTTGGACATCAAAGTCTGGAAGAGTTACTGAGTTAAGCAAAGGTTTAACAGTTTCAGGGACTGAAAAAACGCTACCATTAATTTTAGAAGTAAATGCTTATTATGTAGCTGAATTATAAAATAACCTTAAGGTCAGGACATTTCCCCCCACTATATAAAATATTTTATTGCAAAATGCATACATTTAAAAATTATTGTTTCGGTGTCACACTAAATCGTCATCTTTCACCTAGGTTTTGTGTGGGTGGGATTTCGGTTACTTTAAAAAGCAGTAACTGTTGACTTTGAAAGTTACTGTCATGCCGAATGTGAGGCTATAGTTAAGCAATGTTGTCAGCTGTCTTTATTAGACTCTATTCCATAGAACTAAACTCATAACAAGTAAGACTAGATGTGTGTGCGCTCAGGAATGACCAGTGCACCCTGAATTACCTTGCTTTCTGAGGGTGACCTTTTCAACCCATGGCTGATTTTCATAGTGAAAGCATAACATTGTGCCTCACTATGTATCTGCCAGCATAACCTTACTGATAAAAGGAGAAGTTCAGAGAAACTTCAGCCAACTAGCAATCCAGCTTTAAAAACAAATGTACAAACAGCCTCCCACTACTTCTCTCCCCAGAAACAGTGGAAAAGAAAAAAAAAAATCAGAAAATTGTTTATGAAAGATATCTGATCATATATGACGGAGGACCTATTTTTCATCTATCTTTTCCTGAAAATTGTAGCCAGGAACTTTTCCCTCCATCAAATATAAACTAACAGTGAGCAGCTACTTATATACAATACGTGACTCTATATACATATATATTCTAGTTACATTGTACCATATCTAGAGTATTTGGTGTGATGGCAAAAAAATAAACAATGCCTTGGATCATGGTTTCAACCTGGTGGTTCTGTGGTCAAACTTGATAGGAATTTAAGTGTTAGTTAAGAGTTCAACTGCTATGACTCCATAAAAAAAGAGGCAGCCCAACAGATTGAGAACTGACAGGCTATAAAGTAATCCCTAATTAGGACGGTTGGCATGCCTGACTTTAAGGAAGCAACTTAAACAACATCAAACTGGCCCTGGGAGATAGCTATTGCACAGAAGAACAATATATCCAATTCCAAGGAAGCATTTAATCCAAGTTTACACAACCCCCATTGTAAACACCCTTGCGATTGAACACCTGCTTTTAGCACAAGTTTTTTTTTTTAATAGTAATACAATAATAGCTAATTTTATTAGCGAGCCATAAGGGTCTATTTGTTAAAGCAGGGAGCTGCGAGTCAAGAGACCCAGGGCCTGTTTTTACACTGTTTTACAATGTTGTAAGTCAGAAATAATTACTGAAATCAATGTAATCACACCAGTGTGACACTGACCATGCCACTGTCAGGGCCAAGTTCCAATTACATCTTTAAAAGAACCATCATGCGAAGCCAAAAGGCAAACTTCACCTCAACGTTACCAACATGAAGGACTCTGACACTTCTGCAACATCTCAACGCATGCTTGAGAATGTCTCTGAAAATGATCAACTTGATTCTGCTGAATCCGACACCTTAAAGGACAATTTTAAAAATAAGACACTGGCTGCTGCCAAGGATGTCTTTGGAACAACAACCTGACTAGCTTTGCAGTGGCTGAACATCTGCTGCTCCCACTCATAGAAAAGAAAAGGCAAGCTCACACAATTTTACTTCAACAACCAAGTAAATTCAAAGAGACTAAGGCTACAGTCCAGAAAGCCACTACAGAATGTGCCGAGAGTACCAACAAGACCTGTGCAAGAAGATTCAGATTTGCTTTGAAAGAGGGGACCTTCATGGTACCTATGATGGAATCAAAGAGGTAGTTGGGTCCAATTTGTAAAAAGACTGCAAACCTGAAAGTGAAAGATTGTACAGTCCTGACTGACAGGCAAGAACAACTTGACCGATGGACTGAGCACTGCAAAGAACTCCACTCAAAGGATTCCATTATCTGTGATACTGCCTTAGCTGCCATTCTGCAGCTTCCAACGATGCGGGAGCTGGATCAAATACCAACTCTCAAAGATATCGAGAAAGCTATCAAAGACATGGTGCCTTGGAAAGCAGCAGGCAATGATCAGATACCTCTGGAGATCTTAAAGGCAGGAAGGAGAAAGCTTGCAAGCAACATCCCTGCACTTCTCTGCATCTGCTGGGAAGAAAGCCACATACCCCAGGACCTGAAAGATGCAAACATAATTACTTTATGCAAAAAAAAAAAAAGGGGGGGGGGGGGTGAAAGAGCAGACTACAACAACTAACGAGGGATATCTCTGCTCGGTGTGGTCAGCAAGGTACTTGTAAGGGTCTTGCTGAAATGATTCCAGTCTTTGCTGAAAGAGTTTATCCTGAGAGCCAGTGAGGGTTCAGAGTTGGACGCTCCACGATTGACATGTCCTTCACAATGCACTTGTTGCAAGAAAAAAGCCGTGAACAGGCACCTGTCTGTAGCATTTGTTGATTTGCAAAAGGCCTTTGACATGGTTAGCAGGAATGGCATATGCAAGATCCTGTTGAAAATTGGCTGGCCACAAAAAGTGCTCTCCCTATTTAGGACTTCCATGAGGGAATGTAGGCAACTATCCAGTATGAAAATAAAACATTGTCTGAGTTTAGCATTGATATTGGTATGAAGCAAGGCTGCGTCTTAGAACCTACCAGCTTTGGCATCTTATTCTCTATTCTTCTTAAGTAAGCTTTTGGAAATGATCCATCTGGCATACTTGTTGAATCAAGGACAGATGACACTTTGTTTAACATCAGGCAACTTCACAGCAAAAGGCATGTCACCCAACTCACTATTCTGGGTCTGCTGTTTGCAGATGAGTCTGCGTTCGTCTCTAATTCACCTGATGAATTGCAGATTATGATGAATAAGTTCTCTGATGCATGTATCAAGTTCGGCATGGTAATCAGGATTAAGAAAACAGTTGTCATGTCACAGGGAACTAACATCCCACCTAAAGTCTATGTCAATAATGAAGCTCTGGAAAACATGGATCACTTTTCTGCTATCTTGGCTCAACTTTCACCAGCTCACTTAGCCTTGATACAGAACTTGATGTGAGAATTGGCAAAGCCTCTGTCCCCTTTAGCAAACTTACCTCATGTGTCTGGAACAACAAGCTGCTAACCCTGAATACAAAGGTGTCCGTTTATCAGGCTTGTGTCCTCGGTACCTCCTTTACAGCTGTGAAATCCAGGTTACGTACTCCAAGCAGGAACAGAGATTGAATGGTTTCCACCTCTTAGAAAAATCCTTGGAGTTACTTGGTACCAACAGATCACTAACAACGAGATCTTTGAGAGAACTGGTCTACAGTCTATGCAGATTATGATGGATGCTCAAAGACATCGCTGGCTGGGACACGTGGAGCTTATGTCTCAAGATTGTCTGCCAAAGGCTGTGCTCTGTGGTCAACTCAAGAACTACCCATGCTGCAGAAGAAAGGCCAAAGCCCAATACAGCATCAAGGTCAAGCAGGGTCACAAGAAATTCATTTTTCCCACTGACAATTCTGAGAACCCTACCCACAACTGCTCAGTCTGGAGAAGCTGGGTCAAGGCTGCTGCAGTCATTAGAGAGCCCAGGCTGAGACTCGTAGGTGAGCCAGGAAACTGAGTGTGCTCCAACCTCCATCTAGAGAGTGGACCTAAAGCTACTGTGGGAAGGTCTGTCTCCCACACTACGGCCATGCACCACTGGCTGACAGACTTTGTCGTGTTTCCTTTCATCAAGATGTTGGATGGCCACATATACATCAGTGTAAAACTGGTGTAACTGGGATCAGAATCAGGATCCTGGTTTCTATTACTAATCCCGTGACTGATTCACTGAGGGCTAGATTGTCACAGCCCTTACCTCTGCTGGGTAGGGGGATAGGGAGAAGCAAGTCCCTCCCTCTGCCCTCTTTACACATTGGTGCATTTCTGCTCAGATTGTGACTGTCTGAGGAGGAGAGCAGGGGCTAGTCAACCGATACTCCCCACTGAGAGCAAGTGAGCAGAGGAAGGGCAGAGAGTGGAAGAATTCCAGCTCTGCCCTCTTCCCCTCCCCTCCTGCCACTGATCAGGGCAACTAGCTGAGTGCAGGAAGGGAGACAACAATTCCATGAGACGAGACAAAATCACTAATTACTTCCAAGGGGGAATAGAGGATAAATTGCACCTTTGAGTCTTGTTTCAGTGCCTCCTCATTCCCATGGATGGTGCAGCTCCCGTATCCAAGGCAAATTATAAATGACAATCCAGCCCTATGTGATTATGAGCATATCTCACAGCCTCTGGTCTCAGTTTATTCATCTGTAAGTCGAGACTAATAGTGCTTGCCTACTCTTGCATTGGATAAAAGATTCTATGTAAGTGCTACGGTGTATTTATGGGACAAATAATTCCTTAATCAGGCAAAACTCCCATTGAGTTTAATACAGGATTTGGCCCTTTGCTTCTATGTCATGAAGAAGTGCTTTTATCCAATGGTCTAACCTAACTGAACTCAATGAGAGCTATTATGCCCTCAGCACTTCTGAAAATTAAGCCACTTATTTAGATGCCTAAATATTCAGAAACCTTACTTCAGGCAGCCATTCCCTAACATCTGCTCTAGTGCCTTGCAGGGTGCCTTAATTTTCTCTGCCAGATCAATGGCATCCAAAAATAGGTGGAGTAAAGCCAAGTCCAATAAACCCAGAGATGACTCCTTCTCTAGGAATGTCCCTAAAAGCAATGAGTGACTATCATCCCGCTTCTAGCATTTCTCTGGGGGGCCTCCTGTCTCTGTTTGTTCCCACCTGGTTTGCTGGCACCAGCACAAACAAATGGGTGACACATCTTTTCCAAGAGGTACACCTAGAATTCAAAAGGATCCCCTGCCATACATTTCTCCCCTCTCCTCTCTCCCATAACCCATCCAAGAGGAGGTTATAAGCAGGCAAATCGATCACCTCCAAACTGGGGTGATAGAGCCTGTCCCAAACCAGGAACAGTGTCTGGGGTTATACTCTATACTATTCCTGGTTCTGAAGAAATCAGGGAGGACAGGGCAGTCCCAGATTTAAAGACACTCAAGTCAATTCAGTCCCACAAGTTTAAAATGGAGACCACTCAGTGTACCAGAGCAGTTATCACCCACCGCAGGTATTTCCAACCTCAGAGGACTTGAAGGAGGTGTTTCTCCAAATTCCAGTTCTTCCCACAGATAATACTTTAAGTTTGCATATGGCACTCGGATGCAGTACAAAGCCGTTCCTTTTGACAGTACCACTGCCCTAAGGTATTCACAAAGGGCCCAGTGGTAACAGTGGCAACCCTACAGCAGAAAAGGTACTTCCGTACCCTTTTCTCAGTGACATTCTGTTAAAAGCCCCCTCTCTATAGAAGTCAGTCAGAGATACCCAACTGACAGTATGGAGATGTCTGCAGGCCCTCCCCACCCAGTCCACTATCTCAGGGCCATCTGGACCACTGCAAGTGGGCATCTCTGAAACTGATTGCCTAGTTACTGAGAGGTGACATTTAAATAAACAAGGATACTCCAACGACATGATCTCAACCCTACTGAAGTCCAGAAAACTTTCCAATGATTATCGGGTATACAATAATATGGAAAGTTTGATTCCTGGTGCATATCAAGAGGATACAGGATACACGGGAGGAGCAGCTTTGGTCAAATTGGTCCTAGAATACTTACAAACAAGTTTATGGGACAGTACAACACATACAGAACTCAAGTGTCAGGTATATCCTGAATTCAGGCAGCCAAGGGTCATTCTCCCTTATCCCTCACATCAAAAAAATTTCTCAAAGCTACCAGCCTGATCAGACCTCTTCCTATTCACAGGTCAGCCCACTGAAATCTTTCCCTAGTATCAAATGCATTCTCAGATACACCTTTCAAACCCCTGTCCAAAGTGTGTCTATATTTCTTAACAAAATGACTTTTTCTAGTGGCTATAACACCCCCATGACCGTGGAAGGGTCTCAGAGTTGGGAATCCTCTCTCACCTCCCTCAAAATTGTATTTTCCATAATGACAGGGTGGTAGTAGATACAGACCCTTCATTCACCCCCAAGATACATTCTTTCTTCCACCACTCCCTGGAGATTTTGCTCCATTCCTTTTGCTCACATCCAGCACAACCAAAAGAAAGGGCATGGCACATCTTAGATGCCCAGAGGGCAATAATGATCTACAGAGAACAAAACCCTTCAGAAAAACCTCCACTTTGTTCATTCTAATATATCACAGTGTTAGGGGACAGAAAGCTTCCAGGTCCTTCACAGCAAGATTGATTAACTGGGAAATTTGTGATTACAGAAAGCCAAGGGGAAGACTCCTCCATTCAAGATTAAAGCTCATCTCACAAGGGCAATGGCTGCTTCATGGGACAACAGGTCCAATGCACTGTGTGAACAATTTCCAAAGCACCTCTGCATAGATTCACAAAATTCTGTAAGACTGATAGACTTGAGTTGAGTGAAGCAAACCATAGCTCTCTTAGCACACTCAAGAATTGATACTGACAGGAGAGTGGGGAACTGCTACAAAAATCCCATCTACTTTACGGACCCATCCCCTGCAATGAGAATGAGAAAATTCATCTTACTCATCTGAACATCTCTCATTCTGGTAGGGTGATGGATCCATAAATTCATCCAACCGCATATTTTTCATCTTCTTCTTAAAGGAGGTTAGTGTTACAATAGCTCCCCCTCCCCCTTTTACGGGCAGCTGATGGAAAACGGGGTTCTTACATTTACTCAATGGCCTTTGGGGTCATCTCAGTTGATATGCATTTTTCCCCCTCAGGATGTACAGTTACCTTTTCTTCTTAGTAGTTTTCATGTGTGAACTTCTTAGTGTTAGGCAATTTTATTTGTTAGCGTTCATATGTTTTGAAAGAGTGTTTTATTCAGATATGACAGTTATTAGCTTTGAGACTCTGTGGAGGAGCTTCTCAGTGGGAGAAGTTATCAGAAGAGTCATCCCAGCCAATCAAAAACATCTGACTTTGCCTCATACAATATGGGGGACAAGAGAAATCATCACTACTGAATTTGCAGACTCATTCCTCTACCAAAATGAAAATTTTTCAGATGAGTGAGACAAAATTTCACAATGTCTATTTCCCTATGAGGGAAGGGATCTGATATTGCTAATTAATGATAAGGACAAGTGATAATTATCTTTCTCTATTCCTCCACCTTCGTGCTCCTTTAATCTCCATATATACCCTCCCTCCCCCTTACATGTAAATGCTCACCCAAGGTTTTTGGACTGACAACCTCAGAGTCAAATTTCACCTGAAGTCAATAGCATTTTGTGTTAAGGCAGGATTTTGGTCAGAGGTCTGAGTCTTCATTTGATTCATGGAGGAGACAGAGTATCTGCTGTGGCAGTCTGAGATTTCCCAAACTTTCCTCTTGCTAATATGCTTCCCACCCGACTTCATGGTCTTGTATTTTTTAGTATGAAAACTAGATTTAGAGATTGAATGGCTAAGCCTCTCTCATTTTCTTCACTGATACACCTTAAGTTCTCCTCAACTGGCAGAATCAAAGCCCTGAAATTGCTTTTATTTTTCATATAACTCTTCCAGAAACCAAACCTGGAAATTCCTAAAACAGATTTGAAGAACTGCTTGTTAAAATGATTGCTTGTACCTGTCATCTCATTATTATGATCATGTTACAGAAAAAGGGCTCCAACTGCAGATTTTATATCCTGCAGACCTTCAGAGAATTCCAGTTGTTTCACAACCTAAAAGAGAACTTTGTAACAGCTGGAGACACCATCATTTAATTGGACCTACCTCACATTCCAATGTTTGCTTGCATTTCTTGTACAGTACAGTAATCATTGATACATTATTCAGTTCAATATTGAAGAACATAGGTAATCTTTAGTTTCTAACCAAATACACTTTATTTTAAAAATAATACATCTCTACACACACAGATAAAACTTTTTTCCCCTTCAGGGAATAAGATTTGTTATAAAATAATATGGAGAAAATAATTCCAGGCTCAATTTTCAAAAAAAAGCTTCTAAATTTGTAAGCGTAATTTTACATGTACTAATGTATGCACATGCAAATTGCAGATAATGCATGAACAGAAAGAATATGTACGATCAGATCAGGTCAAATCCTGTATATGTAAACTCTATGTTTGCAAATGATTGTTTGCAGAAAACTATTCATATACATAGTACATCAAAGTGCAATACAGCAGAAATTATCGTTTTAATTTGATGACTGCTGTTAATTCACTTATCTGCAAACAGATGACCATTTCATAGTATCTTAGTTGCATTATCAGTCGTTATTTTCTGTGAATACAGTAATCAAGTGATACCGTGAAAGCAAAGATGGCTGATACTTTAAGAAAAATGAGAACACCCCCTGTAAGAGATGTAAAACTTTTGTCTTAAGCACTCGTATCATATATCCTCAGGATATATGTTGTTAGAAAAAATATGGCTTCAGAGACCCAAGAAAAATATGGCATTTCTCTTTGAGGCTGAGAGCTGGACATTTGTGGTTTATCTTTTCTATCATTCTCTTCCCAAAAGAGAATTGTGAGAAACCAAAGAGTGAGGGAGGGAAGAAGGGGGGAGGGGGGGGGAGAGAGTGAGTCGAGAGAGAGAGAGAGTCAGCATGCACAAATCCGCAAGTTGTTCCATATGGGCTGACCCTTGCTGCCAATGCAGAGCTCATTAAAGGATGAGCTTTACTCATATTTAACTTTACTTGTATTCACATGCTTAACTTTAACAGAACTTAAGCATGCGTCTGAAATCAATGGGACTTAAAGACATGCTTATGTGCTTCGCTGAATAGAGATGGACTGATGAATTTAGGCCTTAATGTAATCCCTCCCTAATGCTGTAGGTCATTCTAGTTGCCCGCTTTGAAGCAATTATTTTGTGAAACAATAATATGTTTGTACTAACAGCAGGTTGGACAAGGATACTATGTATATGATTTTTTTGTTAGCTTATAATGTTGCCTACGGATCTACTATGTGCCATTGTACATCATTGTCAAAACTTCAACAAAGAAAAAATATCATTCCAGAAAGAGTAAAATGATATGTTCAATAAGCAGAACACCCGACCAGAAATACAAAGGTTGGAAATACCAATGGCAAGGAAAACTGAGCTATTTCAACAGTATTGTTAGGCAGAATTGTCCCATCTCATTTAGGCAGCTATTCAGGGTTGGCTTATTGTCAGCCTTTACCATATGTTTTTTCTTCCCTTATTGAAAATGAATCTTCCTTTCAAAGAGCAGCTGTTCTAAATTATCACATCAAATTTTAACCTTACAGTAGACAACCATTGAACCCACAAATTCATGACAGTGAAGCATTTTGCCCCCATGACCCTAGAAATATTTGTACTTGTTTGTAACTAAGCTTCGTTTGTGTTTAAAACAGAAGAATTGCTTGTGGGTTTTTTTTTTCCCTTGCCACCAAGTACACTGATTTACATGGCATCCAATGTTGATAAGAACTTAGTGCAGAAACTACAAACAAATCCTAGACAATGAGTTCCTAATCACTCTGGCTCCTCTAAAGAGTGGGTGAAGGCTAAATCATTATGGATCAAGATTATGCCATCATGGACCAAATACTGTTAAATGCAATCTCAAAGCCAAGGAAAGTGAACCATTATGGATACAATTTTGATTATCCAATTTGTGATGCAGAGTGACAGTCAATTCTGCAAATTTTCTTGCAGACATAACTGTTCAATAAAGTCTGATATCAATTACTGGTTATTTAGATGTCTGCCAACAGCCTGTTTTGACAGCATCCTGTACTTCAGGCTGAGGAGCAGCAGTCATCTATATGATTCTCAACTACTCATACTCATCTTTCAAGATGGCTCTTACTTTAAGAGCATTTTCATCAAATGTTACCAAAACTTACACTTCTCATTACAATTGCTCTCTATTAAAGTCTAGTACCAGCTGTCAGTTGTAATGCAAACCCCTATTAGCCTTCATAAGTTCCTCTCTGGAACTAATAAGGGATTGTCAGATAACTCTAAACACAGGCACAAGTGGTGAAGAAACCGCTGAGCGGGGGATAAAAAGGGGGAATGGAGGGGGAGTGCAAAGTGTTCAATGAATTCATACTGACAATACAATCTTTGTGTAAGTATGAACTAAATCTTATGTCTGAGTACCCCAAAGTGCAAGCGGGAAAAACCCCTCCAAAAACACATTTAAAAAAAAAAAATCTTGTGAGAGCCACAAAGAAGCAAAACCATTAAAATGAAAAAGGTTCAGGAAATGCCAGCAAGGTCCCTTAAGGGCCCTTATCATACATAGCTGAAAAACATTTGCAACAAAGACCTGAACAAAAACTCAAAAGCAGATGCTTTGATGTTATCTTGTACAGTACCAAAATCAGAAACAAACTTCAGGTTCACAAATAGGAGCCAAGTGGTCCTCAGATACCCCTTAATTTCTGAGCAGGGGAAGGGGGAGGGGTGCTCTACTGTGTGTGCCTTTTGTTGCTTAAAACATAAAATTACTAGAGGTGCATGTTGCAGAGTGGACTGCAGTAGTTCACAGCACTAGGAAATCACCTTCTAAGACAAACAAATTTGAGTTATATAAATGTACAGTGCAATTTTCCTATTTTAAGTTGTACTAGGTACACTTCTGAAAATATTACCATTTCTGCACATACATGATTGTGTCCCCCACAAGCTTAAAATGCTCTCTGAAAATCCAGCCCTGAGTGTCAGAATTATAAAACATGTAGACACTGCCCTTTTACACATAAATTTCGGAGGGAAATATTAGAATTTAAAAATTCTCTAAGACAAGAATACCATTTGGTCTGTTGTTAACAACAAAAATGATTATGTAAGTAGCAATAAACAAACAGAAAATCTTTAGACATTTTTATCACAGCTGGCATCAAATTTGTTCTGCATTATTGGAAGACATCTTCTCAAGTCAATATACATAACTGGAGCTATTCCATACTTTTTGCTACAGCTATCTATTTAAGACTGATTCAAATAATTTCTCTTTTTTTATTAGACAAATTTCTATTTTAGTTTTTTCCCCATCTATGGAACTGGTATGATAGTGTGACTAATGTGTTCACATATTATATATTGAATTCATTTAGCAATATTTGTAAATGTTACCTTATTTTTTAATTATTCATCTCTGCTTATGACATTCAAATCAGACAGGATACTGGTTACCATCGACTTTCAGGGAGAAGAGTTAGACCAGTGCTGAGCACTTGGGAAAATCCCACCCAGAGTTTTGTTCATGAATTTTTGGAATCTGAACTGGATGAGAATAATGCATATTTCATTGCTGTAAGTAATGTATGTGCTGTGACTTATAGTTCTCTCTAAACAAAGTAATTTTAGATAGCATAAAAGCTTAAGAATCTCTAGTTTTAAAAAATATTTGTGAGAGAAAAAACAAATTTTTCAAACTTAAAATAAAGGCCACTGCAAATCCCTGTTTTATAGTAGATGGTTTATACTGCAGGACCAGTGCTTCATTTTGTGTGTTTTGCAGATTTTTGTAAAAATACCATGTAAATGTTAACTTTTAATGTTATTGTTCGCATTATGTGATTATACAGTCAGTCAGCCTAACAACCTTTGAATTTTTAATTAAATACAATAAGATCTTGTAGATAGCCTACTAATTATAATTATGCACCTAACTTAGTGTCCTCGATTGCATATGCAACCTGTCAGATATTCAGATATTTCATTGGGAAGCTACTGCCCTCAGTGGCACATACAGTAGTAGATCAATAAACCTTGCTCATAAACACATACTACATGTCTCCTCCTGTGTGTGCTCCCACTTGCACAATGTTAAATAACTCCTAATTGCTCCTTTCCCTCTCTTCATTCAAACCACGTTTGTTGAAAGCAGGAATACAATTTTTGACAAAGAAAAACTTATAATTAATTATGCTGAGACCAAAATTGTTATTTATATTTAAATCTCTCTCTCTTTCCTCCTTTCTTCTTTAATTCCTCACAGTATATTAATACAATTTTTCATAACTATACCTCAGAAATATAGTATTCATTCCTCTGAAAGAGTTCAACAAAAATGAGATTGTTCAGATTTATGTAGGCAGGTTTGGCATTCTTTTCATATTTCCATGAGTTGAGAGATATAAATCTAGTTTGGGACACTGTATCCATAGAGCTTAAGTGTTTGAATAATTTAGTGTTAGTGGAGAAACTGAGAAAGCATTTCTTTGATAACCATGTATGTTGCACATAATTTACCTTTCCCCCAACTTTGCAGTAACATTTTTTCTCCCTTAACTTAACTAAACTACTCAGGTGAGTAAGGGTTATCTGCATGAGGAAGGTTCACTGGATCCAGTCCTTAAAGATTTTTTTTAATTATTTTGTTATGTAAAATTTGTCAGTCAGATGTGGTAGAAGTTTTAAACTTTATCACACAGGAAATTTATTAGACAAAAAAATAAAAACCATTTCATAAATGCCTTATAAAATCTCTCAATAATTTGAATTTTGAAAATGCACAGCAAAGCATTACAGCAATTCAATATTACTCAAAAGTGGAAATCCACCACCTAAATTTAAAACTGCAGTTTGCAATGCTAGCATATAGAAGAAAATGCACTTGTGTGCTCAGAGAGCCACTCTCCTCAGGCTCACCAATTTATTTTTGTTCTACCAATTGGAAACACAATGGATTTTGTGCTCTGATGTGTCACCTGTTAAAAAAGTGCTCAAGTGCTTGTAAATTCATTTTTGCTCCCAATGGGTACACAATTTCCCATTGTATGTTTGCAAATTTCCCTTGGAAACCTTCCAGATTATTATATAAATAGCTGTCAGGCTATTTTTCTAATATTTAACCTAAATTTTCTTTTAAAAATTTTCATCTCATTGGTCCTAGTTACACTTTGCAATTTACTTCCTCTCCCTCCTTCATTTTTGGAAGGGTATAAACTTAGTATGGATCCCACACATGCAATTAATTAGCCATGCTAAACAAATCCTCATTCATTTTTGTTTTTCTTTGGAGTGCAATCCAGTTTATATAAATATTTCTGGTTATGAGGTACCCAGAACTGACCACCATGTACTAGATGTAGGTTCTCCAGAGTCATAAATGCCCACTTTATTTCTAGAGAAGGACTACTTCTGTATTCTCTGTCATACTGTAGAAAAGATTCCAACTGGAGAAGACACTGTCCTGGCTCTTAGCAATGTAAAGAAATTGATTGAGAATATGATATTAGAGCCAGTGACCAAGGGCTATATGCATTCCACTTAGTAGGAATGAGTTCACAGATTGAAGCAGCAGTGCAAGGTATTTAATTGCAGGAGACCAAAGGTCATGCCTACACTAGAGAGCTTACAGCAGCACAGCTGTACCAATAGAGCTCCACAGCTGTAAAATAGCTCCACCTCCACAAGGGTGGTAGCTATGCTGGCAAAAGAAGCTCTCCTGCTGACATAGTGCTGTCCATACTGGGGCTTCTGTAGGTGTAACTTATGTCACTTGGGGGGCTGTTTTTTTCACATGCCTGAGTGATATAAATTATACCAACAAAAATGGTAATGTAGACATGACCTTGGAGAAACTGAATACTCTAGTGAGTAACAGTTAATGAGTGGACATATTAAAGTCCAGCAGAGTAAAAGACACATGGGGAATTCTAAAAGATATGATAATTAAGACAAGTAACAATTCCTCCATGCCACCAAGGGAAAAAATATCAGAAAATGTATTTGAATTACTGGGAAGTGAGTCAAGGTTTATAAAAACAGACTTTCATCTATCTAGGCACTTGTTTGGCACCTGTCACCATAGGACGGGGGTACCTTAATAAAAATTAGGTAAAGCATTAGTTCAATATATACATCTGGTCAACATGCATTATTGGGAATTAGCAAACAAATTTACTGTACCAATGAAAATTACTTTTGAAAAGTTCTGGACAACTGGAGCCAAGATTTAAAAAAAGAGTAAGATAAGTACAGCTTGATTAGATGGCAACTGAACATGGGGAGATGCGACCAGTCTTTCAAATACTTAAAAGGTGCAAACACCAAAAAAGGAAAGGCATTCTAAAGCACAGTAAAAAGGGGCATAAGTAGGAGACCATGGGATGAAACTAAGAAAAAATAAATATACAGATGAATAGCTGGAAGAGTTTTCTAACAGTGAGTTCTATTAGAATGTCAAATAATCTCATAAGGGGAAGTGGTGGAAACCACCCATCCCTTGGGGCGTTTAAGACGAGCCCAGACAACCCATAAGAAAAACTGCAATAGAGAACAGTCCTTTACTGGTTGGAGATGGACTATGAGACATAACATCTAATTTCTAAGATATCCATAATGGTCTCTTGGGAAACTTGTGCAGAAATTTCCCATTGTTCTTCATTCTAAAGAATTAAATGTCACTACTTTAGAAGAAGGGATATAAACAAAGTAATACTTTCACACATCCATCTTCTGTATCTAGAGACTGACACCAGAGGTTCAAATCAGGTTACAGCTGAATTAAAACAAGTCACGTGAAAATCCAATTCTAAAAAAAAACCCATCAGAAAACCACCAAAGAGTCCAACTGATAATCTTTCTTCAACAGAAGCCTAATTCTGTAATTGGGAAGAGTGCTATAAACAAGTTCCCCCTCAAACACTGGCAAAGTTATGTGATGAGAACAAAACCCAAACGCACATATTACTGTCCAAATAAACACCTCAGACACTAAGATGCGTCAGCAATGTTTATAAAAAAAAATGAGAGTCCTGTAGCATCTTAAAGACTAACAAATTTCTGCAGGCATAAGCTTTCATGGGCTGCAACCCACTTCATCAGATGCCTGAAGTGGAAACCACAGATAGGAGGTATATATATACGTCCAAGGGTAAGAAACATAACAATGAGGAGGGCAAGTGCTAACAAAGTCACTTCAGTTAGGGTAGATGAGGCCTACTCACAACGGTTGATTAGAAGGTGAGAACGTGTGAACAGTGACAATTACTCCTTGTAATGAGATAACCATTCCAAGTCCGTATTCAGACCCAGTTTATGTTTATAGCAATATTTATAGCATTCAGTAGTTCCACTGACTTCAACTGGGATTACCCCACATTGCAAAAAATCAGATGTGAGGATAGTTCTTTGCAGGATAAGGACCTAAATCTTAATTACCCTGAAATTTATTGAATAGGCCAAATTCCTCAAAGGGACTACTGCATATTTTCTTGACAAGTGATTTGCCTTCACACATACATTAACAAAGGCAGCTACACGAAAGAACAAAGAAAATATGAAGATTAACACTTTGCTTTCCTGTAGCAAAATAAGGCCTTGATTATGCAATTGATATCATGCATGCAGACTGTTGGGCCCACATGCAGCCTCCCAGCCAACAGAATTTTTTACTGGAGCATCAGTCTGTTCATGCACTACCAGAAGCAAGATCAGGGCCTAAAACTAGTTTGTCTGATCTTGACTTAACATGGAAACAAACATGAAGCAATACTTTCAAATCACATTTGTAATAGCTAAGCCCAGTCCCTATCCTCCCTCCCCCCCCCCCCAACTTACCCCTTTCCTTGCCATGCCCCGGAAACAAGGCTGTCTTAGAAGCACAAGTGAAAAATGGTGTGTGATGCTTATTTGAGGTCAAGACTGCGTCATATTTGCCAATATGAAGAGAAGCTGCGCATGATGATTTCAAAACCAACTTTATGGACTCATCATACCCTATTAGAGTGCTTAATTTCATTACCAGTGACAATATTCTTCTAATGCAAGCTCACTTCATATTTGAAAATGTGTTATGAAATGCTCATAAGGACCAGTATTAGAGCAAAGAGAGAAGACAATAAAATGTTCTGGTGTGAAAGCAAAAAATCAGAACTTCAGAGAGTGCTTGCACACAGGGTCAAATAGTAAAATCCCTTACATAATTAAATGTTTTTAAGCACTCTGAAGATAAGAAGTGCTATATCATTGCTGTTCCCTCTTCCGATTACATTAAATTAATTTCAAGTAGGAGAACTATATTATATCCAATTCCCCATTCATTCAAGATTAGGTTTGTAACCCCCATTTTGTGTCTACTTCAAACACTACAATCCTGAATCTCTAGGCCTGCTGCTGACAAGCAAAAAAGGGACATAAGCAGCCAAACTGAGACAAAATGATCAGAACAGCAGCAGTTAGGAGCTGGATTACCAACTGCTTTGAGAGTGCCATTTCAATAACACCATGGTGAAAATATTTGACATACATGAGTCTCGATTAAAGTTGTCAGGGCAGCAGGATGTTGTATGCAAAGCCAGAACAAACCAGGACGTCCCGTCACTTTTGCTAATGGTCTGATCATACAAAGCCTATTTGATGAACATATGGAGTTGAAGCCAAAAGAACAGGACAGAAGAAGTGGACGCCAAGAAATGACTGTACTGTTAGGTTCGGCTTTTATGTTTTAGATTCATGGTCAAAAGATGCATAACCCTTGCTGACTTCATTAGGAACAGCACATGCAGTGTCTGAAAGCAAAATCTGACCCCAAGAAAAAAATAATAGCTTTTTTCACTGAATAGTTCTGCATTGGTTCAATTTTTTGCCGATACTTTCTGGAGTGACTGTCTTTTCATGCTCATGTGTGAGTGTAATTCTAAACCAAGAGCTTTCCACCATTTACTGGGATAAGGGCTCTAATGTTATAACAAGAGTATATATGGTGGTTAGAGTAATACCAAAATTTTCCCCAAACTTATTAGGAATTTAAAATGTGACTACAGGAGGCCCAAAGATCATGCATGCCTGAACAATAAAATTCTAACTCCTGTTGATTTTAGTGTCTAATAGAAGTGTCTAATTTGTGTTTTTTAATTTGTCTGTAGCTACTTGAAGGGGAAAAAATTACATAAAAACTTCAGCTCCTTGAGTCACCCTTTCCAAGATACAAACAAGCTAATATCCAATTCAAAAACAACACACTTAATGTACACTTGATCCCTACTGCTTCCATCCCCACCCCACTCCCACACACACATTCTGTGGAAAATCCATTTTCATTAGAACAACGGGACTCATAATTGCATAGCTTTGGTTGCAGAAAAATTTCCCAGCTCCCAAGGATTTCTCCTATACACCTAATAAAGACTGTTGGATGGCCTGTGTAAAAGGAGTCTACTAGTCTCAAGGACGTTCAAAGTGATGACCTAAACTACTAATTATTACACTAACTCTTTTCATGGATAAATGTAAAACTCTTTTTTCTATGGGCACATTTCAAGAAGAATCATCACAACTGACATCTTTGTTAGCACTAGGAGGCTAAGGATTTGACAGAAGAATTTTTCACAACGAAAATAAATTTCAAAATGTTAACATTTCCCAGAAAAAAGAAATTCTGAGCTTTGACCACACTACTCAGTAGCAACCAGTCAGATTAATGACCAGGACACTAAGAGAATAAAAGAAAAAGCCAAGTATCTTTGAGTAAAAAGCAAAACATCAAATCATCATTTCATTGAGACAGCTGGGCAAATATCAAAAGCGAATAAATCAAGATTCAAATGCTTCAATAACTTGGCTTTGGCCAATCTCAAGCTGCAGCGTGTTTCATTTCTAGGAGTTTTCACTTAACCAAGTTTCACTGACCCACATGTTTGCAGAAAATGATTTTGAGTCAAAAGTCTGAGGATTCATAGAAATGGAACTTAAGGTCTGCAAACATTAGTATTCACTTCTCAAGCATTTGCACACTTAACCAATTTGGAACCAGAAACACCACCATGTGTTTTACCTGACAGGTCATGACTAACCAACACAACTCAAGTACCAAATAGTAAACAGAGAGGACTGCAAACAGGCAAGCCAGAGTTAAAAAGTTTCAAATACTTTGACACAACATATACATTTGAGGAAGTTGCAATGTGCCGATAGACAGTCTGTGAGAAGTAAGCCAGGCGAGATTTGCTGAATACAGTATTAGTTCTGAATTATTTACTCAACCCTAGTAAATACAGATGTTTAATTTATGTAAATAATGTTATTTAACCAAGAACTATTTTAATGTGCAATTTTGTGATCTCATAAACCTATTTTATTAGCTTGGGAAAAATTAATATAAGCCAATATAGGCCAGATCATGGACAGATAGTGAAACTCCTGCTAATAACTGAACTGTGAGCGTTAAGTGCGTTGTTACCTTGGCATTCATAGCCTCTTTCTTCATAGCCAGCATTACACAAGCACTTCCCTATGGGCACTAGCCATTCTCCTTCTGTACTGCAATACATCTTGGGTGGGTCTTCTTCCTTGGAATGGTTGACACAAGAACCTTGCACTTCCACCAGCGACTGTGAGTCCATAGGTATTGTATCTGGAAACATGGCCAGGTTTTTTACAGTGAAAGGGCACTTCTTGAAGTACACTCGCACAGATACTAAGGCAACACATGCACCCACATCTTGAAAAGCCAAGTAAAAACCTTTCCTGCTGACACGTCCCACCTCACGAACTTCCGTATTGAGCTTCAGAATTCGATCCCCAAGATCCATTTGGGTGAAGCTCTCGTCAGCTGCAATGGTGTCAATTTTTGTAAACTGATGTTCTCTGAACTTGACCGAATGGTCATCATCAGACTCCATATAATAGAGATTGAAGGTCTCTTTGCAAGTGCCCAGAACCAGAGGAATGCTATTACAGTCCCTCAAGGTAAACTTGAGCTCCACATAGATTTTCTGAGCTGAGTTGCGTGGAATCCAGTTTGTTCTCAGCCAGTTGTTCTGGCTGTGATCCATAACATTGCACACCTGGTAAGTTCTGATTGGTGTATAATGTTCATCAACTCCACTAATCTCTTCCCACTGAAAAAAAGAAAAGAAAGAAATATATTAAGTACATTGATTATGTCAACAGCAATAGTAATTGCATTTAGAGCTTCACATTATGAGCAAACAATATAAATGAAGGGTCTGACCCCCCACTCTAGAAAATTTCCCTGCTTTACCTAGAAATTTGATGGGAAAACCTTGTCAAACGTATGCTTCTGTTCCCATGAACACTTTAAACACATATAGCAGTTACCATTAAGTAGTCAACATTTATCAAATTACTACAAGGCAGTACACAAGAAAAATTATAGTTATTTCCCCACACTTAGAACTATGGTAATTGTTAAATGTTGACTTTTTAAATAAGAGAGACAAGATGGGTGAGGTAACATATCTTTTATTGGACCAACTTCTGTTGGTGAGAGAGACAAGCTTTCAAACTATATGGAGCTCTTCTTCAGGCCTGGGAAAGGTAATGCGAGTGTCACAGCTAAATACAAGGTGGAACACATTGTTAAGCATAAGGCGTTAATATATATTTCAAGAGACAATTCAGGATGAAATCAGCTTGTAGCACCTCTGCAGTCATAAGACAAAGAAGGGTTAGTGGGCTACATATTGTTATAAGATGACATAAACCAGTGTCTTTACTGATTCCATGATTGAAGTATCTAGCAAAGTTAGGAATTTAGGTTGCCAGGTTCATCTTTTGAAGGTGTTGCGGAGGTTTCCTTCGAGGACAAAGACAGAGGTTAGATATGGAGTGACTGCTTTGTGAAAAGTGTTTGCCCACAGGTGATTTTGTCTTTTCTAATTTTTCTGTGTGAGTTCATTGAAGAGCATAGTGATTGTTTGCTTTCACCAACATAGTTGTTATTGGGGCATTTGATGCCCCGGATGAGGTACACCACATGTTAAATGGTAACCAGTGATGTCTTTTTAATGTTCATCACTATATATATATATATCCTCATACGTAGTTACTCCAAACAGTTAAAAAGAGTCCCTTACAAGATTTAAAACGACATCTCAAGAGAAATTGATGGTCTATCACTAGACACTGTGGGAATTCATTAGTTCATAATGAATTTTTAGGACTAGAACAGTTTCTTTTGATGACTCTCACAAAAAAGCAACCTACTTCAGAGATTTCTGTTTATTTCACCTGGGACCATGACCCAGTGCACTTTAGCTTTGCTACCACAATTATTAATAAAAATATCACTGCCTTACCTTTCATAGCATCCTAATTACTCAGGTAGTCCCAGTGCTAGATAGGCTCTTACACCATACTCATCATAATGGTATCTTATGAATCTGATATCATCTTATAAATATTTTTTGATATTTTATTTGACACATTTATTTTTTCCCTATTTGCAAAATATTTATGAACCAGTCCCAGTTTCTGCTCCCACATTGTTAAACACAAGTATTTGCAGGTTATTTTACAGAGAAAAAAAATCATCCATTAAAAAAAAAAAAAAGACAAAAACAAATAAACAAACAAAACAAACCCAACCCAAGACTTATAAAACACCTGTTACAATTCCCAAACCTTATTCTTCTAGATTTAAGGGGGACTACACATACACACAGGAATACAACTGTCGTCATATTGAAGTCCGGCTGTTTTTAGCAACTACAGAAATCCATCTTATCCATCACTTTCACTCTTAGACACACACAGACACACACCCCATTAAAAATGCAAACAGTATGTGTTATGGCAGCAACCTGACATATTACGGCTGGGGAGACTAAGCCTTAAAACAGAGCGCCTGCACAGTACAAATTTTGGACTGTGTGAAGTAGATGGAAATAAGTATTTTCAGAGGAACCATACTTACTCTTCAGGACAGATCTAAATTTTTTCCATGGAAATGCCTTCCTCAGCAGTCCCACATCAATGTTGCATTTAAGTTTTGATTCTGATCAGCATTCATCTGATACAGCATCTGCCATCCAATGATCTCAAAGTATTCCATAGTAAGCATTAACTCACTAAGCCTCACAAAATCCTTGCTAGACAGGTAAGTATTACCAATGCTTTACAGGTGGAGAAACTGAGTCACAGAAGAGTCTATCGACCTTTCAAAAGTCACGCAGCAAGTCAGTGGCCAAGTCAGGAATAAAACCAAGGAATAGTTAATCCCAGCTTTCAGTTCTAATAATCAGCATTTCAGGACTTCTAAGAACCAGTCTACATGAAAATATTGAACAAAATATATGCTACAATTACACCAAACTAAAAGTGTCCACATAGGGGTTTGCATGGGATCAACTATGTCAGTTAAAAAAGCAGATTTAAATTATACCAGTGCAATTTCTGTGTGTGGACAAAGACTAAAAGTAAAATATAATTTACATGTTAATCGTCAGCTCTTGCACTTTAACTATGAAATTAGGATTTTCAGGGGAAAAAAGGTCAATTATTGAAATCTCGCAATTAAGATTAAAATTAGACAATTTATAAAGAACAGTTACTAATCTCTATAGTAACTGGAATTCTTTGAGATGTGTGGTCCCTATCTGTATTCCACTCTGGTGTAGTCATGCACCTGAGATGGTCATTTTTGCTAGCAGCATCCATTGGTCTGTGACTGAACTCTTCCTTTCCTTGTTCTCTGGACCAAGGGTATAAGGAGCAATGCTGAGTAAGCATCTCTCCAGTTCCTTCTCTATCACAAATCATGAGTGAAGGATTTGACAGAGAGGAGGAGTAGTGCATGTAGTGGAATACAGAACACATCTTAAAGAACTCCAGTTATTGTACAAGATAGGAATCATTGCTTGAAGAGAAAAAGATATGACTTGACCTATGCATATTCTACTGTGGGTGACTAACAAGCACCACCCACTGAGTAGGAGGGTATGGGGCCCTATGTGGCAATACTGAGACCAACTAGGGAATCTCTTCCATTTAGCTAAATGGCACTTTCTGATGGATTCCTTCCTGCTATTGTTAAGGATGGACTGAATTGTTACCAAACGTGTCTGCTCTAGGTTCAACACCCATGCAAATCCCAAGCTATAAAGTGGAGATAGTCTGGATTGGGATGTTTGATCTTGCCCTTGTCCTGTGTCAATGGGTCTGGAAAAGACTGAATGCTGATGGGTGGATAGCTGACAACTGGAGAAGCATGGTGCAACCAAAATTGTCCAGGCCATCTGAAAACAAGGATGATCACTGCTCTGTCCTGCTGAATCTTGATTACTGTGAAATGTAGGCACAGATAATATGTAAGGAGTTGTATTTATGTATACTAACAATTACGTTGTTAAGGTCTGTGTCTTGCAGCTGGCCAGAAACCTGGTCAGAAACAGGACAAACGTCTCTTGCCTGAAAGAAATCCGTCTCTCTGTCTACATGTCAATTGAATATTGTATGGTTCACAGTGGACAGCTATCTCAGTCTGAGCTGAATGCTAATGAGGGGATTGTGAGATCTTCCACAGAGGGAATTTACAAGTAGAGAAAAACCAGCTGGAAGAAGTCCTATTTACAAGTGAAGACAATGAATTTTTGGACTATAACTGTTGGCAGAGAACTATGCTCAGCATCCTTTACTGAGGGGACAAATGGAGCATGGGTTGTTTGATGAAAAAAGTCTCACAGCATACCTGGCCGAAAAAACAGTCGTGAGTAATACTAGATTCTGGAATGCATGTTAAGATTTTATTTTGTATGTGACCCTTTGTTTTCAATACTTCCATCTACTTGTTATTATTTGAATCTCTCTTCTTCGTTAAATATACTTCTTGTTTCTACTATAAACATATCTAGGTGCTGTGCGTTGAGCAGAATAGTGAAACTGGTAAGCTGATATGTACTATTCCTTTGGGAGTAGTAGACCTGTGAATTCTGAAAATGTCCAGTGAAACAGGGACTGGGCACTTCAGGGGACTGCTCGGAGGTTGTAACGTGCCTGTCATTAACTTGTAAAGAGAAAGTGAGGCCTGAAAGGCTGTGATTGTGTTGCCAGAGGCTGGTGGCACTAGGGAACTGATTCACAGTAGGCACAGACAAGGCTTCCACATGGCAAGGTGCCTCACAACAATACCCCTAGGCAGCATCAGAGCGGCCACCAAATTGCATGGCTCTGAGATGCATCACAGCTCTCAGAGCTCCTGTCAAAATTATTTCTTGACAAGAGGTTGGAAAGGAGGAGTGCTGTGTTTTATTCTCTACATCTCTGCCACTTCTGTGGTAGTTCATATCCCCTTTGGTGATAGTCGGGCTTGTGGTACTGATCTAGGCTTGTGAAGCTGCCTATGACACTTCCACTTCAGTGTCACCATATATATCCCCAGGGAGCAGAGGGTCACCCTTGAATCTTTCTATGACCATAAAGATTCAGTCTTTTCATTAAATAAGCTATTTCCTTCAAATCCTCCACAGTGGATTGAACTTCCCTGGAGAATGAAGTCAGGATTTGCATGGCATAATGATGCAGTTGCCATTGACCTTGAGGCTGTCAACTGTACTCTATAGGGATGTTCTAGCCACCAATCTACTCTCCTTGATAAGGGCTTAAAATTGTGCTCTATCCTCCTAAGTCTACTTGCCTCCGAATTCTGAAATCAGAGAGTAGTTCACAATATCATATTTTGACAGCAAGGCATGGTAATTGGCTATTTGATTTAAATACCTTCCGAGGAGGTCCAAATATTTGGCCTTTTTATCTGAGAGGATGGACCTTGGGTGCCAATGTCTACTCCTTTCAGTTGGCAGCTTGAACCACCAAAAAGGTGTGGGGCAGGATGAGTGGGGAAAAACTCTGCTCCCTTGGCTGTACCAATTCAGGACATTGCAGGGACAGGTCCTTTGGCACCTAGTAAGGTCAGTGAGAAGGATCCAGCATTGGTTGCTGGCCTCAAAGGCCCCAACAGTCCCAAAGGGGATACACCATCCTCTGAGATCAAGGAGATTCTGGATTCTCTAACTGGACTCACATCTCTCAGTGGAGGTGATATTGGTCCCTCCCAATGTCAGATTCACCCAAAGAGGAAAATTTAGGTTCCATTTGTAATAGTGGTGCCATCAGTACCATTGATGCAGAAATACCCCAACTAACAGAAGGAACAGGGGAATGACTTCTGTCATAATGTTCATGGATTGATGGTATCAGCATGTCCCTTGTAAAGATTGGATGTGATAGAAGGGGAGATTCTGAATCCTGAAGCATGATGATATCATCCTGAGTAGTGTATCTATCTATCCCCAGTCACTGGGGGTGGGAGAGAAGGAAGACTCTTCTCCCTGTGCATCTTCAGAACTAGTGTAGAAAGGTCCTTGAAAGTTGATGTCTCCTTATGTGAGAATGATGGTGCATGTGGTTTTTGGTGCTTGTACTTTGTCAGCACCAGTTGTTGTCCTGGTCTTGGCTCAGGTCTCTTCTTGCTCAGTACCAAAGGTCCCGCTCCTGTCAATGGTGCAATTGATATGGTCAATATAAAGACACTCAATCTTTGGAGCGTACAGGTCAGAATAGTGACTCTTGTGGGATCTTGATCCTTCCAGAACTGGGCACAGAGTCACCTGGCTTGGAAAGTGTTGGGAAGAAGTCCTCCTCTTGGAGGTGGTTCTGGAGGGGGATTTCTCTTTAGGCTTTTGAGAGGGCTTTCTACCCTCATAGTGAGTCTTGATCACCTCTGTATCACAAATGGTAGTGCTAGCAGCTTGCTCCTCAATACCTCTGCCCAGTGTATGGGGGAAAGAGGGTCTGCCCAGCCCAGATCAGACTGGGGCCTTTATGCACTCTCCATGAGGTGCTTCCAAAGTCTGAACTCCTGCGCTTGCTAGGTTAGGCTGGGAAGAGAGCAGCAGATACAGCACTTAGTGGACGTATGAGCTTCTCTAAGGCAGTAAAGGCACCTTTAATGGTCATCGCTAAACTGGGAAGGACTGGTGGCAGGAAATACAGTTTTTGAAGCCAGTAATCCTGGACATACTCTTTGCCTTGTACCGGGGAGTGTGCATGGGGGGAGAGGGCTTGGAATGAGAGGATCCCAAAACCTCAGGCTAAACTAACTACTAACAACTAAGAACTAATCACAAATCTTTATATTTGCAATATTTAGAGATTAGAAGTTGAAGGGTCAGAAAGGAACTGGAGAGGCAGTCAGTCCACACCACCCCTTATACCCTCAGTCAAAGCACAAGGAGAGAAAGAGCACAAATGCAGACCAAAGGACACTGTTAGCAAAAATTCCTCTGGTCTCAGGTGCATGGAGTGCATGAGTAGCCACAGCTGAATATAAATAGGGACCAGCACTTGAAGAACAGGTATTTTTCTGGAAATTTAAAGCAGTTCACAATCATTTACAATTGATTTATTTACCACCATCTACATTAATATATACATTAATATACACTTCCTATGGAAAATACAAACAAAATAGGAACTCTATTTGCAGAATTGAATCATCTAAATAGAAGATGTGATTTTACTAAAGTAATTTCATTGCAGTTCTCCCCCCACCCTAACCCAACACCTTTCTAATCTGCCATGTTTACATAAGCACTTGAATGTAGACATATAAATTGTATCATAAAGCAAACAGCAACTGTATCTTCTCCACATAAAAGGTTGCAAAGAGCAATTATAATTTCATTAATTTGTAGTGAAGGCCAAATTGCATGTAAATTATTGCAGACTGCCATTTCAGTCCACTTGCACAAACAGCAAGACTCCAAATACTGAGACACTTCTGAATAAAGAGCTCATTTCTGTTTCTATTGAAGTTAAAATGTTTCCTATTGACTTCAATAGATACATCAGTGGGCCCCAAAATGCAGTATTATGAGCCCTAAATTATACTCTTCATGCAAGAGACAAAGCAGGTTGAGGTGATATCTTGTATTGGACCAGTGTCTGTTGATGAAAAGGACATGAGCTCTCCAAAGAGCTCTTATTCAGTTCCAAAGAGCTCAAAAACTTCTCTTTTTCTCCAGTTAAAGTTATTACTCTAACCACCTTGTCTCTCTCATACAATAGCGCAATACAATACAATCGCACAATACAATACAATCGCACAAGTTAGCAATCCTGACTAAATGAGACAGCTGTTCTTAGTGCTAACTTTACTGACTTAAATGAAGGACAACCCAGCCACATTTACTATAAAACTTCTAATCCTATGAAAGCATATATGCATAATTTATATCTGCCTTTTTGATCAATCATATCCTATGGGACTTCTCATGACCGAGATTGCTCTGAACATGGCTAATCCCAAGGCTCCATGTTGTTTAACTGTTGCTAAGTGCTACATTCATGCCCTAGTTCATACTATCAGAAGAGTGAGCAAGCAAGCTCTCTTTAATGTAAAGGTCACTGAGATATAAATCATCAACCTCCCACCAGAGCTGCAGTTATGGTACTCCCTTTATGATGCACTTGAACTCTGTTGGTATAGAAAAGGAAGATCAGCTAATGCTCAAATAAATTCAGGTCTCCTAACATGCAGCACTGCTTGTTGGCACCAGTAAACGTGTTTCTATTTTTTAATCACATGTTGGTAACTGATAAAATAAATAGCCACTTGAACTTCTAATTATAGTATATGGATATTTCAGCTTGTTAGGGAGAGGTAAATGCCAGTCAAATATTTTCTGATTATTGTACCAGTTAAAGGCTAAGTATCAAAGGGGAAACAATTAAGCACCCTATTTCAGAGCATCGTTACACAGCATCTTTGATAAGAGAGAATGTAATTTTACATGTAATGATTTATAGACTGAAATCACAGAACTAGGTAGAAAGCTTAGTTGAGGAAGAGAGAAATAAAGAACAAACATGAGAATAAGTTGCTTTCAGCTGAAATTTGAAAATAGAGTGTAAAAACTGAAGAGAGACAGATAATACGAGTTGCAGTGGGGAAGGCTGTCATTTTAGTAGTGAGATTATGAAAAGGGCCAGAGATAAAGTGGAGAGAAGATTAGAAAGACACAAAATGAAAAGAGTATGGAAGCCTTTACAAATAATAGGACACTTCTGAACTGGACCCAGAAATACCAGTAAATACAAACCCCAGTGGAGTTATTTGAGAACTGCAGTGATATGATCACAGTTCTTTGTGCATGTGAAGTAGAGGGCAGCATTCTGACTGTGCAAGGACCTTGAAAGCTTGGACTTCAAGATGTCACAGAAAAGGAAAATACAATAGCCAATATGAGGAGATGATGACGACGACCTAGGTAAAGATCTAGGCAGAAGTGGAAATAAAGCAGTGGCATAGATAGGTAATGATGTGGCAGAAACATGACATGAGGAAGAAGAAAAATTCAAGTTCAAGGCAGATAATTACAGACTGAGGCAAACAGGAGGTCTGAGTTCAGGAAAAAACTGGAGGAGACAGCTGTGCTTGAGGATGTGCCTCTTTTCTCAAGATAGCATTTTTATCTTTGAAAATGTTTTGTTGAAAGAAGGAGAGAGCGAGCCACACATTTACTTCGTCAAGATAATCAGGAAAGGAGGATGGAGAGAAGTCATTAAAATGTGTTGAGAGATGTTTAAAACTAAGTACCATCAGCATAAAGAGGCCAAATGACAGGAACTTATCAACCGTGTGGAAAGACCACTCAAACTTTGGCTCTTCCCAGCTGTCCAAAATTAGGTATTTTTGAAGTGTTCCAATCTGAAGTTATATATTTCTCAGATGATTCCAACTCAGCACCCTCACCCGGTTATCCTATTGCCTCTGGACAAGACTTTTTCTTGCCTCCTTCCCTCAGGATGATTATTCTAATACTGTTAGTATACATAGCACTATACAGAACAAACAAAAAAGGTTTGCTTACCTCAGAGACCCAGAAAATCCAACCCAGAAATATATGATACATAGGAAACTGTTTGGGCATGAGACTATATGGACACACTCAACCATGACATTTCTTTGATCCTTTCATTCACGCTTTCCACATCTCCGTATAACCTGCCACCAGCTACACTGTTACATTAAACCCTTATTCTGCAATATCACACTAAGGGTCCACTCTGAGTCAAGGAAGCAAGGTGGATAGAAAGATTATATAGCAGAATAGGCTCATGGCAGCATTAAAATGGAGCAGTGAAATTGTGACTAGACAATTTTCTTTTACGACAGGGATTAGGAAAAAGATCTAGAGGGGGCAACTGATTAAAGAAGTAATGAATGGCCATTATTTAGTTGTAGAAAGTTTGGAGTGGGGTGGCAGTTTTGTGAAGAGGTTGAGGAAGAGAGTTGGTTGCGACATTGGCAAGTAAATAGGATTTTGTATTTATATAGGGAGACCAGATAGCAAGTGTGAAAAATCAGGACAGGAGGATGAGGGGTAATAGGCGCCTATATAAGAAAAAGCCCTGAATATCAGGACTGTCCCTATAAAATCAGGACATCTGGTCACCCTATATTTATATAATTTAACCAACAATGACAGATGAGACCGAAAACTGAATTTTGGTCTTGGTTATAGCAGTGTACAATCCAGAGCAACTTCATTCTCCTCAATGGAGTTACTTTGCTTTTTCGCTGGTGTAACTCAGAAGAGAATCCGGTCCACACTACGTTACTTCTAGACTATGTCCAACTTGGCTTCAGATCATAGCATTGTTTGCATACTGTGCTCTGCATCACCATTACCATAAGTAAGCAACAACCTATTAAACAGTATGATTGAGATTTTCAAAGGCACCTAAAGGAAGCCTAATTTCCATTGAATTTCAATAGGAGTCATGGGTCTAACTCCCTTAAATTCCTTAGATAGTCTTAGGCAATAGGCTGAACAATATATTTTTACAAGTTTCTTTATTATTTATTTGTTACAAAAATGTCATATTTGATGTGATTTGACACAAGCACTGTTTACATTTCTTTCAACTATTCCTTATGTTTAGACCACTGTTTTTGTAATGGTTGGTAGTTAAAATATATATAAATGAACATATCAGACACACAGCACCATACCCCCCTATAAAACACACCAAGAACATGTTGCTGAGAAAAATCAAAGGGAAACCAACAACTGGAAGCACAGATACTGGAAGCACATGAAGATTGTTTCGTGTCCTAACAAGCCCCAGACATGCTGAGCAGAAGGGGGGAAGTCACCACCTAATTCCACATAAAAAAAATAAATTTTGTCTGATATTCTTGTCGTCAGCATAATTGACTTGTACCACCTGTGAGCTCCTCACACCGGCAACAGCAGAAGCACCAGCACAGAGCTCCTAGCAGAGGCAACAGAATTTGATAATGTTCAACACTTTTGTAATGCTCGGTCTCGTGATTTTCTCCACAGTACTCAGTAAAAGTTTGCAGCAAAGAAGGAAAAACGTCTTTAGTACATATGTCTGGGAGATGAATAGATACACATTTTTATACTATTTTTCCTGCCTTCTGCCATTTATTCAAACAATTCCCTTTCCAAACAATACAATCACTGCAGCGGGAATCTCGGATTTCAGATAGTCTGTATGAGAACATTAAAATTTTACTGACTGAATACAAAGGGACTAATAATATCATTGTTTGCTTGGTTGCCAAGTAATTGCACCAACGAATGGTAAACCAAAAGTAATGGAACATTTTAATAACGCACAGCTCAGTTTCAGTGCCTAAAATCTACAGGATTAGTGTAGGCAATGGGTGAGTTTTATTTAATTTTTTTTTTTTTAATTTATAATTCTTGTGTAATCCAGTTCTGGCTTACATTGTAAACACAAGTGCCTACAGTTCGGTATCTATAGCCATATTTCAGCACCTAAGTGGCCTGATATTCGGAAGTCCTGAGCATCCTTGATGTAATTCAGTTCCTAGAGGTAGAGATCGCCTGTCACCAATAATGGACAGGCATAGTAATTCATATTAATTTGTATTATATTAGACCTGGTTAGAAAATGGATATATTTCTTGATAGAAAATTTTGATTCTTTCTCAAGAAAACGAAGACTGGATTTCAAACAAAAAGTTTGACCAGAACACTCAAAATTATCAGCAGAAAGCAGATAGTTTGTGTGAAAAAAATTTGTTGTGTCAAAAAACCAATTTTCCATCAAAAACAGTTTGGAAAAATTTTGACAAGCCCTATATCACACCCTGAACAAGTACAGTTGATAGAATTAATTAGTGTCACTAATCGATAGTGAGTGCATTTCACTTCACTTCACTGCTTTTTGAATTAAAAAAATTCAGTCAACCAGTATTTTCTTAATTAAAGCTTGGTTCTACTGAGATCCTACCCAAATTGTAAGAGTAAACAAAATATCTGGTAGTGAGAAAACTGAGCACTATGTAACCATCAAGAGCTACGGAAAGACCTTTGCAAGGTATCTCACATAAACCCTTGATTCTCCATTTGGTGGAAACTGAAACTAACCTAAGGCCCTTAATCTTGCTCTCCAAAGGAGCAGTGCCATTAACTTTAACAGGAATAGGAACAGGCCCTGGAGGTGGAGACACTGGAAGAGACCTCTTTCTGCTATGAGGCTTCCAAATCAGAATCAAAGCTTGCTGAAAAACAGTACAAATACTGTTATAAATAAAAAAAAAAAAACCTAAATAAACAAACAAACCCTACTAGCCAAACCATGACCATTAGCACAAAAGTACTTCTTTCTTTTTAGTTAAAATTTTGTGGCACTATTAAAACATTTCAGAAATGTTCTGCTTTTTTCCTCCTTAATTAGCTAAAATATAATTGGCAATATTAAATACCTTATCTACTATATATCATTGCAACATAAGGGATGAACCTGAAAACTTTATGCTCAAGAACATTCATCGCTCATTCAAGTATAGTAGTCTGGTTAATTTTAACTCGACCACCCTTGTGAGAAGGACTATTTTTGTGAGTTAGGGTTTTGGAGGATCAGGCCCTAAATCGCTATCTATGTATGATATGGGAAATACACTCATACTTTTATTTAATTTCTACTTTCCACCCTGTTAAAGACCTCATATGATTTTGTATGTTTTTTAACAACATTTTTGGAAAGAGCATTTCAAACATTGAAGATAAAAATGAATGTGTGCGCCATTTTGTTTTTAAGATGACAGTACTTAGTTTTCTAGTAAATGTTTTAACTTGGGCAAATACGGATCGGTATGGAAAGTATCATGATACCACAGTCCCTGTATCTTCCCTTTCATTTCATCATACAGTAACCATTCAACATCCCAACATGCAGAACTGGGAAGGGCAAGAAATAATAAGGTAAATATGGCTGAGTTATTATGTGAATGCCAAAACATTACATGTAGAAATCCTTGGACAATGGCAATGCAGGATTTTGTAGGGGACCCGAAAAGTAACATGTAAATTGCAAAGACCGTCCAGGACTCCCCTAGTGCACATTGTGGTATAGTGTGAGATGGGGCTGTGATGCTGGCAGACCAAGTGCCAGCTCATGCCAAGGCCTCACTGAACACTTCCAAATACATAGCTAGAAACTTGTCTTGCTTACCTGTGTGTTAGCATCATCAAAATAAATATTAGATATTAAGTTGATAAGAATGTGTTTAGTGTTGATTGGATAGGATGCTGCATGTATTGATCCCACATATAAACCTCTATAGCCTATGGTATAAAATTATATTGAATCTTTTCATTGTAAACCTCTTTAATTGTGTAACTCCCCAAAACAGGAAAAGCAACATTAATTAAAGTAAAGAGCCAATCCTGCATACAAGATGGCCCATTGAAGGCAAATGAGATATTGCGTAGCCTCAAAGGACAGAAGCCCTATTGACTGCATTCCTAATTCCCTCCAGGAAGGCAAGACCTACATATGAACCCATCCCATCAGTTTGGACTCTGGGATGGAGGGGATAAAAATCCCTGACAAGGAGAAACTGGATCTCTCTCTCTTTTTGCTGTTAGGATTCGCACAGGGTTGGAGTTATGAAACAGAAGCAGAAACAGGTCCCCAGGGTCAATCTGCTTTAGCCCTAAAAGACATTCAGTGCTGACAGATTACTACAACTGTAATCTTTTGGAACAACAGACTGTAACTCTTTTGTGTGTACATGTTGCCTGCTTTAATTTGTAAATAAATCTCTCATTTCGTTTTCCTAGTTAATGAATCCTTAATTAGTTTACTATAGGATTGGCTACAAGCGTTGTCGTTAGTGTGAGATCTGAGATACAAACTGACCTGGGGTAAATGACTGGTCTCTTGGGACTGGGAGAAACCTGACACTTGTCATCTTTGGGATATAGCAAACTGTCACTTAGTCCAGCATGCCTGGGTGGCAAGATATTCCTCTTGGGCATTCCAGTCTATCTGCAATTCCATGGTAAGACTGTTATAGTGCTTCAGGAGTTCACATTTGTTACTGGGCTGGTGAAATCTAATTATAGAACATACCACCATTTTGGGGTGTCTGCCCTATTTTTTGACAGTCTGCCCTGTGGTTGTCACTCATGGTAATGAACACTCCAGACAGAGTGACAGGGGCATAAAAGAATTCAAACAAATGGAATAATTTCATATATTGGCTAAAATTTTAAGAAAATGTTGATTGGAACCAAGAATTCTGAATGCCTGAGTTAAAGAAAACCCTATTTCTGACTAACATAATAGAAAAAATATTCCAAATCAGATCTTCAATATTTAAACATTGTCCTAATGGTGTTGCTAAAATCACTGAGGCTGAATCTCATAAATACCTATCAGTTGAGACCAGAGACTACATGATCAAATTTGGAAGGTTTAGCTATTTTTTCATTAATTTCCTCTATATTTGGTGTTCAAGAGCCAACGAAAATTGCTTAGCAGGCTTGGGTCTTCTGTTTTCCTTCTCCAGATTGGGGAAAAAAATCTATTTCATACACAAGAGAATGGAGATGCATTCCAATACTTTTCCCATTAAAATATACATGCATAAAAATCACCACCCTAACAAAATGCACAAATCCATACAGACCCTTATGTGCTTTTCTAACGCCTTTTCAACAGACTGTGCTTTCATGCTAACTAAATGTACAGTGCAGATGAAATAGCATTACCATAAAAAAAAATTAAGCCGAACAGAGAAGACATTGTCACATTGTTTAAAGAAAGACGTACAAGCACAAAACTAATTACCACAGAATTCTGTTCTCAGATTAATATGACGGACCTAGATTCAGTATTCTGCTCTCCCTCTCTGTAAAGGCATCCCACTGAAGTGTGTAGGATTTGGGAGGTGGAAGGAAAGCAAAACAATAAGCATTGAGAAATTCCATGTGTCTCTAAGAGCAGAACTATGTTCTTATTCTACCCAAAAGTTACATTTAACCTGGACTAAGTAAAACAATATTAGAATTAGAATGGGGACAAAATCAGAACCATTTATCTAAGCTTCTCCCATTCTCTGTTGGAAGATTTTGATAGAGCAAGATACAGATGCAAAATATCCGGGCGTTAGTTTTAGTTAGGAAAACAAGAGCCCAACCAACAAACTTTCACTAGACAAGCACATCTCCAGATTTGTCCATACTTATTTGCAAAAGAAATGGGCAAAATCAGAAGAAAAAAACCTTACCCAACCCTGTCTTCCTCAAGCTTTCTATGTTCTGATAAGATAGGACATGAACCAAACTACTTCCAATTTTTGCGTGGGTTTTCTGAAAAACAAATGCTGACAGCAAGCTTTTAGGAACAAAAAGCTATCCATTTTTGCCCATATCTTAACAGAACATGCTCATATAAATGTTTGCTTCCTCTATATAGCAGTACTTTGGAAACTGTGTATGAAAATGGTCTCTATCTACTGTAAAAATCGAATACCAATAAAATACACAACCACAATAATTGAAACACCCATTTTTAACTAAACAGACCTAGTTAAGACAGAGCATAGCAATTAAGGATTTACACAAATTCTACATAATACATAAATTCTGACTATCCTCCAACATCTCGGTCTATTTTTCTTCCAGTGTAGGGGAACAGTCTGTTTCTTTCACTTTTAGCTTAAGGGAATGTGATATTACCCTGCATTTGGAAGGATACAAAAGAAGGGAACCTCTCCTTTCAGCTTCGAAAAAGTATGCACGTTATATAGACACACACAGATATGTTATATACATACATGTGTGTCTGCAAGACAAAAAGATGGGGATATTAGACCAAAGTAAGAAATCCTTCACTTATCTTCATATGCTTTAGTTATTACTATTTTTGCATCTCTCTGGTTCAGTGACTAGACACTTAATAGTCCATCTGATTCCATTTCAAGATATTTGCCTTTTACACTCCTGAAAGCAACATTTGCTAAATCACGAAAAAATAAATACAGCTCTTCTGAAGAAACTGTATGAACACTTAACTTTCTAACATAGGGGATGTAACAAGATTTCCAAATACACCATTTAGATGCCCAGTTCAGAAATTAGGCAAACAAAACTATATTTACGGTTCTTTCCTTTTAACTGTACTTCTTGGTAAAGAGATTTCAATTTTTTAAGATATGAAAACTATTTAAAAAGCTATTAGATTTTGTAAAGTGTTCTATCACAATAAGCCCCCTGGCTGAGGTCTCTAGTGGTTATCTTAGTACATAAAAACAGCACCTTTCATCCGAAGGCACTTTACAAACCAGATATAGGACAATTCTCTACTTCACCGAAGCTACTTAAGGAATACAATACAGCAGCTGTTTAGCACAATGCGTACTTCAGTGAACAGAATTTTATCCAAGTTGGAACTTGCCAAGGCACTGAGCAGAGCTGTCCTTGGGCTGATGAAAAATTCCATTGAAATCTTTAGTAACAAGCAACCATGTCCTTGGGTTTTTCACTTCATCTGGAGTACTCCTAGCATGACGCTGGGCTCCTGGTCAATAATTATTAATTATTATTATTAAAATTAGTTTTTAGTGCTTTTCCTTTTAACTATCTGATGATTCACTAATACAACCTCCTGCAACAACCAAAGTTTTTCCTGGAAGACAATCAAATAAATCCTGATCTACCTAAACCCTACTTATTTACTGAGAAGGGAATTTACGGTGGTATGATTAAAAAATGACTATGGTACACAGGTTAGAGTCTGGGTACCAGTTCTAGTCCTAACTATCATTTGCTTGGCAGGTATCTAGGGACAAGTCAAATAATCCATCTGTACCTTAGCGTCCCCATCTGTAAAATGAGGAAAATCTTTGCGACAAAAGTGCCTTACAAGTGCAAATTGTTATTTCAATTTTGTGTCCTCACCTGCAGCTCAGAATGAATAATTTATATCATAGTGAATTTTCACACTGCATAACTTGCAAAGGTAAAGTCTGTGGCTTAATCTGTCCCAGTTTTAGCAAACTGGCATAGTCCAAATATATTCCTACATTTGCAGATAAAAGAGATGATCATACCAATTTAGCAACCTTAAAAATATAAGCTTATCCTTTTCAATATCATGTACAGCTCAAGAAGAAAGAAAAAACCCTAATTATGGAGAGATTATTTGAAGAGAAAAAGGCCACTATCATAATAAGAGGGAATAATATTTGCCACACTGTAGCATTATGAAATTCATGTTTGGAAAATCTTTGCAGTTTTTGGCTTTCCTTTTGCCAGCACAAAAATGTGTTTACATCAGACTTCACAAACAGGTGCGTAATATATCATTTCCTTGGTACACTTTGTCTTTCGAAACAATATATTACTACACAATGGAATTTCCTATAGAAATCCCAATTCACTACATGTACTCCTATTGTCATTTAACACGATTCTGAATGTACAGTGAAATTCAGTAGTGCTGTGCTGAATGAAACTGTAAAAAGCACCAGCTGGCTGAATTAGAAATGGCATTCTTCCAGGTCTCGAATGTCTTATTTATATACAATGGAATTCTGCCAGGTGTTTAATATTTAAGGCTAATAAATATAATTGGCAGTTCTGCTACACAAAGACAAGTAACACAAATATGTACAAAATACTTCTCAAAGGAAAATTTTGATTTGTACTTATTTCTTGTGATTGAACTCAAGACAGGCTGAGAAGCTATGTTTTAAGCAACTTTTATATTAAAAAATCCAAACAATATTTTCTTGTTTTGTCAATGGAAAATGAATAAACAGAAAGCTAGGCATCTTCATGCCAGCAGCTGTAAACCCAACAAAGCCTTCTACAAGTATGTGCCATGGTTAAAGAGGAATCAGTGAGGATGAGGAGCAAACACAGGATATTAAGCAAAAGAAAATTTAGGATGAACATCAGGAAAAGTTTCCTGTTGTTGAGAGTTACAGCTCTATGATCTGTCTTTCAAAGGAACTGGTGTTACCCCATGACTTGGAATATTCAAACTATAGCCCAATCCTACAATTGACTCCATGAAGTGGGCCCTTGCTCCCATATGGAGTCCCTTGGATTCTGACTCAATTGTAGGATTGGGGTGCTATGCTTGTAACATCCAAACTACTCCTAAATCATTGTAAAACAAATGGTTGGGAACAATTCTGCGCTGTAAAGCAATGCAATAGGTGTCCCAATGGCTCTTTTCCATCTGTAACATCTAGGATTCATTGGAATGCTCTCCCCTCTCCTTGGCAGAAATGATCGAGAAATGAAAAAAATTGATTGCACAGAGCTTCATTAGCTCTAAATAACTTCATATACAAACTATTTCATTTGAAAATCTGGGGGAAATGATACCTTTTCTTCGTTGGAAAGTACACTGAGATCTGCAGATGACAGGCACTACATAAGAACAACAGAAAGTATTTTTACTTCCCTATCCATTGAGGGCCATTCCCACCTCCCTAATACCAGATTTGTAGTTAACCCTAGTCACACCTGCCACAATGAGTTAGGAGGAATCAAACAAGATCTCAGCTGCTAATGAGGTGGCTCAACCACAGAATCTTGTCACCCTGTTACAATAGGATGGTAAACGCTGACTTCTTTATGGTAACCACTGTAAGTGAAATGCTCTTTCCTGTAGAAGGCAAATAAATAAATCTCGAACATGGAAAACAGCGTTTGTATCTCTACAGGCCATTCAGGCTTCATAGTAGCCAATAATTGATTATTTAAAAAAAAAAAAACCCACATACTATAAGTGAGAGAGATTTCCAGAAGCATACTGAACACTCTGTGTACCTGTGTGATGACAAACGTAAAAGCAGTAAAAATAAATACACAGAAAATGGAATCATAGGAGAAAGACAGTGAACGATATAAACAGAAAGTAAGTATGGTCTTGTGTTTATATCTTAAGATGTTGGAAGAAAGAAGATTTGAGTTTTACTACTCACTCTGCCACTGACTTGATGTGCAATCCTTGACAAGGTATTTAATGCTATGGCTCAGTTTCCTCCTCTGTAAATTGGTGACACTAGTACTTACTTACCTCAAAGGCCATGTGGTGAGACCTAATTCACTAATGCTTGTACATCACTCTGACGTACTTGGCTGATGCTACAAAAATCATACTAAGACGACAAGTAAAAATATTAAAGTTTATTTAAAGTTTATTTTCCTTATTCTACTAGCTTCACGTTCTAAAATCCAGAAACCTCCTATGGTTTTGAAAATTAACCACACTTTGAAAGCAGAGCTGACTCACTATTCATATAAAGCTATATAAGTAAATATCCTTCTAAAAAGACCCATTATTAACTTATCAAATGCTGTGTCAAAGGGCAATGATGATAATTATATTTTCATTGTAATGCCATGTCTTAAGCAATTTGACAAAGTTACTTCTGTGCATGTACATTTTCAGTCATTTCAACTGTAAAATATGTTTTTCTTTCATATAAAAAAATTAGGGTTTGACATTTCACATTTTGGGAAGAGGAACTGTTTTTTATTTAGACATAAAAAAAGAAAAATGGAGTCTAGGAATCTTGGGAGTAATCTCCAGGTGTTTTTATCAACTGCACTGCTAGCCATGTTGCCCTTAACCTCTTGTAATGGCGTGGAAATCACCCCAGTACACCAGTTTCGGTCAGCTGTGAAGCCACAGGTGAGCTCTACCACAGTTTCCCTTCAATCAGACTATAAACATGTCCAGACACGTTTTTATCACAAAGCGCCCCCTTTGCAAGGGTTTCAATTATTAACAACAGTGATGGGATTTCCTCCCAAGGGCCTCTCATTTCTGAGGCTGCTTCCTCTCTATGCATATCCTCCGTAGACTCAGAGATATAGCTGTCTGCTAGAACTTTCAAACCCTTGAAGGGCCATGCCACATGGCAGTGGGCTGACCACTAAGTATTACTGCCCTTAAAAGGTAGACTGCCCCATCGCACTTCTCATGGCCCTAGAATACAACTAAAATGACTGCTTTTAATACGCTGCATTATGCATGTTAGAACAACTCCTGCTCAGTTTAATTTAATTTTAATTTCTGAAAAGTAAGCAAAGCTGTCTTAACCAGGATTTCAACAAGGATCTCCTCAAACCTAGGGCTTCAACCAATTTTCAAGCTCCTATCATACAATAGGCTAAAAATCCACCACTTGGTGAGATGATATATACTCATATCATAGTGTGATAGGTTATACACACAGAACTATGAAAAAAAAAAAAAAGAGAGGCGTATGATGCAAATATAGTTTTGTAGGCAAGAAAGCAATAGTCATTCATAATGACGACGTGAGGAGGCAGTTTTCAGGTCTCAAGTAGGTGTAATCTAACATACCATTAATTTTTACCATAAAATGGTGGCTCAAAACATCCAAAATCTTGCAAGATTATTTCTTCTCATGAGATTGCCTCCATTTTGTGCTGCATATGTAGCCCAGGCCAGATTTCCAATTAGGCACAGTAGGCAAGTGACTAGGGGTGCCTAAACAGTGGTTGATTACCGCACGGGCCAACAGGGCCCATGCCCAGGGGCCCCAGCCAAATTGGGGGCCCCACCTGAGTGCTGGAACTCTGGCTCCTCCTCTTCCCTGAAGGCCTGACCCGCAGCCAGGCTGGAAACTGCAGCCCAGGGGTGAGCATATTTCCCCTGCTCAGAGCCGGTCACCCCAACCCCCATTTTTGCCCCCTCCCCATGTGGACCTGGCCTGGCCAGACCCTCTCTTCTCTGTCACTGCTTTCCCCTATGCATGGAAAACACAAAAGTCAGCTGTAGACAGGGGTGAAGGGCAATGAAGATGCTGTGTCTTAGAGCACGTAAGCTATAAATCTGGCCCTTTCTGGAGAGCAGGCCAGTTCCAGTTTTGTGTACAATTCAGACCCAAAACCATGAGGGCCCAAACATCTACAGAGGGAGTGGATCACATACAAGACTAAAATTAGGACAGGCTCATATATTTCAGAAGAGCTAGGGATCAAAGCCACAGATCTGAATCCCATATTTTATACCTGCACTGTTATTACCTATGTATGAGATCGGAAGACATCTGCATAAGTACAGGAACTCCCTGAGTTACAATTCTAGCTCTGAAATAGACAATATCCACCCCATCTGAAAGAAATAATATTTATTTACCTACATCCCAGGGGTATTGTGGGGCTTATAAAGTGCTTTGAATATCTAAAAAGGGTTAATTGCCTTTATCATCACTGCTGCTCCTCTAGTTTGGAGAAGATATACGGTACCAGGAATTCTTACAATTAGGTGTGAGAAGTCCTCATAGAAATATTTTTAAATTGCAGATAATTTAGATTTTATTGACTCATACTTTACTTCTTTATCATAGCTAGCCTTGGATGGCATCCGCAGTTTTTTTATTCATACATTCAAATTACCCAGCCTCTAAAATCTCTTTTTTTTTTTTAAATAAAGTTAAACTTTCACAGCTCTCACTGAGATACTGATCACATACTGTGACAAGCCCAAAAACTGAAACAACTACTGACGAGATTTTTTTTCACCAAACCACAGAACTCAACATAAACGAAACCCTACTGGGAACATGTATCTACAAGTGTGAGTGTGGTTATCTCTGTTCTCTGTTTGTGCCTGCATGAGAAGAAGAAGAAGAAGAAATCAGACAAGGATTACATCATTTTATTTATTTAGATTAATTGAGGCTCCATAGGTTAAAGTATAGGCAGAAACAGAATATAATGAAACCTCCTTTTTGCCTGCCAGTCAGACCCATTGTAGTTAACCATACAGGCTTCCATACTGCCCTGAGAATGACCTCAGCCTCAACTGAAGAATCACCATTCCCAGGATAAGAAGTGATTTTACCTTCATGCTCTCTCAATCCCTTGGGTTTTCCCTGGCCAAAGGTTAGCAACTGAGTTACTATGTCAAATTATTTGTGATTCTGAAAAAAACAGCTCAATCTCAAGGGTGTTAGATAAGATCACTAAATTCATTCTATTTGAATTAGAGTCTCAAAAGTCAGAGGCTAGTCTCAGATACCCTAAGATAAAAATTGCTTTTTAATACACTGTACGTTGCTTAGGAAAGTTATGAAAATAATTTTCTTTTAAATTGTTAGCTGTAGTTACTTGCTTTCTAATTTCCACTTTCATTCTTATAAAAGATTAAATTCAGAAGACAAACATTTCTGAGGAGGGAATCTAAACTGCCAACAATCCTGGATTCTCTTGGAGCTCAAACCTCTTGTGCTAGGTAGACTGTACCTAACTTGAAATGTCACATGACAAAAATGATGATCTAGATTGTGCTGCAATCCACAGGGAATAGAAAAATACAAGTATTTCTACTGATTTGAATCCTATAATATGCAGCTAATGATACAGATTAGGTAATGTTGCAATACACTTTGAAAAGTGCATTTTATGAAGTTGTTTCATGTCCATATGCCCAAAAGCCAACATCACAATTGGCACTGTTCAGTAACATGACAGACAGTCTGAATCTCTATCCCTACTTCATAGTTCAGAACAATGGAAAACACACGTGGGGGAAGGAGTGTGGTGGTGGTGGTGGGGGGGCTGATACTGAGAAAAAGGCAAACCTGTCTTTTTGAAGGGACAACAATGAAGAAACTGACTGGGACAGAGTCATTCAGACTTGTCTGTGAGGTGTGGTATCCAAACCAAGGTGTTCAGTCTTTAAATTAATCATCATTAAATGGTCTTTGTAACATCAAGGGCATCAAACCCCCAAATTTTGTGTCAAAGCCTGCTGCAGGAAAACTAGCATTTTTTACCAGAATTGACATTTTTTCACAAAAAACAGTTGAGAGACAAAATGCCCATATTTTTTTTTTTTTTTGGTAGGGGAAAAAATATTCTGCACAAAAAAGGTTTGCCATCTTTAAAAATCCTTAATCTTCTACTCCATGGATACCCTTGACAGAATGACAGAAAGACATTAAACATTGATTTTCTGTCCAGACCTTTGGCAAATATCTGCATTGGTGTAAAAACATTTTGGAGTGATATAGGCTATTTAATTAAAATCAACCCCCCATTAACTATCAAATGAGGCATCAGCATCACACTTACCTTGAAATGACTCTACGCCACACCATAGCCATACCACTGTACAAAAAGTAATAGTACTTCTGGCTGGAAAATAATTCCATGACCAAAAATTTACCATCATTAGAAAATTTCAATTTATGTTGGTTTTAATGAAGATTTTAACAGTTCAGTGAAAAACCTGAAAAATAATTCCCTGCCTATTCAGACTACAATATTGGATGTAATTGTGTTTAACATTTTATCAGTTGCTTTTCAAGATTTTGAAAACAAAATAAAAAAATCTTTACAGCTTTATGTTGACACAGCTAGAACACAGACAAAAGTTACTACATAAATCTATCTAAGTATGCAGGACAAATGGCAAAAAAAAAAAAAAAAAGATGGTGAACATGAAAATTTGGTACAGAGCTACAGCTTCAATGAGAGACGACGCTCTCTATGCCATGTGTAAAAGCGGTGTATCTGATTAGGTTTTAGTGAACTTTAGAACAATTAGACTATGTTATCTTCATGTGAACTGTTGATATTACTGTTGTGTTCTTTTATTTCACAATGTCTATTAAAAGTTCTTTCAAACTTTGTGTGAATTTCAGTTCTTATGGGAAGTGCCAGAGACTGACAACTCTGAAGACTCAATTTCTTATTTGAAAGAGTAAGAGCAGCACAATAGTGCAAATGTAAACCAGTCACTGAGGCCGTTACCACACACAGCTTGAGTTCAAATATGAAATGGTAATTTTGACTTCTACATTTGATTTTCTTCTTGTCCTCTCTTTTTTCACTGAGGATTTGAAAAAATTCAGAAAAATTACAATGAAAATATTTCATTTTTGTTGAATATTTGTAAGGAAAAATATAGGTGGTTAAAAATGTGCTTTATTTATAAGGGTTGGGCAGTCCACTCACAGAAATAGATGCAATGGTGTGTGATGTAGATGAAAAACACACAGCAAACCTCTGAAGGGATAATCGTCATGAGCAGCCCATTGGCTGAAATTTATTCACACAAAAAATTCAAACTACTTGAAATGTGTACAGAGAAGTTTGCAAATGATCACAGTTGGTTCATGGGCAATTTGCAGACAGGAAAAAAGTCAAAATGTACTGAACAAGTTGTTCATTGTGAACCGTTTGTGCTGCTCTATCTTTAAGTGCTAGACTATGTTCCAAGCAGGAAGAGTTTTATAATTGTTTTAGAGAAATGGGAAGAAAAACCGAACATGAATGAACTAAAGCCCAAGTGATGATGGACGGGAAAGGTAAAGGAGAAAGTGGGGCCAAAGATGATGTCAGAATTTCAAACCTCGGTGACAGGAAGAAGGAAGTATAATCAATGAAACGGAAGAGGAGAGTAGTTTAAATATTGCTGAATTTAGAAAGGGGAGACGAGAAATGAACAAACGGTGATCTGAATCAACAGAAAAACGTGGGCAGGATTCAGGAACAATTACAAATTAAAGAGGAGGGAGAGTTGTGAAGAGTGGGAATGAAGTCTGAGATTCAGAGAAAGAAAGAAAGTAAAGAATAATGGCAAGAAAGCAGACAATGTAAAAATAGATGAGGTAGTGTAAGTGCAAGAGCCGCTCCCAGTTGTGGAGAGTAGTGGGGAAGGGAGAGAGGGAAAACAGAGCATGTAGATCAGGTGGGACAGTGAAACCAGGATGAAGCAAGGAGGATGGAGCAAGTCCATGGAGTGTTTCAAAAGCCAGGAAAACAATTGTGAATTGGATCAGAAGCCTGTGAAAGGGGACAGAGAGTGGGGGTGTTACACAGGGCCCAAGCATAATTTTTCAGGCCCAACACAAACTCTTAACATGGGCCCCCTCCTTTAATGGGGATAACGGGGGTTGCAGCCTGGGCTGGGCCCCAGTAAAGTGTATCCTTCCCTCCCCCACCCCATGTGGGGGCCCTGGTGATACATTCAAGTTCTTTGAAGCAAAAGAGCAGTTTGGCTACGGTATTCTAGATACCCTCCCACTTAGGGTACACTGCAGCTAGGAATGTGCTTCCCAGAGTGGGTAGACAGACATGCACTAGCATTCCTTGAGCTAGCATGCTAAAAATAGCAGTGTAGCTAGAGGTAGTAAGGGTGGGGGCTGGGACTAGCTACCCAAATATGTAACCAGGGCGTCTGGGCAAATTTGAACTCAGGAAGCTAGCCGAAACTGCCGCCCATCCTCGACCCAGCTGCACTATTATTTTTAGCACATTAGCTTGAGCAGAGATCTGTCTGTCTACCCGCACTGCATGCATGCTCCCAGTGTAGACACACCCTTAGAGAAAAGTGAGTTAAGAAAACCCAAAAGGAGGGAACTGCAATAGTTAAGACAGGAAGTTCAAAACATTAGTTTTTCCAATAGTATTTAAATTGTGCCTCAATATTGTGTTAGAATAAACTTTGATTTAGTTCCAAGTTACAGTCCTTAAAAATATCCAATGACTGTATGCTGCACCTGCAAACTGCAATTTACAAAGAGACTAAAAATACGTTTCAAAGACGTTTAGTTGGAAGGGGGTCTAGAAACATGAGTCTAGGCTGTCTATATCATACAGAAAGCTAGATGAACTTTCTGAAGCAAACAAGTTACTTCTCCCCATTTATGTTGTCACAATATTCACAAAGAGATATTTTCAAAATCGTATGAAAAAAGTTTGCATAAAAAGTTCATCAGTAATTTCAAACAGACTATGTGTTGTCCCATGGTTGTCAGCTATATGGACTCACGATTTACTAATTCCACTGTGTGACTGGTCACCTGTAGTATGATTGCTTTTCTCAGACTGGCTGAGTGCAATATTAATAAAGAGGGAGATAAGGTGTTTTCAAGGCTTTTGACTCTCTCAAGCAGGTTGGGAACAATTTGTGGACTTGAGAGGAGATAGGCCAGCTGTAAAAGGAAAGAATTAGATAATTTTCAACCGTTTCCTTCTCAGGTCTCTGGAGTCAGGGCTTGCCTAGATTTCACTGCTAGGAAAATATAGCTATTGTAATGTTATAGACCAGAGTTAGATTTAGAATAACTTTTTATACACCAGACTCATACCAAGTAATTGTTGGTGGCAACTACATGCACAGTCCCTACCACAAAGGGCGTGACCAGTTTCTTGTTTGGCTTTAGCTGTCTCTGTGCCAGTGCTCTGCCTAAAGATGCTGCGTGGTCCTAGCTCAGAAGACTGTGGTTGCATACATGTGACCTTTTCCTTTAACTCTCAGTTAATAGTAGAGATGCGACCAGTGGTTTTGAAAATGCCATTGTCATGACTAGGACCCAACTGTGCAAACACAAACTGAGAAACTGTCCCTACCCTAAAAAGCTTTCAATCTAAAACGCCAAAGGGTGGGAAGGGAAACAGGCAGAGACAGGTTAAGTCACTTGTCCCAGATTATACAGCGGGTCAGGGGCATAGCTGATAATAGAACCCAAGTCCTTCTGGGTGTCTGTAATATGATCCCTATAACACTCTCTCTGTCGGAGATCTTGTTGTTTCTGGGTTGTTTTTAAGCACTGCCCCATATACAACATTTCATCTATAGGTATATCAACACTAGGTTTAAGTTACTGGTCTCTACTTTTCTGTCATGCATCACCATGGTCATTGTCACACAGTAATTTTGGGAAGCCTGTATATGCGTGATCCTAGCAACAAAGAGTAAGATGAGTTTACAAGAACTGCCGCTTTGTCAGGAGAACTCTGGGGAACATTTCCCACAAGTCTGTCCAGCTGGTGTGTTAATTAAGAATTGTTCTGTTTGTAATTGCTTTTACTGGTCATCAGCACTCTCAGTGACTGAGAGATAGCTGAGGGGAGAGCTGTAAAAACTACAGAATTACACCCCTTTGTAGATATTGGGAGATGGTCCCTGGGCATCGCCAGCATAGCTTTGTCATCAGAACCTGGTCATTATGGTAACAGCTGACTTCAGTCGTCAGCTGCACATAAATATCAATCTGCTTTGCACACTTTGACTGAGAAAAGAAAATTACCAGGGACCAAGGGGTCTTTTTTTTTTTTTTAAGTAAAAATGATGTAGCCAAGGCTGCTATTCAACAGAGACTGATGCAGATAAGGTCAGTGTTTGTGATAACTATGCATTTCAGGATTACATGTGCTATCTTACTTTTCTCAGAGAGAAGATGAAGCAAATAACCACCATGGCACTAATTACTGTAGTAATAAGGCGGGGAGGGGGCATAAAGGAGGAGCAGTACATACACTGCTCACGGAGACTACGTCTATGCTTGGAGGTAAGGGTGTGATTTCCAGCTTAAGTAGATATACTTGCGCTAGCTTGATGAGTAGTGTAGCTGCAGTAGTATGGGCAGCAGCAGTGGCGTGGGCTAGCTACCCCAAGTACGTTTCCATGGGATCTGGGCAGGTGTACACTTGGGACAGCTAACCCATGCCACTGCTCACCAGGCTACCACATCTACGCTACTCATCAAGCTAGCACGAGGAGGTCCACTTGAGCTGGGAATCACATCCCTAGCTCAAGTGTAGACATAGCCAGACAGTGAGAAAAGGACATGGAGGAGTGTAACCTGCAGAGACTGCATACTAATATGTATGCCCTCCATCACATGCAAAAAAAAAAAAAAACCCAAAACCCCAAACTTGCTAGCAGTTGTCTTATTCACAGACAGCACCTGCTGTTTGTTATTTCTGTGGAGCATTTTAATTAATTTAAGTGGGGATACGGGGCACAGAAAGAATGCGAGACACACAAGATACTGGCCTCAGTACTATGTATTTGGCACCGGAGATACAGGCAAGACACTCATCATCACACGGAAGCAGGTGTTTATCCATTATAATGAAGGCTAGTCTTTCTGTATTGCCTGTGGATAGGCAGGTACACACCTGTTCGGGACTATCGCATCTGCATGCTAAAAAGCCATTCAGAGTCAGACCTTGACAGGGGACAGCCTGGGAGTTGAACAAGTATTTTAAAACCGGGCCGTCCTGAACTAACATAATAATAAAGAGGTATAATGGCAGACAAAATCATCTGCCTTATACACACTCCCTTCACCACGCCAAGCTTGTGAGAAGAAAACTCAAAACATTGCTGTCAGTTGTTAAACTCTTGGAACTAGATGCAGGAAACAGCCTGTGCCCTGTACGCTCACGCCGACATGCCAGTAGAAAAAGGGGCTACTTTTCTCAAATCGATATAGAAGCGTTTTGGAGGTCATTCTCTCTTTATTGAAGGTCTTTTAGGAAGTGAAAGAGCCCCTGAGGAGTTAGAAAGCAGCTCTCTTTTCTTTTGCAAGTGGCAGTACATTATTTTATCCAGTTTATACTTAAACAGCGTATCTTTAGACATTCATCGACTGCCTCTCTGCTCGGCTTGTTTTAGAAACAACCAGAATAAGAATCCTTCTAGCAAACCTCCTGCCATGAACAATGTAATTACCCTGCCATACAACTATGCAAGCACAGTGTTCATTTCTTGGTTTTCAAAATAAGCTCACCCTCTGTGTTCATGAATTTAAATATGTGGTTGTTTAAAACCCATCCACCTTGCACAATTGAACCTAAACCCTTGTTATTATTCATGCTTTACTGTCATAAAAATATGGCCCTGTTTCAGAATTGAAGATTGAGCTAAATTTAAAACAACTTACAATTCCCTAAACTATGACAAAGACAAATCTAGATGTAGTCTGTCAATAGAAATTGCAGAGAGGGTGCACAAAATGTCTGTTGTGAAAGGTTAGAGAAATGACTTTAAGACCTCTATATATACTATAAACCAAAAAAAAAAAAAATACAGTCTGTAAAGGAATGGCCCATTGGGGCTTGTGTGCCCTTTTGTGCCTGAGCACTGCACAGCCAAGATTGTTTCCCTCACTTCCCCTGTCAGCAGCTCTGGGCATCCAATGCTCCATCCTTGCCTTCGATTTAGACCTCTGACCAGCTCACCTTCACAGTCACACTGCCTTTTGGAGTATCAAAATTCCTCATCCCCAAACACCTAAGTCAAAACCACAGTCTCACTTCCTTAGGTTCCACTTGCTGAGCCCTGGGCCCTCCAGGCCTTCCTCTGGGGTCCTCAAAACACTGAAAAATCAAATGGTACTAGTTCAAATGTCTACAGCCCCAGCAAACCCATTGCCATGATCCATTCCAGTCTCTCGGTTTCCCACTTGGGCCCAGCACAGTGAGGGTCTTTGTTAACATTGCCACCCATCCGGTTTTTACCCAGACACTCTGGTTTTTGGCTTCTGTGTTTAGGTGCCTTTTAGGGTTTCCAGGTGTCTGGTTTTTGCAGACCTGCCAACCCTAAATGGCACCTGAACCAAAAGTCCGGTTACCTCGAGGGGGGATGTAGGGAGTCAGGCACCAAGTCATTAACCTGCACCAGACCCTGCTCAGCTGTGGCTGCCTCCTTCCTGCAGACAGGCTCCTTAAGACAATCCAGCTAGCGACGAGGCGATGGGCGGAGAGGCATGAACAATGGGGGTGGTCCTGGGGGGAAAGAGGAGGCAGGGGGCCTCAGAGGAAGAAGCGGAGCAGAGGCGGGATCTTGATGTTAGAGGTGAGGCAGGGGCAGGGCCTCGGGGGTCCGGTTGCCAGCACTTAGGAAGGTGACAACCCTATCTGCGTCCTGAAGCCTCTCTTAACTCTTGTCCTACTTCAGAGTTTTCCTGCTGCGTGCAGTCCTCCTGACATCCTCAGCCTTCTGGGCCTTTTTCCAAGGTCCCTCTTCCTGCGGGATTTACTGCTGAGGTTTACCATGCCACCAACTGTCTGTTCTCCCTAGATAACACCACCCTCTTTAGGCTCTCATCCCTTCCTCTCAGTCCCACCTCTTACTCCCCACACTACCTTGGGACTTCCTTCTTTATAACTCTGCCTTGCCACACACAATCCCTTCCCCAGGTGTAGCAAGGCAATGCTAATTAATGCCTTATCTGTGGCTTTAACCCCTTCCTGAGTCTTGCTCCCCTTACAGAGACTCCCCTGGGGAGGGGGTGTTGTGGTGGTGGTGGTGGAGGAGGATTTACACCATCAGGCACAGGGCCCTAGACCAGCTCTGTAATGGTTATCAGCAAAATATGGTGGTGCCACTGATATGGATGGGGCATGACTTTGGAAAATAGTTTTTAAAACAGATTTTGTTACTATTATTGTTATTTATCACTTGCACTGTGGTAGCACCTACACGACAGGACCCTTTTTGACTAGGCACTCTACAAACATATAACGAAGAGTGTGCCCCTGACCTGAAAAGCTTGCAGTGTAAACAGCTTAGAATACTTATATTATTTTTAAGTCTAGATTTGAGCAAGAGGGTCCCCCCTTTTTAGAGGATTATTCCAGAATGAAAAGCACAATATGTTTCACTGCAGGAGTTACAGAATTGAATAGTTCTAAGGTTTCTGAAGTGGATTACTGCAAGTACAAACTAGGAAGCTAAGGTGTGCATTTCTGCAATGTGTGCATGTAAATACTTGATTGCGCATATGAATGGATACACTCAGAACTTGTGCCAGCACTTTTTTGAAACTCATCTGAAGTTTGACTCACAAAGCAGACAACACATAGTGGGACAAGATAAGATTCACCCAAAGGGGTAAAACAAGCCAGAAGTTTGTGGGTCACTAGTATTCATTAACTACTTAATTAATAGAACGTAGTGCAAACAAAATATTCAGTGAACTTTTGCCAAACCCATGTGAAGAGCCACTGCAAGTTAATTTACACTGTACAGATTTTAAATTAGTTTGCATACTTTTTTGGCCCCATTCTACCTGGAGAAGTATAATTTCTAAGTCAACAGTCCAAGTTCTCACTCTTTTCTGCTGGTCTCAGTAAAGCATGTTTCTGATCATTCATATAACAATCTTCATATAAATATGACATTTACTGCACTATATTCCCTGAAAATCATTTTCTTTGAAGAAAAACTTCAAACCAAACCATCCTGCCTTTGTTTTAATTGTCTTCTCTTTTAGTGAGAACATCCGGCTTTCTAAACTGTAACGTTTTTTCTAGCAGTTCTCTTTGCTTTGTTTCATCCTTGTGTGCGCGTTAACAAATAAATAAATAAATAAAAAACAGCACAACCCAGCAGCCCTACAATGATATGAAACATTCATCTTCTCATTCAGACAGGGAAGCCTTTAAGTACACTTGCATAAACAGGACTATAACAGGCCTGCAATTATCAGTAATTTGAACCAAGTGACCAATGCTAAGGTTAACCTGTAGTAAAAGAAATCACAGCAACTAATTAGTATGTCAGAGAAGTACTCCCTCTTCCAAAGGAGTTAATGAAGCTTACTAAGGACACATGTGTACCTTTTGTAGATCAGCCTTGACTGTGCAGCACGGTGCAGCTGAGCTACATTAAATTACATGTTTGTTACTGGCCAGTTGGCCACCACCTGGCCGCTTCTGCCACCATCCTCTCCTCCCCCATATCCCTCTTCTCAGCCTTCAATGGCAAGCTGCTACTATTAAGCATCAACTAACGTCTGACAACATTTTGTGGCACAATGTTCTCCTGACATGTGAATGAAGGGCAGGGATACAGTATGAATGGGGACATTTTCCCATTTAGTCTCATAGTGTTAACAACAACAAAACACCATCCTGTGTGTCTGTGCAGCCGTTAGCGTTTATAACGAGATGCTAATAACTTTCAAGCTAGCTATTACTATACAGCTAGTGGATTGATGGCTTCAGACGCTGACAATAAAAATAGGTCTTACCCTTTACAAAGAAGAAAACTGGTTTAGAGTCTCCTTCCAAAGATGTGCTCCTATTTACACTAAGCTTCTACCTGGGAAGAACAAACATGTAGTCCCATCCCGCTGCCTGAGAGAAATCATCCTACTCCAATTTTGTTGTATGAGGGACATGAGTAAATGTATATGGTAAGATAAATATTTGAAGAATTTGCACAAAAATAGGGAAAAGGCTGCCTCTACCTAGTTCCTCAGAACAGAGCAGAGCATGTACAATAATGTACACTGCAGTGATTGTCAAGGTAAGAAAGGAGTTATGGTAGATTCCACATCAGTAAGATATCTGGTTTAACATCTTTTGATTTAATAGCTTTTGAAGATTAGATTGTTTACTTGTAAGATGATCTGTTAATTCCTCTGGGCATTTTAATTCAAAATTTGATACACTTTAAAGAAATATTTATATATGTCCACATGCAATAATTTATTTTTCTGGCTTCATTGCCTTATTGTTCAGTCCTGTTCTAGGCATCAGAAAACAAGATTACAAAAATGCTTACTGCTCCCTGCCTCCTCCTTGTGGTATCATTCATTCAGTAAAATCCTCAAGAACTAAATATCAATTTGTGTAGTCTTAAAGCAACACTTAAAACAGAGAGAGAAAAAGAGAAAGAAGATAAACCACCCTGCCTACTACTCAACATGACAGCATGTATTTCTTCTGACACTCAGAAAACATCATTAATTCTGATTAGTGATATTTGATCACTTATGACAGTTGCTTCTGTTTCCACAGATATCTACATTTATGTTATGACACCATGAAATCGAATCTACTGGGCTGCTACCTGCAAAAATATATTGCTCAGAACAGCAGACATTTCAGATACATGACTTTAATCCCAACCATCATGAAGTGGCCTTATAAAAAATCAACAGAAGAAACCACATTTTTGTTACACTGACCTACAATAAACGTTTTCAAAAAACATTCATAAGGACCAGCTTTCATATGGAATATCAAAGCCTGTTAGAGCTGCTTGTGTATAATTTGAGAGATGATGCTGTATACACCACAACAGAACTTCTTACCAACTCTGTGAGAAGTAAAATCTCTGCAATGGGGACAAAGAAACAGCAGAACTGAATTGTCACAAAACCAAAGTAGAAAGTACAGCGTAAACTTGAACTTTTCAAGCCCTAAATACATCTGTTTATAAGGCATATAAGCATGTGTGATGAAGCGATTACTATGCAATTTCTACATGCAGCTATTGAACAGCAGAACAGTACACACATGAAGAGCTAGGAGCAACACTCGTTCCAAAAGATGCATGCATTATGACAGATGCTAAAGAAACTCACCCTGAAGATACTAAACAAGGCATGTAATGGACCAAAAGTAGGAAGTTGCAGCCTTTTGCACCCGTTATTTGCATAGTGTCTGAAGCTAGCAGACAGGCTAGGGCATCTTGAGAGGAGTGACATTTAATTAATTCAATATATTCCATATACTACCTGATATAAATCTACGTGAACCTTAACAGGCACTTAGTCAATAGGGAGCTGTCTACCTACAAGTGATTTTACACATCTTTCAGCTCAACTCCGAGATCTACATGCAAAATCCAGCACTCAGGGCATCAAATGGATACCTGATACTCTCTGGTAGACTTTGAGATCATAAACCAACAAATGGATTGCACTCAACCCTTCACATACTTTTCTCATCTGTGTAAGGCAGATATACAGCAATATAGATATTTTTTAATTTAGTCAATCATTCGGGTATAATTCAATCTACACTAATATAAATTATAACTATTCTTCATTTTATCATACTTTAGACCATTGGGTATAAACAAACACAACCGAATGGAAAAGAGTAAGAGAGGACCATAGCATTTTGCAGTGCAAGGCAAGGCTTTCGGAGAAGTAAAAGGCTACACCCTCTGTGAAAAGGAACAGCTATACAGATAGCTTGTGGATAGCTTTACATTATTTTATTCCATCCTATTTGGGAAAATACAATTTCACCCAGCGCTACAAGGACATATTTTAAAAAAATTCCTTCAGTATTAGCACACAGCTTCTTCTTACCCAAAGCTAAAACACTATCCCTTTCCCCACCTCCCTTTCAACCCATCCTCTCGAGGAAAGCCTTGAAAGAGACAAGGCTCAGAATATGCCCTGAAAGTCCACACATGCAGGCTCTGTAGAACCAAAAGGGAAGATAAATTCCAGAGTTGTGCACTCTTTGCTGAGCATCATTTAATTTCTCCCATCTAAAGCACCACTATTACCCTCTGGATACTCTGAAAGAAAAAAATGGAGCCTATGAACAACTATTCCATTTATACCAACCAGATTCTTTGGAGATGTCCATCAACTGTCAGATCCTTTGGGGCATCCAAACTTACCTCTGCCCCCTCATGCGTGTATATTATGATTCAGTCAAATTATAACATTATATTTCCTCCCTAGAATCCCAGCGTCATTCACTGTCCATGCTGGATAGTGCTCAATCAGTGACGCAGCTGCTCAATATTTTTTTCTTGTTATTCGGTATTTGGTGTATTTCAGACATGGAACCCCGTACTGATAAAATTAGGCCTTCTGCAGATCTAGCCTTCATCGCAGGACATTCTTGGCTCATTCACAATCCATGTAACACTCTAAGTGCCTGACCACATGAACTGAGAAACAAGTTGAGATCAAATGAAAAACTCCTATTGACTTCAGAGGATTTTGGCTCAGGCCCTGACTAGGACAAATCCCAATGGAAATGTATTTCATTAAAGACTACATCCTAATGGTGCTTTTTCTAGGAACAGAGCTTTGCCCAGATGTGCATAGACAAAAGTTTCTTTTCTGTCCATAAGCCTAATGTATTGATTGGCTGCCCCCTTTACCACAGAGGCACCTGCAATACAATAGAGCTGGATAACATGTTGACATGGTAACTTGGGAAGTTTTGGTAGAGGCTTTAGTATTCTAACTACTCAATAGATGCAAAATATCATAAGTGAGAGCTGGTGTACTGATTGGATTTCATCTATAGCAAGTTTAAATTTATATTAAAAAGATTAAATCAAATGACATTTGGATTGCAAAGGAAGAACAAATGTGGCAACTGAGTTCCATGAGTTGCTTTTTAAAAAGAAGTTGACAAGCAGGAAAATTTTAATTGTCGCAAAATAGCCATAATTGCCATAGCTGGCATATTCCAAACTGAAAGTGGGAAAACAGCACAGTTCCCCCAACCGGGGGACTTGTTTTTTCCCAAGCTTCTAATTCATATTTCTGGCTAAAGAACCTCAACCATGATTCAGCCAAAGTATGGTACATGCAGCACTTTTCCCTGTTCTCCAGTGCTCTATTCAACTTATTCTGGGTATGTGTAGGAGCAACATGACTTCTTCCTCTAGCTTCATGAGAGGCTCAGGACCTGGTTTACAGGCAGCAGATAACCTGTCTGGGTACCAAGGGTACTGTCCCCCAACTCTTTTTTTTACTCAACTTCTCAATTAAAAAAGGCAGATTTGATTCAGTTTTTTAAATTTATGTAAAATCAATGGGAAAGATGAAGATTTGAGCACACAAGCCAGGAAAAATATAAGGTTCCCAAAGTACTGTTAACTTGGTCACAATGCATGTATCAGATTATAATTTTTTCTGTTCCCATCTTTATTGTTCCATGTGTAACTTCATATAGTTTAATTTATACTCTTAAACCTATACCACAGAACATACAAGACAGGCAATATAGTAGACTTTATAACGATGGAACATCTTAAACTTTTGCATTTCCTGCTTTGTATGTTTGATTTCTCAACCTTAACATTCCCTTAAGTTTCTTTGCACAGAATATTTGCAGACACACTATCCATATAATGTAACTTTTGTGATTGCAATGTTAGAATTTCTGACTTTACTTTGATCATGGTGCATTGACTGATAGAGGTCTACCTTGAATTTGTCAACCTAATAAAATGAGCAAACTGTTTCCAGTCCCCAAGATTTAAAACAAAAATTCCACAGTTGCCAAAGTTATCTGCATCTTATCAAGATCCATGTTTGGCACCAGATGCATTTGATTCATTCATCATTGTCAATGCACTAGCACACTAATTATTTCAAATTGTTTCCTCAGGCAGAGGTCTAGGACAAATGCAGGCAAGCCAAAAATAGCAGTTATGAATAATTATGCATAATTTACCTCAAGGTCTGGGCCAGTCTATCATTAAAACTTTTACTTGCCACCTGTGATCCATGCTAATTGTAGACTTTAAATGAGTTCAAGATTTCTTTATTATTATTATTCATTGCCAACTGTTAGCCCTCCTCTTAGTGGATTTCTGATGCTTTAAACATTTCTAATGAAATGCTGATAAGGGTGGGTAGGTTTTGTTTATTGTAAGGACTTTACATTTTGCAACCCTCCAACAAGTTCACTAATAAGATAAACCTTCAGAGACAAGGTCAGTTGTGTGACCTAGCTGTGGGAATTCTCTCTCTCTTCAGTTGACAAGCAAGGTTCTCAGAAATGGACAAATACTTCTCCACAACCCCAAGGTGAACTCTAATGCCACAAACCTAAAGTAGTTTTACTTTCCCTATCACTTTATCTTTTACATTCAGATCTTCCTATTGAGAAGAAAGAGAACTCTCTATTTATATTTATATCCCAATGTTATATATAACATTGAGACTAGCCATGATTCAAAAGAAAAATGAACTAATAAAATACGATTGACCTAGTCCTACAAACTTTAAGACAGGTATAACATTACACATGAGCAGTCACGTGAACTTCAATGGGACTCACATGTGCAGAGTTATTTAGATGTGGAAGGGTTTCCAGGAACAGGTCCATATTTTGTTTAGTTTATCATGAACTGCATCATAATATACTGAGTTAAATAATAAAGTTCCACCTGTAAAATAAAAACAGCTGAAGAAGAAAAATTCAGACAGGCAAGACAAGAGATGGATTTTTTTTAAGTACAAATTGAAAATATTGTGTTGCTAACTCACAGAAAGATACATGGAAGCTATTCCATATAGCGCGAACAACATGAATTTTTACATTTAAATTTTACAGTTAAATGTTATGTCTAGATAACCAAGAATAAGACACAGTTGATTATTGATGGACATTAAACAAATACGTTATCTACACAAGAAAAAACAAAGAATTCTGCCAGTCAAATATGGATACACAAACATCAGAACAGTCTAGGAGAATCAATGCTCCAGTATTCAAAAAACCACTAGCTTAACAGTTCCAATTCAACAAAGCTGTTAAGAACTTAAAGTTAAGAATGTGCTTAGATGCTTTGCTGATTTGGAGCCAAAGAGGACTCCAAGAAAAAGGTTTAAGACTTAATGGACTACTTTAGGAATCCTTAATACAAATGCAAAGTTTAAAAAATTGAACAGTGTAAATGAACTAGTGAAATTGTATGCAGCTTCAAAAAAGACATGCAGAATTGTGTGTACTTTTGTCAGGAGAATGATTTCAGGATTACCATAACTGAGTGAATAATGTGCACAATTTGCCATGAACAGCCTTTCAGATATTTTTTAAATGAATTCACTTCATTAGAACATATTTGCAGAAAGTGAACAGAAGGGGTGCAAAAACAGACAAGTTTACAGGCAGGAAAGTTTGCAGAGATAGTTTTACATGAATATTGAAGAATATTTGTCAAAAAAATTTGAATTTGTGAATGCAAATATTTGCACCATAAACCATATTTTAAGGGTTACTTTTGTTCAATTAGAGAAGAAAACCACATCATGAGACCTATGGGCTCAATCAAAACCAATCAACAGTTTGAATTTCAAATATCTAACTCTTGCAAAGAAATGTGTCAACACAATCTATTTGCTGAATAACATCAAATAATGAATTTGAAAATATCTTTAGAAGTTTCTTGATCATTTTCAAACAGAAAATGAGGGGACATTTGAATAAATTATTTACCAAGTTCTAATCACTATAACCACAGACATAAAAGATGGCACACTAGTTTCTAAAAATCAAAATTCTACTTGCATGATGGATTTTAACAACAATATATTGCTCTCTCTATCTAGTATACTCATTGGCTGTCAATGGGAGTTTCACAAACTCAGAGATAGGAGAATATCACACTTGCTATGGGCTTGATCCAAAGCGAATTGAAGTCAGTGGGAATCTTTTCACTGACTTCAGTGTGCTTGTATCTGGTCCTGTATAATGTATGTATCTCGGATGAGAATTCTGAGAGAGTTTTGAAGTTCTCTTTTGTGAAATTAATATAAATAACTTACTCTCTACAATACATGGTCTCCCAAATATTTCCAATACGCCATCTTTCATCAGAATTAGGGCCAAGTTCTGCTCTCACATGTGTGTGCACTACTCCCACTGACTCCAATGAAGGTCACCTCTAAGCTGCACTTTACACTTCATGGGAAATATTGAGGAGGGGCACAATTAAACAGAATGGATTGTCTGGAAATAGTGGGTCTGCCATCTCTAAAATTTACATGGATTAGAAATCCTAAATTATATTATATTTGAACTCACCATCCTTCCTTTCTTATGGAGTGGGAGGGAGGCAGGAACACTAAAATCAAAGACATTACTGAATATTGCAATTGAGGACTGTCTCATCCAGTATGGCATAGTAGATAGAGCACTGGACTGGAACTCAGGAGACATGGATTCTATTTGTGGCTTGGCTACCAGACTGCTGGATGACCTTCGGCAGGTCACGTCAATGCTCTGTGCCTCAGTTTCTCCGTTCTTAAAATAAGGATAAAGATACTTAAATCCTTAGTAAAACATTTTAAGATTCACTGATGAAAAGCACTATGTAAGAGTTGGATATTATCATCACCACCCTCTGCAAGTCTGTATGTGGATTGCCTTCTCCTAAAATTCAATGGGGAAATAAAAATTTTAGTTTTGTGAAAACCCAACAGCATTGCTTAGCAAGTATATCCTTATTTTTTTGTTAAACCTACTCAAACATTCTTTACAAATAATTTATCATGTGAACTCAATTTTTTCACTGAATATGTTATTCCTGAATAACATTTTTCAATATCCAACTAGCTCCACTCTCTACAAATAGTCCTGTATTGTTAATAACAGGAATGCCCATCAAGGCATCTTTAGGTGGAGTCCACCACACACATCTTTACTATGAGAGCTCAATCATGAAAAGCTTTTGTTTGCCCAGCTGCATTTTCAATTATGAGCAGTTTCAAACCATTGCCACAAAGTGCAACTGTCGTGATACAATTGGGACAAAGGAGATTATGTGGTAATCAGATTTTCTCGCACAATCATACATAAAAATTATAAAAAGGGAGAGAACACAGAACCTAAGTTACATGTATAATAGGGAAAAATGGATGCAAATTAAACAAAGTTCTGGAATGGAATCGGAAAGATCAGCACACTGGACTCATTTGAGTTTGCATGACTTAATTTAACAAAAACAACAAACAAGAAGATTTAAAAGGGATTGAACATATCGACCTATAACTTTGCCCTGGCTTGACTAGAACTAGGCAGAAATAAGTACGGAGGAAGACATGCAAGTTCCATAAAATGAAAGAACTTCAAACTCCATTGTAAAATGAGAGCATTGTTCATGCTGAAGTTGATAATATAACTCTTAATCGGGTGCGAAATGCTTTCTATACAAAATTATATTTTTTATGATTGCAAAGTTCAGATTTTAATTCACGTTATTTTAAAATATTTCTGAAAAACAGACAAGTGCTAGGCACTATCCTGTTGTTCTCTTATTCAAGTAGGCTGGAGCCAGCAACACCAGCATGTCAAAGTTTAAATTAGAAGGGCTCCCATTGATGTCTTTTCACTGTACCAGGAAGCCTGGCCTCTGGTAGTATCAAAATATGAATGTCAGATATCTTCTCGAGAGAGAGAGAGAGATAAAGAGCAGCTCCTATATTTCTGACACAATATAAACAATGTTTCTTTGTCTTTTCCATTTCATATTTCTAGTTTATCATGATCCTATTGCATTTGAATTATATGTAAAAATCTCCCTCACACAAATAATTGCAGTTTTCTATCTTCACCTTATTAAAAAATAACTAAGGGCCTAATCTTGCAAACACGCCTACATGTGATTAATTCTACTCATATGAGCAATCCCACTGAAGTAATTATTAAATAACCCATTCCCTCTGTTGCAGATATTTGTTTCACCCCTCCCCCCCCCTTTTTTTTTTAAATATAGCCAACATCTTTTAACCTCCTCCATACAGTACATACAGTGCCAACATTCTAAAAGTGGGAGAAGAATGCACATGGAGTACTTCATTCAAGTCTGGGCACTTTTATCTGAAATATATTGACAATTGAAGAGAGTTCAGGGAAAAACAGCAAAAATGATCGTGTGGACTGGAGGGATTGACTTAGGAGGAAAGATTAAAGGGAGCTAGATATGTATACTTGACTGAGCAGGAAGAAAAGGAGCACGTGATGACAGTCTCTCGTTTGAAGAGTATAAACACCAGAGGAATCATATAATGTAGTACACACAAGGGTAAAATTAAATTTAAAAAAAATTTCTGGGGAATAATTAAGAAAGCTACGACCTAACAGACTGACCATCAGCAAATACTTCCTGGCAGTGAGATAAAGCAGGCTGTGAAATAGTCTCCCAAAGGATATGTTGGAATCCCCATCCGTTAGGATTTTAAAATCAGACCAAACAAAACATTAAAAAATGAACTATAGGAAGCCATCCTTCTTGTCAGGGAGGTGGCCTAGATGACCTAAAAGGCCTTCTCCACCTTTTGCTTCTGTGATTCAGTCAGGATTATTTCGTTTTCTCATGTGGTGCATATTTATGGCATTTGACTCTGGTATGGGGAGATTCATGAATAAGAAAAAAATTGAAGAAATAGTGTAAGAGTACCAGAATTCCCCCAGGGAACAGACACCAGTCGCACTGGGTTTGATTTAAAAGATATCCCACCCTGGGTAATGCATATGTTTGAGTTTAACAAAAAAGGGAAACTACAGTCTCTTTTCTTAGGCGCATGTGCCAACAGCAGCTTTCTCCAGAGGCAAACTGTGGAAACCAGCAAAACAGTCTAGAACGAGGTATTGTTTCCCCTGGTTCTTTTGGTAACAGTCCTTCCTGGTGGACTTTTCAGTTCATCTCCGAGAACCTCCATCTCCCAACCATAGACATCCAACAAGTTATACATATTCATCTAAGTTAATGACAGCATAATCAAGTCCCAACTACTTCTTAACTCTACTGGGCCTGAGTACATCCTTACAGTAGGTACAAGAGTCGTGGGCTTAGTTTCCAGTAATATTTTGGTTGTCTGGATCCTTTCCCTGGGGTCTGAAAGGTTAGAATATCCCATCCTAGCCTCACACCAGTTTAAATTCTTTTCTCCCCATAATGTTCTTTTCTTTGAAAGCTCCGAAAAGAGCGAGGTCCAAAGATAAGCAAAGAACCACACTGTGTCTTCACTACTTTTGTCTTGAAGTACCATGCACAGCCAAAACATAGCTACAACACTACACAGCTGGAATTGTCTGGTTAATATATCACATTTACAGAGACACCTACACAAAACAACCTTGGTGCTGATCCATTGCAAAAAAATCACAATAGTCAGCATCCCACAAGGGTCTCATTCCCATCCTGTGGTTGTATCTAGGACAAATCCGCCCTGTTTTTCTCTACTTGTCAAGCACATTTCTTATACTTACAGCAGAACAAATATTTCTGGTTTTAATTAACCCCTTTATCCACCCCCAATAGGGCTCCTCTACCAAATACTCCTCCTTGCCTTCCCGTTCCTTTCCAATAACATGTTGTGCCTTTTTGAACACTCAAAACTCACTTTTTGTGCTATAGTTCCCAAAAAAGAAAAATATTTTTACTCTTGGATTTTGTTCATGCATTGATATAATCTCACTGCAAAATTACATTGTTTGTCCGCTCAAATATAATCCCAGCCATTTTAAATATCACCAAAAGGCAAAAGAATTGACACTGGAATACATACAATCAACCCTTTAACCACTGTGACACTAAAGATACTGGATGCTTCTCACCCATGTCTCATTATGTATGATTTTGCTACTGACAATACTGTTCCCCAGACGTTCTCTTTGATGTCTGTTTAATGTAACATCATTAAATTATTTACAGTAAAACATCTGGATTAAATAAACCAAAATGTATAGGGAAATCTTACATGTGAAGGCCAAACTCTGCTGATCTCATTTACATAAGCAGACCAACAGTAATCTATGGGACTAGTGGTGTGAGTAATGCTTTAGGTATTTATCCCACATTCTGGACCAAATTTGAAAATGTGGTTAACGGTGGCATAAATTACATGTATTTTACATGGGTGTAATTTGTGTTTAAAGGATGGAAGGGTTTGGCTGAAATGGCAGGGGGTGAGGGGAGAACCTACAAGGAAGCTGGAAGAAAGCAGGGGGTCTGTTTTACTTCACATTGTGTTACAACCCCCTGTAATTTAGTTTTCCTGCTACAACCCTGCCCTCCCACCCACTGGAATGTAGCATCTATTTACAGGGGTCACCAATAACAATTTTGCCCTAAAAACACCTTCAGTAGCTAAGTAAATTTATCTCAGAATTCAAGATCTTTCCTATACAGGAAATCAGAAAATATACTGGAAACATAGTGGTAATCTCCTGTGTTTATCAAAGGCAAATCTTGTCAACTCTTTTGGTCAATTCCTTGTATTTTCCTATATTTTCAAGTCATTTCCAAAATAATGAAACAGCTCTGTTTTAATTTAATTACACAGCTCCATAACAGAGTAACTCTTCTTTGGTTTTGGAGTGCTAGCGCCCATGAACATTCTATGCTCCTATAGCGAATTCCAGTCTTCCCATAATCTCAATTTAACTGTGCAATTCATTTGCCCATTGACTGTTAAAGAATCGTTCATACACTACCACTTACCAAAAATTATATAAAATCTTTTAGATTTAGTTAAAATATCATCCATTCTATTTTACAAAATATTCAATAGAGTTTCATTTAATGCACTTCCCAGACCTTATATTCAACTAACAAAACCAGCAAAAATGAAAAATAAATAAGTATGCTTGAAAAAGACCTTAATAATACGAAACTAATGATGCCCACTTTCTTACCTCTCTTTTAAAAGAAATGTTTTCATATGGTAGGCAATGGAAAGTTAATCAATCACCATGAAGGGAGACATAAAAATATATGTTAAAATATATTTAAACATAATGCCAGATATCACAAACCTGTTGTCTGAATCATTTGTGATGAATGATAAATATAACTATATTCACACACACAAATTATAAGTGAAAGATAAACGCTGTGTCTGACTTGAAGATTCTAACGCACTTAAAAATCATCAAATAATAGAGTTGGATGAGCACTTTCTGTTAGAAAACGCAATTCCTACAAAATAAAAACTTTATGCATGACATTTTCAATTTTGCCAACATTTTTCAATTTTCTACTGGGGAAAAATCAAACGGAATTGAAACATTTCAGTTCGTCAAATCAAATTGAAATGTTTCATTTTGGGGCAGTTCAACATGAATCTGTATCCAGCTGAAATGCCATAGTGCCTCATGGGTGCTGTAGTTTGATGCCCTGTGCTCCCACATCCCTCTTCATGAGTCAGGAGCCCTGACTGAATGACATCTCCTAAAATGCACCTAAGCGCCCTCTTTGCCTGGCCTGCAATGGTACATCATGGGAGTCGCATGATCACAATGCATCAAGGAAGTCCAAATGTGAAGACCTTCTGGGCACGCTGCAACATGCTGCTGTTGTAGAGTGGGGTGAGGGTATGTTTTGGACAACTATGAAGAGGCAGAAAGGCGTTTCTGTAGGTGGTTGAGTGGATCCCTGTTGAAATGCTGCTGGAATTTTATTGTTTTATTAATGATACATTAGAATGCTTAGACCCTGGGATAGGCATCAGTATAATTAATTGTAAATCTCAATAAATGTAGTCTGCCAGGGAGCCCAGCACATACAGAAGAATGGGGGCATGAGACGCACACACTACAGCTTCTGTGAGAGACTGCAGTAGCCAAAAGGGATATGGGCTTAATGTTGAACCAAGCCGGAATGAAACGTTTTGGTTCCGTTTGACAAACCAAAATAAAATGTTTTGGGAATGCGGAAACATTTTGTTTCAGTTGAAAACATCTAATCAAAACACTTCACAGTTCCCAAAATGAAATTTTTCTGAACTTGTCGTTCCATGAACACTTTCAATATTTTGACTTTTCATCCCAATTTGGGATAAAAACTCATTTCAAAATAGCCAAATTGCTCTTGAGATGGAAATTTTTATTTTCAATCAGCTCTGCTAATTAGGCACTGCAACATTCCTGGGAATAAGATATCATTCCCATTTTACAGATTGGTAAAGTGAAGTACAGGAATCTTATACGACTCAAGAATTCTGATTCACGGTCTCCAGAAGTCTCTTGTAATTTTGGTTTACTTCTTTTAACAGATGCATGTAAACAGCGTCACATAAGGAAGCCATTCGCAATGCATAAGATGCAATGCTGGTCCAACAAAATCCAGGAAAAATGCTGCATATTATTGAGTGCCAGCTACTGGCATCTTATATATTGTTTACGTGCACTCAGAGTAGAGTAACCTAGGGTAACACATAGTTTAATATGGCAGAGGAGATTTCCAGAAGAATGGACCACCAATAACGGCAAACCAACTCAACAGGAGCTGCAGATGCTCATCAGCTCTTTAAAATCAAACGTAAGGAGTTTAAAGGGCAATGATAGGAGATGCAGAAACCGTAACTGTTGATAAGCCAATAACCACTGTATTTTTGCAACCCTGTTTACTGATGACTCTGAAAAAGGTTTATCACAAAATATTAGAGCTCAGAAGGAAGGTGGGAACTTTTTGGGTCTTTTTAGTGTTTGCATTAGTTCATTTAATTTCATTTTCTACTACAGCAACAGCTAGAGATCACCATAAGAAAAACAACAGATAAAAGCTATTCCTTAAAAATGTTCTATGTATTCCATAAAATAAAAAAACTTGGTTTTATGCCAATTTTGCAGCTAGCCTAAGGCTGGCACTTTGGTTCCCCCTTTTGCAAAGAAAACACAATAGAAAAGCACACAAAGGCTCTGTGATAAACAAATCCTCTTTTTGTTATCCATCATTGAATAACATATACACCACTCACTTTAGTCTAAAAGTATCCAGCAATTTTTCATTTTAATTTTGTGTGTGCTTTTTTTAGATTCCTAGATGTTCAAATAAACCTAACCTCTAAAACGCCCTGATACAAAAAAAGTGCTTTCCCTAACAACAAAAATTACATACAAAGCATTTATCATAAATTATTTTTTTCTGATTCAACTGCCTACTTGGAATTATAAGAACATTCTATGTTGATTAACAATAATTTAATATTTAATATCGATCAAAAATATCTAATTGCCCATTTTCTGTTTTGTTGTGAGAAAAAAATATTGGATTCCAAACAAGGAAGTTAGATAAACTATTATTAGACCATATTCTGATGTTCACACCAGTGCATATAAAGAGCAACTTTACTGAAGTTACTGGAATTACCCCAGAGTAAAAGCACTGAGATATCAGAATCAGATATCAGAATTGTATGCAGTGAGTTTCCTTATTAATATTTAAATCACCTGGCGTTACAAAAAAGATTAACTAAAGCATAAAAAGCCCTCAGACATCTTGATTACAACTGCCATTGAAATTATTCTCCAGTTCTGGAAAGACTCATCCCAAATTTCTTGTCTGTCACTGGATACATTCTTTCCTCATGACTTTCAAATGAAAAATGGATTTTTTGAAGGCCACAATACTATGAGTGCAAAAAATGCCCAGTTAGGTTCTGCATCCCAACCCCTAGCATGCAAGCCCCTGGCAGGATCAGGATCCACGTCAGCATCATTCTTTAGTATGCCGAACCACTTACAAATTACAGCCATCAAGCTAACATTATGTATCGCATATCACTACAAGTTACTGAACATGTATTCATTCACTAATAATCAACTGTAGATTTTTTTTTGCACAAGCACATTTAACATATTCTGTTATTTGTTTCTTATTTTTCATTTGAATTGACCAAACCTGGGTGTCTAAAAAGTCCAGCTCATAAAATCATACTTAACTCCTAAAAGTAAGTTGCTATGATTTTCAGAGGTACTGAACACCTGAATCTCCAAATGAAGCCATTTTGAAAATATGGCATTTTTAAGTGCCTAATTTTAAGCATCTAAAATTTTAAAATAGGGTTTTTTTCCCTGCAATTTTCTATTTATAAGTATTCTTACCCATTATGAAATAAAGTTATTTCGTGTCTAATGCCCATCTCCAAAGTTATCACTATCCAGCTTATGTGTTATCCCCTTTAAGGATTCTGCACCTACTTAACTTTTCTCATGTGAGCAGTCCTATTGTAATTGTTCCGTACTGTAATCGTTGCTCCCATTAGGGTTGCAATGGGATTCTCTGTAGAATTCCAGGGTGTGCAGACTATTTCCACAGGTGGAGGCACTGGACATTACAGAATGTAGCACTTCATCTTTTCACTCTTCAGTTAACATGCTTAGCTTCTCAAGGCTCAGTCCTGCACAACATGCATACACCTGACTTATCCTCCTGGAGTAGATACATTTCCTGCTTAGTGCCTGAGGATGCTTGCCAGGATGATGGCACCCTCAACAATAGGCAAGCGAGTGGAGTCCCTGTGAGTAAATTGTTGCATATATATGATGTACACAGGTCATGGTGTGTGGTATGAAAGTTTGCAGGTCATCATCCCAAAGGAGCAATAATAAAACTTTTGTATCCCACTGCATTACCATGTATTTTGTAAATTCTACAGGTTACAGAAAGAGTTAGAAAAGATTGAGAATATTTATAACATTTTCTAGGGGCTGTTCTCTGAATTAATTCTTTCAAGCCAAGAATGAAGGGCTCAGAGGAAGCCATACAAACCTTCAAAAGCTACATAGAATAGCTTTTCTCTGCATAAAAGTATCACAGTGTTAATGTGCAATCTCTCATGGTGGTTTAAACTGAACACTAATGCAGGATAGAATATTACCCATCATGGGCCATGGGCCAAGGAAAACTTTGGCAGCTTTAATTTCACTATTTGGGGGAGATGACCCATTTCTGTGGCAAGATATTTTTAAGCTACTTGAAACTACTCAGACCTTTGGAATGAAAGAAATAGCCCTAAAGAAGGTGGATTAATGAATACTGGGCAGGTGAAGTGGTCAGCGGTACATGATAAGGGAATTTATCATATGGCTATTAACCTCCCATATGGGAAGATTTGTATATGTAAAATCTCCATGTGTGATTATTTACACACACACACACACACACACACACACACACACACACACCTACCGCGTGAGATCATCACACCACACAGAAGGACTAAGTGGCAGAAAGAAGCCTTAAAAGCCTGCTGATGGAGCAGGAGGAGGATTCACCCTCCATGAGGCAAGAATGGAAGACAGACATAAGCCTGCTTCTAAAGGACAACCTTATTATAATTTAGTGAAGCCCATAGAAGTTTCTAAATTATGCCAGCGCCTCTCCAGGTCCTGGAACATCCAGGATCACAAAGGTGGCTTAAAGCTACCATAGTGTCCCTTCCACCTGAACTGTGTGTTATGCACTACACTTCAAGGTGAAGCACAAAATTTCATCTAACCACCATAGTTCCTAAATTCCCTGCTATTTGGATCATCATTGCAAACCCAGTGCATCTCTCCTTTGGAATCTATTCATTTTCTTTAGCTCAAACTTTGTTTCTAGTGAGATTAATGCAGTAATGTTTTTGCACTGAAAGACATGAATACTCTAACCATTCCTGGGTTCAGCATGCAACATGCATTGAACAATAAATAAATAAGAAGTGATCGGTTCAGTTCTTGTTATATAAGAAAATGTAGCTTCAAACAGTACATTTTTAAGACCCCCTTGTTGTTACCAGATGTTATTTTGTCTAAGACCATGAAATGACTGACACCCAGTATAAGATCAACAGTAATGTCACCCAGTCATTATTTAAAAAGAAGTTCAGCTTTTCCGGAATTATGAATAGGAAGGTTTCACATCAAAAGGCATATGAAAAATGCATGGTAAAAGAGACAATTTTTTTAGTGCAAGTCAAATTAGGTAAATAATTTGGGTCAAATCCTACTTGCCATACTTTTATGTAAGTCCCATGGTAATCAAATAGGACTGTTCAGGAGAGTAAGACAAGCAAGACTTAGTCTCCTTTCTTTTTTCATGCTTCATGCTCTGTTCTTTAAAAAATGCAAGATATTTCTTATAAGAGGTTCCCTTTACTGTCAAGATGAGAAACAACTCAAGCTTGGGAGGATATCATATTCTACATTGTCAATGCATTACGGTAAAGGATCAATGGCTATTAAATTAATTTGACATTCATTGTAGTACCATTAATCACGAAGTACTTAATATCAATACAACAATCTGGTTTGTAACCTTCATCTGAATTACCCTCAATTCTACTACCATTTGAAAATTGCTTTTCCTGCATTAGTTTCATTTTTGCATTTCCACTAAAGTAAAAGCTGTTTTCTATCACTTGGCCATGTCTCTCTTACTCCATTCAGTATTATATTTAGTGACTCAGACCTTCCATTATATTGTGGAGCAATGTAGTCTGCAATAGTCCAACAATTGTTACCCTATCACCTTCCATGTAAAGTGCATTTTTATCTGTTTGGAGACATTTAAAAGTTTGTTTTCATATTCACATATACTTTTTTTAAAAGTCAGGCACTGACTAGTACTATGAAAATAAGATAGATTTCAAGAACATATTAAAGGCATGTAAGAATTCTGAATTGTGAGTGCATTAGTATTTGTCTCACATAATTCAAATCAATACATATTTGTTATGTATTGGATGTCATATGCTTCAGATATCCAGCAACTGCCCTCTTGTAATGCACATCATTAATAATAGTTCCCATGCCAAGAGAGAGTCCCCTCTTTCAAGAATGAAGCCAAAATATCAATGCCTGGTTCTGCCTCAAGGTTTGAATCTAATTAGAGAGAGATTAACAGAGAAAGCAAACTTCCTTGGGGGTTGCCAAAACTTCCCCAAAACGAAGCTGCATCACAAAACAATCCAAGCATTTCTATAAAGAATGAACAGTACTCAGACTCTCAAGAAAAAACTTAAGTGTGTGTAACAGCACCATCTGGGGACTCCCTCCACCACAACACACATTAATATATATCTGTAAAACTGATCAAGATGTGATACATTTGAAACTTTAGAACAAAATATATGGGGGACTAAGTGGCAATACATATGAACATATGGAGAAACCGGTCCTTAGTTGATTGCCTTTGAAGTCCTAATTTAGCAAACATCTTTCACAGCAAACTTTGGAAACTATTACTTCTTAGGAGACCAGCCCAGAGCTGGGAACAATGTATCAGAGTAGCTCAAAAATTAAAGAATAGAAGCTTCACACTACATCTTCTGGGGGGTGAATTCCATCACTTTACTCATCTGCTCATAATCCTGAAGCGGGACCACACGTGAGTACAGATATTTGGTGTAGGGGAGCTCTCTAGAAGAGGAATATTCTTCTACCCTCCCACACCAACCTCTCAAAAGGCTGTAGAAATGTTCACAGCTGTCACTGCAAACTCAGTAAGTCAAGAAGCCTGGACAGTATGAAAAATACTATGATGCCCCCCCATCCATTCTTCTCATTCCTTCAATGCTTCCTAGCATAGAACTGGGACTCTGCAGCACATGCACTTTGCATGGGCTCCCACCATCCTACACTCTGTGCTCTAGTTCTCCTACGGGCAGGGCCCCTGAGCTGCAGGAATGGGATGGGAATGTGCCTCAGAAATCTTTGCATGACAGAACATACAAGCTGACAGGAAAATATGAAAGCAGGTTTGAAATCTTGTTAAAGGAAAGTGAATAACATGGAAAGAAAAATGAACAGACTGAAGAACCACTTGGTCTCAAGTAGAATTTGATGCCTCCAGAAAATGGGAGCTGTCACAAAGATTTGAGAAGAAATTATTACTATAGACACATTTACATTTGCTAAGTGTCTTGAACAGCTGCTGAGACATGATTTAGGTTAGCCCAGCAGATAAGAAAGTTTTTACCATTATATTCATTGAAAAAAGTGAATACCTCTATACCACTAGACTTTATGAGTCCTCAATAGATCAAAACTTATTACAGGATTCGATAAAGAGAACCCTTCCAACAAGAAGAAACCTGGAGGATGAATGAACATAGCTATGTCAGAGAGAGGACAATGCAGTGGCTAGCAAAAATTGTAATATCTTTTCAGAGGTTACTTTTCCCCTTATACAGAAGGGAAGAAAACAATTAATGATTAAACAATATTTTAAAGAGCATGCCATGATTGCCCTTTTTTTCCCCACTAAATTTATGTGCAACAAATAATAATAAAACAATAATAATAGTAATATTTAGCTCTTATGTGGTGCTTTTTTATCAGTAGGTCTCAGCACTTTACAAAGGAAATAAGCATCATCCTCATATAACAGATGGGGAAACTGAGGCACAGGGTAGGGACGTGACCTGCCAAAGGTCACATAGTAGGCCAGTGGCCAAATATCCAGGTGTCCTGAGTCCCAGTCCCATGCTCCATCCACTAGACTACACTGAGATATCCAAAGACTATTGTATCTATCTGTATCTATATATTTGCACGGGCTGGAGTAATTATTCCAAATCCCCACATAGGTAGCAAGTCTGGAAGAGTCTGATCCCCTGGAGGAAATTGCATAGACTGGCTTGAACTTGTGTGTGAAAGTGGAAGTGCTTTGGTCCAATCAGTATTTCCCTGTGGAAAAATGGATGACTGCCTGGTAAGCTAATGCCTGGTCTAGATCTCAAACTTAGGTTGACCTAGCTACATCACTGAGGGCTGTGAAAAATGTTGCACCTTGAGGACTGTAGTTTGGTCAACCTAACCACTGCTATAGATGCAGCTAGGTAGACGAAAGCTAATGCCTCTCAGCAAGGTGGATTACCTATATCGACAGAAAAAAACCCTTCCATTTATGCAGGAAGCATCTACGCTACATCACTACAGACATGGCGTAAAGCTTGCACACAAGCCCTTTTTATTGTTTTCAAGCTATGTTTTCTCAAACGCTTTTGCTCTGAATAAATAATCCTTTGCTTTATGACAGCTGACTGATTAACCCTGTCCATGTCCCAGAAGAGAAAAGAACTGCAGGGTGCTGAACTAAACTCAAGACTCGCTAAGGTGATCGCAGTGAACTGCAGGAGGAATTGCAGCCTAAATCCGTGGTTTAGGCTCGGTCTACGCTTACCCTCGCGATTCGGCAGCAGTCGACGGGAGTTACGCAAACTATGCAGAAAACGTGTGTGACTCCCGTCGACTGCTGTGCTTCTCTTCTGCACATAGTCTTCACTACACTGCGTTCCCGTTGACGTAGCACTACACTACTTGTGGGGGTGGATTAATAGCGTCGATTCTGGATTGACTGGATTCACTGACCACTCAATCGATCCAGATAAGTCGATCTGACTGTGCGGACTTTGCCACCGTCAGGGTAGACATAGCCTTAGAGGAGGGTCCTGGGATAGCCAGAGGTGCCCTAAAGGTGGTGACAAAGGGGTGAGAAGTACATTTAAATGCAGTTAATTGTGACAATATGTAGCCACTACACAACAGTACTACAGTTATGTTATCTTGGGGCAGCAGGAAAACTAAACGGGGGTGGGGAGTTGGGGGGGGGCAGAGAGAAGTAAAAACAGTTATAAGTACAAGAATGTGCTGTCTCCTCAGCAGTAAGAAAGGGAAAACAAGGGGGAAATCATGACACTTACCTGCTGCAGGAGAAGAATGACGCAGCTGCCAGTTACAAAATGACTTTTTGAGAGCAGCAACTGCTTGGCTTGGCCAAATTTAAAGGGCTAGCCTCAGAAATAAGTATTTCTTTAAAAAAAAAAAAAAAAAAAAAAAGGAAGCCCTGCACTAGGGAGAGTTAGTAGGGACTAGGAAGTCACTGGGGAAAATGCTCCCGGAGAAGGGGTTGCCTTGATGTTACACCTATCACAACTACTGTATATTTCAGAAAATTGTATGCAGTGTAGTTGCAGATGTATTGGTCTCTGGATAGTAGTGACTCAAGGTGGATGAGATAATATCTTCTATTGGACCAAATTCTGTTGGTGAGAGAGACAAGCTTTCGAGTCACACTGAGCTCTGACTGCCACATCTGAAGAAGAGATCTGGGTGGCTCAAAAGCTTGTCTCTCTCACCAACAAAAGCTGGTCCAATAGAAGCCATTACCTCACCCACCTTGTGTGTCTAACTCAATTTGCAATGATGGAAAGTGCCTTGTAAAACCGTCTTAACTTTTTACCAACTCCTTCACTCTGTCACAATGTTTGACTTTCTGGCAAGTTTGTTCTTTGCAGATACATTGGGCATTGTAAACTCATTGAAATGAAAGAGGGGATTCATTTTTGTCTATGGTGTGTACTTGGGCTAGCCTATCACTTCTTTTATTTTTACTTTGTATAAAAACAAATACCAGAAAAAATGAAAACACTAAAAAATATTGCTAAAATTAATTACTACCAGGGCATGGTATGGAAAAGGAATCTATGCAACACTAAAAAGAGGCTAGGAAGTCTATCCATTGTACTTGTTTGTTTGTTTATTTATTTAAGTAAAGATCCATAAAACATAGCATCCTTTTTTAGTTAGCGCCCAGACATTTTTTCTTCAACAATTTCATGGTATGACAGAAGTTGTATGAAAGTCGTGACTATAAGAGACCCAGGTAAAGTTGTGACTATAAAAGACCCAGGTAAAACCCATGGAAGTTGTACAAAGCAAGTTTTTACTGTCCACTGTTCCTTGTCCAAGTGTAACTGATCTATATCCACCACCGTCATCTTATTAGGCACAGGGCCAGCCTGAAGATTCTGGGAAGAGTTGTGAGACAATTTTTGGGATACACTAATTATGTAAAATGAATCAGTGTATGTGTTAGGGGTGTATGTGAAGGGGAAGGACTTCCCACATCCACTCAAATGCTGCAGAAGTGGAGCCCAGCTGCTAATTCCTTTCACCAGGTTATAAGAAGTTTTCAAAGCCATCTTCAGGAAAAGAGCTAGAAACTTTTCATTTTTACAAGTACAGCATGAAAGTTGTGATTCTCCTTTTTCTAGATCCTTGACTTTATAAGGGCCCAAGTGCTGGCTATGAGCTGAGCCTTTCACAAAAATCTTGGAACAGGAGAAACATAGCTACTTTGAGAGTTGAATGTAGAAATGAAAACAACTACGTTTTGTACAAAGCTCTTCGGCCTCAGAAATCTCTCACAGATTCTTGAAAAACTCACGCTTATCCAGAGACAGCACATAGCTTCTCCTTCTAAGACAGAGACTCAGGCTTTCATTTTGATCTCATGACAACGCATTTGACAGCAGGACACAAGGTATGTCTTCTGAATAGTAATCTCTTGTGAAACAAACTTTATAAACCCACACACAATTCAGGGAGCTGAACAAAATTAACTATTTTCATTTTGATTTTATCTTCATCATAGCAAAAACAAAACAAACTCTCTGGGTATGAAACCATATGACCAAAACTCTCCCAAAATTAATTCATTAAACAAACTCACTGCAAACTTGTAGAAACCGTGAAGATTTATGCAGCTTATAGATAACAAATATGTTACTGAAGGCCAGGAAGTAAGTGTGCATGTTCATCTACTGAAAGATACACACAGAATTAGCAGCATGTGACTTTGAAAAATCAAGCGCCTGTAGTTTCAGCTACATCAGCATCATGCAAAAGAGAGTGAGTGAATATAAAAATTATGTGCATTAGTAACCTTGAAAACTGCAGGAGAAGCTTCTATTATGCTCAGGAAAATTTATATGAATAAAAGCATCTACTATGTAATTTTGTTTATATTGTACATTTTAAACCAGGAAATCATCTTTGCATTCCTTTAATCTGCAAAAATACCTCCTAAAATCATGGATAAGAACAAAGACGATTAAAGGCAGCAAAGGAAGCATCCCCATAGTAGGTAGCTAGAATAGTAGGTACGTAACAGCTTTCTCCACCCTCCCCTCCCCCCCCCCAACCAAATGAGGAGCAAATTTTACCTACAAATACAAGAAATACTTTTTTTTTGAAGATGTGAAAATACAGAGAAATATTTTACCTGGAATGGTACAAAATGGCATGTTTTTTTAAAATTATTGGGTATATTTTTAAAAGCCCAATGACTTTAATTAGAATTTCATGCTGGTCAGAAAGGTTTTTTGTTGCTGTTTTTTCAACAAAAACTTTTAACAAAAAGGGAGGGAAAAAAACAAAGATTTCTGGAGAAATTTCTGGAGGGCCAGTGTGGAACAGTGCACTGCCCCTATCCTTTCACTCACATCCTCGTGTTGGGTCCCCAGACCCGCAGAGAGCCCTCTGTGAAATCTAGGGGAAAGGAACCATGTTGCCATGAAGACTACCTTTTCAATGCAGAAAGGTGGGATGCCACATGAATTCTATACTACTGTCATAGCAAACTATGGACAAAGTTTATTCTTCCTAATCTCTGATCAGTCTTCAGAGTTATGGATTTTAAGCTGTATGGCTATTATTCATTATTATTTGTATTACTGTAGTGCCCAGGACCGCTAGTCATGGACCATGACCCCCACTATGTTAGGCACTGTACAAACACAGGGGGTAAAAAGACAGATATCTTTCTCAACCTAATTATTTTTTAAAAATATGATCAGCACATAACCCTTAACATTGCAAGCAATGAGACCTATATGTTTTCTCAGGCCTGGAAGTGTTCACTACTGTGGTTCTTCACCCGTCCTCCCTAGGGTAGAACTGGAAGACGCACACCCTCCCTTTCACACTGCATCTTGACAGTGACCACCATCTCTCTCTGTCTCTCTCTCTTTATTGTCTGTTCACTTCTCTCCCTTTTGTATTTTGTGTCATTTTTCTTTTCCCTCTTTATCTTTTCCACTTTTTTGCTGACTTTTCTTCTCTGCAGCTGCAAGGCCTTAACTATGTCCCCTGCTGCACAAGATTTATGACAGACCTTATTACATTATCTACTATCTTTTCTACAGTAACCCTACTCCTTTCAGTGCGCAGGATGAGTGGTGCTCAGTGAACAAGCTGAATAATATTGAACTGGTCCATGATCAGTTACTCCAGTACAATCTTGCTTTCGCTACTTCTTTTCCTCTCTTGGAAAATGCATTATAAAGGTATACATGTTTCTGTAATATCCCTGGCCAAAGAACTATGGTCACTGAAGCAAATCGTTAACCCATTTTTGTTTTAAGCAATATTTATGGTCATTAAATTATCCCAGTCACTTCTAAGAGGCCACACTACTTCCTTCATTGACCACTTCTTCCTCAAGTAATTTAATACATTCTTATTCTTTATTTTGGCCTTTTTGCACTTTTCCTTTATTGTCAATTTTATATTGTCATTAACCATCCTGTAACCTTATATGTTGCTTACTCCACTCATCACTGATTGCTTATTACACTTCCGTGTTCATTCTCTCCTTTCACTGCAAATGCATTTAAAGCCATTTGAGTCCAATAACTTATCTCTGGGAACTTCTTGCCCCTTCGTGACTTTGATCCCTTTGGATTTCACTCCAACTTCCTATCGTGTCCCAAAATGTGCTCTGCTGAAATTTAACATTTTTTATTTTCATTTTACTTTTGTCACATTTACAAAACAGTCCAGGTTATGAGTACCACGGAATCAAGATAATACAGATGAAAAAGCCCTATTTGGTTAACTAGCTCATCCTTGTCCTACTCAGTGCATGAAAGTTCCTTACAACGGGTCATGTTCTACTCTCAGTTACATCAATATAAATCCAGCTTAACTCTGAAAGAAATGGCTTTATGCTGGTTGAAAGGCAAAGTAACAGAGCATAATTCAACAGTATACTTTCTTTGTCCAGTCTATTTTATTTGCCCGGAATGATGCAGCTTCAATCATTCCCTTAAGAAATACTCCACACCTCCTATCAAACATCACAATTGGGAAGTTTCCCTTGAGAGTCACTCCATGTAATTTTGCTTATTTCTCTCCCATTTCTTCTATTAGCCTTTTCTGCCAGTTTTGATCATTGCTCTTCATGCTTCCCCTCTCAGTGTTTTCAGCAGAATTTCTAGTACTGTACCCAAGCTGTAGCATCCTCTCTGCTAGGCCCTAGTGCAAAGATGAGTGCAAACTGTCCAGCAATCAGGAGGTTCTGTGTTACATTAGCCCCAAGCAATGGTTCCTAACCTAGGATGCACGACTGCCTTGGGATTACAGGGAGTCCGTGAGGCTTCAGTAATATTGAAGTCATTTACCCTCCCGATCTCTGCACCAGCCGGAGTGGAGGATCAGCCCCCTGGAACCCCGTGTTGGCCGGAGCAGAGGAGCAGCCCTCACTGAGCCCCGCATTGGCCAGATGCAGCCTCCTCAATCCCGTGTCTGCTGGGTGCAGCAATCCCAAGCTCTGCGCCAGCCAGAGAGGAGGAGCATTCCCCCCAGCCCAATCTGGCCGGGCTCCTAGCCAGAGCGGAGCAGCCCCATGCCAGTGAGGGCCTGGAGCAGCCCCGGCCAACCTGCCAGCGCCCACAGCCTCCGTTATCCTCCATCCATGAAGGACAGGAAGAGATAGAGCCACATGGGGCGCCCGGTGGTGGCTGTGCCAGGGAAGGCTTAGCTTCTTACTCAGGTAAGAGCAATTTATTATTATTTATGTAATTTAGTGTAGATAAGAAATACCCCTGAAGTCAATGTGAGTGATATTAAAAATGATGACACAATAGAACACTAAAACTGTAATTGTGTTCACATTAAGACATTCGCCTTAAAGGTACTTTGAGGGGAACTGCAGTCAGGTGAGGCCTTCACTGAAGCTGCACTGCCAAGGGGAGGATTACTGTGTTCCCAAAGTCAGGGATGAGGTACCGGCAACTGGGAGAAGGGCCCTGACCTCCCACATATCCTCTAGGATCCCTGGGACTTGAGAAAAGAAACACAGCTTATTCTGCAAAGGGGGAAAACACATTCCCCAGTAGAGCAGCAGAGGAAAACTGAGAAGGGAACTTCATATTCCCTCCTTTTTACCCCCTCCCATGGATTTTATCAGAGGAAGTTGTGTCCTGGTGCTCAGCCTTTAGTGAGTGAAATCTCACTCCCAATGAAGTCAATAGGATTTGGCCTTATGTGGTATGTGAAATGGCCACAGAACTGGTTCTGTGGTCAAGGAAATAGTACTCCTGCTTGTATAAGAGGTTGTTCTATTTTTATAAGTTTCCTTTTATTGGATCAAGGAGGAAATTTACCCTCATCAAGAAAGGAGACTAGCTCAGGTTTAACAGAGTGACCACATTTGTTTTTTTGATTGCAGGAAGCTCAACAAATTACGGGTAGGTTGTTGCATGTCTGTTTCCTAAGTCATGGCTGGCTGGGTAAATCTTACGATCCTTGAGCATCTAAAACAGGTTAAGAGGTGAGTAAAAGTTTACTAATAAAAATCAAAAACCAAACATCACTCTGTTTTAGAGAAGACCGCAAAAGGAAAGTCTGATTCTGTATATCTAAAATCAGGTTTTATAAATGAGGAATAACTAGATGGATGAAAACCAGGCCCACATATACTAAATGAACCGACTTCCTACACAAAATGCACTGCAACTTGGCATGCCAAAACTTGTTTACATTCATTTACTGCGATGCCTTCAACTCAACTACTAAACTAGGTTAAACAAACACACATCATGTTTGACCAATGTTTGTAAATACCTCTCTATGCACCAGTTACAATACATGTGGTTTTAAAAAATTACTTTAAAATATGTCCGACACAATTAACTATAAATTTTACATGCAACATAAAACACAATGGCAGATGCTCCCCAACGATATTACTTGGCAAACTACTCAAAAAGAATCCAAAGGTATACTTTTAGCTATTATTATGTACCAGATTGGCACGATCCTCTTCTATGATCCTGCCATTTTTCATATTCCTTTTTTAAAATAGAGATTATGCTATTTGATCAAAAACACACTCTTTTGTTCCTTGTACAACTTCAAAATAGATCCTGGCCACTTTTCAGTCTCCTCAGATTGAAAACTGACTCACAGACGCATAAGACTTCATTGTTTGTATGCAGGTCTGACAGTCACCAGTGTTCCAGGCTCAAATTCCAACAATGTAGGTGCATCTCTGTTATTAACTGGTCTAATCAAATGTATGACTTGGCTCTATGGATTCAATGCTGCCCTCTGCCTTGTAAAACCAGCAACTGCACTGGCGCAACTGAAACAGCAGTTGAATTTCCAATATTCCCTGTGATGCAAATACCTGCCAGGCTACATCTATACTACAGACTTGCTGCCGGCACAGCCATGTTGGTCAGAGGTGTGAAGAGGTGTGATTCCTGACTGACATAGCTGTGCCAGCAGAAGCCCCTGGCATAAATGCAGTTATGCTGGCAAAACTGTGCTTGTAGCAGTACAGCTTGTTTCTCTCACGGAGGGTGGTTTTACTACACCAGTACTCAATTGTGCCAGTATAGCTGCATCCACACAAGAAGCACTTTTGCTGGTAAGGCATACCTATACCTATGAAGTAATCCTATACTGATAAAGCACTCCTCATGTAAAAAGTGGCTTAGCACTTCCCCCAAAGCCCCAGGGTTGTATTCCCATCATATTCATTTTCGATCCCCAGATTTTCTTCTACTCCCCAAATTTCTCCCAGCTTTCAATGTATCAACAACACGCATTGAAAAAAACATTAAATTTAATCTGCTAACTTTCCAGAAACAGAGATAACTGGGGTGGCTAGCAATACACCCTCTGCTATAATTACAGAGAAAAACAGTATTTTTTCATCTTTTTCTACATCAGCCTGACAATTGCAATTACACAACTGTGCAAAATCACGGCCTTACTTTGTTTTCCTCTCTTCTCGCGCACCCTCATTTCTTTAATAGCCACTAACTGCCCAGGCAACATTTGTATCATAGTGACATCTCAAGTAAACTCGCCCCCCTCAGGTTACCAGTTTGTGTGAGGAGCTCTTTTGCATACAATAGACTAATACACAGGACAAAGACTGAAATGGTCCCAGCTGGTTGACAGTGTTGTAGTGGACAGGTTTGCAGCTGGGCTGTACTTTCACTCTGTGAGCTGCCTCTCGCTGCCACCCACCCCTCTCCATCCAAACAATTCTATGCTATCAGTTCTGTTAATGTTCACCCCTGTAGATGTTTTCATTGTAAGAGAATGTTCTCATTTGAAAATCATTTACTCCTGAATGGATGCTACTGAATTACAGTGCCAGCAGGAGGGGCAGAGTTCAGCTCCTCCATGAAACATTCCTTCAGGCTACAGCATATTTCCACAAAAGCTCTGCAGTCTGTGCATTTATTACAGATTTCATTGTGAAATTAAATTATCTTTATGGGTAAATAGCAATAAATGCAACACAACTATTAATGCAACATCAAGGTTTCACAGCTGAGCCACAAAAAAATACAAAAGCTCAAATTTCAGAGCAACATTAGCTTAGCCACATTGCTCATCCTGTAGGATTTGGTGGAATTCATTTGTCACCTGGTGGCTGGCCCCTGTGAATGAAGTAGATCCAGTTCCCCTGTGCCAGGACAAGGGCTGCCATATGGCCGATTAAGAGATGGGGCCACAACTTCGGGCAATGATGGGCCAGGAAAAATCAAAGACATACAGACACCCAGTGAGCTGGGAGAGAGCACAAAGTGGAGGAACAAGGAAAGAGACAGGGGTGACATAATTCAAAAGTTATTTCCCTTTTAAAAAAAAAATCACACCTCATCCTTCCCCTCCGAAAAACACACACATCTTTGAACAGAGACCATGACTTAGATCATCATCTATCTTGGAGAAATTCATGGGAGAGGGGCAAAGGGTCTAGGAAACTTTCCAGTTTCTAGCCAGTTGCCTCATCTGATAAAGGGTGATTTGAGAGGCAGAGCGCGAATAGGGGACATGGGTTCTTAACTCCCCAGGAGCTCGGAAGAAGTGGAGCCTTAAACCCATGAGGTAAAAACTTCGGCAAGGAGGGCCTGATCAGTATTGTTCTGTTGTCCCCTCCTTCCCATGAAATCCACACTCCTTCAGGAACCGAACTGCTGTTGGTCAAATCCCCCAGTACAATGGAAGCGAATGCTGCTTAAAGGTAATTTCTGTGTTGAAAAAACCTTTAGCAAGAGACAATGCCAGAGCAGCTATACTCTTGATCCATTCCCTTCTTGGATCCCTTCTGAAACCACAGCTGGGGTTCTCTGCATGTCAGTCCCTCCCGGCAGCAACCATGGTAATGGGCATGGCATCAAAACCTAGTAAAACCAGGCTAGATCATCTGTCATGTCACCCACAAAAGAGAAATCTCAGCACCAAAGAATAATTTCAGACTATTGTGAGTGACAAATGGGTTCTAATTTAAATTTTGTAGCCTCTGCTACAGCATAACCCGCATCACCAATATTTGTTCTCAGCAATTAACTATAAGTGGTTCTCAAAACCTGAGGCACACGAAGTCACTAATCACTTCTGAAAATGCAAGCCAACATCAGTTAGACCTGACCAGACCTAAACACAGGTGGAATGCTGGTTAAAAGTTATTTTTATTGTAGAGCTTGTATAGTACACTGGCATTGCAACAGAAAGGAATGGCTAAGGGGCAAGAAAAGATTCCTCGAGAGCAAAGATAAGCATGTCCCTTTTCTACAGGGGATACAATGCGGCTGATAGCATCTAATATTCAGAATCTACCAATCTGATGCATTCATTGTATTAGCTTGTATGCCCTGTATGTAAAATGTTTATTTTGGTTTTAATTTGTTATTATTTTGTTTTAAAATCACAGATCATATACAGAGCTGTTGCAGACTTTTTCCTTGGAATCTCACCAAAATCAGTATGTGTGTACACAGGCTACCCAGCAGCTAACGATCATTCTGCATGTCTTTATTTCTTTTTGGGGCTTATGAAAATCAACACTTTCAACAGCTGGAAAATGCAGCTCCAGTCAGAGGCATCAACAGGGAAACTAACAGATAGATGAAAGGACCAAATCTCATGTAGTACAGTACAGCAAAACTCCAATTTTATCACGGTGCTATGCGTGTTGTAAGACAGTATCTACACATCATGCATATTGCCTTTGACCTTGGCATGCACTCACTTTCTGCTTAATGGTCATTCAGTCACAAACTAAGAGCCATGAATATAAATATTACAAATAACCTACACTTGTATAACACCTTTCATTCCAAAGGATCTCAGGGTGCTTTATGAGCATAAATTAAAGTACACAGCATGTCCACTCTAGGTCCCAGTCTTGGAACCCTATGAATAGCAGCCACATGCCGCTGTGTTCCTTTTAACTAGTCATTATGTTGCGACAGTTCCCTGGGCCACTTTCCCATGGCCACAGCACCTTCACGCATGCTTCACCCTTACAGTAGGGCTGAAGTCCTCTACTCAGTCCCTGCAACCAGCCAGGAGCTCTCTCTCTTGCTCCCCTGGTGCCTGCCAGCAACTGATCTGTCCATGGTCCTGCCCCTCCTTTGGCCATCCAGGAACACAGTCCTCGCTCCTCCAGCTCCAGGCAGCAACAGACTCTCCCCAGGTACTGCAAATCATTTATATGGCCCTCCTGGGCCCTGACTGGGTGCTCCCTGCAGCCTCTTTCCAATTGGCTGCTTCCCCTGCAGCCACTCCAGCCAGCCTGGAAGACTTCTCTACTGCTCCTTTCTGGGACATGGTGTGGTAGGAGCATGAGGTCTCCAGCAGGGGGCCTTCAGGCCTTGTCCACCTCATCACGACCTTTCAAACTCACAAGACATTTCTCACCTCCCCATACATCTGATGAATCTCTTCACTTCTTTGTGGTTGTCTGCTCAGATTCTGTTGTAAGCATCTCCTCCCAAACTCAGCACAAGCCACTGATACTTCCAATTCCTGCTTCAGAGAGGCATGGTGCATGACAGCAGGAGATGGGAAACTGAAATCCTACACTCCTGAGAGGCCTGAGCAAAGACAACCCTGCAGCCGGGTAGGATAGGGACTGCTAGGGGAGTAGCAGAGGCAGGGAGCAGAGTCTATGATGGCAGATGGGGAGAGGGAAGAAGCAGCAAAAGAAGGAAGAGCTGATTGAAGCTGGAAGAAATGGGTGTCTTTGACTGCCCACTGGGCATAAAAAGAGGATTAGGCAGTATTAGTGACTGGAGGCATAAAGGAGCCCTAGGTTCAGGCCTAGAAGAAAAGGAGGAGGCCAGGGATAGGCAGCTGAACTCCTAAAATATCATAATCCATACTTACACAACATGGCTGTGTCTCCTCTAGAGGCTGGCCAACTGAGGTTGATGAGCTTGCTACTGAGCTAACAGAATTCAGTCTTTTAGCTCAGGCAGCATCTCATTATTTTTGGTCCAGAAGTCCAAGGTTTCAATTCCTGATGCTGATAACCCACCCAGGGGCTTCATCTAAAAATATTTTACTTGCCAACTTCAAAATTAGACTACATGGGGAAGTGGGCAAGTGAGATGTTACCAGATGTTGTCAGAAGTCTGAGCAGAATCAGACTGAGCTAACTGTTCCTGCAGTTAATAAAGTGCCATTCCCTTGTCTTCAGGCAACCTGACTCCAGAGCATTTATAAAATATTATGCTATGTATATGTACAATATATACTTCACTTCCCCCATTTTTTGAAACAAGTAAAAATGTTTACAGACATCCTCATCAATTAATAAGCAGAAATGGACTGCAACAGGGAGAAAAATAACACCTGCAAAGGTAGAAGGACTGGGCTGCATTGTCAAACTGATCATTAATTGTGACTGTCATTGGGTCCTTATCAATGAGCATTACCTAACAGACACTGAAGTTGAAACAGAGATGATATCTCCATTGTCCAGGCCCAGAAGGCTGTATTATCAAATCCATTATTTGCCAACATATCACCTCCAATAGTCAATTATCCCAAGTTTTACCTTTACCTCCAATTGCTCTTTTAGAAAATAATCTTTAATTTTTGCCACAAATCAGCCATGACAAATGCAAACTAGTATTCATGAGTGACTGGATTACTTGTTCAGGGAGAGAGATTTAAACATATTATTGAAATTTTAGAAAAATAGATTAAATTAGCTGCAGACAAAAATTAGATGGTAAAAGTTATGATGCAGTAATAGCAATGTTATCAAGAGGAAAAATAACATTTATGAGGAGTTTTTAGTAGCAATTATAGCCCACAGTTTTGTGGCTCATATGTTAGAAAACATTTATTTTTCTTAAACTTTCTCAGGGTGTTCCTGTCACAAATATGATCTACTCTTTGCATTTAAAACAGTATATGACAAACCGTGTTTTTCTGTTTCCCAATCAGCTTTAGCATTTAGTTATATTTTATGCAAATAAATTCAGCACAACAGAGAACTGGAGACATTAAGTTTTACCTTTATGTTTCTTTCTTAGAAAGAGAAAAATATTCAGTGGTCATCACTTTTCTGATAACTAACCACAAATGGTCTGCATTTATCCTGACAGACAGAAATAAAATTTCTGACCACAGAGGAAATGATACTGTTTTGAAGCTTGAAGTTCAAAGGAAAAATGGGAAGCTGGAACATATGCAATACTAGTTCCAAATAATATCTTTATTTAGGCCTTGAAATGGAAGCTGAAACTTGCATTTCTCGAAGCCACAGAAAAATGATACTCAACCTGCAACAACCTATTATACAAATAGCAGAATGATTGATTGCATAACTAATGAAATTGGATGGTCTTGCAATATTTTCCCAAAAAACCTAAATAAGGGCATTGCTCTTCCTGTATTCTTAGCTGGTTTGTTGTTTGTGTAATATCCTTTTTTTCTTTTAAAATAGAAATGCAGCAAATAATTTGAAGCGGTCTGATAATAAAACTGAAAAGGCTAATGTCCAAAAGGAAAAAAAATAATAAGAGAGCATTGCTGTAGGAAAAGCAATTTCAATTAGAATAAAAATGTATTTACTATTACTCCACACAGAGTTCTAAAAAAAACTTGGCAAGGTACAAATGTTCTGATGATCAGATTGCATTTGTAAATCAGTCAGTTTAATAAACAAAGGAACAAAGATTAAGATTAAAATGTATTAAACCAGATTAAGATTAGAATTTATTAAGACGTCATATAATTTATATAATGAATATGGCAGTTTTTCAAACATTTTAATGAGGGATTGTTTTATTAATATTCACTCACTTAGTAGAATTTGAAAAATAATTCACAATTCTATATAAATGTCAAAAAGGTTTTCAAATTATTTCCTCTCTCCCCTTTTTCATTCAGATCCAGCTAAAATAATAATGATACTATTTTTCTAACTTGTCAACCTTTGCTTGGACTTTTTTCATTCTAAATATCAGTCTTAGCAACCGAAATTAATATGCTGGTCAAACAGCATCAAAGCCAACCAATGTATACAAAAAGTTTGTCCTTGGATGTACGTGCATGGTTTCCATTCACTTCAACAGAAGCTGCGAACACGCATCTGACAAGAAGTGATGCTTCCATCAGGTTTACACAGCAGAATTCAATTAAAAAAATCTTATTGCATATCCTATAGTTAAAAGCTCCTAAGCATAGTAGCTATGAAGAGGACGGGTTTACTGTACAGATGTAACTGTTTGACTTCAGCTATCATCACAGACTCAAAAAATGTGATCTTCACAATCTAACTCATGCCTGTCACAATTTAAATGAATAACACTTTAGGTTAAAATACCAAGAAATCTTAAAGGTTTCATGGAAACGCAAAGCAAAATTCTTCACTTTAAGGGTGAGAGATACTAAAAATGACCTTAATATTGAAAAAAAAGTTTCAATCCAAAGGAATGAGACTTTAAACACACACACATAGTTGCAAAGAAATGAGGGGGGAAAATATGTATGGTATGAATTGTAAAACTGCTCTCTAATTTAATCAGATCAGCCCAAAGGTGAAAATGCTATACTTAAGATGAATCCCAAATAGCACATTTCCAAGAGGCCAAGAATCATAGAACACATATGTCAAAAAAAAGTTAATTTCCCTCAATCAGCTATTCAGCATATGAAGGAACATTTACTGTGTGATTCACAAAGACAGAATCCCAGGTGGCTTTTTCTGACAATCAGTTGTCAAAATACTCTTTTTGCATTTCAGACTTCATCCACAAGCACTGAAAGCTAAAACGACATTATACAACATATAAAATTGTTAGGAAACTAGAACTCATGCATAACATTGAGAACCTAAAATATAAATGCATAATTTTTAATAAGAGCTAAGGGTAACCTCTACTGCTAGTGAATAGGCAGAGACACTATTTTAGACAGTAAAACACATCCTGTTTTCATTCTGAAGTAGGTTTAAATATTTAATACAATAAAAGGAGATTTTTCTATTTTAATCTTTTGTCTTACACAATATTTAGCACTCATGATAGGTTGTTTAATCTTTGAAGTGCTTTACTAATGTTTAATAAAAACTCACACAATACCTAGGTGAGTTGTGTAAGTCTTATCCCCTTTTCACATAGGAGAAAAAGTGAGCTTGAGATGATAGGTTACTTGTCCAAGTCCAAAGAGTGAATCCCAGGTATGAGTCAACTTTAAATGCTTAGCAATAGAAAACTCAGACAAAGCTTGTCCTTTTTTCTCCCTGAGCCTGCTATCAAAGACAAGGACCCAATCCAGATCCATGCTGTTTTCAAGCACAGAATTCCCAAGTGCACCCAGGATCTCACAGTGGCTTGAATACTCGGTTTCTTTGATGCCAATATTGGAAGTAAAATGAATCTTGGTGGATGTTCCTTCCCTGTGGGTTCTTTGATCAACTGGCTTTTTACCAGGACTTGTTTTGCCAAAGGCAAATACAACCACAGAGATCTTCCTCCACATCTAGTCAGGAATGACAACCAAACGCATATTTTACACAGATTCTTCTTCTCTCTCTCAAATCCCATGAAAAAGACCAGAAATTGAATGTGGTACCATGTGCCAAGTATGTCAGCAAAAGACAGGAAACAGAACAAGCTTAGTGGGGCTGTCACTTTCAAAGTTAGCAGTATGGTGCGATGGAAATATTGCTTTTTCCAAGTGGAAAGGGAAAAAATAGTCTTTTCTTAACAGCATCCTTTTAAAAGAAAAAGGTCTCAGGAAAAGCACACAGAGTCCTTCCTTATTCTGGCCCAACTTCAGCAAAACATGATTAAGCATATGCTTAATTTGAAGCATGTGTTTAATCCAATGAAATCAATGGATAGAATCAATGCTGAACAAAGAGAGAGTTAAGCACGTGCTTAAGGGCTTTGCTGAATCAGATATTCAGTGGGACTTCATGGGTTTAAGTTAGTGAAGAGAGGGGAACTACTAGCATGTACAAAGGTTGTAGGACCGAGTGCTGAATTAGTGTCTTTGAAGATTTTTTTATATTGGGAGCCTTTAAGCTTATTCCTTAACCACCCCGCATGGAACTCCAGCGGTTAAGGCACTTGCCTATGACGTGGGAAACCTGGGTTCAATTCCCTGCTCCACCACAGATTCCTTGTGTGACCTTGGACAACTCACTTAGCTTCTCTGTGCCTCAGTTCCCCATCTGTAAGACACTCATTGGGGTGTTGTGAGGGTAAATACCTCAAAGATTGAGAGGCACTCCAAAAGTACAGTGATGGGGGCCATACAAGTTCCTGAGAGAGAGAAAAAGGAAGATTCCAATATGACAGATTATTTTCAGCCTTTTGAAAATCTGAAATATGCCATTTTCCTCATTCTCATTAAGGGAAAGGCTCCCACTGACTGTAATGGTGCAGGATCTAGCCTAATTTGGCAACTCAAATTTTGCAGAAGCAGGAAATGCTCTTCCTTTCTCCCTCCCACCCAAACCACAGCTAATTGGGATCTGCAGGTTCTCTCTTCCAAAGGTCCATGAGTCTGAGGGCAAGGAATAAAGGGGTGCACTCAAACCAAAATTTTCAAGTGTCTATAATAAGTTATCTACATTTATAATTAGTGACCTCAACAAGTCCCCTGATTTTCAGTGGTATCAGCGACCACAACTCCCAGGAAAGTCAAAATGGAGCTGCAGGTACTCAGAGATCTAGATAAATGGCCTTATAATCATAAATGCTACCTATAGATTTAGGTGCCTTACTTCAGGCACCCAAAGTTTGAAAATTTTGGCCATAATTTGTTAACTCTGATTATATGCAAGACAAATGTATCCACAAATAGGTAGGACATATTAACCATATATGCAAAGAGTGGTTATTTTTTCTATGGTTATTAAAAGAAAGACAAGATATAAAGTGATTTTATCTTATTTTTCTGTTAACTATCGAGGAAACTAACAAATTTTAACGGCCAAAAAACATTAATGGTGACATTCAAAGATTAGGCCATACCCTAATGATATTGCAGAATGTCTAGTTCATTTTATATTCATGTCATGTCATGAAGAGAGTGAACGAAGGTATTTGAGATTAATTTTTACCAAATCAGAGAACACCAACCTAAGGTCAAATCCTAGTCACCTTACTTACGTAAGAAATCTCCCTGAAACCAATATGACTACTCACATGAATATGCAGAACAGGATTTGGACTCTACTCTTTTTTTCCCGTATGAATTATCCATCACATTTTTATTGTATATTATTGAAAGTGACTTGCTTTTTTTTAATCCTCCCAACCCTCCCACATCTGTGCTGCTGTAATTTACGTGAATTGCAGTTAATGATCAGTTGCGTTATGCTTAATCAGCATATCAATAATATACTCTGTAAAGACTAAGTAGCTCTTCTTTTTTTTCCCCTTTAATGAAATCTATAGAAATGGAACTGGTATTTGACTGACAGTACAAAAAGGTTGCATATGCAGGTGCTAGTGGTGGCAGCGCAGGATACAGGCTTTGTAGCTGCTGCCAATCATGTTCAACTTTAAGCAAACCCAGCTATTCTATTTTTTAATTCAGTTGCTTTTGTCTTCTGGATGGGCCAAGTTTGTCTTGAACTTGTTTCAATGAGCTTGACCAGATCAGTGTTATTAATGCCAAGATTGTGGATGTGTAAGATGGCTCAAGGAACGATCACGTTCTTACAGGGTGACATTATTAACCAGGGGGTAAAATGCTGCCATCAGGGAGTTATATGGGACACACAGATCTCTGAATACAAATGAGCCATAAATCGTAACATAAATATTCAGGAATTTCTAAAAGCTTCTGTTATATAATCCCAAGGAAAACCAGATTTTTAGAACAAGATGTACCACAGAATACTGAGCATGACAACCACTTCCTGTCATTTTGTAGAATCAGTTGTGGATAGCTCAGGTAAAATGACTAACCTGAAAAATCTCTATTAGATCATTTTTGTTAAATCATTGGATGGGGGATTATTTTTATAAGTAACCCTCCACAGGTCATTGACATTTACGGCTTCTGATGGGAATATTGCTGTATCTTGGAAAAGAGCTGGCACAATATCAACATCCTCATTTGTGAATCACAGCCTCAAACGTAGCTCTATTAGCTTTACCTTGTAAATCCACCACCTCGCTATTAGCAATGCTTCAGTATGATGTGACATCTTTATTATAATGTTTTTTCCACTGAAGTTTAAGTTCATATTTTAGTTAGCTGGAAGACAGATGCAGCCGTTTTTACAAGGTTTAATTAAAGTATTATAAATAAAGGACTATGAAAAGGATATTTCTCTTTTCCACTGCCCTTTAACTTTCCTATTATTATACATCACTTCTATGGCACAGTTCATACTACATAGGATGTTTTTTCCTTCTTTTTTTAATTTACATTTCAGTTTTTATGCTTAAGATATCAAAGCACGTAAAGACACACAGTTTGGGGTCTGGTTCTGTACCACAATCACACCAAGATAAAAAATATAAATGAATTAACTATTGTGACTTCAACCTAAGAATTTCACTATTTTATAAGCATATCAGTACAATTCAATAAGATACTCCAGCTTTGTTCCCCATGGATATTACGGTAGGTAGGAACTCCATGTACAGGAAAAGCTCAGGCAGACTTACCCAAACGAACACTGACTTGCAAAGGCTAAAAAAATTGCTCTATGGGTTAGGGGTGTCTTTTTGGTAGGGTAATCTAACAAGTCTGTTTTTCTTAACAGCCGTCATGATGCCCTGTATCATTCCTCTGCCAGCTGCTTTGCCTCTTGCTACTTTAGGCATCCAAGTAAAGAGAGACAGAGCTGCAGGGAGATCAATAGAGAAGTGGAATAGAGCCGAGCGGCTGCCAAAAGAACCAAATGAGGCTTTGCAAAATGAAATAAAAAATACACAATGGAGACTAGAAACTGATGAGCTAGGAAATAGCTGGGGAGTTCTGTCCTGGACACCCCGCTCACCAAAGGTTCTCATTGGCAATGAGACAGTCTGTGGCAATAGCCATAAGAAATGTTGGATTCTACTTTGTCTTTTCCCATCCATCCCCCTCCAGAATGAAGCCATTTACTCATGGCCCCCTCTGGAGGGAGACAGATTTTCTTTGCATAAACATTTTTAACCATTATTTTTAAGGTCCCGTGATCATACAGACAATACTATATAGCATTTCCAGGATACTTGCTATTTTCAGAGCATTGCATAAACATGAACTAATTCAGTCCTGTGAGGCTGAGATACAAGTGTTGTTATCTCCAATGCACAGATGGAGAAGTAGACCAAGAAGACTTGCCCAAAGCTACTGAAGGAGTCAATCACAGAAGTAGGAGCAGAACTCCAATGTTCACAATTTCCAGGCCTGCATTCAAGACCAGGAGCCAGATTTTCACATGAGGAGCAGAACACACAACTGGGGACAGATTTTTAAAAGAGTACAAGCTACCAACTAGGCATCTAAATGTATTGGCCAGCTTTTCAAAAGCATTCAGCACCAAGCAGCTCCTATTGAAAACTCACTGTACCGAGCAGTTAAAAAATGAAAATTGTCCTAGGAAATTAAAAATCTGATTGCAAAAAAATTCTCTTGCCAATACTGATGGTTTGAAAAGTAACTGTTCTCTTTATAGTTTCATTTTATATAGGGACCGTGTCATAATTCAAATATACTTCAAGCAAATTCACATAGGGGAAAGTGTAGAACAAACACACACCAAAATACAATTAATGCCATATTGTTTATAGGGAGGCCTGAGGGCAGATTTTCTAGCTCAGTACCCAACAGTTCTCATTTAGGTACCTGAAGAAGTAGCCACTGGTCTGCTTTTTAGGAGTGCTCAGCATCCAGCAACTCCCACAGAGAACATTGAGCTATGACAGGGCACATCCATAAAACAAAATAGATGCACAGAATAAAGTTTGACATATGATCAGTTTAGGCAAGTTTTTTAATTAATATTTTAACTGCCCAATGGAACATTGAAATCTGAGACCTCACACACTAACAACTTTTCACTCCCATGTTAACCACCTAAGTCATCTTACACCCATGGAAAATGCCAGAATCCTGACTCAAAATATACCACTGCCTCCTGCAGACAAGCTGATAAATCACAGGATATGATATACTTTGGAGGACACTCTAGAAAACAGGGGGTATTCTGTCAAACTCAAGATGTGGTAGGAAGAAAGGCAGACAAAGTGAGCCTTGAAGTATAGATAATATGGAGAATCCATAGTAAGATAGAAGATCGAACGACCTTAAATTCTATAATCTAATAGCTCCATAAGCAAGAAGCTAAATGGCTATTTAAGTAGCATTTTTATCAAAACTACCAATAATCTGGAAAGAAAAGGAACACAGGACTCTGCTCCAATTAACAATATTACATTGTTTCATGTGCTACACTTCAAACAGAGCTTTCAGATGCATGTGTGTAACTCCAAATGAAGGCTCCACCAAACCCAAGGAGAGAATTTGAACCCAGGTGCTTTACTGTCACATTCAATTACTCAAACAGCAATAAAAAGAGTATTAGATTTCCAAATGGCTCTTTTTTTGTTCGTTGTTCTTCTAATTTACAATTAGAAAGGGACAGAGAGAACACCAAGGGTGGAGAGGAATAGTTTAGTATGGTACACAGGACCACAACACAATGAGGATTAACGGAAAGGTATATTTAGATTGAATATAAGGGGGAACATCTTTCTGACTGAGACAAATATTACAGTGTGGGTTACTTTCGCATTGGATGGGGAGAAAAGCTTTGTTACTTGGGTCTTTTAAAACTGATTGTACAAATAATCTTTTTTTAAAATGTACTCAAGGGAACCATCCTGCTTTGTGAAGCAGGTGTATTGGGATTTCTTTTAGCTACTGGGAAGTCATAAAATTTCAGCAATCAAATGGGTGACCTCTCCTTTAGTAATTGTGATACCAAATAACAAAAAGGTAAACAGTTTGGTGAACCATAACCAAGTATAGAAAAAAACCCAAAAAACAGAATTTATATGTCTCTTTTGCTTCAAAGAACTTTATAAACTAGAAGTATATGAATCCTAACACTAGACAATTTCAAAGTTCCAAATAAGAGATCCAGTGCAGTTGTTCTAGACAATATTAGAAAACTTAGAGGAAAAAACCCAAGAAACGTATCCAGACATTTGCCTAACTTTCACCATAGAGAGAATAGCACCTTCACAACAAGTCAGCAAAAAAAGTAATAAAATAGACGTGAGTGACATCTGCTGAAAATTGGTTGACATTTCCCTGTCAGTTCTAGTTTCATCTAAGAACATCACTAAGTAGAATAGTTGCACGCTACATGTTAGAAATGGACATCACACCGGCAGGAAGATTTAAAGACAATTTGCATAAAATGGTGAAGCCCCAGCCCCTTTAATTCTTTCCATTAAAGGTGACCCATAGGGATTACATGCAATATGATGTATGTTCTAATGAAAAGGTATGATAGTAATACAGCACAAATCCTAATTTCAAGTTTAGAATAGACTATTTCTGAAGCTCCAAAAAGTCCCAGCTATTGCATAGCACTCTCTGAAGAGGAAACAATGGTTAAATAGCACTTTGATCTGTAGCAGCACTTTCCCATTTCACAGTCTAGTGAACTCACCCCATGTGATGGGTAGGAGATCCAGCCCAGCTCCCCTTGAATTGCTTTTGAATCCAGCAGATTAACTACAAAAGAAGACAAAATGAAGAGTTTAATTTGCCTCTGTCCAGTTAACCTCAGTTAGTCCCTACTAAAAGATGTGTTTATTTGGGGGCCTCACGAAGCGGTTGATTTGTTCAGGTGGCCTGACGGTTTTCTATACAAAACAGACAGATGAAAAGGATCAATTTGTTTATATTAAAACATCGTAAGTACAGAGGAGGTAGAACTTTTAAAACAATTGGCAAAACTAAGCAATGAATAGATCTCTGTCCAAATTCATTACAGCAGGGGGCAGGCATGGAGCAGTTCCATCAGCAGCATACAATGCAAGATCCTCCCCTCATATGCCTGAAATTTGGGACATGCATCTAACTATTTAGGTGAGATGTGAACAGTGAAATCATTATTTGAATAAAAGCTTACATTTTCCATATATAATATTCTCGGCACACAAAAATAAATAATCAGTGCTGACATTCTGATCTAATTGATTTTCCAAATCATCTTTGCACTAATGGAGTACTTTCTAAATTACATCAAGTAAAATATTAGATATTTTTCCAACCACAGTGCTCGAACTTCAAGCAACACTTAAGGAGGACTGCCAGTGCATAGCTATCCTCCAGGTTATCCATTATCTTTTAATCTTCTACTAGAAAAGTACAGATTTTATTTTGTAATTCATTTGAAATTTAAAGAATCAAGTCAATTAAATGAAGTTTTGCTAAGCTCTAAAGGAAGAGTATTATAAAACAGGTCCAATAAAGCCCATTATTCCCTGAAACCACTTTTTTGTAAGAAGCAAAAGCAAGTTCTGTTGTATTTGACTAGAGTCTACAATTAATTGATCACATGATTCCATAAACTACACATTTATTTATTAACGTGAAGCAGAACAGATGAATCAATACACATTAGTAACAAAGAATCATTGTTAGTCTCAACATAAGCACAAGTCAATGAGGAAATATCAATACACAATAACAGAGATCCAAGCATCTCCAATATTTATCATTTACAATTAGAGTTGTTGTTTTTTAAATATGGAAACTATTGACAATGACAAAAGGAAGAAATCTCATTTCACAAACAAAGGAGTTTTAACATCTCAGTATGATGGGTCTTTCAAAAAACAAAACAAACCAAAAAAAAAAAAACCACTGTGACAATCTAAGCAGTTCTGTTGTAAGCTTCTTCTGTTTTGTAAGCCTGAAGGGTTGTCACTGTTCCCAGGACCAGATGGTGTGGGCATTGGTGCTCAGAGAAAGGAGATGAATGGGACTGGAAGGTGAAAAAAACTTGAAATTATCTATAAATCTGTTAAGTAGAGCTATCTCTATTAATTTTGGCATCTTCCATGGCTTGCTATTTAAACTTGGCCATTATTAAGAAAATAAAGCAATTTAAAGCCTTTATTTAGGTACCGCAGCAGGGAAAAAAGAGTGTGGTGAAAGGCAGACATATGATATCAGAAATAGACATAACAATGTAGCATTATAAGAAGAATATAAATATATTTCACAATTGTGTTATACCACAGTGAATGAGTTATTCTCCAGTCTTTGGAAACCAAAGGACTTACCTTACAATTACATAACCAGTTTTAAAGAAAATGACTTATTTCATTTTTTCTAAGTCAATAAGAATTATAACAGCAAACACAACACCGAAAAAAAAATCTAGTTTTACTGATACTACAACTGGCATGGACTCCATTGTCATATCCTTGGATAGCTGAGATAAAGCTACCAATGGGTTAAATTCTCATTTCATGAGTAAACCAAGAAAATCAACCAGGGCATGTTAAGGCCCTAAGTGAGTGCAGGCTACCCTTGAGATAATTTTGCCATAGAAACCTTTATAAGTAAGACACTAATAGGACCCTCCCGCCACAAATCAGAAGCAAAAATGTGCCCATAGTCTGACCATCTGTCTATAAATTCCCAAAAAGTGTGCATCCACTGAGACAAGAAGGAAACATCTCTTGTCCCTTTGTGATACCTGGGGCTCCATGGAACTGTGGCATTTGAGTCAGCATACTCGACAGCAGAACAAACACACCAATCCAAGCATTTAGGACCTAGCGGTCTCCTCCACCACTCCAAATTCACCTCTATCAGACTAACTGCTGAGGAGCAAAGAGAGTCCTGTTGCATAGCAGAGCACTTATTTCAGATGGTAGCTACCATAGTGCTATTAAAAAATTCTCAGTAGTCAACAACTGCCATACTCAAGTATGAAAAACTACAGTTATTTCCCAGTCTAAGTACAGTGAAATTCATCGTGGTATGGGCATGGCAAATACCCTGTAAAGTAATGATTGGAAAGCACTGAATTGTTAGTATTAACAGCTGTAGAATTATTAAGAGAGTTCTAGATGCTTTACAGATAGGTAAGGAGAGGATATGCCTACCCTGAATAATTTTTTAACTAGACATTACCCAAAAACACCAGAAGTTGCTTGGGGTCCCCAAAAAAAGTAGCGTGATTAAAGTGCAAAGTTTTATCTCACATCTGGTTACTTCCAAGGTATTTCTCTGGAGGCTTTTTGGCAAAGATTTTACACCATTTAGTTAGCACATAAGAGTTTCCACATGATGAGTCAGTATGGTCTACTGAACTGGGCCCTGGTCTGGGACTGAAAAAACCTGGTTTCATTTCCTGACTCTGCCACTGGTTTCCCATGTGATCTTGGGCAAGTCTCTTCCCCTCCTGTTTTCCCATCTGTAAAATGGTCATGTTATTTACCTCTTTTGCTAACTGCTTTGAGATCTGCAGATGAGAAGCACTATATGTAAAAGCCTCCCCCCGCCTCAGCCTTGAGGGGGACAGAGGCTACGCAATGGCCCATGAGGACCATAAAGTCTCACCCTATCCCATGAGCCTCAGGTCAATCAGCAAAATTCCAGGTCTTTTTCTGATGAAAACTGTTCATTTTATCCTTTTACTCACACTGAAAACTGACCACAGGAGACAGCAGCAACTAGCTTGGTCGCACTCCACCCAAGCTAGATATTATTATTTGAAGAAATGGAGTTTCAAGGCAAGATATGAAGGAGGAAAGCACAGAGGTATGACAGACATAATAGGGGATGGGGAAAGGATAAGCTGCCCATCAGTAGCACATTGGATTTTCCAGTGCATCTTATGAGTTTATGGCTATCACTAAGTAAAATGGCCTGTGTTCATTATAACACACACACTTAAACTACACTTCACCGTTGAGGAGTAAACTTGATTGCATGTCCAAGAGGCTCAGCTGCACATATTCCTTTCAGACACATATTGTTCCCCTTCTTTAATGTCAGCATGTGTGAATAAGTGGTCTGCCTTGGCCTCATTACCTCAACACAAATAAAAATATGACACGTTGGAAGTTTTCTTCATCCATCCATCCATAGCATTCATTTATATAAAACTATTCCCAAGTTATCATGACATTAACCAAGTTAGAAAGAACAAACAAATTACAGAGCAGAAATAAGTCTGCAATTTAGACTTAAAAATAGCAACCAAATTAGCTAATAAGATCCATCTGGGGGAGGAAGCAGGAATTCTTCCAAAGGGGTGTGAGGTGTTGAAAGGAACAGTAATAAGCAAGGTTATCATCTGCAGCATGCAGGTTAATACTGCAAGAGCTGAATGCAATGAGGCTTCTCCAGTTTCTTCATCCCTGATTCCATCTCTCCCATCCCCCAAAACAGAAGCCGCACACACATTACTGACACGTGTATCTTACACTTTTCACTAACACTTGCAAATATTTATATACTGATAAATTCAAGAAGGCAAAAGCTATGATCCCGACTTGTCATTCTGAAACAATAGATAATTTTGTGCTGAGCTTATTGATCAATTTTGTACTGTGTAATCTTGTAGATCCTCCATCATTTTGTGCTGGGAGGGGCAGAGACTGATGAGTCTACTGTCTGTTACATTTCTGATAGAAAGAGATCAGAAAGCCCTATATACCCTCACTTGTCTAACCAGGTTATCACCGCTCATTATAAACACAGCCAATTTCTCATTCTCTGTTAAGTCGTCGGAGATAAGGAGGAAGATAGCACAGGTGGAAAACAGTCAAAGAAAAAAACCTGGGGGATATTGACTGTCCTTGGAAAACATCTTGCCCTTTGCTCTGTGAAGTCATCAGTTGTCTAACAGAATTCATATTGGAGGTGGGAAAATCTTAGTCTGGCTTCCGCTGTGTAGGAATACAGAGATAGTTTTGTTGCTCAAAGATGTAGGTTACCAAGAACCTAACTCAAATGTGAAAATATAGCATTTTTCCCCTAGAAACAGAATTCAAAGATTTTTTTTGTTCCAGAAAGAATGAACATCTTTACATGTATTTAGAAATACATCCCTTTCCCCCCAGGTGTTACTTTTAAAAAATATATATTTTGCTCACTGGAAAAAAAGTCATGAGATGTTCAGCTCATTTTTCCTGAGGTCCAGAGGAAGAGCAAACATACTTTCTCATTTCCATGTACTTTAATACAGGGCAAACAATTAATTCAGCTAGACCTTATTAAGCTGCAACAGTCACAATGCATGGCACAAAGGCATGGAAGAGGAAAATGATTGATACAACTAGATGTTGTGTGTCACAACATGATCCATCATTCTAGAAATCAAGAGGGAGGAAATTATTTTCCTAGAACATAAAATGTAAGGACAAAGACTTAAATAAAAATGTGAATTAGATATTTGTTACCTAAATCTTTTGGCAAGGAATTACTGGATTAGAATAAAATAATGTGTCAGATTACAGAAACTATTAGCCCACATAATGAAATCATTTCAAAACTTTGATTAGATCTGTGGTGCATACTGTAGTATACTAAGACAGCCTGTTGATTTATAAACTCAACCTGACCAATTTATAAAACTTAATTATAAACAAACATCCAGCCAGATCTTCAGCTGGTGTATATCAGGGCAGACCAGGAGATTTTTAAATATGTAAATAAAATACTTCTTAATTAAGAACAACAAATATACATTTAAATTTGATCTAATGGGTCTTAAAATGAAAAATCAGGTGAACTGCATAAAGTTTGAGAAAAAGTAGATAAAACGTGCAACTAACTATTTACAAGATATTTTTCCTGGATGAGAAAATATTACAGCCAAGCATACCATTAGCATAACCAGGAACCGCTTCAGGGAAGTCAGTGGTGGCATAAATTGTTGCAAGTGCACTGAACACACCGCCTGACTTTCAGAGGTGTTGAGCATCCACAACTCCCATTGATTTCAATGGGATCTGTGGCATCTCCAAAAACCAAGCCACCAACCTCCCTGTTTTACTAATTTTGGGAAGGAAAAACGGATGAAATGTCTAATGGTTAGGACAGGGGACTGAGAGTCATAACTCTTGGTCTCTCTTTACAGTTCTGCCATTGAGTCACCTTGTGTGATCTCAGGCAAATCACTTAAATTCTCCATTACTTCATGTCTCCACACTTGTAAAATGGTTGGAATATTATTTATTTACCTCAAAGCTGTTAAGCTTAATTTATTAATGTTTTAAAGTGCCTTGAGAGCCCCATTTAAGCCTGTTCTGCGCCTAGTCCTGCACAAGGTTGAGCTTCCTCAACTCTCATTGATTTCACTGAGAGCTACAGGTGCTCAGCACCAGGCTCTATTTCAGTGCCAGCTGGTATTATAGAACCAGAGTCTTATTTAAAATGTTGCCATCAGAACTTGCTGTTCGTTCCTCCAAACCTCTAGCCCAAAGGTTGCCAAACCATGCCTCACAAGCCACCTGCAGCTTTTTTATAGTTAAGGTATGGCTCGTGGAGCCCTCCCTTTCCCCTCCATTCTCCACCTAACAGATTGGGGGGGAGGGGAGCTCGGGGGTCAGCCCTGTGGTGGGTTGGTGGAGCTAAGGCCTTCAGTCCCATTGGAGGCACACCTACCGGAGCTCTCAAACTTCTGAAGATCATCATATGCGGCTCAGAGGATCAGTAAATTTGGCCACCCCTGCTATAGCCTTACTAGTGTTGCAATATTTAATTCTTTGGTTGGTTTGTTATTGTGGGAGATGTAATGTGGATAACAGCTGAACGGATACTAGACCAGCTATTGCTGCTTTAAACAGTTTTATTTTTCTACCAAATGTTTATGCCCCCTCTGGGGGCGGGTTCGTTGGCATACAATTGTTTGTTACACAAGAACAGCAATATCATACCAAGGAGAAATGAGCACAAGAGATTTCTTGTGAGACAGAGATAAAAATCAACAGCTCACTAATACCTCAGTGCATTGTGCCACTTTACAACATGTGACTGTTTTGAATACAATGCTAAATACTGATGAGAGGGACTTCACAACCTTGCTGCTTGCCAGCATTTAAATATCACAGTGATCTATAAAATGAGCAACAATCATAATCCCAGCTCTGGGAATTCAATGGCTTTAGTCCTTTCACGTAACGGGCTTGTTCGCTGTACAGTATACTGCAGCTATTTATGCCATATGGCAACGTGCCGTCAAGGCTGTCTATTAACAACATGTTCTTTCCTAAGAGCCCTTGTCTCCTGCCTGCTGCTTTGGGCTCCAGAATAGTCAACTTCCCAATTTAAGAGAAACCATAATAAGCTACCTCAGTACAGGCTGTGCCAAGTTGTAAGGATGAATCTCTTCCCAGAGCTTGGAACAGGAACATGACACACATGGAATGCAAGCTGGCTTGCATTTTCATAGGTATTGTGGCACTAGCTGAATGAAGTGGATATGTTTGACATACAGGCCCACTGACATTATCAGAAACTGCTTTCAGTTTGTAAAGAAATGCTTCTTCCTCAGGCTAGAGGGAACAGAGACTCTGGGCCTGTTTCTGTTCTTGTGGATACCAGGCTAAATCAGGAGTAATTTCACGGAAGACAAAAGAGCTAGGTGTAAAACTAGCATGAGACCAGAATCAGATGCTCCCTCTGAAAGAGGCAGCACTTCAAGGAAGTTGTGAGGTTCAAACTCCTATAATAAACCAAAGACAGAATAAATACATTCTCCATCTGAAGGAAAAACAATGGACTAAAATGCTGTGCCACGTAGATTCATCCTCAGATAGTCCTTGCTTCAGAAAAAGTGGAAGAGAGCCTGCCAACAGTCAAGTTTCAAGATCTAAAGTACAAGGATTTGATACCAGCAGCTTCTTTAGTCACTAAGCGTTCCCCAGTGACATGACTTAAGAAAGAAATGCAGAAGGATCACTGATTTGGCTACTACAAAAACTTTTTTTTCAACTAATCAACATATTTCAAGTAAAAGTGAAACAATAGCATGTAAATGTTAGACACACAAGGTGGGTGAGGTAATATCTTTTATTGGACCAACTTCTGTTCGGGAGAAATATTACCTCACCCACTTTATCTCACTAATAACCTGGGACCAACATAGCTACAACACCACAGCATATGTGTAAATGGTGTCTGTTCTGGTTGGGCACCCAATTGTTAATTTGGAATAATATTAGTTATTAGACAAATGCTAGCAAAGGAAAAATAAACTTATTTTGGCTATCCAACACAATAAATGAGGATGCCGATAACTGAAATATGTTGTGTAACTCTCTGGGAAGCAAAGGCGGCACTTTGAAGCAGGAACCTAGTCAGGATTTGGTTTTGGGGTTGGACAGAGTGGAGTCTGTTCACATACTGACATACATTTTTAGAACGGTAGCCTCCCTGTTGCCAGGACAATCTGCACTTGAATTTTCATACACTTAAACTATGAGCACAGGTCTGAGGCTCTGCACCTCTAAACTACCAGATTACAGGCATCTAGAGTTGCGATTGCTTGGATTTGTATCCATGGATTTTTTTTTTTTTCTGTGTGGAAATGGCAACTGTAAACAGATAAGCTGTGTCTTGGCCAGGGTGAAGACATGCCCCACTGTGGACAGACAACTGAGAGGAGCAATAATGTCAAAAATAAGGCAAAAGGAATTTTTGGTTATGGACAAAAAGCAGTTTGGAGAGTACGAATTCTGGCATAAATAGTTCTAACCAATGCTATGTTCCTGTTCAAGGAACAGTGTTCAGAAACAGCATGTGGTTCTAAATTATCCTTGACCCAAATGCTTTTTAAATAGCTGGCTTGGGGTCTCATTCTCCACTCATTTACATGAGTATATATTCATAATGGCCCAGATTCTGCTGTGATATTACAGCCCCTTGATACTGTTCAAGTGGCATAAAAGGGCTGCAAATTCAGGCAGCAAATACCCAGCAAAACTTCCCTCTTGTTGGAGAGCTCTACCAGATCCAGTGTGCTGGCTCTGACACCTTTGCCTCCTTGATCCCTGGCACAAGGAACATGCCAGGCATCTGGTCATGCTGCACTCCACCTTATCATCCTTCACTTGTGTAAGCCCTAAAGAAACCCCAGTAGAAATGGGGCTCACCCACTCCGGCACCTGCAAGATTTAACCTTTGTGCTATATATAGTTCTCATTCCAAATTTGGGCCGCAGGGAGAAATTCTGCTGTAGATTAAAGCCACTCTATAGCCCTTGGAGACCTACAGTTGTAGTGAGAATTGGACTTTTAACACTCTCTGCTGTGCCACTGTTATGTGGAATGATACAAAAATATGATTTTGCGCAAAGCATTACAAATTTGGCAAATGTCATTTTCAATCTGTGGTTAAACTGCTGACTGCAGAATTGTACAAGCGAAAAGACAAGCCACGCCCAAAAATGAAACAAAAACTAATCGCCATAAAATTGAGTGCAGCAGCAACCGACAGGGAAAGCTAACTAGAGGGCACAGGCCTCCACGATTCTAGCAAAAGATGTTTGGTACATATTAGCTAAACCATGCCCCAAATCTAAAAGTTATTGCTATAAACCTCAAATAAAAAAGCACAACAGCCTAACCATATTCAGCTGTGTCAAATTACGTTTAAAATTATTAGTGTTACAAACATTCATTTTTATTATATGGTAAGTTCTCTATGCTAGTTTAAACCATGTATCGACTGTTTGTTATATGTCAGATCTTGCAACGCTGATATTTTGAAACTTCTGGCAACTGTCCTTTTCCTTCTGGAGCAAGACAGTTTCATTTTTCCCTGTTTTATTCTTTTCAGCAAACATGCCTCCGAGCACCTTGTAGAGGTAGATTCAAGTAGTCAGTTCTTCCTGCAGCTGATCAGAGAAGCTACCAAAATACGAATCTCATTGTAATTCTCTCTCACAGGACTGTTGGGAAGCACTTAATGAGGAGATTCAGTACAGTGATGAGCACTACAGAAATGCCCACAAATACAGGGTTAGATTGTAAACTGCAATCGCCCTAGGACCAGATTAAGGAGGAAACTGTGACTGAGTCTCATTTCTCCCCCGCACTCCCAGCTTGCTCCATAAAGGAAGTATTCTGCTGCTGGCTCAGATCAGTACCAGATCTCCTCCCTTCCCCTTCCCACCATGCCCCTCTCTCCCACGCTGGTTCAACTGTGCTAGCTGGCAGCCAAGGCTCTGTCCACTCCTCACTCCTGCCAATTCACTCTCCACCACCTGCACGGCAATGGAGTAAATGTGCCGCAGAGTCGTTCTACTTCCCAGTCTGGGACCCACTAGATGTGAAGCCCATAGAGGTGAGTAAGGGACAAGTTGCATTCTTCTAACTCCCCTGCACTGATGTACAGAACAAGGGACAATCATGCCCAAAATAAGGGCTTGCTAAACACTATGAAATCCTCACACTAAAGGTGAGGAAGAGCAAAATATTATTATTATTGTATTTTTAAAAACCATGAAGCTGAAAAGGTTTAGAAAGCAGAATTCGTTCCTAAAATTTTATTACTACCAAACAGAGTGCTCACTTCATGCTAAAATATTTTCTCCCTCATCTCAGTATGGAGGGTGTTCAAAGGATAGCTATGGAGATTCAAAATAGGGGATACACTACTGATTTTGATGTGCAAACTAATCTGTTTTGAGCCTGATCCTGCAGAGTGCCAAATGTTTTCAATTCCCATTAAACTCGGTGGCTCACAGAAAGACTGGGCCCTATTTCTCCCAGGATAAAAGAAAAGGTCGTAGGCATCTCTCAGAAAGCATCAACACTGAACTACTAGATGTTTTGTCAGTCAGAAGAGAGCTGCTTTGGCAGAGGTGCTGGGTGGATTTTCTCTCAGTACCTGTCTGCATTATTTTGTTACTTTGCCTAGCCCCTCACATTTATGAGAAAACATTTTCATGTATGAGCACCATCAGAAACAGATACATTTATTTTTTCCTGGTCTTAAACATTACACAAAAGTAGTATAATACTGTTAGAACTGTGTGTAACTCATTCTCCAGTTGTATAAAAACACATCACTGGTGTGCTGGAATGTAATGTTTATCAAATGTGTCTAATAAAGTTTCAGTTTTATTAGCCTCCTATTTCCTGTGGAGTTGTTATGCTGCCAGTTCTTTTCATTATACCAGGAATATAAAAACTAAGACTGGATGAGCCTAATGAGGTCCAAACGGCAATGCAAACCTTCAACTTGTTTTTGAACATAAAAAATTAATTCTAATTCACAAAGATTTCCTGTCAATTAAACCTCTTCTTCCTCCCTCCTCGACAGCAGTACTTTTAAAAAAGTAGTTTTGCCCATATGGATACCCAAAACCCAAATGGATACAATATGTTCTATGTTCACTTTGTTGTTCACATTTTCTCCATTTCCCCTTTTTCAATGTTTCCCTTAATACCTGAATTCAAGTTCAAGTTCCAAACACTTAGGGCCTGATTCTACTCTTATTCCGTGTTAAATAAGGAGTAACTCCACTGTCTTTAGTGGAATTACCCTGATATAATCCAGTGCAAATACAGAACTGGCCGACAGAGCTAGGATAGGTTTGAAATGAGGAAAATGCAAGTTCACTCTTGTATAAGGACCAAATATTATGAAGTGCCAAATGCCACACAACCGACTTCAACAGGAGCTGAACACTTCCCAAGGGGGCCTCAGATCCTTGCACAATCAAGCCCGAAAATTCTTCCTGCAGTCGTAACCTGCACTCCTTACTTGAGATGACTTATGGAAATCAGTTGTATGACATCAATGAGGAGTTTTGTAGAATAGAGTCCTTTGTGGGTCTGATAAAGCTGGGATCTACAGGATTTTCACAAAGTACCCCATGTTGAGAGGTGCTGAGTCTCTCCAGGATGCTGTGTGCCTTCGACTTCGACTGTCTTCAACAGAGGTTGAGGACACTCAGCATAGCAGCTCACAGGATGGGCCCTTTGCATTAGATCACAATACTCTACCAATATTTGTTAAGTATGTCAGCAATTCATGAAACAACCTAACAGTTTCAGCTTCTAGAACGCTTGACAGCAGCAGGTGCTGTAGAAAGCTCATATTTCATCGAGTAGTATCCACACCTAGAATGACTCCCAGGATCATGGAAACTTTCCTTCTAACTGCAATGCAAACACATTGGAGGCCCTGATCCTCAGAGTCTTGAAAGTGTACAACTCCCAATGAAGTCAGTGGGATATACAAGTAATCAGTCGCTCTTTGATGTCAGAGTCTATTGAGACAGAGACCAGAACCCAAATCAATTAACTGAATGTTGGTCAGCTAATAGACCAAATGACTTTTGAATCACAGTGGAATTATTCCAGATTTTAAAAGAGGTTGCTTTCCAAAGTTTAGTTAGCCAACAATAAACTCTTGCAATTTTTTTATAAAAGCACAGAAATTAGTAAGATATATCTACGCATTAAACTATGCTCAGCCACTATGTTCAGAGGGCCATCCATACAAGTGGTTTCATTAATCTATTCTTCTCTTACAGATTGTGATGAAGGATGAACTTTTATGAATCAAGCCTTTCAACTTGTACTAACATGCTTGGGTTCTTACCCAATTACTCATATGTATAAAATACATCCATAGGGCAAATGGTTAAATGTTTTGGTATGAACTGGGAAAACAACATTCTGATGCTATCAGCAACCTCCGTAAGTGTCACGTTGAGGAAACCAAGATGCTAAAACCAGTTCTATTTTCCAATACGCTGATGTCACCAATATGCTATTTTCATTGTTAGCTAGGTTAACTGAATTTATGGAGGTAATTAATGCAGAACATGTGTGCTGTGCTATCCACATGAAAAATGGAATTGCCCCTGACTTAATTTGCTGCCTTTCCAACCCAATCCTTGCTAACATTCTCTCACTCCTTCCACATGCGAGAAATATAAATATTTATAGCAAGGAAAAGGTAAATGTTAATGTGGCTGCTGCATTCTCACCCACCCACCCATCACAATTTCTCACAGATCTTAACCTCCTACTTTTTCACCTCCTACCATTAGCCTCCCACACACACTGTAAGCTCCCAGTATTTCCTCATCGAGCATTCCCTTCCCCTTCTCCACTGAGCACATTCTTTGCGCATGAACCCCACTCTCTATCACTCCTCTCTCCACTCTTGAATGCTAGGATGATACTGTTGAGCGTACTGCTGAGTGAGTGCACTGAACAAATAGTGCCAGTCCTTCATGGCCTCCTCTGGGTGACCAAAGGTTCTCCCTTCTGACTACAAGTGTGTGGGTGAAAGGGAATGGATCAAGGCAAAAAAATCACATTTTACCAACCAAGGGAAGATGCCTTGTCTTGGTCACTTGATCATGGCAGGGAATGGAGAGGAAGATAAAGAATAAATGGGGATGGGAGAAATTGTGAGGAAGAAGGAAGCAGCAAAGACAGGGACGGTGAGGAGAAGAATTGAAGGGGTTTGTAGAGTGAGGTGGAAAAGAAGAAGAGATTGAGGAGGTTTAGGTTCCCTAGATCAGCTCTAACCTCAGAGTGAAAGCCATCTTTCTGCAGCCCTTCTGCCTCTTACTTCCACAGGGTATTTCAGCCCACACCCTCATTGGGACAAACACTCACTTCCTTTCATCTATTCTTTAACTGGGCTCTTAGAGTAATGTTTGTAGGATTGAATCTTTAGACTCTGATACCTTAATTACCTTAAAACTTTGTAGATGTATATTCTCCAGTAGTGCTCCATCATCGATGGATGATAAAATCTGTGAAAACTATAGTGTAGACAAGGATTGTATGCTTTTACTGTCCTGTTGTTTAAGGCTTAAATAGGGTGGTAAAAATGCCTGAGCCCCATCTACATTGTGGAAGCTGGCATCCGTGGAGCTGTACTGCTGGAGAATCACAGCCATGAAGCCTGCTAATGTAAACAAAGCCTAAACATTTTAGGGATAGGGAGACTCTCTTTATTTGTGCCTTATTCAGGATTGAGCACACTGTCAGCACTGACTTAAGAATTATAATAATACAGCTAATGAGAGAAGGCTTTAGGGGTTATGCATTTGTTGGGCTTCTGCTCAGCCCTTCCTTCACAAAAGTAACTTCACTCCTTGTTATATTTACTACTGGAGAAAGATTGTGGGAAGCCTGAAAGCGGTGCAGTGAAGGAGATTTTGCCGTTTTAAAATCTACCATTCAGACAGTTATTCTCTTCTTTAGAAATCTGCTGTGAAACAGTCTCTTTCCTTAAGAGAATAAATTCAAAACATACTTTTAAAGTATGTACCTAAAAATCAGAGAGGAATTTAGAAAAGATTTCTAGCAGTCTTTTCATTAATATTTTAACACGTAGACTGAGGTAATCTTTTATCCTCTCCATCAAAACGTGGATATAAATATGACATGGGAAACGGGCTGGACAAAAAAAGAATGCTTTCACCATTCCCATAACATATTACATTCAACTGCCCTGACTGAACCTTATTCCGTAACATTCATTCCATTGTTTCCTTAATTGCTAGTAAGTTTCTACTACTGTTCGTTTCATCTGCTATTATTCTTTCATCAATATTTTTCCAGCAGATTAATAGGATTTTCCCTCCATACTTTGCCTGAAACAGCAGGATACAGTAGTTTATGAAAAAAGGGAGGCTGGCAGTAAAGTCTCTACTTACAGTTTGTCTCATTTAATAACATCTCTGCAAGTTTAAGACTTCATTTGGTGTGGTTTCATTCATTCTAGCCAACAGCCTCACAGTCTGGGGCTTAATTCTTTTGTCTCTTTCCCAACCTTTTCTTTGAGACAGCGTTATCTTTATTTCTAGATTTTTATTTCTTTTAGTCACCCCATTAATTACTGAGTTTCACAGGCAATTGGAAATCTTTGGGTCCCAATTCTGATTTCACATTGGTCTCATACCAGTAAAAACTCCATGAGATGGGATTTTCAAGAACAGCTAAGGGACTTAGGCACACAAGTCCCATTGACTTTGAATGGGACTTGTGCTACTATGTCATGTATGTGTTTAGATGCCTGTATGACTTTTTAGTAAATGTTACAATCCTGGTTCTGCAGAGCACAACTTTGAACTTTAGGAATTTTGAGGGACCTCACCGGTACTCCAGATAATTTTTTAAAGAAATCAAATGGCAGCCTAGGACGCCATTAGACCTGGATGAATAACCTAAGAGATGCATAACGGAACTAGACAAGCCTCTGTTTGAAAGTCTGCAGATTGTACTCTTGCATTTGGTAACAGCTCTGTAGTGACCCTCACTGGTGATAAAATCCAGATCTCTGAAAACAAAAACGAACACCTGCATCTGTATTTCTAAACCTTTCATCAAATGGGGATTACAAGAACACGAACAGTAACATACTTTCCTGGAAGAAAAGCTGTATATTTTAAAACAAAATCAAAAGCAAGCATACTGACAGCAAATTTGTTGAATTCAGTATTATCCCAAGGATAATTTTTTTTAAACAAATACCAACATTCCTGTCAAGTTTAAATGCAAATAAAATGCATTAATTTCTGAAGCATCAAGAACTTGCAAAGATTTTACTGTAAACTGTCTAAACTTGGTCTGTGTCATACTTGTTTAAGGTTTTCAGAGAGCTAATGATCTAAAACTTGTATCTGTTTATGGTTTTTTAATACACTGAAAAGTTTAAAACACAAACTCCTACCTCTTCGGTTATTACTTTTTGTTTGTTTGTTTGTTTTGGGAGAAGTTCAGCCTTGCTGGAAAAGTGTACATAAATAAATTGTGACAAGAACCTTACATTTGGACGTGTTTTGATATTTTCAAACATTTTAAGTTTAATTTGTTTTTGAGAAGCATCTAATTTTTTTCCTTTCAGCACATTACAATGGAAATAGTGTTAAACAAGGAAAGATTCAAAATGACAAACAGCAAAGGGAACAAATTATTTGAAGTATTAAAACCTTGGTGTAAATACAGGCATACAAAATAACGAATCCACTGAACCTTTTTTTCCTGTAACACTGCATTTTACAACTACCCTGGTGTGAATTTTAAAGCATGCTCATTACTTGTCTGGCCATATAGCTGGGGATTAAAACACAACAGCTTTGAATAAGATACAGCTGTACGAAAATTAGCTCTTTAAACCTCACCAGTTTAAATCTTCCAAATTCCAACTTTAAAAAGATAATGTATTTTTGTTAAAATTTCTGCATTTATTTTTACATTTTGCGATTAAACTCTCAAAATTAAGTTGTTGAACTTTAAATGCATCAGGAATTATGTCATGAAACATCAAAACCTGTCATGATCTTATAACAGCTGACCTAGAATAAGAAAATGTTTTTTAAAAGGCGTTTCCCCTGTACAATTCCTTTTCATTGCTATAGAAAAGTTTCCAGCATTTTCAACATTTCTTAATGTCATTCAAACAAAATATAAAAATATATGTGCAAAGTCAGTCGTACATGCCACTGCACATACAACACTGGCATTTTTGACTTGGCTAGAAAACACATTAATATTAATAATGCTAACAAAGTAAATATTCACACCGATAAAGCTATGTAATTTAATTGCTGAGTTATGCAATGTACTGAGATGGTAATGAATGAGAAAAACATGAAACCACATCCTGGAAACTTTATACTCATTGGAAAGAGGGACCGATTACAAGTTGTTTACTGTTTACTAAAATGGAGATTATGTAAACTCAGTACTGTAAATAGATTTACAATATTGGTCGTCTTTTTGGAGTCGTGTTCATAAGAAATTAATTTTATGCTAGATTGAGAGGTTACAAGAAGTTTCCTGCCTGCACAGTCAAAATATTATTGAAGCAATTCAGGTTGTCAGTAAAAGCTTAAACAAATTTGCTGATAATCCTGTTAATGACCCAGGTCAAGTGTTAACTGTTGTGGGTTATAAAACAGTGAAATTAAGGTTGCTGGTAGCCTCAGGCAAACAACATAGTTACTGAAAAGGATCAGAAAAAACTATTAAATTACAGAATTGTATAACACGTTTGATTTCTGTATACTATATGAACTGTTTTGAAAGAAACTGCATCTCTCTAAGTGAGAAAGTGTAATCCTCCAAAAGTAAAAAATGCTAGATCCAATTGAAATAATAGCGTCTGTTGTTGCTACACACTTTAAGAGCGCAGCATATTCTCAAACTGAGGTTTCTCCTTGTGTGTTGAAAATTGATGTCAACCCTAAAATGAGGAATGATCCATTCAATCAGATGTTAATTCTTCCTGACATTTTCCTATTTCTCAAAAAATTGTTCACACTTCACTACTGTACATTAATAAAGTCTCTTTGGGGATTAGTGAGATAGTTTAAGGGGTAAGAAATGTGTGGTTTAAAAAAAAAACAGCCCAGTATGTGGCAGACTTCTAAAGAAATAAGTTAAAAAAATTACCTGTTTCCACAAAAGAACAGTTTCTTTAAATAAAACTTTTGGTGATGGTGCGAAGTATCATATGTTCCATCTCTCCCACAGAAAAAACCCCAAACTGGATTAAATAACTAAAAAGGAAGTAGACCAACATATAACTATTACTACTACTTTTTTTTCCTGCTGTTGCAGCGTTTGTATTGGCTGTAATGACCATGTATTTTATACATCTTCGCACTAAAAATGCTTTCACAAAAATCTGCACAATTCTTCCAGATAAAATAAATTTGGTATATTTTTGGTGGTAACCCACAAACTACCCTCAATGTGCCTAGCACACATTAGCAGTTACACAGTACTGTAAAGCCACTTTGATTGAATTTCATCCTTTCTTAAAAGACTCTATGATGAAAAATTAATTGGTTAATCCATACTAAGTTTTATAAAACACATATATTCTATTGATCTATCCACATATTGAGGTTGGTATACACAGCCACAAACCTTGACCAAATTATCAGTTTAAATTACTACAATTTGTTCATTCTCAAAGTTGGAAAAAGAAAACTTTTCTAAATAGTTGCCACAAAATTATATAAACATACATTTTCCCTTAAATTCTTTGTTTTTTGGGGGGTGGGCACGGAAATTTAGGGAAAGGGATGGGAAGAAGAAATGTAGTCAGGAGAAGATTATTTCAAGAAAAAAGCAAAAATCTTTTTGAATGTAGATTTTAAACTGCATCTTGACAATGGATTGTCAAATGTGTGAGTATGTCTGATAGCAGATTATAAAAACTCAAATTCTTAATTTCACTGTATCCGTCTAAATATACGATAAACTGAAAACCTATTTCAAGCCTTTCCAAATTACCACAGAAATTAACTGGTTTAAAGTTAGTTTTATTTTTAGAAAAAAACCCTAGTTTGCATTTGGGGAAGGAATTAAATACTTAAACTGGAAAATTAAACACTTAACACTGCTGTCTATTTTTGTTACTTCCATTGACTGTGCAGAAAACATCTATTTCATGCTGTATCATGCACAAGATTTTTAAACTAATGATAAAAGAAAAAACTCTCTAAAGTCAAACTGGATGAGTCATAATGTACAACACTGTCTCATTAGAAGCTTCTTTGAACAGCTATGTCTTGTGCATATTTCCTATTACATAGGATTCCCCCCACACACACTTTCCTTAAATTTTGCAAGTTAAATCTCAAAAATTTTAGCCATTTTCAACACAAGAAAAATAAGTGATATTTTAGCAAACATCAGATCTCAAAAGTCTTTTTGCCTTAATTACTATTTTAGTTTACATAATGTGTCTGGTTGCCAGTGTCATGGAAGCAGAGTTGCTCTGCTGTCTGCCTAACAGAACTACGTACTTTGCGCTAAGAAGCTTTTGTAACAAACACACACACAAAAGTAACCCCCACTAACATGCTTGTTTTTATTAGCCAAATCACTTGTAAAGGGTGACACTATTTATAAAATAGCATGTGGCTGGAGACAGGCTTAGCTATGCACAACACTTTGAAAGTACGTTCTATTAAATAACCTCTGAAGCATTCGCCATACAAAAAATATTTACACAGACAATATATATATATAAACAGCTGATCTATCCTTTTTATGAGAACAGTGTATAATTAACTCTTCCTAACAATAAAAACAGCTGATGTAAGAATTTCTTGGATTTGTAAAGTTTTAATCTTTCCCTGATTGTTTTCTCCCCCTTAATGTAAAAAATAATAATAATAATAATTTAACACAATAATTGCCTTACCTCAAGAGCAGCTAGGGTATCACACAGTTCATCAGTGTTACTTTGGGCATCAAAAATAATTATCTTAATAGCTGGTATATTTTCTTCTCTATACAAATGCTACATATTAAGCAGGTGTAGGTTTTGTACAATTGTTTGCTGCTAGAAGTTCTTCACAACCTTTTGACCTCTGGATTTTATAGATAAAAGTTGCTTTGGACACACTGATCCCAGAAGCTGTGTCCAGTGTCTTGCGAGCAGAAGCACCTCTTCTATTTATCCACGAGGAATGGCTAGCCATGTCTTTTTAAACAAAGATTTTAAATTAGCTTTCAAGACTGAATGTCCAATGGGTAAAATTATTTTGCTGAAATTTGTGTACTTCAATCACACTGAATTTCACATTAACTTAGTAAAAGCAAAAAAGAATGATATGCTAAAGCCTTTTTTTAGAATTTTTTTTAAAGCGACTCTAAAGAAAAGACTGAAATTAAATTGTTACACCAATAAAAGTAGATTATCTAAAAGGAGCAGCACAATTGGCTGATTTTTATTACATTAAAAGTTTCTGAAATGAAATAAAAACAAGACTAATTATATTGCTACCATTATGCATATGAACAGGCTTTGAAGTTGAGTTTCCAGTGGAGGAAATAATTCACAAAAAAAAAGGACAAGCGCTGTAAATTTTTTTTTTTTTTAAATACTGAGAAATTAGGTACATTACATACAAAGAGATCATTAGGCAGCTAAATTATTTAATAAATCAGTTATATTCCATGCATTAATGGTGAATAAATAGTAAGATCAAGTTTGTAATTGTGTAGCTGGAAAGGGCTTAAAATATAACCTCAATGGAAGAAAACACTAAATTCTCTACACTTCTTTTCTCTTTCCTTCCTTTTCTTCCTCAATCTTTCCTTCCTTCCCTTATGCTTTGGGCCATCCAACGCAGAATATATACTTTGCACACACGTAACTGTACACAGGCAGTAGCATGAGAGTTCCCCTTAGCATTACTTATGCTCACAACCGCACATGCACTACTCATTATAACCTGGACCACGGAGCAGCCCATCACCTTGTGGGATGCAACAAACAACTTCCACCTAGTCTCTGTGAAGTTCAGCCATACATAAACACACACCGCTATGGTCTAACACAACCTCCCTTTACTTGTCTTCCTAAGTGGCATGGGTCACGGGCACCACAACGTGTCATCACCTCTAACAGAGCTGCTCACACGGAGAGAGCTAGGTTTTCCTTTTAACTTTGGTGTAAGAGAAGCAAGCAAATAGCCCTTTGTATAAATTAACACCCAGCACTGTGCAAAGTGCTGCCCGTTTTGCATTGTAATTGAAGGCTGTAATTGGCCCCGCTGCCACCATCTGATTTTACAGGGTTTCTTTTAATCACTCACTCAAAGAAAATCTCCGTCCAAACCGTTATCGTGCCGGCCCACCTTAAAAAAAATTTCTTTTTTGATGTGGACCAGGTTTCAAACAGGAGCCAACGTTAAGGAAAGGGAAAGTGCAGCCACGGCTGGGATCTCAATTGCTGTGCCCGGCTTACCTTCGTTGGTAGGATGGAGAATCAGTTCCCCAAAGCAGCTGAGGGCAGAGCAGATGAGCAGGAGGAGGATGGAGATGTGACAATCCATGTTGCTGGTGCAGAGGGCAGTGCGAGGAGCATATCTTCATGCAGCATGCCACTGATGTGAGAGCTCTGATTGCAGGAGAAGTTACCATGCTCCGCTTGCAGGCTGATGTCAAGTTTGACACTGGAGATAAGGAGGAGTCTGCTGAGCTGCCTTTCTGCAGGCTGCAGGGGCAGCTCGCTGGGTCCTAGTGCACCCCTCCCATTCAGAAGTACAAAGGCAACACTGAAAGATTCATCAAAAAGTGAGAAATGGTCAGAGTCCGAGGTCTGGGGAGAGAGGCAAAACTGAACTGGGAACCAAACTAAAACACAAACCTCAAAAGTTACTAACAAAATGCTGCACCAGCTTCAATGTAGGTTGCTTTGGTTTAATGCTGTTTGCAACATCCTCCTATGAAGAGAAGGGAAAACGGCTCATAAATGGGACATGAGAAAGAGTAAACAGTACAAAATAAAAGTTGCCTTAGACGCCATGCCCTAGGGTAATAAGAGGAAAGACAAGATTCATCTGCAAGAGCAAATCAATCACACCTGTTATTTAAAAAAGGCTCATAGGAGCAGATATGTTATTCACCCTCCTTCAAGAATAATGGTTAAAAGGTAGATCAAAACGCACCCCCCACACTCAACCTCGACCCATCATGCTACATAGATCCCTAAGCACACCTGAGGAAAAACACTTATCCAAGTCACACCTGCCTCCGCTTTTTAAAAGAACAAAGATCCCAGGTACATTTCCCAGTAGTCACAGGAGCCCCTCTTACCCCCCCATTCACTTGCTGCCTGTCAGTTCCCAGGACCCCTTCCACTCCCTCTGAAGTGCCAGACCAATCTGGTTACAACTATTTGGGTCTCTCATGAAGTTACACATTTCGAGTCAAGCATTCGCACAAGCAGCTCCTTCATAACACAGTGTTCGGCTCCCTCACAGCGTCACACAGGGTGATCTTTCTGGGGTGCCACATGTAAAAATAAGCATAATACAAATCAAACACACAGTACCCGCTAATAAATCACAGGAGCAACTCCCTTCACATGCTGCATTAGTAGCTCCTAGGGCCTCTGCAATAAAGGATGACATAATTCACATAGCTCAGGACTCTCGGTTCAACATTTCATCCACTTACAATCTGATAATATTCAATTACTGTTCTTTCCTAGGCTGAACACAATGGCAAAAGTAGGAATGTGATCAGAGCTCAATACTTCCATGGCAGAGTTACTATAAAAATTGTCAATCTCATTCTAAATCCCTGTGCTGCTGAGGGCAATTGTAGCCCATTCTGCTTCAGGAATTTTCTGATTTGGGGGCTAAAATAATTCATATCCCGATGACTACATTCTCTCTGAGGTAGCCTATGGAAACTGCTGCTTATTAACCTCTCATCTCCCACACAGTCCTGCTCATTTGAGTGGCACTAAGGGTGTTGTGGCTTTCTGATCTTTCTGTTCTGATCAGAAGTTCCCACCCAGAATGCAGAGTTTTAATGAAATTCCTTACATCACTATTTAAAAAAAAAAAAAAACCGTCTCTGCTCTATTTGCCTCATCATAGTCCCCAGATGAGGTCATCCCTGGGTCTGCTCGAGGGGAGCTAAAGGCAGCTCATGCTAAGGCTTATGAGTATTACTCCTTTTGTCTGCCAGTGGGGGTCACTACGGAGAGCAACACTTAGTGAACCTTTTCATTTTGTGGATCACTTCTTCGGACTCTTGGACACTTTCCCTCCCAACCTTGGTTGCTCAATTTCCCTATAGCAATCACAGTGATTGGTTACATAGAAAGAGATCATATTGTAACAGCTGGGCTCTAATTAAGCCAGTTTGTGTCAGCTCTGTAATCTGATACTTTTGGAGGGCCATCATTTTGATTTTCTTTCTGGACTCTGCCTATATTGTCACTAGGTAGCCATCTTGTGGCCAGGGGAAGTGTGGGGTTTAATACATTTTTTATTATTTTCACAACCCCATATCAGGACTGTGTATCTGTTTGCTTTGCATGTACATAGTAAAAGACAGTCACTGTCCCGATGAGCCTGCAATCTAAATAGAAAATAAAATAAGGGTGAAAGGAAATATCCCCATTTTACAGATGTGGAACTAAAGCACAGAAAAATTAAGTTCCTTGTCTAAGCCACACAAGAAATCTGTGGCAGAACCAGGATCTGAACTCAGGTCTCAAGTCTCAATCCAGTATCTCAGACACAGAATTAGCCCTCCGCTGATGCACACAGGTTAAGTTAAGAAGCACAGATGTATGTCCCTGGGGATGCCACTGGTCTCCGTTGCCAGCAAGATCCCCTGGCCACTGCTGACTGTAGCATCCATGATTGGAGTAAATGGTGCCAATCAGTGTTGGCTATTAGGCAACACAGCACAAGAACTGTAAAGCCAGAAAGAAGGAAATATCCTCGGAGATGAGTGAGATGCAGTACTGCATGAGGAGCACTCTCAGCCTTTCGCTTACACAATACGCATGGGCCTAACAGAAGCCATTTTTATCTGCCACAGTGCTTTGCCACTCCACTGTCTCCTAGGTCAGTGCCCATGTAGAGTAGCTAGCAACAGGAAGGGACAAGGACAGGGGGACAGGCAGTGCACACCCTGGGATGCATATTGTCTCCCTACCAGCTCCATGGAGATAACACAGAAAAAATGATATAGCACCAGGCACTTTGGTTCTGCCCTCTCTCCTACCTGTCTTTAATTTTGGTGTCATCCACAAATTTAATCACACTTCCGTTTACACCAAGGAAACGTGCAAAACAGTCACACAAGGTGCAAAAAACTGTATTTGAGAGCTGTGTTTTATTTTGAACAAGAGGGCAGTTCCTGGAAGTTGAATGGATTCTCCATCCTTCTCGACCCTGAGTTGGGTGAATACCTCCAAAAATGTTCTACACATATTCACTCAGCTAAACACTGATTTCATTCCACTTGTGTTACCACCTCCTTAATATTCACTGCCTGGGAACCGTGTACTGAATGAGCTGAGCAGCAGCAATAAGCATGGAAATAATGTATTGGACATGGCCCACGTGCACAGAGGAATTAGATAGACAGACTTCTTAATTGTTCTCCAGAATTTGAACTTTCCAAAAAAAGTCTGTCTCTAGCTGCTATGGTTGCAAAGAAAGCCTTCAAAATATTGAGTATAACTGATACAGAAATGTCTTCCTGAGTTTGCAGAAAGCCTATAACAATAGCTTTGAAGCAGTACCTGCCTTTGTCATTAAAGACCAATTATGATAACAGTGCTGACATTTGAAATTAACTATTTCACTGCTCAAAGCATGTAAAATAGGAGCAGAAGGATATTCTGAATATCTGTATCAGTGTTTCCCCCAGTAGGGAGGCATGGAAGATATATAAATTGTGTATGGTATTGCCAAACTCAAGCCTTCAAAAATCATGAGCCAGCTCCCTGTCCCAGCCCAAAAAATGAAAGGTTTTTTTTAAATAATAAATTTGGGGTTAGTTTTATTTGGCATCTAATTTCTGAGTATTTAAGGTGTACTGAGGTCACATATCCAGCTTTCTTCTTGCAGCCACCAGGGCTTTTTTTTATGACTATTTTTAATTAAAGAAAGCAAGCTTAGAGTCTCATGCAGAATCCTGATTTCAGCAGTTGGGCGTTTAAGGGGAAAAAACTCCTAAAAGTCATGCAATAAAATCATGAGAGATGGCAACACTGCTGTGCAGGCTTTTAACACCGCTGTTGCAGGGGTACAGCTTTCCAAACAGTGAGAATCACTGTTTTAAGCTAATATGAAATATTATTCATGGAAAAATTTTGGATTTGTAACCATATCTACACTTATACAATCAGAAACAAAAACCAGCGAGCGAGCCAATCCACACCGATCCCATTTTGGATTTCAGTTATTGACAAGAAATAACTCTCAGATTAGGAATGATTAACAGAAATATTTTAGCAAATAATTTCAAACAAAGAGTAAATTTCAGAAGATCCTGATCTGCTGGCAAATTATTTACAAACAGAAGGAAAGGTAAAAATTCTATTCTTAACATAGTATATCAAAATAAACTAGTCTATACTGGTATTCTGTTTAATCACAGTGTATACATGGCAAGATCTTCACTCTAGCTTCCATAAAATCAATCTAGAGAAAGACATAAGCATGATTTATGGTTTTTTGCCAACATTATACTTTTTTTTTTAGTACATTAGAGATTAAAATCCTTCCTAAACACAAGTTTTATCTCATACATTTTTCTTTCCTAAACAAGAAAGTGACACATTCTTGTGATAGAAAGATGGGGGAAGGGGGTAATCTCGACACAAGGGCAGAGCGCTCTGGACCTCATGCTCACATACAAAATAGGAAAACTTTCTATCTGATAAAAAATATTACAGGATTATTAGAAATAACTACAGAAATAATCAATCACTTTATCCATTTGGACTATAAATCACAATCTGCTTCCAAAAAGGCTTTTTAATGTCTACGGAGCTTGATTTGTACTTATAATTAATTATGCCACATGGAGTTGCTTCTAATCTTAGAGATTTAAAATCAGAATAAATATCACTGTTTTCAAAGTACAGAGTCAAATTTAAAGTCAATTTTTGCAAAAGGTCTGACAGTCCAGAAGACTGAAATCCTCCATTTATGCATCTAATAGGTACAGTAGCACCAGTACAAACTTCTGTGTGATGTCTTTCCAATGTGCTTAGCATCCTTGGGTTGATGGGATCATCTTTAGGGGTGACAGGATGCTTCTGCTGGTACGTTGCTTCAGTCATCACCCTCTGTTGCTAATTCATGCGAGTCATGGGGGTATATTGTGAGGTGGATCCTTCACCAGTGGAAACTGGACTGATACCACTAACTCGTTAAACATAAGTCACATAGGGCCACATTTTCTAACAAAACACTGTACACAGAATCAAGATTTTAAGAAGAGCTCAGTTCCCATTTAGGCACCAAAGGCAAGTGGCCAGGTTTCCTTCTTTTTTTAATTTTTTTTTTTTTTTTTTTTTAAATTCTGTAGGTTGAATGCTGTACTGTTAACATTTTGGCCTGAAAGTTTCAAAATGGTTTTCAAAAGCGTCAAAAGTTTCAAAAGCTAAGTGCTGAGCTTTTGAGAATCTAGCTGCGTCAGACTGACAGTATCCTGTAATATCCTGATCCAACCTTATGGAATTAAGATAAACTTTCCTGAATTAAATTAAACCTTATAGAATTGAGGTTAATAACTTTGGGCTGCATTGTATTAAAACCATGATTGTGTATGTGTTATTGTATGCAACTTCTCTAGTGGGGATGATGTTAATGTACTTTTTCTGTTATAAACAATTTGAAGCCACCCTCCTGAAAAAGTATAGATATACTAGTTACAACTGGATTCTCCAGAGACCACAGATTTTTGGATAAATAGAGTTTTTGGATCAACAGTCTAGTCTTAAAGTGGCTCAGGGGCTTCCTTCCTAATTCAGCAAGCAGAGAGGACCCCTAGTCCATGGAGGACCCCAATCCTTAGGGTAGTGTTGGAAGGACTTGGCTTACTGAGGCCTCATAAGACGGGTGCTTGCTCTGAGCTGAAACTGTGATGAACTTGTAACCACAAGGAATCCCCCCCTTTGGGTTGGGGGGATGGTCTGAAGGATGGTTCCTACCTTAGACTCATAGACTCTAAGGTCAGAAGGGACCAATATGATCATCTAGTCTGACCGCCTTGTGAGAATTGAGGTGATCTCTGGTAAGCTTATTAGAATGCATGTACATTCTTTTAATATATTTTCACTAATGCTTTTTACCTTAAGAATAAAGCAGTGCTTTTAAGCATAAGAAGCACTGTGTGATACCTTTTATCTCTGTTGCAATTATACCTGTTAACCAACTCTGAAGAGAAAGCAAGCAGCTGGTCTCGGGCAGCCTGTCTCTGCTGGGGATACCACAGGGAACTGTGCTGCCTGGAAATACCCTAGTCAGAAGAAGAGGGATGCAGGTCTCCACTCAAGAGAGGCAATGACTAGATAGCCTGTGAGCAGGTGCCCTTGTTGGATCACTGTGGGAAAATAAAGGTGCAGTTGCCCTGAACTGTGACACTAGCCCCTCACAAACATCAAATTACAACAACTCTCATCCAGTCTTAGAACTGGTGACCAGGCAGGGAAAAGCTGCACGTTGGATTACCATGTCCTGAATTAGCCAGTCTCCAGAATTGGTAGGGGAAATTTAATTAAAGTAGGAAATACCTAAGGCTTCTCATGCTCTACAGTATTTACCAGCAATATAAGGTTTCTCAAATGAACACTAAGGATCTAATAAATAAAGAAGATGAATCAAGTATAAAAAGTTACTTATTTTAAACTGAACTTCAACCGTTTAATCAATTCTAACATAATAATTACTTGAAAATTCGCAAAGACTATCTGATTAACTAGAGAGGAAGCAAAATTAATTCAGCTTTGAACAGCAACTTAGCTGCAATCTTAATTAAGGAACGGCTAGGCACAAATTCCGTAATAAGAAGAACACATGACTTAAAATGGGGATGGAATATATTAGGAAAGCATATGAAATGTAATTGCAATTAAGCTGCATATTTTCTCCATAAAGGGTGAATCACTTGCTAAGTATGCAATAAAAAATGAGTCAGTGCACACTCTGGTACCGACTTTACCTGAATGTATTTATTTCTAAACAAAAATATATGCTAGTCATAAAAGACAAGCTTTACTTGCAATATTGCCAGTTTTCAGGAAAGAGCAAAATTGAAGAGCGAAAAGTGTCATGGTGATATGTCACGCATGCCAACTTTCAACTTGGGTTGAACATTTACAGGAGAATTACATGAATCCTAGAAAGTAGGCTTGGGTTTAGAAATGCTGGCAGACCTCCTGACTAGAGTGGTGTGAATGATGGCACTAGTTTTTTGTAGGACTGGAGCAAATGTTCACAGGAGATTTCTCTTATAAAGAAAATCTGTCCTCTTGCCACTCTGGGCATCAAAAGGTGAAATGAGCTTCTGTTGCCCGCAATTCAGTCCACTGCTTCCTTCCAAAAAATATTGTCAAGCTTAGGATGAAAATTTAGAGATTAAAAAATAAAATATATTTCATGACATCATTCGTACTCTCACTTTCATCTGCCAGAACCTGAATACCTTATGTGACCGAATGCTCACATGTAACAATTTTATTGCATGTGATCTGGGCAGTGAGGGACGTTATTGTCTGTTGGGGTTAATACTGTCCTGTATGAATGCATTGATCTAGCTTAATAGGGGGCTGTGGGAAGAATAAACAGAAAGGCAACAGAATGTTCCAGATAAGCAACCTCCCAGCAGATATCAGGGGCTGTTACATGACAATGGCATGGTTCCAGGCTCTAGGCCAAAATAACGCAGCTGTTTGGCCAGGTTGAGAAGCTAGAGATCAAAAGAACACTAAAGAGTTAAAAAAATGCTTCAGCAGGAGAAGCAGCAACACTCAGCTGTCAAGGGAAACAGGCTGACCCAGAGAGAGACACACTTTGCAGAGGATTCTAAAGATTTTGGGCCTTTCTGGACCCAGGGAACGGTAAGCCTTAGGGGTAAAGCTAGATATACATACAAGTGTGTATTGTTTTTAAGATAAGTTTTGTCTGAAATGTTGTTTTTGGTTTTTTTTAAATAAATGACACTTTGCTGTTCAGTCACTGCATCTGGACATAAGTCAGTCCTGCAGATGTAAATCCCAGTTGGTACACAAGGGACAGCAACATAGAGCCAGGTCTGAGAATGAGAGACTTGTGTGATTCCACTGCAAGAGAAGTGACAGCTCAAGGTTTTAGTCCTGAAGGAGGGTGCACTCGAAGAGAACAGGAGGGGTCAGAGGTGAAGTTAACTGTGATACCTTCCTATGATTAATTTTCCTCACCTGCACTTCAAGTCTTTCATGAGCAAACATGTTTATCCCCATTATACAAAACAAAACTCTTTGTATTAAAACCACAAATGGTAGGATTCATTTAAAATTTAAATAAACATAAAGATGATAAAGAAACACAAACACTCACTGGTATGAATTCCAGGTTAATAAAAGTTGAATCATCTACCTATTTTTCTTAAACAAACTCTAAGATTGAGCTCCTGGTACATTCTGTGTTGCCTGCCTACTCAGAGTGAAAGATAGCCTGACTTATAATGTTGAATTGAAGTTACAGTTTGTTAGTGAAACTGTCTGAGTTGGCTACTCAGTGTACCTAAAGGTACAAACTCTCTGCTGACACTCTTTTGTACAGATTTACTATTATTCCAGAACAGAAGATTGTTAGGCCCAGGCTTAGGATTTGTGGGGCCCCAAGAGTTCAGACTGGACATTTGGAAGCCCTACTTTAGATCTCTAACAGAAGCTAAATCATTGAACCTCTTGGATATGGATACTGGTATGTATATTAGCAAGAAAAGGGTGTGAGTTGCCTTGTGAATGGGGGAGGCAACCTAGTGACAGATGATGTGGAAAAAGCAGACTTTAGCAAAGCTTTTGATATGGTTTCCTACAGTATTCTTGCCAGCAAGTCACAGATGTATGGGTTGGATGAATGGACTATAAGGTGGATAGAAAGCTGGCTAGATCATCAAACTCAACAGGTAGTGATCAATGGCTCAATGTCTAGCTGGCAGCCAATATCAAGCAGAGTGCCTTAGGGTCAGTCCTGGGGCCAGTTTTGTTCAACCTATTCATTAATGATCTGGAGGATGGGGTGGATTGCACCCTCAGCAAGTTTGCAGATGACATTAAGCTGGAGGGAGTGGTAGATATGTTGGAGGATAGGGATAGGATAAAGAGTGACCTAGATAAATTATAGGATTGGGCCAAAATAAATCTGATGAGATTCAACAAGGCCAAGTGCAGAGTCCTGCACTTCGGGCGGAAGAATCCTGCATGCACTGCAACAGACTGGAGACCGACTGGCTAGGCAGCAGTTCTGCAGAACAGGATCTGGGGACAAGAAGCTGGATATGAGTCAACAGTGTGCCCTTATTGCCAAGAAGGCTAATGGAATATTTGGCTGCATTAGTAGGATCATTGCCAGCAGATCAAGGGAAGTGATTATTCCCCTCTATTGGGCACTAGTGAGGCCACATTTGGAGTAGTGTGTCCAGTTTTGGGCCCCCCATTACAGGAAGGATGTGACAAATTGGAGAGTCCAGCAGAGGGCAACGGAAATAATTAGGGGGCTGGAGCACATGACTTACGAGGAGATGCTGAGGGAACTAGGCTTGTTTAGTCTGCAGAACAGAAGAGTGAGGGGGGATTTGATAGCAGCCTTCAACTACCTGAAGGGGGGCTCCAGGAAGGATGGAGCTAGGCTGTTCTCAATGGTGACAGATGACAGAACAAGAAGCATTGGTCTCAAGTTGCAGTGGGGGAGGTCTAGGATGGATATTAGGAAAATCTTTTTCACTAGGAGGGTGGTGAAGCACTGGAATGGGTTACCTAGGGAGGTGGTGGAATCTCCATCCTTAGAGGTTTTTAAGGCCTGGCTTAACAAATCCCTGGCTGGGATGATTTAGTTGGGGTTGGTGCTGCTTTGACCAGGGGATTTTGACTAGATGACCTCCGAAGGTCCCTTCCATCCCTAATCTTCTGTGATTTCCATCCAGTCCTGCTTTTGGGAGAGAGAACTGTAGCTGGCTGTGTGTTGCTTAGCCTATCAATTCAAAATTCTTTAGCTTAGTTTTTGATTACTAGGCACCAAGCTCTTGCCTGCCTGCGTCTTTTAGATTGGCCCTGAATAATGTAATTTTATGTCAGCTGCATCTGTCAACTCCAATAAAGAACTGTTGTATTGCGTACCCATTAAAACAACTTGATAAAGATGATCCCGCAGCTATCTAAACTTTGTCACATATTCAAAACCACGGCTTACAAAAAGTCAGCTCTTTCTACTACTTCAATGGTCTTCTACTCCCTATGCTTTGTTTTCTCCAACGGTGCAAGACACAGACAGGCTGAGATGGGTCTAACAAAAGATAAGGTTTAGGAGGTAAAAGTAGTTTGTATTTGGAAGAGGGCATTCAGGGAGGCATGTCCTGTGATCTGTTTCACTAAGGGAATTGATTATTTTTCCCCCCCTTTCATGCCAGAAGTGTGACTGTGGAATCTGCAAATTGCTTAGGATCTTCTACCATTACAGAGGAGATATTTTTTTAGAAGCCTCCACCCTTTAGGAGCTTGAAGGGAGTTCATAGCCCCTAAAACAACGAAAGTCCTTTAGGACCTTAAAGACTAACATATTTCTGCAGGCATAAGCTTTCATGGGCTGCAACCCACGAAAGCTTATGCCCGCAAAAATTTGTTAGTCTTTAAGGTGCTACAGGACTCTCGTTGTTTTTGCTGTATACAGACTAACACAGCTACCCCTCTGGAACTCATAGCCCCTAAGTCTTTAAAAAAGAAATTGCTATGTGAATTAATTTTAACTAGTTAATATATTTTTAAACAGATATTAATAAATGGCAGTGGAGCTGAACTCTCAGTGGACACACCAGACCCACTGAAAGCATAACACCAAATTCTACTCTCAGTTAGAGCAGTGTAAATCTAGAGTGACCTTTATCATCACAAGAATGGAGAAAAATTTCAGTCAAATCAGATTTTAAAAGCACTACAGTCTGCTGTTTACCTCAGTAGCAGAACCAGTCCCTGGCAGCTTTTTTCTTTTTTTTTTTTTTAATATTTTTTTCTTAAATCTGACTGATACCACTAGTGAATTCCAAGTGTGCTACAAGATGTACTGTTTCACCCCCTTCAAAACCAGAGCCGGGTTTCCTACCTCTGAGCATTTACATTACTTGAGAAAGAAAAAAAACCTATTAAAACACAGACTCTCTCTGCCAAGAATATTGGGATCTTTCAGAAGTGCGTGCAGGCACACAAAGAAGTACAGACATCATGCTCTTATCAAGATGTCTGCTCCAGCCACGAACAGCTGGTGCACTCAGTCTTATACTATTTGGGGACATTTACCAGTTTTCTTGGATCTTTTGCCATTTTGTGCATTTTTTTTCCTCCATAAAGAAGCTGCTTGTTTGTTTTTATGATGTCTCAATGACCTGGAATGAAAGGCAAGATTTTTGTATATAATTGGTTCTGCCTGTTCTTCATGTATTGTCAATGCACATCCATAATTCTTCCAACAGCAGTTTTATTTTTACATTGACTATGTTTGCCATCAACTGTTCAATTTCACTCTGACTCTTGGCATATTTTAAGCACCATTATATTCTTCAGGTTTTAAAACTATCAGTTCTTTCCTGTACCAGCTGGAGTTCTTTTTCAGTTACTTTATTTTCAGTCAGCAGCTGCTTGAAGTCTTGATTTGGCTGTCTCAGAGCATCTTCCAGCTTCTTCATTTGGCTTGGGATTTCTTCTTCACAACATCACTTTTTATACCTTCACCTTTATCATCATATTCCAGATAATACCGCTTGTAAAACCTCAGATTCCCCCATCCCCACCCCTTCTAATTCTACTCAGTTCTGAAAGACCAGGAACTCTCCTCCAATCACATAGATATATTCAGTTCTCTCTGACTCAGCATATTCTTTTCCTGTAGTCATTGCCTGACAAACCTGCAGTACACCTTGGTTGTATGTATGTTTACAGTGTGCAGCATTCCCTTACTCTGACTTGAATTTTAAATCTGGATGCAATGACGGGTTTTGTTCTGTCAAGTATTTTTTCTTGCCAGATTTATTATGTTCTTCCCAAATGGTGACCCAGCCAAGAAACCTCCTGGGTGGTGTTACAACCCACCACATGACATTTTTAGACCCAATCTTACTTCTTGAAATTTGTCCTGCTGTGACTATAGACTTCCATGATGTCACATACATTTTGCTCATATAGTCACAGGCCCCAAGGATGGAGAGCAGCCAGTCCAGTGCTAGTTCTATCTTACTAAGAATTGATATCTAGTGCCTGGAAGATAAAGGTTGCACAATTTGCATCCTTTCACAATCCAAGCTGGCAAGCTGTGTGCACCAATCTTGCAAAGATGTTGGCCAATGTCTCACCTGATTGTTCTCTCATTTCCTGAAGACAAAATGTTTTCTATGTGTTATTTTTTGGAGGGAAGATTCCAGTCAGATCACAAAGTAATTTTCCAAAGAGATCTTCTTCTCTTACAGTGCAGGGCAGTGAGTCATAAACGTTATTTACCTTCTCATAGACAAGTGAGATAATATCTTTTATTGAACCAACTTCTTTTGGTGAGAGAGACAAGCTCTTCTTCAGGTCTGGCAAAATTCAAGGTGGGACAAGTTGTTTAGCATACAGACTTAACACATAATGTAGGAGACCATTCAAGGTGAAGTGGCCTGTTAATACCTCTGCAGTCACATGACAAAAAGGGGGGAGTTAGTGGGTTACGAATTGTTGTAAGAAGCCATAAATCCAGTGTCTTTATTAAGATCATAATTTTTACTATCCAGCAAATTGACGAATTTAAGATCCCAGGCTCATCCTTTGAAGGTGTTATGCAGATTTCCTCTGAGGATGAGGACTGAGAGGTCAGATACGGAATGATCATTTTGTAAAAAAATGTTCGCTCACAGCTGATATGGTGTTTGTCTTTTAATCATTTTTTAGTGTGAGTTCATTCAAGAGCATAGTGATTGTCTGGTTTCACCCACATAGTTGTTATTGGGGCATTTAGTGCATTGGATGAGGTACACCGCATTGTGATAGGAACCATGGATCTTGAAAGGTGTGTTGTGTGTCAGAGGGTGGGAGGAGGAGGGAAGGGTACTGAACATCATAGCAGTGGAGATATGTCTGCAGGTTTTGAATCTGTCATGGCAGGGTCTGGTGCTGCTTTGAGCTGGTGTGTTGTGATCTGTGGGAAGTTTGCTTCTGATGATGAGCTTGGTGAGGTTGGGGTGTTGTTTGAAGATCAGAAGAGGGGGTTCGGGATAGATTTCTTTCAGGATGTCATCCCCATCGATTATGGGTTGTAATTTACCTTCTCACTCAGAATGTAGAATGGGCAACCTTTCATTTCAGACTTTCAGTTTTGAGGGTAGCCAACAGGTGCTTGACTCAATGTTGATAAATGCAAAGTAATGCACATTGGAAAACATAATCCCAACTGAAGAAAGATCTTGGAGTCGTTGTGGATAGTTCTCTGAAAACATCCAGTCCATGTGCAGCAGTAGTCAAAAAAACTAAGGCCGCAAAAATGATTAGAGGTATGGAGAATTATTAGGGGTATGAAAAAGCTTTCATGTGAGGAGAAATGGGGTATGGAGAATAATTATGGGTATGGAAAAGCTTCCATTTGAGGACAGATTAAAAAGACTAGGACTTTTCCTCTTGGAAAAGAGATGACTAAGAGGGGATATGATACAGATCTATAAAATCATGACTGGTGTGGAGAAAGTAAATAAGGAAGAGTTACTTATTCCTCATAACTTAAGAACTAAAGGTCACCAAATAAATGAATAGGTAGCAGACTTAAAGCGAACAAAAGGAAGTATTTCTTCACACAATGCACAGTCAACCTGTGGAACTCCTTGCCAGATGATGTTGCGAATGCCAAGACTACCACAGGGTTAAAAAAAGAACTAAGTACTTTCATGGAGGATAGGTCCATCAATGGCTATTAGCCAGATGGGCAGGGACTGCTGTTTGGCAGAAGCTGGGAATGGGCTATGGGATGGATCACTTGATGATTACCTGTTCTGTTCATCCCCTCTGAAGCACTTGGCATTGGCCAATGTTGGAGGACATAATACTGGGCTAAATGGACCATTGGGCCAACAGAGTATGGCCGTTCTTATGTTCTTAATCCACTTGTCCATTTCTGCCATTTTTAAGCAATTGCTCCATCTGTGTTTGAAATGGAAAAAGAAGATAGTAGTAACTCCCCCAATACACCCATATAAAACACCAAAATGAGACAGATACTGACTCACTGAAATTCAGCAGGCTCTTGCTTCCCTTTAGGCCCTGAGTACTGAGACACGCAAAGCCACTTTCGTCCCACTACTTCCACTCTGCACCAAGCACATCTCAACAGAACAGAGAATTGGATCCAGAGTTTTTAAAATGCTTATTTCAATTTGTACCAGTAAGTGTAATCTCTTATCTCTATCTGATTGGAACAATACTAACAGAAGGGCCATATAATGCTACAGTTCTATTTTTTTAAATGTTTAAATTCAAATCAGTATTCTGAAGTTTTGCCTGGCTGTGTTCAAAGCAGATTGTGACAGTTTCAGGGAAATATCATCCAGTGAAAGAGTAAGATTGTAAATTTCAGACCCAAGAGCCTTTGATAGCATTTCCAGACATCATCTACATTGCATAAACTGTCTATTTTGCCCAGTGTATATCTAGTACATAAACATATGTGCACTTGAGCAAAATTAGGGAATATTTATATTTTCCAAATACTACTGAAAATTAGGAGTGGAATACACTGGTATTTCAGACATGCTTTTTCACTATATGTATTGACAGACACCAGGGGAGGAGGACAGGAAGATCTATCAATTTTTCTCTTCACACGTAAACAAAAATCTTCCCATAATCAAGGAAAGATGCAACAGCATTTAGTAAAGCCATATTAAGTTCTTTACTGGATTTTATTTTTTATTTTGCTCTTTAAAGGAATGCAGAGTACAGTGATAGAACAGGCACAGAGTTTAATTTGCATTATTAGAAATGGTCGGGCATAGAGACTTTGTTGGGAGAGGCCAGGACTCAATCCCTGATGTATATCTTTGAGGAGCATTTAGAACACTCTTATCAATTCCAAGGGTAAATGTTACTATCTACAAATATTTGTACTGGTTCCATCAGAGGCATGGAAGTGATTCAAATTCTGCCACAAAATTTAAGGACAGGTTGGAATAAGGGACTCCCACAAATTCCTGCTAGCATGTTTCAGGTTTACCTCCATGGAGCCTATACAGCCACACAAAGGTCTAAGCTTTGTTTCTCTTTGCTACTTCTGCTTATTACAAATCCAACACGGAGTCCCATTCTGTATGTATAAATATTCTTGCCATTGCTTTATTTACAGGAATTTTCACTCTGGAGTGCAACTGCACTTTTAGGAATTAAACTTGTGCTTTCACCTCTTCTCATTCCACATGGGGGGGAATAAAGGGAACCCTACTTTGTAGTAGTATTTTTCCAAGAACTTCCCAGCATTATACTGATAAGTGCATCGTACTAGTAGTGAGAACACTGGTGCAGACAAAACAGTGTTTTAGCTATCATTATGTATTCGTATTACAGTAAAATCTAGGGACCCCAATCAGGATTAGAGCCCTTTTGATCTAGGCACCATACAAACACATTGAAATATAGTATCTGACAGTGAGAGTTTATGATTTAAACAGACAAGACAAAAAAAAAGGTACGAGAGGAAAGGAGCACAGAGAAATGAAGTGACTTGCCCCAGGTCACAAAGCAGACAATTAGCCAATCTGGGAAAGGAACCCAAGTCTCCACACACTCAGGCCAGTGCCTCCGCCACTACACCATGCTGCCTCCGCTACTACATCCTCTGTCACTGCCCAGGATAGGACATAGTGGTTAAAATGTTAGTAGACCACCATGCTAGGGCATGGTAGGACATTTTTAGAAAATGCTAGTGTAGATGAGGCCAAAGGGAAGAAGAATACTAATCTGATGGTGGCTCAGAGCAGCAGGATTGAGGTGGATGCTACAGGAGCTTTCCTACACTACAAATTGTCAGTGCTTCACTATGAAGCCTCAGGTGATCTTAGGAAGATGTTCTTCCTCAGTGAGTGGCCAATGTTACCATTCAGCTGATCACCAAAAATTAAAACTGTGAAATGAAATCAAAACAAAACAAAAATGGTTTGCACATTCAGGAAGCACCAAAATATACGTCATAGTTGCCTCAATTTTTTGGCAAAGACTACATTTTATTTTTATAGATAGGAAGCAATTACCTTTCTGCAAAAAAAGGTGACATTTCTGCAGAGGACCAATTAGAGAAACCTTAGTTTGATAGAGACCAGAATATAACAGTTTTGCCATGAAACTGGGTTTGCTCTTGGAAATGCTGTCATCTGTATCTGAAAGCTAATTTTTAAAGACCTATAAAACAAAAACTGATAGCTCTGAAAGACAAGATCAAAAAGGGATCTTTGTTTTGATGTTATGATTCCTGAGCCATCTTTTGTATATTGCAATCCATCTTCAGCAACTTTCCTGTCTTCACTCCCTGTGATTTAAAAATTATGAATGTAGATCTAATTTGCCACAGTTACACCAATTTTACACCAGTGCAAGACCACTGAACTACATGTTAACAGTATGGAGAAACAGAATCTCTTTCTCAAGATACCAAAATCCCGAGCGATTCTTCAGACAGCCACTAGGAGGCCAAGAAGAGCATACAAACTGTAACAGGCTCACTGTGGGTGCTAGTAATGGTCTCACTTAGAATACACCCAGTTTCAACTGACTCATAGGATGAAAATGATACATACATTTCTTGTCCAATGACATGTTTGTTTACCTGTAAAACAACTCAACAAGCTTTTCTATGCAAAACCACCTCTGCTAACTAAGACATAAATAGTAATAAAATATAGGATATAAATTGCAATACAGTTTTCATTATCTTTAGACAGGACCCCAAACCCTGCCAAACAGTTGGGGGTGGAAATGATCAGGTTAAGTATACTTTAATCAAACTTAAAAATACAATAGTATTATTGTGAAAAAATAGCTCTATAAAAATAAATCAAGTTGAAGGGAAGCTTATTAGGGGGAAAAAAACAGAGTAAAAAGGGTGACAGGGAAAGGTAATAATTAATTATAACGATGGTACAAATGTGATCTTGGCTTTCAATATGCTATTTTACCAATCCCATTAGTTCCACTGGAAGGGCAGCATTGATCAGAGCTGAAATGTTTGTGCCAGTAGTAAATAATTACACTAGTAGGTGGTGCTTTTGAACCTGTATGTCATTAGCATTTTAAGGCTGGATTTTCTGGTCCACCAATTTGACTTTGTGGCGCAAAGTGAACTCAGAGCAACCAGAGATCTGCACTAGGTAACTCTCTCTGCATAAAGGGATTCTCTACCAACCTACAGCAGGTGGAGGCAGCCTGCATCAGCTCTGCAGCCCAGCTGCCACCTCCTGTGCCATCTAACATCAGGGGACTCAGGGCTGTGTACCGAAGGGAGGCAGGAAAGAAGGCATACCTCACCCTCCAGCTGGAAGAGTGGCAGCTTTAAGTCAAGCTGGGACTGGGTGAAATGGCCTGAAAGTGGCCATGGAGATTCCAAGCAGAGAGCAATCGCCAGCCCAGAAGGCAGCAAGGAGCAGAATTCTGGCCAAAGTTGTTAGTAAGTAACTAATTCTGAGTGTCCACCCTGAGACACCAGGTGCCCAGTTTTCAGAGGTGCTGAGCAAGGCATGAATTAGAATGATGAGAGAGGGCTTGACAGCTCAGAAAGTCTTGAGTTGATATCTTTGGAAAACTGGGGAGCCAAAAACGGAGGCACCTCAAATTAGTGGAAACCTAAAAATATTAGTCTCCATAGTCATGCCTTTTCTTCTCCTTATGAAGTACTAGGGAAGGGGTTTTAATCTCTCCTGATTCAGATCTCCCTTCTCCTTTGAGAAGCAGTCTCATTCCTCCCACCCACACAGTGCTGGTTATCCACAGCTTTCTTTTCCTGCATATTCCCACTTCCCAGTATAGAGTGGCCACACAAGCATGTTGCATTCCTCTTTCCCTTTGCTCCTTCCAGGTCTCAGTGTCGCAAATCTGCAATCAACAATTGATGCTGATTATACATTCACTGCGGGCTGTCATTTTGGGCCAATAACCAGTTGCTCACCTTGGTTATAATCCTCTGAGCTGTTCCATACAGGCAAACCCCTAAACCTCAACCTCAGTGGGTATCTGCACAGGCGTAAGGCTCCTCTTGTCCAGATCAGCTATTGAGGCCCTTCACTGGATTTGCGCTACCTTTTTGGACAGCCTCATGAACGCATTTGGGAGGGATGTGTGCCAGTCAAACCTGTTTGCTGCTAGCTGTGCAGTGTCCTCCCCATAACTTGTGGGGCTGGTCACATGAACATTGTACAACACTGCTTCTGCACAAGTTCAAATCCTCCCCCCTCCCCACGTGCCATTTGAAAGGATACAGTTATTTAGAATGGACATCAGGACATACAGCCTTATGGGATGAGCACCATTTGAATTGTGCCCAAAACATTCTGCATGCAAGAGATTAAAACCAATTGATTATATATTTGAGGCATTTGGCAGGTGAGATGATTTTCCCATGAGAAGCAGGTACAATGAGCTCTCAAGTATGTATACCTGAAGTCCAAAGGTATTCAATTAACAAGTTCCTTTTGTATGTCAGTATTCATTTCTGAAGCATTGGCATACAGCAGGCTTATTCATTTAATAGCTCTGATATTATATTTCATCATGTGTCATGGGTTGTTATTGACTTTGATTTGTTTATTCCTCTTCAAATATTAATTTAAATGGGTTTCACTAAATTGCTGTATAGTAAATGTATCCTTTTGTTCTTATTCATGAAAGCTCACAGAAACAGCATACTAAATTCTAAGTGTCCTGTTCTGATACTGGCATCATTTAACCCTTCAAATTGACAGCTGCTGGTGCATCATAAGGAAGGGATTAAACAAGGGCAGCAGAACCTAATATCTAGCATCTAAATGCTATTTACCCACACAGATATTCCACTTTGTGTGTGGTATATATATAGTTGTCCATTTAATAATCTAACTCTGGAGGGCAATATTAATTCTGTAAAGGGGGCTATATTATGATTTTTTAAATTTTGCACAGTGAGCTAAGGCGAAAAACTAGTGATAACAAGGAAATAAACCAAATAAATTATTTCTGAAGACACGTTGGGTATACAGTAACTTCTGCATTTGTGTGTGTGCCCCTATATATGGAAGCATGAACGGGATTGATCAAACTAATTACCTCTTTTAGGACTGGGTTAGATCATTCCATTAAGGCAGCTAGTGAACGTTGATTAACAAGGAATCAAACAACATAGTCCAATTCATCCCTCATGTAACATGGGATGTACATACATACATATCAAGTTCCTTAGGTAAATGTCAAAAGAAAAACTAATTGAATAAGTGGTTCATTAATTCCAAGCAAAACGAGGCTTTGTAAGCTTTTTAGGCTCAGAAGATCACTCCTGAATCTGTTTTTGTTAATATCTAATATTCAGTAAAGGAGGTTAATAGACAAGGAATTTCGTAAGTTTGTCAGACATACACTAAAAATAACACAACAAAAAACACTCTTTGATGCTTAAAACAGAAGGATTTCAGACACAAACTCTGCAGAGCTGAAACCAAACCAGAATTAAAATTGTATTGATTCCAGATGATTAAAGATAGAACTCCTTGTGGCAAATCTGTACTAAGCTAAGGAGGAAACAGTTTGAGAGTGGGTCAAATTGATCCTTGGTTTAAACTCATAACAAGCAATGGACTCAGATGAGGAATGGTTTTGTCTTTTGAAAGTCAATAGAAGAGAGGAATTCATGTGTGTGCATGAAGGCACATGCGCAGACACACACACAATTGTCTCTCTCTCACAAATGCACAATCTTGTGCTCCTAACTTTTTTGCAAGAGGGAAGCTCAGTTTGTGAAATCCCCTTTTACTTTCCATACACAGTCAGTCTTCTTTCTATTCTTGCACTCCACAACAACAGAATGATGATTTCTAAGGTTGGTAGTTCGATGGCAAGCAACTGAGTGGATACCAAACATATGTAGCACTTCTGAAGCCCGAGAGTCAAACTGCAAATTGGAAATGCACTCCTGGTTACTCCATCAACAAAGGAGACCCTTGATGTGCGATTCCACTCATCATCTCTCTTAAGCCATTATCAGACAGCTGAGATCAGACAACAATGAATGAACATGTGCCTGATTGTTAACATGTCAGACATACATTATTAAAAACAGTAGGGGCAAGGGGATGAGAGGAAAAACATTAGTTTCTTTGTTCAGATGTTTGAGGGCTTATTTGAGAAGAAAGGAATTGTAAGATGCATCACCATAGAGAGCAGGACTTTCTATGATGAAGGCATCATACACTTCTCTGTTCATTTGGGTAATGAAGAAGTTCGGGTGGTGGGGTTGTTCTGTTTTGTATTTGTTTTGAAGGGATTACATCTGCAATTTGTCTGAACTGCAGATTCATTCCCTCACCTGGCTGAATTACTAGTATTTCTTGATATTACAAATGAGAGTCGTTTGTCAACTACTTAACATCTTCCCACCATTAAGCCCCCCCAAAAAAAACATCAGCCCCTTACCTTGCCTTTAAAGAATATATCTACGTGTGTTCAAATTTCTCTGCAAACATCCAGTTTTGTAAAGAAAGAGAAAGCGCAGCCCCAACATCTGTACAATGCCAATTAACTGCCTAGTTTTACCAATAATGCTTACATGGTGCTTTTAATCAGAGTGTTTAGCAAATATTAACTACATTATTTATAACAAGAACAGACCTGTTGTTTGCTAGATAGTTATTGCTATCTTTGTCTTACAAATGGAAAAACTCTTGCAGAGCAATTAAGTAACTTGCTTAAGGCCCCTGCTTTCACTGTGTCATCAGGGCTACTGAGAAATAAACTACTGAAAATGCACAGAGGATGCTCTAGGCAGATTTGCCATTAGTTCAGCCTCGTGTAAATGTGAGGAACTATGTTGAAGGAAACCTAAACTCCAGTGAGATAAATTCACAAAGATCTAAAACACAGCCTAAGCCAACACAAATTCTAAAGAAAGAAAGAAAGAAAGAAAGAAAGAAGCAACTAAAAAAAAAAAAAAGCAATACAAAAAGCCACTGAAAATACCAGCTAATGAAAATTTAAATCACATTCCTAACAGATACTATGGTCAAACTGCAAAAACCTTTCCACTGAAGAGCTCCACATAAATTTAAACTGAGTGGCAAAACAATACTAAATGACACGCTCAAAAAAAAAAAAAAAAAGGTGCAATTCAAAGAGAAAGCAAAGGGGTTAGATAGATGGTCAAAACCAAAGTGGAAAAATAAGGGAACTCTGCAACTTCAAACAGACACTCTGTATGTACCATGAAATGCTGAACAACTATAAAGGCTTTGGCAGAGTCACACCACATGAATGAACATTTGATTCAAAAAGTGTCAAAAGATGCTAATTCTATACACACCTGGAAAGATCTTAAATCCAATAAACCATTTTAGTAACCCAAAATGATAAAATTTCGAACAAATATTTCATGAACCTATGCAAAAGGCATGCAAACATAAATCCTGACCCGGGAACAACTTGACGTTTTTGGAAAAAACAGACACTTGAAAATTCTGTTAATAAAGACTTCTAAATCTCTTCAGTGACCCTAGAGATTTCCTCTGAGTTTCTGGATTCATGGAACTCGCACTGAAGAGATGACATGGTCCAGGTAATCAAGTGAAAGTGTAAAATACAGGAATGAATACATAGAGGAAAATTAAACTAACCTTCCAGTTTGGATGTCCCCAAATATCCTGTCAGATAGTCTACTGCACTCAGGTCTCAAAACTGGAAATATTTTCAACTCAGTTTACAATAGCAAATATTTTTTCATCCTCAGTGAAGGTATCATACAATCTCAGAGCAATAACACCATACAGTATACGAATCGAATTGGATTCCTACATGAGAGATGATGATCCACCAACCACATCTTTGCCCTAGAGATGCCAATTAAACATGTAATAAAAAAGTCAAAAAGAATAAATCTGATGTTTTATAGACTTTTGGAAAAGTTTCTACTCAGTCCAGTGCCTGTCATTGAATGTTAAATGGCAGCAAAGCAGAACTGGTGGGAAAACATAAGGTATTAATTATACGAATTCATCAAAACAAAAAGTTAAAACTTCAAACAAGAAAGAGGATTAAAACAGAAATTTCATTCTGTAAACATCTCAGAACCTTCAGAATGGGCTAGTTCAGGTTTCATCTAGAAATAAGACCAATTTTAAAGGAAATTATTTTTCCCCAAACCTGTTCAAGCAATCCCAGTTACTAACTTAACTTTTATATAAATGTCAGGTGTGACAATACTCATTACCTGCGATAGGTAAAATACAAACTTTCCATAAGACATTCTATAGACACTTACCAGCAAGGAGTCAGTTTGAATTGGATCTCTGAAACCAAATACCTTGAATGTTGGGAATGTTTGATTCAGATCAAAACATAACCTGCATTCATCTTTTCACACTGCATGTTCTGAAGTGACTTCAACAGGCTTTGGATCAGGTGATATCTATCACTGCAGAAAACAAATGCTGACTAACAAGCTGATCAATATAGAAAATCAACAAAAGAAACAACGATATTTTAGAGACCTCTCTCCGTGTGTCATTGGGAATTAAAGAGTATTTAGAGATGTTTGGAGTGAGGGGGGGGGAAGGCGAGTGGTAGTCCATCCCTGTAGCCTTTGAAACTTTTTTTTTGAAAAGTTCTGAATGTTCATTATGAACCTAATGAAAACATGTTATTTAGGTTTTTTCTAATGTTTTCAACATTAAACAATGCAAGGCAACATGTTTTTCTTGTTTTTATTTTCTCCTAAGCACTAAAAACATTTTTCCAACTAGACACATTAGTTTATGTCTTGTGTTATTACAGTCAAGTGTAACAAAGATATTAGATTTACAGTCCTCCCAAAGCTGAATTTCCCAGGGTTGGAATCCCCCAAGTACTCTTTGACCTTGGCTTCTTTGGTTTCAGGCTATAATCTGTCTTTAGTTTTTGCTTTCACTTTTCTCATCCTCTCATCATTTTGCCAGAAGCTCTCTTTATTGAAGCCCCCTGCATCTGTCACACGTTAAATCCCTCACGCTTCTGCCAGCAAAAATGAGCTTTGTGGATGGTCAGAAATATGAAAAAAGTGTTCACTGCACAGAAGACACCTACATCACAATTGATACTTCTCAGAAGAAAGGAGCATTTGAAATTTCCAGGAGACAATTATTTTTTAGTGCATGCTGGATGCATGGTACAAGGAAAAGAATTTATAGAAATCTACAGGAATTGTGCCTCCACGGCTGTCAGTCTAATACTAGAGTCCACAATTTCAAAGAATGAAGCCTGTAGTCAGTATACAAGTGCACCAACATTTGTCCATTCAATTAAAGTTACACATGTAAATACAATAAATGCACACACAGTTAATGGATTTATACGAGCTCCATGCTGGTAGTTGCAAATGTTTGTATTTCCAGGCATGCCAATGGGCCTTTATCCATGGAAACGTAGTTCTAAATTCACAAGAAAATACAGAGTTTCAAGTGTGTGTTTATCTTTAGCTGAAAGTCTCTTTAATTCCCAGTTCTCAGGCCATCTCCAACCATGGTTCTCCTCTTCCTCCTCTTTTGTCCTCCCATAGCCTAGCACCCAACCTTCTCATCAGTTGTGGTATTTTAATCAATGGATTGATAATAAACATCTAGACGGTTCTATGCATTTGCTCCCTCCCCCTCAGCGGTGATCAACACTCATTCTCCGAGTCTACTATTCCGAAGAGTTGCAGTACCAAGCTACTATTTTCATTAACTGCTAAAGCAGAATTTCTTACTTTTAAACCCTTTAATGGTTCATCTTATATACACACACACACACACACACACACCGTCTTCAGCTGCATTTCCCAGGAGCATCTTTTAGCATTGGAATTTGAAAATTCTCTGAGGAAGGGGATGATGAGAGCAAAAAAGTCTTGAGTTCTTTTCCCAGTTCTGCCAAATGTGCCAAAACTAGAAGGGTCAGGAGACTTAATGAAAGCTATATTGTTGTAATGCTCCCCAGTTAAGTAATATGTCTCTGCAATTTCATAAGAATAAACCATTTCTGTTGACAATGCTAAGATAATATGTACTATGCATGCAAAGAAAATGGTAAATATTCTTAGACTATTAACGAGGCCTTCGTATTTTATGTTTAACCTTCTAAATATTAAACAATGTAATATGACTATTTTCAAGCCTCTGTTTGCTTCTGTTTTTGTCTGCTGAATGTTAGACAGCAATCATATCCTTTGTGCTTACACAGATGAGACAGGTGCTTGTGTAAACATGTTGATTCTCAGCAAGGCCATGACACTTGTTATGAACAGAGGGAAGCCAAATACATCCTCAGAATTGCATTACTGAATGTCTTGTAATGAGAGAGTCATGCACCAACAAGACACATTATATGCTCTTCTTTTAAATCTATCTCCCCTCCAAACACTAGACCAGATCAGGAAATAACATAAGTCAAATGAAGATAGATTATTCCATCTCCGATCAGTGTGTTTAACAACACAAACCCACATTTGTACTGACCCTGAGAAGATTATATTCTCCACATCGTAGTTCAGAATTACACCAGGATGTTAATTAGCAAGAGAGAAAGTGAGGCAATGAGTGGTTCATGAGAAATATGTTTTCATTACTTTACATTTATGTTTATATCCTACTGCTAGTGACTATTTGCTACAAAATCACCCAAATTTAAAACTCATTACTCAGATCAATTGAGTATTACTGTATTAGGGGTCAATTTTGCATCCCCCTGCATGAAGGTAGGGACTCTTGCCCACAACACTCGCACATGGGAAAGAGATCATCTGGGCTCACAGCACCAAGAGGTTTAAGGCTGGGGAGGGGAAGAACAGTTAACTCTGCAAGCAATTTGTAGCCAGAACATGAATAGAACCCATGTCCTCCTCACCCCACTCTCCTGCAAGCTGTGAGACTGTGATGGCTGTACTCAAAGGAGTACAGACCTCGATCTATTACAAAGGTGTGCAGTGGGTATTCACCAGTCCATTTCTTCTAGCAAGAAGGTATTATGCTTGCTGAGGCCTAATGATTCCAGCAGTCTCTGCTAAGATGGTGCATCTCTGGGCATTAGAATTGTGCATGTTTCAACTCAATATTGTCAAGATCAATTATTCAAAAAACTCGAGCTAGGCCCCCCCCAAAAAATCACAAAAATTAAAAATATATCTAATAAATTTGCATTCTTTCTAGTTGTCTTCTCATTTCTGAGCCTTTGGGGTGCACTTAAGGTTATGCTTTCAAGCTTTTCTTTGCAACCATGAGGGCTAGAAATTTACATTAAAAATAAAAAAAACAACCTGAGATTCTCATGATTCCAGCAGCCATATCTTTAAAGAAAAAACATATCACAAGATCCACAAAATCTTGACAGTTTGCAATTCTGCAATGGATATTGCTCCTGAACATCATCCATCTCTATGGAGTACCATCGGTGATCTGAAAAGCAAGCTGTGCTTCAACAAAAATACTAGAGGGGTAACCATGTTAGTCTGTATACAGCAAAAACAAGAACGAGAGTTCTGTAACACTTTAAAGACTAACAAATTTAATTTCTACATGCATAAGATTTCGTGGGCTGTAATCCACTTTGCCAGATGTAAGGAACAGAAATCAGATTGGGAGTATATATATACATCCAATGGTAAGGAACAACAATGGGGAAGTTAGGTATAAGCAAAATCCATTCAGTTAGAGTAGTTGAGGCCTATTCACAATCGTTGATTAGGAGATGAGAATGTGTGAACAGTGACAATTACTTCTTGTAATGAGATAACCATTCCAAGTCCCTATTTAGACCATCTTGTAATTCAACAAGAAACAGAAAAATCCAGTAGGATGATTTCTTGTGACCATTGTATTTTTCCTAGCTATCATAGCTACAGAGTGGATGGGTATTCACAACATAGTAAACAGAAGGATAATAATTAGTGTATGAGGCTCAAAAACTAGTGAGCAGTTTTGTATCTCATTTGACAACTAAGTTGAAGCAGTTTAATAAGAGGGAGATTTAAATTCAGCTCAGAAGCATGATAATATATCTGTTCCTATGGGAAGACACAACCTTCCACACAAAAGGGCTTATTTGAGGAAAAAAGGAATCATTTGCAAGAGGTAAGGTATCTTTAGCAGTATTTTTGTCAAAGACTCTTTTTACTTAATGTGAGCTGTTCAGGAAATTAACACTCTGAAGCTTTAAGGAGGTCCTCAGACAGCACAGATTGGAAAACAGATTGCTCCCTCAATTCCTGTATCTTCTTGTCACACCTTAATAATGATGCCCCATAAGCATAAAATAAAATAGAAAGTTTTTTTTGTGCACTAGTCAAGCAAGAAGTTGGTGAAGATGACTACAGTGGGTGAAAGCAGTGGGTCAAGTTTATGAACTCCTTCCACCAACTACTAGAAGTTACAGATGACAAGACTTGAATTAGATTAAAGAATTGTATGTGAACGGAAGCTACACTTTGAATGCAAGTCTGGATAAAAAAAAAAACCAAAAACCTATCCACACTACTATTTTTGATTAGATAATGATTGTATAAATAGATTCACAAAACACCTAATGGATTTTTTCCTATTGATACCCTTAAAATATTAAAAAGCATTTCACCTTTTCTACATTTCATCACTCTCATTCCTCCCCCCCCAAAAAAGTTAGAATTTCATTAGGTTTCCTCCTGTGGAATAAAACTGTGCTAATTTGTCAAAGAATCAGGCAATATTATTTTTAAAATGGTTTAATATTGACACAATGAGCAATCCCTTTGGGGACATTACATGTGAAGAGATTGTTGTAATATTAATGTCTCTGTCCCACTTTTAATGTAGGAGTTGCTATCTATATACATACATGACAACTAGATTTGAAACAGTGACATTACATTATAATACTCACTGTCATTCTTTTGTAGAGTTACATGGAACACTTTCTCTTTGCTACTGACAATCGTACATAGTCACAGCTTTCCTAAGTGAAGTTAGTTTGCCAGTTATAATGGCTCTTTGCAGATAGAGCAAATTTATGAACTTGTGCTGGGACTTTCAAAGGAGCACCTAACTAGTTAAGCACCTAACTTCCATTGAATTTGCATGGGTGTTTGGCACCTAACATCCACAGGCAATTTTGAAAACCCAGCCTTGATAAATGTTATTTAAAATCAAAATCACTGTTGAGCCCAACGATTTCATTATTTTGGAACAATACTGATAGTGAATACAGTGCTCCCAAATACTGCTAAACTGGTGTTCATAGAGTATAAAAACTCAAAACTTGTTCACAGAGCAGGTTTGGCAGGGAAAGTGACAGTGCAAACTTCCCCACAGCACACCTTAAATACACCCTAACTATGTTCTGAAGACAGATGTGCAAACAACTATTTCTAGCAATGATGGGGAAAACAATCACATTTAAGCTGCTTCTGTGAAAAGCAACAAGGCAGAACTTTTTTCTGGAATTCTGAGACTCTTCAATACTAATGAAAAGGAGAATATTTTCAAGTACTAATTTTAATAGTAATCTTCCCACTAGTTCATTATTTGAACAAAACCTGCTATTAATAACGTTCTTCCTTCCTCAGCACTTATTTCCTATCCCATACCAGCTTTGTTAAGATCGAAGACATAGATCGGTGTTGAGTGTGTGTGTCTTTTGGAGTTAAACAAGTATGTAAAAAGAGATGTAAGATAAATTTCTAAGAAATTCTGATACATAAATCATAGCCAAAGCCACCCTAACTCTGCCCTCAGAGATGACAGACTACCAGCTTCCCTCTTTGCATGTTGAGTGTGGAAAGAGTTTACCGCAAAAGATGGCTTTTATAATTTCTTTTCATTATTATTAAACATTTTGATTGTGGTAGATCCAGAAAGACACTACAGGGCTGGGCCCCATTGTGCTAAACAATGTATAAATATCACATTTGTCCCTGCCCCAAGGTGTGTTTTCACATATACATCTCTTTGACTACTAAGTGTGAGGATCATGTCACCTCACACTAAGTAGGCAAAGGTTTTTTTTGGACTACTAGATTTTTTCCTCTTTTAATGCCATTTCATGATACAGGCATAGGAAGTTTCCATGTGGAGGGGCATCATCATTGGTTCTTAACCAGGGCTGTGTGTAACCGGGGGTAATATCATCTAGATATTTGCCTAGTTTTACAACTGGCTAAATAACTGGCGAAGTCAGTACAAAGTACACTTTCATATAGACAAAGACTTGTTTATCCTTCTCTATATACTATGCACTGAAATATAAGTACAATGTTTATATTCTAATTGATTTATTTTTTTTATAATTATAAGGTAAAAATGAGAATGTAAGCCATTTTTCAGTAGTAATGTGCTGTGACACGCGTGGTTTTTATGGCTGATTTTGTAAGCACATAGTTTTTAAATGAGGTGAAACTTGGGGTACGCAAAAGAAATCAGACTCCTGAAAGGGGTACAGTAGTCTGGAAAGATTGAGAGCCATTGCCTTATCTGAGGACACCAGGGTTCAGTCCTGGAAGAAGCTGTCAAGTACTGTGCGCCTTCAGCATCTTGCAGCACCTTAATGAAGAAAGGGCTCGGGATGATTGCCTTCTGTATGCTATTTATTTAATGAGCAATTGTTATATTGTGTGTATGTGTACTGAGGAGGACTGTGAAAGGATGTGAAATGGCACCACCACCACACTGCAATCAGGCCCTCAGTTTTTGTGATCAGTGATAAAGTAACATTTCTAGGTGCCTAATGTTGTATGGCTCTCTGATCTTCTCAGGGCATCACCCAGAGGCAAATCTGAGATACCTTAACTGGGTGTTTGCATATTTTCAAATGTTTGGCTCTCTTAGCTTTTTCCTGCAGTGCAGCAGAGAGATGTTTTCCCTTTAAGAAATGTACATATCCAATTAACTTAATTGTAACCAAATCCCATTCCCATTTTCAAGTCAGAAACAGACAGCTTTGTTCCCCCCCCCCCCCCCGATGGGTGTCCAGGAATTTTTAGTGTGCTTAATTCACAAAAGCCTGTCTGATTAATTTCATTTGTGGTGGCAATATTCTCCTCTTTTCATCAGTTTACAATGCAGTAGAGGGTTGTTGGTTTTTGTTGTTGTTGTTTTGTTTTGGGTTTTTTTAAAAGGAAAACTTTTGTCTTTTACACTTTTTTTTAAATAGATGGTGACATAAAAAGTTAGAAAACTCAAACTCTGATGAATACCTTTATTTGTAGGACATCACCCCATAATTCCTTTGTCTCATTTACTTCACAATTGGTAGCAGAAACCTTGCTCACAACTCTAACCTAATGATACTGATAAAACTACTTTGTTGATTTTAGAAAGGGGCAAAAACCTAGTCATAAGTTACAACCTTAGTTCTGAGTGGTAACTCCACTTCATAATCAAATTCAGCATCTGTATATTCATCCCAAATTGAAAGATAAGTTGGTTTAACATTACATTGGATATAGATGGTATGTAATTACTGCAAATTCTGCAGCTCTTGATCTTGACCTGGACAAAGCTGATTTATTGATCATTTTTCCCAGGTGCCATTCCTGCTTCTTCAATTTTCTCTTTCATTTATGTTGGTTTCACACCTTTGTAAAGGTAACCAATCCAAGGGTTTACATTGGTCTCAGGTCATTGCAGTAGTGAGCTTTATAGTTTATTTTGAGGTGCCCTTTTTAACCTTTGTAGGTTGAGACCACTGCTTTCATAGGAAAATAACTAGAAATTATGGTTTTGTCTTCACCTCTATTAGTTCATAACTTATTTGTGGAACTCTCACAGTGTGCTATTCTTAGGTTCCAATTAATTCAGAATTAATTGAATGAATTACTACAGCTTGAATTCTCTCTAGGTCCAGTCTTTCCAGCATGCGAACCCCATCCTTAAATTGTTTAACCAACTCTGAGTAAAATGTCATTGCTTTAAGCATCCGGATAATTTCCTACAAACTCAAGGTCTTGTGCTGGCATCCGTACGGTAGCTTAAGGACTGTGAAGTCCTAGAGAAAGCAAATCCTTTTTGAGGAGCCCTTTATTGCTGAGTCTGAATATTAGGTGATACTGTGTCATGTAGCAGACTCAAAGAAGAGTTGATGTTCCACATGGCACATAATCATGGCAACCAAGCTGAAGGAACCTTATATTCAGATAAAATATTCTAGACATGAATTGAAGACACAAGGGTTAGCATCAGTAGTTGGTGGTAGCAGCTGTCTGGAATGAAAATAGTTCACCATTCACTCAGGCAGCTGTTCCTAGTTGTGGCATCTGGCATATCACAAATAAAAACTGTTTAGATTTAGATATTAAATGTGCTGTGTGAAACTGAACAATTTTTTTTAAAAACTGCATTTCATGAAAATATTTCAGGTTTTATTTGGAACAATTTTGTGTCTCAATAGTTTTGATTTTTGAAAAGTTCATAAAATGTTTTCATGTTGAAAAGATGCACATTAGTGTGTTCATTGCAGACCCACCCTTCCTTGAAAATAGGCCATATTGGACCTAAAAACTCACCTTTTTTAAAGCCAGTTGTTGGCCTTTTGGGTTTGTGCATTGGCCCAGTTATTTGGAAACTCAGTTGGAGGTGAAAAATGTATACTCAGATCCCGTTTAAGTTAATAGCAGTTTTACACCTGAGTAAAAAACTGAATAATGGTTTAGGATTTGAAACAATGAATTTGTTGTCTTGCCCTTCAAAAATGTGACATTTTATGTTGAATTATTTGTTTAGTGCCAACAATGTGCTTGCAGCTGTACAATATATACTGTCCTTGCCCCAAGAAGCATATAGTTAGTTAGTCATGGCAGAATTCAAATTTCATTTTTTATAACTTTGATGGATAATATCAATAAGTTGTTTTTTTTTCAATTTTTATGCATTTCAATTTTCATTGCTATGAGAAATTATGAGAGGCCAGACAATTATTTAATGACAGTTGATATTGAGATTCAAAAAGTTAAAGCTTTATAAATTGTTAAAGCATAAATTATCAACCTCAATTCCAAAATATACAAAGTAAATATCCCTAAATCAACAAATCATACCCGCTTTTACTATCCATTCACTAGTTCGTTTGTAACAAGCCTAATTCAAAAGTTTAAGTCACTGGATTTTGACTCTAATAAATTCTCAAGCAACATTTTTCTTACTTTGCCTACCCTGTATATTTTTATTATCATTGGTGGAAATATATATTTTTTTTATCAGTTTGTGTGTATGGTGAAACTGACATTTACTGATAAAAATCACATCCTTCCAAGCCTAGATATATTCTATAAGAGAAAACTAAAAACATTAAAAAAAAAGTCGCACTATTTTGCATAGCTAGCTACTAGCTACTATATAACAGGACTATTCCATCAGCTAACAGTTGACATTGGAAACAAAAGCAATCTCATGTTTATGTTATTGCAATACTGTGAACTAACTGTCTGTGACACAATACCCCACATAAAATAGACATTCCAATAGTTTAAGAAAAAACACTGGTTCTATGTTATTTTAACCATTTGGATTAATATATGTAGGTATTCTGAAGTTCACTATATGCTGATTGGCAAATGTACTTCATAGAATCATAGAATATTAGAGTTGGAAGGGACCTCAAGAGATCATCGAGTCCAACTGCCTGCTCACTTCATATGAGTATCTCAAACTTAACACTGAAAGGTTACACAACTGGACCAAAATCCACCCTCACTCCCATATTATCTCATTGGGTTCAGTCACTCGAGTGCGATGTAACTCCACTGTCTGTTGGGATACATGACAACGGAATGTGGTGTCTTCAAATCAAACAAAGTGTCAAATACATTTTTGAACTTTTACTAAAAAACTGGAAATAAAATTCTAGTTAGGCAGGTGGGCAGCATGTCTAAAAGTTTAATAAAATCAAGGGGTGGGGGGTTTCTTAGGAATCACATGCAGTAATGTAATATCTATTTGATAGCTGTTATTTAAATGTCTGACATTTACATAGCATTTTTCATGCAAAGATCCAAAAGTGCTTGACAAACATCACAAACTGTTAACGGATTGTAAGGAACAGGAATGGAAGGGACTATACATTTTTGGGCCCACTCCTCCACCCTCTACTCACACAGGTGGGCTTTACTCCTGCAAGCAGTTCCAGTGAAGTCAATGACATTCCTTGTTCCAGTAAAACTATTCGTGTGACGAAAGCTTGCAGGGTCAGGGCCTTAGTCACAAGCACTGCTTATGCATCAAAGCCCTTCCACAAAGTTTAATTCACATATCCCCAAACAGGAAAATTCTCCCTGATCTCGTTTTGCTCTGTGCGATGTGGGTATAAACAAATGTGGACAGTCTTTACTTCATGCAGCCTATTCCTTCTCTCTGCTGTTTTTTGCGGCATGCTGCTATCAACCAGTAAAATAGGATTCTTCTGAGTAGGGGAAACCAGTTTAAAACATTGCTGGGAGCTGGTGTTGAAGGAAGAAAGAACACAGGATAAAGTAGTTCCCCCACCTCTGCTAGAATCAGGGAGAAAACTCCTCCCTTCTCGCTGGTTTAAAGCAGGCCTGCTCACTGGATTTCTCCTCCTTTGTTGGGGAAGTGAGGGGGAATCAGAAATGGCTGACTATGCATCTCTTCACTGATTATTTCGTATGCATTTTTTCCTCTTTCTTCCAATCTCTTCTGCTCACTGCATTCTGTCCCCAGAACACAATGGAATGTTGTATTACTACATATCAAGTTATGCAATGACAGTCACCAAAAATGGCGATATTCCCTTCCAACTATGATCTAATTTAACCACTGACAGAGAAGTGGAAGTACTTTCTAATAGTCCTTCTTTCCACTACAGCCAGAGCCGGCTCTAGGCATAAGGCCCCAAACAGCTCAAGGAGGTCCCCTATTTGCTTTTTTTTTTTTTAAATGTATTGAGGGAGCAAAAATATTCCTGCTTTGGGGCCCCAGGGGGCTACCACCACTGACTACAGCCCTTGCATGCCTGCCAGTAAATGCTGTAGTGCGGAGATGGAGTGACCTGACTCATCACAGAAGAAGCAGAGATGCTGCTGGTGTCATTGTTCCTTTTCTATGGGGGTGAGCCATTGACAGCTCACATCCACCTGCACTGGCTTAGCAGGAGGCAGCGGTAAAGAGGTCACAGTACCCGGGTTGTGGCATTCATTCCCTTTGTTCCTATAACCGATTGTCTAGACTCTATACTGATAGTGAGATTCCCCAAAGAGATCCCAACTCACGGGTATCTGTACTCAGGTTAATTCAACTTTAAATTTCTTCTTGCAGACCCCATCAGAACTAGTACGTGTATGGCACCTCATTCAAGTTTGTTTTTGGCTGTGAAACAGGGGGATCGTGGGATATAAATAGCTATAGTACCCTGCCCCTGTCTGAGATTCCTTAGAGCAGCCTCCACCATTTGAGTTCAGGTCATCGAATAATCCTGGCTTGGCTTGGAGGAAGATCTCCCCAGTTCAACAGTGCTGGGCTGTCACGCTCCAAGAAGGGGGAGTCCAGTCTAGTGCTTCCCTGGACAGCAGGCTGATGACCAGGCTCACCTTTGCACAATCAGTAAGATAGGACTGAGGATGCATCACGAACAGGAGGCAGCACTGGTTTAGAAAAACCCGGAATTGCTGGCCATTACCATCAAATTGTTCTGGCAGTTGTATCAGGGAACAGGGCTGCACGAGCTGTGTCTGGAGTGTGAGGTGTGATGTATTCGGCATGCAAATGCTTGTCTTGCTCCTGTAATAGCTTGTTTTATGAGGTCAGCTGAAGGTGGGTAGCCTACTCGTGCATGTTCGGTGCTCCCGAAGGTTACCCAGGTCCATTCTGCTAGCACCAGGCTCACTCCTGTGGCCTAAGTGGTACATGTAAACTGTTATGACTGGGGTGTGGGCACTCTGACCCAGTGGTTTGAGCAGGATCCAGGAATCAGGCCAGTTCAGATACCAGGAGATGAGCAACAGACAGGCCAGAGGGCAAGGTGGGAGTCAGGAGTCACCAGGAGATCAGTAGCAAGAGCAGGTATTGCAGGGGAAGCAGTCTGAAGCAGGGAGACCCCAGTTGCATGGACAACTTCCTGTTTCCATGGTGGGTTTATACAGAAGCTCCAGCCAGGACCCCCAACATTCTGCCAATCAGATTTAGGATGGAAGTCCTCTGTCAGGGTACAGCTTCTGTTTCGGCAACTGCTAGCAAGGTCAGTGGCTGCAGGTTGGAATTTACTAGCTCCTAGGAGTCCTGTGGCCCAGGGTTGAAGATCTGTGGTCCCTTACAGCCATGTAACTATGCTGTTGAAAGTAAAGACCAGCTCTTCTATTTTATTGAGAAAGGAAGCAGAACGTTTATTTAACAAAGAATAGAGATTCAAATAATATCAAATAGAAATACTGGAAACAAAAGGTTACATGTAAAATACAATCATAACACTCATTCTAGTGCCTCAACTCAGCTAACAAGATGCCCTCTTGTCGGATAAGATACTGCTTACCCCAATGTCCTTCTCACAGTGTTTTTTCAAACCAGTGGCTGAGACCTAGCCCACTGGCCACTTGTTTTCCCCTGATGAAGGATGCCAGGGTATCTTTCTGCATCCCTAGATATACTATACCAGTCTTTTGTTCTCCACCTATAAAACGGGTCCCATCTCTCCTGTTTACTTCTGCCTGTTCAGAAGGAAAACTTAAGTCCCCACAATCTCTTCATTAGCGTTTGACCCAGTATACTAATAGACTTTTATTGTGAGATGCACAATACACAATAGTCAGTTGAGGAGATAAGTGTCTCCCACCTCCTGTCTGGTAGAATCTGCCTCAAGGTACACTACATCTGGGTGACTTGCCTTAATTACGTGACCTTAAGAACAATTTCCAAAATATATATAAAATCTTACATATTATCTGCACATACATTTAGCAAAGATTGTGATAACCAGTGTGACACAGACTTTCAGTAGAAACTTACATGATCTTCTTTGGTGAACTAGTATGTAAATACCAGACCATGGGATCTCTAACCCTTACGCACCTCATGGCCTCGGCCAGTTGGCAATGAGAGGACTTTGGGTCACAGCCTCCAACCAAAACACCAGCCTGTTACCACTGAAACCAAAGGCACATGTAAGGCTGCTCCAGAATTTGAACCATGTGGGCAGAAGGGCTTTACTGAGTATTGTTTTTATTTTGTGTGTGTGTGTGAGAGTGAGTGAGAGAGAGAGGGGGAGGGGGGGAAGAGAGAGAGAAGCAGGAGACACATCACAAAAGGAGACAGCCATGCACCATGCACAGCCACAGAAGTACTGGTAGTGAAAAAGCCAAGACAGAGAGCTTTTGGGTTAAGTGCTTGCTTAAAGAGACTTGGAACTGTGAGGGGGAAAAAATCCCCTAGTGTCTGATTTCTACTGTGTTCAAGGAAATAGGACTTTGTAAACAAACAAGGTTGCATCATAGAAATATCTGACTATCATCCATTTCTCCTCCTAACAACAATGTGATGCTCTGTGATTAAAGATGACCACTGGTGCAAGTGCTGGAGCAACCAACTAGAGGCTGTGCTCCTCTTGACCTGCTGCTCACAAACAGGGAAGATTTGGTAGGGGAAGTAGAAGTGGGAGGCAGCAGTGATCATCAGATGGTAGAGCTCAGGATCCTGACAAAAAGAAGAAAGGAGAACAGCAGGATATGGACCACGGATTTCAGAAAAGCAGACTTTGACTCCCTCAGGAAGCTGATGGGCAGGATCCACTGGGAGGCTAATGTGAGGGAGAAAGGAATCCAAGAGAGCTGGCTGAATTTTAAAGAAACCTTATTGAGGGCACAGGAACAAACCATCCCAATGTGCAGAAAGAATAGCAAACACTATAGCAAATATCCAATTATAAACAGAGGCATGAACAATATTCATACAAAATAATATAGGTATTTGCCAATTCTCCACAGCCAATTTTTTTAAATAATTTATATTTATAAAAAAATTTAGTAATTTATATTAAAGATATTTAAATGTACTTTACAAGGATGGCATTTTGAGTATAACATTTTTTTTTCTTCCCAATTTGGAAAGAATTTAAACCTATTTAACAAAAATGAAATGTTTACCTTTAAAGTGAAATTATATCTCACCCTAATAATTGATAGCATAAGTAAAGAGGGACCTCAATATGAAGCATATAGTGTTTTAATATGACAGTAATAGGCATTTTATAAAAGCTTTACATAGATACAAGGGGGAAAGAGTTAGTGTGGCTGTTCATTCTTAGGGCCAAGTTCTCATGTACACTAAGGTTGCTTTAAAGCAACCTTAAAGTGGCCTGAAATTATGACAACATTCATTTTATTGCCCCTTTCCACCAAAGCAGTGTAACAGAGCCTTTGTGTAAATGAGAATCAAGACCTAAATTTCCAGGTGTTTATGGTTTTAAAATTTTGACCTCAATTTTATTGCATACCTTTTTTATTAGCTTCTATGCACGGATATAACTGCAAATATAGAAAAAGCGGTTGTTGGGCTAAGTGCTCTTTCCATCAAAGTCACTGGCAAAACTTCCATTATCTTCAGAGGAAACAGAATCATACTCTAAGACCTCTGTGTACAATACAGAAGTGCAGGGTGCTTTAGAAAGAAAGAAAGAATTAACAATGGTTCTTCTACTGAGGATGGAAACCACATTCTGTAATTTTTCTACATGTACTCTGAAGGAAAAAGAACACTTTGTAAAATTTTTATATTAATATAATTAAATCTGACCTTCCTTCAATATACATATTAAAAAAAATTATACATCAGTCCTTGACTCTGAATATCTCTGAAACACTTAATTTATCTTGGCTGTAATCGTAACTGTCATAGACTCTCAAAGGCTTTATTGTAGTGTTACTGAAACATGCAAATTGCCCAGCTCCTTGGAGCATCTTTCTACACTGGACAAATGAATGCACGTAGGCTGTTAGCAAATGCCATGGTACGAAGAACATGGGTACAGATGTAATTTTTCTCTGACGCCTTTACATTTGCCAAGCTTTGTAGTTGCTAAAAATGTCATATGGTTCTTCGGTGCTCCAGAGAAGGAAATCTTGTGTTGTCAGAATGGAGTTTTAAAGTCTCTGCAATCTTTTTATTTAAGATATAATTTATAACATTCAGGGGGTTTACTTGGGTCATAGTCAGCTAAGATGACTTTACAGCTATCTCACTGGTTTGAAAATAATGCTGCATTCAAAAGGTTTATAGCCCATTAAGATGGCTTGTTTTCCTTTGTAATATACTCTACTGTGCAATACTAATTTCATTTTAACACTGTGATTTGAACACCACACTTACAATTAATTTCTATCACAAGTGAAAGTCCTTTCATTCAAGGTTAAATTACATTAAGTTTATGAAGCAGGATGTAAAGAGTTTCAGTCAAAGCCTTATTGTCTGATTTTATTTTTTATACGCGCGCACACGCACACACACACACACACACACACACACACGTGCATAGATGTGTACACATTCACGTACACACACAGACACACACACGTGTGCGCTTTTTTTACATTTTTTTTTTTAATCTAAAAAGCCTCAGTTCATTCAAACAAGAGATCTGAATCTGTTAAACAGAAAACAGTTCATTTTCTATTATTAAGGCTGTTTGTGCACACTACAATTCACGTTTGTTCAAGTTAACAGCAACTGTCTAGAAAGATAATTAGAAAATATAATGAAGCATTGTTTTAGAATTTCACCAATGAACTCTCTCAATTAGTTCAGGAAAATTAAACAGGAATGTCTAATGGTGTAACTTATGTTGCATAAATCATTCTAGGAGAATATTTAGATATTATTACTTCCAGTGTTACAGAAACCAGGAAGAAACCACAGAAGTGCGACTAACATACCTGTCAAGTATACTTCATTTTGAAGCATGTCATTCATTTTAGTTGCAACGTTACCTGTGTTCCACACAAATCTGGTGCCCCCCACTTGCTTTTAGAAAAACATTTACATCAGAAGTAATCATGCAACTGTAGCCCTAGAAAGAGAGTTATTTAACACTAAATGAATGAATCATACAGCATTTTACATTTTCCTGCATGAAAAATTTATGTCCCGTACATTGTGGATCTTTATCATATGCTGCATCCCAAATTTGGGGTTTGACAGTTTGAGAGATATGGCCACCGCATCTTCCCTTCCCCTATCCCCTTATTTTAATAGTTTTTAAAGTTTTGTTTCTTATCCTTTGCTATTCTGTTTAGGTGGGAGAAGTTGAAGCACTTTGAGTATGTCTACACACCACTAGACACCTGTGGCTGGCCCGTGCCAGCTGACTTGAGATTGCGGGGCTCAGTCTGCAAGGCTGTTTCATTGCCACGTAGACTTCTGGGCTTGGGCTGGGGCCGAGGTTCTAGGACTTGGAGGTAGGGGACACAATTCCACCAATCTCAGTTTTCCTATTCATTTATAGAAAAAAATTACCTAATAAATGGAATATCCAACATCTTATCCATGTGTCAAGCTTATTTTCACTTCTTATTTCATGAGAATGTCTATAGGTTGCCTCAAAAGTAGCAACAAGGTCACACCTGAGCATTCATTACCTCTAGCAGTGATATTTTTCCAGAGATGAGCCGAAATATACCGGGGGGGGGGGGGGGGGGGGGCGGTGGGCGGTGGTACATCCTTGAAAAAAGCTTGTTTGAACACTATCTACATATATATATATATAGCAACAACCAGGACTGCAAGTAGGTTGTGGTGGGTGTCAGAATACCTACATCTCTAGTTATAAGTCAAATCCTAAATTCACTTTTCCCTTCCGGGGTTTGGAGATTGTTATAGAGCTGCTAGCTGAGTACCACCAAAACTTTCATGTGAAGAGAGAGACTGATAAGCTTTGGGGCTATCAACACAAGGGGAATGTTTCAGATGTGATCCGTTATTCTTGATAAATTCTACTTACCCAACAAGATCTTGAGCGTCTTCCATGTATAAGAATAGCCATCACAAGTGATAAAATTAAGCAGTGTTAATTCGATAGTGGAATATGTTCTTCATGCTCAAGTTTGAGGTACAATGGATTTTTTTCACCTTGTCAAACAAGAACAACTGTTGTGTTAAGCTTTACTACCCCACTGTTCATGAAAGGAGTATTTTAAATGATTGTTCTGGATGCTTGTTGTTTGATTCATACAGATAAATTAAATTTGTGCATACCATTGTTTGCAAGCCTCTAAAGATTACATACATACATGCTGTATGTTTAAGGGTAGAATACCTTCCCCCCCCCCCAATCACTTTATCACAGTAGCATCCACAGATCCACCACCTCATTGTGCTATGTGCTATACAAATACATAGCAAGACACAGTCCTTTTCCAAAAGAGCTTACTGTCTTATATTAGATGGCAAGCTTTACAATGAGGCCCTCCCCTCACCACCCAAGAAAATGAGTTTTTTTGTACAACTCCAACTGGGAGTTGTGTGAGAGTGATGGAACCCACTCACCACACTTGGGGCAGGATAGGGGTCTGCATCATACCCATTCTGGGCTCTGCATAGTAGCTTCTCCAGCCCACCAGCCTCTGGCCTCCGTTCATTACGCAAGGGGTCCCTGTCACTAATCAATAGTGACATAATAGTCAATCAAGTGGCCTCTCCCAAGCCCTGCCATCAATGCCTATCAGGATTCAGTGCAAAGTGCATAGTTCTGTAGCTCTTCTTCATGACTGCACCACTCACACCAGCCTCCCATTCCTGAAAGGCAGGAGTGCAGGCCCTCACCCAGTGAGTCAGTTTCACACACAAAGGAGGTCAATTGATAGACACAGATTTTGCTTTTGTCTTCTATTCTCTATGAAAGGTTCTACTTTTGTGTTCAAAGGAAAAAGTTGGTGAGTTGTGTGCATTAGTTTACCTTATCACATCAATGAATCATACCAGGAATGTGACCACCTGATATATTGTATCTCGGTCTGCAGTAGCCTCTCACTAGAGCACATTGAAAATCCCATTCTACTTTATACTTAAGCACAGAGGAATCCCTGTTCTCTCTCATACTTCTAGGCAAGTAATGCAAGAATTTTCCTGGGAATGCTTGTTTCACTCTTTTTAATGTATTTGCTTTGGCCATATTTGTGTTCCTGTGCATTTGCTTTCGGCACATATTTGAATGATCCAGCTTCCTGGCACAAATGTGAGTAAAAGAATTTAAATATTAGTGCTGGAAGTTGCATTCCCATCCAACCAGTGAACAGAATGGATAACATGTAACTTAACTGATTAATCACAACTATACTCTGTGGGTCTGAATTTAGAACATTCATGGTCAGTCCACTGAGTACGAAGAATCTGAAAAAAAAGCTATTCCTGAAAAAAATATTTGAATAAATTAATTCAAGGAAATTGTGATCTGCTTGTGATTATTCCATCAATAGTAAAAGGGTTTAAAATCATTCAATAAACCATTCCCTTAGGTTTATTCACTCCGCTCCATTGAACACTCATAAGCACATTCAACTATTAAATTAGCACTGCTGAGCTGTGCTATTTGTGGTGGCTATTTTTATACACAGCAGGCAATAATCATTCCTTAGCGAAAGAGCAGGATTTCACCCTATGTTTGATTTTGTTGTTAGGAGACCTATTTGTTTACTTCTTGTACTCTTCACTTAGAATTGCTAGGCCTCACCAGCACCCTTTATTTTTGTTTCTCAGTGTTATGTGCTGAATACTGATTGCAAGCTTCCCTTGTGTGGTGTACAGGACCTGATTTACATTACTTGTAAACTAATGTAACACATCACACTCCACGTCTTCACAGAATGCAATGTGTGATTTTGTCATGTACCTTGAATTAGAGATTGCTTCTAATTTGACAGTCTCTTTTTGTTAGATTTCTGCTGTCTCCTTTGAAAAAGAAAAGCTCTGAGTAAGCCTTTGGTTTCTCATAAGTGTCGTTGGAATGAATATGCTTCTTCTGTTATAGTATTCATTCCAGGAATGAACACGCTTCTTCCATTATACTATTAAGTCCAAGAATACTATGTGGCAAAAAACAAATGTCTTCATAGCGCTATTGACTAATGATCAGTGTGCAAAGAGCTTAATTACATACCATGGTTGACTCCCTAGTTTGCCACTTAATCATTCAACCAGAATGAGTGCTGCAAAAAACAAAGGGTAAAAATGTGGAGAAAAATACACATGAAATTAATCAAGAAACCTATACGTGGTTTTCAAGAATAGGCCCCAACATTTCAATTCTGAAATAATTACTGGTAGAATGTACTGTCACAGTCCCTGGGTAGGCTTCCCCTTTTGAGGCCCTATTCCAGTCCCCCAAGCACACCCTTTCCAAATGGCAGGCCTGTACCTCCACTTCTTTCTTGGGTGGGAACCTGTGATCCCATCTCTCTCCAGCTGGGTTCCAGGCTAAAACCACTGGTTTCCAACTGTGACCCTATCAGTCCCAGTGGGCTCAGCATAAGCAAGAGTTTCCTTTTTGGAATTTGTAGACAGTAATAATATGCAGTGCCATAGAATCAGCTTCTTCAAAACCAAATAGGAATTGACAAAAGGTGTACAGCACTCACAGATATGACTTTTAAACAACAGAGACCTATATGCATGCTATCTTACCTACTCTTGGCATTCCCCTCAATCACCTAGGTGGACATGACATAGCCTTAGTGCCCCCCTCTCTTCTCTTGGGGACTAAGGCCTTTTCTACATTAGCACTTACGTTGGAAAAACTTGTCACTTCAGGGGTGTGAAAAAGCACACCCTGAGCAACATAAATTTTGGCAACATAAACACTCATGTAGCCACATTATGCCGATGGGAGAGAGCTCTCCTGTCGACATAATAAAACCAGCTAAATGAGAGGTGGCAGCTATGTCAGCGGGAGTGTGTCTCCCACTGACACAACACTGTCCACACAAGCGCTTATGACGGCAAAACTTATGTCACTTTTCTCTGTTGACCAAAGCTTGTTTTCTAGGTATTGTGTTGCTGCTGTTGTATCCAAAACATAGTAAGTTTTCTGACTGCATTTTGGAAACAGCAATCTAAACAGCATGGAACATCCTGAAGAGTCTGGGGAGTTGGAAAAAAAAATCAAGTGTCTCACCTAGAAACTTGGGCTAAATAGGCAAAGAACACAATGAAATTATTATTCTTGTTGTTCCCTAAATGGTGGTTTGGAGGAATTAATTTGGAATTGATAGTCTCGAGGTACTGGGTTCTAAACTTGGCTGTCTTGGGCAAATCACTTCAACTTGGTCTCAGTTGCTACATTTGTAAAATAAGGAAGCTATCTAAACACAAATTTTAGTTTGAGCTAGTTTAAGCAAACACACACCAGACTCCTTGTGTTTAGGCAGAGATCTAAAAAACGGTTTCCTAACTGTAAGCTGCTTACTTTATTAAGTCCCTCCAACAACATATCCTGGTCCACTTTGGTAACTGGAGAACCAAACACTCTATTGGTTTTCTCTACATCTATTTCACAAGCGTGTTGTGGCGATAAATTGCTGTCAGTATAGTACTTTGAACATATAAAATACTATATACATTCATTTAAATGTTGTCATTACGAATTAGCTAAAGTAGTTTGCTTTACAAATAAGACCATACAGCATTCACAAACAGTGACTTGGAGACAAAAATGCTGGCTAAAAACATAGATAGGTAATAGTATGGATGAAAAATTATATTTTCCATCTGACACTGCAGTCTTCATGTCCTCACCTAATCCTCCCCCCGCTCCCTTTTTAAAGTTTTGCTTTTATCACTGAAGTCTCTAAAAACAGAAGATCACCAGACTGTCACTACGCAAAAGAATAAATGGACGCAAATCAGACATAAAAAATGATAACATCCATAAACCAGTCGGAGAGCACTTCAATCTCCCAGGACACTCTGTAGCTGACTTAAAAGTTGCCATACTTCTACAAAAATACTTCAGAAACAGACTTCAGCAAGAAACTGCAGAGCTGGAACTCATATGCAAACTTGACACAATCAGACTGGGTCTGAACAGGGACTTGAAATGGTTCTCTCATTACAAGAAGTAATTGTCACTGTTCACACATTCTCACCTTCTAATCAACCGTTTTGAATAGGCCTCATCTACCCTAACTGAATGGACTTTGTTAGCACTTGCTCTCCCCATTGTTATGTTTCTTATCCTTGAATGTATATATATACACACCTCCTATCTGTGATTTCCATTTCATGCATCTGACAAAGTGGGTTGCAGCCCATGAAAGCTTATGCCGGCAGGAATTTGTTAGTCTTTAAGGTGTTACAGGATTCTCCTTGTTTTTGCTGTATACAGACAAACACGGCTACCCCTCTGGAACTTTTCACACTATATATATGTTTTACAGCAGACAGGAAAGGACAATGTTGTGCTTTCCCCCTGTGGCATACATCATTAAAAGCTTTATGCTATGCTTAAAGCATATACCCACCCACACAAGTAACCACCATCATGACAAAGAAGCAAAATGCTCCAACAGCGACTTGAACATGGATCATTTCACATCCTGCAATAAATGGTCCTTTCAAATCAGACTATTTTCTGGCTGAAAGCCACAATTAGACTCTTGTTTGCTGAGAAGCTGTTGTGTTTTTCTTCTAGCACTGACTGCTACACAATCATTTATATTGTGGTGGCTACAGTTGAAGCACAGGGAATAGCAACATCTTTTCAAAAGGGGATATCTTGAACACGTAAGAGGCTGTTCATATAGGATCGGTCTACACTGTATTATGGACCTGGGCTTTTGGACTTGGCATTTTCAAGCACATGTATGAGTGTCCACACTGCATAGTAAATCTGGGTTTAAATTGCTGGACCCGGGTCTCTCAGCTACGCTAACACATTCATATCACACTGCACAGATCTTCTGACTTGCGTCTGCAGCTTGACCTGTGTACATGCTGCAAAATGAGAGGGCTCGGACTTGAGTCACAACAGAACCTGTGCTCTGACCCACCATCCACCAAGGTCCTAGGGCCTGGGCCCTGAGTGCTTGCTGACTCGAGTCAGACTGATTTGTGTGTGGATAGAAAGGGGGTTGGGATCACATATGAGTCAGAGTCGAGCTTTAACGTGCAGTATAGTTGTACCCATAGTGTAATTCACCACCATCTGCTCCAGAGATCTGCATAATCCTACCTGCTCATCTGAGTTGCACCCTCCGTGTACTGACAATATGCTCTATTGCTATGTAGAAGCCTCTTGGACCCTGGCAAAGAATATTTTATGAGAAGTGTAATTGGTTGGCAATGTATTAATATATATATTATTTAGCTATTTACCAAGTCAAAAAATCCTGATCTCAGTTGTCTATGTGTGTGTGTGAACTGTTTGTTATTCCAGTCTGTGCAACGCAACTGCCAACCAGAAGGCTTCAAAACAGACTGAGCATTTGATTGCAATTGTTTGATTTGAGTGTACTACAAAATTAAGAAGCCACACGTGAACTTGTGGATACCACCACCCTCCATTGTTTCCTTTCCTACAGCACTGCAATTATCTCATCTTCCAACACTTCAGTCAAACACCAGACCTGTCTCTTTTCTTTTAGGCTCCCTAAGTGCACCCCTTTGAGGCCATCCCTTCATCAAAAGGATTCTTAATCCTCCCCTGATGACCACCCCCCCTCCTGTATAATGATTACTCGAAATCCACCTCAGAAGCTCCCCCAATACACTTGGTTTAGTCACATTGTCATTGAGGTCACTCTTCCTTTTAACAGAGAGCCTGATCCAGAGTGCATCCAGTTACTCACAATTCCCTCTGACAGCAAGGGGAGTTGCAAACACTCAACCTCTAAAGATCAGGACATATTCCTGGAACTCCATGGGAATGGAGGGAGCTCAACCCCTTTCTTGCTTTTGGATCATCATTATTATTGGTATTACTATAATGCCAAGGAGCCCATTGTGCTAGGTGCTGAGCAACACAGAACAAAAAGACAGTCTCTGCCATACACATCTATCAGCAGCTCCTCTAGTGGAACATCCATTCATAACAAAAATGACAACAAAAAACCAAACCAGTAGACTGCACCAGAAATGGTCAACATCCTATTTACTGCATCCATTTCTTGATGTTCTTACAACTCTGATGTGTTCTCCTACAGGGAACAAGAGCTGAAAATGCTTTTCCCTTTGAATTTTTGCTCCCTTGTTACATTAAGACATACTACACCACTTACAGTTTTATACTAGTTGGACAGTCTCTTCTTTGATAGAGAAAAAAGAAGAAGAAAAGATGTATACGGCACTTTTAAACCCTAAAGCATTTTATAAATGGCAAGCTTCTTCCATCAGTAATACCTGTGCATTCCCTATGACTTTCAAGTGCACAGGTATAATTTGAGAAACTTCACAACTCCTCTGTGAGGCAGGTTATTAGCACGATCCTGGAATTCCCCCACTTTACAGATGAGGACGTCAGGAATGGCTGAGTGACTGGCTCAAAACCACAGAGCCAAGAAAATGCTATCATCACATCACTCCAAGACCTGGGGTTTTACATGTCACTTGTGGAGAGCTGCTCAAAAATCATCTGATGGAAGAGTCCTCTACTAGAAAATGCTGATGTGACTAAATAAAAATGTTTTGTCGCCCTTTTTTATGGGAAATATTGTTTCAATAAGGTCAGACTGTGGCATTTCAATTTTACCATTTCAACATTTATTTTCACTATCTGAGGTATAATAAGATATGAGTCTCAAAATATTGACCTATAATTATAATGCAAAATAATATAAAAGTCAAAACAAGATGTTTTAACTTTATCAACACAAAATGTTTCAGTATTCTGGAATATTTCTTTTTGCAAAACAATTCCGAAATGTGGACCTTTCATCACGCTTCGGGATGAAACAAATTTTGAAATCTCTGTATTTCCTGAGAGGTGGAAATTCCAGTTTTTGATCAGCTCTACTGTGTCTTAATGCAGTGTTGAAGAGACCTCCTATCAGAGCATAGGCTAGAGATTAAGAATTCCAATTGTCTCCAAATCATCCCTTTTAAGCACTGTTCTCACAAAATGCTTACAGTTATATGCTGAATCCTCTTCTTGCACTCATTCAAAGCCATGAGACACCAAGATTTATGTTAATAGAAAAATTATGATATATTATGGATCTGTAGTGTCAGAGCTGACCAGAAAATATAGAAGCTTTTCCCAGAACACATTTCACTTACATTACTGAAGCTCTGTCCCCTGGACATCCTAGTATTTTCCTTTTTGGCAATAATAGTTATACTTAGCGACTATGGTAAATCTTCATTACTTAGTGATATTGTTGGATAAACCCACACAGCATAACTCAATGTAACTGCTGCAAAAATTGCAGAAGTAGGAAAAAACATTCAGAACTTGGTTTGGAAGCTGGACTCAGACACACTCCAATGCCAAGAGTAATCTCTATTTTAATTTGAGACTAAGTAAAATTTGACAAAAAACCTGTGTACTATGGTTTGTGGTATTACCAAATCATGTTCAAGTAATGTTAACCATTTGAACTTGAAACTTCCCAGTTTTCTATTCAGCCAGATACTGATCCCAGACTAGTGTAAATCTGTAGTAACTCCACTGAAGGCACTGGTGTATGAGTAGTATGAGAGATCAGAAATAGGTACATTGTATCCAAGAGTTCAAAAGAGCCTGTCCTTGCTCCCAAAGAATTCAATGGCAAAACACACATTCCCTCCGAGGGGAATAGGATTAGACCAACAATTCTGGATCCCAGCTGTATAGCCAAAGCCCTCTCTACATTGTTGTGTTTAGGTGTTCTTTGCTATTTCCTTTTCTCTTTAACCAGACTTAGGCTGGAGCATAAGTTAAGAAAGCAGGATCCTTTCACTTGCCCCCTTATTGGAATGGAGATACCCTGATGCATCTGGGCCAATTGCCAATCTGTTGCAGTAGAACTGGAAGAATACCCCGTCCTTGAAACCGTTATATTTTGCATAGAGAAACATTTCACAGGAATAAAGCCAACAGCTATTTTTGCCCTTTTTCTTGTTGGCAAAAGGCATGGAGAGATTCACACTAATTGCTGCAGTGTTATTGCTAAAAAGAATAAGAAACAAAAGAAAGTTTGTCACAGTAACAACCTTGTTTCCTGTTCTTTACACAGCAGATGAGCTTACAAATTGGAACCCAGTAAGTCTGTCACCAAAAATAGTCATTGTGTATATCAAGAACCAATCTGTGCAGTGAAATTTACTTGTAAAGCAAGGGCTGCTTAGTAAAAAAACAAAAGACAAAAGCAGAGTTATGAATTTTAAACCAATAGTATTCTGCATGCAGCAATTAATTCTTGGAATTTGGAAAAAAAGCAAATAGAAATCAAATTTGCTCTTGCAATATACTGTGTTACTTGCTTGGAAGGTAACACACACCTTGTACCTGACAGTGCAGACTGCTAGATGTGAATGTGTTGCTCAGCAGCAGCTGCAAAATGATGCATATGATGAAGAAGAGTAGATGTAATTCTTTATATTTCTTTTATGGCAGGAAAATTTGCATAGCTGTCTTCAGAAATGACAGTCTTACAGGAAAAAAATTCTTCCCTTAGATGCTCATTCAGGCTTTTTCTGATTTCAATAAACATTGGGCCTGATCCAATGCTCAGTGAAGTTAGAGCCCATGTGCAAAGTCCGCACAATCTGTCACATTACTAACTCATAAGGGCCAAGTTGGATAAAAAACAAAACAAAAAAAAACCACGCCACCACCATGTTGGAGATACAGGAGCACTTTCTGCTTCTTTAGTACTGCTGTTTTTACACTCCAGAACGTACAAGTGGATATCAAAACTAAATATATAAATACTAAAGAATTGCTAGAATGCAAATATTTTTATGGCTGACCAGTAGTTCACCCATCTACTATGCTTAATGTATTTGACTTGATGTTTTCTTCTCAGTCACACAGAGAATTCACATACATTTTAATATAAACAAAACTATGATCTGTTTCTGCTTTCATTTACATCTATACGTGAAGTCAGAATTACATAGTGTAAAGAAGAAATAGTATATTTCGATTTTTAAAACAATTAAATAATTTGATGTATTAAGCCCATGATTCATCAAAGTACATAACCACATTCATGGTCTACTCAAATCAACACAAGTATGTAGGTGCTTAGAGTTACAGATGTGCTTATGTCCCTTGTTGAATTATAGCTTAACTACGAATTGAAGCTAAGTACTGAAATAATCTAGCCCCGTTGCTTAGCTATAGTTTTGCTGTATACTTTCATGCAAGAAGTCTACTCAGTCAGATATGAAGATGGGGGCCATAAGTACCTAGATAAAGAAAAAAAGAGCCTGCTAGGTAAAAACATAGAAGCTTGGCTGCAGGTCTATTCTTCCGTATTCTATTCATCAGGTCTGTCAGTTCCTAGGATGATTGGGGCTTGGAGTGCAGGACTTTCTTTGTGCATCAGAATTTGTCCCAGGATATACAGTAGCTCATGTTAATGGGTGCAATCCACTCTTGGGCAGAGGGACAGCACAAGACTACAGTGCTTATCTTCCAGTAAACCCCTGTTTTGAGACTACTGCTGATCTCAGTCCCTACATATTAAAGTCTACCTGTATTCTTTTCAAATCTGAATTTAAGTATTCCTGTATATTTTCTGAACAGAAGCCTGCTTGTCCATAAAAAGGTTTGTGCGCTCCCTTCAGGCGAAATTCACCCGCGTGCAATGAGCCAGCACAAGGCCCATGAATTACTTAAACTCAAAGATTTAGTGTGAGTTAGGTGCTGCGTGCTGGCACTGTAGCAAGGGGAAGTAGCGGCACCAGCATTGAAGATGGAGAACCCTATAGTCTCCAATTAGTAAAGTGTACCCGCCTACCCACCTTGCTAATAGTGCTCTTCGCAGTCTCCCTGCTGCACTAGCACTACAACATGAAAGAGTTAAGACAGTCTGCTTTACCCACTCATTCTCTCTGCTTCTCCTCCTTCCTCTCCCAAACCACAAGAAAAATGAAGATCTCTTTTGGGTTTCTTTAACTGACATATTCTTCGTTATTTGGAACAAGTCCATGGATCACCATTTCCTAGCCTCTTGCAGGAAGCTTCCTCAGCAGGGCTGCAGAATGCCTCCATTCGGCACCTGAAATGGCTTAAGAAAGGCAGTCACTTTCTTCACGAGTTAGCATCTAAATCCAGCCACAGACTGGCTGGAATGCACCATAAAGAATTAGGATTGTTCCTGAGAACATCACCAGTCTCAAACACCTGGCAGATGAATTTTTTTTTTCAATTAATACATTCACCTTGCTGAATATTTCTGGCATCTAACATAATTATTTGATTCACCAATCCCTAATGAAATGTTTTACTGGGAAACAATGAATTATAATATTGGCCCCTAAACACAGAGAGACCACAGGAATTTCCCTACACAGTCAGTGATGATACACTGATATAAATGCAAGTACAATGTAAATGCTACCTGATAAGCAGATTAGCCCAAAACAATGACATTTCCAAAATGTTTCAGTTTACATCATCCTCAGGTAGAAAAAGCAAAGCCAGGCAGATGTTACTTTTCCTGCTGGTTGAATGCTGAGCTAGTCTTTCTAGAATACAACACCAATCTAGCAACTAATTACTTTTGTCTAATTGTTTCAGGCATTTTTAGCAAGAGAAGTTAATGCTGTTAACAGCCAATTTAAAGAAATGCAACAATTTATAGCTTACAGTTAAAAGGCTTATCAAATAATCAAGCTTTAAAGCATAATTTTACCTACAAAGTGAAGTACAAAGAGGGAGAAAGTCCCAAAGGAACACAGAATAATTGCCTTATGCAAAGCACTAAGAACATATTCTGGTATCTTGAGCAGCTCACTCTAATGATGTTGAGAAACAGGATTTAAAAGTGGCATTCAGTGCTCATAGAATAAAGAGAAAAATGGGAGCAAATGACTTGGGGCTTGGAAAGCAGTTATCCAAAGAATATATTCCCAAACTAACATTTCTCTACTGAGCTATAAGCGCTAATACAAGGTTTTAAAGGGATGTGTCAGAGGGCTTTGTTAATAATCTAGCAGGTACCACATATATAGGTTTTTTGGGGTTTTTTTGTACTGGTGAAATTGAATAAACCCTAAGGAGGAGTGTGACTGGAAAAAGCAAAGCTTGTGTTATAAAATAAACATGCATGTCAAAACTGAGTCCAAAATTCAGCCAGATTCTTGACAGAAGTCTATAGCGATAGCGGCCTTGCAGTTTATACTGCTGTAGTAAGTTTAAAAGAAATTTTCTTTATCTAATGCTGAGACCTGGAAGTGGGAAGGTCTCTGTTTTACTGGGATTCATCTATGAAAGGGTGGCAGCTCAGCCATCTTAAAACTCATTCTGTCCTAAAGGAAAATGTTACACCATAGAGGCCTATGGGGTATAAACATATCCCTGTGCACTGATCATCAAGGAAATTTGTTTTTTGTTTAGTTACGAGTTTACACTAAACAACACTGGACATAAGAAGCCTTTAAATGCACATGGTCTACTTTAAAGTCTTCTTGAATGAATGCCATCCATAGTAAAACTAACTCCATGTTACAAACTTCCTGACTGATAAGTCTGCTTTCATTGGACCTTTCAGATTCTGCCACAGTAAAGCAGAGTCCCGTACTACAGGCTAAGAACACTATAATTGCTTTCAGTCTTGCTGCAGTTGTATATAAGATCCAGACGTTCAATATTCCTTTTAGGCATCTGCTTTGTGTTATTCAGATACTGATTGTAGGTTATGTAGGTACTAGAAATGCCAGAGGATTTTCTTTATAGATCAGAGTAAGTGCTAGGGATTTTGCAGTATTTGCTGGTATTGCTGAACAAAAACAAGGCTCAGATGCAGAGAGAATATAGATGTCTTCTTATGAAAATGCTACACAAATCAAGTTCTGATCCCATTGAGGTCCAGGGGAATTTTTCCATTGACTTCAATGGGACTAAGATGCAATACCAGGCACATTAATTTCTTATTTCAAGCTGGGCGGACAATCAGGGTACATCTGCACAGCAGGTGGCAGGTGTAATTCCCAGCTCAAGTAGACGTACACATGCTAATTCTGCTCAAGCCAGCACCTAAACATAACAATGTAGGGCTTGAGATAGTCATTTCAACTACATACCCAAAGGATTGGGCAGGATTATACTCATGGGGCTAGCCCGTCCCACTATCCACTCCACCGTAGCCACGCTGCTATTTTTAGGTGTTAACTTGAGCAGAGCTAGCATGTGTGAATCTACCTGGAATTACACCTGCTGGGAATTACACCTCCCACCTGCTGTGTAGATGGACCCTCACAGATCCACGTGAGTGGATAGCATACTCTCATGTAATTAGGATTGGTGGCTTGTTTCTGCTGGATTGCACTAGCATCCCAAAAGCAATTACTGACCAGTCAAAATGAATAAAGATTTATTTGAATAATAAATACATTATTGAACTAAAAGCAAGGTAAGAAAATGGACGACATAGCTCTTAATGGGTACTGCTGTATCTATTTCCGGTCACAGCCGTCACAGGTGTGGGATGGGTTTGTACCAGGAAAGAGGTTTAACCAGGTCTGGAAATCTAAATTAACTAGACAAGCTGTGAAAGAACAACCGTATTTGGACAGATGATCGGTACTGTATGTACAACAGCATGAGTGGTGTGACCGGTTTATGATACTGATGGCTTTTAACCAGAGAAATGTGGCTGCTTTGCATGAATATTATTCATAATTTGGAAAGGTCTCTCCCCCTCCCATCCCCCAATTTAAATTGATGTATTTCATATTGGACAGCCAGCTTCTGTCAAGAGGGTAAGGAGAGTTCCTTGGGCTTATGAGAAGCGCTGCTCTGAAGACACGGTGCTTATTCCACACCAGGGCTATCCCACCTACCATAGAATCTCCAAGGATTAAGCCTCACTGCAACCTGTGAGGTAAGTGGAACTGAGGTACAGAAGAGGTAAATGACTTGTCAAACAGTGGGTCAGAAACAGAGCTGGGGCTAGAAATCCAGGGCCATGCCCTATAATCAATTTGTAATCTCAGTTGAATCAATAACGAAATCTGCTCAAAATAATCCATAAGAGATGATCATTTCAAGAAACTGACTGCAGATGTAGCTCCAAGTACTGAATATGCTGTCTGTACTTCATTGTCATATACTGGGGGCAGGGAACACCACTGAAGGTTACCCAAGACCCCTTCCCTCCTCCCCCACTCTCCCCCCCCTTTTTTCTTTTTTTTTTTTTTTTTTTTAAACACAACTGTGCTTGTCCATGCTGGGAGGGGAAGGGAGAATCATGTTTAAACTTCATGCTACTTAAAACATGATGCTTTTCCCCAGTATTTACAAGACCCATGGTTTAAAGGAGGTGCTATTGCGTTTTGGTAAGCTGACCTTGTTTTTTCTTCAATATGCCAGGGTGAGGGAGATGACTTTTACTGATAAACCCAAGGTTCATTCTTTCCTGCCTTGTATATTTCTTCCAGTGAAGTGGACACAATAGCTCTGTACAAGTGTTACTACCAAATGCATCCCTTAATAACAGTTTACAATTTTTCCAACGATACAGAGACAATCACAGAGCTTTGCGGCAGCCAAAGCGATTCACACAATGGAGAGGTTTTTCCTTTTGATGCACACATGTAATTTCCTTTCTGTTATTCTAAGAAGCCCAACATTAGAGTTATTGCCTTAAATGGTCACTAATGGAGCAGATTTATGCTTTGCAGCAATAACTGCCCAAATTCAGGACAGTGAGGACTATACGCACTATGCAAGTGGCAGCTGCAGGAGGCAGAGGGAGATGGGGAGCGCACAAGGTAACCAGATAAGCAAGTGTAAAAAATTGGGATGGGGGAAGGGAAAGGGGGAATAGTTGCCTGTGTAAGTAAAAGCCCCAAGTATCAGGACTGTCCCTATAAAAATCGGGACATCTGGTCACCCTAGTAGCATAATGTCCTCCAAACTCCCAAAGAGAGTGCAGCAAATGTTTTCCTGGCCATCTTCACTCACCCGTGCAGAGAGAGAGTCCACTTCTCCTATATACTCCTAGGCCTGTCTACAGACAAACTTGCTCCGATTTAGTTAAACCAGGGTAAGTACTTGTGCGGACACATTCATTTCATTTATCTTTGGATTCCTAATTGATGTAAGCTTCGCCCAAAAACACCCTGGTTTGAACTAAAGTGCCCATACAGCCTTTTAGCAACTTAAGTTAAACTGGTGCAATTCTGCACGTAGACAGGCCCTTACAGTCTGAGAGACTAAAGAAAAACACAGAGCAGAAAAAAGTAATGTATTTTATGAGAAAGCACAGCAAATCTCTCCTGTGTAAAATGCTGGATCAGCTCTACTTCACCAAATGATAACCACCTCCCTGCACACAGGCAAACTACTTAAAAATTTAAAGCTATAGTGCAGAGAGAAATAAAGTCTTGATAGTTACAAAGCTGCATACAATCCGGTACGCATAAGAGATTCCATTCTATTTTTCTTCTTCTTTAACATTTGAAAATGCTTTCATACTGAAGTAGAATCTATCCTTACACAATGTCAATAACTGGAAGAGGGAACCTTTTTTGGAATAGGTAAAATATAAAACACCAACGAGAATCATTCCAGTCAGATGAGGTTCCACATGCTGCTCTGCTAACAAATTCAAGCATGATCTGAATGGTAAGAGCAATTTATGGACAGTGAGTAATAGCATGACATGGCTAATTAATGCCAGTTCAGTCCAGGCTGTTTAGACAATTATGCCAAATTGTGCTAAACAATACAATGATTTTAAATGGACAATGGTGCATGGGGGACCCAGATGAAGATTTAAGGCTAGAGTCAGATTGCTATTACACTGAATTGGATTTGCCTCAGCTGCTCAGTAAGCAGGGATGCTGTAGTTATTTAACACATAAGTGTATGCATCTCTGTTATGCAGGTCCCCGCACTCTGGTTGTGGGTGGCAGTTTACATAGTTATCATATTGAGATTAACCATATGGTGCAGTGTGTAAAACTCTGCAGTGTGATTAGCCACTTCTAGCCACTCCACATTTAGGATGCCATACTGTAACAGAACTGTGAGTGTATCTATTTCTTTACTTTCATTGGCTTCTCTATGTAGGATTTAAACCGTTTGCCAACGAAGATTCAAATGCAGTTTTTGTACTCACTTCAGTGGAAACAGACCATCTCCCAAGTTTACAAAAGGAGAGGGGAAATGTCACAAAGCAAGAAATGGGACTATGAAACTGTTGGAAGGGAATGTGCTTTTAAAAACCCTTTGTCTAAATTCCTTCCGTCTCCTATGTCCCTTCCTACTGCTACCTCCCTTCTTACAAGTAAGCACCACCCTTATACTCACAGTAGTTACGCACAAATGTGTGTATTTCCCTCTTTTTGAATGGAACCCAACTTCTCTCCCCCCATTTGGTGTTGAAAGAAATGCACCGACACATCCCAACATGCTGCACAGTTACAAAGGCTCCCTGCACCAGACTTTCTCCATACCCACCACATAGAAACAGTCAAAAAGACCCACCTCCACGCAGGGAATCAAAGGCTCTTCTTTCTCCCCACCACTTGTCCTCACAAAAGGCTGTCTGTAGGGTTGCCAGTTTTGGTTGGACGTATTCCTAGAGGTTTCATCACGACACAATCTTTAATTCCTGGAGACTCCAGGACAATCCTTGGCAACCCTAGCTCCTCATCATACACATACAGGCCCCCTCACTAACAGAACGCTACCGACTGGAGCTGGGTGGAAACAGGATTGTCCACTTTGCAGAAAATGTCTCTAATTTCAAATCTTTTTTCTGTTCCAATACAGCATGAAATTTTTTTTGGACATTTCTGAGGAAATTGCTTTTTTTTTGGAGGGGGGGGAGGGGGGGGGACGACACGGACGGACGGACATTGGGGTCAAATGAAATGTATTGTTTTGATAAAATCAAAATGCTTCAGTCTGGCTTTGATATTTGTATTTTACAATTCAAATATCATAAAATTAAAAACGGAAATGAAAAGTTATTTGGAAATGAAAATTGAAATACGCTGTTCTGAAAAGGTCAAAATAGAAACTTATCAGTATCCATTCTGATTTTTTCCCCCAAAAAAGTTAAATTTTATCAAAATAGGCTCCTTTCTGTGAAATGTTTTACTTTTGACAAATCAGCACTTTCTGATAGAAAACATTCCACTGAAAAAATTGATCGGTTCTACTAATGACCAGTAAGGAGACAAAAGGAGGAGGAAAAGTAATGAAGAAAATGAAGAAGAAAAGAGACAAATGATAGGAAGTGGTGGAGGAAGGTCAAATCTTTATGCTCTTTATATAAAACAAGCAAATAACTAAATAAAGTTTCCCTATCTGTATTTTTTATTTTCCTTTTAAGTTTCAATATGTAAGCACTTTGTTGTAAGAGTAACAGCAGCAGTTTGAAGGTGGATCTGTAATGTAGTAACAAGCTTGGATGGTGCTAATAAACTTTTGATTTAAGTTTTACAGTTTCTTGGCAATAAGCATTTTGATCTTGGTGTTTATTCAGCCCAAGATACAATTATTAATTTGTAAGTGGTACACATTCTCAATTTCTCCTTTTAGTGTAATCTTATATTTAGACAGAAGGTATTATCTGAAAGGACTCCAAAATGCTTTGCAAATTTAAGAAATTGATAGAAAATACAAACTGTAGATGAAGAAATGACGATTTACCATTCAAATGCAGTCACATTTCAGAGGTGATGTAGCAGCTAGTGCAATTCTATGCAGCATCTGACGATGCAACAGTTCATGTTTTTTCAGAAAGTGTCAACTGGATTCGGGTCCATCATTTTCTGTACATACAATTTGACACATCCTTGGCCTGCCTTTCAAGTAGTACTGGGCACTTGTAACACTAATTCAAATCAATTGGAACTGCAGGAACTCAATACATCCAAAAATCAGGCCCAAAGTGTCTCAAAAGTTGGACACCCAAAAACTGAAGCCAACAAAATGAATAGCCACTTTGAAAACATGATTTCATTTGAAGAAATTAGGAGTCTAGTATTTGTAGACTAAATCTTAATTGCAGACAAAGTAAACATACATATGTAATATATTATTCAAAATTTCAAGATTTATAGTGATCTCAATTTTCATGCCAGTAAAAATACAGAGCTCTTACATCAGAAGACTTCAGTAGCACCTACAATGTCTGAGGTACTACAGAAAGATCTTAATATCTTTTTTTAAAGTTCGCAATTTATGCTATTATTTTATTTCAGTCAGGTTTAGGACATATGTATTAATATATTCAACTTTGCCCCTAATTCCCAATATCTTCATTATTTCACTGTAGAACTGGTGGTTCTTTATTGTCATTCCAATTAATCCTTTTTACAGAACTCTGCAGCAATTCTCTTCTGCAATATCCAAGCTGGCCCGCAATTTATGTCACTTTTGATACTTGAGTTCTTCTCCATAATGAATATTTTAAGTATATTACCTGACATTTACATTCCTAATGAGACCCATATACTTCTGTGCATGTCCATAATGTCTAATAAGATAGTTTGATTTGTTACACTGAAAAAAAAAATATTTTTACACTTTGACTACATAGAAAAGTACTTTGCAGCTAAAAGATATTGCCTATCAGGATAATAAAGTACCTTATAATCATTATAATCAATTAAGCTTCACAACATACTGTTAAATTCTACTACTATGGCCTGAGTAACTGAAAGGAGGTGTTGTGTTTTCTGGGTACTGCCTTTTAAATGCACACAAGTGTCCATACCTGCTTCAGTGACAACAGTGTTAGAGTGCTAGAGGGGGAAATGCCCTATGTTGTCTTCTGATTTTTCATTGTTATTTTCCCCTTAATGTAAATTAAGTGACTGGACTGAAAATGTATCATTTTTTTTAAAAGGGAGAAATATAGTTACCAGTTTTATATATGGATAAACTAAGGCACAGGGCCTGATTCTTCACTGCTGTGTGTCCTGTGTAGTCATTTAAACCAGTGTGAGAAAGTGGAGAATTATCATTTGTGTTCTACCCCCACTTTACGCAGAAGTCAACACAAGGCAATGGAGAATCAGACTTGCACAGTTTCATTGATTTGTCCTTTGTCACACATTGAATATGTGGCAGAGACAAATGGAACGCAGGGGGTCTTCAGTCAATCCCCTGCCCTATCCTTCCTGTAGTCATATTCCAACACTATGAAAAATGGCTTGCTTAATGTTCAGTTGTACTTCCATTTAATTTAAAATTCCTGTCTATTCTCTCACCAATTTTACACAGGTATAAATTAAAACAGTCACTCCACATTCTCCCTCACCTATGTGTGAGCGAAATCAGACCCAAAGATTCAGAGAGCCCTACTTTTAAATAGGGCAGATGGGACTCCACTTACAGGGAAGAAGAAACACCTTTTTTTAGTATTAGCAAAAGGAAGGGATTTAAGATGTGGACAGAGTAAGAGAAATACAGAAGAGGAAATAACATATTTGTATTAATTGAAACCTAGGTTGGTGGAAACTCATTTTCTACCAACATATCCTAGTGCAGGTGTCCTGATATTAGACAGCAGACGGTGCAAAAACCAATGCGTTACAGAAACCATATAAGCCTTTATCCAGCAAGTAAGGGGATTTTAGAGTTTCTAAAGAAAACAAACCCAAACATGTTATTTCATGTTGGGTATAATGATATTGGAAAACAGGGTGTTGGAATGGTTATTCTGGGGATTTGTTTTGGGATGCACTATATGGACTTAGTGGTAAAGATTCAGGACACTATTCCCACTGCATATGTTTATTAATAGTTATATTGATTATTAATATGGTTCTGATTGCATTAAGTGATCCCAATATAGCTTTTCTCTGTGTTGAAACATTAGTGACAAAGGATCCCATCTAACTCATTGGAAGTCTCTCCCTTGCTTACAAAAGACTTTAGATCAGGCCTAAAATTAAAAGAATACATTGATGTTGGCCAGCTTAACAGTTTGGAGTTGTGTGTATAAAGTATTCCCCTAGCTAGTGAATATGTTCCGGCACAACAAATATAAGGGGAAAAAACCTTAACAAAATAGTCCCCACCCATGTTATAATTTGCAGCTTCTATGAAATTAATGTGCTTAATTTGTTTCTATTTACATGCAATATTATAATAGCACAACAGTTTAAGCAAATGTAGCATAATTCCTGAAGTGTGTTCAGAAGCTGGGTGCTTTCTCCAATATTAAATACCAGTCTTATGAAGATGAAAAGTAACATTTTTTGTAATGCCAGAATTGATTTTTACAAATGGAGCCTTGTTAAAAGTGATCAGATCATCATCAGGTACATTGCGTTTTGCAGCTGCTCAATGGATTATCTATTTTGCAGTGCAGTCAAAATAAAATGTGTGATAAAAGTTTCCTCTTCAGTAAAATAAGAGAATTTTTATTACCTTTTAATACAGTTCTCACTCCTTTTAAAAATGTGGCAAATGCATCTTACCACCTTTGTCATTTCAATCCCAGACTGCCCTTAGCATACTCCTAGACTATAAGATCAGAAGGGACCATTATGGTCATCTAGTCTGACTTCCTGCACAACGCAGGCCACAGAACTTCACCCGCCCACCCCGTAATAGACCCCGAACCTAAGACTGAGTTATTGAAGTCCTCAAATAGAAGTTTTTAGGTACAGATGCTTAACTCTCAACATCCGTAGTAGAAATGGAGTCATATAATTAATACAAACACTATGCCATGAATCAGTTAAAGTGCTGTACACATAACATAGGTTTACACAGAGTGCAAGTTTGTCGAGGCTGGGACAGTCCCTTTGTTGTGTCTGTACAGTGCCTAACACAAAAGAGTTCAGGCTTTCTAGGTACTGTTGCAATTTAAAAATAACCAACCTGACAACCGCAAAGAACAAGAAGAAAAGTCAGGCCATCTGACAATCCATAACTTCCACTCATCCACCCAGACACACACACCTGGGGTGTAGCCTTGACTCCACTGAAGCAAACCCCCCCTTTAACTTCAGTGGAGCCATGACTGCTTCCTGATTACTAATCCGTAGTGCATAGCCGTTATACCACACACCATAGCCTTAACTGTTTACTAACATGAATGCCATCAATCCAACTTCTTTCCCAAATTGTTGCCACTATCAAATAGACCAGACTTAATCCTACTTATACCCTCTACACTGTTCTGGAAAACCACACAAGTTGGGGCAAGGAGATACTTGAAAGCTGGCATTCCTATTGGGGTGGAATTAACATTGTGGTGCATTGTCTATGTTGTATCATGGTTGCACCAGTGGTCAACAGTATCTCTGCATGGAGGAAAAAGGGGTGTGTTGTGTTACATGGGTTAAACTTTCCACATCCCGACTTTGAAAATTGTCTCCGATACGTTGAGTACAGCACCCTTAAAAAGCCCCCACACACTAGGCTTGCGTGTGAACGTTCCAGTTGCTTACTTCTAGACACACCTGTGGCTCTTTTCACAAAGAGCAGAACCTTCGTGACAGCGTTCTGCTCCAGCGCTGGCTGGCATTTTCACGAGGATCCTGTTTGTGAAAGGAGGCACCTCTCCTGATGAATTAAAACAAATGAACAGATTTATCTATCAAGCCTTTAAAGTGTTAGGGCCTCGCTCTCATATACACTAAATACCCTTTACACCACTCTGGCAGTGTAAAGGGCTTTACAATTGGATGCAATGCTAAGAATAGACCCTCTCTCTGTATTCACAGATTGAACTGTCTATTTGAAGAAGAGACACTGTGTCCTTCATACAAAACTAAGAGACTGAAAACCTGTCTAAAAGTGGAAAAACTGAACCCAGCATAAAGGAAGTGCTACTGTGCCTCTATACTCAGACTTTCAGCCGCACAAATATATATCAAAAAGAGAAACATCTTGGAAAGAATTAATCATGCACAGATGGAAGACATCCAATTTCTTCCTCTGAAACTCACGTTCCTGGGCTAGCCACTTTCATTTCTCAGTTAAATCAATGGGCACTGAAGGCACTCCACATCTTTCAGGAGGTGCCACATACCCTTCTAGGGATCAGTCCCTACAGTTATATTTTCTCCCACTTCTGTGATGCACTCATCTGGGCAGTTCAAGAATCCTCCTCCTTACCAATCTGTGTAGCTTTCTTTTCCTCACTTGTTTATTCACTGAAGTTCTCTTTTTCCATTGTATATCATTTCATTATAGATGTCTACTCTGTCTCTCTAAGCCCTTGTCTACATGGGAAAGTTTTTTTGACCCTTCCCTCCCACACACTATAATTATACAGATCTTACTAAACCAAAAGAGTGCCTAACGGAGCTTAAGCTATTCTCCTTGTGCATCACACTGTCTACATTACTGTTTGTTTTCAAAATAAACACACACAGCATTCAGGACTCCTACTCCAAGATTCATTGTTCTGCTGCTGGTCTCAATGCATTATGAGTGGATTGTGGAGTTTGACCAAACCTCCCCCACCCCCAAGACCCAGAATTCCAGTAGGTTCTGAAAGGTGTCCCACAATCCACCATGATAAAGCACTCATAATGCATTGAGACCAGCAGCAGAACAATGAATCTTGGAGTAGGAGTCCTGAATGCTGTGTGTGTTTATTTTGAAAACAAACAGTAATGGCACAGCAATTTTTTGCTCTCCCATGTCATGGTTAGATCATCTGCCTCCTTTCTTCGAAAGTCTGAGGCAGAATACTGAGCTAGATATATGATAAAGGGCTGCATTTTTTTTCAGGTTTGGTAAAGCCCTGACTTAACATTTTGGACCAAATTCTGATTTAGTGTGAATGGGTGCAACTCCTTTGAAGCCAGCTTTAAATTTGGCCTTTGATTTTCAAACACTTACCTTTGCTATCTTTTTGCTTTATGTAACTTGGGCTCCCCCCCCCCCCTTCAGTTGATCTTTCTCTCTCCCTGAGAAGTAGCAAGACCCTGGGGTTTGCAGAATTTGTATCTGTAAGCATGAGCTTTCTGCCAAGACTCATGAGATACATTTCACACAAACTAGTAATTACTAAATGTTTTTGAGAGCACTTACTGCTCAGCAGTTGATCCGTGTGCATGGCTGAAGTACGTACGTAAGCACCTTGTCTCAGCTAAAAATAGCTGTCATTGTCCTGTAAGTGCTGACTTCTCATCACACACTAAACATGGGTCTGAAGCTGAGCTGCTCTGATGATAACTTATGTGCACAGTCATTTAGGTCTCATTGATTTTTGGTTTCTGGATGGAATACACGGCAGTTTTCCTATAAACATCCCAAAATGATTGATTCAGGCAACATTTTTCACCAGATCTCGAAGTGCTAATTCAATTTGATGGGCACGGCAGGGAACGGAATGTCCCACAGGGAATTTTCTTTCAACAACATACAACAAAGTAAAGCCTTTTCATCCAGTCATGTTACTGTTGCAGATCAAATGGGTTTTATATAAAACCTCTCTTGGTTGCCTTTCTGTATGATAGCACGTTAAAGCAACATTATGCTTTTCCTGTTGCTTCTTTTGAAGTTTCCTGAAAAGTCAGGAAAACAGTATCAACACATTTAGACTTTGGTTTTTTGCACAACAATGCAGCCCAAGTAATGAGTTACTGAGGTAGATGCTCTCTCCTCAAGCTTAACCCAGAAGTGATATACTGAAGGGGGTCTTAGGGAATGGCTCCAGGAACTCTTGTTAAAATTAATTTTACGACAACTTATTTGTTAAAGAGTTAGCCTGCCTGGCAGTGCACAAGATTGCAAGGAGCTTGCTGTGCTTTTTAAGACACCACAAAAAGACAGAGCATGTGAGGGAGGGAATAACTTGGAGATGTTCTACCTTGTTACACAAGAACCCACTTGTTGAGTGGGTGGGAATCAGAAGAAATGAGACTTTAAAAGGCACTTGAATGTGGAGGAAACAGGAGCCTGTAAAAATTCTGCTCCTGAACAAAAGATTGGGTTAATTCACTATTGGATTGACTTAACTCCGTCTCTGGATATTACTAAATTATCCTACCAGAGAGCTTTGTGCCTGATGTTCATAAAAACACTTCTGAAGAGTAAATTTTTTTTTTTTTTTTTTTTTTGAAACCTATTGAAGGAACCAGATTGCATCAAATGGCTGGTATTTAACAAAAAATGTTTCACCCTCCTAATTTCCTTAAAGTCATATGTGCTGATAACAGCACTTGCTGAATACTGTAAATAGCCTTTCAGTATGTTTCCTAAACCTTTTCATTGACAAAATATAAACATTTCCAGCAAAAGTGCAGCAAAATAAACTTGTTTGCCAAGCAGTCTGGCTTTCATTAAGGTTCTGCTTTAAGTGGAAGTGTTACTGTTTAATGGATAAAAATGAATAAATGGACAAATTAATAGATTGCCCAGCACTCTGGTTCTGCTAAGTGAACACACATCCTAGATAAACTGGCTTCACCCAGGCTAAAGGAAAAGTTCAACAGTGTATTGGCCTAGTGGCATGAACTCTGGGCTCCCGATCAGGACTTCTGAACAACAAAAGGGCAAAACCTCCAGAGAATTTTTCCTGGTGCATTCTGAGCCCAGTGCATGCTAAGACAGTACTTCGGTGTTTTAGCAGGTGTTGTAATGCAGGCACAATCAATAGAACAATTGCATACATCGCCATAGCTTGTCAGGGCTTTGATTTAAGGGTCTCCTCATAATCAGGCACTTGAGCTATTTTGGGCGTTAACTGTGTGATAAAAGTGTGTGTCAATATATTTTTACACTGAGAAGTCTATGTTTTTCCAACCTTGCCTAACTCAATTACAGATTTTTCTCATATCTTTAAAGAAGTTCTCCAGCTGAGAGCAGAGATGGAAAAGTTCAGTGAAAGAAAAAGAACATTTTGCGAGGTTCTGAGCCTGTGACTACAGTCTTTATATGTAAGTTATTACTCAGTGCAAAAGATGTACTATTTTATAGACTAAATTCTTAACCAATGTGCACTTTGTGCAATTCTGCTGAAGATCACCATGATCAAAGATGACTCAGTCAATCCCTATAGTCACTGGGTTTGAATTTCATCTAGGTTTTTTCAGACTCCAACATAGCTTCATTGGGCTTTCAGAATTATTTTTGCATTGTAAAAGGATGTGTGCCATCCTGTCCTGACCTCTGAGGGTGTGCCCTTGCTTTACTTCCCCAACTGTGCATAAATAAGATCGCTTTAACAGATTGGGGCAAAGAGAAGCCAAAATTAACAAAGTAGCATGTCCATTTTAATAAGGTCTCGGGGAAGAAGCAATTACAACAAACAGTTTGTAAGGTCATCACCCAAGGATCCTGGTTCAGAGCTCCCAAATGGGAAGTCCCCAAACCAAATCTTCAAAGTTGGCCAGGCTAATCTTCTGGAGCAGGAAAGAGTCCCCCATCTTTTGTAACCTGTATACCTTCTAGTCCACTCTCCTAGGCCTCTCTGGTGTTACAGGCTCTCACGGGCTTCCTTCCTTTTACACCTGCTCCTCTCCTGAGCTCTCTAATCCTTAATGACAGCCTGGCTGCATAAATGCCACCTACCACCTTCATCTGCACCTGGATAATGCATAAGGCTGGCTTGCCCCAGTCCTCTGGCCAGCCCAGCCTTCTGACCCCCAGAAGGGCAGACTGCTCTGTCACAAGCATGTTTTCAGTAGATATTGAAAATTGTATCTAGGTCAACAAGTGAGTGCACTGTAAATGGGAGAACTTGAAACTAGATCTTGACAGTTTCATTCACAGCTTAAAGCCAAGCCACTGCATGACAACGGACAAGTCACTTAGGTCTCAACTGAGCAAAGCACTTCCTTAATTTTGAGCACGTTTTGATGATACGCTGAATTATGGCCCAATCCTGCAAGTGATCCCAATTGCCATTTTCTGTGCTAGCCAAAGGCTCTGAGCAGAGTTGTAACTTTTAACCCTTAATCCATAACCATCTGGAAATTAGATAGGATACCATTTCCTACCTCATGAAGGTAGTGTGAAGGTTGTTTGTAAAATGGTTTGTAGTCCTTTGAGTTAAGGATCCATACAACTGCAAAGAATAATCATCATTACTGGAGCTGGGTGAATCCTGAAAACGTGTGTGAACGTTAGGTGAATCAAACTTAAATTCAAACTAGGTTAGAGCCTCTTGGTATTCAATTTCTGCTAACTACCACCAAGGCTCACAGACAGCTAATTCTTCACTCTAATGTTCAGCTACTTCTGGAAAGTGAATTCTGAATCTTGATGGCAAGGATTAACTCATCTGATTAGGGAAAAGAAACAAGTAACATGCAATAAGTAATCAACACAGCTGCAATAGCATGATACAATAACTGGAGTCGTGTAAAAATTCATTAAGTAATTTTAAAAAATAGAAAAAGTCAATCCATTCATGGGGATTCATTTAATAAAGAAGCCTGATACATTGAGGGCTCAACTTAATTAATTCTCAGCCCATGTAACAAGCAGTGCATAGCTACATTGCTCCACAAGCAGACCAGGGAGGGAACTGCGACTGGCACAACTAGCTCCCTCCATCACTCCTTGCTCTGGGTGGATTTGGGGGGAAAACATCTGCCTCTAGTAGTAGATGACTCCTGCTGTTTTGGTTCAATTACACTGGATGGGAAGCTGGGAACAGAATCAAGACTACACCCATTTACATGTCCTTGTCAGTCTTCCTCTGAGGGAAAGTAAGAGCCTCACAAGGGCTGGTCTCCCTGCATGCTGTGATCTGCAATTCAGATGGCCCATGCACGGAAGAGAGGGGGTGCTTTGCTTCCCGGCATGGGCAAGTAGGGTGACCCATTATCTTGACTGTAATATTTTAATTATGAATTACTTGCTCTGCACAAATCATTGCCGTTAAAGTAGGGCCTTGCTCAGAATTCAAATCCAAATCTGAACTTTGAAGTTGGGAGCGGCAGCTGGATCTATTTTGACGCGGGCCAATCTCTCGTTATTTAAATTAAATGAAAGCTTAAGATATTCATTCTAACTGTGTATTTTTCTAGCACGATTTCTAATTAGAAACCGTACCTGAAGGTATGTTTCTAAGTTTAAATGGGGCTTAAGGAGAGGTCAAGATTTATTGTGCCTCTAGGAAAAAGAAATTACAAGAACAAACTCATAATGTCACTACTGGAATTTTAAATCTAGCCAGAAGCAAAGTAGCCAGCAGAATTACAATTGGCCTATGCTTTTTTTTTTTTTTTTTTTTTTTTTTTTTAAATGTATTTGAGCCTGGTTTGCCACTGTCACAATATTCCGGGTTCAAGAAATAATATAGGGCAAAGTGTGTGTCAGGGGAAAGTTTTATTATGCAGCCCAAAAAGCCTCAGTCTGTATAATTTTATAGAGTACGTAAATACTGCCAAACCATATCCTGGGCATAAAACTGTGTTGCTTTGCTACAAATTATACACATTTCTTCCCCAGGTAGTTACCTCTATTTTCCTCCCCACAGCCCAACAGAGTTCCTGAAGAGGTAAGGGGGACTCATAAGCATTTATAGTGATACATATTAGAGTTTATTACTGGGAGAATGCAATCAGTGTGTGATAAGTCAAAAAACTGAATTTACTTGGGTGGTTTGTGCTCCCACTTTCTGATCATCATGAATACTGTAGTGGGTAGGTTTACTGGCAGAGGATTGTTCTTCTCTATTTAAGTAGAGGTTTCAAAACAGTATCACACCCATCTGCATGCCCAGTGGTATCCACTAATTATCAATTAGTAACAGCCCTTACAGATGAAAAGGTCTGCTATGTTTGGGAGGATGAATGGCCCTATGGCTAAAACACAGGACTCAGGTTCCTGGATAACATTTCCAGCTCTTCCTGTAGGACCCCGTGCAAATCACAACCTTTCTGTATGTCTGTTCCCTAGCTGCAAAATGGGAATAATAAATATTTCTTCTCTCTCACATTGCCTACCTTGTTTTAGGTTGTAAGTTTGTCTGGGCAGGCGCTATCTCTTGCTAGGCATATGTATGGTGTCTAGCACAAGAGGGCATCTATGTGCTACAATACAACATTAACAGGTCATGCTAAGTGACAGCAAGTAGAAAACCCCTTAATTTCAGAAACGGTGTTAAAGCACTGACGAATAAAAGCTGGTAGTGTGATGTCTTATTTTCGCAATACCACATTTTGTGATACAAAACAAGGCCCCATTGCATCCTTTCCCAGGGACCAAGTATAAGTCCTGAAAAGTTCCTGTACAAGTTGGTTCAATATCATAGGCTACCACAAATATCCCTTTGCTCCCATCCATACAGGCAAAAGCCTGAGATTAGCTAGATTCTATTGGGGCATCTACAGGAAACAACCAATAGGTAACAACTAGGTACATGGCCAGTAGAGTCTTATTTCATGGAAAGTAGGGATTTACTTAGGCAATGTAAATACATGTCCCTATTATTATTTTCCTTGTCCATGCAACCAGAGGCCTTCTGATTGTTTTATAGCCACTTGTGGCAAGCTCTTTGAGGGCAGGAACGGTCTCTTACTGTGGCTAGCAGAGCAGGAACTTGATGAGGAGTCTCTAAGCACTGTAATGAACAACAGTAACAATGAACTCGGGCTCTGGACAAAACAGGGAAAGCTAGTTTGCAGAGTTGAGGATCTATGCTGAGAATGAGTCACCATGTGCACCCAGCTGTTCAAACCTAAGGCATGTTAAGGCTAATGATTTTAGCAAGGAGGGAAAGAGGCCATTTGAGGTAGGTACCGTCAAACTACATAAAGGCTTTCAAAAGTAATACCAAGTTTTTGAATTGTACACAGACCTGAAGAGGAAGTCTTTAGAGCAGGAGTCCAATTTATTTCCTGCACAAAATAAAGCAAGCTGGCATACCTAGGCACCAGTTGTCACTTCAGAGCAGTCAAGGGTAACCCAATGCAGAATGTGTAGTCTGGTTACCCGATCTGGGGATGGGTTCAGGCAGGGGTAACAGAAGCAAAGTCCACATGCACTGATTTAGCCAAAAAAGGAAGGCAGAGATCCAATTCTCATGTGCACAGGGCAGCCAAAACCCTTAGGCAAGCTTTGAAAATCTCAGTCAAAATCTGTTCTAAACACCTCCGTTCTCAGGAACCTCTGCTTTATTCCCAGGCAGGATAAGTATACAGATAAAACTAACAGGCTGACTACCACCATAGAGAGTTTGATTTTTGTTGCCATATTCTCACGCTACACAGATATTAAACTGAAAAATACAATCATTTTGACAAATATTTCCTGCTGCAATGAGATTTCCATGCCTCAACTTTTTTTTTTTTTTAAAAACACTTCTAAGAATTCCTTAATACATCTGAATTTTCAGCTCAAGCTTTCCAGGTGCAGAATGATAGCTGAGACAACCTCTATGTTCTAATAAATCCAGTAACACTTTACATGAAACATCTCCAATATGAATCCAATTTAGAGTTAATAAAGTCCATATTTTAAATAATTGATTTTTTTCAAAACATACCTATTAAGGATAACCTCTTATGAGACAAGCACCTTATACGATTAGACAAAGTGTTATAAACATAGTTGAGTCAACTAAAGGACACAGTCAAACCTTGTTCCATGCTTGGAATTCATTACTGATATCCACGGGAGTTTGACACATAAGAGAAGGGAAAATATATGTGAATAATCCATTATATTTTATTCTTATCCTAATTAAAAGATGCATATTAGAGTCACTTAAATTTAAAAAAACTGTTACTGTAGACCCAAATCTGAAAGACATGAAGTTGAAATTAATCTGATATTAAACTCTCAGTACGGACTCTTTCAGATCTGTTTATTTTCAGGAAGAAACTAGTTGTTATGGGACTAGCATTCAATAAAACAGTATGTTCTGCAATAGTTATGGGAATATGTATAATATGCTCCTGTTGGATTCATCTTTGATGGGTCCTCTGATATTTCGCTAATTACAGCGAACAAGCAGAATTTCCGTAAAACAGATGCAGTCATCTGGCCGATGTACACTAAATGTTACAACTTCCATATATTTTACACAGAAGGAAATGTATTAGCAACACTGACCTGACCTTGGGCCCAAGCCTGCAATCATGGATACAGAATTGATTCCATAATGTCCTAGGTTTCTGGGATGATTATTGTGTGCTTTATCCTCAACTGCCCTATTAAAAATCCATAAACATTCCTAAAAGAATCAGATAATGTCTGAAGGTTTCCTTTAATTGCTATCATAAAGCAAGCAGCTAAATGTATAAAGAACAGGCCACCATGAAAATGGTCCATCTGGTGTTTTAAAAGTACAACAACCCCCTCTGGAAATTCTCGCAGGATCACAGCATCAGCTGCATTTTACTCCATTTCTCTTTTTTCCTTTTAATGCCGTTGGAAAGAGCAGATAGTGCTTGCACTACATGTCATGAGATCACAAGTATTACAAATGAATAGTTTTAGAGTTTTTTGCTAGTATGTAATCTATACAAGAACCCAGGGAATGGGAAAATGCATACATATAGAAATGTTGAGCACTGTACTTTACTCGTAAATATGAAGGGACAATGTCAAAGGTGCTGGACCTAAATATGCATTTGTTTTTCCAACTGATCCTCCTTGCATGGGCAACAAAGTTTTGCTCTGTGCTTTCCTGTAAGATTGACAGTGTAAACAATCTGTTGAATTTAACATGTTCTGATTAGAGCTGCGTGAGATGTTTGTAACAAAACCTGAAATCATATAGAATTTGCTTCTTCCTGCACCCAAGGTAACCAGATTCCTTATCCCCCATCAAAATCAAGAGTGTTAGTGTGACAACAATTCTGTATTTGAATTGTGACTGCTGCACAATCACATTTGTCCTTGTCAATTTCAGATTCCCACATTCAGTTGCCTGTTTTGAAAGAAGGGGAGAGACTGTTGATAAATACATTTTCTTGCACCATATTTTCATTCGTTTTAATCAGTGGACTTACATTTCAGTATGAGAGTTATTTCAGTGAGTGTTTTGAGGAAATGGCAACATTTTGTTAATAAAATCGACTTCTTTCAACATCAATTCAGTTTTTACTTAGTGTTCATGTGTTCCAACAAGTTTCCATGATAAAGAATGCGGCAACATTCAGAAAATCAGTTTACCATATTGGGATGCAAAGACCCCTTGATATCAATTGGCAGAAGACACAGGGGTTCGGAGATCCCCTGGAGTTACCAAAAGAATGTCATGTAAAGTCTCTACTGAAAACCTGTGTCACAGTGTTCATCATAACCATTGGGAAATGCATGTGTGGAACATATGTGAGAAGTTATGTATATATACACACATACTGAAAATTATGTTCTCTAGGTCTGTATTTAAAGGCAAGTGATCACTCAAAGATAACATGCCTAAAGACATGCCCCAACATGCCTCAAGACAAGAGGTGGGAGATGTTTCTCTCTCTCCCTGGTGGACCATTGTGTGTCTTACAATAGAAGTCTATTACCATAAGGAGTCAAATGCTAATGAAGAGCTTGGGAAGACTTCAGAAGGAAATTAACAAGAAGAGGTAAGCAACAGGGGGACCCTGTTTTCAAATGAAGATCAAAAGGTCAAGTCTAGTTGGACATATCTGGGAGGCTGCAGGGAGATGCTTTGGCATCGGTCAGTCTATGAAGACAAGCTGCCAGCGGGCTTGATCACATGGAAAGATGGATCTCAGCCATCTTGAAATGCTGGCAAATGGACTTGAGAATGGAGAAGGACTTGAGAGTTAAGTTTAGGCTATAGCAAGCAAATTATGACTGTTTTATATTTTACCATTTGTTTCCACTATTCTTACTTTCTATCATTTGAATCTCTGCTCTTTGATAATACATGTATTCTTGTTTTTAATAACCACATATCTAAGTGCTGGGTGTTGATTGGAGTGGTCATTCTGAGGTCTGTACTCTTCCTCAGGGAGCAGCCAATCTGAGTTTTGTGAGAGTTCAGTGGAACAGGGGCTGGGCACTCCAGGACGATGTTCAAAGGGCTTGGGAGTTAGTACATGCCCATCACTACCCTGTACAGAGACAGCCAGAGGCTTGGAAGGCAGTTCTTGTGTTGCCAAAAAGCGTGGTGGATTCAGGGAGCTGATCCACAGCAGACAGAGACTTGCTCACACTAAGGGCAGGTGGTAGCAACGTGCCTCACTACCCAGGGTACCCCTGAGGCTGAAAAGCATCACACTTATGGTATAATTTGTGTCATTTTTTGTTTCTATCAGGCATTTCACTGGCTAAAATGCAGTGGCAGTCAATAAAACCCACTTTAGTTAGATAACTCATTTAGGAATTGGGGCCTGTTTTTCCTCTCATTTGCACAGTTGTTTATCAGAAGCAACTCCATTAAGTCAATGGAATTACACCAAAATGGCGACAGAAGGCTCAAACTTTTGATGACTAATTTTAGCATTAAAGGGATAAAACTACAAAACAAGCGAGTCAGCAAGCTTGACCTACCTTACCACTTTACTGGTGAACAGTGAACCGGCTGTGGTTACTCAGCTATAGTCCTTGGCTTCGCACCTGCTGAGCCCAGTTTGAAATTGACCCTCATCTCTTCCACATGCATGGATTTTACTCAAGATCTGTGCCCTCATCTGCAGTTGGCTTAGGTGGGTGTTGTACATAGGTTTGGCACATAGCAATTTTGTGCAAACTTACTTCCCTTTTTACGTAAGTCTCCACGGTGTAGCCTGTGATGTTTCTGTACCAATTTCTTATCTGTTATTATAGTGTGTCAGGATCACTGCACAATAAAACCCTTAGATGCACAGTTCAAGAATATGCAAACAAACATTTCCATAGTGTAACCCCTCCCTGATATTAATAAAAGAAAGGGCCATAAAACAGCGCCACACATCTCTGTGCTCTCCCACGGACATGACAGATAAGTTTCTGAGAGTTACAGTTTTGGCGTTTTGCACTCATGATTACATGAGTTACATTAAAATAGACCATGAGTTACATTAAAATAGACCATGAGTACCACAGCAATACACTGCGGATAGTTCTATATAGCTTACAACAAAAGATGTTTAAAGATGCACTGCTCATACTGGCAGAACTTTTAGTAAAAGAAGCTGAGCCCTGTTTTCGGAATTAGATACATACCGGAAACTCACAAGGACTTCAGACACATCCAGAGGTAGCTTCAGGAGGACATTAAGACATCTCTCTCATCTGGGCTGTCCTAAGTGTGAAGCAGAATTCTCTGTGAGCCTTCAGTTAACTGCTAAAAGAGATGGTTTTCACTTTGACACTACTATTGTGGATTAGTAGGAAGGCAAGTGCTGAACTGAGTTAAGTAGGCAAAATGGCACTAAGTACTTTCTGTACATCCAAACTTACTATTTTAGAATTTGGACCTCTTTTCCCTGTGGTGTAATTTGAACAACATTTTGTCACTTCTGGCTTTACTCATATGGAGAAGATAGCAGTGATCTAATACTTTAAAAGAAACTTCCTGGATCATTTCCATTTAAACATTTATTTTACTGTATTCATTTTTTTTTTTTTTTTTTGGCTAGAGGTCTATGAAATAAGCTCTACAGTACAAGACACTAAAGTGGCAACATAACCAGTGTTTCTGATGTAACCCTGAAAAGAGCTTCTCTTCATGGCCTATTGGAAAAGATCTTATTTATAGTAGGTTTTTTTTTTCCAGTTAAGCGTCAAAGTAAGCCTACTGCATGACAGAAATTCTTCCACCTGTGTCTTGATTACAAAATAATACACTCAAGGTGACAGCTTAAATAAGAGTCCTTCAGAAAAAAGAAGGATGCTATGAGAGCCTCTGATCTTCTCTGTCGCAGGTATCTAAAATATTGGTACAGCTCCTATCACAACAGAACAAAATTTAGATTTGCATAATGCTAATTTGCCATTTGCTAAAATCCTAACTACAGAAACATCAAGCTACAATTAAGACATTTAGGGTATAATCCTGCAAAGTGGTGATCACTCTGGCTGTGATCCAGCCAAGCACTTAAGCATATGCTTAACTTGATGCTCAGTAGTAGTCCTGTTGTAGCCAGTACCCCTGAGTTTTTCCACCTGCCCCCTTTGTTTTCTTGCCCTCTTCTTCTCTGCTGGAGAGGTAGTAAGCTGGGGTGCTCAGACTCCATCCCCTCCCTTGGCTTTGGGGCCAGAAAGGCACAGAGTTCTGTCTCTCTCTAGCCCCAGAGGTATGGGATAAGCAGAGAAAGCCATGGCACTCAGCTTTGGCACCGCTTTGGAAAATCTTTTGGCACTTGAGCTTTCTGCCAGTGAAACCGCCAAAAGCCTTCCAGGAGAGCAGCCACCATCTTGATTTGCTCACTGGAAAGAAAAAAGTTTTCAGCAAAACAGTCTTCCACAGAAAATTCTGATATGTAAAAGGGGTATTTTCTGTCAGAATGGTTGTCCTGTGTGGATCTCCACTAAGCTTTAATGACCAGGACTAAAATGCATTCAGCAGTTTCCCTTCTGTGGGCCATGGGAGCTTCACAGAGAAGGCTACATCTCTGTGTGTGTGTGTGTGTGTGTGTGTGTAGGGGAAGAGGATGAGGATGGGACAGAAGGCCTTGAAAGTACTTGTAGGGGAGGAAGAGGCTTAGTGGGGATGGCAGCTACAACAAATAGCTTCTAAATCCCACTCTGATAGCGATACATAATTCTGCCTTCAACTAGGGTCACTGGCCCTTGCCACAAAGTTGCTGCCTAGTTCACAGGGGCCTCACCTATATGAGTATACTTAGACTAGAGATCTATCAGAAAGAAAAGGGCATCAGCCACTCCCTTTCCCAGATCTTAACAGATAATTGCTAGATAAAACATTAAATAAATTACTTCAAATTTCCCTCATTACCTAGGGCAGAGACCCGTGCTTCTGGAGCTGGCGGTCCAGTTGTAACTATGGCTCCATTTGTGACTTATTTCATAATTGAGATTGGTGTCTGCAGCACGTGGATTTGCTGAGTTACCAATAAGCGTCAGATAAGGTCATTAAGGGGTCACTTTCTCATGCCTCTTCATCTTCTAAAATTGGCATGAACTGGTTTGCTGACACACTGGTGCTATGTAATGTTGTGCCAGATTAAATACCAATTGGTAAATACCAATATTTACTTCCCCAGCAGCGCAAGGGCATATTTTTTAGTTTTGTTTGTTGTTAAAAAGAAAATAGGGAGACTCATTTTTAAGGTAGATGTCTGATAGATGGGACCATAACACTTGACTTACACTGAGAATTGCTTAAAAGGGACAATATGTGTGCCACCATTTTTATTATTCTTTCCATTGTTTGAGTTCTGTACAAACACAGATCTGTTGCCACTTACTTTAAGATTTTTCACCATCTCTTTCAGAGGTGAGTGCCCAGTCCTATGAAATGCAGACTGTCCTCAACTACTCAGCAAAGCTTTATACTGGAAAGTGAGGAGTTACTCTTTGTCACATGATGAGCCATTGCTGCACTACTTCAGTCAATTAGCTCTGATGACAGAGCATGTTGCACGAGATGCTTACCACCTCAAAGAATTGGGCTTTTAGACCCTGAACTGATTTGATACAATGGCATGATTTCCATGGACTTAAGTGGGAGCAGGAGCAGGCCCTTAACTGACAGTTGGGAACACACTGTACCTCAGAGGATATGCTCATCTGATAGAACTAGGTCATAAGAGATGAGACTTTCACCTATAAGCAAACACCATTCTAAAAAAGCAGTTGCTCTGGTCTCTAGAAGACAAGCTGAGCAAAAAAAAAAAAAAAAAAAAAAAAAAAAAAATTCCTGTGGAGAAAGAAGCTTCAATTTAAATATTTTCACAGAGAGGTAACTATGTTAGTCAGTATACAGCAAAAGCAACGAGAGTCCTGTAGCACCTTAAAGACTAACACATTTCTACGGGCATAAACTTTCATGGGCTGCAACCCACTTAGTCAGATGCATAGAATGGAAACCACATTTTTCATATTTTCACAGTAACCCAGTTAGTTTAGCACTAACTAAACCTTGTGGAAGTAAAGTAAATATAAAAAGAAAAGAAGAACACAATGTGGCAAATATGAGTAAGGCAAAAGGGAGTTGAGAGAAGCAAGTTTCAGCTGGAGTTGAGGAAAGCACAAAGCACGTGCTTGAACAAAAGTTAAGTCATGTGCATTTCTCCAGAATGCCCAGGCATATTTTCCCTTCCCCCCATTCCTGGCTGTCCTTACCTATTTCTTATGGCTGTGGGGTTTTTTTTTTTTTTTTTGGTTTGTTTTCAGACAGACAGACAGAAGGATAAGACTTGAAATCAAAAAACTTGATCTCACCTTCAAATGCAAAAGCAAACCAATATGCCAATAAGAGCAGCTACACTTCATGTGGAAAAACAAGAGCAGTGTGAGATTTTACCAGATGTATGTCCATGCACTGAAAGCAGAATCAAACCATCAAGGGTCAAATCTCTGTGATATGAATGATTCAGTTCCATGTATAGGACCCACCTAACTGTCTCACATACAGATTCAACATAAATGATAGTTAATAAAAAGCTATATTTTTTCTTTAAAAATGTTTGAACTTAATATGCCTGAGGCTTGTAGAGAGAGAGGCATGAATACAGTCTAATCATTAATATGGCACGGACAAAATACCAAGCCGTATGCTTAAATATTAGAACAGCCACTTGAATAAGTGGCTAAATCTTCAAATGCACTGCACATCCAAATCTCCCATTGACAGTATGAGATTCAGACTTGCCAAACCTAATTATGAGTTAATGTTTATTTTGGTTTTTATTCAGCGTCAGAAGCATTGCCCCATTACTACAAAGGCACAGTTAGCTAGGCACTAATGAACGACAGGATATTTAATGTAGCAATAAGCAAAAGAAAATGGAAGGAAGATACAAGAGAGACAACGCCTGTAAGCAGGCTACCTCCAAGCTGAGGTCATGTGTGTTTTACTGGATACACATTGTTTATTCATGTTATAAACACATAGAATACTTATGGGGTTCATTCTGTAAAACATGAATAACATTGGTTCAGCTGCACTCAAATCAACTGAGCTAATGAAATCAGGATCAGTTCAAGTTTCAAAGAAATAATGGAATAAAGGCTGATAAGTGAAACATTATAAAATGAGAATATGTAAGTAGTAATAAGGATAATGAAAGATAATCAATAAGGGAAGATGGGCATTAGCAGAGAAATCAGCCACCTAGTCAGAAGCAGATAAATACTAGACAGTTAATTCCCATAATGGTAATCTCAGATGATAAAGCAGATTTAAATAATTTGTTGCTAATAGTATTCACTATAAATTTTAGCACATTTGTGTAAATGTTCCATTATTTGATCAGCTCCATGAATGGTTGAATTATCCATTTATTATAACTACTCAAATTGTCTAGCAACATTTGAGGATCAAAAAGAATAGTTGTGGCTATGACTAAGTTTTAGAAAATATATTCTTCCAAACAGGAGTGTCACATGTCAGCAGCTAACCAGGCTTTCAAAGGAGACTGACTAAAGCCTTATCTTCACTGCTGAAGAAAAAGAAAAAGAAAAAGAAAAAGGTTGGGGGGGAGGGGGAAGCATTTTTGTACCTCAAGGTAATTAACATGCGTGCATTATCCCAAGGTAAAAAAAGAATCAGAAAATTAGGCACTCTAGTTTTGATCTCAGAAGTTTAACTCATGATAAAACTAAAGTGCCTGCTCTTCACAATGTTTTTACCTTAGTTCTCATGCATGTTATTTACCCCAAGGTGGGGGGGGGGGGGGGGAAAGCACCTCTTTTACTGTGAAGAGAAGCCCTTAACCCATTCCAAAAGTGTATTAACCCAGGGATATTGGCCATGTTGAGTAAGACTTGCCATGTTAGGACAGTGTTTTCAATGCTCAGTAGTAATCTGAGTATAGTAGCTCAGAAGTAATCATTTAGCTATAGGTACTTCTGTGATGGAACAGTATTACAACAGCGTGTGGATACCCATGCCTGATGTTGGAAGTGAGGGTGGAGTTCAGAGTCACCATAACTCTGCCAGTAAAATTGTCCTAAGTATGCGGATGATAAGGCTGAACTACATCATGTGGGTCAGACTCCTGTACCCTAACTCAGGAAAGATAAGGACATGTTTAGCTTAAAGCACACACCTAAGTTACATTGATAAAGTCCCAATGGTTAAGGAGCTGTGAAAGTATCCTCATCAGTCAGTTTTTGGGAAACTCTACAGGAACCCTTCACAGCCCCTGGCATAGGATGCACATCAGGACACGGCTACGTGTAGGGATGTTACTGGTCTGTACAACTTGGAGCAGCAATGAGGCTGCTCCACATTGTGCCAGATGCTAAACTAGCCCCCAGCCAACCCGTGGAATGGGGACAGCAACTTTTCTTCCCCTAGCCTTGGGTCTTGCACTGTGTGGAGTTCAGCCATACCCATGGATCAGGACAAGACAACTATTCTTAAAATAATGTGCTAGGGCACCATTCTTAAATGGAGTAGGAAAAAATTAAATCTCTAAATTATGAGACCTGGGCAGAAAATGGTTTTCCCCTCTCACAAAACATTTCCAAGATTTCAAAATGTTTCCTGTTCTGCATTCAAATGAAACTGAGATTTTTCAAACTTGTAGAGCAAGAGGACGAGCCTCATCCTAAAATAGCCAATAGCCCAGGGATTAGGGGACTTTCATGGGATGTGGGAGATCCAGGTTTAAGTCCCTGCGTCTCCCACATCAGCAGTGAATGCCCTAAACACTGGGCTATAGAGTCATTTTCTAGCTCTCTTTTTTACACAAAATGGAACTGCTCCAACAGCAAAGATAAAAAGAGACCCACCACAGAATAGCTAATAGCCTGATAGTTAGGGCACTCACCAGGCCTAATTCAGAACAGTCTCTGAGCTATTTTGGGGTGTCTCTCTCTCCGAATCTCCATCCTGGACATGAGAAACCTGCCTGCCAAATATTTCATCAAAACATATGCATATGAATACACACTCTCCAACAAAATGTTTTGTTGAAAAATACCCAACAAGCTCTATTAGTTAGTCACTAATCTGTTTCCTCAGGCTTTGTCTGATAAAGGTGGAGGATGGGAGATAGGTTAGAATTGATTCTTCATTTGTTTTGGCATTGGTTGAGTTTGTCTAAAATTGGAAGAACTTTAACATAACACCAAAAAATTCCTAACCATAATTGCACACATTTTGAATTAATTTTTATGGTTTTTAATCCACCATCTATAGAAGACAAGTACCCCTGTAAAAAGAGGGAACAAAAATTAGCATAATATATCACGGAAACAAGTTAGTGTTGAAAACCCATTATGATGCATTTCATGAATGGGCTAAATGTTAAGAGTTGATCAGTTTACTGAGGACATATAATGTGAACATCTACAGAAGGCACCAGAAGCTTCTACTCTCCCCTCTAATGCAATGGAATCTTACAGGGTTACCATTTTCTTAGCTGGAATTATTTTTTCCCAATTGCAAGTCACCTGTGCTCAGCTGTCTATTCTCTCTCAAGATCTCTGGAGGCCAATTCTGCTAAATCTCTTCATTTTCTTCCCTATCAAAATGTTTACAAGACTCAAGAGATTGCTTGTAAGGTTCAGAGGAACTCCACCACTGATCACACTGAAGTAACAGGAAATACTGACTTCTACAGAAGACGCCAACCTCCTCAAGCAACATACTGAATATTCCATAACAGATTTTTTCTGAGTTTTTAACCATCCACAGAGCATGCTTGTATGCAGAGTGAAGAGACAGTGACATTAAAGGTTATTGGTCTGCTTTGCAAGACTTGCACTGCCTAATCTGTTATACTAATGCTTTTCATTTCATCTTGTAAGATAAAGAACATAAATTGACATTTTAATAACGCAATCTCATTTTGCATTCCAGAAAGGTTCTGGTGTTGGTGTCTCAGAGAGAACAGCAGAATGTCTGAGGTCAGTTAAAACCATTAATTGTTTCTGCAAATAGTTAGTCCTAACACATTTAATACAGTACATGCACCTTGCACAGAGCATGTATGAACTTGTCAGAGGGCGCTTCTTATTCAAATCAGGTAAACTTCAAGTTATATACATCCATGAATACAGCAGTAATTACTGTGCTCTAAGGACATGTTGAAATGACATTATCATTTGTCAGCAGGATACCACTGGCTGCTGTCACAGACAATTTACATTTAGCATCTTCATTAAATATAGACTGCTCACTATTTGTTGTTAATCTGCAACAAACAATGACTATAGGATGTAGAACACTGTCTTGGAATAACATTACAATCATCTTGGTAAGATTGGATTGGCTTTGTAAAACCAATAGTTGTGATCAAACTAAAATAAGGATTTGTTTAAAAAACTTAAAACTCCAGTTCAGACATTACAAAGAGATTGCACCCTGTATGGTAGGAGGAAAATGTGTAGGGAGAAATAAAAAATTGTACAGTGTATATGGCTATGATGTATTTATTGCCCCTTTAAAAAGAAAAAAGAAAAAAAAAAAAGAAATATCAGGATAACCGATGAGAGGCTCTACTCCATCTGTGATGAATGCAAGACATCCCAGAAAATAGGTAAGAGTATTTTACAGCACCCTAAACTAGCACATATTTTGTTTGTTCCACAGAGATTTGTTTTTAATAGCATGTTGATTTAGTAGTCTGTGTTTTTTCTCTCATTTGAAGTACTTTTGAAGTACTGTCATCCCACTGGTAAGCAGTAGCAGACTCTGGGGCCTTTTAGGTCAGCTTTCTGTTAGAGGAGAAAACAGTGGAGCCTAGGTATAGTCTTAGTTCACCTTCATTTATTTGCATGTATGCTACAGTCCTGGAACAAAGGTGGTCACAAACAGCATTCAGGCAACAACCTCTTTCACAGGGATCACAGTCAAAACCACCAGAGTCTGGTTTTTACAAAGCAACTTTGCCTAAAGAATTGACTCCAGTTAGACAGATTGAGGTAGAGAACAAACTCCCTTGCTGCTTGCCGAAGCTCATCCCAAAATAAACCATCACTAAACAACAAAATATTTCACGCTATATAAATAAATGACATAAAAAATAGGAACAGTATCTTGCATCTAACAACTCCTACTTTAACATTTCTATGGGAAGAATAGGAACATGAAGGTGGTTGGAATCCAGGTGTAGAGATAGCTGTTATGTCTAGAGCCAGTTGGAACATTTGACTACATGTATTTTCATCAAAATATGCTGTTTCAAAGCCAAAATGTATTTTTAGGAGGCAGGGGTAGAGCGGGAAGGGGGACATATACCTTTCAACAAAGTTTCTGATGGGAAGTTTGAGGTCCTGGGCTCTCTGGTCACTTTCAATAAGCGAGGGAGACCCATAAGGTGTATAATTCCTCTACGTGGAGAAAGACTAAAGACTTTAGAAGACATAATGACTATATCTGAGCTGCTATTGAAGCACCAGGAAAGGGTTATGTATGGGATTTTTATACTATTCACATTTCAGGGCAGTATGAAATGGCTGATGCATGCGTGACAAAGTATAAAATTCAAACATGAATTTGGGGGTCTATGCAAGTGAATAAAATGACAAGCTCGAACATGGGAAACAAGGTAACTAAATAGGCCACAAATTGACTTAGGATGCCGACAATTTAAAGCCCAGCTACAGATGTGAGTAGAATCGGTCTAATAAGTGAAATGAAGATGTGATTTCCAAAAGAAGTCTTTCCAGAACAGAGCTGAGACAAACTACTATATCACCCTTGCTGTACTTAAAGTGCTTCATTGTCTAGAGTTACTATCCAGACATCTTTTACCAACATCATATTCAAGATTTCAAAGAGAAGGTTTTAAAGAGGATTAAACTCGCAACATTTTAGGTTGTGCTGTTCAATTATGGCCCAGGTGTGGTTGGGATGTTAGAATCACAGAAAACTTAAGTCCCCTATTCTTCGATATAGTCACTGTATAGATAGAGGAGAATTCTGGACATGTGTCTGACTTGACCCAAGTTACTGTAGTTCTAGAAGCGATGAAGGACAGTGTCTGCAATGGATCAAGCATATATGATTGCAGTTAGATACTGTAAATGTGTGTTTGGTGGCTTGTTACCTTGAGAATGTGTCTGCAATGTGCATATAAAGAAAGGCGATAAAAAGAAAAAGATTGCAAATACTATGGATATAACATTTCCTGAGTGTTTATCCTGTCTGACATTAAGGGTTTCCAAAGCAAATAACTTGGAAATGCCAATAATGTTTTGCAATAAATGTAAGAATAGATAAAGGCTCAAATACGTTCTGTGCCAAATTTCCCTGGGGTTTTGTTAACCCTTAGATCAGTAGCAAGAAGACAGAAGTAAAATAGCAAATCAGTGCCTTCTTGAGTGTTACAAGTGAACTCTAAAAGGAAGGAAGAGCTAAGTAGATTTTGAGTTCTTGCATTGCATTATATATATGAAATCTTATGAATTACAGGGCAGGTCCTTCACCACATAAGGAATCCTTAAACACAAAAGGGATCCAATTACTGTAATTGGGACCACTCATACAAGTAGTAATTTGGAAGATTAGGAGGAGGTGTCAGCCCCAGCAAAGATCCTGACCTTGCAGTAATTTTCTGGTCAGGTATGGTGAAAGATTTGTTGATAATAAAATCATCTCAGCATCTCTTGGGCTGCTTGGAATTTAACCATCTTATAACTGACCTTGGGTACAAGGATTATGTTTCTCAGACAAGCTACAGGAAAGGAATTAAAAAATTATTTTAGCATTGTGCTAGGTGCAATGTTGAGGTGCAGGAATATCTGTGCCTTCCAAAGGGCTAATTGTTACTGTTCATTACAGTAGCAGTTAAAGGCCTCAACCAAGAGCAGTGCCCCATTGTGGTAGGCACAGTGCATACACATAGTGGGACAACCCCTTCCCCGAAAGCTTACAATTTACACAGACAAGATAAGAGGATGAAAGAGGCTATATTATCCCCAATTTACAGAAGGGAATTGGAGTGACTGAGTTACTTGCCTAAGGTCACACAAGAAGCCTGTGACAGAGCTGAGAGTTGAGTAGATCTCACATGTCCCAGTCCAGTGACTTAAACACAAGACCATCCTTTCCAAAGTTAATTGGAGGACATGACAGAAGAGATACTGAAGGCTTTATAGACACCTCTACGAGTATCTACTAACCTGCAGTAAAATAAACAGTTCACAGGATCCCTTACATGGAAACACACAAACCTCAGGGAAATGGGTCTTAGCATCAAGTGGATATAATGAAACACAAACTTGAAGGCTTGCAACACAAGCAAAATGCTTTTGACCCTTGTCCCTGCACAATATGGAAATGAGAGAGAGAGACACGCACACACAAAAATATTGTCTTCTCTCAGGAGGTACCACAACACTAGCTAATATTGCACAAGGAAATAAAATATACATAGCTGGAGGATCATAAATACCATGTGAATATGCTCCTTGTCTTGCCTTGCAAAAAACAGTACTGGACTGATTCTAATTTTCATTTCCCCCCCGCCATCTATATTTCCATTGTTTTCCTGTTATTCCAGATGAACACTGGTCTGAGATCAGAACCAGGCTTTGTGTCTCAGTTTTTACTTTTTTTAGAAACACATTTCTAATCTATTGTTTCACCTTTAAATGCTTGTGTTGGGGTATATTGCTGTGCTAGTACTTTATACATTTTAGTCTTTATAAATATGTCTATTAAACCATTAGAGGTGAAAGTTCACTATATACAGAACCCACCGTGATGTCTATAGCAAACATTGTTAGTGTGTCAACCCTAATTCATTTGCTTGTAACTTTTGCAAACTTGCTCCTATGAGAAGAAATTTTCCACATTTAGTGTTAGCCCACGGGGAATTTTTTTTTTTTTTTTTTTTTTTTAAGTTGGCGGAAAAATGATTCAGCCATTTAACACTAAAAAAATGGCAAAAAAAAAAAAAAAAAAAACCCAACTCAAAGCCATTTTTAAAAAAAGTTTAGCACATTTTTTGAGCAACTCCAGGGGGTGTGGGTGATGGAGGTAGAAATTTAATATTTGTCAGAAAGATAGTTACAGATATGTTTTTATTGGTACAATTGTTTACATGGTTAAGGGTTTTTACATGCTTTGCAAATGTCCATTAATTCTGTTACACATTAACTTTTTACACTAGCATCCCAAAAATGTTTCCTAGCTGTGAGGGTAATTAACCATTACGAGAGGGTCAACTCACCATTGCTTTGAATCTTTATAGTGAGATTAGACCTCTTTTTAGAAGATATACTTTAATCCAGTGTCAGAAGGAAATGTTACAGCCTGCATGTGTGAGGGGCTCTGGCTGGATGGTAACTGTGATCCCTTCCGGCTTTGGGATCTGTGACTGAGTCCCTCTGTTCTTTCCCTTCCTTCATGGCCATGGGAAGCAGGGTCTACATTACCCTCAGTGTGCTCATGACATTGCAGCTCTGCAATAAGATGATGATTACAATCAAAATTCATGCTTCAAGGCATCAACTGGTTGCCTTCAGGAATCAGGAAGAACATTTTTTCTCCAATGCACAATTGGCCAGATATAATCTGGATGGTTGTGGGACTTTCTCCACCTGCCCCTGAAGCATCAGGGATTGGCCACATCTGAAGACAAGAGAGCAGATGGGACAGACCAGAACCCTGAGATAGTACAAAGAATCTTCTTTGTAGGTGTCTGACTGGTGTGTCTCACTAATACACTCAGGGTAAAACTGATGGCCAGATTTGGGGTAGGGAAGGAATTTACCCCCAGATTAGATTGGCAGGGAACTTGCGGGTGTTTTTCACCTTCCTCTACAGCATGGAGTATCGTTTGGCTACGGGGATCACCGGCACATCTCTCATCCAATCAATTTCTTGCCACTGCAGAGCTTCAGGCATTGGTGGCACCTTGGTCTCCCTGGTTTTCTGCCTGTGGCACCCAGTTTAGTCTGAGTATTGAATTGCTTTAGTCTAAATCTTTTGGGTTTAATATAGGGGTACCTGGGTGAAATTTAATGGCCTGTGAAATACATGAAGTCAGACTAGGTCCCGTCTAGCTTTAACCTGTGAAAATACATGTCAGGGTTTTGCTGTGGGGTTGATCTGAGGGGTGGGGGAGTTTTGTTGTGCTGCTCTCTTTTTTGGCGTTTTTTTATTTTTTAATTAATGGCAGGGGCACTTTTGAATCTTGAGAAGATGCCTGATTTACTTTTATGAAAGTCTAAATTAATATCAATCAAATAAATCCAATCAATATGGAATGAGACAGAGCGCCAAAACAGACTTGCTTACACCATTTGATGTAAATCACAGCCAAACGAAAATCCTCAATATGGACTATTCTACTCTGTACACCCACCACCATTAATCGGAGCATCTTCCACAGCGCATAAAACAGCATGACTACCATCTGTCACGTGTACATTCTCTTGTACTCTCCCCAAGGGGAGATGTGTGCACAGCAGAATGTCTGATTTTCACACTTTTTTTCTTTAATGTTTTGGTTCCGTTTGTTTTTAATATACATGTTGCTATGTTTTTATTAGAGAAGGCGGCAAGAGGAAAGAAATATGCCTTGTACTGGGATTGGAAGGCGGGAATGTTCCTTAATTCGTGTGGGGTTCATTCCACAGCCTTGGACATTTCTGTCAGCTGCATGGCCCAGCTGTATCTTTAGTGCAAGGAGTTCCATTGTACCAGATGACAGCAGTTATCAACCAGTCACCATCCCAGAGCTTTAAGTGGTCTTTTAGAGATCATGGGCCCAGCACACTTAAGATAAGCACTCAGATCTTGAATTAGTTTAAAATTCTATGGGAAGTCCGTGTAGGGAGCAGACAGGAATGATGTGCTTGTACTAACCTGTGTCGCTGAGAAGATATGCTGCGGCGTTCTACAGATGGAGTTTCCTAAGCACTGAAGGCTCCGTGTTCCTGGCTCACTCCATTCTGTAGTAGAGCCAAGAGGTGATGAAATCATAAATAAATGAGATTAGGGGGCCAGGAATCAAGGCCTGTAGCAGAGCCAGTCTTTGGGCAACTTAATGAGTGCTGTTGGCCTGTAGTAGGCTGCCTGATTGGCTACACTGCCAGAGTGATGGGAAAGTCAGCACACTGGCCCAGCAGTAACAGTTCAGAGGCTGCTCAAAGAATTCACCCACAGCCGCGAGAGCCCCAGCATCTGCCTTGTCTCACAACCCTCGCTCGAAGGGCTCTGACCCTTAGATTCAACTCCTGACTTAGTATCTGACCCTGGGAGCTGACTCCTGCTCTAACCGCTAGGCATGACTACCCACGCCCTAGTCACTGACACCAGTTAGGTGCACAGTCTCCTAACCAGCTGGAGAGGATAGAGTTACCGGTGGACTCTGCTATATGGGAGCTTAGTGCCAGCAAGGAATATACAAGCACTTCTAAACTATGGCCCCACTGACCTACTGTGGAGGGGCATTGTTACAGTTCAAGGCAACTTCCCCATTGTTTCCCCAGCAAAGGCACCCCCCTCTGGCTTCCAGCATCCCAGCCGTTTTCTCTTGGGTGGAGACATGAGTCTCTCTGGCTTCTGACCAGTGTATACCCACACTACACAGTTTCCTGCCTACACTGGCCCCTGTCCACACTTACCTGGACATTCAGTGGCAGTCGATGGGAGTTACGTAAACTACACAGAGTAGCTTGTTTAACTCACGTTGACTGCTGTGCTTCCCTTCTGCACCATGTCTTCACTGAGCTGCACCGAGGGGTACAGCGTTCCCGTCGACGCAGCGCTACGCCATTTGAGGGTGTGGTTTTACTCAGTCAACTTCCTGATTGATTGAGCGGGTCTACACTGACCACTCAATTGATCCAGAAAGATCGATCTGGCGGCGGCGACTTTGCCACGGTCAGTATAGACATGCCCTGTGTTATCCCCAGAAAAGATGAAAAGCAGGTTTTCTTAGACAACCTCTCTCTTCAGAGTCAGTTAACAGGTGTGATTGAAACATTTATGAGGTACTGCACCGTTCTCTCTGTGCAACCTATGTTATTCTTAAAATAAATGCACTGTAGAGAAAACATTAAAAATAAAAAACCTACACACATGGTAATAAGCTCACAAGAGATTCCACTAACATGGATTCCAGCAGGAGCAGCCCTCCAACCCTGTGGTTAAAAGTTCATCAGTTTCAGCTCAGAACAAGCACCAGTCTTATGGGGCTTAAGTAGGCTCAGTCCTTCCAAGCCAACCCTATGGATTGGGGCCAATTTGTGGACCAGTGGTTTAGTCCATTTTCTGTATCAAGAAGTTGGTCCTGAGCCTGTTTAATGCCAGTCTATTTGTCCAAAAATCCTTTCTTTGTCCGTTGATCCCTGGAGTATCCAGTTTGAACTCTCTCCAGGGTGGTAATGTCAAAGGACTGATAACAGAGGAAGTATGTTAGCATCTCCCACCCCTACTAGGGAAGATACATGGAATTGCATTTGAATACAATGTATCCCAAAAGGTATTAACCCTAATTCTGTAAGGTTTAACTTTGTATTAATTTGATACGGTTTGTTCAGAATACTGTTGTCTGTCATATGACCTTCAACCAAAGGGGAGACACCTTGGCTGCAAATTCTTAAAAATGCTTTCCTTTGCCTACCAACATCAGCTCTTTTACTTGCATTCAGCTTCAGCCAGCAATTCTTCATCCATGAGATGATCTTATCCAAGCACTGGGCAATGTTTGTTGGTGGTATAGTGGTCATATGTGGAGAAAGATAGGTAAAGTTGTCTGTGTGTTTCTGGCACGTGACTCCATGGCCTGTGATCAGCTCACCTACTGGTTGCATGTAGATACTGAAAAGGAGCCAAGAGAGAACTGGTCCTTGTGAGACTCCCCAAGTGAGGGGGTCTAGTGGCAGAGGGATGTACAATGACAAGTAATAGGAAACTGCACCTCCAGGAAGGACTCAGTGCAATACCCTTGACCCCTGCTGGCTTTGTCAGTTGAAACAGCAGTATCTCATGGTCAAAAGCATTGAATGCTTCTGAGAAGTCCATGAGGATGAGAATAGAGATCATCCATCAGTGCCACTAAAGCTGTTTCAGTTCCATATCCTGGCCTTAATTCAGAATGTGCTGCATTTAAAAGGTTACCTTCAATTAGAGGAGCTTGTGATTGGCCTTTGGCTTCTCTCTCTATGAGCTTGATGAGTGAATATACTGAAATCTGGGAATGAAAGTGAGCTGCTTGTTGGGGGGTGGGTGGGTAGTATAGGTGTAGTGAATACAGGTTGTTTGAGAAGGTTTCCTGAATGTTGTGAACTTTTCAGCAAAGTAGCATGATAGTTCTTTGGAATGCATTGGTGCTTGATTCTAATACAGGTTATAGGCTCTCAGGATTGACTAAATGGTTTACCACCCTGGGACAAGATTTGGCAGTTTCAACAGAGGCTGAGAGAAAGTTTCTCTTGGCCTGTAATAAAGCCTCAGCATAGACAATGAGAAATTCATTAGGTTTCATCTGGTCTCAATCAGCCTTTGTTTTCTCAGTATTCATGCTCAAGTTTCCACCTCTCTCTTGATCCAGCATGGGGTTTCAGAATAGCAAGGAGGTTTGAGAGAGCCATGTGGAGGAAGTGGTTGTTTGAGAGCCAGAGCCCATGTGTCAGTGGAGGATAGCATACAGGGATAATGATTCACCAGATCTTTGACTCCTCATCCTGTGGATGGGGTGCTTTTGTCGGTACTGGAAGGTCTCTCACCACTGTCTTAATGAGGTGATGATCTATCCAAGACAGTGGTTCTGATGGCCTCTATCTTGATATCTAGGCTGAAGATCAGGTCAAGAATCTGACCGACTTCATGGGTTGGACCAGAGATGACCTCTGAAAATCTTAAGGAGGCAAGGGAAGAGATGAATTTGGGATCTCTCATCAGCACCCTTTCAATGAATATATTGACATCTCCCAGGACAACACATCTGGGGTACTTCACCACCAAAGTGTGAATGAGCTCCTTTATGAATCCGTTAGTCTGTGGTGGTCTGTCAATGAGTACAAGATTTAGGTTAGCTTTGGATCTGGTTCCTCTTATCAGATGAATGACTTTAAATTAAGTCCTCTTACCAAAGACACCTCTCTTGGATTTGATGTTTACAGAGAATATTAATGCAATGCCATTTGCCTTCTTGTCTTATCTGGGATTCATTAGCTATTGTGTTCATATGGGATACAAGTGACAGCCCAATGCGGTGCCCAAGCACATTACGTGTCAGATCATAAGATGAAGCTTTTTGGGAAAGGGAACATCTTCTGCAGTGCCTCAAGAGCTTGGAAATTATTTGAGCACAAACTACCCAGTTGTATTGCTGGGCTGTGATGCTATCACACTGGATAGCTTTGTACGGAATTTCTGCAGGTTAAAGAAACCAGATCGATTTGTCATCAAGTGGTTGCTGTGATTACATTAGAAAAATTAAATAGGTTTGTTCTAAATTAATGTTGTTCCACTTATAAAAACACCTTAATAAAACAATAAGCAAGTGACATTTTAATATCTAGCATCAGAATCAAATGTAATTTATCACAATGACTGGTAAAACCTACATTGCTCTTCACTGCACAGATCTGATTAAACTGGAAAAAAAAAAAACATCAGCAAATTTTCATAGGGATTTTCAGGACATTTTCTTCCCTGATTGCTAGCAGAAACAATCATCTTTTTTTCCCCTCTTACATGAAACAGAGAAGGTGAAAATATTAAAGTTTATTCTTGATGAGCAGAATGAAAAAAATCTCATTTGCTTACTGCAAAGGCTGCTTTTGTTGCTTGCCTCATAACTTAGCGATAGATTCCCAAAATGTGTCCTTACAATAGACACTTTGATCTTGTAATACCTTCTTTATGAGTTAAGGATCACCTTTATATTGCGCTTCTCCTGGAATGAGATTAATTTTAATAGAACAATTAAAAGTGTACAGCCAAAAAACTGGGTTTCAGAAAGCAAAGAAACTGGGTTTCAGATTCTGCAGGAGTTTAATGAGAGTGGTGTGTACTTGAAGTGACCTTTCTAAGAAGAATGAAAGGTAAATATTTATTGGTAGGGAATAGGGGATGAATCTCTCTTTTCTGGTCAATCCTACATTGTTGTTAGGATTTGCCCCTTCGTAACTACTGATTTGTCTCCATATGTTCACGAGAGTCTGACATCAGTAGATTTGGTGTAGCTCTGTTGCACAGGGAAATGAGCTTAATGGGATCTTGTGGAGGGCTGAGCACCCTTTGTGCAACAAAAACTATAGGTCTGCAGTTGGAGCACAGGCTAATTTCCCATAGCTGCAGACCATCCAGGAAGGAGAAATCCTTCTTCCTTGATCTTTTAGCTCCCTCTCTACCACATTGTCAGTCACACTCTGTTCTGGGATAGGGACAGGACCCTAAAAATCTTATACTCCTAATCATTGCGGTAAGGAGTATAACAGTTATAGTCAGGATGCTTTTTAGGACAGGCCTTGAATCCCCACATTTACTGGACAACTTTAAAGAGAGTTTGATGTATTGTCTGCTTTAACAGCTAATCTTAATCTCATTAAACTCAAGGGATGTTTTGCTATTAGGACAGACAGGATTAGGATTTGTCCTTAAAAGTATTTGAGGCTTCTCATGCACGGCTTTTCTTTTCAAGTAGTTTTAAGGAATTTTATATTCAGAATATTAAATGGGAGCAAATCAATGGAAGGCCAGAACTTTGAGTAGTGTTAAGTCTTGATTCTGCACCACTGAAGTAAATTGCCTGACATCCATTGACTTAGCTGGTATAGGACTGGGCCCTAATAAAGTTTGTGATGCATGAGGTTCACTGTTATGACTTTTACTTGGTCATTTCTATCACTGCTTAACTGGAAGATAAAGGAGAAGCTATGCTCTTACTTTAGATTTTGAAGTGTTAATATATTTTTATCTCATACAGTAGTGATCTTGTATCAGAACCACAGGCTTTTCGTTAAAACTTCCTCACTTCAATAAGATTTATATATGTCACTACTGCTTCATTTCTCTTGGCCTCTCAGTCTCAGCTGTACAGAGGCATGTTCTGAATTAATGTAACATTTATATGCTACCTTGTTTCTGTTGATACGTATCATCTTACTTGTAGCTCAAACCAAGGAGAGTGCTGTAGAAAAAGATATTTCTCATAGCCTGGATGATGCAATTTATTAGCTTGTGTGAAAAATAAACCTAAGCATTAACATCAATATATTCTTATTAAGCCAGTAGTTTATTATGTCTTGGTTGCATTGGTTACTGGTCCAAGTGCAACGTTGAAAGTCTGTTTTAATAATTAGTGTGTGAACATGCTGAGAAATTGAAGGAAATGAGAAAAAAAGTCTGCCTGGTACCTACTTACCTTTTTTTGTATCTGGTTTATTTAACTATCTTTCAAAGTCAATTCATTTGCCATTAATAAAACGCCATCTGCCATTTTATGGCATGTACACAAACTGCTGCAGAAAGATGCCAAGGCAATTTAGAATTTCTTACTGCAGCCTAGGCTGGAGCGAATTTCATTCATGGGATAAATGAGGAAGTATCCCTTTGCCAAGTGACAAAGTGTAATGATTCATGATTAATGAAACTTTCTTCTCCATAGACCTCTCCTTTAAATATGCTACACTTATCAATAGAGTGTGAGAAATTGTGCTTTCAAACAAACAGAGCAGAAAATGCAACCCACACTTGTACCTACTAGGATTTGCTCCCTATCGAAGAAAGGGGAAAATAACCTTTAGAGAACCAGCATTTGCTTCTGCAGAATTTCAGAACTGTGCGCTTTCAAAGTGTAAAAAACCTGCCTAAGTGTGTATGAGACAAAACTGGATCTGTAGGTTCTGAGTTGGGCTGGTTGAAAATATTCAGATGAAAAGTTTGCCAGAAACGGTGGTTTTTTAATGAAACTTTTCTGGAAGAAAATTGAATTTTTTTCCCAAATGGGGGAAGAAGAACCCCTACAACAACCACCACCACCACCACCAAAAAACAAAAAACAAAACAAACACCCACCCACCACGCAGACCACATAAAAAAAAATATCCTCAAACTTCTCCTTTCAAAATTGTGGGTTTATCCCCACACTTCTTTACGGTTTCCTAGCTGCTGTCAGCTGGGAAATAGTAAAAGTGTGAGAAATGCTAAGGGTTGATAGTGTTCCTTTCTTTCTGAAACTAACACTTTCAACACTTGGAAAAAGCAAAACTATCTAACCAGTAAAACTTGGGGACAAAGTCAGTGCAAGAAAGAAGATTCTTTAACTTCCTCCAAGAGTAAGTGTGTGGAGAATCCCACACACTCACTCTTTTCCAAGCCTTGTCAGCTGGGAAAACAGTGTGGGAAAGTGGTGGGTTGGGGGCGGGGGGAGAAGAAGAGAACTCCAGTCAAAAATGCATGTGGGAAAACCGAACTTAACCCTGTTACCAAAACAGTGCAAGAGGATTTTTCTGCAGGTATATTTCAATCATTTCTACTTCTGAGTGGGATTTCAAGAGTTCTCACTACTGCACTAGTGCTGCTTGCTCTAAAGTCATGGAGTTTGACCACTGACTCCATTGGCAGCAAATTTAGGTTTCTGAACAATATCACCATCTATGCACAGAACTGCTGTGAACTTCAGTGAAAGTTTACACGCATTCAGAGCTCACAGAACTACATGCAACAACAGGATCTAATGAATAAATCCTGTAAATTTCAACAATAACCATAAACTCTGTTCTAATTACAATGCAAGTTATTATTTTGGCTCATGGAAAGGTTTGCTTAAATATTTTAATTCTAAGAGACTGGAAATTCTACTATCTGATATTGGACAGTTTGTTTGGTCTTGATAACAGGGATATAAACCATAGATTTCTGAGAAGACCAACAGATTTTGTTTGTCACCCCTTCTAATGTGGCTTCAAAAATCCAAGAGAAAAAGGTGTAATGAAACATAAGCTTGCTGACACATGCTGTAATTAAAATATACTATAAATGCTCCTTTTAAAAAAAATACAGGAACTAAACAGACAGATTCAACATCTTGCCCACAAGTTACACTGCTGTCTCAGACAGGTGTCTTTGTGACAACACTCTGAATGTACAATAAGTTAGACTCCTTCTATATTTTATATTTATTCACATTGCAAAGCAATGTGACATTCCAGACATCATCATATCTGATGAAATGGGAAAATGAATGTGGTCAAAATATGAAATGGTGATTAACTAGAGATAAAAAGGTAGGCATTAAACTGATTAAAAACAAAGCAATATTTGTAAGCGCTTAGATGAAAAGAGATTTATAAAATACATACAAATGCTGTGTTATACAGAGATTCTGTTCTTGATAAATCTTTGCAGTGTTAATATAATTTATGTTGTGGTATGAGTCTAGCAAGAAAAGATAAGCTCAAGATGGAAAATTGGGGTGTGGATCTCAACCGCTCCAAACTCCAAGAGGGGCTGGGATGCAACATATTGGTGTTGGTCCCTCCTACTAGTAACATGACACTGGATGTGAACTAAAGATGGAAAAAACCAGAGTTGGTATTGCAAGTCCACTGATCAAGATTGGTTCCTGCAGAGATGATTCAGATCCTGGGGCCAATAATCCAAAGGTCTCAAAATTTTCGGATAAGTGATTCTGATTTTAGCTAATCTCTACTGGGAGCATAATAAGCGTGTTATAAAGGGACAAGCAGAAAGTGGGTTCCCCAAGTTCCCCTCAAGGAGGAGGCTGATCATGCCAAGTGTTTGTCCTTAACTGAGACATTACTTTAAAAGTTTATTTTAAAATGTCTATTTTGTCATTCTACAAGCTTAGGGAAGGATCCTGCAGCTACTCCATATGAGGAATTGCTGCTGACCTCAATGAAGTTATTATGTCGAGCATGAGCAACTAGAAGATCAGAGGCCCTTAAAGATAAATACAGGAAGAAGAAAACCAGATGTTACAGCAGTCATGTCACTAAACAGGGGAGATTGCTTCCATGCAGGGGCAGTTTTAGCACAGGTTCATGGATTCAATTGCACTCACAGAAATCGTGAAACCCAAGGATGCATAAACAGGCAAACATATACTTCTTCTGGCCCAGTGTACGGGGGACACTTGAGGAGCATGTGGGTGTTTGTGAGTGCAGGGCAGGCTTGCACTCTATTGCAGTGGCAGCTCCTGTCCTGCAGGGCTGGACCCAGCTCCTCACTCAGTATTGTTGCAGCTTGGTGCATGGGATCATGCATCATGACAGAGGGGCCTCCAGGCCAAACCTGAGTGGTGCCAGGAGCTGGGCCAAGCCCTACAGGACAGGAACTGCCACTGCTGGGTGTGTGCTGGGCAGGCTTGCCTTCCAAACCCCACCCCCTCTCCCCTGCCCAGTCTCACCTGCACACTGGGCTGGGTTGCGGTGCTGGGGGGGAGGATGGCTGCTGCATGTAGTCAGCGCCCCCTTGGTAGGTTAGTGTAGTGCATCCATTGAATTGGGAGGCTACATCTGCCCCTGCTTCCATGCAGGCTTTGTTTTCTCAAGTCTAGCCTCCTCCACTCCAGGTGATGCGGCCAAAGCAACAGCATAAATCAGATGCTAAACTGTATTTGCCCCAGGTGAGGTTTTGGATTTTTTTTTAAATGAGTAAATTATAACTACCACAAGGATTGAGTAAACCAATTTTGGGCCCATGCTAATACACTTTCATGATGATTTTACCTGTCAGGCTGAAATATCACCGAACTGTTTGGGAAACACACACTAGTTTTAATGGTTTTCTATTTACTTTGAAAAACAATTACTGATGACAGATACTTTCATGGTCTTAGATTAAAAATAAAAAAAAAATCATGTAGGCATTGTCCTCATCATAACCTCACTCAAAGTTCTTGAGTGAGTCCCCACCCCTCCCACCCCCAGGTCAGCCCCCCCTTCAAATCATGCAGAAGCTCAAATGAGGAGTTAGAATTTTTTTTAAATGAAACTCTCAATCCAGAGTTACCGTATCTATTTGAGATGAGGGTGAGGCCCAATACAAATTCCATCAATCTTCAAGGTTATTGCCCAGCCCATCAATAGTTACTTACAGTACATAGCCTTGTAAGGATCAAAACCAAGCATATAGCCCATCACGTTTGAAACATTTTCAAGACGATTTGGCTATCAGGATATCCGTGTGTCAGATGAGGCAAACACCACTAGCATAAATCACCACCACTCATTTGCCCTTAGTTTTGTAAGGTCAGGCATACAAACCTACCTGCAAAACAGCATCCATTTGTGCACCTATTTAGTATGCCCATTTACTGTGATTGATAATTAGTTATCCTCATGGGGCATTTGCACACACAATGCCAGATTTACATGAGCAATTGCGATAATTGCCAGTACCAATTTGGTAAATAGGCAGACACTTACACACTTCCTTTGGAAAAGAGTGAAGTCCATTAGGTTTCATATTGAATCTGAAACTGGTGGCTTAATAATAAGTTACCATCCATTAATAGACACCATGAGTGAGGGATGGACTAAGCAGATCTTTGGTCACATCTGTCTGCAATAATTCTAGGTTTCTTACCAAATCCTAAACTATAGTGCAGTTGCCTGAGTGATGGTTCATAGGGATATGCTAAAAGCAGCCCTGGGGAACAGATGGCTGTACTGTTCATTAATGGAAGATCCCTGAATATTTGAAAACACACAGGCTAAAGATATTTGCATTTCAGGTATGCACTTTAATTTCAAGCATGCAACTCCAGAGGAACTGAATAAAAACCAGTGTCATTCCAATGACCAGTTCAGATAGATAATCTTTCAATATCAAGGGATCAGAGCTGCTCTGAAGAATTTGCTGGGTGGAGCAGCTTCAATGAAACTGTTCATTCCTGGGAGTTTTGAAATGGTTAATGCTGCTACCTAGATAGTAAATCACAAGCTGAACAGACCACTACTACTTGCTCTTTAATTATTGGCCTTACTTCCAATACATTTGTGTCAAGCCCTATTGTTGCATGATGATGTTTCTCTGAAGATTTCAGAGAGCGGACGCCCAGCACCTCAAAAGGAGTTGGAAATGAGCAGTCTACATTTCCCTCTTCTCCCCAGGAAGCAGATAGGGACCCAGCAGGAACAGGTGGTACTAGTGCTCTCCTAGCCAACTGCGTTTGTGGCCCCAGTTCTGGAATAGGACCCACTCAGGTGGACCCCATTGTGGGATCAGAGTCTCCGAGAATTTCACCTTGTATTCATTATTCAAAATGTGTCCCACCTTGCCTTTCATGATACAGATTCTCCCCCAAATTGACTCCTATTACCACAGCAGCAGCCTGTGTGCCATCAGCAGCCTGCAGTGAGCAGGCATTATGTTGGGTTGCTATAGGCCCCCTGTAAACCCTGGTACAGGGGAATATGCTAGGGGTCCAGTCCTAGCAGAACACTACAGAAGATTCCAGGCTGCTCTGGACTAGGGAACAGCCTACAGACAATTGTTGGGAGGCTGAAGTAAATTAGAGCAACCCGTTGCTTTAATTTACACTGGGGCCACCCAGAAACCTGAGAGCCCAACTATGACTTAGGATATGCCTACACTGCAATTAAAAACCTGCAGCTGTCTGAAGCCAGGTACCTCGGGCTCGCAGGTCTTGGGCTAAGGGGCTGTTTAATAGCAGGGTAGATGCTGGACCTCAGGCTGCAGCTCAAACTCTGGGAACCTCCCACCTCACAGGGTCCTAGAGCCCTGGCACCAGCCTGATCCCAAACATCTACGTTGCAATTAAACAACACCTTAGCCCAAGCTCCGTGAGCCAGAGTCAGATGGTGCAGGCCAGCTTCAGTTTTTTTAATGGCAGTGTAGACATACCTTTATAGAGCCACCTATGGCACCCCTTCACCCTTCCCCCTGGTCTGCACCCTCTGGAAGCACAGGACAGAATTTAAATATTCATTCTCTCATCCTGTTTTATGCACCTGGAGCACTTTGCCTCCCTCCCACCAATTACCTACTCTCTCTTCCACAATCTCAAAACACCCATGGTGCTAATTTATGAATTTGGATTTATTTCAATAAAATTTTAATATTCAATTTTTTTTTAAAAAAAAGATTCTCCATGCCTAAGACGTCCAGAAGCTTTATATAATAATTACCATTACAAAAGTTAACTAATTGATGGAACACACACACACACACACACACACACACCCCCACACACCCCTTCAAACAATTAAGTAGTTAGATAATACAGCAACTACACCTTCATTACACTCATGAAATGCAAACATGAAAATGCAGCGCACAAAGCTACTTTAAGACCTAAATAAAGAGACTGAAAAGCAGAGATTCTCCTGAGGCAACGAGGGCTCCAGGGAGCACTGCATCTTTTTTTGTGAAGTGTAAGAAGCAACTTCATAAACCCCTCCTGTCCCCTCAAGGGCAAGTGTCATCATCCATTGCTGAACAAATGTCTCAAACCATTCTCTGCCCCCCCCCCACTCTGTTTCCTATGACCTTTCTTCCAGTCCAGGTCTTTCTTTTGTGCGTAAGTGTGGCTGATCACATAAACAAGGTCTAGTCAAAAGACCAAGTGAAAGAGCAACAATGTGGACTTTGACCTTCTTCCACTATCCTCAGAGAGACCCCATACATTTGATGACTGCTGGATTAATCAAACTGTGCTACATGAAATCTCCTCCTCTTTACTATTTAAGAATTTTTAGTCAATTGTCCAAGGTAGAATCTCCTAGAAAAATTACACAAAAAGTGCATATAAAAATAAAAGAGCATCTAGAGACAGCTTTAATTTGTGTAAAACCTGAAGAAGTTTTTATGTGCCAGTTTAATCTTGTAACAGCTGCTTCTCCAAGTACTCATTTGAGCTAAATATATCACATGACCGTACATATGTTCTTTCTAAAATAAAAAACCTGAATATCTTCTTAAATGATTCTGCACCTAGCACTATTCAAGCAGCACCTACTGTTACCATTATAGTTAAGTATCTGAAATAGCCCATATTCTCAATAGATATTTTTAAAATTTCCCCTCTCTTACCCCACAAACAGCTCACTGAAGTAATGCAAGAACTAAGTGCTATGAGGAATGCTGGAAATGAAAAAGTAAAATTGGCAAAAAAAAAAAAAGTGCTTACCTCCCACTGCCTTATAATGAGGCTCAAAGGCCTTAGTCAGATAGATGCTTTTGAAAATTTTACCTTAGTGTCTATCCACAGAGCAGATTCCCAACCAACAGCAGGTCTTCCCACACTGTCCTGTCAGCATCCCCCAAATCTCTCCTGGAGGAAGCAGAAGGCTGAGAGGTTCATTGTGTAGTTTAGTCCAGTCTCTTGCCCATTTTGGTGGAGCCTTCTCTGATGTGGGCTCGTCTTCTACGTACTGGGGTGAAACCAGTAAGTCATTTCATACAGGCCAGCAATAAGCCATAGGATGGCAGCTACTTTTTGACCCAAATTTTCCATTGTGGGTTCTAATGAGGTGTGCCTCAATTTTTGGGTTCCCAAACCATCTTAAAAATAAAATCAGGCCCTTGATGTTTGAAGTTAGGTGTTGAAAACTGAGGCACAGAAATTAAAGGCCAAATCGGAAAATTTGGGCCTTGATCACTACCAACCAGGTCAGATTGGAGCGATTATAGTGACAGTGAGATTACTCATACCATCAGTTCTCTGAGCTACCCACTTCCTTGAACTGCAGGAACTACTGGGAATTCTGTAGATGTTCACAATGATACTCTTATGCCCAAGGAGAACCTCATATTTTTGCATTGATTCCAGAGATTTAAGCAGAAATGCCACTGATCTCAATAAAATGCTTATTACTTTTAAAAAAAATTACCTATTCAAAAAAAAATGGATGTACACATAGATATTGTCTCTACTTTTCATTCATCTGCTGCACTTAAGATTTGTGGTATATGCTCAGTCCTAAGACTCTCATCAGATATACATCAAGATAGAACAGCCTGGCATGATGTGTTTGCCAAAAATATGTTAACTGTCAGGCAAAGGTTTCCAAAAAATTTGTAAAATGGCAAGATTCCTATTGAAAAAGAGGGAGAAAAATATACCTTCCCATAAATGCCTGTACAATTTCCCACTGGTGCTTGTTACTGTACTTCAGAGATCATGAGAATTACATACAGCAGTTTCATTTTGTCCTGGAAAATGTTACCAAGTTAAATAGGGTTGAGAAACAGTCCGAGTGTGGGAGACAGCAAGCTGCTACATTTCTAATCTATGCAATGTGATGCAGTTACTTGCTGAGTGGGTAGTTGATCACACTTCACACCTGTATAGGGAGAATGGGCAATCTATTCAATTACAGTGCAAACAAGTCAAATATTTCAATATTAAGTTAAGAATATTGTGAGAGTTGTACTGTACAGTACTGGAATGGCCAAACTAATTGGAGGATAATCTAAGTTCAAGCTGTTAGCACTGGTTTTCTGTCTAACCTATCTATTATTCATGTTTGGAAAAAAGTTTTTTTTTCCTCTGTGGATACTTGTACAAGACTTACCATACTAGAGTGACCTCTTGCAGCAAGACCTGCCATTGCAGCACTCCGTCTCAATTTCCCCACAACAATTTTCAGCCTACTCCGGACGTAGAGGTGACTGGCTGCAGGGACTTGGCCCTCCAGTGAAGTCATTAACAAGAGCCCATCTTCTTGGGTATCCAAGTCCAAAACAAAACACGAAGTCTCAAACTGGGCCGAGCCCATCCTTTGAGGGCCTGTCTTCTCTCCTTTAGTTTGAAGCACTCTTCTACCCAACTCAGCTTTCACCCTTCTTAGGCTCCTTTAGGGTTGCCACATCTGAGGTACGAAACACCTGCCCCTTTGGGTTGCACTCTGGTCTCTCTTGAGCAGCCACCCCCACGCCTGCCTACCTGGAGTCTTCCACTCTACCTGTGCCTTGTGCACTCCTCAAAGGATTGTGTGTTCTCCTCTCCAGCTGGTCTTTCATCGCTGGACTTCCTTCTTTTTAAGTCCAAACTCATTCTAAGTGTAGCAGGGCAGGGTTGACCGAACAGGGCTGACGGGCCCAAGTTCTGCTGGCTCTTAAAGGGGAAGGCCACTCTGTTACAGCACTACTATGGAATATAATCAGTCTTTTAAAAGAAGGCTCCTGAGGCACAAGATAGTTGAAGGTATTGAGCTTAACCCTTGAGGGTTCATTTGAAGGTTGGAGCATTTCTAAAGAATTCATGGAGATTGCAGTACTGCAATGTGTGTGTTACCACCTTCATCTTGCAAGTATCACAAGACCAGCTAATCTATACAGTATTAAATACATATATTTTAAAATATAAATGATATAGTACTTGACTTTGTTACACTGCCTTCCATACTTAAAACTGGAGAGACTACCTTCTGTGGGGTTATATTAACAAGTTCTATTCCTCCCTCTCTGCTAAAGCCAAAATTAGAAAGTTCTCTTTAAAAAAAAAAAAACCACACACACCACTTGGAATCATAACTGTATTTTGTCCCATGTCTCGGCGTTTCATAACCTCAAACCCAACATATGAACAGGATATGTACAGATTCCCTTTTCCATTCAGTTCTCAGGCTCAACAATGCTCAGCAGGCAGTAGTAAATTTAGCAAGAGATCTTATCCATCACTGCTGAAAAAAATACTAGGCATTGACTGATGAATGGAAGATAAATCACAAGAGGGTTGTCCATTCAGGCAGGGCTGAATGACTCTGACAGAGCCCTGCATGAAAGCTCATTTTGTGCTTGCCTGTACAATATGTCATTTGTAGAGTGTCGCTTTCCAATGATATCAGTCCCTTCTCAGTATGAAGTCCTCTCCCTTTGTTCCCATCAATAAAGATGTCCAATCGGTAAAAAGGGAAATCTCAAAGCGACAAGACTATTATGATCTTTAAAAAAAAAAAAAAAAAAAAAATTCAAGTTCAGAGGTAGACCTCGGCTTTGTCATCTGCTGCACCCTAAGCCAAATGCAGCACCTTCTCAAGGCAGGTGAAGAGAGTGAAAGGATCCAACAGGTGGTTTAAAGCATTTTAGTGGTGCTGTAGCCTATCATTCTTGTGCTCTCTGAGGCCTGTTTATTATTGCTCAGACCAACAATGTCTCTCTTTAACGGAGACGTCTACTGTGATACCACCTAATGTTAGGCCAATGCTATTTTTTTTCCCCAATACTTTGACACTAGAAGAGTTCAACCTCCCCTCTTGAGGGACAAAGTCGACACTAATACTCTTATCCTGTAGCGTTGCCCTTGACACCAGAAAATATTCTATTGTGGTAGTAGAGATGAGAAAGATACTGGGGGGGGGGGGCAGGCCCCTTTGCTCAACAACTGATAGGTGCTACAGAAATGTTACAAAATTACCGTGTCCATGGTGAGCGAGTTCTAGACCAGCAGTAGGCTACTTAGTTAATTTCGTTCACATTTTAAAGCATGGTTTTATCTTGGGAAGTGACTAAATAAAAAACAGCACCTTCTTAATCAACAGATGTGGTCCTCCTGTGTTCAGAGCCCTATCTTTCACTGCTACAAACCTTGCAGGGCCAACACAGCAAAGAGTGAATGAGCTGCAGATTCTATTCCATCTTGCACCTCAATGGAATGGTTTAGAAAGTGCCAATTAGCTACACCTGTGCAATCCTACTGATGTGGAGAGATGCACAGCTGTTACTGAGGGTTTAAGTGCAAGACAATGTTGTACATGTGTAGCTAAGAGGCCCAGTTCCCCCCCGTGGATGCCAGAGTAGAAAATAACTCTATGTGATTCTAAGACATGCAATAGTATTTATAAGCCTGGCAACAAAAAACACAAACCTACAAAATATTTTCCTTTAATAGATTGGCTCAGGTTACAAGTTGTCATTGATGTATTAAGCACAAAAACCACCATGCTGTATTTGCAATGACACTTGTCAGAATAGTGCTGCACTCAGGTTTTTATTTTTTCCTCGTGTTATGTTAAATAGTCTATGCACCTGTTTGAACAGGTCTTGCTCACCCAGAGAAGATGTCGTTTGTGAAAATAAGGTCCAAAAGCCACATTTAATCTATTCTGAACTTCCTCCAGGAGAGGCGATGCACAAAAACAGTTAAACTATTTGCAAAAATTGTTGCAAACCAAAGCACATTTTGGATTGCTCTGATTCACGCTATCATTCTAGTTAGTTGGGAAGTCAGACAACCAACTCAGAATCTGTGAAAATTCTAACAAACTACCGCGACCTACATAGCAATTTTCATCAATAGATCTCAAATCACTTTATAAAAGGAGGCCAGTATTATTCTTCTCGTTTTAAGGATGGGGAAACTGAGGTGCAGGAGGGTGAAGTGACTTGCCCAAGGTCACCTCATAGAGCCAGTGAGAGAGCCAAAAATAGAACTCCCCCCCCCGGGTCCCAGCCCAGTGCTCCAACCACTAGTCCACACTATCTCCCATAAAAGTTTCATGAATTATAACAGATGCCCTTTTAGTCACTGTTTTTAGTCTCCTTTTTAAAACAGCTCATTCATCCACAGACAGCAGAAGTATTGCCATGTGACACTGTGCAAACAAAGTACACAATACAAATAGCCAAAGCACAGAACCCATAATCCAACAATTACTCATGCAAACTATTAGACAAATATGAATACAAAGAAAATCAGAAATTGTTCTTCATTGATTAGCTAATGCATAAACAGGCCTAAATTCAGGACAAATGAGTTAAATGAATAGTTTGAGCTAAAGGAGAGCACTAGGGAAAGCTACTCTACTCTTAGCAATCAAATAAGTACTGGAAAAAAGAAAAAATTAAACCTTAAAACTGTGTCAGCATAACCTGGGGCCAAATTATGTGGCTTAACATAGCAAAGATTCCCATGGCTCTTCAGCTTTATGGCTCTTAACACAGAATTTCTATAGACTGTTTGGTTAAAGGCCACAGAATCTGATCTTTAATTAGGACGTTTATATCCAAATAAAGCTATTTATAGAATGTATTTGTAATGCAAGGATCTTGTATCTGACACAAAATGCTGACGTTTCACTCTGCTAGTAGCTGTTTAAAACCTTTAATAAAAATACAAGCTAGAAGATAAAAAAAGTTACGACAACCTTAACTTTAGTTGTTGCTACCAGCTCTACCTATGAGTTCCCAAGTTACATCAATTTTTTAGTTATGAAAAAGGAAAGGTGGAGGAAATGACATTTGCAAATACAAAGCTGCTGAATTTCTTTGATCCCAAAACAGCTGAAAGAACATAACTTATTGTCTATTGCAGAAATGGAGACAGGCATGTAATGAAATATTTCATAATAATTTTATTATTTGACTTTGCTTTGATGTGATATTGCATGGAAGACTCCAAAAGGTAATTCTTTCTCCTCTATCTGATTCTAGTATTATAAATTAAATTAATAAAAGTCAAATTTCTTATAAGTGTATTATTCAGATAGCTATGGCAGAAATTACTGTATTACAAGGCAGGTTAAGTAACTGCTACCACTGCAGAATGGAATACCTATTGTTGTCACCAGACAGATCTACACTGATTCTAGGTCATCCAACTTTGTAACTGGTTAGGCAGTTCCAAGTACTTTGTCAAAAGCTAGAGAGGTTCCTATTTTCATCTAGCAGCCAATTACTGTAAACACACCATATACATATTGGAGGGAGAGAAAAAGAATAAAACCAAGGATGACGCAATTTGTCAGAGAAAACAGTACTTGATTTTCAATACCTTTATGTATTCTTCACTGTAAAAACTGTAAAATGATCATATTGAAACAAATTTTATAATTCTCACTCCTAGTCAATGGGAAATGTTGAATGAGTAAGGACTCCTAGTTTAGGCCATTTTTGATGCTGAATGAAACTTTGCCTTTAAGTCTATGTACAGCAACAGACAACACTAAAAGTTACTGCAGTATACTCCAGGAAGAAAGGAGCTGGTCAAATGATAAAACCTGTACCCTCCAAAGATGCATCTTTAGATATCCCTGAAGATTCAGTGTTCCAAAGGTTATGCTACAGTGCAGGACTATCTGCAGTAGAGGGTTCAGTAGGACACTGCACCCAAAAATCTATTGGTAGGAGCACTTTGGGGGACCAGTCTGACTCTGACACAGCCAGACGACAATACAAAATCAACCTAGTTTGTTGTAGAACATGTAATTCCAGAACAGCAATTGGAGCTTAAATGTCACTTACTCACAAACCTGCTTTCCTCATGGGAGTGCAAAACGCCAATTGATGTTATTGGTGGTTACATGTCATTGGCATGAAACTAGACTCCTCCTTCAATTTTCTTCAGGAGCTGTCACTTTCTGGCTAGAAGTTGTCCACCCTTTTGCCTGTGAAAATAATATCAAATATTTTGTTTCTAGTAATGGAATAATATAATCAAACAGTACCCTGAACATATGGACCTTTAACGCAAGTTCTCTTTACATGGAGTGCAAACTCCTACTGTGTGTTTGGTTCAGTCAGTATTTACTGACATACTATTAAATACATATTTTTTTAGTGCCTTTGAAAATGCATGCACAGTATTTATAGGTGTCCTAGTCTACAGTCTCTGTAGGTTTGTATGGAAATACCTTAAGATCCTCAGAAAATTACCTCAGAAAATATAAATAGTGACCTAAAGAAAATATGTAGGAAAATCAAAAGGCTAACAAGTTCAGATAAACAGTCAAGAGTTTCAATAGCCACTCCTACCACTTGTGTTTAGAAACTTGTTTCACATTTATATTATGAGGACCTACTCATGCTTCAGTAATTCTGCCTAATTGAAACTGGGAAAAAGGAGGGTGGAGAACAGAAACAATCTCCAAGGTATTCTGTAAATAGATCCCAAAACTCATAATATTGTAGAATTCAGATTGGTGACAACAGCGTATTTCATGTGAATTTGAGTTTAACTTAATGCCAATAGTAGATCCTTCTCACCCAAGGAAAGTGTATGTATGTGGGAGAGAATTCTATGCTCTCCCACAAGGAGAAGAGGACAGAGGTCTTCTGGAGCATGTTCTTCTCCCATCTCCACAGAGACCCACTATTGGCTGTCAACCTTCCTCATGTGTTTGACGGGAAGATGGTCCAGAGATTCAAAAGCCATCATGGCTCTTGGCAGAGTAGGGAATGTATTTAAATAGATTTAGTGGAGCAGTGACCGGAGTACTTGATCCGATCCATCTGTCACTGCGTATGCCCAGATGCGCCTAGGATGTTTTGAAGCGTGTAACAGACCCTTCAGAGACCACTGCTCCAAACATTTGGGATTGGGAGGTTTGGCTTCCAGCCTCATTCTCCCAAACGTCACAGTGTGACTTCTGTGGTTCAGGTCCAGGCACATCTCTCAAAAAAGCCTGGTGGCAGCCAACAGTTGGGTCAGTCATTTTAGGCAGATTAGTTTGTCAATCCCTCTTAACGCCAAATGGATCGTCACTCAGAACCGAGGGCGGTAGTGCCTGGATAAAACAGAATTGCCTGAATTCTCACTTTTTCACCTTAATTATTATTTTGAGTCAAAATACGGTGAAAGTTTGTGCTCCTGAAAGTAGGGAACTGATATTAACAGCAAGAGCTAGGTTTAACACCTCATTGCCTCTATTCCCAAGGTCTCTCCCAATAGAAAGAACATCAATCATGCTGAATTATGCTGAAAGAATTTGATAATTTTAGGGCATGGGTAAAACATTCCTCTAAAAAACTGGCAGATAGAAAAGGGGAGAACAGGGAATCAGGCTTTGTATGCTCTAATCCTAGCTATTCACTTAACTGTGGGGTGACTTCAGGCAGACCACTTAAATACATTCTCTGTCCCTCAGTATACCATCTATAAAAAGATATAATGCTAACACAGGAATGTTGGGACAGCAGCACTTGGTAAAATTCTTTGGGATCTTCAGATAAAAGGGAACATATGATAAAAGATAGTATTGGACTGTCAAATGGAATCCAGGCTGATACTTATCAAAGATAGTATAATTCAGTGGTTTTCAACCTGGGGTCTGCAGATCCCTGGAGGTCTGTGGACTAGGTCTGAGATTTCAAAGGGGTCCACACCTCGATTTGAAATTTTTAGGGGTCCACAAATGAAAAAAGGTTGGAAACCATTGGTACAGTTAATTTCCCAAAGTTTAAGCCGACAAGATTTGAAAACTAAGTCCTACCAATATAAAATGACTACATGCTCATTTGCCTTGTTATACAGCTCAAAGGAGCTTAATTTAAAAATTTGGAAATTGACAGTTAATTCAGCCACATAGTAACAGTCACATTTCAAGAAGCATGGAAAGAGGGAAAGGTGAAGTAAAAAAAGATGCTTTTTTTGTTCTTTGGCAGTAGAAATAACGTGAAGGTTTTGGCACAACCCACCACCTCCATTCCATCTGCTCTATTCATTCAAGCCCTCTCCAACCCACCTCAATCATTTCAACCTTGCATTCCCATCGTATCTTGGGGCTAAATCCAGAGATCTACAAGGTGAGGTAAGTTCCTTAAACATTAGTAAGTTTAAGGGAACATAAATTGGTGACATTTGTATGCTGAGGAGTTAAAAGAAAACAAATTGAGAATGACCTACTTTACCTCACAACTTTTCTGAGCACACAAAAGCACACACATAGTCAGAATAACTGACTTTAGATTAAAATAAAAAAAGCAGGAAAAGTTTTTCAGAAGAAAGCATAGTGTGACTTAGTGTTGTTTACAGCTGTGGTGTGACTCCACTGAGTTAGTTACACGTGGGATGAATTTGGTCCTTAGTTTTTAACAGCAGCTGTTTGGAACTATAGCTCCAAAATGCAGGCTTCATAGCAGACAGACAAGCTACTTACATTTAAAGGTATAGTACATAAGTCCATATCTACAGACGCCATACTTTCCTTTCTATTCTTCTCTCCTCCCTCAGTGAGAAAATTGAAAAAAAATTTAGGCTCAGAAAAACAGAGATTTGGAACAAAAAGCAGGTGTAAATTACATGCTCGTAAGTGGGTGAGTCAAAGTCATTCCAGAGGGAGTAAATTGAAGTATCAGACACTTGAAGGATGTGGGGAGGAGGGAGAACAGATGCAAGATACAGCAACTTAGACACCTCTCTGAATTTAAGCCATCTTTATCACCTCACTCTTCTAACGTCCACCCATCACATTTAAATTCCCCTTATGTTTTAGTGATCTGTTTAGTAGCAAGCTGCGCTAGTTTTATCTGGAGAGAGGATTATGATCTGGTACTGTCTCTGGAAAGGGAATGGGAGCAAAAAGACATAAGACTTTTTTCTGAATGTAATGGGGTAGCAATTGGAGAAGTCTGAGTCGCCTAAATGTAGGGTGCACCTCCAGCTTGAGCAGCATAGCCAGCCAGACTACTTTATCATTCTTCTGAGACTCAGCTTTCATTTAAAAAGATTATTCTTTCACCATTAAGGTTGTTAAAACACAAAACAAAAACAAAAAAAACTTTCAAAACACTGAGCAACCTAAATTGGCCTAAGTTTGCAGAGAGCCTTTTAAAAAAAAAAATCCATTCATTCCATGGGCAATAGCTAAAGTGCCAATGATGATGGTTAACTATCTTGATATTCCAAGTATTTCACTATTCAAAGTATATAAAAAAAAGGAGCGGAAGTATCATATTATGAACATCTACGCCAGTGTTCCCCAAAGTGGGGGTAGAGGAATGGCACAAAGGATTACCCAGGAGGATATGGAACATGCCTACATTAAGATGCATAACATCTTTATGCATCACATGGCAGAGTTACAAAACAGCTGCAAATGGTTTCATCTTTCTGAAGGAAGCCTCAACTTTCAAAAGTTTGGGAAACACTGAGATAAGGAATGTCTGCTGTCAGCTACATGGAGGTCATCATATATCATTTGTTTGTTTCAGAAGTTTACCCTTATTATGGCTAAATACAGTAGGAATATTGCATTCAGCATGCTGTGTGATGGGTCAAATGGGGCAATGCATCTTCCTCGGCATAACAGCCTAAGGTACAACCAACACTACAAAACACTGATAGGAGGACAAGCTCTCTAATTGGGGACTCTAGCCAGATATAATGCAAAACAAGTTGCTTTTTCCCCCACAGAGAGATGCAGCTTCATAATGAGACTTGGACATAGTCACTTGGTAGAAAGGTGTGATGTAATTAGTGGGCATGACATGATTCAAAAGGCAGTGGGGCATACAGGATAGAGCATTGGACTGAGTCAGGAGAGGAGACCTCAGTTCTATTCCTGTCTTTGCCACTGGCTGCTGAGTGACCTTGGGCAAGTCACATCCCTGATCTGTGACTCAGTTTCCCCATCTGTAAAATGGGGGTGATACTTAGACTCAGACTTTAGATGGTCATGATGGTCCCTTCTGGCCTTAGTCATGACCACTTGCACATTGCAGGTCACAGAACCTCATCCACTCACTCTTATAATAGACCCCTAACCAATGACCGAGTTACTGAAGCCCTCAAATAATGATTTAAAGACTCCACCATTTTATACTACCTCCCTTTGTAAAGCTCTTTGAGATGATCGGATGAAAAGCACTAAAGTACTAGGTATTTTTAGTGAAAACTAGTTCCATGGTTGCATTCAGAACCCGGTGATTATTCAAATTAAAACAAATAGCTTCACAACAGCAGCAAAATGTAAATAAAGATAGTACTTTACAGGGTGACTCCTCAGCCTATTAAGAGGAGTACTCTTGAGAAGAAAGGGGTGATCATGCTACATACTGTACACATTAAAAGGTTAAAGATACTGGTCTGATCATGTCATGTAGTACCCACTCAACAACTTATGTAACTTCTGCACAGAGAAGTGCAAAGTACACCTCAGACTGGCAAGGAGCCTGGGACTAAACTAAAGAAGAATAGAGCTGGTCAGGTTTTTTTTTTTTTTTGATTGTTTTTCCATCACAACTGCAGATTTGTCAAAACTGAAAGAGTTAGGAACAAGACTGGGTTTGACGCTTCCCAATTTAAAAAAAAACATCAAGAAAAAAGTTTCATTTTAACATTTTTTAAACAAAAACATTGTTTAGGGTTCAAAATAACTTTTCATTTAGAAATGTAAATGAATCAAACTGAGAAAAGTATAATAAAAAGATCAAACAAAAGGAAATGTTTTGATTGTGCAAAAATAAAAAAAGTTTCACTTTATGAATATTTTCAAAATGTTGATTTTCTGTCCAGATTTAAGAAAGGGAAAATGTTCCAAACTCTTGAAAAATATATGCGAGATGGGAAAACCAATCCCTACCTAACTTTAGTGCAGAGGGCATTCTATTAACAAGTAGGAAAGCTGCTGCTCATTTCTGTTACCAATAAAAGCAAATGCTAAACAATTTCTGCTTTATTCTGGTCTACAATTTGTGAAATTTGCACCCCAAAGCTCCAATGACTATCACAGTGCCATTGCGCTAGTTGCCGTGCAAATACATAGAGATGATCTTCAGGGCTGTGACCAATAGATAAGACAAACATTGATTCATGAAGTAAGTAGTACTAGATGAAAATTTTCAGACAGAATTGCTTTCCATCAGAAAACGCTGATTTGATGGAGTCTAAACTATCCATGGGAATGTATTAATTCTGTCAAAAAATATGATGGAAACCAGGCAGGCGGCCAATGCCCTGGCTTCCCTCCAGTCTTCCGGGGAAGCTTGAAGCCTGCCTGCTTACCTGTCAGCCAGACCATTTGCCAGCCAGTCGGCAAAAGCGATTGCTCTATTGAACCAGAATTTCTGTCATGTCAGCATTTCATTCCAATGCAGAATGAAATGAAATGTAGATGACCCAGAACATCACGGTAAATGGGAATTTCCTTTTCCAACCAGCTCTGACAGTAAGTAACACAAGAAGGTACATACTTTAGAAGCCAACAAGAGATCTAGCAAGATGACTTAAGCAGAGCAAAGGATGTCAACTTTTGAGTTGAACTCTGTGCATTTGGGGCAGAAGAGGGTTAATAAAACTCTTCAGTGGTGGATAGAACGTTCTTTTGAGGAGTCATCTAACATTAAAGGGCAGACCAATGAAAATTACCGAAGGCATGGAAAGACTCCTACATGAGGGGATACTGAAGAAAATTAGGCCTGAATAGTTTAAATTGGACACATAATAGGAAGTATATGAAATAGTAGTGTAGAGATGGTGGACTAGGTGCTATTTAGCGTTTTTCATAATTCAAAGCAAGAGGACAACCAATGAAAGTGAAAGGGAAATTTTAAAACTTATTTAAGAAAGCACGATGCACAATTCATCTGTGAAACTCATTGCCACAATATATGAATGAGGCTAAGAGTTTTACTGGAATCAAGAAAAGCACTCTTTAATATGGGTAATAAGAACATTCACATATGGAAGATAACAAACAATGCATGTGATAAATCCTTATGCTACTTGGGGTTTAGGAAGACACTTCCCATGTGGGTAGCTCATTGCACAATTGTCCATCCAGGGACATCTCAGATATTCCTCTGGAATGTCTGATGTTGGCTACTGTTAAGAAAAGATACAAGCATCAATGGACCATTAGTTGGATACAATAGAAGTTGGCAACTTTTGTAAGAATCACAATAATCAACGATGCATTTCTGCACATTTGTCTGATTAATCAGCTGATCAGATTTTCTTAGTGATTACAATATGTGGGGGATGAATAAATTTGAAAATAGTAACTGGTCAATCCAGCCCACCCTTAGAAAAAAAACTGTACTAGGAAAATTAATAGATCAAGAGTGTTTAGAAACATTACAGAAAGGCTCAGCAGAAAACCAGGTCTACAGGCCCCAAACTCTTTGAATTCATTGATCTACTAACTAGATCACAGCCATTTTCCTTTAGCTTTTTAAATTTAAGATAGGCAGTCACCTTATTTACATAATTACAATTACACAATGAGATGTCATCTTTAAAATGTAATAGCATTCCCCAAACACAAAGGAAAGGACTTAGATTTCTGGGCCTCTTTTTAAAAGAGAAAAAATTCAACAAAATGACACTTAATATGTCACCATGCACACTGTGTAATTTAGCACCAAACAAAATGCTAGATAGAGATAAACATTTTGTTCATTCTGCATATTAACAGTTCATTAAAAACCCATAATCATTCTGAAATCAAATATAAAGTATAAATTGACCTTTTAAAAATGGCCAAATCCTGCTTTCAGTTACACCAAGGCATCTTGACTGATTTCAATGGTGATCACAGAATTTAGCCAACTTGTTGATTATCCCTGATCACATCAATATTAATAAATATTTTGGTTTGCAGTTTCATTGAATTACTACACCTAGAAAACCCATGACATTCTTGATAGATAAGAACATTCCATGAGTCAATAGCAATGGAGAGTCAAAAGCTTTGGACCAATTTTTTATCTCATTTACACCACCGTAAATCCAACACCACTCTGTTAAAGGAAATGCAATTAATTTATATTTATACTGGTGAAAGAACAGATGTCAGCCCCATGAATTCATAATGACCATAGATTTGTCAGTTATAAAAATGCCTAGATAGCCATGCAGTATGATCTCAAAGTTGTCAGATCCCGGATTTTGTCAGATGAGAGAAATTGATTCCATAGCCAAGGACTCCTCATTAAGAACATTGAGCTGGCACCAGCTCAGACACATTTGAACCATTGGGTGCTGTAATCCAGATTTCAACTACCATACGCCCACACCTTTGACAACAGGCCAAGGTCCAAACCATTTAGGATGTTAGGTTGAAAAGAACTTCACTTAGAAGTCCACTGACAGCCAAACACAGATCGCGGAACACAGGTGTAATATGCTCTGTGTGACATGTCCCCTCATAAGTAGGCTACCAATTGCTGCACTATCTGCAACCTCAGGGTGGTCTGTGTGTTATAGCTAACTATTTATGGTAGTGCATACTGCATGGTAAACACTCCAAGAGGACAGTCACTGTGCAGAGGAATTCACAATGTAAGGACAGAGAAGAGGAAAGGGAATGGGAACAACAGGCAAAATATATCCAACGTGTATCAGGACAGCATGTTTTGCTTTAGGCAGCATGACAGAAGTGAATCTTTAGGAAGGACTTAAATTTGGACAGGCTAACGGCAAGGTGTAAATTTTTGAAGATGAGGATGAAGCTTTTATCTGACATAATAGTGGATGGGGTGGGGTGGGGGGAGGTCTACCTGAAAGATTCAAACAGGCATCACCTGGTCAAATTAGTCAAGGAAGATTAATTTAGCATCTGCACTTTGTAGGGAATGAATGGGGGCAATGGTTTTAAGCTTTGGTCCCTTGCAGAGCATATAAATGTAATCCAACCTTAATGAGACACAGGCTTGAATCACTGTGCTAAGATCTGCTTTGGGGGGGGAAGCAAAGAAAACTAACTTCTTGATAAACTCAAATGATTAGGAAGGCACTTTAACCACAGCTAGCCAGACATTCAGAACAACCTAGGGATCCAAAGAGACCATCAAGTTACAAAACTATGTAACAAATTGTGAGCACACTCCCACAAGCAAGAAATTTGGTAGAAACACCTTTAATACCTGCAGTATGTGCTTCCATTCTAGTAGAAGAAAAAGAGTTGTTATCATGGGGCTCTGCTACTCATCACTCAGCAGTGTCTTCTCATGGCTCAGCGGGGGAATTGGCTCACTATTTTCCATGCCCTGCCCAGCAGTCATTCAGCCCATTGCCCCAAACACTTGTTCTGCAGCTGCTCTCGCTAGTCTGGAGCTGCAGCACCTCTCCTTCACGGCTTAGCCCTCTGGCCAAGTCACCCCTTTCCTTCCTCTAAGCCTCAGGCAGTCTTCATCTCCACTGTGCTGACTGCAGCACTCTTGCAATGGCTTGGAAGGGAACCCTGGGCCTGCCCTCTACACCAGGTTCCAGTCTAAGGACCCTCAAACTAGTAGGTCAGGTCAGGTCTATCCCTCTTGGACCTTTCTGCTCCTTCCCTAGACTGCTTCCTACGCTGCCTTTTTCAGGCTCCCATCCTCCCCCTTGTATAAGCAAGTGTGACTGCAGGTTTACCTCACTGCAGCCCTCTAGTTTAGCCTCAGCTTCTAGGCTTTAGAGAAGCCCTACATGGTCCTGCACAGGTGAGCTTCATTCTCAATCAGTTTCATTGCCCCTTAGCTCCCCAGCAGGTGCAGCCTATGGCTAATTGGCCTCTCTTGTAACTTTAACCCCATTGGTGGCGGTACGGGGTGAACACCCCATCACAGTTGGATGTAAATTCCTTTCTGAGAATTTTTTGGGGAATGGAAGAGAAATTAGACTACTTGGCTCCAGCTGTGATCCTGCCAAGTGATGAATGCAGGTGGACTCCATCTCTTTGCCAGATTGGAAAGTGAGCAACCACCTTACTTTGAAAAGGCTGGCATAATACTTTAAAAATCACTTCCAAAGCTGAGGGAAGCCAATATAGCAATAGTTTATTTTAAAGCATTCCAATAAATGTAAAACCTCCACAGCATCTTCTGTTATGAATATAACATTTTGTGTTATCACCAAAGAATACTTCAGGTGACAGAAGGGAGAGAGAGAGTGTGTGTATATTAGTACTTATGCACTCAATTAAATGGGATTTCATTACTACTTTCACTTTTGGAAATATGAATACACTGTGAAGGCTGAAAACTGCAAAAATAAAGGGTGACAAAAGGTTAATACTGTTGTAGAAAAAAGAAACTTGCCCATCTCCATCAGAAGATGGATTAAGTACCTCCAATATTTTGTTTTTAAACAGGAGCACAAGCATCAAACAAAACATTTTCCCAGTTAAAGTTACTTGAGATTAGAGCATATGGCTGGACTCTCACTAAATAGGACCTAAAATATTACAGCTCCATTTTCTATTTTAATGGGTAATTGGTAACACTAGATTACAGGATTTGCAGGGTCCAAAGTGCTGTATTTTAATACAGAAGCGTCTCCTTTTTTTCAGTCTTAATAAGCTTGGCCTATATCAGCTTTTCTCACATCAGTCCAAGTGTCACATTTGGGCTGGGGGAAGCTTGTTAGCTGTAATTACCAGCAGTAGGTTCTATTATTTGCCAAAGTAATTTTCACTGCTAAGTACCACCAAAACTGCCTCAAGCCTTTAATTTTTTCCCCCTTCCTCTAGGCTTCTTTTGCTTCCTTTTAAGTTAGTGCATTTTCCCATGATACTGCTGTCTGTCGTGCAGGACAGGGGAGAGACAAGGCGCTGGGTATCAATGTGATCTTGAGAGATGGGGTCAGGCCTAGCGAAAGCCTTTCACAAACAGAGCCTGAACTCTATTAGAGATGCAAATCCACTCTCTAAGTGAGGATTGTTTCGGCAACATAATGGAGCCCAAGGAATTCCACAGCAGCTCTCTTTTCAGTATAGACCTTTTGTCTGCATCTTAGCAAATTTCTGCAGCCTGTTTAAACTGCAGCTATTGTCCCCATGGCTTCATTGATTTCTCTCCCTGCCACCAGCTCACAATGGGCTGATATGAACATCTTTGTTACCGCTTTTGTACTGTATATCAGAGTAATGTTTCAGCAGACTGAGACCAAGCAGGAAGAATTAAACCTGTACTACACAGAGCATGATGAATTGCAGGATTTACATATCATTTTAAGGGGGTATTTTTTGGTGGTTGCTTCTGAATGGTGTTGTGTCTCAAAGGATGTAGTCAGAAGACGTAGTGACAGAAAAGGAAGTGATTTAGATATTCCCTGACAACTTAATACACAAGATGCAGGCAAACTGTGGACATTCTCACATAACATCTTTCTGCACTACGTATATGTGCGTGCATGTGTGTTTGTGTCTTTGGCCTTAGCCATATAAGATGATAGAGAAAGAAGGATGCAGCAAATTTAGTTTATGCGGTAAGAGATTGGTTGTTTCAGGGCAAAAGGTGCCCGAGCTCATCACCTCAGTGTTTTTGATCCCACTGTTCTTGGCTAAAAGAGAAACTGCTTATTGAGTCAGGTCTTGACATTACACAGGCAACATATTTCCAGGTCCTGACGTGCCATGCAGCAGATTCCCGAGTGAGATTGCTAAACTACATGTGAGACTATATCACTAGAAATGGGATAATAATACCTAACATCTGCTGCATACTTAAAAGATTAATTATGGGAAGGGAGACTTATGTTGCACCTTAAAGCCTGATAGGTAGATATTTCTGCACCTTCTAATCAGAAATACTTGGGGACAACAGATTTTTAAAAAATAAGGTGTATTTTTGGTCAATATATGCACATACATGCACCATTCTATAACTGCATTTTTGATAAGTTTAAGAATAATTTCTTAGTAAAAACTCATAATTTAATCTCATAAGGCTTGACGATTTATATAATTTATAAAAGCAAACCACAACACATATATATTATATATATAACTGACACTAAAATAGTGCAATTAAGGGAGAAGAATAAATAAGTCTTTAAGATGACAGGGTAACCCAGCAGAAATAATTTAGGAATAATGTCCGTAAGGTTCTGCCATCAGAAGAAAAATTGTATTGCCATTAAATCAAAACCAACATGATGAGAAACCTCCCCAGCCTGGGGTTCAAGACAATCCCCCAAGCCTGGGCAGGGAGCCCTGCCTTCCCGACTTGCTTACCCATCCAAATTAAAAATATTGCGTAGATTTTGGCAAGTTTTAGTGGGCAAAGATCAAAATAACATTACATTAGGCAATTACTAGGCAAATTTCATTTCCTATTGAAGGGATTCATTTCCAATAAATAATAAATAATAATCACCACCACCATCACCAAAAGGCAGATCTTCTGTCACTTAAACACACAGGCACTAAATATGGATCAAAGAGCACAACCACTTCAGAACGAAAAATTGATTGACCATAAAGGCAGAAAGAAGACAGATAATTCACTGTCCCTACAGCTTCTATAGTAAGACTATGGAGTCATGGAGTAAAATCCTGGCCCCATTGAAGTCTACAGGAATTTTTCTTAAATACCTACCTTGATCTGCAAAGGTAGAAATAAAGAAGTGTCTGCATTGCCTTGAGTAATTGTCTTGAAGTGAATATTAAGCCATCTCCCCCTCTTTCAGTCGTTGAATATATCAAATGGATAGGAAAAAAATCCAACTGGCACTCTAAGAACTAGGAACAAGGCAAGGAATCTATTTCTGAAATTTTTCAGTGCCGATTTGACCTTTCCATATTCCTTTAAAAAAGGAGCAGCAAAAGATGATGACAAAATGATTTCCTAACTTGAAGGTTGCAGAGGTATCAGAGGAACTTAGCACCAGCACTTGCAATCAGTGATAGCATTTTTTCAGTGTTTCCATATTGTCTAGTAGTGCAGAGTCCTGGGGCCTGATTGTTAAGTTGTGTTAATTGTTGTTGCTCAACTAAATCGATTCAGCTATGACAATTTACACCCACTAAGGATCTGTCCCTTTGTGTTTAATTGGTCTGCCCCAGAAATTGCTACTAATACAGGAAGAGATTTTCTCCCTTTTTGAAAACTAATTGGCCAGATAGCTAGGATGATGAGGTAGTGAAGCTACTTTGCATTTTAAAATAATTTTTTTCAGTTGAAGGAAGCAGCTGAGACAAGTAAGACTCCTCAAAACCCAAATACTTTGACTTCCAGCCTAATGCAACAGCTTACAGAGCCATTTCTGCTACTGTATGCGTTGTCTCTCAGGTACTACAATGAAGTATGGAAACATCCTACATGGAGCCCAGAGAAAAAAAGGTTCCATAATTCCTTTCCTCAGTTGGTTGATCTTTAACAGGTCTCACACTTGCTGCTGTTAATTCTGAAAGGAAAATTAAAGAGAAGTTAGGCGAAAGAGCTAACCAAAAGATCCTTAACATGATATTAATCTGACTGTGAGGACAATGGTTCACCTTCTCTAGCTCTGATGTCAAGAAACAAACCTCTTTCAATTGACCGATGCACCCACCTGAATGCAATAAAAAGTAGTTTGTACCTAGAGACTTTTTATCTGCTAGGCAAAACTGGTAACTGATACAATATAGAACTGGGCTTCTGATGTGGCTCAAGAGGTCAGAACATCACACACTGAATGAGATAATCAAGGGAAATGAAGGAGTGGGGGAACCACCTAACACTGGTTAGAGACAAGGAATTCCCATTCTCCTTCCCATCACCTCCAGATGGAGCCTAAATCTGTTTGTGTGGGTTATGGAGGAAGAAGAGCACACTTTGGGACAGCAATAGAAAACAGAGTGGGTTCGGGCACCTAGACATAGATGGAAATATGATCTGGGGATTATTTTGCTTAAATGAGCAAGTTATGTACCATTTGACACTTGACTAATATATTGTACATACATGAGTTTGAAAGCTGTTCTAGCCATGGACTGTATCTTGCTATATGGTTGTACAGCATCCAGCACACTCGGTGATTGGAGACTGTGTGCTATGGCAAACAATGATATGGTAACAATGGGGATACCATGTTTCTATAGCTAGACTGACAACAGGGGAAAACGCAGCATGTCAGCTGTACAAATGGCTCAACTAGCCCTCCACACAGGAGCAAAAACTCCCAATTATTAGGTTTGCTACTCCCAACAGAACAATACACACCGGCTTGTAAGATTCAACTCAGGAGCACCACTTCACTTAACAGCACAGCACTTAGATACTTTTACAGAGAAACCAAGAATATGTTTATTATCCAAGAACAGAGACTCAAGTGATAGTGAGTAAGAATATTGGAAACAAATGGTTATGTATAAAACAAAATCATAACCTGCTTTCCAGAGACTAATCTTAACTGACGGGTTAACCTGCTGCCTAAAGAAGCTTATCTCACCAAAGTTGTCACTCATATTTTCAACCAAGCATTGTTAAGATGCCTCTTTTCATGAAGCAAACACACTAGCCATTTACTTCCTTACTGAAGGATGACCAGGCGTCTCCTTTGTCCACTCAAAGCTTTGATATGCACCTAAAGATAGAGTTCTGCCAATTTGTTTCTTTCTTTTTTCTCACTGAAATTTTTTTAAATCCTTCATTAACATTCAGTTCAGACTGATGATAGGAAACCATTGCGAACTATACAATACCTAATCTACATGTAAATAGCCAGCTAGATAAACATTTCTTGTCTGACAGCAAACCTGTTTTTCACCTTTGCTGGTGACACAACTTAGGCACAGACCTTTAGTAACATATTTCAGTGTATATACATAACTCCTTACCAAACTTCCGTACATGTGTTTTGCAATGATATTGATGACCAGTGTGACACCAGCTTTTATTTGAGACCTCACATGTCACTTTTTGGTGGACTAGAATGTACAAGCCAAACCAAAGGGATCCCTGTAACCCCTCTGCAGCCCCTTGCCAGATGGCATTAAGAGGTTCTTGGGTCACACCCACCAAAAACACACACAAGTAAAATGCCCAGATTGGCACTTTGCCATCTGTCCACTAAGCATCCAATATTTGCAGGAAAGGAACAGAAGGGAAGTGGTAGTTTAGAGTTTTCTGTAAGTGTGGCTCTCCATGGCATTGTGATGATCTAACCTGACTGCAGGAAAGGGCATGGCCTCATTAGTGTCTCCCGCTAGAGGTAAAGAGAGCTTCCTCTTTTGTAGCATTAGTGGTTCAGTGGTAGAATCAACAACTACTTTGCGTGAGGCCCAGCTTGGGGTCACAGCCACTGCATGGAGACTGGCCTTGTTTTTCTCCTCAAAATTTGCAGGTGGCTACTGTTGAGTCCATTCTGGAAGATCCTTTTGTTGAGCCTCAAGTCTCTGGAAATGTTCATGACTTCCACAAAAAAGGAACAAACAACCTTGTCAGGCATTGCATTTGCCTTTGTCGTTTTCTGGTTTTCCAGCATATATTTCCAAGGCTTAAGGCTTTCAGCAAAAACGTGTGCTCTTCTGCCTGGACAGCTCTTAAAAATTAATACAGAAGAGCTTTTTTAAAGAGAACTGAAGGTGCTATGCTGAGATGCTTTGGTTTAGGAGGACTGCCTAAAGATATGCTAAAAACTGGCTATTTCTAGACCTGGATCTAGGTGTGTTTCAGACACTTAATTTTTTGCTTCCCTTTAATAGTGTTTTTCTACAAGAGAAGTCTATATGTGATTGGCTCTGTCCAGTACTTAAAGTTCACCTCCACTGTGTGAAGTTCCCCCACTGGTGGAAAGTTGCAGAAATCTACCCTGGGTCATTCCCAAACTACTGGCAGGAAGAACTTGATGTACACCCCTTTTTAGAAAATATATTCAGTAAGATTCTATGAAACCTGTAGAAGAAGTAACCCTTGTGAAGTACCATATGTGAAATTCTGCTTCAAAGAATCCCCAAACTATAGTTCTACAGAAATCAATAATATGAGATAAACATCCAAGCTTAGTCAGTCCCTTAAGACAGATTTCATTGTAGTACTGTTCCATAAACGCCCCTCCAGTATAGACAAACTCACTAACACCAGGAATTCTCAGAGAAGTCATTGGGTCAATCTGTTCCATGTTACTAACAACTTGCCCCCACATTTGTTGAAAAATTGATATCTGAGCACTTTTCCTGTGGACGGAGGTATGGGGGAACACACCCTGCGGGTGGCTTTGCAACTCCTCCCCAGGTAGCTGGGGTGTATTGACTCTCCTTAGTTGGGAAGGGGGAAAAGATGACCAGGCTTTCCACCACTAGGAGGAGGATGTGAGGGGAGGAGGGAGATTTGCCCATCTATTTAGCCTAACCTGAATTACCTTATATTTTGAATATTTTGAATCAATTCTTTCCTAAATCTCCTTGGTACTGTTTAACATATATTATACATGATAAGTATACATAAACAGGTCATGGATCTATAGGCCTCTTGAGATGATTGCATCCTCCTCTTCCATCCTAGTTCTAATTCTACTTGCACTGTAACTGATTCTTTCTATTCCAAAACTCTGTCCTATTAGCACAAGAAAGAAGTGAATTAGAGCTTCCCCCCCTCCTCAGACAATTAACACTATCTCCACCGCTGCCAACCTCAACAAAATCTATAGCTCTGCTCAGCTGTATGCCAAAGGCACAGCACATTTTCTAAAGAAGCTAAAGCTTTGGTTTATTTAATTGCCAGGCATGTTTATTAAAACTGAGGCTCGCAGTCTTTTAAGCCAGTTAAGGACATACCAATATTTGTTCTATACATAATTAGTATTTTATTACTAGATAAGTGAACAAAGCAGTCTTGTGCTCCGTACAGAAGGAAAAGAAAATATAACACAGAACTCACTCATGAAAATAAAGAAACATATAGCTCTTTATTTGACAAGCCTCTTAGATCTGCTACACATATAAGCTGAAGGCAAAAAGAATTCTGCATTATTGTTAAAGCTACAGCCAAGCAAAGTTCTAAGTGTAAAGGTATACATACTTATGGCATACACGTGTGTTCCTAAGACTCCACTCCAGTCTGTGTTTCAGAAGAGGAGCAAAAACTGACAAGGTGCCCCAAGTGTATTTTTGGGGTAGGAGGGGTGGGCAGGAAAAATGGAGTGGGAAAGGGATCCAGCCTCGTGATTTTATCGCAGGTGTTGAAATATTTGTTTTTCTTAGTCCCAGTCATGTAATTCCAAAAGAATCTAGGTTTCCATTAAAAAGGTTCCTAGCCTTTATGGTTGCCGAGGAAAACTGAAAATATAAACCCTAAAGGCTCAAACCAAAACCAAATATAAAGCACACAATTTTTTTTTTTAAATCTCCTAAATTTGGAGCGCCTGACATGTTTTTAGAATGATCGGGGTTGGCAATAGTGAAGTTTCCTAGGCAGGAAGAGAGAAGCAAGTGTGAGGGGGAGTGGACACAAAGTTGAGGGAGACTGGGTGCACAGGGATGGCAGACAGGCCTGAAGCTAGCCAAATAGACACAGAGTGTCTGCAAAGCGGGGTTGGGAAGCAAAGAGATTTTCAATATACTAGAGGCCTTTCCTGGGTGTACTTGGAAATGCCTGGTGCACTTTCCTAAACCTTTCCAGTTTTAGAAGACTGATTTAAAAGCAAAATCTGTGGACAGAGGGGCTGGAGCTAGCCTACCCGGTATTTCCTTGAATTCTAGACGGTTGAAACAAGATACAAGGCAGAATGGACCGCACAAAAGTCTTACTGTGGTGCTTAAGCCCTTAGCCTATAGTTTAAGTGGACATAATCCTCAGAATGTATCCTTTGCACTGGCATTTTTGCTATGTTAATAAGCTGCTCTAACAGTCCTTCCGTCTTCCACAGCTTCACCTAGCTAGCTTCAGGGTCTCAGTTCCATGATCTCAATCCCCGTCATTCCAGTGGCCCCTTCTGCCCTACTCACCCACTGAAGATTCTTTCTTGTTCTTCACAATGCTTTAGGAAATAGGGAATATTTTCACTGTATTAATGCTAAAATTCCTCCAGATTGCAACCACTTCTCAAATGCTATCAGAGGCAAAGCATGTACGGTCACTTAGATCATGCAAGCATCCTAACCCTACTCCAGAGAGACCTCCTCTGGAAACTGAGGGTAGTTAATTCCTCATGCCTAATCAACCCTTCTTTCCCCTGCCAAGACCACCATAAAGGATCCCAAAAAGTTGTATGGCAGCATTCTGTTCTATTTCTTTTCTATATTGGTTCATATACCACCAGCATCATTGGAGTAGCTGAGCATCTTCAAGTAGTGCATTCAGTGATGTGTCTAGCATCTGCCACGTGTGGTTTGTTCACTCTCTTTCACCCTCTTTCCAGAGGGAGAATTATGGGTGCAGTGTAGGATTTTGCTTGGGAGGGAGATATTTTTTCAAGTATATGTTGCTACATGTTTATGTATTAGTGTCATATTACACTGCATATTAATAATGTGGACACCTATCCACAAGCAACATGACTGAAACCACCTATTCATTTATATAGACAAACAAACTATTGTCAGACAGTAATTTCCATTCACTACCAATGTGGGTGAGACTGAAACTTCTGATCTCAAAGGGAAGGCTTTGTATCTAGTGTAAGTAGTGCTGAGTAGAGCTGGATGAAAAATGGGGATTTCTGGTTCACTGGCAATTTGGGTCAAACCAAAAATGACATTTTTCAGTGAACAGAAAAGTTAAAAAAAAAATTTGAGTAAAAATCAAATATTTTGTTTTGTCCCAAAATATTTTCATTTCAACTTCAGGCATTTTGACAAAAGCAAAGGTTTCACAAGATGGCCAGAGGAGGAAGATGTGGTGCTGGTGCTGCCTTCTTCATAAGCTTTAATCCAGTGATTAGGGCACTTACCGAGGATGTAGGAGACTAAGGGCTGAATTTCCCCTACCGGAAGATGAGAAGGGATTTTAAACTTGGGTCTCCCAACTTGCAGGAGAATGCCTTAGCCACTGGCTATTCTACTATAGGGCTTTCTCAGTCTCTTCTCTTGAACCTGTTCTACTTTTTATAAACAATTAAATATTCATTGGAGCAGGGACTTGAACCTGAGTCTCCCAGATGAGAGTCCTTACTCCCGGGCTGTAAAGTCATTCACACTCGCTTTCTGCCCAGAGACTATCCGTTGTCATTTGTAGCCATTCAGGATGACAATCAATAGGCAGTTGGCCATGGAGACCCAAGTTCAAATACCTTCTCATGAGGCAGAGGGAGAAACTGAACCGGGGTCTCCCATCTCAGTGCCCTATCCACTGGGCTAAAACCTCTAAGGAGGAAGGCAGCTGCACCACTACTTCCACTTGCTGCTGTTTTGCTACTCCTTTGCTTTTGTCAAAATTCCTCAAAATCAAAACAAAACACTTTGGGCATTACCAGAAGATTTCAGCTTTTTTTGGTTTGGTTGAAAGTGTTCCGTGAACTTGACACAAATAACTTTGGTTGAGCTGAAACAGCCATTTTCAATGAATAAAATATTTGTTCAAAAAACGTCACCCAGCTCTAGTGCTGATGCTTTTAGAAATTCATGACACCTAGCACTATGAGCCACCAAATCCCCCTTTTACACTGTGTTCCTGTGCACTTGCGCAGTGCAGAGCCTCTTAAGGATTTATACTGCTGGCCATCACGCTAGTATCCACGTGCTTTCCATTCAAAATCCATAGCAAGAGCAAAGTCCCAAGTGAACTTCATGGAGTGTCTGACTCTTTTCCTCTTGAACTGCTGGGACTGGGATTAAGTTTTGGGGGTGGCGGTTGTTTGATTTGTTTTAGCTTTTGTGGGGGAGGGGTTGGTTTTGTGTTTTGGTGAGGGCAAGTGTGTGTGTTTGGGTAGGTGGAGTTCTCAAGAATGAAGGTGGCATTTAAACATGGTTCAGACACTCTGGGTGACATAAATGGTGTGATGCTAAGCCTGAAAAAAAACCAAGCGACTTTGCAAGTTGCATGGCCCAAATCTGACCTTTAAAGGAAAATACAATGGTAGTGAGGGTCATTCTTTGTAAGTAGACTAGACCTTTGATATGCAAGTGTATTGTTGGTAGTTATTTGATGTTGTTTTCATATCTCTTGTTAGAGGTTAGCAATGTAGATAAACTGCTTTCCTGTCTATCACTGTTCTATTGATTAAGCGTTCAAAAGGAACATATGGACATTTAGATGGAACTTTGAATGTAACAATAATATTGTTTTCATTTCTCTTTGAAGTTTAAGTAGTAAATACCTGTCAATGGTTGTAAATGGCCAATTAACTTGTGCTAATGTAACTAGTTACCGGTGTGCACAGGATGTAGGAGATGATTACTTGGGACTCTGAAATATCACCTATCAATTGTTCCAGGAGGTACCTGCTGTCAAGAAAATATCGGTCAGCCTGCAAGGATCTAGAAAGGACTCTAGTGGACTGATCCTTTTTGTCTCAAATCTGTCCAAGCTTGTCAGGGAAAGTTTGGATCACAACACTGGGATCCCAGCACCAGCCTGGAATCACTCTGCTAATTCTCATGGGAGAATTTGAACAAACTCTGCACAGGGACTGTTTAGTCTTCATTTCTCTGGACTGGATTTCTGACAAAGAAGCTCTAAACAAGGACTGATGACCCCCCAAGCTGCTTGGGTAATTTCAGAGACTTTGCAATTCAGTTATCTCTACTTTGAAACTGACCTAAGAGCTTTATTTTCCTCTGTGTCTGTATACTGACCTTTTAACCATTACTCTCTTTCCTTTTTTAAAATAAATGTTAGTTTAGTTAATAAGCATTGACTTTAAGTGTGTATTTGGGTAAGATCTGAACTATTCATTGACCTGTTTGGTAATGTGTCCGATCCTTTGGGATTGGAAGAACTTTTTTTTACATATGATGGATAAAGATTTTCAGTAATCCCCATCATATTTGACTTGGCTGTCTGGGTGCTAGCCAAAGGGCTGGATAGTTTTAAGGGAACCGTGTTTTGTCTACTGAATGACCAGTGAACAACCTGTTTGTTGCTGACTTGGTATATCTTATGAAGAAAAACCACCAGTATTTAGGACTTTGCCTGACCCATTCTTTGCAGTTTGCCCTGTTTAAGCTTACTATCATATTACACTATGTATAAACCTTATTCTCTAATCATTCTTTGAAAAGTTCACTCTTGAAATTAAGCAAATATTGCCAGCAGGCATTGGGGAGTTTGAATAGAATTCAAACTAATTATTGATTTCCCCACTTAAAACAGTGAGCTTATTCCAAGGAAAAGAGATAATCTTCTTAATATTGTGCTGCAAGAAACTCTAGGAGCACTCAGATAAAATGTTATAAATAGGTAGTCACTGAGAATTAATTTGGATTTCAGCATAAACAAGTGAGGACAATGGAAGAGGGGGAGTGGGCCTGGGCAATAAGCTTCTGAACTATTTTTAAAACACAAGACAAAACAGATTGCTTCATAAATAGTAGCCTGTATAATTTCAAATGCTACCGTACAATCATTAGGCCACATCCTTCTTATAATCTGTGCTGTTCACTATTCTAACCCAGTGGGTCCTCTTATTCCATTCAAGGCAATTCTAATGACTTCTAAGTACAGTTTCTTATTACATCGACACCTCATTGCTCTTCAGGTGGTTTTGCTTACATCAGATGTTTTACTCTGCTCAAGAATCTCAGCCTCAGCATGTTTCAAATGTTGAAGACAAAAAAAAATATTTTGCTGATGTATATTTTCCAATACTAACTGTGATGGATACAGCTACTGAAGAGTTAAAAATGACATATACACTTGCCTACATTTAGACATGCTTCAGCTTACATATCCTGTCCCTTAATCCTGATCACTGGCAAAAATCAACAGTTTGCTACAGAAATAATGTCTCCTCAGTGTCACTTACAAATTAGTACCATAATTGTCCAAAGACATTTCCTGTCACCTTCATTTATTAGTGAGTAGGGTTTAAAGTGAAAAATTTCAGCAAAGGAAAGCTCTTTCCTGACACATTTGAACTTACTTTTTTTTTTTTAAGCTGAATAACCTCCAATATTTGTTAAGTCAATGAAAACTGATGTCTGTTCTACAGTCCACCTTAATCACTATATGACTACTTTATTACACACACAATTACAGTATACATCCCTAAATATCGGTATCCGTGGTGGTACTAACAAATGTGTCTTTCTCTCCTGCACCGTGGGTATTGTGCTGCTAGCAGTACCAATTCTCAGTCTAGTCCTTTGTTAACATTTACATTTTATACAGTGCTACAGAAGCCCAGTCCAACAAGAGGTATTTAGTTTTCCATACTAGGTTATGTAGAACATGCTCTATTCCACTTCCTCCCTGTCAGCTTGAGAACTGCTATATAATATTTTTGAATTTCTATGTCTTTTAAACACTACATTTTCTAAGTTAGGACCAGTGAAGAGCAGGACTTTACTGTTGGAGCATGTGGGAGGAGACACCAACCTACTAATAGAACATGAAGAATCTGTTGACACTTTGAGCTGTAAGTGTAAAATCCAGCTCAAGGAGCCATCCCCAAGCTAGCTGTAGGGGTGTCGGGTCCATGACTCATGCTACCATGACTACACTCTGTTTTTAGAGCAAGCATGGGTATTTCTCCTCAAGCTGGAATTTACAGCCCCAGTTTGAAGTTGTCTAGTCTGTGCATGGGACTAAGACCGCAGCTAAGCAAATAAACTGAAATTAATTTATTTGCTGGATTCTCTCTCATTTTTTTAGTGTAACCATTACTATGGTAAGCAAGTGTTAAGTTTTTTTAAAAGCCTTTTTCTGTTCTTAGATACTTTACAGAGTACAATTTCCTCAAAACGTATTCAGTAATTGACATTATTGGACACTTAGTTGCAATTATTTTCAACTGTGTGGATTGTTGCCAAATAGTTATCTGTCTGTATACTATCTATTTTTAATGCTATGTATTTCTTTGAATGGATAAAGTTAACAAAAGCCACTACAGTCTGGGCACCTTTAACAATTCATTTAAACCACAGCCAACAATAGTGTCCATTTGCAAATCAAAAACCTAATTTGTTTTATTTGGGAACAGGTGTCAAAATGTGAGTGAGGAAATAAATCCTGGTGCTTAGGCAGTGGCCTGTGAGAGAGAGGGGTTCAAAACCCTGCTGTGCTTGATTCAAAGCAGAGTTTTTCATCCAAGGTCATTCAAATACCAGCAGGGCAGGGACTCGAAGTTGGGTCTCCACACACCCCAGGCAAGTGCCCTAAGCACAAGACCATAGTGTGTCAGTCAGTCTTTCCCCTCCTCTTCCCACACAAAAACCACAAACCCATTTTGATGAAGTCTTTGTTGAAATCAAAACATGTCCATGAAATGTTTCAGCTTTGATGAAACAACCTAATTGGACACAATGAAATTTCATTTCAGCCAGCTCTGACGCACACCTTCTCCATCAGAGCCATGAGAATGGTAGTACCTTCAGGGTTGGGCAGGGTAACATGTCACTATGTGCCCTATGTCACTAATCCCTGTCAAGGTGTCAGAAATAGGCCTGTCTAAGCAGAAACAGTTTGTTCACCAAGGGGACCTTGAAGATGGTTTGTCTTATTGAAAAAGAAAACCCAACAAAGCCTGCATGGTTAATGAGCAAATAAAGTCCTCCTCAGCCTATTTTAGCCCAAGTTCCATTCCAAATAATAAAAGAAAATAAGGGGGCTTACCAAGGATAACATGGTTTGTTTCAACACAGTCCACCAAGTACATGGGGAACTAAATCCCTTTAGCATTCTTTTCTGCTTCAGCCATCATCCCAAACCAACCATGCATTGACTCTCTCTCACTTTTTTCTGGGATGCTAGAGGAATTCCTTCAATCATTCTGACAGCTGGGCCTACCTTATGTTCTTGAAGTAAGGACCACAAGATGCTATCCCTTTCTAAATTTAACCCTTCCCCTTCCAACCACGAGTCAGGGCTCATACCTGCCTGTTAAAATGTCAGACAAGGGGTTGCAATTTATTGTGAAACACCAGATGAATTGGTAAAGGGGCAAGATCCTTTTTGCAAAGAGACACCCATAGCAATATTAAGAATATGGGGCAAAAAAGAAGAACAAAGACAATACAAACCACATTGTCCCTAAAGAGAGTCCCCTTACCTCTGTATCTCTCTTTATCCACATGTAAAATGGGAATAATGCTATTTACCTTTCTCTGTCAAAATATTTTGAGATCCACAGATGAACACCATTATTTAAATGCTTTTTATTATTTTGAAAGGTTTTCCTGACAAAGTTGGCCTTGTAAGTGTGCCTCTGTAAAAGCCATACGTTTTTTTTTCTCTCTCATTGCTCATCCTACTCCTTACTCTTTTATGTCAATGACCCCTTTGCTTAATCCAGTTGTTGCCATATGTGAGCAAACCAAAGAGGAGGGGCAGGAGATAGTGGCATTGTTCATAGTTAAAGCTAATTATAATATTTATAACAAAGTATTTCTATAATGTAGCCCATTTTGCTGTTCTCAGATCATTCATCATCAAAAAAAAAAAAAAGATTTTGGCCACACTTATATTATCACTTATTCAAACATCTAATAATCAACTGTAAGAGTCCCATAAGCCAGTAGGATGCTTATAAACATATACCCAACTTATGTCTTTAACACCTATTATTTAACCTTTTATAAATCATTTATAAATGCATCATTAACAAAGTATGACCCTGTTTTCTAAGGATGTATTCATAAGGGAAATGTAGGTTAGACGTCAGATAGGAAAACTTTCTAACTATAAATCCTAAGCATATTTAAGTTACCAAGAATAAGTTACCAAGGGAGGCTGTGGAATCCCCATCACTGAAGGTTTTAAAGAATACATTAGACAGACATCTGCCAGAGGTGGTCTAGGTATACTTGGTCCTACCTCAGTGCGATGGGATGGAACAGATGACCTCTCAAGGTCCCTTCCAGCCCTATGATTCTATGATCTGCCAAATGGCTTGCCAGGTGAAAACTAATCACTTCAACTCTTGACCCTTTGTGGTGTCTAATCAGCCATCTAAAATTACATCATATTGTCTCTGCTTCCTGTATGGAAACAGGAGAATAAGTGCTGTCTGCAGAAAAAAAGCATTTCAGGTAAGAATTTTCACTTGCAGAAGTCACTCATTCTAAAATTCTTGAAACTTTCAGTATTTGCAAACATTGTCATGAATAAACTAGTAGTCACTTGAAACAATGAATAATATGACCCCACAAACAACAATAGAACTAACTTTCCATGCTTATCTGCAAAATTTATGGTCAATCACAGTGTCCCACAGGCTCTGCTTAAAGAGACTGTAGTGACACTACACAAGAGAAAGAAAGTGGATGTGAATGAGAACGGCAACAATTCAGAGGCACCTGGTAAAATTTATGGTCAATGCTTCCCTTCAGTACACAGTATTTATATTATCTTTCCAATTTTTTTTTTTTTGGCCTGGGCTCTTAAATTTTATTGGGAATGCGTGCCGAGAGATTATTGTGATAGGCAAAGTGAATAAATTGGAAAATAAATAAAGAGAGGGATGTGTGATGAAACTGGGCTATTTATTATTTAGAAAGATCTTGGCGTCAGAGGGAAAACAGAAACTTGGAGAGGAGTCAACTTTAAAAAAACCCACAGGATTAATGGACTAGGTCACAGAGGGGAAAGACTGACAGGAGAAGAATTAAAGCCCCAGAGGAAACATCTGTAAAAAGGAGTCCCTCCACTCAGAGGTGCAAAGGATGCTAACGCCCACTGCCTTCCAGAAAAACTGCAAAGGACGGAACATGCTCCTGAACCCCCTGGCTATGCAGCACAAAAAGAAATATAGACTCAATGATATAAGAATGTCTTTTTCTTCTTAGACCAAAGGGACAGCAACTCTGCAATCTGCTTATGTATGCAAAGTGATAGTAGAGAGAAGCAGGACAATGCCAACTCTAAATATTCTGGAGCAGGGATTTTTGTTTTATTCCATGCTTGTATGGTGCCTTCAATCCAGGGTAGAGAGATTAGCTGCTACTGTAATACAAATAAGTATGCATGGAAACATTTGCAAAGAAACCATTTTATGCATGCAATCGCATGGAATAAACAAAACATGCCAAAGCTATGTGCCTGGAGAACAGAGTGAAACAGGAAAAGAAAAACACATGGGACCTAGAGTCCGCTAGCCATTGGCTACAGATACAGATTTTTGTCCTAGTCACACATAAGCAGAGCATGCTTAAGTGCTCAATACACATACAGTGCATTGCTAAATCTGCTGGAGCCTTTTGTTGCCTAATTGTAAGGGTGTTATACTGTGTCCATGGGCGATTACTATTGGATTTAAAAATACCTGTACGGAAGCAGGGCTAGAACCCCAGTTCCCAGCTCTCAGGCCTCTCTAGCCCTGGAGGTAAAGAACTACACATCGCTACTTTCCCCTGCTAAGTGGGAAAGGTGGGGATGGGGAAGGGGAAATTATCTGAGGCTTCTGAAGTTAAAATCAGTTTAAAAAAACCCAGCAGTTAGGGCTGGTTCACACTGTGGACTTATGCCGATTTAAAGTCCCCTATATCGATTTAAATACTATGATGTTCACACTGTCACCACTGTTAAGTTGACTTAAGGTGCCAGTAAAATCGATCTAATAAGACCACCTCTGCAAGTGGCGTAGCGCCTAAATCGACTTTGTAAATTCAAATTAGTGTTTGTGTGAGTGTCATGGAATTTAATACGAATTAATTAACCTCCGGAATGTATCCCGTTATGCTCCATTTTCACCTCTCTGGCCAATCAATCTGTGGTGCTCTGTGGTGATAATAGCAGGTAAAGTCCCCTCTCCTCAAGCCCCGGGAAGATTTGATTTTCCTGTTTGTTTGGGAGGGGGAAAGGCATGCTGGGGAAGGGACATCTGATGAGTTCTCTTTCTTCAATTCAGGTCTCTCTGTGTGTATGTTGAATGCAAGCAGAGAAATCCAACACCACCCCAACCCCTGTCTTTCTATCTGTGAGGGTTTGGAATGCAACCAGAGAAAGCAACCCCCCCCCCCCACACACACACACACACCCCCCCACCCCGATCCTGTCTGTGTGTGTGTTGAATGCAAACAGAGAAAGCAACTCCCCCACGCCCCCCCACCCCAATCCTGTCTCTCTCTGTGTTGAATGCAAATAGAGAAAGCAACCCCCCCATACCCCCCCAACCTGATCCTGTCTCTGTGTGTGTTGAATGCAAGAAGACAAATCCAACTCCCGCACAAACCCCGTTTTTCCTATCTGTGTGTGTTTGGAATACAAGCTGAGAAATCAACCCCCCTGCCCTAATCAGTTGCCAATAGCTCTCCGTTTTTCTTTGGACTGCAGGCAGAGAAATCCCCCCTCCCCCAAAAAACAAACAAACAAACAAACAAAAAACACCAAACGATCCTGTCTCTGTGTGTTTGTGATGCCAGCCGATTACCTCCCCAGCCCTCCATGCGGTCTGCATTAGAAAGTCACTTGGTACATTGTATAAAATCATAATTATGACAACTGAAACATATGTCTCTTCTTACTCTTCAATACACAAACTAGAGGTAACATTGTATCACACCATCATTGCTGAAATTGATCAATAGATACATTCTTCCTAACTTTAAAAATCGTGTCTACATTGTATCCAAGCATCATTAGTTCAAAATCTTACATGTGTATATTGTTCACGAATTTCGCTGTTATTTTTTTTTGCATTCTGAAGACACCTCGCCAGTGGCCCAAGCATTAGTGAGTGCTGCACTCAGATTAGTGAGTCTCAGATTAGGAAAAGGAAGAAACTACCCTATCCCTGGAGAGAGTGAAGGAACCCTTCCCCACACCCAAGACATAACTTCAAAAATAAAATTTTGCATCTTTTCAAAACATTTCTTTATTAAAGAAAATCTTGAGGGATTTGCTGGGTACAGATCTGGCAAGCAACAAACGGGGGGGGAGGGGGTGCTAGGTGGATGAGAAAAGGCAAGCAATATACAGGGACAGAAATCACTCATGCATCACTCATTCATTGCCTGCAGCAATTGGGAATTGTTCTGCTGGATGTCTTGAAGCAGGGCAGCTGTGGCTGCTTCACCTTCTTGCTCGTTTTCTCAAGTACCCCATGCTAAACTGCAAAAAGCAATGGTGAAAACAGGGAGCAAAAAAACCAGCTCAGAAATCCTTTTCCTGTTTGTTTGGGAGGGGGAAAGGGTGGGGGAAGCAGCAATGCATCCTGGGATGATGCCACAGCCTCCGTCAGTAGTTGCACTGTGGGATAGCTACCCAGATTGCACTGCTTTCTAATTTGAATTAAGGCTGGAATGTGTGAATGCAAAAGACGAGCTCAAATAGCATAGTGAGAACAGTCTGCTGCTATTTCTTTAAATCGGCTGCTGAAAGTCAATTTAAGCTAATTCGAATTAGCGCTGCAGTGTGAACATAGCCTTAGACATCAATCCACATTGATTCCATGTCTGTAGATAAGACACAAATACTCTGTGTGTGTGTGTGTGTGTGTGTGTCACTCATAGGAAGCTGGGGTCTAGAAATTTGATCCTTCAGCTGCAAGAAAAATAGGCCTATACCACTTCGGCTGAATAATTCCTTTAATTAATACTAGCAATAACTTCCTTTTCCTCTCTGTGGCCAGCCAATAGAAGGCATCCTAACTGATTCAATGAGTGAGTACATTACACCAGATTCAATTCACTAGCCAAAAGCAGGGTCTTTAAAAATGTTTTTGAAACATGATTCTTCCTTTTCCTCACCTTGCTTTAATAACTCCTCCTGTCACCCCTCGACTTGGTTATCAGCAACAAACTTCACCACAATCAGGTGTGCAGCTACAGCAGTGCCAACACCATTGGGGTTAACCTCTGTCTTTCTTCTGAGCTGTTTCTCCATGTGGTGTTGAGCATTTTGGAAGTAAGAAATTTGATTTATGATGTAGAAAGTTTTGTCAAACCAATCTCTCTCTCAAGCAAAATGTGCAATATAGGTAAAGAGTGCCACACAAAGAGATTTTTGCATGAGTGGAAAATATCTTGTCCTGTAAATATTGTAGCCCCATTGGCTATAGATTCTGACTTTTTTTTTTTTTTTTTTTTTTGCTGGTTTATTAGATTAGATTTAATGTATATAATGTACATTGATGTTCATATTTGCAATACTATTATGTACTTTACCAGTCACTGAATGGCACAAGTTAAGGTCAAAGTTCAGATTCTGTCTGAATACTGAGTGGTGATTATCCTCCGAAGAAAACAATCGTCTGCATGATCTTCTGGACTGTGTATCCATCATGTTAACACTCTTCCAGCTCCCTTATCTCAGCCAGCAGGAAATTGTGTTTATGATACTCTTTCATTATCCCAAAGTAACTGTGATAAAACGTGTAAGAGTCCTTGATGCGATTGAACACACAATGGAGGGCATGTTGAACCAACGTGAAGACTGCTCTACAATTTGCTAAGGAGTCTCAAATGTCATAGAGCAATTATATACTGAAAGCTGTTTGGAAATAGTAATTGTAACAAATATTAATGGACACATTTCACCACTGTTCATGAGGATTTAGCTAGAGATGACCCTTGCAGTGCATGTAGCGATGTAAGACCCACACATGGCACCTCTGGTGCAGTATAGACCTTTCCACAGATGCAGCCTCTCTGCATTAGTTCATGGCCGCTGATATCACAGATGGAGGGACTGCACCTGCAAGAAATAGTAAGTTGGTCCACTTTAAAACTTAATTGTGTAGGATAAAAAAATCTGTATAGCTAAACTTTTGTTAACCTACTTGTATCAGCAAGGCCGAGAGCAGGCTCCTTAGCATGGGAAGCACTCAGGCAGGCTGGGAGGGAGGGCGGAGGTAGGCAGTGGAGGGACTACAGCAGGTGTCATTCTATTAGCACAATGAGTCTTCTGATCTGGAGAAGGAAATCACTACATACCGAGGGCTCAAGTGTGCAGAATCTGAGCAGGTGAAGTGCACTCTGACAGTTATTTTGTGCTATTGCTTCTTCCACCTGCAAATAGTTTGCTCATCTCCATTTGATAGGAAGACATTTTACTGTGGGGATATGCAAATTGGGACCATATTTCTCATTCAGCTACTTAAAATCTCCATTTCCCACCAGACATTGCCAAAATTTGCATCTGTATATCCACCCAATCGGCAGCCCCTTGGGCTTCAGTCTGACTAACCCCAAAATAATCCAAGGATCAGTTTTATTGTGCTAGTCTAACCTGCACATCCATTTTCTCAGGGAGTTCTGTAGTACTATCCCCATGTTACAGAGGAGGAACTGAGAAACAGAGAGGCTAAGTGCCCTGCCCAGGGTCACGCTGGAAGTCTGCGCCTAAGAAACGAAGTGAATACAAGCGTCTAGGCTAACCACTGGACCATCTTTCTTCACTTCTGTTTGCTGCCTTGCATCAGTAGAACTTGCTTGAAAAATTCTCGAATGCTTCCTGAGTTTAGTGGGAATTAGTCAGTAGATTTCCAGCACAGAATAAACTGATAAAGGAACTGCTTTTTGCTGAAACTACACAGGAATACAATTGTCAGTTTTTGAAAACCCCTTTAAAAGATCCATAGATGTGAAATGAAGGAGACACCTTTAGAACTGATCCCAGGCTGCAGAGTTTGGGGATGTCAAGACTCTCTATATACATTATAATGGAGACACCCATTATAGTTAATCAAGTATCAGTATTATCCCCACACTCAACCACTGTTTCATACTATGACTGAAAAAAACAGCTGTGATTATTCCTATGAAATTATGTGGGTAATTTATCCATAGTGTGCCCATAAATCAGGTAATTAGCACTTTAACTACTAATAGCACTTGCAATCAATTATAGAGGGTAGGCTTTGAAAAACATAACCCTCCAGGTGAAATTTTTCAGATTAAATACTATTCCTGCTGCAAAATAACTCACAAATGATACACAAGTCTTGCTTTTGATGGAAACTCCTACAGAATATGAGACGGTAGATTTGCAGTATTGCCAGTCCCAAACTTTCAAAAATCCTGAGTTAGGCCCCAAAAGAAGCAAAGATTTTTTTTAAAACAACACATATTGGGTTCTTTTCAAATGAAAATTGCCTTCTGGTGTTAGAACCTTTAAACGTCATATTTTCAAGCTTTTCTTCACAGCCACAAGAGCTAGAATTTGTTTTTAAATTGAAGCTGAGATTTCCCCACAATCACATGACTCCAGGATCTGGGGCTTAAAGAAAACCATCACATATTGAGAGACTTGTGAGTTGGGTATACTGGATATATGGGCTATGGGCTTCTGAAAGAAGGTGCTTGCTCCATATTTGTCAGAGCCCTAAGGATATACTCTCCTGTTTTTTTAACATCAGCTACTCCATAACCCTCCTTCTGGTTGAAAGGAAAATGACTCTTTCAGAACCTATCAATTCCATGAATTCAATAAGGTGCTGCTAAGCAACTGTCCCTTTCCCCAGATGTTAAGTGTGCTTCCCATGGAACATTCACAGCCCTTGTAGCATCTGGGACTTGGAAATGATCCCATGCTGTTCTGAGTAGCTGCGCAATGAATAGCTGAAATGTAACTGTGTAACCGAGACATGCTTGAGTTATAATGCTCCACTCCTGTCTCTCAAAATCGCTTAGTATTAGCGATAAACCAAGACTTGGTCGACACTACAGACTTATGTCAGGATAATTACGTCATGCAGGGGGGTGCGGTGGACATATTTATACTGAGCTAACTCCCCAGTGTAGACAGAGCTATGTCAATGGGAGGCTTCTCTCACCAACATAGCTACCGCCTCTCAGGGAGGTGGAGTACCTATACTGATGCGAGAAGCTTTCCCATCCGCTGCAGTTTTGTATGTGTAGACAAGCCCCAATTCACATGCACAGTGTTTGCAACACTAAAGAGTGAGAAAGCAAACAGTGTTATGGGAATTTTGGAGTCTGGAAAGTAAACAGAATTTCTATCGTTAGAATTTAAGGTGCATGAGAGACAATACTGAGATTGTAGCGTTCAATTCTAGTTGCCGTGTTATAGGAAGGACGGACACTGATGAGGTTCTAAAGGTCAACAAAAATGGCAATAGCTAATTCAAATGCAAGATGTCAGACACTGAAGTTATGAGAAAGGGATCAACATATAAGCAATTCAGGCAGAATGTTTTTTAATACACAAAGGGTAGTTGAAATACAGTATGGACTAAATTGACAAGGTCAGCACTAGCATCAAGTGGTCTAAGACAAATCGAGACTGAACTGGAAATCATTTCCTGGGAAACAGAGAATCAAGGTGTACAACTATAAACTAGAACCATGTAGTGACCTTGCTCCTGCGAGAAGTAGTGTATGATGCTATAGTGTCCAAATGGGGGGTGCACTGCAGTATCACACTTACAAAAGGCAAATGAAGGCAGAACGCTTTAAGGAGAACCAATAGTTTGTGTACAGTACTGTACTGCCAAATGCTCCATCTTACAATTGTTACAGAAACACTAAGGATATTTCTACACTGCCCTGTGGGGAGGCATTGATGCAGCAGCATTGATTGAGAGGGCCTGTGTAGATCTTGCACCATCTTGAATCATAAACACAGAATGAAAAGAGGCAACAAAAAAAAGTTAAAAGCTGTGAAAGCTGCAGGTGAAGACCGAGTCACTGGAGAAAATGTTGAAAGCTTGTCTGATGAGACCATTGATACAATCACTGAATTTTCCAGGAAATATGAGACTATGAAAATCCTATGAAAATGACATTATGGTCAAACTTCCAAAGAAAGATGACTGCAATAATTAGCAAGGTGTCATACTTCTTTCAGTGATAGTCAAAGTCTTCTGCATTATCTTAAGCAGAAAAAAAGGAAGTGACTGAGGCAAAATTAAGAGAACAGCAGTCTGGTTTTTGACCCAGAAGATCACATTAATCAGATTTTCATCTTAAGAATAATAATTGAAGAGAGCATTGAATGGCAAAACACACTCCTCAAACTTCATAGATTAAAGAACGCATTTGACATCATCCATCATGATTCATTCTGGAACGTCTTAAAATGTTATGGGATGCCAACAAAAGTAATCATCAAGGTGCAGCTTGCACAATTAAAGTAAATGCACATCTGGGCGAATGGTTTAAACAGACACTAGTGTCAAACAAGGATACCATTGCCATTAAGTTTGTTATGAGAAAAAAACGTACACAGGCGTTGCATGGTTCAAAAACAGGACACTAAAAGATTTTATTTTTGCTGACAATATAGCTCTTCTAAATGACAGCTCAACCAACATGTCAGCAATGATTGGTAAAGACTGTCCACCATCGCAAAAAAGATGGGGTTATTAGTTATGAAAAAAATCTAATGAGAACCCCAGCAGCTCCTAACTCAAGGATTATGTTAGATGGCAACAGAACAACACAAGAGGTGAGTTAATTCACATACCTTGGCAGCAGTGTGCAAGCCACTGGTGATGTCCAGGAGAAAATGACACAGATTAGTAAAATGGTAGCTGCATTCACTAGCTTAGGCAAGATTTAATTGAAGTATGAATCTTCAACTCAAATGTTATGTCCACCTTCACATATAGATGTGAAAGCTGGAAGTCCACCAAAGGGATAGATGGAGATCTAAATGCCTTCGAAAGCAAAGGCCTCAGGAAAAATACTCAGGTATTTAAAGGAATGAAATGATAACAAATGCTGAGATTCGTCAGAGAGTTCAACAATCCCTTATCTCCAAATTTACCCAGAAAAGAAGATGGAAATATCTGAGACCTGGGTTAAAAATGAAGCCAACTCAGTCACCATAGCAGGTGTGCCATAGGGCAACTGGAGGAACATGTAAAAGGGGATGTCTGAAAAAAATCTCTCCATTGAACAGTATTCAGAGGGAAAATTTATGTTACTTTGCAACAGGGAGAACATGCAAAATGTGGCTTGGGATAGACAGGGAAGGTGGAACCTTATTTATGTTCTAAGTGACACTTGACATCACCAAAAGGATTCAGGTTAAAATCTGAGGAGGAATTCTACTAGTAAAATGTGTGTAGAACAAATTGTTAAACTACCTTGCTTCACTGGAAAGCTATCACTCAGGACACAGATCCATACACTTATCATATGGAGGAGGATTTAGGAGTCCAGGGAAAAACAATGATATAATGAAATTGCAGCACCGATGACAGGAAAACAGCTATTGCAACCCTATGTACCAACTCCAGTATGCTATTTGCCATTGTGTGTGGTCATACAGGCAATTTAACAGTGATTTTTACCTGCCATCATTATGTTAAATCTTCTGCTAGTGCTTCTTTTGGTATTAGTACAGTTCTGTAAATGGAAAATAGATATAGGCTACATTCATAATATCAGTTATGGCTTCTGTGAATAGTCCCAAACTATCTTTAAGTAAAGTGTTTAAATGAATGTTTGTGTAAGAGATGGTCCCTTTGCCATTCAAATATTTTGATAGGAAACTGCTTATTTAAAAAAAAAAAAATTGGCAGAAAAAAATGTCTTTTGTTCAAAATTTCAGTTTTTTACTTTTGCCACTGGAAAGGGGGGGAATTTTTTTTCCCCATGAAACTGGAGTTTTAAAAAAATCTGTGAAAAACAATTTAAAATTTTCGACAAGCTCAAATTATTTATATTACTGTATATCAGGTCTGGGGCACGGGCATCCTGGTCTGGGGTCAGCAATCAGGCTGGGTTAGAACACCAGGAGATCAGAATCAAGAGACAAACCAGAGGGCAGAGAGCAAAAGTCAGTTACCAAGAACCAAGCCAAGTTAGGATAACAGGAGGTCAGGTTCTGATGTCAGAACCAGAGGGCAGGAAGCAGTAAGAGAGAATCAGGCTGAGTCAGGATACCAGGAGGTCAGGATCAGAAAGCAGGAAGAGGTAAAGACCAGACCAGACCAGAGTTCATGGCAGGTGAAGCCCAGGTGTATGGACAACTTCCTTTTCCTCTTCTGGCTTACACAGGGGTTGCAGCCCACTCAGGAGCCTTGGATCTCTCCCAATCACAGTGTAGGGGTAGGGCTTGTGCCCTAGTTGGGCTTTATGGACCCCAATCCCAGTTGTCGTCTATGAGCTGTCTGGTGAAGGATTGGAGTCTGATGACTCCCAAGGACCCGGGTTCAAGACCACTGGGGCCTGACACTGTAGCACCTAGCCACTCCAGTTGAAATCAGGGCCCCATTGTGCTAGGTGTTGTACTAACAGACAGACAGTTCCTGCCCTAAAGAGCAATCTAAATACTGAAGACAGTCAAAGGATGGGAGAACGAGGAAAAAAAACCTGCACAGAGGTGAAGCAACTTGCAAGGTCATACAGCAGGTCGGTGGCAGAGTCAAGAATACAGCCCAGGACTTTAAGTCTCCAGTCCTCTGTCCACCAGTCCGCACTGCCTCAAAGATACATAGCTTGCCATATACCTCTCCTCAAAAGCATCCTACAGCCCTGCTTCTTGCAGCACATCAGTACAAATCACTTAATTTCAGTCAAGCTGCTCCTGATTTACATAGGTATAAGAAAGCATTAAAACATAATTGTCCAACATGGACAACCACCTAGCGGACATTCCTGATCACAGTATTCGTTATGTTAAGACACTGAGCTCAATAAAGCTGGCTGTTACTTGAAAAAGCATCTGCGGAAACAAGGTGTCAGAAATGATGAGAGGGTTTTAGTATCTTTGTGCTATTAAATCACAGAAACGAGTAAAAATAAATCACTCTAAAAGGAAGATCGATTTTTTAAAAAAACCCACGGCCTATCTCCAATAAAAATAGACATCCTTTACCAAAAGAGAATCTTGAGCAAATTAGCTATGCTGAATTCCTCCACGTCAGATCAGCATCTGTCCCACATACCAAGATACAACCAACAAGACGAAATCCTACAGGCACTTAAAACCATGGTTTAAGATGGATAACCACATGTGAAAAGTTTCCAAGAGCATTAGGGAATAGGAGGCATATTGGGCCTGTCTCAACACTCTGTTATACTAGAGTTGAATCCACTAGTTTAAGAGAGCCACACCAGAATAAAACTAATAGAAATGTTGACTCAAATGCAGCGAGCTCATTCAGGCAAGATGCTGAGTACCCTGAACCACCATGAACTCCAACGGGAGCTTAGGGCACTCAGCAATTCATAAGAACGGTCACTCCCTTGCGTGATCTAATTCATAGTAAAGAAATTACTGTACAAAATGGAATCCCAAACAAAAGACCAGCTTTTAGTACCTAATCAGACTTCAATTAGATGCCCACAGTGGTAGGTTGTTATCCTCTGTGGACTAGCCAATACAAGGTGACGTCACACACACACTCTACAAGCATTTTGCACATTCTCTGCAGACCTAAAATGAAAAAAATAAAGATTTATTCTAGTTACCAAAGAAAACAAATATGACTCAATACCCAGAGGAAGCGACTCCATTGAGTAAGAAAGCAGCAGTTTTACCTAGTCATTTTTGTGGCTATAGCCACTTCAAGGAAGGCAGCATGTACATGTAATACTGTACAGTGGAGATGAATAAACACTACAGTGGCACAGTTGAGCATAGTAAGCACACGGATGTTGTTTAACGTTAATGGGAGTGGAAAGGCTAAACCCTGTGCACCGCTGGAGACTTGGATTCAAATGGGGGTGCAGCAGGGTGCTACCAAGCCTACTCTGCTTCCGCTTCTGCTGCATTCACAAAGTCATGCAGAGATCCTGCATTCAATAACCACTATTGCAGGTTTATTTACAAGTTGTGCTCCCATCACCTTTTCTCATACACAGCTTGCCCTCTTAGCATCTACACCCAGGAGGGAAGAGCCACTGCTCTACTTGCACTCCCTGGCTCCATCCCTCTCAGCCCTTTATGCGGCCCCAGGCTAATTGGGCTGGCAGCTGTCTCTGGTTCTCTAATTAGGTGCTGGTTTTCTCCAGCCAGCTCCAATTTGCCTCCCTAAATGGGAGCTGGCATGACAGAGGGCTGACTTAGCGGCCCTTGCTGAGGCCCCTGTCACAGTGGGGGTTTAGGTCGCAAATAAAAATAGGTCTGGTAATCTCAGCTCAGTCCTCAGTGGGACTTCAATCCCCTCAAGAAAGAGAAAACCAAGAACAGAGAGCCAGATCCTGAAGTGGATGGAGCTACACCAATGTACACCGTGTGAGGACCTGACTTTTTCTGAGGCAAAGGAAAGTCTTGACGTGAGCAGAAAGGTGGTAATGGTGCTACTTTCCCAGAAATACTATAAACTAGTTATCATACCTATTTAACTAACACACAGACAAGTGTACGGGTCAGAAAGCATACACTTTACTGTCATATCTCCAAACAGTGGATGTAATGGCTTCCTAATTTATGGACAAACTGTCTTAATCTAATTTTAATAGACACTGGAGAGGAAGGATGGTCTTGTGGTCAACAATGAATTGGGATGAGAGAGATTTAGGTTCTTAACTCTGCCACAGACTTCTTGTGTGACAATGGACAAGTCACAAGCATTCTGTGCTAAATTCTCTTATCAGGATTATTTTTTCATATTCCTCCGTGTTTCAGTAAAGGGGAATTGGAGGGGAATGCATACTGCATTCACTACAGCAAGGCATTATGAGGCAAATTAAAGTGATAAATTGCAAGTTAACAGGAAATATTTCATTGATTGGTACTATGTATTTATTCAGAACAGCTTAATATGTTCCTGCATGTGGTATATTTGATTCCTCTGTAACGTCAATCATTTACTAATGTTTTCAGCTTAATGTTTACAATTAATGAGACATGGGATCAGAATAAAAATGTTTAAGAATAAATTGTTGTTTTCAGTGAGTCATATAAATCACAGCACTCAACCTTTTCAAATGATGATTAGTGTCTGTTTTAGTCTTAAATATTGTTTTAGTGTTTAAAGCTTTAATGTTGGTGTTGCAATAACATCATAAATCATGTAGTCAGAGTAGAATGAAGCACACTGCAGATCTTTACTACGATGACTGAACATGTCATGGTAAATATCAATGTCTCTTCAGCAACAACGCTCTAAAGAAAGATAAAAAAAAGGAAAGGCAAATCCATCTCCATGCATTTAGTTGGAAATTTCCATGAAGGTTGAAGAGCAAGGTGCCCAATTGAAAGTCACTGGAATTGGACATCTCTTATGCTACTTTGAAAATCCCAGGTTTAATTCATGAATATTTTTTCTTCAAGAGAATTGTAGTGCCTGTAAATAGAGCTGGATCGACTTTAGGTCTGACTGAAGTACAGCTACACACACAGCACAGCATATTCTGGAAACTGAAGGTACAATATGGACAATGTCATAGCTTCTGATGCAATACCTCACCAGCTTGCTCACCCTGGTTGTGGAGAGGCTTCTTCAACAATAATAAATTACTTTGGTTTCCAGGCCCCAGTCATTGGCCTCTGGTGAAATTGTGAATGAATAGTGTTAACTGTCATGGCCAGATGAAGTTTTTCCTCAGAACAGAATTCAGACCACCAACTAATTAATGTCACCGTGTAGTAGGTCACCAAACAGATGGTAACTACTTTAGACTGGATTTTTAATTGGCAACTGTGAGATGATTATTAAGCCATATCGCAGTACCAATCAGATGCTTGCTGTATAGATTTTGGATTTTTTTTAAATCAAAATGTTCAGTTTGTATGGTATAATGGAAAACATGTCTTTCAGACTATTCTTCTCTGGGTATTTTTTACATCAAATGGGCAAAATCCTGACTTTTTCCTCACTCCCTACTCAGAGACAATGGAAGTTTGGGAACGATTTTGAAGACTCGTCTGAAGGAATGGATCAGAAGGAGACCCTGTTGATCAGAAGGCAAAGGATGCATTGTCCTAGGAATGGGGGTTCCACGACCACCACTCCCAAGAGGAAGAGAAGGGTGATGGTGGTCGGGGACTCCCTCCTAAGGGGGACGGAGTCATCCATCTGCCGTCCGAACCGGGAAACTAGAGAAGTGTGCTGCTTGCCTGGAGCTAGGATTCAGGATGTGACGGAGAGACTGCCAAGACACATCAAGTCCTCAGACCACTACCCCTTCCTTCTTCTCCATGTGGGCATCAACGACACTGCCAAGAACGATCTTGAGTGGATCACTGCAGACTATGTGGCTCTGGGAAGAAGGATAAAGGAGTTTGAAGTGCAAGTGGTATTCCCATCCATCCTCCCTGTTGAAGGAAAAGGCCCAGGTAGGGAGCATCGCATTGCGGAGGTAAATGCATGGTTACGCAGGTGGTGTTGGAGAGAGGGCTTTGGGTTCTTCGATCATGGGATATTGTTCCAGAGAGAAGGATTACTAGGAAGAGATGAGATTCACCTAATGAAGAGAGGGAAGAGTATCTTCTCAGACAGGCTGGCTAACCTAGTGAGGAGGGCTTTAAATTAGGTTTGATGGGGGACGGAGACCTAAGCCCGAAGGCAAGTGAGGAAGTGGGACACCACAAGGAAGCAGAAAGAGGAGGGGGCAACAGGGGAGGCCTCCTGATTCATACTAAAAAAGTAGGACAATCAGCTAGTTATCTCAAGTGCCTATACACAAATGCAAGAAGTCTGGGAAACAAGCAGGAGGAACTGGAAGTCCTGGCACAGTCAAGAAACTATATGACATGATTGGAATAACTGAGACTTCGTGGAGTAACTCACACAACTGGACCACTGTCATGGATGGGTATAAACTGTTCAGGAAGGACAGGCATGGGCGAAAGGGTGGAGGAGTTGCACTGTATGTAAGAGAGCTCTATGATTCCTCTGAGCTCCAGTATGAAACTGGAGACAAGCCAGTTGAGAGACTCTGGGTTAAGCTTAGAAGTAAGAACAATAAGGGTGATGTCGTGGTGGGTGTCTGTTATAGACCACCAGACCAGGAGGATGAGGTAGATGAGGCTTTCTTCAGTCAACTAGGGAAAGTTTCCAGTTCACAGGACCTGATCCTCATGGGGGACTTCAATCACCCTGACATCTGCTGGAAGAGAAATACAGCAGAGCACAAACAATCCAGGAAGCTTTTGGATAGTGTTGCAGACAACTTCCTGGTGCAAGTGCTGGAGCAACCAACTAGGGACCGTGCTTCTCTGGACTTGCTGCTCACAAACAGGGAAGATTTGGTAGGGGAAGTAGAAGTGGGTGGCAACCTAGGCAGCAGTGACCATGAGATGGTCAAGTTCAGGAACCTGACAAAAGGAAGAAAGGAGAACAGCAGGATATGGACCATGGACTTCAGAAAAGCAGATTTTGACTCTCTCAGGGAGCTGATGGGCAGGATCCCCTGGGTGGCTAATATGAGGGGGAAAGGAATCCAAGAGAGCTGGCTGGATTTTAAAGAAACCTTATTGAGGGCACAGGAACAAACCATCCCGATGTGCAGAAAGAATAGCAAATATGGTAGGCGTCCCGCTTGGCTTAACAAAGAAGTCTTTGGTCAGCTTCAACACAAAAAAGAAGCTAACAAGAAGTGGAAGCTTGGTCAGATGACTAGGGAGGATTATAAAAATACTGCTCGAGCATGCAGAAATGAAATCAGGGAGGCCAAAGCACAATTAGAGTTGCAGCTAGCAAGGGGAACAAGAAGGGTTTCTACAGGTTTGTTACCAACAAGAGGAAGATTAGGGAAAGTGTGGGCCCCTTCAGAATGGGGGAGCAACCTAGTGACAGAGGATGTGGAGAAAGCTGAGGTACTCAATGCCTTTTTTGCCTCTGTCTTCACAGACAAGGTCAGCTCCCAGACTACTGCACTGGGTGGCACAGAATGGGAAGGAGGTGAACATCCCACAGTGCTGAAGGAACAGGTCCAAGACTATTTAGAAAGATTGGGCATACACAAGTCCATGGGGCCATATGCAATGCACCCAAGGGTGCTGAGGGAGTTGGCTGATGTGATTTCAGAGCCATTGGCTAATATCTTTGAAAGCTTGTGGAAATTGGGGGAGGTCCCTGAGGACTGGAAAAAAGCAAATATCGCACCTATCTTCAAGAAAGGGAGGAAAGAGGATCCAGGGAACTACAGACCGGTCAGCCTCACCTCAATCCCTGGAAAAATCATGGAGCAGGTCCTCAAGGAATCCATTTTAAGGCACTTGGAAGAGAGGAAGGTGATCAGGAACAGTCAACATGGATTCACCAAGGGAAAGTCATGCCTGACCAACCTGATTGCTTTCTATGAAGAGGTGACTGGTCTCAAGTTGCAGTTGGGGAGGTCTAGGTTGGACATTAGGAAAAAGTTTTTCACTAGGAGGGTGGTGAAGCACTGGAATGGGTTACCTAGGGAGGTGGTGGAATCTCCATCTTTAGAGGTTTTTAAGCTGCGGTTTGACAAAACCCTCACTGGGATTATTTAGCTGAGGTTAGTCCTGCTTTGAGCAGGGGGTTGGACTAGATGACCTCCTGAGGTCCCTTCTATGATTTTATGATTCTAGGAAAAGACAGAATAAAATCAGAGCTGGTCAAAAAAGTCTACCTTTTGTGGGAAATTTTAAGTACTTTTGATTTATTTTTTTAAGTTATGAGAATTTTCCAATGAAAAACTGAAATCACCTTTTTTATTCCCCCCATTTATTTTCAGTAAAAAATCTTACCAAAAAACTTGGGTGTTTCTGTTTTCCACTGGGAAAAAGAAGTCAACCAAAATGAAAATTTTTGATCAAAACAAATGTGAGGAAATATATTTTTTCATCAAAAGGGTGTTTTTGACAAAAGAAAAAATGACCAGCTCTACTAAAAACTGAGGCCCAGAGTCTGCCTTTGCAGCATCAGCTTGGGTAAAGAGAGAGGCAGAACCACCCTGTCCCAGGGGAGCACGGAGGGGAATCATGTCTCAGGTGCACAGGGGCGCTCTGGAAGCTGGAAGAGGATGCATATATTTTGGTTGTTGTAGCCGGAGAAGCATGGGAGGGTTTTCTGTCCTTCCTACACCTTTGGGGACAACATAGAGACCTGGAATCACAGAGAAGTGGCAGGTCCCTGAGCCTCCCACTGAGCACACTGCAGTTGTGGTAGGCTCTTCTGAGCACTTCACAAGCGGCAGAAGGCTCTTAAAGAGTTTTCACAATCTGGCTCCCATTAAGGATCTCAGGAATTGGGGCCCATGTATGTGGCTGCTTACAGGTTTGCTGCTTAGGTATCATCACTAATTAATGATATAAAATAATTTGCTGATTTTAGTAACAGTCAGAAAATAGAGGCTGAAATCCCCACAAAAACTACTTTTGTATGAGGAACATGCTTATAATGTGTTTGTGGGTTAAGTTCCTATCTCATGTCATTTTTATAGCTGAGACATGCTTCCATCTGGCTTTTGAAGAGGGAGTGTAAAACTGTGGCTTGTTGCTGAGTGAATTTTCACAGATTGAAAGTTGAGTTTACATTGAGACTCCATTAAGCGAGTAAAATGCAATGTGTAACATGGGATCTTCACAATCAAAAATATTGAGAATTTATCCTGGGATAACTGCAAAATTTCCAAACATTTAACAAATGTTAAACAGGCAAAAACAAAAACAAAACAAAACCCCCAAAACCCACAACATTCTTTAACTGTTTTTCAAGATTTGGCCCCCGTGTAATCAAGTAAATAATAATTATTTGTTCCTCAGGCATGTACCTTAAAATGCTTGTTTTCCAGAAAGGGGATGTATGACCAGCGACTGAGCAGCTATTGAGAAATTGCGTTCATAGTGACACTTATATAGCAGCGAAATAGGCTTGTTAGAAAGAAGAGATAGTCAAAGTATGATAGGGAGAGGGAAAAGCAATAAAAAAGAAACTAGCCATTGATTCTGCACCTTGCTTAGAAACCTCCACAACATGCCTGTGAATGACTTGACTCATTTGCCTCATTGTAGTCCTTTAAGCAATCAGCTAGTAGAATTCCCTGACCTGTCCTGACTTACCATATTAAGACCTAAGTAACCCCCTAGTAAGACTGCATGTAGTTCGTGAACTATCACCTCCAGCTCTTCTCCTAATGAATGAAAACTTCACTAAGAAACTTCATTCCTTTTATATCAATATCCAGACATCATCTATTCATCCTTTGTCCCAATTTCTTTCCCATTTGCAAATTTTTATTGTAAACTCCCAGATTGGTTTAGGTCTCATTTATATGCCAAAGTGCATTGTGGGGCTTTTTTTCATTACAATTTTTAAAAGACCCAATCCCCAGAGAGAAGGGTCACAAGACCCACTAACTTGTATGTTTAGTAACACAAAGGCAATGTTCTGTTCTTATAAAATTCAGTAAAGGTTTAGTCAGGCAGATTTACATACCCAAATCCCTAGGCTATACAATCCATCAGCCTTCAGAATTATTATAAATGAACAAGGGCATGTGTTTATCAGGAACACGCTACATCCTTTTTGCCCTGATACTATAGTACAGTAGCAGTTTAATTTTAGCCTGTTGGAAAGCAGATACAATGCATGAGATGTACATCATTTAAGCTACAGCTCGGCAACAAAAAAAAAATGAAGAGGAAAAGATGTCTCTCTCACACCGGGGAATCATGCAAGGGACATATTCTCTGTTTTAAATCCTGTTATTGGAATATGCTGTTTATCACATGCATTGATGTCTATTCACTTTGATGGTGTTACTTCCCATTTATAGCAGTGGAAGGATAAGAATCAAGCCCTAAGATTTTAAGCTGTTACAAATCGAACACCTTTTTAATTTAGAACGTTTGGTTCTTTTGGGGGCTTTTGCTTTGAATTCTTTTAAATTCAAGTAATGGGACGACAATTGCATGAGTTCTAAAATTATCCTTTAAAATCCTCACATGGAAAATTTCTAGTAATTATGTAATTAAAAAAACGCTTCCATAATGATCACTGCAACTATAACTTATTTGAGGTTCACTAATTACTCATATCAACATCTTTATTTCAAGATTTTGCTCGCAGCAAACAGGATACGTTTGTCAAAATGTAATGGTTTCCTTTCTCAGCAGAGTTATCTAATTGTGCTGCCCCGGATTCAGCAAGGCACTTAAGCGCAGTAGTGCTTAACATTACACATGTATTTAAGTACCTTGCTCAATCAAGGTTACCATCCCTCTAATTATGGCGTTATCATCAAGTACACTTTTTATATTAATTTTACTTATCTGTTCTTAACCTTCTGTACATAACTCCTGTGGGTGGAAAAAAAGACAAACTCTGGATAAGCAAGATTGCTCACTCAGATTATGACATTATCCATGTGCAGCTTTTTCATTTCATAGAATGGGTTATTCAAATGATGTAATTTTGGGTGGTTATTAAACATCTTTTACTAGATAAAGACTCTGTGGGCCCAAATCTCCCATCTTTTGCACCAGTTCTACACTGATGCAATTCCATTGGCTTCAGTAGAGTTACTATTGATTTATACCTGAGTGTGAGAAAGTTATCTAGGATCTGATCCTCCTAACAGTCTTTCTAATAAAAACAAAATTGGGGATAACATAACAAAAACAAAACAAAACAAAAAGTCTTTCTATTTCAGAATTTCAAAAATAGGATCTGTATCACCTAAGCAAGATCAGATCCCCTTTGAGCTAGGTACACTGCAAACATATCGTAAGAAACAGTCCCTCATCCAACGATTGTCATTCTAAATAAACAAAACAAAGAATGAGAGAAAAGACCATTATTCTTATTTTACAGATGTGGGACTGAGGCACAGAGAGATGGACGCCCCACTTCAGCAAAACATTAAGCACTAGCCAAGGATCGGGCACTGCAAATGGCGCCGTTCCACCCTGTCTGCTCTGAGCACTCCTCAGATACAGTTCAGGATCTGGCTCCAAGTCAAGTCAATTTTCAAACATAGCCCTTGAATCAGACTATTCACAAGAATTAAAATCCTTCCCTGAGCACTATGGAACAACACTCCTCCCTTTTAGCCAGCAGATCTTAAACTTTAGTTTAAAAAAAAGAGACAAAATACTTTAGTACTAATTTATACTCCAAATCTTAGCCTCTTTGAACTCTTTTACTTCTTTTGGGTCCACCTAGAAGCTTCAAAACAAGCTTAAATTAAACCACATGGTTTTCCTGCTGTCTTATATCTTATAAAATGGCATACAGGAATTAGTTAAAATGACTTGCGGTTTCATCCTTTTCCAAACTCCGTGATGTTTTCATGCTTTGATTTTTAGAGATCATATATACAGTAAGGGAGAAAGTTACATTACTCTGTGTTTAACCCATTCTCTGATGTCAATGTTGGAGCTCTTTTTCATTAGTAAGTAAAATTAGCCTATGAAACCTATACACAGAAGAAATGAAGAGAGAAAACAGGGCACAGCACAATACACAACCCTATCAGCTCTACAAACACAGGTATTGTGATTGTTTTTGAATGGTGATGAGAAGCAGATAGCATTGTGCAAATATTCTAAGAACAAAGGAACAAATCTTGAGAGGCCAGTTGTCCCATCGTTTAAGCACCGGATTATGGGCTTAACAAACTAACTTCCTCCAAAATTTCAGTGAAAGTCAGGTAACTTTCCAAGTCTTGGGTTTCATTATTTCAAGGGTATTGAGGTATTGACAAAATAAAGTGATCAGTGTGAAGTACTAATAGCTTGTTCTGGGAGCTCCTCAGTGCAAAGTAGTTCACGTTGTGGAGGAAGAATGATAAAAAGCCTGGTGGGTTACAATATATTTGTTATAAAAACAGTAAAAAATAGCAAATATTGCTCACCATCTATGTCATTTAGAGATCGGCCCAGACCCCACATGAACTTGAGGAGAAGTCTGGTTCATCTTGTTCCTAACTCTGGAGCTGTGGTGCCTCACTACTAGTAAGCCATAGCCTCATCGCCATGGTCTGACAATTCCTAATGAATAGTAACGAAAGTGCAGAACGTAAAAGAGGAATCAAAACTCTTCTGATAGATTGTCAGGCAAGCTCTGGCTCTGGTCTTTCAAACTGGCATCTAACTCTCTCCACTCTTGGGAACTGAAGTGGTGCTGCAATAGTTGGTAAATTCATTTATTGGCAACAGTTTCTCCTTTTCCTGTGGTGCTTGCGGGATATGGCAATATGCAACTGCACAAGCAGATGGCCCAGGATGAGCACTAATGTGACTAACAAGTGCTGTCTTTGGCAACAGCCTGGAACAAGGCTCCTGCTTCTGCTTTGAATTGTACCTCTTCTCCTACTCCATTTAGGGGAGATAATCTCACTCTGATGTCTATGTGCCCACATCAAGTAACCTCTGCAGATGCAAGTGTGCAACTGTTACACTCTCAGAAGTTGCGCTCCCCTCCCCCCTCCCCCCCCCCCCCCATTGTGGGCACAGACATTAACTCCTTTTCTAACCTGAGCTGCAAAGCAAAGGCAACATTATGATACGGGTAGGTGTGCTGGGAGGTAGGCTACTGTAACATGCTGCAGAAGACTGGACTGTGAAGTTATGATTTTGAGCACTTGCACTAGCAGCACACAATCTGCAGCTCATGCTTCCTTTAGACTTGCATCCTGATGGATGATAGATCATAAAAGCACCAAGGGACAAGATAACCCAACAACTCAAAGAATAGATTGAATAAAACCGTTGCTCTGAGTGAGTTTCGGTGGAAAATGGGGATTTCCAGGCATTAGGAATTCTTTTGTTCTTTGGCATGCTGAATGTTTATCATAGTAAGACTTTTTACTGCATGATTTGTAATGGTGAGAATGTCTTACTGCTCGAAATACAGTTACCTTTATCTCTCAGGGACTTGCTCTGACAATTGCCTTTTGAAAATGTGAGAAAAGCACATTTTATGAAGGGAATCTTTCAGTTCATCTAAAAATCTCCTGAGGACAAAAGTGAATAATGACGTAAATTTTATTAGACCAAAGTATATATTTTAAAACATAGGCTATTAAGCCCTAAGATGGTCTTACATGTATGAAAACCTTAGTATTAAGTGGGCAAAACTGTCTATCTGCTTTGTCCATTTTTAAAATTTAAATGGAATTACAACTATTTTCTTCATACTGTTCCTAAGGGGATTGACTTTAATGGATGCAGAACTGAGATTCTATCCCATTGAATCCAGTGTTCAGACTCAGTATTAACTGTTCTAAGTAGCTGCAGAAGTAGTCTCTGAGTATTTGCTAATATCAAAATGCTTCGGAGCAAATAGTTGACTTTCTAATGCTTTGGAGCAGGTCGATAGCTGTGTGGATCCGAGTGTCTTTAACAAACCTTGTAATAGCCAGCCATGTATAAAAAATGTCTTTAATTAAGTGATACGGATAGGGGGGAGGACAGGTTATGGTGGATGACTGCCCATGGCACTAAACCAACATAAACCATTCTATGAATTTATGGTACAAGTGGAGTTCAATAGCTGTTTCAGATGGTGGAGGTCAAATCACCCCAACCCCTATAAAAGTTATCCTTTTAAAGAACAGGGTAAAGCACGTGGCAGTGTAAAAATGAGACCTAGAGACAAAAAATATGTTCAGATATTGCAGAGCTCTCTGACTTTTTTACGTCTGCTTTGGGCTCTCTGTTTGTCCAGGCAATACAGCACCCAGAAATGTACTACAAGTCTTACTTTTTTGACTAGTACAACTGTCATATAGGTTCATTTCTTAATAGATATCAAAACACAACAGTTGATAAGGAACTTTGTCTCATTGATATCACATATGCTGTAAGCCTATAACATTCATTACATTTGAATTAGTGGACATAAATAATATAAATATTATGTACTTCTATCATGCCTTTTGCACTATTATCTATTCGTATTGTGGTAGAGCCTAGATGACCTAGCCCCACTGTACTAAGCATGGTACAAACCCTAGGAATTTCCCAAGAGTAAACCTCTTCACATCCACATGAGGTAGATAAATATTTGAGTGCCCAGTTTTCATGGAGTTACCCAACAAAACACAGTGATCTAGCAGAACCAAGAAAAGAACCCAAGAGTTCAGATTACCATACTCCTATAATCACAGAAAGGACTGCCTCTTTGTCATACAACATGCCAGGCAATGCACATCAATCAACATCTTGTCTGAGAAAATGCAAACATTTACCTTATAACTAGAATTGACGAAGAGCATAATTTTATAAAGAAAATATGCTCAAAAATAATAAATTCTCAACACTTACAGAGCATTTAGAAGTTCAGGGGTTTTTTAATTAACATTATCTAATTTAACTATGTATTGCAATTACTTTGTAATTATTTTAAATACAAGTAAAAGAAAACAATGAAAATATAAAAGAAGCAACTGATGAATACAAGAGGACATTGTAAACAATATCTTGAAACTTCACAACCTTTCCTTCTGGTTTGGCTGAAATTCTTGGCTGTGGTTAATTTAGGGCACAGAGCAGCACTAAGCTAGTTTTGGATAAGTATAGTACTAACCACAATGCACTTCAGTATTTTCATTTCCACTGTATACTCCAGCTTTCAGTGGTTTGTCAACTATGTGAAAATTCATGTGGGTGAAAATTCTGCATTTATCATCATGTTTGAACTTTGGAAGCAAAAACTTTGTGGTTGTTATTGTTAAACCAATTTTGAACAATGGATTATTATTTATTATTATTGAGTTGAAAACTGCTAGACATCTATTAATCTAAAATACTTACCAAGTATTGCTTGTACTGTACAATATTATCTAGAGAATCCCATGGAGAATTGGGTCCCATTGTGCAAGGCCATGGTCAAACATGGCAGATCCTCAGCCGATAGAAATTGTCACAGGCCCACTGCCTTAAATGAGACTAGGACAATTTACACCAGCTTTGCCCAAAGTGAGAGGGATTCTCTACCCTGAAGAACTTACCATCAAAACAGTATCATTAAGAAACTGTAACATAGTAAAATCTACTGGATCCTAAGGAATCATAACAAAAATTTCACCCAAGTTCACCCTGTTTAGGGGCTGGAGGTAGGGTGGGGTGTTTGAGCTAGCCTTGACTTTCAAGCTGCAGAAGCATGCCATTAACCTCAAATATTTCCCTATTTACATCTTCTGCACTCAAGTGCTTAGGAGGATAATGCACAGAGAGAGAAGAATTTGGTTACTGGAATTTTTGTTGTTAATAGTCTTGTGCCTTCTACTGGAAATCCTTAGTATATTTCTCTCATTGCTATAAAGACTGAGTAAGTTAACCCACTTACGCTTACTGCACCATATTTGACCTGTGGATAAATAAAAAAATCTTGTTTTTTTATTGGCAAATCCCTTAGTCTTTAAACAAACAGTATTATAATCACATTTCATGCACTTGGGAAAATGGAGGAAATTACCACAATATAGTCATTCTGTATGCTACTGAGGCTATTTTTTCAGTGGTGTTAGCTGATGAATTACCACTCTCAGGTTTTGCATACTAGTCAGTGTTACTAACTGAATACCTTGAGGTACCATAATCATGACAAGCAAATTAGTATTTCTGATAGCCTTGCAATACAGTATCATATAGCTGTATCTATCGACTGTGTGAATATCATGAATGGCAAGTCTAGATATAAAATGTCATTTCGTTTTAAAATTGTTCCTGTAAATTATAATTGTAATTTAGTTGTAGCCCTTGACTGGGAAAATTAAGATGAAACTAATCCTGTGGTGGCCATGGAGCTGCTGCCCAATAGTTTTATGAATACTGTGTGTAACCTAATTATTGAGATAACCGTATACCTAGATTAGGATTAGTGGAATGTTTGTTATATGGGCTATATTGCTTAAATTCGATGGGGGAAGTTGGAAGACCAAAAAGGAAGACAACATAATTGGCTTCTTCAGGTAAGAATATCTTTAGCACACACTTGAAAGACAATGGGAAAAGCCATTAGTTCGAGGATGCTGTATAAGAACAGCCATACTGGGTCAGACCAAAGGTCCAGCTAGCCCAGTATCCTGTCTTTCAATAGTGGACAATTCCAGGTGCTTCAGAGGGAATGAACAGAACAGGTCATCATTAAGTGTTACCTGTTACTGTTGCCCATTCCCAGCTTCTGGCAAACAGATCCAGTCTCCAACAAAGATGCAAGGAGCCTAGGAATCAAAGATCACTAAATAGTTAGAAAGTTCCTCTGAGGAGAGGAGAGGAGGTGGGAGTCAAGTGTCAGGGGCTATCCAGTGGGACAGGCTAATAGACAGAGGGTCTGCGAAGAGAGTTTGAAAGAAGTTAGGCCTTCCCAGATGCAGGGAATAGTTAACTTGAGGGAAAGTCAGGAATGTGTATAGACTGGACTGTTGTTTTAAGATTTGTTTAGTCCTAACTAAATAATACTTTGTTTTAAGACATCTGTCTGGTCACTGGTTACCACTGCCATTGCTCCTGGAGGGAACAGAACAGCCGGTACTGAAAATAATTCACACCCGCTGAGATAATCACACCTGATCACATTGGGACTGCAGCCTTGGGCCCAGTCTGAGAATGGGAGAAGCACATGCTTCCACCCGTAGAGAGAGGTGACAGATTGAGATCCAACACCTGATGGGAGTGCACACGAAGAGATCAGAAGGGGTCAGGAGGACAGTTAACCCAGGGAGCTCTGACAAACCCATCTATCATTAAATGATAGTCAAAGGATACAGAATGACCAGCAGAATCTGGACTGATCATTTCTCTCATGATCTTCCTGTTCTTCAAAAAACACCCAGTTAAAATACTATGTTCCTCAAAACATGCAATACTGCATTTCCCTATTAAGCCTTCATTTTTATTCTTGTATGTGAAGCCTCATTCATGAAACATTTGATCACTATTTAGTTAAAATATCAACATAGAGCAATACACCATTCAAAACTGGACATCATTCCAGTGACTAGTTAAACTAAAGTAGTTAAATTAGTTAATTATTGGTTAAAATTTACCATGCTATCTGCAGTACTTTCCATTAAGTGAAGGCAACACTTAGAATGGCATAGAGAAAGGTAGTGAAGTACACATCTATTTTTAATGCAACTCATTAATATTTCTGTACAACCCCCAATACAGCAAGCTATTTAAGCACATATATGTAACTTTGAGCAAATACACTTTAGAGGGACCACTCATACTTAAAGTTACATGTTAAGGTACCTTCCTAAGGCAGTTGATATTGTTTTTCAAACAATTATCTTCATCATTTCTACTGTTATGACTAGCAAGCTAAGTTTGAGAAGTTCCCACAGTTGAAGATGTTTAGTCACTAATGTTCAGCAGTAATTAGTGTCTGATGCCTGTTCCATGACTTACTAAATGAGTCAGCTCCTTAAAGGCACATGCCACATCATAAAAAAAATACCAGACCATTTGTGACTAACAGGCTTCTCTGTTGGCAGTTTCAATAGAAGTCCAAGGGGAACTCAGTCCTAGAGAGAGTTCAACCAGAACATTCTTGAGGCACCTTGATTGAAGACCATGGAGATGCTGGTAACCGTATGCCTGGCTTCAAAATGTACATATCTGGGTTTCAAGTTTATTTGTATCTGTTTGTTTTGCCACAAGTCATCTTAATGTCTCAGTCATTTATTAGGCCAAAACAACATCAGGTTTTGTCTCCTCACCCTATTCCACTCCCAACACTGACCTTACCTGTTTTACAGGGGGGATTATTTTGAAATGCTGTCTTTAATTTAAACGTTCGTGTACATACTTTTTCCGTATACACCTGAGAAACAGTGCAGCTGCTTATTCCTCTTTGCATTGTAAGGAAACACGTATTTCAGACAAAGATAGGAAAATTCATGCCTTCTCCTATGTCTGAGTTTCTTTGTGCCCCAGACACAATACCTGTAGGAACATGATCTCATTCAATCCTCTCTCTGTATGGCTGTTTGATTTTTAGGGGTATTTTTTATTTTATTTTATTTTATTTTATTGTGTTAGAGAGGATGATGTGGAGAGAGGAGTTACATGTGTCCACTGACATGCAGCAACTTGCAACAGTTTAGTGCTTTTCTATAATGGTAATACAGTGTAGTCTTTGGGGGATTAAAATTGATCTCTTCTGAAGATATATATAGAGCGCCCTATTATTGACCCAGCCTCTGAGATTGAATAGTACACTAAACAGTGGGGGATGAGAGAGCAGCTTTCCGGGCACCAGGAAGGTAACGTTAAGACATCAGGCATGAGCAGACTGCATTAACATCCCTCACAATGATGGCATAGCTGGCTGCCTCAAATATTTACAATACAATGGACATCCCTCAGATATCACATCCAAACACATGGCCAAACGCATCCATTTCATCCTCACCCAGAACAATTTTACATTCAACACACACACACTTTATCTAAACTGTGGAAACTCACAAAATGTTTCAGGGATATCAAATCCGCTCCAAAATTTCACACAGCTCTAATGTGCAGAGAAGAATTCAGTTTACACCCTTTCACCACCACTAAATTTGCTTATTTTTAAACTATGCTAATTTGCTGATGTCATTTGAGGGCTTGATGACTCATTTTAATGTCATCCTCCAGGGGCTGAGCCATTTTTCACTGCACATGAGAAGCTGACAGAGGTGCTCTCTGTCTCTTTGTGGACTCAACCACTACACCACTATCTCACATATACCTGTGGGAGGAGGAAGACAGTTTATTTGCATGAACAATATTTGGAAACCTCTTTTTAGGTTCTGGTTTCCTTATCTCCAGAACAAAAAATCTCTAAGGGCTTCCCATAGAAAATTTATAGTACAGCAGTATCAAGGGTGACACAGAATAGCTGGTAAGAGACCACACTTTCTTTGATGGTCCTGGTCACATGATGTAGGATCAGGATTAAATGAGACTATATCCCTGATACATAGAACAAGCTAGCATCCACTTCTAGAGCCACAAGGAGTTCAAGTATCAAATGTTTAGATTTCTGTTTTAATCTAGAACCCATCATTTTCAAGGGGGTTCTAAATTGGGCAAAAAATATTTCTCACAATCCTCAATGGAAACATTTCTCTTTTTAGGGTAGATACTTTATACCCTATAACAGTAAAAGCCATTGGCAGTTAGCTAGATGTAGTTTAATGTTGCTTTGTGGAATACATGTTGCCTTTATAAGAGCTGATGTGAAATTTCCTTCAGAAGTGAAACTTTTATTTTTTTTAATTATTTAAATTGAAATTTATTTATTTAAATTACATATGTAGTCCTCACAGGTGTGGAGGAAAATTTAAACTTAATATAAACTCATGCAGTGTTGTATTCCTGAGTCCAAAGAAGTTTGAAACAGCAGCTCTGAGAAATGGTCATCTTTAGGTTTCAGAGTTAATGTAAATGTAAACCATTACCTCATTCACAACTGATCATTTTAGTAGAAATATGCAAGCATCAAGATTATCCCACATTGCCAAATTGCCTCCCATACATTTCTAGTTAGCAAAAGCCCTGTTGTCTCCTACCCAGCTTCTAACTATCAAGCTTCCCCATGATGGCTTCTATGCTGCAGTTACATGTTGTCAATGCAAAAAAGTCTGCAGCATATCAGCATACTTGATGGCATGACATTGACTTAACCATCAAGGTAAACGAAGCACAGGCGACTAAACTGTGACATTTTCATGATTTTAATCAACCTCCATGTTTTCATTTAAATGGAGCTGCCACTGAAGGTCCATTTGTCTACACTGAGGCCCCAATTCAGGAAAGCATTTAAGCACATGCTGAAGTCTATCCCTATTCAAGCATTTACTTGTTTTGCTGAATAAGGAGCTGCTGCTGAACAGAGCTTGAGTCTCACACAAACCGGGGATGTTACTACACAGTTTAGATCCAGCGTGCTGCAGAGTATACAGGACCCTATCTGGATTATCAGTCTGTTGCTGGTTAGAAGTTCCTCGAATAAAGTAGTTTAACAAGCTGCATGCTATTGTTACTCTGAACTGTTCTGAGCCTAAGAAAATGTACTAAAGATAGGAAATTTTGAGCTTGAAACTCAGATTCATGGTCCTGTGGTTTCTGGGTGTTGCTGTGGCTGGAATCAGTGGGTGATGATAACCATATAGCAACAGTGCTTTAGGCCCAACAGGGTGCATTACATATGAAAGTTGAGCTGTAACGCTCAATTTCTTCTCCTCTGCAAGTGTCTAGTCATTAATGAGCTTTATATGGTTTCTGTGATTTAATCTGGTCAAAAACGAGCACAGATCTGTGTTCGGAGATGTGGTTTGCCAAACCATATTCAGATGCTGCTACTACTACATGGCATCTATTCCAGGATTTGATGTTGATGACTGCTGTGCTGCCAACCCACCTGTCAAGAGGCAGAGAGAAGTTACTTCTAAAGAATGCATACCATAAATCACATATTGATGACAGGACCCTTTAATCCCCACCTTCCTACCTACCTCCTGCTCCACAAGGCACTGCGCACTTGATAATTTCAGACTTATTTACTGAGTTCCTTTCACCTTTCCTCTCTTCATTAATTTGCTGGAAGCAACTAAATAGATAGATAAGAGCTCCTGGTACGTATAGATGCTTTTTATATATACGGCAGCTTCTGAATGGCACATCTCACACCCCTCCATTTAAATGATATATACACATGCTGTACAGTGTAGTGAAATATGTAGCTCATGATTGACATTACTTTTGCATTATTTAATACCAGCATGTGTTGATTTAGTGCTTTACCAGCTGTGTTTTAGACCAGCTGATTGGCCTGAGCTTCCCTTGCTCTACTTCTTCTTTGGAGATTTAAATTACAAGCATAGATAAAAGGACTTTATGTGCAAGATCCATCTCAAGCCAGATGTTTTTTCTGATGGGAAATACCTAAAATAGAGGGAAAGAACCCAGTGAGTTCATATAGGTATCTGGCTACTGCCAGACATACTATTTTGGCATTGTCCACAGTTATTTCTTTTTGCCTTGGATATTAAGAAATGTTCAAAGAAAGAGTGTGTGTGTGAGAGAGAAATGGAATGAAAACAATGATGGGGGGGGGGGGGGTTGTTAGGAATAACATGATTGTGAAGCTGAGATAATAAACAGTGACCCATGGAGTCTGTGGTTGAATAGCTACAAAAGCACTGGGGGGGGAAAAGAAACAGCATTCGACTGCAACGGAATCTCTTAGGATAGGGATGGGTAACCGGCAGCCAGGAGCCGCATCTAGTTTGCCAGATCATTTTATTTGTCCCGTCACAGGGTCAGCAAATCTGGGGGTGTCAGGAAGGGCATGGGGCAGGACGGGACACTGCAGAGGAAGCATCCACCTGTGCACGGACATGCACATCGTGTGATGCTGTGGCGAGAACCAACAGGCTGGAGCAGGGAGCTGAGCCCAGCCCAACAGGATGGAAGCCACTGCTGTGGTGTGAGCGTGGGCTTGCTCTCCACCCAGATCCAGGGAGCAGGACCTGACCCCCCACATACTCCAGGAGAAGGACTACACCTTCCCTGCATCACGCACCCTAAGCACATGATCCAACCCCCACACACTTCACACCTCCGGCCTGCCGAAGGGATTCAGTAGATTTTTCAGCCCTCCTCTACTTTAAAGTTGCCCATCGCTATATGAGGAGGCAGTTTGATGGGTGCCGAACACCCACTCAGATGGTTTGCAGATCAGCGGGATGTGAGGGGGTCTCAGCAGGGCACAGGATTTTGCTATTTAAAAGCAAGCCATTGTTTCTAATAATGTATGTACAAATAGGCTAGAAGAGAAATTGAATCTCTTCTATTTCCCAATTTTAAAATCAAGTCTAGCCAGAGTTCAGAAAACGTGAACTGTTACCCCCCCACCCCCCTCCCCGTGTACTTCCTGACTGACACAGGATGCCGTCTCCCACAGCAATAAAGGAAATGATCGTCTCCCATATACGTTCAAGTAGTATTAATAAAATAAGACGTCCATAATAATAACCAGAGCCATATGAAATATGTACTTCCAAAATTAAATGGGAGAAATGGCTAAGCATGAAAGGTCATGGCTCCGAAACTGCACATAATCTCCTGTGCTTTACGCGCCCCACCCCCAACAAATTCAATTGTAATGATTTTGGGAGCTCAGTCTACTGACTATTCAGAAAGGCGTCCTTCTAACCTTCCACGTGGATGACAGCGTCACCCTAATGTTGGCGAGCAAAGATCCCAGGCCATATGTGTTGGAATGTGACGTGTTGGCTAATTCCCTAAATGCTTCCTACTGTGCAAGAAATCTGATGGACTAACGTGCCCCGTTGGATTTAAACTGAGTTTTGAAATATATAGTCAGAACTCTGGAGGGCTGATTCTCCATTGCGTGTGCAAAGATCAGAACAACAAGGTTCTGTGCTTACTTTGGACAGTTTAAAATGACTACACTATGGGGCAAGGCAATGGAGGATCAAGCCTAAACTGTTCAGTACAAAAGATGCACAAATGTATTCTGATAAACATACTTCTTATTTTGAACTGCATTTCTTTTAAATATGCATCAGGGATGGCTGCCCCCTCCACACACCCCCTTGTGGGCAGGTTTGCCTCTGCCTTGCCCTGCTAATAATTTCTTCCCCAAAGGGGCTCCTTACTCAGACTCCACATGCTTTTTCTGAGGTCAAAATACTCCTCTTTGGGCGCTGGGTTTATTTACAGAAAATAACTCAAAATGAAACTCCAAGTCCCAAATGATAGTTCCACTAACAAATGTTTCTCTTCCAATGCCCAGGGCTTTTACTTTTCAGCTCAGGGCCTCTCCTGCATTATCAGGCTGCACTCAGGCCTTCCTGTCTGGAGCCTTAGATTCAAATCCCAAGACTTTTGCTGGAGTCCCTAGTAGTCTCAGTTCTCCCCAAGCATTTCTCTCCACTGTAGCTTCCAGTTGCTCTATACAGAGGAATCACCTCATCCCTCTTCGGCGAGACTCATCCTATAATCAGGGTTCACTTAGCCACAGGCTTTTCAGCCCAAGGGCAAGCCAACCTGTTAAAAAAAATATCCAATGAAGCGTCCACACATACCACATTTAGGATGCTCTTGAGTGCCAAGATACTACAGCAAGGAGAACTGTATGACAAACTAGAAAGATAATAGAGTATGTCCATTATTCAGCCATGATTTATGGCCTTTTTTACTGTCCATGAATTATTATATGTGTAACATTTGAAACTGACATGGGCCAACAGTGACTCAAAGACTTTAAGGCCAGCAGGGACCATTGTAATCATCTAGTCTGACCTCCTGCACATTGCAAGCTACAGAACCTCACCCACTTCTGTCATAGACCCCTGACCCCTGGCTGAGTCACTGAAGTCCTTAAATTATGGTTTAAAGACTTCAAGTTACAGAGAATTCACCATTTACAAGAGTTTAAGCCTGTATATCACCCATGCCCCATGCTGCAGAGGAAGGCAAAAAAAACCCCCAGGGTCTCTGCCAATCTGATCTAGGGGAAAATTCCTTCCTGACCCCAAATATGGTGACCAGTTAGACCCTGAGCATGCGGGCAAGACCCACCAGACAGATATCTGCGAAAGAATTCTCTGTAGTCACTCAGAGCACTCTCCATCTAGAGTCCCATCTCCAGCAGCTAGAGATTTTTAATACTAGGGGTTGCCAATGGACCATATGCCATTGTGTGCAGTCCCATCATACTATCCCCATCATAAACTTTCCAAGATCAGTCTTGAAGCCAGTTAGGTTTTTTGCACCCACTGTTCCCCTTGGCCATCTGTTCCAGAACTTAACTCCCCTGATGGTTAATTTCACCTAATTTCGAACCTAAACTTGTTGATTGTCAGTTTATATCTATTTGCTCTTGTGTCCACATTGGCACTTAACTTAAATAAGTTGTCTCCCTCCCTGGTATTTATCCCTCTGATGTATTCATAGAGAGCAATCATATCTCCCCTCAGCCTTTGTTTGATTAGACTCAACAAGCCAAGCAATTTGAGTCTCCTCTCATAAGATAGGTTTTCCATTCTTCAGATCATCCCAGCAGCCCTTCTCTGTACCAGTTCCAGTTTGAATTCATCTTTCTTAAACATGGGAAACCAGAACTGTACACAGTATTCCAGATGAGTTTTCACCAGTGCCTTGTATAATGGTACTAACACTTGTCTCTATTGGAAATACTTCACCTGATGCATCCTAGGACTGTGTTAGCCTTTTTCATGATGGTATCACATTGATGGCTCATAGTCATCCTGTGATTAACCAATACATCCAGGTGTTTCTCCTCTTCTGTCGCTTGCAACTGATAAGTCCTTAGCTTTTAGCAAAAATTCTTGTTATTAGTCCCTAAATAATTATATGCACTATTATATTTCATCCCAGATATTATTGCAGTTTACAAGGTCATCCAGATCTTGTATGATATTCTGGTCCTCTTCCATACTGGCAATACCTCCCACCTTTGTGTCATCTGCAAATTTTATTAGCACACATTCACTTTTTGTGTCAAGGGCAGTAATGTGAAATAAGACTGATCACAATCCTTGAGGAACTCCACTAGTAACCTCCCTCCAGCCTGACAATTCACCTTTGAGTATGACCTGTTGTAATCTCCTCTTTAACCAGTTCCTTATCGACCTTTCAATTCTCATATTAACCCCCACCTTCTCCAATTTAATAATGTCTCATGTGGAACTGTATCAAATGCCTTACTGAAATCCAGGTAGATTAGATCTACTGCATTTCCTTTGTCTAAATATCAGTTATCTTCTCAAATAAGGAGATCAGGTTGGTTTGTCATGATCTAACTTTTGTAAAACCATGTTGTATTTTATCCCAATTACTGTTCACCTCTGTGTCTGTAACTACTTTCTTTTTCAAAATTTGTTTCAAGACCTTGCATACAAACAACATGAAATTAACATTGACACTAGCAATGCAAGGCTTAGGAGACTTCATGGTCTAGTGAGCTTACGATAAGGATCAGGAGAAGATCTTAGATCATAATACAGACTGAGCTGCTGTATGACCACGAGCAAGTAACTTGACCTCAGTGTGCCTTAGTCAAGCTGGAGAAGACAAATTTACAGCCCTTACGAACACTACATCTGTGCTCAGCTTAACCGGGTAAATAAATTACATAATCAAAAATGTGCAACAATTTTTAGAGGGTCATTCATTGCTCCTGCACCTGGTTATTCAGTTTATATATTAGCATGAAACTCAATTGTTTTCCATGACAGGTAAATAAATTACATGGAAACACAAAGTTAATATATTTCATTACTGACTTACAAAATGTCTGAATTTCAGACAAAAAGCCTCTTATGTGCAAGGACTTAATAAGGTTAAAAGCATTCTATATCAACTTGGTAAATCTGAATCAATCCATACCAGAAAAGGCTGCTTTAAAAAAGAAAAGAGCAGGTTACTTACCTGTAACTGGAGGTTCTTTGAGATGTGTGGTATATGTATTCCAAACGCGGGTGTGCATGCTTACCATATGCTGGAAATTTTCAGCAGCGGTTTTCAATTAAGCTGCTGAATGGACAAATCTCAGCAGAGGGGGTGGTGGGTGGGTATTGGAATACAAATAAGGACCATGCTGCATGTCCCACGGTCACCGCGACTGCCCACTGGTCAATGGTATAGTGCCCTGTGACAGTATGGACGGAGCACCAGGTCACTGCAGGGCAGATCTCATGCCAGGGGGTGTTTGCCAGGGAAGCAGAGGTGGTTGTACGTGTCCTCGTGGAGTGGCCTGTGATTCTGCTGGGTAGTACAGCATTTGACGGCGCATAGCATTCCGAGCTCAGGGCCTGCCCTCTTGGTTGTTCCTCAATGGGCACGAAGAGGAGTGGGAATATAGGGATGCATGGAAGGCATGAGTCCTTTCCAAGTACATGGCCAGTGCCCTGCGGACATCCAGGGAGTGCAGTGTCCTGTCCCTGGGAGTGGTGTGTGGTTTAGGATGAGAGACCAGAAGATGGATTGATTGGTTGAGGTGGAATTTGGAGATGACTTTTGGGAGGAACTTATGGAAAGGTGCAGGGAGACTTTGTCCTCATGGAAGGTGGTATATGGGGAAGGGGTTCAACCGTTATTCCACCAGTTCGCTGAGATGCCGAATGCAAATGATGGTAACAAAGAAGACGACCTTCATGGATATGTGCAAGTGGGAGCATGTGGTCAGTGGTTCGAAGGGGAGCCTGGTGAGCACAAGATTAAGGCCCTGGGGTGGGCGAGGGTAAGGACTGGTGAGAAGCAGTTCTCTAGGCATTTAAGAAAGTGGGTAGTAGTACGGTTGGCAAAACAGGGACCATCCATCCAGGGGGGTAGGAAGGCGTTGAGTGCTGTGAGGTGAACATGGATCGAGCTAAGTGCGAGGCCCGAGTTCTTAAGTTCCAGACGGTAGTCTAGGACGACTGGCACGGACACTTCCTGGAGGGGAAGGTGGTGGCATTGTGTCCAGGAGGTGAAGCGCTTCCACTTTGCAGTGCTGCATGCCTGGGTGGAGTCCTGTCTATTGTATGTCAGCATACAGCAGGCAGGTGACAAACAGGCATTGTGTATGTGTGAACCCCATTCAAAAAACCAGGCCATCAGCTGAAGCGGGCCCAGGTTGGGGTGTTGAACCTTGTTGTGTTCTTGGATGAGGAAGCTCGTCAGGGTGAGGAGGCTGATTGATGGGCAGGTGCAGATAATATGAGTAGATCAGGAAACCAGAACTGTTGGGGCCAGCATGGGGCTACCAGGATGATTGTGGCCTGGTCCCAGCGAATCTTGCACAAGACTTGGGGGAGGATGGGAACAGCAGGGAAGGCAAATCGGAGCCCCCTGTGCCACTGGAGGAGGAGGAGGGCATTGCCCTTGGAATCTCAACTCCTGGCTTCCGGGAGCAGTAGAGGGGAAATTTGTGGTTCTTACAAGTGGCTAAGAGTTCCCAACAAGGGGTGCCCCAGTCATGGTAGATGGAGCAGAGAGTGGGGTCGTGGAGTTCCCACTCATGGCTGAGGTACCAGGTCTGGCTGAGTGCATCTGCCAGGGAATTCTGCATCCCTGGGAGGTACGCTAGTTGGGGCATGATGTTGTGGTGGACACACAAGTTCCAGAGGTGCATGGCCTCCATGCAGAGCACCCAGGACCTGGTGCTGCCCGTTTGTTTACATATGCCACTGCAATGGTGTTGTGAGAGAGTATCTGGACAAGTTGATTGTAGAGAAAAGGTAGGAACATATGGCAATACAGCTCCAAGATGCTAATGTGCATGTGCATCTCCCAGGGAGTCCACATCCTTTGTGTGGCATGGCCAGCTAGGTGTGTGCCCCTGCCCACTAGGGAGGTGTCTGTGGTAAGGGTGGCCATAGGGACAGGAGTGGCAAATGGGGTGCCATGGAGCACATTTGTGGGATCGGTCCACCAAGTGAGAGAGGTGTAGACCCAACTCAGGACAGTCAAGGATGAGTCTAAGTGGGTGATGAGGATTCAGCAGACCGAAACGAGCCACAGCTCTAAGCAGCGTACGTGGAGGCAATCATGTGGCATCACTGGGGTGCAGGCCACCATATAGCCTAGGAAGAAGAGACAATGGCATACCATCATGCGCAGGTTGCGGTGCAGAGCCGTCATGAGGGCGGTCAAGCGATCTGCCAGGAAGAAGGCTCACACCGCTACCAATTCCAGACATGCCCCGATGAAATGGATCATCTGCATTGGGAGAAACAGAGATTTCTCCAGTGAGGCGAGGAGTGAGTAGAGTGTGGCAATGGCAGCTGTCATCTTGATGGGGGTCAGTGTCACAGTAGCCAGTCATCCAGGTAAGGGAACACAAAGTGATCCAGCAGGTGAAGGTGAGCTGCAATGACCACAAAGACCTTGTTGAAGACCCATAGGGCTGTGGTGATGCCAAAGGGAAGGACTCAGAACTTATTGCGGAAGAGGTGAAATTTGTGGTGGGCTGGGTGGATACAAAATGGAAGTATGGGTCTTTCATGTCAAGGGCCGTGAACCATGCCCTTAAGAGAGGGAGGAAGAGAGGGAATCATGGATGTGAGTGTCACCATATGGAACTTGGTCTTTCTGATGAAGGTGTTGAGTAAGACGAGATCAAGAATACAGTGGAGGCCCCCGCCTTTCTTCAGGATGAGAAAGTACAGTGATGAAGAGGGTGGGGATGGGTTCAATCACATCCTTTGTTAAGAGGGCGTCCACTTCGTGTTGGAGGAGATTGCAGTAGGTTAGGCTCCCTAGAGGCGTTTGGGGGCTGGGGAGGATGGTGAGAGGGGAATGTGAGGAACTCTATAGAGTAGTCATATCATACAATATCTAGGACCCAACAACCCGTGATGAGCTTGCCCCAGTGGTGGATGAATAGGGCAAGATGGCACCCAAAGGTGGGGTGGAGGCAATGATGTGGGGTGTTCAGAGCTCTTGACTGACCTATCAAAATTGGGCCTTCGATTGCTGCCATGGCATAGTGGAGGAGGTGTCTGTGGCCAATGGGTGTGGGTGCTGGGATCTGGGATGCTGTCAGGCCAGCTTCTGATACCAGTATAGATGTCGGTTGGTATGGGGGGTAGGGGAACAGGCAGAATGGTGGCTTGGGTTGATGGCAACGGGGGGCCAGGTTGTATATCCCCAGAGATCGGAGGGTTGCCCTTGAGTCCTGAGGGACTGGAGGACCACATCCATCTTGGCAGAGAACAATTTGTCCTCGTTGAAGGGGAGGTCATGGATAGTGGATTGGACTTCTCTGGGAAAGCCTGAGGATTGGAGCCAGGCTTTCCAGTGCATAACTATATCTGTGATGAGGGAGCGGGAGGACGTGTCGAATGCATCCACCACAACCTGTAGGCAGACTTTGGCTGTCAGGTGGCCTTCCTCCACCAGTGTTGCTTGTCCTGTGGGAGGTCCTCCAAGAACTCTGCCAGCTTCACATAATTATTGAAATTGTACTTAGCTAGCAGAGCCTGGTAGTTCAAAATGCGGAACTGCAAGGCTGCTGAGCAGTAGAGTTCGTGGCTGAGCAGCTCCAGGCACTTTGCTGCCTTATCCGGCAAGGTGGAGGTGAAGGAGTGCTGTCTCACTCTTTCCCTTGCTGCATGTACCAACAGTGAAGCCAGGGCGGGAATGGGAGAAAAGAAAGTCAGCTCTCTTTGACTGCACAAAATAGCGGCATTCTGCCTTCTTAGGTGTTGGGGTACAGGATGCCAGCATGTGCCAGATCTCCTGTGTGGGGCGGAGGATAGCCTTGTTAATGGGCAAGGCCATACATGCCAGCCCCCAAGGCTGGAAGTTGTCAACAGTTGATGGAGTAGGTCTGGGCTCTCCCACAAGGGGATATCCAGATCAGGGACCATCCTTTGCAGCAGCTTTTGGTGCTGGTGATGATCATCAGGAGGTGAAAGGGTTAAGGGGGGGGGGGAGAGCAGGGTTTTGTCTGGGAAGGATGATGCCGCCATCAGAACCAGGACTGGGCCGCATTCCGGGTCTGCCTCTGAGTGTGAGCTGGACTGTTCCTGACGAGGGGCACAGATGAAATGATGCAAGGCCAGAGGAGGTATAGATCTCTAATGGACCTGCATGGCCATGGTGCAGCATCCAGTGGATACTATGGGCCCCAGGAATAAGGGTACCATTATGGCTGGACCATGGGGTAGCCCATCTGGTGCAACGGACGTGCTTGGGAGTCCAAGCAACACCTGGACACAAGGGACAATGATGGTTCCTCAGTGGAAAAGCCCTCTGAGTCTGAAGGGGGCCTCCAACAGTGTCGGGGCCATTGGTTCAAATGGTCTGGGGGTTGCAGGGTGCAGATTCCGGTGTAGGAGGAGCGGTGCATCCGCCAGTGTAGGTGGTCATAGAGCCAAAAGTAGTGGAGAGGACGGGTATGGCAAGTCAAGGTGCACCATCAGGGGGTTCATCCCAGGCACATCCCACTCCCTGCCAAAGTGGGGAAAGTGGTGGTGCTTGGAGCAGGGTGTAGGGACTCCTGTTGAGATGGAGGGGCATGCCTCATGGGGCTGCTGCGTTGCATGGGCAGTGCAGGAGATGATGGTGCTGGTGCCTTTTTTTTTCTGCATGGCCTTACCCTCATGGGTGGAGTTGAGGGGAGTGGCACGGCAGATTCCACACGCGATGTCTCACTCGACCGGGTGTGGGTCAGGAAGGAAATGCCATGTGTCACACCAGTCTTCGACAGGAATCTGCTACAATGTCCATGGGAGTGCTTGCGGCTCTCCTTCTTGTTCTTGTCGGGCTTTGGCTGTGCTGCCGGATCTGGGTGGGAGGTAGAGAGTGGGGCACTCACCGCTGATGAAAGGCAGATCACTGCCGGTTCCGCTGGTCCGGGATTGGTGCAGGAAATGAGCCTCGCAGATCTGTGGTGGAAAGAACCTGCAGATGTCACAGTGCGCTGCTAAATGCGCTTCCTGCAGGCAGTAGAGGCAGTGACTATGATTGTCACTCACAAGAATGAATGAGAGCAGGAAGTGCCGTTCTTAAACCCTGGGACACAGGGCATAGTCATAGCTATGGATGAGGTCGGAGTGGGCCCCGAAAGGGGCAAAGTTCTACACCAACTACCTACAATTATCTACCCTAACTACACCAGGAAGGAAAGAACTAAACTAACTAACTATATACAATGAATGATTGTTCTCATAGAAGCAACGAGTTTGAGGAGAGGAGAGGAGATTCCAACTCCAACCATGCGGTAAGAGGGAACTGAGGGCACGTCACCTTGCATAGCCTTTTATAACCTCATCAGGAGTACATGACAATGTAAGACGCGCGTGTGGATCAATGGACACTGCCGCTGAAAACTTCTGGCTCCAGCGCATGGCGCGCATGTCCACCTATGTTTGGAATACATATAGGTACCATCACTTGAAGAAGAATAACCATTAGAAATGGACAATGAACACATTCAGTTCAAATTAATGAAATTCGCATTAAATGTCAAAATGATGTCAACAGATTTGGCCTTTATGATTCCACTGAACTAATAAATAGTACTGCTATATTACAGCTGCGTATCATTATTCAAGCACTTAACAAAAATAACAATAATAAAATTATCCCAGTTTTACTTATGGTGAAACTAAGGTAAAGAAATTAAGTGACTTGTCAAAAGTCACACACAGGCCAGATCTACACTAGGAAATTAGGTTGGTATAATTACATCACTCATAGGTGTGAAAAATCCACCCCCAAGTACCGCAGTTATACTAACCTAACTCCCAGAGTAGACACGGATAGGTCAATAGGAGAATTCCCTTTCAACAAACTACCACCTCTCAGTGAAGTGGGTTACCTATGCCAATGAAAGAAGCCCTCCCGTTGTGTAGGGAGCACCATCACTGAAAAGCTACAGTGGCACTGCTGCAGCATTTTAAGTGTAGTCTTGCCCACAGTCATAAGAAGATTTTGGAATAACACCTTACTTCCAAATTCCCTTGCTCTGCTTACTAGACCTACTGGGTACATCTACACAGCAATAAAAAACTTGAATCTCAGCTGATTTGGGGTGCTGGGCTAAAAATTGCAGTATAGACTTTCAGGCTTGAGCTGGAGCCCGGCCTTTGTGACCCACCGAGGGGAAAGAGTCTCAGAGCCCAATCATCTACACAGCAATTTTATAGCCCCACAGCTGTGGCTGTGCTGGCCCAAGTCAGCTGACCCAGATCTGCCCTGGCCATGCCGCGGGTCTTTTATCTCGGTGTAGACATACTCATTGTCCCCCTCTCAAGCTTTAGCGGAAGTTTTTTCACACAAGTTTACCAAGACAGATGCTATTACTGTCACAGGACAACAATGTCAATGGAGCGCTGCAATCCAGTTGCCAAATATACCACCATAAAAATCTTTCTGTTGATATTGGAACTAATTTAAACACACCAGGGATTAATGTCAAATTACAATGTGGAATATTTCATGTGTCACTGTTACTAGAACCTGGGAAATATAACCTGCAACAAAACTGAGGAAATTGGGATTTATAAATATAAAATAACCGAGCCCTTTATAATGTGTGACTAAGTTAACGATGATTTGCAGAGCAAAATTTTCTTTATAAAATAAGATCAACTTGAGGTCATATCCTATTAGCAAAATCACATGGGTTTTTGACTTTCCACCATTTATGGGCCTGTCCATCTGTTATTTAGAATGGGTGCTTCCTGTTCTCTCATGCACCAAATGCAGTATAAAAGCTTACACATCTGCAGTATAATTAACGTTCTTGCAGAATGGAATTCTAACGTATTCACTAGAGACACACAATACAGTAGAAGCATTCCCGTGTCTCCAAAAAGTATGGTTCATTGCTTAAGCCTCAACCATAAGCTTGGTGGATTATGGGCAAACATTGCTGAAGGATAAAAGGGTAGACAGAGCCTCACGCCTTTCAGAGAAACTTATTTTGTGCAAAAATTGGACATCGCTGAGCTTTCCTGTCTAGACACAGACCAAGGGCCCTTTCAAATGTACACACAGTACAAATAAGGGAATTTAATAATGAACTCCAAAAACTGTGCCAGCATTGCTTTACCTGCTGTTTTCAGCTGCTTGAGGATGTTATGGAACTATTATACCTCTTTACATGTAATCTGATCTCCTATTTCCTTTTGAAAATGTTCCCCTGTACATATAAGTAGGAAGGGCTCCAGAAGGTAGATAGGCAGATTTTTTATCTTGTTGATGCTCACACACTCTTAGCTAGCCCCGTCTCTCTCTCTCATTTTGAAATAAATAGTAACTTGGCTTTAGTTCATTTCAATAGCAGTTTTACAGATTTATGATCAATCAACCAGGAACTTTTTGATCACCAACATGTCTTTTTACCCACACCTAGCTTTTTGTGACACCTATTGATTATAGCAAAAAGCCTTCATCTATCTCCTTGCTGGAATAATATTCCATCATGATCTGGGATGAAAAACTCTGCTTTGAATCTGGGAGAGTAGGGACTTGAACTTCGCTCTCTCTCATCACAGGCCAGTGACCAGATGGACACACACGCACTTTGATGCTTTGTCCCAAATCAAAAACCTCATTTTTCCCCCCCAATTTAAAATCAGGCATTTCAAACACACAATACAGTTTCCACAAAAACTCTCCAAGCGGTTTTGTCCATGTTCCAGCGTGGAACAGAAGCAAATGTTAAAACCTCAACAGTTACTGTGAAATGGAATTGCCATCCTCCAGTCAGCTCTATTATTTATCCATAGATGAGAATGCCTCCTAAAGGAACCAACAAGAGAAACTGGTGACAAATGATCATTGACCTCAGATCATCCTCCAGAGAAGGGAAAATCAGGGTCAAGTGCTCAAAGCTCCCCCAACATCTCATCCCCCACACAGTACCGGTGCTAGCCCATTGGGGGCCCTAAACAGGAATATTCACCCCCTACTACCCTCCCCCCCACACACCACATACTAATAATTAATAGGAGGCCTCCTTGAGCTACTTGGGGCCTAAGCGATTGCTCAGTCTGCTTATGCCTAGCACCAGCTCTGTGCATGCACGCACACATACTCAGTCACTCACTCCCTGTCTCAAGATTGTCTACTTTCTGCTAAGCCAAGTGTTTTCATTTCACATAGATCATTAGTCACGGTGGATGATTTGAATCCTGCATTAACTTGTTTGTATCTTGCACTTCAGGCTTTCAATCATGAAATGCAGCATCCATTAGCGTTTTTCATAACAACAATGCAACCTGTGGCCCTGACTCTCCCCTGCATAGTCTCCTGAGCAGTCATTTACACCTTTGTGGCATGGATATAAAAACACCACCTTCCTGACTTGGTCCTGTAACAGTTTACAGCTTTGCACATACCTAGATTCCCACAGAAGGCACAACACAATGGAGAAATCAAGCCCATTTTATCCAACAGACTAGATGCTGATTTCCTGAGATGGGAAGAGATGTGATGGAGAGTCACTGCAGACAACGCTATCATTTGTATCTCTAGGACAAGTACCTTATCACTTATACTGATGCTGTATTTATGTATGTCACATTTGAAGATTGTTTATAGGTTGGTTTGCTTTTGTTAGGGAGCTACAACTGCAACTCTAATTGAGCAGCCAAGGGAAGTTTATCTGCGGTGTTTTTTAAATTTTGTGAAGCTATTAATGGCTGTTTGGAAATAAAGAGAGCTGGTCCAGTTTCTCCAGAGTTATTCTCATCTTTGAAAAGCTTTCCTCTAAAGGAAGGATCCGGTAACATTGCTGCAGAAGCGCAAGTGGGCCTATGACTTTCCTAGGGGCAGGAACCAGTCAGTTCTGCCTTTTTACCGGGATTGAGATGGAGGAGCTAGAGAAGGTTACAGCTGTGTTAGGCCCTGACTGTGTCCCTAACACAGGTAGGATTATAAAAAGGTTCATGGTGCATTGCCAAGTACTGGTGAGCAATGACCATCTAGAGACCGAGTGCTCCCAACTACCATTTCTGTAATCCTGGGAGCCTAGGATTATGCACAAGAATTACCTCCATTTAGCATCAGCATGACTTGAATCCATGGTTGAACTCCTGTACATCTGTTTCATTTTCCTAATAAATTATTTTTCTTTAAAGAAACAAAATTAGACCATTCCATTTGCTTTCAGATAAGATCACTGGCATATTCATTGGGACTGTGAATGCTCTGGCTCTTGCAGTTTGTTAGAGCACAATGACAAGGTTGTGCACTGGTTTGAGTTATCCTGATCGTATTATGCCTACTCTGTATTCTGTACACTGTCTGAAAAGACTAGCACTATTGGTTCTCCAAACCCTTTCGTGGTGTTGGCTTAGCCATGGCTATCTACAGTTTCCAACACCATTCGTGAAATGGAGATGTTGGTCACATGTCCAGTAATCCCAGGAGTCAATGCATAATGTTCCATCATCTTACAGGCATAACTTCCTTTAGAACATTGACGTAGGCCACATACTTGGAGCCAGGAGATAAAGCTCAGTTTCTCACTGGCATGGCTGTCTTAAACTAAAAAATTACCTGGTATGTAAAAACAAACTTCTAGTGTAAATGGATGCGTCTCCAGTTGTAATCAGCAGTTTCTGTAAGTCCAGCACTGAAGTCAGTCCTATGTCTGTAAAGAAAACTTTCCGTACACCTAAAAGAATACTGTAAGTGTCATTCAAGGCCTAATTAGCGCCTCTGAAGGTATTTCCTGCCAATAACGGATTTCTTAATCCAGATCTCAATCTGCTCTACTGGTATTCTTTAATGACTTTCTGAAGTCAGTGATAAATTAGATTTAAAAAAGATGTTTTCATCAGTCTGAAAGATTCACAGGTGACCCAAAGACTGAGTTAATGTGCTGCTGTGGCCAAGAGTCACCAAGCAAACAGTGTTAGCAATTACAATTCACTTCTTTAACTCAGTTTCCAGCAAGAAGGCAGCACTTTTAACTTTAATTATGACTGCCCTAGAGTAAAGGAGGTGAAAAAAATTGCTTTCCATCACTTACTTTATCTTTTGTCTTTCACAGTCCTCAGCAATCTTGATCACTTAATTAAACTATAAAGCCTATTTGCTGACAACCTGTGGTCAAAATGTAAGGGAAAGAATGATTCTCACCTTCGGTTCCCACCTTCCTGTAGTTGTACTAGTAGTGCTTCCTTCATTCAAATTACCGTATGCCAGGATCAGATGATTTTGGAAAAGAGATTGGGGGGGAGAGGGGGAGGAATGTTGATATTATCTTTGTTAAAAAGGAATTTCATTATTTCTTAACAGTCCGTTTTTAATCAGACCATGCACACAACCAAAGGCAAAAGTAAATCCTGTTACTGTAGTAAATTAATGACAATGCTGCTGAATGGACTGGCTGATTTGAAATAGTCTGACTGCATATTTGCATCTCAGTCCTCTCTTCTCATGGTCACTTTGTAACCCAAAGCCCAAATCCTGTGCTGGGAAGAGATGGTCCAATTCTCCTCTCACACTAGTGGCAGCAGTAAAGTTACACTGGGGTAAAACAGAGGAGTGGAGAATCAGACCTGGCCTATTGAAGGTGACAATGGGGGACATTGGCATATTATCAGAAACTCACTGACAACTTTGGCACCCAAACGCTTTATATTTAGTTAAGCACAGCAATGCCTAATATCTGATTGACAGTGCAATGAGGGTGCCCTGGGATTTTTAATATTGCCTCCAGTTTCATGTCAGAATATTTTAACATAGGAAAAGAGACCTTGATGAGATTAATAATAAAATAAGTGAAGCCAAAATATGTGAAGTTCTTTCCTCCACTGACAAACTTTCCAAGTTTAGAGTCCTTTGGAGAACTGTGACAAGGGGGATGTTCCTTCCCACGGAGCTGTGTACTTCTGTAGGTTGTCTTTTCTCACCACTCATTGTCTTTCTTCCCTCTTGGCTGCCCAGCATCTCTTTTCTGAAACTTGCTCCCACTATCTGGAATTCTATGCCTACATTGGGATAGAACCCAGCCAAGGCACCCAGGAGGGATGTGTTGCATCCAGTGTTGCTTCTGGGGTTGCCAGGGCCACTTGTGGCCTTTGCCCAGGTTCCAGCAGCCCAGAAGGCTCTAACTTGCTCTTTCAAATATAATGTCCCTTGCTAGCTGTTGTGTTACCAGAGAATAGCTAGGTTGTAGGCACACCCAGGCACACTGCTGACACAGCATCTCTGTTTGGGGCTGTGACTCTTTTGAACAGGGCTAGATTAAAAAGATTTTTGGGACCTTATGCACTATGGTAAGTGGAGACACCCTCCCCGCCACCGGTTTTCCTACACTCAGGGGGTGGCATGGGCAGATGGAGAGCTTGGCTGCCTCGCACTCACCTCGCAGTGACTCCTGTCCAGTGGGGCTGGCCTACCTCTTTGCTCCAGCCTGTTGGCTCTTACCACAACATGGTGGCGGAGCCCTCCCTTCACAGTACCCTGAGTGCATGTGGTTCCTCCCTCCACCTCCCCCACAGGCAGGGGTCTCCAGAGATTAAATATTCCTTGCAGGTGTCATTTCTTTGTGGCCACTTTCCATCTGCTCCAATGCAAACATCAATTTCCTTCCTAGTTCCTTACTTCAGTTTGCCTAGATTGCCCCCTTCCCAGCCCACATCCTAAGGTCTTTCCTTCTTGGCTCTGAACCACTCCCTCTGTTCCCAAGACCTAGCACTGCTTAACACTTCCTAATATTGCCTTTTCCCACCTTTTTGTTTTAGTTCTACAGTATGGGTGAATTTCATTCTCAGGAATGGAATGGGAAAGGCCTTTCCTACAGTAGTTCCATCTTCTTGTCAGCTGGCTTTGCAAGCTTCGACACTAAACACTATTAAACCACTTTCAAATCTTAATTTGGAGCATTCTGCTATCCAGTCATGGGTGTTTTGTGTATACTGCCAAGGGGGCCAAATTATACAGTGCTTTCAGGATTGTGGATTAAAATGTGTCGCATGAAAACACCTAACTCACTTTCACTTGTGAACTTAGTGACAGAAGCCTCTAGTTATACTGCAAAGAGGGCTAAATTATACAGTGCTTTCAGGATTGTGGATTAAAATGTGTCCCAGGGCCTCGCATAAAAACACCTAACTCACTTTCACTTGTGAACTTAGTGACAGAAGCCTCTAGTTATCTGCCTAAGTCACTGCACCAACTGAATTGGATGTTTTCTCCCAGCACTGCAGAAAAGGCTGCTTTTAGCACTTGTTCTGGGTTGGGATTAGTCTGAAGTGTTTGCCTGACATGGCTCTGAACAAAAATTGTAAAAAAATAAAAGGAAAAGGGAAAAAAATAAAAAGGCTGATGTTCAATAAGCAATTGCAAACTTTCTGCTTTTGACTTATCTGAGGGTCATTCACACAGACTTCCAATCACTCTGGGTCAAAACTCATTTCTGTTTTAGTAAATCATACCGAGTTGGCTTCACTGCATGCTACAACCTGTCTCATATCTACAGTTCATCAGGCACCTAAATTAAACAGCACAGACTCAAGTGTTTTTATTTCTCTTTTCCTCTAGAGTTCGTTTCTGATTGAAGATGAGATTAAAAACAAACAAACTAAAAACAAACACAAAACCCCCTAAAGCTTTCATTTGTAATTCTGTGTCTTCCACAGATTACAGCATTTCCAATTTTCCATTCAATTGCGAGGTGGGGAAAAAGTCATCAAGATTTTCTCTAATTTCCCAGTAGGGCTATGCAGATCAGTTCACATTTTAAATGTGATAAGGCTCGCTTTTACTCCCCTTCCCTTCACATACACACATACATAATGGAGATGGAGGAGAGATAATAAGAGAGGGAACAGGCAGCTCCTCACCATTTGTAAGGCTAATGAGCCTCTTCATTTGGTCTCATTATAAATGTGCCACCTCTGGCACTGGGCTTTGGTTCTGTTCCTGGTTACATCAACATCAATTTCCAGGCACACTGATGCATTACTAACATTCTCCACGGCCAAATCTCTTCTTTTCAGCCCCTTTTTTGTTGTACTATCTGAGACCTTCCCCTTTCATTGCTCCCCCTCTGAGAGGCAGACAAGCCTAGACTGAAAAGTAATGAGACTATTAATTAGAGTCTCAGGAAAGGAGGACTATTCTGCCTGGGTGTTGTCTCTCTCTCTCTCTTTGTTCCAGGCATGTTCTGTGAGATTAATTCCTGTTTACACAGATTAAAACAAGAAATGAATATCTCCAGCTAGGAAACAAAATGCCAGTCTGAGTAAACCGCCTAATTCTTCTCGATGAGGACATGCTAGATTCATATTAGGAAGACAACCCTTTTGTCTGCCAGGCTTTCTAAAGATACTTAAGAGAAAGGGCACCATTTATTTTTTCAAAATTTGTTTTGTATGGTACGTGGTGATTACAAAAAGACAAGAATACCACAAATATTACACTGAAGCAGTGTGTGTCATGTGATTCTCAGTTCAAATCTTGCACAGTGGGTATGGACAGGAAGTCATTAACACCTGCTGGCTGCATAGATGCCTTTGTGAAATGAGTTTGTGATCTTCTTCCAGTTCTCAGGAGATGTGTCCCCGTTGCACTGGCTGTTCATAGCAGAGAAACTGAGGAGGCATGGCAATTGGTTGAGGCACGTAAGCAGGGCAGCCTGAACTGTTGCCCAACAGTTCTATGGACAATAATCAGTAGATTTCAAGGCACTTTGCAAAGGAAGTAAAATATCATTATCCCCATTTTACAGATAAGTAAATGAAGGCAAAGTGACTTGTCCGAGGTCACCCAGCAGGCCACTGACAGAGCCAGGAACAGAACCCAAGCCTCCTGAGTCCCAGTACAGTGCAAGGCTACACACAGGCCTTCAGTCTATACAATGCTGAATTAATGACTTCTGTATACACTACATTCACTTAATTTCCCCCCATAAAATAAACAAGATAAGTGGTAGGCACAACATATATTTTATTAGAGCTGGTTGAAAAACAGAAATATAATGTCATGAAAAAAATAAATTTGTTTCCATTTTGCAAAATAGACCAATTTTTTCAGGAAAATTTCAAATATATTTTTAGCTACATTTTAATTTAAATCTTTTTTTAAGCACTTTGCTTACTGAAAACCTGGTTTTCACTAAGAGACTATGAGTATTGGTATACAAAAAATGGCTATAACTATTTAAAGGAAGATTTCAGTAAAAGAATGCTACAGTAAATATTTTGAGAAAGTTTGATTATGTCAACAATTGTTTGTGTAAAGCTTCATTTAAAAAAAAAGCCATTTATTGACAACAAATTTCATGCACATAGCCTCAACCAGCTCTATATTTTTTAGATTACATAACAAACACTGGGCCAAGATTAATTCCTGCTGTCACTCCACTGAAATAAACAGACCGCTCTCAAAACAGAGAACAAAAAAGGAGGAACAAAAATAGGAAAAAACAGAATGAAGGGAGAAGTGTGGGGAGGAGAGGAAGGAATAAGAAGAAATAAAACTAAGAATGAAATAAACCCTAGTAGAACATAAGCAGAACCAGTTTTTATTATATCCATCTGATTTTCTGAGGATATGTCTATACTTCCAGCTTTACGTGCATTGAGCCATGGAATTTGTCCTCCTACCACGCTATCATCCACACTGGAAGACACATCCACTGGAGTGCAGAATGTGAGTTAGCATAATCACCTGGGGAAATGGGTAAGACTGAATGTTAACTTCTGACACATCTCTCTACCCATCCATTGATGGTATGGATGTAGCAAGGACACAGTGAACCCTTCTCAAGTCTACGTAGTCCTTCAGCATCATTCCCACAATTCCCTTTCCTATATATTTCTACCTTTCAGTTTCCTCACTTCCCTCCCTAGACCAGAAGTTTACCTCTCCCCTTTTGCCTACATGGAATGCTTCACTTCCACAACTCACTTCACTTCAGCCCTACCCCACCATTTCAAAGTGCCCGACTCTCTACGTGGTGCACACTGGCTGGAGAACCACACCAGTGTGCTGGTTACCACCCAGAACTACAATTTCAGCAGGAGCTTGCAGAACATTCACCTTTATGAGAAGATCTTATAGATCCTGGCGGATCAGGGCATCCATCAGACAGTGATGCAGTGTAGGGAGTGCATAAAACATTTCACGTCTCTCTATTTCAAGGCCAAGGACTCCAACAGTAGGTACAGTAATGTGCCCAGCACATTCCCTGCTATGAGGAGATTCATCAAGTGCTTGGCAATGTCCCCAGTGGAAAGCCCAACATCTGGGCTTCCTCCAACCAAAGGTACCATACACCGACCCACCCATCTGTGGTGCCCACATCCAACACTGTTCACTTCCTAGATGGCTGACCCCTCAGCCCACTGTGCACCACCACACTGCATACTGGGACATGGTCACCCATGCAGTAAACCCACAGTGTGCTGGGCATGTATGGGATCCCAGAATTAAAGTATCCCCCCACCTACCCATGCAGAAATGCAGGCATCCGCAAACGGCAGGGAAAGAGTGGCAGCATTGGTAACATTTATTAGGAGTCCACACAGTCCAGGGCCCCATTATAGCATCACACTTCATTTATTTCACCTTGACTTGCAAACACGTGGACACACAAAGCATCTCTTATTTCTCCTCCATGCCAGGAGGCAGTCCCACCTATGACAAGTGCACATTCTAGTTGCATGACCCAGCCTGCAAGTCAGCAGTGTCTTGAATCCACTCCATATCAAAACCTTTGCCTTTAGCCTCATATGTGTTGTGGAGGGCACAGCACGCCACAAACACACTGGCATCCAAACAGTTTGGTAAGCAATACCATCTTGCCTTCAGCCTGCAAATATGCACTCCAGCACCATCCTACACCTCCTGAGCATAATAACTGAACCTTCCTCTGCCAGGTCCTTTGTGATGAGGGTTAGGGTTTCACAAGCCATGGTAGGAGTGGGCAGGCAGGGTCCCCCAAAATAAATGTAGGCACCAACATCCTATTAACAGCTGTATTATTAGGAGGTTCCTCTTTCTCACAACAGGTGCAGTCCAGATCTCCTGAAACCCTTTGCATCATGAACATTAACGGTACTACCCACGTTGGCATTCACGAGACCTCCCTCTGTGGTCCACCAAGCCCTGAAAAATGGTAGAATAGAACCCTTTCTGGTTCACATAATCAATTGTTCCCTGTGGTGAGCAAATTATGGGCATGTTTGCCATCAATGACCCCAGAGCAGTTGGGGAACCCATTCTCTGAAAGCCAATTATTATTTCTGGCACATTCCTCATACCAACCACATGTGGATAAGTCACAGTAACATCTGCCTTGCAAACCACCACCGCAACACTGACAGTCGATTTGCCAACACCAAACTAGTCCTCCATGGACTTGTAGTACTCGGAGTAGCCAGCTTCTAGAGGCTCCAGGTGGTTTAGGACTATGGGATACGCACCGATGAATCCAAGCATGAAATGATGTGTTGCTGCAGCATCAGAATGGACGTGGCTATATGGGGCATGGTCGCCTATTCGGCTCTGAAGTGTGGACTCTGGTGGCAGGCTTAGCTAACATACAGATCCGTGCATGTGAGCCAGATATACACCCAACAGACAAACCCTTAAATACTGCTGCTTACTTACTAAGATATTGGTGCTCTCTCAATATGCTATATGGAGAGATAAATAATCAGTCATTTTCAGACTATTGTACTCCACTATAGAGACTGAAAAGCGATCACTCCTTTTCCTTCTCCACTGTCCCAAAAACTACACATGCAGAATGCAGTAACTTAAAGACTTAGATGCGATAGTCCATAAATTCAGAGTCCTGGGCCGGGGCCGAGTGACTCCAGGACAGTATTTGTCTCGGATTCCCTGTGGTGCTGCTCCATGCCTGCCCAAGGCCCAGGGGCAGCACCAGCCTCTTCCTGGTGGGGGGGAGGCTGAGGTAGGCCTTAGCACCCATTTTGCCATGAGGCCCCACTCTTGTTCCTCCTCTTCCCAAAGGCCACAGAGCCAGGCCATGGTAAGAGCTGCCCAGGGAGCCTGGGCTGCTGTGAGGAGCACCAGACCCTACACCTGCCCTGAGCGGCACACCCCAGGGGGCAGACACACTCACTGGAGGTTGCTCTTGGGTACCGAAGGCCCCTGCCCAGGGCAGGTGGAGAGTCTGGGGCTCCCCACAGCGGCCCAGGCTCCCTGAGTGGCTCTTACCGCTGCCCAGCTCTGGCTTCCAGCCTGGGCAGGGTGTGGGGCCTCAGGGGAAGAGGTGGAGCAGGGGACAGGGCCTGGGGGCTCCCATATGTCTCTCACTTTTGCCTTTTGGAAAGGTGGTCACCCTAGGCCAGAGAGTTTTCCTCAGCTGAAGCCATTTGGCCCACCATCTGACCCTCTTCCCCATTCCTCAGCTATTTTCCCACAAAAACTGCATGGGAGCCAATATTGAAGTCGGTGACCGTGTTTCAGGAATCTTCAATTCTATTCATGGCAGCCATCATGCATGTGTCTCCACGCATGATAGCAAAATATATACACCTTCGTCAAAATCACTTCTCTATCCATCACTTTATCCAGTTATACAATGGAGATAATAATTCTTGCCTGTCTCATAGCCTATTTGCCTTATATTTTGCAAAGATCAAGTATGAATATTACAGCATACCCTGCACAACTTTGTAAACAGCAACCTAATGCACAAATACATCAGAACCCTCTAACCTGAGCTCCCTGGCAATCTGAGGTATAATCTTGCTGCCTCATACTTGGGTCTCACATCTAGCAGTGCACTATGTTTATAGCCAAGCCATTAGACTGGTGTGTTAATAATTGATGGAGAATTACACATCCTATAGACAGGAAATACTGAGCTGTTAGCCACTAATCTTTATACTTTTGCACTATTTCCTTCTTCCTGCTTTTAAATCTCATACACACAGAATAAGGAAAACCTCAGACTCCAAGCAGACCACGAATAAGGAATTTAATTCACTCATTAACAAGTACCACAAGGAACAGAGGTCAAAAAAACTCATTTTGGTATTGGTATATTTTATATTACGTACTGCCTTCACTACAAGTTGCGACATGTCCCCAAGTCACAGTTTCTCAGACACCTAGTGAAGATTAAAATGCAGCCATATACAATAAATTCTCTCAGGCAGGACAGTCAGAACAACACAAAGAGAGCAGAGAGGACTGAAAAAGGCCAAATCAATTTTTTTTTTTTTTTTTAAAAAGGTTGTCTGAAGAGGACATTATGTGGCCTGGCTAAAAACCATCAGTATTAATTTTTTAAAGTCCATTATACCCAATTGTACATCAACAGTGCTGTAACAACTGCACTGCAGTGCAACCCTTACCTCCTTCCATGAGGCTGGCAGCATGGTGCAACAGTTAGAGCATAGGACTGGGATGCAAGAGACCTGAATTCTAATTCCAGCGCTGTTGCTAGTTGACAGACAACCAGAACAAGATACTTTTTTTCCTCGTTCCTAAGTTTCCTCATTATGTGTATGGTTTCCATCCTGATCCAAAAATCAATCCAAGCTCAATGAGATGTGATTCAGGTCCACCCAAAGGTTTTTTGAAAAACATGGGCCAAAGTTTTCAATGACTGTTAAATGCCCCTCCGCTAAAAACCTCACCTTTATGTTGTCCAAAGCCCCAAACATATTTCAGCTGCAAATATTTGAGAAGGTAACTATCAGAAAAGCCAAAATGTCAATCACAGGACATCCTTCAAATCCATCTTCCCATCCAATTACTTGGAATCTGAAATACCCATTATTAGAACCATACAACAGAAATTATTTCCACACAGGTACAGGAGCTTGGACCTTGCTAGTCCCACACCAAGAGTGCCTGGGGTTCAGTTTGGTGGGTTTAGAGTTCTGGGAATCTGCTTGACCAGCTCCACTCAGCACACTCATCAGTTTTAAAAAGAGAATTGGTGACATTTAACTAAATTGCCAGTCAAATGAATGTGCTAGGAGGAAACTTCTAAGCACACAGGGCACTAAGGAAAAAAATTAAAAATAGCATAGAAATATCTGTACACGAAGTTACCACAGCCACTACTCTGCATGTAATATAAAGGTAAGGAGAAGAAACTATCACAGCACAAAATGTTGCAGAGCTGGGTAGCGCAATTATGAAACATTTCTTGCATGGAAAAGGATAAGCTGATTTGCAACACAGATTTTTACTTTTTGAGTTATTTGAAAGACTCACTCATCGTGCTGTAACTCATCTGAAATGACTTTGGACTTCTGAATTTTACTCAATTCCCAGATAATTGCTTAGCTCTGTGATATTCTACAGCTTAGAAATTCCATCTTCAAAAATGAAATGGGCAGAGTTGCACAGGCTCAAAAAAGGCACCCAAGAGACCAGATAGATTTTCAGAACTATGTGGGGGCAGGGAGTTTCCAGAAATACATTGGCATTTCCCCTGTTCATTTACAAATATCTAATTCAGGGAATGTCTTTCTGGAAGTATATAATACAGTGAACCATCTAAAGGGAGTCATGGAGGTTTTGGACTTCCTACTGGAAACTGCCATATTACTGATTTTGCATTGAGTTCACTTGCATTCAGCACCACAAGGACAAATTATAGGAAGAATTTAGATACCTTATCAGCAAATGATGACAAAACACATGCTATGGGTGGACCGAGCCTAAACTTCAACTGAAACCAAATGTTTTGATGTTTATCTGTTCTATTAATAAAATATACTTTTCACAACTAACCTCATTGTTGCAGATCCAGTGTGAAATACTGAAATAGAAATGATCCAATCCCAGCCTATCATTAATGAAATAGCAACAATACCACAGTACTATTTGGTTTTAACTGTTTTTAGCTCATGGAAATGAGTGGAAAGAGTCAATTGACTTCAATGGGCTCTGGATCAGGCCCAGTGTGCTGACAGCTAAAACATGCTGAACAGCCTGAAAATAAATTCCAGACTTGGTAATACGTGGAACGACAGATACACTATCACTTAATTTTCCTCCAGGTCCCAAAATTAACTGTGTGGAACCACTGCCAGTTTCTGATGCTGGTGTTCATTTTATATTTCTGGCATGTCTCCTTTTTACCGTCCCATGTAATATGAAACGGATTTTCTTTGCCCAGGTGTAAAAATGGATTAATAATAAGATGAACCAAATGCTGTAGAATGTGTGTGTGTATTTGTGTGTGTATAAACCTGAGGATAAAACACCCAACACATTTTGCTACGTTCCATGAGCACATGTTCACAGGAGCTTGCTGGGCACATCTGCACATGGCCAATTAACTGCTTCTTCAAATTACACTCTTCCTCCCCCCTTTTTCTGTCCAATCCCCCTAGCAAATGTAGAGTGGTTCATACCAACAGTGGATCTTCATCAGTCTGCTGTACTTCAGCATTTTCTTACTCAATCTCAGTACTAGTTAGAAATCATTTCCTTTTCCCCTGAGCTCCAAACCACCTTAAGAACAAATGCCACATTCCAATCAATTCGGTGAGATGAACGTTATTTACACTTCAGTTTGCACCTCTTCTAAGATTTCATAAGAGAATAAATCGACACTTCCAGGGATGGTTGTGCATGAGGAAGTCTGGGGCTGTTAAGCAGAGGTGTTAGACACGTATGGGAATGTATTAGTAAGGGTTGCACTTCCATCTCTAAGATTTCTAAGTGAGAGCATGAGAGAGAGCAGGATGGTGAGAAGAGATTAATTACATGTGACTTTTCCTTCTTTATCGCTATATATTTGGTAATGTCATGTAAAATATCAGTATTTTGTCACCTAGACAAACAGGAGACTTGGAATTAAGGCCTCAGTGAACTAAGTGCAATTTACAGTATATAATATATTAATACAGGGCTTGAGAAACTCCAGGCGCCAGGTCACCATGGCACCTAGACATTTAAGTCTGGTGCCTAGTTTTTTTTCCAGGGGGAGTGGCCGCCACGCTCCGGCCAGGGCGCCCCGGCGCTGGGCCCATGTTGTGGAAGAGGGGCGGGGGAAGGGACGGGGCCAGGAGGGGAGAGCGGCTGCTGTGCTCCGGCCAGGGCGCCCCACTGCTGGGCCCACATTGTCTGGCTCCTAGCTCCGAAGCAAATTTGTCGAGCCCTGTATTAATATGATACTCAACACAATAAGGTCAGATAATTTCCAATGCCCAACTTGTTCCAAACTGAAGACATATTTAAATAGGGATTTAGTAAAAATCTGCTGGGATTATGAATGGCCACTGGCAGTGTTACATGCAATATGCAATTTATTTGCATATGTTCCAGACAAGAGGATTCATTAGAAATCTGAACTAATACATGACAGCTAGGACATACAGTAAAACACCTTATTAATCCTTTGATGTTGGTTCCCGCTTACATTTTAAAGGACCATATCCTAAGAGGTGCTGAACCCCTGCAGCTCTGATAAAAATCAGTGAGAGTTAAAAGTGCTCAGTACCTCTACGGAATTACCTCATGCAGTTTGGCCAACAACCTCCATTAAAATCAATGCTGGTTGTGCAAATACATCCTGTGTAGCCCACTGGAAAGATTTCAGGAATCTCTTCCAAAATATTTGTCTGGCTCCCAGGGAGCAACCGTCCAAAAAGTTGACTCTAGATAGAGAGATGGAAGTAAGAAGCAAACTCACCTCTTGCTTGCAGCAAGTCTCCCAGAAATTAATTCCATCACAAAAGTAACACAAAGCAGCATTTCTTTCAAGGCGAAACAGAGGTGCTCCTGCAAGAAAAAGAACTTTTAAAACCTGGTGACTCCCGCCACAAGAACAGTAATGGAATGGACACTGGCAATAGGAAAAGAGAGAAAAGGACAGCTCTCCCACACATGGATACAAAGAGTGAAGTACCAGAATTCCATGATCTTGAAGCTTACAACGTGATAACTTGTGGGTTCTGCAAGTAAAACCAAAATTAAGGGCCAGATCCTTGTGTCGAATAGTGATTGTTACAACACTTGAGAGACTTGCATTATTCCATCCTTCATTCCCCTGACCCTGGAGGAAGTTGGGACTTTATTCATCCTCTAGTTTAAGGGTATGTTTACACTTGGAAGTGTGATAGCAGCATGGGTTGGTATATCCAGGCTAGCTTTAACATAGCTAGCACAACTAAATATAACAGCAAAGACATGGCAGCATGAGCTTCTGTTCAAGCTAGCAATACCAGTACATACCCAGGGTCCCCAGTGAGCATGTACAACCCACACTGCTGCATCTACAGTGATATTTTTAGCGGTACTAGCTAGATTAACTAGCATTGGTAGGCAGTCCAAGCTGCAATCACACCTCCAATTGCAGTGTAGTGCACCTCCACTGCAATGTTGATAAATTCAAGAGGGTTCAGAGAAGAGCCACAAGAATGATTAAAAAGAAAATAGATCTTATAGTAATGGACTCAGGGAGCTCAATCTACTTATCTTAATGAAGAGAAGGTTAAGGGGTACCTTGATTACACTCTGTAAGTACCTACATGGGGAACTAATATTTAATGATGGGCTCTACAATCCAGAAGAGAAGGATATAACATGATCCAATGGCTGGAAGTAGAAGCTGGACAAATTCAAACGGCAAATAAGGCCTAAATTTGTTCCATATTAACCTCTCTCTCTCTCTCTCTCTCACACACACACACACACACACACACACACACACACACTTGAGACTGATTTATTAGTACAATTTATCAAGGGTTGTGGTGAATTGTCTATCACTGACAATTTTTAAATCAAGATGGGATTTTTTTTTCTAAAAGATCTGCTCTAGGAATCACCTTTCTGACACCCTGAGACTCTCCTAAACAAGGGGAATATCCATCTAGCTGTTTAAAGCTGTTTATTCCTTCTTTGCAATAGCAGAGCAGTGCAAAGAGCACAGATAAGAGCAGAGAAACTTGCCCTAATTATGAACCAATTTAAAATCCTGACTTTCAGACCACCACAAGGTCTAATAGTTATAAATTCAAGTACTTGGGCCTGATACTGCTCTAGTTTATCAGAGGATAACTCCATGGAGTCAGATTCTCTTCTCATACATTCAGCAGTTAAGACTGATGAGAGAGGGAGATAGTCACCCAGTTCCCAGGTTTGAAATTAGCATAAATCTGATTGAGGCCCAATAGCAAATGGTGGTTTTACATTTGCTCCTTCACAGCCATTGGACTTGAATCACCTTTGTAGACACAGATGATACAAATTCTGCCTCCCTGAAACATTGGTGGGTAATTGCCTGAAATTGGTGGGTAAATGGTGGGTAAATTGGTGGGTAAATGACTGAAAGACTCTTTTCAATTTCTCCCTGAAGGTGAAATGGACTAGAACTTCCTGCTCCACTTTAACCTCAAATCTCCTCCAAAAGAATCAAACCCCTCCCGCACGTGACAAACACCTGCAGGTCTGCTGCACCCAGCTATCGAAAGCCTCCTGCACCCCAGACCACGGGAAGCACATTCAGCTCCTTGCCCTAGCTACTGAACAGTCCCACAAGCTGCTTTATGACAAGCCTCAAACATAAAATTACTTTGATTTTGGTCCTCAACGTTATTTAACAAGTGTCAGCCACTATCCAGTATTGGTCATTCTTTCTTTATAGTAGCAGGGAAATGACGTCCACAGGAACTGCACCGGTGTTTTTGGGGCTCTTCGCCTACAATGTATTGACATAAAATTAACAACTACTACAATAGAACCTCCGAGTTACTAACACCAGAGTTAGGAACTGACCGGTCAACCACACATCTCATTTGGAACCAGAAGCACACAACCAGGCAGCAGCAGAGACAAAAAAAAAAAACAATGTAAATCCAGCACAGTACTGTGTTAAACGTAAACTACAAAAAAAAAAAAAAAAAAAAAAAAAAGTTTAAAAAAAAAGTTTTAAAAAAAAGTTTAAAAAAAGATTTGACAAGGTAAGGAAACCGTTTCTGTGTTTGTTTCATTTAAATTAAGATGGTTAAAAGCAGCATTTTTCTTCCACATAGTAAAGTTTCAAAACTGTATAGTGTCAGTGTTCAGTTATAAACTTTTGAAAGAACCATAATATTTTGTTCAGAGTTACAAACCTTTCAGAGTTACGAATAACCTCCATTCCCGAGGTGTTTGTAACTCTGAGGTTCTACTGTATGATCATCTTTTTTATGTAGAATATTTTATTCTTTGATGCCCAAGAACTTAATTCTAAGAGAATTAGTGTAATTCTAATGTTGTCACCATTGCAGATTCTGTTGTACTATACTTAATAGGTTTTAAAAATATCCTTAGCATTAATTAGCTTCTTAACGTTTTGACCTGACTACTTGTTTTACTACAGATAACAAATTTCTAATAAAAAAATATGCTCTTAATCTTATACAAGTTGCAGAATGTTATTTAATACACATTATGCTAAAGCACTAATAATTAACCATTTCTATTACAATAGCTCCCAAAGGACATCAGGGCTGTACTGTGCTTGACGCTGTACAAATACACAAAAGAAGCAGTCCCTTAAAATCCAAAACACAAAAACACTAAAAAGTGGTACAGAAATTATGTAGGTACACATTGGAAACACACAAGTGGTCTTAAATGGAAATCCATACTCACACATTAATCTACTATTAATCAACAATGTTGTCCATATTGTCTGTGTATATGGAACATTATCCAGAAATAGTAATAAATATTTCACCAAATATTTGCATCATCAGTTGATGAATATATCTGACTGATATTTCCCACTTAATATGATCACTTAAAAGAAAATATCCAGATATAAAAATTCAAGCTGGGAAAAATAATACAACAAAATAATATAATAAACACAAAGAATGGGTCAGAGTTAAGGTTGTTTCATGTAGAAATATGTATTGCTTTGTAATTGGGAAAAAAAAGAAGGATGAGATTCTGTGTTGCATTTCTTGGAGCAGGGAGAGGAGGAGCAAAGGTGGTTTCCTGGCGTCATTTAGGCATTTTGGGAAATTGCTCCAAGTCACAGAGGCCCATCCCACACTGTTTATGAGCAAGAGTTGCCACTCAGAATCCCTTTAGTGCTGTGTGCGATGGGCCTGACTCCCTCACCCCCTGTTCTCTGCCCTGGTGATGGGAGGGTGCCTGCATAGGGCAGCCTAAAGCTACATAATTCTTGAGCCATGTGATTCTGCACTGGCTGGCTACGGAGCTTTTATGGCCCTTGAATGATGACTCAGTAGCATACAAGGGCCATAACAGGGGAAAAGTTTCTACCAGCTACATAAAATTATGATGTTCCTAACTTTTCCTTTCCTTTCTTTTATGTGCACAAGTTTTGTAAATGAAGTTATCGGTAACTACATTGTTTTCACTGAGCAACCTTGTTTGATTTTAGAAAGTTTTCTTTTGTTTATGGAATTTAACTATGGAATTATGGTTTTATTTAACTTTCCAATAAGTGACTCAAAACACTGAAAGTGTCAGATCTGGAAAAGATGAATAGATCAATTCACCTTTTATACAATTTCTGGGAAGCTCCCAGTGACAGTCAGAGAAAAGCAGGGGAAAACCTGGATACTGTATATACGAGGAAGGAAAAGTAAAAAGTTAAAGGATGTTACATTTACTGAAGCAGCTGTATTCTACTGGACTGCATAATTCAGGGAGTGATAAAGACACAGATTGGTAATGTAATATAAGCAATTAATTCTGTCAGCTTCAAAAGAACTGGTGAAGCAGAAAATCAGTCTAAGAACTAATCTGTAACTGCACAAAAGCAATGTCTCGATAACACTTCTGAAACATGGCAGCTCAAACAGACAGGATAGAAGTGTTTTATAGATGTATCAGATAACTGACATCCATAAATGACTCTTAAGGACAGGTAAAAACCAGACAATTATCATTCAAAAAGCTAAGAGGGAAAATGTGAATGAAGCTTTTTTTTTTTTTTTTTGTAGTTGTATAGGTAAATGAAAAGTGTGTTTCTAAAGATCACTGGCTGAGAAATATGGCTTTAAATTTAATTTTAAATATCAATTTTCATAAAAGAGAAAACTTGTACCTACTGGGTTCAACACTGCAACACACTAAGCACTCTGGCCCCAATTCAGAAGATCACTTAAGCATGTGCTTAAACTTTATGTAGTGACACAATGCAAAAGCTATAATTTTCATGATCAAGTTTTGCTATTTTAACTATATGGTTACAGTTCAATCAGCAATAACCTCCTAGGCAGGGTAGCCTAGTGGAGAAAGCACTGGATGATGGAGTCTATTCAGGAGATGTTGGGTCTATTCCCGGCTCTGACACCTACCTGTTTAGTTACCTTGGGCAAGTCACTTCACCTCTTTGTGAATTAGTTTATCTGTAAAATGAGGATAATGATACTTAACTCCTTTTTGAAGTGCTTTGGGATCTACTGATGGAAAGCGCCATATAAGACCCAGGTATTATTATTATTATGGACATGGTTATATCAGTATAGAACTGCTTATAGCAAGACAGCCTTTTTCACTTTGGGAAATGAAGGCACCTTTATACCAGTATAACCGTGTCCAACCAGTATAACTATACGGATTTAAAGCCCCTCTCCCAAAACCAAAAGACGACAACTATAACTGACAATTATTCTAGTATAATTTTCTAGCACAGAACTAAGATCTTTCAATGTTTGTGGTCCCAGATTAAAGTGATGTTTAAAGTGATATTGGAGTTTCTCTCCAACCATCTCCACAGTGTCAATAAAGGGGAGAGTTAAGGTTGTTTGTATACTTAAACTGTGCATTCCCATACCTAAAAATATTTGGATTTCTTTTAAGTTTGACCTTAACTCAATATCCTGGGTTTATCATATTTGGTTCCACACTAAATTACTACTTTCAACCTTACTTCCATCTTAACACAGTTTTTGCCTAAGAACTTTTTTTTAATTAAAAATTTCATACATTAATATTAAACAAGAAACTCAAAGAGAATGTTACCATGCAATATTTCTAAAGATTTGAACTATCATCCTTAAATAACATATTTAATAATGTTAATAGCTAGATTCACCAGTATGTTCTGCAGCTTTGCCCACTTTGGAGCAGTGCAATGCACACAAACCAGTTGAACTGGCTTTATAGCTGATTTCTTTTCTTTTTTCTTTTTTTTTTTTTTTTGGAAACAGAGCAGCAAAAAGGCACCGAAGTATTGTCCCTTTTCGACTCAAGTGGTTAGTCAAAATTCAGGGCCCTGGGTATGTTCTAGTTGGAAGTAGAAATTGATGAAGTCTGGGATTCACTTTGATGCCACCTTGTTTATTTGCCAAGAATGTACAAAGTCCTGTGTCTCTGAACATAAAAGGAACCAAGAACAAAAGGCGTAGTTTCTTAGCTTACAGCTCTCAAGTCTTTTTAGCCAACACCAGACCCAAAAGTTCTCTCTCTAGCTTTTCCCAGGGTCACACTTATACTTTCTTACCTCTTTTCCTCCCTCCCTCTTCTTATTTGTTCTCAGTTATTGTGTGTTCTTTCATCTCTCTCACTCACTTACACACACACACCCTTCCCCTCAGCGAAAAGCTTCTGGGTGGGTTCACACACACCTTATGTTTTAGGTACAGGTTTATGCTTACAGTTGTTAATTGAATGGTGAATTCACACCTGTCAATCTCAATGGGAGTTTAACTCAACCCATAACAAAGTTTCATCAAGCTCATAATAGTATACCCCCACCCAGTTTTTCTCTTACTCCTGCACCACTACATTCACCTGCTTGCACACAAACAAACATGCATGTACATACACTAGTTTACCCCTTTTACCCTGTTCTTTCTTGAATAGATCTGTTGAAATGGTGAGGTTTTGAAAATAAATATTTAATGTTCATGGTCATTTTTTGCCACTAATTTTCTAATTGAGAGTTCATCTGTTAGCAGAAGCTGATAGCATAAAATTTCTCTCACAGAGAACTGCACTACTGCAAAACGGCCACCATATACTTTTGTTTCCAGTGAGAGTAAAGCTAAACTGCCTCTATGATGTAAGGAGGCACAGACACTCAGTCCCTTTGAGAACAATACAAGAGAATCTTTCTCAAAATTGCCACTAAACTTAAGGCAGTTGTGGCATCTCTTCCACTGAAAGCAATAGGAGATGGCAGCCTTTTTGAAAGAGGGCTGTTTGTGGAATTCTCTGTAAGACAATATTATTGTTCAGCTGCTACTGAGGTAGTATCTTTCAGTTATGAAGAACAAGGAAAAAAATCACTAATCCTAAAAAAAAGTCTTCATATGTAACATACATATAAGATTTCAGTGAGTTTTTAACAGAAATGGAAATTTGAAGGGCCTCTGTTACTGAGATCATTTTGAGAACAAATGCCTGACAGCAAAGTAAACATCTTGAAGAACCATTTTAAACTAATTAACCAATTTACTTGTGAATACTATGAAAATTAATTCTATACTCAAAAAATAAGCGTTATTAATTTGAGTGAGGATATTCAGTGCTCTTCATAGGTAACACAGTGGTTGAACCCCTGATTTAAGTACAACTCAGCCCAACCTTAACTATGGAAATATGCTTGGCACGTCAATACCACCATATTTTAAAAGGCTATCCTTTTTTCCATTATCAATTATAGAGAAACACACCAACTGGTTGAAAAGATCACTTCAAAAATCAAATCCGTTCCAAGCAGATCTCTTTTAAAAATTTCTTGAAGCAATCACCAAAGATTTGGCCTTCTGGAATGGATTAATTGCTCATTGGGGGAAAAATGAATTGACATTGACGCAGACATTTACAGACTCTTTCCTATCCTTATTTTACTCACATTAAGCATACAGGAACAAATTCTGCTGTTTGATATGCTTGTGCAATTTGCATTGAAGTCAATGAGAACTGTACACACATATATAAGGACTGAATATGGCTCAGTGTTCTTATTAATGTTTATATTGAGAATAGCAAAATATACTTAACAGGAGAAACATTTTCAGAACTACAGCAAGAAAACAGCCCTGTCTACAAGTTCCAGTTGGACTGTCTGTCATACAGGTCCCCAACTGCACTGCAAAATCTGTGTGTTTTAACTCCACATTTATTACCTAAAAAACCCTGATTACATCCAGGTTCCATATTGTCTGTGGTTCCCTCATTTAACACAAACTCTTTCAAATAATTTAATCTGAAAGAAACGTGCTTTTGAAACCATAGATGAGACAATGTTCTACTGATTAGAACTAGTTAAAGTAGTAAAGATATTTGCCCCATTCTCTGCATGAATCTTTCGCAAACCAATCCTGATTTCTGAACATAAGACTAATTATTCTCAAATATATACTAAATAGTGTGGAAGAACAAACAACTTTCTATTTATCATGGTATTGACAAATTTCTCACATCAGCTGTTCACGCTTTGTGTTTGGTTACTTAGGTTACATCACATAGTTTCCCCTCATGACCGAAATATTTTTATTTGGAAAATAATGAGCAACAGACAGTGAATAATGAATAACAAACACTTATTTGTGGAAGAATAACCTTGTATACATGCAGACATGGGAGTTCATATAAAGAACAAACATTGTGCAAGCAAAAGTTACCAAATAGTAATAAGATGGACTATGAAAATTGTCAAACTAAAAAGTGGTTTACAATTCAAAGAATCTTTGGTGTTTGCAGCACTCAACTGATTTTAGTAAAGACTCCCCATATTCCCTGTTCAATTGCCTTAAGCACCAAGACCTCCATTCAGCATCTCTACTCAAGCAAGCATTTTAAGAATGTCTTTATCTTGGGGGGCAAAAAACCATGCATTTAAGCACACATAACTTTAGGTACATTTTTTATGTCAAAAGACAGTCAAAGTTAAACATGTGCTTAAGCACTTTTTAAAATCAAGTTTTCAGTCACTTAGGCCTTATTTTCACTAAGGGGGAAAAAGTGTGTTCACATCAGCTAACATGCAAACTAATACAAAGTAAATCCTGGTGAAGACAAGTTTGTAGATTTATTGTGAGTTAGCAGGGTACTTTTTCACTAGAACCTAAGTCCAGTGGGGTGCTCTAAACATGAGTTACTGCAATGAATTTTATTATTTTCATATCTTTGCCACTTCTACTCAGTGCCATAACTAATTGTATGCGCAAATACACTCACTTTGGCAATGCCATTAGAGAAAATACCTGTATTAGAAATGCAAAATTTTATAGAATACTAATTGTCTATGTGCTTACACACAAATCTCAATAATAACTAAGGGGCAGAGGTCTGTTCCAGTGACTGTTCAGTTATGGTTTCTGTTAGGAGTTTCTTGCTGTAGCTATGCTATTTACAATATGAATAATTACTGTGGTGCCATAAGTAAAAATTCAAAGTACCTTGAGATGCTAGTTCACCCCATTGCTCACAAGTAATACAAAGTTAACTCATGTCACCACACTAGGTAACTAAGTATATAAAATAAAACAACTTTAAAGAGGTTGTTAGATAATTTTCACATCGTAAGTACAACATGCTTAGTAACACAGCTTCCTGAAAGGTGTTATTAATATATAACTTAATTAGAAAATAGCTTTTTTTATTGCACAAAAATTGGGAAAATAAATTCTGCTTTAAACGATGTAATGGTTTTTCTTTTTAAAATCAAAAGCCAGCTATTTTTTAAAACATTAGACTTTGTACAATGCCAAATGTATGAAGATAATAAAAAAGTAACATCATCTATGGTACCACATCCACAAAGTCCTATGGGAAAGTTTTGGTTTCCAGCAATGTTTTGCATTGATCAGATTTTAAAAGAGCCATCGGCTCTTGTTTTTTTTCCTGAGCTTCCAAGGGGATCCTCAAGTCTAGTAGAGCTATGCTCAGGGTCGGACTCAAAAGCAAGGACAAAAGAGGCTGTACCCCCTCTTCATACTACCCCCAAGCTTGGGACCACTGGGATATAGATCTGGCCCCCAGTGCAATTTAGATCAGCCTTGGGGCTGATCTAAAATCCATTAGTTGGTAACAGGCCCAAAATGGCTTTTTTAATACCAGGTGACGATTGCTTGAATGTGAGCTGCATTGAAACCACATCCCCGAGAGATGCTATTCTGGGAGCTCTAACTTAAGGCCTGTTACACTAACTCTTTACCACCAAGAGATTCCGAAGGGACTTTTTAACCTGCCAGATTTATGCACTCTTTGCACCTTAAATCAATGCAAGGGGGCTGTAGCAGGAGATAGGATCTGACCCACTCTGATTACTTAGGGGTTTGTTAATTCCAATTAAATTCAAACGTATCAGGTACTTATTTCTATGTAGTTAAAACATAAGAAAATCATGTCTTTTAAAGAGTTTAATAAAATACCTAGTATTCTCCTTGAAATTTAAGACAGTTAAAGGTTTATGATACACAGCATCCTAAAAGTGTTATACGCAGGATTCCATTTAGACAATCAAAGTGCATTTGTGCATGGCTTCTTGTGGCTATTTAATTACAGGCAAGTATCCCTACACTGCTGTTTCACAGTGCAAGTCAGAATTTTGATCAAATATCCATTACATCTTTGAGTGCAGCACATATCACATGTCCTTTGTGGCCAGTTCTCTTAAACCCATTTTTTCCTTGTATCTTCCAGCAAATTTACATCTTCCATGTACACACAAAAAATACCATAAATATAAAAAAATATTTAAATAAAGTCAATGTATTCTTCTTCCAACCATAGTAATAGCTTTCTAGGAAAAGGCACTTTTGTAAATGTCATGAAGCACTGGAATCAGTCATAGTACCATTTAAATAAAACAAAGCGATTCCTGAGAGTCGTGGTATTTCAAGACATAAAGGGTAAACATGCAGTTTTATTGGTGCATGGATTAATTGTCAGGTGATACAACCATTAAGCAATACGAGAAAATTCCTTAGTTGAAGCCAAGACGTAAATGGAAAGAAATGAGATTTTAGCATGCATGCATGCAATTTTCTTTAAAAATAAAAATAAAGTGTGGTTTGCTGAAAATATTTGACCAGGGAATTATGTTCTGCTTAATAAAACATAATTAAATGTGTTTAAATTTCTCCAGATGGATATTGTTTATGTATTGGGGGAGAGAGAAAATTAATAGGAACATGAAAGATGTGCTGAGAAGTCCCCTGATTAAATATTATCTGACCTCTAAATGCTCTTCCTCTGCATTTCCTGCCGCAATTTGGCTATTAGTCAACCTGTTAACTGTACTGTCTGCAGAAATGCAGATGTTAGATTTATAAATATCCAAATCAGTGCACGATTTTGAGACTTCATGCTGATTTAATTGCTGTTCATAAAAGATTAAATTCACCTCTGAGACCAGATGCTCCAGCCTATACTTCTACCTGTGCACCATTCCAGACGTACAAAGAGAGCAAAGAGCAGCCACATCCCTGCTGTTGGAGATTTCTTCAGCATCCATATAGGCAGCACAGCCAGCTACTAATTATGCCATCCCCTGAAGCCACAGAGGGCATGTTGGTGGGGGGTGGCTGGAGCACACTGTACTCTGGTTATTCCTGGATGATCCCTTGAGGGTCAGAGCAGCCCACAGGCTGCTTTAAACTACACTCGGGTTGGGATCAATACACAACTGGCTTCAGTATCAGCCAGCAGAAAATGACTCCTTTTTGGCTCTGCTATTAGCCCTTGTGCAGGGGGCTGGTGCAAAGCCCTCCACATCTCTTAAGCCCTAAATAGGAACAGCATGGATGGTCAGCTAGCTAAGCAGCTATGAAGGACTGTTTACACGCCATCTGAGTTACAGAAATAGCCTCTGTGCCACCCTACAAAGGCCACTAGTGCAGATCATTTTGAAGGTACAGCTATGAACATAAGAATGGCCATAGCGGGTCAGACCAATGGTCCATCTAGCCCAGTATCCTGTCTTCTGAGAATGGCCAGTGCCAGATGCTTCAGAAGAAATGAATAGAACAGGGCAATTATCAGATGATCCCATCCTCTGTCATCTGGTCTCAGCATCTGGCAGTCAGAGGCTTAGGGACAACTGGAGGATGGGGTTGTGTCCCTGATCATCTTGCCTGATAGCCATTGATGGACCTAGCCTCCATGAACTTACCTCATTCTTTTTTAAACTCAGTTGTACTTTTGGTCTTTACGATGTCCTCTGGCAATGAGTTCCCCAGGTTGACTGTGCACTGTGTGAAGAAGTACTTCCTTATGTTGGTTTTAAACCTGCTGCTTATAAATTTCATCGGGTGACTCCTGGTTCTTGTATTATGTGAAGCAGTAAATAACACTTCTCTATTCACTTTGCACTTATCAGTATTGATATTGAATTACTTCCACCATTTTGTTGATCAGTCACCCAGTTACGCGAGAGATCCATTTGCAACTCTTCACAGTCTGCTTTGGATTTAATTTTGGAGTAATTTTTGCCACCTCCCCCTTTTTCCAGATCATTTATGAGTATTTTCAACAGCACAGGTCATAGTACAGATCCTTGGGGGACCCCAGTATTTATTTATTTCCATTCTGGAAACTGACCATTTATTCTTACCTTTTTTTCCCTGCTTTTTAACTGGTTACTGATCCATGAAAGAATCTTCCTTCTTATCCCATGACTGCTTTCTTTGATTAACAGCTTTCGTTGTGGTGCCTTGTCAAAGGCTTTCTGAAAGTCTAAGTACACTATATCAAGTGGATCACCCTTGCGTTATGGACTGGCATGTAGGTTGTCTGGCCTAGTCATAACTAAAGTCATGTCTAGTGGGTGGAGCAGTCATCCAGGTTGGGGGAATAAAGACAAGGGTGAGCACTAGAATTAACTGCCAGTTACCAGAGCTAGGGGTCAAGCCAGAGTCAGAACCAGGAATCAAAGCTGAGTGTCAGAGCAGAGGGCCAGAGCCAGGGGTCAAGCCAGAGTCAGAAGTTGGAGACGAGGGCTGGAGCCAGGACTACTAACTGAAGGTCGGAAGCAAGGCTTAAGGACAGGACCTGGAGGAGAGGCCAGGATCAAGCCTGGAGCATGAAGCAGGAGCATGGTGGGAAAAGGAGCAAAGGCAGGGAAGAGCCAGGTGCAGAGCAGGAATAAGGAAGAGGGTTGGGTTCAGGAGGCAAGCACAAGCAACGTCCAGTGCAGCCCAAACAGGAAATCACCATGTCATTTGAACAAACTTCCTGTGCCTCCTTCTAGCTTAAATAACCTACTTGAACCAATTGGTGCAGCTGTGTCATCCTCCAATCAGAGCTCCCATGGGTGGTGTCTTGGCTGAGGCTATAGTCCTAGGCTATCTCTTCACTGCACTGCGCCACTTGAGAAGGTGGTCTTAATACATCGATTTCTGGATCGACTGAGCGGGTCACTGACCGCTCAGTTGATCCAGAAATCGACGTATTAAGACCACCTTCTCAAGTGGCGCAGTGCAGTGAAGACAGCGCGCAGAAGAGAAGCAGAGAAGTCGACGGGAGTTACGCAAGTTTTTTGCATAGTTTGCCTAACTCCGGTTGACTGCTGCCAAATCTCCGAGGTAAGTGAAGACAAGCCCCTAGTTGCTTCTCAGCCCACCAGGTTTCAGCAAACATTGGGTGGAGACCAGGATGCAGCAGCTGTCTGGGGACTATCACACATGGGTTCAAGACCTGGGACATCACATCTCCTCTACATGTTTGTTAACACCTTCAAAGAATTCAGACAGATTGGTGCGGCATGATTTCCTGTCACAAAAGCCATGTTGACCCTTCCCCAACATAGCATGTTCATTTGTGGGTCTGATAATTCTGTTCTTTAGTATAATTTCACCCAATTTGCCTGGTTAGGCTTACTGGCCTGCAATTGTCAGGATCATCTCTGGAGCCTTTAAAAAAAAAAAAAAACATGTTACATTAGCTATGCACCAGTCATCCGATCCACGTTGCTCAAATCCGCCTCTATATTTACATAATCCCAGTGGCTCCAGTACCCAGCAATCAAGGCAGAGAGATCACAGCCACTGTTCCAGCCGATGGACAGAAGTAGAGTTATACAAGGCTTGCTCCATAGCCCTGTATGCTGACTGTGGATTTCAGGGATGGACTTCATCTCTTTGCTCCACCTAAATAAGGCCCAAGTACTTTCACTGAGAAGTATTTTTAAATGAGCTGCCTAATTTCTTTAGTGACCCTGATTGCACCATTAGAGTAGTATGTCTAACAAATGTCCAACATTTGTCCCTGTTAACGCTTCCATTAATATTTCCCTATCAGAAAATATAGGGAAGTCTTCCCTCAGGACACTCACACCTGCTTAAGAACCTTGCTTCATGTAAACAAATCCTAGAGATCATATTGCAGACACAGAGAAATCAAAAGCCAGACATGCTTGGCAAAACACAAGCGTGCATCCCCTCACGCATATACCCTGCTCCCTAGGAGAAGATCTGGAAGTTCATCAAGCACACATTCTGAAGTTAAATTTAATCAAAACTGGGGAGGGAACAAGCAACGGCTATTCACAATTCGAGTAGGAACAACAGTATTGTGCACCTCCATAGCACCTTTAATCATGGCATGTTAGTTCATTAAGTGGCAAAATAACTAAGGGTAAATATTATTAGTATTCCCATTATGCGCACTGGTAAGTTTACTACTGTACTGTACTGTGAGATTCATAGAATCACATATACTGCCCTCTAGGGAATCTCCTGCAGGATCATCTGTAGGGATTGAACATTGGACTCTGGATCTAGATGCATGAACCGCTACTGCCAGGTCCATTAGCTCAAAAGCAGAATCAAACTTCCATACGTGGTCTAGCCTTTAGACAGTGTGTGATGGGGCAGTTCTCCCCACACTGGCAGAGACAAGCTTAATAGAGCCCTAGGGAGGCTATGCAGGAAGCAGCCAGTCAGGGCTCAGCAGACCCATATAGAAAGGGCTGCGGGACAGAGCAGGGTCAGTTATTCCCTGGAGTTCAAGGGGGGAGGAATGGGTGCCTTGCAGATGGAGGGAAGTTAGCACCTTGGAAAGCAGTGCTGGGGAGCGAGAGGGAGCTCCTGGTTGGCTGCTAGGACTGGCATGCTGAGGCCTTGAATAAGGTCCACTAGGCTGGACAGTTGACTGCAGTCTGCACCAGGGAAGAGGCTAGACTCTATAACTGAGATATCTTCCCCTCCAGGAGGCAGAAAACATGGAGAGTGACACGGCTGAAGGGTCAAGCCATGAAGAGGATGCTACGGCCCTTGGACTGAACTAGGTCTGCAGGGGTGACCACGACAGGCGAGGCACCACCATGATGGCCAGTGGGAAGCGCCAATGTGATGAGTGGAGCCCTGTCGCACAGTGAGAAAGAACCACGATGCTAGTGTGGCTTAAAGCCACGTAGTGGATACTCTACTAGAAAAAGCACAAGCAACATGGAATTACAAACTTATGGTGGCTTGAGATGGATTTACTCAGCAGGTGGGTCTAACAAATCTTATTAAGGCAAAACACTCAAGTAGTGACCGATTACTCACAAGTGGAAAGCTCATCAGGATGATCTCATCACTGTCAACTCCCACACCCAACAATACAGCTTCAATCTCCCCTTGTTACACAAATTTATAATTTTTTGTTATCTTTCTTTATACATCTGTATTAGTCTCATTTCCATGTTAACTCTCTTCCCACATCTGCACAGGTTTCACGTTTGGTTTAAACCAGTCTTTTCTAGCTTTTTAGTTACTTTATCTTTTCTTTTACTCACAAACATGATTAATCTGCAATTTCTTACACATGCGCAGTTCTACGTAGGCTTATGCTGCTAAATGTTATCAGAACCACCTCTTGAAATCCACAGCAGGCTTCTGTGAGGCCAAAGTATGCCTTCACTCCCAACACTCTGCTCCCTAAAAACAGACATGAGACACTGTGTCCACCAATTACAATAGTTGCAATGCCACTGATCACCAACCGAGTGTAATAAAAATGCTGAAAATCCTATCAGCCCGAGCTAAATGGTTGTGAAGTAATTATATGCAATGCAAACTCAACAAAAGCCGTATCACAGGAATGGGGGATGTGGGGCATGGCAGAAAGGGAGATGAAATTGTGAAGAATAAGAAATCCCTTTCATTGCTGTCATCCAACATAAATTACATATATTCAGTTAAAGAGACAATAGAGATATATCTTTTATTAGACCAACTTCTGTTGGTTTTCAGCTCTGTGTAGGCTTGAAAGCTTGTCTCTCTCACCAACAGAAGTTGGTCCAATAAAAGATATTACCTCACCCACCGTGTCTCTCTAATAACCTGTGACTGACACTGCTACAACAACACTGCATGTGTGTGTATATATATATATATATATATATATATATATTTTCATTCAGTCAAACATTTGTTCAGATTTGCAAACAAATTTGCTTCATTCAAAGGCCAAGATGACCAATAAGCACGTTCTGAAAAGGGAGATCAATTCTCATTGAAGACAGAGGGAATCTTTAACTACACTAGAAAAACTGACCCCTTGCACTGCTGACAGTGGTTTGTTAATAATTGTTTCCTCTGCCTTCCTTTCATTGGTGTGCTAGTTAGGGCTACACTGTTCCAAGAAAGCAGAGACCTGGTAGAAAGCGATGTGTTCACATGCTTTTCTGCAGTGTTACTGAAAATGTTTTTAGCCAGCCTGATCTTGCAGCCAAGTTTTTTCTAAGTTAGTTGAATAAGTCCTCTTGCTATTAGCTATTATCAGCAGTTGGCATTTTTCTAGTGTAAACAAGGCACAACCAATTCAAAATCTTAGTCTTCTCCACCGCTGCTGCTAACAAAGACAGCAGCAGTGGTGATGTTTCTTGTGATGTGGGCATTTGGTCACTTTGAAGCAGTCTGAGACCATAAGCTCATTTTTAAGAGGGTGTCAAACAGCCTTTGGAAGCAAACAACTTCTGGATCCAATTTGGCCTGGAATTAAACTGGCGGCTGATAGGCACTCTTCCCTCCCCATTCCATTCCCCATCTCACGCGTCACCTAATCTACCAACTGAGATTCTTTGAAGTTTAACATCTCCTACTTAAAACACAGATTTCTTCCTCCCCCCCAACTATACACAAACATGTTTTTAGAGCTTTTTTAAACAGTACCATGCTTTGAATTAACACCTGGTGCCACAGTCACTGCTGACATAAGCAGGTGTAATGCCATTGGCTTTGACATACCTTGTTCCCATTCACGCCAGTGATGAATTTGGCCTCATATGTATTATTTGCTATAGTGGACACCACTTAAAAGCAGTCAGGTTGCAAGGGGAGTACCAAACCATGGTAATTTATAGGGGGTTTAATTTTTACTTATCCTCAGAGAGAGCTTTCCTTTAACAAGACAACTCAATGATATCCCATGAAGTGCATTGGTGAGTCCACTTGCTTTAGTATGAATTAGAAACGCCAAGTGAATTTCTCCTGTGTTATAGGTCAGTATCAGATACTGCTAAATGCATCCAAGACCTGGATATTTTTCAAAGAATTGCTCTGATCGGTTTGCCTTATGCTAGCTACTCCTGACTCATCTGCAACAGCTGAGTGATCTTTCAGTGCCATGAGAAGACTGAAATCCTGGTGGAGATGTACCATGGGACAAGCTCTCTTCAATCATATTTCTCTTTTGTGTGTCCATGAGGACATCAACATTGACTCTGCTAAAGTACATGATTTTTTTGTGGAGGAGGAGGACTGTCAACGCTGTCAAGCTTTTGCAGATGTTTAGATTCTGATCTATGTCCTGAAGGTTGTATAATGTTGTGTGAGCACTAAACCACATATTTACGTCACATGCTATAATACAACATAAAAGTGAGGAAAGTACTCCGTTAATTTTTTCTATGAGTTTAGCCCTTTTTGTCCTGTTTGTGAATTATCTACTAGGTTGATTTTTAACACAAATTTTCTGTATTTGTATAGTGGGCCCACTGAAAAAGTTCATTCCCATTCTAGAGATAATACTGTTTCCAACACTATTCCCCCTTTCAGGACATCTCTCGAAACATGTTCTCTTCCCCACTCCTCTCTAAAAACGGAATGAACTGTTTTAAAATGTGCCTACTGCAATTGTTGCATGAATAATTTGTGTGAACATATTTTAGCCCTTGAACTGTTCATAGAAGAGTTGCTACCAGTATTTATTTGTTTTTCATTAGTTATTCACACCATGTGATTAATTAGCTGCATCACAGGACACTATTTCTATTTTCTTATTGGATGACCTAACCTTTGATTGCCTTTTTAAAACTGATCCTTTAAACACAAAATTCTTCAAAATACTGTCCACACAAATGAAGAGGTTTTCAAAAATGTCCATTAGAGCCCTATGGGTACACAGAGACCTGTGATTGTTCATGCTGCTATTCGTGACACGTTTGCTTTATATGAATGTTCTTGCCAGTCAAACCTCACTAACCTGAATATTAACTATTAAAAAGGGGTCATAATCAGCAGCATGTCAATCTATGGACTGTTTTCACAAGACCTTTCATAAACATTTTTTCTTGTAGTCACCCAGCTCAAAGAGATATTATATCTTCCAGAATATAACACCTGTCGATTCATTTAAAGTCTCTGTCTTAATTAACTGTTCTATTCCTTTTCTATAGAACCTACACAAAATCAAGGTATAGGAAGTAGTAAGACCAAGTAAAGACCATACTACTATTTAAGGAAAGTCTCTCTTTACCGGTATACACATTTTTCACTCTTCATACTAAGCAAGAGGCACAAAACTGAGATGGAATAAAACTGCACTTGGGTAACACAAACTAAGACGAAAAGAAACCTTTGCAAAGTTTATGTAATTACTAGCACTGCATGTAGATCCAATATTATCTAGGTCTGTCCCACCTAAGGTCTAGATCGAATCTGGCCATAAGCTACATACTGAATTTCAGGCAATTATTTACTGTAATGTAAGAGTCATTAATATAATAGCCATTAAGCACAGACAGTTACTATAGCAATGATGCAATGCCTTTAAAAATAAGGTACACACAGTTCCCTAAAGATTGCCAGACATATTGTTGACTTGAGCATTTTATTTGTTGCCTGAGTTCTGTTGAGTTCACAGCAGCACCAACAGTCAAGACTACAGCACTGTTCCAGGGCTCATACCCATTCATCATGCCAAATATGAAAAGAGAAAATACTATTAATTCAACTACCCAGCTCATTATCATTAAAAATTTATTCATAGAAACCTTGATTAATGACTAATGGTTTGTTAATCTTAAACATATCCAACAGAGGAGAGAGAGAGTGTAAAATCAATGAGTGTAACTGACATCAGAGGGAATACAATCTACTATATTAATGAACACTTTATGCCATTATTTACTATGCATGCAAAACATACAAACACTTTTGCAACCTTACTAGAACAATGAAGTATTTAGGAAATACACACAACTGTGGGAAGCCCAGGAGAAAAATCAGTGCCAGTACTTGTGAAAATAGTAGCCAGGCATCTGGAAACAAAGAGTAAGAGAGATAAGTCAAACAAAGGGATGACTATTGGATAGAAAATTCTCCTAATTTATGTGCTAGTTGACACTATTCCTGTAAAGGCTGTTAGAATTGGATATGCCGTCTACCCCAGTTACCCAAGCCATTTTTTCAGGTGCTTGGAATTGTATTTCACTTGGGCAACTATTTCCTAGTAAGAAGCAGTGCATAAAGAGCAATATTTTTAGTGTGATAATTGTTTGCATCTTTGGCAAGTTTCTTCTTTAGCTCTTCAAAAGAATTACTGTATAAAGATACGATAAATAAAAGTGCAGTGCTTTGTATTCTGCAGTGATTCTTAAGCCTCATAGCTGCATATCAGGCCTTAGTCTGGCAAAATTCATAGGCATGGACATAATAATTTGAGAGTAGTCCCTCTTAGTTCAATGGAACTAATCATGTGCTTCGTGTTAAGCACATGTTTTGCTTGATCACAACAAGAGTGCTGAACGTCTTCCAGGGTCAAACCTTCAGCATACAAGAACTTCTCACTTTTCCCTTTCTGGAGATATTCTAAAATGTGCTACCCTTCTTGGGCCTTCTTGGGAACTAGCTATTTTACGAGTTTCTTCTATTAGTGTTATGCATGGATAGGTAATACATCTTATGAACTCTGTCTTGTATATTTATCATGTGGATTCAACTCTAATACTTGCAGGTTATTTAGATCTCTATCTTTGAAGCAAGACTCTACAATTGAGGCACTGTCCCAATCAGATGAAATAGAAAAACTCAGAATCAAATACATTTACCTTTGTCCCTATTCTCTGCTCCATGTATGGCTATTAATTTAGAAGACTCTCTCACCAATTTGTTCTTATATAATTAAGTTATTAAATACACGCCAACCTGGAGCTTTCGAAGCACATGCAAACATAACATACAAAATGGAACCCACGTCCAAAATATGAAAGCCACCCAAATTGCTGACACTCTCCATGAAGAACTAGATTCCACTTATTCAAACATCAATCAACAAAGGAATCACCAAGGTTACCCAGGTAGAAGCAGGAGCAGAATCAATCTCACCGTTTCTCATTAGCCCGCAGGGGCTAGAATTCAAATTTTAGGGCATACCACAAAGGTCCTTGCACACATCTAGAACTTCAGTGGCCTATGCTGGCTGAAACTCTGGCAGATCTGATGCCCCAAATGGTACAGTACCAGCCTGAACATTTCACTAAAGAGTGCCAAAACAACAGAAAAAAAAGAGTATTCATTGGAATACCATCAATCACTGTGCCATATTTTCCAAAGGGCTCTTTAATAATGAGAACATATAGACCTAAGGCAAGTTACAGTCATAGCTAACTTAAATTTCTGACCCAGAGCTGCTACTGGAGCACATCAGATAATTTTATTTGGGAATGCACATTGAGTTTTAAGTTATTAGATAGATTCTCTGGAAAGACATCTTCTAGCATGTAAACTCCCTTCATATTTCAGTTAAAAACCCTCTGAATTCCTGTTAAAGGGGAATTAATTTTGGGGCTGCTGTAGACTGCTGAAATAGTCGATTTAAAAACAAAACAAAACACCTCTATGCTTTATGGTAGTCTTTTAGTAGGTAGATATTTTCCTTTGTCTTATATTACCAGTGAAGCAGTTTTGCCAGAGAAAAACTCATAAAAACTAAGAGTTTGTGGAATAACTGACTTAGAAAATTTTATTCCTGGACACTCAGTGGAAAGAGATTATGAGATGAATATATGAAAGCTTACAGAGCTTGAATACAATTAACACAATAAGCTAAAAGTGGGAAAAGCTTTTGACTGCCAAATGTAAGAGGGAGAATGGAATGAGCTGATAATCTGCACCGGGAATAGTCTGCAACTTCTTAAACGTTCAGTATAAATTGTTATAAAATCTATTATACTTGTGATAGACTGCAGTCCATGAAATTATTGCCACACAAGCTGTACTGGAGATGTTAGAACAAAGAAGGAAACTTAGAAAATGTAATTTGGTATTGCACTAAAATAAAGAATTATTGGCAGAAAAGTATAAATAATAGCAAAAATATCACTGAAATGAGAAATTTTCCCCCCACCCCCCAATCAGGAGGATGTTTTAAGAATGGCTGATAAAAAAAATGCAATACAAAAAAAAGTCACATTTTCACAAGAGCGGGGAACAAAGATTGCATTGCTCACATTAAATTTGCAAGAGTTGGTAACACTGCAATCAATCACTCCATTAAAAGCAATGGAGATTAGAATGAGGCTCTTCGGCTGAAATTCACCTCTGTGCTGAGAACATGAATGAGGCGCTCTGAACCACAAGAGACTCACATAACTTCTGTGTTAAGGGTCTAGAGGGCTTTGTGTGGGCCATCAGTTTTGCCAGAGACTTAGGAACCTACATTTTCAAAAAGGTAACTCATTTAGTTCACCTTTGGTTTTGAGATACCAACTAGAAACCCCTGGGGCTTCATTTTAAAAGTGCTGAGCAGCTTCCCCACACACAAAGTTCCAGTTTTAGTCAGATGTCAGGCACGTTCAAAAACCACTCAGATTTTCTTAAGTGGGGGACCCAAAACTTGACGTGCACCTGAAATCAGTGTCCATTCTTAAACAGTTTGGCCTAAGGAGCAGATTCTCCTCTCACACTGCTTTTTACATCAATATAGTTACACTGATTTCAGCACAACTCCTTGTTTAAGCAGTGTAAATGAGAGGAGAATCAGACCCTATGTCTCAGAATCAAGGTGAAAACCTAGCAGCAATTATGGTCTGGCAGGATACTACAAAATTACTAAAACTTCCAAACATCTTATTGCAATGGTTCTCATGTAAAACCTGGTCTACATATTTTGGAGGCTCCATTAACTTTAGCCAGCACAAAGTCCTATTTGGATCCGTAAGGTGATTCCTTCCAAACATTATAACAGTGAAAGCAGCTTCTCCTCTGAATTATTAACTATTATCCCTTTGAAAAAAAAGCCACTCAAAGAGTACTAGTTCTCTGGAAAATAACCAAAACAGAAGAAAGGGACAGTTAATAGAAAAGGTGATAAGGTTGAAAGAAAAAGGGATGAAATATTTTTAGAAACTGACATGCGTGCCAAGGAAGAAACAAAGCTAAGGGAATTGAATGCTGCTGAGTGACCTTTACTTTTAGCACAGAAAGTGAGTGTTTCTGTTTTATAGTTTCTTGTTAAAATAAGACCAATAAGAGATCAGGAATTTTGGGGGGTAATTCAGAAATTCCCCGTTAGTGAACTGCTTTACTTTTGTAACGTACACACATAGGAACCAAATTCTGCTGACAAATGTGAATGCGATGGCAGCCATGCATACATATCTGAGGACACAACCTGGCCCATAGTACTTGGTCTGACTAGAGTACATATCAATAGATCATATTTAAAAAAGGATTCTGCAATGGCTCTGAGTTCCCCTCCCCTTTCCAGACCGTGAAGTTCTAATGGAGGCAGGCTGTAATGGGTACTCTTCCATACACCACCTGGGGCTCCTCCACACCCAGGGACAATCCATGGCACTGAAGGTTTCTGCAAAAAACTGAACAAAGCCAGAGAGACTGGTTTTTACCTGAATGTCCAAAATGTGCATGGGGATGTCGTGTGTACCATGCCAAGCATGACTTCCAGCCTTCCTCCTCCCATCCTGGCCTCTCTCTTTCCTGTACATAGAGTCCTAACCTTGCAAAAAAAGTCTTCACAAGGTCTGGGGGAGGAAAGCAGTGTTGTGGAGGAGGCTGAATCCTTCAACCCCTTCCATGCTGGCAATTTTAGCTCCACACATGAACGGTCCACTATCAGTGCAGATCTCAGGGACATAATTAAGACCTCACTTTTCTCTTAACTTTGTAGTGTAGTCATAGCCTAGGTCGACTTAATTTACCTCACCACGCCTTGATCGCATACCCTTCCTTGTACAGCAACCACAGTAATTAAGCTGCTGTTGCATGTCCCCACTAAGCTCCTTGTGTTGGTGGAGCGTGCCCAAAGGAGCAGCTCTTGCAGCGACACAGAGAGCAGTGCACCACAGGTAACTATCCCCCTGAGCAACTGGCCACGGGGTGTTTTGGAAAGGGCTCGCAATGACTCATGGGGGCAGGTTCAGTGCCAAATGATGCGGGTTTCTCAATCCCACCATTTCATGGGCATCCTATTAGGTTTTCCGCTGCTTTTCAACTGTCCTGGTTACCTGAGAGCCAGCCACCTGTGTCAGAAGGCATGGATCCTGCACTGCTCTTCACTATTGCGCTGTGCATTAGGAACACAAGGCTATAAGAGGAACTCAACGGGGGAGGGAGGGAGGTATTCACCACCACCCTGATCCCAGCCCTCTCCATGTAGAAGTGGCACGTCTGCGGCTCTGCACCAGAGGCAACTATTTGCCCCCTTGCCTTCTGCTATGTCTGCCAGAGTTCTTTGAGTTTTACACAGCACTGCTGCATGTCCCTATCATAACCCTTCCCCTCCATGCCCCGAGCAAGTTCCTGTGGCTGGAGCTGAGCTGTGCCTGCAAAGCCTCCTCTCCTCACAGACCCAGGAGATCCACCACCTCCCGAGTAATCTAGGCAGGAGCACATTTGCTTCGTGGAGCCAGCATGCTCAGCTGGGTAGATGCTATGTGAGTTCTTCACATCGAGCAAACAGGAAGAGCAAGTTCAAAACTTCCCAGAGCTTAAACAGGGGAGAGGCATTCACCTGTGTACCTGACTGCAGGGCAGTGGAGTTCAAACCAGTGACTAGACAATGGGCATTGAGGGATACCTCCTGGAGGCCACTTAGGTCGACATAAGCAACCCAGCGTTTACACTGACATTGCGTCACTAACTACATTGCACACAGTTCTATGCTTCTCTTTGGGGTGGTTTTGTGACGTTGAAATAGGAGGCGAGTTACAGCCGCAGGAGGAGCATTGCAGTGTGTACACTTCCCTAGTTAGGTCGATGTAAGCTGCCTTATATCGACAAAACTGTGTAGTGTAGACATGGCTTTAGTGCTTTCTCAGGAAAGGCTCATTAACTGATTTGGGACTGTCTAAAACACTGAGTACGTGTATAATTCTGAAGTATTTTGTGGGAGGAGGTTTGTTTTTTTTAAAAACAGTTTACTGGTTTGACATCCTGGATCAGGCCCTTTTACTAGTCTGGCATCCTCCATTGGATTCTGGTTCTGGTACCCTCTGCACACCATTCGTTCACTGAAAAAAATTCCTAGTTTTTTGTGCTGGAGGCCTCTGTCTGGCTCACAGCTCCTGCTTTTGGTTTCCACAGATCGCTCGGCTGGTTCTCAGCTCAGCTCTGGTATTTCTTCTCGGTTTCAGTGTAATACTTCTCATGTCTGTGTCGGCTTCTGTTGGCTCCTCTATTAATCTGAAATTCCTCTGTAGTCAGCGAAGCTCTGAGAGGGTAGCCTTTCCCTCCTATATGTCATCTCCAGTAATCTGGGCTGTTTTGGCATTTTTAGATAGTCTACAGGTCCCAATGGTGCCTTCAGTTTAAGTGGTTTTCCTCTGGTTTGGTTATCAGCAGGCAGGCCAAGATACTTGTGGTTCCAAACTCAGGCTCATCAGGTGATTCTGGGTGGTTTCCTCCTTTCAAGACTTCCTCTGGATAGCTCAGTTGCCCCCACTTCTGGCAAAAAAAACAAAAAACAAAACCCCAAACCAACCCTTCAATCCTGAGAGTTTCACATGGCTCATATCCAATTCAGATTTTGGATGTTGCTACTTTAAGTGGGAGTGGGGATCCCAAAAGGAGGAAAGGAAGGGAAATAGATTCCCTTCCCCAGCAGTCACAGGGAGGCATTCCTGTATGGCTCCATCTGGAAGGAAAGGGTGTGGTTACCATAAAGGATGTGGTTTTGTATGAGGAAGTAAGGCAGAGCCTTAGAGTGGTTGGTTTTGTTTTGTCTGCCCAGACTGATGGCAGCCCCAGCTATAAAGTTTCAAATGAAATCATGTTTATATTAGAAAGCTGCCTCCAGAACCTCTCCTTTCCTTCAGTTTTAAGATACCTTTTAACTCTTCAACTGCCGAGGTTTTAAAGTTCTAGCATTTAGATCTTTAGTCCTGATTCTCCACTGAATTTAATGGAATTACACGTAGGTAGAAAAGGGACTGAGAGGAAAATCAGGGCCTTCAAGTTCACCCTGTAAAATTGTTACGCAACTCTGGACAATGTGCCTCAATGTATCATAACCTGCACTGACTTTTAAGCTCTGGATACAAGTGGCACTTTCAGATTTGTAATCTATGTTGTCATACTGGCAATAACTCCCAGTAAATAACTGGTACATCAGCTGAGAAAAAAAATCAATTTTGATAATAGGTTTATGACATTTTCTACAGTGCATTTCTGGAGGATTATTGTACAACTCAGGGAACTGAAATCATTTGTCCTTCAGCTTTATGCCTCACAACGCACCTGCGATTCAGATTGCAGGACCTGCGATCCTCCCTTTGAAACACACTGCCTGTTGCATGTTATTGCTTAAATAGCATGCCTAAGTGTGCTACCTTGTACGCTGCCCAATGCTAAAGCTGTTCCATTGCTAACAGTGATTTACAGCAGTTCCCTTTTCTCCTCTTTGTCAGCAGTGGCATTGCGAAAGAGAATCAACACCACTAAAATACAGACTACAAGCCAAAAGGAAAGGAGAAATACAAACCAAGCCAAAAAGCTGAAGAATGAGAAAAAAAGGAACATTTTCCAGTAAAAGCATATTTTGGCTTCGTTTTGTAACATATTTGCAGAGTTTCGTAACACAGAAAAAAATATTAACAATATAGATCTTGATGTTCTTTTCATTAGAGAGATTTTACATTCTAGTAGCTTCATTTCCTTAAATGGAGCTTCTTTTGATCTACACCAGTGTGAGATCCATAAACTGTACCAAACCAGAATTCAGTCACAAAACATTCCTATATCCGTGGAAGGAGACACGGGGTCCCTGACCATGTTATGAGATAACAAAATAGTGAAAGAGACTGACACTCTGGCTGCTTACCACTTTCTATTGCAGCAGAGTGCCAGTTGCTTTGGGCACTGTGAAGCTGTGCTCTCTGACCCCATGCAGGTAGAAATCCAGAGTGACACTACTGATGTTAATAGAGTTACACCTGTGGGGGGATGGGGGTCAGAATCAAGCCTTCTGTGTTTCCATATCAGCCCAGATTTCCGATTACAATTTTCACATGTTCAGAGAAAGAACAATTACATATCTACACAAAACTGAAGGTGATCTTTACTATTGCTCCCACCTTCCCAGCTCCATGCTTTAATTTGTTACATCAACTTTAGAGATTCTACTGTCTGAAAGACAGATTGTAGGCATACCTTGAACTGGAAATACATGGGGATAATGCAGATAAACAAAGCCAGAAACCATGTTGGTCACATGGTTCTACTAAGTCTGCACATCTGCCAGAATCACCCATTTATTGTCATCATCATCTAGTTCTGCAGTAGCACCAAGGGCCCCAGTTGTGCTAGATGTTGTATATATAGATAACAGACAGTCGCTGCCCTGAAGAGCTTACAATCTAGTTATAAGATGAGAGACAACAGGTGGATACAACAAACAGAGCACAAGGTAAGAGAGGCAGTTATGACCCATGTGATAAACAGTAGTCAAAAGACAATAACACATCTACTCCAGTGATCTGAATCATACTTGCACAGACAAGGTCTTTTAACCAAATGTCCATGTTGTGCCACACCTCTGTTTACATAATAATGCAAGGTTGAGAATGAGGCAGAATATTTTATTGAGTTAAGGCTAGGTGATAGTCCTTTTCAAAACAAAATTATCTTAAAAGAGAATAAACATACACACTTACCCACACAAAAGAAACCAGTAAAGAAAAAAATTGTCACTTTCATTCATGAACTCTCCGGTAGGTCTATCATGCATCCAAAAAAGTGTCACCAGTGTCACTACTTTCAGTCTTGAGGAACTAATTGGTGCAACTGCTGCTGAACTCAGTATTTCTGCTGTCAAAAACAACATGGCATGCTGTGGAAATACAACAAGCTAAAGAAGTTGCAAATCTACAGAAAGGTACAGCAGGAGCCTGGCTCTGATTAAGGAGTACCAAACCTATTTCTCAGTGAATGCTGAGGGTGACAGCAAGACTATCAGCAGCCTTTGGAATAGCAGAAAACTACTGTCCTATAGGCTTAGATGAGACAGCGGAAGCTATACAACACATGTTCCCCCCCTACTCTCTAGATACCCCTGGGTGCTGGGGCAGTTTGTCCACTCTGGCTGCAGGCTATCATGGAGAAAGTTGACCTCAAGCCTGCTACGGCTGATTTCAAGATCAATTAGGTTTAATTACATATCTGATTCTGGAGGATTTAGTTGAAAAGAGCTGAAGGTGCAAAGTCCTACTAGATTAGCAATAACTTTTTAGACTCCAATGCAATCTTTGGATGCCATATAGGACAGATTGTGAAAGGGCTTCTCTTGGGCAAGGAAGTAATTTTAAAATTATTTTCTGGGTGTTATTTTCCTTGTTATTCAGATGCTCTTTAAATCAGAACACTAACAGATACACATAAACAATGATATGGATTACCTATGGCTGCACTGCATAGGAACCTTGGAACTCACATGCCCTTAGCCTATCTAGTCCAGGTTCCTGCCTCTAACAATGGCCAGAAATAGAAATTTCAGAGTCAAGTGCAACAAACAAACAAAAACAGTATTGTAATTTTTTTTAGCCCATTTCTTATCTATCGTTTTGTTTGCTGTTTTGATCACTTCTGGGCAGATGTTTTCATAGGGCTGTCCACAATGAACCACAGGTTCTTTTCCTGAATAGTTCCATTTCATTGAGAACCCAGGAATATGTATGGGTAGTTGAGATTATCCTTTCTAATGTACATTACTTTGCATTTGTCAACTTTCATCTAGTCTTCATTAACCTAAATAATGTTGTGTTATCTGCAATTTTTCCAACTCACTGTTTACCCCTCTTCCAGATCATGTATTGATATAGAGAACAACACTGCTCCAAACACAGAACATTGTTGCAACCCACTGTTAACCTTTTGCCATGTTGAAAATTGCTGAATTATTCTGTCCCTTGGCTAGTTTGCAATCGATGCATCTTTTCCTCCCACTCCATGACCCCTAAGTTTTCTTGATATTTTATGAGAATTCACGCAGAGACTAAGGAACCAATCCTAAGTACTTTCCTCATGGGGATATCTGTCATTTGAAATCAGATAGATTACTTACATTCTGAATAAGAGTTTTTGGGATCAGGTTTTATACTACCAAAGTCTTGGTCCAGCAAGTATTTATCTATCTTAGGTTTTTCTATAGTGTTCATTGTGATAATAGATGAGCTCTGTCACAGTGGGACTACATAATTTAGGATGGATTATTCCATGGTTCTTTCATTGTTCCTAAATTCTGGTCAGAAATCTAGAGAGAATATCTGCAGGTTTTTGCACTGGATTTGGGGGCATCTGAACATCTGAGGCCTGGGTCTTCCATACCAGAACAGTATTCTCAGAATGGATGATACAATTATTTTTTTGCACTTTTTAGATTCATACTGATTTTACTTCAATCCCATTATTGGTTTCCACAAATATTCATGAAAAAAAATGGATCTGATCTCTTGTTCAGACTTGGACACAAAGCACATCCTCCATTCCACATACAGTGAGAGAATCACACCAGCAAAGAGCACTATCTTTTTATCTGCACAGGACTGAATTTGATGGGGAATCCAGGCTACTGTATTGTTAGGCCACCATAAGTACTGGTATTGTGTTCTTTGTGTTGCTGCAGAGACAGTCATTCTACAATCACAAACACAACTGAAGTTTAATAGGTGTCATTTTTATGGAGGATTTTGCATCTGAACTATAAGTAATTTCTCTCCATTTTTGTACTGAAGTAGAAAAAATGTCAAATTGTAAATCTGATTTTTCATGAAACTTTCCATGTACAAAGAACATGGTCTCTTCTAGGAAAGTGACTTTGTTTGAATTCTGTGTATGTTAAATTAATAGCTATATAAGTAGTTCCAAATATGTTTTTATTGCATTGAAGAAATGAGATAAAACTATGACTGAGATGTAAAGTCTGTGTAGCCTTTTAGATAAAGTGTCTGACTTTTGGACCTACTCATGCACAAATGAGATCGTTTTCACTGGGCAAGCTTATTTATACTCATGTGGGTGGGATGTAATGGGGAGCTTTTCTACTCTTGAGAGATTAGCAATATGCACAGGAAATAATTATATATATATAGCACATATGTGGAAATGTTGCAAATTACACAAATGTTTATTGTTTTGACTCCTGCATTTCTGTTTGTTTGCAACAGTAAATCACTCTTCACCTAAGAAATTGAGCTGACCCTCTCATTTCTCCTAATGGAAACACCTCTGGCATAAACTACAAAAGCATTATAGCCCTGACACCATCACTTATTTTGCTTGATTTGGGACTCCATTTTTGTTTAGTTTCCCTGTGCTCTCAACACTGATAAGCATGTTTGTTACTATGGAAACAAAGATCACATTGATATGGGTGGAGCTTAGTGATATCTGCAAGTGCAATATAAAAAAGTGCAAAATAAAACATGTCTAAATATACTACATCGATATAAAATACAAAGAAAAAATAGCAAGCTAGGCCCTTTTTGCTGTGACTAAATCCTGTTGATTACCTTCTTTCATTATTATATGCCATATAATGAAATGAGAGTCATGAGAAATTAAATATAGATAAAATATTTATCAAGAAAGCACATTAGTAAAGGGAATCAATTTAGATGCAACTACTTGGGCTGAGAGAAAGTGAATAATACTTAATAGTTATACTGTGCCATTTCAGAAGAAGTGGAGAAAGTTTTATTATCCAAATGGAGGCAAAATTGAAGCTATTAATAGTTTTTATTTGCCAAGAGAAAATATTGATTTACATTATGCTTTTAAGTACACTTAATAGAGTAAGAGTCTTATGGTTATATAGACAATTCATGATGGTGTGTGGTGGTATAAAGGTTTCATTGGAATGACTTTTGCATTACACATTACTCACCCACACATCATATATTTTGTTGGTACTACATTTTGGGGAAAAAAATACACAGTTTTCTTTGAGTTTAATTTACTACTATTTCCAAATTTCATATCCTTCCATTTTTAAAGCCAAATTGCTTTCGTTTACATACAATATACAGTACTCTAGAGATAAAAATATTAGTACCTACACATTTTCAAAAATGGTAGATTCTTAAGAAAAAACAAACGGTAGAGGTTTGGACTATTAGCAGGTCCAGCAAACTGAGGAGTAGGCAGAGTACAGGTGACTGTCATAAGTGTAAGACAAAACAGAGAATTATATGATTGCACAAGTAAAGGGGCATTCTCCATTCATATCATGTGAACATATGTAAAACAGTGAACATGTGGAAAGTAAGAATATCTTGACTCAAAGCTTCACTCTATAATTTTGTGCATAAAAAGCACGTTCAAGGCAAGACTATATTCTTGAAAGCATGGAAGTGGCTCTCAAACAAAAAAAAGTAAGAGAGTGAGTGACAAAGTTGCTCCAGCAGGATCTGTTCAAAAGCCAGACACACTGCATGAAATCTTGGTTATAAAAAATATTTATAATAGGAAAGTAAATACCTGTATAGCCCGAGGGCCAAGACATGGAAGTGGACATTGCAAATTCCCTATGTAAACTGATGCTGCTATATTAATTTGATGTCTGTGGAAGATTTCTGTCATTAATAGCTTTAGCAGACTCAGAATACCTTTCCTTCCCAGGCATTTTTCTTCCTGGAGAAACACCCAACTGTTCAACGTTGTATAAACTAGCAAGTCACCCAAAAATCCAAAGATCTGACTCACATAATCGCTTATAATGGTGAAAGTGTCTAACTTGGTGGCACCACATTTGATAACTGGCTGAATTACTACCTATAGTAAAAACTACAGGGGATACAGAAGCCTGATTTTGTTAAGCCGGTGGCATATTGGTTTATAAACCCTTTACTACAGTAAAGACGTGATGTTTGCAACTGTTTCCAAATTATGGCCCTCTTGAGAATAGAAAATAGATACAGAACAGCAGAATGATAACCCCTCTAGAAATGCATCTATGTAATATATGAGAGTTGCATATATTATTCACAAGTTCAATGTTGTTCTCGAGTGGCATGTATGGTAACACTTCTCTAAGGAAACTCATTCCACATCAGTTACCAATAGCCTTAAGGGCTGTACCAGCAGCTAGGAAGCACTGGTTACACCCATTTCATGCTGTTTACTAGCTGCAGCAAGTGACATTGGTTTAGCAAAGAGTACGCTGACTGTAAACCACCAAAAGATACCCCGTATATCAAGGTGATCATCCTGTAGCAGCTGGGCCAACATGCACAGCTGGCAGGGTTCAAAGCAGTCTGAACCAAGAGGAGAATAAGCACTTGTCAGTATTAAAGTTGGTTATAAAATTTTGAGAAAAATAAAAAAAAATGTTAGTCTACCTTTCCCACAGAAAATTTCAATTTTTGGCAAAAAGAAAAAAAAAAAAAAAATCAAACCCCAAACATTTTGATTCAGCAGTTGATAGGACTTGTAGGGTGGATGGGTCAGACAACCATTCTCCCCATCTTCTGTGATCCGGCATGATCTCCCCCTTTTGTTGAGCCACCAGAGTGCATTCTGGGAGATGGAGTCTGGTCAGGAAGTACAGCCCACAGAAGGGAATGAGGGCATGAATCACCCAAACTATAACTCCCATCAGACACAGCTGCACATTCCTGAATCAAAATGTTTTTGGTAACGAAAACACAAATAAAAGATGTTTTTGAATATTCAATTTAAAAACAAACAAAAAAAAAAAATACAGAAATTTTCCATAGAAAGGTTTTTTGTTTTTGTTTTTTTGCAAAAAAAAAAAAAAGTGTCATTAGTTGAAAACCCAATTCTCTGTCAAAAACAGCTTTGATGGAAAAATGCTGACAAGTTCCAGTCAATATCTCTATAAGGAATAGAATCAAAACCACTGAAATCTCTATGTAGTTCCAGTATTTTCCAGCATTTGGGGGATTGGAATTCAATTTGCAGCTATGTTGCTACAGAAACTGTTACCCATTTCAAACTCTAATCCAAATCCAGAAGCAGATCCAGAGTTTTTATATGTATCCAACTCACCAAAAAAAAGAAAGGAAAGGAAAAGAAAATATTTTCAATTTCAGTCGAATTTGCTAAAAACTACTCAATTTTAGGACAACAGATAACAGGAGCTTTTTCTATTTTGTATTTCACTGGCTTTGAGTCACAAGGTTAAAATTTAGGTCATTTGGTTAGTCTGAAGAATCACAGAATCATAGAAATGTAGAAATGGAAGGGATCTCGAGTCCAATACCCTGTACTCAAGGCAAGATTAAATATTAAATATTATCTATTCTAGACCATCCCTGACATCCCTGATCTAACCTGCTCTTAAAATCTCCAATGAATGAGATTCCACTACCTCCCCCTAAACAATTTATTCCAGTGTTTACGTACCCTGAGAGTTAGGACATTTTTCCAAATGTCCAACCTAAACCGCCCTTGCTGCAATTTAAGCCATTGCTTCTTGTCCAGAGCTCAGAGGTTAAAGAGAACAATTTTCCTCCCTCCTCCTTCTAACAACCTTTCATGTACTTAAAAACTGTTATCATGACCCTCCTCAGTCTTCTCTTCTCCAGAAGAAACAAGCCCAATTTTTTCAATCTTCTCTCAAGTCATGTTTTCTACATCTTAAATCATTTTTGTTGCTCTTCTCTGAAAGATTTAAAGAAGGAGCAAACATGAATCCTCTTTGCTAGAATTAAGAAATCTATCAAACAAAATAGATGTGGAATAACAAAGGTGGAAGGAATGACACAATACAGTCCATCAGCAAACAAATGTAGTACAGTTACATCATCCACAAAAAGAAGAATCAAGTTATTTAACCTAAAACTCTTACCAAGCTGCAACATGTTGAGAAATGTATTTTCCTAAAAAATGACCTTACTGAACTTTTCTTATAAATCTGGATATTTTAAAAATCACTTTTGGATGATATCTGCACTATAGGAGACATCTACAACTGTATTAGTTCTACTACACTAATGGATACCTGCTGGCATAAAACATATCATTAATAAACAGTAAAACCTATATGCTAATATGTTCCCAATAACCCACAGAACATGCAAAATTACAGGTGGTGTGTGAAATGACTGATTGTCTTCACAGATGTTCATTTCTTTCTCCCTTGGTCTTCCTCTCTCTTCCTTTTCATATTTCCAGGCCTCTGCCTGTATCTGTAGCATATTTGGCACATAATACTGACAGCTTTAAGTAGAAGGCTGAAAGGCCCTCTGTTTGTGCTGATAGGGCTGTAATTGTGTGCAGAGGCTTACTCATATTGCCAATGATTTCTCATTTTCCTATCCAGCCATTTTTTGGAAGAAAATGAAAAAAATCAAACCTTCAAGGGTTGGATTTTGAAACATACTAGGTTAATGTCTGAGAATGAAGCATTCACCAAGAAACCAATCTACAGTCCAGAAGTAATCACTGTTACTAGCAACCTGATCCTATTTATACCAGTTGTGAGTGTTAGTGTCTGGAGCTGACTTTGGAACCAACCACATGAGGTGCTGAGAATGCATTGATTTCAATGAGGGTTGAGGGCACGCAGAAAGCACCTCACAGGATCAGGGATCCTATGTTATTGTATATAATTGGTGAGTAGATAATTTCTTTTTAATTCCCTACTGTCAGGGAAGACAGATATTGTTTGAATTATAATGAGCATTTATAGCAGCATAAAGTACTTATCACAGCAAGAACTTCTACTATAGGGCTTAAGCCTCAACCAGAACTAAAGTCCCTGGGCACTTTCTGGTGCTGTTGGGTTTTCTCTTGATCCCGTACATAACTGTGGGCATTCCAAAGGGGGGAGTGATGTTATGCGATGTTACTATTATCCAAAGGGGACAAATTCTGGATGTAGCAACTCCTGGATTGATAGCACAATGTAGGTTATTTGATGTGAAAGTATCATTTAGTTAACTATGGGTCCAGTCCTTGACCACAGAAGTCATTGGGATTTTTGCCATTAACTTTATTGGGAGCAACTATGGGTTTAGATAAATCACTTTGATCCAATTTTTCAAAATTTCCCACTATTTTTGGGTGCCTCAAATTTTGGGTCACAATTTGAGATGGTTAGGGCCTGATTTTCAAAGGTGTGCCAAGTGAAGCAAATGGGAACTGCCTTAGAAATATCAAGATCACGTTCCTCAATTTGGGTACAAGAAACTGAAGGAACCAAAAGAAGTTAACAATTCAGGCCTATACCTCACTGAGAGGCAGTTTCTTATCTGTAAAACAGGAACAACAACAACTAGGTCAACATTTGCTGTTGGTCAGATACAACTTTTGATTACAGCTGAGAGTGATTGCTCCTTGCCCTATATTTCCATGGCACCTTACTTCCATAGCACCCAAGAGGGAGGGACTCAATGTGGTCTGAATGCTTCTCCCCTACTACACACCTCCTTGCCCACCCGCCAGTTTGTCTCCCTTCCACATCTGTTAGCAGGAAGGAGAATATAGCCCTTAATGTTTCACAAAAGCAGCAAATTAAATTCAGAGAATTCATGCAACAGCCAAGTGTGGGTACTTTTATGGGAGTCTAATGTTTCTTTTATTTAAAAAACAAAACAATCATCCTGCGAGAGGATTTTAGTACTCCACAGTTTCCTTTTATCTTCCTTCAAGGAGAGAATATTCTTGTTCCCTGGGGGAAAGAACTTGTCCAGTACAAAGGTCAAACTAAAAATTCTAACCAAGGTCAAGAATATAAACAGCCTATGAAGACAGGTTGCAAGCAAGTCAGTGGATTTGAAGGTGATGGATGACATCTATAGGTACCTGTCCTCTGTTTACTCTTGGAAGAATAAGTTCATATCACAGTTGTCAAAGATGAAACCTTGGTTTAAGGAACTCATGCTAATCAGGCTGTGATTGACATTCTCCTTCAAGTCCTATAAGTACAGAAACTTCACAAGAGGCTAAGATACCACTGGAGGATCATAAATAAGTAGAAAATCAAACTGAAAAATGGTTGTGTTTTTTTCTTTTTAAATGAAAAAACACTCACCAGTGTATGCTGGACTGGCTAACATAGTATGAATCCACTTAGAAAAGATTGTGACTATATCCAGATAGGGGCTAGACTGCAGCATTTTGTCAGCGACCTAAGACATTTGTACACATGTATGCAGACATTATACCGTAGGAGCTCCAGGAAGGATCACACTTCATTAAGAAGAGAATCCCTCCCTCCCTGGTGCATCATTCCTTTACATGTCTGAGTCTCTTCTCTTCTGTGCACTCAGCCTGCTCTACAGACTAGTGTGGATTGAGCATAGGGTCCGCGATAATGCCTAAGGCCTTGAGCAAGATGCACGGAGTTTGGAGAGCGCCACCCTGTATCCTCCCTCCCGCCTGCAAACCCTCACAAAGACTAGCAGAATTTGGTCCTATGGATAAATAAAATCGCACATATAGGCCCCACCATTTATGTTTTCTTACGTCATAATCACTATATTTGTCATGGGCTAATAGTTCCTATTTGATTTCTAAAGTAAGCATACCTGATGCTGTTCAGGAGCATGTGTTCATATCTATCATATCATGCCATACAGGCACTCACATTCCAAACCAACTGCTATTTATTTCATTACTAATTTGAATTATTCCCACTTTTAAAAAATGTGGTCAGTATTTCAATTTCACCCTGGATCATTTCTTTTTAGAGGAGAGGTGAGTGGACACATGACAGGCAAACTTGTGTCAGGTGACAAGTGCAAGATACACAATTCAAATGCTGTAAATAAACAGGTCAGCTAGTTATTTTAACCATTTATATTTCCTTCTAGCCACCCATCCAACCACAAGCGACTACTCTAAAATTATACAATCTAAAACACCTTTTCACTTAAAAGTAAAAATCACAATTCATTTAAGAATGAAAAACAAATGCTCATACCTTCAATTCACAATGAATGCTAAGAAAATCTTCCTGTTTTTTCATGCGGGCAAGGTGGCCCCCACTTATCTTTTGTCTTAAGCAGGTTTACTGCCCTTGTTCAGTGGACATGTTCATTGTCCCCTAAACATAAGCTATGCAAAGGTGGATTTCAATAATCTTTCTGCTGTGAAGATTTGTCTAGCTTGTATCCTACTCAAAACATTTTATCATCTGTAACCCTGTCCCTTTTCAGGAAATTTGCATCAAAGTGACTACTCCAGTACAAATTCCTAATGTAGGTGTGCCACACCAGTAAAAAATGAAACTAGCACTTGTGTGACTCACTCCTATAACTCAGCAGACCAAGTTGCACGGCTGCAAGCCCAATGTTACACTGGTAGGGAGAGTCTATACGAGGGGTTTTCACTTCATAGCTCCATCAGCATAACTACACCGGTACAATTTCCCAAATGTAGTGTGGAAATGGCCCTCTAGGTTCATTAAGGGAGTCTCAAATCAAACTATGTGCTTGAGAAAGCCCTGCATGCCAGGAACCATTCGAGGAAGTCACATATAACTCCCCACAAAAATTGTATTATGTACTCAGTCCACAAAACCTAAATATGTAGATTAATACTCTCTAATCCGATTAAGAATCCAATTTTATCCCCTAGTCCTTTTGTCCCCAAACCAGGATATTTTCTGCCCATTGCAGCAGTCCTTGGTTCCTGGATGTGGTCCAGGCTTAAAGGATGAATCCCAAACTCTGCAGGATAGTGGTTCTCAACCAGGTGTACATGTACCTGTGGTGGTCTTCCAGGGGGTACATCAGTTCAGCTAGATAATTGTCTAGTTTTACAACAGGCTACATAAAAAGCACTAGCCAAGTTAGTACAAACTAAAATTTCAGAGAGACAATGACTTGTTTATACTGCTCTGTATACTATGCATTGAAATGCAAGTGCAATATTTATATTCCAATTGATTTATTTTAAAATTATATGGTAAAAATGAGAAAGTAAGCAATTTTTCAGTAATAGCGTACTGAGACACTTTTGTATTTTTATACCTGATTTTGTAAGCAAGTAGTTTTTAAGTGAGGGGAACCTTGGGGTATGCAAGACAAATCAGACTCCTGAAAAGGGTACAGTAGTCTGGAAATGTTGAGATCCACAGAGCGAGGACTTTGATTGGTGAAAATAGTGTGCGTGTACACATGGGCAAATGCCAGAAAGAGAAATAAGACAAACTGAAGCAAGACAGATTGGGGGAGAGACAGACTAGATAAGCATAGAGTATGATCCTGAAAGAAGAACGAGAAGAGACTTCTGGGCCTGATGATTGCTAATGAGGTATGGGGTTTTAAGCAAAGAAAAGATGTCCTTCTGTATTTTGGGTTCCACCTGCACTGGGAGAAGCAGGACTTCATTCACATTCCTTGTACATAAACAAGATTGCAACAAAGAATTACCAGCCTCAAGCATCAATTTCTACTCCAAACTGGAACATCTGCACTATACTCTGACTAGCCACTTGGGTCAATAAGAGATAACTAAGTTAAAACTCCTTCATAGTAGTAATGGTGATAACAACTGAAGTCTTCCCCCCACCATTCCCCCCGCCCCCCCCCCCCCCCCAAAAAAAAAAAAAAAAAAAGGAGAAGGGAGATGAGTAAGGCCTGTTAAATCCAAACAATTTATTTCCTCTGCACCTCAAAACCATAGTTTATTTATTCTAACGCTCCAGTATCATTCTCCTTTATATGTTGGTCTCCAGATTTCAAAATGTTGAGACCCTTCAGTCATACTAAGCGATATGATCTAGGACAGGTATATTAACCAGAGAATGATTCTTCAACAAAAGGTTTGATGTGCAGAATGAAACATGAACATGACTACAGTTGCTTTAGCATGGTATTTGAAAGCCTGAAGGGCTACCTCAGTCATGGGAAAACAAAGCAGTTTGTCCTCAAAGTGTGAAGTCGAGCCTGCTTCTGCTGTCAAGAAGTTGTCACTAGTTGGGCTTATGCATTAATATTTCACTAGTGAAACCCGTAGCTCACTACCTATCTATCACTTCTTCTCATACTTGTCACCAGTATGTCCATTCAAAACAGGAGCCAATGGCTTTGAAAATCATGCAGGATATTGAGCGTCCCATGGGGAATGTGATTTATCCAACTAATGTTTTCCAGAATCCCAACATATTCCCAAGAGTTTAATATCTTCTGGCCTCAGCTGCCACAAAAGGAGAACCAACTGCGTGTCAACAACAGCAACATCACTGAATCAAGTGTACTGCTTAATCCTCTGTGTAAAGAAACAATGCACAGCTGTGGGTCTATAAAACCCTTAATGGATTTTCCTTTTGAGAATGAGAGGTGCTGAATGAGTCTGAATTCCCCAGGTTTCCTTTCAGGCCCTATGCCTTATAGTGACTATTGAGCAGTGTGTGTGTGTAAGTTACACACACACACAGGAACGTGATTGCCTGACCAATGTGTGTTGTATATGAAGGATTGAGGTTTTAACACTGAATTCCTTCTTTATCTTCAACTCTCTCTCTCTCTCTCCAGTTTTCTTTTTTATTGTCCCTCAACACACTGTTTTAGAAAACTGGAAAATCCAGTCATATTTCTTTTAGTATTAAAAATATTAGTATGAGCCTCTCTTTCACTACTACCAATTGGTAGGTACTTTTGCAGTTTATGTTATTTGGCTTCAGCACCGTTACTTGAAACCAACTGTGAGTATTTTTTGTACTCTTGGCTCCATGCCAGACTGGGAAAAGGAAAACCAAAGTTTTCAACCTGTGTGCAAATGAAAGCATCCACAGAAATTCTCACTCAGAATTAGAGGCCAATTTGAGGTCTCTCAAAAGGTAATCCATTTGATTTTACTTTTTCATGAAGTCATATTTCAGTTTCCACCCTGAAATTTTCTAAGCTTTTTTATAATTGATTTATTAAATGCCTGTAAAAATAGTTTCACTGATGGTTGACTTCAGTAACAAGGAAACTGATGAATCTGACAAGTGACTTAAAGCCAAATCCTGGTTGCATTGAAGCCAAATGGCAAAACTGTCACTGACTTCACAGAAACCAGGATTTGGCACTTGGACCTAAGGACTGTTCCCACATAGTTTTATTAATGTTGTTGCACAGACATTTTTTCCAGAACCACATTTCCAGCTAACCTAAGATGTGATTTGATGTAAATGAAATTAGCCAGTCTTAAATCACTGTATGGATTTATGGCTGGCGGTTCTTCTGTCCTTCTGTTCCTTCCACACAAAGGGAGGATGCCACACCATGACTTCTGTCTTTTTTTAATTCATTTGTTCACTGACATCTGGAATTGAGCTTCAAAAGGCTGTTTTCCCCAAGCAAGGCACCCAAGTGCTTTTTTCCCCCCCAATGAGTTTCCAATCACTAATGATTATGCTTTGTATTCCATTGCATTACCTAGGAATCCCCACTCACAGGGACTGTCCAGTGCCATCCCAGGAGATCTGAGTTTGTCACATGATCTCATTACTCCCATTGTGAAATGCAATCTGATGCACTGCTGTCCAGTCAGGTATACTTTCCTGTGAATGATGAAGTCTCCTGTGTTTTTTCCATGCAAGCTTTTCATTAGACATCACAGATGCCCTTTAATTTCAGGTGCTTGATGCAACAGTGGCATCCATTTAAGCCACTTTCTATTTGCTGGCATAAAGCCAATAATAACTATTATTTTCTACCTACAGTGCAGATAATATCAAAAGTGCACTTTCTTATGACAGCAATCACCGTTGGAGCTATCAGGAGTTCAGAACTGACAATAAACCATAACAGAGAACCCACTGAGAACTGGATTATATAAAACAGGCCAGTCACTGCCAGCATTTAAAACACAATAGGCTGGACACTGCTGGCAGATCAAAATAGGGGCTTGGTGCTATAGTGACATGAACAGGCTTAAGAACTGCTATTGAACATCCTACATGGTTTCCTATTCTCCGGCAGTTTGGGACACTGAGGCTCCCATTATGGTCTAACGTTTGAATGAATGGCCTAGTATTTAACTCTTCTTTTAAGAGCAGAAGGAGACTACACCTTCCATGATGGACCCTCCAATTTAATTACATTTAAAAAATAATGCACATCATGGGCACTGGTACAAAATGAACACATTCAGAAAACATCCCTTCCTATGTACAGCTGACTAAATTTAAAAGATCGCTTATTTATTTTTGGCTAATTATTGGAATTTTCTGGGAAAATATTAGAAAAAACATGATTTTCTAGAGCTCCTTGTTAGTTTTGCTCAAGTCTTTCGCTCTCCAGCTATGATACTGTGGCTTGTTGGGAAAGTTTTCGGACACGAAACAGGTAGCTAGGAAAGGTGAAGAGTTAGATCTAGAATCCCACATAATGTTTTTTCAAAATGTTTAAATAAGTGAGGAATGCATTTGGTTTTCATTGGGGGAGTGTAACGGGGTGGCGCCCACTTTCATGAGCACCTCCTGGCCAAGTGCATATCTACACCTCTCTAAATCTGTGGTGATCCCTGTCAGCGGTTTCTCAAGAAGTTTGAATGACTCAGCCCTCTGGCCAAGTCACACACACTGTCTACAGGCTTTCAAAAAAAACCAAAACCCCTTCTGGAATAAACAGTTCAGTGGAGGCCTATTGCAACACTTCTAATCTTTAAACAGTATTCACATAGTCTCAGCCCTGGGATCAAGCTGTGCCCCCAGGACTTCCCCCCTGGAGACAATGGTTTCACACTTTCTGGACCTCTCTGGCCGCAGCTCTCCAGCTGTGTCATTAACAATTCAGGTTCCCTTCAGGGGGTGTATCACTTCATAGTGGCTAATGGGAGGACCTAGGTGCATACACTACTCCAGGTCCCAGCCCAGAGACCCTATGACTAGCTGCCACCTCCTGTGTCCCTTTGACCACTCATGATGCTGCTATGTTTCCCTGAGCCATTTCCCTACAGCCCCTTCACCTTCACGTATGCTTCACCCTTACCACGGGGCATACAGCAAGTGCCAGTAGCCAGTCTTGCTCCTCTGGTCCCTGCCAGCAACTGCTCTGTCCATAGTTCTGCAGTTCCATTTGACCAGCCAAGAGCACCCCCCTACACTCCTCTGGCTCCAGACAGCCCTATTCAGACAGCACGTGAACATATGCTTAAGTTCCATTAACATCAATCCTGAATCAGGACCTCAGAGTAAGCAAAGTTAAATATAAGTCCCTGTAAGGTGCAGTGGCCTTCCTCCGAGCTGCAGCCCAAAGAAGGGCCACAATCCCAGGGTCGGACAGTAAAAGGTCCGGCAGCCCCGTCTGCCTGGCAACTGGAAGGCTGGCTAGTGATAGGACCTGCCAGCCGACCAATCAGGCAACAGAGGGGCGGAGCCTCAGCCAGGGCTGAGAGTATAAAAAGCAGGCCCCACAGCTCAGAGAGAGACAAGCTGCCACTGGAGACAGATGTGCCGTCCTGCCTGCTACAGCAAAGGCCTGAACCAGGACGGGCGCTTCCCCAAGCGAGCACCTCCCAGAGCGAGGACCCCGGGTGCGGCCCAAGCGACCAGCCCCTAAGAGTTGGATAGGGCCCCCGGGTCCCCTAGACTGACCTAGGCCTACAGGCCCCAAGGACTGGGCCAGGCCCCTAGGTCCCAGTGACTGGACCGAGTCCACTGAGCCTGAGGGCTGGGAGATCCCCCCCCGAGGCTGGACCCAACCTGGAAGAGCTGTCTGACGCCGAGCTCCCCAGAGATGGGACAGGACCTGGAGGAGCTGCCTGAGGCTGAGCCATCCCCCGAGCCCTGGGACCTGGAGGAGCTGCCCCTCGCAGAGGAGCTTGCCACCTGTGGACAAGGAGGGACTGGCGGGTCTACCCCAGACTGTGTACCCCAGAGACCCCGAGGACTCAGCAGACACAGGTACCTGGGGATATGGGGAGGAAGTGGCCCAGGGACAGCCATAGCCGTGGTTGAGACAGGGGCAAACCCCGTTGGCGTGTTGTGGAGGGAGCCCCGCCGACTCAGTGGCAACACCTTTGCCACTGGTAGGACCCTGGGCTGGGATGCAGGGGAGTCAGGTGGGCCTGCGTCCCCCACCCCTCTCCCTTGTCCTCGCCACCCAGGGAGTGATTACCGTCCCCTGCTCTCCTGACCAGAGGACACCGCGTGCTCGCCCCGGCCCTCAGGCAGGGCCGGGGCGATAGATTCATATCAGATGCTAACATTCTCCTTGTAGGAAGGTGCAGTGGCCTTCCTCTAAGCCGGTGCCCGAAGAAGGGCCACAACAGTGGGGCCGGACCGGACCCCGTGCTACAGTCCCCAAAGGCACTAACAAGTAAAAGAAAAGCCCAGACAGCTATTAATCTTTGGTAAAGTGACAAGTTGAAGTACGAGGGTAGTTGCTACTGCTCTCAAGATTTTTTTATAGATAAGAAAAAGGTAGTTACTGTACATAAACACTTTTTTTAGACCAATCATTTTCTCCATGCACTGCACTTTCTGTAAAAGTAGCTCTATGTTTAAACAAGACAGGTCTCAATTTAAAAATGTTACAATATATATTTGTAAAGATTTATAGAAAGTTTTGATAAACTCATTTGTATTAGAGATGGGATCAAGTCACGTAATTCAGATCTAAAGCCATACCCCCCATGGTTCAGGGAGGACAGCTCCAGTAATTCAATTTTTGTCCCACCAAAATAATGAGTACCCTCCCTTGTCCTCCAACTTCAGTGGGACTATTTGCATGAGTAAAATTACTCATGTAGTAAGTGTTTGCAGAACTGGGTCCTTTGTAACTATCAAAGATAGAGCCTGTCTCTATAAATGCATGGACTCCATTTTGCAGTGTTTGGACATTGCTGTAAAACAAATAATAATAACGAGCTATAGATGAAAGCTACAGTTGAATAACCCAAATACACATAGAACAGTTAGTCTCAGTGTTTTCCTATTATAGTCTACTAGAAAATCTAATTTAGTACATTAAGATTTCCAGTGAAATAGAGAAATTCTAGTTAACACAATAATGTAAACTGTCATTTTATTTACAGTGATGCAGAACATACAAATCACAGACATCTGGATAATGGCAACTAGCTTGCCAAATCCAATTGGGTTTCTCTTGATGTGAACATCTGTCCCGTAGAATATGGAATGATTATTAATGTACAAACTTAACAAGCTGGTAGGCACTTTAGAAACAATTATGAAGGCAAGATCCCTACCTCAAAGGATTTGCAGTTTATCTAAGGTACAAACCCAAGATAGGCGATAGGAAGTGACAAAAGTAGTGAAGTAAGCCTACATTTCAATATTACATTTTAGTTTTTTACACACACACACAGCTAGTTAGTTAGTTAGTAAAATGTCACGATTTTCCAAATGTGACTAGTCATTTGTGGTGCCCAATTTGAGACACCTCAAAGCAGTTTAATTTTGCAGAAAGTTGAGTGTCCAGCTTCTGAAAAATCAGACTCCTTTAAGATGTCAATTTTGTACCTAAAAATAGAGGCACCCAAAATATGTTTCATATGAAATATGAAAGTCTTGGCCTAATGAATTAAATATTTTAATTCTTCTAGATTGGTAATACTTGTCTGAGGAGAGGACAAAGTCAGGGAGGGGTGAAATGACCAACTCCATTCACACTAATAAGCCTACTTGTAATGACAACTGAGGGCTCATTCTTGTGTCTGGTACATGTCATACATAATTGTATATCTGGGGGGTGTGGACAGTGATTTTTTCCCAAGATGCACTGCAAATCATGCTATGTATTGGAGGACAGGATGGAGCCCTACAGCTAGCCATAAAAGTACACTGCTGAGTTCATTCAGATAGCACATCCTCATGTCTGAGAATTCCTAGGAGAACAGTGAACAACAATTGAACTTAGAAAAACCCTCATGTTTTTTCACTGTACTTCAGTACTTCTGAGAAACCCTATGGATAAAAGATTTAATATCCCTACTATGAGTTATTTACATTTCCCAACCCTCAATAACTAACTACCTTGTTATGGCTCATTCTAGATCCTCAACATTTCATCGGTCACAGCCACTAACAGCCCTGCTGTATTCCCAACAGAGATTTACATACACTGCACAGTACTTCACAGTATCAGAATGCAGGGTGCATCATGAACACACATTCTGCTGAGGCAACAAGGTCAGCAGGGTTCACTTTTTCTTTTTCACTGAAAAACCACCCAAAACCCCGAGGTACTGTCTGCCCTGGGACCGCACTACTATTTCACAGTGATCGTGTCTGACATTTACGTGAAGCAAGTATAAACTATATGTAACATTACATTAGGATACTGTATATCCGTATAATACACTGAGAATTTATGTAGTTTAACAAAATGATCCATGTGTGCAGATTTGGGAAAAGAAAATATAAACCCTGATGATCCTAGTTTGTGAGCTGTGTTTCCCCAATAAATAGTCAATTTATTGTTAGGAAAGATTATCAAAGCCTAACCGTGGCAGTCACTGTTCAAAAACTCAACATATATTCAGAACACTCAATAGCTGCAGTACCTCAGATACCAATGCTTGTTAACTATGGGCAATGCTGTCTTTTTAATGGTGGCCACAGTACTAGATTTTTGCTTCAGCAGGATGCATGTGGATATCTGCTTCCTTTTTTAGGCAAGAAGGCTGGTCTTGTGGTTAAGAAACTGAACTAGACTAGGGCACAGGAGATCTGATTTCCATTCATTAACTTTTCTGTGCCTCTGTTCCCTGTCTGTAATACTACTTCTTCCACCTTAAGTCTATCTTTTCTATTGAGACTGTACACTCTTAGAAGGAAGGCCTGTCTATTATTATCTGTTTGTACAATGTCTAACAATACAATGAGGCCATGTTCTCAATGGGAGTCTATAAAGGCGCTACCATAATAAAATGTTAAATAGAAACCTAGATTTTCCATTTCATGAGAAATTCCACAATTTTGACATATTTTCCATTGTGAAATTGAACCACCACCAAAATTCCCAGAATTAATTTGAGGGTAGATCCAAAAGTTTCATTTCTATCAAATCCAAGTATTTCACTTTAATTTTGACTTTTTTATCATATGAAGTCATTTCAAAGTGAAAAAATAATCAAAACGTTCCCTTCCAAAAATGTAGAAACAATGTTTTGACTTTTTTTTTCTTTCATCTTTCTCCTTAAACAAAATTTCATCAAAATAGACATGGTTCTGTGAAAAATATTCCACAGTTGCGAAATCGGCATTTTCTAATGGAAAATCCTCCTTTTGGAAAACTTCTGACCAGCTCTAATAATAATCCAGAAACTCCTAACATTTGTTTTGAGCTTCAGGTTCCAGTGGTACCAAAATCCAAAACCAAACAGATGAGCTATAAATTGGTCTGGGTTCCTTGAAACTGGGCCCAGTTGCTCTAAAGGTTTGCAAATATTAGTGGATTTCTCAGTAAGTTTTGTGTAGTTCCAGGTTTTGTTGAAAACATGTTTGTGGTTCTGCTAATTAAGTACCAAGTAATGATGGGTCTAGGCAAGTGTGCTAGAAGTGAGAAAGTACACAGCTTCAGTCCTCTCCCATTCCACATGCTCCTATGTAGGAGGCAATCATAATGTGAGTCCTCATGCTCATGACCACAGGAGGGTGTAGTGATGGGGAGAGGGGGAGGAGGCACTCTTTTGATAACACAGGGCATTAGTCATAACCCTGTTTACATCCCTACAAGGTACGGACTACAAGGACTGCTCTCTAGGTTTCATACTTTCACAGCTAGCATATCTGAGCTAGACCTTCTTGAGAGGAGTCCAAGGGACCCATGGCTAGTGTGTTCTCAATTCAGTTTCACTGTGCAAAGCATCATGACTGCTCCTGGCTTCCAATAGTATAAATATCTGCAGCCTCTACCGTTTGGAAAAAGCAGCCTGTGCACGAGTATCCCTCTGCCTCTCAGAACTTTAAACTCTGATCTCGCACACACTGATGCACGCACATATCTCTGCGGTAAATAACGAAGAGGATAGGTCACTGATACACAGCCATATGCAGCACTTGGTAAGCTGGGTTGAATCAAACAATATGCATTTTAATATGGCCAAATGTGAGGTCATATCTTAAGGTATGTCCACACTTATGGCAGTGTGTAGAACACAGACACTATGTGCCCCGCTAGCATGGATATAAATATAACGTACATGGCTCTCTAGTCATCCAACCTACATCTCTCCACAGCTGCACGGCTATTTTTAATGTCCCATTGCCTCCTGCTCCAGGAGCCTTTCCCCACCATAGTGGAAGATTCTAGCAGGTGGGAGGTAACTAGGCAAGGTCCAAGAGCTCCCCATTGCTTTTCCCCTTCCAGATCCTTTCTCCACTGCCTCTATGATGGCAGAACCTTTCACTGCTGCATGTAGCTGCACCTACCCTACACACTGCTGCTAGTGTAGACAAGGCCTTAGGAACAAAGAATATAGGCCATATTTACACACTAAGGAACTCTATCTTAGGAAGCAGTGACTCTGAAGAAGACTTGAGGGTGATGGTGGATAATCAGTTAAAGATGAGCTCCCAGTGTAACACTGTGGCCAAAAGGCCTAATCAATCCATGGCTGTAGAAACAGGAATCTCAAGTAGGAGTTGACAGGTTATTTTACTTCTGGATTTGGCACTGGTGTGACAGCAGCTGGAGTACTGTGTCCAATTCTGGGAACCACAATTCAAGAAGGATGTGGATAAACTGGAGAGAGTTTAGAGAAGGAAAAGATGAAAGGATTGGAAAACATGCCTTACAGTGATAGACTCAAGGAGTCCAATCTGTTTAACTTCATAAAAAGAAGGTTAAGAGGTGACTTGATTACAGTTTATAGTTACCTACATGGGGAACAAATATTGAATAATGGTCTTTTCAGTCTAACAAAGATCAAATGGCTGGAATTCGAAAATAGACAAATTCAGACTGGAAATAAAGGCACACATTTTTAATAAGAGTAATTAGGCATTGGAACAACTTAAGGGTTATGGTAGATTCTCCATCACAGGAAATTTTTAAATAAAAAAAATCTCATCTTGAAGAGAGAAAACAGGAATTAATTCAACTAAGTCCTATGGCCTGTGTTATTTAGGAGATCAGACTAAATAATCACAGTGGTCTCCTCTGGCCAATCTATGAATTGACTCTTGTGAGCTGTTCCATTGAATGTTGAATTAAAAGCTTCAGTCCTGGCAAAGATCTGATCCTTTGACATGTTATTTCCTTATAGCATATGAAGGATAGAAAAATAGAACTGTTAACTTTGTAAAAAAGAAGCCCATCATATATTCTGATTAAATTTACTTTTTGGGAGGGTCCTAATGATTGTGCTTTCCAGATAGGAGAGCCTATAGCATAACAGTCTTATGGCAGAGTAGTACTATAATTCTTTAACTATACTCAAACAGATGTAACAGATTTTGTTATCCAGATTGGCTTTTCTGGTCAGACTGTAACTATGATGCAACAAAACTATATGACTTCATTTATAATGCAGACAGAAAAGACTGAGTTATACAAAGATGCCATTATTAATTCTGGCAAGGGGACCAAACATAAAATATTAAATTCATCCCTGTTTTAATTCCAATTAATTCTATGGGTTTAGAGAAAAGATGACTTTGACCCAATAAGCAATAAATGGCTATGCTGGGATTTTTAAAGAATTATATTGGCACAGAAAGATATGCCATTCAAAAATGGAATTTTCTTTTGGAAATCTACAAAATTTTAAAGGCTAATTATGCTAATCAGATGCTTGTATCGTGAGTGAGGAGATATATTTGCATAGAGCTGGTCTTAATAAAAAAGTTGGTTTAACATAGCAGATGTGCAAGGTGGTTTACCAAAATATTCTTTCTTGTGTCCTCGAAACCTCTGAAACAGATCAAACTTTTCCCTTCTCTTTTGGTGTGCCAGAAAATTTAGAAGTGATCTAATCTTCTGAGCCACTGTTCTGGTTCCCGAAAACCTTTATATATTATATTAAGTTGCCTTGCTTCCATTTAAAAAACAAAATCTGCAAAGTTTCAATTTCAATGGAAACCTTGCCTTTACTCTGCCTTAACTTCAATGAAAAGCCCTTTGACATTTGATACACTGGTGTGCAAAGCACAACAAGGCAGCTAAACAGCGGATGGCCGAGTGTCAGGCCCTTAATATGCAAAATACACTGTTCTATCTCAAATAGGAACCTGATTCCCTTTGTCCTTGGGTACAAGAGAAAGCTGATGTCATAAAATGGCTATGAGGAAGAATAATACCAAAAGAACTGTTTATTTAATTAGTAACAAGGGAAAATCCTTCTAATGCAGCTTGATCAGAGGTCATCTTGAGAGGTCTTTATCAGAGCATGGGCAGCCTTTAGCGGCTGAGGCTTAATAATAATCTCTAGACTTCAATTTCCTACTAATAAAGGGTAATATAATGTACTGTAAGCCCTCTTATTTGTTCAGATCTTTTTTAACCACTGAGGAGCTAATATGCAACAACTGAACAAACAATGGCCACACAGGTTTCATTTTTAGCACCACAGATGACCTCTGATGAAAGAAATGATCAGTCAAGCCCTGAATCAAAGGTGGAAAGCAAAGAAGTGCATATTTTCTTTCTATGACTGTAGAAGAGTAGTAAACTGCTCTTGAATAACTGCACACATCATATAAATGTATCTGAAACATGATTGTAGCATATAAGTTTCCATTGGCAAATTCTGAAGCAATCCATTCTAATCTATACAAAGTATTTTGATAAATGGAGTCTATGGAAGGCATAAAAGTTGTCAACGTTACAGACAGAATCAATCATTTTAATAATGGTCTCTTTACGGATCTGATAGCATCTCAGCAACTTCATTTTTCTTAATAATTTACATCTTCTTTAGCTGTTCTGATATCCCAACTTTGTACTACAGTGAAATCCTGACTCAAGCGCAACTACAATTGAAACAAATGGGAGTTTTACCTGAGTGAAAGCTGCAGAACTAGACTCAAAAGGAGTAGTTTTAAAGGGAGGTGGGGGGAGAGAAACAGATTGTTTTCTTCAGTAGATAACTTGGAAGCATTGACAGAATGTGGCTCTTTTTGTATCTATGTTTATTGACTTCAAACAAATGAGCTGCAAATGAGCAGCTTTATGGATCTCAGTGGCGTTACATCCATTTACACCAGATCTGAATATGGCCAACTACATCTAGTATTTTCAGTAGCCTTTTTTAAAAGGGTCTATTTTCTCTCAGGTCACAATATCCCAGGATTTCTTAACATGGCTGGCATTTGTATCAGATGTCTTTGTGTCTGGTTTGTAGATCTTTTCTCACTCACCTTTCTTTGAAGGTGCCTCATCTCTTCCGTGGAAGCTCCAGCCTCTGATTTGCCAGAATGACTGGTCCAACAGCAGGTCCCTCAGGAAAGACCTCAAAATTCCATGTCAGAATTTTAATCCACTTAATCTTTTCTTCCCTAGAATGTGTAATCGATATAGAAGAGTCCGTTTTGTCCCCTTCTAGGTCTCTTAGCCATGAAACAAAACCCAGGGAGTTTGATGTTCTCTTTTCACATAATTTGGAGTATAGGCGATGACTTATAAAGAATGACTTTTCTTTAACTGTTTGTGTTTAACTAGAGTAAAATATAAGACAACGCTGATGAAGATAGTGAAAAGACTTGCAAAAATATAATCTACCACAATATTTTACACTGTGCCAGATCAATGCAACTTAACAGTATATTTTCAAAGCATAGAAGACCAAATTAAGGCATCCCTGTTTCCACTCAGTAGCAACACCTAAACCCTATTAATGTTTATAAGAATAACACCTACACATTGAGAGCACAATATCCAAGGCTTTAAATGGATTGCCTGCCAAATGAGTTCTACATGGAAAATAACTTTTTTACACCATTTTATTTCAAACTCAGAATTTATGGATTTTACAGTTATGGAAGCAATTCAGATGGCTAGTAAAAAGAATATGATATACTGCTATGGAAGACAGCACAAAAACGTAGTATTTACAGTAATAACAATTAAAAGCTAGGTAGTTAATCTGACACCAATAAACTAGCCATGGTGCCAGTAACTCACGATACCAATCAAGAATACCATCTCAGATGGCGGAGCAAAGTTCTGGGTGCTAATAAGGAAAGGAAAAATGTTGGTTCTCTCAGCCCACTTCCTAGTGGACAAAGGAATTCAAAAGGAGCAAGGCATCTTTGCAGCATCTCTGAACCTCAGGCCACTTCTCGGCAGGTGTCTATCCATGGATGTAGGAACCTAACTTTAGGGACCCAGGTTTTTAAATGTCAGCTGTAGATATTACATTTTTCAGTGTGTCAGATTTGTATTGTGAGCTTTTAATTGCAATGTAGAAGTTGTCAGGGGAAAGCTGGAGTTCTGGCAATTTGATGTGGGAAAACCAGATGTGCCTGGCATCCAAGATTAAGTCTACCAGGTGGTGTGGGATTGTGGGACAAATAAATTAGCTGTCCTTATCTGATAAACAATCAGCAGTTAAATAGTTAATCTCGGTTTTTAAGCTGTCGTCAATAGGTTCAGAGTCAACAACTCAGTGGAGCAGTTCATACCACTTAAACCCATTAAATCAGGCTATTTGCAGAAAGACACACAGAGCTCTACACTGAATAAGCATTACCGGAAACATTAAGAGCTGCCTGAAGGAGCAATAGATCCTTCATGCTCTTCTGAATACGATCAGGATCCTTAATTTGAATACACCCTTCCTGTTCTGCTTTCAACTAGAGTTATTTTTTGCAAATACTGTTGAATTTTTGTTTCCTGGACACCATTCTAAATGCACTCCAAAAAGCAAGAACAAGAGCGGGTTCAAAAAATTAGAGGGTAGTAAAATTTAGAACCTCAGTACTTCATACATCATATAATGTACACGGGAAATTCACTGGTGAAGGTCATCGAGGCAAATACTATGGCCTGACTTCAGAGAAGTCTGAGTAACATTACTACTATGACATCTTCAGCTATGCAAACTGAATGAATGATAAGAGGGAAAATTTAAAACAGAACCAGCATAATATCTGTGGCAAAAATGTGAGATTATTTCATGAACAGTATTTAACCAGTTAAAGAACTGGTCAAAGAGCACAAACAGTTACCTGTTAAATATGTTATTCAATAAATAATGGCAATGCATTATGAATAATTTATTTCATTAATCATATTTGTTCTGTTGGAGGGATCGGGAAAGAATCTTCCCTCAACGTACAAGCTACACAATTGGCTAAATACCAGGGGAGAGGAAAGCATTCCTCAAAAGCATCACATATCGGACTGATGTGGGAGGTCAAATGCTGGACTTAACTAAGTTTTGAGTAGTCTGAGAAAAAAGCCAACAGGGAAGCAGCACTCCACAGTGAGTCAATGGGCATGGCAACAAAGAGGATATGCTACATAATTAGGGCTTCTGTTTTTCTGGGTTTATTAATTTAAAATTTTCAGGATTTATTCTTAGTAATTTTTTAGTTCTATGCTCATGTTCAAAAATCAGTTTTTTGTGGTTTCTTCTTTGATATTGAGAAGATTTTTGGGAAGGTACTTCCCAAAATTCTTCTCTAAATAAGATCTACTTTAACTTTTATCATATGTATATGTGATTTACATGTTCATTTAAGCATTGTATCCTGGTTACTGAACCCATGGTTCACTGCTTAGTGTGCTTGTTCCCTAGTGAGCGTTAAGGTAGTACTGATTCAAACAGCACTACATTAAAGCTCACCAGGGAACTTTTTGCTCATGCCAGCAGGATCTACATAGACCAATTAATGAGCAACACATTAGTGCACTTTAGAAATCACAGCCCTGTAACCCGCATTAGTGCTGTGTGGACAAATCCTTACATACAAGCCAGGGGACACTGACATCACCTATTGAAACAACCTGTCCTGGAAAAGGGGTGAAGTCAACACGAATTGAGTAACAATTTATGGGGATTTTCTGGTGTTTATTGGACAAACACATTTATTTTTGAATTGGGGTGTTTTATTGGTGTTTATCAGTTAAAACCTAAAAACCCTTATACATAATATGCCATTTGGCAGTAATGCAATCTGTTCGAATTTGATCAAGATCCCTGGTTCTCTGACATCCTCTGACCAAACTCTGCCTGCACAAATTCTTTAATGCTACAGAATGTCCCAAATGTGACCCCTTATTCTGTTTTCCAGGATTTTGTTCCAAACAGAGGTAATGTCCATCCCCTCTGGATATGCTTAAGAAGAGTCACTCCAACACAATTAGCATTTAGATTGATGCAAGTAACATTACTGACTGGTTGTTTTACTGTTCTGTAATTCCTTACATGCCCCAGACTGTCACACTGGTTTGTTTTCTATGTGTTTCATGTATTCTAAGCAAGTTTTAGCTGTCATCTTCTGCTCTTCTGTCTTACTCAACTGTGCTATTTTGGGTCCTCAATTTCTATTTGATATCGTCTTTTCATTTTTACTCTAACTCAGTCCTCCACAAACTGATTCTTGCAAGATAAAATCATCAATTTTCTCCCTTCTCATCCTCAGACTGACCTCATTATTAATAAATGACTTAGCACATTGGCAGCTGGAATTTCCCCATAGATGACAAGTATTCAGCTTGTCATCACAAACTGATGTTGCAATCAGCAAGGTCTGAATGAAATGGTAACATCCCCTCCACCTTTACTCTGTCCTAAGCTCCCTTTACATGATATTTCCCTATTCCTGGCCTGTTACTGTCACTAATGCACCGTATTAAAATGGATTGTAGCTCTCCAAAGTAGTAATTTACCTGAAATGTAAATTAACACAAAATTGATTTTATATGCCATGAGAATATTGAAATTGTATTGCATAGAATCTATGGTTGCACAGTAGTTCTGAGAAAAATGGGCACTATCAAAAGTGGCCCCAATTTTGCCAGACAAAAAATGCATGCCTTCACTTGCACAAGTGCTATATTTGCACACAAAATTGGAAAATTAGATGTGTGACCGTACTGCACATATATATTGTGTTTCTTTGACCCAAACATGATCTGTGCACAAACAAATGGCATGCAAATACGATTTTATGCAGTTAAAATAGGTGGACTTTGCCTTTGAAAATTTGGCCTCGTGTGTCTCCCTATCAAATTTGTGGCTCTTGGTTATGCAGAAGCAAAATCAATTTAGTCTTAATCCTGCATCACTGGCACAATCAAATCATTAGCAAATTAAAACAGTAATATTGGCCACAAACATAAATCAATTAATTACCCTGGGAGCAGGTCGTTCATAACATTGTAACGTGTACTATGGCACAGAGCTGTATGGTAATTCTATACCCCTCAAGGATCCCTTAAACTGGGAGAACCTCCATCGGTCAGATTCTGCAGCTTTAGGGCTGCTCTGTGGCAGCAAAACAGCACAAAGGTGCTCTAACACAAGGCATGGTCTGGACCTCATTGTTTACATCAGACAACCCAACTTCTTTCTTTAAAAAGCCATTAAAGCAGCTTATTCCGCTCTCAAAACCTATGGCATTGCAACAAGCGTGAATTCGATTTGAATGGATTGTTCCCACTTCAAAAAGAAAAGCCAGTGTTCTGTACACTGTTTACATCTCAAAGAACTGTAGGATACAACTGATTCTTATCAGATCATGTAAACGGAGTGTACAGTACAAGTTTATTTTAGATGATATCTGAATCTTTCATACAGATTGAATCCCAAAATGTTTTACCGAGTTAAATGATACAATGAAGGGGAAATCCACTCCTGTGCAGAAGGCCAACATAAATGCAGCAGAAGGCCTATACTGCATTAATAAACCCTGTTTTGAGGGGTGCATGAAGAATGGGTTTCATCCTTACACTAACTTACACTCCAACAGAGGGAGCAAAAATTGAGATAAAAGAAAAGGAGAAAGATGTTTTAAGACCAGATATGACAAGAAACAATGGAGCTGAAAGGATGTAGGAACTGCAGAGAACAGTGGTGATACCATGGGAAGAGACAAAAAGATGCCCGCATTAGATGATCAGGAAAGGGAATTGAAAGAGAGACCACCTGAAGTATCTACTGAATGTGAAATTCTCCCTTTGGCACAAGACAAGCACAAGTTCTAAGCACCACAAATCCTACGTAGGCATTCAAAATAGGGCATATCTGGTACTTAAAGAGCCATGGAGGTCGCATGCTGGGTCACAACACAGGGATAGATATCACTCCAAAGGAATACTCTTTCTTCATAGGATTAATCTACTACAGCCAACATCTTTGAACTGGGTCTGTGCACTGCCACGGTGACAGGGCAGGGTTTTAGGAGGGTTTAGTTTTTTTAGAGAGGTCTATTTAAAAAAAAATTTTTTTTTTAAATCAAAGCCTCATGAAAAATTGGTCTCCTCAAACACATCAGATAATATTCTAGTAAAACAGTTGAATGAAAGCTGACCCTTAAATTTATAATAGGGCATAAAATTGCTCTAAGGCAGCAATGCATTCCAGACCCAGCCACCACCAAATCCCAGAATAGCCTGACTAGGAAAGAGACACAACAGAAAACCCTGTCAGCAGAGGTACCCGCCAAAGAGCCAATAAAAGACAGATGTGACTACTGGAAAATTAAGTGGCTGAGCTGGGCATGTGACAAAAACAGTAATTAAAATCTTTCCATTTTTAATCAAGGAATGTTTTGCCTTGAAAAAAAGGAAACCAGCTTTCCAAGTTTTAGAGGAAACCATGGAAAAAGCTCAGACTGGGTATCTACTTCCTTTAACAACTCTGAGCTGTATCTTTTTCTTTCCTCCCCTGGCACATATGGAAGATTTGTTAGACTTTAAACTTGCCATGAACATAGCTGGTAACATTTCACCCCCATGTTCAGATGCTCCCACGATCCATTTCTCTGTGGGTACGCTGTAATGAGCTCTGTAAGTTACAGCTAATCACTCAAGTGCTGGAAGCAGGACTGTCTTTGTGCAAAGAATAGCAATCAAATATGGTAAGCAGATGGCTGTTTCTTGTCTTGTGTTACCACACTGTGCACAACATATTAAAACATGATGGATTTATCAGCCCTGATGGATACATTCACACTGTATGTTTTTATAGGATAAATAGCTTTTGACATTTTAATATAATTTTAATACCCCAGTTCTTAAAATCTGATTCTATTAAAGAAACTGCAGATGTTTCCGATAAAGTCTTTGTTTTTCCTACATCCTATTTTAATTTTGCACATCAGTAATGCAATGTACTTCATATTATAAAAACACAATTACAAAAAATCCATACCTCATTTTTAAATTTCTATATTAAACATTCATAATGCTAGAAGCTTTTTGCCAATCAATTCTTATTCACAATGTTTTAAAGCTAATCAAAATCTTAGTTCATTTGTGTTGCCTGATGGCTCTTAGAGAACATTTTATAAATAGTGGTAACTAAACACTATATTATACACAAGGACAATATGTTTTATTGAATCAAGTTCACACACGCACATCCTCCCCCCAGTAACTAAGTTGTAACCAAACTTTACCACTTAGTTTATGATTTGATCTATAGGATGGGGGGGGGGGTTCTTCAGAACAGTAAAATGGCCATTCTTAATCTCAATGGCAAGTGTACCCTTAAGATTTTCAAAAATCTTATGAGTAGAAAAAAGAAAATAACCTTCTATGAGTTTGGGTGTCAGTTACATGTTGTAAGCAAATGACTGAACTTTAAAAGACATGCATTCCGCTGTTGATATAGTATATATTTCAAACTAGGCTTTAAGCAGCTATCACATGCAATCATACAAATGGCGATTAGTAGGTATTCATTTCTATTTCTATTGCCTCTAGAGTAGCAAAACATTCGGTGCTTAAATTGCAATAGAATGGTTAACAAAAACATGTTCCTTTTAGAGAGAATACACATTCAGTATCCGACAGTAGTTCAAACAAATTTAAAAGCCTACTCAATATCATGAATCAAAAACTACTATGTGCACACATGCACCTTCCCTGTTCCTCTAGTCATATACTTAAGTTCTCACACGGGCCATCAGTTTGACATTTGTTAAAGGCTCATCTGCAGTCTATGTTTTAATCACCTGATCTATCAAAAACCCTTCCCTCTCTGCCTATGCTCATCTTGTCAGGAAGAGACTTTTTTGTAATGAAAGCAGCCGATAGCATCCCTCAACACAGTGGAAGACATCCTGCATTAGCTTTGTCTTCAAAAGCAGGCTGTTCTATTACAATTGACCTTCTCTTCTTGATTACCACACAAATCATAGCCCTTTCCCCCTCCTCATCTATTAGAGTATTTCTCCTGTAGCCCATTCAATTGCCTGACTGCAGTTGGTAATTGGATTCATGTTTGGAGCACAGCATTCTAAGAAGAAGCCTGGAATAATTCAAATGGAACATCCTGGCCTAGGAGTGCAACCATATGTTAAATTCAGATTTGTGTCAGTAAAACCTGTGCTGCACCAGCAGTAATATAATCTGCTTTAATGTCACAAAGTTCTGTCTTATTAACCATCTCAATTTATCTATGGCTGTTGATATAGTAAAATTATGTGGCAGTATTATTTTAAGATGCAAGGATAAGGCAAATTCAGTTCTTTGACTTAGTGAAATATAAAGAACGCGTTACTTTGGCAACTGTCTGGCTGCATTCTAGGTTTCAGGATACAGCACAAGCAGCTTTCAATTACAGTATATAACAGAGAAATTCAAGACCATCAAAAAACCTGGCAACATGCTTTGGATGCACTGCGTGCTATTTGACACACAAGTTTCAGGCTCTGCAGACTGGTTGGGATATCCAAAAGTGAAGGTTCTGCTAGTAGTGGTAACCCACTAAGATTGCACATAACATCCTGGACACTAACTTACACATTTAATAATTTAACAAGTACAGGAAATTAATACAGAAGTGTCAAGCAGACAAATTGATATTGCCTTTGGAAACTCAGCTCTTGGATTTCCTGTATTTTCCCTGCTCAAATTAATAACCTCAACTTTGCATCCCACAATGTAGCAGATCCTTTGAGAAGCAGAGCTAGCCTAACTACTCCTATGCCATCCCTCTCTGAGGCCAAAGAAGGGGGCATGGCCAAATGTTAGGAGCACAGCCACATATTAACTCCAGATTAACAGTGCGAGGCTGTAACAACAGCCATTTGGGGCTATTAGTCAGCCTGAAGGTTTTTGTTGGTGTTCCCGATGCTTCTTGGGTAACGAAACACTTCCGGCTGCTCTAACTTACACCAAGGAACCAGTCCAGCACAGAACAGCCCCAAGATTAAGGAAGAGCTTAAATCTACATTTGCCCTCCACCCACAGCTCCTGGGTTGCACTGTGCACTCCTCTGTCACAGCCAAAGATCTGAGCCATAGCTTGAAAACCATTTGACTTGCGGATAACAATAACACTTCGCGAGCCAGGATCACAAACCGAAAAGGGAGCTCAGTTCATAATATCACTACTCATAGTGAAAAACTGGACAGCAAGTGCTAAGGCTATTGAAGTCCCCACTTCCCCTCATTTCTTTTGAGAGCCATCTTTTTTAATGGGTACCCCAAACAGTAAGAAAGAGCCTGAAGAGTAGCAATCATGCTCCCTTTTATATACCTTTGATCCCAACCAGATGTGGGGGGAGGTGAAGTTTCCTCCATAATGAACTGAAAACTGGGGGGCCATCCATCTTTTAATATGGACTTCCAATTTTTTATGCTTTCTTTCTGCTTTGCTTGAGAAAAAGGCACCAGCACAAGCACTCTAAAAACTCTGCCCAAGGGCGAAGCCTTAGGCTAGGTCTATACAATCATCGGGGGTGGGCTGGGGGTTGTGATTGCAGACATGCCGGAGCTAACTTTAATCTAGCTAGCTCAAGTACCCAGTAGCAGTGAAGCCATAATGGCACGGACTTCAGTGCAAGCGAGTCGCTTGAGTACCTACCCACAGTCCCAGATGGGCTTGCACAATTTGTGGTGAATCCCCTAGCTTCACTGTTATTGATATCTGTGCTCAGTCCATTAAGGCTAGTTTGGCTATGCTTATGTGTGCTGTAATCACACAGCCATGTTGCAGTCTAGACTTATCCTAAATACTGATGACAATACCCATTACACCCAGCCCACCAAACAAACTCCAACAATAGGTGGAAATTAGCCTTTGAACCCCCATCACATCCCAGGACCCACCTTCCCTTCTGATATGACCTTCACTAAAGGTCTGATCCAAAGCACGCTGAAATCAATGGGAATCTTTCCACGTACTGCTGACAACTAACGTTTTTTATTGCAAGCCTTGCTACATTTACTGTTTTTTCCTTCAAGACCCGTTTGAAGAGGCAAGTGATTATGGGAAAATCTCAACTTTTGCTTAACCAAAAAAAAAAAAAGTTGAAATTTCTAGCAGGGAAAAGCCTGAAAACATGACCCACTTGAAACCTTAATCCTCAGAAACCACAAAGCAAATAAAAAGAACGCAAATTTTACCATCATTTTTTAAAAATCTCATGATTTTTGAACACTTGAAGTTGGCAACACTGATTAAATGGCCTCTGGATCAGGCCATAAGAAGCAAGTTACATAAAAACGGTCATACTGGCTCAGACCAATGGTCCATCTAGCCCAGTATCCTATCTCTGACAGTGGTCTGTGCCAGATGCTTCTGGCAATTGGAGGTTTAGGGACACTTAGAGCATGAGGTTGCTGCCCTAACCATCTTGGCTAATAGCCATTGATGCACCTCTCCTCCATGAACTTTTTTGAACAGTTTAACGTTTGGCCTTCACAAGATCCCCTGGCAGTGAGTTCCACAGGTTGCTTGTACAGTGTGTGAAGTACTTCTTTTAGTTTGATTTAAACCTGATGCCTATTAATTCCATGGGTGATTCCTGGTTCTTGTTACATGATGGGGTAAACATCACTTCATTATTCACTTTCTCCACATCAATTATAATTTTATAGACCTCTGTCATATCCCCCCTTAATCCTTTTTCTAAGATGAACAGTCTTTTTTCTCTCTCCTCATATAGAAGCTGTTTCATACCCCTATTCATTTTTGTTGCCCTTCTTTTTACCTTTTCCAATTCTAATATATCTCTTTTTGAGATGGGCAACTAGAACTGCATTCAGTATTCAAGGTGAGAGTGTACCATGGATTTATATGATTTTTTTTTATTTATCATCTATCCTTTTCCTAATGGTTCTTGACATTGTTAGGTTTTTTTTGTATTGCCACTGCACATCAAGCAGCTGTTTTCAGAGAAGTATCCATGATGACTCCAAGTTCTCTTTCTTGAGTGATAACAGCCAATTTAGACCCCATCATTTTGTATGTATTGTTGGGATTATATTTTCCAATGTGCATTATACTTAACACTAAATTTCACCTGCCATTTTGTTGCCCAGTCATCCAGTTTAGTGAGACCTCTTTATAACTTTTCATAGTCAGCTTTGGCTTTAAATACCTTGGATTAATTTTGTACTGTCTGCAAATTTTGTGACCTCACTGTTTATCTCCTACCAATCATTTATGAATACATTGAACAGCACTGGTCCCAGTACAAATCCTTGGGGGATCCCGCTATTTGGGGGATCCCAGTACAGATCCTTGGGGGATCTCTCCATTGTAAAAATTGACCACTTATTCCTACCCTTTGTTTCCTATCTTTTAACTAGTTGCTGATGCATGAGAGGACCTTTCCTCTTATCCCATGACCACTTATTTTGCTTAAGAGCCTTTGGTGAGGGAACTTGTCAAAAAGCTTTCTGAAAGTACAAGTATACTTTATCCACTGGATCACCCTAGTCTATATACCTGTTGACTCCTGCAAATGGACAGATGACTAGGGAGGAGTATAAAAAAAAATTGCTAGAGCATGCGGAGTAAAATCAGGAAGGTCAAAGCACAATTGGAGTTGCAGCTAGCAAGTGACATGAAGGGTAACAAGAAGGGTTTTTACAGGTACGTTAGCAAGAAGAAGGTGGTCAGGGAAAGCGTGGGCCCCTTACTGAACTGGGGAGACAACTTAGTGACAGATGATGTGGAAAAAGCTGAAATATTCAATGCTTTTTTTGCCCATCTTCAAGGTCAGCTCCCAGACTACTGCACAGGGCAGCACAGTATGGGGAGGAGGTGAGCAGCCCTCAGTGGTGAAAGAATAGGTTCAGGACTATTTAGAAAGGCTGGACACACACAAGTCCATATGGCTGGATGCAGTGCATCAGAGGGTGCTGAGGGCATTGGCTGATGTGATTGCAGAGCCATTGGCCATTATCTTTGAAAACTCATGGCCCTGGATGACTGGAAAAAAGGCAAATATAGTGCACATCTTTCAAAAAGGAAAGGAGGAGGATCTGGGGAACTACAGACCAGTCAGCCTCACATCAGTCCCCAGAAAAATCATGGAGCAGGTCCTCAAAGGATCCATTTTGAAGCACCTGGAGGTGAGGTAGATGATGAGGAACAGTCGGCATGGATTCATCAAGGGCAAGTCATGCCTGATTGCTTTCTGTGATAAGATGACTGGCTCTGTGGATGCGGGGAAAGCGGTGGACATGATATTCCTTAACTTTAGCAAAGCTTTTGATACGGTCTCCCACAGTATTTTTATCAACAACTTAAAGAAGTACGGGTTGGATGAATGGATTATAAGATGGATAGAAAGCTGGCTAGATCACTGGGCTTACCGAGTAGTGATCAACAGCTTGATATCTAGTTAGCAGCGGGTATCAAGTGGAGTGCCTCAGGGATTGGTTCTGCATCTGGTTTTGTTCAACATATTCATTAATGATCTGGAGGATGGGGTTTGCAGATGACACTAAGCTGGGGGGAGTGGCAGGTATGTTGGAGGGCAAATATAGGATACAGAGTGACCTAAATAAATTGGAGTATTGGGCCCAAAGAAATCTGATGAGGTTCAATGGGGACAAGTGCATAGTCCTGCACATAGGACAGAAGAATCCCATGCACTGCTACATACTGGGGACCGACTGGCTAGGCAGCAGTTCTGCAGAAAAGACCTGGGGGTTACAGTGGACAAGTAGCTGGACACGAGTCAAGAGTGTGCCCTTGTTGCCAAGAAGGCTAACGGCATATTGGGCTGCATAAGTAGGAGCATTGCCAGCAGATCGAGGGAAGTGATTTTTCCCCTCTATTCGGCACTGGTGAGGCCACATCTGGAGTATCCAGTTTTATGCCCCTCATGACAGAAAGGATGTGGACAAATTGGAGAGTGTCCAGCGAAGAGCAATGAAAATGATTAGGGGGCTGGAGCACATGACTTATGAGAAGAGACTGAGGGAACTCTGTTTATTTAGTCTACAGAAGAGAAGACTGGTGGGGGGAGGGGGGAAATTTGATAGCATCCTTCAACTACCGGAAGGGGGGGTCCAAAGAGGATGGAGGTGGGCTATTCTCAGTGGTGGGAGATGACAGAACAAGGAGCAATGGTGTCAAGTTGCAGTAGGGAAGGTCTAGGATGGATATTAGGAAAAACCTTTTCACTAGCGGGGTGGTGAAGCACTGGAATGTGTTTCCTAGAGAGAGAGAGAGAGAGGATAAGGAGGAAGATGGTGGAATCTCCATCCTTAGAAGTTTTTAAGGCCCAGCTTGACAAAGCCGTGGCTGAGATGATTTAGTTGGGGTTGGTCCTGCTTTGAGCAGAGGGTTGGACTAGATGACCTCCAGAGGTCCCTTCCAATCCTAATCTTCTATGATTCTAACAAATTCTAATAGGTTGGTGAGCCACGATTTCCCTTTACAAAAGCTGAATTGACTCTTCCCCAACAAATTGTGTTAATCTGTGTGTCTGATAATTCTGTTCTTTTCTATAGTTAAACCAAATTGCCTGGTAGTGAAGTTAGCATTATCAGCCTGCAATGGCCAGGATTGGCCTTCTGCCCTTGCCAGTTCTGTCCTTGTAGCTACAGAAGACCATCCCCAACAGGGAACTGGGGCAGTGTTACTCAGGAATGGGAGGGTGGCAAGGCCTGTCTCCTCAAAGGAGCCATGAAGAGCTATTTCAGCCAATACGCTGAAATAACCACAGCAGTGACTCTCCATCCACCCTGCTGTCTGCAAGATACGACTCATCCTCCCTTGTGCGTCTGTTCAGTGAAGCTCAGCAACTCAGCTGGGAATTGGAACGAGAATTTGGGCAGCCCTCATTGAAAGAGGATTTCGGTGACAAAGCCTGCTTTTCACACAGCGTGAAAAACCAACAACTGCACAGTAAAAAATTATTTTCTTCTCTTTTCCTACCAATACATAAAAACGAATATAAGCTACACACACTGTATTATTTTATTTTGCTTGTGAAATTTGTCGTCAGGGAGTTTCTATGAATTACAAGCAGAATTGTGGTTCAGTGTAAGAAATAAAAGTCATCCGTAAAGTTTCTTAAAACAATCACATTTCCTCAATCAATGCTTTTAAACTGTAAATAGTCATCTTAGAATATCAAGACTTCTTTCTGAAAGGACTGAAATGCCAGTTTGCCATCTGTTCTAATTATTTCCGAATAATTTGGCAGAACTCCCTGCTTTGTTGTTGAATTACAAAATCAGATTTCATTGATCTCAGTTACAATGAAAATGTTTCTATGTGCTTAAAAAATAATAAAACAGCTGGACAAATCAGTAGCACGTGCTCCAAGATTTGGGATACTCAGACTAATAGATAACCAGGTCTGGCTTCTTTTAATTCTTTGTGGAAAGACATAAAAGTGAGAATGGCTGGCAGATTCAGAAATAAACTAGTATAAATTCTTCTGACTGTTATTTTTCTACTTTTCTTGTTTGTTTTTCTGGGGGTTTCTAAATGCCAGAATTTATCCAGTCATACAACTCTTGTTCTTGTGGTATCAAAACATGCAAGTGTAGGATTAGCATTATAATCCCATTTTACAGCTGAATAACTGATGCACAGAAAGAATAAATGACTTACCCATGGTCACTCTGGACTCCTCAGGCAGAGCTGGTAATTGAACCCAGATTTCCTGAGCCCCAGGCCAATGCCTTACAGAGCAACTACAAGACCCTATCTCCTTTCTAGTACAGTCACTGATACTGACCCTAAGCTCTTTGCAACAGGGACTGTCATTTACTATATGTTTGTATAGCACCTAACACAATGTGGTGCCTACCTGGTTGGCCTCTACACACTACCAAAATAATAATGTTAAATATATATTTAATATAATTAACGTTATTGTTCACAGTCAAAAGAAAGCTCCCGGAAAAGTACGAGAAGCAGGGTAGCCAGCATAAGGGGCAGCATAGTCTAGTGGGTAGGATACTGAACTGGGACTCAGAAAACCTCTGCCTCTGCCACAGACCTGGTGAGTATAGTTGGGCACGTCACTACATCTCTCTTTCCCTATCACCCTTCAGCCTTATTTTTTATTGAAATGAAAGCAGGAAACAGCCCCTGACCCAAAGAGTTAAGTGTTTGTTCAGTACTTGGCAAAATGAGACTCTGATCTTCATTGGGGCATCTCAAAGCTACAGTAATACAAAGTTGTAATAAGTAATTTACAAAAATAATAATTCCCTTCTTTAGATAGGCAACAACCAACATTATTGGTCCAAATAACTGCTCTGAAATTTTTAAGTGTCCTCCTCAGGGACTGAACACACTGACATCTATTTCCCTCCCACCCTCCTTCTACACTGCCTATGCATTCAAACACTGACACTACAAAAAATACAAAAAATTACAACAGTACTAATCCAAATCCCTGTTTCAATAGGTCAAATAAGAAGTATGTGCACGTGCTGGTGAGTGAGAGAGGGAGAAAAAAAAAACCCAATATTTTAAAGTTGGTGCAGACGGAATATCAGCATTTCCTTCACATTTCTGTTCTGACATTAATTCCTGCTTTATTTTGAGAATGATATTGTGTTGTTTTGTAATAGCAGATATATAGCGATATTATGTATACCCCACTTATGAAGGCAAAATCATGTACAATCTGATGTTTTCACAGTATTTATACCATTGAGAGAGGCAATGGTCTGGAGGAATGTTCACAGGATTAGAAGTCAATAAGTCCTGAGCTGGTTGTGTGCTAAGTCTCTCCATTAGTGAAATGGAAATAATTCCAGTGGTATTGTGAACACAATTAATGCTGGTACAGCTTTTTGAGCATATAAAGTGCCATGAAAGGTCTAGAAATTATTCCAAGACTGAAATACTGTGACAAGACCAGACCTTGTGTTATTATGGATCCGTGAAGCATTAAAAAATGCCTGTGGAAGATAAAATAAGCATCTGAATCACAAACACTAAAACTTACACGGAGTACTAATAAGAATATATTGTCAGCCCAACTGTAACTGGTAATACACCATGTGCATTAAGACATACTGTAAAAATAAGCTTCCCTCAATGAGTGTGCATGTATGTAGGGAGAGAAAGGTTGTGTTTGCAGTAGTTGTTTTTTTCTCATAATGCACCTATACGTATTTGGAATCATGATCAAGACCAAAAGTCTTCAGTCCTGAAAGTTAACTAGAACACAGGTGCAAATGTTTATCAACTTTTCAGATTCCTGTCCACACACACCTTTACATTCTTTAGCATATTTGCATGCTCTAATAGAAACCTCATTCAGGAAATATAGTCCACAGAAACATTTCCTTGTTTTAACTTAAACAAATAAATTCACATCCAGCATTATCCCTTGCAAGGAGAGAAAGAAGAATTCTTTAATGATCCTTGAACATGGTTTTGTTTTTCATCTTTAGCCCATGAATTTGTTGCAATGACTAGAGCCGTGGTGTGGACTGAAGCTATGCAAATTTCTCTACTTAAGTCTGTTAAGGTACCTCTAGCCTTATTTACTAGAGGACAGGTATTCAAGCTTTGGCCTTCTCTTGTGTAGAAAAATTCATTTTGCCAAATTGTATAAAGCTTATTGTGATCTCAACAAATGTCTATTGTGGACTAGGTTGTAACCACCACATTAATTTTAATATGTGTAACCTGAGATATGATTAATTTCAAAGCCAAATTTTTCAAAAGTTAATTGTGATTTTGGTTGTCTAAATTGAGACTCCCTGATGTCTGATTTTCAGAGGATGGGTTATCAGCACTGAAAAAATCAGGCTTAGTTAAGGTTTCTTAAATTCAGCATCCAAAAATCCAAAATCACCAGTCAGTCTCTTTTGAAAAAGGAGGGGATTAAACAAAACAAAAATACCCAAAATACTTCATTGAAGTCTTACCAAAAGCCTGAATTTCTTTTTTTTTTTTCCCCCTTCCATTTTCAGTTTTTCCATAAGGAAAAAAATGGAAAATAAACACAAAAAGTTCTTAGAAAACCTAAGTCTTTCATTTCTTTCAAAATTTTATGGAAAATATTTTCCATTTTCTAACTAGCTACAGTGATAATCATGATATTAGAAAACTTACATAAATAGCAAATTTCGGAGGAATCAACAGACCAATTTCAGCCTTAGTGTGAGCAGAGGCACTTCTGTTAGCTTCACTGGAAAAGGCATCAGAAGGTAGCAGGGCAAAGTTGCCGCCGCCAGATCGACCCTTCTGGATCGATTGAACGGTCAGTGAAGACCCGCTCAATCGATTCAGAAATCAACGCTGTAAAACCACCTCCTCAAGTGGCATAGTGCTGCATTGATGGGAACGCAGTTTCTATCAGCGCAGTGCAGTGAAGACATCACACAGAAAGGAAGTACAGCAGTCAAGTGGAGTTACACGAGCTACTCTGCATAGCTTGTGTAATTCCCGTCAGCTGCCGCCGAATCGCCAGGTAAGTGTAGACGAGGCCTTGAAACAAAGAAATGTGAATGCAGAAGGATGTGGCAGATTACTCTATCAAATGCTGGCAAATTCAAATTTATCTAAGGGAAGAAAGGAGTGAAGATCGAGAGAGGAAAATTCCCCAAGCTGTCTTAAAGGTGAGACATTGAAAGTGCTTGTTCTTTTAAGCCACGGGTTCTCAAACTGGGAGTCGTGACCACTCAAGGGGTCGTGAGGTTATTAGGGGAGGAGGTCACGAGCTGTCAGCCCGCACGCATGCCAGTAAGGGTGGCATGGCATGGCATGGGCGGCAGGGTCGTCACAGCCTGAAATATTTTCAAAGGGGCTCCCAGCATAAAAAGTTTGAGAACATCTGAACTCCTGGATAGCACAGGCCATCGAACTTCCCCAACATAATTCCTAGAACATATGTTTTAGAAAATCATCTTGTCTTGCTTTAAAAATTGTCAGTGACAGAGAATCCACTACAACCCTTGGCAAATTGTTCCAATGATTAATTACTCTCACCATTAATAATTTACTCCTTATTTCCAGTCTGAAGTTCTAGCTTTAACTTCCATCCATTGGATCATGTTATACCTTTGTCTACCAGATTGAAGAGCCCATTATCAAATATTTGTTCCCCTTTGTAGGTACTTGTAGATTGTAATCAAGTCACCTCTTAACCTCTTTATTAAACTAAATAGATTGAGCTCCTTAAGTCTATCGCTATAAAGAATGTTTTCTAGTCCTTTAATCATTCTCACGGCTATTCTCTGATCCCTCTCCAATTTTTCAATGTTCTTCTTGAACTGTGGTCACCAGAACTGCACACTATTCCAGCAGTGGTTGCAACAGTGCCAAATACAGAAGTTAAATAATCTCTCTTATTCCTCCTCAAGAGTGTCCTGTTTATGCATTAGCACTTTTACCCACAGTATCAGCTCATGTTCAGCTGATTATCCACTATGATAACCACATCTTTTTCAGAGTCACTTTTTTCCCAGGACAGAGAGTCCCCCATTCTGTAAATTGGGCCTACATTCTTTGTTCCTAGAAGTACACTTTTACATTTAGCCATATTAAAACATATATTGTTTGCTTACACCTAGTTTACCAAGCAATCTGGATCACTTTTAATCAGTGACCTGTCTTCTTCATTATTTACCACTCCTCCAATTTTTGTGCCATCTGAAATCTTGTCAGTGATGATTTTATATTTTCTTCCAGGTCATTGATAAAGATGTTAAATAGAGTAGATCTAAGAACTGATCCCCATAGGACACCACTGGAAACAGACCCATGATAATTCCGCATTTACAGTTACATTTTGAGACCTATTTTAGACTCATTTATGTCAGGAATTAACTTGGTCCTGAATTTGGTATTAATTGTGTGTATACCTCTCTCACAAAGTGGTCTCTTATCCTTAGGACTTCTTGGCATACTCTTGGGATCAAATTTTGTTTTCATTTACACCTGCACAAACCCACTGATTTCAACATGACCGGATCATGAGCTTTAAAGTGCAGCTATACTCTGAAAAGTGACTCTAAGATGACCTGGTGGCCAGAGCCATATTTATTCTCTCTCAATGATTTCACATCAAATGTATATAGCTTAAAGATGTTTTTAGCCTAACAACAAATTCTGCAAAAATAGCCTAGGATCAGAAACTCAAGATGTTTTCTTTCTGGCTTGTGCTTTGTCACCAGTGATACAGAATTTGCACTCAAAATTTAAAGAATTCTGCTAATGATATGGCATCCAACCCAACCCATTCTTCCAGAGCTGCATTGGGTTGACAGTAGTAAAGGAGTAAAGATTAAAAAGAAGAGTTTAACATAAAAAGAGTAAAAGTAAATAACACCTCATTTTTATGATTTTAACAGGCACGTATCAGTTAAATGTTGAAGATACGAACAGTTCTATACAGACATAAAAACAGTTTATTCCTCAAGTTTGCAATCCAAACAGTTCTGGTCTACTTAAGTGTTAACAGTTTAACTAGGTCAGTACAGGTGGTATTTTTTTGCTGACATAGGCTGGTAAAAGCCCAAATGTAGACACAGTTATAAAGGTGGACTTATACTGAGCTCTTAACTGGAACAAGTTATATTGGTATAAGCACTTTTAGACTGATAGAACTGCAACTACACTGAGGGGATGAAGGCGGAGCAGGATTGTTACTTTACCATGCCAGCATAGTTAAAGTGGCAGAATTTTTAAGGGTAGACAGGAAATAAAACAAAAATGGACTGATGGGCTCAGTGGTAATGTTAACTTAAGATGTTAGACTTGCTTCCCCATTTCTCCCTTCATCCCACCAACTCAACCACAACACAGAAGTGCGTTGGGTACTTAATATAAATTAGTGTTTATACACAGAGAGAGAGAGAGAGAGAGAGAGCAGATCCTGTATAAAGGATCAGGGCTACTTTTTCCACAGTCACTTTTCTGACCATAACTGCATGCCATCTTTTTTTAATTTTGACACCTTGGTTTGCTTCTTTTCTGAACACTTAATGTTGAGGAAAAGAGAAAAGAAAACCAGGAACTCTTTAGTAATAACTAATAAAAAATGAGGAATCCCATGCACAAAGCATCCTTTTGTTGAAAGGACTTCTCCTGCACAACCCATTTGCCCCAGAAACACTGAATGATACTACGTATCCTTTTGCATGTCCTTGTGGTCTACCTTCATTTATTATGAAATGCTAGCAGAGTGGTGATAAGGGGAAAATGCTATTTCCATATTCAGAGGCAGGAAATCTTCAACTCCAGATCTTACAGGACCAAATAGGAAAAATGTATCAGTATATATATAAGATAATAAATAAGATCATAAAAAATCAATGTCGTCAAAATGAGCAGATGCAAGAAAAGTTAGATTTCAAAGGAAAAACTGAGGGAGTCCTTCACAAATACGTCACCAATGAGAGAGTCCATAATGCATTGGTCCTTAATTCAGAAGACCTTAACAGAGGAGTCATTATCTGCACACAGCCAGTGTTTTAGAGAGCTGTAGGACAAGAGTAGCACAAAAGGTAATTAGAAAACATTCCCACAACTTGCTGCTTCTAAACACCCATAACCATAAAATACTAACCCAATTTCCTTCAAATCTGGTTTTCCTTCTGCTGATCCCAATTCAGCAAAGCATTTAAGCCAGTACTTAATTATGTATATGAGTAGTCCTATTGACTTCAGCGGGACTATTCATATGTGCAAGTACCTTGCTGAACCAGGGATTCTATGAGGACTTCCAATAGACCTAGGATGGGTCTACATGGAAAAGTTTTACCACTTAACCAGTATAATTATATCAATATCTTCCAACCCTGTGGGCACCTTTATTCCAGTAAGAGAGTGCCATTTTCTGTGTAATAATATCTGGTTCTTACATAGCACTTTTCATCAATAGATCTCAAATGCTTTATAAAGGAGATCAGTATCTTTATCCTCATTTTAGAGTTTAGTTTAAAACCTTTCCCAAGTGACATAAGCTAAACTAAAAAAGATGCTCCTACTGGAATAAGTACCTCACAATGGCAGGTTATAACAGTAGAACTATAACGGTTTAAGTTCACACTTCAGGTTATACTGGGGATGGGAGAACACTTTCCCATTATAGACAAAGCCTAAATTTCAAGTCTCCAGAGTCTTGTGTTTTTGAGATCTTGGAGTCATTGAGGATAGTTCTCTGAAAACATGCACTTATTGTGCAGAAGCAGTCAAAAAAGCTAACAGAATGTTAGGAACCAAAAGGAAAGAGAGAGAAAATAAGACAGAAATATTGTATTGCCTCTTTATAAATCTGTGGTACTGTGTGCAGATCTGGTTGTCCCATCTCAAAAAAGATATATTAGAATGGGGAAAAGTACAGAGAAGGTCAACAAAAATAATTAAGGGTATGGAACAACTTCTGTATAATGAGAATGAAAAAGACTGGACTTTTCAGCTTAGAAAAGAGACAACTAATGGGGGCTATGATAAAGGTCTATAAAATCATGACTGGTGTGGAGAAAATGAATAAGGAAGTGCTATTTACTCCTTCACATAACACAAGAACTAGGGGTCACCCGATGAAATTAATAGGAAGCAGGTTTAAAACAAACAGAAGGAAGTATTTCCTCACACAATGCATAGTCAACCTGTGGATCTCCTTGCCAGGGATAGTTGTGCAGGCCAAGACTATAACAGGGTTCAAAAAAGAACTAGACAAGTTCTTGGAGGATGGGTCCATCAGTGTCTATTTGACAGGATGGGTAGTGATGCAACACCATGCTCCGAGTGTCCCTAGACTACTTTTCCGAAGCTGGGAGTGGACGACAGGGGATTGGTCACTTGATGATTGCCTGTACTGTTCATTCCCTCTGGAGCAACTGGCATTGGCCATTGTCGAAAGGCAAAGATATTGGGTTAGATGGACCATTGGTCTGATTCAGTATGGATGTTCTTATAGATATATAAGAGCAAGTATAGGGAATAAGTATCTTACCGGGGAGGGGCGGGGTAAACATATCTTCTCCTACTAGTCTAACTCAAAGACAGTTGAACTGAATTAGTTCATGTTTTGTCTGAAAATTTCCACCCAAAAGTAAATTTAAGAGAACTGTGAACAAATTAAAATAGCTTGTAGGTATCTAATTTCAACATATTGTTTTCTATCCACAAATTCATAGTACAGAACAGCAACTGTGTACATTCATTCTCATAAGAAAAAAGAAAAAATTGGCAAAAAGTCTAATGAGACCTATGGAGAATGCAGAAAGGAAAACAAGTGAGCAACCAGCATATAAGGGACTGTCCTCATTTTTGAGATTTCTTTTCCATCAAGAAACTGAACCAGGGACCTCTACTTCTGAAATTAGTAGGATTACTGAAAGTCTTGAAGGAGAATCTGCTTTTTCTGTCAATTGTAAATTATTATTTATTCTGCAGTAGTGTCCAAAATATGCTAAGTGTTTTCTACAGAGGAAGATACAAAGTGAGCATAGGAGTCATTATGTCACTTGGTGTGTCATGCCCTTCAGCATGAATTAGAGGTTTCCAAAAAGCCTAAGCAGACTCAGACTGAGCAGAGCATTCATGTAGTTAATATAAGTAATGGGGCTCCTCTTCTGATTACTGACTGTGTTACTGAATAGGACACAAGGTTAGAGCTGCTGCAAACTCCCTCTCTGCCTCCTGCCTTCAGTGGAGCTGACTCCTCCACTGGGCAACTGTGGATTTAGTCAAGTCACTTAACCTGAGGGTACGGTAGAGGACTGCTCTGGTCACTTTGTTAATGTTAGCCAAGTGCTAGGGCTGCAGACTCCCATCTGGCCAGTACACCTGAGATTGAACCAGGGACCTCCAGAGATAAAAGCATGAGCTGCTACAACTTGAGCTAAAGAATCATGGCTCACTAGCTGGGACCGTAACAGACTCATATGCTCTGCAGATCAGGCACAGGGAAGGACCTGTGACATACTCACTAGTGCTAAACTTCATCAAAATGCACATACAATGCCCCCCCCCATAGGTGCTGGAACTAGAGGTGTGGGGGGTGCAGCAACACCCTGTGGCTTGAAGTGGTTTCTATCATATACAGGATTTATAGTTTTGTTCAATGGCTTTCAGGTCCCCCCCATACAAAATTGTTCCAGTGCCACTGTGTGGCCCCAACACCCCAGCTTCTTCACTGAATTTTCCTTGGAAATTATCCTCTAAACGTTGCCAGCAAGGTTTGGCAACCATAACAAACAGCAGTAATTCTTCCCCCCTCCCACCCCTACATGCACAAAATCCCTTGCTAATTTATTGTTAAGGCTGCTCCAGTGTACCTCTTCCCATCAACCCAAAACCCACAAAGTAAGGAAAAATCACATATAAATGTTTAGCAGTATTAAAAGTTATGCATCCAATGGTCAGGGACAAAGTCATTTATAAGTAGAAAACTCAACACATTAATGGAAAGGGGACAGCAGTGAGAGGCTGAGGGAGAAGGCGGCACAGGAGGGCACCAGAAAGGAGGAAGGCTGGTTCCCTTGATCTGCAGGAGGGCTGGCTTTAGGGCTATTTTCTATTGCTTACATCAAGGCGTACCTATAGAATACGCTATAACTATATATACCTTTTTATACGGATTCATCACTTTAACTGCATGAGAACCAGCCCCTAAGAGTGCAACACCCCTCCATCAGTCAGCCCAAGGTCCAGTGCTCTGGCTTGCTTATAACTCAGCCAAGAAAGCACTGATTAGCATAGCCAACTGAGCACCAATGCAGTTCTTCTGGAATGAATCTGACCAAGCATTGAATTCACTCGCCCTGAACCAGCAAAGCACTGAAAAACACTGTAAAGGGTTCCAGCAAGAAAAAGCCAAAAAGTAACAAATATGTCCCCGTTAATAAGGAAGGAGCAGTCTTAATATTAAGTTTCTAAGTTCCTTACTCAAGGCACTGGTTCAGAGCTGCTAAACTTAGAATCAGCAAACAAAAGTCTCCAGGTGCTATCAGGCTAGTTCCCTGGAACACAAGACATACTACAGCTTGCATGGCTTCTAGTCCTCTCTTTCCTGCTCAGCTTCCTTTTCCTGTTTAAATAGCCCAGCCCCAAGTGGGTGGGCAGGGTGAGTGGCTCCAAGCTGGTCTCTTAAAGGGGTAGTACATTCCTTCACAAACATGCTTAACTTCAAGCACGTAAATAGTCACCACTGAACTCAACATGGACTACTCAGGTGCTTTGAGGTAAGCTGTGCTTAAGTGCTTTGCTGGATAGAGGCCAGTGTGCTCAGCATCTTGCCAGCTCCAACCCTGGATTAAGAAAGGTTTTTATCAGCTTCTGCCTTCTCCGAGGTGACTTATCCCTCAAGACTAAAGTTGTACAACCCATTCTCCACTGAAAATAAATGACACAATCAATTATTTGCTGAGATATATATGTTGGAAGAAATAAATGTTATGTGGCAAATGCTGCAGCATAAATGGAAATGGTGCTTAACAATGGTGCTTCCAAATAAAAATATGTGCACTAATAAATGAGAAATAACCCATGTCTAAGATTTTGGAATAATCTCCCAGTGGGTAAATGTTCAGAGAATTACATTGCTAGAAAATTATATCTAATAAAATGTATAATCTGAACTAAATATCTTGTAAGTACTCTGAAAATTCATTCTGTAATCAGAATAAGTGTTGTATTATTCACACAACAAAGAGGAATTAAAAAAGAGCTTTAAGTGAAATTCGCAATGAAACCTTAACTTTGGGACTACTATCGTGCTCATGCAGGAATGTCTAACACACATGCACACACGCAAACAATATTGTAATGATATAAACCATAAACTTTTGCCAAGTTTACTTGCAAACAAAAACAAAAGGGAGGAAAAAATCCTTTTGATTGCAGATAATTTAAGGCTCTTCATGCAATCTAAAATTATTATATTAAGCAAAATATACTCAGTTGGCAAAAGGAATTGAGTGCATTTAATCATGTTGATTACAGGGCTGTCCGAACTTGGAATAGTCTGGAATCAATTTAGAATTTCAGGTTCTTTTCTAAATTTACAATATATAGAGAGTTTTAAGTCACATTTTATAAGAGTTTAGTGTTTGATTAGCACCTCATGTAAACAAATTTCCACATGCAAAGGACTAGCAGGCTTGGATCTTCCTGGCCGGGCAGTATTGACATAAATGGACAAAAGATCAAGCCAGAAGAGCAAGACTGAAATAAGGCAGTTCATGAAGTCCTAGTTTTAAACAATTCTTTTAAGTTTGCATGTGGGGGTCTATGTGAAATGACGTTTGGGGAGGGGTCTCTATGCAATCCCTGCTGGAGAAGTCTCCACATGCCAAAAACAAAGACATAACTAACTGAGCTCTTTGTTGGTAGTCTGTACAAAGGGGCAAAGGATTGAATTGACATGGAGACTGAATTACCTCTGGGTAGAAATTAACACCCTTAAAAGAAAAAAAGAACATACTGGCAGGTGTGTGAAAAAAAAACCCCCAAAAAAACCCTGTCCTCTGAGTGCCTATGCCATGGATAAATAAAGGACTTTGGTTTTCAATACTGGCGTCATTCACCTATACTATATTAATATAAAAACATCCATTTTTAAAACAGAATGAAAACTATACAAGCCCATATGGATCCAAATGCAGAACTGGGGCCTATAACAATCAAGTGCAATAAATACCCACTTGGTATTAAGCACTCAACAGTTTACTGAACTTGCAGAACTGCAAGATTCATACCAGGCCGCAAAAGAGCAAGGCCAGGCAGAGCATGGCTCCAGCAAAACATGCTATTCTGGCTCACGATTCAAATGGCCTTTCAAAGCCTCCCTGAGCCGTATGGCTCCATGCTGAGCTCTTCTAATAGCCGTTCTAACTGGCTGTTCAAATTCAGCAGACAGTGGCTCCCCCTCTGCCCTCCACCCTGGCAGAAACTTTTCCCCCTCTGCTTCATAGAGGTAATGCAGGACATAGCAGGCAGCTATAGCCATGGGAATATATTTCTCACTGAGGTCCAATCTTGTAAGTGAACAACGCCAGAGACCCTTCAAATGACCAAAGGCACATTCAGCTGTCATTCTGCACCCACTGAGCATATAGTTGAAGCGCTCTTTGGTGCTGTTGAGGTGGCTGGTGTATGGCTTCACGAGCTATGGTAGCAAAGGCTTGGCTAGGTCACCCAGGATCACTACTGACATTTTCAATATTACCCATGGCCATCTGCCAGTTGGGAAAGACAGTCCCTGCTTGGAACTTTCGGAACTGCCCTGTGTTCTCAAAGATGAGTGCGTCATGCACCTTCCCTGACCAGCCCACATTGACGTCAGTAAGGCATCCCCGGTGATCCACCAGTGCTTGCATAACCATAGAAAAGCAGCCCTTTCTGTTGATGTACTCTGTGGCAAGGTGGTCTGGAGCCAAAACAGGATTAGGCACGCCGGCTATCACTCCACTGTAATTTGGGAACCCCACTGCTGCAGAACCTTCCACTGTCTCCTGCACATTTCCAGGAGTCACAGTCCTTCATAGCAGAAGGTGATTCATGGCCCTGCACACTTGCATGACAACGGTCCCTGCGGTGGATTTCTCAACTGATCGGTAGCAATCTGGCATTGCAAGTTTCCACAGTGCAATTGCCACTTGCTTCTCAACTTCAGTGCAGCTCTCATTTTGGTGTTCCTGTGCTGGAGGGCTGGGGCAAGTTTGGCGCACAGATCCAGGAATGTGACCTTGCACATCTGAAAGTTCTGCAGCTGCTGGTCATCATCCCAAACCTGCATGATGATGCGATCCCACCAGTCAGTGTTTGTTTCTCAAGCCCAGAATTGGTGCTCCACCATCTCCAGGCTGCTCTGTGAACACCATCGGTGACCTTGAATTGTTTCTTATGTCCCACAGCAATCTAGCCTCCAAGGAATCATCATGTTCCACGTGGCTCCGCGAATACTACAGGATCATGTGTCCTGTGCTTGCAATGCTCATGACAATAGTGCAGAGCTGTGCAAGCTCTATGCTTCTGTCAGAGATGACAGAGAGCAAGGATGGACTTCCAGGTTTGTGAGGTTTTGAAAATAAGGTGTGAAAATTATGGGATGCAGATGAAATTATGGGATGGAAATTTTGGAAGTTGACTGTATGCTCCCAGTCACCCTGTGCGACTCATTTTGGCTCCATCAGGCACTGCAAAAATTTCCCAACCTTGGACAGGGGTGAGTGGCATACCTATCCACAGTGCGTTGCACTCTGCATCGATACAAGTGCTCCTGGTGAGAACACACACACAGCTGACACAAGAAGCCAAGTGTGCATACGCACAAGCAATGTAATAAAAGCAGCAGCTATATGCCAACATAACAGGTCAACAAATTTTTAATGTAGACATGACCTGTATTGTCTGTGTGCAATTGGCCATACACACTGTTCAAAGACTCTGGACTTGCCTACATTTTGTAAATACACAAATTACACTAAGAAAATACTCACCTACAATTCACTGATTTTTGCTCCAAACAGGAAACTGACCAGCGTGGCCATCAATACTACCTCCACTCAGCAAAAATGTCACCTAAGTACACGGTTTTAGACTTGACAAGAAATCTCCCTCTCTGTCCCTGACTGCCCTCTTTGATACATTGTGCCAATTTGGACCTCAATCTTGCAATCTGATCAACTAGAATAGACATTAAGTCCACAGGGCTCCACACAGCTGGATCAAACACCACAACCCAGGCCTTAACCTCGAGATAGTTTTCAGATTTTACTTTTTTCAACCCCAAATTGCCATTTGGTAGTGAATTACGAGAGCTTTCCCAAATAAGCCATAAACACCTTCTGTGCCAGAATTAAAATCTCTTGAGAACAAGCTCACTTGGCAAGCACAAGCCACAACAATCAGCTATTATTCCCACTAATGTCATTTTTACAGGGCGAAGGCCTCAGTGAATCTATTGATGCCAACTCACAGGGGTACATTTTTCCTGCACTGCTCAGGAAATTAGGCATCCAACTCCCATTAATGAAAACAGGAGATAGAAGTTGTATATCCAACTCCCAGTTCACCAGGCTGCTAGCGTACCCCATAATTTGAGGGAATTATGTTTTAAAGGCTGCATTGTGATGGAAAAATCACTCATGATGAAACAATGCATAAATGGTGGGAAAAAATGTCATTTCTAATGTTAAACAAGCCTCAGCTTAACAAGGAACTTCAGGCAAGCAGTAAAAGATGAAGTGGGATTCTTCCAGAGTATCTTCCTTATTTTAAAGACTAGGTAAAAGTTTTGGTGCTCTAACTTATTCAAAATGATCAAACCCACCTTTATGAAATGCCCATCTCTATTTAATTTTGTGAGAGATGTGCTATTCTGATAAGAAAAGACTTTAATTTATATTTATTTTTTGTAGCAATTATGACTCTAAATGTAATTTTAATGCTGGTCTTTGCTAGAGGGGGAGGGCATCCATAAAAATACAAAATGACCCACCACCAGTGCCGTTATTTTAATTGACATCTATGTGCATATTTTGTTAGGTTGCATCAAGACAGATGAGGGCCCTTTGTGTTCTTCTGACAGTGATGGCAATCATTAAAGATTTACAGGGGTCATTAAAGTGATTAATAGCAGTAATGCAGAACTGAATCTCAGTCCCCCATTTGCATTCAACTGAAGTGTGAAGAACAGCAGCGTAGAATTAGTGAAATTCATTCAGTGCCCTGATCACCTTAACCCTATTTTATAAAAATCACTAACTTGCATAAAGTAAGTGGTAGCTGTGAGTTTAGCTTTATATGGCAGGGATTGCCAGTAAAAGACACAAGGCTTCTATTCACATTAAGGGCTCTTTTGTGCTTTCACAAGGTGCAGCTATGATGAGGGGGTGTAGGGAGGAGAATGAAGGGTCACCGTGTTATAGCACCTGTCCATGGAGATTTTCTGTCCCGCAGGTAGATCGCCCCTGATTAACTGGGGTGAGTGCATTCAAAGGCAGCTCCTACACTTGGTTTTTGAAGGTACAGCATACACACACACACACACCCCATGACATCTGTAGTCCACCAGTCGGTGACGAAGGAGTGGAGACTGATTATTCCGTCTTTTTGCGATGGCCAGAACTTCCTGTGCTAGTGCACAGCGCAACAAAAGCTCTTTTTGACTTCTCCCCTTGCTCTGTGCACTGGAGCAAGGCTAGTTACGATCCACCTATAAAGCTACTTACATTAGGGTTAGTCATAGCGTGTGGCAGCGGAAGAAGCACAAGCTGAAGTGGCATGGCCATGTAAGAAGATCATCTGGCCTATCCAAGATCGTCCTCCAAGGGACAGTACAGGGGAAGAGAAGAAGAGGCAGGCAGAAGAAGAGATGGACTGACAACATAAAAGAGTGACAGGAATGAGCTTCATGGAGACTCAGGCACTAACACACAATCGTTGGGGTGGAGACAATTGGTTAATTGTTCATCAACGATGGTGCCCCAACGACCAATGCAGTTATGGGAGTGATGATGATGAGGCAGGGAGATGCGCATGGCAATGTGTGTCTCCTGCCATGTACTGGCAAGGACCCTGTACAAATCTACCAGCACACTCTTTTCAAGGGGTAGCAAGTGTCGCAGCCCAGTGCATTAACCCCAGCACCCAACCTTATACCTAGACCGGGCATAGTGTTTCCTTCCACAACTGAAGGTTGCTCTCCCTACTCCCCTGGTGTGCCCTTGATTCTCAAGAACCATAATTCATCTCAGTGTGAAAAAGGAGCAGAGGTAGCAATTTATCCTTACATTGGAACACACGATCCCAAACCCCTTTGATATGTAGTCAGATGCACAGTGCAACTTGTTTCCATAAGAAGTATGTTGCAGGTATAACAATCTCCCCCTCTTTTAAAACACATTTGACCATAACTCTGGTGACTGGGTCCTAAAACATGTAGCACGACAGAACAATTGTATGTAAATTCTTCCCCGGATGAGGAATGAAACTTTTTTTTTTTAAAAACATCATCTTGTGTGTGTTGAACTATTTTTATACCTTGTGAATGGACATCACAGAAAATCCTAGGGGGAGGAAGGTACAAGAGCTTTCTAACCTGTGCTTGCCTTGCTTTAATTATCCTGTTTGTTATAACAAATGGAACAGAAAAGTGATCTCCTACAGGAATCAGACACTGCTCTTGTTTTAATCCACTCCCTTTGATTTCCTGGAGTAGCTCAGATTAAAGATAGGTCTTCTTTTCTGTTTGATGTTCCAACTCGCTGTGGAGCTGTGAGAAGGAGCAAGCTTTACAAAGGCCTTTGTCTGACATGGCCTCTTTAAGCAGTGAAATATCTTCCAGGATAGAATGTCAAGCTGTTTGATGTTGGCTGAACTAGAAAAATCATCCTGTCAATCAAACAACAAATGAAGAAACTGGTCGCACAGGGCTGCACAAAAAAAAATGAATCATAGGCTAAAAGTGACCTCTCTGAAAAAAATCAGTGCATTTTTCTACTTTTGCCCGTACAAGAGCTAAAGGTATATAAGAGCTAGAGGCAAGAAATTAAAAGATAATACACAACCCTTATGAAGAGTATTTTATCTGAGACTGTTACATATTATTTGTTAGTATTATATAGGTGTTGCGTGTCTACTGCATGACAGATGTTAGCCCTAGGAGCCCTAATAATAAGACGGCCCTCCCCAGACTTTGGCCATTCTTGCAGAACTCAGTAGAGATCCAACACTTCATGCATCTATCACCTCACAATTGGTGTGTTGATACTTTGGAGCCAGACGTCATTATCACTGCACAACATTGAACATGTTTTAAACACATGTTTTACCCTGTATAATCAATCTGAATACAAATAGTGTGCCGACTACTTTGTATACTGCAATAATACACTCTAAGGCTTGTGCTGTGGTGAGATAAAAAGCATTTCTCAGGTCATTGGCAGCACTAATTTTACCTCATGCCTCATGACACTTCCAAGGAGTGTGTTATCTCAGAGTAACACTCTCCTGCTTGTGCCCTACTGCTTAATTATTATATACAAAAATTCCAGATCAGAATAATCATCATCTCAAGTTACCATTATACACTGTAGAGCCTTTTTGACTCTTAACGTAAGTGAGCAATTTTAAACTATGCTGTAAATGGAATGATTTTGAATAGATGTTTACCCCCAAACTGTACCACCACAGAGTTTCACAAGTTTAACAAGAAATCCAGTGAGGCAAGGAAGAGTGCAAATTTTATCCCTTCTTCTGTTCCACATAGAGCACATTCACAGCATTGTCACTTTTAAAATATTGTTTGTTTGGGATTTTTTGTTTTGTTTTTAAACTGAGGTCTAGGCTACAAGAAGTGTCACTTTGTTGAACACACAAGACATTGTACTGACTGAAAAGAAACTAAACACATGAAAAACCCCTAAAGATAGCAGCGAGGGATGCATCCTATCTAAGAACCTTGAAAAATGTTATGTGATTTTGACCAAATCCAGTAGTTATTGTATTCAAATTGCCCTTTGGTTCAATACAAAAGTAAATCTATAGAAGTACTGGAAATCCATCACATCCGAGCAAACATTTCTGGATGATCCTTAAGGGGTTTCAGTGCAGAAAATAATGTAACAATGCAGATTACTTATAGACCCCTTAATGAAGGGAATACTACTTTTCAATTCTCTCCATTTCAGTTTGTACATTTTAATTATTTAGAGGGCCATACACAGTTTTTATATAGTAAATTATTCATTTTGGCTGGGGTTTTCTAAGATCTCTAAGGGAATTAGGTGTTCAAATCCCACTGACTCTCAAGGGGAACTGAACATTTAAATTACCTTCGGATACTTTGAAAATCCCAACCTTAGAAGTGTTTAATATATTGAACTTTCTAAAATTACTTTGAAAAAAAGGAAAATGACAGCCCACAGAACCAAGGCGTGATGCCAGTTGAGAGCATTATCATGTCTCAGAGCCTTTGGGATATTTAAGTCCCCATGGGAATTAACCTAAACCTGAGAGATCACTTCTCCATCAGCACCCATGATTTCCTACAGCCAGTCACTTTCCATTCGCACTGTTGACCAGAAGGACGATGCTCGTGAGGGCACGAAACAGAATGTTCACAGGTATGGGACCCAGATTAGGAAAACTGCACTTGAGAGAGATCAAAACCACCTCAGCCCTCACTGAACTCAGACCTAAAACCCCGAGCCAGCAGTGAAAGCTCCATGGATCCACCTGCATGATTTTATTTGCAAGTCTGGTGCCTACATGAGTATCTCATCTCTGACATAGATTTCCCTCAATAAAGTTTCTTTCACTTTTTTCACATACACACAATACCAAATCACAAAGCCTCCAGTAAACCAATCAAGTATTGTAATTACAGGCTGGAAAGGGAAACCAAGTGAAAAAATGCTATTTTTTACACATTCAGGAATCATTCAGGTGCTGAAATGACTGCAGCCATTTAATTATCTAGACAAATACAAAACAAAACAAAAAACACAATATACTTTTTTTTTAAAGCACAAATCTGGTTCTAAGACAAGCTGTGTTTCATATAATTGCTGTGATATTCTCTGGTGTCAGATGGCACTATCAAGTTGTATTGCTATCCCTGTAGCAGTTGACTCTCTGCTCTTGGTCACGGTGATCTCTCACTGTTCTCATGTAATACAGTATGTATACACTTGAACAGAACGTATTAGGCAGCATCTTCTTTATAAATTCCTTAGATGATTAACAATACAAATATTTTTAAAAACCAAGAGAGATGGGCATGTGGCTACAGCATAAATGGAAATAACAATGCCTAAAATACAATGGCAGCTCTGAGTACACAATTCAAACAGCCAGGGTTAAAAACTTTAAGAAATGGGCAAGGTGTATGAAACTGCTTGCAAAGAGCCACAGACAATTTCTACATTCCAGCTGGAACTAGATTATTTCATGTACCAAGAGTCTTTAGAACCATCAACCATCTAAAAAGAGTATTCATTAGCTTAATATATGTGTCACAGGTTTCAGAGTGACTGCACCTCTTTCCGCTTCTGTGGTCTGCCCAAGAGATGCCCCCTTTGGTCTCAGGCCTCCAGCTGTCACCTCTTTACAGGCAAAGTTCTGTGACTCTCCTCCTCCAGACTGGGGATTTTTCAGTAACAATGTCCTGTGACACTTTTGTATTTTTATGTCTGATTTTGTAAGCAAGTAGTTTTTAAGTGAGGTGGAACTCGGGGGGTATGCAAGATAAATTAGATCCCTGAAAGGGGTACAGGAATCTGGAGAGGTTGAGAGCCACTGCTTTAACTGCATAAAGGACTCCATATATATGCACCATGCACTGGTATACAATGTAGCAATTAGTTAACAGTGCATAACAAGACTGCACAGTGTGATAGGACAGAAATTATGGAAGAATGCTTTCCTCGGAATTAATTTTAATAAACTTTTTGGTCTGTTACAGAAACACTCTATTTCACTCAGAGACATAATAGTGCTTCAATATGTTCTCCATTTTAAAAAAATAGTAAATAGGTTGATAGTAATAAACTGAAGTTTTCTCAGAAAATAGATGAGACAATGACCAAAACTCTTGCTTTTTCTATGCAATGTTTATTATGAAAAAAGGAAGGTTAAAAAATCCCAGAAGATAAAGATGACACTCTCTCTCTTAATTGGCTTATGAGAAAAGTCAACAGGAGTTCTAAAAAATCTGTTCTCTTTGGAAAACACGAACATTGATGTGAATCCACAACTGCTGATTTCCACAAGGAATGGCAGCACTCACCCAACTCTAAACAACTGTTGATTAGCTACGTAAAATCACAAATAGGAACCACGAGCTTTCAGTCAGAGTGTCCGTTAGTTCAGCAGTGCTCAACCTTTCCAGATTACTGTACCCCTTTCAGGAGTCTGATTTGTCATGTGTACCCCCAAGTTTCACCTCATTTTAAAACTGCTTGCTTACAAAATCAGACAAAAATACAAAAGTGTCACCGCACACTATTCTTGAAAAATGGCTTATTTTTTCTCATTTTTACCATATAATTATAAAATAAACCAATTGGAATATAACTATTGTACTTACATTTCAGTGTATGCTATACAGAGCAGTATAAACAAGTCACTGTCTGTATAAAATTTTAGTTTGTACTGACTTTTCTAGTGCTTTTTATGCAGCCTGTTGTAAAACTAGGCAAATATCTAGATGAGTTGATATATCTCCTGGAAGACCTCTGCATACCCCCAAGGGTACACGTACTCCTGGCTGAGAACCACTGACTTAAAGTATAGTAGAGCCTGCAAAGAATGTGAAGCACCTTTGGATCTACCAGAATGAAAGATATTTTCATTCAAAATATTGAATAATGTAGGCCTCACTCATTTAGGGCCTGATCCTGCACCCATGGAAGTCAATTGCAACACTCCTGTTGCCTTTAACAATTGGAAGATCATGCCCACTGTTAGTGACAAGTACGATCAACAGAGGAGAATTTCAATTAAACTTGCTCTCTCTCATCTGGCTTTGGAATTTACCCTACAAGTCTTTTGCATGCACAAAGTAAGGAGATAAGCTTTGAATTGCTCTTCAATTGAAGGTCTGTCATGCACACTACCTGCAGCTTCTCTCTTACATAAAAGTTTAGATTGAAAATAAATATTGTAAAAATAGCAAAACTGAACAGGGAGAGGCATACCATGAAATTGACTACAGGAACAACTTGTAGCAATCCAACTGATTCTGCGTTATAATAATGCTGTTCTTCTGCCACGTGTTACTGAACAAATGCATGCACAACACTATAAAATTATTTAGTGGTTCATATGTCAACAAGCCTGAGGCCAAAGAACCGCTTGCCACTCTCGTGAGTTGTTATTTTTGCTGAGTACAGACTGTGCTCTGTGATGGCTGTGGAGAAGCCATTAATGCAGTTTGACGGTGACAATCCAGTTATGGGGGAAAGGACAGAGGCAAAGCTGGTGGACCTGAAACTTTCGGGATCCACTGGCCAATCCATATTGTTACCAGATTTGCCCGTCACCTTGAAGTATACTCATTTATTGGGGTTACCTTCCTGGAAGGGGGGTGTGATGCTAGGGGTGTGATTCTATTAATGTACTGCTTGTGTTACTGTGTGTTCATATGGCTACCAGTTCCCTCCCAATGGAGCTATCCTGCAGGACCTAAGGTTTCCAGGGCTGGGTTCCTCCAGCCTCAGATTCAAATAACCCCCCCACAGATACACACACATTCCAGATTAACTGAGTGCATCTGAGCGGACCAGGCTATCAGCACTCTCAGCTGACCTCTTATATGTCCCTGAACTCAGCAGGCTTGGTGACACAGCACTTTCAGTGGCCACCCTTACGTGCCCCTTTGCAACGCACCAGAATAGAGCACACTTCTTGAGCAGGCTGGGTCCAAACAGCACTTTTCAGCTTCCACCCTTATTTCCATAGGCTAGGCAGAGCAGCACTTCTCAGCTGCCTCCCTCCTCACTCTACAATTATTCTAGCAGTAACCCCGTTGATGAGCAAACCCCATAGGATTTTTGGGCACTCCAGGCATCTTTGGCTTAGGTAAAAGAAGCGTTACTGTAGAGCAACATAGGGAAGCCAAGAACACAAAGGAGTAAAATAAAGTTTGAAGAGATAGAGGAGAGTGGCAACCAGCTTGATTATAACAGTTATTTTATTGCTAGGTATATAAAACTTATGATACTAATAGTAATACCATACAAGGAGAGAAAAACAATCAAATGTTTATAATACTACACAATTACAGTTGGGATATTGGAGAAAGCTATCCCAGGTTTGATTACAAAAGTAGAAAGTTATACCTGGACTGAGAGAGAGAGTGTTGGGAGAGGGGAAATGGGGGGGTCTCACCACTCCATGCAGCTCAGAGGTTCCCAGGAGACAGGCTGTTCAGCTTAGGGTCTGGAGCACTTGAGACAGACAGAGCCCCCAACACGATCAGTCAGGAAGAGGGGAAGTTCCAGTGGAGCTGATGCAGGCATCAGAACAGGGGTTTGAACTTGGTTAGGAGTTTTTGTAGACACCAAGTTTTTTTTATGGGTAAACAATGTCTCAAGGAAGTATCCCAGAGTGGTTTGCTTTATGCTGGACAAAAGGAGGTGATCGTTCTTGGCTATGAACAATGTTCCTTGAGAGAGCTCACAATGCAACCAGGATTCAGTGTTTTGCATAGCAATAACTAGAATGGTCGGATAACTGCAGAGCTGGATGTGTACAGGTGTGAGTTCATTTACATCAAGAGCAGAGATCTCCCATCATGCAGTGCATCGCCGCTTTGCCAATCCCAGAGTTCAGTGCATGTTCCATCCTCGATGTAGATGAGGCTTCTGTAATTGAGATGCCTTCTTTTTACATCTTTGATGTAGATGAGGCTAGGGGTATTGTCAATCTTCTTCCACTGCCTTTTCATATTGAAATGCCTTTGGTTTCTGGTTCAAGCAGGGGCTGCGGGGGGGGATTCAGGTGAGCCAGAGAGAGAGTTGGGGTTTTGCGCCCTGGTTCCCCAAGAACACAGAGCTGCCAGGTAACAATATGCAGGAAGGAAGGATAAGGAAACAGGAAAAGGTAAGGAAAGAGAAAAAATGGTAGAAGAAGGAGAAAAGGGGGAAATGAAACCTTAGACATGCTAATCGAGATGGAGAGAAACCAGAGATCTTTCCATGTAGTTTACTGTGGTTTTGTAATTTGTCTGACACTCAGATATTACAGAGATGGACCGATGATTTAAAACAATAAGAGAAAGAATAAGTAATTAGATAGATATGAAAAAAAGCACCAAATCCTGTTCCCTGTGAACATCTTGGGTAACCAGGTTGTGTGATGAGGAGGTCTGTTGGGGGTAAGGGTCCAAGAATCACAGCTCTAGGTCATCAAATAATCAAGAGAGCTCTATGGAAAGTTGCAGTTTCCCTCCTGGCTGCTGGGTTCCCCTCTCCAGAGGGGCTGATCAGTTGATCTTCATAGTTGTGAATCCAGTGGCACCACCCTTCCCAATCATAAGCCATCCCCAAATGCCTTTCTTTGGCAGTGTACAGAGCTTCCCCAGCACAGTTGTGCTAGAGAACACACAATTGGGGGGGACGGGGGGGGGGGACCCTTTTATCCAGGATTCCGAAATCCTCCCCTGCACACTGTTTCCTTTGTGTTCAGGGCCCTCTGCTTGCCTGGAAGGTCTTCTGAGATAACGAAAAAGTCTATCCAAGTCACTAATCGTCGGTCCAAGTGAGACAACCCTTTACTCACCCGGTAGAGACTCAACTGCAGTAACATGAAAGCAGCACATAGAGGAACCTAGTTTCTGCTCTGAGTTACACCTATGCAACATCAGTAAAGTTGATAAAACAACACTGGGGTAACTCGGGGCAGAATTTGGTCCAGTGACTTCGATAAAGTTACACCAGGCATGAATTTAGGCCAGTGAGACCAGTCAAGTCATGGGGCACTTGGCTAATAAATTAGTTCCAAACTACTGCCTGGCCATCAATTGGCAGGAACAAATGGACTAAAAATCAATGGCTGATTAGCGGATACAACCACGGGACCAGCACAAGTACAAGCTTATAAATGCAGGCTATAAAATATCTGCACATTCTTCTCACCATTACAGCAAAGTCTGTCACAAACCCACAACATTTTTATATATCCCATGGATGCATACTTCACATTTTACTGCCCTAACAGCTGTATTAACAAAAATAACAATGGACAAAAGTCTTGAATACTCTGGCTATTCATATCTTTAACAGGAGCACTTCTCTCTCTCTATATTTGGTATGTAAATAACTTAATTATGTAATTATCTGATATGAAAGTAACTGAAGTAGCAAAACATGTAATCTAAAAGGGGCTGAACAGATCCAGCTGAATCCTAGACAGATATAGATTGTGCAATTAAGCAACATGCACTTAAATTGAGTACGCTTGTTTCAAATTCCCGTTAGTTTGAGTCTACAATTCAAAAATGGTTATTTCTGAGTCAGCTGCTCTACTGGTAGCTTGTTCTTCCCTTATTTGGGATGACTTAACTCTATAACCCATTCTCTCCCCCTACCCTCCTTTACTCCCTATTTAAATTTTTTATTGTTGGCGGTTTTGAAACTGTAGCAGCTCCTTTCACTCGCAGCCTGTTCCTTATTTTAGGCAATTTTCTTTTTTGACATTCCAAATAAAATGTATTCCAGTTTAGTGAACCTCTACATGCCCAGAGCATATTTGTTATACAGTAATATAGAAGGAGAAACCAAAAAGTACATTGTCTTTCTATTTCCATACTAATAACAATGGTGAAGGAAAGAAAAGAGTCCGTTATATCTATCCAGAGCAAGTTTAGCTATTCATAGTTCTAGGAAAATTTTATATAGTTTTTCCTGTTTATAGTTTTATACTGATATTGTCCACTTTAATTAAATGTGTATGATTTATTTGGCAGTTTATATGAATTATTTATTTTTAGCCTTGCACGTGGATATTCTGAATGCATAACTCAATAAGATCTTTCTTGCAGGTCTTATGCATCTTCACGTATTTATTCCTGTCCCTCAAATTACTTCTTTAAATGTACAATTCATTATCAGCCAAGGAAATTCAGGACAATGCCATAAAGCTATTTCTTCATGGCATTTCCAATCTATGACAATTTTCACACTGCACAAATAGAAATAAAAAAAAAATCAGCTACATGATACTATATGAAATTACTAATTCATGTAAGGCTGACCGATATTTGGAATCATATTATATATAAAATACTTGGGAGTACATGGAAACAGATTAACAGTTTAATTGTATTGGGAGCCAATTTTCTTTTCACAATCATTTTCTCATATTTTACAAATTGTACACAAATTAGCAATTACTTATTATAAACTCTTGGGCCCTGATTCTACTCTCATTCATCTCAGCATACATCAAGAGCATCTCGACTGAAGTTAAAGGGGTTGTCCAGGATTTACAGTGCAATAACAAAGCAGAATTTGGTAATTATAAAATAATCTTAATTATACCTGTTTTACAGAAATTTTATCAATGTGGTAGCTCTTGATTTTAATGGAATTACTCCTGATTTATTCCCATGTAAATGAGAGGTGAAGCAGCCCAAAGGGTTACAATGTAACTATGAGTTAAAGTATATTGAAACAAGATGGGAAGTGCTCACTTAACAGGGACCTGATCCAAAGCTTTCCATTGACTACAATAGGTGTTGGATGAAGAGGGTTGCTGCTGAGGAAGACTGCTTATTTAAGTGTACAGGAATAGAGTAGTTCCCCTTTAAATAGTTTGAGAAATCTAGTGGCACTCATCGGGTTCTGTGTTTGTGATGCCACCATAAACCAGTCAGAACAGTGGTGTGTAAATAGTTAGGTCTGCATGTTTTTATATAGTTAGCGAACATGTATGTGGGACTCAATTGCACCTGTGGAGTTTCTACATATTTGTATTGTTGTGTAAAGGGCACAAGACAGAACAGTAAGCCAAGGAAAGGATGGGCAGTTCCCTCTGCTTTTAGCAGAGAAGGGTGAATGGCCTGCCTCAACCTCTCCCTCCCTTTTACTTCAGTCCCAGTCTCCAACTCTAAAACCCTCCCCTTCCTACACATACACACAAAACAAGGGATGCCCAGAAGCAAAGGTGTGCAACTGCTGAGATGGCAGCAGTCAGAAACTGAGCTGAAATCCACATGACAGAAAGGTGTTAGGAGTATGAAAGGTTTAATTCCAAGGGAGTTTTTCTAAACTGTAGTGCTTTCATTGCAGCAAATATATTACTGCAGATGGTGGTAATTCTTCATTTTAAAAGCATATCTTGTCCTTAGCTCTGGCTCAGGACATTGGTTTTAGGGGAAAAGGTTAACTGAAAAAGGACTTCAGGATCTGGCCAAGACTTTATAATTACAGATACATAAAGATATCTATTTTCTGTCAGAGAAAAATCTGAAGCATAACTTTTCAAACCTATCTGAATAAATGCTATCAATGACGGGAAAGCTCTAACTATTGAATGCCAAGGTCCTGTATCCACTGTTTACATTACTCACATGGGGAAACTGTGCGACTCAGTGGATTGGTATTGCGATACATAGCCTTTTGCCTTTAGATCACTAGTTATAATCTGAAACAGACTGGTAGAAACCAAGAGACAATGCCATCTAATTCCTGAGTAGTGACTGCCATGAAATTAGTCTGTGGTCTCAGATTAATTGCTGTACTACAGGTAGAGTAACCACATCAAAAAATGTCACCACGCGTGGCACTATTTTATGGCAGTGAAAACAGCGGGTAGGCCAAGAATTGAATAAGCTTGAGCTACCTTCTCATCCTCAGATGTGGTCCTTCCAAAGCAAAGGTGAGATACTTCAGTGGAGCAATGAAAGGAAACTCGCCCCGCTGCTGAGTATTTAACATTTGTCTGGAAGCTGATGAAGGACAACAGTCTCCATTGCTACAGTATTGGCACCTTTCGCAGAGACTGAAATCACTTAAAGTTTTCAATAAAAAATATGTACTCATATGAAGTCAGCACATTACACTATGCAGTAAATCTTAAGGATAAATTGGTGGTTCTCCTGACTGTAAATACCAAATGAACTCTTTAATATCACTTGTGCAGCAGCATACAATTTCCATCACAAATGAAATACAAGGCAGTCAATCAGCAGCTGCTCTGACATGAACCATTCAGATCCTGGGAGAATTGTGCATCCCCTGAATAGGCACCTAAAATTAGTTCAGGATTTAAGGGGCATGTTCAGAACTAACCATATGAACATGCCAAAATGACCCCATGGTTCACAAATCCAACTCTGCTCTCACTCTAAATATATGTATTGCACGGTCCTTAAGAAGTAAACAATATCAGTTTAAGATACAAAACATTCTATTCAAATATTGAAAGGGCAATGACCTTCCCAGTGCAAGAAGGGTTACAAACAATATCTGAAAAGAGATTAAGAAAACAGGCACCATTAAAACATTCAGTAATGAGCTGAAATCTAACTGCTGGACAAACACAGACTCCCAACAGAAACCTCATAAAAGTGCAAACAAGTTTTATTCTTATTCAGGTTCTCTCCCCACCGCAACCTGCTAGCAGATAATTCTGTAAAGCTCACACAGCAAGAACCGGGGGGGGGGGGAAGGCATGCCCCATGGGGAAGCATCGCAATCCAAGGGTGTGTTCTGTACTACTTTATGTAGATATCCCCTCACTTTGCACTAGCACTATGCTCCCTACTCCTGTCTCCAGGGCAGATTATTCTTGCTCATACTAGGGAGCAATTTTCAGGAAGGAGTGTTGTGGTCAGAATACGGGTACACAATAATCCTTTTGCTACATATTTTGGATCAGGTTTATGCAGGGAAGCATAATCTTGACCAATTTGTCCTAATGAGAACTATGTAACCCAATGGAGTTGCACCTCCACTGGTTCTGATTTGGGCCCTTAATTTCTAAGTATAGAGACATCAACACACATACACAATTTTAAGTAGAGGCCAACCGCATCTGCTTCTCTAACACATTACCCATGAACAGTTCCAGAGGGGTAGCCGTGTTAATCTGTATACAGCAAAAACAACGAGAGTTCTGTGGCACTTTAAAGACTAACAAATTTAATTTTTGTAGGCATAAGCTTTTGTGAGACTCAGCTCATTTCGTCAGATCTGATGTCTCACGAAAGCTTATGCCTACAAAAATTAAATTTGTTAGTCTTTAAAGTGCCACAGAACTCTTGTCGTTATTACCCATGAAGCATCTGTAACCTGAACTCTTGCAGAGATTTTTCACTGACATCAAAGCTCAATCGTTTCTATCTAGTTTATATTAATGCATGCACAGTAGCAATTCCTATACACAGAAATGATTATATATTACTACTTCTTTTAGGGTCTGATTTTCAAAGCCAATATTTTCTTTCAATATTTTCAGTTTTCTAATGAAAACTGAGCATACAAATCCCCATAAATCGCTTTGAAAAATCTCAGCCTTAGCGTTTCCAGTATAATCCTTCAATAATATAGACAAGGCCATCTCTAGAACACAAAGGATGCAACTATTTTTCTAAACATTTTCCGTAGCACTGAGAAAACACATACACTCTCTATTTCTAAAGGATGCTTGCAGGTGGGTAGGCAGTTAGTGGCAGCTGTGCTTGCAGGTGTCAGGACACTATCTGATCCTGCTTTTTGTAGCTATTCCTTACCATTAGCAGGAAGAAGTGCATATTGACACTGAAATGTATTTCAGAGCCAAGCTCCTCAAAACCATTTCTGTTGACAGCAGGTACAATCAGCTTCTTTTGCTGAACCATCCTGAGCTGCAGCCATGGTAAGACAAAAACATAAGATCGGAGAGAGAGCTGGAAAGTGGCTGTTTCTTTCATGGAAACTACCTGCTGTCAGTCAGGTTGGCAGCAGCTGCTCTGCAGGAAAAATTGAAGAGATCATTAAATGGATTTTTCCTCTCCGATTTCCGTATTTGACATCTCATTGCTGGTGGGTTCTAGTCATGAAAGTTTAGTTTACCCGGACAAGATAGCTTTTTCTTCACACTATTAACCTGATCACTGGTCTGTGACAGAGTGGGAGGGGGGACAAAGAGAGAGAAAGTGGAAAAGGTAGGCAGAGTTGGCTGTCTTCCTTCCTCATCTCCTCCTTCCTGAGTAAGTAACACCATTCCGTACCAGAGATCAACATGAATGTACTTCACACATGCATTTCCCTAAACCCAATTACTATGTTTTCAAAGCTGTCCTTTTTGACATCTTTGATCTCTGAGAAAATAATTCATTGCATTCTGTATAACGTTACTGTGTTATAGCTGGCTGAACTGACTGCAAAGGTCAGTAGATTAAATGCAGGTAATTCAGTTATGTGTTGTTGGTCATAATTTACTCACTGGGGTGGGGGGACTGAAGCTGGATTGGTTTTACAGCATGAATTAGTGTTCTCTGGTGCAACGAGGATGCTTTGTGCTGATTAAATTGTAAGTACGTGCACCTGGGCCACATAAAGACCTAATGTTCCTTCAGTACAGGTTGACTGATAACATAATAATGTACATCATAATTTCAGCAGTATCTGAAAGCTTAATACATGTAATTGTGAGTTCCATTTTGAAAAAAAATGCAAACAGAGCAAAATTACAGGACTGGTTTTATTGATGAGTCATTGTTTGTGTGCGAGACATATTACAGTGACCATCTACAGAGAGCTAAGCCACCCAAATGTAGTATAATTATTTATTTCCATGCAAGTTGTTAATGTGGCTGGGTGGCTCAGTAGAGCGCTAGGTCAGCTGGTGAAAAAATGATTTGGATTGATAGCTTTTATTTGAAACGAGTATGATATGATCTCATTCTTTCATGACAACTTCTATTTAGTGCATTTGAGGGGAGGAGTCAACCCAGTAGCATCAAAGTGAAAACAGAAAACAGGTTAAAAATTAAAAATAATATATTAATTAGAAAAAGAGAGAGCTTGTTTAGCATCAGCACTTCATTCTGTTATATGCCTGGTGGTGAAGAAATTGGGGGGGGGGGGGGGGGGGGGGAAGCAGCCTGGAACAGCATTGGATCCATTCTGTTGGAAGGAGAGCTCTAAGAAGATCCTTTCCTTTTCACAAATGAGTGATTGATACCCGAATTACTACAAGATCTCCATTTCAGATGTTTTAATTGGAAAATGTAGATTGAAATAAGACCCAATTATCCCAGTTTGGGCATTAAAATGTGCCATTTTTGTTAACGAACAGGTAATATGAAATAAAACTCTCCCTAAGAGAATGTAGCACCTCCTCTGCCATAAGAATGGGAAAATGGCAGAGAAACATACATGGTACTTACCACCTGGAAGAAAAAGCTGTATCATTTGCAAAATGGCCACATTAAGGCTACAGCTGTTTGTCTCTACCAAATTTCAAAGACCAGTGACAGAAAAGCATGCTGGGGAAAACCCTATAAAAGGGCAACTCTGCTGCACAAGAGGTAATAGAGAGTGGGGGTGGGGAGGAAATTAATGAAACAGGTATTCTGTGAAAAGAATTGCTTTTGCTTTTTGTTCCTACTGCTGTTATCCCTATCTCACTTTACTAGCCCTTTGGACTTTCTAAAAAGTTTATAGCTTTTTTGGACTAATTCTGCTCTCCATTACACAGTTTTTACACCAATATAATTCCTTTGAGTGAAGTTATTCTTGATTTTTCCCCACTGTATATCAAAGCACAATCAGGCCTATTCTTATCCAGCTTTCAAAGTTTAGAGAGTTGTTCCACTGTTTTCTTGTGCTTTCCTCAGCACCAGCAAGCCTGAGATGCTTCTCCAGTAGCTGCCTATTAAACTCAAGACTAGTACAGCTTAGGATGTTTCAGGGAGCATTGGACAGTAACTAGAGAAAACCCCAGTTCTGGGTGGGAGGTGTGTGTGTGTGAATTTGAAGAAAATTAACACTCTCTTTGAAACTCACTCTCTCTCTACTGACCTTAACTTAACATACTTGTCTTCACGAAAGCAGTTCACATCCTCTTGGAAGTGCAATAGATATTAAAAAACATCAGCACACTGTGGAGGCAGTAGTTAGGTCTTGTGTTCAACTAGCATTTATGCTGGCAAAACTTCTCTCACTCTGGGGTGTGTTTTTTCACACCTCTGAGCAATATACGTTTTGCCGGCATAAGCGCTTGGGTGGACAGCGCTATGTTGGTGGGAGGCACTCTTCCGCCAACATAGCTACCGCGGCTCATTTAGGTGGCTTTATTATGATGGCAGGAGAGCAGTCTCCTGTCGACATAACACAGCTACACAAGTGCTCTTACAGTGACACAGCTGTACCAATACAGCTGTGCTGCTCTAAGTTTTAAGTCTAGACTAGCCCTAAGTAACACAGGCAGACATGTTAGGAAGTTCCTGAAGAGGAACTGGCTTCCTCCAGTGAGGAAGCAAATTGAAATCTCACATTAAATAGTCATACAGTAGCTGGGAGTAAACAGCACACCCAAAAGACAGCATTCCCTTGTTGTCTTTCAGCAACTGAGGTTTTAAGTTTCATGTATCCAACCAAAGACATGTACCTAATCCACACATTCCAATGGAGTATGTAACATGATTTCCAGGCAGAATTGCAAACCCTTCTTCCCGGATTACTTAAAAACTGAAACAAATAGGCCTCTGTTCCTCAAAAGACTAAAAACCTTAATGTTTGAAGTGTCAGGTGGGATGTCAATATAAAACAAAGGTTTACACGTTGGTTTACCTTAGTTTTTATCATCACTGCTGGCCTTAATAAAGCTGATGGTCGTTATTTCCTCCAGGGGAGAGAGAGAAAATATAAGGTTAAAAACCTAAATAGAATAGAATTGAGGTGGAGACATATACTTTAAACAGCAACCCTGAGAGAATTTTATATTAAGCTGGAAGCCCTCAGTACTTATGCTTCAGGTCCTGAAACATGGAGAATAAATGTAGTAACCGTAAGTCCTGCATCACCTGACTGGGCTTGGCTCTCTCCATGGGGATGAAGGAGGAACTGGTTTATCAGATTAATCAAAATCTGAAAATTGCTTCATTTGGAATGGCAGAGATATTGGTATTGGGACAATCCTGCCTGATGGGAGTAAGTGAGACAGTTCCTGTGACTTCAAAGTAATATCTTCTGGTGTAGTGAAGTATCTCAGGGGGGTTGGGCCAGAGAACAGGGAAGACTGCAGGTAGAGGAGGAACATATCGTACAATGCCATGTAGTTCTCTGTGCACCCTGGTGTGTGGGGATTACTAGTGGTCAGCACTGACAGTACTGGTGCATCCTTGGTTGCAGTGCATTCTTTGGGCAGACGCATTGGTACCAGCGAGTGCAAAGCAGCACTCATGGATGGAACTGGCAGATGATAGTCCTTATGCTTTGGTACTGGAGTCTCCAATGGAACCAGCAGATCCTTCTTCCTACACACTTTACCCTCTAGGCTAGGGTTTTCTTGCAGAACTAGTTTGTTAGTGTCTGTGTGTAAGGGTTCACTTGACCTCAATGGGCTTGGGGAAGGAGTGCATCTCTTATGGACAGTCCTTGATAGATATGTGCCCTTACACCCATGACAGTGTCCCTTGCTCTCCTGGGAAGCCCTGGAGGAAGAGTCCTTGGGCTTTGAAAAAGAGGGCTCCAACTCCTAAGCATGTGGTCGGAGGGGTGCTGCTCATTCAGTAAGGCTGATATACAGGGGTCTCCCTGGTTCAGATCAGAGAGGGGCCTCATAGTCTTCTCCATAAAATATTTTCTAATGTGAAATTCGTGGGCTTCACGAGGTCTTGGTGGAAATGAGCAACAAATGCTGCACTTAGCCAAAATACGTCTCTCATCCAGTCTGTAGAGGCAGCATTGGTGTGCATCGCTGATGGGAAAGGATCTAGGACAGGAGATGCAGTTTTTGAAGCCCAGGACTCTGGGCATAGTCCCTAACTGTGGAGAGGGTGTTCCTGGTCAGGAAAACAAACTACACCAACTATACTAAAACTAAGCGCACCAAGCTAAAAGAATAACTATTTACAATTATATTTCCCGGTTTTCTGAAAGGCTGAAGGAAGAGGATGCTAGATTCCAACATAGACCATGGGGCAGTAAGAAGAAACTGGAAGGGCATCAGCCTACACTGCCTCTTCTGCCCTCGCTCAGGAACACAAGGAGATTTACTGCACACGTGCAGGCCGACAGACTGCTTGTTAAAATCTCCAGACTCGGATGCTTGATATGCATGTGTCCCCCCCCCCCCAACGCGTGGAATACACATAGGGACCAGCAATTGAAGAACTCTTCACTTGCCCACTCTTTTCTGTGTTCCAATTGTTGTGTATATTTCATGCACAGATTGGCTCCTACCTTGTAACTCAGATTCAAGTCCCTGCATTTTAGTGGCTGTGATAGGATTATCTTGAGCAGCATTTGTAAGATACTGATTAAATAATTGCCCACTCACCCCCTTGCCCCAAATGTAGTCAAATTCAGAATCTGAAGTGCTTAAAGCTGTAAGGCTGAACACTTTGTTAGGAATGAAACAATTAAGAAGGCCACTGCTCTGAGTGCAGAAAGTAGTCACGATTCTATCAATGCATTCTACGTGTCCTTTAGTACATCAGAACAACCTCCAACGTTTTCACAAAAACTCCACACCCACCTACTCCAAACAATCTCACTTTTCCCAAGAGTGAAGGACTACAAGACAGAAGCTGCCTGAAATAAATGAGACATCAAGATCTCTACTTCTCATAAAGACATCATCAGAAGAACCAGAGAAACATGAAGGAACAGCATGTTCCTGTGCTGACTAGGATTTACATCTGTTTAAAGCCCAAGAAAGGAAGAGGCTGGTCAAATTATTTTTAGTAAGCCATTTACTTCAAGTATTCAGCCCTCTTTTCTGTTTGTGATGGTTAACAGATTCTTCCATCTTTATTAGATTTGAGTACTAACTTATTGTGCGGGTAAGCCCACCAATAGCAATGGGACAACTTACGGTGTAAGGTACTACTCAGCATGAGCATAAGTGAAATATCAGCCCTGTAGTGGTTGGCTTTTGTTTGTTCATTTTTACAAATTTGTTTGCTCTTTGTAGCTGCTGAAACATTTCAAGCAAATCAATTTCCACCAATGGGTTGCTTACAAACTGTTCGCTTTGGGTATTTGCTATGTATCATCACCACCATCTGAACAATCATCTTATTCACATGCTATCGTTATTATTTCTTAATGAAATCTGACTAATTATCCAACAGTTTGAGAGAAATTTTTGGAAGTTTCCTAAATGTCCAATTCAACTTTTTTATCTCTTGGCTATTTCAATAATGCTGAGCTTGACACATCACTGATAGAAATATTAAACTATTAATACTATAGGCTTGGGTTACACTTACATTTCTTCCACATCATTCACACAAACTGCAGGTGCATGCACAATACCACTTCTTTGTTGGGCTTATTCAACTGCCTTTGTGCCAGGGCTCTTGATAGGGGTTTTGCAAAGTCTTAACTAAGATGACCACCTAAGATGTGGTCACTCATCTTTAACAGTCTTCTTCAACTATACTGTGCCAGGGCTCTGACCTGACGGGTTGGGGGAAAGAATTCCTGTGATACTATATTCTTGTTAAACATTCTGCTTGCAGCATTATTAAATATATATCTACAGAGTGCATTTACCAAATGTACTGGCCTCCAATTTTCTATCTCCTACCAAGGACCACTATTTGCTCCTGTCAGTCTCATACACATTAGTAATTGCACCATGGATTTACATGCACATACGCTTACTTGAAGAAAAACAGTGTTCCAGATCCCCTTAAACAAGTCTGGTCATCTGTTGCATTACTGAACATGGTTTTATTTGTGCCTGCCTTTTCATGTCATTGGCATGCACAGTGACCAAGAGAGGTAGCAATGGAAACACAAGGGAGTTTGCAAAAATAAGCACATTCAAGCCCAGTTCGGACAGCAAGTGACAGATCTACAGGGCACATGTACCATAGCCATGTTCTCACCACCTAGCACTTCTGATAGTGACAAAGTACAGTGAAATACTACACTGATGTAACTGTCAATTCTCCACATCTGAGTGGGGAAAGCAGGACAGCCAGGATGGGTGTGATCCTTTGGAGTACAGAGAACACAGGGCAATAATGGAAATGAAGCCAGTGTAATATGTGGAGAGGAGTGTTCGTTTGTGGAGAATATGCATCACTGTTTTTCTTCTCACGGAAAGAAAAGAAGAACCCACAGAGCCTGTAACACCTGAGAAGAGGAGTAGGACCAGGAGTTTCACAGATGGGAAAAACAGGATAGAAGGCATCGTTTGAGCACTAATGATAAGTATTCCATAATATGCCCCATACAGAAAACACATTAGGCTATTATCTTTCTTACACTGAGAGGACATGCTGCCTTTTTCCTGGAGACCCAATTCACTTCACTTCACTGATAAGCAGTGGGGTCAGAAACAGAGAGAAACTGGAAATGATTGAGTGTCCTAGCATCACTGAACAGCCAGCAAGAAGCCAACCTGTCACTGGAGCTTGTCAACTTTTAGTGCTAGACCTGGTAAGAGAAAGTTGGGGCTATGGTAACTTGTAAATGTGATAAAGATGAAGCTGCTGCAGCAGCACAAATCTATCAGTTTTTAGTCCAAGGGTAAAATTTTCAAATGTGTCTAAGTGACTTAAGACCTTTAGTCCTACTGACTTTCAATGGAACTTACATTCCTAAACCATTTCTAAAAATGGGATTTTGGAGACTTTTATCCTTTGTTTAAATGGTCACTTGGCTTGTAATTCTTCTTGAATATAGTGTTTAGGGCACAAAATGTATTTCAGCTGAGTGCTCAAAATAGGTTTTCAGAACAAAATCTCAACATCCGAAATATTTGCAAACAAATACAAAAGTTGAAATTCAGTTTCTAATTTGCTGAGCATGAATAACTATGGTGTGGCTCTGGGAAATACTCTAAGAATGTAAGCCCTGATGGCAAGCATCGCAGTTGGTATGTTTGGGGATAAAGGGAAGAGGGTGGCCAGTGCGTCCCTACATTCGCCATATCTGCTTTTTGGAGTTGCAGGCAGCTGGTGCAGGCCAAGCTTGGCACAGAGGTTCAGGATCAGGGGAGTGGAAAAGTCACCTCCATGCCCAGTTTCTGAGCTGCCCTCTGTGTTTCTTAGCCATCATTGAGTAGCTGGACCACAAAATGCACTTTGGAGATACAATGCCAACTACTGAACAGTGGGCTTTAAAACTGCTTGCAAAGTTAGCCTATAAAATTGTACTATCCTATAAGACCGTATGTGACATAAATCGGAGTTAATGGGTTTAGTTATTTGTTCTCCTCTCCTTTCAGTAATGCCAAGAGCCCCATAATTCTGCTTCTTACTCTGTAAGACTTCCAGGGGAAGGGACTGTGCTGGGCATTTGATGGACACCATTTTCCCAGCCGTTTCTTTATTCTGTACAGCATTCTTGTTTTCCTTACCTGAAGTGTCTATATCTATTTCGTATAAACAGGACTAACTCTATTGAAAAGCAATGCTGTCATTCTACTCATTTTGATACGACTGGGATCCCCAAGAGGATATTTTGCACAAACCTGGGAGGTTATAGTTGGCTTTTCTGATAGAAAAACCACGTGAGCTTTCCAAGAAGGATCTTAGATATGCAGCAGGGGTAAAGGCAGATGCATAAATTCTCTTGCACTGCTGGCCTCAAGAAGAATTAATCAGAAAAAAAATCCTAGACCTGGTCTACACTGCCGGCGGCCATCGACGGGAGATACGCAAGCTATGTAGTGTAGTTTGTGCATCTTCTGTTGACTTACTAACTTTCACTTACCAAGGCATCTCCACTGCGCCGTGCCAACGGGAAATGCCCTCCGGTCGACACAGCCTTACGCTTTTCGCGGGGGTGTATTTACAGCATCGATCAGAGAGCACGTCCTAGATTGATTGAGCGGGTTTCCGCTGCCCGCTCAATCGATCCCTCAGAATTGTTCCTGCAGTGCCGGCATGGTCCCAGCAATGTAGACATACCCCTAGTTAGTCTGTCCCCTGCAGCGTTAGCCCTAAAGGCTAGTTTATACAAAAGTTGAGCTGAAGCACCAAAATGCAGTTTCAGATTTTGAACATCCAAAAGGTCAGGAGTGTCTAGCTGCAGGGTTTTAATTTGGTTATTTATAAACAGAGGGCAAAATATGGATCTGAGATTTTGAACAACCCCTAAATTAAAGGGTGTTTGGCTGGAGTCCATCTTATGTTAAACTTCATAAACTAGTTTCAGGGATGTTTGTGAACCATCCTGCGCTTTGAATAAACACAACAAACAACGAAAACGTAATGGGCTTTTTGCTATGGCTGCTAGAAGCACATGTAAAATGGATTATGGAGCAACAATCACATAATTAGGATTGTAAAGAAGTTTCCATTAAAAGACTTTTGCTTCCCTCTCATCTGCAATCTACAAAAAAAGTCACAGCGGTTTCAAAAGTGACAGGCTCAATCTGGAGCAGATACAGATTTCTCCCCCCTATGAAATGTGAAATAAATCATTAGGAATTGGGGCTAGCACCTGAGCCTGGGACTAGCTAGCTCCACCTCCCTAAAGAGTAACAGAGGACTCGCAGCCCAATCCCAATTGGCTTGCAGTACAATCACCTGATTAGCCAGACCACCCAATTGGTTTGAGGAACCAACAGACATGCTCTTAAGCCCAGCAGCATTAGACTGTTCAATGCTTATGCCCTCAGCTGTGATTGCTCCTGTGCCTGTCTTGTTCCTGGCCCTGCTCAAGCTTTGTTCTCAGGCCTGCTCCAGCCTTCCCACCAGCCCGACTCTGACCACTAGGCCCAGCCACCCTCGCCTCGGTCCGTGACCTAAATCAGATAAAAGGGTTCTTTGGTTGACACACTGAGAATAGAGCTAGTGAAAATTTCAAAATGATTTTTTGCCAATTCATAGCAAAAAAAACCTCTAAAGGGATAAAACCTAATTCACTGGATACTCAACAGAAAGGAACATGCTTGCTCCTCCCACAAAAAAAAAAAAAAAAAAAAAAGCAAATATTGAAGTAAGAGGAAATACACCTTTCTAACTTTATCACTGAATAGTAAAGCCCTTGCCCCATAGAGGTAAGCGGGTATATGCCATGCACATGATGGTATACAGTTTTAAGCAGGCAATATATTTCTTTAACAAGCTTCTTAAGAACATATGGCAATATACACATAGCAAACTACACCTACTGCTTTAGGCCCACATTCTGAAACTCTCACCTACTGTGTGGTCAATGGGGCCACTTGACCAGGAAAGTACTATTTAAAGAGAGTTAACGTTAGAATCTGGCCCACAGTGAACATGCTTTGGGCACAGACTAATACTTCCAAACAGAGGCCTGAAGTATGGCACCAAAATCCATAGATTTGCAGCACTCAATGAGACCCATGTTTAGCACCTCAACATCCAGTGCCTAAATATGGATTTAGACACTTAATTTTACACTCAAAATTTTGACCATGTCTGCTGAAGGACAACAATTTAGAAGTGAGCCCCCATTTAAATGAAAGGCAATAAGAAGATATTAATTCCATAGAAGTAATTGATGTTGAATTCCTCCTATATATTTAGATGGCAAGAACAAAAATGGCACTAGGAAAAAAAACCAGGCCGAATCATGCTGAAACACTAAGGTAGATCTACCATTACAGAATCAGCAGAGTGCCAGCCAACTGGTGACCACACACTAGAACTGATTCATCAGATAACGAACAGCCTTATCTAATGGCTGGACTCAGTGTGTGCATGGGAGAGGGGCACGTTACCCAAGTAGATGCTAAATAAGGGATGAATCTTGGACTGAGACAATTAGGGCTCTAGGCACAACCCCACAAAGATCCCCCGTGGCCTCACCACTGTGCAATGCTCCTACCATTCCTGGGATAGCAATGACCACCCACACAAGAGCCATCTGTTGGGCTGGTGAGGAGCCTAGTACCACCGTCTGAGCAGGATGGTCCTTCTCTATCCTCGAGCCACTGCTCTCCCTCTTCAAGTGGGCTTAAGAGAAAGGAGGACTCGGGGGCGGGGGGGGAGAGGGGAAGGAGCAGGGGATGGGAAGCCTGCTGAAAGCAGCTCTGTAGAGCTATGACTGGATGGCAGCAGATAACTATCCCTTTCACCACCACAGAATCCTCCATGATGGAGAGGTCAGCAAGGCCTCCGCTCCTCACATCAGCAGGTTTCAGACAAACTATTAAGATGAATGGAACAGTTCACATCTCTCTGAGCTATTGGTCCCAGTTCTCTGCAGTTTTAGGCAGATGACACTGCACTACTATAGTCGTATTGTCAAGATTTTCTTCAATGAGGGGAAACACTTATTTTCACAGTGACCTCAGATTCCCATTTGATCACGTGACTCCAAGAGCCAAGGCTCTGAGTGTATCTCCTTGCCTTAATGAAGCCTGGAATAACTGTGGAATGTGCTATAGTCTGCAGGTCTACCAGATGAGTCAGCAGAGAATGTCCCTCTGGCAGAACTAGGAGGACAGTAACATTGCATTAGAAGCAGCAAAACATTTAGTATCAAGCCATTCAAGAGCCCTGTAATTTAAATGTTTTCCCACCACAGCGTCTAAACAACTTTCTCTCCTGCTGTGAGAAGAACATTTTGAACAGAAAATGCAATACCAAACTCTCTCACGTTATCTATGTCCGTTCCAAGCCACCCAAAGTTTTGTGGTTCTCTGTTGCGTCAAGTTCTCAGGTCCAGCCACGCAATGTTCGGTGTATGAATGTGTGTGCAGGAGTGCAGCATGTTATTCCACCCTTTCATCCCCGCCAGTCCTGGGGAGGCAACCAGGGGCCAAATCAGCCCCTGGCAAAGTGTCCAAATTATGTCAGCTGATAACAGCACTACAAGAGCTTAAACTACTACAATGAATGGAACAATTCACACCTCTCGGTTCACAGCCCAGTAAAGCCAGAACACCCAGTGCCCTGGTCATAACTCTGACATTCCATTATCTAGGGGGGGACAAGATCAGATGGCAAAGAGCCAGATATGCTGCCTTTATGCCAGCAGAAGGTTCCCTTAACTCAAGGTGAAGCTCCAACTGTTTGTTTAATATCCTACTTTCCGTCCCCTTTGTGCCATCAGAGCTCTTTATTAGTAACTCCTTAGATTTTGTTTCTTTACTGCAATTATTAATATATAAAGTAAGTAAATAATGAGGTACTGCTATATATTAACATTGGGATGCAATGAAAAAAGTGACATGTAAACTAATAAATCTGCAGCTTGGAAATAGCAACCTCTCAATACATAGCAAAAGAATAGTTGCCTGTGACCTAAAACATCACTACATCATTTGAAGTTCTCTTATTCAGGATCACTTGAAGCATATAAAGTCAGAAAAATCAAAGTCATAAAAAATGACTCTCTCCTTCATTATTCTTTTCTAAAAGGAGAGAAAATAGAAAAATCAATTAAAGTCCTCTATCCCAGAAGTAGCCTGTTGAGGTTCCAAAACATATTACTTCACAAGATGAGAGGAAGATAGTACATGTTTCAGAAAACCTGGCCAAGAAACTCTTGGACAGAAAGATAGTGTCATGCAATAAATACAGCTGTGCAAATAATGAATTTTTTCTGTTTGTTGGCAAATCTGAAAAATAATTATTTAAAGGTTTCAGGTTGAACCAAAACCAATATTTAATTTTCAGCAAATCAAAAAACCATTTCAGTGTGAACAAAATGTTTTGTTTTGATTTCTATCATTTTTAATGTTTTAAATTATTTTAAAAGGAAATTTTAAAATGATAATTTGTTTTGAATTAAAAATATATAATGTTTCGTTTTGAAACTGTCAAAATGAAAAGTGTTAATTTTTAAAAAACGTTTAGGATTTTTTTTTCCTGACCAACATTTCATGAATGTGTGTCAATTTTGCCTAATTGTTTTGATGTCACTGAATGTCCATTTTTCTCAAAAAATTTTTGGTCAAAAAATTTCATCCAACTCTAGCAATGCAGCTAGCAAGAACAGAAAATAATCATGATCCAGAAAAAAACTCTGAACATAAGAGATGTCAGCAGTAAGGAAAATGCTTCCTTGAATAGGAACATCCAGAAGAAGTGTAATGTCAGCAAACATGCCTTCATTCCCTGAATCTACATAATGACATGAATAGGAATTGCTATGCACCTAACTGATACCTTAGCCTAGTGGAAAAGAAAGACAGCCCAATAAATAGATGTAACCAATGTCAGTCTAGAAACCAGAAAATAGATGACTGGTAACAAAATACAGCAGTACCGGGGGGATAGATTTTTCAGAATTCTCTCAAAGCCCATAATTATACAGCTGGGATCTTTTATTGTTTCTTCCACTATGAGATATAATTCCTGAGGCTCGGGAAAAGAGTTTCACATTTGTATAGATGCTCCTTTTATTACTGAGCTCCATTCCTCTATACGCCAAAGTCTCAATGGACATTTTCCTACTTCATCTCCCCTATCTTTTCCCCCAGTAAACCAATCAAACATTCTTGATGGGAGTGAGAGATATGTGCTGGAGCCTATTTTGTCAAGAGCTTACTTTAACTTTTAATTTACTTTTCCTCTAGGGCTGTCACTGTAAAGGCTTTCCATTATAGAAACCCCTCTAGTTCAGATTGGTGGTTTTAATTTAAATTTGACTTTATGTCTTCATACATTTTGTTTCGAGATACATTTTATTTTTCACAGAGAACCTTGGAAGTGAACCAGTTTGGATAAAATAAAATCCAACCACATTTACCCAAAAATGCATAAAACTAAATCAAAATATTGCATTCTTTGCAAATTGAACTTTGCAAGCAGATCCGCGAAAAATAATTTATGAATTAGAAATTTTGTACAAAACATTTAAGGATTTGAAAAAAAATGTTTGTACTAAATTACATGGTTTACCTTTATTGAACAGTAGAAATCTAAAAATATTTTCTAGTTTTGTGTCTTTCATGCAAGAATTTTAATATATATTACCACTCAGATGTTTAGTCTGGTCACCTGTACGTCACGCAATTCTTTTTCATAATGAAAAATACAGGTATTTTTTACTAATGTAGCTAAGATAACACTATGTCTTTCTCCTTTTGGCTAATTAGTCTGGCAACAAAGCTTTAGAAAGGGTGTTTTTGCATTTTTCCACAAATTCATTTTGCACATTGATGACAAACTACATAGGATTTCACTGCATTTTAACTGCTTATGGAAAAATCCGGGCTTTCTTCACTGAGATTCAGTGGGGAGTTAAAACCATATTTCCAGATATAGTAAAACATCTTCAGACTTTTTTGTTCCATTTTCACAAGAACTGGAATAAAATGTCACTGAAATGAAAAGCATCTTAAAGTAAGAAGAACACCATGAAAAGCCTAAAGCAACTCAGCACTTATTTGTTGTTTATATTTCAGTACTACCTTGGGTCCCAATCAGGATTAAGCTCTAATATGCTAGATGCACACAAATACACAGTTTCTGCTCTGAAGTAGTTACTCAATATTGGCTAATAAGATGCCACCAAAAAAGGCAAGCAGCTTCCTGTAATTCTTGAATATTTCTCATTTGTGTGTTGTGTTGATGCAGGTCACTTTTTGCATGTCTTCTATATTATGTGAAATAGCGAAATTATGCCAAAATTATACTACATTTTGTGTGCAACATATCAACACTTGAAAGTCATTTAAAATCTAAAATCAATGTGTTTTGTTTGTAACGTGACCATCACAAAGGGAAAACATGCCCCACAGACCATGTGACTCAGGATGTGTTATTAAAGTTTGTCAGATTATTGGTAAGAAATGAACATTTTGGGAAATGCCCATAATCAAAACCTATTACAGTCTATTTATAGTCTGAAAATAAAATTAAATAAAATGAGAACAGAGTAGGCATTGTGGTCCGGAGAGATTTTTTAAAAAGTGTTTAAACCTATTGTATAAATTCACAATTTCATATTTAGAGCTGGAGAAAATGCCATCAGACAAGTCCTGTGGGTGAATGTCTGTCAGCTCTAAACTAGAAATGATGCTGAAGAGAACAACAAAGTTAAACAAAAACACCAAATTAAAGTATACATTAGATCAATCTACCATCAGTCTTAAAAGCTCAACCTACTTTTGACAGGCCATATGTGCTATAAAACATAGCTATACAAATACCACATCAAGCATGATTTCCTAAGGCTGAGGAAGGCTGCACAGGTTTTAAACCTATGTTCTCACAAGTCTTTCACCATCAAGTTACAAGTTCAAAACCAGTCAATTAAAGCTGGGACTGAAACTTGTTACCATCTGTTTGTTGTCTGGTTGAAAAAGAATTTGGAATTTCAGCCCAATTTATAAGGATTGTTTGGCTTTAGCATTTTTACTATGCCAGTAAAATATTCAGCCACCAGGCCTTCTCACAAGATAAATAAAAAACTACTGACTCTTGGATTTAACCTGCTATCCCAGCAGCCAAAAAAAAAAAAGCCAACTGACTTTGCTACAATGCTCACACCCCACTCTGCCTTCATGTGAATAAATAACACTTCTTTAAAACACACAGAGGGTCAACCACAGAGCAAGATTCTTGTTTTCAAGGCCTGGCCCTGACAGTTTTTCAGACTAAAGTGTTTTGTCCTCGTATATGTAATCTCAAATAGACAGGATGGTTGAAGGAGACACTGGTCAATGAGCTAGTGAAACTGACAGTCAACTTGGTGAACACATGTATGCCTCAGAGACCATGGCCCTCAGATCCACCATACAATTATGTTACCTCTCTATCCTCCATGAAGCCTCACAGTGAGCACCCCTTTGAGCCAGTTTTTCCCCAAACACAGAGATCTATGCAGAATTCAAGGCCAAAGTTTTCAAGTTTGATTGTTCACAGGTAGGCATCTAAAACCAGGTTCAGCCACTGGCCTAATTCTCAAAGGCGATAAGCTGCTGCAGCTTGCTATGGAGTCAATGGAAGCTTCAGGTTTCACACCACTTAATTTAGGCACCTTACTTTGGACACCCAACTTGAATAATCTGGTTGACACAACTGGACAGAAGCCACAAATAGCATCTGCTTCAGATCTGGGAATAGTCCTTGGATCGGTCCATGGAGGTCATCATGCTTCTCATGCTATTAAATTGCCTCTGCTTGTGGCCAGAGATAATGCTGGCTGCTCAGTAGAGAAACTGATTAACCTGTTTCCCAGCTAGCTGCCTGAGACTCAGAGACACTAGAGCTATTAGCAGTAGCTTGAGCAGCACCACCTCCCTACGTATGATCTAAAAAAAAAAAATCACAAAAAAAAATCAAGGGACCCGAAAAACTTCAGTCACAATCTTGCCACACTAACCATCAGTTTGCTTCGGTTTACATTTTACCACCAACTTCACATGGAAAAGGATTATACTTTACTTTTTATTTAAATATAAATTGCAACAAAGATACATCTTTATACTCTAAGGGACCAAGACAACCTTTAATCTGCCTTGTAGTGATGCCAAGAAGAAAAATAATGAAAAAACAAATCTTTAGAAGTCTGTTCAATCTAATCTGGGACTGAGAACACCAGAAAGAGTTCACCAATTGTATGTTTATTTAGAAACTTTGGGGGTTTAGGGTTATTTTTCTTTTTAAATAACTGCTCATGCTCCCTGAATGCTATGTGCTTTTCACATTTCTTTTAAGCAGAGATTAATGACGGCACATCATTCAATATTCTAATTTTTAAGCTATAGATGACTCACACACACACACACACACACCTTTCTTACTCCCAGTTGATAACTAAGGCTGACTGGAATACAAGAATTCTCTTTCATGAACAATTTTGAGATTCAGAACGAAATTGAGACCTAAAAACAAGTTCATGGAAAAATATGAGAAAACACACCCAAGAGTAGCCAACAACCTGGTGGAACTGGTTTTCATTCTGGAGCTGAGAGACCTTTCTGATGAATGTTTCATTGAAACTAATAAGTTTTTACAAAAAGTCTCAATTTTGACAAATCTGCATTTTCTGACGGAAAAGTTTTCCAACAAAGAATTCCCAGCCAGCTCTGTCAGCATAAAGTGTTTAAAGGAAAGTAAGATTGGAGACTGGTGTTACTACCATACACAGTTAAGGTTATTTGGGTGCCTTAAATGTGCGTTTCTAGACCATAAAACATTTCAATTTCTTTCAAATTTACTTTTAACTCTGTATTTCCTGGATTTATGATGATTATTTTTGGTATAATTGCATGATTCTTAGTAGCTTAAAAATATCCCAAGTTACTGATGTGTACTTTTTACCTTGATTCCATTTTAACTTGGTTTGTGTCTGGGAATAACGTAATTGCCTTGTTTTCCGCTAACTTAAACTGCTGTAAATCAGGAATCATTCCTCTGAAGTCATTGGAGTCATCCCAGTGTTCAACTGGTGTTACTGAGAAGAGAATTACACCCACATGTCCTATGAAGGAATATTTTAAGGGTTAAGTAATCCCTCTACAAGAGAACTATATTTAACTAGTAAATGGATTCATCTTTTGAAACTTCCAAATCCTGGGATTAGTACAGGGACAGTTTTGCAGACACCACATATCCCTATAGTGAGAAGGGATGCAATACCTTTGTGTATGTTACAATGGTCAATGAAGCGAGAAACATGTTTAACTCACATATTTTTCTAGCTGTGGCACATCACCTGAGCTGTGCTTTGCCATTAATTGCATCATGGCACAACCTTCATTGAGTGAGAAGTATAACAACTAACCCTCAGAGGATTTCCTGATTCTGTTTAACAGGTTCACATAAATTACTTTGAAAAATTCAAATAGTTGCAGGTTGTCCAAGTTTTCAGGTATCACAACAAGAGGAACAATAGTTGGCACAATGACAGGTATAGCAAATAAACACAGGAATCTTTAAATAGGATAAGGATACAGGGGTTGGAAGTTTGTTTCCTATATCAAGAGATGTGATATGAGGCATCTAGGGAGACCTAGCAAAATTCTTATTAAAAGAATTTGAGTTAGATGAGATGTAGGAAGACTCATGGATAATGGCAAGTGGAAACAGCATGAAGATAGGGTCACAAAATGTGCCCAAAGAAATTATAATAATGAAAGTTAATAGGGTCAGTGGAAGGTCACACACGCTGGGATGGTTTGTACTTTAGATCAAAGATTCAGTCAAAGACTTCAAGTTTCAAAGGAGTGGGGTTAGCACAGGCATTTCAAAAAGCATCTATTTTTGTTTCAATTATTCATCCTTAACCTAACAAAAATCCATTAGAAAGCAACTGAAAATAAAATCACAATAAATATGATCAGTTTTTAGCTCTGTCTCTTTGCATTCCCAGGGTTTAGGCACCATCACTAGAGAAGTAACAGGAAAGTGAGCACAGAAGAATTGACTGGTAAATGCCATTATAAACGTGCCTGGCGAAAGAGGGTGTGGGTGTAGGGTAACAATTTCTCCTCTTGCCTTCCAATTCCCTTTTACAAAACAGATACTTTTTGTAAGGGATCACTATTGCATTGCTTGGCGTTAAATTACTATTTTCCATTACATCAATTTAAAAAAGAAGGTACTCATGGAAAGAGTCAGATTGACATCTCTGGAAACTATAGTTCCCTATCAACACAACACGCATAGCATGGGTAGTGGCAATACAAGTTTTCACACACACCCAATCAAGAGTGCAGATATTGTCTCAGCCATCTCCTCCAGTCATTTCCTGGAAGCCATCAAATTTCACAACTAGCTATCTGTCATCTATACACCAATCACTGCAGACACTAGGAAAGTAGAATGACTGTGCTTGTGCGCTCGCTTTCTCTCTCTCTCTCTTTCACACACACACACACACACACACACACACACACACACAAATTAACTTTCCCACAACTTCTCCAGATTTCTTCCAGCATGTTAGGAAAAGGCAACAAACTATTTAAATACCTCAGTGTATAAGCAAAACATCACACATTTTAAAAAGTTTTAGAAGCTTAATTCTTCATTTAAAATAATGCTATTACCAAAATAAAGTAAAAGGTGAGGTGACTCAAGGCAGAGTGCACAGAAATAGAAAAAAAAAGTGGTGAAGTCACCCCTGAATTTTTTTGGTCGAGTAACCTGCTTATCAAAAGAAAGGAACAAAGAAAATTAAATCAACATTACCCATGGAGATATTATTCTGTAATATTACAGATCTCATGAAACCAACCATTTTTGATCAGCGAATTTAATTTTTATCCTATTAGCAGACTATATTCTTTTTGCTTCTGTTCTGACTAGCTTATCTTAGTAAATCTAAAGCATTTATCACTATGTTGTCTAAATGTCACACCATGGCTCAATGTTTTAACTTTATTTTTTCTCTTAGCTTGGTATAGTTTTTTGGCTTTTTTTTTTGTTCAGGCTGTTCTGTTAAAATAATTTTCCTGTTTACTGTATGCTGTAAAATCATATTGGTATCAAAATGTGTATTCATTAGTATCTCCTTTACTAAAGAGATGGTTTTTCTAAAGACAGAATAAAATAAAAAATACAGAAGAGGGTGTTTTGTTTTGTTTTTAATTCAAGACACAAATGCTACAACCCAGCATTTGAGTATGGAGGTAAATAAAGTCTGAGACCTGATCCTGCATTTCTTGTACCCCCAAAATTCCCCTCAGTGTAAGTCTTTGGTGTGCAAGAAGTTGTGGTTTCCCTTGTGTTATACCTGAAGAGTCATAATGCAAATGAGCAGTATGTGCTCTTCAGTTTGCTTGTTTCTCCAGGAACTACATTTGCTTACTTTATTCATGAGTAGGGAGATTTGAACACTGTACTCCAGCTTTTGTTAAAATGTGACCTTTTGGGATTTGCTTGTTATTACCAAAAACATACAAATAGGGCCCTCAACTTCTGTGATACCAAAAATGATATTGTTGACATTTGAAATTCAGGGAAGGAAAGTCCTATGGTGCAAAATATAAAGATTAATCAAATTGCAATTGCCTTCAATAGGGATTGAACCTCCATGACTAAAAAGGGTGGGGAGGCTCTTCACAGCTTGAGCAGAAGAAATAGACTGTATAGCTTAGGTGTGAGACTCACATGCTCTGAATCACACACAAAGAGAGGAACACATAACCTACAGACCACAGGGTTAAACAGCTATATCTCCATCAGAGTACTGCTTTACTGGGCAGCCTGGTAGAACTAGCCCAGATCATCACCACATTCCAGAGGAGAGTAATAACAAATCCTGGTAAGGAACTCTAACTTCATTCACCAGAACAGGTGCATGGACTCACTCCCATATTTGGCAGAACCCCAGGATACTAGGGTTATCTACATACAGACCCTGTACCTCCATGACCTTTAGTGGCTTCCATCATGTCCCATACTACCAGATACTACTCCTGGATACATCTGTGGCCAGGATATCATAGAGTGAAAACCTCAGAAGAAAAACTAATGCAGACCAGGACTGCTTCACCCCTCGATTAGCTCTCTGGTACTGCAGGTACAGCCTAAGCCCCATGCACACCCATTTTTGCCCCAGGTCTAGACCATTTACATCCCTAGGCTACAGGCTTCTCTGGGATTCTAATAAGAGTGGGAGCTATTATAGAAGACTCTTCGCTTCTGTGAGGTAAGAGGGAAAATCCATACATGAAGGGTCCCTACTAGGTTCAAATGTCAAAGACAATCTAGGCCACTAAATTTAACATACTAACTTTGCAGTGAACAATACTGAATTGGTTTAATTTACATGCTAGAGAGACAAAGGAGGAGCAGAGTAGGAACAGTAAATACTAAAGCAGGATTGTGTACAATTAAGAAGCCTTGATATAGGACTCGATTTAATAAAGAATTAAAGGAGGGTAATATAATTAATGCCAATCAGTAAGGGTTTATGGAAAACAGATCCTGTCAAACAAACTTGATATCAAACTTGTAATCTTATTCAAAAGCTAAGGGTAATAGTACTCACGTAACATACTTTGAGCTGATAACACACGACATTTTTTAATACTAGAACAGTACAAAATAAACACAATATTTTCAATAGATTACATTTTGAGACCTATAAATCAGCCAGCTTTTAATTCTAAACTGGTGTGTTTCTAGTGGGGGCACAGAGGGATCATTTCTTGGCCCTACATGATTTGATATTTTTTATCCATTACCTAGAAGAAAACAAAATCTTCACTGATAAAATTTGCAGAAGACAGAAATATTGGAGGAATGGTAAACAGTGAAGGGGTCACTGATACAGAGCAGTCTTGATTGCTTGGTAAACTGGGCGTAAGCAAACAAAATGGGTTTTAATACAGCTAAATGCAAATATATACATCTAGGGGAAAAAAGAATGTAGGCCATACTTACAGGATGGAGACTATCATGGGAAGCTGTGGCTGAGAAAAAGATTAGGGGCTCATGATGGATAATCAGCTGAACTTAAACTCCCAATGCCATGCAGTGGCCAAAAGGAGTGATACAATCCTTGGATGCATAAACAGGGGACTCTTGAGTAAGAGTTGAGAGGTCTTTAGTTCTGTATTTGGCACTGGTATGACCTCTACTAGAATGCTGTTTGCAGATCTGGTGTCCACAATTCAAGAAGGATGTTGATAAATGGGAAAGGGTTCAGAGAAGAGCCACAAGAATGATTAAAGGATTAGAAAACCTGCTTTACAGTGACAGACTCAAGGGACTCAATTTATTTAGCTTAACAAAAAGAATGTTAAGGGGTGATTTGATTGCAGTCTGTAAGTACCTGCAAGGAGAACAAATATTTGAGAAGAGGCTCTTTAGTCAAACAGAGACAGCTATAACACAATGCAATGGCTGGAAGCTGTCACTAGACTAATTCAGTCTGAAGTGTAAATTTTTAACAGTGAAAGTAATTAGTCATTGGAACAGTTTACCAAGGATTCTCCATCACAGGCAATTTTTAAATGACAAATGTTTGTTTTTCTAAAAGATACATTCTAGGAATTATTGTGGGAAAATTCTATGGCCTGTGTTATAAAAGAGCTTAGACTAGATGACCACAATAGTCTCTTCTCCCCTTAGAATCTAATGAAAATAGTGGATACCATTGTTTTTCCTACTACAGCCCTCTCTTCCAGTGCTTCAGAATGTAAGTTAGACCAATTTAACCTCCCTTCAATTCTGTGGATGACAGAGTGAAAACGTAAAGGGACTTAAATTACATAGCGGTAAGTGGGTGAGAGTATAAATTGTTGCCGTTTATATGCTTAGGGGACCGGAAGAAGGTATCAGTTACATCACTTATACTCCATTAGATTCAGCCCTAGACTCATCTCTGAATTTAGCCTAGCATATATAGTCCCCCCCCCCCACACACACACTCTCTTGCTCTCTCCACAATGGCTTATCCATCACACTGCAAGAAACTCATATAGTTTGCCTCCTTTCAAAGGGATCTTGCTCCAGCCTATTATATTCAATTCTGAATTTTTTTTTTTTTTTTTTTAAAAAGGACCCTAAAGCAGGATCTGTACTTTAATAAATCAAGAAATAATCAACAAATTGAATGCTGGCACTTTTGGTGCAGCTATGGAGATGCCCACAAAAGCAAAACATTATTTTCCTTAGTTTTATTTTTTTATTGGTGCCAGTAGTTTCTAGAAATTTTTTTCAGTTTCTTTTATTACTACCACTGGCAATATCTGAAACCATTGTAAGCACAAATAATTGTAGCTAGAAGGAGGACATTCAAACCAAAAGAAATTATCTTGGCCAGTGCTTTTCTGTATTCCCTTTGCTTTCCCGCTCCCCCCACCCACATCAATGATTGAGCAACACAGTTTCTCTTTCAGCTTAATCCTACATTGAAGTTTACGCCTGTCTCTATATAATCATGGTTAATATGTTGTTTTATTACAGTAGTGCTTAGAGGACCCCAGCTTTGATTGGAACCATATTGTGCTAGGCACTACCCTTATATGTAGTTAGAAACCATTGTGATCATCTAAGCTCCCTTCTAACACAGGCCATAAAAGCCAGATCAAGGGTGGGGAAAAGGAAGTACTATTCTCCCCATTTTACAGAAGTGGAACTGAGGCACCAAAATAAGTGACATGCCCAAAGTAACACACAATCTGTGACAGAGCTGGGAACTGATTCCAGATCTTTTTAGACCCAGGCCAGTGCCTTTGCTACCACTTCATCTCTTATCATGGAAATAAGCACATCACTACTGCTTTACTGCAGAACCAAAATAGAAGAGATCAGTTAGCCAACAGTTCAGACCTAATATAAAAATACATCTTCAATAATTATCAATTACCCCTTTAAGAAACCTAGAAGGTTAAGAAGAAAAGTACTAGATGGCACTTCCCAGATCAGAAGGTGGAAAGAAGCAATAGATCAACAAGAGTTGCGTGCACACAACAGCAGGAGCAGAAAGTGACCCTGTCACTTAGAACCACAGGCTCTATGGACAAAATACTTAGAGGACAGAATCTGTTCCATGCCCACCTCATGTTTATAAATTATGCCATGAAAATGAAGACATTGATTCAAGCCTTCTCTTGCCTACATGTTTCTGCATTTGGAAATTCTCACCAGGCCCTTGTGGCTTGTCTGTTTTCCCCATACGCTCCCCCAGAGTATCGTGAAGAGGCACCTGAATCAGGCCTTACCATTTTATATGACAAACAATAAATTTCACATATACCAAAAAATATCCTATAAAATGCATAGGATTACAGCTGAGTAGCAAACGATAATTGTTTTTCAAGGAAAAAATTCTCCAGAAGTTTATTGCAAAAAAGTTGGTTGAATTTTTCAGTAAAAAAGTCCAAACTGATTCTGGGTTCCTTCCACATCTCCCCCTCCCTTTTCCCAGACTCCTTTTTTCATGTAACAACACAGAGAGGTGGAAACGGGAAAGAAAAGGAAGAAAAACAAAAAAAGAGCAATATTTTTTGGGGGGAAATGAGGGCTCATTAATAACCAGAAAAAAATTCAAATGAAAATTTTTTCTATGAAAATTCTCATTTTGATAAAAGGCCATTTATAATAAAAAATGTCTTCTAAAGAAAAATGGTGACTAGTTCTAATCAGAGTGCAGTTTTTCAGATAAAAAATAAGATGGCACCATAACATTTATTCTGGGTTTATCCAATAGATTTAATTTGAGGATTATTTAATTTGGAAGAAATACTGCATTCAATTGACATTGAAATATTCTAACATCACTTGCTTCAACTTGTCCAAATTTATTGTTATCTTTTGGGTGCTTTCTTCAGTTTTAACAAGTTTCACACATTATGTTTCAGAAAAGTTGGGGGCGGGGAGGTTGTTTGTTTGAAATGGGCTTTTGTTCGGTTTTTTTCGTTGGTTGGGGGCGTTTTTTTTGTTTGTTTGTTTGTTTGTTTGTTTGTTACACACGGCACATGATAGATTTGTGAACAATTAAGAGGCGGCAGACAACATTTTTTGGTGTATACTCTGGAACTTTGAGAGTGCATGTGTTTCATATATATATATTCCTGTGAATGAGAGTTACCGTATTCAGGGATAGAAAATTTCTCATTTACAACTAATTATTCTTGAGAAATAGGAACTAAGAAAACAGATGCTATTTAGGTTCAGTTGGATGGGAAATTCCAACTAGATATGTCAGTATAAGTAAAAAATTACAAACCTTGTAGGGGAAGCATTTATAAAAACAACATCTAATAGCTTTTCTTTTCTTTAAAAACATACGTGTCTTCAAACTATTTAGAATAACCAGCTCTTTCACCCATCCTAGATGAGGAAACTTTTGGAGCTGTTCAGTTTACAGTGTAGCATATGGCAATTTTTCAGCGAATTTTCATACAACAAAGTACCACAATTAACACATCTTTTATAAAGAGATACTAACACATCACTGTTACCTTGTTGGGCATCGCTCACATCAGGGTGTAATGTTGCCTTATAAAACTTGTAGAGAATGTGATTCTGACACACTACTTTCCTAACTATATATTAATAAAGTTTGAAAAAGAGCTGCTAAAACACAAAAAAAAAAATATCACACACTGGAACTTCTTCAAAAACTTGTTCTTGAAGAATGTGCCATTTTAATTTAATCTTAAAAATTCAAAATTGTGTGTCAACATTAACCCAGAAGGAGATAAACAAGGTTGTGATACCCAGTTCTATTCAGACAAAAAATAAAAGTTTTCATGGTTGGGAGACAGGTGTATCAGTACACAAGAGAAGACCTGCACTTCCACATCCTTCCAAACACCACATCTATATAACTGTTTTCTCTCTCATTCATTTGACCTGCAGTAGTTCTCTTTCTTGCCAACTCCACATGATCAGTCTGAGTGACTGAGCTTCCATATATTATTGACTCCAAAACAGCTATGCAATATATTTGTGTTCTTTTGTAATAGTCAAAGAACTCATTAAGGATCCTATCCTGCCAAGTGTTGAATGATGCCTGCATGCTGCTCACACACCTCAATTCATTAGGTTCAGTAAGACATAAGGACATTGAATACCCTGCAAGAGACGCTCAGCACCTCACTGGATCAGATCCTACTATTTTAAATTTACAAAACAGTGTATTCACTTTTGTTCATTGATTCATCTTTAATTTACTCAATTTGTGCCATAAAGTGAACTGCAAATCAGAGTACAAAATGCAATCAGGTAGCTAGAGATGTAAGAACCAGGGATTGGGAACTTCAATTCAATTGTAAGTAACAATGTATGTGCAAGAAGCAAACAAATCATGTTAAGGCATAAATTGAAGTTGATTTTTGTAAGTATCTGTACAGGCCCCTCCTCAGGGTGGGGAGGTAATTAAATAAAGACTTATCTACTGAATTTGTAGTGAACTGTGTTCAATTAAACACACTTTTTAAAAATTCACTATATCCAAAACATAAAACATTTTCTTTCTTTGATCCTAAACCAAAGCCTGAATCCTGATCCAGAAGAATTAATCTGTTACTTTTACAACAAATCTAAGACAATAGTTCTTTAACAACGACAGACTGATTGGAGGAGAGAAATAAAAAAAAAATGTTTTGAGAGTGCACTTGAGTTCTAATGCTGCACAAAATATGCCTATAATTATAGTTAGGGATAATTGTGTGTTTTTAAATACTGTGCATCCACATTAACTAAGCACATATAGTGCACAAACATTGATTCTGTTACTTGGCAGAATCTCTAATCCAAGTTATATTAAATGAATTTTACAATCGAGCTGTATGACAGTTTTTAATTATATATTTTCTCCTACTGAAGTTTCTTTCTAGTGCTTGTGAAAGGAGCCAAACTGACAATATAGAAAAATGCAGTTTAGGGTGGGCCCAAACTGTGGGTCCTTTGGGACATGACAAATGATGGTTATAGGATGATGAGTGGTGGGCCAAGGTTCCTCAAACTGCCCCGTGGCTACGTCTCAACTTTTTTCAACAGGGACCATTTCCAGGGCTCATCTTCTGTGTTCATTCAGTTCTTGGATTCTCTCTCGTTCAAACTATCAACAGGTGTGCCAAATAGTATCAAACACGTATCATGCCAGTACTTGTCCACCAGAAATAGGTAACTAAAAAGCTATCAGATGGTAACTACTTTAGGATGCTATTGATCTGAACCAGTGACCTAGAGGTCAAACGCTGTCTCCCCAAAAATCACTCCTCTGCATAATCTAGTCCCTTTACTTTATTGAGTTTTTCATTTTCTGGATGTTTTTCTGCTCTATTTGACATTATTGCTCTTAGAAATTCAAAACCAACATTTCCTTTAATATCTATGGGCCAAATTCTGATCTCACTTATGCCAGCATAAGGGGAGTAACTCCATCAACTTCAGAGTTGCACTGGATTCACACTTGTTTAACTGAAATTACAATCTGAGTTTATAACTAAGTACTGTTCTCTTTGACAAACACTTATGTGATATCCTTATAACTCATAGGGTGATATCTTGGCCCCTTTGTGAAATCAATAGCAAAACTCTCATTGACTTATTGGGACTAGGATTTCACCCATAGGTTATAAATCCATATGACTTTGGGGGTACTTAAACACATGCCATAAGCATCATTAATACACAGCAATGCACAGACATTATCAATATGGGATTTGTTGACCTGTTTTCCCTTTTCAGCAACACCACAAATTTTGAAGGGTCATGTATTAGCTGTGACTGCTATTTTTAATTAATTCATTCTTCAGCATCAGAGTGGTGGAATTAAAAAAAGCAAACAAAAGTTATTTCAGGTGTCTGGGGGAGAGCACACTCCCCACCAAGGGTTTGATTAAATCCCACTGAAGTCAACTGAAAGACAAATTGATTTTAAATGATCAAGCCCTAAATTAATCATTGTGATATAGTGAGGGCAGAAGACAGTACGAGAGTGCTCGAAGGGAGGTATGTAAGCCCCAGAATGCTCAGGGTTCTGTTCCCTGCAGACTAACTAAGGCTACATTTACACTGATGGCGGCAAAATCACTGCCACCAGATCGATCTTTCAGGATCGATTGAGCGATCAGTGAGACCCGCTCAATCGATCAGGAAGTTGACTGAGTAAGTCCACCCCCTCAAGTAGCGTAGCGTTTCCGTCGGCTCAGCGCAGTGTGAACAGTGCGCAGAAGGGAAGCTGAGCAGTCAACGTCAGTTACGCAAACTACTCTGCGTAGTTTACGTAACTCCCGTCGACTGCCGCCAAATCACGGGGTCAGTGTGAACCAGCCCTAAGAGTCATTAGGGGACAATTAGGAGCAGCTGAGGCCTATTAAGGACCAGCCAGGTGCTTCATAAAAACCCTCTGCTCCAAACAGACAGCGCACGAGCTGGAGAAGTGGGAGTGCTGTGCATAGGAGTGCAGAGTCATGTGGAGGAACAGACTGGAGTCTGGAGGAAGGTACTGGGCTCAAGAAGCCAGGAGGACTGAAGGAGGGGGAAATTAGTCCAGGGGGAAAAGACTGCAATTGTGAACACGGTGCCAGCAGCACATAGCTGCTACTCATAGGGCCCCTGGGCTCGGACCTGGAGGAGCGGGTGGGCCCGGGTCCCTAACCCTCTCCTCGGGAGAGACGGGGTGAAACTGGAGATGCCCTGACCCACTACAAGAGGCAAGAGTGAGAGACCCACTAGGGTGAAGCCGGCTGTTTGCCACACCATTTTAAGATTGGTCATATTCAGATCCTTTCTGATTCACTGTACCCTTTTAAGGATGCTCTCCAGAAAAGCAGAAAAGATTTACTATGGTTTTATTTTTTATTTGTTTTGTATATGAAACTAATATTTACCTTACTGCTAGATCACCCAACTTACCCCAGTAAAGGATTATGGCTACCTGATACCAGCTGAGGTATTTGAAGTGTGACGTTATCAAAATAGAAGTGGCTGCACTGGCATAACTATGCCTGCAGAACACACCCTATCTCTCTGCTGATTTATTGTCAGGTCATTATGCAGATTTATCAGTTTATTAACCTTTGTCTAAATGTGCTCTCCTCTCAGGAACGAGAAAGGGAAAATATTGAGGAATTAAAAGAATTTACTAGCTGGGACACAGAACTAGAGAAAGCAGCAATCAGTTAATAAGGAACATTCTTTCTGTGTTTTTTGTACTGTCACCATAGCATAACTTGTATTATTGCTATTGAAACATTTACAAACAATAGTAAAGACTTTTAAAATCTGGGGCCGCTATTTCCAGAAACTCACCGTGAGCATTAGCTTGCAAATTTGTACACAGACTTCATGTTTTTAATTCCAACCTCCCCCAGTAGAAGAGACTTGTTTCCCTGACCTGCAAACAGCAAAAGAAAACAAAGTATGGATATGAACATATATGCTGATGCAAAGGATTTGGGAAGACCTATGCTGACATCACAGGACTGATCACATACACGTGTGTAAAGCATATAGAAAAAATTATGCAAATAATGAAAAACCTAATCCTTTGTTTTATATTATGCTATAAAATAATAGGAGATTCTGCTTCTGCCATAGTATTGATTTTTATATTAATTAAAAATTGGTTTAAGAAAAAAATTTGCTATTACCACCAAGTGACAGAATAATCACTTCCTCATATTATTTCACATAGGTATAAAAGAAAATACAGTACTTTTCTGAATGCTTTCTGAAGGAGCAAAACTTTTATGTATAAATGATAACTCCATATTCAATAGGCACAAGACAGTTGCAGAAATGATAAGATTTGTTTCCAGCTGAACATTGCTGAAAAGAATGAAAAAATAAAGCTGCAGTGTCCTTTAATCTCAAACGGAATGGAATGTTCCTTTAGGGATTTTATGAACAATTTCATGACTTCCAGAATTGAGTATACTATATTGACCCCTCAGTCAGATCCAATATGGCCATAACTTTCCCGTTTGAATCGACTCGATACCTTAAGCTATATATCTATCTAGGCACTTAAATAAATGCCCTGTCTGTCACAGATGGTGAGCCCTCACTACTCTTGGAGTCATCTAGGATTTACACCACACTTATCCTCATATAGTAACTGAGCAACAGCAATGGGATTGGTGAATGCTCAGCCCATCTGAAAGTAGGTGCCTGTTACAAGACTTACCATCTCAGAATGCCCCCTCCTGGCAAGACCCAACATTGCAGCACTTTGCCTCAGTGACCCTACAATGATCTTCAGCTTATTCAGGCCGTAACAATGACTTAGTCCTCCAGCCAAGCCACTTTAAAGCACTTGATCCCTTCCAGGGTAACAGAGTCCCTCAGTCCAAACATGCAAACAATATCAACACAAAAAAAGTCTTCAGTCCCACTAGGCCCAGCCTTCAGCCTCCTTCCTTATAAGCAGGCTCCCAGTAGCAACAGCCTGTCTCATAGTCTAACCACCAGCTTCTTGGCTCCAATCAATCCAATCACCTGGATAAGGTCTACCTTCCTACTAGCCCTCAGCCAGTTTCTAGTCCAGTGTCCAGCTTCTTGCCTCCCATTGGAGTACTCTCCCCATAGCCACCCTCAACTGTTGAGCTATCCCCCCCTCAGTTCTGGGTTCTAGTCCAGTCCACAAGCCTCTGGCTCCAGGCTTTCCATGCATCCCCAAAACTGACTTCAACTTCTTCCTGGTGCCCCATCTTTGGCTCTCGCAAGCCTCCTGGTTCCTCAGACTTAGTCAAGCCCAGCTTCCTGTCCCACCCTGGAGCAGCCTGCCCACTCCCCTCCTTGGGCAGCCACTCAACTACCTTGCTCAAAATCAATGAACAGATAAAGCTGAACTCACCTGAACAGGGTTCACTGGTTAACACCTCCTGGCTCTAAAAGGGGCAGGCTGCCCTCTTACAGTACCTCAATTCAGAAGCAGAGCTGCTCAGTAAATGTGTTTTGTTCCTGTGAACAATTTAGACCAAAAAAAGTTCACTTTTTGTTTTGGTTGAAATTCTTAAAATAACTGAAGGTTTTTGTTTTTAAAAAAAATGTAAGTGTTTTCAGCAATCAAACATTTTTCAGCTGGTGTTGTAGGTTTTGGCTACTGAAAGTGGGAGGAAAAAAGGTATTTTTGAGCAGGGCAGAGGGGAAGGGGTTCAATTCAACAAAAATGAACAATTTGGTTGAGAATTAACATTTTGTGTGTGTGAGAAAGAGAGAGATGAGTGTTTGACCAGCATTATTTAGCAGCTTAAATACTGAGTAGCCTTAAGAACGCAAATGTGAAAATTTTAGCTTAAATCAACTTCTAACAACTTCAGAAATAAACCCTGATGGAATGTTTTTGGGGTCAGTGGTTTAAATTACCCAGCACCAGATGCTGCTTCACACTCTGAGGTTTAGATAACGCAGTCCTGTACAACACACAAGCACAGTACAGGACGTAGATTGGTGTTTCAAAAAACCAGAACCTGGAGAGTCAGCATAGGTCCACTAAAGTCAATAGAGCTATGACAGTTCCCCAGCTGGAGAATGGCCGCTTAAGCAGGTGATAGTCCTTTAATACTTGGCTGGTTGTTGGAGAGTTCTTCGTTTCTGAGAAACTGGTTTGGGCCTGCTTTTCTTAAACTTGGAGCATGTTACAACAAGATCTATTAGACTCTTATAACTTCACATACAATATTGATACACATATTTTACTAAGACAATAATCTTCAGAAGATGTTTCAAATGATACCTCACAAGGCATTCTTTGTACAACATTTATAGTCATGTAAAAGTGGTGAACAGAATAGTATAGACTGTCACAGAATCAATGGGAGATTATGTCATTTACCTAAGATCTCAAAGAAGATCTGTGAGAGCCAGAAATGAAACGTACCTCTCAAGTCCTCAGGCCAAAGGCTCAAGCCATAGTTCTCAGGGTTTTAAGTTCCCTGCCTCAGAGCTAGGATCCTGGAAGCCCAGGCTCCCAAGTTCCGAGTCTCCCAGCTCAGCCATGGATCCTAGAACTTTTAGGCTTCCCGTTCCCTGTCTTTTACCAGGGCAGATGGGGTGGCTGGGAGCCTTGGAACTGTAGCAAAACTAGGAACTCTGGAGTTTGGACTCCCAGACTCAATTGTTTCAAAATTGTTTGAACAAAATGTTTTGATTTTTTCAAAACAAATTTTTCTGATTTTCCCTTCTGCAGAATATTTTTAAGAGTCTACTTTTTGTTCAGAAATGGAACACTTTTTTTCATAATTCTGGAATCTCTTGTGGAATGCAAATTCCAACTTTTGACCAGCTCTAGCAGAGAGGCAGATTTATGAGCAGTTATCACAAAGCTAGGAGTCAAAGTGGGGTTTAACTCTCCTGCCAGTTTTTGTCACCATCAAAAAGAGACAGGTTCGATATCTAAGGGTTCCTCTTAAAATTTGCATCACACCACCAGTTTGAGCCTCAACCCAGAAACCTCAGCAGAAAACTGAATACTTTCCCTCCGTGCCTCCGTTCACATGGACAGTATCTCTGGTGGTAGCCCTTGATCTCAGTTTCCGCACCTGCTGGTAGGAACATCCAATGAATAAATGTCTCTAACATGACACTTTCCCCCTCTCCATCCCATTCATGGTTTGTCATCAGTGGTTACTGAAGTCCCAGAGCCCAGAAGTGCTCTGTCAGGTTCATCTCCAGCATTTAGGGTGTATAATGTCTGGCTTCTGTGAAGAGATACCTTGTTGCCATCTCTTACCATTCTACAGCCTCTATGCTGGACTGACATTCCAAGGTACCACCACTTAGCCAACTATAGCGACTTCAGCTCTAATGGTGTGGACTGGAGGATCCTTACCAGAGTTCACTCTACTAGGCGGTTCCAGCAAAGAGTCACCTGTAGAAATGGTTCAATGGGATACAACAGTGATTCTCAACCAGAGGGTACACATACCCCTGGGGATACGGAGAGGTCTTTCAGGGAGTATGTCAACACATCTAAATATTTACCTAGTTTTACAATAGGCTACATGAAAAGCACTAGCAAAGTCAGTACAAACTAAAATTTCATACAGACAATGACTTGCTTATACTGCACTATATACTATATCTGTGTTTCTTAACCTGGGAATTGTGATTTATTTTATAATTATATGGTAAAAATGAGAAAGTAAGCAATTTTCAGCAATAGTGTGCTGTGACACTTTTGCATTTGTGTGTCTGATTTTATAAGCAAGTAGTTTTTAAGTGAGGTGAAACTTGGGGTATGCAGGAGAAATCAGACTCCGGAAAGGGGTACAGTAGTCTGGAAAGTTGAGGACCACCAGTATATAAAGACCCTTAAGCAGAGCCCTTGCCACCAGGGAGACACTTCTTACGAAATTAGCACTCCTTTCCCGGCCCCTCGTCTGATTTTTAGCCATGTGCTTCTACTCAGCTGTGCAAAATTTAAGATTTGGTGATGGTAAACCCTCACTCAGGGCCTAGTAGTATAGTTGTGTGATGCTTTAGTCACATAGTAAGGACAATTTTTCATTACCTCTATGCCCAAAACTAATTGTAACGAAAACCACCAAAATGTTCACACTGGGATGGTGGATAACCAACATGCAATAAAACCTGGCTCATTTAGTTTCTTCCTCCAGTTCACCAACAGATAGAGCGTCTTTCCTCTGGAGTCTCAGACCACAAGTTTACATGTGCTTGCAGGAAAGAGCATCTTAAAACAGAGTACTAGAGAAAGAAAAAGAGGGGACTAAGGACTGAACTTTAGGAAATAGTAACAAGAGGAAATGAGGGGAAAGAGGATGATCCACCAAACAAGATAATGGAGGAGTGATCAGAGAGACATGGGCCACGATAGCCAACAGAGAACAGGACTGCAAGAAACAGAGAGTGACCAATTGCGCCAAAAATTGTTTAGAGGTCAAAAAAGACAAGGCCCTAAGATTTGGACAAGAAGTGGCTAGTTTCAGTAGAGTGAGGGCAGTGTCAGTGGAGTATGGAAGGCAGAAGCCAGACTGGAGAGGGTAAAGAATGGGAACTTGTGAAAGAGATTTGCAGACAGCATTTGTAGATGCAGGAGAGATGGGAGTGTGGACAAACCTCTGAAGATGAGGTGGATTTAAGGGTGACTATTTTAAAGATATGGATATCTCAGCATACTTGTAATGGCAGGGGAAGGAACTTACTTAGAGTGAAGCTCAGGATAAGGGAGAGGCTGAGTGAAATTAGTTGCTTTACTGACAACTATGAAGATAGCATCCCTGCCCCAGAGAACCTACAGTCTTTGAAAAATAACGTACAAGAACTTTTCACACAGTCTGGAGCTTTTCAAAAGTTCAATCTGCGTTACACATGGATCAAACTCATAAATGAGCATGAAGTGTGAAAAAATCCATATTGCTTGTAGCACTCACCAACCTTCAGACAGAAATAATAAAAATGTGGTGAAATGAGATATGCCACACACCATCTGGCAGCTGTGCAAGCAAAAAGAAGAACCTTATGAAGAACCTTATTACAAATTTGGGGACCTGTTGATTACATTGCATGTTTAACATTAGACATTTTAGTGTGTAAAACTTGAGAACACAGACTAAATCATGGATAATTTAATAGGTTACACATGGACCTTACCATTGGTTTAGTCATTCCTTTTATTTAACAGTACATCATGTTAAAAATGCTGTCCTTCTTCTACATTGAACAAATTAAAGAAACTAAAAAGAGAGTCATTGTTTTTCTATAACAGCAGGAATCCCAATAGCAGTCTAATTCTGTAAGGATTTTTAGTATATTCATGTAACTGAGAGTCTCATATTTCATAGTAACACACCAACTCTGCAGCTGGCAAATCCTTCCCCTTCTCCTAAAAAGGTTAAGGGTTTTCTTATTAATGTGGGTTTTTTGCATTACAACGGAAAACAACAGAAAGTGATTAAGAAGAGAATGTGAATAAAAAAAGCTCTTTAAACCAACAAGCTTGTGGATTTTGAAGGACTGCCAGGAAACTCATTAACTGAAACTATTCAGAAGGGCATTGAAACACGTTCATCTAGTTAAAGAGATGAGTTTTTCCCCATATAATGAGAAAACAGAACAAGGAAAACATAACAATTAAACTTTCAAAATTTTAGACCCTTTTCTGGGGTGGCCAAATCATGACTTGTTCAACAATGCATTTGATTATCTATTCCAACCCAGATGTTCCCAGCAACAGTCTCTTCTTTCTTAACTGCCAAGGGGCAGTGCACACGCTTTTCATTTTTCTCCCTCTCATTTTGACCAATACTGCTACCTGAGGTCTAGTCATCTCACTCTTAAAGCTTAGCTTCTGTCCCTATGTTCATGGCTTTGTGTGTCTGTCCCATACCACCCACTCTCTCCCTTTTTCAGTAGCCTTGCACTCCATCTCAAATTCTACTCTGTTCTAAAAACACGTGGGTCTGTCCGTCTTGCTATCTTTGTACTCACAAACTGTTTTGTAAGCAACGATGAACAACAGACCTGAGCCACCAAGTTCAAATCCAAACTTCCCAGAAGTACAAAGTCTGTCTGGACCAGACATTAGGATGAATTCCCATTGCTTTAATTTTCAAATAAGAGAATCTATGTGGGTGGTGCCATGCACTTACTATAACAGGCCACAGTCAGGATTATCAGGAACCAGGACAAATGGGAGCAGCTCTCTCCTAAACACATGCCCCTTTGTCCTCTCCCAACAACTCTGGTCATCTTCTCTTGCACACTCAGCTGTTTTTTTTAAAATCAGCTTTCCTCCTTTTTTAAAACCAGGTAAAATAATTGCATGAGGGGCAGCATGGCAGACAGATGAACATGATAGAGTCATGATCTTCCCTTCCAAGGGCTGAAGAAAATAGCGCACAGCACTTCTTGATCTCTTCCCCCTTCGTTACTTTCTCCAGTTCCTCTATGAATTAGTCACCCCAATTTGCCATCCCTTCATTACTCCTCAACTCAGCCGCTTTATCCACGCACTCACCTGTCACATGCACCCTCCCCCAGTCAGTCTTGACACAAAGGAATTGAAGTTATGGGCATGGGGGGAAGATGGATCCCTCTCCTCAGATAAAAGCAAAGGGAAAGCTCCTCCTTTCCCTGGCTTGAGGAGCTTTGCCCCACACTTACCACTTGCTGTTGGCTGATGTAGTAAGAATTCACCAAGCAATCTCTCTATATCAGACTCACTAGATCCAACGATTTGTGTGTTCACTCAAGAGGCTGTATACAAGAATGGCTTGCTTCAGGAGACCTGCCAGGGGATCAGGCCGATAGCATCTCCTGCGGAATCAGGTGGCGATGAAGCACGCCCCCTTGCCTGGGTGGTGGCTTTTTATACTCTTGTACACAGCATCCTTTCATTCACTTATCTTGGGTGACGTTCCCATATCTTTTAATTTCTATATACTCTATTATCTATATTATGTTCTCACCATAATTGGGTCAAAACATCATCTGGTTTTGGGAGAGGCAGTGGGAAAGAATGCCCCTTAATGTAAAACAGATAAACTCTTGTCCTCATTCATCTTTATCTATAAACTAACAAGCTGTTTGTTGTGGTGCACAGAAACTGAGATACCACAAGATTACTCAGCACTCTATTGGTCTTTGGTAAAAAGCAGTCAGGCTGCTGAGACGAGGCTTCAGACAGTGGTCAAGCAACTCAGGCTATGCTAGGGCCTCCAACAGTTAATAAAGGAGGGATGTAGCAGGGCTGTGTTCTACACCAAAGCAAGTCAATAGCAAAGCTCCCACTGACTTTTGTAGAACCACCATTTGGTCCCTAGTTTACACTGGACAGCAAAACATCCTAATTTCATCTTCTATTACATATTTCTCTTAAGTGAATTTCTTGACATTATTCTTAGTGTATTGAAAGAGAGTTTCCCCATTTCAAAGCCTTTTTTCATAAGCACTTAGTCTAAAAGCCAACCGTACCATCCCTTCAGAATACTCTAATTGAGCATTTGAGCTTTTCCAATCACACTCTAAAAGATGAAGGCAGTGCCTGATTAAATAGCTTAACATGAAATCACAATCAGTCCCAGCAATTTCTGTCCTTTTGCAATGGTTTCATACTGGTTAGAACAGAAGAAACACAAGCTGTGTGTGACACCAGAAAAATAATACTAGTGTTTCTCCAGATCCTTTCATCAGAAGATTTCAGAGCATTTTGCAAACCTTAATGAGCTTTAACACATCATGTGAAAGATAAGTAGTATCATCACCATTTTCAAAAGTAGTGAAGAAGGACAAGGAGATTAAATAATTGGCTAAAATTGATCAGCATGAGAGCAAGAATTAGAACTCAGGTTTTCCTGGCTTTTATTTCATACTTTGATCACACCTCATTCCAACAGAAAGCTCTCAGTGAAACAAAATGTGTGTTTAACAGTCCATTACTACAATAAATCCTGGGAGGATTGCTTCTCCTAACTCTCCCTAATAGATGAGTGGTAACCTACTCCTGAGGACCTCCACTACTCCAGGACAATACTGAAAGCAACTCTGAAACAACAATACTAGTGAAGAAGAGCATTTACCGCTGCGTATTTTGTTTTTAACTCCGCTCAGTGAACTGTATTAAAAACAAAAAAAACCCACCCACCAAGCTACTGAAAAGATCATGTCAACAAAAACTAAGCCACTTGCAACAATGTTACACATGGAGAAAAACATCAACAGGATCAAACAAAACTCGTCTCCATGAGAGAGCAAAGTGTGCATGCTTCCTCTTCACCTAATTGCAGCAATTCTGAGAACAAAATGACTGCTGTGTGTGCACACAGACAAGGTACTTACATGTAAATATGCACTACATATTTACACTACACTATAGGGAAAAAAGTTGCAGAACACTGGATCATAGTTTCCTGACTATGTAACATTCACAACTAACATTTAAGAAAATTTGGAAAACTGGAAGGTTAGTCATTAACTACATTCACTATTTTAGTAATAAAGAAGATTTTGAAGAATGAAGCAAGATTCTCTGACCAGTTTCTCCTCTTCTTTCTGCAGTCAGAAAATAATTCAACTGAAAGGAAAATTTACTTCCCTCCTCCCTTTCCCCCCCAAAACAATAGTTTTTACTAGGTGAAGTCATTTTTGTGAATCCCTAGAAGTTGGCAAAATATAGTCCACTCCTAATTCATTATATTTCCAGAGCTCAATGTACAATGGAATGAATGGTACAGAGTAGTGCAAAATAATGAATGGAGAGGTATGACTTAATGAGCTTCTTCAGAAGTTACATTTTGCAGTTTCAACTCAGTTCAGGCCAGAAAGACATGAATCCTAATGTCTCTAATTAAGTGATGAAGCTAATTGGATTTAAGTTTGTGCCCTGATAATAGCCCATGCTGCTGAGATAAATGGTTAGGCAAAGCCAAGAAACATTTTTTTCTCTCCTTTAAATGGTTATTAGGGTACAAACTGTGATTTCACAGACATAATCACAACACTTAAAGGTTATATTAAGTGTGGTATAAAAAGAGAGATTGGTTTCATGAATTTGAAGAACTGCAGAAACTAGAGAAAGTGGGATTAGAGCAACTTTCTCCACCCAGCTGTTGAAGTGTAAGCCTTCTGTGCCCCAGGGGCTCAGTGGTTCTGAGCAAGAGTGGGTAGAATCATGCAGAGCTGCTTTCCTCTTTTGCACAGTTAAAACGACTATAGTTCCAAACAAAAACAACGCTCCCCCCTCCCCCCCAAAAAAACAAACAAACAAACAAACACACACCTTTGTAGCATTTTTTTAGGTTTGTGAAAAAAATCGTACAAATGACAAAAGGGCACTTTTTCCAGGGCTTAGATCAGGCCAGTATGTGGTGGTACAATATATTGGCACCTCTCCCAAGTTGCCATCTCCTGGTCTAGAATCTCCAGTTTCATTTCTTGAAAAGGTGTGGAGAGAGGAGGTTCCGGCACTAAGAACTCTGGCCTCATACGAGTACATTCTTACACGTGTGTGTATTCCCACTGACTTTAATGCTTGTGTGCGAAAGGCCAAAGTGCCCAGCACCCTGCAGAATCAAGGTCTAAGTCTCTAGGTGTTATGATTGTAAAATTATGAACTGAGTGCAACAATGGCTGCCTGAGTCTGGAACGCTAGCTCTGAGTAATGTGAATGGCTCCATAGTTCAGCAAATGTAATGTAGATGTCAGCATTGTTAATTATTTAATTGCTTGCGAAAGCACAATTGGTGCACAATCTACAATGAATGACATCTCATTTTGGAGACATTTTGGTGGCTACTTATTTTTTTCTCCCAAAATTTTGAAAATGCTGAACCCAAGGAGCCTACCGGAGTCAGTGGCCAACTGAGCCCCTACTGAGGGGAATCCAATTTCAAGGAGCTCACCAATTTCAAGGAGCTCACCATGGGCACATTCAAAGCTCACTGAAGGGAAGCCAAGCTTAAAGAGCCCAAAGGAACTCAGGGAGCAAGCACATACCATATTTTGAATATCTGTGCCATCTACTCATTTCAGCAACTCCAGTGAGTAAATCTGATTTTGCTGGCAGAGTTTGGAAGGGTAGCACCACCTACTCTCCCCTCAATTTAACCACTTTTTAATGTATACTGGCATTACTACAGGAGTGCCAATTTGATAGCAAAACATGCTAGATGTCTTGGAGTGGAGGACTCCCCTTCCCCCCCCCCCCCCCCAGTAATTTACTATTCCAAATGAGTTAATCATGAAACAATCAAGTAGCGTCAGAAACATTCACTGGGTAAAAGAACAGCTCTGATAGTGCACTCTTGTTTTACTTCACTCTTCACCTCAAGTTCTGTTCATTAAAGAAAATTTCCATTCTAGAAAAAACTAATAATTTTCACACTTAATTTTCCTCCCAAAATGAAACAAGAAGTTGAAATATCACAACTTCTTATGGGATGAAAAAGGTTTTTAAAATTTTCTAGCTGGGAATGTCAAAATGTTTTCTTTTGACATTATCAATGAAAATGAAACATTATGACATTGTGTTGCAGTTTGTCAACCGAAAACAAAGTGTTTTATTCTAGGTCACATCAACCCTAATCTGCATTTGCCTGAGCAGCTGCAGTGCCTCATGGGAAATGAAGACCAGTCCATAAAAGGTTATGGAGGCATGAATTACCTAAACTACAGGTCCCTTGAAGTATAGCGGCAGATGAGGTAGAGAAAGATTACTGTTGAACTGACTCAAACCAAAATATTTTGTTTCAATTTTCCATCAAGAAAAATGAGAAGTTTTGGCCAAACTGACATTTTCCCTCCAAATATCAATTTAATGAAAACCACAATTTCTGTTAAAAAATATTGAGGTAAAATTCTTGACCTGATCTATTGTTAACCACACAGAGCACTCGTTGCACTGTACTCTTTGGTCTTGGTCAACACAGAACAGCTTCTACTCCATAGCATTACGGCTTGTGGAAACGGTATATCTTATTAAAAAAAAAACTTCAGTTTTCGTGCAGGAAGTTTCAAGCCAATTTAAAAAGGAAAATTTTGGTTTAAATTGACATTTTGAAAAAAAAAATTAATTTGCTTCAACTAAAAATATTTGAAAGAATGAAAGGGAATGAAATTGCATTTTATGTCAAAAAAAGAGCCAATTCAATATTTCCTGGGGGGAGGGAGAGAGGAAAAATAAAAATTCCCTTTTTCTCCACACACAAAAAGTTTATTTTGAGCAAAAAATATTTTTTTCAGCAAGAAAGCCTTCCTCATCATTAATGCTGATCATCTCCAGCTGTTAAACTACTAAGCCTTTTGGTTGAAGAAATGAAAGGCTAAAGACATTTCAAGCACTGTGGAAAAAGCCCCTGAAAAACTGAAAAGGCTAGGTAGTGGTTAGGGCACTTGCCTATGATTCTGATAGGTTCACGATGAGACCTGGGCTCAATTCTCTACTCCAAGCACCACACATAACCCACTGAAGGAAAAATTCCATTGATCTTAGAAGTTTTGCCTGAGGAAAGAACGCAGGATCAAGCCCATGATCAACTTCAGCATAGTGGACACTGTTATATTATTGACTGGATAAAAAATTGTTTTGGTTTTTTTCCTGAATTTGAGCCAATCAAGAACAGGCATAGTCACAAAAGTAGATAGCTAATGTTCTTTCATTAAGTATGTAATTGGGGGAGAAGGGGATTTTTAGGCCTATTTTTTGTGGTGTGATCTACAAATTGTGTTATAATTGACTAAGTGAAGTGATGTGACAGTTTTGTAACTTCAAGGATAGAAAATCAAAAATAAAATACAAATAAAAGCTAAGAAGAATTTGTAGACTTTCTAGTCCAAACCGCCAGTCTGTAATTCAACCGTCAGTGGGATCAAAAATGTAGCAAAAAAACATCTTGGAGGAACAGAAGGATTACTTTAAGGAGAAATAGATTTCCAATCTATATACGCTTTTGTGAATCCTTCCTATTATCTTGGTGTGTTTTCTGACCTTTGGACTCGAAAATCTCTCTTGCACTGTCTGGATTTCTAATCTCATTTGAACCCATATTTAAATGAGGAATAACTGATTAGCATGCTCCCTTTGTGTTACATAACTATGCAAGTATCATGCTTTCCCATTTAAAATGTGTCAGATGTTGTTGAACAGCAACAAGCACGTAACATGTTAACATGGTCTACTTTACACTGCTAGATGAGAGATTATTGTATTTCAGGCATCATACAATAAAGTAGACTATTTATCAAATCTTCCAGCAGAAAGATTATTATTTGCAAAGCATTTCATCTGGCACATTCTACAGCATACGAGAACTGGAACCAGACACTCAAGTTACTAAAAATCAAATGTGTCTGCCAACATACGATCAGTGTATAAAATGAGTTATCTAGAATCCTTGTTTCATTAAAATATGACACTAGTAATATGCCTTTTGCGGAAATAGGCTGTGGAAGACCATAAATTTTTTTTTAAAGAAATGACGGTATTAGAGCAAAATCATGAATCATGCCATTGTTTATTAGCTCAGTCTAGATTTGGCCAGAATAAAATCAGTTGAATCCTTGCTTTTCATAGTCTGTACAACATAAAGCAACAAACTGCTGTAGAGTTTCATCCAAGCAATGTAACAGTGATTTCTGCCTTACGTTTGAAGTTGATATGAAATATTTTATAAATCAAATGTATAGAACTGTAAGTTTGATTATTTGTAGCTATATATACACGTAAAGTGAGCAAATTGAAGATGTTATTAACAATATAAGGAGTAGGAGAAAGGAATGAAAGAACAGGATTCCTCATATAAGAGGAGTGAGTTGCTCCCATTTTCCTTTGTTTCCTTGGCATTATTTTGAAGTGGAAGGAATAGGCACATTTGATGTGTTCAGTATTTTACAGTCTCAAGTGCATCATTCCATGTTACACTTGCAATTAGAATCTAAGACAACTGTTGGACTGAGTACCAGAGAGTAAAATACCCAAATTAACCTCATTTATCTAGTTTTCCACAAAGGTACAAAGTACTTGTTGCAATGGACCCGGCTTTGACACTCACATTGCATGTAATTAGGAAAAAGGCAACTGCTATTAACGCTGACATTACATAGCATATGAACAACGTTTATTTTTGTGGTCTTCATGCTTAGCTTTTACACATCTATGTAAGACTGCTTGCAAAGCCGAACACTTACTTAGAAATTCATTTAATATATTAGGCTCCCTCCTGAAAAATTATTAGCCCACTTTTCTTGTGAAAAGTAACAGATTTTAAACATTTGATTTTAGTATCTCCACTATGGCACAATCACCAAATCCATTAAATAGACTCGAACCAAATTAAGTTTATATTTGCATTCAAAATTATTGAATTCTTAGAAATTAATTCAAAGCAAACCTTACCACATCAGGATTTTATTTGCAATCACAACTTGAATAGTCAGTAATTCACACTAAATTTGGACAAGTGCAGCTAGTGAGGATAATCTTTAAAGGATATGTACTTATTATTGCAGTACAACCAAGTTTATTATTCAATTTGTCACATAAGTATGGGAACTAAGTCCATAGACTGAGTGTCCCAATTCACCTCATCTGCAAACCATTTGCACCAAAGAACACTGGTGTGATATCAATCTCTAAAACTCTGATTTTTTCTGAATCAAAGTACACACAGTAATTACTATTAACAACCATTAACACTGCTGTTTCTTAAAATAGGATTAACAGTTTAACATCTGGGGAGGGGAAAAAAAGAACAGCTTTGAGTAGTATTTTTAATTTAGTTTAATATGTTTTTTTTTCAAATGAACCAAATTTACTGTGATTAAAAACCAAGAAGCGTAGAATAATTAGAACATGATCTGCATTGTAGCCCTAATTATAAATGAATTAAACTGTGTTTCTAAGAGACGTATTTTCTTCTTCTGATACAACACAAATCACTTTGATCACTCATGTTACAGTACTGTACCTGCTACTAGTCTCCTGAAGGTAAGGTCGACATAATTACAGATATGCACTATGTGTAGTTTTAAAGTAATTATTTCATATTTTGAAAACCTGAAATGAAGAGTTAATGAACCACTTTCATGCATATAAATATTGCTACACATTGGTCTCAGGTCACTTAACATTTCTGTAGCTTTTCTAGAGAAAAAATAATTCTTCAATTTTAGACATATTTAAACATCAAATTCTAATTTACCAGTGCATCATAAAACACTTTCTGATTGTGTTTCCCTTGAATTCTATTTGTATTTTATAATACTTTTGCTTTTCTCGTACTAGCTGTTGTTCACAATTGTATTCCAGCATTTTTGTAAGGCTCTTACAGTTTAATTGACAAGGGCTGATTGAAAAGGAATATTGCACCTTTAGGCTAAATGCATTGCGAGTATTATTCTATGAGTTCTATACAGGTTAAAAAAAAATCACATGTAAACCAGGAACATTTTTCTCTTATATACAAGATGTGGCAAGACATGTAGCACTAGTAAAGCTTGGGGCAGTGGAGGGGAGAAATCCTGTTCTCGTTAAGTGGGCTAAAATCCTCTCCTTGCGTGATCAGAACGAAAAGAACAACCGCGACAGATAATCCCTTAATACCCAGGCTTTAAATATGCAAGAGCCTTATGCACGCAAAGGCAAGTTAGGTAACCACATATATTACCCAAATTGGAGGTGTGGACGTGCCAGCCAACAGACACCCACACACTCCCCCACACAACAGCTTTCAAGATACTTCTTCATAAAAACAAATTTAACAATTCAAAAGGGAGCCATTTCTCAGCTCAGTGGGTGAAACAGGAATAACTGCAAGTACACCTTAAATGAAGTGATGTGACAAAACCACTTTCTTCCAGTGTTTGATTACTAACAAGTAGCTACTAGTGTTCACTGAGTCACAAAGATCACAATTTGTTTGTCTCTATGATCTTCACAATATTTTTGGTTTGAAAACAATATTCTTCACTTTTCAGTTTACACTAAATTTAAACAGCACTTTTGAAACTGTCACATGAAAATGATTCACAGCATGGATAGAGAAACTAGAACCTATATGGATAACTGTAACTATTTTATAGGTATGCGCTACATAGCCATCGGCAGGCTGCACTCAGCAATATGCTGCAAGATGGACGTGTCATGCATTATAGTACTCAGGGATTGAATGCAGTGTCACCAATGAAAGATCACAAACACTCATATGAGTTTTTAGTATTTGTATTAGTTTATAGGGCACTACTGAGTGAATATGTATAGCTGCAAAATGGCACTATTCTTATAGAAACTGAATGGCAATTTGTCACACTCCTGCTTAAAAGAGCCCATTTTTACACAAGCAGAGCTGCGTGACTTCTGCCAGATAGGAAAAGAGGTGTGATCAGGTCACCCCCCCCCATGTCTCCTAAGCAGCTCAGCCATAATTAAAGCTGCTCCCTTCCTGGAGAGCCTCTTATGGGAAAGAGGGAGAAATACTACTGCCTGCCCCTCAAATCCAGCTCGTTTAGCTCATGCAAATAATCCCTTTTGTTTCCAGTCTTTTTCATGTACCACTTGCTGGGTAACAATATGAAAGGACTCCATGAGTGTAAAACTAAACTGACTGTTTATTAAAATAACTATTTACAGAGATGTCACAACTGCAGCTAGGATTCCAGCCACATGCACACAGCCTGACTGCCTGGTGCCTCCTCCAGACTCCTCCGTCTTGCAACCTGTGCTCATCCCTCCAAATTCCATGCAGGTTGATATACAGTCTCCTTTTTCTTTTCCCCAGTGTGCCTACTCATCGCACACCAGCGCTGCCAAGTCTTATTTTCTCAAAATGGTTCGTGTTTTCTTAAAGCCTCACTCTCCTGGAGTCTGGTGAATCTCAGCTTTCATTTTAATAAAAAAATAGTTGTCCAATCCTCATGGTCCTAGGGAAACAGCTTGAAAATGTGAACCCTAGAAGCTCAAGAACCAGAAGGTAAATAAAATAAAGCAAATGTATTATTTTAAAATCTTGTTTTCTGAACCAGCCTCACGCTGGGACCGGATATATGATTTCTGAATGCTTAGAGATGGCAATATTGCACAGTGTCAAATCAATGCTTGAAGTTTTGTACTAAACTAAATCAACCCTGCAATCCCTACTGAGGCAAGACTTCTATGGGATTTCTGCCTAAGAAAGAACCATAGGAATTGGCCCCTTGAATACCACGCTACCTAGGCACAAGCAGGGTGAGCCAAGGAATTAGCAGCGCCTCAGTAAATGAAGGAGATTCATATTGTGCTATAGATCTGTGGGCAGAACTTTCCACCAATAATAAAGGAGAGTGCTCATTTAAAAAAAAAATCAATAGCACGAAATGTCCTAAAGTTTCACAGTTACTTGTCTATTCAGTAAGTGACACAATCTTTGTTACTTACATTAGTGTTGGGTGAAAGTCACAGTTGAGAGATTGTGTTAAGCCTCTATGTATATAGCTTTACCCACATCTCAGTCAGTCTACAAAATAGGATCTTTAAAACCTCTGGATTTTTCCCCCCTGAATTTCTTCAGTACAGATAGTTGGAAAGATGGGAACGCACATAGATTTATTCAGTTTTTATTCCACTGAAATTTAATTTTTGTTGACGTTTTCTAACCACCTATATAACTGAGAGGAAAATTCATCAAGAAAATGTTTGAAAAACTGTTTTCCATGGAAGTTTGATTACATCATTTTTCTGACCAGCACTATTGGGTTTCAGTGCAGACTGATATCACAGATGTAGGAATAGAAGATATTCGAAGATAATTCTGTCAAACTTTCAAGTGATGGAAGAGTTGGGGCAAAAGGCAGTGTCTTACTATACGCAAACTATTCATTTTAATTCAATTGAATTTATTCATTCAATTTAAATATGATTTTGTAGGATTATTCAATGTCTTAGAGTATTACTTTCCAGGGAAAACACACACATTTGTATCTCACTTCAGTGAAACGTTCAGCGTTTCAAATTCCTATTTAGTTTGATAGGTTTTAGGTTTGATATCAACATACTACAAGATAGATATTCACTCAAATATGTAATCTTTGGCATAAAGATGCACAATATAATACAGCCTGCTCAAGTGCAGAGTTGAAGAATAAGATCATCACCATTTCTACCTGCAAACATGGCTTTTCATAGCACAAATAAGGACTGGCAGGAACCCACCCAAATGAAAATTCATCCATTTTTGCAGGAAGAAAAGCTGTGTGTTGCAAAATTATACTTCTATAGAAACTTAGGTTTTCATTAAAATAAGCAGAGGCAAAAAAAAAAAATTCCCCTCCGCAACTCCCACCATGAACGGTCTAGACAGCAACTTTCTGGTGAAACCAGAATAGAGGTAGTCTGTTTTCTTGTCTACCCTTCAGTTGTTGATATAGGTTTTCAGATGAGTGCCTCTGCACAGCACCTTCCCAACTCTAGCACCTACAACATAGCCACACATGCATAAAAAGAGTCAAATTACAGTTGCAAGATGAACCAAGTCTCTGAGTTGCTTGACTTGTGAGTGTAAAGCCTCAGTGTTTTATTAATTTGTGAGTGTTAGAAAGCATGAGTATATTTAACAGCTAATTAAACAAAAAACAGTGGCAACACAGAGGCACTAGTCATCACAGTCTCTCTCCATTTATTTCTGTGTTCGACAAAAGCAATAACAATAAAAAAGCTTTATTGTCAGAGTGCCTTTTTATAGTAACTATGAATGGTTTCTGTTCCTCAAAAGTACTATTTCGGGGAAGGGTATGTGCGCACATGCATGTAGAAAACATGAGTTGCCTCTTATATCTGGGATGGGCAACTGGTAGCTGCATCTGACTCGCCAGATCATTTTCTTTGACTCATCACAGATCAGATTGGGACAGGCAATCCAGTGGTGCTAGGGCCAGGACGGAAGTATCCCTGCTTTATACAATAAAATGTATAATATAAGAAGAAATCTTATCCAATCTCACCAAAGATGGAGACCGTTCGTATTATGATTCAGTCATGGCTCCAGCATGACTAATTGATTAATACAATTCCAACTATAACCAGATTTCTTTACATCAGATATTTTTTAAATGCTACTTCTTTCCATTTTCTGACTTCAGAAGCTATTAAACATAGCTCAGATATCCTATCACATCCAAAATTAATGGAGATACAGAGGCATCTCAAAAGGACCAGGCCATGACTTTCCGAGACAACGGAACGTGAACTAGCAAATGTTAACAAAAATCTCTCTCAAGCTTACTACTTTTAGAGTCTTACAGAAACAAGAGTACAAAAATAAATCAACCCAGCAGTCAGATGAAACCATACCCTAATGAATGAGACGGCCAAACACTTCTGCTAATAAAAAGATTAATCAAACACACACAATATACATGATTATCATCAGTAGAGTGGGACCTTGCAACACAGAAAAGTGATACTTATCTATATATTAAAGCAGCCAATCATGGTAGTATTTAAGTGCTAAGATTCAGCTGATTATGAGCTTCTATTAGCAACATTGCATTGCATAATGTCTTACACAATAATTAAGTTAATTCATTATAGTTACACGTATGCTTGCTTACATATATGCTCTCTGAAACGTGGGAGAAAAGCATGTGGGGACAAATCCTGCAGTCCCTACTGAAGCAATATTCCCATTCACTTTAATGGGAGTTTTGCTTGAGTAAGGAGTGTGGGATTGGAAGCTCTAAGACCCTGATTCTGGACAGCATATAAAGCATGTACTTAATGTCCTTTTGATTTCAAGAGCTTCTCCCAGAAGGTACAGGAAGAACTACTGGCACCCAATGCAATTAAAATGAAAAAACAATTCTATTCATATTGATGTTATATGTGACAAAATCTTCAGATTTTAGCTATTGATCTTGCTATGAAAACTATTTCAATAAAAGTATTCATTATTGAAAAAATAAATATCACTTTACTCAGAATTAGTGACACACACACACACACACCACAACTCCACACATTTCTCAGAGCATCAAGAACAGTGAGTTTATGGGCCTGATTCTACTTAGTTACATTGATGTAAATCTAGATACACATCACCACACCCAAGAGCAGAATTTGTCACTATGTGTAGCTGGCTGGCTGACAATTATTTATGACAATGGCAATATTGGAGTGTGCTCAGTCTTCTATTGTTTAATGGATTATGATGCATCTAAAAGACAATCCCATTACATATATAATATGTATGATTGCTTTGCCTTTCCTTATCATCTGCCATAGAAACAATATTTCCTTAAGGGCCAAATTCTGCTCCTTTACAGAGGAGTAAATCTGGATTAAATCATTTTAATTAATCTAAACAGAAAGAGAATTTGCCCCACAATTCTCCAGTTTACTCCAGCATCTTCTAACTTCTTCCACAATGGAGCTAAACTGGAATTGTGACTGGTCACTATTATTGTGTGGTACGCCTGACAGTGTTCTGAAGATAAAATTACTACCATTTTTTAAAATTTCCTTGCCTAGAGAAATGATCATTTAAGGATTCCAATTTCATGCATGTTTGTAGGAACTTGGTTCAAAACAGGACCAAATACAAAATTTGGATCACTGTAAAACAAGTTTCAAACCACTGTTACTGATCCTAGTATGCTTTAACAACGTTAATCATGGTAAATTCTTTTGGTGCTCATGTGGATATAATGTAATTAAATCAAATTCCTGAAGATATTTTCTTATTCCCATTAGTCCATGATCTGAACCTAAAAACGTAAGGTTCTTACTAATGAAACGATACTGAAAGAGCTGTTCTAGCAGAATAAAAGATTACAGAATAAGCAATAATGAGAGATGAGGAACAAATAATTAGATTAACTAAAAGTTTGGATATTTTTTCCTATAAAAATGGTACACAGTCAAAACCAATCAATCACCACATCGGCAGTTACTGGTTATTTCACATTTTAATACCATTAATGAAAGTGACAAAAACGTCAACATATTTGCCATGGACCACAACTGTATTTACTTCTAAAATATTGACAATGCAAAATTAATGACTTACCTTTAGAAACTCATGGAAAAATTGAGAAATATTTAAGCTGCAAAAAACTGAAATCTAAAAGCACTAGAAACATACAAGAGATTTATTTCATCTCCCAAACAGAACCTAATAAATTAATACTCCATTATATATTACCTAGTTTTGACTAATATAAATAGTATGTCAGTGATTTTTTAAGACCTGGAATTTAAATACAATGTTGTAACTTAATTTTTTTCCCTCTGTGTGGTCATTTCTATATTGCTGGGTTGTTGTTATTATGGAACTCATCCTGCAAGTTATTCTACTGGGGCACAAGGGGTCTGCCCATGCAGAACAACTTGCAGGATTAAAGCCCTAAGATTTTAAATCTAATTAATTGTTAGGGCACTTAGAGTTTTTGTACAGGCCTTAAATTATCGTTGAACCTAAAAGATTTACTCATCTATACTTCAGCATATTGAGTATACTGTTATATAGAAGTACAATTATTAATGTTCACATATCAATTGTTGGATACAATCCTTCAAGTACTCTTTATGCACAATTTCCATTAAGTCAAATGGAAGTTGTGACCATGGAACACTTGCAGGATTGGGTTGTTTGTTAATATACTATAAAAGCACAATAATTTTGCTGATTTAATTAACTAACATGCAAAAACATATTTCTAAGGTCTGATCCAACTCAATACATCTCTTATTATAAAAAAACCCAACCAACCCCAACCCCCCCCCCAAAAAAAAAAAAAACCCAAAAAACCCACATCCCAAACTACACTGTTTTCATATTGTGAAACAAAATTTTTTAAAAAGAGGGTAAATTCTGCACTTAATTTATGCAACCACCACAAGATACAATACAAAAAAACATGGCCCATGATATGGTGAAATATTTTTTAAACTATTGTTTTTTGTATGGAAGCCTGAACATGTTTTAAAAGTAAATCAACAGAACTTTCATTGTAAATGTACACAATGAAAATTTGGGATTAAAAACACATATTTTGGTTACAGCAACATTTGCTAATACTGTAATGATATTAAAAATATATATTGCGGCATTTCCATTACAATCCCTAATTGTCAATGATTTGTAACTTGTTCAAAATCAACCACTTTTGAAAGCAATTCAGTCAATGAGCAAATAAATCAATTATGTTGTTTTTAACTCAGAAAGATAAAAGACAGACATTAAATCTTTTCAGATGCCCTTTAGCCAGAAGACAATGTGATCTGAAAGATTTTAACTAAGGACCTGGTGCAATTAAATAAAAATCATCTAACATACATTTCTTGAACTTTAATGTTGCAGAAGACAGACTCTCCCCCACCCCCCACTAAATATACCTCCCTGAACGAAGAATACTAAATGGAATTGAGGTGCCTGGAAATAATCAAAGCAGCTTTTCTCATGGCTTATATTCATTGACTAAAAAAAAACCAACAAAATAATGTCATGTTAAGCTGAAAACATATAAAAAGGACCAGATCCCATCACTGTGTCCTCTTGGGATTTAGGATTTCCCCCTGCCTACAGCAAAGGCTGTGGTAACCACGCCAATCCTCATGGATCCTGTCTTATCTGTGAGTGACTCTTTCTCACTTCATTCGGAGTTACTCCAGATTTATACTGTTATAGATGAGATATTCTGCCAAGGAGCAGGAACTTGAAAATGGAATTTCCTTACTCCTGACTGTTGAAAGTCTTATCCTCTTCCTATGATTACACCCTTAACTTCCCCCAGTGATTCAATACAAAGCCAAACTGTGACCAGTGAGAAATCACTGGGAATAGATGGGAGTTTGGGGGTAACCACAGAATGTAGGATCAGGCCTATAGTGATCTAAGATTACTGCAATACTTAAAACTGAATCAGTAAAATTAATTGAGGTCAAGACTTTTAGAAATAGGTGCCTCAAATTAGGCTCCTAAACCCACATTCAAGAAGCATAAAATAAGTGGCCAGTTTTCACAAATGCTGAGCTTTGAATATCTCCCACTTAGTAGCAATTATGAAAATCAGGACACTTTTATTTAAGTTCCTAAACCTATATTCTGGAGCTATTTTAGATGCCTATTTTTGAAAATCTTGCCCCCACAGCCTTTTTGCTGTGTTATGGTTTTACATTAATTTAGTACTGACATCACATGGAAATGAATGTGATCATCATCAATACCTTTCAGATGATATTCTGCTGGAAATTACACCAAATCACAATGATTTGGCAAAGCCCTTAAACTACTTATTGAAAAGTTAAAATATTCAAACTGTAGTTAATTTATATAATTTAGGATTAGATAGTTACAGGATAAATCGATAGAAGCTTAAAAATCAGTTTGTAAACTTTCCAGGACCGGGATTAGGATTTCATGTGTGTTCTGTACACCATCTGCCATATGGGGGCCTATTCCTGATCAGAGCCCACGGACATTATAGCATCCAAACATTAAACAATAGGAGTATTTTCCTTTATAAATAATGTCTTTGTTAATAACAGCAACTGTAGAAAGCTTCTTGATAGGGAAATAAATACTATGTTTGCCACTCATATCTATTTTTCATACGTTGAATAGCAGCACAACTTTGAATATTTTAACAATATCTCACGTACATCTTCTGTTGCACCAAATATAAATGTTGTCAACAGCAAATGCAATTGTTTGGCAGTTTTCACAGGATCACTCCTGTGGTGGAGTACAAAGATTGAGGCCAGGGTGTAAAATATACCCTGCATATTTTCGTTATTTTTTTTTAAATCAGCCCTTTACCCCCTCGGCCAAAACCACAACATTTATAAATGTGCTTGAAACTACAGCAAAGTCAGATTTGTCACACTACTGAGCAGCCAAAATATAAAATATTTGTCACAAAGAACACAGGTTAGCACTTTCTAAAATAGATGCCTTTGTTGTAAAGAAAAAAGTGACACTAGAAAATTTTAATAAGCTGAGGCTTCCTTTCCAGCTTCTTGCATATCAGACATAGGACATTTCAGCCACCAGTCTATTTCATATGTAAAGAGCTAATGTAACAAAAACCAGAATCCAGTATTAAAACCTGGACACTAACCCTCAACCTCAGGACCTTACAATTCCCACACACATTTCCAATCATTTTAAATGGAAAAACAGATGCACAAAGCTCAATAATGCATTCAAAAATCCTCATTTCTGGACTTCAGGCCACTATTCATCCTTGGTTCCTTATTTCCCTCTTCTTTAGTTCGTCTCCTTGCTGTTACGGGGGGGGGGGGGGGGGGGGGGGTGTGAGGAGAAGAGGATGGAAAGATGGGGGAGAGATAAATATTGCAAGGTTCCCAGACCTCCTTAAACTGCTCAGTGCAGCATGGCTAATCTGGCCACGCAATATTCAGAACAAGTGCTCATACAAGGAACCTTCCCTTTTTGTCTACACAAAGCAACCCCCCACCATTAAAAGCACTTTTATTCTATACTGTGCTTTTTTCCCCCCATTCCAAAATCCTCTTAGATATGAGCAATATTGTAGGGCCTAAGACAGCCCATATTTGCACACAGGAAGAACTATACTCAGAAGAGTAATCCCAGTGAAACTGATGATACTGCTCGCGTGAGAAAAGTTGCTCAAATGCCTACATGTTTGCAGGATGCGGACCAAAGAGAATAAACTGATTGCATGCAATATTTCATTTCCGGCTTTAACATGTTATTGTGATTCAAACAAATGTACATCAGTGGACAGATGATTATTTACTGTGTTGCATCACCTCCCTCTACCAAGCAACCTTTTCCCCACCTTACAGCTGATTCTCATGCTGTTCCTTAACAAGTTAGGATCCTTATGTATTAAATGACTTGTTCCTGCCAAAAGATGATAATACAGAGTACCTCATCTGTTTGAAGCAATTAGACACTTGACAAGTCTAGCGACCAAGTGCCATGCAGTCCTTCCATCCTATACTTATAATTCCAGTGAATTTAATGTGCTGTATCAGATTCTGGCTGGCAAAGGAGATGTTTTAACATCACACAAAAAGTGAGTGGCTCACGTAGCTCCGTCACCATTTTTTTCTTCCAGTGTTTCAGCGATGTTTATAAAGGAGAGGTGGCTCTTTACAGGGAAAAGGGGGGGAACCACCACAATTTCATTTTTAACTGAGGGTTTTACTTAATACCCATTTGTTCAAATGGTTCTGTTTGCAAAAAATATTTTTGATATAAAGGACATTGAATAATTTATGCAATATTTAATAATGCAGTAAACAAGGGAGAGTTCAGCAAGACAGACATGGCACTCTAAATTATTTGCCTGCCTTGCTTTTCCAAAAAGCCCACAGACTTAAGGACTATTAGCATATACAATATAACAACAACAACAAAAAAAAAGAAATACTGTCTAATTTGGAAATTAAAATACAAACTGTTTGTTCTAGTTCATAGGATGGAACAGCAGCCTTCCTACTCATGTATTTTTAATAGTAAAATAAAGGCTGAAAGAACAAAACCAAAATTAATGGAACAGGATTTATATATACATTCAGATCTAGAGCTCTCCATTTGAGCTTAGCAGACATATGAACTATGTAGTAGCAAGAGTGTTAGCGTGATAAATGACTAATGGTTCTTTAGTGTACTATACAGAATGTCTTGACAGCAAATACATTTTAAAATACCAATAATTGTATCAAACCAAGTACAAAGCTTTCCCAACATTTTATGGGTCTCACGACTTTTCATTGTTTAAACTCTTTTAATATGCAGATGCAATATATCATTTCATGGGGCGGAGGGAGGGTTGGTTTCTCTTATGCTTTTAAAAGACAATATTCCAATGTAGCTTTCCTTCCTTGATATTCTTGTTTCTAAGCTTTTGAGCTTTCTTTCCTTAGCATCTGCTTTAAATAAAACCATTATGTATCTTGCTTTTCAGAATATGCTGGGTGGGGTTTATTTGGGGGGTGGGAAGAGAGAAATAAGGGCCTTGTACATATAATTTATGGTTAAATGTTTAATCAGTCAGTGAAACAGGATGAGAGCATCCACAATATATTTCTTCCAAGCAGAGATTTTCAAAACTAACTATTGATATTTGGTGCCCTCTTCACAGAGGTTCGATTTTTAGAGTGGGTGCTGAGCACTTTATGAAAATCAAGCTTCTAAGATGTCTGGAATTGAAAACCCAAAAGCCACTAATCAACTTCTGAATATTTTCATCTTACATATTTAAAAATCTGTAATTTAGCATAAACATACATTCTAGATATGGTATTTCCTGTAGGTTTAATTCCATAAACTAGTATGTGTTTTTCTAACTGAAAAATAGTTTTAACATCTTATGAATTAGTTAGCTGAAATGAAAACAATTCAGCATCTCCTAATTTAACTTGTGCACTCTTACTAATTTACTATTTGCATATTGCAAACGATTGTAACCTGTAGAGGCAAAATGAGTTATAAAATCTTTAAATTATATCCACTTGTGTTACATAAAAAACAAGTTTTATTAAACAATTATATCATAAACTACCACATATTTGTGCTCAACATTTTTCTTTGCACATAGTGACCTTAAAAAGCTACAGAAATAAAATGCTGCATGGAGAACATCTGTAGTTTTAGCAGGTATGCTCACACCACCAAAGTAAAGCTGGAAAAGACAGGGTTTTGACGATAGCTACCTCTCTAATGTAGGATCTTTATGATCATCCACCTAAGCAGACACCCCTCCCTTTGTATTCATTGAATCTCAGTTTGCTATAAAAAAAATCTTATGAAAGTTATGTTAAGTTCTAAATTATGCTCTGTATAGAGATACCATTTCAAATCAGAATTTCTGTCATTTGCTATGTAGTGCATTAAGATATTTAGAGACTCTCCCCCATAGATTTATTGATTTAATCATTTTAAAGGGATTTCACTGCCTCTGCAACATAGAAGTTCTCTTATGCCACACAATGGCTCAGAATCTTTAGTACATAATCTGGCTTTAAGGAATTTAAAAGGGATCACTGCTGTTGCAGTTGTTGCGGAAGCTGAATATTGTTTGTTTTGTCAACTTTGATTGTAGCAGTGGTTAATGTTAGGTGTTTAGTTGTATACTTCATGACCAGTGTAAAAAGTTGATAATGCACATAACAGATAATTAATAATAAGCTCCTAACTTTACCGGAGGGTTCACCAGAAATTAATCATGGGAATTATTAACCTACTGGAAGATAAAAAGACAAAGAAAATGGTTTTTGGACTATTAAATGAGTCATTTAAAATTCTACATGCCAGTCTAGTTCTAAGCTGTTAAATTCTCCATTAAGACTACGGCAGATGAAATTGTGTAATAAAAGTGTAATCTTTGCTAAACAAATTGAATATGTGCAGCTGTTTAAAGAAGGGATTTTATAGTTAAAACGCCTTATTACAGTTCATGCTGATATTTATGGAACAAATACCACAGGTTTTTAACTAAATTTCACGTTTGCCTATTTATTGCCACATTCACCATTAGTCAAGATTTACATTCTACGAAGGGGGAAAAAATGTCAGTCGTAAGAGAATGATCATATTGTGTGAAGACAGGCACATGCCTTGTTCTAGCTAGACTCCTAGCAGCCAAGTGTGAATAGCAAGTCAAAGCTTGCAAATGGCCTCTTCCATTTTCAGCAAAAGGTAGGGGAAGGAGGGAGAAATGGAGCGGGGGGCTGCTGAGGCATAGCTAATCTGAGAGGACAGTTCAGGCTTATTATAGACCCATTGCTGATAATAAAATCTGAATCCAACTGCCAACTGAAATCCACTTGAGACTCTCTGCTTCTTTAATTTTTAAAGTTATGGAGGCTCTTGACACTGAGGTGGATCAAATATCACTAGTTTGCGTGCAAATACTTACTTAAGCAATCCAGTGTGCCCAAAGCTGGGCAGAAATATCAGGTGAGCACCCGTACAGAGGCAACTAATTATACTGTTCCATTACCCCTCTCTAACTCTCACAATTGGCCCTGAGTGGTCATGGCTGATTTATTTCAATTAGTTTTCACAGGCTTAAAGTTATGACAAATTTATGTTTTGGCTGCAAGAAATTGGTACTAATCACGAAACCACCAAAACATCAAAACAGAAGGGAGTAAGCTCCTGTTAACATGCAGACTGCTCAAATCCCAGGACAGAGTACAGCTTACTTCAGCTCAGTGACCGCATGGAGGCAGAGCATTGCCTACAGGCCACTTACAGCTCTTCAACTGGCACTTGATGTTGAAGAAAGCTGTCCTGTGTTATAATGGCTATTTCCTGGGCTTTTATGTAGGATATTAAATAATCCATCTCCTCTAGATGGCAGCAGAAAAAATAGATTTTAATTAAGTACTTTATCATAGGTAAAGGATGCCTTTTGAGATACACATATAAAATTTCTCTCTTTTGTCTTTTCCCTTCCTACACTCAGTAAAAACTTATGAAAAGTAGCTCCACACACAACTGTCCATCACGTATTTTATACAGCTGGTATCTAACATATTGAACATTCTTCGGCTGGCCGTCGTACTCAACGATGACTGATATTGTACATTATGGGATATGTTTTAAAGACAGCATATGAGGCTTTAACCAAACAGTTTCCATTGAAGCCAGTTAGAAGACAGCAATGGGATTACAGACCAACTATAGACCAAATTCAGACTTGGTTTATGCGTAACTACCTGTGAAGTCAACAGGAAATCATGTGCTTACTTCAGACCTGAAATTTGGCTCTTTTTTTTTTTATTTTTTAAATGTGTTACTAAGAAAAATCCATGTTTTAAATTGTTTACTATAAAACATTAGTTTTGTCAGCCCTTGAGGTAAACTAAACTGACTCCTTAATTTCCTAAAGTACCCTACTTCCTCTCTGTGGTTGATTCCAAGTGAAACCCAGCTCATTTAATAATAATTCTGCTGGCTAACAAGTTTTTGAGCATGGTAGAATTTGTTTCTTCATTTTAATTTTTATTTGCTTCATTTAGAAAAAGAAGCAAATAAAAATTAAAGAACCACTTTTAAAGAGAGTGTTAAATTTGCAATTTGAAGCATGGAGCTAGGTGATATTTTTGGGGCAAAACTTCTCTCAACAACAAATGCAGATTCAGTAACTACAAAACATTTCATGAATTTGCATAAGGTTTGCTGAATTGTTCATGTAGAAAAAACAAACCAGCTAAACTTTTTTTTAATTTAACTCTTTTTGAAATTTCCTTCAATTTTATTCTTATAAACCTTTAAAAAATGCTCAAAATAGACATGAAAAATTTTGTTTTGGATCAAATGAAACATTTTGTTCAACCAGACTTTTATTTTTTTTTTTTTTTTTTTTTTTTTTTTTTAAACTTTCAAATCACTGAAGATTTCAAAAGTGTTCATATTTGAGTTCACATGAAACTAATCCTGCTCCTGAACCCCCGATTTATCAGACTTGCCAGCAAGCTGGGAAAAAAAACAAGTCAGTTTATTCACTTGCCACTCAATAGCTAGGAAATGGAAAAAGTTAAGACTGCACAGACGGTCTTAATTCATACCCATTATGACAATCTTATGTGATCACATTCCTTTTCTTTTAGGACCTTTGTCTTAGTGTGCCAGATGAATATTGTCCAGTGAATGAGACGACTTTAAAATTATCATCAATCATTCAGCATGTGGTACCATGCCTTATTTACTGCACAACATCCAAACCCTGAACTAGTGAAGTATTTTTCTATGGGACTCATTAGCACAATATCCAAGCACCACACAAATGTTAATGAATTCGCTCTCAGCACATCTTTGGGATTGAGAAGCATCATAGCAGTCATTTGACAAATGCAGAACCAAGGCATACAGACACTGACTTGCCAAAGATCACTTATTTAGGTTTGTAACTGGAGTCATAGGAGTTTAATGTCAGCAGATCGTTTATTCTGACTGGCCACTATCACAGGCCACTAAACCCAACATACAGTTACCCCTTTACTAAGATCAATCATTTGGATTGGACTAAGTATCACAGCCCTAGGGGACTTCTCTATGGTGTGCCAAAGGCAGCGAACAGGAAGAACAAAGGTACACCAATGGCCAAAGTGGTCAATTCTTTTTTTTGGCAGCAGTTTTCTGTCAAAAACTGCATTTTTTGACGCATCTAAACATTTTGTAGGAATCAGTTTCAATTAATTTTTCAATAGGAAAATAAACCATTTCAAATTGTATTGAAATATTAATTTGATCTGTTTTATGTAATATCTCTATGAAATTTTATATTTTAATATAATAAAATTTGAAACAATATTTTGACATTATTGAATTCGTTTAGTTTGGGACAATTTTACTTTTCTTTCAAAATGTGAGGAAAAAACCAGGACCTTCTGGGTCCCAGTCCAGTGTCTTCAACAAAACAGCTACCTTCTGAATCCTCTGCTCTCATATCGATGTAGTTTTAGTGTAGTTTTTGGTATGAAATTTTCTGTGTTTAATTTGAAAGGAAATTCTATTATATACAAATATTTGCTAGACAGCAGTAGAATTTTTTATACCATTCAATTAATACAATCAGTGAGGCAGGAGATCTTGCCTTCTAGCACAAGGGCATTTTGGTTCATGACTCCATCTCCTAGATACTATTGCCATACAAACAAAATTTAAGACAGAACTCCTTTTAAAGTCCAGCCTACTTCCATACACACCTGGAACTATTGTAGACAAAGACCCAGCACATACTTAATTTTCCTAACCTACACATGCATGTGCAAAAACAATACAACTGTCTCAGAAACTTATTACTATGCATTACAAAATCCGGTGACCATGTGCAAAATACTTTAATATATCCCAACCAGTTTTCACCAGCCTACAGAAAGGAATATTCATGGCCTAGAGATTATCTCCCAGCCAAATTTCAATTTTCCACCTGCATGCTACAGCACTTTTTTTTTTTTTTTTTTTTTTTAAAGAAGTCACAACATCTTTTGTAACTGGAAAAGTCATTCCCCTTCCTGTTCTCATATTGCTCTTGAAAATGTCTGAAGTTGTTTTGCCTCAAAAATTCTCTAACTATTCACACCCAGACTGAAAACAAACCCACCAACTTTCAGCTCGAAAGGCATAAGATTAAAAGCTGAAAATAAACCAAAAAATGGCAGTGTTGTACAGTTTAAATTATAGGCAGGCATGGAGAAAACACCATGGAAATAGACTAAATTAGTTCCTGGTACGACTTCACTAACTTTAATACAATCACACCAGAGATCAATTTCTCTCAGAGATCAACAGAGATTAAAAATAAAATGAAGGCTGTCTCCCACCACAATATTCATACCTCATTTTATTTTATATTTTAACTGCATGATCATGCTACAATAACATTATTTCCTTGGCATAATTTAAATCAGGAAGCTTCAGTTTTTAACCATTCCAAGCCACATCCTGATCTTATCTAAATTAATGGGAGTATTGCCAGGTATGGTGTAGAGATGAGGAAGTTATGTGTCTTTTTTTTTTTTTTTTTTTTTTTTGTTAAACGAAATATCATATGCCTGTCAGGTTACCTGTGTGGTATTCTCCTGCCTGAAGGCATAAAGTTAAGTCAAAAAGGCTGTTAAAAGAACCAAGGAGGAAAGGCAAGACAATGACACAGGTAAGTCCTTGAGTTAACAATGAGGAAGCCATTTAATAGGGAAATACCCCTACTATGCTCCACTCAGGCTAAGACAGGTTTTTACTCTTTCCAGGAATATATCTGGACGGTGTATTTCCAGTTTGGGTAGACATACCCTCACTAGCTCTGATCAAACTAATGTGCTAAAAATAGCAGTGTAGCTGCAGTGGCACAAGTGGTGGGAGGAGCTAGCCGGCCTGAGGACAATCCCTTCTGAAACCCTTGCTGCTTATTTGCTTATTTGGCCTCAGTGGGCCACAGTTGAGAATACCAAATTCAGGACAAACTGCTAAGAAATAGGGCAAACTCATTCCACACTGGCAGTTATTCTCTCTTTAGATTACACCAAGCCAGTTGCAAATGTGAACTTCAGTCTCACCACTCTAGTTAACAAGGAGTCCAAAATTCAGTCTCCTCTGCCATCCCAGCCCTTGTCTCACCACCCAGACACTAGAATTTAAGATGAGTGGTTACTGAGAACCAATATAATCAAATATAGGGTTCTTCCTATCTCAAGAGATCAGCCACTTATCCAGGTCAATATCTTACCCAACAATCTTGCCAGTGTCAATCCTTTAGTAACTAAAAAATAAAGGTTTAATAATAAAAGAAAGAATAAGAGTTAATAGTGGTTAATAGATCACATACGTACAAATAACTGCAAAGTCCTTATATCAGGTTTGTAACAGAGATGCTATACACTGCCAACTTGAAAAGTTTCTCTGGAAACTTCCAAAAGACTGGAAGGTTCTCAGTCCATAGGTCAATATGCTCCGTTCTGTTGTAAAACCATAGTCCAGAGAATAAGGACAGGAAAGAGGCAAAATGGAGACATCTCAGGGGGCTTTTATACTCTCTGCCATGTACCTGGAAATTTATTGGCTCAAAAACAGCTCTCAGCCTCTGTGGAAAGTTACTGGCACAAGATGGAGTCCAGGGTCACATGAGCATCTCTCACATCCATACATTGTTTGATGACTCACAGGGGATAGCCCATTGGCCCCTCAGAGCCTGAATCATGGAGGAAGCGCTATCTGGGGGAATGAGTTTCTTCTATAGCCCATTGATAGAGTGAAGTATCCTTAATGGGCCATTGAGCTTGAATAGTTCATTCACAATGGGCTGGCTAGACTGGACGTAAACTACCTTGTGGGTGTTACTGCAGGAAAAAAAAACACATTTAGGATATAGATACATAGCTAATATTCATAACTTCAGATACAGTGATGATACATGGATTTAAATAGGATAATCTTATTTATCAAATCACAACTCTTCCACTGACTCCTGTCTTACATGACATACTTTGCACAAGATTTGTTGCAATTGTATAACAGTGGCAATATCGATGCTATAAATGGTCATATTCAATCATACGGTAGCACACTAGCCTCCCCTGCTGTTAGTGCTACCCTAGCTATGCTGCTATTTTTAGCACACTAGCTCAATCAGAGCTAATGGGAAATGAACATCTCTAGGTCCCATGTAGACTTACCCTAAGGCTAAGCCTGGGACTAAAGGGGAATCCTAAACTTTAAAGATGGCGGCCTAAGGAGGTGGGAGCTGGGGCTGCCCAGAGAGCCAGTGGGAGGTGGCAGGCTGGCAAGGACACTCTGCAAGGAAGGACAATCTTTTTCTCACAACCCAGAGATTGAAGTGACTGGGCTAGATGAAACACACATGTTTGCAGGGAGAGATTAAGAAGGGTTAGGTAAAGGGAAATGTATCTAGACCTTCATTGGTTTTGCCTTCTGTGTGTTATGTACCTATGGGTGAACAAACAAACAATACTTTCTTCTGAAGAAGCGGTTCTTGAGTTGCTTTAACAACCTTGCTACTCACAGGTCCCTGGAGTGAAAGGCCTTACAGGTGCTGAAACAAATTGGGCCCACTGCATTAACAAGGTTGGGGAAAAGGGGGCTGCAGCCCACAGGTTCAGTCTCTGACTTGTCATCTTACACAGTACCACCTAGAATGACGGGCAGAAAGCCAGGCCTGTCACCTGAGGAGTGCACTCAAGAGGGATGAGAAACAATCTATGGTGCAATTTTCCCTGTAACGGTGACCGATGGAGTTATATAGGAACAAGATTGGACCTTTATGAGCCCTCAGCATTAAGGGTTTCAATCCTTCATCTGGTTTTGCCCACAAATCATATTACTACAGTTTTGACAATTTATATTCAGTTATGGGCAACTAAAATGTCTTCAAGGCTTATAAAGTTACCCCTAGCCTTATATTTTCTCTCTCCCCTAGATCTTTCATCAGAGCATCTTTTATTTCTAAAATCTCTTCATTGGTCAAATCCATCTCTTGAGAAATAACTGCCTTTAAACTCATATGAAGACTTCAAATCTCACAGAGCCATTCTATGCTGCTGAATACCAGAAGAACTATTATATTTCTGATCCCTCTCAGCTCCTTCCCAAACTTTCTTGACAGAGCTTTAGATGCATGGGGAAATCTCCAAAATACAAGTTAGGCAGAAACTCTACTTGCTCTTCTAGAATGGCAGTTCACACGCATTTTCTCCCCTGGCTGGCTGAGGGTCCATATACTTCCAGTATTCCAATTGGGGATCTTCCCCACCACAGTCCTCAGGCTTGTGCATATTTGGGGATTGATCCTTTTTTGTATTTGATGTCAAATGTGACTAATACACTCTGGCTGCCACTCCTGATTTTACGATCATTTGGCCAACACGGTTTGGATGCACCACAAAATGAATGCCCAATGCCTTACAACACACATTCATGCTTCTGCAGTGATGGAACTAAATTACATCATGACAGAGAAGGTGTAAATGCATTTATTACAAAATATGTCAGTGTATGTCCATGAATGGTATTAAAACAAAATTATTTGCATGGATAAAATAAGTTTCTATGATTTCCTTTATTATTATAATGAAAACATCACTTTCAGGTTTTAGCAGGCAGCCAGCAACTGAAATCTCACCATGACAGCTCTCCATCTCAGCCACTGACTGCCAGCAGCCCATCAACTGCACTTCTAAGCAGAATTGCTGATCCAGCCCCCTTCCTCCATAAAAGACAGGAGAGCTTTTTTTAAGACACCTATCTTTTGACATCTTCATATGTTACCTCTGATTTGAAGGTCTATTTCCATGGAAACAGGAGCCAGCAGCTAACTCCTGTTAATTTCATCTCTCAGGTCAGAAGCTCTTTTGTGAGCATGAAACGGGATGAGAGTCTGCTGGCGAAACAGGATGGATGCTCATCGCCACTTGAAAGTTAATACTAATTAAGATTGGGTATGAATTCGAAGCACAATAGCTGTTCCTGAAGAACGCCACATGAACACTTAGGCCTGGTCTACACTAGAAAGCGTTATCCACGCAAGTTACAGTGGTGATCAAAAAGCGCTGTAACTACAGTGCTTGTGCCCATCCACACAGCACTCGTTGCTGAAGCACATCCACAGTTAGTGCTCTAGCATTGACACTGAGAGCAGTTCACTGTGAGCAGCTATCCCACTGTGCAACTCACCACCATGTGCTTCTAGGAGTTGTGGAGAGGATCACAGTGCATCATGGGTGCAGCTCAATGTCCCATGATGCAGTGATTTCTGTCCCATCATTCCATAGGCTTCCAACGGCCTTTTGAGGCATTTTTCAACAGCTCTAGCTTCCTGAGCGGCCACCATCTCTATCTGAAAGGATGGATCCTGCACTGCTTTCTAATGTTATTGTCAGTGTTCTGAACACACCGCATCCGGTCATGCAGTATATCATGAGATCCCCATTGGAACAGGAATCCAAGACACCTGTCCTGCTGTGTGCCATGCAAACAAACACCAGATTACTGTTTGCATTCACAGAGCATCTGCACGCAGTGACCGCCGGTTTGAGGCTCATGAAACAAGCACTGAGTGGTGGGATTGTATCGTTATGCAAGTCTGGGATGACAAGCAGTGGCTGCAGAACTTTCGAATGCGCAAAGCCACTTTCATGGAACTCTGTGAGGAGCTCGCCCCTGCCCTGCAGTGCAAGGACACCAGAATGAGAGCTGCCTTCTCAGTGGAAAAATGCATACCAATTGTCATGTGGAAGCTAGCAACTCCAAACTGTTACCTATCAGTTGCTAAGTTTGGAGTCAGGAAGTAAACCATTAGAGCTGTGTTATCGCAGATGTGCAGGACTATTAATCACATTCTGCTATGAAGGACTGAGAGTCTTGGAAAAGTGCGTGAAATAGTGGATGGCTTTGCAGTGATGGGATTCCCTAACTGTTGTGGGGCCATAGATGGCACGCATATCCCAATTTTGGCCCTAGACTATCTTGTGACCAAGTACATCAATAGAAGGGGTGCTTTTCTATGGTACTGCAGGTGCTTATGGATCACAGTGGGCATTTCACTGACATCAGTGCATGTTGGTCAGGGAAGGTGCATGACGCACGCATCTTCAGGAACACTAGCCTGTACAGAAAGCTGCAAGGAGGGACTTTCTTTCCAAACCAAAAGATTCCTACGGGAGATGCTGAAATGCCCATAGTGATCCTGGGAGACCCAACCTAATCCTTACTGCCATGGCTCACGAAGCCTTATTTGGGTAACCTGGATAGCAGCAAGGAGCATTTCAATAACAAGCTGGGCAGGTGCCAAATGACTGTTGAATATGCATTTGGCAGATTAAAAGCTCACTGGAGATGCCTTTATGGGAGGTTAGACCTAAATGAGGAAAATATTCCCATGCTTATGGCCGACTGCTGTGTGCACCATAATATTTCTGAAGCTAAGGGTGAAAAGTTTCCCTCGGGGTGGAGCACCGAGATGGATCGCCTCGCAGCTGAATAGAATCAATATGGCCGAATGTGTCAAGGCTATTAGAGGGGTAAAACGGTGGGGGGAGGCATTCGAATGAGGGAGGCTTTGAGGAATCGTTTTGATGATTAGCATCAATATGACATCTCTGTAAACAGCACAGTGTCGTTCTATGCCTGCTATCGAGCTTTTAGGGTACATCAATGTGAGGTGTAACCACCATGTGCAAGAGACCAATGAAGATTGCCTATTCTTCACAGAGCACGTCTTCATTAAATAACAATTATTCACAAAACACAGGAAAAGCTGGGCTGGAGGGGCGAAACAAGTGAGGGGCAGTGAGCTACGAAAGCTGGGTATAAGTCTAGCTATCATCCCAGTAGCTGTCTGAAGGGGTGGAATGAAAGGGGTACTGAGACGGACCTAGAGTTTGGTAGGAATGCGTGGTGGAGTTTGGGAAGGGCGTGGAAAGCAATTCTGTATTGGCTGCAATGAGTGGTGAGTATGCATGAAATCAATCTGCAGCATTATTAGTGACTGCAGCAGTTCTATTTGCTCCATTACTTTTATCATGCGCTTGTGATGTGCTATCACTCGCTCCTGGTTTTCTCTCCTCTCCTGCCTATCAGTTTTCTGATTTTTTGAATATAATGTTTCTTCCCCCCCCCCAGCCTCTTAGGACTGGAAGACTTCTTGGAACATCTCCTTTTTGCTTCTCCAGGATGATTTTCTTATAAGTCGCTGGCACTCGGGCGGTGTGTGTGGAGGGTTTCCCCTCAAGGGCACATCTATAGAAGCACAATAAACAATTAACAGAAGCATTATTGTGAGTAAAATAAAAGCATTGATACATTACCGTAAAGTACACCTCTTTCTCACTTTCCTCTGCCAAGCACACAGCTCGAAGATCAAGCAGGGTATGGTGAGTTGTGCCCGGGGGATAAGAGGGCTCAAATTGGGGAGAAGGGTCTGGGTGGTTATTTGGGGGTATCAATGCAGTTAGATAGGGACAAAATTTGAAATTGTGCCACCATTTTCCAGAGGCGGAGGCCATAGAAGCCAATATCTCACTCCTGAGAGTAAGCCAGAATGCTAGGGTGCATCTGCTCCATATGAGCAGCTTCAAACCGGGCTCCTATTCTGCTTGTCTGTGTGCTGCTTTGGTCACTGCACAAGTGATTGCTGATTGGCGTGGGAACGTTTCCTACAACGGGGGAAGAAACAAAGCAGCTCTGCCGAGGAATCTCCAGCAGAGGATTGGCAAGTGCCTCTAGGAAAGTTTCATAGAGATCTCTCAGGAGGTTTCCCGTGAAATCTCGGTGTGCATTAACACACTTTTCTGCCTCATTGCCTAGCTACACAGTAGAATGGGAAGCACATGCAAACACAGCTAGTCTTGTATATTTTTATCTCTTCAAATAGCTGTATAATGCAACAAAGCAAAGAACAGCTGTACCTCAAGTAACCAAGCAGCATCCCCTCTCCTGCATCATGTATGCCAGAGGGCTGGGACTAGCTCAAAGTGTCTGAGGTCAAGAAGAAATCCTGAGTCCCCACGTCAAATGACCCAGTCCCCTGTTCTGCATCATCCCCCAACTCAACCTCCTCATCCATGACTTCTTCGTTGGGGTTCAGTGTCCGCTGATCCCAGGTCCATGGAGGTATCCATGGATCTCTTGGAGGTGGCATCGTTGCTGAGGATGGCTTCCAGCTCCCTGTAGAAGTGGCAGGTCTGCTTCAGCTCCTTGCTTTTCACATGGCACTGCAGCATGTTCCATTCATAGCCTTTCTCTGCGATCAACCAAGAAGTTTGACCGCATAGTTCCTTTGGCTGGAGCGGAGCTAGGACTGCACAGCCACCTTTCCCCAAATGCTGATCAGATCCAGAAGCGCTGGTATGCTCCAAGTGGTGCATGGAGCTGCCATGGTCAGCTGGGAAGACGTGATGCAAGCTCTCCATGCCGACCCAACTCTTCCTTCCAAGCAGGAAGTGGAATTTCAAAAATTCCCAGGATTTTAAAGGGGAAGAGGCAAATGGCCACAGGGCAGCAGAGCTCAAACTGATGGCCAGAGTAGTCAGGATGGGCATTGTGGGACACTTCGTGGAGGCTGTTTACTGCAACAGAAATAAGTGTGGTGTCTACATTGATGCTTTGTCAATAAAAGTTTGGAGTTGGGGAGGGAGGCAGCTGGAAGGAGGAGGAGAAGATTAGGCATATGTACATGAAACAGCAATTGCTAAAGTTGGTCAAAATTTTTTAAAAGTGCTCTTTTTTCAAAAATGAGTTTTTACTAAAAGATTGAAGTTGCTGAATTGTTTTTCAAAGAACATTTTTTATGAATTATTTCCCCCCAAAATTGAAAAAGTTTGGAAACAGCTACCAAAATTTCTCATTTACCAAAAATAAGTTTTCAATATAAATATGTAAACAAATGGGTGCAAAACCTTCAAAACTAGAACAAATTTGAACTGCATTTATAAAAGTCATAGCCTCTGTAGTAAAATGACCACAGTAGGATTAACTAGGTTACACAACGCGTTATGGGACAGAACTATGCTATACTCTTCCCTTACTTTCTGTTTAATCCATGAAAGTTTCCTCTCTCTCTCTCTCTCTCATGCACATGCACGTGCGCACACACATACACAATTAAATAAAGTAACCTGCAATCTTGGGAGTAGATTTATTTTTGTTGCATTGAGTGGTCCCCAAAAATCCAAGCTCTTGGGACACTGCATGCTTTGCCATACATTATTACATAGTGAACTAAAACAGAACCACTTTTTCTACATTCTCTCAGAAGATAGGATATCCAGAGGGAAGCACACGTTCAACATCCTAAAATGTAGAGCCCCTTAGGCTGATCACAGGACCAAAAATGAAAGATGCCAACAAGAGGAAAATAGTATTCAAAAGTGGAAAATGTTATTGAAGTCAGAACTTGAAAACTGGAAAGTATATAACACCCATGTTAAAATTTTCAACAGATCTAGAATAAGTTTTACATTAAAATACAGTTCTATAAAAGAAAACTATAGGACTGTATATCAGAGTGGAATTTAAAATATTAATGTCAGCCAGCCAGCAGGTTCTGGTCTGGTTAACCAGAAGATTTTTGTGTAATGTTGGGACTTAGAGAGCTTTTGCTTTCTTTTGGGGCTTGAAAGGACAATTTGTTGGCTTTGATCTTTTAATAGTTCTGCTTAAGAGGGTTTACTGTATGAATGAATATATTCTCTTATAAAAATGCATTAATTGTATTTAGGAAATTATATAACTACATTACATAAACCGGGTGTATCTGAACTGTAGCACTCCTATTGTAACTTCTTAAAAAGTCAAAAGAGCCACTCTGCATCTTAAGGAACAGAAACCCTACACAATATGAAGGGACATTTAGTACATGGAACGTTCTAATTGCATTACTATAAGAGTTACAATTCAGGGGAATGCCTTCAAAAATTTAGTGGGAATAATTAAATAAATCTGAAATATGACTTTTTTCCATTTTCTTTGAACTAAGTGAGTTACCATACTATCTTTTGTGTTTTTCAGCCAGTATTAATTTTCAGAACTGTGAGAAGGGGAAGGCCTGGAGGGCGAACTTGAAAAAGATTAGTCAAATTCAAGCCCTATATACAGAAGAGAGTTTTATCTGTCAGTTTGAAAGAGAACTTTAAAGACGCTGTGATATGAAGCGGAATTATCACCACTATTAATTGCACAGGCATATTAAAAAGACCCTGGAAAGTGACCTCTTCTAATACAGAGAATGCAAGTAGAAAAATATGTCTTAATCTTCTTTTCTGCGGTTAGATAAATGTCAAGTGTATCTATCACCTCAATTAACCATAGGAAAAAAGCTGTCAAAATCTAATTCTTTTTTTGACAAGGCGTTTATTCTGAAACCAGCAGAGGGAGAAACAGGGAGTTGTATTAGAAAGAGATGAGTGTCAAAGGGTTCTGAGACACATGGTGAGTTTTCCATGTGCAAAATGCTGATTAGAACCATGGTAAATCAGTGCTAGTGTGTTCTGGGTTTGTTGCCTGAGCTACAGTAAAACGAAGGGCTTTGTGGCATGGTTTACTTCAGCGTTGAGGTTGTGCTAACAAAAGAATGTTTTTCAGCTACAGGACCATGCAAAATGTGAAAGAACTGATTAAATGAAAGAACTTTAACTTCAGGAACATTAAAGACTATTTTACAGAATATTGTAAGATATTTATTGTAGTGGTTAGTTTATACTTTGGTCTGTTTCTTTAAGCAGATTAGAATCCTTTTTAGTTCCTTCCCAGGTTCTATCAACTTGAACTAACCAGAATATTAGAATGAATTCATTCTTCATCAGAGTTTGATTCACAAAAAGTTTATCTACTCTACTCTTCTGATTTGTAGGAAGAGCAATATCTTCACTCTGCTTCTGTTTTTCATACATTGGATTTTTGAAAGAAAAACAACTCAAAAACTAGTAGAACATGCACATCAAATGTTGCCAATCAGAATTATGTCAGTAATTAGAAAAAGAGATATGCTGCTACCTACAAGTAGAAAAAGTGTAATAGAACCAATTTTGCTCACCCCAAACATTTGAAAATTATGCATCAGGACTCCTCTCCCCCAAATTATGAGATGTTAAAAGAATAAATTTGGGTTTCCTTCTTTGCCTTCTGAGACTTTAGAGGACACACTTGGGTCACATTTTCAAGCATTTCCTGCATAATCAAAGGCTACAAATTTACTTTGATTGTTCAAATCAAAGTCAAGATTCCCATGCATTCTATTGACTCCATCAGCTGCAAACACGTATCAAGTACCACAAGATTCTCAATACAATTCCAGCTCAAAGCCCCTGAAGATGGAGGGTACTTGCCAACCTGGGAGCGGCATACACTGCTAGAGCTGCCACTCAAACAGCAGGATGTTCTTTACCACCTCGTTCTACAAAAGTACAGCTTCCAAATGGAAATGTATTAACCCACTGAAAAAGCTGCTTATTTACAGTGGAAGGAATTAGGCTCCAATGCTCATCAAAGGTGGGCATGGATAGCTGGGATTCAAATCATCACATCTTACAGGGTTTTGTCTTCACTATGTTTAGCATCAATAGTTCCCTTGAACACAACTCTAAGATACCCTGGGCCAGTTACTCTGTTTGTACCAGTTATCACAACTCTATTGACTTCAATGGAACCCAGTTGATATCACATTCTGGCTTCTGTATGTAAGTTGGTAATTCATGTAAATAATATAAACAAGACAGTCATGCTAGGAATTGTGATTGCTGTCCAGGCTTCTCCCTAAGGTTATTTTGACTGAGCCTAAATCATACATCATCTCAACATCTGAACAGTTCTCTGATTACAGAGAGTATTTAGTCCTCCAAGGGCTTTCCTGGCCATTGCAAATGTATATATTCATCAGCCAGGACATCTTAGATCACTAGAAACGGAATTTAATATCTGCCCCAAAGTTTTTGAAGAGAAACAATGGAAGTTAAAAGGTAACAAATTATTTCCCAAGTTTAGTAAAACTTAAATACCTGGATAAAACATTTGAGTAAATGCTAGCCACCACAAAAATCAGATGTCGCACAGTCTCTCCTGGTCTCACTTAGTACATCCCACCCACAAGTCTCAGGCCTTGAGCAGTATCATGCAATTCTCCCACTCAGACTGCAGGCATTGACTGCAGTCCCTTGGCAATAACCACAATTACTCAGCAGGTCTGATTTAAGCTCAGACCCTACAATTCTTTTCCATCTGGGGTAATGATAGTGATAATCAGTGATGAAAGCCTCCTTAAAAGAAGGTATTGTTTAATTAACACTAAAGCATTTTAGAGACAAAATATCTTAAAAAGCACCCTGTGCTGTATGTGCATCTCTTTTTTTTCCTAACACTTACCATTCGTGAGGTCTTGGAAGGCCTGATTTCTTTAGACTCCTTCTGCGGAGTCTGTCAGCTTGTCTCTCTCTGAGACCTCACTAACAACACCCTGGGCAGTCCCTGGCAACTCAGCCCCCCTCCTTCTCCCTAGCACCGGCTTCACGGGAATCAGGACACTATCTCTTTATAGCCCTTTTGATCAGTCAGCTCCCAACTCTGGTAAAACAAGGTTTGCAGCATGGTGGAGACTACATATGAGATCTTAGAGGCCAACAGCTTCCCCCATTGTCTTTCAAGTGTCTACCTAGATGTGGGAAGTCCTTGCGTTGCTTCCCTGTTTGTTCTTCACACACCCCTCTTTTGCTAGATTCAAGGCATTCACACAGGGAAATGCTATAATTCCAGTATAGAGTAACTTCCCCTCACTGGCCAGGTCATTCACAGAATTCATAAAATAGTTACATCTCAGTATTCATAGCATTACATTGTAGCGTCACTCTTGTCACACCCCATTTTACACATAGGGAAACAAGCACAAGAGTGGCTTGCTGAGGACCAAATAACAATTCCTTGGCAGAACCTGGAACAGAACCCAGTTAGCCTAGCTTTCACTCTGGTCCTTCACCCCCTTGATAACACGGTCTCATTGAATTGGATATTTGTCTCTTCCCGAAATGGATTTTGGCTACTACTCCTGTTTCAGATTAAAAACAGAGCATAAACTTTATGTTCTATAGACTTCATAGGGCATCAGAGGCATCAACATGACACTAATTACACATTATAGCCTGCATGAATTAAGCCCTATTGGAAACTTAAAGTGGCATGTATAAAGCAGAACATTGTGTTTTGATTATTTAAAAATTGCATGACCTGTTAGCATATAAAGGTTGGAGTGCACTGTTTGATAAGAAGCCTACAGTAGTATGACAAGTTACACCGTAATTAAAGACTGACACATCTGTTTCAATTTAATTCAAGCTCTTTTGAACATAATTTCATAAAGCTTCAAGAACAGAAATTCAATAGTGTCTGATATCCACTATTGAAGACCTACTCTTGTTAAACACAAAGCGCATAGTTGAAGAGCATTTTTTGATGTGATGTGATCGGGACCTTTCTCACCCCCTCCCACAGCATGAAAAAGATAAGATCTCAGGTTTTAAAGACAGCATTTATAAAATGTAATTAGTTAAGAGTGCTTGTGTGGACAAGAACGCGCACTAAGGGGCTTCTTTGTGGAGAAGCTTATAGAAGTAGTATAGCTGATTTTCATCTCTACTATAGCCTCCAGTTCAAAGCACTTTGGCACTGTACAAGGTTTAAAAAAAAAAGGGGAGAGGAACAAAATATACTGCATGGGCAAAAGAGGGAAGACAGTCCTAGCAGACTTTCAACTTTATAATTTCCAAAACTAAACTCGGATTCTTATATCAGATTAATCTGATGACAGCCGCATTATAGAAAAGTTTGAGTACTACGAATAAAAAGTACTTAGTGAAAGATAGCTGTTTCACAGCCAGGACAAAACTTTCCGATCTGATGACTAACCCAATATGGAAGTAACAGAATAAGGATTTGATTAGGCCTTTTGATTTAAGCTTTTCTCTAAGGTGTTAGAACCCATAAATGTTAGCTGATTTTCTCAAGCATTAGCCAAAATGAAACAGATGGAAGAATCTATCTGAAATGTTCAGTGTTTGTCTTCCCTATTTATGTTGTCATACCCTGAACTGGAAGACATAAAAAGAGAGAGACAGACATGTAATCAGGATTAGCAAACAAGTAAAATCTTACAGTGAACAGAGAATCATTAAGATTTATATAAATATTTGCAGGAAGTGAAAAGAGCAGATGCTGATGCACAGTCAAATAATCCAGATAATGTGTATATATTTTCTTTTAGGGAAAAAACAGCACTGACCAAAGCCAAAATAGAATTGGAAAGAAGGCGTACCAGCCAGAGAGCTCCCAAATCCTTCAGCATTCTGGAATCATTATAGAAAACATATAACCAAGGTATAAACTAGCTTTTTTGAAAGTTGTTTCAAAGCATGTTCTAGTCTGTATATACCTAAAAAAGACCAAACAGAGTAAATGAGTCTAGCCCACCTTTGATGTTCACATACAATAAAGCTGTAAACAAACTTTAGTTACAAAGCAGAAAAAACAGGTGAAATTCTACAGATTTGGGGTTCCAAAGAACATTAAAACTTGGCTTCATCAAGAGGCTGGGCCTAGTTTCAAGAAAAGATAAAGAGTTGATGTGATTGCATCATAACAGTTTGTGTACAACATGGTTTTGTACAGCTTTGCTAGTTTCCACAGAGTTTGACAGGACTCAGGGGGTGTGAAATCATGCAAACTAAATGAGTCATAGGAACAGTTTGCATAAATCTCATATGATCAGCATGGTAACCCATTACATAGTGTTACTCCCATTATTAATGAAAGTAATTACGCAGGCATATAAATGACGGATTAAACCCCTTGGTCCTCAGATATGTCTCAAAGTTTAGCTGTGCTGGATCTGGAACAGGATTGTGATGTTTCTTTATATTCATAGACCATCTATAAACCATTTTGCCCCCACTAACACAGGTGCTGAGAAATGGAATTGCAGTAGCCTTCTTGACCCTCTGTGAAGCTCAGTCATGCTCCTGTCACTGCCCAAGATGGCACCAGATTTGTCCCACTATGAATGGTAAGTGTGAAAACATGGAACTCTTTCCCATAAACAGCTGCAACAACTGAAGAACTGCAAGGTTTGCGGGGATTTTTTTTTTTTTTTTAAACGGGGGTGAGAAGAGACAATATATTTGGTTTATTGTCCCACAAAGGACTCTAGGTTAGCAGCTGAAATTTCATATTCTTTTAAAAAACCCTTATCTCCTTACTCAGTGCAATATATTTTAATCACTTTTCTTAGCAATAAGTGTGACACTTAGGCTAAGAATTCTCATTAACCACAGAGGGTTTGGAAGAATTTGTTCCACAGCTGAGGCCATAGCTAGTCCAATTATTAGTTGAACCCAGTAGGGTTATGTGCAGCAACCTGCACATCTACTATACCCAATCTAAATTAGTTATTTAAGATTAAAGGGAAAACCAACCAAGAACAAGTCTCCATGAGCGAGCACAGTGTTTTCTCTCTAACGGGGTGCATCTGAATAGAAAACAAAATTGCAGCTGCCAGCAACAGACAAACAGAGTCTTAAAAAATACACTACACAGAAAACATGATCAAGAACAGTTATACTGCTAAACAGAGAAAGATTAGAAGCACATAAAATTAAAGTTTCTGTTAAGAAATAAATTCAAAACATTTAGATTCAAATAATCTCCCCCATCTGAGAAGACCCATACTTTTTTCTGTACATGTCTGAACATGTTTCTTAATTCTAGTTCATTTACGCCTAATTTCAAACAGAGAGTACACAATGATTTAAAAACAAAAAAAACAAACAAAAAAAAAAATCCCCCAGAACACCCAAGCCAACTGAAAAGAATTTAAAGTCAGTACATTTGGAACATCACTTGCAAATTTCAGACCTTGCCTGATTAAATCCATCATCTACCAAATATACCACAGAAAGGCGATGTAATTTAGCTCTAAAGCAACATGAGTAGAAGCTCTTGAAATTCTCCAGGACTAAGATAGTCAATACAGTTGTGACACCAGGAGTCATGATTTCCCTCCACTTGTATTACCACACAATGCACTTGTATTAACACACAATCTTGTGACCTATGAGACGCCATTTGGGTAAACAGTAGTCTTGCTCCAGAAGCTGTGAATTTATGCCTACGTAGCAGCTTTGGGTGTTGGAATCACTTAGGAAGAGGGGGTAACAAATTGCACACAAAATTATTTGTCTGTCTTTTTTGCGCATTAGATATCTATCTAGAGATATAAAAGAGATTAGTTGGGGGGAGGGAGGAAATCAAGAATTTTTTGTTGTGCAGAAGTGATGATCTACTGGCTTCATCCCCTTTCCATATTTAATTATGTATGTGCTGCAATATATCATGGAGATGTGACAGCATCTAGATGTAGATTAATGACTACCAAGGAGCCCTTGTGTATTGTATAGTGCAGCGGATATACACAGAAAGTTGTGCCTTCTTCCACACGACTCAAGACCTGTTCAATTAGCTATTATCTGCCAATACAAAAAGGTGTGATGTATAGATCAGATACTGATATCATCAGGATCCTGTCTTCAGTGTAATGAGTGTGAGCTTATGAACTGCTCTAAAATCAATGCCACTGTTCAAGAAGGTATTGACCTTTCATCACACTTCTTTCCTTACTTGAATCTCAGTTTAGAGAAAGAGACAATCACTGTTACAGTTACTTATGTCCAGCCACATTAAACTACTCCTGAGAATTAATACAAACTGAGTTGTTTATTATTTGTAACTGCAATTCAATTCCATTGTTCCAGGGTCTATTTCTGGCCATAAAACATCTGAACCATTACTTTTCTCTGTCACAATCCTTCAATTTCTGCAGCTCCTGGTATTGTAATTTCCAAACCTTGCTGCTTTTCTTGGCTTGTCCCTCTGCTAATCTCTTTATTCAAAAGGCATAACAATTTATTTATATTTGTGACTAAAGCAGGAACAGGGATGCCACTTACTTTTTCCTTGTTTAAACCTGTTTCATGGAAAAGTGACTTGAAATTCACTTTAATATACCTGTTTGTCCACATTATGCCAACAAAATTTATTTTTCCCCACAACTTTAGCACTGTGTGAAAACGTCAATATAGCAGGTAAATAATGGTCTGAACTGATATTTAGAGGCCCATCTACCTCTCTCACTTTTTCCTTTTAAGCAGTAGCTAACTGATATTTTTATACTATTAATATAAACTCATGATTTCAGTTTATGGCTTTTACTTACATTAACCTTTAACGTAGTGAAACATGATTATTTTGTGGTGTAAGTGGAGCTGCTCTGCAATACTTTCTGACTACTGTATATCTAGGGTGGCCAACTTTCTAATTTGTCGAAACTGGACATTGCTACCAGAACCTCCCCCGCACCCTGCACTGCCTCTTCCCCTTCCCAAGGTCCCGCCCCTGCTCCTCTTCTCCCCTTCCCCCTCCCCCCAATCATTGCTTGCTGCTCTTTCCACCTACCTCTTCCTACCAGCTGAGCAGGGCTCCAGGGGTGGGGCAGTGATGGAGCAGGACCAGGGAGCCACCAGTGCCTCTCTCTGTCAGAGCCATTCCTGTATGCTCCTCCAGACTCCAGCAGCAGTTGATTCTCTTTCCACCACCCCGCGTAGTAAAGGCTGGTTGCTGCAGGCAACTGGACTTGTAGTGTTCTGTCAGCAGTGCTGTGCTGACTGACACCGTCAGGTTCCCTTTTGGACCAGACCTTCCAGTTGAAAACCTGGCAACCCTGTGTATATTGAACTAGTTATTAGTACGTTTACTGTGTGAATATATTGGTTTAGTTTAATAGAGGACAATTTGGCAAAACAAGCAGGAAAGGAAAGAATGGCTCAAGAAAACAACTCAAGTATTTGCTGGGAAGTGGGTTAAGGAATCAAGGCCAAGATAGGAAAAGGCCCATGCACACTATAGATCAAAAGAACTCCATCAGGTTTAAAAAGGAACATTCAAGGGAAGGGGGAAGTTTGGGGGAATAAGACAGACACATGGGGATAGGGGGAAATTATGAATACATTAGGCCTGAAAAATCCACACCCGAGGGAAGGAAATATATCGACCTAACACCTCCCCCCCCATGTAGACCGCGCTATGTCGGCAACAAAGCTTCTCCTGCCAGCATAGCTACCACCTCTTGGGGAAGTGGATTAGGTACACCGATGGAAGAGCTCTCTCCTGTCGGCTTAGAAAATCTTCTTTAAAGCACCACAGAGGCACAGCTGCTAGATGTATTTCTAAAGAAGATGCTCTAGTACAACCACACATTATTAGCTTGATGCAGGAGCTACTAGGTAAAATTCTGTGCCCTGTCTCAGTAGATCAGAAGAGACTATCCGAGAGGTCCCTTTTCACTTTCAAATCTATCAAAGAAAACAAGATCTCTTAAAAAGGAAAGCTTATTTGCTATTCACATGGAATTATTTTAAAATAAGTTCTCAGGAGGAAATTACAGTCAACTAAAAGGGACAACAACTTTTTAAAATAGAAAAAAAAACATGTCTTTTTTATTTAAAAAAAAACAACAAAAAACCCTGCTGTTGTCAAAGATAACATGGTTTGCTGCACGTCAAGGCCAAAAGCACATTGGCAGAGCTATGTACGTGAAAAACCATGCATTCTGCCCGTCCACAATAGGCTTAAGCAGAGCAAGCCACTGCTATTAATTTCTCACATTCAGTACTCAAGTTACTCACAAGGTTTTAAAAGCTGCTTCACCATCAGAATTCTTACAGGTTTGCCGGCTGCCACAGAACCTTGTACTATGGTCTTATCAGCTCTCACCAAATAAACCATTCAAGGCAGGTCATTAGTAGTAGTAGTATCATGACTAGGAGCCTTAGTCATAGACCACAACCCCATTGTGGCAAGGTATTGTGAAAACACAGAACAAAACAAACAAACAGTCCTTACCTCAAGCATCTTACAATCCGAGTATAACAAATATCATATGAGTATAGACAATTGCATGAGTATATTGGTCAGCATGCCAGGCAATTCTCTAGGCACACCAGTGACCCAGTGGTGTTGCTACAGATGGGCCAGGTTCCGAGTTGCCAACCATCTGTAAATTTATGGATGTTCAGTAAAATATGAATGTACAATTTTAACTGTCCGTAAACCCGTAAATAAATGAAAGTGTCCATGAAATTGGGTAGAAATAAAACATATTGTATTTTGACATTGATTGTCATCGTTCAGAATCACTTCTTGTATCATAAAACTACACTGATCATGACTTTATCAATTTCCAGTTGTTATTATTGCACATGCCCAAAGAACCCGGTTGATCAATTAACTGCAGCTAAAACAATTGCGTAATTCTGAATTCCTGTGTACAGAATATCGCGAGTGAGTATGCACTTTTGTGACATTATTGTATTGTTTATGGTATATTTAGTGATGTCAGTAAAAAGTTTACCGTGTCAATTAAAAAAAAACAAAAAAAAACTTCAGATCTTCATGTCAGTAAAAACTAAAATGCAAAGTTGGCCTGGCTTGGCCTGGGTGGTCCATGGCCCACCCACTTTGAAAACAGGCCCATCCAATCAGATTTTAAGCAATTCATCTCGTGTTTTTATCACCTCTGTTTTGCCTGTGACACAAGGCTTGTGTCCACCATGAATCAGAATCAGTTCTGGCTACACCTCTGCAGTGACCTAGCCATTGTCAAGGTGTTTTTTTGTTTTTGGGGGTTCTTTTGGTAGTCATCATGGCAAAGGAGAGGTTTAAGAAGGAACCTGAAGGAGGACAAGTTATTTTGTAGGTATTTATAGCAAGCACCTCCCATGCATGAGACAGATTGGGAGAAAGCACATAGGTGCTTGTGTGAAAGTTTATCAAGTGGGCATTGGAGGCTGGCATCATGGGCCAACTGGAGTTGGGAGTCAACATCTCAGCAGCTAATTAGAGATGGTAAGTGGGCTGAGGATTGAATGTGAAATATCTTGAAAGTGAAGACAAGTAATTTATGCATGAGACTACCATGCAACATTGGTATTATGGGCAGCGGTAGTAATTCCACCGGCAGTACTCCTCCATCAGAACTCCTCATTATGCCCATTTGTATTTAAACATTTGATCCTGATCACTTGTCAAGATTTAAGATTCCATTTTCACTTATGACTAAGGATAGAATGGCTGGGCAAACAGACTGACACATGAAATTCATCTTAATTAGGGTTCCTTATATCTGGGTGCTATTCAAATGCCAGAACACCATCAAATTTCTGAATATCCTCCTCTTCAATCACATGCTCCTCCTACCCCTCCAAGAGACCCAGGAGCTTAAGCCTCCCAGATTTCATGACCTACCTCCAATAAGCCTTGGAACCCACTTTTACCTACTGTTGTCATAGGGAAGTTGGCACCCTGTTGGCATTGAATACCTATCATTTCAAAGCCTTCAGGAAGCGGTGGTAGGTGGGTCTTCACTCCAGGGAAAGAGTTTTGGAAGGAGGAAGAAGAGACTTAAGAGCTCAGGCTGCCAACTGAGGAGGAAATGAGCAATTCTCCTTTATTTGTGCATAATCTACTGGACCAGACAGAACTAGTCAGTGGACAGCCAAAGATCTGTGGGCCTGACATGGACAGAACAATAATGCAAAGCAAGTTATGCTGCTGCACCAATGTGCCTTATTGTGAAGCAAGGGAGCAGATCTAGGCTTAAAAATAAAGTTCATTTTTCATCTCTACCCAAATCTTGATTCATCTACCTCGAGTGCCAATGGGTGACTTTAGTGATGTTCACACTTTTCCCGCCAGGAACACACTAAGATGGCCAACTCTTTCCATAATACACTCAGAAAAACTTTCTATGATTATAGACTTCAGCTAGTTAGAGCCACTGAAAAAATGGTGAGCAATGTGAACCCATTTCTGGTCTCTGAGCCAGCCATTTCTGTAATTACTTCTCCATTCTATCACCAACAATAACTATGTTCATATCCTTTCTTATTTTCTACTCCAATTCCCTGGGTAATAATGGCTTATTATTTCTTAATTTTTGTTATTTTACTTGACTCCCTCTTTTCAGGTTACTTATTGTCTTGTTCTTTCCATTGAAGAAAAAAGTTATGCTGGTGTAAAACTGGAGTTAAACCACAATCAGGCCCACATAAGTGCAGTTCGATAATGTTTATATGAAAATACATATAATGGACTGGCCAAACTGTGGCTCGTGAGCCACATGAGCCCCACTTTAATTGTAAAAGAGCCACATGGAGCCCCCTATGCCCCCCTATTCTCCGCCTACCAGTCTGGGGTGGGCAGCTCAGAGCTTCTGCCCTGCAGTAGGGTGATGGAGCTAGAGGTTTCTGCCCAGCAGGCAGGGAGGTTTTCGGGGCGGGGGGAAGGGGTCAGTAATTTTGGCCAACTCTGATATATAACATACCAGTACCAAGTTACTTTATTGTTCAGGCACTATGTAGAAGTTCATCATTTTAACTTAACAGTACAAATTAATTACTACATGAACTAGAATCTGAACCAGCTGGACTGAAGGACATATTTGTTTGTGAAACAAATTAGTTTCAAAACAAACCTTGAGGTAGTTTTACTATGGCAGTGCCTAAATACCCCAACTTAGATCAAAGCTGCATCGTGCTAAGTGTTGTACAAAACACATAGTAAAGAGACAGTCACTGCCCTGAAAAGCTTGCCATTTGATGGCCCAGTCCTGCAACTCTCTACACAGTAATCTGCTTGAGTTCTTGCTGAATCCCATTGAAATCTATGGCCTCCAGACAATTTCAGGTACCCAACTGCAGTTTCAGAGACTATGGAAGCTAGATAAAGGGGGCGGGAGGGGAATCTGCATTTTACAAACAGAAAATGGAAGCTCAGAGAGATTGTGCGACTTTCTCCTTGTTACACTCTAAGCCTGTGGCAAGGAACTGAAATCACGTCTCCCGAGTCCCAGTCTAGTGCACGAACCGCAAGAACATACTTCCTCTTAAGAATTTGGTGTGTTTTATTAATAAACACAGAGACGACCCATGTCTGCCGATAGCAGGGGTGCAGAGTGAAGACAGTTGGCTTCGGCAGTGTTACTGAACATGCTCAGACTATGTGAGCATGCTCAGTACAAACCAAGCAGCAAATCGGGAGGAGGTACATGACCCTGCATGCCCCCCCCCCCACCCCCCACGCATTGCCTCTGAATAAAAGTACATTCTACTTCAACTTTGCAGTGGGTAAAATAATCTTTGATTGCCAAATCACACAAGTCTATTCTCTGTGTTAATCAGAATTTAGCAATTGAAGAAAGGAAGAATAAAGCTTCTGTAACAATGTATTCCAGTACTATTCCAACAGAAAAATTAGGTATATGATACAAAGATCATTTTAGGCCAATGAGCTTGTATATTCTAACTTACTGGCATGAGTTGATCCGAGAAAAGCTATCACAATGTACCATGCTCATATTACATCTACTGATCAATCATTTGGTGAAATAAAAATAAAGTCACTGTAATAGAGTGTTGTCACAGGATCAATGTCTCCTGAACTGAAAATAAAGACCTAGCCTTTACCTTGACATTTATTTTCCAAAAATGTCTCTGCTTCACCTCAGTATTTCTTGTGCAGCAGGAAATCACTGCCTGTGATCAGACTTCATTCGACACATTTTAATCAATAAATACATATTTACTGTCGTTGACATTATGACAAATATAGGGTATACTATAGGACTGAAATAAAACTGTAAATATTTAAGTGAAGGCATTATTTAAAGTAAAACCATTTACAGTTCTACATCAAAGATTAATCTTTTTGTGACATTTGCTTTATTTCAATTCTATCTTGCAACTTTGGAGTTAATAGCGAGCTCCCTAATATGTTTTCATATGAACTGGTAAGGGGAAAGTGATAACACTTCAGTGGCATTTAAAAGGAACACAGCAGAATCCAATTTTAAGCATTAAATTGGCCAATACATCACAAACTTTAAATGCATTGATACCAAGTTATTTATTACTATATAATTTTAACTTGATGGCCTCAAGGGATGTCTCAGTCTTATTGAGCTTCAGTGCTCATATGCTGATATCATATATCAGGGAATAACATCAGTATAAGTGTATAAACTTAAAATAGCAAAACGGTTGGGTGATAGTGCTAGACTAACTGAAATTATTATAGATAGTTTGTACCAATTAGAGAAGTTCAAGCAGTTAACTAAATACCTGAGGCTATCTTTTGTCCTTCAAAGTTGGAAGAAAGGTCTACTTCATCACCAAAGAGTAATTATATCCAGTTTCGTGATTGGCAGTTACGTTACAAAAAGGTTAAGAAAGCCCCATAGGTCAGCATAGTCAAATAGCAGCAAGGTCACTTCACTGAGATTCCTCAGAAGAAAACAGCAAATGAGGACTAGAAATGTCAACACTTAATCATAGTCCTTACAACTTTTAACTAAGCTGGAAAAAAGCATCTGATGCCAAGTTACCAAATGGCATTTGTTTATTGATGTCACTTACATCTGCAACTACTCTAAATAAGATGTGTTGTGCCACCATTTTATAGAAAAACACCCATGTTCAAGCTTTCGCAGCACTAATTATAGGAAACATCATATGACAAGTAATACAAATGTTTAGGATCAAGAATTTTATTTGAAATTGAACAAGAAGTTAACTGGCAATTTAATATTAGAATTTTGTGCATTTTGTTGTCATTACAGTAATAGTCTAAGCATGTTTCCTGTGAGGTAGGCATAAGCTTTCTGCATGTTTTGCTTTCATTTTAATTACGTTTTTAAGTATTGCGACAAGCAATTATTAATATTTTTTATTAAGGGCTTTCATGTCAGGTGCTGTATAGAGACAAAAGCTACATTACAGCTTTTTGCCATGCTTTGTAACCAGGATATGATGTGGCTGACTCCAAGCAGTTTATATTGACAAACACCACAATTCACACACTGTTCCTAAACTTGTTGGTGTATTGTATTTTGGTCCTGCCACCAGTCAAGGTCTAGTATGATTGTCATATCTAAGTATGGTTATTTTTCAAAGTAAGAAGTCCTGCCTGTTTACCAATCTTCTCACCTGTCTCTAGGAAAGTCCACCAAAGTCCACTATTAGATGTGGAATGGGTCATTCTGTGCACATGCTGTACATGCCAGTCTTTGCTGGTTCGATAACGGAACAAGGGCAACCTTGCTTGACCTCTCTGACACTTCCTTTTGCTGGCTAGAGTATGCAGCTGTGTCCACATCAATTGAACAGCTAATTTTTGATCTCTTGTGCCAATTGCTACCACAGCAATTCACATGATATGGGGAAGCCAGAAGAGAGCATATGTCTGGTTTGAGAAGGAAGTCAGATCCAGATTGCAACCTGGAGTAATCAAAGTAACCAGGCCAATCTGACTTTTACTGAACCCAGCCAGCATGTATACCATCTGACTTCTTAGAGACTGGATGAGTGAGATACCATCTAGAGGGACTAGTAGGAAAAAAAAAATCAAGGCATTGACCGTCTGGTAGCAGCTGACGAAATACGCCAACCAGGTGTCTAAAACAGGTAGAACCTGCCCCTTTAAAAAAGTTAAATGTTTATTGTCCTAAAAATGACTGTAAAAAGATAAGGTATTTAACTCTTTGGATTGTTAGAGTTAAGATCTCAGCAATGTGGTAAACTATCAAGAACTTCAGCTGGCACTATGACCTAGATGCGTTAGGAGTTTACCATGATTTCAAATCTTTCTCCAGTCGTGGGGTAAGCTTACATCCAATCATTTGGAGATTCACTCTCTAGTTTCCATCTAATCAACCCACCTACTTTAGGGATTTGCAGAACATTCCCTCAGTGTAGATCTTAGGTCCTACACCACACTAAGGGAAAGCGCTCTATTCCCATTCATCCAAGTTGTTATAAGTTTAAAGAGACCAAAAGCATCCATTGGTAAGGCAGCATGATGCTTTAGAACTTTGCGCTCCAAAGGTTCTAATCATTCCATCAAGCAGAGGGAGCAGGGAATCTATTACAGGAACTTTCTAGAACGTGTACTGTCTGAATGGGTTAGCCTCCTGCTTGGTCGAGCTCCGAAACAGGATACACTCCCTTGCAGGAGAACGGTGGTAGAAAACACATTTCCCCTTTTCCTCCCTTTAAACCATACAGTAACAAAGAGATACTCCTGCTGAACATCTCCACTATACTGCAGAGGGTGGGGGGAGAGGAAGAAATCCATTTACAGAAGAATTAAGGATTCTGGAAAACACCACTTGCCTAAATTTCTTTTCAAAAAGAAGTGTATGAAACCAGGCAGCATTATCAGACTGCAAATAAGCATATCTTGGCTCAAACTGCAATAATTATTTTCAAATAGAAGTTCATCTGTCAAGCCATGACATGTGGACATGATGGCTACAGGCACAGAATAAATATCCATTTCTTCTTACCTAACCTTCATGATACTTTCAGCCTCAGGTAAAAGGAGAGGAGAGGGAAAATGTGTGTAATCTAAAGGATATAAGTAACCTCATAGGAAATAAGCCTTTCCTAGAATGGCATTCTCAACGGATTTATTATCCTGAAAAGGCAAAAGAGAGACCTTCATTCTAGATGAGGAAATTATGTGAGGAAATTACTATTATAGGATTTACTTAACTTTCATTGATCTAATTCAGGAAAGACATAGCAGCGACTAAAAGTTTAGCATCTGAGGTTTGCTGTATCATTACTTCAATGCCACTCAGAAAACAAGGAGAAAAATTTAACCTCTCCCCTGAATTGTCAGTTAATATTCACCATCTTGGCTGCAAATTATTTCAGGCCTTTAGTTCATAACTAAAATTTGCCAAATGCCCTGGGGTGGCATCTCCATTTTGCAATGCCAGAACAAGTCCATGAGGCAAAATACCATGTTGCCTACTGTTTGCTCTCAGTTCACTTTTTTAAGGGGTTTAGAGTGGCCCAGGGAATTCTGTTTGAATACCTAATAAAAACCTCAGGCACAGAAGACAACTGCCAGTTTTAAAAGTTTCCTATCATTTCAACTTAGGCCATCTTTTGCTCTTGGAGGGAAATTTACCATTTATTAGAACAATGAAACACCACCACTTCCTAAGGTAATGTGTTCCTTTCAGAGAGTATATCCAGAGGGTCTGATTTAGCACAGACAAACCGGGGTTATGGATACAGCAACTTAAGCTTCATTTAAACAGAACAAAGAAGGAACAGTAAACAGAAAAATGAGAAGGGAGCACTCATAGGTCTTGTGTAGACTAAAAATAAAGTCACACTGAAAAGTATGTTAGCTAACATGTTTTTACTAATATAATTCAAACCTTCTAGGGGTTGCCTATGACCACTTAGCATGTTTTAAGGTTTTTAAACTGTCTACATAAGTCTTTTAAAAATGTGTTCCCCAACTACTTATTCTCTTCACCTAGACATAACCACACAGAGAACAGGCTAAGTCACCAGCGTACTAACATATTTCCCTTTCCACTCCTCATAAATAGTAATAATTGAGGAGATGGGCAAAACAAAAACCAGGAAAATCTGACTGGGACAGTATCTTAGCCATACAGCATATTTTCTTCTTATTTTAGATTTCAATCCAGTTTATGATCAGCAATACATATTACAAGCCCCTCTATACTTTATGGTACACATATATGTTAAGTAAGGGTACGCAAAACAGACTTTTTTTTGCACACAGTTTCACAATTTAATTTCAGGCAATTTAACACCCACAAAATGTTGCTTTTCAGTTCAATTTTTCAGGCTGGGATTTATTTTGCCAAGATTGCAGATAACAGGGAGACATTGCTCTGTTGGAGCTCTTTGCAGTCGCCCACGTCTGGTAAGGCTCTGCTTCACAGCCAAGACAGTGGGAATGAGGGAGATGGTTATGGTTGAGTGAGCGGAGGACCTACTTGGAAAACAGCACAAGCTAATGGATAGTAATTCACTATTTACATCCACAACCTAAACTATTTCAGCCTCACTTTACATATGGTCAATATACGAGTAATTACCGAATCTTAACTTAGTAAAACAGAGCATGAAAAAACATTTTATCTGACTCTTGCAAAACTGAATTTTAACCCATTAATGCACCTCAGAGTGGAGCATGGAATGATAAGGGCTCCAAAAGAATCAACTACAGTGCAGGAAACTTTAATGGTTCATTCAGATGTCCAATATTATGTACAGGTGTCATTTTTGTGTCCGGTGACACAAAGGAAACCCAAGTGGCTAGACACATTTTCTTTAAATTATCAAATATATTTTAAATACATCTGCAGTATATTTTATTTTGAAAACATACGTAACCAATCCACTGAGCAAGTATATTTTATTTGTCCATATGGCTACAATTCAGATGGAAGAGGTGATCGACTGGGACCCCCGTCGTTATATGGAGCCTTAAAAATTAGCTTGCTTTGGTTCTGGAGGATTAAAGTTGAAATCCCTCCTCACCATTTCATTAGTTCAGGTGGGAGCTATTAAGTTTCCTTTCCTTCTTGGTTCCTTAAGTTGAATGCCTCCAGGGAGTATATGGAGGGGGAGTCCTTTTTCTGAGCTAAATTTTCTCAAGTGCTGGTCAGGTTTGATAAAATTATTTAGGATCCAGATGTGCTTTTTCACACTAGTCCGCATGTGTGAGTAAGTGCGCATGCGCGCACACACTCCTCGTTCATAGCAAACTTATTTTTCTTAATTTACCCTATTTTTCCTCCCACCTGCTTAACTGTCGCAACAGCCACAGTGCTAGTGTAAGGCTTTGGTGGCTGTCATTCATTTTAGCCACTAGACCTGGTTGCCTAGATCTGATCAGAGAAGGTTTAACCAATGCTGTGGTTAAAATACAAGCACCCTGCCTGTATTAGCATTGCTACTAATGGGGCTGCACCAATGGGAAACTTTAGAAAAAATGGCTAGCATACATACCCTTTCACTGTCTCAGCCAGCCAAAAGGAAAGATTACAGGTCTCAAATAAATACAATCAGAAAAATCATGTTTTTACAAAAGGAACTGAAAAACTTGTTAATGGCTGTATGTTTGGTCAATGTAACTTGTTTAGACTCTTCCAGTGTATTCTTTGAAGTGTCCGGTTGTTACCACAACACATTTACCTGCACATCAAGATGCCAGCTGACAGGTTCCTCGCATTTTGATTTTGTAAAGTTTATTGTGAAGAAAGCTTTGAAATCTAATTCAATTCATTAGTGCTCTGGAGAGAATTAACATACCTGTTTTTCTGCATGTATGTTAGGAACACAGTATGCATACTACCTGTTTAAATCATGCAACCAAAACTAGAGCCATCCCAAACGATTAATGAGAAGGATGCTTTTGTGGTTGACACACAGAACTGGGAGTCAGAGTGAGTGTGTTTTAGTCCCAGCATTGCCACTGATTTATTGTGCAGCCTCAAAGAGTTTAAATCATTTGCTCATGTTGCCAGTTACCTATTGGTAAAATATGGATAACAGTTCTTACCTAAGTGTTATCAGAATTAATTAATGTTTTTTCTCTCCTGGGTGAGTAGGTGAAAGACCCACACACACCACAGAAGAAATTGACAAAGAACTGTCCTACCGAGGCTTTGTGAATATTCCCGTTGAGCCCACTGGGACTATTCCTAAAACTTCACAGGATTTACCCTACAGGCCCAAAGCTTTCCACCACTTAGGCATGTGAATAACTTTACACTAAATTCAGTAAGACTACTCAGATGAGTCAAGCTACTACAGGGTGTAAGTGTAACCCACTGGTGAGAGTGTATGTTACAGGTCCCTCTCCAATCCACAGAGGATACAAGTCTGTCACAGATCCAGCTAGACAGCTTTAGTGCTTTAGCTCAAGCTGTTGCCATTCATGATACTAACTCGATAAGGCCTTGTTCCATCCCTGGTGCGTCTGCCAAGCTGGCAGTCGTATAAGTATTGGTGGATCAGGCCCTACATAACTGTGACAAATGAGCGAGTTATGTGCATTATTTTTTATAAATAACTTATGTTCCTCAGGTTACCTGTGATATTATTCTGCCTCAGTCTAAGGAGTTAAATCAGTGGAGGATGTCAGGGGGAAAAACAAACTGAAAAAGAAAAACAATGGCAAAAATAAGGTATAGCCCAGAGAATACCTGGGCCCTTGAGGAAACCATGGGGAAGCTATTGACTGGGGAATGCCCTGACTGGTTCCCAACAGGCTGGCAATGTTTATTCTTCCCATGCTGGAGCCCAGGAGCAAAAGGGATACTAAGCCATAAAAGAACCTCATACCTAGAAAAGGAAGTGGGGTAGGTAGAGTGAATTGCCATGGCTTGGGGCGGGGGCACATCAGTGAGCGCTGACAAGAATGCAAGGGGAAACAGACACAGAGGGCACACTGTATCAGGACACTGCCTCTCCCAATATAGCAATGGAGGTAGCTGGGCTGAATGGAACTTGCCAAAGCTTTCAAAGAAAGATTAAGTGTTAGATTAGAGGAACTGTTCATGTAGCCTTCTATTGTTTTAATCTTCATCTCTTATTGCTATATACCTTTGGGGTGAATGAATAAATAAGACCGTTTTGAAGAAGCTATTTTTGAGTCATTTTAAGCAGCTGCTGTCAGAGGTTCCTGGAACGAAAGGCCTTACAGGGGCCTGTTGGGTTAACACAGTTGCTAAGCAGGGACCGCAGCTCAGAGATTCTTTTTAAGCATGATTGGACCACATGAATTCACCCAAAGAGTGAAGATACTGAAACTTGTCCCCAAAGGGATGCACTTGAGAGGGACTAAAAGGTTCTGAAAGGAAGCTTGCCAGTAACCACATCAATCCCCCAGGAAAAACAATTACACTGGACTTCACACAAAAATGTTGTCAGAAGCACCAACTGCACAAATAAAAACAAAAATAGAGCAAACCTAAATTTCCCCCCCCCCCCCCATCATCTTCTTCAGATACATTGATCTTGTGTGTTACAAAATATTTTTACAAGTATTTCAATCTATAGAAGACTTCCTGACAATTTTCCTCTCCAGCCAAGTCAATATTTTGGTAATCAAAGGCACAGACAACTTAATTACATTTATGTCTGAAACACACTATTTGTGGAATGAAAAGTTCTTAATGTGGCTTTTTGGTTTTTTAGAGCTTCTGTGAAAGATTATTCTGATGTCACTGGGTTATAACTTCCACACAGATAAAATAAATGCTGTACACTGTGATATATGAAAACAGAAGCAAAGAAGAGAGTTGGGAACAAAAGTTAAGATGTAGCATTTTTAAGCCTCTGGGACACCAATCCTTGCCAACACATATGAATAGAAAGAGTTTCCCCTTCTCTATCCTCTTTGAAACCACACTGCACAAAAATCAAAGACACCTAGCTTTAATTCCTTCACATAACATGGATAGAGCTGTCAAAGCAGTACACCATTCAAAAGACTGCAATTTTTCTAACAGGATTTTAAAATACACCAGTGCAATATGTATGGAAGCGATGAAAAGACAGAGGCAAATTCAGCTAGACTACGAAGTAAAGCTGAGCAAGAATTGACAGATCTAAGCGGATTTTACTCTTTAGAGTTTCCCATCCAAGAATCCAGTCTTAATAATTACATCAAGCACCAGATTTCTTTGCCAAATATGTTTCAGTACCCAACATCCCATATATATATATATATATATGAAGCTACCAGAGTTTGGATGGGGGGAGGAGGTTGTTTTTCTTTTTTAAGCTTGAGTGTTCTGATAAAAATATAAATAATTCAAATCTAAAACCAATGTTCAATTGCCCCTTATGAACTACAAGGAGGGATTTGTGTTTATTCAATTTTAGAGTCTTCAAATTCATCTCTGGTATATCTCAAGGAACCTCAAGAGGTTACTATGCTAAATAACTGATCTGCTTGCTGGGAATACTACTTACCTTACTGCTTAGCATCCTCCCTCATGTGTGACTGATGTAACTTCAGATCTTATCCCACAGACACATACATGAGCCAAGTCAACAAGACAGCTGATATGGAACATAAGTAACTTTATACATACAAGTGTTTTCAGCACTGAAGCCACAAATTGTAATCCCTTCAAGAAAGGGACCTTGTCTTGGTCTATGGATCTGTCACACTTTGGGACAATGACTCAACAATAGAAGAGAGTTAGGTGATTTTTCCCCCCCAGTTCCTGACAGTTCCAAAAACAGTTTTGGATCAAACAAAACATTTTCTTTGACTCAGTCTTTACCAAATGTTTCACATTTCAAGCATGTGAATTCATGGGAAAGTTAAAATAAAATTAAAGGGCATTTTGAAACAAGGTTATTTAGAACCAAAAAACAAAATATTTTAGTTCCAAAGTGTCAAAATGAGGTATTTTGATTTTTTTGGACTTTTTTTCCCATCTGAAACAATTTGGCAAAACTGGATTCGCAGCGTGTTACAAGTGTTGCCAAATTTTTCACTAAAAAAAGAGTTGTGTAAAAAATTTTCACCCAGCTCTGAACAGTGATAATTGACATCTGTCAAGCCAATGGTGTTCCAGTATGGATAAATTACACCCTTATATGAATCCTAGTGCGTGAAAGCCCATGCTATTGCACAGGTTTAATTAAAACAAATATCACGTGCATTAAGAAAAGCCCTAAATGGCTGAAAACTTAAAAAATCGGATGGTAACAGACTATGAATCCCAGTGATGATTGAACTCTTAACAAAAAGAGCTCTCAACCATGTTTGTAGCTGCTTACACGCTTCACACTGATTCAGACATTTTAAGCTTCAGAGCGACACACACAGCAACATTCTTGAAATCTTATTACATAGATTAACATTTTTAAATCACTGTTGAACAAGAATAAAGCATGTTATTTATTTACTTAAAATTTAAACCAGTAAAAAATTGGACTGGCCTATTCAACCAAATTTACAGCAAAACAATCCAACAGTGAACCAGGTATAATAATACATAGATATACATAGATATACATATAATAATACATAGATTAACATTTTTAAATCACTGTTGAACAAGAATAAAGCATGTTATTTATTTACTTAAAATTTAGATAGATGTACATAGATATACATATAATAATACATAGATTAACATTTTTAAATCACTGTTGAACAAGAATAAAGCATGTTATTTATTTACTTAAAATTTAAACCAGTAAAAAATTGGACTGGCCTATTCAACCAAATTTACAGCAAAACAATCCAACAGTGAACCAGGTATAATAATAAGGCTCCTTTTCTCTAATTCACCAACCATCCAATCTCTCTTTTTTTAATTGCTGAGGCTATGTTTACACTGGCAGTGGTAAAATTGCCACCGCCAGATCGATCTTTCAGGATCGATTGAGCGGTCAGTGAGACCTGCTCAATCGATCCGGAAGTCAACTCAGTAAGTCCACCCCCTCAAGTAGCATAGCACAGAGCCGACGGGAAGTGTAAACGGCGCGCAGAAGCAGTAGACCTGAGTTGCGTAGTTTGTGTAACTCCCGTTGACTGCTGCTGAATCGCGGGGGCAGTGTGAACAAGCCCTGAGAAAATAGCTGTGCCATGCTGCATGTCCTGAAGTCAACAAGGTCATGCTATTTGAAACCATACAGGGTTTGGGAAATTAAATTAAAAACAAAACTTTACTGAACAATAGCCGTTAATAAAAATATAGCACTTACTTGAACTCACATGTGCTGATTCCATAATCCGTCATAGCTGTCACATGAGCAGCCTGTTGCAGGCTAGGTATAACAACAGAAGGCTAACCTATGGTAGGGAAGTCCATCACAGGATCTGAAAAGAAAGAAAGGGAAGTTTTCAGTTAATGTGTTAGGTATCATCCTTAACTTGGGTAAGGTTATCCTCTTCTCTTCCCTTCCTTGAGCCAATAAGGCAGTGGGTCTTCTGATTTGAATGGGGACCTTTGTCAGGAGCATTACATCTTCACTTCTACCATGGAGACGGTGTGTGAAATTGGGAAAGTTCTGTCACCTCTGTGCTTCAGCATTCAATCCATGTTCATCTGGCAAAAAATCCACACCTGCGCTTTGACATTATTCAAAGCTCTTCCATTTTTTGTGACTATTTGTACAAGCAGTTGGTGGTTTGCAAAAATGCTCATGGAAACCGGTCTCCAATACGTTCAGAAAAACATTCGCATGAAAAGACTGATAGTCGAAATCTTCATGAGCTCAGTTTGAGATCTCATGGAGTAAGGTACTAGTCACTACAATGGAGGGTGACAGAATGAGGTATAAAGGTAATACATGCAGTACAGAGGACACCAAAAAGCTGACACTATACAGCTGACTTACAACTACCCCATATTACCTTCACACCTCAACTCTTTCTGCAGGAGAAGTATAAAAGGTTTGTTATGCCAGCAGTATCCATCTTTAATGGTAAAGATATTGGGGAGCACGGTTCCAGGACTTTGAATTTATTCTTTTTTAAGATGGTACTACACACACTCATACACCATGATTCAGAACGCCCCCTCAGTCTACTAGCAGTAGTTATTGGAATGCTTACTGCCGAATATTCAGAAAACAAGAATGAAATTACACTTACCTAACTTCGCTAAAAGGGCATGATTCTGCTCCCAAGTATGCAATCAAGAATAATTCTGCTGAAGTTAGTCAATATCAGGTCCAAGAAGCAATTAAACAAAATGTGGTGTTGGGGTTTTTGGGGGGTTTTTTGTTGGGGGGAGGGAGGGGGGATGAGGGAGAAGAGAGGGAAAAGAGGGTTGGTTTATTGTGGTGATTGCAAAGTTGGCTCCAATTCAGGGCTGCTTTCTCCAGGAAGCAATGATAGAAATGATACCACTTAAAGATTCCTTTGTTGTAGGATGTTTCCAGATTTTTGATAGAAACTCCATCAATTTCATGACATTTTGAAATAGAAAATGCATTTGAAGATAATGTAGTCTAGTCTGAAGATTTAAGTACGGTTCCTGAAAAAGCTTTTATGCTTTAGGGTAGAGAAAGCACAATTTGTTATACTCTAGGTACATTATCGACTTTTTGCGATTTTACTCATTTATTTATTTTGTGGAACAATTTGATATATTTCTTGGATTTCAGACAGGCTTTTGAGCAGTTCAGAAGACTGTCGGTTAACCAGTTCAATACATCCACCCCACTGCTCTGCTGGTTCTCCACTATCCATTAAATTCTATGGAATAAACGGGATGTAAAGCCTACCGCACTTCAGGGCATTTTGTTTCTCAGATTTAACAGCATGCCCTGGAAGGCCCTGGATTTAGCTTTTGCTTGTTCCTGCCAACCAGAAACTACCAACAATGGAATCAAGCCACTGATTTAGTCTTCCAACCTGACCTAGACAGACCAGGGATTGTTATGGTCATAGTATACATAGAGAAGTTAGATAAAAACACACAAATACAAAACAGGCTGCTCCCAGCGGCAGAGAGTAACACCCCATCTTGCTCTAGGATGACTTTGTGCACATGCTTCCCTACAGAGCCCCTAGCTATTAAGCAGGATCAGGAAAACCCAGGACTCTTGAAGTGATAGCTTACAATTACATCACAGTCCTCAGTACACCGCAGATTCAATTAAAAGTGGGAAGAAAACAGTTTTCCCATCTTGTGAATATTTTTAAGAGCTCAAAACTTTTTCCTGTCTCAAATTGCGGCAAAAAGACAAAATCCAAAAAATATTTGCCAGCTGAAAAGGTAAATTTATTCCTCCTTTCAAGCCAATCAAAACATGTCATTAGGATTTTGTCTTCTCTTTAGCCTTTTTTCAGTCTAATTATCTTACATTTCAAAATGAAAATTTGTTCTGCACCAGAAAAGCCAGACTCTTTCCATACCAAAAACAACAAAACAAATCATTAAGGTACTTTCAAAAACTTCTCTCAACATTTTTGAGAGTCATGAAATTCAAACTCAACCCTGTTTTGTGTAGTTTCGGTTTTGACAATCTGCCTTTCTGACAAAAAACACTTGGTCTAAAAATTCCTGACCAGCTGCAGATTCTGCTTTCCTAATGAGGTTTCCTCAACTCCAGCATGAAACGGACTATAGAAAGGAGCATCTTCTGACAGCACACTTCTTCGGTCTTCTTTTAGTCTTGCGTTGTCTAGGGAACAAATTTAACAGTGCTGTGTTTAAAGACCCAATTCAGCAAGAGACATGTTTGTAATTTTAAGCATGGAAATAGTCCCACTTGCCTCAGTGGGACTACTCCAGATTTTAAAATTACCGACATAATTTAAGTAACTTGATGAACTTGGTTAAAAGCCAGTTAACATATCCATCCTTTAAGTCATGGGTTGAGAGAGGAAAAACTGGTCTTGTGTCTTGCAATTTTCCCTGCATGTTAAGTAAACAGAGATAGGACCTGATTCTGTCCTCATTTACACCATTTATAATTATGTAATTCCTTGGACTTCAAAAGGCTTTACTCCTGATTTATAAAGCTGAAAGGGGGAGCAGAATCAAGCCCAGAAGGTTGAACCCTCCTCAAGAGAGCCCTGCATTTTTAGCACTAGCCTTTGTGCACTAAGGAGCATCTAATTAACCCTTAAACCATGACAATTAAACAGATTTCCATTGCTGCTGCTGCTGCGTTCACACCTAATTCATTTGTGATTAAATGAATTAAATTAAAGGGTGATTAAAAAACCTAGATGAGAAATATTACAGATCGGATATGTTAAAAAGCTTTCTTAGCAAGATTCAGGAAAAATTCCATCTCTAAAAGCATGGACATGACTCCTGTTTAAATGAATAGAAGCCAAGCACGTGAGAGCAGATGTGGCCTTTAGTTTTATGTTTAAAAATGCTATGGAGCTTAATTCCCAGTTCACTTGCACTTGTCTCATAGGTGTAACTCAGTAAACTCAAAAGGTTTACTTCAGACTTATGTTAGTGTAACAGAGCAGAATCAAGGCCATACAGTGACACGCAAAAGATGTGGCACAGCTCTACCTCTGAATTATCTCAAATAGCAACAGCAAGCAACTGATGCATATGTACATATTTACCTGGCTCATGTAGGAATCTTCAATCACCAACCCCTCCCAATTTGGAGCTTTATAACAGGTTTTTTTCCCCCAAAATTAAGTTTGTTCCCTCCCAATTATCCTCAGAATTAACATTGGGTAGTTACAAGCAGGTTAAGCAACCCTTATTTTGCAGCACAGTTTTTACTGACCACAATAAAGTAGATTTAGTATCTGTTGTGATACAGTACTCAGTCATGAATGGCCTCTCTCTGATAGTGACTTTACCCACTATTCCTAGGGGAGCTGAAATATATCACCTCTCTGAGGGAGCTCGTAAAGAAGATATTTATAATGTGTAACATAACCCTTAATATTTTAAATATTAATAATATTGAGTGGGTGTATATTACTGAAGTTACTCAAACAGCAAACCGAAAAGCTTTTTAAAAACAAAACCAAATAATTTTCTGCCTGAAACATATACCAGTGAGAGAAACAACCATTAGTCCTTAGAGCTTACCATTTGTGTTAGTCTTAGGTTTATTCCTGTGATACTGTAATCAAGGCCCCATGCTATGAAATGTCAATTCAGTATTTCTGAGGATAAGAAAATAGTAATATTAATAAAATACTGGATGGGGAAGTTCTATATTTTCCTATATTCCATGTATAGTATTCGATGAAAACAGATATCAATTTTAAGCTTTTTTCTTTGAAGACCTTTGTTTGATTCTATGCACAACTGTCCCCAGTGCTGTATTATTCACAGACTGGTGTATTCAGCAAATGCTGACACTGCGCTGAGCTCATTTCTCAAAGTGATATCTCAGTAAGCATTTCCGTTCAATAGGGTATAGCACAGTCACTAGCAAATCTTCATCTGCCTCAACACCTTAGCAGAAAGTGCAATTACAGATATTAGATCAACTCAGGAAGGAAGGGATACCAAATTATCCATCCTGTTGTAGATCACAGGCTATTCCATATTTACATGTACATTGGGTTTTTTTTTTTTGGTTTTTTTAACATATAGCAGCTATATACTGTAAAATCATTCTATGATCATTATAATTCCTTGCTTAACACTCTACTCTGCTTTCTCACATCAGCTGCCTGCTATTTTCATTCAGGTTTGTCTTATTTTGGAATGGGGGAAAAACAGAACATGACATCTACAGCTGGATTTTGTGTTTTTCATTTTGTTTACAAGTCACACAAAAAAAGTGAAATCCTCCTCCTAAGGTCAAATTTGGGGAACGCAAATACAAATGGCCAAAAAACGTTTCTCCTACGGTAGCAATTTTGGAAAAGACAGCAAAGAACTTCAGTGAATGCTAAAGAAACTGACATCACCAAGATCAAGTACAGGACATAGTGATTCACTTGCAGACTAGTGAAAGTCCTAGTGATTCGGAGTAATTCAACTTTGTATAGTGGACTTTGTATAGTGGACTGTACTACAAATTAGGGTAATAAAACTAATCTTAACACATTATAAACAGGTACTTTCCAGAATTTACTCACTGAGACTCTCATTCAGCAAGCTAGTAAAGCAGGCATGTACCTTTACTCCCGTAAATTGTCAGTGGCACTACCCACATGCTTAAAATTAAGCATTTGCTTACCTGTCATGCTGAATCAAAGCCTAAAGGGCAAACATTTTCAACATGAAAACAGCCAATAGCAAGAAGTAACTAATGAGTAATGTTTATCAAGTAGAACTACTTTTACTAAATCATACATGCAAAAAAAAAAAATCTGAAATTTTCAGGATCCATGGGTATGCTCACCCATAGTGTGCTCAACTGAATATTAGCAAACACCTAATATGATCCCATGAATCCTAGTGAAGTGACTCAGTTTTTATTCAGTTTGTTCTACTTTGTATTTCCCCCACAAAGGCCCAGAGCTAGAGAAACTGCCTGTCCCCTCTTACCTTTCAAAAAACAATTTTTTTTTTTTAAAGGGAGGCAGAAATCCCAGGAGGCCCACACTAGATGGTACTGTAAAAACCCCTGAAAGGGCATGTTTTATGGTATTTCATCTTTTGAACTACTACAGCAACTATTTTGACCATTTTAAACTGCCAAAAGATTCTGGCCCAAATTATGTACTTGAGAGAGGCAAAATTCCATGAAGAAAATAGTTTTAAAAAGATGACGAAGTGGGTTGCAGCCCACAAAAGCTTATGCCTGAAGAAATGTGTTAGTCTTTAAGGTGCTACAGGACTCCCGTTGTTTTTGCTGTATACAGACTAACATGGCTACCCCTCTGGAACTTTAAAAAGATGGTTTTAAGAAGAAAAAATGGCTTCAAGTCAAAGGACCATAAAAAAATCCAGAATTATTCAACCATTTTATGCAGTTATGTAAGTTGTGGTATCCCTACAGACTTTTTTTTTTTTTTTTTAATCTCTACACTATATTTTTAAGTATTCAAAATAAAATTCTCTCTTGCCCACACCCTCATACTAAAAAAAGGGATTTCTATAAGAAATATTGACAGACTACAGGGACACTAGCATGCGCAGGTTTCATTAAGCGACTTTGGTTTTGGTTTTTAAAGAGAACTAGGAAGAGGAAATTTTTTTCCCCTACATTATGAAGTGTTAGGAGGATTGTACTTGTGTTAATGAGAAACATTATCTTACCAAAGAGAGCTTAGTATCCTCATTTCCATTTATATAGGAGATTGATTAATACTTAGCTAATTGGCACATTGAAATAAGGATTAACTGAATTTGCTTTTCTTCACAACCCAACAACTATAATTTAGATCCTTATTTAGATTTCAATCTTATTATTTTTGAAGGTAATCATCTTCCTGTTGTTAGAAATAAAATATCAAAGTACGACATTAATTGTATCTGACTTATGTTTCAAATTAGCTAATTAACATTACCAGAAAACTAAGTGTACAGTGAGCAAAGCTTAAATCCCCAATTTTGGAGACAAGTCTTATACATAATATAGTAGAAGGAGGTATATGCTCCTGAGTGGTGTAAGGTCAAACAATTAGGAGCTGATATGAACTGTGATCGTATGTTTATAATACTGCATTAACAGGAAGATTCCTGACTATGTTTCACTACACTGCTTCTGGAAGGTTGTCTAATATTTTGCCTCCAAATCCGCATGTTGGCTGAAGATGGGTAAAAATCACGCACAGTGAGGAAGCTCCCTTTATCGGACGTATTTAAGGAGATCTGGGTCTGCACAACTGATTGCAGCAAAGGTTCAGTCCAAGTAATATCATTACGTTTGTTCCAATATTCATATCCTACCAACTGAAACAAGCTTAAATGGTGGGTAGGAATACAAATCATTTTGGTCTAACCATGACCCATTTTTAAGTTCTTTAGACATAGATGCAACTTTACGTAAACAATGTGTGCGTCAGCAAGCTTTCAGGAAATGGCAATATTCGAACACACGGATGCAGAGGCTGTTACTAGCCCTTCAAAAGCGCCAACTGTTCCACAGGATTTCCCTCCCACCCCCACACCAAGCATATGTGTGCACACAATTGTTTGAGACAAGAGGGCGGGCAGTTTAACATGGGAGTTGACAGCACCTACCTTACTACAACTACCCAAAGAATCCTGCATATCCCATAGCAGTGGCAATGTGTGCAGTTTTGCTGATTTCATGATGAAGCACACATTTTAGATGGCTCTTTTTTAGAAGCTTCTCCCCAAATCTTCCTTCCTACATGATCATTCAGAATGAAGTGGAAAAAGGGAGGCAGTGTTGCTTATGGCTAGAGCACTGGACTAGGACTAAAGGAGACCTGGATTCTATTCTCAGCTCTAGCTCTGTCACTGGCCTGCTAGGTAACCTTGAGCAAGTCACTTCACCTCTCCGAGTCTCAGTTTCCCCATCTATAAAATGGAGATAATGATACTGACCTCATCTGGCAAGTGCTTTGAGATCCACTTATAGGAAGTGTTACTGGAGAGCTAGATATTATTATTATTACCATACTTCTCAGAAGGGGTTTGCGTGTCTGAATTTGTTTTCTTTTTAATTTTAAACTCTTTGTTGAATGTTTTCCCACAACTACAAATAGTATCGCCTTACCTTCAACTTTTAAACTCATAGTTAAAGGTTCTGAGGGCAATCTTAACTTAATCCCCTTCCAATAGGAGTATGTGAAACAGAACACAGATATGCTTTGCTTCCTGCAGAAAACTCCAGATACCCTCAAGAGTTGTGTTCCTCTCCCAAGGAGAGATTAGCACACATCCAACTTCTATACTGCTCCAGGAGCCATAATTGTGCCACCAGGGATCAGAGGAGAAGTCTTTCAGGGCAATGAGAAGACAGGGCTGAAGTACTGATCCTTACTTTGCTCCCCACAAAAGCCCCAGGATAGATAAGGGGAATTGACAGCAAAGGGAGAGAGGGTCACTGTAGCCTATGACACTACAGAGATCCTATGCCTAGACTACCCACAGGCGGCCCTTAACAAACTACCAAAAAGTCACAATAACCCATAGGGCCGCTCTAGTTCACACCAAAGGCTGCACTTCCCCCAAACCCCATCTCAGAATCCAGAGAGCACAAATATGGCTTAAAACACATCTTGACCCCTCATCACTTCAGAAAGCTCTGCACAGAATTAGAGCCCAGTATTTAATGCTGTTGTCCACCCCTCCCACCAATCTCTACACAGTGGCATTTGGTTGTGCTTGATCCTTTCTAGGTTGTAATCACCTCAGGATAGGGTTCACTTGACCAATGAAGTGTCATGCACCTCTCTCTCTCTAAACCTCAAGCACCAATTGTCTTGGCTCACATCACTTTGCACCCCCCCGCTTTTTCTCCCTAAAAGATGAGCAGCTTATGCTGGCACATAGGCCTACAAATAAAGGAGTTCCAAATAAAGCAGTTTATTAAATGGTAAATGGGGAAAAGACAATCAGACAGCTGAAGGGAATAAGAGCTAGAAAAAGAGTCAAGATCCCATTCAGCTTCCATTCACAGTCCCAATTCAAGCTCACAATCAGCCACAAGCTCAGTCCCAATTCAATTCATAGGTCATAGGTATTCAGAGCAGCTCATATCCAAACAAATCCACTCCCTTAAAAATTCTCAAGGCTTCAGGAAAACATGCATGGGTTTCCTTAGAGTTCTTTAAAATTAAGCAAGCAATGAACACTGAATAAGGGAAAAAGTCAGAATGTGTCACAAAACATTAACATATCTCATTATGTGCCATTGTACAGTAATCTTGCTTTTGTTTGCCAGGTAGTTAACACTTCAAGTTTCTATTTTATTACTTCAGGCTTTTCTAGATGTTCTTATATCTATAAGTACAGCAATTCAGCATGAGGAGTAAGAAATGTTCTATCTCCTATTTAATTTTCATTTTTTTCCACACCACATTCTACACCTTCTACAAATGTGGTTATGGTTACAGCAATTCATAGTATTCACATTGTATACATTTGGGGGATCAACATTGGGTACATTTACATAATAGTAGTTTTTAAATAGTTAAATACTTGAGCACTAATTTAATCAAATCTTATCCCTCTCTCTCTCTTCATTGAAGTTTGCCTTTGATAAACAAACCTGTCTCTCCATATATCATTTTCGAAGTACATGTTTCATCATTATTTTGCCCAATCCCACAAGTGTTTCTGAACGTTAATAAAGTTAAGGACATCTGTAGTTTTTTCATGTAGAAGGGTGCATTCACAACATTTTAACAAATAGTTATATAGACTGAAAGTCCGTAGTTCTCTTCATGCCCCATGCATGCTAACAGAGAAGATTTTAGTAAGATTTTGGAAAGGGTTTGCATAGCACAAACTATAGGTTCGATTAGTTTTGGTAAACACTGCAAATATTTTATTGCTATATTCTTCAAAACACAAATGCATATGCAGTACCATATAACCAATAAAAAGCAGGAAATTCTGCCAAGAAAGTGATCACATCAGTTTACATGTGTTAAACTGATGTTCAGATGCACCTCACATTGTCTGTTCCAATTATTTTTTTGTCTTAAAGGCAGGAAGATTGTGAACTGGTCAAACAGCAGGCAAGACCACAAGAAAATCATCTCACAGAACACAGAACTGGCTACCATAAGTATCTGTGGTACAGATACCAAATCCCCAGAGATTACTGGGAAGCTTGGCTGATAAGTCATGCTTTTTAAACCTGGCCATAATTTATTACTATTTTTTCTGGGAACCTGAATCCTGTGGCTGTGTTTTAGCTCTCATTAACTGCACTATAAATTAGAATGAGTAAATGGTTAGTTAAGTTACTTGCTAGAAGCCAGCGGGGCCATTAACCAGATAGCAGGGTTTATAACCTTTCCTCTGCCATTGGGAATACAATATCAAATACTGTATTTTATTATCTTCTGCTAATTAGATATTTATTCAGCTTTAAACACCAGTATTCTAAAGGTTGACAGCAAGCCAAAAGATGACATATTCAATCATTATGTTGTAGCCAGCTGTATTCACTCCACTTTTAAAAAAAGAGAGATAATTCAATTGACTTTAAATATTTTTAAAGCTGCCTTCCAAGATCTAACCACTAATTAGAGGTCTCTTGTTTGTTTATTAATAGGGAATACGGTGCATGGGAGATGACAGCCTGCTATAGAAATAAACATCACTACTTGATTTTTGTTTTCAGACTATAAAACAGAAGACTAGAAACAAACGGATGACAATTCTTATTAGCATCACACTAATTTTAATAACTGTTGAAGCAAATGTACTCAGGGCATCAAGGGTAAAGTTTTTCAATAACATGTAGCTGAAGTTTCAGTGAAAGTCAATGGAACTTGATGTATTTGAAAATTTTATAGTACACTTTTTATACACACACACACACCCACCCAGCCACTCAGGACGTGACCTTGTAAGCGCTTACTACTACACATAGTACTACTAAGACTGAGCAGTTCCATTCATTCTGAGGGATTACTCACAGTAGAATGCACTACGCCTCCTAGAGTTGGCCGAATTGGACCCTTTAGAAAGAATCATGCCTCTAGAGTCAAGGAACAGGTAACCACAGATAGAGTTCAGGTTTGAAACAATGGTAAACGGGAGCAGAAAAAAGCTTTGCAGAGTGAGAGAGCAAATAAAGAAGGAAATGCTGCCAACACACTAAGGCTATGTCTTCATGGGAAAAAAGGGGGTGGAAGGGTTGGTGGATTATTTTGTTGTTGTTGTTGGACACTGTTTTTTATTTCACCAAACAAAAGCAAAATATTTCAGGTCAACCTGAATGAGTTTCTTCCCCTAATATTTTGGTCTGGCCACTGAACCAACCAACCAAAACGGTTATTTGCACAGCTCTAGAAAGGCTAGCTTTGGGCAATGTTGAAAAGGCAGTGAAGAACTGGTGAGAAAACTTGTTGGAGGAGGAGAAAAGGGGGAAGAGCTGTTCCACTGCTCTTCCTTTGTCCCCAGCTATTAGTGGAAGGAACCGCTACATGCCAGCCTGGCGAAGAACCTAGAATTTGTAAGTGAAGTTCAGTTCTTTCCTCTTTGTATATTATTGCCTGTAAGAGACGCTGTGTATCTTCACTTACATCAATGCAACCCCATTAATTTGGATACACAAAAAATTAAGGATCAAATTCTGCTCCCCAATACATCCATCCAACCCCCACCCATAAACTCCGATTCCAAGGCCAGGAGGTACCATTGTACTCATCTAGTTTGACCTCATGAACAACAGGTGATAAAGAATTAGTTTGGAGAAGAGCTAAGAAAATTCCATGCGACAGCAAACGTCCATGACCCTTTATAAGTTGTTGCAATGGTTAATTACCCTCACTTAAAAATTTAGAGCTTAATTTTGGTCTGAATTTGTCTAGTTTCAACTTTTAGCCATTGGATTGTGATATATCTTTCTCTGCTACAAAGATGTAACTGATTTCAGTGGAACTCTACCAGCGGAACCAGGAGCAGAACCTAGCCTGACCAATCAGCAGATGGGTCTAACAAATATTTATTAATGGCAAACCAGTCAGTGAGTAGTGATTAATTACTCACAAATGGGAAGCTTATCAGGAAAATATCACAATGGCCTTTTACACCAGACAATAGAGCTTCAGTTTCCCTCTGTTATTCAAACTTTGTTATCTTTTTTTATACATATGTATTAGTTTCTTACACATACAGTTCTACTTATGCTTTAATTGTTAAACATCATCAAAACAGACTCTAAAAACACAACACTGCTATTGGGAGCAAAGGCACATTCAGGCCAGACAGAAGCCTGCTGTGGATTTTAAGAGTCTAGTTTAAAGTAGCAAAGCCACCTCTAGCAGATATTCAATTCTAGCTAGTCACTTGACTAATCATTTAACCAGATTTGAGAGTTACATGACTGAAAATACTCTTCTATATGTTTATGTATAAATATGTAGCATATATGTGTACAGTGTATATATGTACACTATACAACCATTTTATAGACAAGATTTTCTTTATCCTAAACATTCAGTATTTGTCAGATAACATTACAAATATTGCACATAACCTCTTATTTTTAGTATGTTCCTTGAAAACCAACCAACCAAAACCCCATCAGAGTTTCATATATAAAATTCTTCCTACTGTTTTTGGGCATGCCCAAGGGATGGAATGTGGGAATGGGAGACTTCCTGATAGCACAGTGCCAGGGAGCAAGTCCTTTTTTAATGTTCAAGTCAGTAGCAGGAACAGAAAAAGCTACAACCCCGTGGTGCGTGATTTGCTGACTTGGAAGCATAGTCCATTCTACTGAACATATGGTGCTATTTGCAGAACGTATTTGAGGAAAGGGCATGCTCAATCATTTTACACCAATAGGGTATAAAGTTTAGTTTAAACCAACTTGTCATGCACTATGTCCACGTGAATTATATGAATTATTGCATGGGTTGCAACAACATTCCAAGAGTTAACACTGCTTTGTATAGTTAATGGCTACAGGTCTCCGTACCTGTTTATGTTTGATATAATCTTTAAGTTCACTATATTGCAGTTGTAATGTTCACCCACAATTCTCCAACAATGACACTGGAGATACAGCAGTTATTTCCTGTTTTAAGAATATGGAAATATTGTGGTACCTTAATAAACCATAAGTGGTATCTCTAGACAACACAATGATTTTATAATAGTGACCACTGTGCCAAAGTCATAGACCTAAACATGTCATATTTCTCCTTCCTGTTCATCAGTGCACAGAATGTGATTCATAAGTTATAAAAACCATTAGTGAGGAATAAAGTAATTGCAGCAAAACCTGGACAATATACACATTGAAAAAGAAAAAAATCAAGTTATTTTCTTCTCTCTCAGAAGCTAAGCTACCGTCTAAGCCCATATTTTCTATACATGCAAATTATTCATTGACTGAAATGGAAATTTTGTCATCATAACAACTGAATGCTTGGGTCCAAGATTAGTGTAAGACCATTTTTAGACAGAGACTTTCAGGCAATTTAAGTGGAATTGACTAAAGGTATGAATTGGTTAAGACATATACACCCCTCTGTAGATGCTCTCATTTAGAAATGAAGTGGGCTTAGTTCACAGATATTGTATTTCTAAGAATTGTTAATTTCTTTTAGGTGTCACTGTATTTTATAGGGAGTAAAAACAAAACACAAACTCAGATAAGAGCTTCTATATCCTGTACACCATATGCAAAATGGTATACAATAAATGGTATTTAGAGTATTGTATATTTACAGTAAGGTGTAAATACATCTGGTATATTTACAGTATGGTAAATTCACAAAAGTTATTAGAACTGGGAAAAAATATATATAATGAAAGTCTTTTAAAGAAATGTGTCATTAGACCTTTCCAGCAAAATTTTTGTATGACAAAATTTTGAAACTTGTATCATTTCGGAAGAGAAAAAAAAATTCTCCTGTGGACAAAGGAGTTCTTGGTTTTGTTTTTTAAAGAGAGGAAAAAGTAGGCTTTTCCCCTCCCACCAAAAAAGGAAGATAGTATAACTTTTTGCAGACTCCAGTAATTTCTAATTTTTAATTTCAAATTGTTGTTAAAAACTATTTTGCAAAGCACTCGTTCCATCAACACACCATTTCTGAATGATTTTCCTCTCCAACATGCAAAAATATTTCAACCCGTTCTACTAAATATTATTATGCACTATGGTCCCTTCCATTGCACAGCAAAGAAGGAAGCAAGCATTTGTGTCTACCTGTCATATAGGACTGGAGGAAAGCATAGAAGAAAGGGGGCAGGGGAAGCATAGCATGCGCTGCCTACTATCCATTTCCCCAAGCTGGCAAAAATCCTCCCATATGAAACCCACATAGTTAAAAAGTTTCACTGGAAACAACATGACCATCTGGATGACTGGCAGAGCCAGAAGCTGTTGCCATTGGTGGCATGATTTACTGGGATACTGCGTACTCACCTACTGCAAAACTCCTCTCTTCTGGTCTCCCTGGTTCAACAGCAAAGCCCCAGGTCTGGCTCCTAAGCAACTAGATGGACTCTTAGCCTTCCCCCTTTTCACCTCTCTCTTTTCCCCCTGCTTTCTTCCGTCAGCATTTCCTTGACTCCCAGTGTCTCTCCCCAACTATCCACCAGACACTCCCCTTACCCTTGTTTCTCTCCCATTCCCTCCTTCTCTACTCATGACCTCTGCCTGGGCCAAACCCCAACTGGCATGAAGAAATACTCCATTGCACTGCTGTACTCCCAGAGGCAACCAGAAAATCCAGGTGCCATCATGGTTTTGGTAGTTTTCTGCTTTGTAGGGAAGCATGCATCACATCCATTCCCTAATCAACAGTGGATTGGGGGCCAGCAGAGCCAAAGCTAAGTAGTCATATAGCGTTTCAAAATGTCTGTAGGGGAGGAGGGAGATCAGGGACTGGATTATATTAATGATGGGCTTGCGGGCAGGATCTAAGGAAACTCTGAAGTCATCTTGAAGTCTCGGGTCCCCATTACCATGGGAGTTATAGGAGTGCATGTATTCTATGCCTATATATACACACAATATTCAATGGCTACAGGTGAACCATGACTCAGAATTCGTTCAATGGGCAATCCTTTTGTACATTATGTTTTTCTTTGTAAGAGTGCATACATTGCAATGCAATCTTAATGCATAATATGGCTCTACAACGAAGCATAAGAACAGCACAAGGAAAATCTCCTCAACTATTTCCCCTTCATCTGGTTAGGAGAAATAGCTACTTTATCTCAGCTCTTTGCATGATTGAGTCTCAAACATTTTTTCAGATAATGGAGTATTTACCATTTCACACTTTAAATCACAGCTGAGTTAACTCTTTTAGCTTTGGACTGTCACCATACAGATAAGTAAGCAATCCCAAACCAACTGAGACAAACATCGTGTTAATGTTAAAAGTTAAGTAAAACTCCTTTTAGAATGCCTTGGAAAAAATTAACTAGTAAGCTCCTTATTAAAGATTTACTTTGGGGAAGGGTATGATTTCCTGTGCTTTTCTTCTGAATAGCAAATTGGTGACCATACATAAGGTGACGAATTGTTCTCTGATTTATCTAAATATCAGGAACCGGTCCTGTCTTGGATCTGGCTAGCAAGGACCTCAGCATCAATGGTTAGTTTCATTGATTTCAGTGCAACTTCACATGCATGCAGAAGTCTGCTTTAGTGGACCAGAGTGCAGGATTATGGCCTAAACCAGGAATAACTCCTTTTAATTCAAGAGACTTACACCAATATAACCCTTGTGCAAATAAGAGAGAAAATCAGGCACAATTAGGGGGCATTGAAACAAAAAAAAAAAAAATTTTGTGAAGACCCGGATCTGTAATGGAAAGAAAAATAGAGAATACAATTGCTGTTTCAGTGAAATGTTCAAGAACACACAAGCATGGTGACTTCAGTACAGCCCAGGCCTCCCCCCTTTCCTCCGGATTAACCCTACAGCACAGAGTCTGCCTGTGGAGATAAGGCAAGACTTATTAACTATTAAACTGTCTGTCTGTTGTTCTTGAGCTGTTCAGGTTAACATTAATTTACTTGGCAGTTCTGCTGCTCATCCCAAAATTGGAAACCGTATCTCCCACTCCACCAGAGTTCACATGAACCTGCTTGAGTTGTTTTTTTAACTTTAAGAATATTAACAGGCCATCTTTAAAGATTTGTTTAAAACATCATATATGGATAAGATAAGTGCACCAAAAATGCACATTTGTTCTGTCATGAACTATAGACATCTTTGATTTCTATGTTTTTTGCTGTTATGTCATAAGCTGATAGTTTTGTTTTGTTTTTTGTTTGTTTGTTTTTTTAAAGGTTCCTGTTGATGCCCTGCAGTATATTTTGCATGGACTGAAGTCTTGTGGTCAAAGACTTCCTGACAATGAGATCTATTAGACTGTGGAATATTCTCTTGAGGGAAGTGGTAGAGGCTCCATCACTTGTGACATTTAAATCATGTACTAACAGCAGGAGGACAGAAATTAACTCTAATAACTACATGCCTATTTCTTGCAGTAGTTACTTTTGAAATGTCAAGTTTGCCATGGTTACTCTCAATGTAGGGCCCAATTAAACAAACACTGAAAGCCAATGAGAGACCACGGAAGCCCATATAAATTTATTTCATGGTTTCCACGTGGTTTCTAATAGGTTTTGTAGCACGGGAACAAGATGCCCTTTTATTTTATTGAATTGGAACCTTAAATACTATGTAATCTGTATGGCCAAAGTAGCCACATAATAGTGGAATTTCTAGGGGACAAATCTATTTATGATATATAAGCAAAAGCTAGCCACAATTGTCATTTTCCAATTTTCATATATGGAATGAGATACAAGGTAAGTGAAGGATATTAACCATGTTTTAGGAAAAGAGGACACACTGGATAAATATTGCTGGGACATTCCTTCTTCTAAGTGAAAAAGAGACCTTCCTCCCTTCTGCCCCCCCCCCCCCCCCCACGCCTCCCTCCAAACACCTATCTTCCCCTTCTTGTGCAGAGGAGGCATGTGTCTCTTTGCAGCACCATCCCTTCTCTGGCCTGGAGCCTGAAGAGAACCCTTTGTAGGGTTGAGAGATGGGGAGGATTATTTGTATTTCCTATCACTTCAAGACCCCAAATGAGAGACTGGGGCCTCATCGTGCTAAGCAATGTACAAATGTCTTAAGAGACAGCATCTACCCCCAACAACTTACAGACTAAACAGACAAACCAGAAGAAGGATGAGAGGGGCAACAGGGGCAGAGAGATGAAGTATTTGTCCAAGGCCGACAGCGAGTTGAAAATCGACCCTGGCTCTCCAACTCCCAGTCCAGCACCCAAGGCACTGGACCGCACTGCCATCATGGGGTCTGGGAGGGTTGGCCCACCATGTCATATCCAGCTCCCTGTGGAAAACAGAGGAAAGTTTGTACCAGCCTGAGATTGTCTAAACTTTTCTACCAGACCTTGCAAATTCCTGGAACGCAATCCTTGAAGAGGGATTTCTACTGCAGCCACTGGCTCAGGGGTCCCAGGCTGCAGAACTTCAGTGGAGCTGCGTTGCCAGGGAGCCAGAGTGGGCACCTGTAAGGTCACAGGACCTCCACACAGATAGCCATAGCATGCAAGGGCTTTGGTGCAGAACCTTGGTCCTTCCTCAGGACAGACAGTGTTTCTTCCCCACCTTTTCCCTCGGTGGGGGGGCGGCACAGGGAGGGGGAAAACATCACAAGAAGTTAGTTATGGAGTCACTTCTCCCTAAGGCCCTATCATACAGACTCTTCTGCAGAAGAAGGCAATCCATGTGCCCCTGAATTGCCAGCCTGTGCTCTTCTGGCTCCTTATTGTTGATCTTTGTATGATATGCCTCATGCTTTCTTCATATGCTAAATTTTTGTACAACTTTCTAGGAATATGTATCTAATTCAAATGAGCTTCTTATTTTAATCAGACAGTATTAGGCCTCTATCCATCATTGCCTCCAGCTTACTGTATGCCTCCAAAAGTAATTTCCAAACCCAGGCCAAAGTTGCTAATCCAGTTACATACATAGGGCTTCATCTTGAACACTTGAGCTTTTCTTCTTTTAAGTTGTCACTGAAGTTAGCATGATTTATCATATACTCCCCTGGATTTGACAGAATGCACAGACGTTTAAGTCAATTTCTTTTTCAATTAATATCACTATATTTGTTTTTGTTTTACTTATCAAGTTGCAGAGCAGCATTTTTTACTTTCAAGTTATTCATTTTGGGTCTAACATTTTGGGTCACTCACATTAAATGTAGATCAGGAGGAAAATCACTTATGCCAACTCTTTAGACCAGGGGTGGGGAACCTCCGGCCCGCGGGCCGGAATTTGATACAGCCCGCGGGCGGGCGGGAAGTGCGCGCCGCCGAAAGCTTGCCGCCGAAACCCCGCCGCTGTCTGCTCATTTTCGGCGGCGGGGGAATTCGGAGGCGGTCACTGGTCCACGGCACTCCGCGGACACTGTAAAACCGCGCCGCCGAAAAGGCGGAAACGGCGGCAGCATTTCGGCGGCGGGGGTGGAGTTGGCGGCGGCGCGGTTTCACGGCGGCGGTGGGCAGTGCCCCTTTTCGGCGGCGGCGGCGGGATTCGGCGGCATGGCCCGCGAATGACGGTAGGCATATCAAAATGGCCCTTGGCAGGGAAAAGGTTCCCCACCCCTGCTTTAGACCCATGCAACAGAGCAGAATCAGACACTAGATCTGCATCTGGAGATCCTTCTGCTCTTCTCCCTTCCATGGTTATGAGGTCTTACAAGAATGCCTAAAGTCAGTTTGTCCCCAGCTGGATCCCAGAGTCGGAGAATAAGCTTCACAACTTTTTCAAGTCACCAAAGGCTTGACTGATCTCGCCTTCAGATCTCCACACAAGCAGACCACTGCACCCAAGCAGAGTCTATGTGAGCACCAGCATGTAAATCCAAATGCAGAATCAAAGCCTAGTTCTCTGAAGGGTCTGACATCTCTACAGAGCATTCAGTGTAACCTATCTTGTTGTTCTAATTGCACAAAACATGTAAGGGCAGAAAAGGCAAAGGAATTAGCTTGTGATATTTGTGAGTACTGGGGGGTTTGTTAGAGAGTTAACGTGTTTGTGGAGCAGAGGATGGGAGGAATACCAAATAAACCCATCACAGTAACATTCACTTCGAATAGGGGACGCGCACAAAAATGAGGACACTATTTAAACAGAAATTAAAAGGAACAGACAAGAGTGAAATGCCTGCAAGCTGTATACAAATCTTTTTTAAAAGACCATGATAGAGGCTGAAATTAAATGTATACCCCCAAATAAAAAAAAATAGTAAGAGGACTAAAAATGGCACCATAGTTAAACAAAATAAAGGGCAGCTAGTGGCAAAAAGGCATCCTTTAAAAATTGGAAGTCAAATCCTATGGAGCAAAACAGAAGGGAGCATACATTCTATCAAGTCAAGTGTAAAAACAATTAGGCAGGCCAAAAAAATATGAAGAGTAACTAGCAAAAGACTCTCATGCTAGCAGCAAAAAAAAAAAAGGGTACTCCAGAAGCAGGAAGCTTGCCAAACAATCAGTTTGGACAATCGAGGTGCTAACTCAGCACTCAAGGAAGACAAAGCCATTGAGGAGAAGCTAAATAAATTCTTTGCATCCATCTTCACTGCAGAGGATGTGAAAGATTCCCACACCTGAGCCAATCTTTTTAGGCTGAGGAACTGTCCTAGACTAAGGTGTTGATAGAGGAGGTTTTGGAACAAAACGGTAAATTAAACAGTAATAAGTCATCAAGATCTGATGGCATTCATTCAAGAGTTCAGAACAAACTCAAATATGAGACTGCAGAACTAATAACTGTGGTATGTAATCTATTGCTTAAATCAGCCCCTGTACCAGATGACTGAAGGATTGCTAATGTAATGCCAATTTAAAAAAAAAAAGGCAATCCTGGCACTTACAGGCTATGATCAAAATCACCCTGCATTCACACATGGTTGTAATAATCTTTGCGCAAAATAGGCCTTATGAGATATTTAAAAACTAACACGCTGATCATTAATATTCTTGCGTAATGTATGTACAAAATACATACTAGGAGTTATGAACATAAGCTGAAATGACTAAACTGTATTTACCAGACAAGTCTGGAGAGAAGATAAACCTGTTTCTCAAAGACAAAGGACAAGCTGATGCCTCTAGCCAGGTGTCATCAAAGTTGATTGGAAATCAAGTATGAAGTGCCTGTTCTTTGGCAATGGAGGAACAGATCAATCTGCATTTTTAGCAAGCAACATGGAACCTCTTTCACCACAAGACTCCATGTCTCTGTCCTCACAGTTGGAATGAACTTCATCAAGGGGTAAACCTCAGAAAAATGCATTTCAAAGGGTGACTGGACTATAAAAGAGGGGCAAAAAAGCACCCCAGTTTCTCTCTCTCTCTCTCCCCTTCACCTAGGAAGGCAAAAGAACCAGCTCTGACTTTGGGGGGAGATCCCTGCACCGAGGATTTGGTCAGCCCTGTTGCTGGGAACATGTGTTAAGGGTTTTACTTTTAACCAAGTCTAGCTCTTTAAGTTTTAACAACTAGGAAACATTTTATCTTTATTTATTTTTTGTAAACATTTCTGACTTTAATACTTTGTACTTTTCCTCACTTAAAACCTCTCTTTGGAGTTAAATAAACTAGTTTTATTTTTAGTCTAAAGCAATCCAGTGTGGAGAAAGTCAATAAGGAAATATTATTTACCCCTTCATATAACACAAGAACCTGGGATCACCCAATGCTATTAATTGGCGGCAGGTTTAATAAACCAACAAAATGAAGCATCTCTGCACACAATACACAGACAACCTGTGGAATTTGTTGCCAAGTCCAAAAGCGTAACTGGGGTAAAAAAACAATTAGATAATTTCATGAAGCATAGGTCCATTAATGGCTATTGGCCATGCTCTGGATGTTCCTAAGCCTTTGACCCCCAGATGATGGATCACTAAATAAGTACCCTGTTCTGTGCATTCCTGCTGCAACATCTGGCATAGGCCCCTGTCAGAAGACAGGGCACATTGGCCTAGGTAGATCATTGGTCTGACCCAGAACTGGCCATTCTTATGTTCTTAACATAGCAATCAAGCTCCCATTTATACCCACGGTCACAGTGACGTGTACTTCTCAGTTTTGAAAAGTAACAGAAAAGTTGTGAAATAAAATTAAATTCTGGCTTAGAATGGCTTAGACAATTAGATGAAGTTTCAGCACCCAACCTAGGAGGCAAGTCTATTTCCTCTCATCTTAGTATAGAACTACCTCACGTTTTCAGTGCATACAGTAATATCTCATGAGATATTGGAAATTTTAAAAAGGTGTCAATATTCTTCTGTAAGGCAGACAAAGAAACTGAGGTAACATCAGCATCATTCACTCAGATTCAGTTTAAACGATAAATACTGACAATTTTTATGGCTCACGCAACAGAATTCAGTAGAAAACAAGCACATTATCATTAAAACTAAGTCAACCTGACAGGCTGGGAGTGAGCTATTTGTAAAGCAACTACAAGCCAAATTTTCCCCTCAGTTGCAAAGTTACAATTCCCATGGCAACCAATGGCAGTGGTACAGGAGTATCTAAGGTCACATTTAGGTTCTGACTTTTGTATGTATTCAGAAAAAGTGCATATTGACTCACATCTTCAATGTCATAAGCAGTTCAGATTATTCCACAGCAAAAAGAAACCAAACTAATGTTTTTGTTTCAAATTATAGGCTAAAATGTTTCAGCTGTATTTTTATCATTTAGATAGCAATCCTTGTATATCAGACTATTCACTTTGTATTCTCCCTTGTCCCCTTTTACTTACTCTTATGGACATCAGTGGAAAGTCTACAAGTAGTGACTACTAACTTCACATTTTTAGTTTATTTTGGCAGGAGTCTTTTTTCCCCAATGCATAAAAGTGTGCATCCAAATCTCTAGATGCAATTACAATAAAAGTGTAAATACACATTAACAAGAGTCAGATAAATTGGCAAGAAGCCAGCAATAAGAAAAACCCTACCCCTCACAATTTAAAAGGAAACCAAGCCTTCCACTAAATCCATCCCCCCTAAAAAAGAGAGTAAAAATAGAAGCTTTGTAAGATGCCCTAAAGTTTTCTAATTCGAGTCAGACCAAGAAGCAGAGGAAGTATGCTCCCAATCTAGGGTTCTACTCCAAATATGTCCTGCCAGTGCCACCAGCTTCCTATTGTACAAATGTAGGAAGAAGCCAACTTGAGCACCTCAGTTTCTCAATAAAAGGATGAGTGATGCATCTTCTAATCTACCAGAACAAAAACCTCAGAGAGCTTTATATGTCAAAGCCAACACCTTGATTTGTACCCCAAAACTAGTTGGAAGACAGGGCAGCCCACACAGCACTTGCATAACGTACTCACATGAGAGTTATTACTCAATATTCTGCGTTCAGGTCCTTATCCAACTCCCACGGAACTCAGCGGAAAGTCTCCCATTAGATTTCAGAATTGAATTGGTCCACATGTATATTTTGAGTGGTCTTCAAGAGAAGTCCAAAGTACAGTTTACCATAATAATCAAACCTTGAGGTGAGAAAGGCATGAATAACTATGACAAGGTTCACATCCAAAAAGTAAAGTTATACTCTCCAAACCAGATGAAGCACTCTTAGCTACTGCTGGTTGCTGAACATCCAAATGTAGCTCAAGTTTCAAAGAAACCCAGAAATAAGCCCAACTTACCCTCTATTTTTTTGAAAAAGTCAAATGTAACCAAGAAGAAGAAAAGAAGAAATAAGGCAAGAGTAGAAGGAGTGCAAATTTCCTTATGCTGGTTTACCAATCTGCCTCAACCCTGACCTGATCTTTACAGTTATTGGATAGTCCAGTTTCCATGCTGACAGTTTTTTCTCACTGCTGACACTACCAGTAAAAATGTCTCAGCCACTGGTGCCACATGTGATGTGTCTACACACCAGCGATGAACCAGAAGTAGATCACCAGCTCATTTCACACATGCAACCAAAGTGTCATAAATAACTTTTCACCACCTCACAAACCCACTTGGCAGCCTGAAGGCAAAAGGCTCTGTAACCCATCACCACTCCCGAGTCATCTGATTCTGCCAACATCCACATATTTAATTGTGCAGCAAACATAAACGAGAGCCTGATTCTTTGTCACCATTCAAAATCAATTCTATGTAGCACAACTAGACTGTCTTAAAAAAAAAGCTCAATTATTTCATTACACTTCAATGCCCTTCCTGAGAGCGCTCATTCATCACAAAATGTTGGATGCTTTTAATCAAAGTGCTTCATCATCATATTGCCATGTATCATTATTTTAAAAGGACGACATTTTTATAGCTGTAACCTTAAACTATTCAGATATGGATCTTACTGGTTATCTGGTACCATAACTGACATGATAGTAAAATAAGTTACTCTTTAAGAAGGATATCCATGCATTTTTAATCATAACAAAGAATAGTGTCAATCACTTTTGTTATGCAGGTGTTATTGATTTTAACCTAATTTTCCCCCTTTTCTTGTCTGGCCAGGCTAACTTTAATTACTGCATCAGCAAGGAATCAAGCCACAGACAGAAAACATCTTCATGATAATACTCCACACCACATGTTGAGTAATACAGGAATCACAAGCAGGACTGCTAAATTACCAGGTAATCGATCATTCTAAAACAATGGGGCTGGCAGAGCCATTGCCTAAGTGAGTAGGGTGAGTTAGTGCAATTTGTGTTCTAGCACCGTAGGAGCAAAAGGGGCTGGTTTACAGGCATGAGTTGGGGTATTCAGCCTCTGTCTGCATTCCTCCTGACCACCAAACCCACACAGCCTAACCATCAACTTGAAAGAGCTTCTAGCTACAAGGGAATGTGCCACCTAGCTACTCATGACCCACTTCTGCTGATTTGCAAGACATTTCCATTCTATTTTACTTTCATTTGCATTTGCTGCGCGGGAGGGAAGACAGGGGAAACCACAAATTTACTACAGGAAATTGGTATCTTTGCTTTAATTGTGAGAATATGCACCATGTGAGCAGTAGAAACCAAGAGCCATTATGAGGTACTATGACAGTCAATGCTATAGACCCATTTCAACATGGCCTTGACATGATCCATGCCATCCACAAAGGCCCTGGAGGACCCATTACAGTATGCCATGTAAAAGCTTTCTATGGGGTCATAAAAATAGATCTTTGATACAAGACACTTCAGTGGGTTTGACCTTGGGCATACACAAAAATCCCATCACGTGAAAATATCCTTCGGTTTAAGAATGGTTTTAAATCACTGACTATCAATAGTAGTTTAAGAGAGCAATGGAAACCAGACAGAAGTTAATAAAGAAGGATTTTAAAAGTGACCTGAAAGGGAAAAGAGAAATTGGTTTGTGCCCTTTTTTCCTTCTGTATGCTATATAAAAATGTGTTATGGGGGGCACTCACTGCTGTTGGAGGCCCAGTACAACTTGAGTTGCTTGACCACTGTCCTACAGGCTTATCATAGCATTCAGTTGTTTGCTTTGCTATTCTGACCCCTGTAGCATGACATCTTTCAGTTGGCATAGACTGAACAACAGTAGAGATATCTCAGTTTCTGCATAGCACGGCACATAAGACAAAATACAGATACTGTATGCTTGCAGCTGTACATAGATAATGGTGATGAGAACAAGAAACTATCCTTGAACGTCTGGGGTACACTATTTTATTGCCAAGGGGCATACTTTTACTCCACCCCTCCTATCACCAGATGTTTTGACGACCCCAATTATTATGGTGAGAATGGAATGTAGTTAAGGGTGGAAACCCAATGTAGGTAATTAGCAATTATGATAATGAGAGAGAGATAATTAAGTGAAGGATGTTTATGGAAGGGTATAAGTAGTCACCACTTAGACAATGGGGGCGCTCCATCAACACCTGACTCCGCGGGAGGTGCTGCCAGTTGGACCAGAGGCCACTGACTTCCTGGGAGGCCCCCTGAAAAAAGACATTCCTGTATATAGCCTTCTGAGTGACTGCTTAGTTCTCCAGGCTTAGTAAGTATGATATATTGTAGTTAATTTTAGGCTTCGTATCTAACTAGTATATATTTATAGAAAACCTTGCACATTAAACCTTATTGATCTGCAAATCGGGCGTACCGTGTCTCACTGGTATTCACACCGATCACAAAGTGCCCAGAATCAACAACCGACAGAGGACCACTTCGTGTCACCACTCTGCACTGCAGGAGTTCTTCCATTCTAGTACCCCCTTGTCTGTCCTCCTGGCTCCACAATGGTCTGCAAATTCCATGGTCTAGCCTTCCAGCCAGGCCACCTCTCAGTCCAGTCCCCTTCCAGCCTTAATAGAAAAGTCCAAAACAGGAAAATCCAACGTCTAGCGGCCTCTATGCTAGGCCTTCAGCCCCCATCTGGGACTAGTCATTCTTGGCTTCTTTTGGTGCTGAAACCTGTTCTTCCCCTCTTGGTCCAGAAAAGCAGTAGGAGAACCCAGGCCCATCTTCTCCTTTGGGTTCCATCACAAGGACCCTGATTTAAGCAGCTAAAGGACTATTCCTTCAATTCTTTGCTACTTCCCTGGGCTGGTCCTACCTTTTTCCTGCTTGTCGGTGTCTTCCGCAGGTTTGCAGACTCCACTATTCCCACCCTGGAGTTGCGACTCCCCACAGCTTCCTGCTAGCTGCTGAGGAGCCAGCTTGTCTCGCTGTCTGGAGTGGCTCACAGTAGAGTGTTTATCTCAGGGCAGACTGTCAGAAACAGGCCAGACACCCAAATGGGTGGTGTGTTCTATAATTAGATTTCACCAAGCTAGTAACAAATGTGAATTCCTGGACCACAATAACAGTCTTAGAATGGAGTCACAGACAGTCCCCTTAGATTCTCCAGTCTATCTTGCCACCCAGCCAAGCTGGACTTAGTGATAAATGGTCACTTACACCAAAAATCATAAAAAATATTCAGATTGCTTCCAGTTCCAAGAAACGTGTCACTACAGATCACCTGGTACCCTAAATCTTACGCCAAAGGCAATGCCAGTAGCCAACCCAATAATAAACTATCTAAAAGCTTATACACTAGGAAAAAGGAGTGAGAGTCATTTACAAGTTAAAGCGAGCAAACATATACACACAAATGAATTACTATTTGTGGTTCCTAAAGATGACAGATGTGAGAATCTGTTAATTCAAAATATCTTCCAGGGAAGACCCGAGGATAACCCCCCTGCAGATCTGTGCGCCTTAGTTTAATTTAGTGTCTCTGGCCCTGTAAGAGTTCAAACAGCAAAGAGATGACAAATTGTCTTGTGACCCTGGTTTATATTTCACCTACCAGTCCATGAGATGAGCTCCCTTGCATGTAGCATTGCCAAGGGATCATAGGGCCATCCACCCATCCTTTGTATTATGATGTTTCTTAATGGCATGTTTAATCTTGATAGGCCTCAATGGGTAGAGCGGGGTTGGGGGAGGTGGAATGATCTCACGCCAGGGTTCACAAGTTCAAAGCAAACATTTTCAAAGTTATTTCCTTACAGCATGGAATACCGACATTACAAGTGAGATTAATTCATGCAGCAATTTACAAGCATTTCATAAAGTCTAAGCACTAAATACTTTCTTGTAAAACTAATACCTATTTTGAACAAAATATAAGGTTACTTACCAGTAACTGATGTTCTTCGAGATGTGTTGCTCATGTCCATTCCACTATAGGTGAGTGCACACCACCATGCACAGTTCCCAGAACGTTTTTCCCTGTAGGGCCAGCTCTGGTGCCCCCTGGAGTCCCACGTGCATGCTGTGGCATATGTGGCACTACCGGCCCTACACCCTCTTATTCCCTTCTTTCTGCCAACTCCGGCAGCGGGGATGGGGAGTGGTTTGTGGAATGGACATGAGCAACACATCTCAAAGAACATCAGTTACTGGTAAGTAACCTTTTTTTCTTCTTCAAGTGATTGCTCATATCCATTCCAATATAGGTGACTAACAAGAAATACTTTGGAGGTGGGTCGGAGTTACCGGTGAGCTGCCATCAGCATGGCACTGCTGAATCCCACGTCCTCTGTCATCTGCTGGGCGATGGCGCTTGAGCTCTGGTTCTGCACTGTGATGGTTCCTGGAAGGGACACCCTCACCTGCTGGTCGCAGAACTTGATGCGTGACGTAACCCACGAGGAGATGCCATCTCCTCTCCTCCTCCGTACCGTGCTGTTTGGGAAAAACACGGGGAGAAATTTATTTCCGTTATAATGAAACTGAGAAGCCACCTTGGGCAGGAAGGCTGGATGCAGCCTCAACTGCACCTTATCCTTATAGAATACTGTATAAGGGGGCTCCGAGGTCAAGGCCCTAAGCTCGGAGACCCTCCTAGCTGAGGTAATGGCCACCAGGAAGACTACCTTTCCTGAAGGCACGAGCAGGGCGCTTGAAGCCTTTGTTTCAAAGGGGAGCCCTGTGCATCTCAAGAGGACCTGGCTGAGACCTCAGGGAGGCCCCGGGTCACAGACCTGCGCCAGAGCGAATGGAACCTCTGGCACTTTGCGTTCCAGGACAACGCGAATAGGTCCAGTTGGGGAACACTCCTGTTCTGGAAGAACATCACCACCACCTCTGGGTGCAACAGCCAGTCATGGTAGGGTAGGAACAACTTGCGGAGGCTATCTGCCTCATCGTTCCCCACTCCCAGGAGTCCTTGCAGAGGGCCGAGGGGTGCCCTCCCCCCTGCCTGTCTGTAAACCATCGCTGCAGTGTTGTCCGTCAGCATCTGCCCCACTCTGGCTGTTGGGAATCGGAGGGACACCTCATATGCTAGGCGAATGGCCCTCAGCTCCTTCACATTGCTGTGCAGGAATTTCTCCTCCCCCGGCCAGAGCCCCCGATAGCCTGGGTAGGTGCTGATGGGATCCCCATCCTACAGCGGAAGCATCAGAATTTAAAGTGACTGACTGGACCAGTTCCTTGAACGGAACACCTTCCATCATTGCCCAGGGAGTCCGCCACCAGCAGGTAGGCCAATGGGCAGGACTGAACTATTTAATTGTTGTCCGACCCTTTGGGGACCCCTGTTGGGGGGCTGAGGATGAGCTGGGGGGTTGATTCTTACTTCTGAACCCCCTATTTCTGTAGGGTTGAAACAGCCTAGATGGGGGCCTTGGCTGCTGCTGCACCTGGGGCCATGCCTGCCGCCTGGAAGCCTGGGGTGTGTAGAGGCCCAGGGAGCGAAGCATGGCCCTGGAGTCCTTCAGAACATGCAGCTTCGCATCGGTCTGATCGGAGAAGAGGGCCGACCCATTGCAGGGGAGGTCCTGAATTGATAGCTGTACCTCCTGGGACAGGCCTGAGGATTGCAGCCATGAGCACCTTCTCATGGAAATGGTGGAGGCTATGGCCCTACCCTCCAAGTAAGCAGTGTCACTGGCTGTCTGGAGAGCTGCCCTAAGCCATCGTCATTCCCTCATCCAAGATGGTGGTAAGGTCTGCAGCCTGGTCCTGGGGCAGGGCCTCAGCAAACCACCTGATGATGGGCAATCCTGAACTGCAGGGCTGCTGTGGAATAAATTTTTCTCCCAAACAAATCCAGCTACTTGCTGTCTTTGTTCCTGGGAGCGGAACCTGGCTGACCTTGCCTGTCCCTCTGATTGGCTGCGTCTACCACCAGGGTTCTCGGGGCCGAGTGAGTAAACAAATGCTCAAACCCTTCGGCCGGGACATAATACTTTTTTTGGCCACCTTTGATGTAGGGGCGACAGAGGAAGGGGTTTGCCACAGGGCCTTTACAATTTTGAGGACCCTATTGTAGACTGGTAAGGCCACCCTTGCTGGGGCAGCCATCGCCAGCACATTGAAGAGGGTATCATCAGCCTCCTCTAACTCCTTCACCTCCAGCCCCAAGTTAGACGCCACCCTCTTGAGGGGCTCCTGGTGTGTCTTGAAATCCTCCAGTGACGCCATATGGTCCCGAGAGACTGCCTCGTCTGGTGAGGAGGAAAATAAAGCAATTTACAGAACTGTTAAACTAACTAACACCACAGGTAAATTCTGAATATCTTAACCCCATTTATCTGAATTTCGGGTATGTACCTGAAACCAAAAGTCAGACAGACATAATTAGTTCTTCTGTATGCCTCTGGTTGCCCTCAAGATATTTGGGTATTTCACACTTTACACAGTGGTTTTACTCAAAAGATCTCAAAGTGCTTTAATAAAGGAAAGCAGTACACATTATTGCACTAAAATCATTCCATATGTACGTTAGATATTGCCAGCAAAAGCAAGTGTATAGTGCCCAAGGCAGCAAAACAAGCGTCACCAGGGGAAGGTGATGGAGGTGGCACAAAACAGCTTAAATTTTCCTTCTTCTGGATCAGCCCAATGGAGAGCTAGCTTACCCTCTAAAGTGGGTTGTGCTGGCTAGGGAGCATAGCCAGAATCTCTAGGGGATTCAGCCCACATCCACAGCATGCTCCATTGGCAGGCTCTGTCAGAACTTGCCTTCCCACTGATACAAACCCAGAGGGGAGCTGGCAGTGGAATCACCATATGTCTTTCCCCAGTAGTTAACCCCTCAACTCCAGAAAGGTGCAGTTTGAATCTCTAAGTCAGAGGGCTTAATTCAGTCCGTTAGCCCCATTTCACAGACTAGGATAAGTGTTTCTTTTAATGTCACCAAGGAAAAAGCAGAAACAGAACCCAGATACCCCTCCCTGACCACTAGACTAGCTGCCTTCCTAACATGTAAATAGGGCAGATGGAAGAACTAATATTCCATTCTCCTTCAACCATGTACCAGCCAGCAGCAGGGGAGGAGGAATAAGCTGCCTCCCCTGCCAGAAAAAGTTTAAATAGCGGGCATGTGGCCTCTCGGCATCTAGGAATTGTGGGAAGCATTTCAGAAAATGTCTCACAGTGCTCATATGAAACTTAGCACTGACCCTTGCTATGTACCACTTAGCCAATCTAGCCCTAAGTATAAACATTTGAATTCTTCACATTGTTACTTTGAACAAAAATTTAAAGCTCTGATTATGACAGGTGCTGATCAACTCTCTCAAGGTCTTGAGCATCCTCAGCACAACTATTAAAATATTTTTTTAAGTTGTGTCAGAGTTACATGAATGAAAAACATTTCCCTTGAACTTGATCGTCATAACCTGAAAGAAGTTGCTATTCAATGAAGTACACGGTTTTAAACGTTGAGTTCTGAATCATGAGTAAGAGGTTACTGTCACGGAACTGAAACATTAGATGAAAGGTCAGCTCACCAATTACTGTCTGCACTTATTTTGCATTAAATGCTGCTTTACAGCTTACATTATTCATATCTTTTCAGGGTTTTCTTCTGATTGCCATGGAGAAAGCTATGAATAATTTCATAGAGCGTAAGACCAATTTTCAAATTGTTGGAAGATTTTGATGGTGGAATTCTATTTAGTTAGCAATGATCCAGAAAATATTTATATAATTGAGCTAATCAATTGAAAAGTCTATGCTTCTATAGTCTCTCAATATCAGGTGTGTCTGGCTGCATTAAGGATGGTTTCAGAACATTAAATAGGTACTTCTATACTGTTTGGTGTTTAGAATTCTTGAGTTTATAAGTCAAGAAATCAGAACATGTTTTTAACTCCAGATTTTGATTTACAAACCTTAACTTCGCAATAAATGATCATCTAACATTGTTTAGCTGTAAGTTCCCTTCAGATCAAATTTCAAGTGCCATGCCTGTAAGTCACAACTAGGCCTAAGAGTAATGACCCATGGAACTTGCTATGACTAGTGGGAAGGCATGCTATGATTTGATCTCAAATGATTTTAAATTATGTCTTGCTGTCCCAATAATTTGCACCTTTATTAAGATGAATTAAGGGCATCACCTTTACTATACAGCAGACTTGCATCTCTATTATTAATATAGCATACAGTGTTTAACAAAACAAAGAATACAAGGTTGCTCCTCTGAAGAGCTTATGGTGTGTAATTGCCTATTCAATACCTCTTTTTGTAACAAGCAAGACCAATCCTTTGATTTCTTCATGTATTATAATGCTATAGATATACTAACTAAAAATGTATTTTACCTTTCATTTAGCTAATGTATAGTTGAAATGTCTTACATAACTCAGTGCTGACATCTTGCAGGCATTTCCTACTTTGGGCAATGTATTTTTGTATATTCATTTCTTAACCTGAATTTGTTATGCTATTTTATCAACGGAGTAGTACATAAAACTCAATATCTGGGGAACTTCCTGAAATAACTGGATCCATTTGGACTAGGACCTGGTATATACTCCCTGCATGAACCAACCCGGAAAAAAGATTTAAAACTCCATGACTATAAAGTGTATTCTTTTGACTTGACATGGCTATTTAATCTGAAATGCATAAACTCCAAGCAGTAGAAGGAAAAATGACCCTTAAAAAAATAAAAAAGGTATTTTTCAAACATTTTGCTTCTTTAAAAAATTCAGAAGATAAAACTGCACTCAAGTCAAAAGGTTAGCGACTGGTATTTTTTTTAAGTCATGTGAAATGTGACAAGCTTAGCAATCAGTTAAAAAAAAAAAAAACTGCATGTGTCTTCGCTTGCATTCATCCTGTACTGCATGAGGGTTAATATAGTTATACCAAGTCCATTATTTTTGATTATAGTAATGAAGTGTCCTATTTAACAAAGTGAGCATCAGCATCTTGAAGAGGTTCCACAGCTATCTGTCTTCCATCTTTAATTTTAATTAACAAAACAAATGGACAGTAAATTCAAAGCAAAGAATCAACATTAATCTTTAAATCAAAAGGATTTACGTTGAGATTGCAATTAATCACATGCATGAAATATCGTATTTAATAGGGTGATGCCCTCAGTTACTTTGTTAAATCACTAAAACAATTCCATTTCCAAAATTAGAATTTGGATCCCTTCCAAATATATCCCATTAAGATTATCAATTCAGTAAGAAAAGTGACACTAAACCTTTGAAAAATAAACTCTGCAAAACTTTTTCCATTTGATTAATGTGCTAACATGAAGTATTTTCAGCCACAATGGTCTTCAACAAAACAGAGCCGAACACCTAATGGAGGAGCTGTTTTAACCCAATCCAGTAATCCCATTGTACTTTCTCCTCAAGCACCATGCAGACAAATTTTATGGGACTAAGTTTATCCCTCATGTAAGCAGACGAACACCACTGTTATCAATGGAATTCCATCCAGTTATTCTAGCACTGAATTTGGCCAACCGGCTTTGAGAAGATTCTGACTGCATAATCTGAGCAAGATTGGGCCCATCATTTATTAATGTGAGGTATATTGTAGCTGCCATATGCTATGTAGAACACTACATTGAGAAAAGAATTTGGCCCAGTTACACACACCGCAATGACATGATTTAGCCTTTCTATGTATTCATATCACTACAGCAATCTGGTGTACTGTTATCCTTGGGAGCATTTTATTGTAACACCTGCTTGTTTCCCAGTGCTCTTATCATTCAAACACAAGTAGGAAAATTGCTTTCTATGCTCTTTTTCCCGCATGTCAGAAAGGCCCTTGCAGTATCCTCATGAACTCTTTTTTTGCTCACTTAGCCCTGGTCCACACTCATCTGGCAATTCAGCGGCAGTCGACGGGAGTTAAGCAAACTATGCAGAGTAGCTTGCGTAACTCACATCAACTGCTGTGCTTCCCTTCTGCGCGCTGTCTACACTGCACTGTGCCGATGGGAACAGCGTTCCCGGCGACGCAGCGCTACGCTACTTGAGGGGGTGGTTTTACTCAGTCGACTTCCTGATCGATTGAGCAGTCAGTGTAGACCCGCTCAATCGATCCAGAAAAATCGATCTGGCAGTGGTGAATTTGTCGCCGTCAGTATAGACATGGCCTGACATCATTTTCATATTTTACAAGTCCAGACCCTTTAGCATGGCAAATACCTGGAAAATGGCTGACTTTACCAATCGTCAATATAGGCAACTACTTAGTCCACCACATCTAAGGTTGGCCCGGAATAGCAAGTCCTCACAATAAAGCTTTAGTTTTTAAGCAAAATATTAAAGTAAGTTACCTTACACCCAATAATGAGATCCCTGCCTCCACCCATATGCCCCAGAACTCTTCATTCCTTTGTATCAGTGGCTGTGCCTTTGGAACATCAATGCAGCATCACGCCTTACCAGCACAAAAAGTCTACCCTCCATTCAGCCTTTGTTATTTCTCTCAGTCTACTTAGCTTGAGCCCTGCAGAATGATTACTTTTTTAAAGGTACAGTATATGGTGGCCAACATTTGTCTGATCAGTTATAATCTGTTCTTGTACTCTTCACACCGTGCCTTTTGTTGTGTCAATTGGAAATTTGACTTGTTTAGTTATTCTGGGGCCACAATCATGGTGGCAGAACAATTTTACATTACCTAAATAAAAAAAGATTCACACATTTAGACTTAAATAAGCAAAATACTGAGACTCATTTAAACTGTGTTTCTGCTCTGAAAGCTACCTTCTCAATATCTGCCAACCTGAGTAATTAAAGTTAGTTTTTACTGCTATTTATTCATGTTTGGCTTGCAGGATCCTCCAAGCTGAGGGAAACCAAGCTGGAGTCTACTCTTCCTTGTGCTTCATCAACAGCTCTGTTTGTTCAGTTCCAGTCAGTTACAAACTGCACATACCCACCAAAAGCAGCAGAGCAGTATAGGTGTCAACGAGCATAACCTCAATGCAGTGGGGTATAAAGACGAGGGTGTCATTTGGCCTGGTGAACCTGATGTGCAAGTAGTAAAGAATCCAGCTTGATACAAATCACCAGGTAGAGTTTTCAGGATCAGGGGCTTGAAAATATGCCAACCCTTTCACCTGTAAGTCACCATAGCTCAAATGTAGCACATGCTGTGCTGACCAATAGTTGTTACCAGGGTGATCTCTTTGATGGTAGCAATTCAAATCGTAATGGATGCAGCGAAACACACTATTCTAGTTCAACTATTGGAGATCTCATTGTCAAGAGCTGACTGGACTGGTACAGTGAACTACCTTCAAGTAGTCCCTCAGATTTAGGCTGGAGAGAAGTTTGCTGAGTGGCATGAGGAAACCAGTGCTGCTCTCTGGGCTTTAACTGTTTGATAAATACAGACTTCAGGTTCCAGGGACCTAAATCGAGTATGTTCCTTGAACATAATGAATTTTTTTTTTTTTAATTGTTAATGGGAGATGAAAGAGCACCTCTACCCTGGTGATGGGAGAGATTTTCAGACAGGCACAATACTTACAGTGCACCCACGCAGTGCTAGCTGTTCACCACATCACCCTGTACAAGCTGCGAGAGGGGCATGACTGAGAATTCCACAGGTGGGCTCGTTCGTGAGGTGGCAGTTAGACCACTTGGCAAATATCAAGCTCGTTTGCTTCAGGTACCGGTGCAATGTGAGTGTCATTACATTGCTGAAGTTCCAGGAGTAATTATAACTTTTCTTTTAACCTTACAGCTTTGGGGGCAATACTATTGGTTATCTGTAAGTCGCAGTAGATTAAGAGAGAGAGTGATACATTGATATAAAACACAAACATTCAACAACTCAGGGATGTATCTCCAACAAGCTCTAGTGAAATCCTAAAACAGAAAAGAGTGAATTTAGTTTTCTTGTATGATATTGTTAATATAATATAGCACTATAGGGTTTCTTTCTGAAACTTCTGTTTCCTCTTGTTGCTCATAAAAAGGTAATTAATATCATACAGATACCAATGGCTTTTGGTACCATCTTCTTTGGAAATTTTCAGAAGCCATGTATGTTCCATATGAGGAAGAATTATTATTACTAGAGCTGATCCAAAAATGGAATTTCCATCCCCTGGCTAAATTCTGGTTTTTACTTTTTTTTATCGTGAATCAGGATTCAGTCAAAACACCTGAACTTTTGGTGGAATGAAAACTTCTGAAAAATTTAAGTTCAGAAATGTCAAAGCATTGTGTTTAACTTCTGGCTGACGCTAATCTGTGTTGACCTGAGCTGCTGCAGTGCTGTACAGGAGTTGCAGTTTCAGATCACCCATATCCCCCTTCTGCTCAGCAGGACTGTGCCTTGCGCGATGCATCACAATCTCTCCTGAGGCTGATCCACCACAGTGCCTCATATGACAGGAGAGTACACCTCCCATAAGGCAAAATGATGACACAGGCAGATGGAGAGACTAGGGGTAGTTTGAAACCATTCCCCCACGGAAAATTCTGCCTAAAGTTTATCTTTACTGCAGAATACTTCAATTTCAAAGAAGCCCTGTTTTCCAATGGGAAAATATTTTATTAGAATATTTTCAGTCAGCCCTAATATTTACAGTAGGCCTATGGATACACCATATGCCCCCGGGGCATTTCAAGTTATGAACAGGTCAAGTGATTTCTGCCACCTGAGAAACACCAAGTATCTAGAGTACCACTCTTCCAAAATATAGCATGCTTTGTTTTCATCACAATTTGCTAGCTTTTGTTGTTATATCAGGTACCCAGAACACTTACCAGCCAAATTAGTTTCCATAACCCCTCCTCTCCACACGTACATACCACTGTGCCCATTACACTAAGACTTTGTTAACCCTTTTGCTGCTGTGTTCTGAGACAGTGGAATAGACCAACGCTATGTCTGCATTCTGACATGCCCATTTTTAATTGGAAGGCAAGTGATTCAATCGTATGTAAGTGGGGTGATACGGGTGCCACCTCACTTGTACTCCCACACACAATACCAAGGGCACTGCACACAGTACGTATGGCGGTGCTCAAGGGGTTAATGTGAAAGCAGTACTATCAATGTAAGAGTATGAAAGAGGAGAAAGGCCGGTATTTTAAGAAAAACAACATTCACAGCTAGCTCTGCAGCTTGTCTCCCTGACGCTTCAGCCATCAGGCTCCCTCGGGGTAAGAAATAAAGTATATGAAATATCAACTCAAACAAACAAGCCCTTTCACATGCTTTTGGAGGAGTGTATAGAAAGGACAGTTTATTAGCTGGTTCTTTTTTATGGCTGCTAAATTTTTACATGCACAAAGGCATAAGCACAGAACTTTGGGGTGTCTTAGAATTCACAAACAAAAAAACAGGAGGTTCAGAATCACAAGTGTTGTACAAACAGCATGAGAGAGGCATCAAATTGAGGCTCTGGTAAGCTCACTGATCCTATGTCAAATCCAAAACTAAAAGGGTCAGTGCAGTCTAATGGGCAGGGCACTGAGCCGGGTCTCAACATCTAAGTTCTAGTCCCAGCTCTGCCATGTGACTCTGGGTCAAAAACTTCACCTCTCTGTACCTCCATTTCCCCTCCCAATCTTTGTCTGCCTTCTCTCTTGATGCTGTAAGCTCTCTGGGTCAAAACTAGTTACAGAACCAGTCCTCCCTTTTGAAGTGCAGTGGAGCCTGCACTGTGAACTCTGCTAAGGCAAAAGAGTACAAGTCCTCAGTTGCCTTGCCATTCACTTTCACGATAAGCAGGTTCACGTGTTAGGAGTGTTAATGCCTTCATAATGAAGGGAGCTTTGTTTCCTTGTTTGCTTTATGGGGGAAAAGAAACTTCATGCTGGTGGGATCTGACCCTTCTTCATAGTGGTGGAGGCCCTGTCTGGAGCAGAACCCGTGTTTAAGGAAGTGAAGGGCCTAATGGAGAGGAACGGATCTACCCAGCCTTTGACAGGCAGCTTTATACTGCCTTATACATAGGGCTCTACATATAATGCAATTGTGCATTCACACAGTGTACGATTTCCCCCATACACTCCTTCTTTGTTTAGAGATGCCACATCATCCCCTAAGGGAATTCTACTTCTGCACACTTTACAAGTTCCACAGAGAAGCAGCTTTTCCATCCTGGGCAGCTTCTAAGATCTGCAATGAAGAAACTGCCCCTAAAGGATGGCAGCCATCTCCTTCTCTGACACCCCCCCCGTTTTCTCCAGGTTCACTAGCACTTCTGTCCTCTCTTCCCTGATTGCCCTCCTGTTAAGGGCTCCATTCAGTCCATATGCGGAAACTGAAAGGATACTTCCATGCCCTCCAACATGGGAGCATCCATTTCAATGCATAACATTGGCTCCCCCTGCTTCATCAGACCTCCAGTTTGACAGGAGGGAATGTTCTTTATGTTCCCTCATCCCCCTGCTCACTCCATTTTCACAATGCCTCAGCATATGTCAAGACGACCCTCTTTGCTATAATGCAAAAAGACATGTTACATTCTCATATTGTGGTGCATTCTTAGTGTCACTGCAATAAAATTGAAGGATTAATAATAAGTAATCAATTAACATGCAAACAAAGCTTTTATGGTACTTGATCTTTAGAGATCTGGAGATGTCATCCATTCTCAGTCTGACAAACTGAAGAAATTACTAAATACTTGCAGAATGTCAGGGGAATCCAGAGCATCAGTGGACACAAAGATTTAAAGAGATCACGGGTCTCCCTCCATCCCACAGAAGACAAGTTAGTACATAATGAAAGAGCTGGATGGCAAAATTTATACACTAAGGGACTATGAAGGCATACCAACACCTAAACTAGAATAGAAATAGGGGAGAATCTGCCCATTCAGTAACATGTATTACATGTCTGTGGAATCTGTACTATTTTTGATCTTGCTGCATTTCATTGTAAGGGCAAATTATACTGTCAAGTACCTTTTGTTTATTAAATTGCTGGGAGGGGGTGGGGGAGAAAAGAGAGGAGAGAGAGATGACCCTTTCACAAACACCTAAGCTTACTCTCCTTCAAATATGTCCTCAAAACTCATTCACTTCAATAAGACCTTCATACCACAAGTGCCTGTATTCTCTCAGAACACACACAATCACAACAGGGATAGGGTTTTGAAAAGCCCTCAGTGGTGGCCTAATGCTGCTCCCATTGAAGTCAATGCAAGTATTACAGTAGGAGCAAAGTTAGGCCAACACTGAGGGCTTTTGAAAAATACCACACTAGTAAGTGTAGTTACATAGACCATCTTTGGAATCTGTATGCTGTTAAAGTTAACCTCACCTGACTAGTTGGGGAAAAACCCACCTGGCTTTTAAAGTAAGTTGCAACTCTTTCCCATAGCAACTCGCCTGCCTTGAATGATGTTCTAAAAATATACCAAGAGGGTGCTAATGTTAAAGCATTTCCTTCCCCAGCTGAGCAGAGGTATGATCTGTTTCTCACCAAGGACTGACATATGGTGCTGATAGCTCTCTGATTATGTCAACGTTTATTAGTTAAGTAAAAATCACAAGTCTTCTTTAAAGGAAGGAACCCAGATGTCTGCAATTAATATTTCTCAATCCCACTGAAGAGACTGTAACTTAATTCCTAATGTCTTTTACTTTAAAGGGCTCAGAACTCACAAATTATGTCATTAGGAACAGCAATGGCTAACAAGAAGGTTCAGTATGATGTATTTTTGTTAGCAGAGGCTAATTGGAGCCAAATGAATAAAACAATGCTGTCAGGGTAAGCAGCAAAAATCCTTGGGTCTTTAGGAGCTGAAATAAATTAGGGTAATCAGCGATGTATGCAGAATACAGCATGTTCAATTAATATAAATAGGATAGCAGTCAACTGCAAAGCTCCACCGATACACAGATGAATTCTGCTGGGCAGCAGATGTCTTATTACATTGTACAAACACAAACAGCATGGCAGACTAAGCCAGATCAAATAGTAGGCAAAAAGCAACAGAACCTGTGAGCCAACAACATGTATCGGGAGGGGGGTCTTTGCATAGTTTACTAGTACATGTTTAAAGAACATGGTATTGTTTTTATGAAGTGGGGCTTGGGCAAAAGAGGGGGAGGGGTAAAAGGGTAAAAGGACAGCAGGCATCTGTCTGTCACATACGGGTAAAGCTAATAGGGTACCCTTGGCAGCTTGTGTGCTTTAAAACTGCCACCTGCACATGCAGATATTCTGTGGGGGTGGATGATCTGAACCACCCTCTTCCTGCCGTCTTTTCATCATGTCAAATTAATTGTTACAGTAACTACAGTCAATTGATTTCACAATTTTAGCTTTCAGACCTTTCTGAAGTGTGAAGACAACTTGTCTTTCACTTCAATCTTCTCCTCAATAAGATCAAAGCGTCTGTGCTCAAGTCCCTCATTTTTCTCCTGTTTTAGTAGAGGGAATAATGATGATTACATCACAGGCAAATGCTAAGAAGGTTATCTGTAGTAAAGTACATGTTTTCATAAGACAAAACCCATTTTAGTAGTTTAACATTAGGATTTAAGGGTTGTAAATTATTGTTGCATAGATCATAATCATGAGATGCAAATGTGTCAAGTTCCAACTTCCTGCTGGTTTTATGAAACAATGGCTCTTTAAAAATAGAATCTTTAGCAATTCCTATTCATTTCTCTCCCATTTTACTCAGCCCAGAGATTTGTGTGAATGTCTCCATGAGAAGGACCACAACAAGCCACATAGTAGCCACTCCAGTTGAGTGAATGGTAATATGGCTATTTATGAGCAATCATTCATAACTGCTGATGACCAGGAAACTTCAATCATTACTTGAGACAAAAGTTACATTTGACTATCCTATCACTTGTTAGCTAAGGGCAAGTCTACACTACAAAATTAAGTTGACCTAAGTAACGTCAACTTACAGTCACCAGTCATAAAACTGCTTTTACATGTCCACTCTATGCTCCTTGTGTCTACGGTGCAAATCCTCACCAGGAGCGCTGGTCAGTGTGGGGGCATTGTGGGATGGCTTCCGAAAGGCAGCAACAGTTGATGTAAGCAACTCCATGTCCACACTGACACTGCATCAACCTAACTACATCGACTAAAGTGCTACGCCTCTCGCAGAGGTGGAGTTATTAAATCAGCATAGTGGGAGAGTTACATTGGTGGGAGCTGCATTTTAGTGTTGACACTTTAAGTTGCCTTATGTCAACCTAATTCTGTAGCACAGACCAGGGCTGAGTTTCTATTGCAAGTCATCTTTGCTTTCCTTCAACAATGCCATAATGGCTTTTGGAACCTTTATCATGCTCAATGTTACAATAGAAACAATGATCACATTTTTATCTCATTGTTTGCAACAAACTCATATGTATTTGCTTTGTACTCTATGTTCAGTCTTTACCTGCAGGGCACCTTTTTAGAGGTCTGATTTCCAGATCTCGCACAAAAACAGAAGGAAGAAAATTCTGGAAAAAACTAATGACGAAATGTTGATACGCTGTCTCTGTGTGTAACCCAAATCTTGCCCCCACCCCTACTTTTGTGCTCTGTTGCAAGGCCAGCACATATCTAAAGCATAAAGAAGAAAATAGACTTCAAATTATATAGGATCTGGCTATTCACCAGGACACACAAGAAAAACAGCCCGTCCAGTTTTGGGCGGCACACAGAGGCAGCATATAAAGAATTGTTTAGCATGTGGAATGTTTAGGAAGCAGCTAATACTAAGAATAACGGGATGGACATCAGAAAAGTGAACATTTGGGCTAAATCTTCTGGAACAACTTCCTCAGCAACAGAATATTTGTACCCCTAAGCTACACTTGATGCTTTCTGATTCCCTACAGGTAGTTCCCAAGCTATCTTTGTGGGACCCAACCATTAACATAGCATGGTAAGCGTGATTCTGCAGGTCTCCCACTCACACATGGGTACCACAGCCTAGAGCCTAGTCTATCAAGCTTGCCTAGCAGGCGCAAATGAGCTCCAGTGCCTTCTTCCTTTCAGAAACATAGTAGTGAACATGGTGGCCAAACCCAACTATGGTTTTTAAACCTAAGGATTGTTTATTTTAACAATAAGAATAAGGCATTTAGAAAAAAGGAGTTTAAAAACAGTCTATACACATCTATTCTACCTAAAGATCCATCACCCAATGTGTAGGCAGGCTGAACTTCCACAGACACCAGCAGTGGGTTATCATGTACCCCCAAAATTCCCCCCCACATGTTCACTATCAGACAGAGTCCCTTTTGAAATGGCTATAGTCCTTTTGATCTCTACTTTCAACGAGCCTTTTCTCTTTACAGCCCGCAAATGTTTGCTGAGAAGTGACTTAACTTGAACTGTTTCCTTCTGCTTGTTTTTTTTTAAAAACAGCGTGCTATTAAATTCCACCAGTACAGCCATATAGCAAATATCCCAATAATCAGGTCAACACACAGTATTCATAAATTACACAGCACCTCCAAATCCATCGCAGCAAGACCTCTGCTTACACACACACACACACACAGGCAGTGCATATGGTCATAATCACCTACCCAGTTTTCTGGGTTTTGGCCCAAACCAAAACTAGGCCATCTCATTATAGTAACACTGATACAATTGCACTAGGCAGCCAGTCCTTAATTTACAAGATTGGAAAGTTCTGTTGTATCTAACAGGACCCAAGTAACAAACTGCCCCTGCATTTTCTTTTTGCCTATAATTTGAATTGGTTTGATGACTTCACCTTTGTTTTGACTACAACTAATGGCTGTAGAAGTATACCCCCTCTCCCAAAATTGTCCATTTCAAACTAAGACTTTTTTTTAAAAAGTAGTCTTTATCCATATCTCAAGACTTGGCTACACAGAAAAGTTGTAATGGTATACAACTGGTCTAGCTGAAGTAGTATAACCCTCTAGTGATGATGCAGTTATATCAGTATAAAAGGTGTTTATACCAGTATAGCTATTCCCATACAGGAAGGGAATAACCTATACCAATATAAGTCACCTTTATATTGATATAACTGTGTCCCCACTAGAAGTTTGTACTATGGTAACTATTTCGGTAATAGAGTCACACACCCCTAACCAAAATAGCAATACTGGTATACAGACTATCTGTAGTACAGGGCTTTATATATTTCTTTGTCTTTTTTAAAAATCATTAGAACATTTAATTGATGTTCTAAAAACCATTCATCAGTAGAAATACCCTGAAATGCTGAATCAAGACCAGATGACATACCACACACTAATCTTTCATAGCAATACAGCATTGTAAGGCAGGTGAGCAGTCTAGATGCAGGTTCAAAGTTATTTATGTTACTGTTACCATCAAACTAAGTTTTAAGAGTAAACGTGCCCTGGGTCCATTTGGTTCATCCAGCAGCACATATTGGATCTCTTTTGAGTTTTTGCTTCATTTAGCATGCACAGGTCAATAGACAATCCAAATCTCTCAGCACAGTTTGGAAAGAGAACTAGTGGACTCACTCATAGTTGTAAGACAATATTTTTAACTAGTTAGTCCATCCAGTACTTGAATACAGGAATAAAACAGAGCTGATATTGGTATACAGATCATTCCAAAATACTACAGGATCCCTCCCTGAGCTGACCAAGTTCTTCTCTTAAGAGTAGAAATGTCCAGACTGGATCAATGTTTTACATAAATTCAAGATGATCAAGGATGACTAATCTTGTGTGTTAATTGGAGATCACATGGCTGTAATGTGACACAAGTTTCTCAGGTGCTTTCTCTTCAGCCTATGTTCATGACCACTAGGAATGGTCAAAGTTTTTTTCCCCCAACAAAAAGTGGTTTAGTTGACAACCAATGTTTATGGTAAAAGTATGACAAAATGTTTTGTTTTCTGAAAAGATTTCTAAATGAAGAATTGCAGACAAAATAGAAAAGCTTTTCAGTACGTTTAAACATTTTTGAAATCATTACATTCTCACCTTCTCTTCACTTGATTATTGTTGGTTATTTAATGTTTATTTTTGCCCCTCCTGACCAATACAAAAAGGGAAGAAGGGTTAAAAAACCCAGAGAGAAAGGGGTAAAAAACCAAAATTCTAAGCTAAGGTCAACTACTGAGCCCATATATGTCAAAAGCAAAACACGAGGCAAGGTTTCAGCTTTCTGACATCCCTCTCTCAATTCTCTCCCCCCCATCTGTTTTTTTTTTTTTTTTTTTTTTAATTGCTTTCCAACAGAAAACAGGGGAAGAGGGATTTTAAAAGTTGAACAACATAACATTCTCACTTCGGAGTTTGTTTAATTTTTATCAACAGTTTTCCAATGGAAAAAGAGAGAAAAGTGTGGAAGGGCAGGAGAGGGGGAGAATGAATGACCCTGAAAACCTCTCTTTTCTCAGCAAGTGAAGCTTCAGTTTTGAACCTCATTATGTTGAGGTGTTGACCCACTTGCAGATACTAGCAGGATTAAATTGGAAAAAAGTCAAGTGGCTCCATTCCTTTGTTCTGAGGGATCACAGAGGGTAGTTTCTCTAGGTCTCTCTCAAATAGGATTCTAGAAGATTCTTCCTCCCATCTCCCCAGCTGTTAAACCTGTATATGAAGTGATTAGAAGAAAAATGGCCTACATTTTCTTCAGCTTGCAGCTGACATCTAGTTTTTTAGTTGCATAATCTGACCCAAATGATGAGCTGAAGTAAAGGGAGAGGGACAGAACCAGATTTCAGACCACAACTCTTATCTGCACAGCAAACTGGAGACGCTAAAGTAATTCCATGACCTCACAGTATCCTGTCTCTTGTCAGTAACCTCAGAAAGTAATTTACCTTGAAGTCAGATGACACACACTGAGCCAGTAACCTCTGTATCTGAGTTGATGCCAAGGCAATGTTGGTGTGCACAATATTATGGAAGCACCAGTCACAGCTACCTAGTTAAGTATCAGTTCAAGTTTAAGAGGATTAATCTCTGCTTTATGTATGAAAAAATGCAGCACGCCTTCAGCTCCCACTCAAAGTATAAAACGAGTTTTCTGTCCATTTACTTGTAAATACATTGGTTAGGAGTTCAAATTAATTTTAAAATGGGTCCTTTAAGAAGTTTAGAATCTGTGTCAGTCTTTCCTTTGTCCTGAACAATCTTAACTGAATCAGACTCTTGAAACTTTCCGTGTAGTTAATTAAATACATTCTCTTGCCTAGACTATACTTTAAGAAGTCAGAGTATAATTAAACTAACAATGATTATTGTAGCGGCTGGGATTGTATAGGCTACAGACCGGGTCAGTTCCACAGCTGAAGGTGTTAAACTGGTGCCCTCAGAGCCCTGAGCCTTCATACAAGACAAGAATGCTTGAGATGCTGAGATGGGGAGCATCCGAGGCCTGTCTTTTCTCATACCATCATCCCAACAAGGTAAACTAGTCTTGGAGAGGAACTAGTCTTGAAATTACCACAAATAGATAGGCACAAGCAATAAAAATCAACAAATAATATAGAGGTACCAGTTTCCTCCCAAAAGCCCATTGCAGGACATCAGACTGACAATTTAGGGCTTTGACACCACAGGAAAGTTTACCAGCCGAAATATACTGGTATCATTGCACCTATAAGTTTCCCCTTGTGGACAAGGCCTAGTTGCTCATCAGGCCTTAAAGTAAAGGTGCACACACAAAAACATTGCATCTCCTCCTGGGCTTGAAGGTGCTCAGCTCTCCTCCTCCTCCTTCATTGGCTGATGAAGTGAGGATTCATCAGATCAGAGAACCTGATGTGAGAGCAGGAAGAGAGCTCTTTCCTAGCTGGGCATTTTCTAGTGTTCTTGCTTTAGTAGGTGAGCATCACAACATGGAAGAAGAAGAATTATCCAGGATGGGATACTACATCTGCCTCTTTCACACACAGGAACATCTGTCACCCTAGCTGATTTTCTCCACCCACTCCGTGGAAAAGAGGGAGCCTGTGCCACCTTCCCTCCCTTAGCCACAATCCAAGAGAAACAGAACAGTCCCCTGTCATCAGTATAAATCAGAAGAGAACAGATGACTACATTAGTCTCTAGCAGGAAATATCTTGCATTGACATGTTTACTATAAATTCTCTAAGGAAAAGTCTTAATTTTCAACATCATATCGTTAAGGAAAAACAAAATGTCTTCCTTCTATTACTCCGGCAGTGTGGTGCTGTCATGATGGAAGAATATAAGGAGCTCAGGTTGCAAACTTAGACGTTGGCTCAAATACGTTTGCTCTCAAGGTACTCACTGCAGAGGTTTCTCAGGGCAACACTGATGACTCTGGAGGGAAAGTCACAACAACACAAGACCCAGGAGGGTGCAGGGGAAGGCAGGGAGCACACCAAAGTATTCCAGAAATATATATTATGATGCCTTGTTTACCTCATTAACAACTAAGTGGCTGTGAACTTGTGTGACATTATCACCCTCCTCTACATTGATTCATGTAGCTAGTTACATCATTGAACTCAAGTCTCCCAATTAGCAGTACGACCTTGAAACCCACACAGCAGAAGAGCAAAGGAATGTTGGTAGCCGTGTTGGTCCCAGGATATTAGACACACAAGGTGGGTGAGGAGGACCCGTTATGGGACCAATTTCTGTTGGTGAGAAAGATCGGCTTTGTCTCAAAAGCTTGTCTCTTTCACTAAGAGAATCTGGTCCAATAAAAGAGCAAAAGAATGACCGTTTTGCACAGACCATATCTGTTGTATGCATAGAAGGCAGTTTGAATTGTAGTTCTGTCGTTTGCAGGCCACCATTTTCTTCCTTCCACAAAGTTTTTTTCCAGTTGGTAATGAACCAGCATTCCAAATCCAACCCCCCAGATTTTGGTTCATATTTCAATCTATAATATGCTGCATCCAACAGTGAACTTTGAGGAAACCCAGACTCTGATCATCATTTTATACCACAGATTTCAAACATATTTGGATCCCAGGGTTTTAGCCTATTCATTACAGAGACATGCAGTTCAGTCCATCTTTCTTAGCCTATGCATTAAACCAGAGATTATGAAAGCTAGCATGGAAAAAATTTAAGGAAACATGCTCATTTTATGTTAGTGGGATTCTGAAAGTACTTTTCAGCTGTTTTACCATTGAATTAGCTGAAATATATATTTGAGAGTGGATTTAAGAGTATACTTATATTACAAACAAACAGGGAGGAGAGCCAGAGTTTCCACAAAGTCTACCTGTTACCTATGCTATTGGTTTTATGTACTGTTCAGATAGCATCATGATTGGCCACAGTATAAAACCCTAATATATACAGATTATATATTCCCAACATAGCAATATGATATCACCTAGCAACATAATATCATGGAGAAATTAACAGCCATTACAAATACAGCATGCCCTTTCCACTTAAAAGCCCTCCCCCTCAGCACTCCCAGGTAGATGGCTTTCATAGCAGTCCCTGAAGGACAAGTTCAGGCTATTTTGAACCAAAATGACCTCAAGGAAATGCTACGCATTGTCCAGTCTTACAGCAAGTGGGCTAAAGATAGGATTGGTTACATCTAAACCAGATTGAGGCAGAAGCAGGTTCTGATACTGAATGAGGTGAGACCTTGTTGTTGTGTGACCTGGCTCGTGGTTATGGATGAAATCTGGTCCTCAGTTTCCCTTCTTCCACAGGGAAACAACTGGAGCTTTAGCATTACTCTTCCTATATGGGGGCTGGTTTATTAACCTAACACTCCAGCAGAACTAAAAATTCAAAATACGTATCTTTCTATAGATTCATTAGTTCATTATGCCTCTCAAGGGTTTTGCTCCAACTCCTCAATGCAGGTGGCTCTAGTCAGGCCTTTCTTTCTGGTCCCTTGTCTCTCTATATGACAAAATAGACTCATTTTGATAGGAAGCCCTGCCCCTGCATCATCATCTAGTGATGTGTGGTCCCTTAATCGAACCAAGCCCAAACCCATCTGTGAGACTGGTAACTAGGAAGAGGTGAGTTTGAGCCCAACTCCCCTTAAAGGACCAGTTCAACTTGTGACACAAGGTTTATGTATAGGGAGCACGGGGGAATTGGGGGGGAAAAAAAAACCTCATGCAGCATAACCTTCTCCCAAACCTAGATTTCATGAAGTTCAGAGGAACAAACAGTATGAGGGTAGAGACTCTGAAATTTGATATGAGGGAGACTTGAAGAGCAGGTGGCTGGCAGACAGCATCAGCAATTGTTGTTTTGCATGGTCATCTCTCTCCAGACCTGGGGAATTTGCCGCACAAGAAGGTGCTATAAAAAAACAGCATTAATTCCTGCATTTCCTGCCTCTGCCTTCTACCATCCTCCTTGAAGGGGTGGGAGCAAGCTTGACTTATGTCAGCCAGAGGGGTCTGTCCTCCAAGCTGATATTCCAGAAGAATGTGACTTAGGGGCCAAGCACCCAGTGCCCTTTTGCACTCTCTTCCTGGAGGAAGAATCGAGGACATTTAGACTCATTTTCCACAGCAATCTACCCCCTGTTTAGGTAGGGGGAAAGAGAATAATCTGAGCCTTAATTTCTGCTTAGTTTTCATGTCATGTTGCCGTTTGTCACAGCAATTGACAAGCCAGCTCTAAGTAGTGATGCATGATTTTAGGCAACAAGGTGCCAAGAAATCATCATCATTAGCAGGTTAGTGAACATATAGACCCTTTCATCCTCGAGAGCATTCTGCAACCTTTTACAACCCCCTTCCACCAGGCTTTTTCTTTTGTGTTTTCTTTCCTAGACTCCCACCACCACCACACCATCTCTTTACCTTCCTACATCTCTCTCTCCACCTCCCAGAGGGAACGTCTTCCTTCTCCCAGCTCCAAAATCTGTCTTCAGCCACCCAAGCCACCCCCCTTGGGAGAATCTCCCTTTATCCACCTCCTTTCTTACACTGTTTGTCCTCTCTCAGAAGCTCATTCCTCCCCCCTTCACCTTTAGTCATCTTTCCTCCATTACCCAACCCAGCTGGAGCAGCAGGAGAAACACAACACCCTGATGAGCAGCAGGAGACTGCAAAAGGGAAACAGAGGGGAGGGGGAGGCATTCAGTAGTGAAGGAAAGAGAATAATGGGGGTGGCAGGCAAAAATGACGACAATAGAAATAAATAGCGACGAATGAGCCAGGGGACAGAGCCTATGCCAGTTAGGAAAATTTGTCTTTTATTTTTTCTCCTGATCAAGAAGTTCCTAGGTATGGTAAGCTCTCCTTCTGACAGTCTGTCTGTGCAGCAGAATACTATCCCATAGCACAGAATGGATAAGGGCAAATTGTTTCCTGAAAATATGACTTAAAAAAATAGACCTGATCAATTTTATTTCCAAATAAACTGTTTTAATTCAAAAATGACTCTGACAATGGGCATATTCACCAAAAATAGTCTTTTAAAAACTTCATTTTTCAACCATACCTGAAAATGAATTTGTTTGTTTGTTTTTCCTTCGTCTCAGTGGCAAAATTAAAACACATACACAATAAAACACCAGAAAAACCAAAAATTTTCTATGAAAAGTTTTGCAAAAAATATCAAATAAAAAGGGAAAATTTTAGATTTAGTTTAGAAAAAATATCCCCCCACTCCTCCTAACTAGCTGTATTTCTTAATATTGGAAAAGATGACTTGTAAAGTAAAAAAAAAAAAAAATGCTTCTCCTCCCCCCCATTATTTATGGTATAAAATGATTGATATGGAAGGTTGGGTTCTTTCCCTTTACAAGCACAAGGACTAGCAAGTCTGGTGCGGAGGTGTCAGAGAAATTGTGAGCTTTTCCTAAAAGCTTGTCTGAGCTTCAGAGCCTGAGTCAAAGTGCTGTCTACACAAGTATTTTTAATGTAGTACTGTGAGCCCCAGTCTGTCGACCTGGGCTGGGAAGCTTTCTGCCATGGACTGTGCAGACGTATTGCAGGAGTTCTAGTCGTGTACCAGAATCCCATTGTGATGCGTGTTGTACAAGCACAGAACAAAAAAGAGTCCCTGCCCTCAAAGAGCCTACAAATCTCAATCTTTAATGTTTAAAACAAAACAAAACAAAACAAAACCACACAAAGCTTTTTTTTTAAACTAACTTTGAAGTCTTTTTTTTAAATAATGAATCCTGAAGTTTTAGAATTTCAGTCAATAAAACTACTTGTCTCCTCTAATCCACATCCCCCCCAACCTCACCAAAAAAAAAACAACTCTGCATGTTGCTGCCAATTACAGTAGCCAATACAAAATCAGCTTCCTTCTCTTCCTTTTTATTAGATATATTTGGTGGTACAAAAAGCCACGCTGTGTGAAGGTATCAGTCTTCCCTTGGCAAGAATTCTCATGTGAACGCAATATTGTGAAGAAAATGGGGAGGGTGAAGGGATGGGTTTGCCAAGGTGAAAGCTCACCACTTATAGTGGTTTCCAGTGTGAAAATGGTGATATTCTTCTTTCAGAATTGCCAGCTTCCAGGGATTTACCCCAGACTCTGGCTTTTTTTTTTGTTTTTTGTTTTTTTTGTTTAACACAACACCAACAGAACTAGGATTTTGCAGTGGGATGCTGAATGCAATGTGAACATTAGATGAGCAAAATTCAGGCCGATGCTTCAAGCAACCATTTTTAAATTTAACTTTCATTTAAATAGCTGTCAGTCACTTTGGCCTATGGTGTATAAGCACCTTCAGAGGGAGAAAAGACCAGGTATTAAACAGCTGTTCAGTCTAGCGGAGAAAGGCACAAGATCCAAAGGCTAGCAGCTGAAGCCGGACAGATTCAAACTAAAACAAAGACACATTTTTAACAATGAGGGTGATTAACTATTGGAACCAACTTCCACGGGAAATGATGAGCGCTCTATCTCTTGATGTCTTCAGATCAAGATCGGATGCCTCTCTAGAAGATATGCGCTCATCAAATACGTCACTGAACTGAGTGCAGGAGTAACTGGTGACATCCATGGCCTGTGCTATACAGGAAGTCAGACAAGACCATCTAATGATCTCTTCTGTAGTTAACATTTTTCAATCCATCGATCATTTTCTTGGTAACTAAAAATGGAAAAAAAGAGCATTCCCCGAGTAGCTGCAGTCACAGAGTAAAAAAATACCCTTAGCAATGTGGGATATTGCAAAAGGACGAGGCTCCACAGGGCTAGAATTTCAGTAATGATATTTGATATGGTCTCTCACATGCCACTATCTCCTCCACTGCTGGCATACAGAGCCCTGCTTGTTACCATCAGGTAAATATGGTAGTAGTAGATTTAATGTAAACATATTTACTGAACTACACAGGCAGAAACACATAACAAGTGATGTTGGAGGCAACGTTACTGAGCAATTATTTATGCCTCAGCAGGTGGGTAATGTACATTCTGCAATGGGTTTTGCATGCTTGCTTTGGCTGCATGGACAAGATCCCACAATTAAGCCCATCTAAAAGATGTGGTCAGTCCACCTTCCTTCCACCCTCTCCACAGTAGGACACCATAGAGTGCATTTCTCCATGTGCTGCTAGTATCTTTCTGCATGCGTGTCCTCCGAGGGCACTGTCCTCTCCTGAGAGGATACTGTGAATTAGGAGTCCAGAACATCCCAGGATGTACTGATACAAATAGGCAGCATGGGAGAGGTGGAGTCACAACCTCAGTTGACAGATTATTGTGTTGTAATAAAAGCTGTCGTGGGGACAACTTCCAGTCACGTTGCAGTAATCAGGTCAGGTGACAATCAGAAGCAGTTACACAAATACGGTTGTACTTGCAGTACACATGGAAGCTTAAATCTCCCCTCATTATTTGCCCTGTGTGGTAAGCAGTAAAACTAATTTGATCAACCACCATAGGTAGCAGTTATCTTCATCTCATTCCAGCTGTGTTTATTGTTAGATCTCCTTAATTGCAGTAAATAATTGCTTTTAGACTTCAGACATCTTATTTCATGGTATTTTTTGGTAGGCAGTTTGGGTTTGACTGCTGTCTTTCCTCTCTGTGCTCACAGTGCTTTGCCCAATAGCCTGGAGAGGGGCTCTCCACGCACAACAGCAATACAAATAATAATTCTGAGAGGTTCTGCGCACCGGCTGCAGAGCCACGATTCCTTCCAAAATCAAAAGATGATTAGCATCTCTCTGAATCTGACTCAGAAGCCTTACGCAGTTTGGAGAAAATGAAGGGTAACATTCAAGACACACAAAGTCTGCCATACTTCAAAAGCTCTTTAATTCCCTAACAAGTCTGAAAATATATCTGAAAATTACTTTTAGAAAAGGCACTACCAAAAAACAAACAAAAAAACTAATGTTCAAAAATGTCTCCTATAAGAAAAGAGTTAAAAACCTCCGAGGCACAGATAGACACTTCAGTATGATGCTTTCGTATGCAAAGTGGTGTATGGAGTTTTTCCATGTAGCTCCCATGATTTTAATGGGAATCACATGGTTAAAAATCCTTGCTCAGGGCTTTGAAATCATAGGGGGATTACGTCCTGTTACCAAGGCTGCCAAATGCACAAGAACATCCGCATAGCACAAAGAAAAATGTAAGCCGCACACAGGAAAATGCATGCCATTCACATTTATTAGTTTAAATAGGAAAATAGAGCCATTTCTTTACGATAGGAAGTGATATAATTGACAGGAAAATCAGTGTGGCCAGTGACAATCAGAGACCTGATGAGACCCCAGTTTGGCTCAGACAGTGCCTAGATGGGATTGTGTTGCGAGAGCTCCACGCAGTGGTTACAACAGGAATTGTTTACAAGTCTGATCACCACGCCAGCATTTTCATTGCAAAAGGATAGCTTGTGTCTGTAATGTCCGACAGAAGAGGAATGGAGTGGAGCACAATGCTCTGTTCATGTCTCCATCCTAGTCAGAGCTACCAAATTCCTAAGTATTTGTACAGAATGCTCTGAGCACGACCAGAAACAACAACAAATACAATTGGCTTGGTTGGGTGTCTCTCACAGAGTACTTTTCACCAAGATAGTGCAAGTTTGAGCCAGGTTGTAATGTATTCTCTGTCCCTTCTTATCCTCACACTGTTTTTTATGCTTTTCCTAGTTCCCACTCTACCACTGATTATACACCTATTTACAATTAGAATAAAAAATTCACACACAAATTGCACCGTTTCCCACAAGTCCAGCTGTAATTCCTTTTACCATTATCAGGCAGCCTGCAATTTCACCATCAACCTTGATAAAGCAAGCCGTCCAACAAAATAAATTATCTCAACCACCTTGGTGAATCGTATCTTATCGTAAATGACAATCAAGATACTCTTGAGTTTGAACTTTCTTTTTAACTTCTATTGAAAATCCTTGCTACAAAGGACCACCTCTCCTGTAGCTCTGTAATTCCATTTATTTTACTGTAAATTATTTATATCTAAAATGTTGTATCATAAAATGGGGCTTCACAAGACAATGGCGTTTATACAAAAGAAATCTCACATAACAATGCTTTCTGCAGCCCTGTTTAGTAGTTGTGCCCCTCATTTTGCATCTCTGTCCCATATACGCACTTCAGGAAGTGGAGAAATGTGTGGAGGAGTTCTGGATTAGTGTGTGTAAATACTCTATTTATTCATGAAACACCTATGGACTTCACGGTCATAAATGGTATTTCACACACATGGTCTTCCACATTAAAAATATCACACCACCCAGTCCTGATTGTGTTAAAGGCATCTCTCCCCCCACAGTAGTATATTTGTGCTTTTATCTAGTAGTCCAACAACGAGGATGTCGTACTCACGCCTACAACACTATGCACTTACATTATGTTTTACATACGTAGTGAGACGTTCTGCCCAGTAGAGGGCAGTGATGTGTACACACACTGGGACTGAGCAAAATAAATCAGTGAATTAGAGCACGGCCCAAAGCGTAAAGGCCCATGGTTCACATGGAAAACAAATCTTTAAGAACATGCAGGGTATTCTAATTCCACACCTATCCAAATTCTATTCTGCCACGCTAGTTGTTATTACATTGTTAGAGGGCCTCTTGAATTTAGTTTTCCACATCCTGAAGCACTCTAATGCCGTTTGCAGATCTCACTGCAGCTATACAGCAATTTGGCCTTGAATAGGTAAATGGCTGAACTTGGGCCAGAATTTTGATGTTTGGCTTTGACTGTTAATGTCTTTTAGAAACTGAACAGTTAGAAGAAAGCACCACTTTCCTCAGCCAGTGTCATGGCCAACTCGATCACTTCTTCTCCAGGGCTCTTCTGATGTTGGTCCAACATGCTCTGGGATGGTGAGGAGGTATCATTTTTTCCCCACAGTTCTGGTGGCTTTTCTGTCTCTCCTCCTTATGGCCAGACCAGAGGGAAATCTGTTACAGCTGTTTCTGCAATACCCACTTCTCTGGAATCACACCCTCCCCCTGCTTAGAGGTGAATAAGAAACTTTATAAGATCATAGATTGGAACTCTGCCTATAGGGCCAGACCCTGTTACACTGAAGTCAACTAGAGCTTTGTCACGGACTTCTGTAGGAGCAAAATGAGCACTCAAATCTTCAGAGCAGCTACTAGTCTCATTCCTCACTCTTGCAATGGCATGTTGATCATAGCTCTCCACTACCATTGGCAATCTCTGTTTAAAGGAGGAAGATGTCAACACCCCCATTTTAGCTTACTTAGATTAACGTCCTACTTCAATAGTCGGCAGAAGAGCATTTTGAGCAAGATCTGATCATTCCAGAGTGCATTAGTCAATATTGTTTATCAAATACCAAATAATCACCATATAACAATTTTTTTAAATAATTGATATAATTATCCATTGTCTTTTTGTAAAGTGTAATAAACTTTCATTGTGATTAAGGGTGGTATGAACTTCCCATATATCAATTTAAGCACAGTCAGATTTGCTATCTGCCCGGCTTGCCTGCCAGCAGGTGTGAAGCCCCCCACCTCTCCCCTCCAGGGACTTCCACAGCCCCGCTGACCCCAGGAGGGGTCCAGGGCACTTAAGGCGACAGTCCCCGGCCGCTCCGAGCCCCCTCGCACCCGAGGCTGGGCGGCAGCGAAGCCTCAAAGCCCCTCGAGGTTGCCTTTCCTGAGCGGGCCCGGCTTGCCTGCCAGCGGCTGTGAAGCCCCCCTTCTCTCCTCTCCAGGGATTTCCATTTCAGAAACACGTTACAATTACAATACCAAGTTATTAACAAACTATAATAGGAACAAGCATCCTTAATTAATATATTTGGTTTTGTGAGGTGATGCAGTTGACTAAATATTGACTTTTATTATTAACCTTAATCAATGATTATGTACACCATACAAGCGACCGTATCACCACTCTGGCCAAAACAAAATGATAACCCATACACCACTTTCAAATTTTTGAAATTTGGATAAATACCACCCTAATTACAACAAGAACAGAACACCCAAACTCTTTATGTCATTTATATGAAATGGAGTCACATTAGCCTCCACCACTACAACCTTTGTGGGTGTGTTTTATTTTTCAGTTTTGTCTATTTTGCATTCAGAGAACTAGAGATGGACCAAAGCAAATACTGTTCCCCAGATACCAAGAAACAAAATCTTAGTGGTTTGAATTAACAAAGCCTGGATCTGAAGCACTCCCCAAAAATGGACTTTTTGATTTATAATGCAAAAAAACTTGGCCAACAAAATTTTACAAAACCCAGTTTTCTCCTTTCTATTATGAAGTGGGTAGCATTCCAACCTAGGAACAAGGTTGCAATGCCACCACTTCGTGGTAGAAAGGAGAAAACTGGATTTTGTAAAATTGTTCCTAGCATAGTATATATGCAGACAGATCTCATCCAAACTTCCCACCTTCCTTAAGTTTGCCTGTTAATTGAAACAGCAATAAAAACTTTAGCTCAAGGCTTCTCCAGAGCATGGCTGTTCCTAGAGGTTTTCCCTGGCTGAACATCTCTATACCTTCCCCCTAATTCCCTGTACTTCAGAGAAACATTCAAACCCTCTCATACTCCTGGGTTAGAACTAACAGAGCCACTTGGTCTGCAAGAGTGAGCAACCTAGCACCTGAGAAGAAATGGAGTCAGCAGAAGAAATCTACACATCAAAACGGGGATCCAAATCTTAGCACAAATGTGAACTGTACAGTAGCAGGGGGAAGAGGGGGAAGACAAGTTCTATGATGAAAAGTACAGACAGCCTGGAAAATCCTTCATTTACTGCAGATGAACAGCCATCCACACTCGATAGCTTGTTTTTAATGAGAAAGTATTTATTGAACTTCAGTATTGTTTTCTCTACTTGGGTTGTGTCAGTTATTGGACAAACTGCACCTCTGACCTGCTCCTGGTTGTGTGTCCGCCCCCTCCCCCCGCATCTCACGCCCTGGGCCATCTCCAGAGCTCAGGGTGTAATCATGTGATTTTCCCACTCTCTGACTGGGTGCTGGTTGCAGTTCCCTGGTATCAACCATGATTACCTCAGCAAGTCTGACTTAAGCTCAGACTCTTATAAAGCTAGCACGAGTATAGAGAGCAGTGTAGCCATGGTAGCACGGGGAGCGATAGCAGAAGCATGGCTAAGCCAAGAGCTAGCACGAATATGTGTATATAAGCTGAGGAAGCAGATCCCTGGCTTATAGTGTAGACACAGCCTAAAAGAACACAAGTAACTAATGTGATATGCAGGGTGCTGTAGAGGAGAAAGAGTGCTGCTCCTGTGAGTGATGCAATGGTACTACTTGAAGATAAGTTTCTGATGTCTGCCCTCCAAGAACTATCTAAGAGAAAGTAGACCCATTAATGCTGTAAGAAAGATGTCAGTAGGTATAAAAGGCAGGTTGTGCAAGGAGCTTGACTGACTAATGATTTTGGTATAGTGAGGGAAATAGATCAGAAAAAGTGGATAATCATAGAACATTTCATTTAACAACTAAGACAGACATTAGCAGGGCTACATCATGACCAAACTTATTTCCTGTGTCACTTCCAATCTCAGGCTTTTATGATGCATCTCTGACTGAAAAAAGCTGAAAGCCACTTTGCTTTTGATACACAGTTTGGCATAGTTTGCTGAGAATGTTGTTTGGTATGCTCCCAGCAGCAGAGATAATCCACAGGGCACAACAGATAGAAACTGGTAGAGTAGATTTAGCGGATATTAAAGTCAATAAGAAAACCAAATCCAAACACAACAGCATATTTCATAAATCAAAAAAAAAAAAGCATGAAACCAAAAAAACAGGTTTAAAATTAAACCACACCAAACAGTTGAGAGTGCAGAAACTCACCTACCTCTGAGACAAGCTTGCAACTAAAAAGAAATAGCCTGACAATGAAAAGTTGGCCATAAAATAAACATTTAACCCAACAGCACTAAACAAACCTTCACATTATGGCTTGGGAATTAAAGATTATATACCTATGGCTTGATTTGAAACTTTGTTAGAAAAAGCATCTGTATTGCTATGTACTTCTACAGGCAACAAAATTTACCCCAGGTACCACTCTGCTTGCTTTAGTGGACCTGGAAGAAACTAACCTGATTCAGATTTTCCTGATCAAAAACAGTGGGTAAAATTTTCAAAAGTGCCCACATGACTTGGAGCGTCACTGTTCAACTTTTATCTCTACCCATACAGATCTGTGTATGTTATTTGTGTATCATGTCTCTCTGTGTTTTTCATGCCTCATTCTGCCTGAGCAGTCCATGACAGACAACAAACATACAAGTCATTTTCTTACAGGACATAACATAATGACTGAGATTAATGTTATGTTGGGGAGGGGGAACAGGGAAGAACCTACCAATTTTGGCTGAAAATGAAGACACGTGAGATCTTAGCCAACACCTATATTAGCAGAAATTAACATACACACACACGTTCATGACAGATATATGCATAACTGTCGTATGCATGCACACAACTTATGTGAATGCTGAATTTAGGCCCATAAAAATTTTGGCATGTATCTAACTGAAAACCCTGCCTACAGAATCATACATATAATATAGCAAGTAACTGCTAGTGTCCACTGTAGTTAAGAATCTCACTCTCTATCCAAAGTGTATACTATGCATCCATCTCAGTAGTGTCTGAATACGAAGTGATCAGAACTTAATTAATTACTCCCTGTTTTTCACATGTTCATAACTTTCTAAGGAACTAAATTTAGAATTGAAATCTTCCAAGCTCTGTTTCAACCCAGAGTTGATTTGGGAAAATTTAAGCAAAAGCTTTGCACTTGATTTTGACTTCTGTATTATTTGAAGTTTTCAGCTCAGTCCCTTTTCATTGTGGACTAATCCCTTTCATTGCTTGTCACCAAAAAAAAGTTTTAAATAACTACCTCATATGCTTTAAAATACCTGGTTTCACCAAAATGGTAGTAGCTTTTAGTAAAATTCAAGGATAGCTTTACAGTACAAACAGATCAGCTGATCACCTAGGGAAACAAACTATTAATGATTTTGTTTGAATGATTGCAGACAGGTGAACAGCACACTGCTGATTTGCCTATGTCCTCCTAATAATGCTGGGGCTATAGCTTTAGCTATAACCCAATTCTGGACACTTGAGAATGCTTGTAGGAATGAGACCTACATTAGCATTAAAGCGAATGTTTACAAAGAAACACAGAAGGGTTTTCTTTGGAAACAGATTTCCACGCAGTCACAAAGGTTCTGATTTTCCTCTCATTTAAACCCATGTAGAAAAGTTAAAATAAGAAAGAGTAAAGGAAGGCTCCCCCTCCTCTACTAAAAACAGAGAGCAGCTCCCTTGTTCTCTCAGCTTTAGGTAAACAACATTCCCTACATCTCTCCCTTTTCCTCAGCTAGTGTGACAAGAACTTTCCCTCCTCATAGACTCTAAGGTCAGAAGGGACCAATATGATCATCTAGTCTGACCTCCTGCACAATGCAGGCCACAGAACCTCATCTACCCACTCCTGTAATAAACCTCTACCCTAACCTATGACTGAGTCACTAAAGCTCTCAAATCACGGTTTAAAGACTTTAAGGTACAGAGAATCCACCATCACGTGAGCCATGCCCCATGCTATAGAGGAAGGTGAACCCCCCCCCCCCCAAGGCTTTGCCAATCTGTCTGGGGGGAAAATACTTCTTAACCCCAAATATGGCAATCAGTTAAACCCTGAGCATGTGGGCAAGACTCACCAGCCAGACACCCAGAAAGAACTCTCTGTAATTACTCAGAACCCACCACATCAAATGTCCCATCACAGGCCATTGGGCATATCTACCACTAGTAGTCATAGATCAGTCAATTGCCAAACTAGGCTGTCCCATCATACCATCCCCTCCATAAACTTATCACGCTCAGTTTTGAAGCCAGCTAGGTTTTTTGCACCCACTGCTCCCCTTTGAAGGCTATTCCAGAACTTAACTTCTATCTCAATCTACTTTAACAGGCAGCCATGGAATTCAGCTGACTTTGGAAGGATTGCACCCAATTTTACACTTGTGTGAGAAGAGAATCAGATCCAGATATGTTATTAAATCTTTATGTTCCTCCACAGATTCTAAACTCTACTACAAAAGGGAGACCTTTAAAAATGCATCATCACAGGAATAAAAGAAAAAATAACAAGAACTCAGGCTACTCACAAGCTGAAAGCAGGAAGGCACACTCCACAACAATCAGATACAATATGGCCACTGTAGGGCTGAAACTGCCTGTTGCTCCCAAATGTAAAGGACTAGCAACCAGAAAGGGATGCTGGGAAAAGTTTTGAATAAGACCATGTAGGTATATTGGGGAGTTTGGTACTTAAGGATGGGCTTTGAATTTGGTACTTTGGGATTGGCAACTTGCCTTTCAGTTGTATAAACGTTACCATTTTTTGATGCTGCACACTGGTGGCTCTCAGGCCTGGTCTATACCCAAATATTAGATTGACCTAGCTACATTACTCAGGGCTGTGAAAAATTTCACACCTCCTGTGACATACTCAAGTCAACCTGACTCCCACGGTAGCTGCACCTAGGTCGAAAGAAGAATTCTTCCATTGATATAACTGTTGCTTCTCTGAGAGGTGGATTACCTACATCAATGGAAAACACCCTTCCATCGATGTAGAAACCATCTCCACTAGAGTGGCACATCTACAACACTGCAGCTCTGCTGCTGTACTGTAGACATGGCCGGAGATGGTAACTGAGCTCTGAGAGTGCTAGAGAAACAGGCTGAGTGAGGTAATATCTTTTAATGGACCAACTTCTGTTGGTGAGAGAGAGAGAAGCTTTTGAGCTTATGCTGAGATTCCAGAAAAACAGCTCTGTGTGCCTCAAAAGCTTCTCTGTCTCACCAACAGAAGTTGGTCCAATAAAAGATATTACCTCACCCACCTTGTCTTTCTCATATCCTGGAACTGACACAGCCACAACAACACTGCCTACAACTCTGAGAGTGCAGTCAATTTAATTCTGAAGGAAAGTATTGGAAAGGAAAGTTTTAAGGCCCTATTAATGAACAGGATCAGATGAACACTCAACATGGAGCAAATAATTAAGCAATCAGTTTGCAAACACCTAGAAGATAAGAAGGTGATAAGTAACAGTCAGCTTGGATTTGTCAAGAACAAATCGTGTCAAAACTAACCTAATAGCTTTCTTTGACAGAGTAACAAGCCTTGCTGATGTGGGGGAGCAGTAGATGTGGCATATCTTAACTTTAGTAAGGCTTCTGATACTGTCTCGCATGACCTTCTGATAAACAAACTAGGGAAACACAGCCTACATGGAGCTACCATAATGTGGGTGCATAACTGGTTGGAAAATTGTTCCCAGAGAGTAGTTATCAGTGGCCCACAGTCAAGCTGGAAGGGCATATCGATCCACAGGGATCAGTTCTGGATCCAGTTCTGTTCAATATCTTCATCAATGATTTAGGTAACAGCATAGAAAGTATACTTATAAAGTTTGTGGATGATACCAAGCTGGGAGGATTTGCAAGTGCTCTGGAGGATAGGATTAAAATTCAAAATGATCTGGACAAACTGGAGACATGGTCTGACGTCAATAGGATGAAATTCAATAAGGACAAATGCAAAGTACTGCACTTAGGAAGAAACAATCAGTTGCACACATACAAAATGGGAAATGACTGCCTAGGAAGGAGTAGTGCAGAAAGAGATCTGGGGGTCATAGTGGTTCACAAGCTAAATATGAGTCAACAGTGTAACAATGTTACCAAAAAAAAAGAGCAAACTTGATTCTAGGATACATTAGCAGGAGTGTTATAAGCAAGACACGAGAAGTAATTCTTCTGCTCTACTCCACACTGATTAGGCCTTAATTCAGTTCTGGGCACCACATTTCAGGAAAGATGTAGACAAATTGGAGAAAGCCCAAAGAAGAGCAACAAAAATGATTAAAGGGCTAGAAAACATGACCTATGAGGGACGATTGAAAAAAGTTGGGTTTGTTTAGTCTGGAGAAAAGAAGACAGAGGGGACATGATAACAGTTTTCAAGTACATAAAAGGTTTATGTACAAGGAGGCGGGAGAAAAATTGTTCTCCTTAACCTGTGAGGATAGGACAAGAAGCAATGGGCTTAAAATGCAGCAAAGGCGATTTAGATTGAACATTAGGAAAAAGTTCCTAACTGTCAGGATAGTTAAGCACTGGAATAAATTGCCTAGGAAGGTTGTAGAATCATTATCACTGGAGATTTTTAAGAGCAGGTTAGACAAACACTTGTCAGAGATGGTCTAGATAATACTTAGTCCTGCCATAAGTGTAGGGGACTGGACTAAAATACCTCTTGAGTCTTTCCAGTCCTACAATTCTATGATTCTAACATGCAGATTTGAACAAGACATAGCAAACATTCAAATCCTAGAATGCAAATCTCTCTCTCTCTTTGTGGGGAGGGGAAGTCTCCTTCCTTCCCTTCTCTGGGACCCACCTGCAAAAATTTATTTTCCTTGTTCCTTTAGGAGGAGCTGTGAAAGTCAGATCTTCACTTCACTCCCCTCCGAAGCATACGGAGGAGGGCACAAACAGAGGGAGCTGCCCTGGAAGTATTCTCTCTCCTTCTGCCAGTAGGAGAACCACCACACAGGCAGAGATAACAGAAGCTCTGACCTGAATTCATATACTGAGTTTGCTGCTATCATCAGCAGACTGATGAATGGGTGACAAGAACACACAGCAGTCAGATATTTTCAGAATGGGATTTGAACGTATTCAGCCAGTCAAACAGCACTGATAGTCATGCTATTTGGCAAATGCACGATTCGGTTCACCCACTCCTTTTGATAAGCTGGAGGCCAACCAAATGGGGGCAGTGATCTATACACATTTCCCCTGCTCTATTGGCCTGCTTTACACAAAGAAAGATTTTTTATTCTTCTTTGGCTTCTTATTGGAATAGGATTAATGCTGTAGTACTATAATAAGCAGGATCTCTTGTCTGCACCCTCTCTGTCTGAGCTTTACTCTGCTAAAATGGTATATAAAAGTATAAGAGGGCAAATACATCATTTGTATTCCTAATACTAAGTTGCTTGAGGTTTGTTTTCCCCTAATGCAAAAAGCTTTTGTACAATGTTTTAATTAGTTCTTAATGGAATCTTATTGCTATGACCTAATTGTTTTATTGTAATTACACTGCATAATTGCCAGATTGCTTAAGTGTGTGGTTACTTGTTTGCCAGTCACTTATAGATAAACGGTACATTGGACCGAAATAATTGCTGTTTTGTCAATTGCTTTCTTCCAACTTCCCACAGAAAAGGAAGGGGGAGGAGGCTATTTTCAATATTAACTGAATTTGTTAATTTGGAGTTATAGATTTTAATTAGTATATAATAAGGCCTGATAGGCTTCTTTGACGCTGCGAGCCTAAGCCAATTGTATTAGGTGCCCAACTCATATTGTAATTCAATTCACTGGGAGTAGGGTATCTAACTCCCTTTGGCACCTTTGAAAACCACAGCCACTCATTACTTACTATTTACTAACATTGGCATATGCTAAAGAAGCAGAAAAAGCCCCTTTACAGCTACAGTTGACGGGAATACTCAACAGAACATTTGTTAGCAAGGGCACAAAGTGTTTCAAACATTGCCTTAGTACAGACAGGGCCTCAAATAAAACAGCTAGTCCAGTCTCCATGGCCCATCTAACATAGACAGGGCATGAAGATCGAACTTCCCAGTCTATACACATTCTCTGCTGAGATTTGCCAACAAGGGGAACAATTAGTGGTGGTAATATTTTTTTATAATCTAGACACTTGTCCACTAGAAAAAGACTAACCCCACAACTTTATTTCCATAGGCCACGATAGAGAGTTCAGATAGCACATGATTTGTGGTCAAATCCAGGCCCCAGCCCCTTCAAGAATTTAAAGCTGACAGTACTCAGCATCCTATAGAAAATTTTACACATCAAAGGCCTAAAGCTACTATTGACTTCACTGTGAATTGAAGGTGCCCGGACGCTCACAGGGTTGGAGCTCTATTTACAATATTTGATAGTTTAATTTAAACTAGCTACCATCAATTTACCTTGGAAATTATAACATATTACAAGAATTCTGAAAATGTCTATTCATGTCAAATAATTGTCAGACACATGCCATGTCTTGTGAGTAATGCAAGACAGAAAGTCTATTTCAGTATTAAAGCCCTCTCGTGAAAATGCAAGCATCAACTGTATTAAAGAAAATCCTAAAGTTCAAGATAATGCATCACACTAATCATCAAAATGGGATTTTTCTCACCATTAATCTTGTCAGTACTTGAGGCATTGTGTAAATAGCTCTCACCAGTAATTACTGAAACCATGTTACAGAAGACTGATCCATTTCAATAAAAAATGCAAATGACTATAACAGTTCATTAATACGTGAAATCAGGACAAGCAATAAATAATATTAATGAACTGAGAAAAGAAATTAATAGGTGAACAAGACCTGACATCCTGTCTCATGCTTTTCGCTATTGCAGAAGAATCAACCATTACTGTGTTTGCAGTGAAATTCTATTGAGGAAAAAGCTGGGGATTGGGAGTGAAGGTTCTTGTTAAAATAAATGATTTAGTTCAATGTATAATCAGAACTGATGTAAAAGGGTGGTCCAACTAATTAGATAGCCTACCAGCTGAGTCGTAATAAGGCTATAATACAATTGTAACACATTTAAGTGCCACAGATGTTTCACACTCAGGGCAATAATTTTTAGGCAGAATTCATCGTACAGTGCACAAATTTGAAGGAACTCTAAGTCCTATGGCATACAACCACATCGGTTGGATGGTCATACAACGGTAAAAGGTTTCATAATAGTCATTCAGCTACTGAAGGGACATGGATATTGACTGAGAGCTGATGAGCCAGATCACAGAAAGCAGAATAATGTTTGGTTACCACTTTCAAATCTTTGTGTGAGCCTCTGCAGTGAGTGAGCCAGAACTAAACAAAATCAGGTTGCTATTTTAGCAATGAAAACAGCCCTGCATGATTGTCATTAGGTCTCCTCAGATTCTGCCTGTCGAAGAAAAATAAAGTCACACTGCTACATTTTAAAGTTGGATCGGGTGCAGCTTTAATTGTGACACACACAATCACATAACCATAGCTATGGGGAATACTATAGCCATAGGGAAAACCCAGGTGGCTATAGGGAAGTCAAGCAGCATGTCTGGATGCTGGGCAAATGTACTTCACCTGCCTACCAGATACAAAAGACTTATATAGGGGTTGCTTAGGTTTATTTACATGTTGATCGTATAGTGGAATTTGATTAACAGTTTATACTTAACAGGAAAGACAATTATATATACAATGCGGTACGCCAGATGTTTTCACAGGAAAGACCAAAGAGTCACTTGATTATACAATGTGGTTATCAGGTACCCTGGCTATCACCCGAAGATGGGTGGTTACACAATACATGTTAAAATGCTAATTTGTATGGAGTAACTTCCTATGGGGCCAGGAAGACAGGGGGGCACGTACCGATACTTATCAGAACAGGAGATGTAGACATCAAAAGGGCTAGAGTTCACAAAAGGAGTTTGCATTTAGATTGAGACATCCTGTGGGATTTTAGCATCTTTATCTCAGTCTCAGTTTGGGGCATCCTGTCAATGATTTAACCTGAGGGCTTCCATCACAGTTTAGGCTACCCAGTTTCAGGCCAGGCCCTCTATAATCAATTTCAGGCCAGGCATTCTATAATCAATTCTATGATTAATTCTTTGATTCCACATGCCCAATTGAGCAATACACTGATAACTTGCTTGGGGCCCTCAGACCATATCAAGCATTAATCAAAAGCCAATGGGAGTCTTTCCATTTACTTGTATGGGTTTTGGATTAGGCCCCTAATTAGAATAAAGTGGAACCTGTTGGTGTTGTGTTGCTCTGTACTGCAGAAGAGTAGCACATGGAGATGACAGATCACAATATGCAGATGCTCAATCTTGATACAAGCAGTGGGATCACATCATGCTGGGACATGTACTGTCTGTAGGACACATTTTTCTACTAAGGAAGAAAGCAGCTGTGGATTGCGATGTAAATCTTCCTGGATCACTTGCATTCTTTCTTGTGTGTTTGGGAGGATAGCAGCGCTGATCTAAATAAATAGGTAAGAGTGATCTATTCTTCTTTCTAACACAAGATCCACTCTTGCTTGTTCTGATTATTTGCTTTATGGTAGTACCTAGGAACCCAATCAAGAATCAGGGCCTAATGTGCTAATCCCAAATAGCAAAAAAGTCTGTCGTTGTCCCACAGAGCTGAGTCTAGGGTCAGCCAGAGAGTGACCAATGGACAAAAATAGAAGAACTGAGTGGGACTGGGCGTGAAGTCAACAAAATTAAGAGAATTCAGTAGAAGAAGAAAAAAGGGAACCTTAAGAATCTGTATCCTCACTGCTTTCATATGTGCTTTGTTATGCAAGATTCTCCACAACCACCTATGTGCACGATTGTGGTTCTTCTGCATTATCTCTGAAACGCAATTGAAATGTTATCGCTAAATGGTGGGTTCAGTACTTGATGGAATCAGCAAAGCTGGAAGGCTGGAGGTCCTCATAGTAGAAATACTGATATGTGTGTTTTTGTTACAGAGCTGACCAAACCATCTATGTTTAGAGATGAACACAATAAGGTTTGCTATTTTTAAGCGTTTATTTTTTTGTTCATAGTTGTTGAATAGTTTAGTTTTATCAATTGTTTTGAATCAAGGCTTGACAAATTCATTCTCCCACACATCAGTAGTGAGTAGGGGAATTTACCCATCCATTTCTGAAGATAATAGGCTTTCATTAAAAAAATAAAATTGAAAAATAAGTCTCCATCTCTTCCAGATGAGAACTAAATCAACCATAAATGGACTGAGGAAATAGTGCAGGGTTCTCATCAAGAATCTGCAGAGAGACAACTTGAAACATTAGAAGAGGCATAGTCCTGACACTTGCTGACTCCAATTCACAGTCCAAGCACTGAAGGCCAGATGTTCAAATGTATTTAGGTACCTAAAGATGGAAATAGGCATCTACTGTGATCTACCAAAGTGCCATAGCAGGTTATATGCTTACCTCCCATTGATTTCACTCGTTACGTGCTTTGTTAACCTGATTAGGCATGTTTGAAAATCCCAGCAGGCATCTACCTGTATCTTTAGGTGCCAAACTACCTTTGAAAATCTGGTCCTGACTCCTCTGAGCTGCAGTAGCCTCCACAATGCTTTTCCTCTGCAGTACAAAATGAAGTGACTGGTGGATCCTAGTATCAGCATATCCACCAGACATACCCCCACATTAACAGTGGGCCCCTGCGCACATTCCCTGCACGGCCCTCCCAAGCTGTGCACAATGGAACCACACAGCATCTGCTACAAGAGGGTCATCTGCTTGTCCCCACCAAGGGACTCCGTTTGGTACCTAACAGAGATGAGAGCTGCTTCCCTTCCTCTCAATAGGCTGTTAACTCTGAAGGCTCTGTATTTGTCTTAGTTTTCCTTCAAAGTGCTACATGTCTGGAACTTCCAGGCAGCTACCATGCCCCCCTTCTGCACAACCCAAACCCTGCATGTCCTTCAAGCATTGGCAATGAATAGCGACCTACTATGATGATTTGGGGAATCTGTATAGTTTATGAATTCTTTGTGACATGCTGGATTCTGTGCGAAGAGTCTAGAAGCTTATATACATAGAAAATGCTCTATTCACTCTTTCCACCTTTTTGTCACCAGTTTAAGAAGAGGGAAGCTGCTGCAGGAGTTGGATGAAGCAGAGGGTGGAGGGTGAAAGAGATGGGGACAGATGCTGCCTACCTATGTGAACACAGATGGGCTCCCAAGGACTTGCAAGGGAAGGATGAGCTAGAGTGACAGGAAATGTGTGTAGGGTTTATTTTATTTTATGTATGGACCTGTGTATTTTTCATGTGATTACATGAAGATCAACAAGGTTGTAGATCTCTGTGCAAAGTGCCTGTATGTGTGATATGCTACAACTACCATGTGCCCTCCGAGAGAGATCAACAGTAACCCAGAAGGCTCATCTCTTTGGTGGGATCCTGGGAGAGGGTGTCTTTAAGCTACAAGAAACTCTAAGGAGTCAGCATTGCTCCCAAGGCCTGGACAGGGGACTGCTAGAAAGAGGATCTGCATTCCAACACTGTGCCTAGGGACCCCAAGACTGGAAAAGTGCCTTGGGCTCTGTTCAGACTCCAGAAACTTAAAACTTGCAGGGCTCCAGCAACTGGATTCCCTTCACAGCAGTCTGAGGGCCAGTCAGCTGGGGAATCCCAGCTGGAGCTGTGACACCTACAGGTTAGGCTGTCAATGGCTGTTTTTCTGAAGATGATAACACACTGATAGCATGTACACTAGAACCCCTCTTATAAAAAACAACTGTGGATTGAGGAGTTCGTAAAAATTGAAAAGTTCATCTCACAATGACAGTAGGTGTGGAGCCTAGGCTACAGGATGGTGCATTGCATCGCTTCCTTCTTGTCTTTTAAACCAATGCAAAACCATTTTCAAATGCATGAAAGCCATCAGAACGTCAAGGGATCTACATTGCTTCCCCTACTTGATTTCCTCCTGTCCTCAGTTGGGAAAAATTATTCCTGTAACTGCTCATTAATAATCACAGTTTTTTGTAAAATCAGGGTTCTACTGCATGCTTTGTACTGTTAATTCCTGTACTGCATGATATTTTAAAATTCAGTAAAGGTAAGAAAGTATTTCAGAATAAAACCTGTGCTGCAGGACAAGATCATCCTGAAGCAACGATGCTGGCACTGCTACACACAAATTATCTCTGCCTTGACACACAAACATTTCAGCCTAGTGATGCATTGTCTGGCTATAGCTAAAGAAGGACAGGAGACATTTCATATGGTTATAATCAGGCCGCAACTTTGTCTGGGATTACCCAGTAGATAAAAATGTACAGTTCATTCAATAACTTCCTGGGGGGCTTCTGACAGCCCTCCCCCCCTTTTTTCCTTCCAGGTCCCCCCGCCAACCCATTACTGGGACCTTCCCATCCACCCCCCTCGGAGCTGGGCTATAAGAAAGGGGAGTTGGTTCCCTGCCACACCAATCATAGTAGCTCCAACCCCTCTCCCTGCCTCCCCCTCCCCAACCGTTCCAGTCCTTTAACCAACACCTCCTTTTAAAGTCCTTTACCAAGCCATTTATCGGGTCACTGTGTCTCTTCCCAATGCTATGGAGTACCTGCACTGAACATCCGCCACAAGGTGGCGCCAGTAATTAGCTTGGCTGCCTCCTCCTCAAACCCAGTCGCGTTCCCAGACATCTCCCAATGCCCCGTTTTATCTCAGACAAAAATATGTCAGCAACTAAGTCTGACAGGTCAGCCCCCATCCTCCCAAAATAACTCATACACTATGCCAGGATGCAAAATTATCTCCCCTCCTATGGTCCCAAGGAATTTGGCCATCTCCCTGTTCACATACCTCCTTGCCTTGCCCATACAATTTTAATTCCTGGAAAAAGTTCAGCCTCAAGTCCCTCCTTGCTCTGAGCATTAATTCGAGCGCTTTACACATTCCCAAATCATTTTCCCCAAAGTGTACCACAATTATATCTGGTGACCGCTGACGGGCCCCCACAGCATACAGCTTTGGTAGCAACTGATCCCACAACTTGGACAGGCACATATGCATTCAAAAGACAACACTGCACCTGCCGATCCACACCACTGTCTGCACGGCCAGTCGTCCAACAGCCAGAATGAGATTACAACAAATGAATGCTGATTTACCACCGGAGGTCTCACATAGGTTCGGTACGCTTCCGAATGCCAACACTCAATTGCCTGAATTGCCTCTGCTCCCATACCTCGCTGAGCTGCTGCTCCAATGCTGAACGAGTGGGAACCAAATTCATGGGCTGGCAGCCCTGAACTCCTCACTCCCCCTCTCAACGCGGTAATGAATTGATACGTTGTGAGGGGATTCCCATCACCATGCATAAAAAGGGCCCCTTCCTTTCCCTCCGCCATATCGCCACGTAGGCCCTCAAAGCCTGCATGGAGCAGACACTGGCTCACTGCCCTCCAGTAGGATAACAGATTCACACCGGACTACTTGATCCATCTTCACAAGCTCACTGAATGCTCATGCCATTGTACAATTGCACAGTTCCAAAGCCTGTCCCGTAGAGTCCTTTCTGGACCCAGGTACTAGCTCACTGATCCTGAAAGCACCATAAAATGCTATTAAGAATGCCGCCTTGGACAAGGCCACCTCCTGTCCACTCCGACATATAGTGCTACAGATCTGCCTGAGATCCCTTAGCCTATAAACTGTGATGGGACGACGTGAATCCTCCCTGGGGCCACTGGTACGTGACCACCTTGCCAAAGATCTTCAAACTAAAAAAAAAACCATTGCAAGGATCTGGATAACCCTTTAGCCTACTGACGAATGGAATGGCAGACAGGTGATTCGAGATTGTTGAGGATGCCAGTTGATGGATTGCCAGTGACAGCATGTGCTGCAGCGCCCGCTCTTCTGTAATAGGCCATATAATTGACCGGGCTTCCCAATCCTGAAATTGCATGAAATCATTAAATCTTTTCTCATGGCTTTGCCGTGTGTGCAGAGCAACTGATCTCCGCCCACACTGACAACCATCCTACGCCAAGGCTCCATAGCGCCCACGGCATTTGTTCAGGTTCCTAGCTAGGTCCTGGTGCCAGCTCCAGAAATCTGTGCCTCGGAAAATGAGACAGGGCATCTGCTACGCCATTGTCATGGCCAGAAAGGTGATGAAGTAATCTATATTTTCCTGGAACCTTCTTGGGGGCGGGGGCGGGAATCCCACCAGTTCTCCACTGGCAATTTCTTGAATGGCCCTGCTAACCTACCCTCCATTCATTGCTGTGGAATCATTGTGTTAACAGGATAGCCAAACCCTGCTCCTGATTTCAATTATTATTATTATGTTAAACAAAAAGGGGATCAGAAACCCCTATTAGCCTCACCCACAAATCCCCTCTCCCTCTCCCCCGGGGTAGTCCCACAGGAGTACCTTTAACACTTCCATCTTAACTGGAAAGGGCGCCTTTGCCTACTCCACTGCTTTCAGCTCACTTCCCCGTCTCGCTTGCATTCTGTCCCCTCAAACCCTATTCCTACCCAGCCAAACCTGCGGGTGGCATTTGCTCTACCCTCCATCCTGTTTCCCCCTTGGAACCTCCCCTCTCTATTGTGGCATGAATGTGCTGCATGAGCCCCAAAACATATTTCTCAAGCATGCCTGAACTTAGAGATGCTGCAAAAACAACTGCAACGAATTGCCTAGCAAATATCGTTATGGAACCCAGGCCCCTGCCGGGCTTGCCATGGACTGAACAAGCCGCTATCTGCGTGAGCACCAGCTCCCCACGGCGTCACCCATTCCCACCATGGCGTAGGATGTGTGGTACGTCCCACCAAATCCCAGTTTGTGTGGCTGCCCTCAATTTAAACTGCTCATCATACTGAAACCAAGACATGCCCTTAAATATATTGTATGCCCGCCTGATTATAACTAAACAAGGCTGGGCTTCTCTCTGGGTACGCTTCAGCTAGAATACCTGCAAAGATAAGGAAGGCAGTCACCCAGTTTTCCCACATTCTTGGGACACTTCACTGCTTGGGCATCTCCATTTACTCAGTCCCTGCTTACTGTCTGGCAACACCTCCCTATGCAACAGTGAGAATATATTCCCCATGTCACCTGTCAGGATAGGGTCCAGCCACCTGGCATAACCGTATTCAAGACTGACCATTGGGGCACTCTCATTGCCCTGGTGCCTCTTGGCTACCCCGCCCCCCCCTCCTCCAACCCTGGAACAGCAACTCTAGCCCATGGAGTTACAGTCCTTGATAGTGGAAGAGCAAAAAGATTCCCAGTGTTCTACCCGCCCTCCTCCCCCCCCAGCCCTTACCCTCCGCTGAAGCCTCCCCAAGCAGTGCAGGGAGTCTGCCGCACCTGCCTATCACCTGTCTCCACCACTGGTGCCCTCCCTATGCCTCCATCACCAACCCCGCAAGACACCTCTCCCGTGAGTGTTGCACGCCGTTGCAACAACTGCAAGTTAGCCGTGCAATACCATGAGCCAGCCTCCTTACAGAGAGTGTGCCCCCCAGATGAGCCTGAGACAGCTGCTAAAACTCCCAATCCTTGCCTCCAGCCCATTCAATACTCCCATCAGGTCCATCCCTATCTTCCCCATGTAAAGCCTTAGAGGAACCAACAGGGCCTGAACCTTGCGCCTGACCGATGCTCCTGCAATCCCATCCTATTGCCACATCATGTGGTAGGGGCCCCCCTGTACCACCCTGTCCCTGCAGCCTCTGCCAGATGCAGATCCAAAGCACCTCTGCAATCAGGAACCCGTCTCTTACTGATTCAATTCATCCCCTGCCCTCAGCATCTCCATCATCTCCTGAGACGAATGTCCTGGGCCCTAGGCTACCCCTTGCTCTTTGTACGCCCTGTAATGCTGATGAAACCACCTCATCAGATGCAATCACCCTGACCACTTGCATCAAATCCCTGCTGACAGTCCCACCAGCAAGGGCAGCCAGCTCATTTGCGTGGGTGTTTGCTTCATCTGGAGCCCCCTCCTCCTTCCATGTGCCTGGGGGAGCTGCCTTTGGCAATCGAACACACTGCCCTAGGCTCCACCAGCCTCCCTCCTGGTAACAGCCCCTCACCCCTGGCTCACCTGGCCCCACACGACCACTTGTGTGCCCTGCACCCCCTGTCCCAGCGAGACCACCCTGGAGGGAGAAGCAAAATTCCCCCCAGCTGTCCCCTGCCCACCACAGGAAAAACCTGACACCCGATCGCCTACACCTCTCCCCACAGCAGGGCTGCTCCCCCTTCTTGTCTAGATCTGCTTTCTCCTGCCTGCCTCACCCTACTCGGACTAGGGGAAGGGGGAACAATCCTCTCCCTCCTCATTCTCACTGTCCTGCTTCCACCTGGAGCCCAGCTGAGATGATCTTGCTGAAGTCCTCTGTTCCCTGTTGCTGCCTCACCTGCTCAGTGTGAAACGGGGCTTGCTTCACCGCAGGGGATGCCCCCTTTTAAACCCTTCTGCCATCTGGATTCCAGGGGATGAGTCAGTGTCACCCCTTGTCCCCTTTTCAGCAGTTTGACACCTCTCTCCTCCTCACTGTTCCTTTCACTGGGCCAGCCAGCCAAAGTCCCCCCACCGCTGCTTAAAGGTGCAGTGCGGTCAACAGTACAGCACAAGGACACTGCATCAGTTCTGCAGAAACTTCAGGTGATCTACATCAAACCTAGCTTGTGGGGTGGGGACGAAGAACAAACTTTTACACCAGCTACACAGCTACACAGATATGGTGATTCAAAACTGGGACAAATAGCAAGCTGTGCCACTTGACAAGAAGTAACAAAAATGCATAATGCTCTCTTTTTCCACCAACATATTCTGGGATGTTTAAATAGCAACAGGGAAGTTTAAAAAAAATAAAATAAACTTTAAAAAATGCAACAGCTCTGACGCAATTGTGCAGGTAAATAGCACATTACAGGGCAGCCTGCTAGTGTGGCCCATATTTCGATTGACCTAACACTTCCCATTATAATTATTGCAACCTTTTTTTTGAGAACCGTCAAAAACATTCCATTGTTTGCAGCAGTCCTTTGAAATTTGACAGGGAGACAGCCCTGGGGCTTAGAAGAGACTTTTCTTCATTCCATTAACTCCATTCCAGTTTAGCTGAGTTACAGACTGTTAAAAATGGCCATTTCCTCTTTCGTCACTTGCATTCCTCAGCGATATTTTGATACCACGCCAAAATAAAACTGAGATTGCAAACAAGCATTTGAAGGTTAGGAAGGAAATGCCAGATTTACTTATGCAACCTTAATCTGGCCTCCTGGTACATATGCATTGTGAGTCCTCGATTACAAGACATCTACTATTTTTTCTGCAGGACCCCTGCCTCCATCAGTACTCAGGATGGATGCGCAAGGGGATAAAACTATGATTGTCTTGGGGTCCATCTCCCCCTCCAGTTGCAGTCCCACACACCATCTCCCCTCCCCTTTGTGATTGCAATTACAGCAGTTGCTTATATAGAAAAATAATATTAGCTTCTGTAATATCTATTAATAATTTAAAGTATTTAGTGTATTGTTAGCTGTCTTTTAATGCAATGTAAAGGCTGAAAAGGAGCACATAATTCTCCGTAGACCACTAACAAGTATGCCACAGTCCTTCAGAAGACCACAGCATGACAATCTCTACATTACTATGATCTATGGCACTAATAAGCTACATACTACATCATCTATCTCTAAACAGGCATTGAGAGGATAGAATCTAACAGCTCTGTTAGGTTATGGCTAAAATCTAAGTCTACAGTCCTAAAAACAAAATGGAAAGTAACTAATGTGTCATATTCTATTCTAAGTGTGATAGGCAGTATGTTTTTTGTTAGGCATTCTTGAATATGGGTTTTCTCTACTTAAAACAGTGGAAACATCAAAACCGTACACCATATCAAGTACACTAGCTACTTGCTACCACTGACAAAGCAATTCCTCTTCCAATTTGGTTTAAGAAGCAATTCTTATGATCTGCAGTCACAGAGGTAGGCAGGTGAAGGAATATTTATTCTATTGCCATCACGGTTCTCTATATTCAGTCCTGACATTCTAACCCTACAGGGAGCCAGAGTCTAAGAAATGTGTTTGTTAACAAGTCAGTTGAAATTTTGTTGCCAGGCACCCCTCTCTTTGGCAGCTGTCACAGATAACGTTTCCCTGCATGACTCTACCAACAATGTGTGTTTCCTGCTTATCACAGCTTGACTTTATTGACCAGAAAGGAGAAGAGCAGCTCTTTAAAACAGTGAGACAGTGTTATGATTTTTATCAGTGGCAGGTGGATTGCCTCCACACGTTCTATCTGATTGGGGTAGAAATATCAATCACTTGAATCGCTGACAAATTGAAAGAATAAAACAGTAACACTGCTCTTACAGAGAAGCCTAGCGCTTTTCCTCTGATCAAGCCTGAACACAGTCCAGTCATCTTCCTTGCTTCCTCTCTCACGTCAGTGCAAAGGATTTAAGATAAAGCCAGAAATACAAGCACACAACAAAACTGCCACAAGGTGTCACCATAATACTATTATGACATTGTAAACAGCTGTGGTCTATTATTCAAGCTTGCTTGACCTCCTTGCAAGGAGTGGTGAAAAGGTGAGTACAATACAGCTATTATCCCTAGTGTACATTACGCTTATCTTCCTTAATAGTTCTGACATTTGACAGCTGAATAAAAATAAAGTGTGGTTCTTTGATAGTAGCTTGTCCTAGCATTCAGTAATTCATTGTGAACTCATGCACAGCAATTTACACAACATAGATTCTAATCTAATTCAAGATTAAATTATTATAATGATAATCAAATCCAGGTCAATGACAATTTCAAAATGTTGCAATTTTAGATGAACTATTCAGTGACAATGAGTATTTTTCTTGGTATAAATATTCCATCGTTCAATCAGTTTTTTGCTTCCCTATATGACAAGAACTATTGTAATAACAACGCTCTAACACCCCCCACCCCATTTCTCATTTTTGGTGGCATTTTGCCTACATTTTGCATATACCTATCTCAATCACTTAAATATCTGATATGTCCCTTATCAGACAGCATAACCTGCCCTGCAGATGGATTGGCGCTATGGTCTAAAGTCTTTTCATCTCCAACTCCCATGAGCCTGCTGTTACTAGTCTGGGCTGTTCAGTTCCAGTACAGCAACGTTTCCCAAGATCATTCAAGATAAAAGAAAAACAAAATTGCTTAACTCAATAGTTTGTGCTAGCTATGAAATATATAGAACCCCAATTTATTTGATGAAGTCCATGTCACCATGGTGTGGTGGTGAAAATATACATTTTACCTGTTTCAGCTTTGTTATTAAAAACAAAAACAAACCTTTGAAATCACAGTAAGACATCCCCCACAACACACTCTTTAATGCCCATGTTTAGCGTGAGCTGCCAGGGGCTCTATTCTGATTTTTCCCCCCTTTCACTATACAATAAGCTCCTTTCAGGATATCTTCTCTCAAGGAAGCAGGACAACTGCCGTAAATTTAAAACTGAAGGGCCACTATGGGTGAGAGGTGACGAATACTACCAAATATGAATGGTAACGCTAGGAGGCGGTGGAAGTGCTTCATGACTTTGGGAAATTGGACAGCCTCGGAGCACAGTGGAAGTGCTGGAATAGAAAGCTATCAGAAGCAGGAAGATAGATAACCCTTGAATTTTTCACTTTTAATTGAAAGGGTAAAGGAAAAAAATATTTTAATTGAATTGTGCATTTACTGTCCAATACACTGCTTTGGGGAACGCTCACTGACATGCTGGCGTTAACGTTGTCAAAATAGATGTTACGTTTATAAGAATGCTTTGTGTCTGGATTTTATGGAATGCTTGTGAGTTGCTGCATGCATTAATCTCACAATTTCTGTTTCCCGTGTTATAAGGGAACATTTAATGGTTTGCTTTGTAATATAAAAGTGTTTGATATGAAACTGGAAAGCCCTACAGACAGGAGAGAAGCATTACAATGTGTGAAATACTAGTTTTCCACATAGTGTTTTGTCTCCTGCTCAACAAAAGCAGACTTATAGACAACAGACAAATCACACACAAAAGACTTTGTTAATTGCTGTCTTCTCCCCTCCCTCCTGCCCCCATGCAGAGGGGAACCTACACAAACCCTCATCACATCACTGTTTGAACTCTGTGGGAAGGAAATAAATATCCCTGACTAGCAGGAACTGTCTCATTATGCTGCTTGAAATTTGGTGAGGGAAATATTTCTAAGCTTAAGTAAAGAATCCCCAAGCTGTTTAAGTTGGGTAAGCCTTAAAAGGACATGTATGTATAGTACAGTAGCTTCTATTACCTTTTGAAAGGTAAGACTAACTCATTTCAGTGTGTATGTTTACTTGCATTAACCTTGTAAATAATGCTCTGATTTCCTTTTCCTAGTTAATAAATATTTAGTTAATTACAGGATTGGTTACAAGCATTGTCTTTGGTGAGAGATCTAAGATGCAAGCGACCTGGGATAAGTGACTGGTCTTTCAGGACTTGAAGTAACTTGAATATTGTCATGATTTTTGGTGACCATCTGTCACAAAGGCAGGCTTTTTTTGATAAATTTTTCTGCTTTATATAACTGTTTCAGTGCACATGGAAAGGCTGCTGCTACAAAACCTTTATCTAATATCTACTGTTATAAAACCTTTGCTTAGTCTTCACAGTATTTTCTAAATACTCTTATTAAGGAAGTACATTTTTTAAATTAAAGAGACTATGGCAAGATGAACATAATGAACAAATTGTTTTCCTTATCAGTAAATAACAGAAGTAATTTTAAAAATGTAATTTATTTTTCAATATTTGATACTGTTTGTTTACTTTTAGCATTTGACTTAATGCAGGGCTGGCCATCTCACCTTGAAATAACTTTAATTGTCTTTTAAACCAATATAATTAAACCAATGCAAAAGGTGCATCTGGACAATCTTATTTGATACAAGAATGGCTTATTTCAGTCCAGTTGAATTATTGTCTGGGTGGCAAGACAGACCAGAGTGCCCAAAGAGATTGTCTGTGACTCCACATTAAGGCTGTTACAATGCTTGAGTTCACACTTCATGGTTGGTGAAATCTAATTATAGAACACACAACCAGTTTGGGTTTTGAGCCTTGGTTTGTAACAGTCTGCCTTGAGTTTGGCACCCATGTTCGTGAGCCACTCCTGACAGCTCGACACCTCATTGCCCAAGCTCTGAAAAAGGTGGTTAGTAAAGCTGAAACTGACAGCAGACAGGCATGTGCAGAGAGAATTGAAGGCACCCTCTCCCCCTTTCCTCTTCTTGGGAATAGACAAACACTAGAAGGAGAGTACAAGTGCTTATAATGTTATGTAATTGAAAAGAGTTTTGTACATGCCAGTTAAAAGGCATTTTAACATAAATCTAATGGTTAAACATGAATCAAATATAGACGTTCTATTTGGCTCTATTCCTTTCACTAACCTCTCTTCTGAAGTTCTTTGTGTACTTTACTCTCTAGGTTCATAGCTACAGAAAGTGAATTCATAAAGCATAAGCTTTGGTATAAAGTAGGTGGAGTAAGATCCTCTCCACGTTAATCTTAAATTAGTAAGGACAACTATAAAGTTATGTTTACATTAGTTAGCCCATGTTTAAAAATACCATAAATTTTATCAATCAGGAAAGGTGAACTTATGGAGGAGATAAGAAATTTGCTTTAATTAGTATTCAGAAAGTTTGCAGTTCCACATATTTTAAAAAGGCACTCTTTTTAGTCTTTGGTTTTCAAACTTATTTCCTCCTCTTCACTCCAAAAGCCAAAATCACAAGCATGTAGAGACTTCCCCCAGCCCCCACCACCACTCCCTTCCCTTTGATAGAGATGCATGACTATCAATCAACTTTAAACAAGTAGATTACACACGCAAGGAAAGAGAACTACTTCATAGGAATTTAAGAAGAATGCAAACTACTTTTTTAAATTAGAAATTAGTAGCTGAGAAAGCTCTCGGTATCTCAACAGTGCACGAGGAAAGAATGTTTCAAACCTTATCCTTCACTCAGTAAACATCAACATTCTTTTTAAACAAATGTTTTTGTTGTAGTTAAAGGGACAACTCAAAATCTGTGAGTTCACAAAAGTGAGTTTGAGTTGGTTTTTTTAGGCGCCACACCTGCCTCAGGTCGTCATGTTATTTTTTTCACTTTAAGTCACCATATTTAAGCATTTATTTAAAATGAATACTTCTTTCCTATGTTGTGTGAAAGACTACCCAAACAGGAAACAATTATATTGGAGAAAAAAATGAAATTGAATAGACAAACAACTGTCAAATACTTGAAACGAGCAAACAGAAGAGCATACATGATCTTTTGTGTTACTTTTAAACACATTAAGAAAACAGGGAAGTGTAGTTACTGAAGTTGACGGTGTTCCCTTTAACCTCTGTATTGTTATTACTCTTGGCAATGGAAGAGTGAGCTTATCTGGAAAATCTACTTCTTGTTCCAGCTTCTTTGCTTTAAAAAACTGACACATCCAGTTTAATAAAGTCTGTGATTAGTGGATACAATTCTTGATTTCAAGAGAATGTACACGAATCACCACATTATAAGCTATTACATTAAACTCTGTTGTAAGTTGTATATAAAACAATTACCCTATCAAAGAATCTGCTTTATATGGACCTTATGTTAACTAAACCCTAATCTTAACCCCTTGATTCCTCAGAGAATTAGTACAAGAAATGGATACAATGGCAACCATTTAATTTTTGAGGCGGGTGGGTTTTTTTTATTGCAGAAGTGAGTTAAATGCTACTGGAAAAGAAAAATAAATGACAGCACTGGAAACTTAACTATTAATCCAGAAAAGGAAAAGCATTGGCAGCAGCAGTGCTAGTTTTCCCATCTCATCTCATTAAGTTGCCTCTCTTTTTTTAGCAAAGGAAACAATTTTAGGACAAAAGGGACGTTCACTCCAGGCATTCTTTGCTTGACTTCTCTCCTGAGACTGCCAACAAGGCTGCCAGTTTTGTGGGGGTTGCTGGCCCATTAAGAAATTGGACCCAGAATCTTAGTTCACTTTTAAGTGGCCACCTGAAGGCAATGACTTTCAGACACAACTGGGGTCCAGCTTTAACTGCTGGCTTAGGGAGAAGCTCCATATGCTAATTATTAGTCCCTGTGGTATCCAGTTCTAATAGTGTCAAACCCCACATTCCAGTGCAGCCATGTTTTTTTAAGTGAAGAACATATCAAATAGAAAGGAAAATAAAGTTATTTCTTTTCCAAACATGTATTGTGAGTTCTGAGGCCTGAAGTAACTCTTTTAAATACATATTAGTATGGAGGAGGGGTACTTAAAAGCAGTGGAGCTCTTTAGTGTATATCACTCAGTACTTTGGCTTGCCATCAATTTAGCAAACGTCAAGAAACAGACATCACCACACGTCTGAAGTCATTTAAATGTTCAAGTATACATTACAAGTGCTGTATCATTTTTCAAACAATTGTTATTCCCCCACTTCTGTACACACATGGCTCAGAACTTGAGGTTCAATCAAGCTCATTTCTTTTCCATCGTATAGCTCTCTCAGTTCATTTGACTCATATTTTATGGAAGGCTTTTGCACTCGTGTCCCAGGCTCCAGAGCATTTTCTCCAACTATTTTAAGATTCGTTAATTTTATTTTCCAGGTATTCTCTCTAACTGGACAGCGGATGAGTCCAAAGATTTGTTCAAAGATGCCCAAGCAAATGTTGCCTCTATGTACTGTGCCAGCTACTGCCACCACTACTAACCCATGTGGAGAAATTACACACTTCAGTCCACCAGCATCCAAGTTGGGGTTCAGTAAGAGATACTCTTCTTTCACCAGTGAGAGTAAACGAAGGCTCACCAATTCTGCACCAACATATTCTTCCGTGTTTTGTTCTAATGTGTTGTAACAAAATTTCAGTTTGACATCCTCCCAGAAATGCTGTGGTCCCCATTGTTCTTTGGATTGTCTCCCCAAAGGATGCTGAGAGTTCAGAAGTTCAAAGAACCATTGACAGAATTCTCTTCCTAGACTGTGCCAATCTCTCTCATCCTGTTGCTTTTGTCTCTGTTCATAGCTCTGTAATGAAAGAATAAACATTCACTTATATTTCTTAGAAGAATTTAGCAGCCTTTAATACAGAAGCTTGTTACTTAATATTCACAAGTCTTTACTACAGCTCAAAGGATTTGCTGTACTAAAATTTTGTTTCCTATTCTGCACATTTCTGAGTTTTGCAGACAATGCTTGAGAAGGAAAAAGGCAAGGAAGTCAAACCCAAACCCCTCTTCTTAAATAACGAAGATTCTGTATGCTTGTCCATGGTGCACAGAAACCTCTTTAATTGTTACCTTAGAAATACCTGAAGTAGTTGCTTTTAACAGAAATGAGAAAGGTACTTAAAGTTCAGCTTATTATTCAAAACATCACCATCACTGGATGAAATCCTAGCTCAGTACAAGTGAATGGGAGTTTTGCCATTTACTTCAAAGGGGCCAGGATTTTTCACACTGTTTCTATAGAGTATGATTTAGTCTCGCTGTGTAAAACACAGTTGTGTGTACAAGTAAATTTCAGCTAAGATTTACACTTAATACCTAAGATTATAGAAATACCCTGTCAAACCAAGATAAAACACAGATCCAAATGACTTGCAGTATGTATCTTAAATAAACATTTATTTAATAAATAAAACATACCCATTTACTTGGGACCCCAGGCGCACAGGGGCCAGGCAGCCTTCCGCACCTGCTTTACAGCGGCTCCGGCCAGGGCACGGCACCACTGGGGCCACGTGGGAGAGGGACAGGGTCGGAAGTGGGGAGCGGCCGCTGTGCAGCCCTGCTTGAGGCTGGAAGCGGCGCGGTGTGCCACTCAAAATCATCACACGTACCACCTTTGGCACATGAGCCATAGGTTACCGACCCCTGCAACAGAGGCTGGTTTCTTAACTGAATTATTTTAATGACTCAAACTTTGTGACAAAGAGATACTTCATTTTCCAAATAAGTTCTAGCTCAGTAATGTCAAGTCCCGCTTAAGGAACAGGAATTAGATGTAGAGGATGAATTGCTTATTTTTTGTCTGCATTTGTTGAGTGAGATATCAACAACACAGATCTACATCTTTTGGTACTTGCCAATTAACAGCATTCCTTAAAAGCAGGTCAAACCAGAAGCAAGTTCAGCTAAGCTTCTGCTAAGGTTGTGATCATTCACTTCTGGAATCAGGTATGGATAATGATTTGGAGACTTTTGTGTTTGAATTTCGTATTTTAAGATTAAATATATAATCCAGATTTATGATGCCACGACTTCTCACCCCCATCCCTGCCAAAAGGGGTAAGTGTGAAGGAGAAGCCTGGCCATAAAGCATAGCTAAATTTCCCATTCTTTTGCATTTCTCTGAAGTATTTAAGAGTATTTAACTCATTTTATTTTTATCTAAATTCCAGGCATCTATCCTTCACTTTCTCAAATATGCATAATTGTTTTCACTATCGCTGAATTATAGGAAGTTTCCAAAACAGACTCAATTACACAAGCCTCACAATATGGTACAATACTAAGACAATAGAAAAATTAGGTTCCTTAGCATGTCCCATCTTCTGGGTCTGGACTTTTAGACTGTAAATTCTGGGTGGCAGCAAGTGTTTTGCACAGAATTTGCATATTTTTGCTACTTGAAAACAATAGTGTTTATATAAGGAAATTACACCCCTAAAGGGACAAGCCAGAAAAGCTGGACATCAGTAGATACAGAGGTCTTTGAGGGTCAGGCTGGTGTTCATTATGTCTTTGAGGCAAGTAACTGCTTAACAGTAATCATGGACACCTGAAGTTAGAAACTCTAGATTCAAGAAAAGTGATAAACTTAAAAAAAAATAAAATAAAAAAAAAAAAATCCTACAATTTTTGTTCTGCAAAATATGAGGAGGATGAAGTTCAGATCACCCACAAGCTTGCTGCTAATAAGGATTATCTAGTCACATATTATTAAGCCGAGGTTAGGAAGAGACCTGTTCAGCATCAGGGGACTAGCAGTGCTACCAGTCCTAAAGTTTCAGAAGAGTAACAGTTTTTCAACATTCTTCCTGCATTCTACTTTCCACAGGTATAAGGTATAGAAAGGAAGATGCCTTACAAAAAGTTAACAGCTATTGGAGCATTTAACCAAATTATTTGTCATGTGACTTGTTGCTTAAAAACTGAGGGCAGCAGTGCAGTTTTGGTGCTATTGTCACTGGCAAAGAGGGAAAAAGGTAACTTGTAAAGAAAAAAGGAGGCATGGTTTATTTTCCCAACAACTGAGACTAAACTTTCAGAACGTCTGTGACCTTGAAGTTAATAGGCATGGAAAGCCCTATAAGCTTTGTGGCAGTCACATGTCTACAGTTAGAATTATTCAGAATCTGAAGTAGTGTTTTTGTCTTAAATTTGTGACCTTACTATTCCACTCACTGACTGAAAGTTGCTGTACTTCTCCGAAAAAACTCCTGAAACAGACTTCAAAGAGAAACTGCTGAGTTAGACATGATCTGCAAACTTGACACATTCAAACTGGGTTTAAACAGAGACTTGGAGTGGCTCTCTCTCTACCTCACCCATTCTCACCTCCTACTCAATGGTCATCATTAGGTCTTAAGTACCTGACTCCACCTCCCCCATTGCTCTCAATGCACCTGGATATCTATAAGATACCTCTGTGTTACCTATTTTCTGTACTACTGCATCTGAAGAAGAGAGCTGAAGTCTCTCAAAAGCTTATGTCTACAAATATTAAATTTGTTAGTCTTTAAAGTGCCACAGAACTCTCGTTGTTTGTACTCACTGCAATGTGAAGTCAGTTATTGTGAGGAAGACACAACATGTTAACTAAGTACTCAGACAGCAACACAATGAAGGCCATACATTTTATAAAGATAGTTACAGTATTTCCAGATCTGAAATTCAGCTGTGCAAAGGCAAAGATGACAGGATAATCTTTTACTAAGTGAAGCTTTTAAACCAAAAAATAAGTTTCAGTTCCACTACCAACACAGGAAAACACAACCACTTCAGTTTGACTTTTTTTTCCCCCAGGCAGTGAACTTACAAGCAATAGTTGTTCCACATAGGCAATGTTCCTAGGTCCTTCAGAATGAAGCGCTCACCTGGTTATTTGGTTTAACATCCTCTGTCTTTGCAATGTGATCTGTCAGCTGCCCACTCCAGTATTGCTTTGCACAATGAATCAGCTGATGTTTTTCAGAACAAGGTGGCACCACAACTCCTTGCATTGCCAGGTATTGAAAAATTATTTTTCGATAGATTTTTTTTCGCTTCAAGAGTTCTTCTGCACTTTGACTGTAAACTATAATTGCATGAATTGCTTCTGGAAATAAATAAAGTTAAGTTAGCTGTTGCTTATCTCGTTAGAAAACAAATCTGTTGATTTTCTCACTAAAATAAACATTTCAACTTGAACATTTTTCTCACTGATGATCAGTATCTCCTCAAACTCACACAAATATAGTTGAAAGGCATTCAGCAAGCTGTACGTAAAAGCTTGGAAGTCATCTGTTAACTCAATGGCCTAACAAAGACTGATGCTTGAATCAGATCTAACTGGCTGTAACTAGAGCTGAATAGCTAATTGATTTTTCAGTTTGGGGACCAAACTGAAGATCCAGAAAACAAATTAGTAGAGTTCAAACTAAAACTGACTTTTAAAAAACTTTTCCTCACCAAAAAGAAAACCTAAAAAAAAAAAATTAATACTGCGTCAAAGAAAATGTTTGACTCAATATGATTTCCCTCTCCCATTTTGTTGGGTGTTTTTCACCATTTTCTTTAAATAAGTAAAGCTAAATTACTAAACGAAATATCAGTTGAAAACAAAAGTAAAAAAATGGTTTCAAAATAGTCAATACAACTTGGATTTTTTCAAATAAATTCTTTTTTTCCAGCCAGAACTATTAACCAATTCTTCCCTAATTTGCTAACAGTTTTGGTGCCCTGAAATATGCAGTTTTTGGCAAATTGATTATTTGCTGGCAAAAAAATTCACTCAGCTCTAGCTGAAACACAAACCATTCAAGATGGGGACAAATGCTTATAGGCTGTGGAAGTAACTTGGGTGTATCAACTCCACTGGCTGAAACTCTCTGCTTGCATACATTACTCATGTATGCAAGCAGAGCGTCTTGCTGGAGCCCCCAGTTCCTTCTGGATGTCCTGTGACTGCCAAAGGGCTTTATTTGAGCTTATCAAAAAGGATAAAACATGTTTTATGATGTTTATCTTGCCACTTATAGACTAGATAACTCTAGTAACTAGGCTACACTTTCAAGCGATCTGGAAACTCCAGCTACTGCAGGACATAGCAGCCAGCTTATTTCACGCAAAGAGCACCCTGGACACGTTCCCTGAGATGCACTGGCTAACTTATTTTGGGGCAATATTTAAATTGACTTCGACCAAAATTATTTAGGTCTTGATATCCCAAACTTCCTCCCCACCCTAGGATACTACAGCAGTTGTGATCACTTGATGCAAATCTCAAGTCACTTCCACCCTTGGCCTGACTAAACCTGGATCTGATATCCTTCAGAACATGCTGCAAAGCTCCTGTTTTCCCAGAAATGAACAATATAGGTACAGGGTTGAAGGAGAGAGAAGAATTTAACAGAACAGAGATCCTTTTACGGTCATTCTGAACAGGTGAATTTTTAATCAATGTATATTATTTTACTACCGTGAATAGGTACTTTTTTTCTGTGAAGTTATATTCAGATGAGTGCATCTTTCATTGTGTTAAAGTCCGCCTGCACTCAATGACTTCCCTATTTACATTTTTCAATTTACAATACATAACATTTTGGTTAACTACCAGTTCTGTAAACTCAAATTGGAATTTAAAGAAAAGCTGTGTTCTTTCTACCTCATATGTCAACAATGCCCATTTCTAGAATCTGAACTTGGCCGGTGATTCTGCCAGCAATAAACAGAACATAGTTCAGTGAGGTTAGCCTTCCATAAGCCAGTAGAGATATGAAGGCTGATGAAAGTATGTTTAGAATGTACAATAACCAAATATTTGAGATTCGGGGGGGCACACTGAGGGAGGTAGCAAGGTGCTATTTTAATATATATATTAATATATATAAAAATAAAAGTATATTTTAATATGTCACTTTTCTGACAGAAAGCACATTACTACCGGAAATCCTTATCTTTCAGGGGTTTGTTGCTCAGTTAGGAAATATGACAAGCTGAAACTTGGCCTTTTAAGAAGTCAAAGTACCCAATTCTAATTAGCCAATTCTAATATTAGCTAATGTCACACATCCAGCACTTTAGTGTGACTCAGAACACCTTATATTTGGGAAAAGTTTGTTTAGTTAAAGCAACCTTTACTTATCCTTATTGTATTCTACAAGTACTACAAAAATCCTTAGGTCAGTTAAAGCAAAGCAAAACAGTCACACAAAAATCTGAGTCCACAAAAGGGATGGAAGATGCACAAATGAGAGACACTTTACCCTATGAGCTAGTAACTTATTTACCACTTGACTCTGCATATTTCTTTCAACAATTGAGAGCAGAAGTTACTCATGGCAGCGGTGGTAGCAGCATTAACTGGTGTTTCAGTTAGCTGTAATGCACACCTGCTCCTTGCCCTCCCACTTTAAAAAAAAAAGGGGGGGACAGAGTGCTTATATGAGAGACACATTATTTCATGAAGGACTAAAAGGATTTTAACTGCAACTATTGTCAAATATACAGCACACTAAGTGTTCTGTGACTATCTTGGTAATTTGTTTAGAAGTCAGAATGCCTCTCAGAGAGCAGCAATCCATGACTTTACTCATTGCAAGCTTCTTTTGGTAGGAATCTCTCTCCTGCACGCATAGAGAACCTAGTACAATAGAGTTTTGACACTGTTTGGATGCTGCCACAATACAATTAAAAAATCATGCTTAATCCAGGGAAAGATTCATGGAGGAAAGAGGATCTAAACAGGAATACAATCAAGTCTGGAGTGCTCATCCGAGGCGTAATTTTTGGGCTACAAAACAGCTGATGCATTTACCTAATCAAGGAGTTATGAATTATTTTCTTTGAATGTAAAATCAAATTGGGAAGGAGGGCGGGGGGGATCTAAAAAATCCACTTATCCCCCGTGTTTCCCATTTAAAGACCGCCTCGTGTTTGAAAAGCGCAGGCCGCTGACAGACGGGGCTATTAACGAACCGCGGGAAGTCAACAGCTGGGTAACAATGCGTCCCCGCAACAGCCCACAGAGGTCCCCGCCCCGCCCCCCCCCCGTTCCCACACGCTCCGTGACGCTTTTTAAAGAGCCGATAAGGCAGGGCCGCGCGAGGGCTGGCGGGGGGGGAGGGGGGGGGCAGCACTGGCTGGGCCCGGATGTAGCAAACCGCTTCTCATTGGCATTGCGCTAGGAGCGACACCGGCCTCAGGGGCGGGCCGCGAAGCGCCGAGCAGGGCCCACGCAGCCAGGGAGTTCCCCCAAAAGCGGAACCGCGGCGAGCCGCTTCCGGGGGCGCGGGCTGGGCGCGAGGGGGGCGGGGACCCGCAGTGCCACGGGGCGGGGCGTTCGCGGCTCCGGGCCGGAGACACTCCCGGGGCGGCAGCCTTGGACCCGCTGCTACAACCCGCCCGAACAAAAGGGGCGGGGCGAGCGCTAGGCCCCACCCACCAGCTCCCTTCCTTCCTCCCTTCCTCCCCCCCCCGGCCCCAGCCCCGTCCCCCCCCCACCTTGGCGGCTCTCCGGCAGCACCAGGCGGTTGGTGATCGTGTCCGTCAGCGCCATCAGCTCGTCCGTCTCCAGAAGCGCCAGCAGGTCCCGGCACCCGGCCCGCTCCCGCTCGCTCAACCCCATCGTCCGCCCAGCGGCAGCCGGCGCCGGGCCGTAGCCGCCCGGCCGCCCCCCTCCACCTCGCGCGCAACCCTGACAACCAGCCCCCGGAAGGGCTGAAGAGAAGAAGCGCTACTTCCGCCATCGCCTGCCTGTGTGCGTTGACGTAAATGGCCGCCCATGGGCCGCCCGGAACGGCCTCTAACTGGGCTCGGCCGGAAACAGGCACCTGCGGGCGTTGCGGTTCTGCCCCTTCCTAGGCCTCAGCCCCTCTCGCGCCGGACAGAACAGCTGGGAACGACTGTTAGTGCTCTCATGGGGTAGCCCTGAATCCGGGGAAGGAGGGGAGATAGTAAATACTGCCTTAAAACACATGCTACAGCGTGGAGGGGAGGCTACACAGAGACACCAGGGGCCCGTCCTTAGACTTGTCCCACCTTACCTGCCACTCGGGGCCCAGACCCCCCTCTGCACAGACAATAGAGGTTCAAGTACAAAGGCCAGGGTTACACAAGAGACTGCTCCCCGTATAACAAAGTACCGTTTAACACCCCACTTTGAGGAATAAGGTACTGCAGTTTGGCACTATTGTGGCATGATCAGAACCATACCAAGCTGTAAGCAGTGCTAATCTTTATCAGTCTTTTTAAAAGTTAATTAGATACTGGGGGTAGTGTAGAGGAGTGTATTACTTGGACCAAGATTGTCTTGTTATTTCCCTCAGTGACTCTATATGTAGCCTTGGACAAGTCATTTAATCTCTATACCTCCCTCTACCACCCCACCTAATGTTGTAATTTATAAAACCATTAGAGCTCATTGGATAAGTTGCAAACTTCTGATTCCAAGCCTGTGTTCATAGCACTAGATCAACTCCCATCTCTGTGTAAGGTAGATGTGTTCATACCCTCCAAAACCCCTTCATCTCATGCTGTCTGTTATAATCCACACCACTCCCTCTCAAGGGCCCTGTTTCCCTGGGGCCTCTCTTCCCTTAGGGGCTAAACTCTTTTCTACCACTTATTGGATAGCAATGTCCATCTTCACCAATAGCTACCAGCTCAATAACTTGGAGATTACCAACCCCTTTCCTCTTCCTATCAGATCAGAAGAATCAAAGTCTTCCTGCAGAGGGTGATTGAGATGTGGACAGAGATTTGCCAGCTTTGCCCAACCTCTGTTGCTTCTGCTCTGTTCCACCATCTTGCAGTCTCATCAAAGCACATGATGCTGAGACTGGAGGACAGGATGAATCCATTACTTGACAGTTGCCCTGTTCTGTTGATTCCCTCTGCAACATCTGACACTGACCACTGTGGGAAGACAGGATACTGGGCTAACTGGATCATTGGCCTGATACAATGGCCATTCTTATGTCAAATCAGGGGCGTAACCACACATGATCTTCTGGTAGGGCCTCTGGCTGACATTGGTGGGCCAGCTGAAAAACCCAATCTTCCAAAAAGTTCGGGAAGCCCTTGGTAACTGGAACATTAGGCAGTTTAGTGATTGTCAGCTGGTCGCTTCCCAAACTTCCTGCTTCTGGCCATGTGACCGGAAGCAGGAAGTTTGAGAAGCGATCAGCCTAAGTGGAGCTTGGGTGGGCCTACTTTCAAAGTGGGTGGGCCCTGACTCACCTGTAGCTACGCCCCTCTGTCAAATGGTGAGGGAAAAGCCTCACAGCCAGATCTTGGTTCCTTGCTTCAGTAGTGGCCTCCTGTTAGGCTCCCACTTGCACTGTAGGAACAGGATTTACAGCTGACTGTCCTCATGTTAATGTTTATCTTCTACTTATCTGTCATCAGTCTACCTACCCCCAACAGCCAAATCACCAAGTGACTATCACTGATCTGTAGTTGCCATACAAGCCCTCAACTACCTTACTGTAAATATAATGAAGCTCAAGAACTGGCATTGAGATTAGCTATTAGGATCAATACTGGAACGACATGATTTTTGGCTCCACTTGTTCCAACCTTACCCCTTATTACAGTAGATCAAATATCTGCCACCTCATCTCCTCATCCAAATATTTGTGGGCCAACTCAGACATACTTGATCATCCAATCTTATTGCCCATTTTTAACACTAGAAGCTCACCACTTCTCTCCCCGTTTATCAGTATAGTCCAAAAGTACCATTTCTTAGCTTACACTGTATGATGAGTCGTCTCATTTACTCACAAAAATATGCAGTCTTAAACACCCCTGTATTCTGACTCAAGGACCACAGTTGGCTGAATTTGGACCATGAATTTCCTGAACAACATTTTTCTGTGTGTTTAAAATAACTACAGTATTATCAGTATTATTTTTCTAGATATCTTTTAACAGCCTTATCTAAATGTATCTGGGAATAAATTAAAATTTATATTTAACAATGAAAAAGTAAAAAATATTGTTCTGTAGTAAGTTAACATTGTGATTTAACAGTTAATATTTGGGTGCTTAATTTGTCAGCTCCGTGCTGCCTTTATTTATTTTAACTTACCTTTTTTCCTTAAAGAGAAGAATGCTGTAAAAGGGTTTTAACTACCAAGGCTTAACTGAAGACAGTTGACATAATAGGAAAAAACAATAAGCGTTCCATCAATGTGCTTCACAAGCATTATTACTAGAGCTACTCAAAACTCAGGATTTCTGTTCCACAGGAAATAACATTTTAAAATTTCCCTTCACCCCAAATCAGAACAAAAAGTTACATTTCTCATCAAATGAAATTCAAAAAAAATTGTTTAAATAATGTCAAAGCACTTAATTCAAATTTTTATATTATAAATTATAATGGCTCACAAAATGGAAATTTCGAAAAATAGTTTCAGAAATATCAAAGTGCCCTTAACTGAAGTGCTTTGAAATATCTTGATAAATTTTCATCAAAAATGTAAACAAAATTAGTATGCTCCTGCAAAACATTTCAATTTAGTCAAATCAGCATTTTCCAATGGAAAAGTGTTTCATCTGAAAATTTTCAGCTGGTTCTAATCACCTTCTTACAAAATAGGAAATGGATTCAGTACTTGCCCAAGTTCACAAGTCTTTCGATAGCTACTAGAAATAAATCCTAAATCTTCCGACTTCTAGGCGTAGTCTAGACATAGTTATAATAGTATAAAAACTATTAGTTTAAAAATAGATAATTAAAACAGTTGGCTATTCTTTGATATGAGGATTGTGTCTGCCAGAGGGAAGTCATTGATGAGACTTAAGATGGCGGAGTAGTCCAATTCGTGCTCTACAGATTTTTCCACATATATGACAGATGGTTGCTTGGAGAAAACATAACTGCTGGACAGGATGCTGAACACTTTTCTTCCTCCTCTGCTATTTCTCAGCTTCTTGAGAAAGATGACTCTCCTCAAAACGGGCTGAGGCTTGCTGTGAGAGATGATGCCATTGCAGTCTATGAGCCAGGCAGCTCTTCCCAATTCCTGGGGTCAATATCTCCCTTGTTAAGATATACTTTCAGGGTGTCCTTGTAGCGTTTCCTCTGTTCCCCGCTAGAGAAAAGAGAACTTGCTTCAGAAGATGAGTATAGACTCAAACTTTAAGGTCAGAAGAGACCATTATGATCATCTAGTCTGCCCTCCTGTACAACGAAGGCCACAGAACCTCACCCACCCACTCCGATAATAGATCCCTACCCTGACTGTGTTACTGAAGTCCTCAAATAATAGTTTAAAGATTTCAAAGTAAAGAGAATCCATCAGCAAGTGACTTATGCCCCATGATGCAGATGAAGGCGAAAAACCCTCTGGGTCTCTGCCAATCTGCTCTGGGGGAAAAATTCCTTCCTGACACCAAATATGGCAGCCAGCTGAACCCTGAACTAAAATATCCACCTGGGGAGGTGAAGAAACAAATTGACAGAGCCAGACGGGTACCCAGAAGTCACCTACTACAGGACAGACCCAACAAAGACAACAGACCACCACTGACCAGCCCCCAGCTAAAATCTCTCCAACACATCATTAAGGATCTACAACCTATCCTAGCAGATGATCCCTCACTCGCTCAAGCCGTAGGAGGCAGGCCTATTCTTGCTTACAGACAGCACCCCAACCTGAAGCAAATACTCACCAGCAACCGTACACCATACAACACCACCAGTAACCCAGGAACCTATCCCTGCAACAAACCCCGTTGCCAACTCTGCCCGCATATCAACTCCAGTGATACCATCACAGGTCCTAACCACATGAACCACACCATCAGGAGCTCATTCACCTGCACATCTACTAATGTAATATATGCCATCATGTGCCAGCAATACCCCTCTGCCATGTACATTGGCCAAACCGGACTGTCACTACACAAAAGAATAAATGGACACAAATCAGACATAAAAAATAGTAACATCCATAAACCAGTAGGAGAGCACTTCAATCTCCCAGGACACTCTGTAGCTGACTTGAAAGTTGCCATACTTCTACAAAAAAAACTTCAAAAACAGACTTCAGCAAGAAACTGCAGAGCTGGAACTCATATGCAAACTTGACACAATCAGACTGGTTCTGAATAGGAACTTGGAATGGTTCTCTCATTACAAGAAGTAAGTGTCACTGTTCACACATTCTCACCTTCTGATCAACGGTTGTGAATAGGCCTCATCTATTCTGAATGAATTTACTTTGTTAGCACTTGCCCTCCCCATTGTTGTTCCTTACCCTTGGATGTATATATAGACCTCTTATCTGTGATTTCCACTTCATTCATCTGACGAAGTAGGTTGCAGCCCACAAAAGCTTATGCCCGCAGAAATTTGTTAGTCTTTAAGGTGCTACAGGACTCTCGTTGTTTTAATCTTCTCAAAGCCATTCATGATCTACCTACCTACCTATCCAGGCTCCCTCATAGTGTTAAAAATAGCCTTGATCTGAAAAACTACATAACTTTCTCAATAGCATTGATTTTTTCTAATTGTTAAGGGAGTGTCATTCATCTAAAACTCCACCACCGTCCTCTTCCTCGACTCAGATCTTACCTTTGCCCCCTACAACCTGGAAAAGGTGGTTACTAACCATCTGTAACTGTTATTCTTTGAGATGTGTTACTCATATCCATTCCACGTTAGGTATGTGTGCGTGCCACATGCACCCATGCTAGAGTGGTAGCCATAGAGCTGGCTCTAGCGCCCTCTGCAGCAGCGCTCATATGCTCTGGTACATAGGGCGCTGCCGGCCCCCCTCCCTCTCAGTTCCTTCTTGCCGGAATTCTGACAGCAGGGAAGGAGAGTGGGTTGTGGAATGGACATGAGCACACATCTCTAACAACAGTTAAAGAAGGTTAGTAACCGTCTTTTCTTCTTTGAGTGCTTGCTGATGTCCATTGCACATTAGGTGACTAACTGGCAGTACTCTGGAGGTGGGACAGTAGTACATGGACACGCTATTTGCACAACTGCTCTGCCAAAGCTCGTATTGTCCTGCGCCTGCTGTGTGATCGCATAGTGGGACAGGTATTCACAGGAGACCAAGATGTGGCCTTACAGATATCTTATATTTGCACTTGAGCCAAGACGACCACTGAGGAGGCCTGGGCCCTCGTTGAATGGGATATCAGAGAAGCTGGGGGCGTGACCGTAGCCTGCTCATAACAAGCACGTATACAGGAGATGATCTAAGAGGAAATTCTTTGGGACGACACTGGTTGGCCTTACATGCGATCAGCCACCGCTACGAAGAGCTGAGTTGACTTCCTGAAAGGTTTGGTCCTTTCTATTTAAAAGGCTCATCTGACATCAAGGATGTGCAGGCATCGCTCCTCTTGAGAGCCATGAGACTTGGGAAAGAATATCCTGGTTGACATGAAACTCCGATACAATCTTAGGCAGGAATGCTAGATGGGGTCTCAATTGGGCCTTATCTTTGTAAAATACCATGTGGGGGGGCTCTGAGGTCAGAGCTATGATCTCTGAGACATGCTTCGCTGACATAATCGCCACCAAAAATGTGACCTTCCAGGATAAGTGAAGGAGGGAGCAAAAGGCCATGGGCTCAAACAGCAGCCCCATAAACTTGGAGAGGACCAAATTAAGGTCCCCTGTGGGGGACCAGGTCTCTGATGTGTGGGAAGAGTTTTCTAGGCCCTTCAGGAATCCAGCTATTATTTCATGAGAAGAAGACCGGGCTGCCTTGGACCTATTCGTGGAACGCCGAGATCGCTGTTAGGTGCGCCTTGAGAGATGAAAGCGCCAGGCTTTGCTGTTTTAGATCGAGTAAGTAATCTAGAACAGATGATAATGGCTCTCGAAAAGAGGAGAGCTCATGTTCCTGCGCCTAGGTAGAGAACAGTCTCCATTTTGCCAGGTAAGTGGCCCTAGTAGGTTTCCTGATCTCCAGCAGGATCCTCTGAACCTGGGTCGAGCAAGATTCTGGTTCAGCCATGCAGCATCCACACGGTCAGGGGCAGGGAGTTTAAGTTCAGATGCGGTATTCGACCGTGGTCCTGAGACATCAAGTCTGGATGGCACAGGAGCGTCCAGGGAGGGGTCACTGACAGGTTCATGAGCGTGCTGAACTATTGCTAATGTGGCCATGCTGGTGTGTTCATTATAAACCGTGCCTTGTTCCTCTTGATTTTTATACAGACCCAATAGATCAGATAAAATGGGGGAAAACGTACAGGAGTCCCCCCGACCATCGTAGGAGGAAGACATTGGATGTGGAGTCGCTGTCTTGTGCCCTCAGGGAACAGAACCGCTGGCATTTCCTGTTCCATCTGGTCTTGAACAGGACTCCTCGGGAAGTTCCCCACTTCTGGAAGACAACTCTCGCCACCTCTGGGTGCACAAAATATTCATGGTGAGAGAAGAAGGACCTGCTGAGATGATCTGCCAGAGAATTTTTGGCCCCCAGTAGATGAGCGGCCTCCAGGATGATTGCATTCTCCACTTAGATTCCAGAGGCTGAGCACCTCCTGGCACAGAGCCAAAGCTCAGACAGCTCCTTGCTTGTTGATGTAGTACATTGCTGCCATGTTGTCCATCAGCACGCGTACTACCCTTCCTGCCATCTGAGGAAGGAACACCTCACAGGCGAGGTGGATCACTCTGAGTTCTCTGACATTTATGTGCAGTGACAGATCCTTTGCAGACCAGAGGCTCTGCGTCCTGTGACAACCAAGGTGGGCTCCCCAGCCTAGGTCTGAGATGTCCAATACCAAGGTAAGTGAAGGGCGTGGTGCTACAAATGGAACCCTTTCTGTTACATTCACCGGGATTGTCCACCAGGACAGGGAGGTAAGTACCCCGGGTGGAACTGTGAGGAGCATGTCTATGTCGTGTCTCAATGAAGAGTAGACTGATGACAACCAGGTCTACAAGGGCCTGAGGGGGAACCAGGCATGCTGTACCATATACATGCATGCCACCATGTGACCCAGTAGCCTGAGGCACACCCACGCCATGGTCAAGGGGTGAGACATGACCTGGTCTACCAGGTCTGCTAAGGCCTGAAATCTGGTTATGGGTAGAAATGCTCTGGCTTTCGCCGAGTAGAGGAGCGCTCCAATGAACTCCTTTTTCTGTACAGGCACTAACGGGGACTTTTGTTAGTTTACAAATAGGCCCAGATTTTGGCAGGTCACCCATAGCACCACAATAGCATGTCAGACCTGGTCCTCCAACCGACGAGGTATGGATAAATCTGGATTCCCTGACGTCGGAAGTAAGCCATCACCACCACCATACACTTTGTAAATACTCTTGTGCGGTTGAAAGTCCAAATGGGAAGGCTGCAAACTGGTAGTGGTTTTCCCCACTACGAACCACAGAAAGCGCCTCTGGCCCTGAAAGATAGAAACATGGAAGTACGCGTCCTTTAGGTCGAGGGTGGCGTGCCAGTCTCTTGGATCCAGGGAGGGAATCATGGAGGCCAGGGACAACATATGGAACTTCCGTTTCTTGAAATACTTGTTGAGGCATCATAAGTCCAGTATGGGTCTCAAGCCTCCTTTGGCTTTTGGGATCAGAAAATAACGGGAGTAGAACTCCCATCACCTTAGGTGCCGGGGAACTTCCTCTATGGCCCCATCTGCACAAGAGCTCATACCTCCTGGAAGAGGAGTTGCTCATGAGAGGGGTCCCTGAAGAGGGATAGTGATGGGGAGGGTAGGAAGAAAGGATGGAGACAAATTGGAGGGTGCATTCTGTTGTGATGGTACACAGGACCCACTTGTCCGATGTTATTGCTGACTATGCAGGGAGGAAGGAAAAAAGGAGCAGTGCTGGATCCTGTTCTGAGACTGCTACGTCATTCCTGGGCACACCCTCAAAAAAGTTTTGTCTGTCACTTGATGGGTAGCGGCTCAAGGACAGGTGAGGAGTCGTGGGAGTCTGGCCTTGACAGCACCTGTAATTCCTGTTCTTTTTACAGCGTTCACTCCTGGAGGGATCGGGAACCAATGACGACGCTGGGAGCAGAAGTGCCTCCTGGATGCCTGTGGAATATATAACCCCAGGGAATGTAATGTAGCCCCGGAATCTTCGAGCCCGTGCAGCTTGCCATCTGTCTGGTCTGAGAATAGGGCCATGGCATTGAAAGATCCTGGATGGATTTCTGAACCTCAGATGACAGGCCGCATGATTGCAGCCATGAAGCCCTTCTCCTGGAAATCGCTGACGCCATTGTTCTGGCTGCTGAATCTGCGGCGTCGGAGGCTGCCTGGAGAGAGGCCCTCACTATTGTCTCCCCTTCTTCCAGAATGGTATGGAATTCTGGCCTTGACTCCTGAGGCAGGGAGTCTGCAGATTTTGACATTGAATGCCAGACATTAAAAGCATATATCCCGAACGCCTTTTATTAACTTTTTTTTTTTTAATGTTAAGCTTTTTAATTACTTTTTATTATTGTGTATCTATACATTTATTGCCCTATATATATTGAAACGAAAGTTTGTTGTCCTTCAGTTGAACTTAAAGGGTGAAGGGAAGATGAACTCAATAATAGAATGTAATCTTTTAACCCTGACTTTTACTGCTATTAAATTTTATATTTTTAATTATAATTATTTTATTTAATTATTATTTTAATTTTCTAATACTCATAATTTTACTAATATTGTCTAGGTATGCAGGGAAGAGACCCCTCAACCTAATGAAAAGTGTAACTAACAACTTTCTATTGTTGCAGCTGTTAGTGACAACTGGATTATAGATTCCCCTTTTTACTCAATCAGATGAACCAAGGACCATAAAAGAAATTCCATCAGTAATTAGAAAAATAGTACGCAGTGAAATTAAGTCATGGGAAAAAGTATTCTTCCCTCCAAAGAGGAGCTTGTCTCACATCTTATAAAAGGAAAGAGGGTTGGCAAGTTAGTTTGCAAAATGAATATTGCCAGGTACAGAGGAAGGATCAAACTACCTTCTCTTCACCATCTACAGGGGCTGTCTGTGTTCTGTATTGTGATTCATCTTTGATTGAATAATTCCATTTGGGCCTGTTATTTGACAATCTCCAATCATTATTAAATTCGAACATGGAACAAGGTCATTTGAATTTTTGTAGACAAAGAGTAGATGAGATAATTTGGAGATTAGAACTTTAATAAAGGAAATATTTCAGTTATTTTGCTAATCCTGAGTTACTACTTTAGTGTCTGTTCTTCAGATGCTTGTTTTCCAAGCCTGCTTCAAGTTGCATTTTTCTAGTTTTGCATCCTCATGAATACATCAGTAGTAATGTAAGACTAAGTTAGTTAATACTTATCCATGTTCTCCACTCAAGAGACTATTTTGTTTTAAAGGATACGATAGGACCTATCATAAACTCTATACAAAAATATCAGCAAGACTACCTTTACCTTGGGAAATTTAACTCAGATTACTAAGAAGCTGTGAAAACAAGTTATTTTCCCTATAGTAAAATCATCCAGACTATCATGCAGCCATCTCAATAGGTCAGAGGCAAGTCTGTCTCCAGAACATAGCACCTATTAAACACTCAAATAGTCCTCTTCTGAGACTGGTTACTCAAGCCTTCCTCTTGTCTTCACTCAGACTCATGTCTTTACAGAGCTTGTTTAATCTCCTTTGCACGTGTGCTCAGATACAAAAATACACTGCTCCCATTCTTGGATGTCTATACTGACTTCCTCCCTCTTTCACAACATTAAGGTAAAGATCATTTGCCTTCAATTCCTCAGTCTCTTATTTCCCTGTACATTACCAATGCTCTTTAAAAACAGGTTTTTCTTCACAGTGAATAACAGATCCCTGTTTTTCCAATAGCTTTTCATTGCAACCTATTTCATTTCAAAACTATCCATATCACAGGATTCATTCTCTCTGGTGTATAATTCTTCCCCCGCCATACAAGTCAAGTCATATCTTATTTGCTTATCCTACTGACTTCCCTATATTGACTCTCTCTCCCTTGTTTCCCTATAGTAAATGTCATGGTTACCAGGCAAGCTGCACCTTTGACCGTTTTTGTTCAAGTGCATGCCTCTGGTGCAGATTTAGCTTCCTGCACCTCTCTCCAGATGGAACTATGCAGCCCTACCATTCAAACTGGATATCTGCAAACTGCAGCCCCCATTTCCCAGCCATTTTAATCTGACAGGTCTAAATGAGTATGATACATGTAAGCCTTTTTCATCAGAATCCTGAGTGTGGTGGATTAAAATGACAAAAAATAGCTTCTTTAAAACAAAGCAGCATTTCTTCACCTAAAGCTACATGGCAAGCAGAGCAAAAGGTTCAAACAAAAGTCTACACCCATGATTCCCCTCACCTAATCCTTAATCTTTGTTATGTTTCATCTAGACCAGTTACATCCATCAGTTCTCACTGACTCACTGGGTAGTCAAACCCTGCTCCACCCACTACACATACACTTCCCAAAGGAACATAAGGTTTGGATCCTCTTTGATTTTAAGCTTAAACATAGGAGGAGTAAACCATTCAGATGAAGTCAGTTAATTGATATTCCCCAATAAACCCTTCCCCATTGTTCTTCCTCAAGGACTTAATTTGTGTGTCATTGTTTTGCTTTCCTTTAACAACCTCTCTGATTCAACTCAGGCAAAAGAATATCACAGGTAATCTGAGTATATGATTTTTTAAAAACAATATAACACTCATTCTCCACACCACCACTTGTCACTTCTGCATGTCACAAGTACAGATTGTACTTGCACAATATATTCTAATCCACGTTTTGTATTTGCATATATAGGGTATGTCAACACCTAAAACATGACAGAAGCACATCTGCACCACTGTAGCCACACTACTATAGTGCTTCCATGTACACTCACTACAGCAAGTGGAAGGGTTCTTCCATCACTATGGTTAATTCACCACCCCAAGATACGGTAGCAAGGTCAACAGAAGAATTCTCCCATCAACCTAGCACTGTCTACAGTGGGGGTAGGCTGGCATAATTCTCTTCCAAGGGTATAGATTTTTCATACCCCTGAGAAGCATAGCTATGCTGATATAAATTCCTATTGTACACCATCCCATAGACAGACTGAGGAGTGCTGATTTAGTTTTGAATGGATGTTATACAATATAATATCACACTGACTGCCCAGTAATGGTAGATACTGTGGTCAAATATTTTTATCAAGCAGATTCCCGAAGAGATCACAAGCTCACTTCATAGTAACAACAAAGACAATGTTTTATTGAACAAATCTATGTACAGTACAAAAAAGTTTTTAAAATGAAACACTACTGTTGATTTATTGCAGTTTGATGGCTCAGTTTTAATTTGTACTCTTATATAAATGAAAAGTAAAATAATTTAACATTCAACAAGGAAGCACAAATTTCCTTTCTTGCTGAACCTTTAATAGCTTTTACAAATTAACAGAGTCCCAAAATGCATACACTGCATTTAGTCAGAAAGATGTTATACAGTACCAAATAAATTAAAAAAATAACACTACTACCCTTTTAAGTCTTTCATCCATACCACTGATGTTAAACAATAAAATAAATGAGTACAGCTGAACCTTCAGTGTGATATTAAAATCACAAGTTTAATGTTATAAATTATCAAACTATACAATTTATAGGTTTTTTTTTAAAATGAATATGGCTAAATAACCCAAGTACCAGTAACCTTTCCCCACAGATATGACCATTTTCAACCTATTTTGCACAATTATTTGTGGAGGGCGCCTATCAAGCAGCAACTTTTGAAAATTAGAATTTACATGACCTTTATAATGGACCGTGTTCAAGTTGTAACTGATGAGCTCTAAAAAACTAACTGCCAAGTCAAACCCACTTGGAGGAAGATGATTAAAATGTGATAATCTGCCCAAAAACAGACCCTTGATCAAGCAAAACACTTAGGTGCATGAATAACTTTAAACACATCAATACTCCCATTAACGTCAATGGGACTATTTGCATGCCCAATGTTACACACATTCTTAAGTACTTTGCTGGATCAAAGCCATATATATCAATGTTGGAGTAAGAGTATTTTAAATTACACAATATGACGCTTAATCTTGGGGAAAAATTTAAATCCTAGACTTGGAACTTTTTAATACCCTAAAAATTGCAAACTCAATTTTGGATGGTGTCTTAAATGTCTCTCAATCCTATAAAGCATGTATAATAATCCCACACACAAATATATTTAGTTTCAAATTATAGTTGCTTAATACTGCAACTGAGTATGCCAACAGGTAACATTTTAGAGAAGGGACAACTAAATGTCTTTTGAACTAAAATTAGTACTTGAAAATGTTACCTGCCACTTACTCCTTTAAAGTGTTCACCTAAGTGAAATAATCTAGACTTTTCAAAATTATATATACTGAACACATGTGATATAAACAGATGGTTGTGTGCAACAGAAGCATCTTTAAACAAAAGTGTAATACCGGTAGAAAAATTATGGTCACAGTTTTATGCATGTACATATATGCACATAAACTACACACTTTTAAACCAAGAAAATACAAATCCCAATCATGTTTTTAAAGCAACACATGGAGCTTTAGTAACGGCAAAAAAGCATCAAAGATTAAGTACACTTAAAGATTTAATATATAAATGTTTTGATTATATCTACTGACCAAATTTTCAAGATTTTATAACTTAATACTCTAAAATTAACCTTATTTTTTTTCTGATGTATTTAATCAATTTAACTAGACTAAAACTGAAGCTAAGAACAAAGGAGGAGCCTGGGATATTCCAAAGAAGATAACCAGGTTCTTAAGTTAGTTGGTAAAAACTTTACAGTAGATAAGTCAAAGTATGGAAGTGCATTTGACTGATTCATGTTCCCTTAGTTTCATTTAAAAAACTTCTACAGGTTTTATACATATGATGCACTTTATCAAAGTTAGTATTTTGAAAATGTAAAAAAATGCATTCTTTGGTGCCTCAAATGTCATGCAGATCTTTCTAGAAGTGCCCCAGGCATTGATATTAATGTAATGCACACATACCTGTGATCATAATTTTATACCTTTTTACTTTAGACTAAACCAAAGTTAGAGAACCATTTTCTAGGATTCAAAAAGTAGGAATCTGAGTTAGAATTCTCTTTTTTCCTCGAAGGGAGGAGAAAAGGGGGGAGAAGTTATATGAACACCTATTTGATTTCACAGAGGATTACTAGCAGAGTCATTTTTCAACTATAGTGTTTTAAGTGCCAGAAATATTTAACAGCCTGCTTTACAATGAAGTCCTTGTGTGTTTACAAATGTGAGTTGCTGCTGCAATGAACAGATCCTGTATACATATTGTAATTTTAACTGGTATCAATTCTTACATAATCTCTTGAGTAAGCGAGCTGACTGTCTCATTGTACTGTACATGCATTGTGATGAACCATTCAATGAGCCAACTAATTGAGCTGGGAAAGCCCTTCTACGTTGTTCTAGATTACTTTGAATACTTGACTCACGCACGCTGTTTTTATTAACAATAGCTTTAACCGCTTTGATTGTACCCAACCTTCAAGCTAACTGCACCAAGCAGGGTCTGCAATAAGCATAGTTTGTGTAATCTACAATATAAAGTAGCATTGTTCGTGGGTAATTTTTCATGGCAGTTAAAAATCTGAGCACTTGCAACATTCTCCTTTGATGAAAATTCAGAAATGCCTTTTTGGTTTGTGTTTGTTCTGTCTGCAGGTCTGTTACATACAGGTGACAGATTTAAACTTTCCATTCTTATAGACTCATTTGGGTGTCACTTTTACTAGCAGCCAGTTGTTGACCCAAGTACTTAATAGTTTGCTTTCCACTACTGAACTCTTTCATTGCTTTCTGATAAGGACCCCCCCCACCTTCTTCAGAGACTGCTACTCCTGGCTGTACCATGTTTTAAGGCTGACCTGTTATATTTCGCCACCCCTCCTTTACAAGACAGATCATTTCTTGGTAAATCAAAACTCAGTGCTGTATCACTGCATGATGCAGAGTGGGTATAGAACAGGGGTATCAAACATCGGGCCCACGGGCCGGATATGGCCCGCCAACCTTTTTGGTCCGGCCCCTGGTAGATCTCGCTGCGTCACGTGCTGCTGCCAAAGAGTACAACGCCACAGGATCTGTGTACTCTGGCGGCAGCACGTGGAACGCTGTGTGCATGAGACACAGTGCTCCAAAAGTGCCTAGTATTTCAATTTATGGTACGTATGGCCCACTTGAAGTACATTTAATTCAAATATAGCCCGCCATAGCAAATGAGTTTGACACTCCAGTATAGAAGTTTCTTCCTGATCTAAACTGACATTCTTTGCTTGGCTTCCTAAATTCTTGTTCTCTCTTCATTTAACCCGCATTTTTCACAGAGAATTTTCTTAAATTCTCTCCATCACTCACACTAACGACTGAAGGACCTTTACATTTGGATATTATTTTAGCTCTAAACTCCAGCTCAAATTCACCTTTCTTCACTCCATGCATACATTTTGTTTTTAGCCTCAATCTGCACGTGTTAGTACCAGCAACTGGTGTAGATATATTACTTGTGTTAAATCTATTAGTGCCTGTAATGGACTTATTTAACATTTCCCAAAATTCAATAGGTTTAATTTTGCTATATACATTAAAATAGCTTTTAAATGCATCTGAATGGTCTCTTCTACAGCTGACGTATCTAATATTAGACTGTAGATGCAATTTTCTTTGTAATGGTGTATGTTAAGTTTTTCACTGTTGGAACACGCTGTCCATCTTAGACTTTTCTCTACACTCTTCCTTTTGGATTCTGAACACAAGTTAATTAAATGACCTTCATGCTTTTTAGTCACAGAAACAAACTTTGAAAAAAGAATGTCGAAGTCTTCTATTAGATTTTTATCCACACCATGAAAATAAATGTAATGTCTCTTTAAATTAAATCTCCTTGATAATGTGGAGTGACACCCTTTCAACATGCATGGATAGGAATGAGTTATCTTATTACAACTTTTTAAACCAGTAACACAGGTTAACAGTGGTGTTTCTTTCTCTAAGGCAACAGCCACTTCTTGTCTCCGCCTGCTCAGCTGAGTATTTTATTTTTCTTAAACGCTCATGCCAGACACACTGTGCTGCTGTTCTTTGATCGTACAAGGGGAATTCTTGGGGCTTTCTGGATAACTGGTACTTTGGGGACTTTGTAGCAACCTTTCTGGACTCAAAACCTGCACAGCTCCTACTATTCCTCTGTGAGTTCTGTCTAGAAAATGTGCTTTGTCTTTTATCAAGGTCACATTTTTCTTTAGTAATTTGAGTCTGCTTTATGATTAAGGCCATCTGGGAAACAGCAAACTGATGCTTCTTCATGTAGTGTTTTCTCACACCACTCCTTAATTGATACATCTTCCCGCAACATTTAATCAGGCACCTGTAAAACAGATCATGTTGGTTAGGTTTCATTTTTCATGCAAATGGTGCTTTAAATTGGAATTTTGCTTGAGTTTGTCAATATACCTAATTTTAAACATGCTAGGAGAAAATGCATAGATTAAACTACACAAGTCTGTCTTGTCTGAATGCTCTCTCATCAAAGCGGTCTGCAGATTTTCAACTCTCATTTCTTTTCCTAAACACTAAGCTTGACTGAGTTTATCTTCTGGTTTATTAAAGTATTTTTTCTTTTTATTGAGGTCATCACCACTCAATTCAACAATTTTTTTTTTAATTTATTATTTTTTTTTTTAAGTAAGACTAGCACACTGGAATTGGTTAGGTGCTCTATTTGTCTTTTTTTAAAAAACTGTTCTGTCTTGAAGCCTGTTTCCAAAGGCCATTTTCTGTTAGCTTTTACCTCTAAATGTATGCATCTATAAGAACCGTAAGACTTACTTTCATCATCTGAATCGAATCCAAAGAGCGTCTGACATTTCTTTTGTGCAAGGTGAGCCTCAAGTGCTTCTGAGTTACAGTAGGTGGTCAGGCAGTTGCCACATCTAAATCTTTCTGCTGATTTGCTATATGCTTTATCTTGCTCAGAATGGGCATCTACTTTATCAGTTACAGTTTTTCTACGTTTTGGCATGCTAATGTATCGTTCATCAAGGTAACTTGGAGGCAATGGTCTAACATATGGTTTTGTCACAATTAAGCCATATGAAGTATTTTCTGTTGTCTGATTTGGTTTAGAAGGTGACTGAGAGACTGCAACAGTATTGTTATGTGGTATATCATTACAGTTCTGTAAAACGGGCATCACTGACCCATTTTCTGTCCTTGTTTCATCCACCACTCTGTCCAAAGCTGCATCTGATGAAGCTGAATAAGGTTGCTCCAGTTCACTGTGCCCATTGACCAGTTGGTCACTAACATTACAGTTTTCAGAATTTGGCTGTACTATAGGCATCTTTTGGTCTATCAAGCTTAAAACTGTAGCAGTAACATCAGATGAATTTTCATTCCCATTCTGAATTACATTGTTTGCTTTCTTCTCAATACTCTGGATATATGTCTTTGGTTCTGTGGAGTCTTTCCTTGCCTTCCAAGTTGGAATTGGCAGATCTACAGCTTCTTTTTCACTAATAGATACATCTTTTTCTTGGAAACCACAAAGCGACTCTGATATAGTATCTGAAGAATTTTCTTCATTTACTTCAGAACATTCTGGTGCTTTGTTTAAATAATGCTGAGCCTCATGTTCATACAGCAAAGGAAGCTCTTCGAAAAGCTCAGAGCACTCTGCAAAATTGCACTGAGCTTTAAAAACATCGTGACTTCTTGTATGCTCTGCAAGCTCAGTGGACAGCTTAAATCTCTGATTACAGTTAAAATGTAAACAAAAGTAAACATTTGGATATACGTGCCGCTTCAGGTGGTCTATAAAATGTTGAGAATCCGCAAACTTTCTCTGACAGAACCGACATTTTCCTTTATTCCAATTCATTATATGCTGCTGTACCTTCAGATCAGTTGGGTGAGCTTTTCTTGCATGTTTATTGAGAAATCTTATCTTTTTAAACACTCTAATGCAATTGTTGGCAGGGCACTTGAAGTTACCTTCTTGATCCATAACATCCAGATCATTTTGAGAACACAAAGCTCCATTTACTTTATGAAGTACAGGAAACTCTTTACTTGGGCTATCGCCACCCTCAGGCAAGCTCTCTGTAGTTAAAGGTTCAGGGACATTATTTAAACAGCTGTCACAACCATTTTCAATAACATTATCCTGGATGCTTACATGATTTTCAGCCACATCCAATATCTGGTCATGGTTTTGTATTTCCATATCAATACTTGGAACTATTGCAGCCTCTGGCTCATTATCTTTAGAACTATTAGAATTCCCATTTTCAAAAGAGACAGATGCATGAGAGCAATTTATTTCATTTAAAACAGGGATTTCCTGATCATCATGATGGCTAGCAGCAAGATGCTGCCTTTGTGTTTTCTTGACATGATTCCTTAAGTGCTTCAACATGATTCCTCTTTGTCTGAACTTCCTACAGCATATTACACATGAAAAACTGCCCTTTTTCTGGTGAGCCTGTGCATGCCTCACAATGTGACCACCAAGAAATTCCCTGTTGCACAATGCACAACGGTGCCTTGGTACATTATGATCTATTTTAGATGCTCCAAGAGTTGCAAGATTCTTTCTATCATTACCAGGATCTTTAGATTGAGCTCCAGAGGGGTCTTCAGGGTCAAGCTCCCCATTACTTAGATCTGTTAAACAAATAAGTTCTTCACTCAAAGCCTGATGTTCCATCGGCTTCTCTGTACTAGCAGTAGAATTTGCCAGTGTACTTTCACCTAAGCCAACAGATGCTTTTTCCCTCAACAGTGATAAACAGTTCTGCTTGATCATCAAAAAATTCCAAAACTCAGGATCGAAAAACAAACCTTTCTTTAAAATTGGAAGCAACTCAAAACGTACACGGTTCTGAACAGAACTTGTGTGCTCATTATACTCTTCATCTGCACATTTATATAGATGTTCAACAGTGTAATAGGATTCTAAGGTACGCTCCAGAAAAAAGATAGAAAGCGCACAAATTCTGAGGATCTCCAAGTCATTTGGCAAAAAATGAGCAATCGTTTTATAAATGAGACATTTCATGATTGGATCATCACGAAGGTCCAACTGCAGAGCACATCCACATATTTCAACACAAATCTGCAAACCATCTTCTCCAACCTGCAGAAAAGAAATTAAGATTAATTATACATCATCCCCTGCTTTTATCGTTAGCTTGTGACACAGGCATGTTTGAATGCAAAATAAAGCAAGAGCAATACAAACAAAAATTCAGTTCTGAAACAATACTTAAATTTCAACGCTTAATAACTTTGTATTAAAATATTTCAAAGATAAGTAGAGTTCAGAAGGCATCTCAATAATTAATATAAATATTTAAATTTGCAAAAAGTCTTCCAAAAGCAGATTTTATTAAATGATATATAAATGAAGAAATAAAATGAATTCTAGCTATGCCCAAAGTTTAACATTTGGTTTGCACTGCACGCTGCATATCTAGTGTTGTCAACAAAGCTTCAGACACTTTCACACTGCACACTCCTGTCTGTAATCAAAGAGACAGCAGCAGGGTAACCGTTTGGGCATGTTTTAGTCACAGTTTAGAGAATGGCACGCAAAAGGACTATTGTGAAAAGCACTATTCTGCCATCTGTATCCTGATTAATTGGTCTAATATTTCATAATGTAACTGGACATATTCTAAATATGCTTTCACAGACTCTAAGAAAGAGAACTACAATGGAGTGGGGTTTTTTTAAGATTTGCTTAAGCTTGGGCTCTCTAAATCTGTCTTCATTTTGACTCATATGAGATGAAAATGAAAACTACAAATGTGGGCCTAACTTTTCAAAGGTAACAAGTGATTTTGGGTTCCCAACTTTGACACATCGTAATGTCCTGATATTTGAGAAATGGTGAACTATCATCCTGAAAAATACTAATCACTTGAAATTTAAGCTAGGACCTTAATTGTGAAAATTCTTAGGAGAAATTTTCAGAAACACATCTTATCTGCCAGATAGTTACTTAATGCAAGATGTTTTGATAAAGGAAAAATTTGGGAACAAGTTCTTATTATAGTTGTATGTTGCATACATCTTCAATATCTATCTATTAACAAGTATATACAAATACACAGATTTGTTGGGGCACTTAGTTCAATGCTAATAAAAAAGTTAAATCTTACCAACAGAGCAGTACCAGATTAACCTAACTACCAGGAATATTTTTTGGACTATTTACTCAGGTTCAAAACCTGGTGAACATCAATAGAACTATTTCAACTTTTAAATAAAACTTTACCATAACATTCCTCAAAAAAATTGGTTTACTCTGGCTCAAGACTATAATCTTCATGCATCTCTCAGAATGCCAGGAAGACCGAATACATTTTTACCACTTTAAAATCTGCTGTCAGCTGTAAAGTTAGTCAGTTATTAGATGAGAAGACATGCAGTAACTGAGGTTCTTCGAGGTAGTTGTCCCAGTGGCTGCTCCACTTTAGGTGTCCGTGTGTCCTGCGCCTGTAATTGGAGATTTATGGTAGCAGTGCCTGGCTGGGTCGCACTGGCATTGTTGCCGCCTCAGGCTGTTACCTAGCACTGTGCGACCAACCGTCCCTCAGTTCTCTCTCTACTGTGGAGCTGAATTATACACAACTCCGAAGTAGAGGGGAAGAGGAAGGGCAGTGGAGCGCCCACAGAGACAAACATCTTGAAGAACCTCAGTTACTGCATAAGGTGAGTAACTTTTTCTTTGGGAGGTTTCCCTGTGGGTGCTCTGCTTTAGGTGACTGTTGAGCAGTGCCCCTTAGTGGAAGGAATGTGCTTTGGAGTTGTGCTCATGATGACTGATAGAATGGTAAGTCAGAATAGAAAATGATTGTTACTCTACAACATAGTGCTGTGTGAAGATATGGGCAGATGCCCAACTGGCAGCTTTGCAAATGTCCCTAATGGGTACATTGTTGAGGAAGGCAATAGATGTTGAAAATGCTCTGGTAGCGTGCGTGGGTCTCCATTGGGGCTTGTAACTGATGTTTTTGATAACAAAAGTAGATGCATCCTGATATCCATTTGGATAGTCTCTATTTCTTAATAGCGTCCCCTTTTGATCATGCTGTTATAGAAACCAACATCCTTGGTAATTTTCTGAAGATTTTTGTTCTGTCTACGGAAAAAGCTAATGCTCTTGGGATATCAAGGGTGTGGAATGTTGTTTCTCTTTTGTCCGTGTGAGGTTTTGGAAAAAATGCAGGTAAGTGGATGGATTTGCTTAAATGAAATGGAGAGGCAACCTTGGGTAGGAATTTAGAATGTGGTCTTAAGAGTAACCTTGTGCTTAAAGAAAAAGTTGTGTATGGCAAGTGAGCCATTAAGGCACCTAATTCTCCCACACATCTAGCAGTCGTGATGGCAATAAGGAAGGCCACCTTCATGGAAAGATAAAATAAAGAGTAAGTGGTGAGTGGTTCAAACAGGGTTTCTGAGAGTCCGTGTAAGACCAGGTTGAGGTCCCATGTTGGGCTGGAGTCCTTATCTCCGGTTAGGTATTTTTAATGCCCTGGAGGAATCGTTTAGTTGCTGGATAGGCGAGTATGGTAGTCCCGTCCTCCTTATCTTGGGAAGCTATAATAGCTGCCAGGTGCACTTTGATGGAGCTTGTAGAGAGCCTCTGTTTAATAAGATGCCTGCTCAGAGGAGGTAAAAGACTTTCGCTTTCCCTGATACATGGAGTAACCACACCTTGAGGTGCAAGATCAGGTTGGGATGACGGATATGTCCTGCATCTTGGGAGAGGAGATGAGATATTTGAGGAAGACTTTGAGGTAGGCATATCAACATTCGAGAGAGGTATGGAAGCCAAGTTTGTCTGGACCATACAGATGCTATTAAGAAGATTCTAGATTTGTCCCTCCTGATCTTGTGAATGACTTGGGCTAGGAATGGTATGGCGGAAAAGCATAAATTAAGGGTGTGTCCCATTTGATGAAGAGGGCATCGCCTAGGGAGTTGGGTCCCAATCCCACTCTGGAGCAAAACTGTGGGCACCTGGCGTGCTGTGCTGTTGCAAAGAGGTCTATAATAGGGAACCCCCACTGTGTGAATATCGTGTAGAATTCCAAGGTCCATTTCCCATTCATGTTTCTGTGAGAAGTCTCTGCTTAATGTGTCCGCTGTTGTGTTCTGATATTCCGGAAGGTATGATGCTGATATGTCGATGTTGTGACTGATGCACCAACTCCAGATCAGCATTGCTTCCATGCATAGGAAATGTAATCTTGCTCCCCTTGGTGGTTTATATAGAACATGCATGCCACATTGTCCATTAGGATTCTGATCTATTTGTTTTTGAGCAGTGGCAGGAAGTGATTGCATGTTTTGGACTGCTCTTAGTTCAAGCAGGTTTATGTGAAGACTGGATTCCGATGTGGACCAGCAGCCTTGGACCATGTTGTTAAGTAGATGCGTTCCCCAGCCTATTAGGGAGACAATCTTTGGTTACTGTCATTGTTGGGGTCCTTTGTAGAAAAGGGACTCTTGTACAGACATTCTTTGGTTGCGTCGAGCATTTCAGAGAGTCCTTTACCTTGTGAGGAGTCTGTTGAGACTGTGCCTGTGTGGTGTGTAGACTGTTCTAAGCCATGCCTGCAGGCCTCTCATATGAAATCTGCTATGCCTGACTATAAATGTTGTTGCTGACAGGCGTCCTAGTAGTTGTAGGCATATTTTGGCTGTTTGCGGGCTGTCTGTAACAGTCGATATTAAATTGATGAGCATGGTGAAGCACTGTCGAGGTAGGGAGGCTGTAGCTTTTGGGCAGTTGAGATAAACCCCGATGAACTCTAATTTCTGGACTAGTATCAGTGCTGACTTTTGTTTATTTGTAACCCTGGGTTCATGAAGATGGTTATTGTGCTTCGAGTGGCTACTATCACTCGTGTTGTGTTGGTGCCCTTATCAGACACAGTCATTTAGATATGGGAATATCATAACCCCATGTCTGTGTAGATGTGCTGCCACCACTAATAAGACTTTTGAGAAAGACCCTTGGCGTACCGACAGTCCAAAAGGAAGAATTTTATACTGGAAGTGTTGTTTTCCTAAGATAAACCTTAGGAACCTTCTGTGTGATGGCTGGATCATTATATGGAAATAAGCATCCTAGAGGTCAAGAGCAGAAAGCCAATCCCCCCTTTCTAGTGCTAGAATTATAGTTGCTAACGTCACCATTTTGAAATGTTGGGTTCTGACAAATCTGTTGAGTCTTCTTTTATCTAGAATGGGCCTCCATCCACCCATTTTTTTCTGTGTTAGAAAGTGATGAGAGTTAAAACCCTTCCCTCTGAACTGTGGTGGTACTGGCTGTACTGTATCTAGCTGTATAAAGTGGTTTACTTCCTGTTGCAGCAGGTACTTGTGAGAGGGTTTCCTGAAGCGGGACGGGGAGGGAGGGTGGGTAGGTGGAATGGAGATAAAAGGGATGGAATAATCAATTTTGATGATTTTCAAAACTCATTTGTCTGCTATGATGTTCTGCCAGACACAGTGAAATGATCTCAGTTCATCGTCGTATGATCTGGAGATGATGTGTGTTTCCAGTACTAGAATTTCTGGGTGTCTCGTGCCCTCAACCACATCTTCAAAATTGCTGTCTTGAGGTAGATTGTTGAGACGTCGAAGGCTGATTTGATGTTTGTCACTGTCCGCTTTGTCTCTGTTTATGATGTTGGTCACATGGTCTGTGTGGCTTTGCATAAGGTGGGCAGAATCTCTGTGTATAATACCTGCCTTGTTTCTTTTTATTTGCAGATGTATAGATGCTCAGCAATTTTAGTATTGCCCTTGAATCTTTCAAAGTATGAAGATTTGAAATAGTTTTTTGCTGCGAATAATTTTGAGCCTTCAAACAGCAGATCCTCTACAGTTGACTGCACCACTCCAGGGAAGCCCAAAAGATATAGCCATTATGCACAGCACATGACTACTGATGTAGCCATAGAGCATGCAGATCTGTCTGCCAAATCGAGTGAGGGAGGCATGCAATGCTGTCCTGGCAATGAGGTAACTTCAGTCATGTTGACCCTGAACTGTTCTTTATCATCTGGCAAGCTGTCAAATTCTGCCATTTTAGAAAATATTGTGTGTGTATTTTATTTTGATAAAAGGGCTTCGTCGTTCACTATCTGGAATTGTAGTGTTGCGGATGAGTATGCTTTACGGCCGAAGAGGTCTAACCTTTTCCAGTCTGTGTCACAGGGGCGTGTCCTATTATGATGTTGCTTTCCCCTCTCATTTACTGCATCTACTACTAAGGAATTTGATGTGCAATGCGTCAACAAAAATTCACTTCCTTTGGAGGGGACATAGTATTTTTTGTCCAACCCCTTGCACGACGGTGGTGCTGTTGCTGGTGTTTGCCAGATGGTTTTGTCAGTTTCCATGATAGCATCGTTAACAGGCAATGCTGTCTTTGCTGAGATGGATGTCTGAAGACTGTCAACCAGTTTGTGCTGAGACTCGGGTACCTCTTCCAAGGATATGTCCAGGGACTTTGCTACCCTTTTGAAGAGTTCCTGAAATTGTTTAAAGCCTATACCCCATGGTGGACGATGGGGGCATTACTGTTTCATCTGGAGAAGATGATGATAGGTGGTGATGAGTCTTCCTGTTAGCAGCTTCATTGGTCTCTTCAGTCACCTCCTCTTGGGGTTCTGAGGGTCCATGAGTGATGATGGGGATCATGGTGCCTTCAATCTTTGTGGGATGGAGGGTTTCCAGAAGCAGAGTGAATCAGACATGACAATAAGGGGGGCCTTCATAACTCCCCTCTTTACCACTGTGGCCAGTTGGAGGATGTAGGCCACATAATTGCAGGCTGCACCCTTCAGGAACTTGCACAATCCCCCATATACAGCACAAGGGTCCTAAAAGGGCCACTGTGGTGGAAATGGCATGGGGGGGATGCCCAAGGGTGCCCATACCAGCGGGGTGCTCCAGAGCTTGAATGATGGCCTGATTGGTGTGATGGTCTTGATCTGGATGAGTGAGCAGGTGAGGAATGACAGGGTGAATACATTCGCTCTTCCTCATCTTCGCTGAGAGTGGCAGGAGCAGACCTGGTGAAGTGGTCAGGTGAGCTGGTACCAAGCAGGTTGGTGTAATGTCAGTACCAAAGAGAGGAGATTCTGGAATAGATGAGACTAATAGGTCTCTCTGTCTTAGAAACTGATGCAGTACCAGGAGGGATGGTATTGATGTCGTCGTAACTGGCGGTATCAACGTATGAGTTACTCTCGTCTGTGCCGAAGTTTTTGTGCTATGCACCATAGGTACTGTAGGCAGTGCCATAGACAGCCGCAAGGTTGAGGCGCTTGGCACAGAGTGTCTTTTTAGCTCCGTAGGTACCGAGGCTCTGGGCTTTGCTTTGCCCTTTCAGCTTTTACCAGAGCTTGCTCACTTAGGGACTTTAGCTCTCTGGTACCAGACGGTCCTGGCATCTCGTAGTCCAACGTGGTTGGTGCCGATGGTACTGAACAAGTTTCCGTGACTGAGGAGCGCTTTTTGTTAACAGGATTTCTCTGCGGAGAAGTTTGAGAGCGCTTTTCCGTAGCCTTTTTAGGCAAGGACTCCTTAGTAGGAACTTTTGTGGCAGACCCTCTGTCAGACGCTGCCAATGGTGACCGTTGGCTGTGTGGGGGGGGTGTGTGTGTGTGTGTGTGTTGTATGTCCTCAACTTGGGATCTGAGGCTGGTTGCAAGCATTTCTCCATCATAAGGAGTTTAAGTTGGAGGTCTCTCTCCTTTTCTCTGGTCTTTAGGTTATGACAATGCAAGCAATTTTGTGGAATATGTGACTCACTGAGAGAGCGGACACTAAAGAGGTATAGTCAGCCTACACATCAAGAAGTGCTTGAATCCGGAGAGCTGAACATGCTAGGGAGTTTTTCTGCCCTGAGCAGGGTTTGAAAAACTATACTAGCAAGGAAAAATGCTAAACTTATTTTCCTAATGAGATAGTATTCAATTTTTTGGGGGGCATTGGGGGGGTGTTACATGAAAAAATGTTTAAGATAAATAGGAAGGGTTTAAAAGGTTGTTTATAGGATTAACTAACTGCTAACTAACAAATAAATATGTACTAATTAGAGAGAAGAGGTGCTGCTAAGGGCTCCGACTCAAGCCAAAGGCTGTAGAGAAGAAACTGAGGGACGGTTGGTTGCATAGGGCTATGTAACTGCCTGAGGTGGTGCACGGCGGCAGCGGCAACGCATGTGACACCCAGGCAGGCATTGCTACCATAAATCTCTGATTACATGCACAGGGCACACAGACACCTGAAGTGGAACACTCAGCGCGACATTCCTCGAAGAAGTGGAATTTAATTGAGCTACATGGTACATTAGGATGTGCAATGTTGCATTTTTATTACTGACTCCTGCAAGAGATGGGAAATCATATAGAACAAATAGAGAATGAACCATCATCAAATGAGTGTCTGAAGTACCATGCGTTTTAGCATCTTGGTCTATTCTATTAGCTCTTTTGTATGGAACATGTAGTACTTTCTTTTTTCCAGGATCCAGGCTTGATTACTTGCCAAAGAATTAATGAGCTCTCAGGACCCTACCACTTTTATACCAACTCAAGATTCATGTTAAAAGAAATATATCTATACCTTACCACAGGCAAAAAGGCAGAAAACCTAAGTTTACCATGTCTTCTGCTTAGAACCTTGTTTGGCCACAATAAGTAATATCATATTACATTAAATAGATCTATTCTTCAGCAGATATATTGCCAATAACAAGGCTACAATTAATCAGCTATGTCTACACTGATGGTGGCAAATTCGCCACCGTCAAATCGACTTATCTGGATCAACTGAGCGGTCAGTGAAGACCTGCTCAGTCGATCCAGAAATCGACATATTAAGACCACCTCAAGTGGCGTAGTGCTGCATCGACGGGAACCATCCCGTCGGTGCAGTGCATTGAAGATGGAGCACAGAACAAAAGCACAGAAGTTGACGGGAGTTACACAAGTTTTTTGAGTAGTTTGTGTAATTCCAGTCGAATGCAGCCGAATCTCCGAGGTAAGTGTAGACAACCCCATCATGTCAGTTTCTTGATTCAGGGGGTCTCAAATGTACATAGAATGGGCCATGTCTTAATAGAGATGGCCTCAGTTCACACTGGCTCTCATATGAGACTGCATGGATCATCAGCTCTTCCACTAGCAAACAAGTAACATCCCTGTCAACTACAGCAATTGCTTTAAACGCTTTTTCAATACTACTTTGCAATGTGAGTATTTTTTGCTCCTTTTAATACAAACTATGAAAACAGCCAGGTGTTTGCAGACCACAAGTAATTGGTGCAAGGGCCACTTGTACTGGATGGATGATAGTTTGGGAACTACTGATTTAACTGATAATACTTGCCTTGCGACAATTCAGAATCTCTACTTGCCTCCTGAATGGTAAATATATACAGCTTGCTTGGGAAAATACTTCAAAAAGCTCTAGGAGATGTGCTTTTCTGAAATTATGATGCCAACAGGCACAGGACAGATATCAGAGGCACAGTGAAAGCCATTAACAACAAATGGTGGTACATTTAATCAAGCAGAAAGCAATTATAAAGATACTATTTAATCAAAATGACAACCAAATCTCAGCCAAAAAGAAAACCCAACATGAAAAATACTGCTAAATGATCTTATACAAAAATACTAAGGAAATCAGCCAACCTATCTTCTAGATGAGAAATATAAGTGTACAATTTTTTCATTCTCATTTTCATTTATAAATCTATACATGCTTGGATCATTTAGATTACTGGAAGTTTAACTCCTCTCAGCGTGCTACAGATGTGTTACTTGTAATGATTTATGGGCACATACTGTGTTCTAATATCCCATTATAGAATATTGGAGAAGAACTCAAAGGAACACAGTTAGTTTATCAGATTTCTGCATGAAAGTATGTTACTATCATCACAACACCTAATAAATACTACCAGAACTGGAATAAATCAGAAAATAAGTTATTTTTCTTTTTCTAGTTTGTTTACTTTGTGCATTTGTTGATTGTAAATGTTGCCATTTCTGTTGTGTTAGGTTCCTCTTTTATTTCTGTGGGCTCTTCCCTAACGTACAGAAATATGAGAAAAAAAGAATTTAAATAACAGAAAGTGCATTTGTAAAACTGAAAAAAAAGGACAAGAAAACTCAAGGTCAGGTGAAGTACTTGAAAGTTTTTAGCTAATTTTTTGGGTCCTGACTAAATCTGAAATCAATGTTGTCTAGTTACTCCTTCTTTCTTCTTTTGCTGCAATGGGCTAGCACACAAGAAAATGAGATAGCAATGACTAAGTCAAATTGGTAATACAAGAAATAATATCACTACTTACTTCATCCTTAATGACTTTCATGAAGGGGAAAATTACTCTGACATTTGTAGCTATCCTTAAAAGCTGGTAGCACTGATCAACAAATACTTGTTTCGAAGGGTTAGATTTAAGCTGCAGTTTACTCCACATAAATATCAGGTCCCTATAAATATAAAACAAAACAGTTTTGTTAGGCTATGATAGAAACAGAGCTTTTCCTAAGCAAGCTGTGTTTCTATGGGCAGCTTGACTATACATATTATTTGCATGTTAGTAATTCTGTAACTATAATCATATTTGAGGGTTAAGGACCAAACTAATTAAAACTACAAATGTATGCAGGAAGCTACACAATAGAAAATATAATTTCACCACTATATTAAAGCATCCATGTTATTCCCTATCACGAATCCACTAAAATATGCAACCAAAGATTATCACAGAGCACTGTACAACAAAACAAAAAGCTTATAGCATTTACCCCTTCCTGCCCAAGATGATAGGGAAAAGGACTGTCAGGATGGGCATGCTAAGATGTTCCAGGATTAAGTTACATTCAGTGTGAGGTGGAGAAGCTTTCAGGCATACAAATGTCTGAGAGTGACAAAATGGAGGGATGGCAGGGACACGCTCTCTGATCCACTTCATTATTAGGAGAAGCCTATGGGTTTCCATTTAGAAGATATTGATGTTTTCCCACGTGCATGTCTAAATTACTATAAAACTGTCCTTTTCTGACCAGTGATGTCTTCTGTACGATGCATTGTGGTAGACATGTTAGTCACAAGTTATCAGAGACACAAGGTGGATGGGGTACTATATTTTATTATGCCAATTTCTATTCAGAGATAGACAACCTTTTGAAAGCTTGTCTCTCTCACCAAAAGAAGCTGGTTCAATAAAATATCACTTCACCCACCATATTTTCTGTACTAGTCCTTTTGGCCTATAATAGGTGTATGGCAATATCAGGTCATCTGTTTAGGATACATGATATTGGAAATCTGTGGCCTGCATATTCAGGATGAATAAAGGAAAAAGTCTCTTGCCTTTACCTGCAGCTTGAAGTCTTGGACTGATGTTATCCATCCCATAGTTGGGTGCAGGGGGAGTGGAATCTTGTGCGGAAGGAAATGAGGCATTGGGTCTCTGGTCTGTACCACATAGGTTGACAGTCCAGTGAGCCTCTAATAAGCAGGTACATTTGCAATTTGCAGGCTAGTTGGCAGAGTTTACACTGGGACACGTGGTTCACAGTTGAAAATTGGTAGCATACACGGGCAACAGGAAATAAAATTGAAAGAAACTGCCTTTAACAATGGAGTCACTACTGACTCCACAACAGATGGAGTCAACGTAAGATATCTTTCAAAAGAAAAAAAACTGAAAATAAAATATAAGGCACAAGATAGGAAGGTTGGGCATCTATATCCCAGAAAGAGATTCTAACACACCTCTAGAACAAACCTAAGCAAAAACCCTTAGTTAATAATTTATAATTTATGCACCACTACCTTGCTAATCTCATGGGTTAAAAAGAGAGCCAAGATTTACTGAATCACACACTTATATGGAATGAGCCTTGTCATGAACAGACTGTAGTCCTACCAAACCAACAATGAGATGCGATCAGGCCATCTGGACTTTTTTCTACTGAATCCCACAGAAGTTAGTGCATTAGTATAAAAAATAAGAGGTTTGGCTGACTATCTAAAGGCTTTAATCTTTGCCAGATACAAGTCTAGGAATTTTTGTTTTTTACATCAAGCTTGTGGAAAACAGCCTCTCTAGGCAGAGGAAAACATTGCCAGGGTTGACTGAATATGATAGAACACCAACATCACTTTAGAACCTGGGATGTCTTCACAGCTCCACATTACATTTTAAAACCTAATATAAGCTGGTTCAGACACTAGATCCTGAATCTCACTTATTCAGAACTTAAGTCACTTCCCCCAGAAAAATTCCAAGTAAGTTCCAAGTAAAACCTGAGCTCACAGGTAGCGAATTAAATTAAAAATGGACTTTCATCACTGTAATAGCATGTCCTATCATCATATAAGTGCATTAATTAAAAAAAAAAAAAGCCTATCAATCATTTTAGCCTCTTTGTATTAGAGGTTACCTAATATAAAGCCAGACCAAAAAAAAAAGAGCCTGAACTGATGATAGCTACATTTATGCACAAAAATATTGTTCCAATAAACTTCATGGGGAAAAAAACCCTACCTTAAGGACTGTTTCTAAACAATATGCCTGAACCACTCATGGCTTTGCCAGGATCATGGTTATCTGACAAATATAAAGCCACCTGTAAAGTTTGTGAAAGCATTGAGAAAGAAACCGGTTATCTTCTGTGTGTTCAAAAAGCTATTTCAACCCTTCACAAACATTAAGGGAAGATGTTCAGAACCTAAACAGACAGGTGAAGAAAGCTGAACAGTTTGTGTGCAGCACATAAAAGTATTCATGTGGGCCTTTTAGGACAGGATCTCAAAACTTTTCTCCTTAAATTCCTATGTTCTCCTTAGCAGGAAGGCTCCTGACATTAATAAATACTAAGGGTACAACTTTCAAAAACATCCAAATGACTCAGGAGCCTAAGTCCCATTTTAAAGTCATTTAGGAACTTAGGAATTTAAGTCTAACTGAAGTGAATAGGATTTAAACTAAATGTCTAGGTAACTTTTGAAAATGGGACGTAGGTTCTTAAGCCACTTGGATGCTTTTGAAAGTTTTACTTCATGCTTCTGATTCTATTCTCTTGGGAGGCAGACTGACAAGAAGTGTGAACACAGGATAAGATCCAGAGCTTCCCTGATTCTCTGATCAAATGTGGCCACACATTCAGCCTGATGTGATCAGTTGTCACCATCCTAACAAATGCTGAAAACAGTGTTTGCCACAGCAAACCTCATTTGAGGCTTGCTGAGGCTTTGTCTCTCTTGACCTCGATCTAAGACCTTCGCCATCCATGTTAAGAGGAAAGGCAAAATGTGACCTATTTCGAATAAATGGAAAAAAACATCCCTGGTAAGAACACTAGAAGTCCATTCTGAATGGTTATGAACAGATCCCTCTGGTGCACTCTCCATAGGAGATATCCAATTCACTACCACTGACCCAAAGGTCAACAGCAGATAAGATAAACATATCAACAACTGTTTTTCTCTCCTGCCAAGCAAGTGACCATGATAATGTCTGGAAACAACCAAATCACACCCTTGGAAAGTTTCCAGACACAGAAGATGTGATCCTGTTCTCCTAAGCTTGCTTATGTCAACATCCTGGTTGTCTGTTTGAATCAGAACTATTTTACTATAACCAGGTCTCTGAAGGTCCTTAGTCCTATAGTGTATCAAACACTGCACAACAACTATGCGCAGTTCCTGGAGTGCAGCTTTGTGTTAAACACCTATATGCAGTGTTTTTATTTCAGGCAGGATACATCTGCATTAACTACAGTTTGGCTCAACATACTTGATTCATTCCTAACTGCAGATTAGGCTGGTAGTAGTCCAGAGAGAGTGGCTTAGAGGCCATTCTCCTGTGGAAGGGTATGTGAGTGAGTGGTTTGCATTCAGAGAACTCAGGATAGACCAAGGTTGCTTCAGATAGGGCTGTGTCACAGATACTGACAATATATGTGGCCATCAGCCCAACAGCTGCATTATTATCCTTGCAAATTCTTGCTGACCCTGGCAAATCCACTCTGCTAGATCCATAGTGCCCTGGATCCTGACTGAGGACAGGATAGCTTGTGTCATATGTATCAAGAATCCTATTGCAGTGGCCTCAGAGAAAAGCTGAGACTTGAAGTACTTTATCCTGAACATTATGGTCTCCAGACCTCTGATAATGACACTGATTCTTAGATCCCTTCACAAATGTTGTCCTTGATAACTTAATTTTTGAGGTGTGAGAAGAGTTACTCTGCAGTTTATGCAGAGATGGCTAAGCATTTTGTAAACAGCACTGTAACTGTTCCAGCTGTGACAACTATTTGCCCTAGAACCTCAGAAAATTCAGAGGCTTTTGTGCTTTTGGTTAAGGAGGCTGAAGCACCAAAAAATGGCTTAAAAAGTGTTGTGATTCTGAAGACAAGTGATAAAGCATCAAGTACTTTGTTGGAATTTCACAATTCTGACCCTGAATGCACAAGCATGAACATGAGGATGAAGAGATCTTTGGTTATATTTTTTAAAAAGACTATATACAGCATGTAACCCAAAAATCAATTGTATATAACATTTCAAAACTTAAGAAATATATACAGTTATTGCTGTCAAATTTACAAGAGCTACGGAAGCCGATTCTAGTAAACAATTCATTTCTTAAAAACAGGTCAGAAACCCGAACAGTAGACAAAAATTATTCATTTGAAATCATGAGTAATTGTAAAGTCTACACTTCCATCTCTGTATGAATGCCAAAAAGAATCAATTTCAGGTTCAGAATTCATTCAACTTTTTTGCTTCATCATAAGTCTTTTAGATATGAGATTAGTAAAAAATTTAGCTGGGGGGGAAAAAAAATCATGTTCAATCTTTGTGAATTCCTCTCTTTAAAAAGGTAAAACCTTATCTTGTCTCTCTTTCATTTCCCTTGATAAGCCAGGAAAACATTGGGAACTGAGGATCTTGGAAGACTTATTTTCCATTTTTCAATCTGATTTTAAACCCTCTCTTGATCAGTCACAAAGCAGATCAATAGGATTCAGCAAAACTAACTAAATCTTCTTACTTCACTAACGTCTTAGACATTGATAAACTAAGTGAACTTTTAAACGTTTGCCAAATTTTACCTGGTTTAAGAAGGAATTTCAGAAATAAAACAAAGGTTCTCCCCTCAGACACCTTTTAGACATTAGAGGTTGGAGCAATATTTGTTTTGATGTATTCTAGAGAATACATGTTAATTATAAAAATCCCAAGCCATATCTTTTCCTCCAAAGGCATGGAGGTTTATTTTAATTATGTGAATCTTTTCTAAATGGATACATTTAACTTTGTGATTCTGCAGATTTGGATTTGTAACACAATTGCTTAAGGGAATAAATTAAATCAGAATGAACAAAAAAGTATTCTCGAACAAAGCAGATTTTCAGAAAAGCTTATAGACTCTCTTTGCTAGATATCAAGACATTCATCCATGGCACACTGTAGGCAGATTACAATAATGTTGGTGCGGTTAAAAAGCTGGATAGCAAAATACTTTTGGTGCCAGAAAATTTATAGGTAGATCGTATTTACTGGATATTTACAAGTCTTCAATTTAGACTGGGGCCCTTCTGCTGCTACTTTGAAGCTATTATCAAGTAGAGTGAATGAAGCATGCATGCACTACAAAGACTGCCTTTCGTGAACAACTATATAGACAGTGTAAGAGGCTATGCATAACATGCATACTAGAAAAGTCAGATCAGTACAACTGCAGTTTTAAAGTTTAGCAGAATCTTAACGTTAAACACACTTCACTTCCTTCTTGGCAATAAGCATTTATCTTCTAAGCTGCGGCACCAGAAAGAAAGTATTTACCATATACAATACATGTCCCCATTTTGGAGCTGTGGGACAAGGAACGATTCGCACAGCTGTAAGGCTAAGGTAGTCTTCCCTTCTTTTTCAGTGTTGCAGATGATCTCAATTCCACTCTTGCAATCAGTCCTCAATAAGTGCTATGCAATTAAAATAAGATCAGTTTAGATACGTTTGCTAATGTGGGGGAAAAAGTTGATCAGACCTAGCTATGCTAAAGTAATTATAGATATCTTCAGGAATTGCTACTGACAAGGATTCTTTGGCAAAGATTTCATATTTTACTGAAGATAATGATCTAAGACAAGTTTATTTGTTACATGTTATCTGATATTTAGGGTAAAGCTTTCAATGGGATTTAGGGGTTAGTACATACAAAACCTATTCTTCCTAAGCGTTGGGTTGCACATATCCTGGAAGCCACCTGAAAGTATCATCTTGATTTTGACAAATTAGACACAAAATGCACTCATTTCTAACATGTATTATCAATATTAAAAGGAGAAACATATTTAACTATATAGTGCCATTTCACGTCAGCACAAGCAGAAGAAAACACTTTTTTAAAAGTGTCCAATTTGTTACAAGACACAAAGAATTAAATTAAAAGTAATCCAAAATTAACCTTTTCTGCTGTAGCCCTGTTTTAAAACAAAAGCTATTCTACTTTGTTACAAAAGGTCTCTGAAATTATGTTATTTAGAGATCATCTGGGGGAAAATTTGCCTTCAGGTAAAGGTAAACAGCCAATTAAATCACTAGGAGTTATATGTTCATGATGCAGGCAGACGGTAGCCCTCAGAAAATAAATTCAAGTGGATACCAATCAGATCACCTGCTGTTCTGACATGTGGCTCTCTTACCAATAAAAAGTTTCATATGTTTCTCTTGATGACTATGCAGATTAAGAGTATAATATATTGCTAGAAGCATAAAAATCTTATACTGACAGACAGTACCTCCTGGAATAGCTGATCTTCTACTGGAGACATATAAAGACAGGTGAAAAAAGCTTGATGGAAATACAAATCTCTACTGATTTCTGGATGATTTATGCAAGATTTGATAAGAGCCATTGCCTCTGGGATGCGTTCACAGGCAATAAGGTATCTGGCACGTAGTTCAAAGAATAGAGGATTTTCAGAGTTTAAATATTTGTTAACTGTATGGAAAAGAAAAATTTAGAGGTAATTAGAATCATAAGTCCCCATCCCCATAACAAAAATATTTAAGCTACAAACTCATTTTTACAGTACCTTATCAACAAGATGTATGATCAACTATCTGCAAATGAAGCCTACCATATATTTAAGTACCATCTTCAGGGACCTAGCTTTCTATTTGGAGTCAGAGGAATTATTATTCTGACCAGACTAGTGTTCTTATTTATCCAGTAAACGGCCAGTACCAGCTGCTTCAGAGGAATGTGTAGTAACCCTTGCAGTAGGCAATTGTGGGATAACTTGCACTTAGACTTTCTCCCTCACCTACAGTAGTTAAGAATTTGGCTCATGTACTGAACCACGAGGCTGTATCTCCCTTCCAAAACACTCTTTAAAGTGTGTGTAACAATCCTGGATGTTCTGGTTATCCATAAAAATGGAGAAACTGGGAGTGGGAAAAGATAATCAAATATAATTTAACTTCAGTTCACATACTGAATGTTTTAGTTTATAATACCATTATATTTTACCTGCTTGGATAAATGGAAAACTATTCTGTAAACTAAATAGTAGTTTATCATAATAGTGAAATAAATTACTTAGTAAGTACAATATAGTTGTATTACATGCTCTTAGGTAAGGCAAATAGTTGGACTGATGATTCTACCTCAACTTTCAAAATATCAATCTGCGCTAAGAACAAGCATGGAAAATTTTGCATCCCAAAAGTTATGATAAATATTTTTAAATTCTGATTTACACTGGCCCCTTCCAGTAAATAAGGCAGATGTGGAAATATTTTGAAGTTGAAATTCTAACCTCCTACAGAGAACTGAATTTAAATAAAGGCCAGAAACTCCCAGAACTCTTCAAGCTCTGTTATCCCCGCAAATACATTCCATGAAAAAAACCCTAAAAGCTGGGCATTAGTGCTGTACTAAACGACTATCTACAATGTTATGCTGTGAACACCAAATTTAACAAGTCACACAGCAATTCCAAAGTTAACTTAGATCACCCCAGCTCTACTGTCAAAATGCATTTCTATTTGAAATATGATACTTTCAGACTTTAGTTAATACATAGTTCTCATATTAATATATATCTACAAGCCACAATTAAGTGCAATTCCCTTACATATCATGTAAAGTAAGGCAGAAACAATACTCAGATATACAGTGAAGTGATTAAATAAAGTCTATCAACCCCAGGTGTCTTTATATTTAGGATTAAGTTAATCTCAATTTTAAAACTGCATGAAGTAATAAAGTGTGTTACGGTTTCCTTTCAGCAAGGAAAACCGGACTAGAATATTACTTATGTGCAACACAACTAAGTTGAAGTTGCAGCAGAAACCTTAGAATGGATTTCTAAAGGTATTTAGGAGCCTAAAAACGCAAAAAGGCACCTTGTAGGCATTCAAAAGCACCTAATTACCTCTAAAAATCTGGCCCCTTGACTGAGTACAAAATTTTCTATCTGAAGATTGCACTAATGCTAGTTTTTACATTTAATTTCTTCAACTTGAAATGGAAAAAAATGTAAGCATATTCATAAAAACCAGAAAACTAAAACACGTGCAAAACAGCAGATTTTAGATAATTAAGTCTACATTAACAGATTCTCTTCAAACTTGATCAATTTAAGACTCATTCCAGACTACAAAATCCCAGTGTGATGCTTCTAGTTTGGGGAGTGTATGTTGGATCCTGTCAGCCATGTACATTGTGAGTAGTCTGGGTCAAGGACTTTTTGTTATATGTCTGTAGTGCCTTGAACAATGGGGCTGATCCTTTAGAAGGATTCCTAGATGCTAACAAAATACAGAGAAATAGTAGTTTATCATAATAGTGAATTAAGTTACTTAATGAGTACAACAGAGTTCTATTATGCAAATAGTTGGACTGATTGTACCTTAACTTCCAAAATATCAATCTGGGCTAAGAATAAGCATGGAAAATTTTCCATCCCAAAAGGTACCCATATGAAAAAATTATGAACAACTGAAAAAGGGGTGGGAAGGATTTGAATGGAAGACAGAATTCAAGCATGAACTACAGCAGTTACTACAGACTTACACTAAAACCAAAAATCACTGATATTCCCAATTAAATTAAGAATACATGATGAAACTACTTGGGTAATGCTAAATTTGTATTAAAGATAATCCAATACTCAACCACCTATTTTACATACAAAGAAAAGTCCCTGATAAGTTGTGAGATTCACATTTAATTCCTACTTTTGCTCTTGTCAAAAGACGGAGCATAATGATTTGGTACATCTTCCATTTTCACTGAGTAATGAATGGAAACAGTCTGCAGTATAACTTCAGCTTATTTATAGAGTTCTCTTTTTCAGAGGACATAGCCATTGGTCACCATGTCCCAGTACCCAAAAGGTGAGAGTTCAATTTCACAGCATGAACCCCCGACTACTGGCTCTCTCACCTACATGGCTATTGACCACAGCCATTTCCAAGTCACTTCTCAGACTATGGATGCTTTTCAGCTGATTAACCCCACTTGTTTTACTTTCCTCTCCTCTCCAGCATAGCCCTCCTTCCCAGGAAACATACATGCTGCTGCTGCTGCTCTAAACCCCAAAGCAACCGACAAATCCTAATTACAGGCGCAGCATTTGAACAAATACACTGTTAATTTAAGGAAGGCAAGAGAAAAATAAAATAAAACATCCATTCTTGTCCAGACAAGGAGTATGCGGAATCTTGCTTGAATTTACTGGATGTTCCAATTATGAAGGTTCAAGGTTGGTAGTAGAAAGCTTTTATGTCATAGAGTCTCTGCCCCTTCTAATTTTAACTTCTTCTGCAATTCATGGCAGGCTGCTTTAGAGACTCACTGGTCTCTTAAAAGGTCCTTGCCTTGTATCTCCCTGTTTCCAGGAAAGTTTTTTTTAAATAGTAAAGCCTGGATCTTTTTCTAAAGATTGCCCTCCAGTATGATCATCTGGAAATACTGCTGAAATTAATGAAGGCAGGCAACCATGGCTTCTCCTGGCCTATTCCTCGCTCTACAAATTGGGGGACCCAACGCAGTACAATATAGTTTATTCACACAGTACACACTGTCCAAATGATTTTCATAAATGTAATAAGCAATTATAAATCCTAGGTCCACAGATAGATGGATGACAGATAACTGTTAGGGGTTAACCAAAAGCAAGATGGATAAAAATCCATCATTTTTAAAAAGGGAAATTTTTTTAATTTAAATTGATTTTTTAAATTTATATTAAATACAGGTAGTTTTTTTTAAAAAAAAATCTATTTAAAGTTAGGACAGCCTATAGCAAGGCTTAAACTTACTATACTCTAACAATTTAATTTAAATAAAAAATATTAAGCAGTACATTAGCTGTCAAGTTGTTGTTAATTATATATTTAGGAAGTTTTAACAAGCTTACAAACCCTTGCCATGTAAATATCAAAAACAAAACAATCGTTACAACAGAATTTATTTTAAAAGACATTATCCAGGAATATAGACATCAGCTTTTTCTATTTAAAATATTGTTGCCATATTACAGAGTGACCATCCTTACATTACCTATGTCATTTCTAATGATTTTAGTAAAGGGAGTGAAGTCTCTATGTACACATTTCACAGGTAAGTTATGTCTATCCAATGTTCATCTTCAAAAATATTGGACAGACAGGCTAGTTTTTTGCAGGTGAATGTACTCTGCCTTATTAGTGAAAAAAGGTAACCAAATATCTAAGTACCTATTGATTTGTTCTGTTTTGTTGCGTACGTAATTAGGGTGTTAAATTTTCGATAACCATAACCTCCCACATTTTTTTTTTTTTTAAATATCATTCCTAAATAGTTGGGATATTTTTCTTTTTCCAGTGAAAGACTACCAATAGCTGAGCAGCTATTAGCAGATGAGAGATCAATTAATCATTTCCTTTTGGAGTGACCACTTTCACTATGATGCCCCAGGCATATCATCCAACAGTAAATATCCAACAAGCTGCGATATTTATTTACCAATTGTATCCCAATACTCAAGTGACTGGACATGTCCACCATATATGCATAAAATCTCCACTTTCACTACAATTTCTCCAACATTTATTCCAATTCATTCAGTCTCTCTACATATTTTTAACCTGTCTGGTGTGAGGTACCACTGAAAAACAGTATCTTAAACAAATTTTCTTTTATTGCACTACAGACTGAGGCTGCTGGTCCTCTTTTCCAGATCAAACCCCATTCCTCTGATGTAATCTGTCTATCCATTTCCTTTTCACAGCATATTATATAGGGACACTTTTTGTCAGGAAATCTGTCTGCAAAGATTGATATGAATTAGTTATAATTTTGTGTTTCCTAACTGACTAGATGCCATTGATTCAATTAAAGTTAGCTTTCTGTTTAAGACAGGTTTTCTGGAAAGCTGATAAACAGTGTCTGACTTAGAAGTACTTGTACCAGGGGAAAACAGGGCAGTTACAGTCAGCTTTGATCTCTAAATAAGATAGAAAAGTTTCTTTACTAAGTAGCAGGCCAATCATGTTTATTCCCTGGCTCCCCAATCTTTGTAGCTCTCTGGATCGTGATTTGGGTTAAGATCTGGATTATCTGCAATGGGTGTCACTGGTGAGGGAGAAGAACTGGTCTTATCTCTAGTTCTATCCCAAACCCATTCAGCAGCCTTTGTAAGAGACGGGTAAATTTCCTGCAGGTTTGATTCTTTATTAATCCATAGTAGCCTAGCAATATTCACACTGCTGCAATGTTCTTGTTCAATACAGACCCAGTGTTTGGATGGGTTAGTGGGCCCTGAATCCATTACTGCTTTGAGCTGGCTCGTTCAACAGTACCATAGAATATTTTGAGCAGCCAGTCCACCCTGTTTAATGGGACTGTATGATGTATCTACTCTCACTCTTGGTCTCTTTTATTCCATATAAATTCTAACAACCTCCTCTGGATTCCTTCCAGGGCTTTGTCTGGGATAATTACAGAAAGATTTTGAAATAAAGATATCCTTGGAATAAGATTCATTTTGACTGTTATTCTTCAAAACCAAGGAATTTTTAAGCACACCAGAAGTAGAGTTTGATATTTAAACCCTAGAGCTCTTCTAAGTTGTTGAGACTTGAATTCCCAGGTCTCATAGAATTTGTGGCCCATTTGTACCCAAACATTTTCTGGAAGAGGAACTTTTCAGAGTCTAGCAAACTTACAGGTAGCATTTCATGTTTGGCATTATTTACTTTAAACCCAGATGCTTTCCCAAAGTCCCAAATTTCTTTACAAACTAATTTTAGGGAGATATTTGGTTGAGATAAAAATACAGGTACTACATCATCTGCATATAATGCTATTTTCTGATGTGTTTTTACAAGTTTTATTCCTGTAATGGACCCATTGTTTGTTATTCTATGGTGTAAAAGGTTCCACAGCCAGTGAGTGCAAAGAGTAAAGGAGACAATTTACATCCCTGCCTAGTCCCTCTGTAATTCAAAAAGGAGAGATATAATCCCATTAACTCACATAGTTTGTTGCCAAGTTTTAAAGAAAGTCAAATCGCTGATCTGGGGAAGTCACTAGCCAAGCTCCTGGAACCAGTTTGTTGAAGCACTAAACTAGTTTTTAACAGAAGTAATCTCTTCTGCAGGTGCAAAGAGAGTATGTTCTTTATTTCAGTTTATTCAGCTAGCTCAGTTTGATGACTAGCTCATTCAAAGTTAAGAAACCTACTGGGAGTTGAAAATGCAGGGAAGCTTGTTTTCCTCCTCCAATCTATGAATAAAGACTAGGTGTTGGTGACATCTATTCTAAAATCTTGAAGGTCATGCTGACCAGTAATAATAAGTTCAATTAATCAACTAGAGATAATACAGCCTTTGATTAATGTCAGCTATTAAGGCAACATGTTTGATCAACTCAATTTTTTTATTTATTGAGTACCTTGATTTAACAACATTACAATGCTGTTTTTGCATCTTTATAAACTGAATTTGAATTTCCAAATAGAGCTTAACATAAATCACAAGTAAAAAATTTAATTTAATAAAGAAATGCATAGTCTGCCATTTTGTAATACAAGAAAAATGCAAAAATTAAGAATCTGAATAAAGATAATTGCTTAATTAAATGTGTATAGATAGAGTATCCTCCTGGTTAAGAAACACCACATTTAGTGTAAAGACTATATTTAGTTGCAAACATGTTCTAATGCTTATCAAATAATGAAAAAAAAAAAATCAACCTCTTTTAGGAAACTAAGTACAAATGCAAAACACAATTAAAATTCATGATTTAAATCAAGGTTTCCTGCTTGCTGATTTAACTCATGATTTAAATCAAACCACCCTGACAAAAAGAACCCACTGAAGGAGCAGTTTGATACTGTTTTTGTAAGATAAATATAGCCAAAATGAATTATTTTTGTAGTATTGAATTGCTCACACTAGAGACTTAAATCCTCCTATGTTTGCTGAAAGCTCTTTCCAGAAGATTTGGGCTTTAGAAGCAGCCAGATTTAAGGAGCAGTAAAATATATTTTCTTTTTTAAAAGGAGATATTTGCCTAAAAGGAAACAGAGAACAGCATAAGGATGTGCCACCACTTCAGTAATAGATGTGTGAGAGAAAGCCAGTAGAAAATATAGGTACTAAAATACTTAGCAACACGAAGGAAGGGAGATCTAGCCCACAGTCATCTGATGCAAAATGACCATCTAAAGGCTATACTAGTTTTATTGTGAGACACACAAAGAACCAGACAACAGGAAAGCATGCTTGGGAAAGCTTCTATATAATGGATAACAGTCTGAGGTGTTTAATACTAACCAGGCAAATCAGAAAAATTGAGAGCTCTTCGGGAAAGGACTGAATTTGGAGGGGGGGAAGGGAGCACCAGAAATTTGCACCGAGCAGCCTGAAGTGTCCAAAACTAAAGCGTAATGTGCTATGTATTTGAGCTGTCTCTTATGACATCTTGTTGCTATTATAAGAAGCCCAGATCCTTTTGGACTTCTATTACTTCCTTTGCTTGAGGTTTACCGCCATAGCAGTTTTCATGGCCTTTCAGTCCTTACTCTCTTAATTAATGCTACCAAAAAAGGTGACAATTATGATGTACACACTTGTCTATTGAGTAGTGAACCCGTTTGTTTCAAGAAAGACACCATGGAAACTAGTAAAACATGGAAAACAAGTGAAAGATGGTGACATCCTTCAGTCACTATCAAATTAAGCTACCTTTGAACTAGCAAGCTAGATATAAAAACATGCCTTATATTATTGATAGTAGACCAAATTCCCTAAGAGGTTAGTAAAGGCCTTTTATTTAATATAATTTGTTTAATGTAGGTCATAAGGTTGGTGGTGGAAATCTTTCACCTAACACCTCAAACCAGTTTTATTTTCTTGTATAGTTCAATGAATACTTCAATTGCCTTGATGCCTTGTCCTGATAAATATTTAATGAAGAGCTTGCCCCTTCTCCCAAGCTATAGAATGGACAGGTAAACACCTGGTTCTAACAATTCATATTACATGATTACTTCAATCAAAAAACAGCCTCACAGCCTCTTACATCAACATACATCAGGCTAATCAGTTCATTATTCTCCACAGGGTGAGCTAGCAATGAACATTTATCTAATTTGTACCTATTATATAGGACACCAAATATTACATTTATATTAACTTATATAAAATATACAACTGGAGTACCTTTGATACTACACTTGCTTTGTCAGTATTACATGCAAAAGTATTTTATAAAATAATACTTTAACATGCATGTTTTGAAGACTTTTTAAAAATATATTTGTGTTAAATCAAGTACCTAACTCCTGAGATACAGGCTTTGCTTTAAGAACTGCTTGTAATACTGGATCTTCCCATGGCCCTCCATCTCTGATAATTCGAGTTACTAATTCCAGGTTCACATTTCCGTATCTGCTTAGGAGGTTCTGGCATTCCTAGAAGTAAAAAAAGTGCATTAGATTTAAAACTGTCAAGAAGAGGTCTGACAGACTTATGTTAAACCATTAAATGGCTAAAAGAAGTCAAATTTCATAAAAATGGTTTGAAAGTTACCATTAAAGTTAAATACGAATTAGAAAATATCATACACAAGTTTCAAGAAGTATTTCTTTTGAATTAACTTCTCAACCTATGAAATCACATATACTTTGACTGGAGCTGTATATTAAATTTTAAAAAGGCACCCATCTAGCTTTTCTGTAATCTAAAGGCTATACACAAAACTTGGTAAATATCCTACCACCACCATCAACCAAGTCTGACAGGTTTGTGCCATTTCTCAAATATTTGAGGAGCTGTCCTCTTGTCTCCAATTAAGAGATATTTAACTGAAACACACATTAGGGCAGTTATTCAGCTTGCATAAATCAGCCCTGATTTACAACAGGTGAGGTTATAGTCAGTAATGCAGTCTATACTCTGCTAAGTTAATTTTAAAGGTAGAAGCGAATAAATGCAGCACAAAAAGAAGTTACCCAGGAACTATGTGCTGGTGATTATGGAACGTCCTAAAGTTTCTAAAACCCTATAACTCTTATATAAAGCCAAGTTTACCTACCTCCAAAAGTTTATTTATAATAATCTGAAAACTAGCAGCAACAGCCATTTTCATGCTGCTTAAGTTATTTTTTTCTTGTGATTTACTGATATAAAGTAACCTTCGACAGCAGCATCGATTAATAGCTTAGCACTATACCTGATATCAGTTATCCACAAAAAGAAACTAAAAGGAAAGTAAAATGGTATCTGCATTTCTTTTCAGGTCATTCTATTCAAGAGGATTTATCTACCATTACATTTTATTGCACACTGAAGTGTCTTTGGGACAATCTATATATTCAATGCAAGCTAGCAAACTGCTTCCAAGCACCGCTTTACAATTCACTGCTTCTAACGCCACTGCTGTAGGTTCTTTCGGATGCTACTTTCTTCAATTAATTCCTAATTTTGTCTATTATATTTGGGTGAGTTGTGTTTGATGGTCAAGGAACTGACACTGATTTATTTTCATCAAGACAACTTGCATGTAGGTGTTCGGTTGAAAAGCAAATGTTACAAACTTCCTCACCAGGAGGACCATTTTTAATCATTAATGCACTACTGATTTAAGAGAATATAAAACTAATATGAGTCAAAATGCAAAATGACAAATGATAGGCAAATGTTTTAAAGAAATCAAAAATAAAAATGGGCAAACCAAAAAAGCTAAAATAATAAAAAAATAATTTAAGGGTAAAGAAAAAAATGCCCTCATTTTATCAGTTTCCTCTTACATCCCCTCTCTGTGTTATAAACTCTTTAGGGCAATGATCTGTCTCAACTTGAATCTGACATACCAACCATATCCTTGGGTGCCCTAAATATGAACAAAAAAACAGTCCCACAAAACTTAAGCAAAGCAGCTCTGTTCTCCCACCCCATTCTATAGCATATGCATAGGTAACTCATGTCAGATGACTAATGAGAACATTACTATAAAAGTATAAAGAAGTTACTAGCTGTTAGTATCCTTTTATACCCAGCACATAAGGCAAGTAAGTGTAAACACAATAGTTCTAAGAAATAAAAAAAGAATAGGTTTTCTTTTTCAGTCCAGCATCTGAAATTGTGGGTGAAGAAACTGTAGATTTAAATCATAACCTGGAGCACTGGATTACTTGAATGACACTAACCTCTGGTCAGATACTTCAAGGAAAGCTGTGAGAAGTTAGTTGTGTACTGTGATTTTAATTTTTTTTTCCGACCTCAAAGTAAATTCACAAAATAGACCTATTAAAAATTTGTTTCATTACAAACCAAGGATTGTGCACTAATGTATTCAATCTTTTATATGAACAGCAGTAGCAATGGCAAGAGTATGAAAAATGTTTTCCTCTGATAAAATTAGAGATGGGAAGTGCAAATAAAATGGCTCACTATCTTTCTTCTGAAGCGTTCCACCAAGGCTTGTATCCTCTAACACTCATGAAAGCATGGCTTTCTACAAACAGATTGTAAAACACAATTTTTGGTTTTTGAAGACCAAACAAACATAAGCAAGCAGCAACTGATATTACCTGGATTGAACCTAGAATATCTTTTAAAGGATCTTCATAGAACTCATCCTTTCCAAAGAACAGCAGCAATTCAAAAAAACTCCTACAAACACAAGTAATGACAAGTCAAAAACCAAACCAAACAGCAGCAAATCATTTCAGCTGTCTTCAGAGGTAGGAATCCTGAAATTATTTGATACTTAGGCAGTCAAACTACAAAAGCTCTGTTACAGACTGTATTACATTTCACAGCAGTGAAAATATAGGGTAGTGTTTTTCAAAGCACTTACCATGGCCTGACTTTGACCCAATTTATACCAATAGTAAAAGTTAGACCAAAAAAACACTCAACATGAAAATCCCACCCACAATGTATGAAAGCTATCCTCAGTTCTGCACCAGTTATCTGAGTATTTGTGGCTGTAAATGAGAAACTCGGGTCTTGCCCATTCCTAAAAACTCTAACAACTATTGTGTAACTCATAGGACTGTAAAAATCACAGGCATCATAATCAGATTTAGGAGAGATCATTTTTATTTAACTGTTTAATAGGTACCACTTTTCTGAAGTATTTAAGTTAAACAGCTATTGAAAGCAAGCAAATAGATGGAGGAATTGATATTTCCGCACCTTTTGGAAGTGAAAACTCCCAAATGATTATGTATCAGAGTCCCCTAGAATTGCTGGAGAACACAGGAACGGACATCCATGATATTTCTCAACACAAGCAGAAAAAACCCTTTGGGAATAGAAAATGCTTTTGACTTCCTTTACATACAAAGGAGATGCTATAAATTAACACAGAACTGTGCACATCACTTTTTAGTTTCTGCTCACTCTAGACAGTTTGATTTGGAGATGGAAATTGAATAGAATGAGGTGAAATTGTCTCCCTTCCAGATGCATAATGTACCATTATACCAAAAACATGGCAATTCAATTGAATCATTTATATTTGAAACTCAAAGCCACACCACTCAGGAAAGGATTCAAATTTCTCATTTTCAGATTTTTGAATCTCATTAACAGCAACTGCTATAGGTGTTTAATCTTCATTGTACTGCACAAAGATTTAGCCCTCAGTTATCACTAATCATAGCTAAGTTTCCATGCACTGTTCTGAAGCTGTATTTCTAGAAGTCTGAGTAATCGAGTGTAAAAAAATTTTGTAATTTGAATTTTCACAAGTGCTAGAATATAGTTCCATGATGCAATGGACAGTTCAAGTCCCTGGTGAAATAGACAAGCTTTAAAGGTTAGCCTGATACTTTGCACAGGACTTTGAGTAAGAGAGACTTAACCCTTAATGTGTTCCTTTCTATTAAATGTCAAAGTCACAAATAATTTATGTTCTCACCCACAAGTTTTCCATTCCTTATTTTGTCTTGACACTATGTTCTTACTCATTGTCAAGGTCGTGTGTGATTGAAACTTGTACCAGAAAAATGACTAGATAGTTCATAATGTTTTGTATTGTCTACAGAAAGCTTAAGGTGGTTTTCAAGAACAATAAAGTGTTATGCTTACAACCCACTGAGACTTAATTTAGCTTCCGTTTGATAAAATTCAAAGTGGTTATACTGGAAGGCATACAAAGGTGGTAGGTCTTAAATCTGACCTATTTTCACTGCTTCTCCACTATATTTATAGTTTGTATGTCTTGCCCCTCACTCAATCCCTCTCTCTCAAAAGATTTGATTAAAGATTTCTTTTTGAAAGGAAAGCTCCAGAGCAATAAGATACTGCATTCTATTTAGAACTCAATCTTTGAAAAATCCTGCAGCAAGTCACTAACCAGAAGTATCCCACTTGCCCCTTTGTGAGCAGAGTGTGAGAGTAGTAAAGTATTCCATGGCAAAACTCTCTCCCTCTTCCAGATAGAGACGAAGGCTATGTCTAAACTACTGTCTATATCGGCAAAATTTACATCAGTCAGATGTGAATATTCCATCTCTGAGAAACCTAAGTTATACCAACATAAGCTTTAATGTGCATAGTGCTATTTTGGCAGGAGAGCTTCTCCCAATGACATATACTGTTTGTGGGGATAGGTTTTTTATGCTAACAGGAGAGTACTCTCCCATCAGCACAGAGCACCTTCACCTGACAGGCTGCAATGGTGCAGCTGTATCAGTACAGCTGCGACGCTGCAGCCCTGTGTGTGGGCCTGGCCTACATTCCCTCTTGAGATGGAATTGCTGGAGTACTGCTAAGGACTGCTCTGCCACAGTACTCTATCTTGATTTTACCAAGCTTACCAAGCTAGTTGAGTGAATTTGTTAATGGTCCACCACATCTAGTTATAAAGAAGAGTCACTACATTTTTTTTAGTATCTTAAAGATAAAATATATAGAAATTTACCATCTTAAAGGCTAACAGAATTCTACTATTTGATAAGGCAACAATAGAATTAAAACAATCATCCTCAGTGTTAGAAAAGAGAGTTATTCACCCTGTGCAGTAAGTTTCTTCAAGATGTGTGCCCTTCTCAGTGCTCCACTGTAGGTGTGGCAGCACCCCCTGCATCTGGGATCAAAGATTTTCAGTAGTAATGCCCATAAGACCACACATGCGCTCCTCCCCACCATGAGTGGCATCTATATATAGCGCTGTGTGGTCCAACCGCCCTCAATTCCTTTTCTACCAAAGAAATTCCCTTTCAGCTCCAAAGCAGAGGGGAGGAGGCTGGGTAGCAGAGCACACATAGGGGGACACATCTCGAAGAACCTCAGTTAAGGCCCAGGATGAGTAACCATCTCTTCTTCAAGTAGTGTCCCTGTGAGTGTGCCGCTGTAGGTGACTGTAAAGGAGTGTTTTTCGTTGAAAGACTGGGGCTTCGGAGCAGTGTTTAGTACAGATAGGACAATGCGTCCTAGTAGGGCATCCAATGCTGTGTCATGGGTAATTATGTAGTGACAGCTAAAAGTATATGTGGAGGCCAGGTGCCCACTTTGCAAATGTCAGCAATCAGGAAATTATTGAGAAAGGCAACCAAGGTGAACAGAGAGCAAGTAGAATGTGCTTGAGTTCCAGGAGAAAGTTGCTGATTGTGTGGTTGGTAGGAAAGATCCACCTGGAGAGACCGTGTTTTGATATGGCTGTGCCTTTTGATCTTTAGGCGATTGAGAGGAATAAGCATGGTGATTGTTTGAAAAGTTTAGTTCTACACAGTGTGACTGGGTCAGACCAGATGGCTACCAGAGAGCGCTAGAAGGCCAATGTATCAGCCCCAAGATCAGCAAGTCCCTTTTTCCCTGGTAGCTGAGCAGGGGTTACTCCCAGTTAATTAATACACCTGGAGCCAATCAAGGCCTAGTCCAGGACTTGTCCCATCACTGATGGAGCTGGCAGTTTTAATCAGTGGAATCCAAGGAGGTTTGTATGGGCCAACAGGTGTCCTTCAGACACAAGTGCCTGGAGTTACTCCTTGTCATCGGGAAGATTCTGGCAGAATTCCTGTATTTTAAAATAGTTCATGTGATCGGACTTGGCTAGGAGAGCCCCATAATTGAAGATAAATGAACAGAGAAATAAGCCTTGTGATTGAACAGGTCTAGTCACTTCCAGTCCTTGTAGTAAGAGGTTACCAAGAGTGATATTGGTGCCCCTTCTCATTTACTGCACTGACTGCAGAGCTTGGAGTAGGATGGGAAAAAAGAAATTCCACATCCTTAGCAGGGACATAATATTTTTTGTCTGCCTGCTTTCAGATTAGTGGGATAGATAGTGGGGTCTGCCAGAACACCTTGGCCAGGTCTAAGAGGGCTTCATTGAAAGTGAAGGCTATCTTTGCCAATGTGGAGGCATGCAGGATATCTAGCAGCCTTTGCTGTTACTCTTTCACTTCCTCCAGAGGGATCTGGAAAGAATCCGCAATCCTTCAGAACAGCTCTTGTAAAATGTTTGAAATCATCTGCTGATGTGCTGGTGGAGGCATGATAGCCTCGTTGGATGAAGAGAAGGAAAAGTGAAGTGTAGGTGTAATCTCCTCTGCTGGTTCTACTTCCTGTTCCTCTACTGGTAGTGGATCAGCCTCTGGTGGTTGAGGCACGGATGAGGATGGTGAACGTGGGTGTCTCCATATCTGTGGGCGGCTTTAACTGTGCTCAGCACATAGCCCATGGATTCCAGAAAGGCCAACGTGAAGGGATTGGCACGTGGGGTTGCATCCAGGCAGTTCATACCAGGGGCCCTGGTTCAGTGCCAGAGTAGTGGGGTGTGCAGAGGATGCTTTTTGTGTATGTACAGAATATGAGGGTAGGACGAGTATCTCTCCTCTTTTTCTTTGCTGGGGAAAGGCGTGCAGTCCACAGAGGGGAAAGGGAGTAGTGCAGTGACTCCAGAGAAGGGACATGAGGTAGATAGAGCTCGCATCTGAGTAGTGACGACTCAGGCATGCCAGATACCATCAGATCTTTTGGGCATCTGAACTCTGGTGGAGGGGCATCATTGGCACTGGTGGTTGTGTCAGTGCCAAGAGGAGGCACTGGAACGTTCTCTGGAACGGCCAGCAGATGGTGTAGAAGGCTTACTCAGCACCAAAGCCTTACCCAGTGCTGAGGGTCTCATCAGTGTCAAGGGCTTCCTCAGTGCCAACAGAGATGTCGGTGTCAAAACACCCAAAGTTGATTTGGCTGGGGCAGTCGGTACAGTTTTTGCAGGTCCCTTACTGTACTCCTCGGTGCAGAGAGACAGCATGGACGCCTGTGGACCTGACCAGTTAGGGTCCTTAGACCTCTCCTTAGCTCAGGTACTGGAGGTGCTCAGATGGTCACAGGAGCTATGTCTCACCCCTGAATAGGTCAAATCTACTGACCTCACAGGGGATGGTGTTCTTCCAGATGGTTCCTTAGAAGGCCATGTGGTGGCCCATTTCTTCCCATCTGCGTGGGAAAGAGGATATTCTTTTGGAAGGATGCAACGAGTGAGGGTTGGTCGATTATCTAGGAAAGCGTGAGCACCGTGCCTAGTGAGGTATCTGGACCAGGGTCTGAGGCTGGTCCTTTCCATGGGGAGAAGTCTCAGCCGGATGTCTCAATCTTTTCAGGCATGAAAAGTCACGTTGTGACCTTTAGTGCACCTCTGTGCAACGTCCTTCACCACGGCAGCAGACGCACTGTGAGTGGCTGTCGCTCAGAGGAATGGCCTCATGGCACGAAAGGCATCTCTTGAGCCCAAGTGATTTGGGCACCAGTGTGAGCGAAAGGACTTCCCTGTCAGGAAACACAGGAGAACATATTCTAAGCTAAGAACTAACAGGAAGGGAAGAATGAGGAAAAAAAGCAGAGGGGAAGATGTTTAAAGGAAACAACTAACTACTATGCTGAACGAATAAAGGTACTATCTAAGCCAGTGGTTCTTAACCTTTCCAAACTACTGTACCCCTGAAGCCTGAGTCCCACCCCCACGGGGCTGAGGCATGTAACTTAGTTTCATGGCGCCCCTGTGGCTCCAGGCAATTGCCTTTCTTGCCACCCCCAATACCAGCTCTGCACTTGCGACCCCTCTAAACCCCCAGGTTGAGAAACACTGATCTAAGCCCTTAGAGGATAGAAGGATTCTGCTCCAAATGCCATCTCAGACCAAAAGCAGTTGAGAAGGAACTGAGGGTGGTTGAACCACACAGCACTATATATAGATGCAGCTCACAGTGTGAGCCGGAGAGAAGTACATGTGCCATCCAATAGGCACTGCGACTGAAGATCTCCGATCCCCGGTGCATGGGGCGCTCCACACCTACAGTGGAGGACCCATAGGGACACTATTCAAAGAACTTGAAAAAACTCAAAGAATGGTTCAAAAAAAAAAAAAAAAAAAAAAAAAAGAGCAGTTATTATGGAAAAATTAATGCACCAATGAAGTACCCAGCAAAATAAACAAAGGGCAAACAGCTATTTGGTTTACCATTTATTCAGTGCTCCAACAAAGTACATTCATCAGCAAAAAACCGCACAATTGTTCAATTTTTTTGGAATGATAACATTTGATAGACATGCCCAATCTGTTAAACGTGTAATCAGAAATAACACTCCATTTAATAAAGCCATTAGAAACACAGCATGGATGTTGTAATGATACTCATGCTGTAATGTGTTAAACCCTGTTAAATAGAGAGATCCAATCACTATATTACTGTACAGTGTCTCTCAAAACAAAAAGCTCACTGTTGTAATGATTGTTTTGTTACTGGTATTTACATGGCAAGAATTTGTAAACTTGTTAAAACTTCCTAAACAATAAAAGAAAAAAATAAAGGCTTTAAAAGTCAGATTACTAGTAGGAGTAACTTTCTACCAAAAGGGCTGAGGACCTGAGTCATTGATTTTTTTTTGCTGATTTTAAGCTTTCATTTAAATAAAGTTAGATTTCTAGCTTTTGGGGTTCCAAAGTAACTTCGCAAATACAGTACATTCTTGCTATAATGAACCCACTGGGATCCAAGCCATTTGTTCATTATAGCCAGGGGTTCATTATAGCAAAAGAATCCCGCCACCCAGAGGGGAGAGAGGGTGGGAGTTGATAGCTCCTCCAGTCCCTGCCACAGCTGAGGGGGCTGAAGGAGCTGTCAGCACCAATCGCAGCCACGGGGGCTGAAGGTGGGATCCAGGGACCGGATTCATTATTATGAAGGGCATTATAGCAAGAGTGTACTGTATGAATCCCAAGTAAATCTACACAGAGTTGTCTTCCAAATTTGCAGACTGCTCCTGTGCCTCTGCTACTGCCCTCACGTTACAGCCAGATCTACACTACAGACCTACATCAGTATAACTACATCGCTCAGGCGTTTGAAAACTTCACACCCCTGAACAATGCACTTATACCAACATAACTCCTTGATGGGAGAACTTGTCCCCTCAACATAGCTACTGCCTCTCGGGGAGATGGATTAACTACACCAACAGGAAAAGCTCTCTCACTGGTGTAGGAGCATTTTCACTTAAGCACAACTGTGCTGATGTGGAGTTTTAAGTGCAGACCTCCACTTGGACTCTGATCAGTTTCATCTACTATTCAGCACCTTTCAGGAGTCAGAGGAACTGCCAAGAAGTATGCCCATATCACAGGCTTCTGCTGATTGGAAAGTTATGAGCAGCACAGAGTCAGATAACTGAATTGTTCACAGAGGATGCAAATTCAGAGTAGTTTGGGAAAGTGAATAAAGTAATGAAGACACCAAGTGTAGCAACCACAAAGCTCTGGAGCACGGCCATAGTAGCAGGTCCTTCCCCTCACAGTCAGATAGCTTTATGTACCCAAGACCAGACAAAGCTCCTTCTGCTTTGAAGCTTGTGAGAATGAAGCCTGAAATTTATCAGACTAATTCCAGCCATGGGCTGTTATGAAATATTAAGGCCCAAACAGGGCATCAATGGAAGTCCCAGCATCCTCTCCCTTTGCAGCTGCTGGAGATAACAGGGGCCTAATCTTAAAACTTACAGATGGAGACAACTTATCCCTGTCTTTCACACCTTCTCTGGCTAGAAGGTTTATTCCTCCAACTGTACGTACCAGATAAACTTTAAGTAATGAAAGGCAGAGTTTCAGAAATTATTGTAAAGCAAGTTAGACATCTTAAACGTTTTAGTCAACTTAACAATTCATAAGTCAGCTGTTCAGTTACCCAGCAAATAAACAATTAAAATTCACTTTCTATATTCAGTACTTTTGAAATTCAGTTTCCAATGCTCTCCTAAAGTTAAAACAATTTGTTTTACTCTCACTTCAACAAACTGATCAGAAGGAATTAAGGTTTGTACAAATGCCAAGAAAAATCTAAGGTGAATAGTAAAGGCATGTCTACACTACAGACGGCACAGCTGCAGTGCTGTAGCGTAGATACTTCTTCCATCGATGGATGTGGTCTTTCCATCAATGTAGGTAATCTCTCTCACCAAGTGGCAGCAGCTGGGCTGATGAAATAATTCTTCAATCGACTTAACCATGTCTATGCTGGGTGTTAGGTGATCTTAAATACGGCACTCAGGGGCTGTGAATTTTTCACACTCTTGAATGATACAGCTAGTTTGATCTACTTTTTAAATGTACACCAAGCCAACAAACATTTCTGTAAACATTTCCAGTAATGGTCTATATAAAGGGGAGAACACTTGATCTACGATAACAGGCTTTGTTTGGAAGTAATTAAGGATTGAGCTCCCTCTACATTAAGATGCACCTAATTCTTCTCTAGCCAATGATGAATCAAAGTTATTTTGATTTTGTCAAAAACATTTAGAGATATTCTAGATTAGATTTTCTGTTTTTAAAAAAGCATGTTCAATTTTTGCACCTTCCTTTATATTCAAAGCCGTAGTACTCTTTTGCACATGGGCCCTTCAATCTCAATCCTAATGGAAAATTTGATCAGCTTTGCCAATTGAAAGAATACTTCACGCTGCTCACAAATTCTCATTGCCAATCTGAAATGAGGTAAGTAAGTTTAAGTAACACATTTTACTTGCAGCAGAAGTCACATGTCAAATGGTCATGTGATTGTATGGAACACTAGCACTCTCTGGAACACACACACTGCTTCGGAAAGACTACACTAACTCTAGCAAATTATGTGTTTCTATTTTGTTTCTGATTGAATCTGGGATCATCTGAAAATACCTTCATTCTAGTGCTTATTAAAAGTGAATTGCAGATGTAAATTTCACATTTTTTCACCTTCACTTCAACATCTGCTTCATGTTTAAATCACCAAGCTCAGATAGGCATTCAAAACAGGACTGAAAACTTCCCTCCCCATCAATCTTTATACAGGAGTATCAAAATTACAGTAATCAATTTCATCTCTGCTGATGCCCCAAAACATGATCTGCGACACCACATCTTTTTTAAATATAGGTATCTACATTCAGGGTGTTTACTGCCATTTGCCAAACGATCCTTTCAGATAATGCAGGTGTTACAAGATAGTGCTTTGTATAAGCTTGTTTACCAATGACTCGAGTATACAGCTCTTGTAGTAAAGTGAATATAGATGCTACCTCATTTACTATGAAGAGTTTGCTTAGTAAGTGCACATAGAGAACAAAGGTCCCTGCTCTCAGTAGTTTACCATCTGGTTACCCAGGAAACCCTGCTGAAGTAGGGAGAAAGCACATATGGGGTCAGGCAGATTCCAGTCCCCTCCCCCCCGGCTTTAAGAACTAGGACTTTGTATTATGTATGGTGTATTTTCCAAAAGACTGAGACTTTAACATCCTTAGGGCTAGCATACTTCAGGAATGTTTCCTTGGTAACTGTTATGCTCTGGAATCATTCTGTTACATCACAGCAAAACTAAGTGTAAACAGTAAATCAAAGTAGTTCGGGGAGAGGAAGGGGAAGGAGGAGAAATAAGATTTCGTTTTGTGCTCAGTGCTCCTCAACTTCATAAGTTGGGGCAAGCAACAACTGAGGGCAATCCGTTCCCAAACTCATGTGCATAGGTTTAACGTAAAGGGTGATAGCAGCTGATGGAGAAACTCATCCCCCACCATCTCAGGCAGTTGGCCCCATTATCTCATCAGTACCTAACCTGGATTAGGACAGACACTAGATTTGGGGTCACAATTATGTATTTGTGTTGTAGTAGAACCCAGAGGCCCTAATCAAGATTGAAATGATATTGTGCTATGTACTGCACAGACACATAAGTATTGTCCCACCCTGAAACACTAAATCTTTCTTAGACTGTATTTTGTGTTTTAAATATTCACAGCAGCTAATAAGAATTGACGATGAATCAGGTATTAAACCTCTTGAATCATGGCTCAGAAAATAAGTGATCTTCCTCTAAAAGGAGATTACTATGACCTTATTCATTCCACTGCATGGGCACAAGTTGTTGCTCCTTAGGTACTTCACCACCATCCTTTGATAAATCTAATTTTTCTGATTCCACTCAACAGTTTATCATGTTTAATAGTTATATTTTCACATAATGAATTAAATCTACTCTTTAGTTTCACTAACTTTTTTTAAGTACACCAGATACACTCATGAATGCATAAAATAAAAGCTTCAAGTCTTCTGGGATTAGTGCTGGTAGTTCAAAAACTAGGTAAAAAAGTGGGTCTGCCAGTTCAATTTGAAGATGTAAGCTGGAGATGTAGAGACCAATAAAATTTCCCCCTACCGATAATTTTCTAACCTTCAGTTCATGGAGCTAAAACAAAATCCCACACTGACCAAGTAAAACTAACAACAAAAACAAACTAAGAACAGTGAAAATCAGAGCTCTGTAAGACAGAGTTGTTCACCTGCTGGATAAAAAATTAACTGATTTACTCCACCTAAACTAGATCTTATTAGTGAAAGCAGCACCCAGAATGCTTTCAAATTTCCCTGTCTCCACCTACTGATCAGAGGAGCCAATACCTACATTAAACTATAGGATACTATAAATGTTTGTTTTAATTTTGACATTTTTAAGTTTATGGTATCTACTTTACTGAATCAGACAATAAATGCGATGGTTGAGAAGGATTTTTTAGGGCCAATGAACAACATCAGTTCAAGATGTGTACTTTAGCCCTATGCAAATCTTTTCCTCAAAAGAAAAATGCTCTCTTAACTACCTTATGTTACAAACCCTTCTCGAGAAAGTGTGTTGTTGAAGAATCAGTCTTAATCACAATTTAAACAAATCATCTTTTCCTGATAAAATAAACCTGAGACCATTACAATATTTTTTAGTTTATTTATATTTTGCAAATCTCTGCTTGGACAATAGAAATGTACCTGTCAATTTCACTTCTGTTCATAGCTATTTATTGCTATAATGTCACAAGATTTGGTTTGCAAATATTCCAGGAGAATACAAAATTTAAAATTTCAGTGGAAATATAAGATGTTCATCGTCACATCTCTATTGTTATTTAGGTGGTTTTGTTAAAAGAAACAGTACAACACTTTAACAAGTTTGACCTGATCATGTTCTTTAATTAAATGTGATATAAAAAGAATGAGCTGAAGTCATCCTTTTCAGAGCATCAATTATTTAATTCACTAGGAATATGTTTGGTCTCATGTATTTAAATAGCACAAAGTAAGAGTGTTTTTACAAAACGTGACCCTCTTATGACAGGCTGCTTTCATTGCAGAAGTAGAACATCAACGGTTAGCCTATAAATGGAGTTAATAAGAAAAAGGATGTACTTACAAAGCCAGGCTACTCAAAACGTATTGTACATGCTCACATTCAGCTGGGAATGATACACAGGCAGATGTGAAACAGCAAAGAGCTGTCTGAAGCACCTGAAGCTGAGGCAAAGGAACCTGCCATCTTCCAGCATAGTCTTCAACAACCTATAGAGAAAACAGTCACAAACTTGTATTACAATAGAGAATGTTCTTCAACCAGAAATAGTATATAAAAAAAGTATACTTTGGGGGTCAAAAGGGGGACTTTTAACTAGCAGTTTAATAGAGGATATCAATATAAACCCACAATTCATTCCTCTAGGATGCAAGTTTTAAATACTTCATATGTGTGTATGTATTGTCATAAAGTCAGGCCAGAGGGCCTCAAAAGGGCATACCAGGGCCAGTATGTAAGCCCAAGAATGCCAAACGCCCTTTTTCCTGCAAGCAGAGGAAAAATGATTGCATGGCAATTAGAGACACCTGGACCCAATGACAGGCTAGTCCAGGTGTACTTACACCCTGCATTCCCTAAAGGGAGGAGGGGAAGCACCGGAGAAGAAAGCTGCCAGAAGGCTTGTGGCAGCTGGAGGAGAAACTTCCCCCAGTCTAGGGAATGGTGCTTCTCTGCAGCCCGAGGGGCAGAGAAGGAAACAACCCTTTGGCCCCAGCCGGCAGGAGGAAGCCACAGTAAGGTACCTCGCCTGGCCCTAGGGGCCCGCTGAGGGGAAAGGACAAAAGACTTGTTCAGCCTGGGGAGACGGGGTAACTGATGACTCCCTGGCCCACTACAAGGGGTGGAAACGTGAGACCCATTACGGTGAAGCCGTGTGTGTGTGTGTGTGTGTGTGTGTGTGTGTGTGTGTGTGTGTTGTGTAAATATTTTTCCATGTTCCTTCATTTTGATAAAGCAAAAATATAAAAAAAGAAGTCCTATCCTTCTTACAGCACAAAATATGGACCAAAAATCAATTTTGATAGATTCTTTTCAAAAAGCAATGAAGGAAGAAAGCCTCCTCTCACATGGTATCAGTTTAGCAATTATGCTCTAGGCTTAAAAACAAGCTTTTGTTTTGCAACAGAAAAATAGTTTTGCAGCCATATTAAGACCTACCACTTTAAATGCGACAGTGGAAAAACTGGGCTTATGCCCTTTTGCTTTTTTGACGACAGAGGAAGACTAAAGATTCTCCACAGGAAAAAAAATGGTTGTTTTCTGCTTGACATTCCTTATTCCTAAGGTCAAGAGCAAGTCAGAACTTTTTCCTTGAAAGGCACAAATACATGGAGAATTAGAAGTCTCACCACCAACTGAAAGCAAGGGTGCCAAATTTTAGATAAAGGGTTTTTCTTTCAAATATATTGGGCATTTCAGTTAACTGCTTACAACAACAAAAAAACCTCAAACAAGAAAAACTACATATGTTAGTTAAACTGTTAAAAAACAGAAAACCTTTTTAAAAAGTTGACATCTTGCGTGCAAATTTTTTTTCTTTGCTCTGTATGTCACATTTAAACTTACTGAGTACTCTAGTTCTGTAGGAGAAAAAGCATAATTAGAGAAAGTAAAACAAATTTAAGAGAAAGTACTTAGAAAAGAAATATTCTGCTAACACAATGTACTTTTCTGCAGGAAAACTTCCTAAATTTGAAGTACATACAAATTAAAATAAAAGGTTTGTTAGGTAAAGGCATTCATCATCATAAAACATCTCAAGTGTCCCTAAGCATACAGTGAAGAGGCTATATGTTCTTATGGTCAACTCTTCTATGTTCTGCCAAAGCACTATTGACAACAGGTTCACACTGAAAATCCAAAGAACCACAAGTGTATGTGTGCGCACCCCCATCCGCAATAAAGTAGTTTAACACATCAGTTCAAAGCCTTGGCCAGCTAAAATATAGCAAGCCAAAATCATCCTTGGTTTAATTCTTCTTGATCAACCGAGTTATCCTGATTTTATTAATCTGGTTTGTGTCTGCATGCAATATGTTTGGAACTGTTAATTACCGAAGCTTAAGTATTCCTGGTTTTTTATTTTTTAATACTACTACTATTTGTAAAATGCAGCCAATCCAAACTAAACCCCAAACAATTAAAATTGAGACCATGGCCATACTAACTAGGAACACAAAATAAAATGTTGATATATCTTATATAGCACTAAAGCATTACAATGTTCAAAGCTTTAGAGAAGTCAATATTTTTTTCAATTATCGATGTAAATTTTCATGCTTGTGGAAAATTATGGGGAGGGGTCAGACAATTAAAGTAAATATTGAGATTTAAAAAGAAAGCTTTACAACCATTAAAACACAAACGTCAACATCATGTCAAAATATACAGAGTAAATATCCTTAAATAAAACCCCAGTAAGTTCTTAAAATAGCATTTTTCTTACTTTGCCTATCTATAAATTTCTGTTATTGATGGAATTTTTTTGTTTTGTGTATGTGTGTGTGTGTACATACAATGAAACGGACGTTTACTGACATTTAACTGATAAAAATCTAATCCTTCCAAGGCTAGTTATCAGAAATGGACCTGCAATGCTATACTGTATCTAGGACTATATGCAACACAAATTTACAAATATATCAAAAATATTCCTTAAGTGCTTATGTCATGCTGGGTAGATGGGGGGGAGAGCATGTGTTATATTGTTTGACATCAGTATGTCAAAATCATAATAATTCACGTAAGATATGCCATGTCAGGTACTGTTAGAAAGAATGTAATGTGCTGAATAAGATGACAATACTTATGTTCATGTGTTATATCTGTAATGGGAGATACGGACATATTTGATGTACCTGTATTTCAAATTGTGCTGGCTGGGATACACCCAGCCAGAGAGGCGGCGGGACAATAGCCCACTTAATGGCCCATCAAAACCTTTACAGAAGCAAAGGGCCCAGGAAGAAACTAAAGGCATATCTGGAGAGTTACCAGGATTGGCCCATGTGACTCTGGACTCCATTTTGGCTCCTGTAAGTTTCCACAGGCCACATGGCCAGAGACAGAGGGTATATAAGATCAAACCACAGAAACCATTTTGTCTTTGTTCCTGTCCAGCTGCAGACACACACCTACCTCTGGTTCTATTCACTTTGCAACTGACCTGAAGGACTCAGATCCATCCAGGTACTGGTTGTGTACAAGAGGCACTGTACAAGCTTGCAACTCCACAATTCTCCTAGAAACCTGACGTATATGGACTTTGAATCATTTGTATATATTTGATTTGCTTTGATCCTTTAACATTTCTCTTATGGCTTCTTTCTTTTTCTACAATAAACCTTTAGTTTTAGTTACTTAAAGGATTGGCTGGCAGCGTGGTATTTTAGATAAGATCCAAACTTATATTGAACTGATACTGTGGCTGACCCTTTGGGGTCAGAGGGAACCCTTTTAGTAAAGAGCACAGAGTTTAAATAACTGGTCTCTTTACTGGACCCAGTGCTGATTTGGGAACCAGAAGCTGAAATGCAGTAAAGGGGGCTGTGTGTGTATTTGTGTACTGGCTTCTGTGATTCAGAAGTGCAGTTTGCAGCTGGCTGGCAAGTCTGGCTTCAGTGCCACCTACCAGTGTTGGGAGAATCTGCTCTCCTTTTACAGCCTACCCTGACCTTGGCATTTTCAGGTGGCTACCCTGGGGACGGGACGGGTCACAGCTTAAATTCAGGATAGGTTGTCACCCTAAGAAAGAATGTAAGATTAATATGAAGGTCATTTAATTCCCATTCATGCTACAGCTTTCAGCTGTAATCTCCTAACCAGGTAGAAGCACTGTCACATTAACCCAGGGCTCGACAAACCCCGGGCGGCAGGTTGCCATGGTGCCTAGAAATTTAAAGTCTGATGCCTAGTATTTTTTTGTGGGGGAGCGGCCGCCACGCTCCAGCCAGGGTACTCCGCCACTGGGCCCACGTTGGGGGAGAGGGGCGGGGCCAGGAGGGGAGAGCCCACCGCTGAGCCCACATTGTCTGGCTCCTTAATTTTTGGGCTGGCTCCTAGCTCCTAAACAAATTTGTCGAGCCCTGCATTAACCAGTTACCAGTAACATTGTTCCATTTGTGTCCACACAATACCATTTCTTCCATAACTGTATTTATGCATTTGCAACTACCATACATTGCCTAACTATGTTCTTATCAGGGTATCTGGGAAAATCTGAGCAGCTAAATCAAGGCAAACAGAATGGTCAGAAAACATGTACACTGGGGTGGCAGTGCATTCAGATGTTCTACCACTGTCATCTCAGCTCTGTGCGGACCAACCAAACCAGATACACAAACGTGAATAAGATATCCATTCTATATTACAAAAAAGACATGACGCTTTCCAGGAAGCATGTGTCAGCTACATCTGATAGATAAACTATTGTTAGTCAATTACCATTAACAGTTCTCAATATGCTGCATGCAGATATAAACCATGTTTAGCGCCAAGCCAAAAATGGCAGTGCAGAAAAAATGGGGATGATCTAGCGGGGCTAAGGTAAAGGACTGGTTTAGAAAATGCAGATTCAATTATAGCTCTGGCTCAGACTTGCCAGGTACCTTTAGGAAAATCACTTTATTGCTCTGTGCCTCAATTCTCAACAGTAAAAAGGGAATATTACTTTTGTATATCACACGTATGCAAAGAATAAATTGCTTTATTTTTTTGTGGGGCACTCGGACATTACAGTGAAGTGTACCACATAAATAGCCAGATACTGTAGATGAAGTTCAAAGCTGTGATGGGGGTTTTTTTGTTATCAGAACAAAATCAAAACAGATTGATTCTAGAAGAAGTTGTGTGGGTTTCCTACTTAACTTAAATTAGAGGGGACTGTGTGACGTGGTTTAAAAATTTTCACCTCTATGCCTCTGGATCAAATCACTAGTTACCAAAATTCATTCAGTCTGAGATGTTTAATGGCCTATGAGATACAAGTAGGTGGCTGTAGCAGATATCTGTCCACAACATAAACAGCTCAGGCACAAATGGTTCCCTTGACAGATGGCTGAAGGGCTGAATAGTCATGGAAACTAAACTACATTTTCAAATTAAGATTTAGTAACATACGTAACAGGACTTGGATTTAAGGATGGTGTGGAGAAGCTTGTTCTGTTTTTACTCTGTGGAGAAGGCTTGGAAGAGTCATCTAAAGGAAGGGATGAGAAGGAGACCCCATCTATGAGAAGGCATGGGATACATTGTCTTAGGGATGAGGGTTCCACGACCACCACTCCCAAGAAGAGGAAATGGGTGGTGGTGGTCAGAGACTCCCTCCCGGCCATCTGCCCTCCAGACCAGGAAACTCGAGAAACGTTCTGCTTGCTTGGAGCTAGAATTCAGGATGTGACAGAGCCTGCAGAGACTCATCAAGCCCTCAGACCACTACCCCTTACTACTTCTCCATGTGGGCACCAATCATAATGCCAAGACTGACCTTGAGCGGATCACTGTGGCTCTGGGAAGAATAAAGGAGTTTGAGGTGCAAGTGGCGTTCTCGTCCATCCTTCCTGTTGAGGGAAAAAGACCCAGGTATCATCGAATTGTGAAAGTAAATGCATGGTTATGCAGGTGGTGTCGGAGAGAGGGCTTTGGATTCTTCAACCATGGGAAATTGTTCCAACAAGGATTGCTAGGAAGAGACGGGATCCACCTAACGAAGAGAGGGAAGAGCATCTTGGCAGACAGGCTTGCTAACCTAGTGAGGAGAGCTTTAAACTAGATTCGCCGGAGGATGGGGACCTACTCCCGAAGGCAAGTGGGATACCAGGAGGAAGCACAAGGAGGAGGGTGCAACAGAGGAAGCTTCCTGATTCATACTGAGAAAAGAAGGCAATTGGCTAATAATCTTAGGTGCTTGTACACAAACACAAGAAGCCTAGAAAACAAGCAGGAAGAATTGGAAATCCTGGCACAGTCAAGGAACTATGATGTGATTGGAACAACAGAGACTTGGTGGGGTAACTCACATGACTGGAGCACTGTCATGGATGAGTATCAACTGTTCGAGGAGGACAGGCAGGGGAAAAAAGGTGGAGGAGTTGCACTGTATGTAAGACAGCGCTATGACTTCTCAGAGCTCCAGTATGAAACTGGAGAAAAGCCAGTTGAGTCTCTGGGTTAAGTATAGAAGCAATAGCAACAAGGATTATGTCGTGATGGGCATCTGCTATAGACCACCAGACCAGGAGGATGAGGTAGATGAGGTTTTCTTCAGAAAACTAATGAAAGATTTCAGATGAGAGGCCCTGGTTCTCAAAGGGGACTTCAATCACCCTGACATCTGCTGGAAGAGTAATACAGCAGTGCACAGGCAATCCAGGAAGTTTTTGGAGCATGTTGGGGACAACTTCCTGGGGCAAGTGCTGAAGGAACCTACTAGAGACTGTACTCCTCTTGGCCTACTGCTCACAAACAGGGAAGAATTGGTAGGGGAAGTAGAAGTGGATGGCAACCTGGGCAGCAGTGACCATGAGATATTCGAGTTTAGGATCCTGACAAAAGGAAGAAAGGAGAGTGGCAGAATACGGGCTTCAGAAAAGTAGATTTTGACTCACTCATGGAACTGATGGACAGGATCCCCTGGGAGGCTAATATGAGAGGTAATGGAGTCCAAGAGAACTGGCTATATTTTAAAGAAATATTATTGGGGGGGTGCAGGAACAAAACATCCCGATGTGCAGGCAACCAGCTTGGCTTAACAGAGAAATCTTTGGTGAGCTTAAAACACAAAAAGGACACTTACAAGAAGTGAAAGCTTGGACAGTTAACTAGGTCAGAGTATAAAAATACTGCCTGAGCATGCAGGAGTGAGATCAGGGAGGTTAAAGCACAACTGGAGTTGCAGCTAGCAAGGGACATGTAGGGTAACAAGAAGAGTTTCTACAGGCATGTTAGCAACAAGAAGGTGGCCAGGGAAAATGTGAGCCCCTTACTGAATTGGGGAGGCAACCTAGTGAGAGATGATGTGGGAAAAGTTAAAGTACTCAACACCTTTTTTTTCCTGTCTTCAAAGACAAAGTCAGCTCCCAGACTACTACACTGGGCAGCACAGTATGGAGAGAAGGTGAGCAGCCCTCAGTGGTAAAAGAACAGGTTCAGGATTATTTAGAAAAGCTGGACAGGCACCAACTTCATTAGCTTCTAAGATAAGACGACTGGCTTTGTGGATGTGGAAAGCGGTGGACTTGATATACCTTGACTTTAGCAAAGCTTTTGATACAGTCTCCCACAGTATTCTTGCCAGCAAGTATGGGTTGGATGAATGGACTTAAAAGCGGATAGAAAATCAACCAGATCATTGAGCTCAATGGGTAGTGATCAACAGCTCGCTGTCTAGTTGGCAGCCAGTATCAAATAGAGTGCCTCAGGGGTTGGTCCTGCGGCCAGCTGTATTCAACATATTCATTAATGATCTGGAGGATGGGGTGTATTGCGCCCTCAGCAAGTTTGCCGATGACACTAAGCTGGGGGAATGGCAGATATGTTGATGGGTAGGGATAGGATACAGTGACCTAGACAAATTGGAGTATGGGCCAAAAAAATCTGAGGAGGTTCAACAAGGACAAGTGCAGAGTCCTGCACTTAGAACAGAAAAATCCCATGCACTGCTACATACTGGGGACCGACTGGCTAGGCAGCAGTTTTGCAGAAAGGACCTGGGGGTTACAGTGGACAAGTAGCTGGATAAGAGTCAACAGTGTACCCTTATTGTCAAGAAGCCCAACGGCATATTGGGCTGCATTAGTAGAAGCATTGCCAGCAGATCAAGAGAAATTATTATTCCCTCTATTCGGCACTAGTGAGGCACCATTTGGAGTAGTGTGTCCAGTTTTGGGGCCCCCATTATAGGAAAGAGGTGGACAAACTGGAGAGAGTCCAGTGGAGGGCAAAAAAACAATCAGGGGGCTGGAGTACATGACTTATGAGTAGAGGCTGAGGGAGGGTTCCAAAGAGGATGGAGATAAGCTGTTGTCAGTGGTGGCAGATGACACAACAAAGAGCAATGGTCTCAAATTGCAGTGGGGGAGGTCTAGGTTGGATATTAGGGAAAAAAATTTTCACTAGGAGGGTGGTGAAGCACTGGAATGAGTTATCTAGAAAAGTAGTGGAATCTCCATCCTTAGAGGTTTTCAAGGTCCGGCTTGACAAAGCCCCAGCTAGGACGATTTAGTTGGGGCTGGTCCTGCTTTAAGCAGGTGGTTGGACTAGATGACCTCCCGAGATCTCTTCCATCCCTAATTTTCTATGATTCTATGTTACTCTATAAGAAAATGAAGATCTTTTATCTCTAGGATATCACACCAGTACGTTTACTTACACTATTTAACTTCCAAAAAAGTGTCATTCATTTGCTGATGATCACAGCATGACACTTGTTATATAGACTTTGATAGTACTGGCAGAGGACTATAGGAATTTTTCATGCTGGATCAGATCAATCATTTAGTTCAGCATCCCATCTCCAACAGTAGCCAGCATCAGTTTCTTCAAAGGAAGATACAAGAAACCACACAGTAATACCTCATGGGTATAATTTGGTCACAGATTCTGGGACTCTCTGGGCCAGCCCCAGGACCTACTGGAGCAGCTGATCGGGGCTGATCAGCCCCCCAGCCAGCCCCAAGGCCCACAGGAGTAGCAGCAGGGCTGGAGCAGCTGCAAATTCCAGTAGTTCTGGTTGTTCCCACTCTCCCAGGATATTTTTAGTATAAGTCAGGGACAGGTTGTGGGCTTCCACTAATTTTTGTTACCGTCTGCGACCTGTCCCTGACTTTTACTAAAAATACCTGGGACAGAATCTTAACCTTACTTATGGGGTAACATGCTTAGGGAAATGTTTCTCCTGACCTCCAATAGTTGAAGTTTGATTTCTGCTCTGAAACATGAGACACTGAATGGTTTTCAATACTCTTGGGTTTATCATACTTATTAGTTGAATTCTAGATATTCTTGTTATACATATACATGTCTGACCCTTTTTTGAATCCTGCTAAGCTCTTGGGTTCAACATCATGTAGCAATGAGTTCCACAGGCTATTGTATGTTTTGTGGAAAAAGTGCTTTTAATCCATTTTGAATTTGCTACCTTTCAATTTCATTCTAATTCACTTCATATCCCTTCTTCTATTTGCGAGAATATTACGCATAAGAAGCACATGAAAGGAATGAAGTACATATAGCTAGTGAGTCCAGCATGCATTTATCTCCTGCCAAAATTCCTGTCCTGACACCCATCAGAAGAATAACTGTAAATAACCAGCACTCAAGAACAGTGCAACAATCAAACGGAGAAGTGCTTTAAACACAAGAAGTAACATGCTTAGGTACAATCACTATCACAAAATAAAGGAAAAACAAGACAAAAGAATGAGACAGGGACAAACAAGAGAGATATAGACAGGAAGACAGAAGTTAGTTAAACACAAAAGGGAAAGACTGGAATAGCAGTCCCATGTTCCTTGTTTCATTTTTCTATTTACAGTTGTAGGTCTCCATAAGCCCTAAACAGTGAAGTTAGTCATTTTCTTCACCCAGCTAAATGGAAGCACCAGTATGTGGACGGGAGAAACATATTAAAGCATTTGTTAAGGAAAGAGAAATTCCAGCCCAGATTTAATATTAGTTTTTGGGAAAAAAATAATCCATATTTATTTTAAAGTTGCTTGTATACTTTTACCTTGAGCTTAGCGCCCTCTCCCAATAGCTATGCCTCCTATATTAATATTCTGAATTTTTCAATTTGAATATGCTGCCATATACTGCGTATCTTCAAACTGTTACACTACTACTGTGACAACATTTAAAATAAAACTGACATATTTATAACCCAGACTGCAGAGTGACGATTGGTTTACAAATGCTGGAGAAAAGAATAAAGCTCTGTAAGTCATAGGGTCTACCAAAATTCCTAGAACAAGGAAGTATCTGCTAGTATTTAATCATTGCTTGAAACAGAAGGATAGGTTCTCTTGACTTCACTAGTCTGATCAGTTTCACAAAAAGAATGACAGCTCAAGAAAATGCCATCAGAAGAGACCACAGCAGACAAAAAAGCCTGTCTAATCATTTCAAATTCCTCTGCCTGCAAACCTGCACTTTGGGAAGGGTTCTACTCCAATTTCAACAGTGATTATAATTACAGTAACTAATGACTAATACATGCCCATGTCATAGCAGATCCCACCTCTTCAGTAGAGCTTTATGCCAGAGTAAGGAATTATGGCCCATTTCCACAACAGGTTATTAAAACTGAACTATTTAAGTTTAACTGTAGTTTCAGTTGGAGAAGTTGCTCATTGCTACTCCTAAAAATGTGTAGTGTTGTCAGTGCAAAATGGATTCAAATTGTCACCTCAATGATCAGTATGTTTTAGTGGTGGGTGAGGACTTCGTAAGATCTTTTAGGAATCTTAAGAAAGTAAACGGGTATTATCAAGCTCTTGGTATTGTACAAGGTATTGTACAAACTTCTTTCAACTAACGCACAATTTTTTAAACACTAGTTTAAACAGTTTGTGATGCTCCCCAGGGTTGTGAGGCAGCTCACCACGACCTCCCGTTCCCATAGAGAAGTCTTGTCTATGTCTGTTGTGGATCAGTTCCCTGAAACTGGCAGCCTCTGGCAACAAGCACTGCCATCAAGGGCTCATTCTCTCTATGTAGGTAGCAATACGCACAGGCTAGGCCCCCCAAAACTCAGAGCATTCCCTGAAGCAGCCAGTCCTTACCCACTGAACTCACTGAATTACCAGGCTTACAATTCCCAAGGGAACAGTTCACAGCAGCTTATGATTCAATTCAGAACCAACACTTTGCTTAACACCACAGCACATAAATATATTTATCATAAAAACAAGAATCAAATACAAGAGATTTGAGTAATAGTGAGTAAAACTACTGGAAACAAATGGTTACCTATAAAAAAATACTAACATGCTTTCTAGAGACTAAACTTAACTAACAAGTTACTCTCTTCACTAAAGAAGCTTATGTCACCCAAAGTTCTCTCCAGCATTTTCAACCAAGCCTCGTTAAAACCATTTTTTATTAAGAAAAAGCACTGTCCTTTTACTTCCTGAGTGAAGTGTGCCAGGGTGTCTTCTCTACCCCCAAATATAGTCAAGCAAACCTTTGATATGCACTCAAGATAAGCCCATCTATCCCCTGCTGTGTTGTTTTTCCCTTAGTTTCTTTCTGGAGTTCTTTCTTACAACCCTACATTTGCATTCAGTTCTAACTGCTGATAGAATACCCACATTGTGAACAAAGCAACAGTCAATTTACATGTAAACAGAAAAAGGACTAAACACCTTTTGTCTGACAGAAAACCTGTTTTTCCACCATTGCTGGTGACTAGTATCCTAATAAACTTTAAGACAATATCTCTTTTGTATAAACTCAACTTCTTATGTAGTAGCTGTACATACATTTCACAATGATGTTCATGACCAGTGTGACATTAGCTTCCATTTGAGGCCTCACATGATATCGTTTGGTGAACTATAATGTACACAACCAGCCTCATGAGATTCCTGTAACCCCTCTACGCCCCTTGCCAATTGGCATTAAGAGGTTCGTGGGTCACAAAAAATTTAAATAGTAATTTAAACTGTTAATTTGCGCAAAAATCTTAACTTGTTAAAGTGGATCCAAGCTAATTTTAGTCAATCGAATGCCAGATCATTCCCTATCCTGCTTCCAATGTGAAAAACTGTCTGAAGGTACACTTTCCACAGGAATCTAACTGCAAGGATTCCTTCACAGAATGCACTTTCAGGTGGAGTTTGCCTTCCTCCTGTAAAGGCTGTGCAGTTTGCCCCCAGCTTTGGCCTCCAGGGAACAGCCATCTATGTAAAGGCCTTGGACTCCATACATGGCTCCATACAACATTAGCGTGTACTACCTTTTGCAGGTAAGTTTTGTGAAAACTACTAGGGATTGCAAGATAATGGGTAGTAAGCATAGTACTAGTAGCCAATACATAGCAATAGATGGACAAAGCATAACACACAACCTTCTCATTTACTTGAGTTTACAATTATTTTTTCATGACAGTGTACTTCAAATTATAATGGAAAACTTAAGATTTGATTTACTTTATTTTTACAGCCTATATTAAAAATACATACTTCAACTTCTATTACAAATGTTTACCTATGATCTTGCTGCTGTCTTCAGGAATTAAGAAACGTAAAGAAAATATATTGCAAATGTTTGACTCAGCAGCCATTATAGGTCAAAATCTGCTCCTAATTAAAGCATTCTAACTTAAGAGTTAACTACTGAAGTCAATGAAATTGTTTTCTCCATGGTAGACCAGTGTTAACGTGAAATAATGTTAAAAGATACAGGCTAAGTAAGTTTAACATGACAAAGAAGAGGCATCATATCTAATAGAGGCCCAATAAATTAAGGGTTCAGAGTGTTTTGTGATTATTTTGACCTAGCACAATGCAAAATTTTGCTGGGTTTTTAATTTTTAGAAGTTGTATTAAGTTTTATTTACATTTTTAAAAATATGTATTAAGTTTACCTATGCTATACTGCAGCTGCAATTTTTGGCAAAGTGACGTTACTTTAACTTGCTGCTCTACATGTAAAAGCAATATATAATGATTAATCAGTTTTTAATTTGCCAGTCAAAATAAGACACCTTCTGTACTTGAAAAAAGGAGTAGTTACTAAAGAAAACAGAAATTATACAACTAATTTTGTCATGGGTGCAAGCCCTGAAGGCATGAAAACTTAAAATAAAAAGCCATTCCAGGTGTCTTTTGGCAGGGGTATTTTTTCTTGGGGCCAATTTGAAAGTTTTGTTCCATGAAAATAAACACGGCTCCCTTCCTCCAGCAGCAGGGAAAAAATGGTAGACATAGGAGTGATTATCCCAGGTTTGATTAACCCCTTCCTACCAGACCTTGTGGGAAAAGGAGCAAAGATTAAAGCTTCACCTGTTCCCTAAGCTTATGGGATAAGACAGAGTGAGGATCCATCCCTCTGCCACCACTATAAAACTGAAGAGGAAAAAGAAATTCCTAGCAACTTCCCGTCTCTTGATACACAGACTATGTCTTCACTGACAGCGGCAAATTCGCCACCGTCAGATCGACTCCTCCGGATCAACTCAGTGGTCAGTGAATAGGGTTTGCAAATATCTAAGCCAGGAGACCAGAGTTCTACTACATTCAACTACCCAAGTTTCCCAGGCAAGTTACTAAAGGGCTGTGAAAAGCTTAAACATTCCCCTGCAATGCTTGAAATCCAAGTAGCACTAAAAAAAGTGAATAAAATTGACTATAACAAGTCATCCTTTTCACTGACCAACCTGTGAAAAATGCACTGAGTATGTAAATGCAGTGAGAGGTCAACTGAATTTTTAAATTCCATCGGCTTCCAATAATCTAAGGTGTTGTTACACAAAAGTATTTACAACATATGATTTGCTCTTAATAGGTTTGATGCAACTGTATGAGATCCATTCAAAAACAAAAATCAATCATACTTGTCATTCTGAAATACATAAAACTGGCTTATATGGGACTTCTGCATATGAAACATGCCTAATCAGGCCTACACAAAAAGAAAAGCACATTACCCTGAGTAGCTATAAGAACTTGGACAGATTTTGCATCATCAGACATTGATACAGAATTTGCAAAAGGGCTGCACTGTACATTCTGAGGCCTTATAATTTACCTTTTTACTATGTAACAGGGTTAAGCTGCAGAGTAATGCTTAGGGATTGAGCTCTGCATCTCCCTTTAATATCAGTGAGATTTCAATGGTTAAACACTTATTGAAAACTATGCAAAAATATATTAAGTATGAGTCTCATAAAGGTTCCCAAAAACACAAAGATAACCAGAGGTTGACATAACTAATTACATTAAGGGGCTTGGGGGTTGGGTTTTTTTTGCATGTTTAAGTTTGAGCCTCTTTAGTTTAAACTGAAGACTTTTTTTTTTTTAAATTAAGGTGTATTTTATACAAGAGTAAAAAATGATTTACCCAAGACAAAAACAGCTAAAAATTCAGAAACATTCACATCTTTTCTATATTAAGGTCACAGCCAAAGTCTTTATATCTACATTCCATACGAAAATAAGGCACACACTCAGAACAGATATAGATAAAACAATATTTAGAACACCATCTTAGGCATTTTATTTCCTGTGAAAAATGCAACAGGTTACAATATTTTGGCCTAAATGCTTACCAAGTTCTCTTTTTTAATTCCTAGACTTTTATTTTTAAATTAGCAGCACTTACCAAATTTTTCCAGTAGTGTCTTAAAAAGTTTCACAAACAGTACTTTAAAAATTGCTCCCTGGCTAAACCATGGTTTAATAAGTTTCAGCAAATAAGCTTTCACTACTAAATTATCATCTGAGAACAGAAAACAATAATGGAAGTTCTGGCATCTGCAAAAGCAAAACGAAACAGAACCAAACTGTGGTGCAAATAGTGCCACCTCTCTGTTTGCAGAGGTGTAAACTGATACCACAGTAAGAGAATAACCAGTAACACGCTCATTTAAAATAAAATGTAGTATCTTTATGCAACCATATAGACAACTGTATAAACCTAAACATAATATATTAGCTATGGTGAATCTGAATGTAAATTAACATGTATGCTGACCTACAGAGTTCCCTTTAAGCAAGTCATTTAAATAATAAAGGAGCTTTCCACAAGTCTTTCTTAGGCTTCTCAAATTTATGCACACTAAGTGTCCTGGAAAAAAAAATCAAATAAGTCACAGCAGTGTTGAGTAACCATGTTACCATGCACTCAGAGTGGCTTACTCACTACATTGATAATGCATGTCATGATACTGTTTTCACCATAATTGCAATGAGCTGTAAAGATATTTCCATTTTAATTTTCTTCCACAGTTTACCATTAACATTTGTTTTCAAACAGTGAACATTGAAAATACTTTCTTTTGACAGGACAGCATCCATAAACACTCCTGTAAGCCTCTAGAGACTTGCCTTAACCTTCTATTTTAGCCCATAATTTTTCTGGATCCACCATTTACTGCCTTGCACCCAGAGACAATAATTCCAAATCACTGTTGCCACTGAAAAGAATAATAGAAGGCCCTGAAAACAAACCATATGTAATTGAATTCAAATTTTGTATGCACCATTACTAGTACTGTATTTGTAAAGCTCTTTCAGATACTCGGTTAAAAGGTGCTATTGAAGTGCCATGTATAAAATATCCAGACTATTTTAGAGGTGGTCACTTTTCTGGTATGCAGAAGTTTTGAATTAAAGATCTTTAATTTTAACAGTAAGAAAGTTTGAATTAGCTCTTATACAAAGAAAGCATGCTGTAGTGACAAAAAAAAGTCTTGCTGCAATCCTTTGCAAGTAATCTATTGCGATAAAGGAGTGGTCCTAAATGAATAGTGACATTAATGAAGTGTTTAGGACCTTGAGTATGTGTCTGTTTATTGTCTTACATTTCTAAATACAGTTTTACAGAGCTTGAAGAATTGGTTATGCACTCCCTTGTTTTCTACCAACTTGGTAAATAAGCACAGACATGTAAAAAAACAGAGATAGGGTATAGATCAGTGTATTTTAATACAGATTTAATAGACCTGGGTGAATACTGCAATAAGTCACACCAGAGTATGACATAAGAGGGCACTAATGCAGGCTACCTAATAGGCTGTCTTGGGTACACTGAGGCACAAGACTGAATGCTTTCAGCCACCCAAGAAATGCACCAATTAATTGCCTACTAATGAAAAATCTGGATGGCTGACTGCTATTGAAATATGGCTCATTCATTTTATTTTTTCAAAAGCTTTTTTAACAGTTGTGTGTAGGTTTAAGCAATGCGTTGTTCCCTATAAAAAGTACTTCAGAGTGAAAGGATAGAGAAGTTAGCAGGGAAAGATATGTACCCTCTCTCTACACTATTCTGAAAACAATTATTTTCCTAATCTTTTATTTTAAATTTTCTTGGATTTTTTTTTTTTAATGCTATTCTCTATCATCAGAAGCCCATTTACCCTTTCAGCAGCAAGTGTCAGATTTAGAAAAGAAAGCAAGTCAAGTCCCCAGGTCTGCAGTGATCTCCACCTATATAGACCCTTGTATCCTACAGAACCCCACTGACTTCAATGGGCTTCCACCACTGCAGAGCAGATTTCAGGATTACGGCCTACATGTGAAATATTAAGCATCTATACCAGGGGTCCCCAAACTATGGCCCGTGAGCTGCATCCGGCCCTCCAACACATTTTGACCAGCCCACTCCCCCTTTCCAGCTCTGCCCCTTTCCACATGGGCCCAGCACACCGCTCCCGGCCCCAGCAGCACCACGTGGTGGCCACTCCCTGCTCCCAACACTGCTCCTCTCCCACATAGGCCTAGCGGTGCCCTGGCCAGAGCTGCACCACTCCCCGCCCCAAGCAGTGCCACGCAGTGGCCTCTCTCCCCTCCCGGTCCCACCGTTTACGCCCACCCCCTCGGGCCTAGCATGCCGCTCCCAGCATCAAGTAACGCCACAGAGTGGCCGTTCCTCCCTCCCAGGTCCATCCCTTCCCCCGTGACGTAGCCCCAGCTGCTCCAGCCCACCATAAGAGGAAGACGGAGGGATGTGGCCTTTGCAGGTGAAAGTTTGGGGACCCCTGATCTATACTTTACCATTCACATTAGAAAGTCTGGCACAAGAAGCTGAAATGGCTACAAACTGCTTCAGAAAAAGCACTGCCAGAAAATGAGACAGTATAAAACTGTCACTTACTACCTCAGCCTTCTATTGCCTCTTTTCAATCCCACCCCTACAAACTGCACTGGTTTTGTCTTCCCCCAAAGCTCCCCATCTCCATTCCATATAATGGGTTCAGATATTTGGGGGCTAAGGGGTTGCTGATAAGATCCCAGCAGTAAACCATGGTATGATGGCACACATCTATGACACCATGAAAAATCAATCCAGCCAATTATGTCATTTTAGAGAATCAATGTACATACACAACCACATTACTCTGTTCTGACTCTATTAAAATGTAGGCACACCTATCTGTAGAAGAGCTATTTGATACATAACATTCAGAGACATCTGTCATAACTGTTAATTAGAACATAAGAACGGCCACATAGGGTCAGACTGATAGTCCATCTAGCACAGTACGTCTTCCAACAATGGCCAATGCCAGGTGCTTCAGAGGAAATGAACAGAACCAGGTGATCAATCCACTATCTCCCATTCCCAGCTTCTGATAAACAGAGGCTAGGGACACTTCAGACCATGGTTTTGCATCCCTGCCCATCCTGGCTAATAGACACTGATGGACCTATCCTCCATGAACTTATCTAGTTTTTTTTCAAACCCAGTTACAGTGTTGACCTTCTCAACATCATCTGGCAAAGAGTTGCACAGGTTGACTGTGTGTTGCCTGATGAAATACTTCCTTTTGTTTCATTCAAACCTGCTGCATATTAATTTTATTCAGTGAACTCTAATTCTTGTGTTATGAGTAATAAATAACAATTCCTTATTTACTTTCTCCACACCAGTCATGATTTTATAGACCTTAGTCATCTCTTTTCCAAAAGTCCCAGTCTTATTAATCCACTATAATAAACCAGAATTGAAATTCCAGTACAATAAAGGACATTTCAACAGAGTAATGGATCCTTCTGTTCAAACACATGGTACCTCTTTGTAATGTGTCCCTATCAGAATATTGTTACCCAGAGACACTGGCTTGTACCACTGTCCATATTAACTTACAACCTATTTATTTTAACAGTTTACTTGTTATTTTGGAAAGGGGCAAGTAACTTCTTTTAGGCAGTTCAACCTCATGGAATCTTTTCTAAGCAATTATCCACACGGTTGCTGTCCTCTCTTTGACCAAGGAACAGGAATATAGTGATGTTAATTAAATTCCACACTACTGAAGAACTTTAGAAAGAAGTACAAGCTTTTTTATTGGTACAAGGGGGAAGGAGGAGGGCAGAGGTTGTGAAGTGGCCTGTGTGTTGGTCAAACTTAACCAGCACAACGCTCTCATCAGGCGCTTAGAATGTTGTGATGGGAAGGTTTCATGGCAGTTTAGTGATAATTTGAGTTGAATGAAGAGACGATATTGTTTAGAAAAGGAAGAAAGTATTTAAATGAGGAAATTAATTACAAAGTTACATAGTATTTAATAGCTAGATGGAATGTTTTAGAATTAGTTTTAAAAGGAGAAAGTCAAATTGAGACAGAATGTAAGTCATTGGGATCTAGAAAAGTAGTAACAGGAAAACAATACGTTTGTGTCATCATTCTTTCTTAGTGAGCAGTTCTGCCGCATGCAGAGTGGTGTTGAGGGCTTGTGTACTCTAGCAATATTTGCACCAGTGCAAACCTGAATGTACATATTCTATATTGATGTAGTATGGTGCTTGCACCTATGCAACTTAATCTGGTTCCAGATATGAAATCATAGCTGAAATCCCGCTTTACATAGCAGCAGCTCATCTACGTTTGGGGTTTGGACTAAGGCATAAATTCCTTGTGTTAGTGGTTTTCAAACTTTTTATTCTGCGAATTCCTTTCCAAATAATGTAGACTACTGCATACACCCATCTGAGATAGGGTCATACCTATGATTAGACTGCCAAGTCTTACTAAATAAAGTGCATTGTCTGCCAATACAGGATTTTTCTCACATACACACTGATGAGAGCTCACATATCCCACTTTGAAAACCACTGCCTTATGCTGAGAAGCCTTGAGACTCAAGGATACTTTCACAAAACTCCAAAGATTATATCTTGAATAAACACACAAATTTGCATTTACTGTTCATCTGGCCAACATTAAAAATCTAACAATATGAAAATAAATTCTACTGACACTCACTTTTATTTGGATTACTGAAAACTTGCCTACTGACTGAAGGAAAAGAAATCGGACCTTTCACACATTCAAAATTGGCACCCACCTCCACAGTTCAAAAACAGAAGAGTAAGGAAGTGGAAAAGGTTTGGTAAATCGCTAGCCAATGAAACTGCAGCAAAATCCAATTGTTTGTGATTTAAACTCTGTATTGCTAATAAAATCCATTATACATTTAGGTATCCAAGTTCCCTCTCTGTTCTTGGCTTCTCCTGTTCTCTATTAATTCATATCCTTGTGTGGGTGGTAGGATTAGGATATACAACTATCACTTCACCAGCATCCTCTTCCTGACACAAGAGTGCATGACAAAACAAATTTAACTGGAAAAATTTAAAATAAAAACCCCTATCCCTGGATTAAGTAGTACACCATTCCCTATCAAAATTAAGAGCCCTTCAATATGTAAGTCACCACTTCTGTCTGAATATTTTTTCCTATTACTGTCGCAAGCAACGGTTAAATTATTATAACTGAAACATTTGACAGATTTTTCAGTTTGTACTTTTGACATTGTGTAGTTTATGTTTATGAGTTTCACACAACAAAGGGAAAAAGGAATGTTCAAAAAAAAGTACAGAAATATGGCTGTAAAACCAGTATCGACCCGTTTTCAACTCATTTTTATTTATGCTACCATAGTGCATCGGACTCAGTCATGGACCAGGACCCTGCTGTGCTAGGTGCTGTACAAACAGAACAAATGGGCAGTCCCTGCAACAAAGAGTTTACAGTCTAAAGTGCAACACACTCAATGTCAAGTTGGCATCTCATTCAGTGAAACAACAGAAAAAGCAAATTACTGAAAACGTACGCTATCTGGCATTCAACTGCTGAGAAAATATGGAACTTTGGTTAATGGCAAAAAACAAAACGAAAAAAGAGTCACCAAGAGCTGTCGGTCAGAAGCTTAGAAAGGAAATAAACTCACTGAAATGTTTTAGGCCAGATATCAGCAACCAGTAAGCTGGGTGGCATTTACATGGGGCAGTGCTTCATCTAAAGGGACTGACTAGTGTCCATTAAAGCGTGCAGGGGAAACAACCTGTAGTTTTCTGGTTAGTCAGTAACGAACCTACTGCCAAGATCCATGTCCGAGGCGATGCAATCCCTACGAAAGGCGATAAGAGGGCCCTGGCCGGGCAGCTGAAGAGACGTTGCATTCAGACAAGTGTTTCCCACGGAGGATCCGCGTCAGAAACCCTCCCCGCCGCCCCGCCATCATCTCCGGCCCAGCCCCACAAAAGTCACCCAACTTGTTTGGCCCCCAGCTGAGGAGAAAACAAGCCAGCACGTGCTGCCACTTCTCGGACGAGGGGGACCCGCAGCTAGCCGGGGTGGCCCAGCGCAGACACACCCGAGCCCTCCCCGCAGCCCTCCGAGCTCCGACTCCGCCCGGCAGACCGGAGGACGGGGGGAGGGAAGGCCGCACACACAGGGCGGGGAGAGGGGCCGCTCCCAGCCACCGCCGGAGAGTGGCGGGGCTCAGCCCCCAACTCCAGGCCGAACCCGCGGGGGAGGAGGGAGGGTGACGCTGCCATCCCCGTCCTAGGGGACGGGACGGACCGACACCGACCGACCGGGCCCCCTCCCCCCTTCGCGGGGCTGGGAGCAGCGGGCCCACGGGGCGGGGGAAGGAAGCGAACAGGCCCCAGGAATCCAGTCGCCCCCCGCCGCGGGGGAGGAGCGGGCCCGCGGTTCTCCGCCCTGCTCGGAGATGCCAGACCCGGGTTAGGGGAGAGGGGCTGCGGGGGGAGGGGCGAGGAGCGGCACGGGGGCGGGGCGGGGCGGCGCTCACCTGGCAGAAGCGGCGGCAATAATACTGGCTGCTGAGCGCGGGCGAGACCCCGGCGGGGAGGCGCGGCCCCGCGAGAGCCTCCAGCTCCTCCCCGAGCCGCTCCGACTCCTGATCGCTCTCGTCTTCCGCCATGCTGCTCCGGCCGCCCTGCGCGTACCGACAAGCCCCCCTCCCTTCCCGGCCCCGACACACCGGATGGCCCGCCTCCTCGCTGCTGCCTCACGTCCGGCACCTCCCACCGCTTGCGATCTTAGTGGCTAATGGACGTGCCAATCATCCGCCAAGGGTCGAGAGGGGAAGGCTGAGACGCTAACAACCTCTCATCTATAACCCCTCCCGTCGCGCCTGCCTCGGCTCGCCTGCGTTTGATTGGATGAAAACTATCTTCAGTACTTCGGTTCTGCCTTGTGATTGGTAAGAAGTGAGGTCAGTCAAACGCAGTACACTTACTTGCCACGTATGATTGGGTTAGATATCCGTCTATTACCGTGAACCTCACGCCCCCTTCCCCTCCGTCGGATTGGAGCAGAGTGCTCTCAATCATAGGAGTTCTGCTGCCCCCAACTTTGTAATTGGTGGGAAGCTGTGCCCATCTCTTTACAATCTAGCCCGGCGACCAGTCCTTCCCAGGTTGCTTTATGTTAACAGCTCACTGATTGGAGGAGCAGACGTTGCTTGGTTACTAAATCCCGCCTACCGCGGCTGGCTGTGGGATCGGGTGGGTAAGTCGGCCTTGGCCCGGCCGGTGGTTGGGCCGCGCCCGCTCGGCAGGGGGCAGAGAGCGGGGCCCGCCCGGCCGGGGCCCATCCGCCCGCCCTCGGTGGTAAGAAGAAGGCCAGTGGGCGGGGGCGGGGTTTGTAAACGGGCCGGGGGGGGTGGAGGAGGAGGAGGAGGTGGCGGTCGGGGTCGGGGTCGGGCTGTTGCATTCCGGTGTGGTGGGACTGCGAGCGCAGGATGGGCTGGATACACTGCGAGGAGGGGGCGGGGAGCGACCCACCTGCGAGGGCCCGACCCTTCCCCCTCCCCCAGCTCTAACAAACCTGTTCCATTCTCACGTGTCACCCCTCCCCTGACACCCACTGTGTGCTGCTTATTGCCGCCCACGCACAGCACCCAGGCACTGCTTCCTTGCCAGCTTCTTGACTCCACTGGGTGGGTTATGGTGGCAAGATGTTAAATGCTCCCCCCCACACACACTTTTGTTAAACCGAAATCACATTTTGCTCCTCGGTAGTCCTCGAGTCATGTAAATAGATTTCAAAGCACTTTACAGAGGAGGTTAAGAAAACAATCCCAGTTAAGAGGAAGTTGCAAGAACAGTTGTTGGCCAGCCAAAGATTTGGCCTTCATCTAACAGTTTTTTTAGACTCTGTCACCATGAAAATTGCCTTTGTCCCGTCCCTGCCTCTGAGCCTACAGCCCAGAGATGGTTTAGAGACCACAATCAATAAGATAGAGGTGAGCTAGAATGACAGAAGTAAATCCATGTAGTTCCTGTTAATGAGAAACTTCACCAGTTATATTAAGGCACCTCAAAAAGAGTGCACTTCTCTTTCCCGTCTCTCTGTTATTCAGGACACAGCTGGGCTAGGGAGGGGAAATCATGGCAATTTATTTCTAATTTAATTTGTGATACTTTATGCACCTTTCTTCTAGCAAGCTATTGAAGGTTGAAAACAACATCTCTGCTAAGCAACTTTTTGTGTATGTTTGTTTAGTAAAATGGTTCCTCATTTCTCTGTTTCTCCTTTCCTTTACCCTGCTCATTCTGGGGACCAGCCCTCACCCCCCAAAAATATGGTTTTTGCTTTATGTGCATAAATAAAGCAATCGAGTTACATCAAACATGTTGGATCAAGACTGCATAACAAATTTGATTTGAGTACACTGGGCTTGCTTGATGCCTGCTTTTATAACGTATTTTGAGGGGTTGTAGAAGACCGTGTGTTTAGGCCAAACAGAGGAAGGTAAAATCTGTGCATATCATTTGATACTTCAAAACTATATGCCCCACTTTGCTACAAGATGGATGCACATTGTCTGTTGATTTCAGTGGGGCCCTGTGCTGGCAGAAGGGACTGCTTGTTCCTTTCAAATGGTAGGAGTATTAGGGTTTTCTGTTGGTAATTGCTTAAGACTCAACCCAGACTCTCATTTTAAAATATACATATTTGGGATATGAGCACGGAAGGGGTGGATATTCTCACATCAGTTCTGACAAAGGTCAAGTCTTTCTATTAACAGTATTTAGAATCGTCCTGTTAACACAACATACTTTGATAAGTGAGTAGCTGCTGGAATAAATGGTACTTTATTTGAAGGAGGTGAACCAAATGAAGCAATGTTTATTCTCAAACAGAAGTTATGCATCAAAGTGCAATGTTTGTTTAATAAAAGTAGTTGGGAAGAAGCTATATTTTGTTTCCTGAACAGTAAAAATTAACAATCCTTCTTAAAGTACACATCATATCTAATCTCCAGTGATAAACTGTTTTAATTTATTTAAAACTGGGTTCTCTCTGTTCTGCAGCTATAGAAACTTTTGAATATTTTGCCCTAGTTCATGAGAAATTTCTGTCTCAACAGAAATCTTTTCACCGTGTCTGGAGGCTACACATCCTTCCATTCATGTAATTTTGTCTCACTTCCTTAAAATGTGTCTGTTGAGGATAATTACCATCTCAGCCAGTTGATGTAAATGTTTTAAAATAGACAGCTGCAGGACCTTGTTTCCCCCACAGGCTGTTCAAGATGACTTACTAATCAAACATCTGAATCATAAGTAAAACTTTGGCTTCCACAGACTACTGTGGGATGTCAGCAGTTGACTGGGATATCTAAATTAGTTTCAAGTTTTTATATGTAGTTTCTTCAGTGCATTTCTGTCAAATTGTCTTCCAGGCGATCATATCTAGCATGTAAAATATTTTGCACATACATCTAAAATGAGTAGAATACATCTAAATATCTAAGTGTAGAGCTTAAAATACTTGATTTATATGAATTTGATACATGTTTCTCTCTTGTTTTAAAAGAACTTTAGTGAAAACAACAATGGAACGATTTGGAGTGAAAGCTACTCCTTCCCGTAACCGTTCTAAGACGGCTTTGTATGTGACTCCTCGGGATCGTGTGACCGAGTTTGGGAATGAACTGCATGAAGAAGGAGGGAAATTGTTCTGTACTTCCTGCAATGTGGTCCTGAATCATGTTCGCAAGTCTGCAATCAATGACCATCTCAAGTCTAAAACTCATACCAAGCGCAAGGCAGAGTTCGAAGAGCAGAGTGTCAGAAAGAAGCAGAGGACCCTGACTGCTTCTCTGCAGTGCAATAGTGCTGCTCAGACAGAGAAAATCAGTGTCATTCAGGACTTTGTGAAGATGTGTCTGGAAGCTAACATCCCACTTGAGAAGGCTGACCATCCATCAGTGCGAGCTTTCCTGTCTCGCCACGTGAAGAATGGTAGTTCCATACCGAAATCAGACCAGCTAAGGAAAACATACCTGCCAGATGGGTATGAGAGTGAGAACCAGCTCCTCAGTACAGAAGACTGTTGAGAAGACTATTTTCAGGATGGAATATTAAAGTTACATATTGATGGTGTGGTTTATTTTTATATTCATGCATACAGTGTTATATTGGTTTTACAGCTTATTTTGTATTATTGTAGAAATGACAATCCATCACCAAAATTAATGATGTGCCACAGACTCTTAATAACCCTATTGTAGAGTTTATGTTCGCCATGATTCAGAACTCATTTTCATGGTAGGGAACATCATATTGCTGACTATGTGAAGGCCAACCATAACTGTGACATTAACAAACACTCACTTGTGCATGGAGGACTTTCCATGCCAACTCAATCACCAACATAACATCTTCATTACATGAGGAAGGACCATGCAGTAGGAATTACCTTACTGCATCAGACCTATGGACCATCTTTGTCCAGTATTCTGCCTCTATCAATGACACGGAACAAGTGCTGTACCATTAGAGTGCAAAAAGCTGTATAATGGCCAATTACATTGTAACCTGCCCACAGAAGCAAATTCTATCTGTTGTTAAAGGTTGACTTAACGCCTTGAAACATGGGGACTTATATCCTATCTAACGTAACTGTGGATGTTTTTGTCTATCTAAATACCTAATTATGGCTTCATTTTTCTCTTAAAGCAAGGAGTAACACATTGCATAAAAGAAAAAGCAGTTTCTGTTCTCCATTTTAAATTTTCTCTCTTGCAGTTTGTGTGTCTCGTTTTAGTAAGTTAACACGATAGTGTCTTTGAGCAAGCTGTCTTGTGCAGCTGCTGGCCTATGAAATGCATGCCTGATCACAGTCCCTAATAATTTAGTTTGCTGTGTGGTTTCCTACATGACAGCAGAAGCAGATCATCTTATTTTCAATCTATTAGCTACAAAGTAGAGCCCAGCTGGAACTGAGGAGGACTCAGGAGTAGTAGTTCAAGAGTCCTACATGAGTACGGGGTCACTTAAGCTCTTGCACTATCATCATCTTTCTGGGTCTTGTGCTTGTAGCAGACTAAGTGACTTAAATGAATTTTTAAAACAGTTAAACTTGATGCCAAATAGCCCATATTCTATGAGGTCACTGTACAGAAAAGGAAACAGCAGAATAAGTGTTACCTGGGTTAGTTTCCATTCCATTCCAGTGCCACAGTTGCTGGATGGCAAAAAAAAAAAAAAAAAACTGTGTCTCCCCCTCTCTCTCTGAATTGTGTTCTTCATATCTTTTTGGGGAGATTAGTGTTATGCCCAAATTAAGTATGGTGGTATTCCACTAAACTTGAGAATCCTAGAAAGCCGTTGGCTGAAGAGAGAAAATATTGTGCAGAGGCACCAAACAACTTCCTTTTTTTGTCTGCCTCCCCTGAGCCCTGGTTCTGTGAGGTGCCAAGCATCTCGCAGGCAGTGCAGCATGCCCTCTGTTCACAGAAAAGGCAGAGAGCTATTCTGCCTTCTTTTTCCTTTGCTTGGTTTTCTCTAACTATATTTCTCATTTTTCTTCTTTTGGCCCATTTCCTTTTAGGGTGCTGACAGCACCATTAATTAATGGTGCTTACAGATGGGGTTGTAGAGGAACACAGACTAATCTTTTAATTTGATTGGTTTCCACAGCTCTCTGTAATGCAATATATCAGCTTAAAGAGAGCAAGCAATTTAATGCTAACTATTTTCATGCCGTCTTCAAGAACTTGTCAGGTGAATGGCTCATTAAAAATGTACTTGCACAATTTAATCTTTTCTCGCAGCTGATTGCTGTGCAAGATGTATTTGTACAGCAAACTGCTGCACCGGTGCTGAGCCCCATTGAAACCAGTGAGTCTTGACACAGAGCTGTTTGCCCATTCAATATCAATTACTGGCTTATAATTTCAGATAGAAATAGTAGTGGGAATCTTTCTCCTGAGTTTAGATGTCTCAATTTGCCTTTCCAAATGTAATTAGCTATGGGAGGTGCTTGTTCTAGCATAAGATCATATATTGCATAGGCTGGTATTGTTTTATATAAATAATCTTAAGCCACATAAAATAAGTTACCACTGCCAATACCCTTTTCTATCCTAAAAATAAGATTGTGTTCTTCCATGATAACTCCTCTTCTTGTTTTAGTGGAGTAATGCTCTCTGCACTTCATTAAAGTTAAATATCTTTGAATTTGTTTTCTTTACCTTCCATACCATTATAGTAAGGTTGAATCACAGAAGGAAAACATTTTGAATATTGAGAAAACAAGTTGGGTATGAATTCTTTAAATCAGTCTTCCATTAAAACAAAGAAATAAAGTTGAGAAAAAAGTTCTATTTAAAGGTGCTAGTTTGAGATGACTAATTCAAGCCCTGATTTTTTATAATTTTACAGGCTATTGTTGATATTATAGTCACTTTACAAAACAAAATTTTATTTTCTCTACTATCAGACTAATAAACCCTCTTCAAAAAGCTATTCTAGCATTATGATTAAGGATGTTGGTGCACAAACTAATGAAACAAAACAAAAATTGTCCAACTGCAATCTTCTGTAGGAAGAAACAAGATGTGATATACAGACAACTTTGGTAAATAAATTATGTTGATTTTTAAGTATCTAAGAGATTGCTACAAATAATGGAAAATAAAGCACTAGTAATATGATTGATTCACCTGATGCCAGCCTTTTAAAAACACTATACTTGTCTACATCTTTATAAAGTGATAAAAACTTGTGGTCTAAAATTAGACCTCTGATATCAATTTACAAGTCTGATGTAATTCTTCATGGGATTTGTAGAATACTTCAGTGTCAGTTTTTCTTTTTTAAGGAAAAGTCAGTTCTAGCAGCACAGCCCTTGTAAGAAACCTTACAGTTGTACAAGTATCTTGGTGCCATCAAATGTTAAGAAAGTGGCCCAAATCATAATTGAAATACAGGGGATGTTATGAAAAGAATAAATAGTCATGTTAATTACAAGGCACATACTGGTCTGAGAGATAATGGGGGTTTATGGTGAAAACTTCCTCAAGCTTCACTGTAGCTGTACTAGTGGAAAAATGATCATTTTTCTCTCTTGAAACTTTGTTTCAGAAATACAGGACATCAGTCCATTATGGCAAGTATTCATAAACAAAGCATTAAAATACAAATGGCAAATTAGAGTCTAAAAAAAGAAAGTTTGACAGGCAAAGTGGTAAGTTAATTTATTGTTTTTTATGGAATTCAAAGAATAATCCAAAATGTGCATTCCATTTTAATCCAGACTGCCTCTCAGACATGCATACTTGTTTTCTTTTAAAATTAGAAATGGGTCCCACTCAAAATCCCAGATCTGAACACCTGTAAACTTTGTCATGTTCAGATAAGAATTTTGCTCTAGTCTAATTACACTTGTGGGGAAATTTCAATCAAAACTTCAACTGGAACTCATCTCTAACTTTAATAAATAATATACTGTATTCCAGGAATTCAGTATTTAATGAAATAGTTAATTTAAAATTCCCATGGGTTTTTCTTACTTCTACAGGAAATCTGCATTATTTTTCCAATTATTTCCTGCTGAGAGAACTCTTAATCAGTGGAGGTGTGGTGGGGTGGTAGAAACTTCTATTTTTTCAATTACCTCTAATATGGTAGAGTTAGGGGTCTGCTATTAATGCTACCATTCAAAAGGTGGCTTTGCCACTGATGCTTTAAATGTGTGTGGTTGTGGTTGTTTTCTACTTTTTTTAACCCTGTAAGTAAGCCAGATTAACTAATTGGCAGCTGGCCACTACTTTGAAATACATTTTTAAAAGCCAGTTTTCAAAAAGAGTAAAAGCTTGGGTAACAACAACATTACATGTTTCACAGTCATTTGTGTATTTATGCACCAGGTTTGTTGCAGTTTGTTCAGGAAGTTTGTGTGTCACTAGGACACAACCAATTAAAATGCTTGATTTTTTTTTTTTTTTTTTTGGAGCGCTAATTAGGTCTTTTAAAAGCATTTTGAAACCTGTAATTTGGTTGGTCATTAGTTTGTAAAGAGCATGAACATTTTGCATAATTAGGGAGAGAATGGTTTTCAATTACGAGAGAGATTTGGTTCTGCAAAGTGTGGAACAGTCTCGTGACAGAAAAATTCATTAGCCTGAAAAGGATTATTTTAGTCTGTGTTTAATATATAAATAAATTTTAAATGGATTCTATGGAACTGAACAGTGAAGCACTCCAACCCTGGTTTGGTTGTTGACCTAGTTTTCAGTGTGTGTCTTTGGAAGGCTGGAGGCGAGATATATTCCTCATTTATTGTGTTCACTTTGTACTCATTGCTAACTTTTATTTGCTCAAGCATGTAACCTGAGCACTCATTGTCTCTGTAAGATTTTCAAGTTGTGTGTCGACCTCAAAAAAAAACATTTTTATAAAGAAAAGTTGAAGTTGACATTATCAGCTCTTTGAATGCATCTTCATTACAGATGGAGTCAAAGAAAGTTTGCTTTAATTACTAAAGAGGCCCTCCTGTACCTGTTTTTTAAACTGAAGATGTTATACTAAGGCCAAATGGCATAGAAAGGCTTGTTTCACAACAAGTTCATGTTAAAGGAGAAAGGATACCCAATGGTTAGGGTGCTAGTCTAGCACTTGGCAAACTAGGGTCCAATTCCCGCTGTGCAACAAACTTCCTCTGTGACCTTGGAAAAGTCACCTAACATCTCCATGCCTCAGTCCATAGGTGTGAAATGGAGATAATGGGTGTTGTGAGGATAACTACATTAAAGACTAAGAGGTGCTCAGACATTATAGTAATGGGCCATAAATATAGTATTTTTTTTCTGTAAAACACATTTTTGTATAAACTACATTATTTTATAAAACTTAAATTTCTTCATTTGTGATGCAATTTATAAAATTATAAAGGTAAATATAGAACAATTCAGAATTACTACGATGCATAAGTATGTCTGGAGATGAATAAAATATTCAGAAGTTGCTACAGTTCAGTGTCAAGGAAAAGCAGCGGCCAGTCTCTGGAATCAGATGGCACAGAGCCTGGAACTGCTAGTGACAAGTAATGGACACCATCATTTGACAACTCCTTTCCAGATCATAAGAATCATATGACTTGTCACATAACCCCATGTCTGTTCTAAAGACATCTAACTCCTAGAGTGCCTATGCAATGATCCCTGGATCAGAAGTTTCATCAATGTTTATAAAAAGTCCTACCTCCACCTTATCATCATAATGTAGGTCTGATAATAACAAGTATTGTGCATTGGCTCAAGAGGACCACTTCTGGTATGACCCAAGAAATGTTATTTTACCTATGTTCTGTTTCCTATTTACATTTCCTGTGGTGACCAGCGGAAAGATTTTTTTCATAATGTAATTACAGTAAAAGCAAAGTTAAAATTTCAAAAGAATGCTTTAAAGGCAAAGCAATCTTATAATGTGGAATTACACCCTGGTGGTTATACAAGAGGAGGTGAGCTTGCACTCCCTGCTTCATGCTTTAAGCCTAGTTTTTATAGTGATTCAAATAATTACAACTACTGATGTCTTGGGAATGTGTTGCTGGTTGGCAACCTTAAACAATATCACAGCAAAACAATAATATAATACAAATAAAACAAATTGTAATGTAAAAAAGGAAAACAAAAACAGTGGAAGATAGGATTGGCTTGTCATGCGTAACTGGGTGAAGCCTTATTTCTTGGGAGAAAAGATTAGGAAGGTAAATGTATCAGCAGACTGGAAAACAGGTGGTCTGTGCTAACTAAGGCCATGTCTACACTATAAAGTCTTGTCGATGGTAGTTATACCAGTGATAAAAAAAGCGCTATAATTATAGCGCTCACGCCCATCTACACAACACTCATTTTATCACAAAAGAGCGTCCACACTTGGCATTCTATTATCAGCAGTGAAAGCAACTTGGCGGCTTCTGCCGCTAGGAATTCTGGGATGGGGAAGAGGAGCACAGAGCATCTTGGGTGCTGGCTCAATGTCCCATGGTGCAATGAGTTTCCGTGCTGTCATTCATTGCGTTGCTTGTAGTCACTCATGCCATTTCCTGCATGCCTGCCATCTGAATCTGGATCCTGCACTACTCTCCACTGTTGCTTTCAGCATTCTGAATACATTGCGGCTGGTCGCACAGTACATCCTGAGCTCCGAATCAGAACAAGAAACTAAGGAGCCTGACCTGAGTGGCATACAGACAAACAGTACTGCATTATTGTTGTCATTCATGGACATTCTGCACACGGTGAACCGTCACTTCTGGGCGCGTGAGACAAGCACTGAGTGGTGGGATCACATTGTTATGCAGATCTGGGATGACGACCAGTGGCTACAGAACTTTCGAATGCGTGAAGCCACTTTCATGGAACACTGTGAGGAGCTCACCCCTGCCCTGTGGTGCAAGGACACCAGAATGAGAGCTGCCCTCTCAGTGGAAAAGCGCGTGGCAATCGCCCCGTGGAAGCTGGCAACTCCAGACTGCTACCAGTCAGTCGCCAATCAGTTTGGAGTCAGCAAATCCACTGTTGGAGCTGTGTTATCACAAGTGTGCAGGACCATTAATCGCACTCTGCTGCGAAGGACTGTGACTCTGGGCAATGTGCATGAAATAGTGGCTGGATTTGCAGCAATGGGATTCTGTAACTGTGGCAGGGCAATAGATGGCATGCATATCCCGATTTTGGCTCCGGAACATCTTGCGACTGAGTACTTCAGTAGGAAGTGGTACTTCTCTATGGTACTGCAGGCGCTTGTGGATCTCCGGGGGCGTTTCACTGATATCAACACGGGTTGGTTGGGAAATGTGCATAATGCTCGTATCTTCAGGAACACAGGCTGTACTGGAAGCTACAAGCAGGGACCTTTTTCCTCAGACAAAAAGACTACAATAGGGGATGTTGAGATGCCCATAGTGATACTGGGTGACCCAGCCTACCCACTGATGCCATGGCTCATGAAGCCTTACACAGGCAACCTGGACAGCAGCAAGGAGCTCTTAAACAACAGGCTGAGTAGGTCCCAAATGATTGTTGAATGTGCATTTGGAAGGTTAAAGGCCTGCTGGAGATGCCTTTATGGCAGGCTGGACTTAAATAAGGACAATATTTCTGTGGTTATAGCCACCTGCTGTGTGCTCCACAATTTATGTGAAGCTAAGGGCGAGAAGTTTGCCCCTGGGTGGACTGCTGAGACGGATTGCCTTGCATCTGCATATGAGCAGCCAGATGTCGGGCTTAAGGGAGGCCATACACATAAGAAGCACTGAGGGCCCATTTTGACAATGAGAACCCATAATTTCTTTCTTTTAAAACATCACTGACATTTTACTGCTGTAAAAGATGTGCTGTGGAGGTGTATATCTCATGTTAACACAGAAATAAACTGTGTTTATTGTTCTGAGAACTGGCTTTTATTATTAAACACCAAGCAGTGCACAACAGAAACAAAACGTGGAGTGGGGGGGGCGGTGTCTGCTATTATAACTGCATGTAAGTCCAGCTGTCGCTCTTGTAGCTGTCTGAAGGGATGGAATTAAGAGGGTATCGGGGCAGTCCGTGACTTTTGTAGGAATGTGTTGGGGGAGTTGGTGGAGTGCAGTGAAAGAAGTTCTATTGTAGCTGTAGGTGGGGGTGAGCTTGCATAAATTGTGTCTGCAATGACACTATTGTCTTTAGACGCTCTATCCGCTCTTCCACGGCCTTGATCATGTGCTCATGGCCAGCAAAAATTCTCTGCTGGTTTGCCTTCCGTTCCTGTCTGTCCATCTTCTGGGATTCTGACACTGATTCTCTCCATGCCCTTTGCTCTCTTTTGGACACCTCAGAGGACTGAAGGAGTTCTTGGAACATCTTCTCCTTGCTTCTGTGGGGTCACTTCCTTATCTGCCAGAGGCTGTAAAGGTCACATCTGTGTAAGAACAAGAAACAATTAAGAGAACCACTATTGTCAGTGCCTTAACAGTACACATGTATCTCTGTGAAACACTCCTCATTCTCACTGTCTCCCTGAGCAGAGCACAGCTCCCTGATCAGCCTGGGAATGGTGAGTTTGGGGGAGGGGAGCAAGATCATTCAACTAGGTCAAGGTTCTGAGTGGGTGCTTGCTTGGGGCATACATGCAGGTACACTGGGAAAACAAATCTCAAACTGTGCCACCATTCTTCACAGGCAGAGGCCATAGAAGCTGATATCTTGCTCCTTAGAGTCAGCAAGGATGCAGCTAGTAGTGGACAGTAGCAGTTTTGTTTAGCTTTTGAAAGGACTGACTGAGAGCTTTTGATCAGTCCAGCATCACTGTACCTTGTTTATCTCCTGCTTTTTTATAGCTCTGAGTACAATTATCAACACAAAGAGATACAGTAATGAGCACAAAACTCAGTGTTAAAGAGCTAGCCTGTGATTCAAATGGTCAACTTGTGCTACCATCTCACAAATGGCAGAGTGGCTGCTTCTGGTTGGGATGTGGAAGGATCTCTTCAGACCTCAGAGTCTAAACTGTTGCACCTCTTGTTACATTTCCTGGAGTGGCTGGGAAACTTCAAGCCCAGGAATGTGAGATGTTCACTCCTGGATCAAGATATAATGTTCAGCACACTAACCTGAACCCGGTCTGTAGATAAAGGTTCTGGTTCTCTGAATGGGAAACAAGCATATTTACATAAACAGATTCAGATTTAATCACCAAATTAACTGCTAATGAAAATCTCGTGACCCTCCTTTGGGTTGATTTAATTCCTTCTTTCAGTGCTCACAGCAAATATGAGGAGAGCACTATCTAAGCCTTCTTCCTTCCCAGGTCACAGTCAATTGAATAGGAAAGGAAGAAACTGAGACCCTATAGGGAAACCTTAAAAGAAGTTTAGGGTAATTTCCATTTCCATTCAGAAAAACAAATGTGACAAGTTGTGCCGGGTGGGGACTCTCTTGTATTAATGAGGAGTCTCAGATACTGGCTATGGTTGTTGAAGCCCCGAACCACTGCCCAAGAGTACTATGCAATGTGTGCTAGAAATCATCCAGAAATATATGCTTATTACATCAGTATTGCCTTCTGTGCTGTCTGCTCCACAAGTGCTGGGAGTCTGTTGGGATTTAGCTGGGGCCTGACCATGAAATACAGCCTGAAACTACTACAGACATGTCTAACAGAAACTCTCTTTGGAAACGAGTGCCACCTAAAGATATATTTTTTTCTGTAACCTCACATTTATATATATAAATAAATATAATCATAGAAGTGTAGGACTGGAAGGGACATCAATATATCATCTAGTCCAGTTCCCTACACTCAAGGCAGAACTGATTAATAACTAGACTAACCTGTTCTTAAAAACTTTCAATGACAGAGACTCCACAACCTCCTTAAACAATTTGTTCCAGGACTTAACTACCCGGACAGTTAGAAAATTTTTCCTCATGTCCAATCTAAACCTCCCTCTTGCTGCAATTTAAGCTCACTGCTTCTTGTCCTATCTTCAAAGGTTAACAAGAATAATTTTTCACCCACTTTCTTGTAACAACCTTTTATGTACTTAAAAACTGTTCAATGAGTTCTTGCACATGTCCATTCAACTGTAGGTGTGTGCATGTACCCCAAGCACAGTTGCTGAAAATCGCCTCCTCAGTGGTACCCATCAGGTAGGCTCTGGTGCCCCCTGGTGCTCCATGCTCAGAGTGCCTGTATAAAGGGCCCAGCCGACTCCACACCTCTCAGTTGTTTCTTACCGCCCATAACGGTCACTGGAACTACTCTCCTAGCTGCGACAAGCTGTTCTTTGTTTTTCTTTGTTTCTTCATATGTGTAAAATTAGAGCATGAATAGTTGTTAGCTTAGTTAGATAAGTTTATCTCGCACTTCTCCGTCAGTTAGCGGAGTTTCGTCCATTCCCAGTGCCAAGGCATGCCTTGGTCACCCGGCATCAAGCCCCGTGCCTCCTGCAACAAGGCTATGCCTTTGAGTGACCAAAACTCTAGTTGCCTAAAGTGCTTGGCTGAGGCTCACACTGGGGATTGCTGTCATATCTGCCATGAGTTTAAACCTCATACAAAGAAGGACCAGAAGGCCAGGTTAAAGAGCTTATTGATGGAAGCAGTGTTCAGACCTTCCTCCAAGCCAAACCAGTCAGATTCGGCACCGAGACTTCAGCGTCAGTGCGGAGCACTCCTCTTGCTGTACAGGAGTCCTGGCACCGTTCACCATCCCCAGGGCTGAGAAAGAAGCCTAAAAAGCTGGCCAAGAGGGGATGTTCCCCAACTCTGAAGAAGGCCAGGTATGGGAAGCAGAGAGGAGCCTGACCTAAGTCAGGACACTCCTCTCCCTCGGCATCCCAGGCAGCACCGTTGCCTCTGGCCCATACGCAGGTACTGTTGAGTCCGATTCTGGATGAGCCGTCGGCACTGGAGGGACAATGCAGCACCAGCACTATCATATTTGTTGCAGCCGGAGACCTGCTGGTGCTTTCAATTCTCCCATTGCTGACGGTACAAGAGTCAGCGGCATCTGTGCCAGTGGGCAGGAGGGAACATGTAGCTCCCAGCTGCTATCTAGTTCTGGGTCCTGTCTAATTCCAGGTATTGTCTAGAGAGAAACGTCCTTGCTGGCCCCAGCACAAACCTCCCCACTTTGCACTGGTCTCTGGCACTGGTAGGAACCCTACCTCCATGATCCCTGGAGGAAGGCTCGTCATCTGATTCGGAGGTTGGGTCATATTCCTCATGTCCAAGGAGTTGCTCTCATTATCCATCCAGTCATACGTACCTCACCGTGGACCCCGACCCAGGTATGCCAGTGAGTGCTTGGCCTATTGGTCACTGGCTTATGCCAATGCAGTGGCCCTCTTGGAAACTGAAGGGGTTCCCCCCACTGCCAGGGCCCCATTTGAGATGCTTTTACTCAATGGCCTCCGAGAAAAGGGCGTCTCCATCCCATCAGGCAGCGCTGAGTACCAGTACTGAGCCCAGTGCTGAGCTTCAAGATCCAGATCTGCAGGATCCCATTGGTATAGAAAGAGAGGAGGAGAGCCCCCTGCTGGGTCAGGCCTCCTCCTTCTCCTCATCCTCCTCCTCTCTGGACGAGGCTATGTCAGAGGTGGGTATGTCACCCCCTCAAGATCATTATAAGGCTCACCAGGAGCTACTGAAGAGGGTGGCCTCAAACTTAGGCTTCCAAGCAGAGGTAGTGAAAGAATCGTCCCATAGCCTTGTTGAAATCCAGGCTATTGTGGGCCTATCGAAAGTGGCCCTACCTCTCAATGAGATCATTATGGACCCAATGAAAGCCCTGTGGCAAACCCTCGCCTCCTTTTCCCCCACATTGAAAAGAGCTGAGAGGAAGTATTTTTTGCCCATCCAGGGTTATGAGTTCCTATACTCTCATCCAGTCTCCCCCCTCCAGAATCCCTTGTGGTGTCTGCGGCCAATGAAAGGGAGAGGCAAGGCCTACAAGGAGCGACTCCTAAAGCAAAAGACTGCAAGATACTGGACCTTTTTGGTAAAAAGGATTTTTCTACTGGGGGACTACAACTTAAGATCGACAACCAGTAGGCGTTGCTGGGCAGATACCATTTCAATGTGTGGGACTCCATATTGAAATTCAAAGACCTGAAGAGGAAACAGAGCAGGGTTTTTAGGTGCAGACAGCCACCCTTATAATAGAATCATAGAATATTAGAGTTGGAAGGGACCTCAGAGGTCATCTAGTCCAACCCCCTGCTCAAAGCAGGACTAACCTCAGCTATATCATCCCAGCCAGGGCTTTGTCAAGCCTCAGCTGAAAAACCTCTAAAGATGGAGATTCCACCACCTCCCTAGGTAACCCATTCCAGTGCTTCACCACCCTCCTAGTGAAAAACTTTTTCCTAATGTCCAACCGAGATCTCCCCCCCTTGCAACTTGAGACCGTTGCTCCTTGTTCTGTCATCTGCCACCACAGAGAACAGCCTAGCTCCATCCTCCCTGGAACCCCCTTGCAGGTAGTTAAAGGCTGCTATCAAATCCCCCCTCACTCTTCTCTTTTGCAGACTAAACAAGCCCAGTTTCCTTAGCCTCTCCTCAGAAGTCATGTGCTCCAGCCCCCTAATCATTTTTGTTGCCCTCTGCTGGACTCTCTCCAACTTGTCTACATCCTTTTTGTAGTGGGGGGCCCAAAACTGGACACAATACTCTAAATGCGGCCTCACCAATGCCGAATAGAGGGGAATAATCACTTCCCGTGACCTGCTGGCAATGCTCCTCCTGATGCAGCCCAATATGCTATTAGCCTTCTTGACAACCAGGGCACATTGCTGACTCATATTCAGCTTTTTATCCACTGTTACCCCCAGGTCCTTTTCTGCAGAACTGCTGCCTAGCTCGTCGGTCCCCAGTCTATAGCTGTGCATGGGATTCTTCCTTCCTAAGTGGAGGACTCTGCACTTTTCTTTGTTGAACCTCATTAGATTTCTTTTGGCCCAATCCTCCAGTTTGTTTAGGTCCTTCTGTATCCTATCCCTACCTTCCAGGGTATCTACCACTCCCCCCAGCTTAGTGTCATCCGCAAACTTGCTGAGGGTGCAATCTACCCCATCTTCCAGATCATTAATGAAGATGTTGACCAAAACTGGCCTCGGCATCAACATCTGTGCTGCTCACACACACAGGAAGCTTGAAACAGATCTTTTAATGGGATGTCCAAGTACTATATGACAGTTCATGTCACCAGATCTGTGTTCCCTTTATTTTTGGATCAACAGCCCTTCTCTGAGTGGGAGCTGTGAAAGAGGTTCCACAGGATTTAAGAGGGAAGGGGTTTTACTTCCACTATTTCCTAATTCCAAAAGCCAAGGATGGTCTCAGACCTATACTAGATCTGTGCCAACTCAACAGCTATCTCAAGAAATTGAAATTCCACATGGTTTCCCTTTACTGAGCTCCAACCTTTGATATTCCTGGTCTCAGATGCATCAGACCTAGGCTGGGGAGCTCACCTGGGACCCCTCAGTACCCAAGTTCTGTGGTCCCTGGAAGAGTTCTCGCTACACATCAACGTCAGAGAGCTCAGGGTAGTTTACCTGGCCTGTCAGTGTACCTCATTCACATTATGGGAAGGAGTGTGCTGGTTCTCACAGACAACACTGCAGCCATGTTCTACCTCAACAGGCAGGGAGGGGCTTGCTCTTCCCCGCTGCGTAACAAAGCAATTCACTTGAGGGAGTTTTGTATAGCCCACTTAACCCACCTTGAGATGTCTCACCTTCCAGGAGTGCAAAACCAACTGACAGTTTGCTTCAGCAGGTCTTTCTCCAATTATCACAAGTGGTCCCATCACCCAGACGTTTTTCAGTGGTGGGGGACTCCCCATATAGACCTGTTTGCGACCAGACACAACTGAAAGTGTCACCAATTTTGCTCCCTACAAGGCCGCAGCCCGGGCTCGCTCACAGATGCCTTCTTGCTCCCAGGGACAGGGACCTTCTCTATCTTTCCCCACATCCTGCTTGTGCACATGGTTCTGTTGAAAATTAAGTGGGACAGTGAGCGGATCATTCTCATAGCCCAAGCGTGGCCCTGTCAGCATTGGTTCACCACACTGCTAGGCCTTTCCATAGTGACTCCAGTTCAGCTCCATCTACCCCTGGACCTTATCTCCCAGGACCACAGTTGGCTGCTCCACCCGAACCTCAGCGCCCTCCACCTGATGGTCTGGAAGCTGTAGGGCTAAATACCATGAAGTTGGCCTGCTTGGAGCAGGTCTGCCCAGTCCTATTAAGTAGCAGGAAGCCCTCTACCAGGGATATGTACCTCTCCAAATGGAAGCAGTTCTCTGGGCTTCCCAATGTGGAGTCTTGCCCACACAGTTGTTACTGCAGGCCATTCCTGAGTATTTGTTACACCTGAAACAACAAGGTTTAGCGATTTCATCAATTAAGGTTCACCTTGCAGTGACTTCAGCATTCCACCCTAAGGGGGATAATCGATCCATTTTTTCACATGAGATGTCCATTTGTTTCCTCATAAGTCTAGAAAGATTATATCCACAAATACGGGAACCCAGCCCTCCATGGGACCTAAACCTGGTCTTATCAAAACTTACAAGCCCCCTGTTTGAGCAACCTGTCCCTTGTTGTACCTTCTCTGGAACGTGGCATTTCTGGTGGCTATTACTTTGGCCCTTACATCAGAACCCCCATACATGATCTTCTTTAAGGATAAGGTGCAGTTGTGCCCTCACCCTACCTTTCTCCCGAAGGTGTTTTTGTAGTTTCACAATAATCAGGCAGGCAATCTTCCTGCCAGTTTTCTATCCAACACCACATATTAACTGGGAGGAGCAATGTCTCCATACTCTGGACATCAGACGTCCCCTAGAATTCTACATTGAGAGAACCAAATCATTCCGTAGACCCATCCAATTCTTCATAGTGGTAGCTGACAGGATGAAAGGCCTTCCCATCTCGACTCAGAGGATCTCATCCTGGATCACATTGTGCATTCGTAAGTGTTCTGCACCAGCCATCCTGACTGCCCACTCCACGAGGACACAAGCATCATCAGTGGCATTCCTGGCCCAGATCTCTATTCAGAACATCTTCAGAGCAGCAACTTGGTTATAGTGCATATGTTTTCCACTCATTACACCATCACTTAACAGGCCAGGGTCAATGCCAGTTTTGGTCAAGCTGTTTTACAGTCAGCATGTCCATAAACTCTACTCTCACCGCCTTATGATACTGCTTGGGAGTCACCTACAGTGGAATGGACACGTGGAAGCACTCAAAGAAGAAAAACCGGTTACTAACCTTTCCATAACTACTGTTCTTTGAGATGTGTTGCACATGTCCCGTTCCATGACCCGTCCTCCTATCCCTCTTTTGGAGTGACCAAAAAGAAGAAACTGAGAGGGTGCAGGGTCGGCCAGACCCTTTACAATGACACGGTACCAGGGGGTGCCAGAGCCAACCTGATGGGTATCACTGATGGCAAAATTTCTGGCAACTGTGCTAAGAACATACACACACACAGCCCTACAGCGGAATGGACATCTGTGCAACACATCCCAAAGAACAGTAGTTATGGAAAGGTCAGTAACTGTTTTTTATCGTGTCCCCTCTCAGTTTTCTCTTCTCCAGACTAAACAAACTATTTTTTTCAATTTTTCCTCATGGGTCGTGTTTTCTAGACCTTTAATCATTTTTCTTGCTCTTCTCTGGACTTTGTCCAATTTGTTCATATCTTTCCTGAAATGTGGCATCCAGAATGGGACACAATGCTCCAGTTAAGGCCTTATCAGTGAGGAGTAGACTGGAATAATTACTACTTTTGTCTTGCTTACAACACGCCTGCTAATACATCCCAGAATGATGTTCAGTTTTTTTTTGCAAGTATTACACTGTTGACTCAAATTTAGCGTGTGAGCCACTGTGACTCCCAGATCCTTTTCCACAATACTTCTTCCTAGACAGTCATTTCCCATTTTGTATGTTAGCAACTGATTGTTCCTTCCTGAGTGGAGTACTTTGCGTTTAACCTTATTGAATTTCATCCTATTTACTTCAGACCATTTCTCCTGTTTGTCCAGATCATTTTGAATTTTAATCCTGTCCTCCAAAGCACTTGCAATGCTTCCCAGCTTGGTATTGTCTGCAAACTTTGTAAGTGTACTTTCTATACCATTATCTAAATCACTTATGAAGATATTGAACAAAACCGGACACAGAATTAATCCCTTTGGGATCCCATTTGATATGCCCTTCCAACTTGACTTTGAACCACTGATAACTATTCTCTGGTAACCAGTTATGCACGCATCTTATAGTAGCTCCATTTACACTGTATCTCCCTAGTTTGTTTATGAGAAGGTCATGCAAAACAGTATCAAAAGCCTTACTAAAGTCAAGATATACCACATCTACTGCTACCTCTCCATCTGCGAGATTCATTCCCCTGTCAGAGAAAGCTATTAGGTTGGTTTGACATGATTTGTTCTTGATAAATCCATGTTAACTGTTACTTATAACCTTATCATCTTCTAGGTGTTTGCAAATTGATTGCTTAATTATTTGCTCCATTATCTTTCTGGGTACTGAAGTTAAGCTGACTGGTCTGTAATTCCCTGGGTTGTCCTTTCCCACCTTTTTATAGATTGGCAACATATTTGTCCTCTTCCAGTCCTCTGGAATCTCTCCCATCTTCCATGAGTTTTTGAAGAAGGCTCATATCTCCTCAGTCAGTATGCTGGGGTTGGCAGAATCCAATTTAAAAAATAATAATTTTGAAGGATAATACTGATGTTTATTTTTAAGGATATTTTTATCTTTCAGTTTTCATAGTTTCACAAAATTAAGTGTTTTAAGCACTGGAAATTATGGGAAAGGGTCATATTAGGGGGAGGTTCGACAATTATTCAATGACAGTAGACATTGAGATTCAAAAAGTTATAGTTCTATAACCATTAAAACACAAACTGTCAACATCACATCAAAATATATTCAGTAAATATCCTTAAATCAAACTCTAATAAGTTCTCAAGCAGCATATTTCTTACTTTACTTATCTGTGAATTTCCATTATCAATGGAAATATTTTGTGTCAGTTTGAGTGAGTACAGTGAAATAGATGTTTACTGACATTTACCAATAAAAATCTGATCCTTTCATGCCTATAATATATATATCTTTTTCATCCACTAATTTCATTTTCATGGTGATCCAACATCCTTATTAACTTTCACTCTTCACATTATTCCTTTTCTTTCTAATGTATGCATTTTAAATAAACCATCTCAGCATCCAGGTACTGCATATTGAACTAGAAATGTTTACCGCCTTTTGGAGATCAATAGTTCTGAAGAAGAACTTATTATTTTAATGTTTCACTAGCTGTTTTCTAAGAGAAATTCACTTAATTAAATCATTTCATTTTAGAGGCCCAAAATGTCTAGAAAGTGTCAAAGAGTCCAAAACAAAGACCCTCAGGATGGTCAGATGGTCCAAAAACTGCCCAACATGGGTCAAAGAGGAGCTAATCAAATACCAGCTCCCCTACATGTTGATGCAAAAGCCATCACAGAGAAAGATCCTCCATAACCAGCTTAGTCACCTGCCCCAATAATCTGCCTCAGAAATGTAACCCAACAATCAACCCCCAAAATAAACCCCAAAACCACAGACAATACACAGTCCAGAGATGTCAACCCCCAAAACCCACTGCCCATAACCTAGTTCAAAAAACCCTATCAAATCTAGTCTCTAAAGACTTCAAAAATAACTTGGAAGACCACCACTAAACAGCACAAAGAAAAAGACCCCCACTATCCCCTAAAAAAAAAAAAAAAAAAAGATAGAGCTTCAACTAGTCCTCAAATATCAAACCCAAATCCAGCTCTAGCCCCCCTCCAAAATGCCCCCAAATAGCACAACATTCTTCAAGTTATTTAAAGGATAAACATGAAAAACTCACCCAACACAGTTCCCCAAACTATTGAAATAGCACAAAAAGTGAGCTAAAGGCAGCCAAAAAGGTACCCAAAGTATAAGTACAGTGCCTCAGAGCTGCCAAAAGTGTTTGAAAGTCCAAAACATTCTCAGAAATGCCCAAGAGTGTTTAAATATCAGGAAATGGTCCAAAATGATTGTTTGTTTTCAAATTATATAAAGCAAGTGCCCAATAGCGCTCAAAGAGTCCAAACATAGCCCAATGGTTTTTAATGAAGGTGTCAAACCCTCTCTAAAATATATCATAAAAATGTCAAGAATTCTTGGAGATAGTGCTTGAACCTCATAAGGCCTCACTCTTTTACTTGCTGAATAGTTTGGACAAATAATTTTCAGGCTGAGAGTTGCTGGCCAACTGTTCACTTCAGCAATTCACTAATTGAATGGTGTGGTTATTCATTACACCATTCAATTATATTATTTCTCCCTAATTAGATAACTGAAACTTTAATAGGAAAACTCATGATCAAATAGCAACCCCAAACACTACACTTCCAGTATAAATAATCATTAACACTAAAATGCCTAAAATTGTCATGAGCATGAGCATTTTCTTTATCAACCTGTCCCAGGTAATAATGTGCACTTGCAATATATTATTCAGCCACTAGATGTCTTTGCGTGCCACACAGAATTCTAGATCGGGTCCCGTCACTTGTAGCCAAGAGACAATTAGTATTTAAGCTAAGTGTAAGCCTGCCTGCTGTGTTTGTCCATATTCTGTGGCAGTTTTCTTGAATAAATGGGTCCTGTTTAGGATGGAGTGAGATTCCATATTTCAGGACATTCCTCAGATGATCATGAACAAATTACATGGATCTATACACCATCATGAAGCTAGCTATGTGCTTTTTTCATTAACATTTTGCAAACTCTTTTAAAATATTTGATTAGTATTATTCCTAACTCTTTTATGTTATTTTTTTCCACACTGAAAAATTGCCTTGAAAAACCTTATCTGGATTTAGATCTTCATTCGTGCATCATCTACAAAAAGCAGTCTCATATGTATTTGTAATGCCGGATTGAATAAATTGCACCATATTCTGTCCTGCTGTGTCTTTTCATGCTGATATATATATTATACGCAGAGCTGGAAGTGCTGCTTATAAAAGTTGCCTTATAATTTCCCTTATAAGACCTTATTTTTTCAGTTGCTTATAACTATGTTAAAACTAACTCTTTGGGCTGAAATTTTTGTACCAGGTGTCTGTCTCAGGCTGATTTTTGGTTTTTGGTTTTTTGAAAAGTTTCAGCTAAAACTATTCTGTTGTTTTTGAGACTGAGATTAGAGAAAAATAAGTTGTTTTACCCAAGTTTAAAAGATTCTTACAATTGTTTAGTTGAGGAGCTCTAGCACCTCTGTGCTTTGAAGCAATGTCTTTAACTTTGGTGCATTCATGGACAGGGTCACCCTGGTACCAGGGATATGCTTTTGGCCATCTCTGTGAAAATTCACCTAATCTGAGCCAATTTATAAGCCTCAGAAAAATTGCTATTCACACACACACTGAATCTTGTCAGAGTTTGACAGTTAAATTTTCTGAAGATTTCATCTGCACTGAACATGTGGGAATTTAAATGCAAAAGTAATGCACATTGGAGAGAAAAAATTAAACCACTCATATACCTTACGAAGTTCTAAAGTAGCTGTGTCAACCCAAGAAAGAAAAGGGTCACTGTAAATAGCTCAATGAAAACTTCTTCTAAATGCACTCTGGTCAAAAAAACCAAAGACGTTACAATGCATAAGAAATGGGATGAAGAATATCATCATACACGTTACAATACCTTTATATAAATCAGTGGTGCAGCCTCATCTGGATACTGTGTGCAACACTGATATTGCAGAACTGGAGGGGGTTCAGAGAAAAGTGACGCAAATGATCAAGAGCCTGGAAAAACTCTTGTGAAGAGAGATTGAAAACATTGAGTGTTCACCTTAGAAAGGAAATGAGCAAGAGGGGACACACTAAAAGTATATAAAATAATGAATGGTCTACAGAAGTTAGACCAGGAACATCTGTTCTCCCGGTCTTGTAACACAAGAACAATGCAGATTTCAATGGAAGTGAACAGTGGAAAATAAAAAACAGATATAAAGGAAATATATATATCACATGTTGTGTGAGAAAGTATCAGCGTATGTGCTATGTGCCCAGCCATTTAAAGGCATCATCAGCCATGTGGAGACCCAGTAGCCCACCATTGAAATAAGTCAGTGGGCACTTAATGATATCCAACAGTCTAAAGTTGACCACAGCTGCATTGCGGGTCATTAGAAAAACCCTATTTGAAGAGATTGGCCATACACTTGCCCTGTCCTGTTCAAAACCGGTTCAGAGATTACCACAGGTACCTTGGCAGATCAAAACCTGGTGGACAGATGGTTGGGTCAGTGATGAGAAGGTGATTAACAACTGTTGTCCCTGATCACTTGTTGAGCCAGGCAGAGTCCACCGTCATGTCCTGTAGTGGCATAAATTACCATAAAGGGCATCTAGAAAAGAGGTGGGTTGAAGAGGTCTGTGTACAACAACAGGTCACTATTCTCATGGATTTTGGCTAGCAGCGTGACAGAAGCCTTTTCATGGTGAATGAGGGGTGGTGCTATGTTACTAAGTATTGATAGCCATGGCAATGGAGTTGCCCATAAAGTCCCTGTAACAATATACATAGCTTTGTTAAGCTCTACATCCACCAGCCTCATGTGAGATGAGTGATACCAGACAAGCAGCACAGTACTCTGCTGTCAAATAGCAGAGGGCAAGGGCTGATGTTCTCAGCATCCGGGTACTCACACCCCAGGTTGAATCAGCCAATTTTCTGAGCAGGTTGTTCCAAGTGCTGACTTCGGCTGCTGTCTCCCTCAAGTGGTTGCGGTACATTAATGACCTATCCATCATCACACCAAGGTAAACAGGGTTTGGATCACGCTGCAGGAGTTGGCCATTTATGAAAACATTTAACTCATGGCTTGTGCTTGCATTATGCAGACAGAACACACTAGAAACCATCTTAGAAAACCTTGGCTGCCGGTGCCATTGACTACAATAGTCTGCCATGAGCTTCATATCATATTGACCTTGTCAGTTTCTGAGAAGGGCTGAGCTTGGTAGCTGCAGCAGATGTCATCAGCACAGATAAACTTGCACAAGAATGTAGCTGGCAGATCATTGATGTACACATTGAATAGTATTGATGAAAGAACTGAGTCTTGAGGGAGGCTGTTGATCTGGCACTTCCAGGAGCTACAGCAGTAGCCCATGTGTACTGTAAACTACCTGTTTTGGAGAAGGAGTTCTACTACTTTGACCACCCAGCGTGGGGCAACTCGAGATAGTTTAAACAAAAGGCCTCTGTGCTAAACTGTGTCATAGGCAGCAGTCAAATCCAAGAAGACAGCTCCTATCTTTAGATTTTGTTGAAAACTGTTTTCAGAAAAGGTGGTCAAGGCCAGGACTTGATCACAGGTGCTGTGTCCTTTCCTAAACCCTGCCTGCTCAACTTGCAAGACATTGTCAAAATCCAGGGTGATTTGTTGGAGGATCAGATGCTCAAACAGCTTGAAACACACTGACAGCAAGGATATTGGGCTGCAACTCGACATGTTGTAGGGGTCCTTGCCTGCTTAAGAATGGCAATAATCTTTGACATCAAGTGCGTGGTAACTTCTTCTCAATAATGACCCATATGTACAAGTTAGTAAGCCACTGTGATGCCTTCAGTCCAAGTTACATGAGGAATTCTGGCAAGATGTGTGATTAAATGGTGGAACTGCTTGGCATAGGAAGTCATTGTGGTCAAGAATTTAGCAAAATTCAAAAGGGGATTGAACATTTATATGGATATCAAGAATCTGTGACGTTGTTATAATTAATGTCAATAAATGTTTTGAAAGGGATTTTAAATTTCATGTCTCAGGGTTCAAGTTCATCTCTATCAGAGACCAGGATGAGCGTATGTGGGGCAGGCAGATTATCTCACATCCACTGCTGCGGGGTAAATACACCTTTCTCTGAAGCTTCAGGTTCTGGCCACTGTCAGAGATGGGATACTGGAATAGATGAATCTTGGTTCTTAATGTTCAGGGTTCTTATGTTCATGCTCCATCCCTTCACAGCTCCAACATGTGATTGGATGATGCCTGCATCATCTTCACAGAACAACTGTGCATGTTCCACCTCAGGGGCTTCAAGGGCTAAGTAGGGCTTTCCTAGTAACTGATGTTCCTGCCTGCTGGGGACCTTTGAGCATTGGAAGTAAGAGCAGAGGATGCTGTCTCTCCTGTTCTTTCAATGAACCCCCTGTCGATATCCAGGCAGTGAGGAGGTGAAGGAGGCACCAATCTGACTGGAAAGCAGATGGGGAGAATAGGTTGCAAGATCCAGAAGATAGTGAGAAAAGAAGAGGGAGGAAGAACAGGAGACAGAGTTTTGAGGTGGAGCAGATGGAGAAGGAATGGAAGCTGGTGGGAGGTGGCTGGTGGATACGAATGGGGATGGCTGGGGGAAAAGGACTGTGGGTAGATACAGAAGCTGAGTCCTGAGGGGAGAAGGTAGCATGTGATCATGTAATTACAGACTATCATTATGCACATGCACAAGGAAGCCAATCTGAAGCTGCACAGGCCATCTTAATTCTGGCATTTCCTAAATGGAGTGCTTGTCTTTGTAACCTGAATGTTCTTTTAATGTAAGAGGTTTTTTATTAATGTACAATGCAATAAAGTTGAATAAAGAAGTGATCCAAAAGGATTGGAAAAAAGCTTGGAGGAAGAAACACTATTGTGCATCTGCTAGCTCTGAATTTACTGGGTGTTCGTAAGATTAACGACTCAGTCAGAGTTGCACTAACCGAGGATTTTTTTTTTATATAGTTTTAATTCTGTAGTCCCACTTACTGCACTGAAAAAGCACTCGGGGGAAAAAGAGAAGTTTTGCAGTTCAGAGATTTTGAAAGTAAACTGGTGGTGCATGATAATATAACCACATAAAAGTTCACCATGTAACCTGTCAGATTTTTGCATAGTGTGTTATAGAAATCTTCCCCGCCCTTTTCCCCACCCCCAAACCTCCTTCCCTGTCTAAATTCTTCAGTCAAGAGAATCAGATCAGAGATACCATGGGCAATCATGGAGGGTTGTAGGTGGCTACACAGACTGCACTTCTTTAACCTCACAGGAACCTCTCCCATCTCCACCATGCCGATGAAATGAAGGCTCCTCCAGGCATGAGGGCGAATAGAATTTTACTGCACATCGTTCTTGTGGTGCTCTCTCTGGCTAACCGTCAGGCTTATGGTAAGATGCTTTATCAGTTTAATATTAAGGTTAGTTACTAGCCTTCACAGAAAATCATGTACCCAAGTGATTTTCAGTGTAGTCTAGGAAAAGAGAAATTCAAATTATGAAACTATGGTATGCTGAATGATGGTGGAATAAGATACAGGACATGAAGTTAAAATAATAAGGAAGTGGATTATGAGTATTAAAATCAGGCCTCTAGGTTACTGTCTAGATTGAAATTCAGCTAATTGGGACTGGTCGCAATCCAGTTCTTGACCAAAGCCTCAGCCAGCTGTGCAAGGATAGAACCCAAGCACCTTGTTAAAGTCCTGGGATTCTACCAGCTGTGGATTGATGCCAGATTCCCATCACAGTGCTTGTGTGTCCGTACCTAGTAATTATCAATGCTGCCTCAGGTACATGTCCTAAAAAAAACATGGGGTCTGATTTTCCTCTCACTGTTCCCAGAAGTTGACTTTAATAGGGGTACTCCTGCCTTTTACTGGTATAAGTGGGAGTTGGTCCCTGTATTTATAAACACATTGTGCCTAATTCATCATGATAATTTTTCTAAAATCCGTGACATTACAACATGGTGATTGTGGAAAGAGAAGTTCTGGGCTGTCTCACAAAAGAGAACAGCCCTTTAAATGTATCCTTTGTGTTCATGATTTAAAAAAAACCCAAGTCAACGATGACAAAGATAAGTACATCCACTACATTTGCTTATTGCTTCTCATGTATTTGCTACTATTAGTTCAGTCTAAGTTTGTCCAGCCTATTCCATTTGTCCAAAATAGCGTGAAATTGTGCACATAATATGCTGTACGCATTGTTCTGATTTTGAATGGCTGTGATATGTTAATCTTAAAGTTGTATTTCCACCACTGCTATCATTTACTGCCCAGTACATGCTTGTAATATTGTTGTAAAACTCCTATTAATAGAACTAGACCAAGGTTAAGTGCATGTCATTAGCAGTTTAGACACAGATCATGGGAAAGTCAGAGGTGTGGGGTAAAGGATGTGCCACTGTTTTGCTCAACAGTGGAAGCTATGTGATCAACTCTGCCGCTGACTCAATGTGTTATCTGACCAGGGGCAAGTCACTGAATATTTCAGTATTTTGTTTTACCCATTTTAAACTAACAACTACCTCAAAGGTTTTGTGAGCTTCTATAAGTATTGACCATCTACCTCAGGGCTCTCTGTAAGTTTACTCTTCCCTTATTACCTTCCTTGTTGAATTTAGCATCACTCTGCCATTGCCCCCCCCACTCACGTCTGGCCATTTGTCAGTCTCTCGGATAATCACTTCTCTGCCTTATTCCACACGGCCCAAGTGCATGGATCAAGCCTCTCCAAATTCATCTGCCAAGCCACTACCCTTTCCACATTTAAGTCTGTCAAAAATCCATTTCTGCCATGTTGTCTATAATGAATCTTGTGTGTACATATAGAAAATCCCTGTTTTTGTTCCCCATCCCTGACTTACATCTAACGCTGTCTGTCTGTCCTTTGACTGTGAACTCCTCAGAGCAGGAGCCATCCCTTCTTATATACTTGGAAAGTGCCTTTGCACATCATGCATGCTACCTCAAAGAAACAACAGAAAGGCACCAGAAATATTACAGATTGCTGAAATTTGCAAAGCAGTCTCCATTATAACCCCATGATTTCTCATGTTCATAACTTTCTGACACATTTACATTTTGGCTGTAAGTTTCTTACACTTGTTCCTTGCCTAAAGGTGCATTTGTTTGAAGAGTTTAAGCCAAATTGCTTCAGCTATTTTTGACATGACTGAAAATGTATTTTCCCCCAACACAGATAAAAACTAACCCTTTCCCCTCTACACAGACAGCTCAGCTTTGAAACTTCATGTAAGGAGTCATCAATATGGAGCGTACAAGTTTATTAAATTTGAAAAAAGAAGTATATTTTTCACAGGCACAAAATTACAAGTGGAAAATCTCTCAACATGCTTCATTATTATTTTTAGCCTAATAAAACCTCACCAACTCTGTGACATGTAAGCGTATATTTTTTCCCACCTAGCCTGACAGGCACAGTAGCTGCTGCTCTCAAGCAGCTGCTGAAGCAATCTGCACAGATAATATTATAAATATCTCCGTGAAACAGAGTCCTGCAAAAAAAATTGCCTTAACATCAGGGAAAGGCGAAGATTAGAGGGGAAAAAATGAAGGACTTTGTGGTTTTGGGCTTTCATACCAATATGGCTGCATTGCACATTACTCTGCAAATTCTAAACTTTCATTAAAAAATTCTTATTATCAAGCTTCAGCCAAAGTGATCTGTTTTCACTGTTGACATGGCCTTGCAGAGAACTTTCATCAACCAGCTAACAGCAACAGCAAAAATAATATGACTCACTATCAGGCACCTCAATGGGAAGGTGAATTTCAAACAGTAATTGCTATAATTATTCACAAGAAATTTCTCTTTGTACATAAAGAAAGACATTGATGAAGCATTAAGGTTGCCCTGTTAAAATTTACTGAAGAAAGGCAAAAATTAAGCATTTAATAACAATATTAACTGAGCCATGTTGTGGAATATTTTGCAACTTTTAAAAAATATCATGGATATCTAGTTATATAATACACTATGTTTGAGCAACGTGACTGATATAGTTCTCCTGTGGGAACCTTAATGTGTGCACTCTTGTGTTTTATTCATTAGTTCATTCCAAATGTCAAGGAAATCAACTAGAAGTGTGCCTTCTACATTGCTCCTCTCTTTGGTTCCCCTTCCCTATATTGCAGATGGGAGAAGAAGCAGATTTGCCCATGAATCTCTCTCTCTCTCTCTCTCTTTTTTTTTTTTAATGAAGTTATAGAGACCTCAGCACTAAACATACAGTTGTAACAAATTATCAGACCTCATTGTCACTCTATATTCCTTCAGCCATGATCAGGGAAGTTTGTGTAAGGGAATTTTACAGCAATATTACAGGTAACGGCCACCTGATGCTTGATTTAAAAAACCCAAAAAAAATAAACAACCCACATTATTTTAAAAATTCTATGTTGCATATATTTCCTGCCCCTGAACGTTATACTTGCTGCATATTGATTGGACTTGTTCACTTTAAAGAAGGGCGACACCAGCATTTAACCTCCTTTTGGGTGGAGACGGGGAGATACAGAAAAAAATAAAACTCTCTGTCTTTGTCTGAGGCCTGGTCTACACTACGGGGTTTGGTCGATGTAAGCTGCCTGGAGTCGACCAAGCTATGAAAGTGTCTTCGCTTAAATTTGGCTCCTGCCAATATAAGTGCTTCTTTAAACCCTGGTGTGCACTAGAGAGTAGTGACATAATCTGCCCTGCATCGACATAACTGTCACCGTCTATGCTAAAATGTCACTCCCGCTGATGTAACTCGCCCATTACACCGATTTAACTCCACCTCCGTGTGAGGCAAAGCATTTAGGTTGAGGTAGTTCGGCTGACGCAGTGTCAGTGTAAACACTGCATTGCTTACATCGCTGGTTGCTGGCTTTCAGAAGCCGTCCCACAATGCCCCACACTGACAGTTAAATTGATGCGAGCGCTCCTGGTAAGGACACGCCACCGACACAAGGAACATAGTGTGGACATGCAAAAGCAATTTGATTACTGTGTTGATGTAACTTAGGTCAACATAATATTATCGTATAGACATACGCTATGCTCACGTAACACCACCTCCCTGAGCAGCACAGTGTCACAGTCAATGTAATTAGGTAGATGCAGCCTCAGTGTCGACACTGTTGCTTACATCCACTGTTACTGGCTTTCAGGAGTCATCCCACAATACCCCACACTGACAACACACTCGTGGGTTTGCACACCGCCAACACAAGAAACCACATGTGCACGAACATAAGCGATTTAATAACTGCGGTGGCTGTATGCTGATGTAAGTTAGGGCAACATAATTTTGTAGTGTAGACATGGCCTGAGTCTTTCTAGAGTGTCTCTTGCCATAGTACTCTGTCTACACTTACAGTGGTGCAGCTGTGCTGCTGTAGTGCTTAATCAAGACGCTACCTATGCCAATGGGAGAGCTTCTCCTGTCAGCGTAGATGCTCCACCTCCATGAGAGATGGCAGGTTTGTCAACAGGAGAGCTTCTCCTGTTGACATAAGTAGCACTGTCTACACTGGGATTTTGGTCGGTATAACTGAGGGACGTAGTTATACTGACATATGTTCATAGTGTGGACCAAGGCTGAGCAAATAAAGAGTTACATATCAAGAACACGCACATTCAGATGGGGAGTTGGCAAACTGGTTTTGCAAAATGTCAGATCACCCCATCCCCAAGCTTTTGGTCCCAAACTTTATGTTTACATGTGACCTTGCAAAAGGGGGTTGATTTGTGCTCTTTTTTGTTTCTTTATGATAACTAATTGTGGCTGAAAAAAAGTTCTCTAAACAAATAAAAATGTTCTTGCTTTTGTTCTACCTATCAATTATGTTCTAGAGTTTAAGACCAGAAGAGACCACTGGATCCTCTAGACTGACCGCCTGTACATCACAGGCCACCAACACCAGTCTGTTCTCAGAAACTAAGCAGCATCAGGTCTAGTTAGTACTCAGATGGGAAACCACTCAGGTACTGGAAGACTCAGTAGGAATTGCTCTTCCCATCTAATTAGTACCCAGAATGGAACTAGGAACTGCTGGAGTTGATGTTTTCTTTAGATAAAAGGTAAAAGCAAGCTGCTAGTTAGTTGTGGTTCTCAAAGGGAGTGATTTTTTAGAAGAGCAGGGGTCTTGGCTTCACTGTTTTTGTTGACAGATTCTTAGATGACTCCGATGTAAACTACCACCAGGTGTTAATTGAAAAATCAGGATGCTCAGTTTTTAACACAGTGTTTCTACCAATGGGTTGAGTTAGTTAAGTGTTAAGATATCTCAATTAATCTGTTTCCGCCTGCCTGATTAATTTGTGCCATAAACACACACCATTTACCAGTTCTCCTAAGTGTTTTCCAGGAGAAAACAAAACTTGAATTTCTAGTATAGGCAAATAAACAAAACAAGAAACCTTTAAAGTATAAAGCACTGGAGGGAGGATTTCTCTCCCAGTGGGGCTATGGCATGGGTATTCATTTGAGAGGAGATATTTAGCTCAGTGACACAACAGAAAAAAAGATTATGCTTATTTATGAAGAATCCAGTCTAGCTGGAAACTGAAGTTTGGTGCTCTGCATCCAAAACATTAGAGCAATCAACTGATCTAAAGGAATCTCTGCTTTTGCAGTATTTGAGGACTATAAAGACTAGTTTGATGCATAAGCAATGCACATATTCTCGATTCCTTTATTCTCTTTCAAGTCTCACATCCAAGCACTAATCATGCCCACCCTGTTTAGCTTTTTAAGACGCGAGTTCCACTACATCTGACAGCAACAGGCCAGCTTTTTCAAGCCCTCAGCTAATGACTGTGGAATTACCATGCACGTACACATCTACAGTATCATTTCTGGAGTTGGTTAGTGACACCACTAGCGTTAACTCTTTATACACAGCAGCACAAAAAACAGGCAGAAATGTTCAAGAGAGATTTTCAAAGGAAAGGAAGGGGAGCATTAATCCCCCTCAGTAAGCTTGTTAGATAAACTCTCTGTATAACTGCACTAGTGTCCAGATTTTCCCCTCACTAATGCATATCCCAAACTCCAGTTAATAAAGAAAAAAAAGTCCCCCACTTCCTGGGATTCTGTATTTTATTTAGGCTCTTAAACCAAACCAAAGCAAAACCTCAGACCATTTCTGCCATGAATCAGAGGCCCATTACTGCTCTAACCATCTTTAAAGGGAACCTGCAAAGAATTTTTTAAAACTTGGCCTTGTGCCCCTTAATTATGTATGAGGCAGGCCTGAAATGTTTGTTTAGGATTTTTTCACTGCTTGTTTTTCTCCTTAGAAAAACCTGGAATGTCAGGTCTGATTTTCACTGGCTTTTTGGAAGGGCCATTGGGAGGTCTTCAAGCATATTCATTGTGGGCTCTAACCATTTAACTGAAGGAGAGAGACTGTTGAATTTTAACAAAGGCTTCCTTTATCCCAAATGTTTAGTTAATTATTGCAGTTAAAATCGGCATTAACAAAAACCAAAACCAGAGGAGTTTTAAATAGTCTGTCCAAAATTCTCTTCCACTGCAGTACCTCAGTTTTCACTCATCCGTGTCTCCTGATGTTACCATCACACTAGTTCTCCATTCTTCAGTATCATCTTTCAGCCTAGATGGGAACTGAATCTTTAACATTAAAAACCAAGCAGAAGTGGGTTTTTTGTTTTTTTAAGTTACACACACGAGTCATTCAGGCTAACATATAACAAAAACAAAAAAGGGTACAAGCCCTCCCTTTTTTTTTTTTTGGCAGATTATTATTAGCAGCAGCTGAGTGACCTCAGGCAAGTTACTTGCCTTTTGTTCCTCAGTTTCCCCACTTGTGAAATGAGGATAATGATACCGATCTCTTTAGTAAAATGTTTTGAGATGTGTTGATGAAAAGCACTATATAAGAGCTCGGTATCATTTTATTATATTACTCCTCCTCCTCCTCAAGCTTAAGGGCTAAAGAAGTGGCCATGAGAGATCAATCCTTCTGGACTGTGGGGAGTCAGTTTTGCCTCCCCAGTACTGTCATCATTGCAGCAAGCCTGATTGTTGTGGTTTCCTACAGGTGACGCTGAAAGAGCAAATAGCAGTACTTGCATTGCAGCCAATTAGAGTATCACGCTTCTGTGAACACTGACATCAGAAAGGAAAGTAATGTATACTGCATATGTTAATTACTTTGTGCCTACAGAATCTTATTTCCTCAGACAAGGCAAACAGATTGTTCCATAGTGAGGGCTTTCTGCTGCACCAACCCTTGCTACTGTTCAAATTTTAAGATAAAGATGTTTTGGAGACACATGCTTTTTTTAAAGAGGGGAAAACATGAATCACATTCTCCTTGCTCAGAAGCAGATGAACACATTTTATTCAAACTCTCTCTTTAAAAAAAAAAATCACCTTTTGGATGATACAAAGCACAAGAACTCTCAACGCAAATGGAAATTTTTGTGAAGTTCAAAGTGAATGAAACATTTGTGTTAAACATGGAATGGCTCCATCTGCCTTAACTGATAGCACTGCAAGGAGTTTATGGGAGGGGACTTTCCCTCTGCGATCATCTATGTAGGCAGGTTACAGTTGGTCTGGAAAACTGAAATCCTCAGTCTCAAAGCAGGTCTGGTACAAACAGCAGAAGTGCAAGTGCATCCATGTTTCAGTGCCAGCTTGCCTCAGTAAGATGGTTTCTGTCCCAAGAGCTCCCTTTCTTGGCTTTTGCTTGGCAAACCCCATTCAGGAGAATAGCTCAGCAGCTTCTTTAAGAGTCTGAACCCAGCTAGGCTCATCCGCACCTGTTTGCCACAACCCAGGCAGGTCCTTCCATTGCATCATACTTTAGGGTATCTCATCCAGTCCAAGATGATTATTTCCCTTGGGTGATGCCTGCTTTTTTAGCTAATGATGTGGTTGAAAAGGAATGTGGTTTTAACTAACATTTACATTAATTAATCTATGTTATTCCTTAGTTCCCGCTTTCAAGGGAGTCCCCTTAGCTACATATATCATCCCTTCGGGAGAGTTTAGGAAATATTAATTGGATGATTCTTCCTAAACGAATAGCGAATGGTGATGTTTCTGTTTCTACACCATTATACAAGTGCATGAGGATATACAGACAAGAAGAATCCCACAATCCCTGCACTGAAGAGCTCAAGATCTAAAGCCCCATTCCTCTGGTAAAGTCTGTGTGGACAGACCCCCTGCACCTCTGTGAAACTCACAGTAGGATCAGGGCCTAAACTAGAACAAGACAGGGAAGGTAATGTTAGTGTGGAGGGGGGAAGAAGAAAGAAAAATTTCCAGAAATAATATAACATTGTTTCTTTGAATACTGATGCCAAATTAGTGAGGGCTACTACAGGTTTGTTTTAAAGCTGTGTCAAAGGAAGGAAGGACTAGATTGTGCAGGCCCTCCAAGACAAACTGGTTTTGAGGCGAAAAAAGCAGGAGAGGTGGTTTGCATGAGTGACCATGGACAGCTATTTAGATGAAGGATAACAAATTAATATATTTAGGTAAGAGCCATCAAGTATATGGCAGTATCAGACAGGCTTATTGGTATAATACAAAAAACTATACAGCAAATTTAACATCCTGACATAGGCATCTGTCACACTCAGTGATGGCATAGAAAGGGCTGCTAGCAAGGTGTGATCACAACAGGCACTTCCGGAAGATTATTATAGAAGAGTTAATTGTTGTTCTGGTTGAAACTTCTGCTTTCTAATTCTAGCTCTTTGTTTCCATTTTCAGACTATTCAGCCACATGCTGCTGTTGTGGTATCTATACGCCTTACACATTAACAGCCTATTTGAATGTTCCTTTCCTCAGAAATGGAAGGGTCTGAGTTACAGACAAAGATGATGATCTCACTTCATGATTTAGGGTCCATTCCTGCAAACACTTGCACATGTTTGTAACTTAAAGCACGTATCTAGCACTACTAAGTTCAGTGGGGCAGAGACTGCCTGCATGCTTACAGTTACATATGTGTGTGATCACAGGATTGGGGTCTTAGAGAATATAAGAACAATAGATTCATATTTGGTAGGTTTATAACAGTAATAATTTCTTTTATTTCAAGGCACCTTCTCTCAAAGTCCTCTGTGTGCCTTAAAAAAGTAACCTGAAAACGTGGTTTACAATAATGGGGCACCACTATTAGATTTTAATCTATTTGAGGCAAAGACTGTCTTTATTTTCATATGCTACAAACTGGAAGCATGTTGTCACTACTAACCAAACCACCACCACCTTAAGTAAATCCTAGAGTAGCAACAAAGTCTGAAAGGAAAAAGAGGGGCGGGGTAAGCCCCAAAACCCAGCACGCATAATTATATCCCTTTTTCCTAACAAATTGGGTTCCAAATCCAGAAGTAATATGTGAAGGGCAAATTACACAACAGTGGGAGGAAATGGGTTTAAGGGAATCTAAACTGGCACCACTTTCATATTATTCCAGCAGGTATGCTCAACAAGTTACTCTAGCTTAGACTCATTCATGCACTAGCTGTAAGGACTTGTCTACACGGGGATAGGGGTGAGGATGGGGTGCAGCTGTTAAACTGGCAGCTTTTTGAGTTTATCCACTTTGAGTACACCTGACACAATTTATTGTGTGCACTGACTCTGCATTTATCACAAACTCTGGGTTTCTCTTTCAAAATGAACTCAACTTTGCCGTGAAGCGAGTTAGTCCAGTTTATTGTTCGTGGCCACACCATGCTGCTCCTAACTACTTTGGCAGTCTTCCAAACGCTATACCGTACCACTTTGCGGGCGATTGTTACTGACCTTTCTGCCCCATCCTGTTCTGGAGTCAAGCTGATCAGATGTCCTTCCCTCGTTTAGCCTCAGGAGTGGGGGACAAAGTTGGGGGAGAAATGAGGTCACATTTAGGATACTTTTTCCCTATCTCCTTTTCTATTAATGCACAACAACACTAAGCTGTGTGAAAGTTAAGGTGGATCTATACATAACACACCTAACAGAAAACCACAAAATTAAAGAAATGAAGAGTTAAGGCATCTAATAATACATACCTTTTACTTCTCCATCCAGAAGGCACAGTTCACCAGTAGTGCAACTATCATAATCTTAACTATGTCCCAATTTCACAGAAACTGTATTTTCCATAAAAAATCATTTTAACAAAGAATTACTGACCTGCTGTAATGGTAACAACTGTCAGTCACAGCTGGGCTAGATTTGAATCAACAGACAAAAGTTGCATCACATTACCAGTTTTCTGCAAGTGCCAGTTCTGTGTCTTTTGAGATAAAAGAACCCCTAATCTACGCGTTATCTTCTATCAGTGACCCATATAGAAATAATGAGGCGATCCCATGAAAGCAAATAAGGCCGGGAATGGGCAGTGACAGCCAGAAGAAATATGAATGGAGTTCTAGGGGAAAGAGACACTATGAAACAATTATAACTTTTCAGGTTTTTCTTCTCTTCCAGGAAATGTGACTGGGAACTGTACTGTTGAACTTCAGGTCTCACGTTTAACTAAATATCGCAGTCAACCGGGGAAATCTCTCAGTATAAAGTGTCCCGTGAAGTACTGCTCAGAAAAGCCGGCCATGAACTGGTGCAAAATAGAGCAAAATGGGTGCTTCCCCCTGAAAGATGGGCCAACAAAACAGACAAACTGGACAGAAGAGAATGTGTTTGTCCTGACCTTTCTATCAATTTATCAGAACGACAGTGGATGGTATCGTTGTAAAACTGTTGGGGGCAACTTAAACAGTCAGAGTCACGCAATAACTATTGTTGTTCAAGGTAAGCATTAGAGGTCATCTAATTGTGAAGGGGTTTTGCTTTATCAGAACTGATTCCAAACTTAAAACTCATTCTGGCTGGAAGCCTGTTTCTACAAACACACTATTCAGTGACACGTTAACAATCCAAGCCGTCTCCTAAACAGTTTTACTTCCCTCATTCTGCTCCTGTTACTGTTGGTCTTCCCTCTTTACAGCTCTCTTAAAGGTCACTGTGAAGAAATCAGGAAAGACCCAGGAGGATCAGGAAAGGAAAAATACAGTCACTGGGGATTCTAAAACTCTTGGGATTTAGGATGATCCATGAAAGGCCAATCTACTAATAAGAACTAAGTTAATCAAAGCCAAGGAAAGTCAGGAGAGATATAGTCTGGTCACAAGTTGCATGAATCAGTCAAGATGCAAGAAGGTGCATGTTATTGAGCAAGGCCAACAAAGTACAAGGAATGAAGTGGCTTAGGAGGAGAAAATCATACTGAAAGCAACAGCTGTCTTACCAAGAGTGCAAAGAGAGCATATGAGTTTGTGCTATGCCTCTTGGAGCACAGAATACAGGTACAGCTCAGCAGCAAGAGAGATGATGCCCTTAGGATCTGGGGTTGGTGTAGTTCCCAGAGTAACTAAGACAGCTCAGAGGTCTGCTCTAATTCATGGCAGCCCTGCCTGGGCTGCTTATAAACAGCTATGCAACCAAGGAACTGTTTAGTATGGCTCTGGCACTTTCCTGGCCTAGTTCAGCTGTAAGGTTGTCTTACACAGTGCCTGCCTCAGGAGAATTCTCTCCTGATATGTTAAGGAGCTTTTATGGCCCCTGTTCACTGCAGCAGCAATGTACATAGGGTGTAGTGAGAGAGAAAATCCCTCTCAGCATTTATATCTGCAGCTAGTTAGAACGTTTAGCCTGTGCCCAGCTCACACAAGTCTCTTGGTGTGAGATAAACTCTAACAGAAAGTGCTGAACCACTAAGAAAAACAGAGTATTCACAAATGTATTTTGAAAAAGTGACATTAAGATCTATTTGCAAATTATTCACTCAGCTGATTTTTTTTTAATGCCAAATAAGTCTTTGAATAAAATGTATGTATATTACTCAAGCAGCTTTAGGAGACAAGTGCTGCACCTCCCCACCAACTCCCTTCTTTGTTGTTTTGTTGTTTTCCTTAATTGAAAGCAGAAGACATTAAATGGTTGCTTCTTGAGTATGGAAAACAAAACCGTAATATAGAGTTCACCAAGTTCTCAGCTCTGTTTCAATTTTTGTCATGCTTTTCTTTTTCAGAAGAAGTGGCTACAAATACCACCAGAAATCCACCAACAAGTAAGTTCAGATCTTTTCTCATAAAATAGGGGAACTATCTAGTATTTACATGACTGTGTGTGTGGGGGGGGGGGGGAGGGGGGGATGAGGGGGTCATTTACTTTTTGCACATACTGGAATACTGTTTAACCTCATCGCTAAATTACTGCTGCTCAAACCAAAGCTTGAATGCTTCACCTGGAACTAAATGCCCATCATCTATTCCAGAATCCCCCACTGCTGCCCACCCAATGCACGAATATATCAGCCTAAGTGAGACAAAGCTAATTAGACACTCCATCATAGCTTAACAGATTGTTCATTCACACACATTGCTCTAGATCACACACATTCTCATACTGCGTAATACATGCTACTTGTGCCATTCATGCTCTTCCAGGAGTCACACTGTATCAGAATTGTAGTCTTTGATTAATTTACAGTGCAAAATGCACAAGTCACTAATAATAAGTTCTTTTACTCAGGTGACTCCTTATATATTTGTTACAGGTAATGAGATTGGTGAGTCACATATATAGAGAAATGAAGACTTTATTTAGTACCCAAATGCAAGCAAGCAAGTATAATTACAGTCATAGAAAAGACAGAGAAGTATAGAAAAATAATTCCTTACAATGTGCACATTCACAACCCTATGGAGATCATCATGAGTGAAGGTGGAAAGAATAACAAATAGAGAAGCCCTGTAAATGGGAGTGATGGTAAGGTTTCCACAACTAAGAGCGGGTGTATACTTTTTTTATACCCCTTCCCATCACAGCCACATATGTCTGGGACCATATTTGGTTAAGTCTCAGAGCTCTGCCCTTGTAAGGCACTCCTGGGGATCAGTGTTAGGGTGCAGCTGCTTGCGTGGTCAATTTGCATCAGTATATTTCACAACGGTTTCAACAGGTAAATGTAGTTTTGCTCCATGGTTACATATACCCCAAAGCCTCTAGAATGCTATTATTTTAAGTTTAGTCTATTCCTTTGCAGTTTACTTGTTTATCACACGATACATATTGCTAAACATTATAAAATATGGATTAAGTACTTATGCTCAGTATTTAGGCTTTATACTAACTGCTGGTCTCTGTTATGCATCAAACTTGCTGTAAAGCCTATTTCCACTATTTATACATTTTGTTTTTCCCTACTCAGATTACAACTTCAATATCTATAAGCATGTTAGCTTTTCCTAACATATAGATTATAGTCTGCGACCTCATCAAGAAAAAAGGATCTGTGCATCCTATACATTACATGGGTTTTAAAATAGATTTGGGGGATGATCTTTACTATCTTTGTCACCTTCATTAAACAGACTGTTCTCTTAAAATATTACAGGAAGCAAAGGTACGAAAATCTCGTAGGTTCCCACCAATCTGGCTCCTCCGCCAGCCCTTCTCCTTTCTAAGCTTTTCCTCCTGCTGTCCCTTAAAGGAAACCCAAAGCTCCTGAGTCTGTAGCTGGGCACCTGGATATGCGGCCTGATTTTCAGAAGTGCCGAGCACCTAGCAGCTGTCAGACTTCAGTGGGAGCTGCTGGGTGATCAGCACTTTTAAAAAATCAGGCTAGTGCCAAAGTCTGGACTCAAGATCTTTCGGCATCCATTTCTGACAGTCTTGGGCTTTGACTTTAGTTGAGAAAAAAAATTAAACAGAACCTCCCAAATTAGGTTTTCTATGCTGCAAAAAGTTCAGGAAACAAAAAAGAGATGAGAGTCTGGAGCCAAAAATGGGAGTTTTGAGCACCTCTAACCCCAACTCCCCCATGAATTTCAGCCAGCCATTCACCCCTCACAGTTCACTAAATATATTCCTAATGAATACTTTAAAATGCTTCATTAACTATCCTAATTCAAGTTATTCTAAAAAGTCTGCAGTTGGCAGATTAAACAATTGGTAAATTTAATTTAAGAACTAAATGGATGGCTCAGAATAATCCAACCAACATCCTATACAATGTACTAATAAATCTTAGAGGAATTTGCAGGTACCACTAGTGTCACAGAAGATCCTCAAGGACCTAGAAGCAACAATAAGAAGTGGATTATTTATGTCCTATCATCTCTGGGAGCATTGTGCCTCCTCATCCTTATCTGCATATGCTGGCTGTGTTGTCTGTGGAGGCACCAAGGTGAGCTATATATATATATACACACACACACACACACACACACACCCCCCATCTCCTGTCCCTTCTTTTGCTGCTGTGGGCAGAGTCATTTGCTTTTCTCTGGTTTTCGCTGTTTAAATGTTTCTTCTCTAAGCACTGTTAAAATGTCTGAGAATAATTATTCCTCACTGAGCTCGATCATGGCCAAGACTTAGTTGTTATGATCATGATTTTTTGGCAGTTTTATTTGTCCCATGGGCTACTCTCATTTAGGGATAGTGGAACAGGTTTGGATAAAACAAGAACTGACCCAAACCTCAAATTCCACTGCTTTAGTAGTATGAAATAGTGTGATTTGCTCTCTCTCTTCTCCCTCTCCCTCATCTTACAGATAAGACATTAAACAAGAGTCTTGACCGTGTATGGTCATTACAGATCCCATGCTACAGTTCATAAACATGAGACAGTTAACCTTGCAGTCTTGATTACACTCCAATTAATTACATTCTGCTTCCCTAATTTCCCCTCGTATTTTCAATTAGATACAATATTATTCTTCCATTCCTAAAATGTAGCATCATAGATGTTACGAAGAGGCTATTTTCCACCCAGAAATGGAACCCACAGTTCCACTACATTGTCATTTCAGTGGTGTGAAGTGATGGCTCATTTCCCTTACTTGTTTCTCAGTGGTTTTCCGAGAGTTAGTTGGTTAATATTTGTAAAATGCTTTGAGACCTCCAATGAAAAGTGCTATACTTGCCTACTAGATGATTCAAGTTTATTGAGTGTTTTCTAAGCCTAATGCCCATGGTTAGCTTATTATTGTTTATGACTAGACCTGCCTCCTCTCCAGTTAATATAGGGGAACCTCCCCCTCCCCCGAATATACTAGGAAGATATCTTCTCATATTTCTGGGGCTCTATAGGGGCACAGAAGCATCCTAGAACCCTCGGTTATATTTCCCAGTAGACTGTAGAATATGTTTATTACCTTTTGTCAAACAGGGTCTTCCTAAATCCACCCTGGGCACACACTTACTGGATTTTCATGTTTTGAAGTGTATCCATCAAGGAAAGGGTGTATTACTAGTGTCCATAACCCTTTTCTACTAGCAGAAAGACAATTCACACAGTTGTTTTATTGACCTACTATCTTCTTTCTTTCTTTTTTCTCTCCAGTGAAACACAAGACGACCCCAGTAACCTCAGAGAGGAAAATGAGCATGGTGTGTTTGAGCTTTGTGATACCAAACTTTACTCTATCCTGTATTATTAATAAGTGCTGACAGTGTGCTTAGCCTTGTACAAACATATAGGAAGACTGTCCCTAGCTCAAGGAACTAACTGTCTAAATAAAAGACAGAGAATACTCCTCATTCATGTACCACCACAAAGGCTGAAGGTGCAAACTTCAAGTGAAGTAGTTTTGTTTTGTTAGTCTGTGTTCTATAGTTGTTGGATTGCAGCTGTATAAGGAATAGTGGAAGAAAGCTGCTGTGAATAGGGTTTTGATGGGACAGAGGGATGATATTCCAACTATATGGGAAGTGCAGAAGATGATGCAAAGAGGATACAGATTGGGTTTCTAGGACAGGAGCCTTGAAGGAACACAAGCAATGGAAAGGGGAGTGGAAAAACATAGAAGCAGAAAACCTGGTAAGGTTGGAGTTGGGTAATGCAGTGAAGGTGAGGACAAGAAGTTTGAACTTGACATTGAAAGTGAAAGAAAAATAAAAAAATAATTTGACTATGTGTATTACCATAGCACTGAGGAACCCTAGCCATGGACCAATACTCCATTGTGCTAGTCACTGTACAAACAGAAAAAAAATACAGTCCTTCCCCAAAGATCTTACAGTCTAAGTATAAGACAAGACAGACAACATATGGATACAGACAGGTGAGTACAAGGAAACAATGAGACTCTATTCATCAGTATGATATACAGTAGCCTCAATGCACTAAGAAGCCAGAGGGCAGGGATCTGATCAGAGTGGTAAGCCAAGGAAGACAAAAAATGCTGCTGCTAACATTACAATCATTTCTAGTCCCCCAACAGTCTGTAGGCAACTAATATGGAGTAGATTGCAGTAGTCAAGGTGAGAGAAGACAAAGTGGGAAGGACTGAGAGGATTTCAGAAATGTGTAAGGAGGGAACTGATTGATTTGGAAAAAGGAGAGATGTGGAAGAAAAAAAGGAAAGACAGGAGACACATTCAATAATGTTGCAAGGCTGATATGGAGGATGGCACAGTTGTCAAAGGTGATGGAGAAAGAAGGGAGAGGGTTTAGGACGAAAGAAGGGGAGCTCCAATTTTGTCATTGTGAGCTTGATTTGTCAGTGGGATGAGTCAGTAAATGTGAGCTAGCAATGAGAGGAAGAAGGCAAGAGATTTGGGAATCACCTACCTATTGATGGTAGCTGAAACTGAGGGACTGGATGAGCTTGCCTAATGAGAGAGCACAGAGGGAGAAGTGGAAGGGATAAAGGACAAAACCCCGAGACAAAAAGAGAGGGGAGAAAGGGAAAAGTTACTGGTGGAAGAAACAGAAAATTGAAGCCCAGGGAGAAGTGTCAAAAAACAGAGAGAGAAAGATGAGTGAAGAAAAATGGTTCTTAAAATGTGGCCAGCATGAGGTCATGTGACACTTGCAAGGGAAGTTCCAGAGGAGTTGAAAGGGCATAAACCAGACTGTTCAAGGTTCAACGGGGCATTTCAGGAAAGGAGGTTGAGGTAGCAGGAACAGATGTCCCACTCAAGGAGGAAGATGCAATTTAGGTGGTTAGGCAAGTGGAGTCTAGAGACGGTTTCTTTAGGAAAAGGAATACATACGTGAGCTTGTGAGCAGACAGAGATGCTGGAAAAGAGAAAAATAAATTTAAGATTAAAAAAGACTGAAAGAAGGAATGACAGATTAGGAGATGGAAGGATGGGAACAAATAGAGATAGTCTTGCCTTCTGAGACTGGATTGGTGATGGGCAAGGAGAGCCATGGAAGAGAGAGGCACAAAGTGAATGAGTTAGGAGAGCTCTTGCAACATGATGTCAGTTTTACCCTGAAACTAATGACATCACATGGAGACAGTGTAAGAGGAGGAAAAGCAAGGAGACAGGAGAGAGTTTGGGCAGGGAAGTAAAGGTAGAGAAAGGCTAAAGATGCAGTGATTTCTAATTTTATCTCATCGTTTGGTGCATTACTGTAAATATATTCCAGGGAATCTGGTTGTCCACCTCTGCTCCAAATTTTATCCATAATTTTTAACGCAATTATGTAGTGGTAGATCCCACCTGGATGAAACCTTATGCTGCATCTCTGTTACGTCTCACGTATGCTTTGCCCAGCAGGCACATATATGAAACACAATTCCACACAGAGCTGAACACCATTCTGTTCTCTTGCAGGTCAGCCAGCCTCCACATGCTCCATACCACACTGATGAGACCATGAAGACCCCCAATGAAGGATCTACACTTTACTATTGCTCCATGGCTAGCCTGCAGCAGCAATCGGATGACAGCACAATTTATGATAACAATGTCCCTCACTGGAATGGTTGCAGGGCAGCAATAGGCTCTACCTGTGACAGTGCTGCTGTTTGTTCTCACCAATCCTCATCTGAGAGCCAAGATGACCTTGTTTATGCTTCACTAAACCATTCTGCTATTCTAGAAAAGCTCCCAAGAAAGGAGCAGGATGTGGAAATTGAACTTACAGAATATGCCACAATTTGTGTGAAGAAATAGCCCTGGCAATGACATCTCTTTTCCTTGGTCAGTACCATAATGTTACATGTTCTGCAGTGATTTAAGCTTTACAAGAGGGACATAAGTACACCTTCTTTCTAGACAAAGAGAAACTCTTATCAATAAAAGCATACTGATTTTTCTGATATGTTCTGGAATTCAAACTTAAGTGAAGCCCATGTTCATGCTTGGATATTAGCAACCACATGTTCATTATCTTCCACGTGGAGTCATTTGAAGCTTTCATATTCTAGGAATCCCCCGCTGCTCTGGTCCAAAGCACTGCCGAGAACAAAGTCAGACTTTGGACAGGATCAATAAAAATTGAAGAATAATGAAAGGTTAGAAGCATTGGAAAAGACAACAAACAAATGTAAAGGACAATGACCTAGATTAGGTCCACTTGGGGAAAATTATGAATTATTTTTGTTGAAGATATGAACTTTGCTTGAAGAACATATTTAAGCACAAGATTTATGCCCCACTGGGAGGTTCACTGTGAATATGAAGAATGTATCAACCTGCTACTAACCAAAAAGCAAACTAGTGGGTTTTGTTTTTCATTTTTTACTACTAGCTTATCATTCTCAACCATCAGCCTATCCCCATCAGTGTAGGTGGGGTTATCGAGACAGTATGCAAAAAATAAATAAATAAAAGATCATGCTTGCTGTGATGGATGAGTAAATAACTGTGTGAAGTTAAAGAGGCAACAAAGAGGAGGAATGTATTGATAAACTGCAGGATACACAAACAGGGGTAATTGATGCATATATTAATTTATGTATTTACAGATAAACTGATATTGTGTTGATAAGACACATCACAGATGCATGGATGGTTCAGCCGGTTCGTATGGAAGGTTAGACTATAGGTGAACATGGAATTCACTTTTCTGTGGAGAACCATGATTAGGGAAGCCAAACACCAGTATCTTTTCAAGGAGTGTCAAATTTGAGGCAGACGTGACTTATATTGTATAGCTAGCTTTCTTTGATCTTTATGTTTAAAGATCGCTGTCCACCTTCTCACATGTAAAATGAACCATCACCCCATTCTCACACAATTCTACTAGCTCCCCATTTCATTCAGGATCCAGCTAGCAACTGCCCTCATTTTTTAAAACTTTCTATGGACTTATTCTAACCTACTTCTCTGACACTTTATACCTCCCAATCCAGACCCTTTTCCTGGCCTTCTCCACATCCCATCATACCTTCTCAAAGTAGCTGGCACAAGAGCCTTCACCCTTCATAGATCCTGCCATCTCCCACCTCTCTCCACCTCTTTCAAAATTGTATCTGAAAACTATTGTTCCCCTTCTTTACACCAATTAATTTCTCTCCACCTTTGATTTCAGGTTTAATTGTACTGTTTATTTATATAGAGAGACTGGGATACAACTGCATGTAAGATATTATGCAAGATGAAGATGGATTGTGCTGCTGAGGTGGTAGACAAACAGGACGAAGGGTCTGTCTACACAGCAAAGAAAAACCCATTGCTGGCCTGTGTCAGCCAACTTGGGCTCATGGGGCTCAGGCTATGGGGCTGTTTCATTACTGTGCATACTTCTGGGCCCTGGCTGGAGCCCAGGCTTTGAAACCTTCCCACCTCACAGCGTCCTAGAGCCCGGAAGTCTACACAGCGATGAAACAGCCCCGCAAGCCCAGCCCCACGAGTCTGAGTTGGCTTGCACAGGCCAGCCACAGGTTTTTCTTTGCTGTGCAGACATACCCTGTCAGTTTGTTTATTTGCTACAAATATTTCATTTGTGAACAGGCTGATTTTTAATTTATTCACTTTTCATAACTGAGATGAACAGTTTATGTGGTCAAATTTCAGTCTACAGATTAAGGGAACAATTTGGAAACAAAGTATTCATAATTTGCTATCCTGGGATTCTGATTGGTTATTTAAGTCACATGATAATGCTTTTGTTCATTGACTGAAGGATGGAAAGTTTTTGAAAAGGGTAACAGTGAATGATGAGCAATGAATGTTCTCATGCAGGCATGATCAATTTTACTGGCAAGTAAATGTGGGTGAGTGAACAACTCCAAACATTGGCACGAACAAAAAGCATTCACATCAAACTTTGTGAATACAAAGGGGACACCAAAAAGACATTTTAAATGTGAAAGAATGTTTGCAACATTGCTTTACATCATTTGATCAGCTCTAGTTCTAATACCATGCATCTGGTGCTGCAAAATATGTACTTACCAAGAAACTTACTCATAGCAATATTTGTATCAACAGATTAGTGCTGCAACAATGAAAAGTCTTCTAGCTTGGTTAAAATTCAGACCACAATTCAAAAGGAAGGATGTACTACATCTGCTGTTCTCAGGGTGCAGGTAACATACCAGATGATTTGTGCTCAAGCTAATGGAAAAGAGAAATGCTTGTATCTTATCGCTGTACTATGTCAACTAGCACCATAGATATTAACAGGTTCTTGATCATTCTTTTCCACTGCTAATAAAGAATATTTATAATTCTCATGGTACATTTAAGTTCTGTGTTAATTCCACCCACTTGAGATAAATCTGCAGTATCAACACAAACAAAGCTCTCATTGAAGTCAGTGGCAGTTTAGCTTGCAAAAAGATTGCAAGATCAGGTCCTTAGTTTTTAAGCAAACACAAGCCATAGATCATTGCTCTGCTTTGGTAAAATAGAGCTAACTACACAGTTATTTATTTCTCAGAAGAATTTTACTTTAAATGTTCTTTTATTTTGAGTCAAATTCTGCTACCCTGACTAAACAGTATCTATCTTACCCTGGAAGTGGGGCCACTGAATTCAATGGTACTATCATGGAGTAAGATACATTCAGTATCAAGTGGTGGCTGGCAGAAGTGGGCCTCTAAAGACATCTGGTGTTCAGTTAATGAAAATAAAATGCTTTTCATGAGCTACAAGTAAGTAGGGTAACCAGATAGCAGATGTGAAAAATCAGGACAGGAGGTGTGGGGTAATAGGCACATATATAAGACAAAGCCCCAAATATTGGGACGGTCCCTATGAAATCGGGACATCTGGTCACCTTACAAGTAACTATCACAGAGGGCATGGCTGCTTCTCTGGGGTGAGTTCTACCATGATCATCTCAGAAAGTATGTGAAAATGGGAAGCAGAAAGGGAAAGCCATTAAATTAAGCAGATGCAAGACTGGGAGCTGTGGGTTAGTGTGCTCCCTGCAAACCCAGGTTTGATTTGGAAAGCAAGATTTCTGCAGATAAACAGGAAGTGTCTTACCACCAAATGTGCTAACTGCAAAAAAATACTAAACGGAGCTGGCATGCACTTACGGTGGTTCTGTTTTTAGCAGAAGACCAGACATCCTGAAGCAGTGAAATGTTAAGAGCTGAGAGCACCCACCATTTAAAATGGAAATAATCTGTGCAGGTGAAATGCAGTCTGCTCAACTTCCATGGGCCTTTTTTCTCCTGGAAAAGACTGAAACGGATTTCATTTTCGGTTAATCCTGTGCGTCTCTGCAGTGTGCCATGACTCATAATCCAAAACTAGAAGGACTATCCCAACCTCTGGTTCAGGAGTTAGTATACCGTCTTCTGTTCCAACGTCCACAGCACATGCCAATAATTCAGTGTTACGTTTGACAATTCAAAAATAATTTTTAGGGCTCAGCTGAGAGCCTCAGAGACTGATGTTCTTTAGTTTTTTAAGGGTATGTCTACACTGCAATTAAACACCTGTGGCTGGCTCATGCCCATTGACTCAGGCTCATGGGGCTCAGGCTATGCAGCTATAAAACTGCAGTGTGGATGATTGGAGCTCTGGGATGCCACAAGGGGAGGGGAGGGTCCCAGAGCGCAGGCTCCAGCCCGAGCTTGACTGTCTACACTGCAATTTAATAGCTTTGCAGCCCAAACCCTGCAAGTCTGAGTCAGTTGACACAGGCCAGCCACAGGTGTTTGACTGCAGTGTAAACATACCCTGAACAACAGGCAGCGCACCAGCAATGCCAGTACAACCTTCTCCTAATCTGTCTGACCCATGTGCCTCAACCCTTGGCTTAAAAGAACCAGTTTCAGGGGTCAAAGGGTAATTCAGGAACTTGTCAAAATATGGAAAATGAAAAACATGACAGACATTCAATTTACCCAGCCACTGTAGCACATTAAAGTAGGAAAAGGGGCCTAGGAACCATTCCGTACCTGACCAGCCTTCCTAAAATACGTGAGGCTGTACTGAACATATTAGAGAGACATGGTAGGTGAGGTCATCTCTTTTCTTGGGCCAACTTCTATTGGTGAAAGACAAGACAAGCTTTCAATCTTACACAGAGTCCAGACCAGAAGAGTTCCACATAAGCTTGTCTCTTTCACCAACAGAAGTTGGTCCAATAAAAGATATTACTTCATCCACTTTGTCTCACTAATATCCCGGGACCAACATGGCTATAACAACACTACAAATGGCATACATTATGCATCCTTCTTCCTGATCCTCTTCGCTACCAGCACGTTTTGCATCACACATACTGTACATACTGTATATTCATACAGAAAGTCAGAAATACACATGCAGGGATGAATTCTGCCCTCCATTACACCCATTAAACTTTGCGGAAGTTACAGTGAAGTCTATGGAGTGCGTGTCAATTAGAGCAGGACTGAACCATCAGCTTTCGAGATAGTCCATTAATCTGATTTGCCCAGAAAAAGCTGGTAGTTACAGTATAAGCGATGCCAGGTCATCCCCAGAATAACAGGCATGGCATGGAACCTTTCAAAAGGCTTAGGACTGGGAGTAAAATACATATGCCAACTCTGTTTCATTTTTCCTATTCCCCAATCAATAAATTTGTTCATTACTAAGAAATAAGAATAGTAAATAGTGTGGTACATCATAATTTGCAGGTCCAAAGGTCTGTCAGACCTGGGACTATCTCAAGTGAGCCGTAAGTTTGCTCCCTTGCTATACGAAGAAGTTCCTCAATGAAACAGAAGTTCTATGAGGAAGTAGCAAGCTCTGCTTTTCCATCAACGTGAGCAGCAATAGTGTCCCTCTCACTATATCCTATCTCTTGCTACCTACAACAAAGAGCAGGCATGAGGTGGGGGGACAACGGCAATAGCCAAAAATGCCTGAGAAGCAGAGTTTGCAGCTCCCCAAGGGAAGCAGCATCTCAGAATCTTGAAACTTTTGTGGTTTGTCAGAGAGCAGCCCTGGATCTGATGAATCACAAAAGGCCCACTGGGCTGGGATTCCCATTGCTGAAGTTTCTCATTCTGTTCAGAGCATATTCACACAAAAGTTAAACAAACATTAAATACTCTTACTGGAATGTTGCTACATAACTACCTTATTTCTCAGAGTTCAGAATCCTAAACACAAGAACCCTCAACAGAGAGAGACAAAGCAGGCTGCTCCCTGAGAGGCACAAGTCACCCCATCTTGCTCTAGGTTAGCTTTCTGCAGACAGACTCTGATAACATGCTTCCAATCTGCAAGCAGGACCTGGAAACCCCTTACCCTTAATATGATCATTTGTAATTTTAAACACAATTTTCAGTACACCAGAGGCATGTCTGAGGGACGATGAAGGGCCATGAATGGAAGAAAACAAAGGAGGACAAGAGAGCTGGGCAGCCAGGCTCCACACTGGACTTCTTGGCCCTCACTGCACAGCCACCTCCCATACCACTGCCTGGCTCATTTCCCTGGCCCCCATTACCATGGATCTTCCAAACCATCAAAAATGTAGATAGATAAAGGAGAGGAAGGGATGGAGAACCAGGGAATTGTGAAACAAGGCTGCATCGTGGGGCTGTGTACAATGAAAGCCAGGGAATGCAGTTAGCTTCATTGTGCTGCCCAGCCCCCAGTTCTGTTCCCCACCCACCCACTCTGATTCCATTAGTCAAATCTCCAGTCTCTGCCCCTCAGGCCTCCTACTCTGTTGACCAATGTTAAATGGAAAGGGGAAACAAGAAACAGCGAGGGAGCATAGGGAAGAGGGTACTGCAGAGTGGGGGAAGGTGATCGGGGATAGGCTGGGGGGCAGGGTGTGGAAGAGATTACAGTGGCGGCAAGGCTTTAGGGGAGGAAAGAGGGAGTGACCTGACAGGGTCACAGGAAAGAGGCTCTGAGCTGAGGATGCAAGCATCTAGAGGGCAGCAAGGTGGACTACAGAGCATGAGTAGAAACATAGGCGGGGAGAGTCACAGAAATAGAATTATGGCAGGGGCTTGCAGGGTGAAGACTTCCTGTTATTGATTTTTAAATAGCAGCACAATTCCCTCGCTCTCTCTCTCACACACACCCACCCACCCACCCACCCACACCATTAATTTAGTGTTAAACTAGCTCAAGGGCATTTCCTGCTAACACGCTAAATAAACCAACCAAACATCAAGGACAGCCCTAAATAAGGGAACATTAACAGATTCCCCACCAACTTCAATTCACGTTTCTTATCCAGACACCAGAACACACAAACAAAACTTCAGCTTTATCAACTGCTCCATAAACTCCTTTTCCCTTTCATGATCCAGCCGACCACAAGCCACAACTCACATTCCCAATTCCTCATAACTGCACACAAATGCAAAACCAGGACTCTAACCTCATGACTTTTCCATCTACAAACACTGCACTGAAGAGCCATACAGGGGATCTGGTGTTTCGGCTGCATGTTTGAGTGTGATTGCGAAGAAGTGGATGTGTGCGCTGTGGGCACTTACATGTTCATGTTAAAATGGTCTGTTGTAGGGCTGAATGTCTGGGCATTATGACGTTCAACTTGTAAATCATGTAAGCTGAAGCTGGTATGCACCTTTATGTTGCCTTAAATGGTGGTTTCCTTGATTTTTAGTAATTGCATTGATAGGAAATACACTTGATCAGACTTAATCCTAAATTAATGGTGCAAATTATGTGAAATAATACTAGACTTAACTAAGATCTTTGAGCTACCCCATTACATATTTCTCATCAATTCAAGGAAAACTTTGCTGCTTTTCACATGGTTGTGTGTGTACGGCGCTTCAGCTAGTTTTCAATTCGTATGACAGTGTTCAGAACTAACCCAACAGGAATGATCTTTTCAAGTCAGATTTTGTGAGGTAAGTATCAGGCCAACCCAGACACATATTTGTAGTCGTTATGTGGTTGCACATGACATTCTTTTAACTGAGCTCAAAACTAGTGCTGTTTGCTTTGCAGTAGCTTTTGCTTCCTTCTACTGCTGAGTTTTTTTTCAGAAAGATAAAACCTTACCTCTCACAGTGAATCACAGACAAATTTCCACACCACAGGGGAAAAAAAAGAAAAGAAAGGGGAGGGGGAAAGAGAGACCTTGTGGAAGACACTACTACAGAGCACATGCATCATTGGTATATGTAAAGGAACATTATGATGCTGTGGTCAGGAGACAACTGCAGCAAAGAAATACTCACTGCTACATCCCTGCTGTACGCTGCTTAGAGAAGCTGTGATCTAATGGCCGAAGAACAACACTAGCTCCTAAATTCCAATCCATGCTGGACACCAAGTCTCCTTTTGGCCTTTGGCAAGTTACTTAGGCCCAGATCCTCAAAAGGCAGTTAGGTGCCTAACTCACATTGATCTTAATGGGAGTTAAGAACCTAAATACTTTTGAAGATCTGGGCCTTATCCCCATTTTCCCCATCTGTAAATGTGGATACTACTACTTACTGTGCAGGACTTGCCACCCTGCAGGGATAGTATTAGCTAATGCACACAGAGTACCTTGAAAATGCTAAGTGCTGTTGTAAATACTCCCATCACTCGCACAGCATTTTGTCCTCAAAACCAGCCCTATGGACATATGCATTCTGATCCAGATCTTGGATTGTCATCATCATATTTTACAATGTCTTTGTACTGTTCATTCACCCTTCATTAAGGGCCAGATCCTCAGCTGATGTAAATGGTTGTAGCTCCACTGAAGTCAATGGAGCTAGTCTATTTTATATCAGCTGATGACGTGACTCTAGATGTTTTAAATTCTATTGACAAATATTGTTTTAACTGAGTGCAGTATCATCTCCCATAGACTGATGTCTGTGGTCTGAACAGTTCAAATGGCTCATTTCCTTCCTTTCTTACAGCTCCCATCTGATACTCTGGAACATTGTCTCTCTCTGTCTCGGTCTGATAAGGTAAGTTACTACTTTAGAGTTAGCTGGGGTATTGCCCCAAACTGCCCCTTCCATCCACACAGAAAAACCTCTAACCCGAGATTGAGGGTGTTTTAAGCCTTGGCTAACAGTCACGGCTGAGCTCAGGTTTTGCTTCAACCCAGGCTGGCAACCTACCTACTTTGCCATGGAAATGCAGGCTAATCAAGACCAGACACTCTTAGTCCTACACGGCTATCCACAATTCCATCTGGGCCATACTTTCTTGTCTAGCTCCTCCCTTCTCCTGCGCTGTAAGTCATCTACAGTGGCTCAGCATTTTAAACCCACATATGCCTGCTCTGTTTCTGCTGTGCTTCCAGAGCATTTCACACAGGGATGCCATCCATGAAATCCTCCTCCCAGGCTGCCAGTTGGCCAGACGTTGACACTAGCCTTCTGGTAAAGCTGTGCTGTGATATCAGTAAGACCCATAACTTGGGGAAATGGACCCACAATGACATTTTTATGTTAAATGGACACAAATGAAACAAAGAGGCACCGCAGTCAGTCAGGTGCACTATAAATCACATTGTGGTTTGCAGACTGAATTCCTTAACATTTTCATTTAAAGTTCTTGCTGCCAAAGGTTGTTTGCTTTTGCCTTCAGAACTGTCTGCATTAATAATGAGCAGCTCCACTTGGAAGTTAGTCAGGTAAAGTATTGTTCTCATCTCACTCTCAGAGACAGCTGCTCTGTGCTAGGCAAAAGACAGTGAGAGAATTCACCATGCTAATGAATTCATAGAGGAATCCAGTTTTATGCACCACTAAGAACCATGGGATATCCCACCAGAAATCATGCCACAGGCTAATACAGAACCATTGTGGATGAATCTTAGTGGAGATGCTCTGCGCAGGCTGACTTAGCCCGGGCTAACTCTGTAGCGAAGACATAACCCTAGAGATGGGATTTGTTAACCATTAAGATATTCTACAAAGCTCATCTATTTTCTAGAATTTTAAAAGGATGGTCAAAGAAGGATCGTTTTTACTGTATTATGGGCAATTTACAGCTTTATTGATCTGTTCATTACTAAGCCAAGTCATTTGTACTGGGGATTTACCCTCAGTAAAGATGTTTAAATAATTCAGCATGGGACCCTAAAACCATTGGGAGATGTACTTTCAATATATGCAGATACATATATAGTGTTGGGGGCCCAGTACAATTTGAGTTGCTTGACCATTGTCTTACGGGCCTAGCATAGCTTCAGTTGCTTGCTTGCCTATTTTGGCTCCTGTAGCCTGACATTTTTAGTTGAAAAAATAAATAGGACTACTGAGTGACCTTGCAGACGTCTTAGTTTTTGCATACTACGGCACATAAGACAAAATACACCACAACATGTATGCTTGCAGCTGCACATAGATAACGACAACAGGAACAAGTTATCCTTGAACGTCTTGGGGTACACTGTTTCATTGCAAGGGGGCATATTTTTACACCGCCCCTCCTATCACCAGATGTTGTTTTAACAACCCCAATTATTATAGTAAAAATAAAATGTAGTTAAGGGTAAAAACCCAGTGTAAATAATTAGCATATATAATAATAAATAGAGAGGTAATTAGGTCAAAGTTGTTTATGGAAGAGTGTAACAAGTCACTACTTAAACAAAAGGGTGCACTCTATCAACACCTGACTCTGTGGGAGGTGCTGCAGGTCAGATCAGAGGCCACTAACTCCCTGGCGGGGCTCCTGAAAAAAGGCGTTCCTGTATACAGCCTTCTGAGTGACTGCTTAGCTCTCCAGGCTTAGTGAGTATGATATATTGTAGTTAATTTTAGGTTTTGTATTCAACTAGTATATCTATAGAAAACCTTGCACATTAAACCTTACTGATCTGCAAATCGGGTGTACGATGTCTCACTGGTATCCACACTGATCACTAAAGTGCCCAGTATCAACATACACTGCTTGCCTTGGTCCAAGCACTGATCATGACTATCTGTGGTTGTCTGGAGGAAGTGGCTGACTTCAGCAGAGCCATGAATTTTCATGTGGAAGCCAGATTTCTTCAGTTCACTATAGTGACAGCCACAGTCATGCAAGGAAAGTAAAGCGTGAAGTTACCTTATGTAACTGTGGTTATGGAGATGGTATCTAGCCTCAGCCCACGGCCTCAAGAAATGTATGCAATGGTCTGTTATCTAATGTGTGTGGCTATGAAATCCTTGATGTCATCTATCCATTTCCTCTTCTCTGCAGTCTAGGGTCATACTTACTGATGCAGCAATACTTACTGAGTGACCCAATGATCCTTAATGTATCCCATCGCTTCTCACCCCAGCCCATCACACTTCTCTGCCAGGTTGGCTATGCCCACAGCTTCCCATTTTAACCATTAACCTTTTATCAGCATTAGAGACCGTGACAAGAGACAGAGCTGTGAGGCTACGCAAGGGGGGAGGAAGCAGTTGATAGGCGTGAGATTTAATTTTAGAAAGCTGCTGGCACGTGGTAGAAGGAAGGCTGAGCAGAATGGTTTCCATCCCTACCACTGACCCCAGCCTCACCTTCCAGCATGGTTCCTCTCTTTCCTCAGGGCTCTATAATTTTAAATCTGAGCATAAAGAAAAGCAGAGTCACATGTGTTAAAATACTCCAGCTCCCCCAGAGAGGCAGTGGAGAACCACACTCTATACCCTCAACCCCACAAACCCAGTGACACCAGGCGCCTCTCTGGCAAGACACAGACAACCACCTGTGGCTCTTTTTAACACCATATTGTGAGGAGCAGCAGTTACTGAGCGAAGCCTCTGCCAGAATGACCACAGAGCTGGTCGACCTGATAAAAAGAGAAAGAGTATTTAAATTCTGTGTGGGATGGGGGGGGGAGGGGGCTTGATTTAGTACTCTCAGCTGAGTATCTCTGCTAGGTCTGCATTCTGGAGGATAACTTCTCTCACCAAGGCTATCAATTCAGCACTGTTCACCAACGCAAAATTCACTGGAAATTTCCCCCAACACACTAAAAAGAAAACCATAATAATAATAGACACGGCTACTCTTGCAAAGCATTTCAAAATGTTTTGGTCTAGGCCCATCTGTGCAAAAAACCAAAAAATCATTTACTGTGGCATGATGATATATTCAGGGTATAATGATCAAGAGAGCAGATGTTCTATAAAACAGATGTACACAGCTTGAAAATATGTTCCTGTGCTGTATGCATTTATTCAAGCACCATATGCATCAACCTTAGACCTGACTCGGCTGGTAACACCTGCTATAAAGACTGTGGGAAGAAAAGAGGAACTGCTACCACCACCCAAAAGCCCCCGATAGCTCATTCAGTGAGATGTGATCACATTCTTTCACTTTGGGAACAAGCCGTAAGTATATCAGTCCATTGCCTTACCGAGATGTTGCAGGGGATGCACACACACACACAAATACTGGGTGTAACTTAATTCCTCGGTCTCTATTGGAGTGCTGCAGAACTATGTTTCAGTTTTCAGGAATTCCAGCAAACCCCATCCTGAGTGCAGATCATGCAGTGTCATTTGTTTCTGAGTTTTGCTTACATTTTGTGTTTGAACAGACCCAGAAACTCTATGGAAACCACCAAGTTTTAAGTAGCAACAAATCATCCCAGCACTACTGGATATTTGCCTGAGTTTACTGAAGCATCTGAACCTTCCTACAAACCTGACCCTATTTTTGGATTTGTAAAGTGAGTAGCCCTACACAAATGCATAGCTACTGTAGGTTTACTGAATCAGCAACTGGACCTCTGAGCCACACAAACAGATAAGCCTCCATGCAGCTTGGGTTCTTTGATTTCTTTGATATACCAGGGAGCACATCTACTCTACACAATGCACAGACGTTTAGTGGCTGAATAATATACCCCAAGCTCACATATCATTGCAGTGCTCTTACACTTTTCTCCCCACAACTGCCAACGCTACCCATTGAGCTGGCAGGTAGCATGGTTAGGCCCTGTTTTCTGCTAAGACAGCTAGAGAAAGAGGAATTCACCATCTTCGCAAGAGGACTCATATGGGGTGCTATCCTGCCTGAGCATCCTTACAGAGAGAAAATGAGCGAGGCAACAGGGAGGACAGTATCTAGCCTATCAGAACAACCTGCTGCTGGGACCCCAGCCAGCAAACCACATTTCCAGGCACAGCACATCTCTTCCCATCTATGTCTTCGAAAGGCTATTGCTTTCCAGTTGTTTAGTTAGAGGATGTTAGGGTGACAGCCAGTGGATATTACAACAGCATCTCCACTCTAAACAGAAAGACCCTGTGCAAGTCAGATCACTCATCATGTGCCGCACCAGCACAGTGCAGTGACTCAGGCCCCCAAATGATGAATTATCACTATTTAAAAACTGCCCAAATATGAAGGCCTTTTGGACAGAACAGAGGGCTAAGAGAATAAAAACCCAGGGTCTAATAGCTAGATTTATGAAAAAACTCAGGAATTGCTACAGACTTTTACAATCATGTGCCACTGGTGTAGCTAATGAGATTTCTTCTTTTTCCCTGTCTGTGAATGAATGATTTTTTTTAAAAAAACATATTAAACTGATATCAAACATTGATATTATGTGACGTACGACACACAATAGTAAAAGAGGGGAAACGACTGCATCTAATATCATTAAAATGTATACAAAAGGGAAGTCAACTATAGGGGATACGACTTTGGGCAAAATATTGTAAACTTTAATGATAGGGTTTACTTCATGGGCAATCCTGTTAGGAAAGAAAGGGGTTGCATGCATATTGATTTCTTTTAGGTTAAAATTATGAAGTTAAGAAGTTTCTTTCTTGAAACTAAAGCAACACTAGAAGGGGTTAAGTGGGGAGAGAAATACCAGCTTGAGCACACAAAGGCAAGAGCCAGAAACGGGGGGCCATATATGGGAGACCTCATGTAAGCCAGGGAATATTATTTTGTCACCTTACCCTGGCCTTTAAATATGACAGAGGCATGTGACATATGATGGGTTTTGCCTAGTTATAAAGTAAAAGGTTGTCTTTTCTCCAGCACACACCAGGTGGCAGGAAAGAACATAGATTCAGAGCTTCTTTCTACACTGAGCCCTCTGCTCCAGCTAACGAATCCACGCTCAGACCCTTACACCTCGGTGAACCCTTACAATTTGGCAAATTCAGTGGGACGCTGCAAAAGCATAGTGGTTCACCTGCCTGGACCTGTTTGCAGCAGTAGGGTATAACATTAGATCTAAGTCATGATCCCTCAAGCTTATTTACTGGAAACACATGGCTAACTTCCCCTTTTTGTGATGTTTTAGGATTATTATTTTTAAAAACATTTAATCTTTTAATGTGTTACTGAACTACTGGGTAATGCCCTTGATTGCACAGATGCAAAATGCAACTTACAATTAGGTTTTTTTCTGAGAAAGTTAGGTGTTTTTCAACAGTTCTTTAGAAAAAGAAAAGGATGTAAGGAGTTTGTTCTGCATCTAGTTGTGTGATCAGCTGGAAGGCCCCTTAATAGGTGATTCAGTTATAGGGGGTTGTTTATTTCTGATGTTAAGGGTGGGGGGTGGGGGGGGTTAGGACAAAAGTGCTCAGTTAAGAGGAGCCCCCCCCCCTTTTTTAAACGGTGCTTAAAGAATCGATTTCCTGAGTTATATGAAAAGTGACACTTGCTTGCCTCCTCCATCTCCTTGTCCTGTGGAGCTGTGTTTCCAGAGAGACGCTCCCAGCAAATGTGCAAGAATCAGAGTTAAATGGATCCTTTCAACAAGCAGTTTTCAAATGCTGCAAAGATAGCGCCACACTTTTTTTTAAACCTGCAATTTTCACTTGCGTGGGTTTTTATTGGTTTACACAGGAATCCCCACACATATTGCACTTGGTTAATTCTGCCAAGGGTGTTCGGTTAAAAAAAATCTTATCTCATCTTCTGAATTTCGAAATGAATTAAGGTTGGTGGAAGGTAGGCAGGCAGACAGTCTGAATAGCTGTCTCTTTGTCCACAGAGGAAGTACAGCATAAACAGAAGCACTGTAAATACCTTCACAATACTCTCTCCCACCATGTCTCATGACCTGGGGGGACCCCCTTCCAAAGCGCCATTCTACAGGAATGGTGAGTTCCTTTTCTACAGCTTGTTCTATCCGTGCCCTCTCTGCTGGGAGCAAGTTGTGCTGTGGACCCTGCCTCCCTAAGAATCAATTACCAACGCTAGGTAGTGGATATACTTTGGTCAGGTCATTCAATGGCTTTCAGATAGCGACAGCTTCCAGTCACTACTGTCTACTGATATGGCCATATTCAAACCACGGTACATCTACACTCGAGATTTTACCTTCAGTTAACTTCTTGCCAGTTAGCTTGAGGTAGTTGATCTATTTGTAAAGGGAAATCTGGACACTCCTCAAATGTTTGTGGGTTTATCTTCAGCATCTGTTAGGGTAAACAGCATCTGTTAGGGTAGTTTACGGATGCCTGTAGCCCTGAACAAGCATTTAGGCTATGTCTTCACAGCCAAAAGTCTTGTGTTTTTTCACAGACACATAACCAATGCAGGTTAGTTATCTTACTGTAAAATCCTAATGGAGACAAGGCAAGGGTAATTTTTACTGATGTAGCTAGGTGAAGTCGATGCTACAACCCCTACCCGTGAGCTTGCCTAGCTACATCATGGAGAAGACTACTGTGACTTATATCCATTAAGATTTTACATTGAGACAGCCCATGTGCATTAGTTATGTTGCTGTAAACAACAAACCCTTTTTTGGCCATGAAGGCAAAGCTTTAAGGCTAGTCTACACTTGAAAAGATAATTAGGATTAAGGTTTGGTGTTGTAGCAACTGGCATGGAACCTGGAGGAAGGAGCACAAGTTGCAAGAGGGAAGAGTATGAAGAAGCACCAGGAAGTCAGTCTGTGCGCACATGGTTAGAATGCTTGATAAAGTGGCAGAAGCTCTGTAAATAGTTCTGTTTATAAAGAGACCATTTAATTTTACAAGCATGCAGTGGGGGTGCTTGTCCTGGGGGGACCATCTGCAAAATTCAATTTGAGGGCCCCTACCTGGGACTGGGAGGAAGATGTGGGCAACGGGGGAACTGGGAGAGGCCTGGGGGAGCAAGGGGTTCTCCCAGAGCCTGTCCCATCCCTGCCCCACCCATGGAACTCAGTTCTGACTCTGCTTCTGAGTCCATCCCAGACTTACAGCAGCTCTGGCCCATGCACTCCCCCACCTATGCCCAGGACCTGCCAGCTCAGAGGATGCTCTGCAGCGGAGGGAAAGGGTCTGCATGGCAAGAGAGCACATGGACTGGAGCTGCTGGCGAGGGCCTTCTGTTTGCCCCACCACGTATCCTGCTCCCTGCGGGGACTCTGCTGTAAATGCAACCCTGCTACCTAGCTCTGGCTGGTCCAGGGCTCCTGGCAGCTCTGGCCCTTGTGCTTCCTTGCTTCCAGGTGGCCCCTTTCCTTCCTGGCTGCAGAGCATTTCCAATCTGGTAGGGTGAGGGTAGGGGGTGGCACTTAAAGGTGGTTCTGTCTGGGAATGCTGAAGCTAGGACCATGCAGGGAAATACAGGTGCCAGAGCCACCAGGAGTCCAAGGTGGAGCTGGAGCTAGGTAGAGGGGCAATTCTTACAGCAGAACCTCCACCAAGGAGGAAATGGAACAGCTGACCCACATTGGGCCAAATGGAAGTCCCATGAGGGTCAGATCTGGCTTTCAGGGGACTCCCTTGCTGCCTCAGGGCCTGTTGTAGGTGCCTAACACAACACCACTACAAGCATGGAGTCTATGCATGTTATTTCCCAATGTGCAGTACATGAAACAGATGTATAAATTTAAAGCACAATAGCTATACCTAATACTTCCAAGCATGGACAGTCTTATGCTGGAAGTCTTATGGACAGTGCCTCATCCTGTTTAGCTTGAACCAATGAACTAAACAGGAACAAGGCACTCACATTCCAGAATAAGTGTTTTCACATATGGAATTTTTCTGTTCAACAGCCTTTCCCAAAAAGCTCCATATGTTAACAAGCCCATTAGAGAGTGTCCAGACTTGCCTTTACAAACATGTCAGCTACTTCAAGTTAATTGGTCATTAATTATCTTGAGATTAAAAAAAAAGAACTGCGTAGACGAAAGATCATTCACAATTCCGAGCTACTCCATCCTGACATGGTCAAGTTTTCAGTGAAAGTGAAAATCACATGACGACTTCTTAAAAGCAAATCTTTGTGACTTGAAACAAAATGTAAGCTCTGTTCCAAAGATTCTCTCAATAAATTACCAATTAGGGCAAGTCTATTGACTGCTTTGTCCTTTGCTGTCTGTGCCCCTCCCTGTGCTCTTTTTCTGCGGGCACCATTTTTTATTCCTTTATAAACTTGGACAATTTTAACTGTAGATTTTCTCATGAGAAGATAATTAGATCTAGGAGTCTTTTCCCTATCAGGATTTAGACTTCTCTGATCCCATGTAACTTGTTAAAGAAAAAGCCAAGTATTTAAACACTGGAGTCTCTAGCCTCCAAGTTTCTGTTAGATTAAGAAATAAATTAAACAAAGGAAGGAAGCAGGCAGGGGTGGGGGAGGAAGAAAGTGAAGAAACTAAAAAAAAAAAAAAAGAAATAAAAAAAATCAGCCATCTAGAACTCAGCCTCTTGCTATGAGAATAACTAAAAAGTCAGTCAAAAACGCACATTCTTAACAATTCCAAAAAAAAGTCCAGATTATTTAACCCTTAGATTTCCAGCATTTATGAACTGCCACTAAGGAGAATGCGTAATAATGGGTGCCCTGGCTATACCTGAGACCAACTCTAAGAGCCTTTCCATGGGAGGAACAGCTGGATTTCTGAGCTCCTTATACCTATGACTGTCTCCTTGAGTATCTGTCTTAGCTCAATATGCTCAATTTTTTATAAAAGTGTAAAATACTTCTTTACATGTTTTTGAGCCTTGATGTTCTTTTTATGGTGTTTAATTCTCCTTTTAGTTCCAGTACTGTATTCTACCTGGATTGTATAGTGCTCCAAAAATCTTAGAGCTGGCAAGAAAGCGGTGTGGTTCTCCTGACCCCAAACCTTCTGTTGCAGCCCTTAGCTATAGCTGATGTCTCATAGGCACATCCAAGTCTTCTACTATCTCATTCCTGAAAGATCTGCACGTCCCTCTCCATTGGATCAATTTTTCCCATCCCCACAAGGCCTGGGGAGCAAACACCTTAAACAGCTGCAATCTAGATGCCTCAAGCTTATTATCCCCACATGATATTCCAGCAACATCTTTTTCCAGGATCACACCAAGTCCTTCAACACTCAATTATGAGCCCCTCTCCCATTTGCCCCACTGATGCTGCATTTCCACAGATGCTCCTATGCTCTCAGCTGCCACTGTCTTCTGTGGCCCCACTGCCCCTTGCGATTTCATAAGTGAAGGCCTTTCCTTCAGTAATCTGCAGGAAAGTGTTTCATTAAAGAGCTTGAAAGTCCTGGTGTAGACCTGCCCCTGCCCTAGGAACTGGCAGAAGCTGCAGCACCTGCAGCTGTTGCCTTTTTCTGAGGCTGCGGCATTCTTGCCTCCCTGTATCACTCCATAGTGGGAGCAGGAACAGAAAAGGTCTCTTCAGCATAGCCTCCCATGACAAAGGATGGAAAGTGAGTGATTAAGCAGAAGAAAGGGAAGAGGAAAAAAGAGGCAGGAAAGACTGAATCTTTTTTTTTTTCTTTTAAGTGGGAGGAGAGAACAAAATGTTGGGGTCATTATGCCTAACTTAAGTGGAGCCTTGCCCAATAAGAAACCCTGCTCCGTTCCTATTACTTCTGGACTTCCAGAGCTCAAATAGCTCATAGCAATGTTACTAGGGGCTTTGCCAAGGAGAAACTCCCTTTTAGCTCACTTGGTTATGTCAGCTTTCTATGGACCACCAAGATCTCAGTCCAGCTATGGTAATATGCCAGGTGCACCTACACTTAGCTGAATTCAGGCTGGCATCAGAAAATGATGCAACGCTGACTTTTGTGGATCTGCACCTGCTTTACACCAGGTCTGAATTTGGTCCAGCAAGTCTAGCCTCAGAATGAAAAAGACCTGTCGAACGCTTAAACCATTTTAGTTTGTGGTCATCAGCTGGCAGATTCAAGAAGTTATTTAACTGCAGAGCAAGCAGATAGTTACTGTGAACTACATGGATGAAGGGAATGACACTATGCTTGCTAGTATAACCAGGGAGTGGAAAAGTTTGTCCTATAAATCCCTCTTAAGAGGTCAAAGACGTTTCTTATTGTGGTTTACAAAGGAAGGGGGTTGTTATAAGGGTGGTGGGGTAGGCAATTATATGATGGCTGAGTAACATGGCGAGAGGTTTTTTGTTGTTGTTATTTTGTTGTATTTTTTAAGGAAGCAACAAGAATGAGGGGAAGGGGGAAGATCAGGGTGAAATTTAAGATGCGCCCGGCATAAAAATATTTCTTGACTCCAGCCCTTACCCTCCACCTCCTTTGTGCACCCCCCGAACATTTTTAGAGGAGATTGTGCAACCTGGCTAGACATGGGAAATTTCTTGGTAACACAACGTTAGTAGGAATTTGATACAATGGCTTGCACAGCAGGTCAGAGCTTGCGAGGAAGGACATTTGCCAGAAAATATTAAATATTAAATTGCAGCCTTATCTCTGACAACCAGAAAGATTAGTACAAAATATAAGCAATTAATAAAATCATCAAAGGTACATCCTTTAAAAAGGAACTTTCCGACCGTTTCTCCTTCTATTTCCCCAATATATGAGATAACAACATACTGTAAAAGCTGCCAGACCTATGGGAGCCGAGGAATTGGAGCTTTGGCGTCATAAAGCCAAAATGAAAATAAATTTTTTTGGTCTGTTTTTAAAAGTTCCCCAAATCACAAAACATACCAGGGAATTACCGGCACTTGCGCTCTCTGTCTGAGAGTAGCAGCTGATTCTCTTTGATCTGCTAGGCCTCCAGTAAACTTAATTCTGATCATAAGAAAGAAAAGTTACTTCATTTGACTAGGTCGTGAGGGAGTTTACATCATAAGAGCCAAACTCCACCATGATTTACAGCCAGTACAAGCCTGTCATAGTCAGTGGGGTAGCACATGAACATCTTTGGCAGAATTTGGCCCAGTTAGTGTAAGGAATAAAAGTGAGTGTAAGCAGTGTCGTACCGTGGGCCTCCAGCACCCAGGGGTCAATGCTTGCATTTGCACCCCCACCCCAGGCTTCATGCACCCCCCACGCAGGGCAGGAGGGTTCCCTGGCTCGCACCAGATGGTGACGCCCCCCAGCTGCCCCAGGGAGGGCGGGGGGGGGGTCTGTAATTCTGGGGGACATGCCGCTTTCCTCCTTCTGCATCCCATGGACTTTCTGGTGCTCAGGGCAGTGACTACCCCGGATCTGGCCGGGCTCCGCTGCCACCCCCTCGCAAATACCTGCCGTGAAGCACCCGTCTCTCCCGCTCCAGCCTCACAACCCAATCAGATCCTGTGCCAGCTCTCTCTACTGGGTGGGGCAGCGTCATCCCCTGGCCGGGGTAGCAGGGGAAGGGAAGTTCCTCCTGCTGGTCACCCACAGCTCCCCACCCCCTTACCTGCCCCTGAGCTCCGTCCAGCCACCCCTCAGAGACTTCTGCACCTCCCACCCCCTGCGCGTCTCTCGTCTGAAGGGCCCGGCTGGTGCCCTCCCACAGACCGGCGCCAGGGGACCATGGTCCCTTCCAGTCCCCCCCGTCAGTCCATCACTGAGTGTGAGGAGCTTGGTAACTCCTAAGAGTCTTCTTCCCAGCTCGCTCTCTCTCTCCTAATTAAGCACAGAGCCAGTGGAAGAACTCCCAGGAGGAAATAATACCAATTAGCTCTTATATAGCACTTTTCATCAATAGACCTCAAAACATGTTATAAAGGAGCTCAGTATCGTTCTCTCCATTTTACAGATGGGGAAACTGAGGCCCAAAGAGGCAAAAGGACTTGCCTAAGGTAAGCAGGCCAATGGTGAGCCAGGAAAGAGAACTCAGGTCTCCTGAGCCCCACTCCATGGGTAGGATTCCTGTGTTCTGTTCCCCCACACTGCCATGACTAGCTGACTTTGAAACTTTTGGCAAGGTGCTTTACCTCTCCGTAGCCCAATCTACTAATCTTTGTGACGTGCTCCAAATTCAAAGGGAATACGGACTTTGATTGAAGGAGGTGTTGTAGTCTCCCAGCTGTTGGCTGAGGGAAAGTAGTATGTGCATGAAAGCAGGCTCATTGAACACATTTATCTCCCATTTTCTTCTACTCAGAGCAGCACTGTGGTGAGGGGGCGGGGAGTAGGGCGGGGGGAGGAGTGGTGGTGAACCAGAGAGAGAGAGCCGATGGAGTCAAATTAATTTAGTCAACCCTAAACCTTCTGGCATTTCAGGCTGCCCTCTTGCTTTCCCCAGCCTTCTGCCATCTGAGCCTGCTTCTGTTCTAGCACTTATAGAAATGTAACACAATAAAAAAGCCACCTGTCTGGAGCCACTGGGAATCAGATTCACCACCACTCCTCCCCCTTCTCACCCCCACCCCCTCACCACAGTGCTGCCCTGAGTAGAAGAAAATGGGAGATAAATGTGTTCAATGAGCTTGCTTTCATGCACATACTACTTTCCCTCAGCCAACAGCTGGGAGACTACAACACCTCCGTTGATCAAGGACGTATTCCTTTCTACATACATGCTCCGTATTGTGCAGAGTACTCAGGATATATCACACACACTCACCCCAGAGTAACCTCTTTACTTTTGCTAAACCAAAAGCCCGTTCTTTGCAAACACTAGCCTAGACAAAAGGGGGAGGGGGAGTTGAGTTTAACATCTTGGTATGAAACAACTCAAGGGAGAATAAAAGTCATAAGTGGCATGAATGTGTTGAAGGAGAGAAATACCTTTAAGTGATTACCTGTGGTTTAAAATGAACAATGTTTTACCAGAGATGGCTAGTTGATCTGAGCTGCATGGGGTCCTTTAGATGAACTGGATTAGGAATGCTTATTTAAAATGCTTTTCTAAGACCATGGAGCCTTCTTTCTCCATGGATCCTCAGCAGCATGCTCCATTTAAGCCAAGAGAGCCAGATTCTGAGCTGGCATCAATTGGTGCAGCTCCCCTGAAGTCCAATGGAGCTCTGCTCATTTACACCTGCTGGGGATCTGGGCTCAAAGTCTATGGCCTGTAAACCCAGAAACCATGAAGGAAAGAAGAAATCAGATGAGATGAGGAAAGCTTGAACCAGAACCCATCGGAAATTAGAACTATCACAATGAAAGTCTTTTCTTAGCCTGGTCCTTGAGATGCTTCATTATCAAATTGTTTGGCTCTCTGATTTCTTACTTCCTGTGTGGTTTTACCAGTTTTACAACTGGTGTTTGCTTTAATGTTATGATTTTAAGCATTTCTTTGTTTCTGTAGTATGAGGCCCACCATTTCATCAGGTTTCCCATGTTTAGTACTCAGGCTTGGCCAGCTGGAAGATGTTCACCTACAAAACTAGTGTGCTGCTAGAAATGGCAGTGTTGACTCAGATGGGCATGCTTCTTCCTCTCATTCAGTATGAAACAATAGCCCAGCCCAATGTCAGGGCAGTGCTTTGCATACTTGCTCATAGCATGCAGCACATTGTAATGCCATGAGGACTGAGGATGCCTTGACTGACTCAGAATCCTTCCCTCCCACTCATGATCATGTAACATCCTTGCGGCAATTTCAGCAACTGCTTAGATGGAAAGCATTTAATCCTTTAGTACATCTTAAAAGCTGTAGTCATGGCTAGCACCATGTGAATAAGCCTGTTTTCTGTGGACCAAAGATTAGAGTTTGGGAACAGAGATGGTCAAAAATTGGAATTTCTATCCCACAAGCTATTTCAATATTTTAACATTTGTTTTCCATCTCAAATCAGAATGAAAAGCTGAAGTATTGAATTTTTTTGCAGGACGAAGAATTTAAAAAAATGTTGATTTGGAAATGTTGATGCATTATATTTAGGGTCAGTTCAACATTAATCTGGGTTTGCTTGAGATGCCATGAGTGGCCTATGTCCCATTTTCCTCCATTGGCACAAGGACGCCAAATTAGGATTGCACCGGCACCCTTAATTCTGCCATTTCCTAATTTCTAAATGCTTAACTCTGCAATCTTAACGGTGTTCTTTTAATGTAGTTTGTGTGTGCAATACATGCTAAACAAATCACAAATTTATTTTTCAGTACTTCCTTCCGTTCTCATCTCTGCAGCCATCACTTGTTCTTGATGCTCTTGGTCTTACGGCAAGAGCGCACAGAAAAGCACCACAGTCCAAATGGGGCATAGACTCCATTCAGGATCAGGTGCTTCAGAGGAACACCACAGCAGGCAGACATGGGATAATCTGGCACCATGAAGGTCTCATTCTCAACTACAATAGAAATTGGTTTCAACCCTAAAGCATGAAGTTTTCTCCCCCTTCCACTATTTTTTGTTAGCATGAGCAATAACAGCTCTGGCTATTAACATTATCTATATAAATGTCCTATCCCTCTTTCAATCTTACTAAGTTTGTGGTCTCGGTATTATCATGTGGCAATGTGTTCCACCGTTCAATTATGTGTTGTCTGAAAAAGTATTTCTCAATCTTTTTTGAATTAGTCACACTTTAATTTCATGTAACATCTCCTTGTTTTTGGTTAACAAAGGGAGAATAGAATCTACCATCTACCTTCATTAGACCATTTATTATTTTATATACTTTTATCATGTCCTCTCTTACTCATCTTTTTTTCCTAAAGTGAACAATCCCAATCTTTCCATCTCTCTTCATATCAGTCTTTCCATATCTCTTATCATTTTCAACTCCATTCAATTCTGTAATGTCCTTTTTGAGATGGGGTGACGACCCATGCTGCATAGAGTATTCTACACGAGGTAGCACCATTGATTCCCATTCCTTGCATATCCTAACACCTTGTTTGTTTGTTTTATACTGCAGTTGGATATTGACCAGAAGTCTTCATGGAGCTGTCTCCAATGAGACTTTGAGTCCCTTTCTTGAGTTGAGACAGTTAACTTAGTACACTGCAATATGTATGAGCAATTTAAATTTTTTCTTCCAATGTGCATTATTTATAAATGTGGAACTTTGTCTATCATATTGTTTATTCATCTAAGTCCCTCTGAAGTTCTTCATAGTCTTCTCTGCACTGAACCTAAATAATTTTAGGTCATCTACACTGTACAAACACTACCTTCAAATATAATAGGGAGTGGGAGATTTTGTATCTATAGTTAAATATGCCAGCCCAGAATCCTCAAAACCTGGATGTCTAAATTTAGGCTCCTGAATCTGTATTTAGACACCAACATTGTCTGATTATCAGAGGTGTTTAGCATCCACAAATTCCACTGAAGTCGATGGGTGTGCCAAATACTCCATAACTCTGAAAACCAGGCCACTTCTATTTAGATGCCTAAATACAGATTTGGATGCCTAAATTTAGCCACTCCAGTTTAGATATTTTGGGTACAATTTTCAAAAGCATCTTGGTGACATGGGATCCTAAGTCCTATTTTCAAAAGCACCTCTTATATGCTTTTGAAAATATTACATTTTGTCCTTAGGTGATAAGACAGTTGGATTCTGGAATGCATGTGAAAGAAATTGCAAAAGAGTTAGGGGACTGTTATAACTGTGTGTATTAAAGTGTCTTGAAATGTATTTGTGTTATTACAACTTTTAATAAGGTCATAATTTAAAGAGAACAGTAGCTATAATTTCTCCTTTCACCCACCTTTTGTTGGTTTGAACTACTGAGGATGTAAGCTCTTCAGAGCAAGGATTGTCTTTGCCTATGTGAATGTACAGCACCTAGCACAAAGGGGCCCCAATGTAGAGCAGGACACTAGATGCTCCTGTTATACAAATAGAACAGTAATCTACATGGTACTGAACTAAATATAAGACATTGGCTATCAACATGACCATAAGAGAACTGGAATTACATTAAAAAATAAAAATTAAAAAAAAAGACCTTATCCTAACATCACATGAAAGGTGTTTTAATACTCTAAGTGTCTTATTTATGGAGATATTTATAATAACAAGTAGGAACAGTCTTATTTTTTGTTCTCACTTTAATTGAACAATAGATATGTTAATAGATATGTCTGGTTTGCTTCATATTTTGCATTCATGCATACGGAAACATGCTTCACTTGAACTCTGTACCTCTAGAGACAATTTTTCCTCTTGTAATTTTTTATACAATTTTATTCCAAAATAATCTGTCCAGATTCCCATGACTGATAGCCAAATCTTGTGTAACCCATTAGATAAGAAGCCTGTCTTAATGGGCAAAGTGACTTAGTTCAAATCCTTGAGGGGTTCATTTTTAAAATAATTTTTTTGTAACAGGCCGCATGACCTCTATTCTTAGTGTCAAAATGAATCACTATTTTTAGTACTTTGTTACAATTAGAGATAATCCACATTTAAGAAAAAGAAACATTTGAACAACTTTCAGTTTAAGCAGCAAAACATAATACACAGTAAAGAAAAAATCAGTGAAATAACTTTGCCTAGGTACTAAATGGAAAGGAACCAAAATAAGGACCTCAGATTCAAACCCTTTTGAACTTTGTGGGATGTTTAACCTTCAGTCTCTGGATGCAAATCCTCCCACTACTAGACTAGACTGATTTTTTGGTCACAATTCATATGACACAGGTCTCAAACAACTGTTCGCCCAAGATTTCAGCTAAAACCGTGAATATCTTTTCAACTGAATGTATTTTAGGGGTTTTCGGACATCAGGACCAAAATCTCATGAGATTGCTTCATGAAATTACAGTGCCTGCAAACCAAGATCAAACCTGAGCCATAATCCCACACCCCATCCACTGCAGCCAAATTAAAATATTCCCCGAGCAAAACATGCCTCTGTCAATCATTGAACCCGCCAGCATGCGACACAAGCAACTGAAATGTGTGGCAAATGAGATGTGGAATATCTGTGTGAGTTTTGCATGCCACAGATTATGTTTAACTCTAAAACGTTTTCAATGGTTATTTTCTCATTGTGTGAATTAACTAAACTACTTTATTTAACTAGAACTATAAATTCTATCATGTGCAACCATAAGCCCCACCCCAACACAGGCCATCAACACGGTCACAGATCTTAAACTTGAGCTAAGGATTAATTTATCTTCTCTGTGCACTGGGCATGAGCGGGGGGAATGTGACACATACTTTGTTAGTGGGTTATACAGTTGGTTGTTAAACAGCAGTAGAAATTGGGGGCTGGGGAGTCCACAAACCTGAGTCAGCTAAAATATGCAATGTCCTACAAAATCCACTAGATTTGAGAACTCTGGATCCTGGCTATGAGAATAGGCTGATGAGCTCCTGCTGACACAACTCAATGAAGGAACATACAGAGAGAATAATTACTGTACCTTGAGTAAACCACAAGGACTTTGATATGGTTCTATGACAACGAAGTAGCAACAGGAAGTCACGGGGCCACCTCTGGAAATAAAATACAATAGCAGAAGTAAAGTTAAGATTACATACACTAACAGTTATCCTACTGGGGGGGAAGGGGAGAGAAAGGTCGCAGCTCTCAGGAGTGAGAAGACACACTCTGGTGAAGACATTTACCTCTCTCTACTATGTAGCACATTAGAAGCAGCCAACACTCTGAACAGCCCCTCTCTACTGCTTCCCAGCTGGACTTGTGGCACCCTAGCACCCTGCTGTCTAGCACACCCCCAATCAGATAATCCCTCTGGCTCCTGGAGCTAGCTCCAGAAAGGAGTTGTATGTGTGAGCGTAGCAGGGAAGGAGGGAGACTTGAGGGATATGAGAAAACACTCTGCTTTCACCTCAGGATGTTGGCAAGAATCGGGAAATTGATTGAAGGAGATCCAGAGACCCACTTTTTGTTTTAAAGGGGGAGTGGTGTGTGTGATTTTTGTTGTCAGGGGAAAGTGGGGTGTGTGTGATTTCCCTCACCCTAGGGACTGTTGGTGGCATCACAGCCCATGGTGCCTCCAGTGCCACAGACATAGATAGAACAACTGTGGAAGTTATACTAAAGCAAATAGAGTAAGAGCAGAAAGCTGGTCTCTCTCTCATGTGGAGATGGCTATGGATTTACTGAGACCCAATGCTTTTCATGAAGCAGATCAGATCTTACATTATGGAAGATTTATATGAATATGTTTCATCCAAAATGGCAGAAAGGAAGCTGCAGAATAGGAGGAATTCACCCCAAAAGAAAAGCTCAGGCTTTTCAGTCTCCCCTTTGAGGTAGATTTTTGCTACTACTCTGCAGACTCCAGCCAGAGGGACCCTCAGAATAGCACCCACAGCCTCTGCCCCGAAAGCAGGGAGCAGAGGCTACAGATAGGAATTTGTTTCAGTTTTTTCTTTTAAAAAAAAATAGGAGTTTGGATTACTTTATTAAACAAGTATTTCACATGTAGGGTTCCCCACACTCACCATTGCTTGTTTAGACTGTGTAAGCACTGCAACTCCTTGCCTAAGCAATCCCTTAGATTGTCACAGCTCATTTTCATCCAGGTACATCCTCAAGTGCCTTACAAAATTATCATAGAACATTCTCTCTCGCTCTCCATTAGTACAAGTCAAGTCTTAAATAGGGCACCTAGTTGCTCCCCTTTCCAAGATAGAGAAGTCCAAATCAAAATCTCCCCTTTGATGAGCAAATAGATCCTAAAATAAAAGGCCAACATGCTTTACAGGCCAAGCACCATCTGGTAACAAAGACCCTGCTTCCTTTGATTCCTTTTATGCATATCACCTGGCCTTCATTGGATAATGAGTCCCAGTTGCATATACCCCAGGCCACTTAAACTGACCTGGTTCCAGATCTGACAAAACTGAAGGTGTTTTGGCTTTACTTCCAGCTCCAGGGCCAATTTTCGGGCCCCACATCCTCCTCAAGGGCAAGAGAGGTGGTATACCCTATCACACAAACTACAGGCTAAATTCTCTACCACAGCAATCCCACTGATTTCAGTAGAGTTGCACTGAGAAGAGAATTTGGCAGTTGATGCTGTATCTTCAGGAAAAACTTCACTATCACCACATCTTTATGAGAATTAACTGATCTTTTTCTAACATGGCTTTTTAATTTTATTTTTTTAAAAGAGAAAATACGTGTTTAGATCAAAGTGCAAGTAAATTTTCTCAGAGAACTTTCCTCTGCTAATCTCACATCAGTTGAATCTGTATCTTTAATAGCAAAAGATATCTGTATCTACATATATCATATCGCATCAAAAACACACTGGAAAATCAGAGCTGTCTCAGCAGGAAAAAAAAACAGATATTAAGCTGAAAACTCATCTGTATATTTTATAACAAACAAGAAATTTCCCTGGTCTTTTAATTACTTTTTCCACAGTTGGTATCTACTAAGAGCTACCCTGTTTTTCTTGGTGACAGAATGAGTCACTCAGATAAGACTTACTACTGAAATGTCACTGATGACACATTCTTCAATAGTTTCCTCTGTAGCCATTATTTGATCACATTTAGGGTAGGTCTCCCTAAAAAATGCTTTCATCGCTTTTTGGACACATCCCTGCTGGTTTCACAAAAAACAATATTTTTACCCAATTTATATAAACCTCCCCTGATGGATCTGCTGGTCATCCAAGCACATATGCACCTCAAGATCCATTGCATCACACCAGGCTTGTCCCCTGATGACATGTCCTGTATGACGCCTCCCTCACTACTATAAAGCGCTTCCATAGAGAATCACATCCACATGGAGGTCAGAACCCAGACATCTCTGTGAATGGTGACTACTCCCATGGCAGTGCTGTACTGCCGTTATATATGCAGGGACCTGGGACCAACCTAGCTAGCATCTGCCCGTTTCCACTGCAGCCCCCTGTGGATTGTGATAGGATACAGGGGCTGAGGAAAGTGGAAAGACAAAGGACAGACAGAGTGTGTGAAAAGAGAGTAAATATATGAAGTGAGCAAGGAGATAAGAATGGGAAACCAAGGCACTGAAAAGAGAGGGGGAGAAGACTAGTTTGGGGAACTAAAGAAATAAACAGAAAATAAAGTGAGATAAAGGGGAAAAAAAAGACAGAAGCATCGAAATATAAAGGAGTGGGGACCCTTTTTTTCCCCTTCGACCCCAGCTATCAAAATCCTTCTATGCACATCTCGCTGCCCTTACCCAACACGGTTCCATACACTCCCTTCTAACCCTCACCAACACACGTGTCCTCTTTTTCACTCATCACGTTTTCTGATCTAAAATCCCAACCTGATGTTATTGTTCCTTCCTGGTGATCCTCACACACACCCGGGCCTGACAGGGAGTGAGCCACACAATAAGGAGAGCTCCCCTGTGCCCACCCCAAAGTCCTGTCTTCAGGAAATTAAATCACACCATAAAGGAAAACAGTTCACAGTGGTGCTCTAACACATACAGCATGAAGCAGTTCCACCCTTTTCTTCAATGGAGTTGTCTGGGTCACCAGATCAAAACACTTGCTCACTGGGAGTAGCTGAGGTTGTGGTCTAATGTCTGACCTCTTTCTGTTTGAGAGTTTGGAAAGGAATGAGACAGAGCATGGAGCAAGAACAGTGTAAACTTTCTCATAGGCTTTTTTGGGGTAATGACTAAAAGGATAAATGGTTGCCTGGAGTATTTCCCTCAGGGTTAGCGGACCGAGGAAAACAGGATTCCTGGCTTAAAAACAACTGGAAATGTTTCACCAAGTTATGTATTTTGGCAATGGTTTTGGAGGGTATTCTTTGCTTGTTTGTCACACTAAACTAAACACACACACATATGCCAAAGAGGGAGAAGACGCAAGGTCTGCATGTTACCCACCCCTGCAGGATATCTGGCCAAACTGCGGGAGGTTGCCCACATCTCATCATTCTGTACAAGCACCTCCTTGTCTCCCTCCTCTTGTTTATAGCGCTCTCTCCCTCTGTAATTATGAGAGTGGTAGTACCTTTGAAGTTGGATCATCTACAAGCTGAAATTCATACTATATCTGGGATGAGCAGCTGAGGGATGGGGCAGTGGTGAGAATAAGAGAGACCTTTTATCAGCAGTAATGTCAGTTCCTTTGTTCTTGGAAGACAATGCTGTGTGCCAGTGTTGTACATGTATATCCTGAAAGGGGCCTGTCAATTAGACTTCAACATGTTATATATATATATATATACACACAGTAAATGGGTCAGGTGCAGATGAGAAATAGTTTGCTTTTTCATTAAAAAAACCCCCAAAATTGTGATATGATGAAGTTCACGAAGATATTATTCAGATAATTAATAAACATGTAAAACCACACTGGTTGTAGTATAGAACATTGGGGTACCCACTGATAACCTTTTGCCATCTTGAAAATGTATCACTCATTCCTACTCTTCATTTTCCTACCTCTTCGACAGTTTTTGATCCATTTCTGCCCTTTCTTACCCCATCGCTACCAAATTTCCTTAATAGCTTGTATTCCTTGTAGGGGACTTTGTCAAAGGCGTTTTGAAAGGCCACATAAGTTGTCAACCATGTTCTCTCTCTCCCCCCTCCCCCCAATTCTATTGCTATGATTAAAGAATTCTAATAGGTTAGAGTTGTGTTTTTGTTCTTTATCCCTATCCGATCCTGTATTAGGTGTTTTACAGTTCTATTTAATTATCATTTCTACTATATTACCAGGTATGAAATTAAAGTTCATTTGTCAGTAATACCCAGGAGGATCATCCCAACTCATTTTATAAAGATAGAAACAACTTTTGCCATTTTCTCATGCAGTAATTGATTTTACTGAGAAAATGCATATTTTTGTCAGCAACTCACCTACTTCTGTCGTGAATTCTTTCAGAATTCTTTCATGCACATCATCTGGCTCAGATAATACGTGACACATTAAAGAACAACTTTCTTTCAACATCTTTTGACATAGAATTTTAAGACTGGAAGGGGCCTTCAGAGGTCTTCTAGTCCAGTCCCCTGCACTCAAGGCAGGACTAAGCATTAGCTAGACCATCCCTGACAGGTGTTTGTCTAACCTGCTCTCAAGCTCTAACAGTATCTTAATCTGTATCACCCAAAAAGGAGTAGGTAATCTAAGAGTGATACAAAGACATCATTTAGCATCTCTGCAATAACCTTATTTTCCTTTATTGCGCCATTATTTGCTCTAGTAGTCTTGCCAACACCACAGATTCCCTCACAGGTTTTCTTCTTTTGATGTACTGAAATAATTTCTTATTTGTGTTTATATTGCAACCATCCATGATTCTATGGCTTGCACGTTAATTCCATATTCCAATGTACATTAACACTGCATAATAGAGAAAAAGAGACATTTTATACAACAGATGCAACTACATTAACCATGTGAGAATTACATGGAAACAATTCCCATAACATGATAATGAGTGGTTGGTGATCCTCAAGAGGTTGGTTTTGGGTATTCAGTACCCAGAAATGTCTTGGAAGTTAAGCATCCAGATGCTGATCTGAACCTGCCAGAGTAAAAAAAAAAAATTAGGCTTCCTAGTACAATTTCTGATACAATATTTCTGCTTCCAGTCAGACTGGGAAAAACAAACAAACAAACAAAAAAAACGTGAGAACTTCTGTCACGGTATTTCATCATCTCCATTTTTAGTGGGACCCAAGAAGCATCAGGCATCCTTATGACAGCACCAAAACAATGATAAAACCAATGAAAGAAGCTTGAAAAAGCAACAAGCTAGAACTGCACTATTCTTAGGTTTGCAAAATAGTCACACCACAAAGAAGACAAATATTGTATGTCTTTTTTTATATGCACTCCTGGCTTAGTCCCTGATTCACCTGGAACAACAACATCATGTTCTTATCCATATGCCAAAAAGAGAACCCAGAATACTTCAGTATGCTCAGAGCCAGTTGGATCAGTATTAGCTCCCATAAACATTGCGCACATTTTCCCCCCATGCTTGGATACAGTGCTTGCTTCTCACTGGCTTATTTTATATTCACACACACACACACCCGCCTAAGCCACAAAATTTGAGTCTTGATGTAGACTTCTTCAAAGTTCAAGGGTGTTCAGATTGGGGGCTAGCTCCGGCTTAGTTCTAGACAAAGTGATGCTAATTCTTTTGTGAGCTAGAGATTTTATGTACATTTTCATATAAAAAACCTTTCAGAATATCCCATAGCACCTATGGGAAATACCAGCTGTTCGCTCAGGATGCAAGAGCCAGCTGGGATGAGGATTGTGAACAGAAAAAGTATCTTTCACAGAGCTGTAACAATATGAGTTAATGACCTGAAAAAAAGCTCCATGTAAGCCTGAAAGCTTGTCTCACCAACAGAAGTTGATCCAATAAAAGTTATTACCCCATCCACCTTGTCTCTTTAATCCACAGATTCCAAAGGGCTCTCTAACTTGTTTTAACAATTAGGCATAGAGGTGGGATTTTCTCAATCTTTATTAAAATTGCTACAGTGTTCTACAGTAAAAGTGTTCCTATGGTATCTTAGACTATCTTCAATCCTTATTGTGCTTTGTCCATAGAACAGATACCCTATTCTTCATCTTCTTTCTGCTGGTGAAAATGAGAAAGGAGAAAGTGTTCTTTGATCTCAATACAATGGATGACTTAGTCTCACAGGCCCATCTCCATGGACATAGGCATCTCTAGTTCCCTTCTGTCTATTTGTGGTGCCTGTTTTCTAAAAGCTGCATTTTCTTTCACTCTGGCCCTTGGATTCTGTTTCTGTGCCAAGACCTCTGCCGTTCTAACTCCCACAAAATTCCCCTCCCTATCTTTTCTATTTCCTCCTCTTCTTGAGGAAAACAAGTACGGAAAGCAAGTGGAGGAGGGCGGGAAAGGAGCAGAGAGGGGGAGAAACATTCTCATGAATAAGAATACAGTATACACATGGTATCCAACACATATATCTGTCATCTTAGCTTCTGACCTTTTATTCTATTGTCAGAACATAGAGCAATCTTCCATTAAGCTAGAAAAACACTTGTTTTTTTTTTAAAAGGAATGGCTTATTTTGAGAAAAAATGCCAATGATTTAAGTGACTGGTTACAAATTGGTGAACTCAAACACCCAGACTAATTTCAGACTGGGATTTACCCATCCTTAATTTAATCTCTTCACAGCTGTTAGCTAACAGAGTTGCCAAACTGGAACAAAAATATGCCAAGATTTGTGGATTTGTTTTTGTTTTTAAAAAGACACCCACTTTTAAACTGGTAATCTTTTGACCACAAAATAAAAGGTAAAATAAAACATTACACAACAGTTTTATATCATCACAGGGTCTGATATCAGTGGTTTAATGATAAATAATGTAACAGGCAGCTTACAAAACAATCCAAACAATCTTGTGTTTCTTTTTCCAATTCAGTAAATGGAAAAAAGCTAGATGGTGTAGCTATATCTCCAATTTCAGCTCTCTAAAAGGTATACACAGCCAATAGATGGTGCCTCATATGACACAAATGTTGAACATTTCTTGTGGCCTACAGTTACTGCCTCTGTGACAAGATGATTTTCCTCATTTAAAAAAGAAAAAAAAAAACTTTGTATACATTTATGGACAATTAGCAACCCTGCTAACTGGCAGCAGGCCTAAAATGACCAGAGCATGTCAGTGACATTTCTATTTTATGTTATCTAACCACTGAATATCAGCCGTCTGGAAATGTGCTAGATCAACAATCCTGCTTTTGTTTTAGTGGCTCTCCTTCCACCATATGAGATATTCCAAAGTTAAATATTGCCTTCACAAGCCGTTGAAAATAAGGATACAGCTGCAGCAGCACTTTGCTGAAAGCCAAGAACTATGCCTCCTAGAAAGGCTAACCTTTACTGCTTACCTGATTCTGTACTTGTTATTCCATTTATCTGATGAACCGTTTTAAAGGTTAACATTTGCAAAGGTACCGAGCGGATTTGACACATCTTGCACTAATTTTAATGGAAGATAGACATCTAAGACTCCTAGACGGCTTTGCAAACCTCAACTAAATAGTCTGGCAGCAGAGGAAGAGATGAAAATCTCAGATCTCATAGTTTAGCATGTGACTTGTCCATTCCTAGGGTAGAAAAGGGCAGGCTGCAAAAGGAGAGCAGATTCCCCCAGAACTGGTGGATAACACTGAAGTTAGACTCCCCCACCAGTCACAAACAATGCTTCTGATTCCCCACACTGGTTATCAAGAAGCTAAAACAAAATATACACAGCCCCCTTCACTGCATTTCAGTCTCGGGCTCCCAGTCAGCCACTAGGTCCAGTAAAGAGATCGGTTATTTAAAACTCTATTCCCTTTACCAAAATGTTCTCCTGATCCCCAAAGGGTCAGCCATGTTACTAGATCAATATAAGTTTGGATCCTACCCAAAATACCACGCTGCCAGCCAGTCCTTTAGGAACTGAAACTAAAGATTTATTATAAAAGGAAAGAAACAAATAATAAGAGAGATGTTAAATTGGTCAAAGCAATCAGATACATACAAAGTCCATATATATCAGATTCTCAGTAGAACTGTGGAGTTTGCAGGCTTCTACAGTCCCTCTGGTGTATGTCCAGGACTGGATGGATCTCAGTCCTTTGTTTCAGAGCGTCAGTTGCTGGTGAGTTGATCCAGAGGTAGGAAGCAGGAATGAAGAAAACATGGGATGGAGCAGCTGCCTTTTATTCACAAAAACAAGATGGAGTTCTGGGTCACCTGGGCAAGTCCGGATGACTCAGAAAGTGTAGCCCTTGGGTTCTTTTCCTGGGTTCATTGTCCCTTTGAGTTCCCTTAATGGGCCATTAAGCAGGATTACTGCTGCGGCCATCCAGTCTGGGGTGTCACCCAGAAACACACCACAAGTTGAAATACAGATATATCAAACATATCCATAACTTACAATACAAATACGACACATACACATAAACAATATAATCACACTTAGCAAATTCTAATGGTGCCTGACATGGCATATACCATATAAATTATTGTAATTTTGAAATATTGATGTTAATATTATAAGTGGTCCCTCTAATTCAAACAAAGTCACAGCACATATAAACAATGGCTCAAGGGGTAGGTAGTCTGACAAAAAATCTGCTATGCAATTTTTATGTTCAAAACTGTTGTAACAATTGTGCATTATATGACCATTACATGAACAAACAAAGGCAGCCAAGATAATAAAGGAAGTCTCTCTTTACTTCCATCATAAGGAGAAAGAGCTGAGGAGTCAGGGTTAGGTCAGATATGAGAAATATACATCACTTGTTAACAGCCTCAGTGTCAATTGCCTCACTTTAAAATGATAAAAAGACAGCTACAAAATCCAGACCTAGAATTTGTGCAAATGTATCAGTTGGGCATGACAAAAAATATCTCCTTTTGCATTTCCTAAACTGATCTATTGTGCTTTCAGTCAACACAGAGATAAGAAATTCCAGCCCACAAGAAGATAATAGGTAGTCCAGGTTAAATGGATGAGATACATATTTGAGACCAAATCCTTGTATGGTATAAATTGGAGCGCTGTGAAGTCAATGAAGCTTCATTACCCTGCAGCTATAATCAAAGAGAGCATCACTGAACAATAATAGTTTCAATTCATTTCACTGTGACATGGGATTAAACATTTCTTAAATCCCAACGCCATTTGTGTTTCCTTCAGTGGAACAGATATTGTAGTGTGGTCTAGCTGCTGGGGGCAGCAATCCCCATGATCATGCCCTCTATAATCCTTTTATCTCTAGATTCCTTACAGTTAATAGATTGGCAGAAGCAAAAGATAGAGTATTTGCACTAGAAAAAAAGGCATAGATGTATAATATGCTGGTGCTAAACGACAAACCAGTGAAACCAACATTGCTAACTCTTTTTTTATTTTGACCATCAGTTGCATTTTTAATCAATTGTTAATAGCCCCTGGTAGTTTTTTTTTAATTTAAATAATTATGCTGCAATATAGGAAGCCATGTACAATTGCAACGAGACATGCTATTGAATCAACTAACATATCACCCCCTGACGCCACACTGCACTGCCAGTGAGAAAAATGTCCTATTTTAGTTAACAAAGACATATTCATTATTTTACAAGTGCTGAGAGAATTTTTCCCATGACAGCTAACATTCTAAAAATAAAGACTGTAATAACAAAACAGACTAGAATTCCCTAGGCTGACTTTTAGGAGCCATTTTCTCCATTGTGAGCAAAACCCCCTTTTAGGTTTAATACCAGTTTAACATTTCATACCCCAATTTGTTTTGCCAACATCAACAGAGATGTGTCAGAAGGCGTCAATCTATAAGAGTGCACCTCGCTGATGAGCTGTCACAGCTGAGGTCAGTTGAAACATTCAAGCTTTACAGCAAATGACATCGGGACACTGCTCCAGAGGCACCCACGCCCACTTTTATACAAGATTCAGTGCTTACTGATTCTTTGTACACCTTGTGTGATCATGAACACCTGTGCACAGTGAGCACAAAGGAGGTACATGCCACCACCATGGCTGAATGGTAGCATTTTCCGTCAGCTTTGCATAGGTGTAATGAGCAACACAAAATGCAAAGCAGGAGAAACTCAGGGAGAGCTTCCATGCTACAAATGGCAAGCACAGAACTTGCATTACAGGGCAGTGGGGACTATAGTGGTTTTGAGTCTTTGCACGCTCCTACTTCTAGTTTGCTGTGCAACCTCTAGCATAGTTTAAATAACCCTTGGGGAGCCTGACTAAGTTACAGCATCCTCCTCGGGCTGCCTTATCACCCTACGGGGCTGCATGCTGTCACCTGCCTCCAAGACGATCCTCACATCCCCAGACAACCCCTATGCCAGGACTTGCAGCTTTATGGCTGCCTTCACTAATTCTGGTGGTAGAGGAGTTCTCGCTCAGCTAGAGCCAGGGCTTTTAGAGCCACTTTATGCTGCGCTGGGCCTCTTATATGATGTACAAGGCCAGAGTGGGGGGGGGGGGGGTGAGGAGCTCACCTTCGGTGTTTGTCACTCCAGGTAGATAGATAATTAGTGACAGATGCCTTCCAGCAAAGGGCTCGTTTGGGCTAGTTAGTGAAGTTTCATCCCTGTGTACACCGCAAAGAGGCACAAGTGATATATAGAGATATAGCCCACTCCTGTTATAACCCCTTTTTACTTCCCTTTGGGGACAACCCTCCCATTATCCAATGTTGCAATCATGCTAGGGAATTGTGTTAATGCTGGTATAAATAACAAGACTGAAGTATGGTTTCTCAACATGGATATGTTCCCCTCCCCCCCCACTCAAGCTAAAAAGGGGTGTCTGTGTGGGGGGGAAACCTTTTAACATAGTTGATTCCCAGCCATGTTAAACATGGTTATTGTTTTACATCCCAATAACGCTTCAGCTCCTAAGTCACTTTAGAAAATGTTTTAAAATCTTAAAATGCGTAGGGTACATCTACACAGTCTGCTGCAGTGCGCCACAGAGCCTGGCTTGACAGACCTGAGCTCACACTACGGTGCAAAAAAAACCATAGCTGGGTGGATGTTGCGTCTCAGGCTGGAGCTTGTGCTCTGAAGGATATGAGGGGGGAGGGGAAGACTTCAGAGCCTGAGTTTCAACTTAAAAGCACTGTCTACAGAGCTATGTTTAATGCTGGAGCGTGAGCCATGGTCTGCTGACCCAGTCTGGGAAGCTCGCTGCCAAAGGCCACCGCTAGATGTGCAGACATACCCTCAGGGGCTTTTCAACACTTTGCCCATAGTGAAAACAGGGCCAATGGTCATAGCTACATTATAAATTCAGCCAGTGCCAGGGACCTGCTTACAACACTATTATCCTCTTACCCAGTTACAACATGGCTGCCATTTGCAATGTTCATGAACTGTACTAACTAACCCTCAACATTATCCTGCTTGGGGAACATGCATAAAGTCCCTTGTACTCTAAAAATTGGGACTATGCGCTTGTGACTGAATGCACACCTATATTCACACCCTACATGCTATTATAATACTCTCTGTACAACATATGCCTTGTGAGGTACCATTTGAAAAACGAGTAACTCACTGGTCAATAATATTATGGTGCATGTAGCAACATTATATGTAAAGTTATGAATCTCCCCTGTATGAGTTGGTAGCACATGTTCAAACCCTCGTAGTCCCGATTAGGCAGGTGTGGTTAAGCAGTTCTGTCTTAAACAAAGGAATTTGTGGTTACCTCAATTTACATATAAGTAGTAAACAAGGCGTGACACTGGCAGACCAAATGCCAGCTCTTGCCAAAGCTTCATTGCTGGAAACCAGTCAGTTTCACCTGTGCGCTAATATGGTTAAGATGGGTATTGGACTTATAACAATGTATTTAGTGTTTAGACTTTATAAATAACTTGTAAATTGCTGCATGCATTAATCTCATTTACAATATATTTATCACATGCTGTAAGGTAATATTTAAGTTTTTGCTTTGTGGCTGTAAAAAATGTTTGCTCTGAAACTGTGAACCCAGTCAGGAGGGATTGTCTCTTGCTCATCAAAACTACATGGGCTTTTGGGGGACATTACAATACAATGACTTTGTTAACTGCCCCCTCACACTCATGAAGAGGCTATGTGCAGAAGGGCTTCTCCCCTCAACTTGAATTGTGGAAGAAGGAAATAAAAATAATTTATCTTTTGCTGTTTGGACTCTCAGAGAGCTGGAGCTATGAAACAGAAGCAGAGATCCCCGGGGTCTCCTGGGTTAGCCCTAAAAGACATTCAGAGCTGACAGATTACTACAAATCTGTCACCTTTTGAAACCATAGACAGTAACTCATTTGTGTGTGTACCTTTGCCTGCTTTATCCTTACAATAACTCTCTCATTTCTTTTCTTAGTTAATAAATCCTTAGATAGTTTACTATGGGACTGGCTACAAGTATTATCTTTGGTGTGAGATCTGAGGTACAAATTGACCTGGAGTAAGTGACTGGTCTCTTGGGACTGGGTGCAACCTGAATATTTTGTGATCTTGGGTGTATAACAACCATCTATCACTAAGACCAGCTTGCCTAGATGGCAAGATAGACAGGAATGTCCCAGGGGTCTGTCTGTGATTCCATGGTTAAACTCTTATAGTGCTTTAGAAGTTCACACTTGGATGGTGAAATCTAATCTGCTCTGTTTCTTGGCAGTTTGCCTTGAGATTGGCACTCACAGTCGTGAACCATTCCACAAGGTTCCTGAGACAGCAAAAAGGAGACAAGGCAAATCTGCATTTCAGTATTGGGGCACCTCACACACCTCACGCCCAGACTGCCCCATTGCCTTCTTTATTGTTTGAATAAACTCTTCTGTGAGGGATAATCCTCAGATGAATCCACTTTAAAGGTGGACTGGACTATAAACATGCGGGGCAAAAACACCCCAGGTATGTTCTCGCTCTTTAGCCACCTTAACTGACTTTTAACTAAGGTTTTGTTGGTGTGATAACAAACTGGAGTCTCTTCCTCTCCTACTACATTTGAGTGTAGCTACCTTTGGGTATGCACTGCAGACAAGTGTATAATGGTGCACAGCAACACCGCAGGGCAAGCAGGAAAGGAGAATTCATTTCCTGTTCAAGTGGCACAGAGAATGTTAAGAGGCAGAATGTAATTGCCCATTACGAAAACTGAGCCCTTGGATGCTAAAGCAGAGAATGAAATACTAGCCCCTTACAGTTGTGTGTGTACATGCACGGCAGACATTCTTTTGGCACATTGCACAAGACAGACTATGAGCCTGTACCCATTGAATTCAATGGGAATATTTAGATGCAAACAGTTAAGCATATATGTAAGTCTTTATAGAATCCGTGAACTCTATGAATAAAACATGTTTACCTTCCACTGTGATGCAGGCCCCATTTTGTGCTTTCTTATCACCTAGAAAATATTTTAAACACTTTCCCCACCACCGTCTACAAGTCCAGTCCTTCTTACATCCCTCACTGACAGCATTGTCTTCCTCTGCAGCAGCATAGCACTGAAGGCTGACATCACAACTTGTTTTATGAATGTGCTTCTGTTTTCTAGCTTCCCAATGAGCCTGGGCCACTTATGAATAAGGCAGACCATCAAATATTTCTCAGTGGCCCCATCTATTTGAAAACCTCAAGCAAATCCTTCAAGAGGTCACATTTCAACTGGGGTCAAATGAGCTTGGTGACATCATCCTTCCTTTTTTCCTGGTGATCAATTGACCACAGTACAAAACCAGTTTGCCATGTAAGCATGATTGCCTCTCTCATGCCTGTGAGATTCCAGGAGGCCTTGGCTAGAGGGTCACGTAGCTTAAGGGAAGGAGCCAGGAGCAGCTGGTGATAGTAGTGCATCCCAGGGAAGGAGCACAACATTTCTGGCTAAACTTTAAGGCTCCAGAATTTTGGCTGACCACCCATCCCCAACTCTAAGCTAAACTGTAGTCTGCAGTACACTTGCTGGTGCTCAGTAGAGCAAGGTGGTGGCTCTGTACTTCTTCCCAGCTCCTTCAGCGAGAATCCAGGCAATTTGTTCTAAAGCAGAACCGTGTGCTCTGAAAAAGCATCTGGAAACAAGGAGGAGCCACCAGCCTAGGTGCCCCTACTAGTGACTGTTGGAGAGAGAAGATGCCTTCAGAGAATGGAGCCACCAAGACTTCCCAGGCACCATCAGAAGGAGAATGTGCCAGGCAAAAGGAACAAAGCAGTATGTTCACGTGACCAAGAGTACCAAGCTCAGGGAAATTATGTGCAAGGACAGAGGAACAGGAAATAGGAAAACATGTGCAGGAAGAGGAGGAGAAAGGGATGAGGTGACAGGGCAGCACGAGCAGGGGAGAGAGGAACAGAACAGCTGGAAAGGGACGAGGTGAAATGAAAACCACAAAGAGACAATGTGATTAATTTTTTTTCCCTAAAAGGACAGACACCCTTTACAGAGACAGCTGAAACATGTTAACTACTTCCCTAGTTTACTTTCAAGTGCAAGCCAGTGTCACGTTCACTCCAGGAATATGATGTGAACATGAATAGGAGGAGAGGTGGTCCATGCTATCGAGACTGGGAGCTGTCACACAACCCTAAATAACAGAGTGATGTGTCCAGGAGACACTCCCTCTACTAAGATGTGGTCCAAATTCTGAAAAAGAATGAGAGAAGGCCTGTTCTAAATGTTTTCCAAATCCACTGTTGGCACGAATGTAATATGAAACATTCTGTTGCCTCCCTCTTATCTCAAGGATGACATGTTACCTCTTGCAGCATTCACAGCTCCTGCTGTCCCCACCTACATTGTTCTGGCCAGGAAACCCAATCCTAGCTTTTGAAGGAAATTCAAGATGACTGAGGCTATGACCAGACTCTATCCTGTTGTTGCCAACCCCGGAAACTGGATGTAGGCTTCCCCACCTCTTCTTTTTTCACTATTTTTCTGGTGAAGTGTAAAACCAAGCAACTGACTGCTCGTGATCACTAAAGACCCCATGACATTTTTTACAAGACTAACTGTACTAACCCTGCTGTCCTGGCTAAATTCCAACGTAAGCAATTAAGGTCTGGCCGTCTTAAAAAAACAAACCCTGTTGTAGTTCTCGCCGTTCTCATGTACTCGCCTATGTCTTATTGTACAGTGGAGCTGATGAAGAATGTCTGCTGTGTCCCACTCCAGCGCTGACTGGATTTCAGTGGATAGGTGAAGGGGAGTGAGGGCTCAGTCAGAGGAGCAAAGCATCATGGCAGTAGTGTGGGATGTCCAGACAAGGGAAGGTGATGACGGGTGAAGGGAGAGTGTCAAGGAGATGGGGAAAAGGTCATTTGGGTATCGTGTGGTTATGCAGGGGCGAAGAGGAGGGATAGTGGTACGTTCAGACTTGTTCTTTCTCGGAAAATGAAAGAGATGCTGATCTGAGCCTCATGAGGGGGTGAACATTTGGCAACAATGTGAAAGCAGAACATTCACAAAAAGAAAAGCGAGTCTTTGTTTTGAGCTGCTGTCATGGCTCCCCCCCCCAAATTTAGCTTTGCTCTTGCCTGCTGCTGAGGTTTCTCTGATAACCCTCTCTTTAATCACCAGTGCCATATGTGGAAATGGAAATTGTTATCTCCAGCACTGACCTCACCTTCCTGCCTTTATGATGCCACTGAAACGGAAGTGAGTTCTCAAACCTCAGAGTAATTGAATAGGTGTCAGTCACAAAGATTGAAGAACAGAGAGGGGAAATATCTGTGGGCAGATACCAATGCCACTTAACAGTACATTTACTGTAACTGAAATAAGCCACTGCGGGAAAAAGAGAATTAACAGACTGATCTAATGCTTCTGGGCAATAAATCTACTGTCACTCAGAAAGGAGGGGGTAGAGCAGTTTCTTAAGGGAGACTGGGGAAGCACATGGGGTGGGGTGGTCACAGGAGTGCTGTGCTTGGTTATGTTTGTATAAAGTCAGGTATAAGGAAGAAGAGTATCAAGCAAACTTCTCCCAGGTCACTTGTGCTTGCTATTGCTCTTCAGTTCCCAATCAGCAGCACCTCTTGCTGTTTCATTCCTACCCTCCTCTGCCAGTGCAACTTATCATAGTATATATTTTGCTCTGGTCCTGAGCCCCACACGGCTCTGCCAAATGCACTTCAGTCCTAATCCTATCACCCTCTGCTATTCTGAGCTAGAGAAGAGATATTGAGAAAACAGTAATAACAGAAGACAAGAGAAAGAAAAAACACAACACTCAATTAACTGCATGGAATCATAGGGTTAGAAGGGACTGCAAAGATCATCTAGTCTAAGATACTGCCAAGATGCGGGATTTTTTGGGGCTAGACCACCTAAGACAGATGGCTATCCAGCCTCTTTTTGAAAACCTCCAGTGAAGGAGCTTCCACAACCTCCCGAGGCAGTATGTTCCATTGTTCTACTGTTCTTACAGCTAGCAAGTTTTTCATGAGATTTAATCTACATCTGCTATGCTGTAGTTTGAACCCACTGCCTCTTGTCCTGCCCTCTGTGGCAAGAGAGAACAACTTTTCTCCATCTTTTTTATGGCAGCCTTTCAAGTATTTGAACACTGATATAGTGTCCCCCACTTAATCTCCTCTTTTCCAAACTAAACATACCAGGGTCCTCCAGCCTTTGCTCGTATGGCTTGCATTCTATCCCTTTGATCAGCTCTGTCATTCACCTTTGGATTCTTTCCAATTTCTTAACATCCTTTCTATACATTGATGACCAAAACAGGACACTGTACTCCAGTTGAGGCCTAACCAGCACTGAGTAGAGCAGTGCTATCACCTCCCGTGACTTGCATGTTATGCCTCTGTTAATGCAACCTGAAATTGCATTTGCTTTTTTTTGCAACAGCATTGCATTGATGGCTCATGTTGAGGTTGTGATCCAAGCACAGCTCACAGATCCTTTTCAGTATTGCTGCTGTCAAGCCAGTTTTCCCCCCATTCTGTATTTGTGCATTTGGTTTTTCTTCCCTAAGTGTAGCACCATATATTTATCTTTGTTGAATTTCATTTTGTTGTCCATAATCCCATTCTCCAATTTATCAAGTTCCCTCTGAATTTCAGCTCCAAAGTGTTAGCAACCCCCCTCCCCACCCCCCAGTTCATTGTCATCTGCAAATTTTATCAGTATGCCCTCTATTCCTACATCCAGGTCATTACTAAAGATGTTAAATAACATTAGACAAAGAACAGATCCCTGTGGATCCGACTCGAGACCTCCTTCCAATCTGACAAGATTCCATTAACAGTTACGTCTTGTTTGCAGTTGTTTAACTAATTATGTATCCACTTAATGGTAGTTCTGTCAAGCCCATAGTTCTCCAGGCCATTCAAAGATAATGCATTTAGTGACTGCTGTTCAATGTAATAGGATAGTCTATAGGTAGTTTACACTGTAAGTCAACGAGTTTCAGACAGACTAAGACAATGACATTATTCTTTTGGTAAACTTCTTCTAAATCTAGATACAGGCCTTTTGGTCTAATGGCAATTAAGTAAAATTGCATACATAATGTAAAGGTAATACAGAATTACAAGACATGAAAAGGATTTAGCAAGTATAAGTTAAATGTATACCAGTGTAACCAAACTAACAGAATGTAAGTAAATACAATTAGCATCAATTCTTGATTTTTAGCAACACAAGTGAAAGGGCTTGTGTCTGCTAACCTATTTACATTCCTTTGTTACCCACAAACATTTGAAATCATGCCCTGAGCTAACTAGCTGTCAGCATCACAGGGACCTTTTGCAGAAAACATTAACAGCTGTGGGTTGGTTTTTGTTTTTGTTTTGTTTTGTTTTTAAAGGTCAGCAGGTGGGTGGATGTGCTGCAAACTCAGAATTCTCCAGGAGTCCTTCTCTCCATACTCTGTCAGCAAAGGGCTTGGACAAGGAAACAATTTCCCCCAATCATTAATGTTTTCAGATGGAACCTAAGATAAAATCCCACCATCTCCACGTAGCTTTTTTAAAGGGAAAAATGGCAGTATTTCACCCCGTAACTGAATTTTCACCATCACAGAAGCATCTTCTTGGAATTGTATTTTTCCCTCTCCCAAAACTGCCTTCTATCCTTGTGAACTAAGAGTTGAATCGGGTCAGCTTGCAACAGCTTGGTGTACCAGTACCTTTATGTGGTGGGTGCCAGAATCTAAACTTTAATTTAAAAAGAGATTAAGTCAGTAGCCATTATGGCTGTAAAGATAACCATAGTTTTACAATTCGACCAAAACATACACAGTGATACCCTAAATTACCATGCTTTGGGTCATTTCTAACTTTAGGAAAAGTGCCACCTACTGAGTCAATAATCCAGCTTCCTGCAGCAGCCTGATGTGTCTCTCTCAGCCAGGTATCAACCTGCTTGATTTGATTCTGTTTGCTCAGATGGAGCAAATGGGATCACAGTATAAAGTGATGTGGCGGCTACTCACAGTACAAATACATAGAGCCTTTATTTTTCAAAATAGCTTTATTTGGCCTTTTTTCAGCATTGTTAGAACATGAAATGATGAATAATACAGTCAATGCATTAGGAAGAGAGGTAGCATCCGATAGGATCATCATGAAGCAGCAATAACTAAGTCTCTAGCACAATAGAAACTGTCAGCAAGCTCTCTCTCATGTCCTTACAACACACAGTTGAATACACGTTAACGCACAAACAAATGGTTCTATCACACTGGGGCATTGAAACAGCTGCAGCTCTGGGAAATTAACACTAGTCCTTTGAAGAGATCTGCCCTTCCTTACACCAATGAATCTGAACTTTGAATCTGAAATAGTTACTTTAGTCGCAAGAATCTCAGCTGCTAAATGTTCCATGTTGACTTAATAAATATGTATGTAGCATCTTACATAAAGCTGTAACCCAACATGTTTTACAAAAGTTAAATGATGTAGGACATGACTGATGAAAGAAGAACAAAAGCCAATGGAATAGAACAGCCAAATGACTCACAGGAAGATGCTGATCACACTCTAGCTGGAATACAAGGCTTAAACCATAGTAGAAGATTTAGACATCTTAGAAATGACTAAACAGAAGCAGCAGCTGCAATATTCCTGCCATAGAGAAATATGCATAGGCATGACAGAAAACAGAGGGGTCAGCTAAGCCACTTAATGACCGGATAACACATGAGAACCAGCTATGGAATCAGAGGAGCCCCACTGCAGGGTAACAAAAATTAGAATGTGTACACAGTGCTAGCAGATGCATTAGTGATACCTATTATCATGTTGTTATAACTGCGTTGGGCAAGCATATTAGACAGACAAAGTGGGTGAGGTAATATCTTTTATTGGACCAACTTCTGTGGGAGAGAGAAGCTTTCAAGCGTACAGGACCTGAGGAAGAACTCTGGGTAGCTCAATAGCTTGTCTCTCTCACCAACAGTTGGTGGCCCAGTAAAAGATATTACCTCACTCACCTTATCTCTCTAATATCCTCTTGGTAAACTACAAAGAGCTACTGTTTCTATAGGAACAGGAAGCCGTGGCTCACATGGTGACAGCTGCCTTTGGCCTGTGATTATTGGTATAGGTCATGGAACAGCTGTTAAAAACAGATAGGTAAGAAAGAAAAATAGAGATAGACTAGGGCTGAAGTATGGAAAATGGGAAGGTCCTGATGCAGCAATGTATTTACCTTTAAGCATGTAAGTATCCCACTGAACTCACTGGGACTACTTACATGCTTAAAATTAAGTACATGTTTCAGAGTTTTGATGGATTAGGGGCACAACGCACACCTGTGTGCACATGCACAAAATCCAAAGCAAGAAAAACAAAGAAGCACCACAGACATCTTCAGGTAAAACATTTTCAGCTGTTCAGTTTCTTCAGAGTGCCCGTTTCTTTAACTTGACCTTTTTAGTCAGACAAGCTTAGGATGTGCTGATTTTCTTTAACCAAGCCCCTGCTAAACCCAGCCATTCTTAACCAAGTTAAAGTGACCAGACTGGAACATGCTAAACCAGGATGACCTTAAAAATATCCTAAAATGCATTAAAGTTAGAAAAATCCTAATGTTTATAATGCATCAGGTGGTCAATTTTAAACTTCAGGGAAAAGTCCATTTTTCTTCCAAAGTGGCTTACATTTTTAATACTCAGATAAGCCTACAAAATGAGTCACATTCATGGTTTCTAGCTTCAACTGTCTGAGTTAGCCCCAGCACAAAATTTCTGAGAAGAAATTAGGGGCAGAATGGTATTTTTCTCATTTGTACAACTCAAAAATGACCAAAGTTATTGTTTGAACTAAGAAAAAACAATAGATTGGGCTGAGACCAAAACTGGAAACTTTAAGATCGCATGGAATGTGTGAAAAAGCTAGGACAATTGAAAACAAGGATATTGGAATGAACGCTGGATGTCATCCTGTAGTGATGGTGCGCAGGCTGCCCTTTTTGGATCTAAGGGCATGACATGTGGTAAATCTATTTTATGCAAACTTTTACATTAATGCTTTTGTTGTTGAATTCACATTAGGCACAGCCATTAGGCAGGTAAGGGTGTACCATCTGATGTAACATTGAGAAGTAGGATGTTATCTCTAGGTGGGTTATTTGGTTATTCTGTATAAATAAATTACCAACTACAAAGAAGAGGGAGTTAATCCAATAGCACGTAAGAGCCTAGGGAGGCCACTGTGAGGACTAGTCCACACATTCTGGTAACTGAGCGAGGGAGTAAACTAGGGCACTAGATGGAATTTGCTACTTCAGAAAAAACAAAAAAGGTGTGGTGGGTGAAAACAGAATGGAAAAGGAGCAATGAGAAATGTTAATAATCCCATTTTTGGAATTTAATTTAAGAGTATCCCCTTCCTCATTTTCACACTTCTAAAAATAATTTATTTTATTTTTTAATACTTATTTTATTCATTAGCTCTGCTATTGTTGCTCTGTCTGGTTGACAGCCTGTCCTGAAATCCTATAGCTCTTTCCCTAGTAGTGCCAGGTAAATGTAGTGTGGCTGGAGCCATGTTGAAGATCAACAGCAAAGGAGGAAGAATGTAAAGAGAAGAAGTGACAACAGCAAGTCTTGTAAAAGAAATTCCTTGGCAGATGATCCAGATTCATCAGTCATTCGCTGCTGAAGAAGAACCTGCTCAGCTGGGTAGAAGGAAAGAAGCAGGTGGACAGTTGCTGTACAGAGACAGATGATGTTAGGTCTGTCCCTTATATGTCTGAATCTGGTGTCAGGTTTACTCCCTATCTTCCAGCAACTGAGTCTAGATTGGATCACACTTCCCTTTTATTGATGTTACTTTCAGGCCACGCCTGGTCACTGCTCCTTATGCTGAATCAGGTTTGCCAAGGAATGATCCAGGAGATGGGTTAGGTGTTCTAGCTCCTAGAAAAAAGGAAAATGGGAGAAAGTCTTGTAGATTGTTGAAAGCGAGAGAAAGAGACTGACCGACTGCTTAAAATACAGCAGCAGCTGTAACTAGAGACTCTCCAAGTCACATTATATTGAGTGTTAGATTTTCTTAAACACAGATTTTCTTAAACCATGTAGCTTGAGTTCCACCTTTTTTCCCCTTGCTTATCAGGGACAATACCTCATCTGGAAATCTCTGTAGTACTGAGAGAGACATCTAGTGAATGAATAAGGCAACTGCCAGTAAACGTATAGTTATGTAAACATGTAATCTTTGTGGTTTTAATCCAGGACCTATTGACCTAACAACAGAAGCTCCATTCTGTTAGCGCAAAGACTGTACAGTTTCAAACCTCTCTGAGGCCCAGCCACTAGAGGTAGACAGAGCACCTTAACGAGTTAAAACGACATCTACACATGCTCAGCAGCAAAGACCCCGTAGAGTGACCAGATGTCCCGATTTTATAGGGACAGTCCCAATATTCAGGGCTTTGTCTTATATAGGCATCTCTTACTCCCCACCCTCCATCCCGATTTTTCACACTTGCCATCTGGCCACCCTACTGTACAGCAACTGCTTATCTGTTGTCAGGTTCCCCCATTTGTGCTTCAGTATACTTCTGGCATCAGGTTACTATTTTCCCCAAGGAAGAGGATTCTTAAAACAAAAGCCTTCCGGAGGCTATGTTTTGGTTTTTGTTTTCTAACTAGAGAATAATGCCTTGAAAATCTGTTTCTGAAAGAGGGTCAAAAGAGATTATTCAAAAGTGAATGAATACAGAATACCGTGTGCCAGTAATCTCTCTTTTGACACAAACGGTCCCTTTGGAACACCATCCTTTCCTAAATATCCATCATGGTGGAGGTGGTGGGGTTGCTTGCTTTAACTTGATAAAGCCTTTCGCTGTTCAATAGATCACTGAATCAAATGCACCCCAGGTCAGTAGTGACTGCCACTTTTTATCAACTGATGGCTCTCCAGCAGCATGAATAAAAATCAGAATAAAAATTTTATTAAACCCCCCAGCAGTTTTAAAAAATGTAAAGCAAAGTTTGATTTTAAAAATAAACCTGTTTAAAATTAAATTTGAATAGCTGGCAAGCGATGTTAAGGGCTGTAACAGGCTGCCTCCTGAATGCCCCCTAATGGCTGGAGGTCATTCTGCAGCACCCCCACCACTCTTTCGCCCTTCTTTGAGGCCCTTTAAGAACTGCACACAGGCTTCTCTGCATTACCATGCCTGCTTTAACAGAAACAGTTCACAACAATCCTCAGAGTCCCAGAATGACATTCCTCACCACAACATGGAAGTTCATACTTTGCTGTGGCTGGTAGAACTCTTCTTCTGTCCCCGTCGGTTCTCACAGCCAGCCTTCCCAGTTCATTGTAGCTGGAGCTCAGTCTTCTGCTTCTGGCCTCCAAGCCCAGAGCCAATCAGGGATTCCCAGAGATGCCTCCAGCTCACTGGGCTCTTAATTCCCTTGATGTCAGGCATTTCCTGAAGGACGGCAGGAACCTTTCCCTGCCTGCAGTTTCCTGCATTTTCTTCCCTTCCCACCCTCTTCTCCCTACAGCTCTGATTTCTCAGCTGTGGCTCATTCAGTAATCAGAGTGCGCTAACCCCAGGATCTCCAGTCCTTAACAGGCAAACCACACCTTACAAGGCCTAAACATACTACAATCTACTAAAATAATTTTAAAAAGAATAAAAAAATTACATGCTGAATAAATGAGCCTTCCTCATAATACTCTGAGGACTGAGTTCAAGGTTTTGTTTTATATACAGAATCAAGCAGGGAGCAAGACATCTTTAACAAACTTTTGAACTCCTCCTTTGAAATATGACAAGATGCCACATACTGCATTAAGTTTTTATATTATTTTCAGTCTTTAGAACAGAGTGAACTCAGAGTGAACTTATTTCCAGTTATTAACAGTTTCAGCCTGTTGCATGCAAAGGATCTGCAGAAACACTTTTAGTTTCATTTTTTTCTTATGTAATCTACACAGGTAAAGGAGTTTTATTTAATTAACTAAAAACAATTTTTAAATGCTGATTTGTGCATTTTTAAATTAAATTCCAATTTCCATCCAAAAGCAGCTTGATCCAAATCATGAGTAAAAAGTTATCTGGTAAATAGGAAACACATTTCCTAACAATGAAAAAAAATGGAGAGATTAAGAATCTAAATGTAGAGAGACGTTCTGACTAGGATATTCTGCCACCTTGGAAAATACAGTAGAACCCCAGAGTTACGAACACCTCAGGAATGGAAGTTGTTCGCAACTCTGAAATGTTCATAACAATATGTTATATTTGTTCTTTCAAAACTTTATAACTGAACAACTGATTTAATAGAGCTTTGAAACTTTACTATGCACAAGGAAAATGCTGCTTTTAACCATCTTCATTTAAATGAAACAAGCATGGAAACAGTTTCCTTACCTTGTCAAATGTTTTTTTTTTAAACTTTCCCTTTATGTTTTTAATAGTTTATATTTAACTCAGTATTGTACTGTATTTGCTCCTTTTTTTTTTTTTTTGGTCTCTGCTGCTGCCTGATTGTGTACTTCCAGATCCAAATGAGGTGTGTGGTTGACCAGTCAGTTTGTAACTGTGGTGTTTATAACTCTGAGGTTCTATTGTATATCTAATCTGCACTGTCAACAGGAAAGGTGGCCATACAGTGTGTGTCACGGTTAATTTCAGAGTTCAGCTTTTAGTTGGCAACTATCTTGAGAAATCTGCCAATACTGGCTCTTTGTTCCTGTGTTGAGGGCAAGGACTACATCCCCAATACTGAGAAAAATGTAGGGATGAAGGACGATCCCAAAAGAGATGGAAGGCTAATTAGTGTAGAAGCCTAGAAGGAAGACAGAGCAGTACCGATAAAATATGATTGGACCTAGCCCTTCACCCGAAGTTCAAAAACAATCTTTTCTTCTCAGCCACCCTTTCGAGTGACAGCTAAAGAGGTGGTTCCAGAGAGATTTTTGCCGTCTCTAATACAAATGCAAAAGTAACAGAAGTCTGGCGTAAGAAGCATGAGATTTCCAGATTAATTAGCATATGTCTCCAAATTCCTCCAATTACCTTCTGTTGCAGGTTTGAAATGGGGATTTATGGGGCGTCTGGGTGGGCTCTCCTTTCAGGTGAATTTGCATGGTCAGATCAGACATGTTAGGTCATTCTCAGAAACCCAGGCTAAACCTTTCAATCAGAGGTGATTACTACAGTTCGGCAGTAGTGTTACATCAGACAGCTCTGCATAGATTTCACAATTCATTTCTGTCTACCCCACTAAATTCTCATCACTTTTAATCACGGTGCTGCAAAATAGCATTGAGACAACAGATGAGTAAGTCTGAAAATAAGTACTAGACACTTACATGAGTAAGAAGTTAACCAAGACAGTGTTCCATTCAGTGAAGTTTAACTGATTAACAGGATGTGCAAAATAAAAGTAATCACATCACTCATTGCCTGCTGCTTTAGAACCTAGCCTGGCTGCACAACTATCTCAGTAGGGCTGGTGGAAAATTTTCCATCAAAATTGTTTCTTAATAGAAAATTGGGTTTTCAACTAAAAGAATTATTTTGCAAAAAAAAAAAGAAAGAAAGAAAGAAAGAAAGAAAGAAAAAAAAAAGTGTTTGCTTTCTGCTGAAAACTTTGGGTTTTTTGGCAGAAAAACTGAATGCCCAAAATATATTTAAAAAAAAAATCTGTTCTGAAATGACACTATGATGCCTTATGTGAGTTCCACTTTGGTTTCCTCATGTTTCTGTTCTCTTCTATGGCTTCCCAACTGGCCTTCATCACCCATAATGCACTGTGGCCAAGCAACTGCATAAAGACAGGAGACTGTGGTGCCTCATGGGAAATATAACGCAGCCAGGGAACCAAGCCTGTAGAGGAGAATGGGAGCATGAAACACCTGAACTATAATTTCCATGAGACACCAGGCTGGCAAATGAAATATTTTAATTTTTGTCCAGAACATTTCAGTTTTCAATTTTTCACTGAAAACTCAAAATTTTCCATTGAAAAGACCCTCCATTTTCTGACTAGCTCTATGTCTCGGTAACTTGCTCTTGATTTTTGTTTGTACATGAGAATGTTTAACAACAGCAGCTCTCAAATTGTGGTCTCTGGAGCCTTGGCTGGTGGACCACAGAATTCAACTTTTTGATGACCTGTGGGATCAGGAGAGGAATGGTCTGAAGCATGAGAGAGATGGAAAACCTCTGTCTACGTTGCTTAGGACAATTTGAAACATCTTGCTGAATCTCCCTCTTTGTGAGTAGCACAGATGTGAGCCCTCCCCAGGAGCTGGGCAAGCAAACCAGATGTAGATTCTTTGTTCCAGTGTATAAGTGAGATAGAGGTAGAGAGAAATTTTTCCTTTACTGTTATGATAATGGTATAGTACTGCGTAGTGTGGCATAAGTGGACACCATCTTGTTAGATTCCTGAAGTGAGCTCTTTCCTGAAACTTGTACTATTGAACCTACAAATATCTTGATAAATTCTCTTTGTGTGAGTGAGGAATGTATGTGCAGGGCATAAAAAGACACCAACCTAAACTGCTCTAACAGAAAGGGGAGTAAAGACACCAGCTGCCATCCCAACCCTGAAGGCCGAAGAACCTATCAATGACCCTAAAGTGCAAATTAATAACCCCAAAGTACAGAAGGATCCACGCTGGGAACAAACAAAGTACAAAAATAACAAAATAGTCATGATTTCAATTAGCTGGTAATTAACAACTATACTGAACCTAGAGGCAGCATGACACAGCAAGGCCCATAGACTTACATGAAAGCCAGCAAGTATAAAAGGTGGGTAAAAACCTGCAAACTTTGTGTCTCATTCTGCAATTGTCATCTTGGAGCATTGGAATTGCGACAGAGAGGCCTGGCTCCCTCCTCGTGCCCAGCCTAGTTGGCCACTAGGCTGGTCTGAGCAATGCATAAAAGGACTGGTAATTATATCACACCAGCTTGCAGAACTTTATGAATGTGTGTGTGAATGTAACTGCTTTTTAATATTCTTACATGTACAATAAACATGGCATATTCAATAAGATCCTGCTAGTCTTTTCTTTTACAAGCATAACATTTTGATGGAGAATTGCGAATGGGGGGAGCATAGCAGTATCCCATGATTATTGTAAAAACTGGTGTGCACACCGCCGCCTTCAGTAAGCTTGGCAGTATAAAGGAAGATCTGAAAATGTGTTTGTTCCTGTTTGTTTGTTTTCTCAGTTAACCAGACAGACTCTGAAGGATATAGGAGTTTAGGTTTGGGTGTTATTGATATTAAAGAAATTGCTCTTCCAGGAGTTGATAGTTAAAAAAATAATTAAAAAAAAAAAAAATTGCTCTTCCAGAAATTGGTTGTTGCTTTTCCAGGAGTTGATATTTAAAAAATTGCTCTTTCAGGAGTATGTTGTTGCTCTTTCAGAAGTAGAAAATATTGCTCTTCCAGGAGTTGATATTTTTTATATGTAAGTTTTAGTGTCATTGTTAGTTGTTGTTCGTGTTTTGTTGGGGGAAAATGTTTAAGAAAACACAGCTTAGAAATATCCCCAAGGAAAAGCAGGAAGCGCTGCCTTTTGTACAAAAACTTACACCCTTTAAACAGGTTTTGCAAAGGTTTGGGCACAGCCCCTGGACACCAGAGCCACTGTCATTTAAGCCAGGATAGGGGCTGGGGTGTGGGTTCAGATGCTCTGGCCCACGGAGCCCCACTTCCAGATTTGTTGTTACTGTCTATACTTATGTTGGCTTAGGCTTTCCTTCCTCCTCTACTATTGCTTCTCTCTCTTTCTCTCTCTCTCTCTCTCTCTCTTCCTTCCCCCCCACTTGCACTTCTGTTTTTCTGAGATTTTGATGGAGGGAACTTTGGATACACTTTGAATGTGAAAAGTTTTTTTTGACAAAGCATAGACTAAGGCAGCTGGGTTGCAAGACGGTACTTCGTGGCTCAGGTTTTACAAGAACAATATGCCCCCTTAAGAAATGAATAAAATACACTAGAATCAGCTCAGTAAAAACAGCGACTGATAAACACAGCTCTCTTAGTAAGAGAATGAAGAGTTTAAGATTACAAAACCATGTTGCCAGTGAAATATTAAAAGCTACGGCAGCAAAGAATAACATAATAATGCTAAGATATTGAAGGCAAAAGTAAGTGATTTAAAGGAGAAGAGAAGAGAATTGCAGTTGAAAATTGTGGAAAGTGTTATAGGAAAAGAATTCTTAGTTTCTTTGCAGCCATTCTCAAGGAAAAATGGGCCCTTTTTCCCAAAGGAATGGTCGGTGAATCCTGACTGAAATAATTTGAATATGTATGATTTAGTTAAAATCCCTAAAGGAAAAAAGGGTTTCATTGGAACTTAATTGCCTCCAAATGTATAAAAGAGAATATAATGTGTGTATAGCTGTGTAAAAATAATTAGATTGGTGCAAGGAAAAAAAAAAAGAATTTGTGTGTGCAAATATATTGTGTAAATCTGTAAGGTTTTAAGGACCTAAACAAATATTTCTGGTTTGTAAAACCCTATTTTGTAAGTTTAAGATGAACTGGTTTTGTTTTGTTTTTTAAAATAATGCCACTAAAACGCCATTTGAATCTTTCATTCAAAGTTGCAAAACTGACAAACACCTTTTTGCCAGACACAGGTAAATTAGTGCTATTTGGCTTTGTTATTCAGCATTTAACTCTTGAGAGGTACCTCAATGCTTTATAGGTTCAATATCTTTTTTAATAAGGACCAAAGAATGTGGCCATGGCTGTGGAGGGGCAGCCAAAAACAGAAGAATGAAAAAAAAATCTGGATTCTTTTTATTTTTGTTAACAAAATAGCAGATAAGACTGCAGTAAAATAATAAGAAATTAAAAGGAAAGTGTCTCCTTGGAGCAACATCGGGTAAGATGCAAACCACTGATCCTTAAGGTGAGTCTGAGTAATCAGACTGCCACTTTGGTAAGGGTACATGAAAACTCTAAGCACAAAACAAAGTTACACCTATGTAAAAATTGATATGGTTAATATGTTATAGAGAAGTTAAATTATGCATTTTCCCGTGACATATGCAGTGTATATTGTAGAAAGGTTAAAAGAAACATAAACCAAACTTGCTACTTAATTGAAATCCTACAAGGCTCAAAAAGGAGCCAGGATAGGTTCTGTTTTCTTTTTCAGATTGCTGTGTGCTTTAAGAACAAACAAAAACTGACAACTAGTGGTGTCTGTTGATGCAAATTACATAGCTGATAGGGAAAGAAGAGAACTGTCAAAAGATGGTAGCACAAAGGGGCTGCAGCAGATAATGGACACAAAAGAAAGGGGATAGTAAATGTTCTTTTTATCTTTCAGAACTGCAGGAAAAGTTGGCGCCAGCAAAACAGCTAAAGAACAAAACCATGGATCTACTGTTGCAACAAAGATTGTGTTTTGTGTTGTTTGTCTTCTTACTAACATTATTCTGTATGGTACTGGGTTTAAAAAAAAAGATGAGGTACTGCATGAAGCAGAAAAGAATCAAGGAGCCCTGTATTTGTATTTACAAAACATCCTCTATCAGGTAGAAAAGAGGAGAAATAAAGGGCAATCAAGTTCAATGAATTTGGAAGGAAAAGAGGTCCTAAAAATAGATGTCTTGGCAGAAGTAAAAGTGCCGGTTAATTTTGCTAACAGTCCTATGAAAAATGCCTCCTCTGATACACTGGAAGCCTTTGAAAATTTCAGTAAGACCAAAGCCAGGGCTTGTGATGAATTTGCTGAGCCCCATATGGGTGGGGTGCTCAAAGCACAGTTAAAAGCTTGAGTCCCCTCCCAGGAAAAAAGGGAAGGGAGAAAAGGGATTAAAGCCTGGCTGGGTCTGAGAGTAGAAGTTAATTAAATTAGCTTAAATGTTTTAGTGATATGTCCCAGATAGGGAGGGGGAAGGTTGTTCTGCTTTGTGTTTCAGATTAACAACCTGTGAATGCTGGAAGATCTTGAAGCACCTAGACAAATGCCACTATGCTATTAACCCTTTTGCCACTAATAACTCTGTTTGTGTATGTAGATGATCACTGTGTGTGTCACAGAAGCTGGTGTTCAATGCTTCTTGTTAACTACATACAACAAGGTGATTATAATCCTCATGAAAATAGATGTTTTTGTAGTATTGTAGCGATTAGGGGATGTAATTTTGAATTTCAAGTGCCTGAACTTAGTTATAATCAGTTAAAAAGTGATGTATACCTTTTATTATGCTGTGAAACCTGTACTACTTGACATGAATTTGACTGTTTTCCAAATGTTGCTTGTACATCCTAATTTGTAGAACCAGCTGCACTGCCAAACAGGAAGGGTGCGGAGTCATGGTTATTGTCAAAGTGGGTATTTGCAAGAATTGGCCAGGATCTAAAACATGAGTGGTGGGAGATATTGTTGCAATGGCTCCCCACTAGCATGGGAATCTTGAATTTGGCCTTGCACCCCAATGTAGTGATTTTGGGGCTCCAAATAAGAGTGATCCTCTTTACCAGCTCATGGTATGCTGGATCTGGTGCAAACTTTGCCAACGTTCCCCGACAGAGGAGCCAGTGCCTACTGCCACCCTTGCTCTGTCCTGGAAGGGAATATATTGAATTTGTCACCCCTCTCTCGAATGGGAGTTAGGGGAGATGACTGCTTGTCAATTGCTGGGCTGGTGTGCTGAGATGGGATGGTGGGATGGTGGGATGCCAACAAGAAGATCATTTGCCCAGTCTCAGGGGAGAGCCTTGAGCTTTTGTTGGATCACAGCTCTGGTTTATCCAAATAAATGTGACAGCAGTTACATAAGGCCCCGTTCTATAAAAAGTGACCTTTTAAGGAGAGGAATGGTACAGGGAAAATTTAATTATCATACTTGTTGCTAACAGTAACCAAAATCAGTAGGACTTTCTGCAGGCCTGCGCAGCTATGGCATTACTAAGCCAGAAGGGGAGGGGAGCCTCTTGTTTAACCTTTGCCTGACTCTGCAGCCTTCCCTGATGCTCTGGTGGACATAATGTGATCTGTGTTTTTTTAAAAAAAGACCAATAAGCTTATTTATGAATACCTCATGGGATGGTCACCCACTGCCAGAGGAATTTTATCCATAATGTTCCACCCTTTGTTGATTATTTTACCATTAAGCAGTTTATGCCTTGTAATAATGTGCTGTAGGATGAGAAAAATGTATCTTAAATTGAAAATTTCTTTGAAACCACAAGCTCAGAATGCCTCTCAGTAACTCGCTGAGAGAATTATACAAGGTGTGACCCACTCAATACATTCAAATCGAAGGGTCAAAGGGGAATAATGTGAGCCCTCTCCAGGAGCTGTGCAAACAAATCAGATGACGATTCCTTGTTCTAGTGTATAAGTGAGATAGAGGTAGAGAGAAATTTTTCCTTTACTGTTATGATAATGGTATAGTAAAGGTATAGTACTGGTAATTAACAACTATACGGAACCTAGAGGCGGCATGACACAGCAAGGCCCATACAAGAAAGCCAGCAAGTATAACAGATGAGTAAAAACATGGAAACTTTGGGTCTCATTCTGCAATTGTCATCTTGGAGCATCGGATTCATGACTGACAGAGGCCTGGCTCTCTCCTTGTGCCCAGCATAGTTGGTCACTAGGCTGGCTTGAGCAACGCATAAAAGGACTGGTAATTATATCACACCAGCTTGCAGAACTTTATGAATGTGTGTGTGAATGTGACTGCATCTTACATGTACAATAAACATGGCATATTGCTTTGTCCCCTTGAATAAGATCCTACTAGTCTTTTCTTTTACAAGTATAACACAGATAGGACAAAAATTACAAGGAAGATAAAGTCTCATGTCATATTTCAGGACATAAACTGATGAGCAGCTGGGGTCAAGACGATATTTTCTGTCATTTTACAGTATTACATAGCTACATTATGGACATTTAACACCTCTCTCTAGAGAGCCCAGCACTGACCACACTCAGAGAAAGGATAGTATAAAAGATGGACCATTGGGCTTTTCTAGAGCTGGTTGAAAAATTGTCACCGGAACAGTTTTCTGACAGAAAAATGTAGTTTCATCAAAATTGAAACATTGCATGAAAATGTGTCAATTTTGGCAAACATTTTTGATGGAAGAGAGTTGAAATTAATTTTTACTTTCTTTTTTTGGTAATATCAAAATGTTTCATTTGGTTTGACTTTATAGTAAAATATTGATTTTAATATTATACATCTATATTACATAGTTATACTATATTAGAATGTATTCATCATATTGAAAGGAAACAATTCAATGTTTCTGAATTTTTTTTTTTTTTTTTTTAATTTCCATTTCACGGAAAATGTCAACATTTCGACTTTGCATTCAGACTTTGCATTCAGAATAGAAACAATTTTTAAAATGTTGGAATTTCCCATGGAAATTCCCATGAAGTTTTCTGACTAACTCTAGTCTTTCTTGGTATGGATATTCATACCTTCCTACACCATATACACCTGCCCTCTTCAGCCTTCTTATGGCACTTAATAGCCTCTTGATAACAAGCTCCATGAACTTTTTCCCAGTTTCAGACCTTTTACTTATTACCAATACTAACTTGCTCTACTACCTGCAAAGTTAAACACACACCAAAGCACACAGCAAGTGCCCAAGTGAGATCATCTACTCTCCTCCCCTCCCCGGCCTTGTCAAAGTCAGCTGTGTTGTACTTGTGGCAATTCCTGGACTAGATCTTTCTAGTACATGGATCTCCTGGCATGTCTACACTGCAGTAAGAGACAGACATCATGGTAGCAGCTGGCCAGCGTCAGCTGACTTGAGGTTGTGGTGTCTTGGGCTGTGGAGTTCAAAAGTTCCCGTGTAGATATTCAGGCTCAGGCTGGAGCAGGAGGTTGGACTAGATGACCTCCTGAGATCCCTTCCAACTCTAATATTCTATGATTCTATGAAGCCTGGGCTCTGAAACTCCACAGGGAGTCTCTGAGTCCAGACTACAGGCCAAGCCCGAACACTACAATTTTTTAGCCCTGCAGCCTGAGCCCCACAAAACCGAGTCAATTGAACTAGGTTCTGAGACTTGGTGCTGTGGGGTTTTTATTGCAATGTAGAGATACCCAGAGTGTTCTCAGCCAAGACCCTACATCTGTGGGATAGGCGTCCTTGGAGAATCTACCATTCCTTCAGGGAATGATGTAAGACTTTTAGCTAATTAGGCTTGAACAAGAACTGCAGAACAGTAATTTTAGTAAATCTCCTTGTGGTGACTTTGAAGATTTTTGTTTCTTTTTAATTGCTGTAATGTACTCAGATATTATAGTGGTGGATGTCATGGAAATATCTAAATAAGAGCTTCTGGGGCAGAGAGTCTATTTTATAGATCTACAACAGTGGTTCTCAACCTGTTTACCACTGTGGGCCACATATGCAGCTCTCTATGTGTTACGTGGGCTGCATCCACACAATATATATACTCCCTGTATGGCCTGAGGATGTCACATGGGACGTAGCTGTGTGCTGATTGGGCCGTGGGTTGAGACCCACTGATCTAGAGACATGTCAAGCACATCCCCATTCATTGCACCTGCTTATGGAAAGCTATGTCAATCTGTGGTTTATAAATGACTGACCTGCAAATTCTATGCCTCCAGCAATGTAAGTAAGACAGCCTGATATCTGTGTTCATCTCATGTGACCCTTTTAAAATGTTTATTCTTGGATTTAAATTTTTCCCTTGGATGGACATTTGCCATTTGTCCAGCAAAAAAGCCATATCATGGGAAGTAAGGGAGAAACTTCGTCCTAGATCAAATTAATGAATATATAAGAAAATATCAATTTTCAGTCTCAACTACATAGCAAAATCTGTTGGGTCAGCTCAGAGGTAAGTCCAAGTGAGTTGCAGCACATCAAGAGGGAATCAAAATTTATGCAAACTTACACCTTCTATTTTCCCTGGTCCAAGTTCCCAATGCCAACGGACACTAAACAGACTGCTTTACTTAGGCTTGGTCTGCACCTAAAAGTTTTGCCGGTATTACTATTTTGGTTAAGGATGTGATTTTTTTTTAACTGACATCATTATACCAGTAAGAGCCCTAGAGTGGACACAGTTATATCAGTATAAAGGTGGTTTAAACTGGGATAGTCATTCCCTTTTCATTACAGCAACAGCTATACCAATATAAAACACAGGTGCATCAATACTAGGAGGGCTGTAAAGCTTTAACTATACCACTATAGTTAAAGTTGCACAACTTCCTAGTGTAGACAAGCCCTTAGCTGCACACTACTTAATATTGTGTAACTTACACACCCTCTTAAATGTCACCTATGAATATGACCCATTGGGTTAAATTTGCACAACAAGACAAAACAGCATCCCTTTGCTAACCCACTTACTCATATGACAATAGAATTATTACATATTTAGGGTCGTCATCCGTGGACATTCATGTGAATTTTGTCATTAACTTCTGTGGGACTAGGCTTTTGCCCCTCAGACATCATTTACTAGTAAATCTGAGACTATTCTGTTGTACAACCAATTTCACTGCTTATCCTCCCAGTATAGTGTATTCTGGAGTCACTCCAGTGAAAGAAGTGAAAGGCCAGGTTTGGGGCTACCTGTGGGAGCAAGTCCAGAGTTTTCTTCCCAACCCCCAAAGATGTAATGCTTCTTCACATGATCTCAGCCATTAGTTATGCCATCATGTGGTTGGAAATCTCCTAAGATCAGGATTCCTTGGCAGACTAACACTTCTGTTACTTGTTCTGGCTTGGAGAGTTCAGCAAAAAGAACATCAAATCCCACCTTTTCATCCTCAGAAGAGATTTATATCAAGTTTTGAATGAGTTCACCTTCTGTTACTTGTTCTGGCTTGGAGAGTTCAGCAAAAAGAACATCAAATCCCACCTTTTCATCCTCAGAAGAGATTTATATCAAGTTTTGAATGAGTTCACCTTTTATCTAACATGGTTTGCCAGTCCCCAGTGAAGACATATGGGTTAAGTTTCGCAGCATAGAAGATGCGGGTTTGGTGGATTATAAAACAGTACGTTGGCATCATGAAACAATTCCACTCATCTGGTCAGCAGTAGCAAATGAATAGTCTTGTTAGAGTTGCATCCATGCTTGGCTGAGCATGACGCGTCGAGCTGTTAGATGCTGTAACATTAACACTTTAGACTAGAAATGTTTGGAACATTTTTGACAAAATGAAATTTAGACAAACCTTGCTTGTAACAGGTTAGCCCTGTTCATTTAGTTCCACCTTGCTACATCTGTGCATGGTATAGAACTTAAAAGGGAAGAAGGCCAGCAGTAAGGAGCTGCAGGGCTGGTCCAGATCCGGGCAAGGCTTAGCTACTGGGCTGAGGTTTGAGTTGGGCTGAATGTTGGTGCCTGGCTGAAGACGGTGAGGGTGGGCTGCAGGAGAAGGCTGAGAGGAGGGCTACAGCTGGCTCAGGCCCAGAGCTGAATGGAGGCTGAACACTGAAACCGACAATGGAGGTGGGAAGGGGGGAAGAAAGTTGCCCTGGACTTTGAAGGAGAAGTAGCAGGGGATGAGGAATGGTCTCAGATCAGGAAAAAGAAAAAACAAAGAAACACACATACTAGACATTTCAGGATCTGAAGAAGGAACGATAGAAATGAACAAGACGACCAGTATAAGTCAACATTTCCTAGTTGTTAAATCAATGACAGAAAATGTAAATAGAGGTGTTAACTCCCTGAAAATGGGAGAAAGGCTAAAGAGAAGGGCTGGTGACATACAAAGAGCTAAAGGAATGCAGGGTTGAGATCTATTGATAGAATGTACACATAAGGAGCAAGCTGAAAGGCTTCTTAAAACTGTAACTTTAGGGAAAATGGAAGTTACTTGTCAACTGCCTAATTCCTGACAGAAGGAAGAGGAGTGCTGCTACAATTGTCAGGGGATGATGTAAAAAAGAGTACAGATAAATATAAAAGTGTTGTTTGTGGCTACTTAGTAGGAAAGAGGGAGAAAAATGGCCACCTACGGCTGTAAGCATAACACTTAATGGTGGGATACCTCAGGATAGAATCTAAATAGGGTATCAATTTTTCTCTGTTAAACCATATATTGTCCCCATATATTGTGAGGTGCTATAAAATTGACAAAGGTTTGGACATGCAGCAGCTATTTGTAAGGGAACAATGAGGTGCAGTAAATGTGGAGTAAATCACTCATATGAGAACTGTGAACAGAACCTAAATTCAGCAATTGCAGGGGAAAGCGCAGTACAGCATATAAAGGATGTGCAGTAGCAGAACAAGCTATAGAAATACAAAAAATTAAAACCATTCATACAAATTAAATTAATAAGAATTAAAATACAAAAATTTAAAACCATTCATATGCAGAGGCTATCAAAATAGTAGAAAAATACTCAAGTAAAAGAGAGAAGATGTACGGGGCAGCAGACCACATCTCTGATCAGGGAAAAGAATATGAGAGGAATGGGAGATGATGTATTGCTTGTAGGTAAAGAGAAGTTTATACAAGTAATTAACTGTACCTTGCAGACAGGGAAAAAACCTGAAAGTATTAAAATCAGCAAAAGCAGCAAAAATATATCTAAAAATAAATAGACAACCTCTTGATAGACCACATTACCACAATTTTAAATAAAGGCAATAATACTGGTAAATAACAAGGTCTTACCAATCCTTAGCTGGAATGCACAGTTTAATAATGCATGGACAGGAATTTAAAAAACCCATCTTTGAAATGGGAAAAAAGTCTGTTGTAATGTGTGTGCAAGAAACACGGCGAATAAGTAAACTTGTGTTCAATCTACTGAGGTCTGATTTACTCTGAAGGGATTGAGAGGAGACATCTGTATAATTATAAGAGATGGATTTAGTTACATAGAAATGGATGTGCAGAAACTAAGTTTTCAGTATAATGCTATTGTGTTTCCCATGCAGAACAAAAACACTTATATATGGATTTATAATATGTATATAACAACATGTAAAAATTATTTATTTTAGAATTAGAAAAACTAGCTATTTTAGAATGTCAAAAATTCATTCCTAATTTGCAGAGACATTAATAGTCATAATGAGCTATTAGGTAGTAAGAAAACTGACCTAAATCATAAATGCTTAGAATAATTTATTGATATGCATATCATGGTAATACTGAAAACAAGATTTAATTCAGTGGATGGATCCTTTTCTGTTTTGGATTTGGGAACTGCAGCAAATCATATAGCTGGTAAATGCAGCTCAGAAATGTATAGAGAAGATAATGGGAAGTGATCACTACCTGAATACCAAAACTGAGGAACTGTCAAACATACCCAAACAGTGGTAGCTAAAATTTTTGAAAAGCTGACTAGGACCCTTTCAAGCTTAAATGTGATGAATATATATATAGTAAATATACTTGTGACAACCTAGGAGAATTCTATAACAACATAATAAAAAGAATTACAGCAGCAGCTGATCCAGCCATCTACAAAACATCAAATTGTCCTCAACTTAGAAATCTCATTCCTGGTGGAATGAGGATTGCAAATTAGCAATCAAGAAAAAAAATAAGGCATACAAGCAAAACACACAATCAATAGTAAAGATTTAATGAATTACAAAAGATGTAAAATGGTGGCACAAAGGATTAACAAAATGACACACACACAAAAAAAAGTTTCTGTAGGAAATGGAACAAAGATTCAAAGCTTTCAGAAACAGATAAGCAAATTCTAAGAATGAATGGAATTTGAAGTAAAAGTAAATGTATACTTGGTATTATTGTAAACAATGAAACTGAAGTCTCCAACCGAAGAAAGGCAGATATTTTAGCAAAAGAATTCCAAAATGTTAGGAGTGATATGAACCAAAGCAATGAGTGTTGTGAGGAAAAAAAGGAGGTTTATTGAGGAAAACTGCACCATTAAATGGCTGGAGAGAATATTCTGATGATGTATTAAACAAAACGTTTAGTAAGCAGGAGCTTAATGCAGCCATTAGGAAAAGGAAAAATACAACCCCACGTAAAGATTACATGGAGTAATGAAATGCTCCAACACTTGTCAGAAGGGAGTCTAAAAATTCTACTGCGGTTATATAATGATATATGAAAAAAGTATTGCTGCCGATAGAATGGAAACAAGCATTGGTAATACAAGTTAGAAAACCAGGCAAGGTACATAAGACCTGATGCTTATAGGCCTATTGCCCTCACATCGTGTGTGGGGAAAATCATGGGGAAAAAAGTTATACATGTAAGACGAGTGGTATGCGTGGAGAAAAATGATATTATTATAACTCAGGTACAAAGAGGTTTCAGTAAAGGAAGATGTGCAGTTGACCATATAGTGAGATTAGAAATGAAGGTACAAAACTGTGTTCATTTTAAAGTGTGATTATAGTCTGAACATGACAAAAGATTACAGGGGGTGGGGGGAGGTTTCATAGTTCTTCTTGCCATGATACAAGCACAGATTTACTCTGTTAACTAAACAAAGCAGTGATTCCCCCACCCCTACATGGCATGTGCTGCCAACAGCCTGAGATTTGAAAGATTTCGCAGTGTCATTTCTGCCTCTCCCACCAGCAGCAGCAGCACAGATTCTGCAATCAGGGCTTAGCAGACACTTCTGTTGATGACAGAAGAGGCTAAACAGAATCCTGCTCACCTCTCCCCACAGCAGTACTGCCTCTGCAGGGCTCATGGCAGTGTAAACTGCTTTGTACCAATTGGGCTGGTAGCTGTGACTTGATGACAATCAGGGAGCTGGCATAGTGAGTGACAATGTGCTGTTATTAACTATTTTTCTGATTACAGCTGCATTTTTATCAGTTTGGGGCAAGAAAAGCAACCAACACAGTGCAGACCTATTGTATAGCATCTTGTATGACCAACCCTCCAACTCAAATGGGAATTAATGTAAGAGGTCACTAATGAAAATTGTCTAACAAATAACTCTTCGGGGGAAAAAATCAAACACAAGATGGAGAGGCTCTCAGCGGTTATCATTAAATGGATAAAAAACAAGAAGAAAACCAGATGCTGGAAAGTGAAAAAGAGTGATTAGAGTGAGCGAGCACTGGAGAGCATTTTACTACATAAACTCAACAGTGAGGCCTTCAAAGAATCTGATGTTTATTAAAAGGATGGGACACACATGTTCCCTCAGCTTGGCCCCCACAGAAAGGAATACAATAGGCTGGTTAAAATGACTTTAGACAAATTACTGTTGTGCAGAGGCTTTTACTCTAAGTTGTCCGAACTAACAAAAGAAACATCTCAGCCCCTTTATATAAAATTGTTTGTATGTAAAGAAAAGTCGGAGATTAATAGACTGGTCCAGACTGGACTGAGTAAGTTAAAAGAACTGAGGTAAAGGGTCCTTCAAGACTTCTGGTAAAGCCACAGATTGGCATAACAATAAGCCAACAGATTCTCGAAATGGGAGGAAACAGTTACATTTGAAATAATCAAAACGCGTCTTGATTGGTTAATGTTATTGGGATGAAGTTGCCAACAAACACTGGAGTATGGGACTCTATGCTTCTTTGTGTTCCATTCTTTTACCCCAAGCTCCAACAGCGAGCTTCTGGCACACAAGTCTCTTCTGGGCTAGAATCATGAAAAGTATTCTGTGCTATTTCTGTCAGGACTCAAAATGCAACACAGCAATGCAAACATGGTGAGCGTGTAAAGGGAGGTCTGTCAAACCAAACTAGCAATATTTGCATTGGGTTGAGCAACCCCTTGGGTGAAGGGACTGATATTCACCTCGAGAGAGCTCCAGCTGCTAATAACTATTTCAGAAGCCATATTTGCAAAGTTAACTTACAAGTCTTTGCATTTCAAGCTGTGTCTCCAGAGACCTGTGCAAGTTGTCCATATATCTAAATCTCAGGGAATGCCTACACTGCAGGCTCCATTGCGATCGATGCAGCAGGATTGATTGAGTGGGTCATGTAGACCCGTTCAGTCAATCCCAGATGGCCTCTCCGCTAATCCACCTCCCCGAAAGGAGCAAGACTGTGTCGATGGTAGACCGGTTGACACACCACCATGAAGATGCTGCAGTACATCAACATAAGTACGTTGATGGGAGACACACCTCAGACTACACAAAGTTATTTGCATCTGCTCATAGCCTCTCTGGGTGGGATTTTCATGATCCACTTCACCATTGTCGTAAGAGGACACAACTCCACTAGTTTCAGTTGAGTTGCACCAATTTATGGGTTAATGCAATTGGGATATTTTGGCCTAAAGAGTCGTTCTGATCCAATTTTATTTGCAAAAATATAATCTTGTGTTTGTTTAATCAGAACTTTTTTTCAAGGAGGAAAAACGTTTTGGCTGTTTAGTGTAGTTTGTGCGGAGGAGGGTATTTCTCTCTCCTTGCCAGACAGATTAATTTTTTTCCTGGGGAAAAGGCAATTCCCCAATTCCTCAGCTTGCTCCCATCAAATTCTTTTCAGAAACCACATCTCTCTTCTCTTTATAAATTTTATAAATTAATTTACATTAATTATCTATACAATTTTGCATTGATTCAGATGTTGCTAGCATTAGCAGCATTGCAAGTCGGGGCTTGGCCCTTGCATTTTATAGCAACATAAAGAATGCATAACTTTCTGTAATTCAGGAGCTAATAAAAATATATACAAATTAAGTAGGGGTTGAGGGGAGCAAGTGTGTGTAGGGTGGGGGATGGAAGCAGGGAGGTCATGAAACCAGGCAGCTTGACTAAGTATCAGGCCTGAGAAATTAGGCTAGACAGTGGGGTTGTGCAGAGCTGTTCAGTGGGGAGGCCTGGTCTCCAGTGCTGGTGCCTGCCTCTTCGCCTGCCAATCACTGCCCCTTCTGCACACTTGAAAAGGGGAGAGAAGCAGAGCTAAAGAGGGTCTGCGCTCTGACAAACTGTATACCATAGAAGAAGTCCTCTCTGATGAGCCACAAGATTTATCAGAGCAGGGTCTCTCCCTGGCCCTTCTTCTCCACATCACAATCTCCCTAACCTCTTGTCTGCCACACACAGTCTCACATCCCCCTCCATTTCCTTTAACATCCAGCGGTGGCCCCCTGGCACCCTAGGAATGGTAAAACTTCTGTGTTTCCCAAGGAAGAAGGGAATGGCCTGTTTCACCAGTCTGCAGTAGGAGCATATGTGAGCACAGCAGGCAGACACAGGGCAGTTCTCCTGGTTTTTCTTTCCAGATTTAAATTAGATAACAACTAATAAAGGCCTGTGTGTTCATCTGAGAACTGTCCTATGTTATGATAATGTCTGTGCGCGAGAAGTCTGTGGTGACTATGAGTTTTTAGCGAGAGGGATTCAAAGAAAGAGAGACTCTCAACAAAAATTTTACAAAAGAAGCATTTTAAAATGTTTCTTCTAGGAAAGTCTGTCCCTGTTTTACTAGGAGAGGAGTCAGAAGGAAAACTTAATTTTTCTTTGAAGAATAATATTTACTTGGAAGATTAAATTCACTTATTAGGGACTGTGAAGCAGAGGGAACTTAACCCTAGGGAATGTTCATAACCACCACAACATAGCACTTGCCTATCAAACAGAAATGAGTTTTGCATGTGAATCCTTTGCACAAGAGATAATGTGCAAAACCTGCACAGACAAATGGAGGCCAGAATCAGCTCACACTAAGTCTCCTTTTTGTCCATCTTGCTGCAAAGTACTGGGATTTAGAGAATGATACTGTTTAAATTGGGGGAGCGCTGGGGGGAGAGAGGGTTGTGTGTGTTGTTCATTCTTTATGGGACTATAAAAAGATTGTGTGCGCTCTGCATCAGTTAAAACAGTGGTTCTCAACCAGGGGTATGTGGGTACAGGTACATCTTCCAGGGGTACGCAGAGGTCTTCCAGGGGGTACATCAACTCATCTAGATATTTGCAACAGGCTACATAAAAAGCATTAGCAAAGTCAGTACAAACTAAAATTTAGTACAGATACTGACTTGTTTATACTGCTCTATATACTATACACTGAAATGCAAGTGCAATATTTATATTCCAATTGATTTATTTTATAATCATATGGTAAAAATGAGAAAGGAAGCAATTTCTCAGTGACACTGTGCTGTGACACTTTTGTATTTTTATGGCTGATTTTGTAAGCCTGTAGTTTTTAAGTGAGCTGAACCTTGGGGGTGTGCAAGGCAAAGCAGACTTCTGAAAGGGGTACAGTAGTCTGGAAAGGTTGAGAACCGCTGAATTAAAAGTTGCCAAGGACCGTATCACGGAATCTAATTACCAGTAAAAATCCAGCTGGTTAAATTCTTGGAAACTTTCTCCTCACTAAACTACTCATTCAGATAGCTGTTACTGAGGCAGCCAACATACTGACAGCAGTTTCAGGATCACTCAAAGTAAATATTATGGAGTCTTGGCTCTGGGCAGAAAATGGAAAACCTCCAGAAAACAGTTCTTCATGATGGTAAGTCAAAATATCAGGGCAAAACAAGCCTCTAAACATTCAGCATGTGTGTTTGGTTTGAAAGCATGCAAAAGTTTGGAAGTGCATGGATTTTAAGGCCAGAAATATAATTATCATCAACTAGTCTGACCTCTTCTATAACACAGTCCTGAGAATTTCTTCCTGTGGTTTCTAGAGCTCAATGGGATGCTCCCTCCATACATAGCTCTCTTCCCTAACGGGTTCTACCTCTCCCCTCCCCCCACCTCTTATGTGCTATTTTCTTACACAGACTACAGTTAATTAAGGCCTGTTGACCTGCTACTGATCCCTTGTCAGGTTATCATGTTCAAGAGGTGACTGGGTTGGTCCATTCTCCCTGCATCATCTTTAGGGAGCAGCCTTGTAGGTTCTCCTTGTAGTCCACCTACAAAGACACTCAGACACTCCTCCATCATATCCCACTGCTGTCCCTTTAAAATGCAAAAGAGCACTGCAATCAGGTGAGATTCCTTCTTCTGAAAGGTCCCTGTGAGTGGATCACTGTTTGCAAATGGGGGAAGAGGTCAGCTGTTTTCTTCCTGAAAATCCTCTCAGAGGAGACTTGGACTGGACACCGTGTGACAGCCTGTGACGCCAACAAAGACGGGAGGGATACCTTGTCTGCCCAGTCATATCTCTGAAAGTGAGAGTCAGGCCTTATGCTTTGCTGTGCCATTAACCTAACTTTGCTAATCTGGAATTAACAGAAATGATATGCCATAGCACGGTATCCTCTCTAAAAGAATCTCAGACAAATAGCTTCCAAAATTATAGGAAACTGAAGAAACCTCTAATAATCTTAGAAATAACCCTAGCAAATGTAACTGTCCCATATGGCACTACCAGATACACTGAGTAGGCATAATTTCTCCTTTGCAGCTACCACTTTGCAAGCACTTAATACCACCGGTATGGAAACCACACAGTCAATCAGCTATTGGTTTACACTTGAAAGAGTGACTCACCACTTTGCTTTTTCCTGCGTCTTCTCCAGCACACTGCACCCACAATCAGAACCAACAGTATGAACACTAAGGCCACTATGGCCAGCAACCAAGGAATGGAAAACCACCTGCCTGTGGAAAATAAAAACAAACAAAGGAACTGCAGTTTAATGAGAGGGTGTAGAGGACTTAATGCGGAACTGGGCAATGTTGGGTTCTTTCCAAGTTCTATTTAGGTCATCACTAGAGTTGTTCAGATTAAATGAGAGCAGAAATTGGCTGAGTAAATTTATCCCTGACAACACACACGTCAAAGAACCTGTGGTGCCCATCTTCATCACTTATTCTCTCCCCCGCCATTATCTGTTGCCACATCTTCTGGGAAATCAGAAAACAAACATTTTGTCAAGCTAACAAGATGTAACCAGACTCATTCCCAGCAAAGAAACCTTACGGTCTCTCCATCTCTGTTATGACAATTGGTAGATAAATAAGCAGGACCTCATGTATTCAGAAGCCATGATTTTTTTTTTTTTTTGGAAGAATACTTCCCACCAAAGTCCCCCTTGCTGCAGAACTGAATTCCGGATTCCAAGTTTCCACTTATAAAAGAAACAAGCATTTCTTCTTATTTAACATGTCTATTGTAGTTGCAAAGGTTAAATTAACCTTCAAAATATGAACTGAGTGCCTGTAATGATGCCTGCAAGCAGCCTCAAACAATGGCTCAAAGACTTGTAAACTGCTTCCCTTTATCTCAAGGAGGAATTAGCAGTGGAACCTCAGTGATGACTATTTAAGGGCTTGATCCAATTCTCATCAAAGTTAATGGAAAAACTCTCACTGACTTCAATGAGAATTGGATCAAGCCAAAAATGTCCATGCTGTTAATAAGAGCTTGTTCAATTTTTTTCATTTTTACTTGTTCTTCAATGAAAAACTGCAGGTTTGTCCATACTGATACATTTTTGCAAAAACAGTTGGATTACATGTACCCTTTTTGATTTTTCAAACAAAAAGAATTTAAAAACCAAACTCAAATTGTTCTCTTTTCAAAACCGAAATTTTCACTTCTTTTAAAAAACCTAAATAAAAATTTCAATTCAAGATGAAATATAAAATTTCATCTTGAATTTTTTTCAATTAAAAATGCAAACATTTTCCACAAAAAAAAATTGGATTTTTACCAGCCCTGGTTGTTAACCATTTGTGCTAAAAAGATCATTTTAAATCAGACAGCGAATGGATTTAATCCAGTCCCAAACTACCTTGCATGCCTTCCCAGGTACTATAAAATTGGAAGGATTGTCTTACATTCAAGACACTGAATGGACTGTAATTTGGGCCATGTGGGCTTCATTCCCAGCTTCATCTCGGGATTCTTCTGTGACCATGGACAAGTCACTTAAAACTGAGTGTTCAAAAGGAATTAGGCTCCTAATTTCTACTGAAAGCAATGGAAGTTAATAAATAGAAGGCGCCTAACTCCATTTGATCATTCAGCCCTAAATCTTTTAATGCTTCCGTTTCCTTTCTATAAAAACTGGGCTAATAATACTTCTCTACCTCACCGGGATGCTAGCAGGACAAATTAATTAGCATTGTGATGTGCTCAAATACTATAGTGATTAATCTAAAAAAAATATAGCCTCAAATGTCTCCCCTCCCAGCTACCCAAAACACCAATTTCCACTGCCAACTTTTACAATAGCGTTGTGTTGTCAGTTACCATAAAAAAAAAGATTGGTGTCACATTGAAAATTTAGGGGCAAAGGGCAATTAACTGAATTCATTACTAAAATAAGTAACACAAGTGATACTGTACTGTCTGCATTATTCATTTTCATATTTAATTCAATAAAAACCCTACCTAGAATTTTCAGCCTGATGCATGGAATTGCCACAGAAGTCATGGAGCCTTGTCACAGAAAGCATACGTAGCTCTCTCTCTCATTTTTTTCCTCCAGAGCACATAGCGATATGCTGCCATCCCCAGCACCATACCCTAAGGCAGTGCTGAACTCAGAGTAGGATCCTCTCTCTTTCTCCCTCCCCACTGCACACACACTTGCCTCTCCTCTTGCTGGGAAGTCTGTTTCCCATTATCTCCCCCACACAAAAAAAATGAGGCTGAAGATATGCTACTACAAAATCTTGCAGCCAAGAGGACATTAACACTGATCATGCGTGTCATTCACTGACCCTCTTTCACTTTCACATGATAATCGCTGTCTTCCTCCATGTGCCGTACTCTGCAGATCAGCTCTTGCCCGATCAAACTTGTAGAACTGTTGACATGGAGGGTGCTGATCACTGATTGTGTTCCATTTGGGTGCTTGACCACCTTTTCTGTCTTTTCACCTTCAGCATTCGGCACAATCCAGGAGATCACAGGACGAGGCCAGGCATTAGCAGAACACGTGGCTGTCAAGCTATCTTCAGAGACCGTGTAATGGAGATATCCTATGAGCTTCTCTAAAACACAAACACACACAATCACAAGGAGCTGTTGATCAAATGGAATAGCAATGAATCATACTTCATTGTATTCTGATGCAGCCCCACAGGTAAGGAACACAAACAAGTCCCCCTGTCCCAGACACATGCTATGGTTCATTCTGTATTCCCTTGTTCCCCTATATTGAAGAGAACTATATTATGGAGGGGTTAACTTCTTCTGAGATCCCAGAATTGAGGGTTTCTACCAAGAAGTAAAGCATGTGTCCACTTCACAACGTTCTCCTAGCTACTTCCAACACTGCTGTGCAGTGAGGAGGCTGACGCTGCCTGTGTCCTAGCCATAACTGGGAAGACCCTGGAGGGAAGAAGTTCCCCCTCCCTGAATTTTAGCTGGCACTCAGAGAACATTGAAGTAAGGACACTCATAATGTCTGAGTCTCTGCACGCATTAATATGGGCCTGCAGTGAGGCAGCTCGTGTTGCTGGACACCAGCTGGCAGTGACAGAGCATTCTTCTACCACAATTCCAGCTGGTACAGTCACAGTCCTGCTGTGGGGAAGCTCCCAATTCTGGACTCCTGGATGCAACTGACCCATGAATGCTGCGAGCAAATGCTGTAGATAGAAAACACCTTCCCTTCCCATTAGAGATACTTCTCCATAGAGAACCTCACCATAGACAGTCAAGCAGGTTTCTTGTTGGATGGCTCCTTCTGGAAAGGTATTAAAGAGGCACATGTAACATCCGTCATCCTGGATTCTAACTCCCCAGAGGGTGATGGCCGTATCATTCAGTGACAGGCGTGTGAGATTTAATCGACCTTGGTATGTGTCAGGAATATTTACCCCATTTCGTTTACTGTATGTGGCCAAATTTGCTCCAGTATTTTTCTTCTGCCATGTAACTTGCAGAATATCATATGATCCCGTCAGGACGCAGCTTAAGGTCACGTTGCCACCCACTGCTTTTTTCTGTGTCACTGTGTCCGCTGTAGCAATATAAAACAATATATGAAATAGACCAGTATCACCTTTGGTCATGCTTACAAGTCTCTTGCTGACTTTCCAGGCAGGTGACCAGAAGGTGTAAAATGGGGCTATTCTATTGTCCTCAATGACGCATTGTCCTCAGCCTCCATCATTATCAATTACACCATCACAAAGGGAAAGCCACTTACTGCACCTCCTTACCAATCCCTCTATTCACCTACCTCCCTTTCATTCAATCCATGTATGGCTTCTGGTTCTCTCAACAGATTTTGTTTTTTAATAAGAGGTTAGAGGAAGACCAGATAGCAAGAAAGACCCAAAGCCATTCCCATAGAGTCAGATGGAGAGAAAATCCATTAAATTATCTACTCACACAGAGAAAGATGGAGACTGAGATTAATTGGTTTCTTGGAGAAGGGGTTCTCAAACTTATTTAATCGCGCCCCCCTTCTTTGTGTCTGTAGTAGTTTACACCTCCCCCCCCACCACACAAATACATATACCGATAAAAAAAAATCAACAGCAACTTTCACAGAATATTAAAAACGGTAAGGCATTAATTCAAACAGAGCCATTTAAGTAGATAGTAATGTAAGTTTTAAGTGAGACACTGCTTACTGGCATCACGCTGTTGTTACTAGTGTGATGGGTGTGCCTGGTTTTTGGAGCAGAGCAAATCCATCCTGGATTGGCAATACTACACCATGCCCCGCTTACTTCTGTGCTGCTGCTGGCGGCAGTGCTGCCTTCAGAACTGGGCGCCCGGCCAGCAGCCCACGCTCTCCGGCTGCCCAGCTCTGAAGGCAGCGCCTCCCACAATATATTTCGCAAACCACCCCAGTTTGAGCACTTCTGTCTTAGAGGACCCGGTGGTGTCATGAATGGTCATTTCATTTCACTGGTGGAACCTATGGAATCAGAGACCAGCCCTCAAACCCCCTGTAGATATCGGAGAGGAAATTTCACTGGCCTCACCTTCTGCCCTGCAGAGCATAACAGAGACCACACCCCAAATCAGACCTTGGAAAGTCATCTGAGAACTGATCTCTTCTTTCACCTGGAGATGTGAGAGAGAGAGAGATTTGATACATGAAGTTATGGGCTTAACAGTAGTTCTATTTCCAGTGATAATGCTCCAGTTTATGGAGCCATGACAAGACCGCTCTTGGGTGTAACAGGAGGACATTTGCAAACTGCAGAGAGTCCATTCTAAAGGCTCCATTAAACTACCAAATGTGATTGAGGGGTAGGAGCTGGAAAAAGTTACCGGAAGTTAAATTTGTTTGTTTTTTTCCTACAAAGTCCCACATTTAGAGCTAGAATTTCAAACAGGCCTCTATGATTGCAGCCAAAAAACTTTGCACATGCTCTGTACATGTAAAAGAGACGTTTGCTCTTGTAAATCATGGTTGTACATCCAGCAACCTATATGCATGCAAAACAGAGCCCAGTTTTAGAGGTATAATTGAAACGTTGGCATTTGCAGGCTTTGAAACCTGCATGAAAGTATCAGGGATGGAGGCAGACAGAGATTTGGTAGATTTTGAACTTTGCTGGAATGTTTAGTTGTTTTCTCATGATCATTTTATCTACTAGGCTATAATTACTGTTCATGGATTAGTCATCTGTTACTCAGAGCATAAAATGACCACCAGCTGTGGATGCTGGGTACAGGAAGAAATGTCTCCTCTTACGTATAGCATGATTAGATGAGATGTCTCTGCCACAAATATTTCTAAGGCACTACTTGTACCTTAGTACCATAGCATCTAAATGTTACAGTGGTGTTTATACTAGAGCTGGTTGACAACCAGGACACATGTTTTCATTAAATTTTCACAAAAACTTCATCTTTTCTGTGAAGTTTTCTGGTAAGTTTTCAGCCAACTCTGGTTTATACCCTTTGTCTGGCATTGGTCATACTGGAGACAAGATAACGGACATGATGGGTGAATCTTCCATATGGTTTCCTCCTTCAAAGAAAGGGAGAAAGTAAGAGGTATACAAACACATACACATTTTCAACAGCATTAACGGCAAAGCAACCATATACAGTATGGTAAATTAAATGTGGGGGAGTTGAGCCAAAGTTTGTTCAACTTTGGAGACGTTTGGATCTGGAACATCTCCAATTAAAACTCCGTGAGGCAATATCTCAGTGCTGTTCCTCGTTCTGTTATGATCTCTCTTCCAGTATCACCTCACAAATGGTGAGGGTGTGCCTACACCAGTGCGTATGCTGTCAAAACTTCTGTCGCTCAGGGGTGTGAAAAGAACACCCCACTGAGTGATATAAGTTTTCCTGGTATAAGCACTACTGAAGACAGCACTATGTCGGCAGGAGAGCTCCCTACCACTGACATAGCTACCGCCCCTCAATTAGGTGGTTTTATTACGTTATCAGGAGAGCTCTCTCCCACTGACAGAACACAGCTACACAAGTACTTATGCCAGCAAAACTTTTATCACTCAGCAGGGTGTTTTTTCACATCCGTGAGCAACAAAAGTTTTGACAGCATAAGCGCTCGTGTAGACAAGCCTTAAGTACCTACACAGGGAACAGAAACTGATGATAGAGGGCTCATCAGTCTAGCAGACAAAGGTATAACAAGATCTGTGGCTGAAAGTTGAGGTCAGACAATTTCAGACTAGAAATAAAGCACTATTTTTTAAATAGTGAAAGTCATTAATCACTGGAACAATTTACCAAGGATTGTGGTGGAGTCATCATCACTGGAACCCAGACCATAGCTCCTGTAGATTGGATGTTTTTCTAAAAGATGCATTCTAGTTCAAACAGGAATTGATTCAGGAAAGTCTGATGGCCTGTGTTACGTAAGAGGTGAGACGAGATGATCACAATCATCCTTTTCGGTCTTATCTATGACCTATAAAAATCTAGGTTCGGCCCAAGTACAGACAGGAAATTATATCAGTTTTGGGAGAGAGATTGTGGGACTGGCAGCTCTCCGCTAGGGATTAACTGAAGATCAGTAAACTCATTTTGCATGGTACTTGGTGGAGATCCCCACCAGACCCAAGCTAAGGCATTGCCTTCTATACCACGACCAAGCTCCCAAGAAAACACATTCAGCATTAATAGGAGACATTTTTATTCTAACGTCCTCACTAGTAACATTCCACCTCTGAGTCCCAATAAAATACTACTGTGTTCTGTCTCTTTTATCCTGGGCACACACCTTCTATTCATTTACTGACACTGTGACAGATACCCCTTCTCAGCCTCCGTGGCTCACAAAAGGACATTGAATTAATGTAGGGTGCGGGACACTGGATAACAATAAAGAAATACATTTCTTCTGGACAGTGACTCCTCCCAGACAAGGATCAGGAGCAGACAAGGAAACAGCAATGACAAGAACAATAAGGAGTGGGGCATTACTCAGAAGAAAAACAAAATTATTGGACTTTCTATGGAAACGCAAGACACACAGTAAAAAATTACAAGTGCCCTCCAGAGAGCCAGTAGGAAAAATATCAAGACAGACAGACAATGAAAGGAAAGGTATCTCACAAAGCAGCTGTTTCCCAGGACATCTGATCACTAAAAAAATCGCTTCTTGAGACCCAAGTTCTGGCACACATTCAGCCCTTAAGGCTTAATAGCAAAAAAAATCTAAAGCCACTATTTATTATTATTAATAATAATATCTGCCCATTTGTACTCTCCCAACCCATGCATTCTATTTAATCATTTCATGCATATAGTCAACAATACATTTGTAAGGAGATATGTAAAACATCTAGTTCCTGGTTAAATTCAGCGCGGCTTGCTGCACTGCCAAGTCACTGAGAAACAAAATTCCTCATTATCGTAGCCTTTGATCCAACTGTTCTCAGTGACTTCAATCTGTATGTGGATGATAAATCTTCTAAGGCAGTTTAGGATTTCCTGGGCACCAAGAGGACCATGGGCCTATCCCAAGCATTTACTAGTTCAACCGAGACCTGGTTTATGGATTGGGGTTTGAGGCTAGGTAACTGCACTTAAACCAGTGTCACAGACCAATGATCAGCTCCTGCACTTTGAGGTTGGGGCTCATCTTTCTTTTAGGGGCAAGGGACCTGTTTTGATGGTCAGCCCTCAGAGATTAGCAAAGCCAGAAAGATTCCTGAACACTCTGAGGGAGAATTGTATTCCACAGACAGACCACTCCCTTGATGGTTTGATAGGACATCAAGGGTATCTCTACAGAGCAATAAAATGCCTCTGGCTGGCTGTGTCAACTGACTTGAGCTCGCAGGCCTAGGGTTGCGGGGCTATAAAATTGCAGTGTAGAGGTCTGGGCTGGAGCTCGGGCTCTGGCACCCCTTATTACAGTATTGACACACCCTATAATACTTTTTATCCTCCACCACTGACGAGCTGGCCTCTGGGCACCTTCTTCACTGTCTTGTTTCTCACAGATCACCTCGGTTTATAGATGATTTGCCATATGCAGAAGGGAAAGAAAACAAAATCCTTTGTATTTTCCTCCACTAGCATCTTCAAAATCTCAGATAGCACATTTGTTTTGGGTGACAGATAATCTGCTAAACCCTAGTGGTCTCAGATCAGTAGCTAACCAGGTTCCCCTCACTATGGGAAAACTACTTGTTATTGTATGCACAAGATTGATCAAATTAGAGTCTGTTTGCATAGTGAAAGAGTAAGGTCTTGAGGGAACAAGGTCTTTGTCTTGTTCGCTAGATCTTCAGCAGATAATGCTCACTGAGATACTGACTGAAATGTTGAGAGAGCTTTATCCCACCACCTGTGCCTTAGGGCCATGTGCTTCCTGGCTGGTGAAGGCCAACGGAGAAGTACTGGGTCCATTGCTTGTGGAGATTTGTCAATGCCTCTCAAAGAGAGGGCAGGGTTTCTATTGTTTTGAAGGAAACAAACGCGACCTTCGCTCAAGAAGTCATAATTTGCTGTTGACTATCTTGCCAATTAACAATCAGCATCATATCACCCCTTTTTGGGAAGACTATGGTGAAACAATTCTCATGGTATCCAGGTGCCTTAGATATCTTTGACCCTTTACAGTCTGGTGTAGACCTGGCTTTGGCACACAGACTGTGCTGGTGGATCTCTTCCTAGCAATGGATGAAGATCAGGTGTCTACATTAGTATTATTAGATATATCAGCTGCCTGATTGATCACAAGGTGTTGACAACTCAACTACAGACCCTGGCAGGAGTGGAAAGAGTTGCTCTTCAGTAGCTTTTTTTCTCAGTTTGCAAACATATAGTTGTGGACAATCATTCCTGTTCTCAAAGGGTTTTCAAGCATGGGGTGCCACAAAGTGCCATTCCTTCACCTCCCCAGTTCAAAAATATATACGGGGCTGTTAAGGGGGTCACAGCAAGGAGGCATGGGATGCAGTGTATCCAGTATGCTGACCCAGATGATGCAATTCAGCACCTCAGCCAGTGTCTAAATGAGATTGGGGTATATATGAGAGTAAGCTGGCTGAAGCTCAATCCGGACAAGATTGAAGTGAGGATGGTGGGTTAAAGGAATCAGAGATGGTAGATGTAACAGCAGTCCTGCTAGCTTCTAGGAATAACTAGTATTAGTTACCAATAGAGCAGATGAGATAATAGGTTCCCCACCCCATTGTGAAAAATTTCAATATTTTGGCAAAATACTAAATATTTGAGCTGAAACTAAAACATTTCTATTGAAAACAGCACTGCAGTTCTTTACAGGAGCTATTGTCTGGGTCCCTTGTGTTCCTGTTCTTTTCTAGGGGCTGGACTCTGTGGTTGGACTACATTTTCCATGATGCACCACTTTCTCCCTCTTGGTGAAGGGAGAGGGTACATCACAGTTGACCAAGGTGCATCATGAGAGATGTACTATCCAGATAGCCCTGCCAATAGAGAAGAGAGGAGCATAAAGCACCCAAATTATAACTCCCATAAAGCGTGGCAGCGCCACTCTGAATCAGAACATTTCTGTTTGTGTGTTCAGTTTTTCAATGAAATATTGACGTTTTCCACAGAAAGCAACCACTTTTTGTGAAACAATTTTATTTAGTCAAAAACCCAATTTTCCACTGAAAAGCACTGTTGATCAAATATTTTTAACTAGCTCTACTTAAAAGGATTCAAAATGTGGGGGTGATTTTAGACCCTTTCAACTTTTGTGTTACCATTATATTACAGTAATAACTCAGTCAGATTTCCGCCATCTGTGTCTGGCTAGGAGGTTGCAACCTTTCCCATTGAAGTGAGCTGTACCACTGTTATCCATGCTTTTGTTACCTCAAGATTAGACTGTTGCTAAGCACTGCGTTGGGCTACACATTAAAACCATTCAGGTACTGAAGCTGGCGCAGAATGTAGCCACTCCTCTTATTAAGGTGGGCATTTTACTGGGAGCGTGTGTCACCAAGTCTCTAGGATCTGTATTGGCTGCCTGTCGATTTCTGGGTGGAGTTTAAGGTATTGGTTATGAGCTTTAAAGACCTAGATGGCCTGGGACCGGCCTACCTGAAGGATCACCTCTCTCTCTCAAACATATCGCCACATTTGCTGTTAGCAGGGGCACTCAAGCTGGCTTCTCTTCACTATAAAATGGAGGGGGCATCTGGCAGGACATGCTTTGTGAGGGTTCCAATACTCTAGAACTTGCTTCATTCCTCTGTCCAAAATAGATTGAAATGTGGTAACCTTCGAAGCATGCTACAAAAGAGATTTGTTTCACAGATTTGAAGAGGGCTGAAGGCATGCTTCCTAGAATGATGAAGAGGTGGAAAAGAGTTTTTTGTGTGTGGCTAGTTGGCTAGCTGGTTTCCTGGAGAACTAATTATTTTAATGCTGCTGAGACTTAATTGTATTAAATGGCACGTTATGGTGCCTCTGTTGAATGGGGCTGTTATCAGCAATCAGTGGCAATTTACTAGTGAGACACGGTAACATTCAATTTGCAGATTGTTTCTCAGAACCACTTCTGTGAAGAAAATAAACACTCAGAGATTATGAGCTTTCAGCAAGATTCAATATAAGCAATGGAAACAGAGTTAATTGCAAATTATTTCCTGTGTCCTGGGTTCACTTCTATTCTTGCAGTGTAAAAACAGGTTGCAGTGTAAAAACAGAACTTTCCATTTCCAAAACAAATCTTTAGAAGAAATGGTAGCATACACCTACATCCCATACTGAACAATCTGTCAGGAAGTAGTCTATTAATATAGCATCTTAGCCATAGGCCATAGAGCACAATAAATATGAGTTTTATAATAAACACAGCTCAGTCAAATGGATACAGATTTGAACACTCTTATCTTTATGCTTCAAATGTAATGGGCTAAATTCATCCCCAATCTAACTCTATGGAGAGGAACAGTTATACCAGGACAGAACTTCGGGCAAGGTTTTCCATCACATGCAATAAAACCGTAAAATTCGAATCTACCAGCAATGACACAAATGAATAATGAATTTGCCATCACCAAATACCAGCCACATTTAACAATCCAAATACGTCCTGCTACTGGATGGAAAATAATCAACTGATTGATATTCCAGAGAGCATACATCCAAACATGTTTAGGATAATGGCTAGAGGAAGAACTGCATATTGTGTATTTCTATATCACAAAGATAGGTGCCTTAGATATATGATGTCACATAGGCATGTCAGCATGCTGATAAAATGGTGGACAGAATAAAGTACTGGTGGTCGTGTTTTAATTTCATGCCTTGTCTTTTCTGTGGCTGGTAATGTTACTCGTGGTGTTAATCAAGGGGATTGCAGGGATTGCATTTGGGACTGGCCTCTGCTTCTCGTAAGAGGAATAAGGGAAGTGAGGGGGGTGAAGAAATTAACGCTGTTTCCCGCTTATGTATTTGCACAGGAACTGGTCACTATGTGGCCTTTGATAAAGAGAGGAAATTCCCAGGGTTTGTGATGGCTACCGTTCACTAGGGAATAAAAGGTTCTGCTGATGTCAACAGGCAGATAGGAGCTGTCAAGCACAATTCCTGTTCCTCCCAATAGACTGGAAGTGGGGGTGCTTTTAGAGGCCATCCTTGGAGGAAATCATCCCTAGAGCTCTTGCTCCACATAGCATTCCAATCTCTGACCCTGACTGCTGCTCCCCGCTGCCTCCCAGCGCCTGGTGAGTCGGGCTGGCAGTGTCTTGTCTTTCCCCCACCCTGAGACTCCTGCTAGTAGTTTATGTTCTCTCAACATCAGTGGTTTACAACCAGGAGTCCACAGACTATGTCTAAGGGATCCGCAAAAGCTTGTCATTACAGTTGTTTTCAAACTGGGGTTCACGGACCAGTGGCTGTCCGCAGTTGATGTCTTAAAATTTCCAAAGGAGTCTGCGCCTCCATTTGAAATTTTTTAGAGATCCGCAAATGAAAAAAAGGTTGCAAACCACTGTTCTAGGTAGTTTGGGTCCTTATTTAATAGAAGGCTTTTCAAGTGTAAAAAATTGATTTGTCCCTTTTTGATATATAAAATTGGCCTCAGTGGTTTCCTATTCCTCCCAACAAGTTTGGGTGGCTATTTCTCTGCTGCATGGCTTTCTGTATTAGAAACTTCAAGTCTTGCGTCCTAGAAGACACTATGGCAACTGAGAAATTGGCACAGTGATGACTTCACAAGTCCAGAGAGGAAGAAATTTGATCATAAAACATTTCAACTGAAATCATTCAGTAGGTTTAAAATTCTTGTTTGTTATTTTGGCTTGTAAACATCCATTCAATTCGAAGAATGGAGAAATGCTTCTCAGAAAGGACTGCAAGGGAAGCTGAAAGTAGGCTTGACCAGATGGCCTGATTTTATAGGGACAGGCCCAATATTTGGGGCTGTGTCTTGTATAGTCACCTACGACCTCCCCATGTTGCACACTTGCTATTTGCTCACCTAGCTGAAAGTCCAAGCTCTCCTTCCTGAAGTTCAGCTCCCAGGTTCGGGGGATTGCAGCTGCTAGTTCCCCCGCCCTATACAAAGCTGCGGGAGCGGAGGATTTGGAGGGTGGGGGTCTGTTTGTACCTGGCCATTGTTGACACCAGACGCAAGGCGTGCCCGGCTCCCCCGGGTGCCTGCCCGTGCCGCTGCTCCGGGGCGCCAGCCCCTCAAGCCTGCCCGGCGCAGCGGTGCTGGCGGGGGCAGGAGGATGCACAGCTGGGGGCTGATCGCATTTGCCGGGCAGCCGGTGCAATGCAGCAGCTGCCCCGCCCTGGAAAGGGCTTCCCCGCCCCGCCGCCCCAGGGGCGCAGCAGCCGCGAGGACCCCGCGCGCGGACAGGGAGGAGGGTCGCAGCTCTTACCTTGCAGTGCGCGGCGCCCGCCTTCCAGAGGGGAACAAGCGGGTCGCCAGGACCTAATCCCAAAGCATCAGCCGGGCCCCGCCCCGCCGGCGTCATCCGTTTCCAGCCCACCGCCGGAGAGGAAGGGCCGCAGCGCTCGCGCTGAGCCCCGGTCTCCGGGTTCTTCAGTCCCCCCAGCGCGCTCCTCAGGCCCCGGTGGGCTTGCCTTGGTCATTTCCTCCTTGCAACGTTGAGGTCAAGCTGGGCGGGGCTTTGTCTCCCACTTGGAGTCTTGGGACGTGGCTTCAGTTTCCCCGGCCGGAGTTCTCTTGTAGAGAAGAAGCTGCCGGGGGTTGGTCCCTGGGACAGCAGGGGTGACAGAGGGTGACGGGCTGGTGTTGAAGCAGGTTTCTATCCGGTTGGGGAAAGGTGCTGAGGAAGCAGATCCACACCGAGCCCAACCACAGGGGCCATTTAGCATTTCAGCAGCATCTGAAAGGAAACATAAAGTCATTGCCGAAGAAATTTGGAGGCGACGCCAAGATTGGAAAAGTGGGAAATAAGATAAAGACAAGTCCGTGTTACAAAGCGATCTGGATCGCTTGGGGAGCAGTGCCAAACAAAATGTCTACCCTCCAGCCGAATGCAGGTACACCTCTAGGAACAAGGAATGCACGCCATCCCACAGAATGGGGGAGACTGTCTCCTAGAGAGCAGTGACTCTGAAAAGGATTTAGGGGGCACAGTGGAGGAGCAACTGAACACGAGTTTCCCCAGTGTGATCCTGTAGCAGAAAGGGCTAACGTGATCCTTAGATATATAAGCAGGGGAGTAGCAGGGTGATTTTAGCTCTGTACAGCATTATGAGACGAATTCTAGAATACCACCTATTTTCTGGTGTCCACATTTTAAAAAGGATGTTGGAAAATTGGAAAGTGTGAGAGAACAGCCACAAAATTAATTGGGGGATGGATAAAAATGCCTTACAAGAAGAGATTTAAAGAGCTCAATCCATTTATTTTACAAAATGTAAGATTGAGAAGCAACTTGATTACAGCATAGAAGTACCTCCATAGGGAGAAAACATTGGGTACTAAAAGCCTCTTTAGCCAAGAAAGGCATAACAAGAACCGATGGCTGGAAGACAAACCCAGACAAATTAAGATTAGAAGTTAGGCACAAATTTTTAAACAAGGGAATAAGCATCCTCTGCTAGAACAAGTTACAAAGGGAACTAGTGGATTCTCCATCTCTTGAGGTCTTCAAATAAAGACTGGATGCCTTATTGGAATCAATACAGGGGTCAGATTAGATTAATGGTCCCTTCTGGCCTTAATCTCTAGGAATCATGAAGGTGAAGAGTTTCTGTACACAGACACACACACACACCCTACACCTTATTTGATGTTTACCGTGGAAGCCTTTAGTTTGTCAGATAAAAGGAAATTAGTTACTACTTTTCTGTAAGTGGTATTTAAAAATTAAATAAAAGGGGCTAATTGTAGACAGACATTTGCTGTCTAGCACGACTAGTATGCAGTGTTGTTGTAGCCGTGTTGGTCCCAGGATATTAGAGAGACAAGGTGGGTCAGGTAATATCTTTTGTTGAGCCAACTTCTGTTGGTGAGCTTACACCGTATCACCTGTGGATGAACACTTCTCACAAAGCAATCCTATATCTGACCTATCAGTCCTCATCCTCAAAGGAAACCTGCACAACATCGTCAAAAGACAAGCCTGGGAGCTTAAATGCATAACTATGCTAGACATTAAAAAATCATGGACTGACTAGAGACACTGGATTTATGGTTTATTAGAACAATCTATAACCAACTAACCCTCCCCCCAGCCCCTCCTACCCAGCTGCCTTGCCCTCCCTTCCCTTCCTTTCCCTCCTCTGAGTGGAGGGGGTTAATGGACCACTTCACCTTGAATGGTCCCTCGAAATGTGTGTTAACTACTTATACTAAATAATATGTTCCACCTTGTATTTAGCTGTGACACTAATGTTTCCCAGATCTGAGGAAGAGCTCTGTGTAAACTCAAAAGATTGTCTCTCTCATCAGCAGAAGTTGGTCCAATGAAAGATATGACCTTATCCACCTGGTCTCGCTAATACAACAACTAGTGTCCTGCAATAAACAATCAGGCACCACCATATTATTGTTTAGACTTTGGGGAGGTATTTGTTTCACTTAAATCACTAACTGTAAGTTATATAAACTTCATTACCTCATTTTCATAGGAAATACTCTGGCCCTTGCATGTCTGCAGCTGCTGCTCAGTTCTCCCTCCTTGTCCATGGATGAGATGCATTCTCTCTGCATCAATGCTGAGGATACTGCCATCCTTGGGCCTGTAGATATTTATTTATGCAGTGGACAAAAGTATAGGTGCTTTACAGATAAATAAAGACGGTCTCTGTCCCTAAAAGCTAAGGATCAACACTTTAGACAAGATGAGACAAATGACAGCAACAAAAATGTGGTGGGACCAGCGGGAGGGAGACAAGCTATAAAAGAAAGGGTCATGAGATTCTCAGGATTTATGATATTTCCAGCTTGATGGCTCTGTTATACAGCAGAGGCATCCTTTAGTTGAAGTAATAAGGACACCAATGAAGGGGATTTATTGTGTCATCGCATTGAGAGTTCTGAGTTTTCATCTAGAAATACGATGACTTTCCCAACCATGCAATCCAAGAATATTATATGAGGATTTTTCCTTGACTGTCTTCACTTCACAGATCTCTTGATGAAGACACCAATGAGGTCATTTTGTTATAAGGATTCAAATATATTCTCAAGGAGAAAGTGTAAGTTCTACACAAGGACAAGTCCTGAAGCATTAAACAGAGAAATGAGCCCTCGCCTGTATCAGTGCAGAACATGTGTTGTGATGAGGACAGAGAGGACTCAGATGGGCAGTTGCCCTGGGAGTTGGGAGCTGATAGCTTGAGCATCTGCCAGGTATCATGGGAAATTGTGAGCAAGCCAGGGAAGCAGCTGCTTAGGAGACAACTGTCTGGGAAGTGAACCAGCTCAGAGAACACCATGAAAAGCTAGCTCTCCTTTAAATTTTTTTTAATTTTTTCAATCTTTTGTCCAATTATGGACAAACCATTTTTTCAAAAATGTGAAATTTTTCACAGGAAGGAAATTCCTTCTTCCAGCCAGCTCTTGAATTTACATTTAGCTATTAGCTAACTGCTTTAAATTGGGATTTGATTTCTTGGGGTATGTCTACACAGCAACTAGACACCCACGGCTGGCCAGATGGCACGGGCCAGCCACAGGGTTTTCTTTGCTGTGTAGACATACCCAGAGACAGAACAAAAGCAGAAGATCAGGTGAAGGTATACAGATCCTTAACTGACTCAGCTGGGCTTGTGGGGAAAAGATAGGCCCTACAGAGCCTTATAGAAATTCGCAGGAAATTAATATTTTATATACTCATCTCAAAACCCATCAGTACTTCGAATGCAGCCTACACAGATTTTCTGGCAGACCACAGAAAGTGAGGAGAGCAAATCAACCATTAACCAAATGACTGCAATGCTGCAGCTAAGAGGAGCCATTGACTGTGGCTGACAAAGGTTGAAGTATGTCAGTAAGGACTTAGACACTATAATTTCTTTTCAGGTTCTGAAGAAACCCAGTTGACACACAGTACATTTTAGGATGACTACTGTGTCCAGTTCTGGGCATTGAGCTTTGGAAAACACATGGACAAATTGGAGAACATGCAGAGGAGAGCAACAAAAGTGATTAAAGGTCTAGAAAACGTGACCTACGAGGAAAAATTGAAAAAGAAGTTTTGTTTAGGCTGGAGAAAAGGAGACTAAGAGGAGACATGATAACTGTCTCCAAGTACATAAAAAGTTGCTATAAAAGAGGAGAGTGATAAATTGTTCTCCTTAACCACTGAGGACAGGACAAGAAATAATTAGTTTAAATTGCAGCAAGGGAGATTTAGTTTGGACATTAGGAAAAATATTGTAACTGTCAGGGTAGTTAAGCACTGGAACAAATTACCTAGGAAGGTTGAAGACTCTCCATCACTGGAGGTTTTTAGGAACAGGTTAAATAGACATCTGTCCGGGATGGTCTAGATCAGTGGTTCCCAACCTTTTCGGCTCGAGGGCCACAAATATAATTTTTATCAGTCTATCAACTCAAAAAAAAAACGGTATTGATGTATACACCATTAAGGACTACAAATCACTATATATTTAAAGTAAACATTTTGATGCTACTGTGCTCATTTTTACATTCACTATTTTACACCTACAAATTATTCACAGTATGTCACACACAGACAAAGCACTAGTGTAGCTGAGTGATTGTCATTGCACACTGAAGCACATGGCCTGGCAGCTAAGTCACAGTGGGTGGCCTGCTAAGTGCGGACCAAACTGGAAGGCACTGATTTTTAGAGTCCTGCCCCTCCACAAGCATGGTGGGTCCCGGCTGCTCAGCCAGCAGTCCTCACTCTCCCCTCCTCCATCCCACTGAAGCCAGACAGAAGTTGTTCAGCGAGGAGCTGCCTTCTTGCCTTCTCGCTGCAGCAGGGAAACCGCATATGTCTTGTAGCCCTGTGTGCTCCACATGGCTCCTTAGGCAGTGACTCCCTTCTGCAGCCAGGGGGACAGGAGATCAGTGCTCCCCTCCTACTGTCTCTAGGAAGGAACCCAGTGCCTAGGGACCCAGGCAGAGCTCTTTACTCTCTCCTGGAGCCAGGGAGGGGAGTGTTGATCTCCCCCACATCTGGCTCCAGCAGGGACCCCAACGTCAGGGACCCACAGCACTTTGCTGTGTTCCCTACTATAGCTAGGCGGAGGGGAGCACTGAACTCCCATCCCCTTGGGTGCAACAAGGAGCCTGGACTGGTCTGGTAGCTCCGCGGCAATGTGCTCTGCCTGGGTCCTTAGGCGGTGGCTCCCTTCTGCAGCCAGCAAGAGGGGAGCAGTGGGCCACCTTGAAAGACCCTGTGGGCCACTTTTGGGCCCTGGGTAAGGAGCCACTTGTCTAGATAATACTTAGTCCTGCCTCACTATAGGGGACTGGACTAAATGACCTATCAAGATCCCTTCCAATCCTATGTTTTAATGACTTAATTCCACCTATCAGCCCATGGGGAATTTGCACAGCAGTTAATACAACCTGAGGTAGATAATGTGTGAGAGGAGCCCCTTCATGCTGAGGAGTATTTCTCCAGCAGGACTCCAGGAGCAGTTTTTGGATGGAGGAGACCCTGTCCGCAAGGTTGCACTAGACTTGTTCCAACAGAAAGTAGAAGGCCTGAAGGCAGCAGGAAGGCACAGGGTCTCCATGGATGGGGAATCCCTGCTTCCCCAGAAAATGAATTTGGGGGACTCAAATAAGGGAAACCTCAACAATCTTTGTTCCCCACCATGGCCTCTTACAGTTTTTTTCCCATAGAGGGTGTGTGGTTAGGGTCATTATCATCAGCATAGGTAAGCTTTATACCTGATATAATAGGAGGGTGGGGGGTAAGGGGGGGAGCAGGGGGTTGGAATCACACTAACTTTATGAACTTTGTCAAATGAAGGTTGATTGGATTTGGTTGAGGAAGGAGACACATATCTTGACCAATTTCCTTACTAGCTGAACATTGCTGGGACCTGATATATTCTTCATACATTCTCACTGTTTTCAAGTTTATTTACATATTTCCAGTGGTCTGTATTTTGACTTAACAGGCACTCTTGCCAACTATTTTGGCGACAGTCCACATCTAAAATAGGTATTTGTGTAAAATATTGTTTCAAATGTTTCTTAGACCCTGTCTACACTTACCTCCGAGATTCGGCGGCAGTCGACGGGAGTTACTCAAGCTACACAAAAAACTTGCGCAACTCCCATCGACTTCTCTGCTTCTCTTATGCGTGCCATCTTCACTGCACTGCGCTGACAGGAATCATGTTCCCGTCAACGCAGCGCTACGCCACTTGTGAAGGTGGTCTTAGTACGTTGATTTCTGGATTGACTGAGTGGGTCTTCACTGACTGCTCAGTCGATCCAGAGAAATTGATCTGACGGCGACAACCTTTTTTTTACAGGGCCTACCACAACATGGGTCTAGGCCTCATTGAGACCTCTGAGGCATTACCACAATGTGAATGAATAATAATTTCTCAGATAAGCTATTCACAGTAATTAAACTCTCAAATGTCTCGTTTCTCCCACCAGAAGACATTGTGTCATATGTTGGTAGACTACTTCAGACACAATGGAGTCCTGGTCCATGACTATGGCTCCTAGGACCTACAGTAATACAAATAATAATATTACTACTAAAAGGAAGGTTTAAACTTACTTTGTACACTGATGCATACTTCTTTTTCCAAAGTGTCATGAAGGAAGGAATGGATGAGGCACTGGTATGATGCCTCATCTTCCCACTTCATTCCACATGAATGATGCATTGTTTTTGGTTCCATGTAACTTGCTGTGGGTGGTGATGCTTTGTAGTCAAAGATCCTTTGACCTTCTGCCAGCTTCCTTGTAAAACTTCAAAAGGGAGTGTACAGTTATACTTCAGGATCACATCTAGGGCTGCTGGAACCTGGAACCAAACCAAAAGAAGGATCACATTGAGAGAGAATGGAACATAGGAGATCTCTACAACCAAGCCATCAATGTGTGTGTTTTACACAATCCTAGGGCCAAGAACGCCGTGGTGCAAATGTCTTATATAGCATGGACATCTCTAGGTGTCTAGGCCATGTGTGCTACACTATGAAATGGGTCACACAGTTCCTAGCTGTGTGATGGTGGGGAGAGAGAAATATTAATACAGCCCAACGTCATAAGGTTACACACATAGGCTCTAGACGTGTTATATCTGATCCTTGTTTTATGCAAGAAATAGATTGAGAATAAGCCAGTAAATAGCCTTGTAGAATACAAAACTTTTGTGCATGTCCCTAATCTTTTTTTGTCTTTTCTTTCAGTTTTCCAGACATCCCCATTTGCCAGTGACAAAACAGTAAGCTGCAAAGACTCTATACGGACACTAGATGGTAGCAGATATCACAGAGAAGTTCATGAAGGAGCACTCTACTTAGAAATAAGCTCAGGGGCTACAAAAATGAAAATTCTTAACTGAAACCCCCTCTTGGACATGAAATAATTAAAAGAAAGGTACGGTTAGCCCAGCTCCTTTGCCAAATGGAAGCTGGTTCATGCACCTTTTGCCTCTGAATTGAGGTTATGTGGGGCCCCACAGGCACTATGTGACAGGATCAATTGTAGCTCCACCCCCTAGCCTTGCCCCATCCAGAGTGTGGGGGTTCGCTCTTCACTCAGAAAGGCAGGGCAGCAGCATCGGGTCCCCCTTTTCCCTCCTCATGGAGCAGCATCAGGGACTCCCTGTCCCCAGAGAAGGTCAGGAGTGGCAGCAGGGAGGCCCCCATCTTTACCCCAGAATCTGGGTGCATCTGCTTTGCTGGGCCAGGCCTCCTGCACTCTTCTGCTGTACACAGAGTCCTTGACTGGGATGGTGTTAGGAAGTCTCCCAGTGCAGCATGTCTTGGAGTTAACACCCCACCGAGAGGCCTGGGTCAGTTCACAGGTCTCATTTGGGTTTGCTGTAAACGCAGGCTGATATCCCTGATTCTTCCCTGGCTACGCAGCTGTGACAGTTTGGGGCCTGTGGCAGTGGCCAGTCATGAATTCCATTTGGTTTTATGAACACTATTTGTACTTGTAACAGTCAGTGTAGATTAGAACACCACGTTGTAGCAGGAACAGACTATTTGGGAAGCTGAAACAGGGGCAGGGCCATCACAAATGTACCCTAATTGCCATTGGCAGACCCATTGACTTTTAATGATCCTATGCCAGCAATCCCGCAGATGGGGTGAAGGGGGAGGGAACTGAAGTGTGGAAAATCCTCAGTGGAAGTAGAGACATTGAAAAAGTGTCAGAGAGCCTGCTTTAAAAAAAACAAAACAAAACCAAGACACCACACCAAGCTCTGTGAGCAAGACAGCCAATCCAAAACAGGAAACAGGAGACCCACCTGGAGGAGTGGAGGCAGGATGGGCTCTGCCTCCCCCTCAGGGACACTGACCAACCCTGATGACTGTCAGAAATGGCAAGAACACTTGAGGGGAGGTTGTAAAATTATGTTCAGGCATTTATTGTTCAGGCACTTCTGATCTGTAACTGTGAGCCGTTGAAGAGTAAAGCGTGCATGTGTGTGTGTAAGAAGTTGCTTTGCAGAGCCTATGTTCCTTATTTTACCTGCCATGTGTCCTTGTCACCATCTCTTGGGCTGGTCTCTTGGGGGGGGCCTCATATTCTCCTGACTGACCCTCCATCGTTTGCTCTTTGGCCAATTCCTGGACCCTCACCTGCAATTAAGGCTGCTATTCCTTCTCTTTTTGGGCTTGCTGTCTCCTGGCTGGTTTCCTGGAGGCAACCTGGTGCAAGGCTGTCACCCTTTTGCTGTCTCAGGCCTTTCTACCTCCCTTTTATCCTCTGTACTCTCTGTCCTTTCTAGCAGGCCCTGTTTCCTCCATAGGTTGCAGCTGTGGGTGCCCGCCTCCATGACTGGCAGCTGCAAGGGGCTGTGATCAAGCTGCTTCATTGTAAACAGGAGAGACTCTCCTCCCCTTCTGCGTACACTCAGTATGGGGTTTGCAGATCCCATTACAGTCCTCAAAAGAATTAAACTCTAAACCCGAGTGCCCACAGGGCTGGAGTCTGTGAGAGTGTGCAAAATGATTGAGAGGGGGGTGGGGGGTGGGGGAGGGAGGGGTCATGACCGGTTTCAGAGCCTAAAGCAGTTGGACTGTGGAGTTGAGAGTTATGCACCCAGGAGCGGGCTTTGGAGATGCAGAGGTGGAACCAGTGACTGGATGCTGCCCAGAGCCAGCTGGCTTGATAGCATGTGCGATCCGAAGGATGGTGACAACTAACACAGTCCAGTGGCTGTCCACCACTAGATCCAGCCAGGGCTGTGAAAATACCTAGTGGAGAAGCTATGGGGACTGCTCCTTGTTTCCTTCTGCTTGCACATGTCCAAGATCTCCTTCTCTCTTTCAAAGAAAAAAAAATAAATGACCCTAGTTTAAAAGCGGATGAAAGAAGAAAGAGGAGACATCACATCACATCACAATGTGACCTGCCAGGGATGTGCAGATCCAAGTGTGAGAACTGCTGGGTTAGAATGTTCAGACTGTGACACAACCGCACTGGTTCTGCAGCCAAACAAGTTGTAGGGAGACTGGCATATGGATGTCTCCAGCATAGAGGAATTGACATCTGCAGCTCCCTGAAGTTCTCTGCTTCTGTCAATCTCTCTTGCACTTCCCCTCCCCTGAAGGGAGGAGTGTTGCTAATGAAAGAAGTTGAGAGAGAGGCACAGAGCAGCTAGGGAAGCACAGAGAGAGGAACTGAATGATCAAGGGTATCCAAAGAGTCTCATTCAGGCCACAGTTATGAAAGATATCTGAACTGTCAACTTTCTTCCTTACCCTCCCTTGGTTAATAGAGTAATTCAAGTAAATTCGGTTTCCCGAAAGAGCACTTAGACCCAGCTGGATCTGAAGCACTCAGCAAAATGGATCCTGCATGTGAGCTACAGCATGGGAGGAAAGGGCACCTCCAATCACCTATCAATGGAGCCTAGAAACTGAGTGGAGAGGGGAAGCCAGCAGAGTCCAGAGCAGAAAGCACCCTGCTTTAGGCGCCAAAATTAAATTAAATGAACATCATGGAGGAGATCTCTTTGGATTGAGCCCCGATGAACCCATATTGATCCTTCGGTGTCTGTTTTCCCAGAAAACTACCCATTAATCAGGGAGGAGAGTGGATTTTGATTTTTGTTGTCTTTGTCACCCTCCCTCTGCTCTCTCTGTGACAATCTCACTGCATCTAGTCCTCAAAGCTGCAGTACCTGGCCTCTCCCTTGTCTTCCCTAATGAGGAATTGGAATGAGATCCTGAGTTATTGGTTAAAAGTTTTTTTTTTTAAAAACAAGTTCCTGACAACACTACAGATTATTACTGTGAAGCCGTTTTCAATAATCAGGTTAACTTTCCTTATTTTTGCCATTTGCTTTTCACTCAGGTTGGACTTGAGAATAGACTGGTCTGTTTCACTTCTAATCATTTTAACTTTCTAGATATTACACGCTAACCAAAGGCTGCAATAGTTGGGTTAATATGTTGGGGTTGCAAACACAGTTGGGGCCTGCTCATGTATTGAAAAACATTCCATTAGGTACATAGGCATTGCCAGACTGGATCAGGCCTGAGGGTCCATCTAGTTCAGTATCCTGTCTCTGACTGCAACCAGGACCAGATGCTGCAGAGGCAGGTACAAGAAAACCCAAAAGGGCAACTATAGAATGACCTGGCCACACTGGAAGTTTAACCTTCAGCTAAAGGTTGGTTTATGGTGGGAAGCAGGAAAGTTTATATCTATTTCACACTTTACAAAGATACCAAATTGATGTGACTAGGGATGTTCTCATTATCCATATAGACTAACAAATTTATTTGGGCATAAGCTTTCACGGGCAGAAACCCACTTAGTCGGATGCAGCCAATGAAGTGGGTTTCTGCCCACAAAAACTTATGCCCAAATAAATTTGTTAGTCTTTAAGATGCCACAGGACTCTCGCTATTATCCATATAAACGTCCTGCTCTTCTGGATCCCCACCAATCTCTTGGCCGCAGTGACATCTTGTGGCACTGAGTCCCACAAGTTAATTGTGAAAATGTCTTTCCTTTTATCACTGTTCAAACTGCAGCTTTTCATTTTTATTGCCTGTCTCTTTGTTTTCATATTATGAGAGGACAAACAACGGCACTGGCTTGCTTTAGTATTCATTATTCCCTACACCACTGACATATTCTCTCTTATTTGTCTCCTCTCCAAATGAAATAGTCCCAGTCCTTTCACTCTCCAAATATGGAAGGTTTTCCAATTTTTTCCATTAATCATTTTCTTTGTGTCTGAACCTCCTCTCTCTTTCAGCAGTAAATATTTTAAACAATTATGGAAATATTTGTATTAGTCTTTAGCTGTGCAAAAGCCTTTTTTTTTTTTTTTTTTTTTTTTAAGTATTGGGCAAGGTGAACTGACCGTCTCTTTAATTAACTGCACCGCTAATTTCTTACAATGACTCAAGCAGATCTTGCATAGAACAAGGACATAAAGATTGGGAAGGAGTTAATTATTGACTCTGCCGTACTTGTATCAGCGAGGACACATTTTTCCTGTCTCAACTCTCTGGTGCCTTCTCATTAGCTAAACAAAGCAGGAAATTTGATCTGTAAGTGCTGGGAAATTTTAAACTCATTTGCTTATTCTTATTAAAACGTGAGAATGTAGACAATTATCAGCAGCTAAAATAAAAATAAAAAATTCTGAAGTGTGAGCTCTCTGTATCTCCACTTCATTTTCCCCTCCCTCTCATCTTGCCCGACAGGACTCTCCATCTGCCCATTCGCTCCTCCCCACTCGTCTTGTTTTAGTCACTTATTCTCAGCTCTGTCTGGAGCTGTCTGATCCCCATCATGCATCTAGTACAAGTGTGAGGATAAAGTGAAACGCCACTCACCTGTGACTGGAGCTCCCAGCAAGCAGAATCCCCAGCGCTGACATAGTCAGAATTTAGGCTACCAATCTCTCTGCAAACACATCATGGAGATTTATTCCCACTTAATATTTTTCCTTCCTTAACCAGCAGGGAAAGTTTCTCTTTCCATGAGAAACTCTTGGAATTTAGCACCTTTTGTACATTCCTTAGTGACCAATAAGAAGATATTGAACATTAATGCTGACCTCCAGTTCTACGTCTGCAAGAGTACTTGTGTTTATCCAGTCACACTCACACTCCCGCCTGGCTCATCATCTCCTATTTTCCTCCACCAACACTTGTTAGCACGATCTAACACTAAAGAGGGAGTGGAAGGGGATTATCAATCATTAATCAGCTGCATCAGCCTTGGACCTTAACCAGAGCAAACTGACTAGCCACAAAATGTCAGGGCAGGTCTACACTGCTAGCAAAATTTGGAAACAGTCGATGGGCGTTACGCAAGCTACACAGAGAGGAGCGCCGTCTCCATGGCGCTGCGCTGATGGGAAATGCATTCCCGTGAACGCAGCGCTATGCTTTTTGGGGAGGTGGTTTTATTAGATTGACTTCTGGATTGATTGAGCGTGTTTTCACTGCCACTCACTCGAACTGGAAAAAATCTGACAGCAGCGAATTTTCTGTCGTCAGTGTATACATAGCCTCAGTCACCCCACTCACCACTGACCAAAACTGTTTCCAAACACACCTGTTCTCTGACACCCTTCTGGCCCACCCTGAATAGAATCAGCCCTTCTCTACGCTTCTTTGAAGTAACTTGAGCCTCAAATAGTTCAATCTATTATTTACTGAAGTTTCATACTTATTTATAGTGTGGATCCCTTCTTCATGGAATGATTGTCTCTTGGATGCATCCGCCCCACCACCATGAACCCCTCCACCACTGCAAACATTCCTGTGGGAACTATATATAGAGGTCAAATTTTGCACAGTTCCGTGTGTGACACTTAATGCAAATGGCTAGAGGGGGTCAGGATTTTCCAGCAAAATAATTTTAATGGGAAATGCAGTGTCTGTAAAATCAGAACTTTTTCCATGGAAAAATGTAAGTGCTATCATAAATACTGCTTTTTTTTTTCCATTAGGAAAACCAAAAGAAAATATTTCAAGTTCTTGCACTCACCTGAAACATTTTTCTTTCAATTCAGGTCAGTATTAAACAATCCCTTGATGTTGCTCCTCCTCTCAGCTGCTTCTTCACCTCTGTGATCCAACAGTGGGGCAGTGAGAAGGGCAATGGAGAGGAAACATAATTTGCTTAGCTGGGTGTAGAGAAGTCTCCACATGGACCTCTTTCAGTCAGCAGCAGCAATTGCAACTCATTCCGGCAGCCTAGCTTGCGTGCGAGGGCCTTGCAGGACTGCGTAAGCACCGTACGGCAGACGTGTGCCATTTAGCAGCCCAGAGCGCCCTAACCCTTGTTCTGCAAACCCAACTGTCAGCTTTCTCTGCCCTACCTCAGAAAACAGGCAGTGCTGGAAATCCAGCCTGTCCATGAGGTTCCTGGAGTCACCTTTCCCTGCTTCCCCATAGCCCTGTCTCTTAGGGTGAGCCACACTACCGTGTATTAGCTAACCTGTGCTAACTAACATGAGGTAAAATTCTAGTGACAACAAGACAGTGTGTAGTTTGCACATGCATTAGCAAGTTGATTGGGCGGGGGAGCTTAGTGTTTATGGTGCTCTGTTGATAAGTGAAAACTACAAACTGCCTTGTCTTTCCTAGGATTTTACCTCAGGTCAGCTGTGTTAGCTCACACTAGGTAAGACCACACCTTTTTCCCTAGGAACGACAAGGCCGTATAGAATGCCCTCCCCACCCCCACACAGACACCCTCAGCAGAAGCTCTTCACATTATCCCCCCTCCACAACTCAGAAACATGACACCACCACACCATTGGCCTCACTCTCCCCTTCTTGTGTTAGGGTGCTCCATACCCACAGCGTCCGCTTCTGTTGCGCAGCGCCTCCAGAAACTCAGTCCTTCTGCCTCTGCTCCTCAAGCTGCTGTTGCCTCTCCTCACTGGCCTGACCCTTCCTTCCTATGCAGGTGGAATGGACCCTCTTGGTACTTAAAGGCAGATAGCTAAAAGAGCTCAACGGACCCAAAACAGTGACTCGTGAAATTAGTTTCCCAGATGAGAAGCTAAATGGGGATAAAAAGAAACTCCAGTCACCTCTCACTGGATCCTGGAAGATGAAGTAGCTGGGGAGAATAGCACAGAGCAGAGGCTCCTGTACCATTTTACAAACAGCTTGGAGGAGGTTTCTTTGCCTTAATTTTTCATCTATCTCCCTCCTGTATTTTTAAAGAATATTAGCAACAAAATGAACAATAATAAGGGTATCGATCACCTACTAGCTGGAAATGGTAGCATTGCCACTAATAATTCAAACAAGGCAGAAGTGTTCAATAAATATTTCTGTTCTGTATTTGGGGGGACAAACCCAACATCATGTAGTTATATCACATGATGATGATTAAAACACTTTCCATTCCACTGGTAATTTAGGAGGATGTTAAACAGCAGCTATTAAAGTTAAACATTTTTATATCAGCCGGTTCAGATAACGTGCATCCAAGTGTTTTTAAAATGCTCTGGCTGAGCTGCTCATTGGACTATTAGTGATTTTTTCTATAATTCTTGGCATAGTGGGAATGTTCCAGGGCAGGAGAATAAAGTGACTGTTCGGTCAATATTTTTAAAAGGGTCTGTGTTTATGTGATGTAGGAAAAATACCATGTTAACAGGAACTGGAAACGGTAATGGAAAATAATTTCCTGTACTTTTTTTTTTTTTCTGGGTTGTTCTTACAAGATAAAACTACTATGGGTGGTACTAATTAACTGTCAATGTCTTAAATTGTTCAGGAGACATGATGTGTTGATATCACAGACTTCTGTACTCTATTATGGTACTGCTTTGCATGTATGTGATTGCCCTCAATACTTACCTTGCAATCTCAGGTTTATTCAAACGCTGAATTTTCTTTAAATTCTAAAATTGAATGGTAATGTCACTGGCTTTTTTCCTCAGCTCCATGAAAGGCTTTCGGCTGTCTCTAAATGTTCTTGAGAGCAGCATAGACGTAGAAGTTATGGTATGATGCCCTTTCAGAAATCATGTTGGTGTGTTCTGCTTTGAAGGTAAAACCACCAGTATCCTAGTGTAACGATGTGGCACCCACATCCCACGAGCACCCCTTCTGGTCGGGTGTGTCTGCACCTTTTAAAGAATCCCAATTCTGGTATTGGGTCATACTCCTCAGGGCTTCCTCCCTGAAAGCAAGGGTTTTGCCCTCTTGATCCGTTCTGACCCCCAGCTCTCCAACTGGGCCTCTTAATAATTCAGTTCCCCTTTTGAGGGGTTTATCACTGTCCACTTTCCATTGTAGGCCACTTCCCCAGTGGCCTATGGGGGGAACTCAGGTCCAGCCACTACTCCGGGTCCCAGCCAATGGACTGTAAGAATGGCAGCCATGCACCATTGTGTCTCATTAGCAAAACTGCCTTCAATTCCCGGGGTTAATTCCCTGTGCCCCAGCCTTCACCGACACATTGTCCTTAGCTCAGGGCTCTTCTAAGTTCAGGGCCAGAAGCCAGCCAAGAGCTCTTCTCGCTCCCTTGGCCCCTGCCAGCACTGAGCTTCTCTGTGGTGCTGCAGTTCCCTTTAGCCAGCCAGGAGGCCCAAATGCACTCCACTGGCTCCAGCAAGGGACTGATTGGCTCCCTCTGCAGCTCCTTTTTACTTGGCCCTCCTGGACCCTGAATGGTCTGCTCCCTGCAGCCTCTCTGATTCCCTGCTTCCCCTACAGCCACTCTAGCCCTTTTAGAGGACCTCTCTACTGCTCCTTTCCTGGAACAGGAGTGGCAAGAACCTGAAGCCTCCAGCCTCTGGCCTTAGTCCACTCCATCACACCTAGCAAGAGCCTCTCTCTGTCTCTTTTTTTCTTCCCCTACAACAGTGGTGTAGGCAGGTCTCACCACATCCAGTGGCAGACATTCTAGCTGATTCAATTTCCCCTCTTCTTCAGTTAAACCACCGCAACTGGTGCTATTGAATTCCTCTCCCATTTTGGGAGTCTTGTTGGTTAACATAAAACAACACCGTGTGACCCCTAGCTTTCTTCTCCAGGCTCAGCAGTCCATTATGCCCCTCCTGGTCTCAGAATTGCCTCCATGATTTTGCTCCTGCCTCTCACTACAAATAGTTCCAGCCAGACCTTTTCTGCTGATTGGTAGGGAAAGCTTCTTCTCCAGTGCTCACTGATCCTTGGTCTCCTCAGGCCAGAGCCACTCCATTTCTTACAAGTTTCTTTACCATTTACCTTGTATCAGGAATACCATGCCCCTGCTGTCACTCATTTCCCAGATCTCTCTGAACAGGGGAGTTCTGCTGGACCCACTCCAGACACCAGGCTTCTTTGGAGAACCTCCTCAAGGTTTTTCATAGCCACACTGGTTTTCCCCTCTGTAGCAGAGCAGACTCCCTCTTATAGAAAGTTCCACCCAACACTACCATCAGATGCCTATTCATCAGCCCAGACCGATCATCTGGGAGGCAGACAACTAGGAACAGGTCAGGGTGAACCCAACTCTCTGAAAAGGCTAGCCTATGCTGGTCTGCATTTCCCTGTCAGCAGTTCATACCTCTGTTCTCACCAGGATTTTTTCCTTCATCCAGGAAGGGAGTTTGCCTGGTTACTTATTAAGACGGACATTACGTTCCTTTTCGTACATTATCCCTGCTTGCCTTATGAGTGGTTGGAGTGTCTTCTTACCGGGTCTGGCAGATATTGAGCGATACAATTCTTTCAGCCTCTAAGAAGATGTAATTTTGATTTTTAACTACAGATAGTTCAGCTCCAGTTTCTTTTCAAACTGCTTATAGTCAGTTTCTGGTTAAATATTATATTAGTGGCATTTGTGAAATTCTCCCTGTTGTTGACTTGATTCCAAATATGGCCTATATAGATATCAAAATATATAATTGTACTGTTCCATACTTAAGAGGAAACAGGTTTTTCTTTTCTCTTTTTCAGTTTTTCCCATTTCTTTTTCTTGGTCCATTTTACCCTAGTTTTTTTTTTTTCCCATGTAGCAACTTAAACCTATTACTTTTAAATGATGAATGAATGAATCCTTTTAAATGAATAAATTGAATGAATACTTTTATATGATGGTTTTGCTCAAAATGGCAGAATATAAGTGATGTTAAGAACAGACATAATTATTTCTTATATGCGAAGCAAGAGACAGCTCTCTGATCAAGGGCAAAGGAAACTGAAATGTAATTGGCTCAGAGAAATTGGTGCTTCCTTTTGCCACTGACAGAATAATAGCAGTACCAAATTTAAGGGCACAAATCTATTAACTCTAAATTGTAAAAAGAACTACATGGTAAGAAGGGGAGGTACATAATTCCAGGGGGATGAACTGACAGCACTCCCACAATATTGAACATTTCAATCCCAAATAAGGGAGCATCTTCCTTTGCAGAAGTAAATATTTGTTTTCTGCACATATTTTAGGTTTGCGTGTAAGATCGGAGAGTTTAATGTCGCTAAATCTGGACAGAATCTGCTAAATAATATCCGCTGACAAGGAGATGCCTATGAGAAGGAGTAAATTCCACTGTTTAGGATACTAACCTGGGACTTTGGGCACCTGGGTTCAATATCCTACCCCTCCACAGACTTACTGTGCGAGCTTGGTCAAGTCCCTCTGTGCTTCAGTTCCCCATCAGTACAACAGGGATAACAGGTCTTCCCTACATCACAAGACCGTGAGATGAACAGTTACAGCTGTAATGGGGTCCTATCATGGCCCAAAGCTGTTCAAGCGCACACTGTTGGCCCAGGTATAAACCCAGTGCCCCCATCAGGGGTTATGGCCTTTGCTTGTTTCATAATAATTACTTCACAGACAGTTTTAGCCATTTAACTCTGTGGTTGGGTATTTATTTATTTTATCAACCCCATTCCCTGCACTATGCTCTTCAGGCCCTTCCTCAGCTTTTTCTGGGTACACATCTCAGTTTCCCCCCTTCACCTCCCAGTCAGCCCAAATTAATGACCTTCCATGCTGGGATAATTATGGTCTTTTCAAGTTCAGATAACTGCCCTGCCAGGCCCCTTTCTTCCCTGAAGGGTTTTTAGGTAATTGTCACTGTTCTTTATCTGGTCCTCTCTTGGGGCTCACAATTAATTTGGGTTCTTGTCTCCACCTTCTCCCAGAAGGGTTTCCATGCAGCATTACCGTTTTCTCCAGCCTCCCTTCCCAACCTACTCTGAGCTGGCTTGCCATCACATCTCCCTCTTCTCTCTACAAGTCCCTCCTTAGTTTCAAAGCCAAGTGTCACCCTGTGTCTCACCAGGCCCCCAACTGGGTGTACCTGCTGGGTCATCAGGGAAGTTGGATTCCCTTCTTTCGAAGGGGACAGCCATCCTGTGACAGGGCCATATGAGTACCTAAGATATATAGATGCTACTTAGTGGTATATTATGGACTAGGGACTACTTGATATCTAGAGAGAAAACAATACCACTAGCAATGGGTTCACTTTTTCTTATCCAATCGCGCTTCATTTTCCAGACTGGATTATTCCTTGATGCTTTTAGAGAGGCAGCTATATTAACAAGTGTTTCTTCATTAAATCTTCCCCTGATGGACGTTGGTATCCAGCTGTAAGAGATGAATTCCAGAGATGAATTCTCTCGGTGCGATAATGATTTGCTTATTCAGCAATCACTGTGTCAAGAAACCATTCTTGATTCTTAGGAAGAAAGACTTCCTATTGAATAACAATACTGGTGAAATAAAACATCAGACTGATTTTTATGGGATGCTGCTAAAGTCCAATTTTTTGGGAAGTTACTTGAAATTACCTCTCAAGGAAAAAAAAATGTTTAGATTGTAGAATTGGAAAGGAAACGGAGTTCTTCATACTTAGACCATATGTGCTCTGGCGTTCATAAAACATTATTGATATTGGCTAATCTAAAGGAGACACTCAATAAGATTCAAAATGAAAGAACACTATCACTTCAAACTCTCTGAGAGCAAATTTTTTATTCTTGGATAGTAAAATGGACGCTGTTGGCTAAATAGCCCCGTACACCTGTACAAAGAAAAATCACTGAAATTAAAGCAGAGTAGAAAGTTTACAAGGATTTGGTGGGAATTAAAAAACTGCATTTTACAATTTCTCCTCATTGTATCATTTGACATAATAAGAACTAAAATGGTATCTCTGCTTTTCTAGCCAATGTTCGTCTAATCAATCTAGATTTCCAGATCAAAATTACCCTTTTTGACTTTAGAACTCCTGCTACTAGCTCCAAATGAACTCTTCTCTGCATTACCCTTCATTCATCTAACAGAGGCTATCTCGTTTTCTTTTTCTCTTAACCTGGTCATAGCTACTCAACCTTGGAAAAGAGAGAGGACAGACCTGAAGAGGTAGGATAGCTCTGTTATGTTCCATTTGTGTCTGAACTCTTTAAGAGACAGGAATATATTTATTCATTTAAAAAAAACCCAAACAAACCTGAGGTCTGTACAGCAACCATGAAACCCCATTAAATTTTTCCATTTGCCTGAGGTAGCAGGTACCAAGTCACCTGAAGACTAAAAAGCGTAAAAGGGAAGATCATAGACATTTACATTAAAAATTAAGCAGGTGTCACAGCAAGAGCTGGGTGAAACATTTCAACTGAAACTGTCTTTAGCAAAAGAAATGAAGATTCAGTGACACCACAACTTTTTGTGAATGTGTGTCAATTTTGCTGAATTGTTTTCATGGGAGAAAAAAAAATGGTTTTTCAAAAACTAAGTCTCATGTCAAATAGATTCTCTGAAAGAAACACATACTTTTTAGGTAGCCTAAGCAGAGGGGAGGTGGAAATGAAGCCACCACCTCTTTTTTTTCCCTTCCTTTTTAGCTATTTGTGTGTCCAGGTTGTGCTGTAAATAGGTTCCCTCCCCAAGTTCCTGCATAGTGCTTTGAAAAAGTTCTTCTTTGGGGCTAGTTTGAGTGCTGAGTTAGTGATATTTTCAGTAGTGAAACTTTACCCTCTCAACTAAATTTTTAAAAATTTTTGTCATCAATCTCTTCAATCCCTTCCAAAAATGAATGATTCAGATTGGCTTCCTTGTACTTTTCTTTTCCTTCTGGAAACACTGATCTGGGTAACAGTGCACCTCTTTGACTCTCCTTTGTTTTCAAACTTCCCGTCCTCTTGCGTTGAGAGCTTCCTGGGGTTGGTGCCTGTAAGAGCAAGTGATACAGTTATTTGGTACTAAGGGTAAATGTTTATATTAGAGAGGGAAAAGAAATGGTGAAAAACACCAGCATAAAGATCAACTGCACAGAACTCCTAGAAGTCAGTACCAGAAATTAGAACCTAACACATTAAAAAGTCAATGGGTATAAACCATTCAGATAAAGGAACAAATCGGTAGGCTGCTGGTGCTTGCAAGATGTGAAAAATTTATAACTACATGACTGGATGCCACTAGTCAGATTATTCTCATTCACATTGATGTGACCAAAAAGGCAGAACAAACAGTTTGGGGGAAAGCATCTGTGTGACACTGCATTTGGAAAAATCTAAACTCTGCACTGATTCAACCCATTTCCTCCCACTACTCCTCCGTTCCTGGAACCTTTCCCCAGCGCTGTCCCTTTTTAAAATAAAATATTTGTGAGGAACTCATTTCAAGTGTCGGATAATTCTATCAGGAATCACTGCTTCTCAAACAACCCATTTCCTGGCTATTGATTCATAGAGTCCAAGGCCGGAAGGAACCACTGTGATCAGCTAATCTGACCTCCCGTACACAGCCATAGAACTTTCCCAAAGTAATTCCTAGATCATATCTTTTACAAAATCATCTCATCTGGATTTAAAAATTGCCAGTGAAGGAGTTTTCATCACATCCCTCAGCAAACTGTTCCAGTGGTTAAATAATTATCTTTCCTGTTAAAAATGCTCCAGTTATTTCCAGCCTGAATTTGTCTAGCTTCAGCTTCTAGCCATTGGATCGTGTTACCCCTTTCTCTGCTAGACTGAAGAGTCCATTATAAAATGTTTGTTCCCCATGTCAGTACTTCGACTGTGTTCCAGTCACCCCTTAAACCTTCTCTTTGTTAAGATAAATAGATTCTATTCCTTGAATTTATCACTATAGCATGTTTTCCAATCCTTTAATCACCTTCCTTCTCCAATTCAATTTAGGAGGCAACACGGCCCAATGATCTAAGACCTGACCTCTATCACCAACTCAGCCACTGACTCACTCTGAGACCATGGGTAAGTCAATGAAATGCACTTTACCTCAGTTCTCCATACTTTAAAAATAGGGATAATAATGTGTCCCTCTGGCAGTGTATGGGAGCAGAAATGGTCCCTTGAGAATACCATCAGCATGGGGAATGCCCTGACATAAGTGCTGCACCTGCCCCCAGTCTCCATGAAAGGGCAGGCCACGATGGGAGGAAATGTAGCCAGAGCTCACCATACTATGGCTGTTCTATAACTTCCAGGGCAGTCTCTGAGTTTCCCAAAATATAGAAAATGAAAAAGTGACTTAAAGTCACCTTCTCCCCCTGCTCCATACCTCTGCCTGCTCCTCACACACATTCAATTGTTCTTCTTTTATAGTAAATTGAGATAGACCCATGATTCTTGGGTTGCATGAACTGAATTTTCAGTAGTCGATGTACTGGATGCTGCTATGGGAGGCAACTGCACTACAACAGGAGTCAGGAGATCAGGTTTCTATTGCCAGCACAGTCATCAACTTGCCAGCTGACTTTGAACAAGGCATTTAACGTCCCTGTGCCTCAGTAGTCCCAAGTGTAAAATGGAGACAATGTTTACTCACGTATATAAAGCACTTTGAGATCTATGGGTGAAAAGCACTATGTAAGTGCTAAATAATTATTATGGCAGGTAATAAAAGTGAAGAGCAAAGCCAAACCAGAAGCGCTTTAAGGTTTTGCTGTGTACCACCCCTTTATGATGTGTTCTGAACTTCCATTTTCTTTAAAAGAAAAGCTTCCATTCCTGTTCATTTTCACATTGAAATCTGATCACTATCGTGCCTTTCCTCGTCCACATTTTTGCTGGAGGAGCTCAGTGAGTGAGTTCTTTGGAGGGCCTGTATAGTGATGTCACCTAAGGTACAGCCTGAGCTTTGATTCTCACTCACCTCAACTGAGATGGAGGGGTCGATTCTTAAGGAAGCACAAAGGAATAATAAGAAGAGCTGAACATCAGATTAGAACTTCTTCAGGCATCAAAATTCAGGTCTTCCAAATATCTTATCAGAGTCCTCCACAAGACAGGGGCTTGATGTTCTCCAAAGTGAAGAACACACAGAACACATTCTAAACACTTTGAGGCTATCCTTATGTGTCAAAAAGGAGCGGTACTTTCTTTGGGGGAAGTGTCTGTTTTTCACTTTAAGTCTTTAGTGTCCATCTGGACAGATAAGGAAGTCAATAATGTTTAAGTGTCTATCTGAAGGAGGACATCCAATGTCTGTAGCATAGCTGTGTATTGTAGCTGCGTCAGCAGTGCTTAATTTGTAATGAAGGAGGTGCCGGGGCTCAAGCAATTTTTTTTTACTTTTGTAACTGGTGCAGCAAGCCCAGAGGGGCTGGAGCTCAGCCCTGGAAAGCCCTAGCACAAATTAAGCACTGTGCATCAGACCTCAACCCCCTAACATTAGACACTGCTAGGCTGTTTGACTCATATAAGTCATGAATGTGAATTACCTGTTTACGATGTTCAGTCACTTCATTTTGATAGGAAATACTCTGGCTCTTAGGTGTTGGCTGCTGCTGATGTTTCTCATCTCCATCTTGGCTCAAATGCTTTTTCTCTGCAGGAGTGCAGGGCGTTCTGCTACTCCTGGGTTTGTGATGCAAATACGGAAAATATTTATCCAATGTCCAACAGCGTTCTAGACATTTCGCAGAATTACGGTCCCTGCACCAAAAGAATTTAACATCTATTTAGATAAGGGGAGACAAGTGACAGTGACTATAATGGGCTAAGACAGTGGGAGGGGAGACAGAGCACAAAAGAAAGGTCCTGAGGTGACTAACGTTTATGTTGACATCTTGGTTGTTCTGCTGTACGACAGAGTTTTCCTTTCATTTCAAGTGCCATGATGAACTGGAATGGGCTTGCATAAGTCCTTTGGTAACAAATCTGGCCTTCTGGCCAGTTTCTTTTTTTAATAACTAAATTTCTTTTCCTGTGAAGCTTGATTTTTGCGTAATGTTTGTGAGAGACAATGTGAAATGGAACAAGTCACTGGACTCCCCTTCTTCAGCTAAAGACTGAGAAGCGGCAGTTTTCTGGGAGTGAGGAAAACAAAAACTGCACTCTGCCCAAAGAGACTCAGGCTGGCTCTGCTTGTGAAAAACATTCAGCCATCTCTGAGGCTGGTATGGAACTGAATGTTGCTCACTCAGGAAGCAGCACTGCTGGAGGGGGCCTCCATTATTGTGTAGTGAAACTGTGTGGTTAGAGGGGAACCATCAATAGCAATTCTGAAGTCACTGCAGCCCACCACTCTCCCCCATGGTGCTCACCTACTCATGCTCAGCCTGGAATTGGAAGAACCTTGAGACCTAACTCTTCCTCTATTCTCACCTCCACCAGCAAGGGAAAGAGTGTGGAACTGATACACTGGAAAAGGGTGGAGAGTATTTTACCCAGGGAATGTTGAATGCATCACTGATGAGACAGAACATTATGGAAGAAGACCCTTGTTAATATTGTGGCAGCATGTCACTAGCTAGAGGTGATTTTGAAGCTGAAGGACAAGATTTGTAGTCCCAGCTTACCATGTATAAGCTTTATACAGTATTCCATCTACTGCACATGGAGTCATGCTAGCATTCCAGTCCAAGCCCACTTCTGAGTTTTCATCCAGAAATATAATAATTCCCCCGCCTTTGCAAAATCCTAGAAAATAGATGAGCCCTGCAGCATATCCCAAAAGGTCAACGGAAAGCCTTATGGGAATCCAGGGAAAGGGATATTGTATATGGAGTTATCAAAACCTGTCAAAACTTTGGATACAGCCTACAGATTTCCTGCTGATCACCAAAACTGACATAGCGCTGTCTACACAGTGGAGTTAGGTCGGTATAACTACGTTGTTCATGGATGTGGATTTTTCACACCCCTAAGCAATGTAGTTATACTGATACAAGCCTGTTGTGTAGACCCAACCTAATTCTCATTTCAAAAGTTATTTAGGCACCTAGAAGCCTAAAACAATTGACTGTCAAAGGGATAGTGGCTCCTAAGTGCCTAAATCCCTTTTGTAAATGAGACAGGCTCCTAAATTATTTAGGCCTTGCAATACTGAATGTAATAACACGTAAATACATTTAAAAATCTGGGACTGAGACACCAAGGTTTGTTTTCAAGATCTGAAGAAATTACAATATATACACTTCATTTTAGGATACACTATAGATTGAGAAAGTCATCTCTGAAAGATGATCAGAGAGAAAAGGATGGGTTTGTATGCGTGCACTGAAGTTTGTAAGTGTATATGTTATGCTGGAACTTTACACTGTAATGTAGATGTTACAAATCAAATTTTGATTCTATGAATGTATATGGAAAAACAGCAGCAAAGCTGTGGACATCTATATAGGGAGAAACAGGTAGATTTAGTGCTGAATCATTTTTGGGTGAAGAGATATTCTAAATAGAGTGTTTTATGTGTGGACTATGTTGCAAATGGGAATGGTTGTTTACAGAACAACTGTACAGTACAGGGCCCAAGCATAATTTTTTCGTACCCAATACAAACTTTTAACACAGGCCTCTCCCGTAAGTGGGGTAATGGGGATTGCAGAATGGGCCAGGCCCCCCTCCCAGGGCCTCCAGGCCTTGGTAAAGTGTACCCTTTTCCCCTCCCATGTGGGGGCCCTGGTACAGTACTCTCTCTTTGAAAGCTGACTGGCAGCTTTTACTAACAGTACATTCAGGGTTTTATATCCAAATAGCCCTGGGCTTTGACTCTGAAAAATCCTGAAAAGACAAATTCCAGCTTGCACTTCAGCAAAGTGTTAAACTGTGGAGCAGGAAAAAGGAGTGTAACAGAGGTGTGTAAAATAATTTACTAGACTATGATCAACTTACTTATTCTCTTTTCTTTTCATTTGTGCCAAGATGATGAGGACGACTCCTATGGCAGTCAGAATAAAAGAAATGCAAAGCACAGGACAGATATGTATCCCATTCTTCTCATTGGCCTCTGAAACGCAAAATAGCAAACACCAAATGTCACACAGAACCCAAATGGATGTCAAAGCTTTTCTTATATTTCTTTTTCAGATACTGGGAACCAGGAATCATTGAATTCTAAACTCAGTTCTTACAATAACTGTAGAAATTAGACATATTGTTTAACCTCTCTGGGAATCATTTTCCTCAACTGTAAAAAGGTGCTATGAGTTAGAGCAGCTCAATTATTCATGATGAATAAATAATCTATAATTAAGTTTCTCTTCTGTTTATGAATTGTTCACAAACCGTTGCTGATCTCTGGCCAGATCTTCCGTATTCACAGAACAGTTTATCAGAGTTTATTTGAAGAGATGGGCTTTATGTGAGTTATTCATATCTATCATCAGTTTCTCTGAAATGTGATTGGTCACCGGGGTTACACACTTCTGTTTCTGCTCTCTGATTAGATGGCAAATTTTGTGAACAAGCAAATAAGGATTGATGAATAGCCAATGATGAATGGTGAGTAACCTTCTGCACCTATGAACACACGTATTTCTAGCTCGAGTTAAGTGGTGTTTTAAGTCTAAGCTAGCTGTCCCATTGGCGGGGCAGGTTGAAACAGCGGTGGGGCTGAAGCAAAGGCAACTCACAAGCAGCCAGTCCAATCACTCTGCTTATCAAAGCACTGTGTAGCTGCAATGTAGTGATTACAGCATACTAACTTGAGCTCACTGTTGCAGTGAAGACAAGCTCTCAGCCATTGAAGAAAAGTGGGGTTCACAGGGCAAGTCTATGACCAGGCAAGATTTAAACACAACTGTACTCACTATGATTATACCTTATGTATTTTTTTGTTTTTAGTTCACTGGAAGAGAGCCAGCCACTATTCTCTTTCTTTTTGTGTGGCTTTTTTTCCCCTCAGCTCTCCACTCCCCAAGTCTATCCTATACTAACTGCCAGATCTAACTTACCTTCATATTCTTCTACTGAGAAAATGATCTTCTCTTCCCTTCCCATAGGGTGGTTAACTACACAAGTTAGGGCCTGCAGGTTCTCTGATCGCAGGAGACTCATAGAGACGTTACATGTGCTTATCATTGTTTCTGTTCCATTTGCATTCTGAAATCCATGTATCTCAGGCTGGCCAATCAGGGCGCCCTCAGGCTTCCATGTAATTTCTGGGGCAGGTTTTGCTGTAGCTGAGCAGACAGCGGTGAGGAACCCAGGGGAGTTGACATTTGAATGGAGTTCAGTTCTTACTGCAGAAATCACTGAGAGAAAGAGTAGAGCGCAACAGAAATGACAGTATTCCTTACAAAGTTACCAAAAAACTAAGACAAGCTCAAAGATTTTAATGGAGAAAACCAAACTATTCCCAATATGTTCAATATGTTCTTTTATATAGTCTTAGATTTTAAAGGTATTATTATTATAATATAACCATTTGGTAACTGTTTTATGCAGGAGTAATAGGGTTGGAAATTAAAGAAAATTGAGATGGTAACAAGAGACTGCCAAGATCTATAAAAGGGTACTGTGGCCCTGATTCTGCATCTTAGGACAGCTCAAACCTTTGACAGGGGAGGTTTGAGACACAAGTCTAAGGTCCCAGCACCAAGTCTGGATTTACCCTGCTAATTCCCATGGGAGAATTTGAACAGACTCTGTACATGGACTATTCAGTCTATAACTTGTGAAACAGATCCTGAAAGAACTTTTGCAACACAATTTATCATCTGTATCATCATGAAACGGACCTATGGACTTTACTCTTATTTGTATGTACAATGATCTTTTTAACCAATATTTTCTCTTTTCTTTTTTTAATAAATGTTAGTTTAGCTAATAAGCATTGGCTTTCAGTGCTGTCCACCCCAGGCACAGTGGGGCTCCTGCTGTCAGCTTTTACAAATTACCGCAAATAATAAGGGTCCTTTATTACTTTAATCACAATTTTCTGTGTCTTGTCCACAACTCAGCTGCAATTATTTGACAATCATCTTGTGATTTAAGTAGGGCCTTACTGTAACCTGTAATCTGTAACCCACTAACTACCCTATTTGTTTTATTGCAGAGGTGTTAATAAGCCGCTTTACCTTGAATGGTCCCTGAAAATAGGAGCTAACTACTTATGTTAAACTCTCTCTTCAACCTTGTATTTAGCTCTAAAGCTCTAAGTACCTTTCCCAGACCTGAAGAAGAGTTCTGTGTAGCTCTGTCTCTCTCAACAACAGAAGTTGGTCCAATAGAAAATTACACAGGCATTCTGGGTCCATTCCACTAGAGGGTGATGCACCATTAGAGAAAAAAGGGTTTAAAACTTACATTGTACCATGAGGCAAGTTTCTTTGCCAAAGGAGCCATGTGGGAATGCATTGAAGAGGCACTTATAACATGTTTCATCCTCCAACGTCACGCCACGGAGAGTGATGGATGATGCTTTCAGGCTTGTATCGTTGAAACAAACTCTCTCATTGGAAGGCCCTATGGCTCTAATCCCATGTTTCTTGCTGTAGGTGGCTATGTTTTTGAATGAAGAGCCTTCCCACTTTTGCCAGGTGACTTGTAAAACATCGAAAGAGGATGTAAAGTTACATTTCAGGGTCACATCTTTACCTAAGGCTGTAGCAGGAATTCTCTCACATTTCACTGGTTCATCGGCACCTAGAAACAGACCACATCAAGGATCACAGTAAAAGAGATTGCAGAGTCTACGGAGGAAATCTCCACGACAATCTTGACTGGAACACCACATTGTGCATGTGCACATTCTACATCATCTCAGGACCATGGTGTGGTTGTGTTGTGCAGCTCAGACACTAACAAAGTCTTTGGTGTGACAGTATGGGCTGGTCTACACTACAGAGTTCTGTTGACAAAAGCTGATAAAACAGTCATACACACTGAAAGGCTCCTCCCGCCGATGTAACTTCCCTAGGAGTCGGGGCGAGAAGCCCGGGCACTTCTCCATCTGCACCCCACCAGGAGCTGGGGCAGCCTTGTCAATTTCATAGCTGAGCCGTGAAACTGACAAGGCTCCCCAGCTCCTGGTGGAAGAGGGGTGGGGAGCAAGAACCAGGGACAGCTTCCCACAGCTCCTGCAGGGGAATGGGGAGGGTAAAAGCCTCTTAGGTCAGTGGAAGCACTCCAGGTGAGGACACACACCACTGACCCAAAGAGGGTAGTGTGGAAATCAGCCACCACAGTAATTAATGTGATGGCTGTAAATCAATCTAACATAGTTCGACTTATCTTGGTAGTGTAGACAAGGGCTTGCACTACAGGTTGTGTTACACACTGTCTTTGTCTGTGTGGTGATGGGAAGGTAATAATTAACACATCATGATGTTTTCCAGACTAGGTTAATAGCTGGTTATAGCCAGGCTATAACAAAGAGTGCTGTATATGATCCTGGTTTTACCCAAGTAATAAATAGAAAAATAGGTCCCGTGGACAGCCTTCTGAAATACCCATCTATTCTGCCTGTTCCTCTCTATGCCATAGGGAATCAATGACAGAATACAAGTTGCAACAGCCACTAGATGGCAGCAGGTATCACAGAATTCCTGGGAAGTTCACAAAGGAGCCCTAATTTAGCTAGCTATAAGCCCAAAGGGTACAAAATGAAAATTCTTCACTGAAATCCTCCCTTGGATGTGAAGTAAATAAATCAAAGACAAGTTTAGATAGTGAAGTAATAGAAGGAGAGGCTATAGTTAGGTTTTTTGGCTGTCCCACGTGTTTTGCCCTTTTTGGGAAGGGCTACACTACACTACAATATAGAGTTTTGTCAACAAAAGCTGAAAACCAGAGGAGGTGTACATGCTGAAATGCTCCTCCCACCGATGTAATAAAACCACTTCAACAAGAAGTGTAAGGCTTATGTCGGTGTAGTTAGGGCCACGCAGTATCAGTGTGCTCAGACACTGAGTTCCTTACCTCTGCTGTTGGCTGTCATACCTGTCAATTTCAAAATAGTTTATCACCCAATCTCCTTTTGCTTTTCACTTCATCTCCCTTCTCTTTGGTCTGATTCCCTCTCGCCTTCTACTTCAATGCCACCTGCTCCTCTCTTTAGCCTGCCAAATCCCTTTCTCCCCAGGACATTGCTCTCCCAGTAGCTGCTCCTGGTTGTTCCCCTCCCAGCAGAGAAACCTATGCTGACTTATTTGTTTCCTGGTAGAGGTGTTGAGCCCCCACTCTTTATTTATGATTATTTAAATAAAGATGATGCTTCTAGAAGCAGCTGGAAACAAGACAGACGACACAGACCCATGTGCCAGACCAAGGCTTTGCAGAACAGAGCATGCGAGCTGCTGAGTTAGAGTGTTCAGACAGGACAGTGACACTGCTGCCGCCTAAAGAGGCCTAAGAAACCGTTCTTGGTGTGTGGCTGTTCTAGGGGTGGAGGGGGAGTAATTGTTCCCCGGAGCTGGCTCCTTCTCTCAGCTCTCCTCATGTGTACACAGCTACTGAAAAAAGCTGAGAGTGCAGAGAGAGCAGTTAGGGTGGCATGGAGAGAGGCACTGAATGGCCAGAGAAATACTACATGCTGGACGATCAAGGGTATTGATGACACTGATCCAAGCATGCTAGTCATACTTCTTCCACTCACCGACTCAGAAGAGACTTGTGACATGCGTCCGAACTGTGTGTGACAAGGTGTTATCTCTTTATCAGTTTCAAATTTGGGGCTTTTCCTTTTTATTAATGTCTCCTTTTTGTATTCTGAGAGGACAAGGAGGAGTACTTGATTTTTGTAGCATTCATTATTCTCCCAACCATTATCCTGACCACTCTGAGTTGTCTGCTCTCTACATAAAACAACCCCAATCTTTTCATTCTTGCTAAATATTGAAGTTTTGTCCAGTTTTTCCTCTAATCATTTTTATTGGCTGTGTCTGAACCTCCTCCTTTTTCTGCAATATATATCTATATATAACCAATAATTTGCATTAGTCTCTAGTTTTGTTTTAAAAAATGGTTTTTAAGCAATTTTGTAGCCAAGGTGAACTGCCAGTGTCTTTAATCACCTGCACAGTTAATTTCTCAGGGCTTTCTCAGACAGAACTCACGTGAGTATGGACGTGAGGATTTGGCAAACCCTAGTTTGGGAGGGAATTTGATATTGACTGTTGCATTCATAGCGGAGAGGACACGTTTTTTTCCCCATCACCAGAATTCTCTGATTCTATCCGATTAGTTAAATTGATCAGGACATTTTTCTCCAATTGTTGGTAAATTTATAATAAAATAAACAAATTAATTTTATGTGAGAATATGTAGAATTATCATTGGATAAGGTGAAAAGGAAAGTTTCCCCTCTCTGCCCCTGCCAAAATGTGCTAATCACGGCTAGTAATATTATTAATAATTAAGAATTATCTGACAAGAGACAGTCCGTCTGTCCGTTCTCTCTTCTCCACCCCTTCTTTGTGTTGCATGTTCTCAGCTCCATTTGGGAGTGATTTGGCCAGTGATCCCTCTCATGCAACTGATACACAAAACATGAGGTTAAAAGAAAACTCCACTCACTTGTAACTGGAGCTCTAAGCAGGCAGAATATCCACAATAGAGTGAGCCAGTATTCAGGCCAACAAATCCTCTGCAAACACATCTTGGAGATTTATTCTTATGGATTATTTCTTCTTTCCCCTCTGGATCTGCAAAAACAGTTTCTCTTTCAAATGAAAGAGCTTTGGCGCCTCTTTTGCACACGACTCATCTCTTCTGATTGGCCACAGGTCAAACCTGACTTCCAATTCCACGTGACATTACCTGTATCCATCTGGTTGCTTGTGCTCTCTCTTTCTACTCCTCATTTGCTATTTGCAGCTGCTGTAATTGTAGCTGATACCAAGAAGAGAGTAGAATGGGATTGTCAATCATTAACCAGTTGCATCAGACCTGGGCTTTTCCCAGAGCAAACTGACTATGGCACTCAGTCCCCTGCCCTCTACCCACTTTCCTAAATAACCTGCAGAAACCCTGTCTGCAGACCCCCACTTGCCCCAAAAGAATCAGCCCTTCCTTACACATCCTCAGTGGGAGTTATTGCTCAGAGTGCACAGGCTGATGCAATCTATTATTTACCCAGTGCTCAATGTGGTACTGCACGGGGCAGAGTCTGTGGATCCCCCTCTTAATGCAAATATCTCATGAATACAACCCTTCACATCCCTGTGAGATCCCCTTCACTACTGCCCAACATCCCTCTGGGAACTGCAGTCATGCTTGCTTCACAGAAATGTCTGTTTCTTCTCCCTGTCTGTAGAGACAAGCAGGGCTGGAAATCCAGTTCTTCACAACTCATGATGTTCATGGACCACTTTCTCCTGCTTTCCCATAACCTCACTCCTCAGAATCCTCCCCAGAGCACAGGGCTTCCCCTCTGACCTCAGCTGTTTCCCCTAACACATGGCAGAAACTTCCCCATACAGACCCTGCTTCCCTCTTCCAATGTTAAAAACTTCCACCCCCAAATATCCCCAGTGATCGATGACTTCACTGCAACTACAGTAGAACCTCAGAGTTGCGAACACCTTGGGGATGAGGGCTGTTGGTAACTCGGCAATGGTCATAACTCTGAACAAAACGTTACAGCTGGTCTTTCAACAGTTTACAGCTGAACATTGACTTAATACAGCTTTGAAACTTTACTAGGCAGAGGAAAAAATGTTGCTTTTTAACCATCTTAATTTAAATGAAACAAGCACAGAAACAGTTTCTTTACCTTGTCAAAGCTTTTTAAAAACCTTTCCTTTATTTTCTTAGTAGACGACGTTGAATACGGTACTGCGCTGTATTCGCCATCTCCGCTGCAGCCTGACTGGGTGCCTCCAGTTCCAAACGAGGCGTGTGGTTGACAGGCAGTTCATAACTCTGCTGTTCGTAACTCGGAGGTTCTACTGCATTGGTTCCTGGCTGGAGGCCTGTGACAATTGGGTCTCATCCTAGTGCAGACCTGAGGGACAGCTCCAAGGCACTCCGCTGGTTGACTTCACTCCTTTGTTGACTTTCTTTAGAGCTGGTTTGCATGATCAGTTGATGCCAGCTTCTTGTCATGAAGCAGAGCTGAGGTTTTAACTCCAACCCCTATGGGATCCTCTATTTTAGTTATTTTACTCTCTTAGATGTTAACTCTCTCGGATATTATTTACATTTCAACACCAAGCATTTTAATTGTCTCCATAAATGCCTCATTCATAAATACATTTCAACACCAAGCATTTATTGTCTCCATAAATGCCTCATTCAAAAATGCCTCATGTTTCTTGAAACATTGATCTTGGTAACACAGCTCAGATTCACCTTTGATTTTTGATCTGACTGAGGACTGGCTGAGATTTGTCCCTGTATAAATATTACAAACAATTCAATAATGACAACGTGGGTACATGTTATCAGGAAGGGAAAGACAAATAGGGTTGAATGGCACAGAACTTTCAGCAACTGGTAAAAGAAAGAGATCTAAGGGCTAGTCTACACTTAAATCTTAGTGGCACAGCTGTATCAGTACAGCTGTACCGCTGTAAGGTTGCCTGGGTAGCTGCGTTATGTTGATGGGCGAGAACTCTCTCACTGACATAGTGCTGTCCACACAAGTGCTTATGCCAGCAAAACTTGTGTCGCTCAAGGGGGTGGTTTTTTTCACACCTGAGTGACAAAAGTTTTGCCGGCATACGTGCCAGAGTAGACAAGGCCTAAGACATTCAGAATTAAATAAATATCAATGGGCTAAAAGTAAGGGAACAATCATGCTGATGCTACTTGAAAGACGTGAAAATGTTTGTGACCACATAACTGAGTGCCTGTACTTATACAATCCTCCTTCAGATGTACATGACCAAAAGGCATCTTTTTTTGGGGGGGGAGGGAGGATGGGGTGGAAGGAACGTGTGCGTTTGAGCCTCAGCAGCTTTATAGTCTCACCATGAATTACAACTGCTCCAACAGCCCATTTCCTGGATGCAGCAATGGGAGACAGTGTGGTCCTGACAACAGAGCACTGCTGGACTAAGAGACTAAAGCCATTGCTGCTGTTGCCAGCTCTGTCATTGAATCAGCATGTGACCTTAGCCCAGTGGCATACTGGGGGGAAGGGCAGGGGCCAGACCCCCAGGTGCCGGCCTGTGGGGAGGGGGAAACGCCGGGTCGACACTTCATGATGCGCAGGAGATGGGGGGCATAGGAGGCTCTGAGGGACGCAGCACCTCTTGCACCCCTCCACAAAGGGCTGGCCTGGCGGCCCGCACTTATCCACTGCTGCAGCCCCACAGCCCGATGCTGGCTCAGATGGGCTATTTGTTGTTTTGAAATCATTTTCTCTAATACTTTGTTCCAGATACTAAATAAAAATACTCTTTTTTAAGGGGGCTGTTGGTCACATATTCTCCAAGGGAAGAAAAGCAGGTCCCCAAAAGCCAGTTGAAACTGCCAGATGGTAAACACTTAGTTTATATGGGGTTGCCTGACCTAGACCTTTGTCTAAGACAGGGACAATTGCAAGCTTCCACCTCAAGACAGGTCAGAGCAAAAGGCCCAAGACCTGAGCTGGTTGCGCTCAGGGGGACCAGAAAGGAGGGGCAGTTAGCCCTATAACCATGACAGAAAGTAACAATCAGCACAGCATGAGGTTTGCAGGCCGCTGTGTTACAGAGTTGCAGGCTATAGACAATGCTATAAATGAGTCCCTTTTCACCAAAGTAAGAAACTGACAGACAGGCCCAGTGGAGAGCCTCCTGGAATAGACACTTAGAAAGCCTGTTCCTAAGCCGTAATTCACTCTTTGGGAGTGTTATGCAGTGACAAGCAAGCAAGTTGGAATGACTCTATGCAGACACTACATGTAGCAGGTATTTCAGTGCTCCAATCGAGGCTCACAAAGAGGTGCAACTGCTAGCTGGAATAAGCCTAGAGGCTACACAATGGTAATTTTTCACTGGAAGCCCATCCAGGTAATCAAGCAGTGAAATAAGAGGCAAAGTTACATGGTGACCTTCAGCCAGTGGGAGCTCCCTCATGCACCTTTGATCTCTAGGTTGGGTTTGCAAATGCAGTTCAAGACAACTTGGTTCAACAGCTTTTTCCTAATGGGACAGCACTGCCAACTTCAAGTGTGTAAAAAGTCAATCATGAGAAAAATCAGATTTTTTTTTTTTAAAGGAATAAATTGTGGTCATTTTTTAATTTGCTTTCTTGGGTTTGCGCTGTCTGGGTGCGCTAGAGTCTATTTTCAAAGCTTTTCTCCACAACACTCTGGGCTAAAACCTTTAAAAAAATAAAAAGATTCTCATGTAATCACATGGCTCTGGGAACCGGGGCTTTATAAAACACACCAGATACAGCAAGATTATGAGCTGGAACTCTTCATAGAGGGACTGACTCCTGGTCACCTCATTTCCTATTCCTGGTCACGGTAACACTAACAACACCCACACCTTCCATGTGACAGCTTCTTATTTGGTAAAGTAATAAGATGTGGGAGGAAGGTAACTTTAGCTGTCTAAGTTCTGAAAACTTGACTTTGCTAAGTTATCCATGTTTCCTTCTGTTTTTAACAGGTGCCCAAATCCCCACCTTCCAAGATACCACTTTTTTTTTTTTTTTTTTTTTTTTTTAAAGTGCCTAGGCGCTTTGAGAACTAGCTGGAAATAAGAGGAGACAGAACCATGTGACCTGCTATCTCACATTGACCAGAGTACGAGACCCCCCCTCAGACTGTAACAGGAGAATGATGTGTCTGCAGCCCAAGGAGGCATTAGAAGCCATTCTCTAAGTGTGTGGCTGTCCTCAAGGCAGAGGGATTGATGGCTAAGGTTCCCTAGTGTTTGTGCCTTCTTTCAGCCTCTATGTAGCTCACTTTCCCTGGACTGAAGGGAGAAACACAGCTAATGAAAGAAGTCGAGAGAGAGGAACAGTGCAGTTAGGAGAAGCCCGGCAATATGATTTGAACGGCCTTCCTCAGAAGCGGCAAGGGAAAACAAACATGTTGATTTATCAGAACTATCAATGAGACTGTTTCTAGCCTGGATGCCAATAATGCTTCTCTAACCCAATTCAGATGAGAGTTATGAAACTGGACGAACACTGTAAACTTTCGTCCTTTGGATCCTTTCCCCTGGCTAAGGACTACTCGTTCATCAGGCTGAATTATGGTCACTGTTTCACTGAGAATCACACTGCTCTTAATCCTTGTTCTGGTCAGCTCAGCAGGTAATGCTGGAGTACATGGCCTCTTCCCGTCATCCCCAACGAGGGACTGGAATGGGATTTTAAGTCATTGAAGGGACACGGATTAAAAATCATATTTTAAGTAAGTTTCTTTATAGGTGCTAGCACCTAGGGCATGTCTACGGGGCGACAAAAAAAAGCCCTGGCTGGTGCCGCCCAGCTGACTCAGGCTTTGCCAGAGCGGAGGTTACCAGAGCTTGGGCTCCAGCTCAAGCCCAGATGTCTACACAGCAATTTTTAGCCCTGCAGCCCCAGCCCCGTGAGCCCAACTCAGCAGAGCTGGCCCAGCCCGGACTCTGCCGCAGGGCTTTTATCCCCATGTAGACATACCCTCAGGTTAATACAATGGAATGGATTTTGAAAAATCACATGCCTTCCACCATTTATGCAGTTTGCTTTTTGCACATCACTCACCTCAAATCACAAAAATAGACTGGACTGTATCACTTCTGTTTCCAGTCAGTTTTACGTTCCAGATCTCACACACTAAGTAAAGGTTGCAATAGTTGGGTTGCTAACACTGCAGGGGACTGATTCTTTTAAAAAAAAAAAAAAGAACAAAAAACAAAACACCCTGACCTCTCTGGAATATAAGTAATGCAATCCCAGCTCAGATCAATAGTCATCAACAGAATGACAGAGGCCAGCATCAGATACAAGTTTCTTAATTATTAAATTGTCTTCCTGTAATGAAAGTTTCTTCCAAACACCGATAGATGTTGGCTTATACCCTGACACTGGAAGGCTCGTAGCCATTTCACACAATTTAAAAAATACTATCTAATATAAGTACAGGCGTTCTAGTTATCCACATAAACATGGCATCCTTTGAATTCTGCCAAAGCCTTGGCCTCCCTGAAATCTCGTGCCAGTCAAATTCTACCTGCTGTGTGTGCTTGGTTCCTTTTATCAGTTTTAAATTTGTTAACTTTCAATTTTATTCCATGTCCTCTTGCTCTTGTATTATGAGAGGGTAAACAGGAACACCTGCTTTACCTTCTCTATACTATTTAATGGGAGCACCTGGTTTGCCTTTTGTACCATTGAATTTTTGTAATCTATCAGCTTCTCTTATTTGTCTCTCCTCTAAACTGTTCCATACATTGCCCAAGTCCAAACCGTCTCTATTTCTGCAAAAGATTAAAAAGGGGGAAATAATTCCATTCTTCTTAACTTTTATAGAAGTGCTTTTTTTAAAATTAAAAATACTAAATTATGAGTAAAAAAAAACCAATTCTGGCTCTTTAATTGACTGCACAGTTAATTTCTCAGTTCTTATTCCAGGACTTCAGGATTTGGACTCTACCCTCTCTAGCATATCCTCTCAGCAAGCAACTTTTTCTACCCACCGAAACTTTGATATTTTTCTTATTAGCTCAGCTCAGCAGAGAATCGGAGTTGTAAGTACGCCAAGGTTTCAGATAAATTAGTTTTCTTTTTCCCAAATGAGACTTTAGAATTCTGACTGATGAAAAATTCCCCAATAATGAAAGTTCTCCAGCTGCATCTGGTTTCCTTTCCCCATCGACGACCAGCCTGCACTATTACTAACCATTAATGGTACTAATAAAGGATTGTATGACAACACTGTATTTATTCATTTTTCCTCCCCATGCTTTCATTTCATATTGTTTGTTTGCAGCTATAGTGAGGACTGACTCATCCAGAACATGTGTCCGAGAAACAAATGTGAGCCGAAACAGAGATTGCACTTGTTACTTGGGCCCAAACAGGAGATTCCGGAGTCCAGCGTCAGGCCCCACACCAACATCTTGGTGGTTTATTTTTACATACTATTTTTTGTTTTGTTTCCCTTCTGGCTCTGCATTTTCAGTAAACGAGATATAGGATTTGGTGCCTTTTAAAAAAAATTATTCAGTAATAACCAATCTCAAGCAATTTACTGGTGTATGAGTTGACGTTAGAACCAGGCACAGACCTGGTTTTTCATTTTGGTGGCTAATCAAAAATAAAGACATTTCAGATCCACCCAAAAATGGAAAGAAAAGAGAAAAAAAGCCTATTTTCTGGCAAAACAAAAAAGATTAAAAAAATTTCTTTTGAGTTGAACAAAACATTTCGTTTGAGGTTTGTTTTTCTTTTTGAAAAAACACCTTTTAAAAAAATTCAAGTAAAATTCAGACAAAAAGTCTAAATAAAAATGTTGCATTTAGTAAATGTCAAAATGAACTGTTTCCATTTTTTTCACTTTTCTTTTCCAACCCTGGAGTTGATGAATTTGACAAGAATTCACAAACTAGATCAGTCAACCTCAAAGTATTTTTTTTTTTGGCATGAAAGAAAAGTTTAATCTGAAAAATTTTGACCGGCTCTAGTTGACTTGACCGCTGGATAATAAATACTGCCTGTGCGCTGTATTCACCCAGCCATGTGTCCCATCTGTCCCCTCACTCCATTCTTCCCCTACTTAAATTCTGCTTTGCAATAGTTGTAATTTGAGGCTGCACCAGAGCACCGTGCATCATTAAGGAAGGAAAGAAATGTGGCTGAAAATCATTAATTAAATGCACTATTCATTGGTTTTTACCAGAGCAAATTGACAGTCCACACAGCCTGGCACTTAGCCCCTCCCACCCATCCAGACCCACCTCCAGTCTCCAGACGTGCTTTTATCCAGAACCCCCCTTCCAACCACCCCCTACACGATCAGCCCTTCCTGCACAGTCTCCCGAACAGCGTCACAAGGTTGTAAACAAAAGATTGGGTCAGGTTGGGCAAAGTGCCACCAAATGTGGTATTCTAGAGGCTCTCAGATTTGTTTATAGCGTGGATCCCCCTCTTAATGGAGCAATTGCTTCTTGGACACCTCCCATCCCAGCCTCTCGTGATCCCCTTCACAACGTCCAACACCACTGTGGCAGCTGTCGAAACGCTTGCTCCACACACCCAACTGTCAAGCTTTCTCCTCCCGGGCTCAGTGTTCACAAAGTTCCCGGCGCCCCAGCCCTCTGCTCCCCACACGTCAACCTAACATAGTCCTCCCCCACCACAAGCACCCTCTCAGCCCCAGCTTTTCCATCTCCCCTTTCCATCTGCCGCCCAGCGCCCAGAAACCTGCTGCCTCATTGGACCACATGCTCTTCTCTCTTTCTTCAGAACCCTCCATGGCCCCGGGGGAGAGGGGGAGGGGACGGGGAGGGTGTCTCAGCCCCTCCTCCTCAGCAACCGCTCAGCTGCTCTCTAAATTTTTCCCTTCTGCTACCCACAACGGCCATAACAGACACCCTTCAGCCTCTGCCTCCTGAACTTCCCCTTCCTCTTCCTCCCACTGTTCAGAACCCTCCCTTCTGCCCACAGCCCCTGCAGCTGCTGCCCGGGAGCGCTCTCTGCATCCTCTCCTGTGTTGACTTCCCTCCTCTGTAAAGACCCACTCTGCTGAACTGCTGACTAGCTTCAAGCACCAGCCCTTTCCTTCCCCGTGTTTTCTTGCTTCAAGGCCCAGCCATAGCTTTGTTCCTTACCCCATCTAGTGCCTCCCCCTCCTTTGTCCTGTCCCCATTGTGGACACTAAGTGTATGGCCTCCTCTCCCGGACACCGGATCCCTTTGTCTGCTACCCCCAGCACCCTGCTCCAAACTCCTCCCTGTAACTGTAATGTAGGGGAACCGTGGCACGTGGCAAAACCACCTGATCAGAATAGGGCACTGGGGGAAGAAGGGAAGTTAGCTGCAGGGAATGGAGAAGGGCTGAGGGGAAGAGAAAACAAAGTTCCCCATTCCTCTTACATTATCTCTTTCTAAGAAAAGGCCAGCCGAGATCCTGTTGGTACCAGTTAACCGACTTCCTGTGACTGATGGTTCATGGTTTAAGGCCTGCTCCCAGCTCCTGTCCCTCAGCATGGCAACTAGCCCTGCTGCAGCTTCTGGGTTTAACTCCAAGGACTTTTAGTGATGAGTTCAAGTCCCTGGGTCTTGCAGAAGCTTATTCTAGTGCTCATTAACGGCTGCTGCTTTGCTGGCTCCTCTCCGTGTTATTTCCCAATCACTGTATTTGCAGCACCTCTCAAAGGAGCACCCCCTGCAAAGTTAATTCATGCTTTATCTATTGCCTTTTTCAGATAATTCAAGACCGGCAACATAAAATCCAGCACAGTCCACACGCCCCAAAGAAACAGTCTTGGGGCTTGTGGCATAAGAAACCTAATATGCAAAAAGAATACAAAGATGTCAAAAAATAGAAAACTTGCGTTTTATTGTGCAGATCCACACAACTATAATGTAATAGTCTTAGATAAATACCTACTGCATTCTATATACAAGTAAACTCATCGGCTCATTTATTCCAAGATAAATAGACATTTTAAAAAAGTTATTTTGGAGTATTTTTCTTTGTATAAAACATGGCAAGTTGCATGTAATGTGATTCACGCGGAAGTCTGAGGAGATGTTACAAATACAGCTAGACATCAGTTTCACACACACAAACCCAGCACTGTTTTCATTTCATTTAGACAAAATTCTCCCAACACCAGGATCGCACACAACAGGCATTCATCTGACCAAGGGGGCTGTAGAGGGAGGAGGAATGTCCGGGCCTTTTTTTGTGCATGGTCCACACTTCATGTCCTTGATGCATATGGGAAGAACCTGGCAGAAGAGAAACACATTGCTTTTTTAAAAAAATGTGAATAGTTTTAGTGCTGGAGTAAGGTTCAAGGCTGACTGTTTGTATATACTGATGGATTGCATCTGTGTGTACCAACATATAGGACAAGTTTCTCCCACAAGGCCCCCACCAATGAGACTCCAATGATGACAGCAGTACAACCAGTGGCATACTGAGGGGGGAAGACAGAGGGGGCCAGGCTGGCCCTTCAGAATGCGCAGGGGGTGGGGAGCACAGGAGGCTCTGAGGGGTGGGTTGGACAGAGGCCAGGGGCAGGTGGGGTAGGGGGCAGGGAGCTGTGGCTGACCGGGAGGAGCTCCCCCCGGCTATCCCCTGGCCAGGGGGTGAGGCCACCCTGCCCAAGCTGGTGCCAGGATGGAGTGGGAGAGGAGGGCATGCAAGGGGGGGGGACGGTGGAGCCCGGCCAGAGCTGGGCTCCACCACTGCAATGAGCACCAGAAAGTCCCCCACGCAGGAGCAGGTAAGCGGTGTGTCTCCCCCTCTGAAGGTACAGCCCGCCTCCCCCCGGGGCAGTGCTGTCTGGTTGGAGCCAGGAACCCCTCCTGCCCTGCGTGGGGGGACAGGTGAGGCCTGGTAGAGGGAGCACAAACACAGGCTTGGTCCCCGGGCACCCACGGTATGCCACTGAGTACAGCCTCCACAAGCTATCTTCAATCTTAGCCTCTCTCTCTGCACAGTGTTACTTTCTCTATCAATTTGAGTGGCCGCTGAAAGTATTTTCCCTGGTCTTGTATTGAAAACTGTTTAAGGACCGTACTGTAAGTCAGACTCAACCATTTTAATTTCTGTTTCTTAAAACACTACTGAGGCTTGCATCCGTCAACGTAGTCATAGACAGTGGATACGGACAGAATCAGATCTGGATAGTTTCTGGAAAGTCACTTCAGTTTTTCTGTGCCTCAGTTTCCCTACCTGGAAATGGAGTTATTCATCCTCCTTTTTAAAAAGCTTAAATATTAAAATGAAAGATAATAGGCAAGAGCTAAGTAGCAGTGTAAGGTATGCACAAAAGGGAGTGCTATGATCTTAAATTGATAGTGAAATTTGCATAATGGTTGAATTTTTGGACCTCTCTCCCCCGACCCAGCTGCGCTCTACACACACACACACACACACACACACCAATAGAGGGGATAATTTCTAGACACGCTATCCTGGCTAGAGAACAGGGATATATATTTTAGTCTGAGCCCTGTTTCATAACAGATCTGTGAGTCTCCTTCTACTCTGCATTACAGGTGTGCGCTTTATATTTATGCTTTCAAGCATTCTAAAACATGTATCGCCGGCATATAAAATGAATCAGACTATTAGGAATATGTGGTTACAGAAACCCAGCTTCAGTTTGTTGTTTTACTCTATGTTAGGCCAAGCCATTTACATAGAGAACTATAAAGAAGAAGAAAGGCTTAAGCCACGTGGCTTACTGTTAGCCTATTTAATGTTCTATTTCTTTTTTGAGACATGTTAATTTAAGCCCCGTTTCATATGGACCCTGAATCTATCTCTGATCTGCATTACAGGTGTTTGTACTATCAGGATCAGAAGAATCCTGTGCCTTTGAAGAACAAAATCTGAGTTTGACGTGTGTTACAACAGCATAATCATATTCTCAAACAAGATTAAACAGGAATCACAAAACAGAGGAAATTTTCACAACTATTGAAAAACCCAGTGTTGAAACTCTGGGTCCAGAGTGTTGCAGCCATAATTTACATATTTACTAGCACAGACAAGCTCCCTAGTAGGGTATTTTGGGAAGACTCACCCAACAGAGATCAGCTTTGTTTCTATCCATTTGGTGTTGTCGCTTCCAGCACTGGCAGAAGCAGAAGCACAAGAGCCCCAAGAGAACAAAAGAAACCAATACGTAGATTGTTACAGCTCCGACTGTTGAGGACTGGCCTGTGGGGAAATAAACAAGCCTTTAACATGGGCTGCCACAGAATAAATATCTGTCAGACACTCCACCATTCTCCAAGGGAAAAAAGGAAAAGGGAAGGCTACAGCTGCAGGGGTCTGACAAAGAAGGGAGAGGCCATATGCAGGGCATATCTCCAAACAAACTTCCTTTGGTCAGGATTGTGACATGCTGTACCCCATGTACACCCTTACAGTGTGATTTGTGTAGCATTCATGTTCACCCTGATAGTGTAACTGTGTATTGTCTCATGCAAAGTATGTCATGTACGGTGCTTTTGGAATGCTCATGGCTTACTGAACGTTATTGTTGTGGTAGCATGTTTCCTGCACTGTCCTACATACGTACAGATATGAAACGCTGCTGTGTCATACCCCCAAATGTGTGCCTCACATGGCTTGGATAGATTCAGACCAACACAAAGCTGTGGTTCCACACCCAGCAGAGGCATGCATACAGGAACAATGGACCGGCCTGAGCACCTTTGACTCAAGCGGGAAAAATCACACCCATTGCCAGACGTGGACGATCACCTGACCCCAAGGGGTGTCAAGGAAACTCGTTAAAAGAAAGAGGCATCTTTCTGTCGGGGCTGTTCCCTGGAATCTAATCTCCCAAGCAACATCAAAGACTGAGAACCTACCCACAGGGAGGGGAGCCTGGTTGCAAGATGCATCGCAACTGGCCTGTGTGGTAAGCTAACGTCATAGACTGTAAAGAGACTGAAATATTAACTTGGCTCCTAAACGAAGGTTATCTTTCAGTTAATTGTGATCAACTCCTTGACTCAATTTAACCTTCTCATTTATATTAATCTGACTTGGATTTACTTAAAATCTTGCTGTAGTCAATAAACTTGTTTGTTTTCTCTAAAACAGTGCATGTGGATTGAGAGTGAGATAAATTGACGGACAAATGTAAATGAGCTTGCAGGGTGCAGTGTACAGCACTGAATCTTGCAAGATGGCTGTTCCTGGGGTTGCACCTGGGACTGTGGGGTGTTTGTGGCGGTCAATCCCACGAGTGGCCAGAAGCGCTTCTTCACTAGGTCAGGGACCGATTACTCGCAGGAGGCTGGGCGTGGGATGACCCAGGAGTGGGTGATTCACACAGCAAAGCGGGTAAGTTGGAGCCTAGGAGTGAGGAATTGGGGTGACACAGCTACGCACACCAGTCCAGATTGCAGGGAGGGGGAACGTCACAAGGATGTCATGCACTGTTTATAGACACAACAGTTTGTGTGGGGGCCATTTTATGTCTGAGGCCTGGTGTTAGGTGAGGATCACCATCAGTCACTCTTCTCTCTCTCTCTCCCACGTGTACCAGACGTACCTTGTCCCCTCTCTCAGCTGCCCCAAAGATCCTTTTCCTCTCTCCCTCCTGCACCAAAAGTTCCATCAGTCTCTGCCAGCTCTGCCAGAAGCCTTGCCCTTTCCTCTGCCCCAGCATCCCTCCTTTGAACTGCCTCAGAAGCCCTTTCTCCTCTTCTCCCTCCCGTAGCAGAGGACACCGCTTTCTTCTTCTCCCCCCCACACCAAGCTCACACTCACCCTGTATCAAGGCCTCGTTGGGTAGAGTCAGTGTCACGTTTAGAAGTGGATGTTGGATCACACAGCCCACTGGGCTCTCCCAGTGAATCCTGGAGGGGACATAAGTGAAATTGCTGATAACAGTCACAGTCTGGTCCGAGTGGCTGACGAGATAGCGTCCTGGCTCCTGTGGAAGGTGATGGGAGATGTTCCAGCTGATCACTGGAGCTGGTTTCCCTGTTACTGAGCAGCTTATTTCCAGCACCTTTTGCTCTCCGTTATCTGGACTGGACACCAGCTTCGCTTCCAGTCTGGGCTCTGATATTGCTGTTAAGCACAAGAAGGAAAGCCCGTTATTAACACCTGCAGCTCTGTCACTTGAGTAGCTTAGCGAGCATGCTTGGCCAAAGAGGAACTTGATGCCTGTGTCTGCTGTTGACTGAAAAGACCAAGCCCGGCATTCGGTATTACTGCCCAGTCCAGATTATCATCTAAACCTGCCAGGGCCCAGCGTGTGACACACAGGCTTTCATCACGTGGGACAATGATCCCAAAATGGAGCTGTCATGGGTGCACAGGGTCTGCACTGCGCTCTAGCTTTTAAACAGCCCCTTGAAGGAACTCCTTCAGTGCGCCAGACTCCTAGGGGATCCCACGCTTCCGTAAGGGCATCCCATGCGGTCTCAAGACTGAGGGCTCGTCCACACAAGGAAGTTAGAGCAATCTAACTACGTTGCTCTGGGGTGTGAAAAATTCACACCTCCAAGATACACATTTAAACCAACCTAAGCCCTAGTGTAGACAGCACTAGGGGACCTAGTTACCACCTTTTGGAGAGGGGGATTGACTACAAAGATGGAGGAACCCCTTCTGCCGCTTTATTAAATGTTTACACTACAGCAGCACAGCTGCCCCACTCCAGCTGTGCCACTGTATTGTTTCTAGTGTAGGAATAGCCTGAGCCTCTGGGTTCCAGCACTCCTGTTTCACTCAACAAGTCCAATTGAGGTAGACTACTGTTCAGACACTTTTTGCCCTCTTCTGGGATGTATTTGCAGTGATCCCAGGCAGCCTTTCCAAAAGAGAGACTAGGGTTTGCTAGCCAACTACAACACAGCTTTACCAAGTCCTTAGGTTAATATAGTGATGCAACGGCCAAGACAGAGTTCAGACTGGCCAGTGTCAGGCCCCTACCCAGCCAGTCTGCTGTAGAAGCCAGCTTGGTTCTGTCTCCCTCTCTCAGGCCTGGTCTACACTGGTGACGTAGGTTGACGTAAAGTCACTTTTACGTCAACCTACGTACACTGGCACCACTGTTAATTCGAATTAAGTCGCCTCAAAAATCGACTTAAGACCACCTCTGCAAGTGGCGTAGCACCTAAATCGAATTTGTTAATTCAATTTAGTGTCAGTGTAGACACAACTTCATGTAAATTGAATTTATTGGTCTCTGGGAGGTATCCCACAATGCCCCATTTTGACCGCTCTGGACAGTCGTGCTATGCTGCTCAGTGGTCACGCTACCAGTAAGTGTCCCCTCCCCTCAAGGCCCGGGAAAATCTGAATTTTCATTTCCCGTGCTGCCAGCGTGGAGAGAGCTTTGTCACTGTTCTCCGCATGGCTACTGCAAAGCCCAAACATGCTCCAGCATGGAGTCGAGCAGAGGTCTTAGCTCTCATCGGGCTGTGGGGTGAGGAGTCCGTTCTGGCTCAGCTCAGAGCCAGCAAAAGGAATCTGGACATTTATGGGAAGATATCCCAGGGCATGCTGGAGAAGGGACACAAGAGGGACGCTCAGCAGTGCTGCATGAAGATCAAAGAGCTGCGGCAGTCATATCAGAAAGCCAGGGAAGCTAACAGCCATTCTGGCTCCTCACCCAAAACATACCACTTCTACGAGGAGCTGCATGCAATTCTCGGTGGCGATCCCACCACAGTGCCACCCCGCAGCATCGATACCTCCGCTAGGTCACAGTCCATGGACAGTGAGGAGAACTCCATGGACAAAGAGGAGGAGGAGGCTGAGGAGAGCAGGGTGCAGGAGAGCGTCCTGTCCATTCTCCCTGAAAGTCAGGACATATTCCTGACCCCCGAGCAGTCCAGCAGCACACAGGACAACACTAATGATCCCAGGGAAGGCACATCTGGTGAAGTTTTTCTCTTCTTGGCAGTTCTGTCCTTTTACATTGGAGGGGTGGGGAGGGGAGGAGGAGGAGGCATGAAGGGTATTTCAGGCATTTTGGTGACTGTACTGGGGGGTTACCCAGGGAACAGTTTATTTATGTGATGAGAAATGCTACGTTTGTCATCAGTTGATATCTCACGGAAACTTTCTGTTATCCTTCGCAAAAGTTTTCAGGGGAGGGCTGCCTTGTTCCTCCCTCCACGGTAGGATACTTCACTGCAATCAAGGGAGCCTGCATCATGCTGGAACACTGCTAGTACCCCGCTGCGTCCAGCAAATCTTTGTTTTAAGCAGAGACTCCCCACCCCCACCCCCGCTGTCCTCAGATCCTCTCTGTAAGGGCATAGCAAGCAGACCCTTCTGGGGCGTCAGCAATGGAATGAGGCTCTGTGTCTGCCCTGTGCTCTGCATGGCGATTATTGTCTGCATTGTAGTAGGGGATTATTGTCTACATTGTAGCAGTTGTATCATTTTCTTTGCTCTGCTAACAATGGCTACCTTGTGAATTTTTTTCATTCTGTAGATACCTCGGCCTTGGCTCCACCCTCAAGAAATGCTGCAGAAGGACTATTGCAGATTAGAAAGAGGAAAAAAAAGAAACCAAGAGATGACATGTTTTGCGAGCTCACGAATGCCTCAGCGGTCGCAGAGACCAAGCTCAGAGCATGGCGGTTGACTTTGTCCCAGAATATGGACATGGACAGGGAGAATCGCAGAGAAATGCAGGAGCATGATTGCAGTACCACGCAGGAGATGCTGCAAATCATGCACAACCAGGCAGATATGCTCCGGCGGCTTGTGGAGCTTCAGGAGAAGCAGAGGAAGGACAAAGTCATGCTGCAGCCCTTTCATAATGCTCCTCAACCAAGGGCTTTGCTGTCCTCCGCCTTCCCCTCCCCCAAGAGGTCTCGGAGGAGATTGGCCAGGCTGCAGTACATGCTCGCCGAGCAGAAAGCAGAGGTGGACACACTGACAACTGGCCAGCAAGCTACCAACCTACCCCTTGAGACAGTGAATGAACACTCCCTCCCTTCCCCCATGACTTGAATGTTCATAAATAAAAGGTTGCATCATTTCAACACATTTCTTTATTAAATCATATCTTCTGGAGGGATTTGGAGGATACAGATATCGATTGGGGGTGGGGGGGTTCACCAAAGGCAAACAACATACAGGAACAGAAATCAGTCCCGCATCTCATTGCAGAACCTGGTTTTCAAAGCTTCCCTAATGCAAAGCGCTCCACGGTTAGCTCTTAGCGTAGTCCTGACATCTGGCTGCTCATAATTGGTGGCCAGTCTTTCTGCCTCCACAGCCCAACCCTGGGGGAACCTCTCACCCTTTGCTTCACGCACATTATGAAGAACACAGCACGCAGATATCACTGAAGGGAGGTTCTTTTCACTCATGTCCAGCCTAGTGAGGAGACTCCTCCATCTACCCTTTCAACGCCCAAAGGTACATTCTACAACCATTCTGCAACTGCTTAACCTCTTATTAAAACACACCTTGTCACTGTCAAGGTGCCTGGTGTATGGCTTCATTAGCTAAGGGAGAAAGGGGTAAGCAGGATCCCCCAGGATCACTATGGGCATTTTCACACCCCCAATTTGAATTTTTTGGTCTGGGGAAAAAAGTGCCCGCCTGCATATTAGAGAACAGCCCTGAATTACAAAATGCAGGCGTGTCATGCACCATCCCAGACCACCCCACACAGATGTCAGTGAAATGACCCCTGTGATCCACAAGCCCCTGCAGGACCATGGAAAAGTACCCCTTGCGGTTTATGTACTCGGTTGCTAGGTGGGCAGGTGCTAAGACACGGTTGTGTGTCCCATCAATGGCCCCCCGCAGTTTGGGAAGTCCATCGTGGCAAACCCCTCCACTATATCCTGCACATTTCCCAAAGTCACTATCCTTGGTAGCAGAAGTCTCTTGAGGGCTCTGCATACTTGAATCACGGCGGTGCCCACTGTAGATTTATCGACTCTGAATTGATTCCCAACTAAGCAGTAACAGTCTGGGGTTGCCAGCTTCCACAGAACGATGGCGACTCTCTTCTCCACCATCATAGCTTATCTCAAGCGAGTGTTCACGCGCCTCAGGGATGGGGCCAGCTCCGAGCACAGTTCGAGGAAAGTTGCCTTTCGCATACGAAAGTTTTGCAGCCACTGGTCATCATCCCACAGCTGCATAACGATGCGGTCCCACCAGTCTGTGCTTGTTTCCCTACACCAGAACCAACGCTCCACACACTGCAGATGAAATGTTACAGCCTGCAGCAACCGGGAATTGTTCTGCTCGATGGCTTGTAGCAGGGCAGCCTCGGTGGCATCGCTGTTGTGTGAGCTTCGGCTTCTTGCTCTACTTCGAAAATACTCCATAAGCTGCGATGTATTTGTAACGCTCACAATAATAGTGCAGAGTTGAGCTGGCTCCATGTCTCTGCAGCAATGGCGATCACGAGGAGTACAAAAACGGCGCGAAAATACTTCTCCTGTTTGTTGGGGGGGGGGGGGAGCTTAAGGGAGGGGAAAGCAGCATTGCATCATGGGACGATGACACTCATCCCAACAGCCACTGCAGCTAGTTGCACTGTGGGATAGCTACCCACATTGCACTGCTTTGCAATTCGAATTAAGAGTGCTCAGTGTAAACGCAGGAGACCTGCGCAAACAGCGTAGTGTATACATGCTGCTGCGACTTCTAAAAATCAGCTGCTGAAAGTCGACTTAAAGTTAAGTCGACTTCACTTGGCAGTGTAGACATGGCCTCAGTCTCTGTGAGTCTTACAGGGGAGAGCTGATCTCTCTACAGTCCAAAGGCCAGCTCTTAACACAGCCACCTAATACCTTTTCCCTTTGTTCTCCAGCCTGGGCATTTGCTCTGCTTCTCTGCAGAGAACTGGGGGAAATCTCCTTCCTCTTGGCTGTTGGCTGCTAGGTGTGAATGTCCCAGCCACTGAGGTTACCACTCTCCCTGGATCCTCAACTGATATGGACTGGTTTCAACCTATCCTTTAATGATCCATTCATACCACCCCAGACAATTAGGTGATCCAACATCTCGTGTCTCCTGCTCTGCCTCAAAAAGCCACTTTTAACTGCATAGCATGCAAAGCATAGATGAAACTGAAGCACATGACATAGAAATAATAACATTATTAGCAAAATTCCCACATTCATCATAAAAGAAAGCAACCGGTTGAGAGGAGGGGAGGGTAGAAATGTTGGTATCCTAGATGAAGTCCCTATAAAGTCATTATCAGATTTCAACAAGAGTTCTAAAGAGCAGCAGGTGCTGTATGTGGGAAGTAAGAAATCACATGTAGCTCTAAAATTAGTGATCAGCTCCACTCAGCCAGATTTCTATTTCTTTTCTGCTTAATGGTTTTTTAAGGGGAATTACTGCGATAGGAAGTATTCTGGGGCTCTCAGCCCAGCAACTGAAGTCCTCTGTTGATCCAAGAAATGTGTACAGTAGAGGCAGAAGTAATGCAAGCTTCTCCAAACAATGACAGCTTCCAATCAATGTACAATAACATTTATCGCCTATTTATGTGGTCATGTATCTGCCACTGATCAGTGCATGTCATCAATGGGCACATATACTTTTGTTTGTTTTTTTTACATGGCATCTATGCATTCAGATTATTACTAAGAACCAGATTTACAAAACTGGGTTCCTGGAGTTAGGTGTCTATATATGGATTTAGAAACCTAAGTAACTGAGACCCTGTCTACACTTACCTCCAAGATTCGGCGGCAGTCGACGGGAGTTATGCAAGCTACACAAAAAACTTGCGTAACTCCCGTCGACTGCTGTACTTCCCCTCTGCGTGGCGTCTTCACTGCAGTGCTCTGACAGGAACCGCAGTCCCGTCGACGCAGCGCTACGCCACTTGTGAAGGTGGTCTTAGTACGTCGATTTCTGGATTGACTGAGCAGGTCTTCACTGACCGCTCAGTCGATCCAGAGAAATCGATCTGACGGTGGCGACTTTGCTGCCATCAGTGTAGCTGTAGCCTGAGTGAGCATTCAGCAGTTCTCATTAACTTCAACAGGGTGCTCAGCACTTGCAAAAACCAATTCACTTATTCAGATTCCCCCGCATCCTACCAAGCCTTACGCAGACATGTAACCTCACTCACGTGAACAGTCCCATGAAGTTCAGTCTTACCACTCACATTAATTGTGCATCACTGCAGGATTAAACACGGGACTAGGAGTTCAAATTTTGGCACCTATTTTTGAAAATCTTAACCACAGTATAATGCAACTGCAGCAGAACCTCTAATTTAAATTGAGTCAGAGCTACGAGTTCTGCTGTGATGAAATAGCCATTTCTTTATACACGGTAAGAAGAATAAAGTTTATTATGTGGGTAATGCAACTTCTATGCTGTGATTAACTATTTGTTGCCTAACTTTTAAGTGCTGTGCTTGTGAGTCAGGTGATCGATAACTGCATTGTCAGCATTTAGCCACTGCACCAATTTTTAAACCAACATTTTTGATTTTGGAAATTCCCAGGTTTATGCACATCTTATAAATCATTGTTTCCTCTTCCATGGGTCAATGATGATATTATTCATATTTATGGAACAGACAAGAAACTAACTTATTACACTGAAGGAAAGTGTGAGATTGGCCAAGTTTATATTGGCTTCTGCTGATGCCTGTACCATTCAATACGCACCTGAGAAGGTTGTGTGAATTTTTCAAGACATAGTGGTAGAAGGGCAAAATTAGGACATGATGTGGCAACCTTAATAATGGAGAGGCTACAATCAGTCCTACTCAGACTTGGAGAAAGACATTTTAGAAGGGAAAACACAAAGTTGATCTTATATTTTTATCTTATGTCTCTATCCCTACAATGAATTTCAGGTACATTAGGTTCTATGGCAGGAGTAGCTTTTCTAAGTCTTACTTAATTTGTTTACTGTGGTTGTGCCTGCTCATGAAGCTTCAGCAGCAGCTTCTCACTTCCCTGCATCACTGATCAAAAGAGAGACTGTCACATTACCCAACTGATAGTGCTGATAAATTACAATAGTTCTTAAAACTGCAGTGTTAGAGCCAATGGGGATTTCAGGTGGAACTTCTCAAAGTCTCCCACGAAAGTTTGGAAATTGAGGGAGGAAGTCAGCCTCTCAAGAGCCTTCTGTTTCGATTCACAAATAACCCTTTGAACTTCTTCTTTTATTCACCGGGTACACAAAAATAAGTTTTTGACTACTCCACTCTCTCTATCAGCTTCAAATACTGGATTGTAACATTCAGAAAAAGTGACGCAAAACCTACACAGATCACATGGGCAAATGTTTCCTGCAATGTTCCACTGGGAGGGCTTTAATGGACCGTCAGTAAAGAATCATTTACAAGAATGTATATTAATACACTGCACTTCCATGGTACCTCTCATTTCAAATCATTTCACTAAATCAGGTAGGTGTGACTGTCTTTGGCTCACAGAGCAGTCACTGAGGCACAAAGGTGATGGAGCTTGCCTAAATTCACAGGGGAAAAACAAGTGGCAGCAAGTTTCAAGGTTTCAGTCTACAGACTCAGACTCCTACGACTCACTAAAAATAGCCGTCTATTAGACATGACGGCTCAGGCTGGGGTGCAAGCTCTGAAGCCCCAGGAAGAGAAAGGGCCTCAGAGCCCAAGGTCCAGCCTTAGCTGAAAGTCTACACGGCTAATTTTAGTGCCATAGTGTGAGCCTGAGTCTGTAGAGGCAGGCTTTGAGACCCGCTGCCGTAGGTACTTTTCCCCTGCGTAGACATACAAGTCAATGGCAGCGTGGAAGAGAACTATAGTCCCAAATCCTATTCCCTTCCAATTCCGAGTAGACCACCCTCTGCTTACCCATATTAGAACAAAGAATGAAAACCATACAAGACCTATATCACTGATCTCACCATTTCTCTGCCTAATTAGCTCTCCAACTCCAGTATACAGAGGTTGAAGAACATTTTGTTCATTTTTGTTAACATTTGACAACTTTGGTTACGTTTAATTTTTTTGGTCTGTTATTAAACAATAAAAAGGGCATTCAGACATAAAGAATAAGTTCTACTCAAAGGGCTTGACCCTGATCCCACTGAAGTCAGTGGAAGTTTTGCAGTTGGCTTCAAATGAGTGCAGGACTGGGTCTTATTTTAGGGGGTTACAATTGTATCTAATAGTTGTAGACAGGAACTGGGAGTCCCTCTGCCACTGACTCACTGTATGGCAAGTAACTTAATTTCTCTGTGCCTCACTTTCCCCATCTTTGAAATAAGGATAGTACTTATCCATGATGATTTCAGATATTCAGATGACCAGTGCCCTTTATGTGTAAGTTATTTATAAACTTAGATAGGTGAACAAATTCCTAAAGGATTCTGTAAAACTGGCCAACCTTGATTCTCCCTCAACTAGCCAGGCCCCATCAACTTCTTCTGGAGCAACATTTTGTAGATCTTTACTCCTGAAGGAGAGAATTTAAAAACGGTCAACCATCTCCTCCAATGTGTTTTTTATTACACCAAGGAAATGTTTCCTACACACTGCCATTTTCACACGGTTTCTCCCTCCTGTTTTAGCAAGGCAGCTTTGAAATTCCCATCTGCAAACCTATCCATTCTCCCATATCCAGGCTTCCTGGAATAGATGGCTATATGTATGGTAAACACCACCTCATTTGACTTCACTTCCCTTAAAAAGGTAGAGAGTAGTTACGGTGCCAGCATCAGAAATAACCCGCAGATGAAATACAGAGGTCAAACTACCTGGCAATCACTAGAATGTAAACTTCCTTGTTGTCCCCAATGACCGCTCCAGATCAAGTAAATTAACACAACTTCAGTTCAAGCTGTGGTCTCCATAAATTGATTTGAGCCTTGCTGTGAATGACTGAGGTTTTTGGAAAGCCTTTGGATGTATTCTCATATCATATCCCCAGAGAGCAGGAATACTTTTTTTTCTTTTTAAGCAAATTAACCCCCAATTAATGGCAATGGAAATAAATGCATAAATCAGGACTTTAAGTAGTTTTCAGATTGGGACACATGAATTATGCAAAATGCGGTGCCTGTGCTAGACACACACACACACAGTGCAGATTAAATGATTTGTAATCAAAGTCCATTGAATTTGGCCAGAGTGCAAAATATTTTTTTATTTGAGGATAGCACTGGATGTGAAACAAGGGGAAAAATATCTTGGATGGATTCCAGAACACATCCTAAGAGCTAAATCTTAATTTATATTTCAGAAAGGTAAGTTTGCCTTATGTATTAAACAGTGATTAGATTCTTGTGCGTACGATCCACCAATGACTGACATTGCGGACAAAGATGTGTCATACAGTCCTATTCCAGCACCTAGAAAATCAACATATAAAACAAACCATTCCCTGGCCTGTTCCTATCTGGAATTAATATGTGTCCTTGTATACTGTCTGGACAATAGCCGGAATTTGCCAGCCCTAGTTCAGCGGCCCAAGATACATAACTAGACTTCTCAGACTTTTGCAATCTTTTTTAATACTGTCTCTCTGCCTTCATGGGGTGGACAAGTGGACTTATGTACGACAATATTTACTCTTGAACAAATAAAGGTGAAGTCCCAGCAAACAGGATAACACACTCCCTACTGCCACTGTTTTATAATTAGATGTCATCTCACCCTGCAGGATCCTTCAGTACCTTATAAACTACTGGGTACAAAAAGCTTCACAGAAATGCAGCTCTCTGTAGCAAATGAAGGAGACTATAAGGTTGACATACGGGAGTGTGAGAAACAAAAGAATTTTGGCAGCAGGTATCAGGACAAATCCCTGCTCTTGTCAAAGAATGCTTTGGGCTCATGATACCCACATAGATCAGTCAGGACCAGAGCTTTTAAGGTTTCATCTGAAAGACCCACATGCAGTAAACTTCACAGAATTCAATCCATTCACTAGAGAACAAAAGAGCCACCATAATGGATGTGGGATCTGACTCAGCAGTTCCACCCACCACCGTATCTCCATCATTAGAGCCATCACTCACGTGGGAGCAAAATTCTCCTTTCCTGTACTTCAGTGTGACCTCAGACTCTGTGTCTCGGAATGTATCCTCTGAGTTCTCCAAACCAACACTTTAGCTTTTATTTAGTGTGGGGAAAGGAAACCTGTGCTATTCCAGTAAGGATGAGGCATATGATTATCCCCAAAATATAATTAGCATTTGGCACCCATATAATTAAGAGATCGCTGCTCATTTGCCAATATAAAAGTTACATAAGAATAAGATTATGATTTAAAAGGGATATCAACTCTCATGCTTCACAAACCAACCAGTAACTGCTTGTGGGGAGGTTTCTCCTAACCCAACCACATATTATTATGTAATTGTTCCATATATGGATTTTATACTTTCTTCTAAATCATCTGCTACCAGCTACCATGGGATACTTATTAGTGTATTTCCACATGGCAATTCCCACCAGTATTGTTTAGTTTATTTATGGTAACACTTCACTGTATGCAAAAGCAGTAGTATATCTGTTAAAAACAAAGACCTCTCACTAACATGAGGCCAAACAACAACATTCAGCTAGTAAGTTTCTGTTCAAAGGTAGAACAAAACCATCAGACAACTCACAGAAATTCCAAAACACTAATGCTGGTCAATTACAGAAGTGCACACCGGTGAGGTTTGACGGTATACAATTTAACTTAAACCACAGAAACAAATACTCCTGATAACACGTGGATTAACAGAAAGTAAATACTTTTAAAAAGGAGAAGTTTGCAAAAGGGCAGAGTCATAGCAACATAGAAGATAGGGTTGAGTGCTTTAGAGACTTTGGTTATGTCTGCACTACAGCCCATGTTGGAAAAACTTATGTTGCTCAGGGTGTGAATATTCCACCCGCTCCCCCTGCCCCCGAGAGACATAAGAGCTTATGTGCACAGCTTCTGCCGCTCGTGGAGATGGTTTTACGGGCCAGCAATGGAGCATCTGTACCAGACTTGTTGCAGTGACATAGCCGTATCGGTACAGCTGCGCCATTGCAGTGCTGTACGTATAGACATGGCCTTTGGAGAAAATCTCCCCTGGTTTGAATGGTAAGAGTAAAAGACTTGGATGGGCTGGGGTCTCCATTCTTGAATGTACAGGATAAATAGAGAAGATATTAGTGCACAATTAACTTTCCTAAATGGTATCCTGTAGCAACAAATGGCTATTTCCTGATCCAGACACCTATGGATGAGTGACAAGGAAGAAAATTACCACTAGAGCTGGGCACAATTTTTCTGCTCCAACTTTTTTCCAGCAAAAAAAATGCAGATTTACAACACCAAAATGTTTTGAAAATTTATGTCAGTTTTCCTTAACTGATTCAGTAAAAAACAAAAACACCCACTGCTAAAAAACCTGAATGTTTTGTTTTGACTTTTTCTATACAAAACATTTTGATTTTTCCCTTCAAATTATTTCAAAATTTCCTTTTGTTTTAGTAAAAGCAATCAAAAACATTTTAAAATGGTCAAAATCTAAGCAAAAAGGTTTAAATTTTGTCAAACCTGAACATTTTGTTTGATCCTCTTGGTTTTTACTTTACAATTTGCCTAAAACAAAAAAATAAAAAAATTGGTTTGACCCAAATGGCTTAGTGTTTTGGATTTTGTTTTGTTTTTTTTTAAATTGCCAGTGAATCGAAAAATCCATTATTCAAACAACTCTGCTCACCACTGCTTCCCTATCAGAAGAAAAACCAACGAGGAAGGATGGAGGGGAAAAGTGGGTGAGAGCCATTATATATTAGCCAGCGCTGCCACTAGAGGCAATCACAAACCAGGGAATGGTTGAAGTTTCTGAAAGATCAATGCCCCCCTTTGTGATGATGATGTCTTACCGTAGACCTTGAGGCATGTCCTGCCGGGGATGGATCCCATGGGAAACGTGTTAAAGATACATTTGTAACAACCTTCATCCTGCAGGGTGACTGCGTGAACAGTAATGGCAGAGTCTTTCAGCTCACTCCGGGTGAAGTTCACACGGCTGCCATAGTTACCCAGGATTTTGTGGCCGTTAATCTTGCTGTAGGTTGCTATGTTGCCCTTGATCTCTCCACTTTCCTTCTGCCATGTGACTTGCAGCACATCATGATCCGTGACCAGCTGGCAGTGGAAAGTAACATTTTCGCCCACCTTGGACAACTGGATCTTCTTGTGAGCTATCTGCAGTGAGCCTGTGGGAGGACAAACACTTAATTGTGAGATTCCCTTTCATCCACCCATGACACACACATTCCATGATTTACCAAGGCAACAATCCTGAAGTCTGCAACCTCTGAAGGAGAATTCTTAGGATGCTTTGCCTTCAGACCTAGGACATTAAACCTCACCCCAGCCCAATCCAGCAAGAAAACCAGTTCAGATCACAAGAACAATAGCAATTACAGTCTTTGTGATAAGGACGTTTTTCTGCTTGATCTGTACCCTAAGGACTCCCAGAACACTCTCCCTCAAGCTAATCAACAGCTCCACTATACTAATTATTTCTGGACCCTATGGACATCTGTCCAGTTGAAACTGATTTAATAAAGCTGTAAACCCTCTTAACACACAGCTTGACATACTCTACATACAAATCTATCAGAGACCCGAAAAGCAAAGTCAAGTCAGACTGATGTTTAGAATGAATGCTTCAATTTAACTTGTTTTTGGACCACTAGCCACCTACGGAGCCCTTCCTCATGGCTCGCAGAATAAAATGTTCTGAGAACCAGTAGTGATAGTCAGCTAGAAGAGGACATGCCCATGAAAACCTGTCTGTCTAGGTCAGAGAATCATGGGAGTAAAGTTCTCCATGGAAAAATTATTGCCCCCCTCTTTAAATTAATAGAAGCATGTTGAAATGACAATTGAGAGAGAGATTTCCAATCATTCACTCAACAATGATCTTTTCAGAGCCAACTTTAGCAGTACTTGGTTGGTTTGGTTTACCTCAATATGCGACATCGCCAGCATGTGAAGAAAGATGCCAGAAACAACAGCCACAGCATTGAAAATAACATTTTATTCATTAACTGCTACTTCACAATCAGGACGAGAAACTATATATAGTGTTCTTGAAGAGGTAGAAGGTTGTCCCACAATACAGTGGGGCTACATTTTCTTCACACAGGGCAGTGTGGCAAGAATCAAGTAGTCTGCCTGACAATCATTACAAACGATCCCATTCTGACCAGAAGGAATGCATTTACACTCCAGAACCAAAATCTCTGTCATAATGTAAGCTGAAAGCAAGTTTCAATTTAGGTGGGCTGTTGGGAGGATTTTTGCTATATTGCCGTTTGTAAATAAACACATACACATGCCTCGAGCTAATGGATGCATTCCTTTTAAATCAAACTACAACATTATCAATTAAATCACAAACATGAATAATGCAATGGGAGTAGAAGCAGCAATAGCAAGCTCATTTTAGCTTCTGTCAAAGCCATGTCACCAAGCACAACACAGTTGTGTCAGAAGTGTTATGTCACTGAAGGTGTTAATTAGGGGTAGTAAGTGAGGAGCAAGGGCTACTTCTGCAAAGATATTATAAGAACTGTGCATTACCAGACTGGCAGCATGCTTGGTCAATAAAGTTTCACACACAATTTTAGCCAAAAGAACAGAAAATTTACCTGCTGCCATCGCCCAGACCCCAGAGAAGAAAAGGTATGTGAATATCATCTCAGTTAGGAGATCAACAGAAGAGCAGGCAAGAGAAGGCATTCAGTTCTCAACTTCCCTTTTTATACACTACACGCTTTATTTGGGGATGTTCCAGATCACGTCAGTAACAGTAAATGATTTCCTTATGCACTGTTAATATATCCTTTTTTCTAGCTCTGAGAAATTCCCACAGATGAGGCTGAAACTTGGTTGGATCCATGACTACTGCTGCCTTTTAATTCAGAAAACAAAGCATTGGCTGTGAGTATCCATGATCTTTCCTCTGCATTTATGCAAACTGAAACACAAAGATAAACGCAGTTGTGTGTTCATCTGGCTACAAAACACAGAGAACCAAAAGATGTGGTATTGGGAAAGGGAAGTTTAGCTGTCACTTGTGGAAAGGCACGTTCGGGGTGGTGGGAAGGGGGGAGGGAGAATCTGATTTTCAATCTGCCGTTAGGTAAAAAGGATTATTATTCTGAAGGTTTTAAGCACGTTCCCAACACCACCATACAACTCCATAGTTCAGGATGAACGTCTACTTGGGAGAAACATAGGCTGGAATAGCAGAGGGTCATGCAAATGTGGATTGAAGTGTGTGGACAGAGCTTAGTAAAAGAGAAAAGAAAGGGTTTGTTGGAAATTAGGATTCAGGTGTATGTGAATCGCAGTGGTGTTGCAGGCAGTATTGATTACCAAACTCAAAAGATAAAAAAATCACGAGAGCCCCCAAAATCAGAAGATTTAAAATAAAAAAAGATAATTGTGTTTTTTGGTCTGTCCTTAGAAAAATCAAACTTCCCCTCCCCTTTCCCCCAACTCCCTTTTAAAGACCTGGTGTTGCAAGAGGGAGGAGCAGAAGCACCATCCCATCCCTACTGCTCACAGCACTGCTATTAGCTTTCTAGCTGACTTTGGTCACCTTACCTCCCTGTGCTGCAGTTTCCCCATCTGTAAAATGGGGATAATGCTTCTGACCTCCTTTGTAAAGCTCTTTGAGATCTGTTGATAAAAATTGCTATATAAGAATTAGATATTATAAAGACTGAGAACTCATCTCTAAAAAAGATCAGAAGGGAATGTGTTTGTGTGTGTTGAAGTGTGAATGTTATGTTGGTACCTAATATTCAAAAGCAAAAACAACAAAAGGGGAGGGGTGGCTTTATAAGGAATACCAATAGATTTACTGCCTGCTAGCTTTTATTAAAAGTTATTCACAGTATTCCAAATACTGTTTATAATGTTTTCTGTGTACATTCAATGTTTGTTTACTACAAAACTCTATGTTACTCTTCCTTTGAATTTTGACTGTGAATGATTGACACCTACTTATGAGGGTTTTACATACAATAGCCCTGTGGTTTAACTCTATGTAATGCTTTCTGAAAAGTCCTGAAGGCAGAAAATTAGACTTCCAGAGAAACCCAGGGTCAGATTTTCAAAAGAGCTCTGCTCCCACGTAGGCAACTAAATAAAAGGCCAGGTTTTTCTAAGTGCTCATCATCCAACAGCTTTCACTGTAACATGCTGGGTGTTGAACTCCTGAGAACATGGGGCAGATTGTGGGTAGAACTGGGTGAAATTTTTTGGCCAAAACTTTTTTTTGGGGGGGCTCAAAAATGCAGATTTGGGTCCACCAAAACATTTCACAAATGTGTGTCAAATTCATTACATTGTTTTGGGTTTAAAAAAAAAAATCAGGAAAAATCAAAATGTTTCAATTTTACATTTTCCCAACAAAACGTTTCCTCGTTTTAGTCAGAACCACTTTTTGCTCGGGATTTTACTGCAATTTTAGAAAAATATTAAAAAACGAAAAAAGATGTTCCAGTTTCAAATTGAACAAAATGTTTCATTTGACAATGATTTCCCCTGCCTCCCCCCTTTTTTTGGTTCACACAGTTGTAATTGTGGGTACCAAGCCAATTTGACAACTCTGGCCAATTCTTATTCTGAACCACAAATTAGATCCCACGTAAAAGATGATTAAAACCTATAGGCAGCATGGTCTAGTGGACTGCCCACAGGGCTGGGAGCTAGGTGTTCCCAAATTCTAATTCAAGGTCTGCCACTCACTTGCTGCATGGACTTAAATAAATCCCTTATTCTCTCTGAGACTCAATTTCCTCATCTGTACTATAGGGATAATACAAGCCTACGTCATCAGATGTTGTGGTAGAGCCTATTTTTGTGAACCTTTTATTTGGTTAGTTTAGTTTATTGTTAGTTGTCTGCAACTAGACAACTCTTAATTTGCTGATAAAGCAAATTCTTCAGTAGCTTAAGGCAGCAAATCTCAACCTGTGGATTGCTCACAGTTTGTAGTGAGACTTCACTTGATTACTTTCTATTCAGAATTTGGTCCTTAAGCGTCACTTGCTTACCTGAGTCTCATGGTGTTGTTTCTGTCTCATGACCAGATGACCTACCTTTTATAAACTGTTATGGCACAAACAATATTTCATCAGCGCTTTAAATCAAACCCGAATCACTTCATGACTTCACACTTTTTTCCCCCCTTTTTTAAATAAAGAGATCCTGACAGCGTGATTTATCTTTTCTTTCCATTTATTGGTTTTCAGTGCTCCCCTCTGCTGCTGGATTCCTGCTAGGACGCTGTTTTGCCCATGCAGCATTTCTGGCCAGATCAAAAGTCTTAAGTACTTGAAATTTAAGTTTGTGTGAGATTTCCAGCCTAATTTTCCAGATGCTAGAAATTCAAATAGCTTAAGCTGCAGAAATGAAATCTTGGGATACTGATCCAAAGTAAGTGACAGGAAGAACTTGTAGTTCTGAACAGGTGAATTTTTTAGTTTACAAAATATCCAACTTGTAATTTCCCAAGGTGTCAGAATTTCTCATACCTGGGTTAATAAGCCTGCCCAGCTCCAATCAAGTCAATTAATCTGCATGCACTTACATCAAGTCTGGACTTTGCACAGACATTTTTTTTTTCTAATGGGACACTGATCTGTAGAGAGAAAAGCCAAGATTTCATTTAATTTCGTGTTGTATAATTATAATACAGGACTTGACAGATACAGTGAATGGCAACTTTCACAAGCTTCAGTTAACTGAAGCTTCTCCAGTCGAACTGCACCACCTCGTGATCAAAACAGGAGCTGCATTTTAGTATGTGTTAAAGCCCTACTGTGGTCACCACTTAGAATTTCAATAGCTATTTGCAGGAAGCATAGGTGCTGGAACCATGGGTGCTGCTGCAACCCGTGGCTTGAAGTAGTAACAACAACAACTCAAATACATAGTTTCCGCCTTCAGCGTCCCCACTATAGAAATTGTTCCAGCACCACTGGCAGGAAGTTAACGTTTGGGTACAATTTGTAGCAGCCTTTCAAAAAATTTTTCACCCAGAGTAAATAAACTTTTATGGAAGAATAAAAATAGCCATTCAACATCATGGTAAAAGTCAGAAGAATGGATATTGTAGCTGGATTGTTTTTTGGACAACACTGATATACAGTATACAGTATTATATAGTACAAAGGAACGGATCTTCTCTAATACACGGAATACTGTGGTAATAACTAGGCAAAAGCAAAGCTGTAAGAGTTTGAGAAACTATGTGAGGAACACCACGTTGACTCTTATTGCTCTCCTAACTTCATGTTCAGTTGCACATCCTAATCCTTTTTATAATGACCTAGATTCTCATTCCAGTTCCAAGTAAATCAACAGACAACTTCAGAATTATTCTCACCCAGTCACAGAACAGTAACAATGCCATGGGATTCATGTCAAGCATCCATCTAAGCAACCTAGGCCACGAATGAAACAGCTGAAAAATGTTGCAGAACAAACGCATTTAGGAAAAAAATCCATCTGTTCTCCGAACCAAAAGCCACATTCCAATACATGATAGGCTCAGATCTTGTACCCATGCAGCATAGACATGGTTAACAAGGCAGAGAGTTATGTAACTGGGGTTTCAGTGCCTTGTGTCAAGGAGCTGCCAGTAAGCTGGACTCGAAACAGGCCTTCTCACTTCATCCACCACAGAATTTCAGCCACTCCTAGGGTGAGGCGCAACAGCTATTTAACTGTAACCCTATACAACAGCTTACAACAGGAAGAAGTGAAGAATTCTGCATCTAAAGGAAGATCTTTGATGCCACGTTCAAGTGCTGCTAGACTGAACATGTGCAAGCAGTGAGGTACAGCAGCTGAAGCATCATAGTAATCCCTTTAAATGCATCCTGGGCTTTGGAGACCTACAGTGTGAGCAGGCTAAGGAGGCCAAAGAATCTTGGAAAGGCTCAATAAATAAGATCTCACAAGAGGGAACTGTACTTTAACTATTCTGGCCTCTGAGCAAATTATTGCGAGGATCCAGAGGGAGTAAGTAGAAGGCTGGGTGCCTGCAGAACCATGCCATACCACCAGGAGGCATGAACCAGAAAAACTGTGTGTCATAGGAGGTTACAATTTCCACTGTTAATTAACAAGGGTTAACACATAAGTAGCTCACATTTCTCATCCCGGAGGGGTCACAGGCATGCACCCTGCAGCATGTGCTGTGAAATCATCTTTCGAAAGTCAATTCTCCAGCTAACCACTCCCTGCTAGTTAGACCTGCATTTCACGTGACATTGCTGCAGCACTTCATGCTTATTGTTTCCCTGCCCCCCATCAATAGATCTCTAATATAATGGCTTATTTAAGATGCACTAGGTCCCTGAATTCTCACCTCTGACAAATTTTCTTTCCGGTTCCTCCGTTCTTCGGCTCTCTCTCATTCTTTCTTGTAACTTCAGTGGCATTAAGCAAACGAATAAACGCAAGGAGAAATTTTCTGCTGCTGTCCTGATGAAACCATAAAAAGGAAGCAAAAACGAAATGCATCAGAGATTCAGTTGTTGCTATTGTTGGGATATTTTCAAAGCTAGCTTTTGTCGCACTGTTTCTCAGAAAAGTTTTGACAACCAGAGACTGTGGCTTGTATTTGGTGAGAAAACCCAGAGGTGTGGTTTTAGTCTGACAACTCAGCTTCTCCTCATTTGAAGGTAGAGGCCATGAGCAACAAATTGGCTTCTCTCTCACTCCAGCATCTCAGGAAGTGACACTAGTCATTTCTCCCTTGTGTCTTCCCCTCCGCATGCCCACTTGTCAAGAGAGATTATCTACAGTGGAGATTTGTTATATTGCATTTGGATGCAGCACGCAGCTGGTGTTGGACAGTGATTCTATCTTCCCGTCAGGTTTTGATTCACAAAATTCCTAGTAGAAAACACACACAAAAAAAAAAAAAAAAAAAAAACCCAGGAAGAAAAAGAAAAAACCCAACTATCTGCTTTCCAGAGCTGCTGAGATCCTTCGGAAGGATGGGAAACTGCCTACCAAAAACAAGGTAGGTTCATTAGCAGTTTATGGTCAAAGATTGGCGTAAGAGACAGAGCCAAGCCCTCTGAGCCAAGGTTTCATTGAGAAAAGTGAAGGGGAGAGGTGAAAACAAAAGGCCAGAACCAAGGGAAGGGATAGCAGTGATATAGACAATTTCCCCACTCTACTGTGATACTTATGTGGCGGCCCCATCGCTATTGTCGTTGAGTGCCTCTAACCTATTTCTCCTCATAGCTCTTCGGTGAGGTAGAGCAGTGCTGTTATCCCCATTGTACAGATGGGCCACTGAGGCAGACTAAGGGCCAGATTTTCAAAGGTATTTAGGCACTTAGTGGGATTTTCAAAAGTGCTTAAAAGTTTAGGTGCTTGTAACCCCACTAGATGCATAGCTGCATTTTTGGGCACCTAAAAACCTTTGAAACTCTGTCCCTATGGCACTAGCCTGAGGTCAGACAGGAAGCCCCTGGGGGAAATAAAATCCAGATCTCTCAGGGCTAGCTCCCTATCCATTGTACCAGCCTCTATCTCTGCTGCATGCTGCCACAAAAAAAGAGGACTTTCATAGATGGGAGCAAAACCAAGAAGGCCAGTTCTTTGAAACTCCAGGACACGGTCCCAGGTGATCATGGTTGACAGCATGAAAAGCAGCACAGAGTTCAGGAAGGATGAAGAAAGAAAGAGAAAGAGCAAGAGTCAGATGAGAGGAGATCACTTAACCCACAAAGGATGGCAGGTTCTGCTCCATGCTGGCTTGTAGAGCAATGGCTGCTGTGAAATTTTACATTTTAACCAAAAACCATTTTGCTTGGTCATTTTTTGTTTTGAGTTTGAGAAAAAGAAGCAATGAAAAAGTGTCATATGTATCAGATGTTTTTATACCTCAACTTCTTAGGATTTCAGCTGTTTTCAGGCCAATTCCAGAATAAAGAACAGAAATTGCATCCACAGAGTTCTTAAAGTTGAGGATTATTGTCATGATTTGTATTATTCACTGGGCACCATCTGTGTGCTCAGCACTGGTCAGAATATGTGAGAAAATGTAGTTTCTGTGCTAATGCATATAAAATGTGTGGCCCTGGATAACATAGCTCAGATATTTAAGTATGAATTGTATAGTTATTGAGCACGTTAATATCTATGACTAGGGGTGCTGATGGTTTTACCTGATTAAGGACTAGAAGATTTGACCCTCCAATTTTTTTTCCAAGAGGAACTGTTGCTCAGAGCTCCTGTTTATTTTCCTTTTCTGCTTGCAGTGACCCTGACATACCTCAGAAGACTCAATTTTTTTCTCAACTTTAAAATGTGGAATTTTCTTGGTGGTTGGTTTTAAATATTCTCCTGTGACAACTGCAACTCAATCACTGTAGGGTTGTGTTTAATAGCCTTCTGGAAAGTAACTAGCCTTTAAATAGAAGTGAAAGCAGTGTTGCCAACTCATGATTTTGTCACGAGTTTCATGATAATTATTTTCTTTAAAGTCCCAGTTCCTGGAATCAAGTACTATGTAATGATTTCAGCCTTAATTCTTAAGGGACAATTAAGTTTCTAGCCCTCCTGGCTGTGAAGAAAGCTTCAAAATGTCATCCCAGTGCACCCTAAAAGGTTCAAAAAGCAGAAGGCAAACACAGTTGAATCTCAGAGTTACCAATGCCAGAGTTACGAACTTATCTGTCAACCAAACACCTCATTTGGAATCAGAAGTATGAAATCAGGCAGCAGCAGAGACAAAAAGAAAAAAAAGCAAATACAGTTAAATAAACTACTAAAAAAATAAAGGGAAAGCAGCATTTTTCTTCTGCATAATAAAGTTTCAAAGCTCTATTAAGTCAGTGTTCAGTTGTAAACTTTTGGAAGAACAACCATAACATTTTGTTCAGAATTACAAACGTTTCAGAGTTCTGAACCACCTCCATTCCCGAGGTGTTCGTAACTCTGAGGTTCTACTATAAAAAGAACACCAAATCCATTATTTTCACACAATTTCATTATTTTTAAGCCAAATTTAGGATTTTTGGTGAGGCTGACTCATGATTTTTGAAAATTTGGGGTTGGCAATATTGTGAAAGACTTGAAAGTGTCAGTTTTCTTCTTGTTTAGAATTAGTTTCTAGTCTACTTTTTTTAATATGGTAATACTCCTATAGCCCCAAGCAGGTGCAGTATGAACTCATAGGGAAGTAGGATGTTTCCAAAAGTTAAATGATCTATTCCAAGATTGGTGAATTGCAAAAGTAAGTAGCCTAAATGATAGAACGTAATCCAGATTTTTCTACCGTTGTTTCAATTGTTATATTCAAAAATTTGTAACCAAGTAAGAATATACATTAAAATTTTAAACCTAACTAGTGTCCCTTAAGTGACTTGACACAAGATGTCAGAACACATCATCATTAGAGGTGAGTGGGTCTAATATTGATTTAATTTTCTTTTTTTATATAGGAATTAGATACAATGCTCCTGTCATAGAATCATGGAAGATTAGGGTTGGGAGGGACCTATGGAGGTCATCTAGTCCAAACCCCTGCTCGAAACAGGACAACCCCACCTAAATCATCCCAGCCAGGGTTTTGTCAAACTGGGCCTTAAAAACTCTAAGGATGGCGATTCCACCACCTCCCTAGGTAACCCATTCCAGTGCTTCACCATCCTCCTAGTGAATTTTTTTTTCCTAATATCCAACCTAGACCTCCCCCACTGTAACTTGAGATCATTGCTCCTTGTTACTCTTAAAAAGTTACTTTCACCATTCAGATTAAAGACAACACTAGATTAGTTTTAATTAAATACTAAAACAAGATTATTTAACTACGAAGAGATAATACTTATATTCATTTAAAATCTAAGGTATTAAAAAGTCAGAAATGGTTACAAGAGAAATAAATATAAAATACTTTCTACATTTAATTTAGACTTGGTTCACGGTAAAATTCTTACCACAGGTTCCCAGCAACATTGCCGACCAAGTTTCAGGGCAGAATCTGCTCCCAAAGTCTATAGTCTCTTTCTTTTGTCTTCTTAGGTGGAAAAGAGAGAGCTGGATAGAGAGACATTACATGGAGTGGTTTTGCCCCTGACTTTTATAGTTCTGTCACCCTTTAAAATGCATTTTCCTGAGGGTTACCCCTTGGATAAAGTTCTTTCCAGCTGTGAGGATGGAGACATAGGGTGTCATCATGAAATAGGCTTCATGCTTTTGTTTGTTAAAATGAAGATTTGCCTGGTCTTCCTCTTGCTGTTTCAAGGACCTTGTTTACCACTTATTCGTAAATTGATGTACACACACATTCTTTTGTTTAAGACCTGCTTGACCAGTCTTGCCTAATCAGGGCTACATGGGTTTGAACATGTGCTACCAACATTATTCAAGGGGAATTCATATCTTTATATATAATATTGCTACGCACATTTCATCATATTATTGACCAGTGAGTTCTTAGTTTTGTACAATGTTGTGTAGGGTGTGAATATTCAGTCAGAGCCAGATACACTGCTTTATAACTTTTGGAGACAGTGGAGTCTTCTTTTAGGGAAGTAATTATTTTTCATTCAACAAAGAGGTTTGCTTGGTGAAAACTGCAGTTTGCAAACTGCAATGGATTGGGGCAGTTTAGGTTTTTCATGGTAGTTGGCAATAAAATACCATTTACTAGTAGATCTCTGACCTTGCTATCCATGGCACACAGTTTGCGTTCACTGAACTTAGCCATTCACCAGGCTGTAAAAGGCCAGTATTCAAAATGGTAGAAGTCACTTCTCATACATGCACTTCCCACAAATCCATTCTCATTTACCACAATGGCTATTATCTTTCTAGCCATGCTTCTGAACAATACCACCCTGCTTCTTGTTCTGTATTTTCATACACCACACAGAAGGTGGTGGGTACTGTCTGAAAACAAGATGCAGGGGAAGCGTGTGTGGTTTCCTCGCTGATGCATATATAGACACAAACTGATGGAAGCAGCTTCTAAGGGGAAAAAAGGCTTTGCTATTTTTTTTTTTTTTGGTTGGTACATTCAATAGATCAAAAAAAGACCATGCTTCCTCAGAGTACTATCATGGCTGATGGCTCTGCTCACATCTTAGGGAAGTTAAATAAGCCCCTTCGGTGTTGGCATCAAAACATACTACCCAAAATTCAATCTTTTGGACAAAGCACTTGGCAACAGTTCTGGGAGTAATGAGAGGACTGGAAGAAATGGTCACCTTACTACACATCCTGTCTAACTTCAGTGTTAAAATCAAGCACTCTTGAAAATTTTATCCTATGTCCCATTTTCTGAAATGACGTAGGCACTTAAAAACAGAAAGCCTATTGACTTTCAATGACATGTAGGCGTGTAAGTGCCTAAGTCCCTTTTGGAAATGGGACTTAGGCACGCTTCAAAATTTTACCCACGTGCTTTCAAGCAGCATCAAATGAGAAAAATGTGGACAAGTCTAATGCCAATGCAGATTCCCTAATGATGGAGCCAATGAAACCATCAGTTAAGTCAGTCTCACAGGAGGTGCTCTCTGTTGCCCATGACAGATTGTATTTAATGATTCCAGAGCACAACCAAGAACAGCTGTTATCACCACCTGACCTGACTCAGTTTGACCATCAGGGCTGGCCCATTTGCTTTTACGTGGCAGGAAGGATCCTGATTCTGACCACTTCTCAGTTATAATCTCTTCAATGCTGAGAAATCCCCCTCTTTTTGATCCATCACCCAACTTCCCGCACAACCCTGAAGGACTAGAGTGACAACTCGCAACAATGAGAAGGTCTGATCCCACATTAAACAATCCTTGAATTAATATGCCTATTATGGTAAAGATCTAGAGCTTTGCTGAAATTCATTCTACTGGAGAAGAGGTTGCCTGGCTACATGGATTTTATGGTCATCAAAAGGGATCAAAGTAGGTCTAAGGATCCTCTGTTTTGAAAACAGAGACAGCTGCTATTTGGGCTAAATAATAATCTCAATAACTGTTTTAGGATTAATATGTCTTTTCAGGTAGCCAATCTGTGGCCATGAACAGTCACGCACTCCTGGAAAGGTCTGGTACTCCATCCAGTACATCATCAAGTATATATTGACCCCACTCAACACTAAGGGTATGTCTACATAGCAAAAACCCCCTGCAGCTGGCCCACGTCAGCTATCTGGGGCTTGCGGGGCTCAGGCTAAGAGGCTATTTCATTGCCTACAGCCCAGGCTCCAGCCTGAGCCCAGAAGTCTACACAGCAATGACCCAGCTCAAGTCCAAGTCAGCTAGCACGGGCTAGCCACAGGTGTCTAGTTGCTGTGTAGACATACCTTTGTGTCCTGTCTCAACATCACGTAATTTTTTGGAAGGATTCCAAAGAGCTGCCTCTTTTTCCTGTTCCCAAAGTGCAGGCCAGGAGCAAAGAGAATACATTTTTGGGACCTTGGGAACGTTGATCACATGGAGAAAGTGAAAAATGCTAGGTGGGTAGGAACTCCATAGTCCTGAAACTTCTAATCATGATTACCCAGAAGAGCATCTCATTGCTGGCCTAAGATCCATTACAAACATTCTGTTCAATAGGTCTGTACTGTACAGCAACGGGATAAGCTTTCCACACTCTGCTGCAATGCCGCCCCTCAATATGCTGTCACCCTGACCCAGGACGCCCACATTTTGGAATGAAAGGGACATTTATTTCAGTCCATTCAGTCCTTGGCATCGTCACGGTGATTACTGAAGTGGGTGCCAATCAGTACCAATTGGTCCAGTGGTTTTTGAGATGTGCATCGACCAAACACTATACTGAGATCAGGAACTCATTTTACACAAGCCACAGTAACGTTACCAGAGTAACTAATTCTTTTCAGAACCAACAAGTGCTGGAAGGGAACTTGTAGCCTAGAGCTAAAATATTTCACATCCGATTATTAAACCACAGACACACTCAGCCCTCCACTATGATGTTTCTTGGCCCCATTTTGTACTTTTCATTCCCCTCCCCATACTTGGTCTTTTTCCCTCATTAAGACTATTTTTTAGCTGTACATTTCTATTTTTGACTTAGCCACTTCCTGTATCTGTAACACAGGGAGGCTTGTAGGACAGCGCACTAGTCCTACACACAGCTTCTCTACATCAAAAGAGAAACAGCCATGGGGGAAGATTTCAAAGATGTTTAGGTGCCTAAAAATACAGATGGACTATAAAATGAGCATAATACCACGTCACCTGACAGGGGTGCTGTGAAGGTAAATTCATTAACATTTGTGAGGCACTCCTAGTGAGAGCACTATAGATACACTCGAAAAATTAACTATTTCATACTCAGTGCAGGGTGGGTGGTAAATCAAGCCTGGGACCACACACTGAATGGAGGAGGATAAATAGTGCTGAATAACTACCTAATCACAGAATAAAGCAGGGTCCTGTGGAATAAAACAGTATCCTATACTTAAGACTGCATCATAAAGTATATGCTCAAGGAGGCTGAATTAAGCTTTCACAGGAAGCCTTAATTCTGACATTTCCTATCGTTTGAGCATGTGACTTTGCAACCTTAATAGTGTTCCTTTAATGTAGTTTTATTGTGTGTAATGTAACTTTTATATTACAGTGACACACAAAGATCTCAGTCAGATTAGGCCCTACTGTGGTAGCCACTGTACAAATCCAGGCTTGCCAAATCTTTTGAGAGAGATGGGATTTCTGCTGGGCTGGAGACTAGTCTTGCGCTGAGGCAAGACGCTCCAGCGGCCCAAATGGGTTTAGGCCCTCTGTTTGTCTGTGCCAGTTGCCCACCTCCTGGGACTGAACAACCAATCGGAGCTGCTTCAGACAGTGTTCTCTTTCCCTCCCCTCAGTAACTTGAAGCCATTGTCACAGGAGGGGAGGAGGGAATAGAAAGGCTAGCATCACCACTCCTTCCTGTGAATGCGGGGGGAGAGGGGGGTTGGACCCTCTGTTCCAGCACTTTCCCCTCTCCCTTCCTGCAGCACCCAGCCTGGGGAGGGGCAAGAGGCAGTGAAGAGCCCCTGGAGCAGTTTCCCCAACCTGGAAGGGGGAGGGCAGTCCCCCACTGCGCACACACCTGTTTTGGAAGAGGTGGCGCAGAACCTCAAGAGGAGCAGAGTTGAGACTGGGTGTTGAACTACAGGGAGGGATGAGGAAGCAGGATTGTTTTGGAGGCTGGGGACAGAATCAATTGCTGGCCAGAAGCAGGGGGAAAAATCACCTTACCCAATACATTTGGAAGAGCAGGCAATGGTTATTGTCACACACGCAGTGGGAAGAAGTAGGGGCATTTAAAAGACAGACCAAAGCCACTATATTATAGATCACGATTGTGTGGGCCAACATTATGATTTTGGATCTCTTGAAGTAGATGATACTGAATGACAGTCCCTGCTCCAAAGACCCCACTCCTACTTAAGCTCTTTGTTGAGAGCATTAAAGATTTCATTCAATATTTAAACCTTGGATGAAAAAAATCAAAACCTTGTATAGCCAGTGTAACTTGCATTGAATTCAACAGAAGTTTTGGGATTGCCATCAGCAGGAACAAGCACCTGCTAATTTGAGAACCCTGCAGACCCCCCAAAAAGATTTCATTAGTGTCATAAAACCTCAAGTTCCATGAGGTTCACCCACCTCTCGGACTTGGAGTTTGTTGTGAGGCTATTAATTAGGACTAATAATAATTAGCACTTGGACTTATACAGTGCTTGATAATTTTATCAAAAGTGAAGGTGCGCTGGGCTGTCATTGACTTGTCTTCCTGCCACATCCTGTTTCAGGGTTACTATCAGCCCTTACAGCACCTTTAAAGTTTTTCCCGCCCCATCCGTTTCAATGCCTATTGCCACCGCCAACTTTCTTGAGCTATTTCTCACTATTCAGAACTTACCCAACTGTGTTGGAGCCAATTACCTGCAGGAGCCCAGAGCTGTATGTCTTTTCTGTAGAGCTCCGAGCGTTCTGGATCTCACTCTAACACTAAGCTACTACCAGGTTGGGGACAAGCCCCCAGGTTTCAGCAACCATGCACCCACATGAAATGTGGTCAGAATCTGCCATTTCCTAGTTTCTTCCTCTGCCCACTTAGCAAATCATGTCTGCCTGTAGGGGCATCAACTTTTTTTGCTGTGACCATTCACCACTACTACCACGGGAGCCAAGATTAATGCCCCCGTTTACTCTCTTGGCAGGCTCACCCACAGACAATGAGCCATGGTTTACGCCTTCTTCCCTCCTTTCCTAAAAGTTCCATGCACCAGAAGGTATGCTCACAGAGAGAGGGCAGGAGGAAAAAGATCAAGAGGGTTATCTTCCCCAGCTCTTCCCCATTTCAACCTATCTTGGGGAGAAAAGAGCAAGCCATCACTGTAGGTTGTATGCTTCTGGATGGAGAAAGTAAATGCTGCGGTACCATCAGCTAGAACTGGAGGGGGGGGGGGGGGAAATAATCTATTTCCATGACAAAAGGATTTTTTTTTTGAGTCTCCGCCCAGAATCAGGGCTTCAGTGCTCTGCCTCATTTTCCTCAGAACTAAGAGGAGGCAGAGCGCCCCAACACTCTCCTTTAGCATCCTTCAAGAAAAGCTTCTGTCATTTTCACTGGCAAAGCGAAACTGGCTACAGCCTTCCAGGTAGGCAGGCAGAGATATCATTTTAATGTTTTCTGTGATGGAAAAAATATATTTATTTATTAGCAAAAGAGATTTGTGACAGTTTCTGAGAGAAAATTTCAATCCAACCAACATTTTTGCCACCTCCATCACTACGAAGTTTAACATGCCTCCCTTTATTTCTATTTTGCAGCCAAGAATTATTTGCCCGTTTCAGGAGAAAAAAGAGATGCTTTCACAGGAAAGGTAAGCAAAACGTGGGTGTGGAGTGGTAAAGGCTGGGGCTCCAGTGGATTTCCCCTCTCAGTCAGTGCCAGCCATTCCTAACGGTACTGAAATTGAAAGCAACATGTAGCTATTTGTATTGCCATGTCTTTGTCAATGTGGTATGTCAGAATTATCATAAATAAGCATGACACTTAAGGAAAACCTCTCATGCATTGCATGTCCCAATCAGGCTGAAGGTCTATGCACAAGCACTCGAAACAGATGGGGAATATACTCCCCCCTGCCACACTCCATAGAGCAATCACTAGACTTACACTAAAGAAAAAGTAACAACATGCGGGATATTCAGGGCTGTTTTCAACATGGACTTTTTGTTGTAGAATTTGTACTCATCTTGGAGCATATCAAACTCTGAATAGTGCCTACTGCCTACAACTGTCAGTTTTATACAGGCCCACAGTTTAGCAGGTAGTTATGCTTTCATCCTACTTGTGAGAGAGAGAAAATAGCACAGCCTGAATTTATTTGGCATTGCATGGATATGCAAAATGAGTGTAACTGATGAGACATGAGCATGTAATACAAACAGCTAGCAACAGAGGATAAGATAAAGCTGGAAGGGTGCTGGCTTTATCATAAACCCTCCCCAGTTATCTTGATTTTTCAATTACCTTTGTTTTGGCACACCCATGGAATGCAAGTTAAACTATTTTGTTCCTGTTTACGGACATATTTATACACGAAGAGCCTCTAGCATTTACAATAATGGTGGATACAGCCCATTTACACTACTAACAATTATATTCTAGCCTTGAAATACCTTTGCAGGAAGGGAGCATCTATTTTATGGGAATTCACTGTTAACTAAGGGAAGCCACCTTACACGACAGGTGGAATTCTAAGGCCTCTAGGATCACACAAGATAATCAAGGAAGAATTCCAGATCACTAAGCATCATGAAAGAGAGGGTGTTTACTGCATTAGGTCAGGTATCTGCCACTGTTCTTGCACAACTCTATGTGCCTAATCACTTACAGTTTGTACCAACATGTACAGCACCATGCTTGTCCTTTTGGAAGTGGGTGCAGACACTTGTATCCACACACAAGTGGTAGTGCTATTAATATTACTGTAAATATGGATGAGTGTTTTGGCACTTGGCATACGTGCCTGAGCATATGCACGTCAGCATGTGAACACATATAGAATTGTGCAAGTCTTTTAGAACAAACCCCCAAACGTGACAAAATTCACAGTGTTGATGAACCGATGACTCATGGTGTTTTGAAAACCTTTTATTTAGTCTGGACTGGCTTTTAAGGGAACCTAAGGTAAGTTTCAGGTCCTGAAAAGGAATACATGGTTAAAGGTGCAAATAAAAATAATAATTAAAAAAAAGATACTTTTGGATGAGTTTCCCTGAATTTTAGGCTTGGTCAAAAGTCTCATGCTCACAACCTTACTCTAAGAATCAAATCAATTGAGGATTCATGGACGATCGGGTCTTGAGTAATATTTTTCATAATTCAAATGCAGAAAAGGGGAGGAATTGTCTAGTGGCTAGAACATGAGTCAGAGCATCTGGGTTTCAGCACAGGTTCTGCCACTGTCCCACTCAGACGCATAGCAAGGTTACGTGACTTATCTGAAATCAATTACCTTTTCTTTTAATGACATAATATTTCCCTACCACGAATGCACTGGAATACTTACTACTTACTTAGACCAATTGCTGAGGGCAGAATTTATGTCTCCTCCTAATCCCATTCAGTGGCAACCACAATTTGGTGCTCAACAAATACTAATAGTAATATTACTGAAGTGTTTGAGATCTCTAGATGGAAGGTGTTGCTGAAGTATAAAATATTAGTATTGATAAAACACTGTGAAACTAATTTCAAAGGGAAAGATATCCACATTTAGGCACCCTAAGTGAGTACTCGTCCATCTTGGGTATTAGGAGATCAGAAAGCAAACATTGCTTTGTCTTACCAAAGATTTAGCAAGCCATTCAAAGATGCACGCTAGAGCCTAAATACCTGTTTTCAGTGCCTTAAAACTGACTTACACTAGACTAGATGTATATTTTAGGCACACAAAACTCAAAGTTGGCTTTCCAAGTTAACAGAAACATATAGTTCTAGCAAGCCTAAGAACAAGAAACAAAACACATGTTCTGAAGTGTAAATCAGTTGTCAATGTGGTCCTTATCAATTCCCCACTGACACATTAACAAGCGGAACAGAAACATTCAACAAGATGGACCCTGCACAGTCCACTAAAGCACTATACAGAACAGCTAACGTACATACTGCCACATACAACATCCCATATTCACTACAAAAACACAGGCAGGATAAAACTATATAGGCAAAAGGGAAAATCATACGTCACTGAGGATGACAAGATTATGCAATATCAGCTATACAGTCACTGAGCTAGGAAACTACAGAGGATTCCCATCTCTATCAGGGGCAGTCTCTGAGCCTCCCCAGTCAATAAGCAAAAGGAAAAGCATCAAAGGGCATAGAGCTATGTTTTTAATGGAGTGAGAGAAGTCTGAAATCCACATTAAGCTCAGAGAAAGGTAACTGAAACTGCTTATACATGTGGATTTTATTCAGTTTCGATTCTTTCCATAGTCACTTATACGCTGGTTGGTAGTTTTCCAGCCATCGTGTTGATGAAGCAAGGTCTGTATGTGTGACTCCTGGTATAGAACAAAGTTCTCCTTGTCCCTTTGATAGCCAGTCTCTTGCATTTCCTCTCTCCTGCCTTCATGATGAGTCTGTGCCAAAGGCTTGAAGTTCACACATTTTGCTTCTCTCTCTCCAGCACAGGTCCACAGAAGTTCCTCAGCTGCTGCTAAGGTAACCAAAGCTTTTGTGCAGTTTTAAGACAGTGCTTTGGAGCTTTTGATTAAACCTGCCAGTATCAGAGTAAAGCGTGAATCTTTGAGTGACCTTGATAGGACTTTCCTAATACCCAACGTGGGAGAAAAGGGGAATAATCAGATTAGATTCCTGACATTGGGAAGGATGGGTTGAAGGTGTACCCTTCAGTAGGTAAGGACCTGCAGATGAGCAGAAAACAGCTGGATCAAAGCACATATAAACCGGTCCATCTCACATTGCTGTGTATTTTATAGAGCAGAAGTAGTCAATGCTAATATTCAGATCAGGGTGCTGAGGGTGAAGAGGAGGAAGTATAGAAAAATGTGGGTTTCAGTGATGATGACTCATGGATACCATGGAATCTGCATGTTCTCATTTCACAGCCACAGCAGGAGAAATGCTGCTGCTGCTGCTTCCACTTTTTGCATTGCCAGCCAAAGACAACCACTAAGAGAATGATTTATTGTGTCCCAGATTCCAGCCACCCTGTGATTGACACATTCTGTCCCAGTACCCATTTAGGGAATGCTGTTAGTGAGCACGTCCAATCTGGCCAGACAGCTACATAAAAAATTAGTTCTAAGTCCTAACCCAATGTGTACTACTAATTATTTGTATAGGAGTCTCATCTAAGAACTCCCACCATGAACAAAGACCCTGCTATGGTAAGTACTGAACAAACGCAAAAAGATGGTCCCGGTCAACTAAGAGGGGCAAGTGATACTTCTACCTGCACCTTCCACTCTCCTATTTGTAACTTTTTCTGCTTCTCTTCACTCTTCTGGGTCCCTTGGCCTTGTTGTGTTAACTTTGACAGAATTAATGGGCCCAGAGAGTCAACAGTATTAATGTGACCCTGTCACTGAACAACACAACAGTTAAATGTGGTTTGGGGTTCTGAGCACAGAGACCTCTGCCTGCTTACTCCCGTGACCACCATGCTATTAAAATCCATAACCTTTTATTTAAGATACAGGAAAACAGTTAAGACCTTTGAAATATTAAATAAGACTTTCAGGTTGATAAGCCCTTGTTCCCTTTCCCTTCACCTCTATAGAGTTTGTGGAAGGAAATATCCCCTGCCTGAGGAGCTCTTAGATGATATTAAGAATGGTAAATGACTTATTTGGGGAGGGAGATTCGTGGGGGGAAAAGAAGTAATTGAGATGGGCTGAAGCTGCTGCTGTTAAAACCCGATCCTGCTTCCCTTAAGACACAAAAGGAGAGAAAAGAACAACAAAGATAGAAAACACAGCTTTTGTCTTGGGTACTGACTCTTACTTTCACTCCCAGTACAAGAGCAAACATAGGCCCACTCCAAGATCTGGAAAACTCATACTAGCATTGGGCTGTGTAGGACACAGGCTGACAGCAGTGTTTCAAAATATGCAGTCTTGGCCAGCTAATCCAGACTTACTAAACAGAAGGCAAAAGGAGAGGGCTAGCAAAAAGAAATAAGGCGGGGAAGGAAAAGGACACACAAGGGAAGGGATGACAGACAGCAGGAACCAAAGTCTCACATCCCAGGTGGTGTCTGGGATTTAGCCGGAGCAAATGGAAATGGCAGTGTCATCTGGGTCCTTCCCTCTGGCCCAGTGTGGTCAATAAGTGGATCTGAGTCCCAGAAATTATTCTAGCTGTGCTCTAGACTGGGTAAATGTAAGACAGGCTAATGTATATATTGATTGCGGGGAAGAGAGATGGTGGTGTAAATTACACCGGTTTAAACTGTATTCAACTCTGAATTTACCCCTGTATATACACAAGCAGCATTTGAATAGTCTTCTAAGCACAATTTACCTCTTTACCAGTGTTCAGCAAAACTGCACAACTGCTTAGGGCAGGAATAAAAGAATAACACTGTATGTATCCAGTTAAAACTGGAGGAGTAACTACCAGAGTAAGAACTTAAATGCCTGAGTTAGAATTTGACCAGGACATGGGGGGTAACTGTCTCACTTGCACCAAAAACAAGGTGGGAAACTTTAATGACCCAGAAGATCAGGCCTGCAGTTTTACATCCCATTAGACAACAAGCACACATTTGGATGCTCCTATGCATGGTCAACTGCAGTCTACACAATACTGAAATGATTGCGGATTTGGCCACAGAATGAATTTTGTCATCAGCAATGCAGTACTGGGTTAGCAATACAGTGCTACCACACAAGTCTCATCTCACTGTATAGTCTTCAGTGTCAGCGCAAAGCAAGACATTTTTAATGTTGCACTCTCTCTCTCTCTCTCATTATCAGGATAATCTTGATGAAAGAGACTTGATTTATTCCAATGAGATATGCTACGTCACCATCAATCACAGCGTTAAGAAAAAACCCACCATGACAGACAGCAACCATGATACTGAATATGCCTTCATCAACATACCTGCCAAGCAAGTGACTTCTCCCAGCCTCCAGGACAACAATGAATATGATTATATCCTGATAAGTTAGGAAACCTGCACCTCTCTTTATTGCACCAAAAGGACCCTGCATATTCTAATATCCAAGCAAGTAGGATGCTGCCTTCCAAACCATTTTCCCAGACACATCAGCGTTTACAATAAATCCGGGGGCATCCCATTAACATACACAGAGTTTAAGGTAACGCTGCCATCCATTGTTGAAGTGACTATTTTTTCCATAAAATATTTAATACACAATGAAAATCACACATTATACACAAGATAATACTGGGTAACAAAGCAAATGGAATCAACAGTCCCTGCCCATTGCAAGATGGTGTCTCTGAATAGTAGTTTAGGAGCTTAATTACTAGAAACTGCTGAGGCTTTCAGTCCTCTTTCCAGAGTTTTTAATAACTGCACAATTTATTTTAGAAAGGACTAGTAAAAATTTCCAGTGACCCAATTGTTGGTGAAAATTTCAGTGACATTGGTAGCCACCAGAATGCTAGCTTACTTAAATTATAAAACACAAAGACTTAAAGTGCGCTCCATTTCCCTAGACTGTTCTTGCACTGGCTTGTCCTGATGTAGGATGGTGTGGGGGCAGAGCTATGTTGGTTAATCTGACCATTGTATAGTGGTTTTACAACCTGCGATCCAGATCTCAGAAAGGAGTCTTATTGCAGTTTGATTTGAATGAATGAAAATTGCACTGCTAATGGTTCCTGTACAAATAATTCTGTAGCTAGTCAGACTGCCATCACCTGAAGGAAGATGGAGCCTTCCAAGGGCCTAATTCTGCCTTCAAATGCATGCGCTATTCCCATTACTTCCAACGGGAGCTCCATGGGCAGACAGCTCTTGCAAGTCACTGCACTTGTGGTTTGCAGCATCGTATACTATTGCAGATTTGGGCTGTTTGTGACAAGAGGACTGACCGCACAACCTACAGATGGAGTCAACACTTTTGCCTGCAGTTTTGAAAATGTAACTAGTCCTGGACAGCAAGAGCCTCGCCTCCCTACTATTCCACTCCTGGGATTCTTCAGAGACAGACAAATCTGACATTTCTGAGATGAATAAAGGTCTACAGTCTACCAAATGAGATAGGTGAACTCGTTTTCTCTTGCAACTTCAGCAAGACTGAAAGCCAAACATTAAACAGATTAGAAAGACTAATGCTGTGACACTAAGATCTCTGTAACTTGGCCTGAACATCTGAATGTCTCTGAATTCTGTATTAGAACAGATTTGGAAAAACCCATCAGGTGTACTTTGTCTGGTTTTAAACTTCCTTTGTATAGAATTGCTGACAATACCGCTGTCATTCCTGTGCTTAACTCCACCCTCCCCTTGCAGCTCATTCATCTTCATACATCCACATCTCCACGCTACTCCTTTGAAAAGACAGCTAGGACTCATGAGTCACGGAAACTCTGCCAGCATTGCACAGACATTGTTAAGGCAAGGCAAGACAAGGCAGTCCTAACTCCGTCTGGAATTTCTGCTTCCCAGCAGAGATAAGAACTGCACTTAGAGCACTATAGAAAAAACATGCTACCACCTACTATTTGATGTTGTATAGAGGACTACGGACGGTTTCAAGACTATGCTCGCTCATCTGTTTCATTCTGGTTCTAGGATCTTGGACATTACATTCAAATTAGTAAAGTATTTTTAAAAAATATACCAGCCAAATTACTATATATTTTCATGTTGGAGAACATCAAAACCTGCTCATCTGGCATATTATTTTGTCTAGTATGGTTTAAATTTAAACTCAAAAAAAAGGTAAAGAGCAATTTAAAAACAATCTTTTATTTTTAATTATTGTATATGCAGAGCACTACTCTCTACTACAACAGTTGGGAGCTGCTCCTTTCTCCAAGTATGGCAAAGCCACCTGGGAGAAGGGGAGGACCGGAGAGCAGCGAGTCTCTGACTGATTCCCACTCCAACATTGTTCCCACTCCTCTCACCAAACCCATGGGGAAAACAGACACAGAAAAATGAGCAATTGTGCTGCTTCCCTGCAGGGCTCAAAGGCAGGTACAGTCACCAGAGACCATGAGCCACAGGACCAAGCAGCGGTTCAAAGACAAGGGGGCTGTGCATGATTCCCATTGTTTCTGGAAGATTGTCGTGGCCTGCTGCTTTGGGGGACAGACTACCTGTCATTTCTATGAGGGCGGGAGTGAACTTTATCCTGCCCTAGGCTAAGAATGAGAAGGCCATGCTGCCTAGGTGTAGAATATGGCTCAAAAAGCACAAATACCATATTGGTGCATTAAAAATTAGTCACGTTAAAATTGAGAACCAACACCAAGCAAAGACGCATGAAGCCATGGCCACACTGTACATACCAATGTGGTGACGGCAAAGCCATGTGACAAACTGGCAAACCAGGTGATTCACTCGTTTATCTCACACCACTGACTAGGCTCACTCATCTGAAAACTGACCTGGCCCAAGTTTTGAGTCATTGCAGGTTTGGTTACAAAAATTTTGCACAGCTCTCTCTCTAAGGTCATCTTTCAGCTCAAAGTCACCAGTCAAATGCTAGAACTGATAAAACAACAAAACAAATGTTAAATAGTACCACAAAAATAATTTAATTCATGAAATACAGTTGAGTCATTTTCTAAAAATTACAAATTTAAGAAAAAACACTGATTATTTCCCATATACTTATCTCCTACTATAATGCCATAAAGTTCCCTAAAATAAATCTGTCTGTAAAAATGTATTAATATTCACATTTCAATATAAACCTTTGAACTTCAAAAACTCAGAATAATTCACTGCAGGAAGTTGCACTTCAATAGTATAATGCTGAAGTTCCCTCTTCAGCCCACGAGTCACAAAATTCATAGTTAAGTTTCTCTTTAATTTTTCTCCTATGTGCAAATGCAGTAAGACTTTCATTAAATGATCACATAGTGACTTGCTGTTGTGACATGCTTGGAAACATAGGGCTTGCCTGATGTTACCAATAGCCAATCTAGTCCAGTGTTTTGCCTAGAATCGTGACCAGTTCTGATCATTCAAAAGACTAGCCAAACCCATCCATGGCCATACATCGTACTTGTATATGGAGTTTTGCTGAGCATTTCCTGACCCCTGGGGACAGACAATCAGGATATGGACTCAAAGAAATTGATTTTTTTTAAATTTATAGTTGTATCAAATATTTGCCATTTGACACACTTTGTGAACTAATTGTATTAAATTAACAAGTAAACAGCTATATTGACCCATAAGCAATTCCTAGAACTCTGCATACTGGAACATGTTATTGAGGAGCACAATTATCCTACATACCTTTGGGGTACCGCAAAACTCAGTTCACTTGAAAGACACTGACATGAACTACTTTACATGCCATTTAAATTTACTCATATCAATAATCCCACTGATTTGTCCCATGAACTCAATGGAAATATTTGTGTCTAAGTGTTTGCAGAGCCAGGCCATGGGACAATGATAGAGCCTCCTAGACGTACCAGCACTTCACAGTACCAATAAAGATGAACTCACTGCTCCAAAGAGAGCTTACAAAATCTATATTAAGGCAAGAAACAGGACCAGGCATCTCTGCAGGGAGGGAGACAAAAGGAAAGGATGAGCAAGAGAACAAGATTGAGTTCTCGGGAGAGGCTAAAGCAAGGGTATGAAGGTCATTTTAAAAATCAGTAAAACAGTAAAGTATTTAAGTGTGTACAGTTTGCATGGAACGGATTTTGAGAGGGATTTCAGGTTGAGGGATGAAATGGTGGATGCAGTCAGCATCAGAGAAGCCAGTAGGCGAGTGTAGGAAACAGAAATGAAGCGGGCAGCTTCCTGGACAGCTTGATATGAGAAAAGAGAAGAATGTGACTGGCAGCCAAATGGGAAGAGCCGACTGATAGAAAGGAACTTGAAGGAAAGAACAAGGAGTCTGGATTCAATTAATAAGGCAACTTAAAACCAGTGAAGGGATTTCAAAAGCAGATGACCATGGTCAGTATAAGGCAAGATACAAGATTTTTGGCAACAAAGCTTCAAGATTGGAGAAGGGTGGAGTGAGTGTCAGGAAATCAGGGAAGAAGGAGATTGCTGTATTCCAAGAGTAAATAGCTATGATACATATACCACATTAACTACTAAACATTACTGTATTGCATATAGGATTCACAATAGATCCATATTTTTCAGAAACGTTTCCAAACAATAAAATTAATTCACATCACAGGAAGCACATATCCTCAAGTAGCTGTGGTAGACTCAGAGTCTCTCCGCTATTACTCTGAAACAGAAACAGTACATTAAAAATAGTTAAAATTAAATGTTAAAACGATCTCAGTATATGTTTAACTACTTTGTGTTGTCTTTTACATTCACTCTATCACTACATGAAAAATGAAGCACGAAGTGCGAGACCTAAAATTACGGCACATGAGTTGGTGCTTTCCTGTCCCGTGCTTCGACAGCTGGATTATGCCTCTTGCAACTAATATGTGAGCCTTCCTTATGCACATTATGTGGCATGATTTAGGCTGAGACTTCTGAAAGCATACAAGGTTGCCCAATTGCCATTGCCTTTCAATGAGATTTGAACATTCAACTTCCTTCTTTGAGCGACTCAGACCAAAGGAACTAAAAGTCATTGAAATGAGGCTTTACAAATGGGCTGGGAAAATGTAAGAAGAGGGACTAGAGCTCTAAATAAAACTACATCCTAACTGACCAAAATGTTTTCACAGTCTTGGATTTCTTTCTGGAAAAATACTTTTACTGTCTTTTTTTTTTTTTTTTTTTAAAACAGTGCTTACATTCATCAGTAAGGAAGAAAAAACATCTAACCCCAGGCCTTCATTCAAACTTTAACGCAACAGGGTTTTTAGCTGGTACATGTACATTGACATTTTGGAAATAGGGAATAGTCATCTCATGTATTCCAATAAGCCACAACACAGTGAGAGAGGAAGGAAGGAGGCAAGTCAGCACCTAAGGTCTTTTAAAAAAAAACCTGATCATAACTAACAATTTCCCCTAGCTTTATCCAGCACCTAGGTACATACAAAATAATATTGTTTCTACACATTGCTTGTTTATGGGGGGAGGGAAACTGATTTATTTCTTTGTAATGAACTATTCCCTCGACTCTTAAGAGAAAAGCATTGGAAGTTACCTAGCAGCTACGCCTGATTTTTCCAAGGATTTAACACTCTTACTAGCATTTGAAAGAAGGACCTGTATTGGGAAATCTAATGAATCCTTCTTTACTGAGACTTCTTGTAATCAGTTTTCAAAACTTCATGTTCTTTGCCTGGGAATGTGGCTAGAACTGAAGCAGTGAGAAAAGCTGAGAGAGAAATGGCAGGCTGGTGAAGCACAAAGGATCATTTCACAACTCTCTCTGCATCAGCTCCATCTAGCACTAAATAAAAACATCTCAGAATGTATACATTAAGTTAGAGTAGGACAATGTTCTGAGCACAGAATGTTGGTATTTTAGAATATTGCCAGTATGTCGATGTGCATGAATATATTAACTGACAAGTCTAATGGTCTTTCCATAAATATTTCCTTCATTTTAAAGAACTACGAGTACTTATTCTCTTTCTAGAGAAATAGTCTGTTACATAGGGCACTTACAAGTTAGTGTGAGAGAAGCTGGATCAAGCCTTATCTTAGCACATTCAGATGCTTCCTGATCATAAGGATCTTCCTGATCATAAATATTTTGTCGTAAGACATTCATCACAAACTCTGCACTCATTGTATGCTTCATGAACTCGTCAGCCTCTGATGGTAAGGAGAACACCAGCTGGTAGAGTGCAGTGGCATTTTCTTCACTGAAAAAGAAATAGAGCTCAGCAAGAATAAGGACATAATGCCACTGGATGGCTTTTAGAAGCCACTGTATGGCTCTCTTTAATATTAGCATTTATTTTTAAAAACCATGACCTAAGGAGAAAATGTTAAAAACAATGGCATGCTTAAACTAACATGCTGCCCCCCTTTGGTCCTCAAGAGTAATTACTGTTGATGGTAACGGGATTTGTTCATGTAATCCAGGTAGAAAATGGGGAAGACGTTAAAAAGGTACAAAAGGCAGTTAGATGTCAAAAATCTCCCCCATAGGGCCATGACTGTGAGCAGTGTCCTTGTGCAATCCAAATATGCTGAAACCAGGAGAGCTGCTGCAACATGACACTTATTTTACAAAAGGGCCCACAGAAGTAACTGCTTTCATGATAAGAATATTATCCATTCTTCACTCTAACGATATCTGACTCAAGCCAGCCAAAATTTCTAATCCAAGTTCTGGAGTAGATTATGTAAATGACTGAATTGGGGTCCAATTCTGGAGTGAACTCTATGGTCCATTCAACTGGAATCGCCATTATTATATTCTATACATACAGCCTTTTCAAGAGAAGTTTAGGGAGGAGAAAGAGGAATACAAGAGAACAATGAGGTTTTACCTATGCACATAACACTTCTTTCTTGCTGGTATACAGCATCTTTCATCCCAAACACACACAAGATACAGCATATAGAGCAAACTGCCTCAGCACATGCTTACCACCTCTGTGGTATTCCACCAAAACCATCCTCATCAAGTGTGACCTAAGAAAGCATCACACTAAGATCACTAATGACCATCCCCTTGCTGAATAAGAGGGGGCTTTACTCTGTTGTCCAGGCTTTCAACTGCGTGCTGCCTTTCATGCTGTTCATCATAGTCTTTGCACATTTATATTTTCCTAGTTTCCTCCTACTTTTGATCCTTTTATGATGTCTTATGTCCTTCTCTCTCGGCATCCCCTGTGCCAGGTCTCCTTCGCTTCTCCCTTCCTGCCTCCTCTCAGTAAGTGTCTCCAATGGTTTCCCCAATTTCCACTACTACCTGGATGTGGACAATTCTAGAATTTACCTCTCAATCCCCATTTAACCTCCTCTATTCAGACCTAAACAAACTGGAGGATTGGGCCAAAAGAAATCTAATGAGGTTCAACAAGGACAAGTGCAGAGTCCTCCACTTAGGAAGGAAGAATCCCATGCACAGCTATAGACTGGGGACCGACGAGCTGGGCAGCAGCTCTGCAGAAAAGGACCTGGGGGTAACAGTGGATAAAAAGCTGGATATGAGTCAGCAGTGTGCCCTGGTTGTCAAGAAGGCTAATGGCATATTGGGCTGCATTAGGAGGGGCATTGCCAGCAGGTCACGGGAAGTGATTATTCCCCTCTATTCGGCACTGGTGAGGCTGCATTTAGAATATTGTGTCCAGTTTTGGGCCCCCCACTACAAAAAGGATGTGGACAAGTTAGAGAGAGTGCAGCGGAGGGCAACCAAAATGATTAGGGGGCTGGAGCACAGGACTTATGAGGAGAGGCTGAGGGAACTGGGCTTGTTTAGTCTGCAAAAGAGAAGAGTGAGGGGGGATTTGATAGCGGCCTTTAACTACCTGAAAGGGGGTTCCAGGGAGGATGGGGCTAGGCTGTTCTCGGTGGTGGCAGATGACAGAACAAGGAGCAATGGTCTCAAGTTGCAGGGTGGGAGGTCTAGGTTGGACATTAGGAAAAAGTTTTTTACTAGGAGAGTGGTGAAGCACTGGAATGGGTTACCTAGGGAGGTGGTGGAATCTCCATCCTTAGAGGTTTTTAAGCTGAGGCTTGACAAAGCCCTGGCTGGGATGATATAGCTGAGGTTAGTCCTGCTTTGAGCAGGGGGTTGGACTAGATGACCTCCTGAGGTCCCTTCCAACTCTAATATTCTATGATTCTATGATTCATCAGACCATCTTCTGTGTTAAAACACTGCCATCAAACTCAGTCTAAGCCCTTAACCTCCGTCCAGAGTCACACTGACATTGACAGCTCCAATGTCTGACCTCGTCTCTCACGATTACAGCTTTCTCCTGCCATTTCCAGAAAGTTCAGTTACTTCTTACTCTGTATCACCACCAAAATCTGTCCCATCACTTCTTTTCAATCGTCTGTTGCTAAATTTCTCTCCATAACTCAGCCATCTATTACCTTCATTACTGTAATCTTAACCTTCAACCTCCCCACTTCTCAGTTCAACATCTGCCATCTATCCAAAATGCCGCTATTTTATTCATCATCTGCTCCTGCTACTCTGAACAAGTCACATAAAAAACAGAATTCAAGTGTGATATTCTTGTTGCTTTTGTGTGTCCATGTTGTCTTTAAGCTTTTTAAGAGCACATACCTCATTTACAAAATGCCTACCACACTTTTGGGCACTGCAGCCCTGATTTTTAAAAAGGTATTTATGTATTGCTGCGCTCATTGCAATGCGTAACTGGTTTAGGAGCTTAAATCTCATTTTCAAAAGGGATTTAGGTGCCAAATTGCCATTGTCAATGGCATTTTGGCTCCCAAGTGCCTAAATGGATTCAGAACGTGAGATTTAAGCTACTAAATCAGCTAGGTGTTGCAACACTGAGCACAGCAATACTTAAATACCTTTGAAAAAACAGGGCCTAATAATGTATATTAAAGCAAAGATGCTCTGAAGCAATTCCAGTTTTCTTACTTCAACAAGTGTGACAAAGGCTGCAGTTGAGACCATCAAAGACTGAGCACATTGACAATACTTGATCAACGGTATCACAAAACCCCTTAACAATATGTTTTATTGGTAGGCAACGTATCCTTTACAAATATAATAGGTTAATTTTGGTGGAAACATAACTTCACTGATGGTACTGGTATTTTTCCTGACAAAGACTATTTCAGAGTTTTAAAATGTTTTGTATGTCTATGTGACAGATTTAAATTTTCCTCAACAAACACTTAAAGAAAATTCTTACGTTAATTTCCTACCTGAAGTTATCCACTTGAGCAGAGATAAAATAGCGCCCCAGGGCTGGAGATGAACTGTAGACATCTATTAGCTTGAAAAGAGAATCAAATATTTCTTTGAGGTCAAGTCCTGGCAGATATCTATACAAGGAAATCATTTTATTTTAAAATCTAATTGTAAAAAGCAGTTTCTGCTCTCATTGGGATTTCAATTTCAGTTGATTTTCTCTTTGCCAACTTAATTGTTTTTTTAAATACATAAAAACACTTTCCACTTTATCTGGAAAAATCACGACGGATGGATCTAAGAGTGGAGACCTCAACCCTTTCCACTTATTCTTTGCACTGACCGAACTAAAAATCAGGATAGGAAAGTAGGTGATGCTGTTTCTTTGATAGTAATGAGCAACGTCAGACCAGCCAAGCAAAACTGATCTTAGCTTCTCAAACCTTCTGAAATTACAATACCTGAATGAGCAAGCTTGAGGATGTGTTATGTCCACCCTGAATAAAACTGTACTGCAAGTGTGTAGAGTAAAAATACAGCAACCAGTTAAGCTGAAGAAAGTCAAAGATCATGGTTCAGGATGTAAAATAGACTGTCTACAGAGTCAGTAAAAACAAAAAAACACCTTAGGTTTCCCCTAGGTGAAACTTAATTTTGCCTTATTTTGATGAAAACTGTACACCTGTCGAGACTGGCTCTAAAGCTTTGCTAACATTTCAATAAGCCTGGTCAGAATCTCTGGCTGGTAACAAAATTCAAAACTAGTTGAGTTGGTGATGAGAAGGTTGAGAGTGTTTTGCATGACTACCAAGGAAAGAGTTACTGGACAGGCATTCAACCAGTTGTTATTCCTCCACAAGCTGACTGAGCATTGGATCATCTTGGCTGTGGCAATATGTCCGTATGTGGCAGCAGACAAACGGATCTGTATTACAGGCCTTCAAAGGCCATGTTGTGTCTGCATGTCAGTGTTGAATAGAACTGGAAATAGATTTTATCCTTCCAAGACTTATGAGGGGTCTAGTGGCAGAGATCCAGCTTCCTTTCACTACCCCAAGAAGCTCTTGAACCATTTTAGCTCTTTCTCCCTACTACCTCTCTTAGGTGGGAGGGCAGTGTCTTATGGTCAACAATTTCTTCCCTGAATGTGGCATTGGCCATTTCAGTCAGGAGTGGCACCACTTGCTTATGACTCCCTTTCACCAGCCAGGAAAGGTATGGGCAGACTCACAGGTCTTGGCTCAAGACTCCTTTAGGGTGGAGGTCTAGTCATTCTTGAGGAACGAATGTAATAAATTCCAGGAATTCAGGCAGGCTGTTTGTTGGCAGGCATAAAGTGAGCAGATTCATGTTTTAGAAGCCTTCCTCAATGTGCACAGTCTCTTGAAGGGTTGCTGTTGGGTTCCATTGCAGGCTGTAGGAACTCAGCATAGACGAAGCACTTAACCACCCAGGATAGCTCCTTAGGGCATGATTTGGCAGCTTCCATGGAGACTGCTCAGAATATACTTTTGGCCTGTAAGACAGCCTCAGCATAGGCTTGGAGGAATTCTTTGTGTTTCAACTTGTTTGCTTCAGCCTTTGTTTTCCATCCTCGGTGCTTTAATTGCCAACCTTCTCTCCGATTGGACAGGATGTCAGGAAACCAAGAAGATCCAGGTGGGCAGTGGATTGCTTTGGGGCTGTCATGTTGATGGCCAAGACTATTGTACAATGATCATGATACAGCATGTGCTAGACTACTTATCTTATGGATGGAGTGCTGTTGTCTTTTAGCAAGCTTTGGAATTTGAAGGACAGAGACTTCATGGGTCAATGAGGATCATGGGTCTTTCTTGTTATCTGGGAGCTGAGAGACCTCTGACTACTGCCTTAATGAGGTGATGGTCTGTCCAAGACACTAGCTGGACTGTGAGGTCCTTGACATTGACATCCAACCTGAAGATCAGGCTGTACAGGTATGGCTGGCTGTATGGGTTGAACCAGAGACTACCAGTGAAATCCTAGGAAATAGGACCAGGGCCAAATAAATACAGAGGTAAAATAACCTCTCCAATCCTACTTGAGATTCCCCTGTTTATGCACCCAATGATTACAACAGCCTTTTGGCCACAGGGTTGCACTGTGGAAGCTCACGTTAAGCTGATTATTTACTACAGTGGTTCCCAACCTGTTGCCCGCAGGGGCTTTCAATGTGGCCCGCGGCTCCCCTCCCACTGGCTGGAGAAGGGAGCCACCGCCAAGGACCGAGGTTGAGCATGTTTTCGTGGGGCTAAAAGACCAGTGCAGGCTCCTTGATGCAGCCAAGGGGAGGGGAGATCAGTGCTCCCCTCCCGCTGGCTGTAGCTGGGACCACAGCAAAGTGCTCCGCCGAGGTCCATAGGCATTGGGGTCCCTACTGGAGCCAGAGAGAGGGGAGATCAGTGCTCCCCTCTCCAGCAGAGAGCAAAACGCTCTATCTGGGTCCTTAGGTGCTGGGGTTCCTGCTGGAGCCAGTGGGAGGGGAGCACTGATCTTCCGTCTCCCTGGCTGCAGAAGGGAGCCACTGCCTAGGGACCCAGGTGGAGTGCACAGGGCTACAGGACGTGTCCAGTTTCCCTGCTGCAGCCAGGGAGATCAGCGAGGAGGCAGCCTCCTCGCTGAACTCCTTCTGTCTGGCTGCAGCGCGGGGGTTGGGGGGGACCTGGCAGTAGAGACTTGTGGCCTTTCCGGGTTGTAAATATGACATCTGTGGCCCTTGAGCCAAAAGGTTAGGGAACCACTGATCTACTACAGCCCCCAAATCTTTTTCAGAGTCACAGTTCCCAGGATAGAATGACTCCCATCCTGCAAATATGGGCTACATTCTTTGTTCCGAGATGTATACATTTATATTTAGCCATATTAAAACTCATTATTTGCTTGTGCCCTGATTACCAAGTGATCCAAATCACTCTGAATCAGTGACCTGTTCTCTTCATTATTTACCACTCCCCAATTTGTGTGTCACCTGCAAATGTTATCAGTGATGATTTTGTTTTCTTCCAGGTCGTTGATAAAAAATGTCAAATAGCATGAGGCCAAGAACTGATACCTTGATGATAATTCCCCGTTTACAATTATATTTTTGAAACTTAGCAGCGAGACACTTTTTATTCAATTTAATGTGTTATGTTAATTTCATACCATTCTAATTTTTATGCAAAATGTTGGGTAATACCAAGTCTTCGAGAAGTTAAGCATATTACATCAACACTATTATCAACCAAATTTGTAATCTCATCAATAAAGATATATTAAGTCAGTTGGACGGTCTTTTTTCCATAAAACCATGATTTATATTATCCTCCTTTAAATTCTTTAGTCCCATTTCACGCTCCATTATCTTGCTGGGATAGATGTCAGACTGACAGGCTTATAACTGTCCTGGTTGTGTTGTTCACCCTTTTTAAATAATGGCACAATATTAACTTTCTTCCAGTCTTTTGGAACTTCCAAGACTAACTGAAAATCAACATTAGTGGTCCAGTGAGCTCCTCAGCCAGCTCTTTTAAAATTCTTGGATGCAAGTTATCTGGACTTGCTGATTTAAAAGTGTCTAGCTTTAGTAGTTGCCATTTAGCATTCTCCCAAGATATTAGTGGAATGGAAATAATGTTATCAATGGTAAGTACATTTGTCATCTCTCTCCTCCCACCCCCATACAGAACAGAAATATTTATTGAACACTTCTACCTTATTATTGATAATTCTACCATTTCCATCTAGTAATGAATCAATACCAATGTTTGGATTCTTTTGTTCCTAATATTCTTAAAAACTCTTTCTTGTCCTTAACTATGCTAGCCATAGATATCTCCTTGTGTCCCTTTGCATCCCTCTATGCATAATTTTACTATAATTCATAGTTTGATTTATATTAATTAATATCTTCCTCTTTATTCCATTTGTTCTATCCTTTAATAGCTGCATGCACTTCCCCGCTAAGAAAGGTCAGTTTTTTAACTAGTATGGCCTTCTTCCTCAATCATAGAATTATTGCTTTTTTTGAGCATCTAGTAAAAGTATTCTTAAACAATTTTCATCACTCCCATTTTTCTGATTCAGTACTTCCTCCCAGAAATTGCAAACCCTTTACCCCCAGTAAATAGCACTGACAAAGGTTTAATGTCAGCATAAGTTACTCAAAGGAAACACCAAATAGGTGTTATGGTCAGAATCAGCTATGGTGAAAGTGCTGTCATAATTACCCTCTTAGTAAGATCTTCAGAATAAGCCGACTGAGCAGCACACTGTACTTTTAGCATTCCAGAAAAATTGCGATAATTTCCACTTGATACTGATTCAGGAGTCCAGTATTCATCTTCATCAATGTAAACTTCTGAAATTAAAAAAAAGGAAAGTGGGTGTTCCAACTGGCTGTTACAGATGGAAAAAGTTCAGTGTCATTCAACAATGAGCAGCTCTCAAAGCAGGGCCAATGGAGCACTGCCAGCTAGGGCCCTGGAACTGCCAGTCACAGTGGCGACGTATTTATTAGTGGTCAGACTAGCTGAACTCAAGGGAACTTGTGTCTCAATGCAGCATCTGTGACTGCTTTGTCAGGTGTTTCTTAAATGTAAATTTAGCCAGAGGAAAAACTGGAAGGGTAGCAAGCAAAACGGATGATAGTAACAAAACCTAAGTTACCTGAAGAAATTTGGGGGGTGATGGCACCACTCTTACTATTTTTAGGAAGTCTGACCTCCAGGCAGAGATAATTAATTGCACCAATACAAAATATCAGGATATAACCAATCTGCTGCATTCATTGCATTGACGCAAGTATGATTTTCATCTCGACTCTTTGACCCTACCATTGTATTACTTTTTCATGTAACCATGCTCTGTAATTGCCATAGGCAAGATATGGGATCAGGTTGGGGAGCTGGCTATCAGAAGATCTTAGCTTAAGAAAAGGCCCAAAGTAGAACGGTTTGAGAACCACTTGTCTAGACTTAATATATTAACAGCCTTGGCACACCCCTATTCAAATCAATGGGTATGTTGCCATTGACTTCAAACAATAATTATGCTGATAGCAAGCTACCAAGCAGACATAATTTAACAGAGAGAAGAGGAATAAACAAATGTACAAGTGTCATCTTTAAGCTCTCTGGGTGCCTTAATTGAAAATCAGCACCAGTTACAACATGCTCGTGAAGAAAATTCCTCATATCCACTGAAGAATACCCAACTGCTCACCCCAGCACATTCTATAAACCATCACCGTGACAAAACTCAACAATCAAACTACAGACAGGCTGCAGCATGCATCTGAAGGATACCACAGATTTCATTTAGTTTGTGAGACACACACTATCAAAAGAAAAGTACATACCTGAATAAAGAATTAGGCTCATAATAATCACTAGAAGCAGCACCAGGAAAGCTGAAGATATAACCATCCACAGTTTACATTTCCAAAAAACGGTGTTACCACAAGATCTGCAGTAGTAGGCTCTCCCCTAGTCATACAAAAAGTAAAAGAAGCTATCTGTTAAGAAACTAGGAGGAAAAGAAAAACATATGAGCTCTTCTCTGTTTTTAGGATAAATAATCTAAAAACAATCTACATAGACAGGAGAATCTCACTATTAAATAATATATTTTATTTTTACTGTGCCTTTTATTTAAGGGTATCAAAACATTTTCACAAGTATTAGGATGCAACAATTTAAGTAAAAACATTAGTCTATTAATATCAATGGGTAAGTTGACTTGCCTAATGTCAAAAAGTGGTAGAGCTGGTAGTAGAACCTTGTCTACTTTTGAATCAGTCATCTGCTCTGATAAATGAAGAAGACTGTAGCAATGAAGCAGTTTTAACTCAATGATGAAACCAAGTGGTTGCGTATAATTTGGCTGACTATCAAATGAGTTTCCCCTTGGAGATCTGTCACTCTAAAAGTTGCGAGGACTAGACTGTAGGCACAGTTGCACCTTGTCAGGTTAAGGTGTAATTTTAAACTGATTCAGCTCAACTCGCACAAAAAGGTGTGTGAACACACTTATTGAGCTTTCAATCAATCAGACCTACTGTCACTAAACTTAAATCCTTAGGAATAGGTATAGGCTAAACTAAAATAAGCCACCTCTTAAATCAAAGTCTCTACACAAGGAATTTTCACCAGTTAAACTGGGTTAGTTATATTAACCTGGTGCAAATTTACTATCTAGACGAGGGCCAAGTTTCTTGAACCATTTTAACTGGTGCAAAAGAGCTTAAGGATCTAGAGTCTTATGAGGGATTCACAGAAATCAGAATGGAGCTTAGATCTTGCAGACCTTGTAACCTGTGTCAAGGTGAACCACAATGGAGTTCGCAAGGTCTGCAGGATGGGTCTCTGTTCTTACAGAAAAGAACTGGAAAAATGGACTATTTATGAATAGTGTGTGTGACTCCCCATTTCCCTGTTCAACTGCATAGAATTGAATGCACAGAGCTCAGTCAAAGGACGTTGTCAATGGGATGTTACAGAACTGAGTAAGGTAAAACAATGACACATGTAAGACAGCCTCTCAGGTACCCAGCTTTAAACAAGTTAAGCTAACAATGGCTGGGCCATCAATTGAAGGGAGAAGTTACTTAGCTAGCTCTATCCAGGCCAAGACGTTTTACTCTTCTCAAGGCTAAGCCTGGAGCCAAAGAGGATTCAAACAGCTCATGAACCACGGATGGGGTGAGCTAAGAGAACAGCCAGCACGTGTGCTCAAATACCGCGGGCAGTTCTGGCCACCCATCTCTGAAAAGATATCTTAGAAATGGAAAAAGTACAAAGAAGGACAACAAAAATGTTTAGGGGTAAGGAACAGCTTCCATATGAGGAGAAATGAAAGACAGACTGTTCAGCTTAGTAAAAAAATGCCCAAAGAGGTGATATGACAGAGGTCCATGAAAACAAGAATGGTGTGAAGAAAGTAAATAAGGAAGTTTTAGTTGCCGCTTCACATAACACAAGAACTGGAGTCACCCAATGAAATTAATAGGCAGCAAGTTTAAAATCATACATAAGGAAGTACTTCTTCACATAATGCACAATCAACCTGTGGAACTCATTGCCAGGGGAGGTTGTGAAGGCAAAAAAGTGTAATTGGGGTAAAAAAAAAAGAATTGAAGTTCCTGGAGGAGAAGTCCATTAATGGCTATTATACAAGGTAGGAATGCAACCCCATGCTCTGGGTGTCCCTAAACCTCTGACTACCTACTAGGACTGGATGATAGGGGATGGATCACTCAGTAATTGCCCTGTTCCATTCATTCCCTCTTAACCTCCTGGCACCAACCATTGTCAGAAGACAGGATACTGGGCTAGATGGAACACTGGTCTGACCCAGTATGTGTCAGTGAAAAACCTGACAGCCTGGAAGGACACACAGACAGATAGAGGAAGAGGGTTGCCGGCAGCGTCGACTGATTTTCCCAACTCAAGAGATGGGGAATAAGACCTGCCTGAGCTGTGGGTAAAGGTTAAGTTTAGGTAAGGGAATATGCATGTACATCTCTCATTTTAAATTCACCTTTATCTTCAGAGCAAAATAATTATGCCTTTTGTTTAAGACGTTTCTGTAGCCCTGCCAGTGCATGCTGTCACAGGCTCCCAAGGAAAACTGGCAGGTCTGGTTTTCCCCCAGATTGGCAATGACCTTCAGATTTTTTTCACCTTCCTCTGCAGCGTGTGGGTGAGGATTATCTAAGCCTCACTTAATTATTTCCCTGCCATTGCACGGCCTTGGGCACAGCTGCACATTGGTCCCTCCTATTCTTTGCCTCTGGCACATAATAGTCCAGTCTTCTGGGGCCTGTAATACATTGGTCTAGTTTTAATTGCTGGGTTTAACATGCGGGTGCTGAGTGGTGGCGGTAGCCTGTGACATACAGGAGGCCAGACAAGATGATCTGGTGGTCATTTCTGGCCTTAAATTCTGAGACTATGAATTAGTCAAATTAGTCATGGTTCACACCCGGGCGGGGAAGCTGTAACCTAGAGACGCAGTCAGGAAGTGGTTGGATTGAGGGATCTCACCCCAAAGAGAAGTGGAGGGATAAGCCCACTCCTTGAAAGGGATGCAATCGAAAAGGATCTCAGCAGGGGCAGCCTAACCAGGGGTGTGTGACACTTAGTAACAAGCTGCCTCTCCAGACCTTGCAAGCTACCTGTGTCTAATAGTACCTGTGTAACATGACATCTTCCAGATGGTACACAATTCTTCCAGAGGTTCAATTTATGCAATGCATAATGTGGAACTTCTGAACACCTTGATTTGGTTTAAGGAGTTCACAAATTGGCAGGCTGCACCTACAAACTTCCTATTCTTGAATCAAAATTAAGAAACATTATATTGTAATACCCAGCCTAGTTTCAAAGTTCCTTGGAGCGGACCATTTGATTTATGAAGTTTATAGATTCCTCAGGCTGTACAGTTTGTCATCTCTTTGAACCAAAAGTATTTATGGAGAAATTTACAAAAACATCCACACCTGTGACGTTTATAATATCAGTCCATATAGCCCTTATATGCAAACACTCATAGCAAATGGTAGAAAGATGTTTTGAGGAGTATGTTTGATTTTTGGATTTGAGGGTGAGGTATAAATCACTTACATTGTTAACTAGAGCATTGCTAATGTTAAGGTGTTGATGTCTAAGTTTTAAAAAATTACTAGAAACTATTAAGAGACAGATAAGTACCATTTGATTATTGTACATTTAGATTTTCACTTTTGGGGGCAGCTTACACAAGGTAGGTAAAGGAGACAGCAAGTAAGGTGCATGTGTAGGATGTACTATTTTTGTTTGGATATTTAAACAGATGAGGTGTATCTTAAAATTAATAGGAATTTTGTATTTGAAGAGGAAACAGCTAAGGGAGATTCTAGCTTTTAATATAATGCTTGACACTAGGGTATCACATTATTTCTGGAAAAGTATATTTAGTAATTATTTCTCACAACATTCTTGTGAGGTCAGTAGGCACAATACCTATTTTAGGGATAAGGAAACTGAGGCAGACACTTGCCCAAGGCTACAGATATGAAAGCCTGGATTTCAACTCAGGTTTCCAGCCTTGTGCTCAGACCATTACAGAACGCTAAGTCTGATCAATAAGTTTCAATTGAGCTGATGTAGGTACACACTCTAATCCCTGATTCCTCCCTGCAGCTGAGCCAACACTTTTTACTTAGATAAGAAAAATCTATTTGTCTCAGATCTGAGAGGGAAAAAAATAGCTACTGCACACCATGAATAGTTTCACAGACATTTTGGGTGGTACAATAGTGTTGACTATTGTGCAGTAGGACCACGGACTGAGGCTGGAAAAGAAACCAGGAATAACTGTGTTCAAGATAATTTTCGAGCACACTTTAGATCACTTTGATAGCTAAATGCCTGATTTGCCAGTGGAGACAGAGACATACGTATCTAAATAAAACTACCCACAATAGTCTCCGGCACTCGCCCCCGCTCCGCCCCTCCCGCTCGGCAATTACAGTAGACCTGAGACCTGACCTTATCGGGACCTTTACTGACACACCTAAGATAGCAATAGTCTGTTGGGTAAATCCCTAGACTGAGTTTTAGGAAACTGGATTAAATTCTCACCTCTGGCACAGACTTCCTTCGTGGCCTCGGGCAAATCACTGAACGTTATTGTACCTGAATTCTCCATCAGTAAAATCGGGATACTACTTCTCATGTATTTAGACAAAAGTTACTGCTGTCAGATCAATTGAGCAGAAGTGGTGACCCGTTCACTTGACCCAGAAATAGACGCTATTAATCCACCTCCGCCAGGTGAAGTAACGCTGCATTGACGGGAGCGCATTTCCCATCGGCGCAGTGAACTGAAGACACCACAGTAAGCATGAATTAGGAAGTCGACGGGAGATATATACAAGCTACTCTACATAGCTTGCATATCTCCTGTCAACTGCCACCTAATTTGGAGGCACATGTAGACATAAACTAAGCTCTTGGGGCAGAAGCCATCTTACTATGTGTATGTGTAGCATGCTTATCATACAAATTAATAATTGTTGGCACTCACAAGTTACAGGCATGAGCATTGTCAATAATCTCATTCTTGTTTTGGCAAAATTAAAAAGTTTACAATACCCCCAGAGGGATATTGTCAGCTGCTGTTAATCTATGATACAGAATTTGTATCTGCCATTGCTTCCTTTGATCACACTATACACTAAATTGTATATTAAAGGAGAAGTGCTAAGTAGTTTTGGTCCAAAGTTTAGATTGTGGGAAGGGACTAACTTTTTAAACAGGAAACAAATCCTAATATTAGCAGTAGTGTTTTCCTGATATTTTAATTCTTTTACAAATGAAACCCTTTTTAATTTGGATTTTAACGTCCCCTTTTAGTGACTGCAATTCACCCACTGCAATATTCAGAGCATGACAAACCAAAAGCGAAACTAATAAAACTGTTTTTAAAAAGAAAGTGCGATTTCATTTTCTGAGTAAAATGCTAATGAAAAAAAAAGTATTACAAATGGTAAATGAGTTAGATTTTAAATATCCTCTTTCAATCAGATGTCATTAACTGCAGAAGAAAAGAAATCTGCCTTTAACCTTAGTTTTTCTGACATTTAACTATAAGTCAACAATAAACTTTACAACAAAGCTACTTTGTTCCATTAAAATGCTCCTCAGTTATTTCAATCACTGTGCACTGTAACATGCTTATAAAGTAGAAAGTGAATGATTATGAGTCTTACCGTATTTTTTATAGATGCTTCAGGATTAAGAGGTTTATTATGGTCCACCCCATTTTCCTCTTCAAGTTCTCTCTCCCCCTCTAATCCAATAACCTGCATTTCATGTTCAGGAACATGACCATACATAGCTTCCAGTTCTGCGAGGAATTTTGACTTTAAGGCAAATACTGAGAAGACTCCCTTCCTTCCTGTTTCTGCTGCTATTATGTTGGAGAAAGTTCAGGGACAAGGTTTGAGATGTCAGCAGCCAGGGCCAGCATACTTTTACAAACAAGTGATCTCAAGAACTTGAGTAAACACGGGAAATTCCGTGGAGTGAGGAATTGACTGTGACTGTATCCTCTGAAAAAAGAAATGGGATGAGGCGGAAGTATCGATTTGCCTAGTCTTTTGAAACACAAGTGTTCATTCCCCAGCTGTATCATACTAGATTTTCCAGTTTGGTTACCTTACTGTACCAACCCTTAGTAAGCACAAACAGCTATGTGAACCTGAGGCAACATGGTGCTTGCTAAAGCAGCTACGTCAGCGGAAGAAGCTATCTATCTTCAGTCTCAGAAGAGAAGACTGTTTTCAAACAGCAAGCAAGGAATAGCCCTGTCACATTAATGAATAAAAGCACAGGTCAAAAATGTAGTACCATAACTATACTATACAAAGGAACTAAAGCAAGCATGTATTTATACAGCACTTTTCACAAACAGAAGAAACCAAAGAGCTCAGTAGACTGAAAGTAGGTCTAAGCTATCAAGTTAAGTTCTGAACTAGCATGAAACTCTGGCACCTGGATTCATGGCTTTGTTTCATGTAGCAATGGCCTAACCTGGAGTCTCCTGGACAGGTCTCAGTCTATTCCTGAAGGATCTGAGCTCCTTTCACTCTTAATACACCCGTTCCTAGTAAAGTAGGAAAGGTCAACAGTACACTTCTTAAATTTCAGTTGTTAAGATCTGCAATCATTAACCTTGTGTAAGTTTTATGAGAATTCCATTCCTATTTCACGTACCTGTCAAGGCCAGAGTTTGTTCATTCACAACAAAGTGAGGCCTGCACACTAACTCCTGAATCACAATACCTTCCCCATCTTAAGTCTGCACCCAGATCTGTACTTTGTGGTTTACCTCTCTCTCATATGCACATTATATATAATGGGCTGAACCACTACCCCAGTGTTGAGGTCCCCCCTCCCTCCAGCATAAGGGAAGTTGAGAACTAGATCTGAACTTTGTGGCCAAGGCTCACATCTAATCTAAAACTGTAGGAATGCAATGTCCTTCTCAGTTGACGATATTCAGTTTTATCAATACATGAAGTAGAAACAAACTCAGGTTTTGGCAGGTTAAGCGCCTCTCAGTTCAACTTTATTTAAATAAAAAGGAAACTTCAGTTGGTTTTAACTCATCTACAGCTGAAAAGCTGTGACTGCAGTTTTAAGCATACTAATAGTTCAAAGTGAATTACTTTATTTCAGTAGTGCGGTCAAACTAGTAAATACTTAGTCACCACATTTTGTTAAAAAAAGAGGAAGTGAATGACTATTCAAGAAATACCAGTACATTAGTAAAATATTTTTAGAATTTTAATAGAGTTGAGAATAAACAATGCTTTTACATTGAATAAAAATTGGAGAAAGTACCACACATTTTAATGAATTAGATTTTTAAAAAGAGCCTTAAACATATGAATTATGTAAAATGCAGACGTGTATGTACATGTAATTTACAGAATGCCTTCCTTGATGTACTATAAAATGAGTCAGACTACGAAAGTGAGTTATAAATAAATGAGGGTAGTATTGCCAATTTCAAGAAAGATTATGTGACTCATTACTTGTACCCAAAATATGAGGGTTTGTTTTTTTTTTTAATTAAAGATTACATAATGGTTTTGGTCCATCTTTTGCTTCCTCCTACACACCACATCCAAAAGAGAGAGAGAGAGAGAGTCACAATTATCATTGCCCACTCTCCTAAATTTATTAGTTAAGTTGATTTTGGCCATCACTGCAGGAGATCTCATCCCACATTAGCCTGTCCCCGGCCCAGCATTTAATTTGGCCCCCAACCTCTGAATCACTCCTGTCCCCTCAGTCCCTGTATCAGTTCTGTCTCTGGCAGCCCCCGCTCCCAAGTCCCCCGTCAGTTCAACCCAGCCTTCCCTCTGCTCCTCCTGGGGTTCTTCATCCCTTCTCCCATCTGCAGGCTGGAGAGGCAGCTCCGGGACTCTTGAGCCTCCCCCCCACCCCATTTCCCCTTTCCAGGCTCCAAGCCCAGGCACTGCAGAGGGGAGGAGGAAGAGCAGTGGAGCTGCCATGAGCTGTGCAGCTCTTTCTGTTCCCTCTTCCCCATGTCCCTCTTATGAGGACAGCTTTGGGTTGCTGCTGAGGGCAGGAGGAAAAGGAGGAGGAGGAGACAGCGCTCTTCCCACAGCAGCTCCGGTTAGCTGCCCACCCCATTTGCCCACCTTCTGGGGCAAAATAACCAGAGGGTTCAAATACACTAGGGGGCTTGAGCTACTTGCATCATTGTGAGACTGGCTCCAGCCCAGTCAAAATCCCATCATTCGTGACCAAAAAAATCACAAAAGCTGGCCACACTGTGGCGGGCCTATTAATATAACATAAGCAAGCGGCGCGTTTGTGTGTGCTGGAGGGAGTGGCATCTAACTTGCCAACTACCATCCTCATGTTACCTCAGGTCTGAAAAGGTAAAGCTACAGGATACCGAGGGGGAGATAGTTAAAGCTGTTGAGGGAGGGGTGGGGGCGAAATGACAAAGCTTCCATTAATTTTCAAGATATATGTGCTTAAATCCCCTAAACAGCACTGGAAGTCTGAGTCTATCAACTGATACCAAGCCAGGAGAAAAACCCTTGTGATCAGTCTGCTAAGTAGGAAACTACCATTTCCATCAACCCCCTCCCCACGGATCTACAACCCGCTGGCATGGACATTCCGGCTCATCCCCTTCCACTAGCAGTGGGGAGAAGGGGCCAAAACCATGAAAGGCCCTGACCCAGGAAATGACTTGGTACTTGAGGAAGTGGCAGCTGCATGGGAAAGCAAGGAGCAGCAGGGAAGCTGAAGGCACAGGGAAACCAGCAGGCTACTTTTTCAGAGCAGGCTGAAGCAGGAGATGGGGAGTCACATATAGAATAGGGTGTGACTGCCAGACAGGTCTGTGTGGGATGCAGCAGAGACTGGGCAGGGAGCCAGCATAAAGGGGTGCTAATCAGCCACACCAACTTCAACAAACCTGCACAGTCGTCTTAGCTTTTAATAGAGAACTGGACTGGAGAAAGCACCCTAGGCACTACGCTTGAAAAACTGTTTAGTCGCCCAAAAATAAAAACCACGATTATTTTGTTTGGAGCTCTGTTTAAGCCACTGTACTTAGGATATTTACAACCTCCGTCTCTCCTGCCAGTCCTTCACTTTCTCCAAGTGGTCACTGGACACACCAGGGCTAGCACCTACCAGGCCTAATGGAAGCACCTTCAGCCTTGCCTCCACGTTGCAGTACACACTACTAGTGCCTTAGGTGGTTTGGCATACCACAGCCCTGAACAGACAGAATAATCACAGCCTAATAACTACTGTAGACCCAGGAGAACCTCAAACTGTTTTGACTACAAGATAACCATCCAAAAGTACAGATTCTTATTAAAATATACTCCAATGTTTTTGGTTTGGAATATCATAAAGTCAAGTTCCTGGCTTTTTTTTGTGCAGGAGATAATTCAAGATAAGTCACTTATTGCAGTCTGACACCCATGAAAGAGTTAATTTGAATAAGGCTGTTATCACAAGTAGCTAGCAACAGGTTTGTTCTCACAAAGTATAATCAGCACCTGAGATTGTATTGTGATTCTATAGTTTATTATTTGATAGCTGCTAGGGACCTTGTGTTTGTGAAGTTTTGTTTGAACCAGACCGAAAAAGAATTCTCTCGTCATCTACTATGTGCAGTTTCCTTTAGATTAACTGAACTGAGCTCTTCTTAATGAACTCAGCATTTTTTCTGTTCTAAAATACCATCACTCCAAGGACACCAGTAATGGTACTGCAGTCCTTGCATGTTTAGGGCCAGATCTTTATGTTTAATGGGACTGGTTTGTGCTTCACTACTGATGTAATCTGATCTCGTTTGTCTTAACCAGTCCAGGGAGGCTCACAAGAATGGAAGGGTGACACACAGCAGCTTAGTGCTCTCTTTGGTCTTGAATGCCAAACACCCTCCCTGCTGCTAACTTAACAAGGAAAGGGAGGAGGGGGGCATGGCTACCAAAGTGGGAGAGAGTTTGAGGTGCCCCTACCTCACAAGAAACCTGAGCTCTGTTTTTGGCCTCTTCTGGCCATGAGCAACTGTATTAAGTTAGAGCAGCCTGAGGGTCCTCTAAAACCCAGCACAGGAGGGAGCAACACCGTGATTGAAGAAGAGTGTCCTTTGCACAATCACCCTGACTTGCAGTTTGTATATTTTGACCAGACTTGAGAAGTGGGCCCTTGATCCTGTCTGAACCCCAAAGTGATACATATAGAGAGTGTATACATCTATCTGTGTGTGTGTGTTTGTGTGTGTTGGGGCTGGGGAGAGGAAAGGAATCATTCAAACCAACAACAAGGTTTGGTTGGAATTTGGCTCCAGGTTCCAATCCATTCTTATTTCATCCAGCCCTCTTTGTCCATTTCTGCTGAGGAAGACAATGAAGATGAGTCTATGGAGAAAGTTACTTTTAGTTCAGATTGTTCCTAAAATGTGCAGAGAAGTTAATTACAATTTTTATGTCTTAAAAATATATGTACTTCAGTATAGAAACATCTACAACATTTTCTTATGATATCATCATAAAGACATATTTCATGGATTGCTCCAGTAAAAATGGTGGCTTGTTTTTTCTCTTAAGCACATCAGTTTGTGTACTGACGAATCCAGTCATAAAGCTCTGTCACCTTTGTATATACACCAGGGCGGTTACGCCGAGCACATCCTTCACCCCAGCTGACAATGCCTGCAAGATACCATCTATTTCCCTTTCCTACGCAGGCCAATGGACCTCCAGAATCACCCTAAAGCAAAGGATACAGTCAGTCATTAGAACAAACACGTTGCACTGTGAGAAGATTTGGTAACATATGCACAGTAGACACTATTTCCCCCTCAAATTATTCTATTTTCTATTCTAGACAGTGTCTGTACATTTGTCTCATTACAACTAGTTGTTTCATTACAACTAAAACGACTGAAGAATGCAAATTAATAGCACCAAGCTAAAAAGGATTAGATTTTTATTAGTGAATGCTGGTAAATGTCAATTTTACTATATACACCACAAACTGACAAAAAATATTTCTATCAATAATAGTCAAAATTTTCAGAAAGGCAAAAAAAGAAAAATGCTGCTTAAGAACTTAGAGTTTGATTTAAGAATATTTACTTCGTGTGTTTTGATGTGTGATGTCAACAATTTGTTGGGGGGTTTTTTAACGGTAAGAAAGCTTTAACTTTTTTAATCTTAGTGTCTACTGTCATGACACAATTACTGTCTGACACTCTCCCCCCCATAAATTTCCAATAACTGTAAAAAATTAAAATTAATAAAATAAAAAATGCTTAAAATAAAAAAATCAATATAATCCATCAAAATTATTTTAAAATTTGAAAACCCAATTCTGCCAACCTAAATGGAACACAAAATGCAACGACAAGGGGATGCAAAGGAGAAGAGAAGGCGGCGAATGGTAACTTACCTCTCATGTCTGAACCATCTCATTGAACAAGCAGCTGATCATAGAGCAATACAGGGACAATAGAAAGAGATGAAGAGAGAGAATTCCACCTCCATTCAGATTCCAAACAACCCTAATTCAACCGCCTTCATTCCTATACCCCTGTTCAGCCATAACCAGTAGAAGCCCTCTTATGGCAAAATAATCTCAACACACTGGATCTTACCAATTGTTTTGAAAGGCAGCATTTGTTCAAGGGATGCAGGTGTTGTCTGTCAAACTTACCTCTCTGCTTCTGAGATCATTGTATGTCATGTTATTAATGAACCACATTCCCAAAACACTGTGCTCCATCATTGCATTAAAACCAAACACATTCCTGAGCTACAAAGGAATTCAATAAATTCAAGTTTTCCTACAGTTCTCACTTTTACCTGGCATGCATCAATGCCACCATTAAGATTCCCAGCACACAGCATTCGAGATGTAATCAGATCATCGTATAGCTTGTTGCAGACGCTTTGGTTAATTATTTTCACTTTAGCTTCTTGCAGGGTTTTGGCAAGGTAACCTAGAACAATATAAGTGTTACATATGCAGATTTTACAGTTCTGAAGAAAAAGCAGATAAAACAGACGGGAGAAATGTGTTTAGAAACTACCAATCCTAAGGATTACTATGTACTCTAGTTTAAATTGTCCTCCTTCACAGCTTTTGAATGTCTTTTACTAATGCCGCTTTCACATGATCCCTAAGGAGGGCAGGAAAATGGAGATTTTTGGCTTCTTGCGTTTCCTTAGTCCTTAGCCAGTCCTAGAAGCAAGCAGTGGCATGGAGATCTGTAGGAATGGTCAGTACAACATGCAACACCATGCCAAAATTTAACAAGTTTTCAGTTTTATTACATACTTAGCCCATACTTGAGCTTTTTAATATTTCTGTATTATTTGTATTGAAATTGTACCCAAAGGCCCCATTCAGGGCCTGTTATATGGCAACCCCCTCCTGCTGCTGCTCATAGAAGAGGGGGAATTGGGAAGGAAGATAAGGATAAAAATAAACCTGCTTTGACTGGTCATAACGACTAATGACAGCAGTTGATTGCTAAGTTGCACCACACACTAAATTTGGCGCCCTGCAGAATACCAAACCGGGATGAGCTACAACTGTTTTACCACCCATATCCTTCATCTGTGCCACAATTTGTACCACTGCTTAACCTGGTCTGTAGGACTTGAGGTTATTTTGTTTTGTTTTTTTTTAAAGTGAAATTATGGAGAGAAGGCATTCAAATATTTTAATTCCACAGTTTCAAATGAAGTTGAAATTTCATATAAATCATATTTATTTTTTTTTTAAATCCACACTTTGTGAAGTTTTTTTTTTTTTAAATCCATTACTCAAACTATATTTAGGTATAAATAATCAGTAGTCTTGGGGTCAGATGAAAGGTATTACGAAAGCTAAAGATACCCGATAGGTTTTACATTTGACCAAAATTTATCTTAGATCAGTGATTCTCAACCTGCGACCCAATCAGCATACAGCTGCAGCCCATGTGACATCCTCAGGGTCTTATAGGTAGTACTGGATGTGGCCCACAATGGTAAATAGGTTGACAATCATTGCCTTAGCTCATAATGCAATTTAAGGGATTAATTGAAAGAGTTGGAAGCTCTTGAATTCTAATTCTGGCTCAGACACAGACTACTTCCTGGTCTGTGCTAGTCTCAACTTCTTTTCTATTTCTCAATCTATAAAATTGTTTGTCAAGTACTGTAGAAATGAAATGAGCTGTATATCTGAGAATCAAGTGCTAATCCACAATAATTATCTTTCTAATTGCCTATGACAGTCTTCAATGCCTAATAGTTTAGGTAAATTAGGGGTCCTACCATTTCTATGTATCAGCAGTAAGAAACCACACAGATGTTCAATGGTTTGATTCAGGCACAGTTTAAGTTGCTTTAAAAAAGAGGGAATACTCTAACTTTTAAAAGATCTGCTAAGTAAACTTTGATTATATTTCTTTTTAGCATAATCACTTCACTCTTACATATTTAAAACTAGAGTCAAACTTGCAAGAAACATATCCAGGAAATGAACATACTATTTTCTTTTAGGGCTCCCCAGCCAGTTACATAGCAGACAGTTCCATAAAAAAATACTCTAGGACTGCTTGGTAAACAAATGGGCTGTACCAGCTCACTGAAGAATACTGGTGTCTCCATTTCCAACAGGGCAATGTCATAGTCTGAGATATACTGGTCATACCGTGGATGGACAATAATCCTTTTGATTGATCTCATAGCTACATGATTGCTGTTTTTGTTAATGATCCTTATGCCCATATACGCTTTCCAACCAGAAGGCAGAGAGTATCTGCAAACAGACAATATTTATAAAATGCCCATCAGATAAATATTGTAACAGGTTGTTTGCTTAAGAGTTCTTTACAATGTTTTGTGAGAAATACCCCAAGTCAGGGGAAGAGCACAACATGAAATCAGTAGGATAGATACACCTCATTTTACCTTAAATAGAATATTAGGTTATGTTTTTGTTCATAGTTTTTTAAGGGAGGCTTTCTGGGAGTAATAGGACTAACACTTTGCACTTTTCATCCAAGGATGTTGGAGGGCTTTACTAAGAGGGACGAGTAATCTCCATTTGACTGATGCAAAGAACTGAGGCACAGATACGTTAATGGACTTACCTGCATCTCACAGCTAATGGCAGGATTGGGCCGCAAGGTCAGATTGAACCAGTAATGATTGCTACAGTTCCAATTATTTGGTGACCCCAATCATTTAAGCTTTCTTAAGAAATAAGTAGAAATAAGTTTCTGCTTCATCCGGTTGAGCACTTACACCACCATTGTCATTGCTGCACCAACCAGCAAACCAACAGGAATAATAACTCCAACACATGAGCATCAATTGCTCATATCCATCTCAATGAAGTGTTGATTCTGAAACCTATTAATACTTTAAAGGCATGTGATTCATAATTACACCTGACAAAATCTATGCCTATTTCGTCTGGGGTTTTTTGTACGCAAAGTGGGTAATTGTGCTTCCAAGTGGCCAGTTAGATGTATAGCTACCTTTTTTCTGCATGTAATTGCAGTAATTACAGTGTAAAGTCTGAAAAATCAAGGTTCCTAAATGTCGACATTACTAACTGTTTCACTGCTTATTTTGGCAGGAACTTCCAAAAGCTGTTCAGATAAAGTGGATGGAGTCTGAGTGGAATATTGCCATTTTTATCCCTCACTATGACTCTTGTTGTGAACAGAACCCAGGAGTTCTGAGTTCTGACTCCTTGTCTTCAGGTATTTCACCTAGCCATGCAATTTAAACCATGGACAATAGCTTTCATGTACATGGTATAATAGCCATCAATGTACTCATTATCTTGATAGGAGGAAGGCATTTTAAACATAGAATGGGGACGTGGGATCCAGCTACAGTTCAGGAAGTTCAACTTTTCAAATCACTCAATTATATAGCATATGTGTAATCTTGTTGACTCCTTTGCAGGAGATGATATATCTTCATAATACCACCAGCCACTATCTATCAGCCAGTTCCCATGTTTTTCCACTGTGAGTGGTACTCTAATCTTAACAGTCAGGAGTATAATTTTGGAAACATTTCTTTAAGCTCCATTCAAATTAACTTCATGGTTCAACAGCAGGATTTACTTTCTGGTTACAGTGATGGTGTAATTACTCTGGATACTTTATACTTTTGATTATTGGATGAAATGTACTTTGGATCCACACAACGTATCAATTAGACCATGTGCATAGAACTATGCATTCAAAGTCACTATGCAGCATCAGAGGTACATAAACTAAAATGCCTCTTCTGTCCTTGCTAAACTGTATGTTAGATACTACAACCTGTACTTACCTTATAGAACCAGAGTCCAGAAAACAATGGGCAGCAGATAACAGCCACCTATTTGAAACAACAGATGCACCACAAATATGGCCGTACATTCCCATCTGTAAGCTGGCTTGCCAAGGCCACTTTCCAGATCTTGCATCTTCACCTCCAACAATTCTAGTGTTTTTTAACTGGCTTCTTCCACAAGCTAATAAAGAAGGCATTGAATAGGAGGATTAAGAATTTAATACATATAAAGCATTGAGCCATTTTACTTACGTTTATTAATACTTGGCTCTTACACTCGGTGTTCTTCCAGATGAAGATCTCAAAGTACTTTATAAATCACTTTGTTACAAATGAGGAAATGAGATGAAGTGACTGCAAGGCAGGGACAGAGCCAGGAATCAACCTAATGTCTACTGATCCTACTCCAGTGTCCTATCCAAGCAAAGGTACAAAGTGGACACTTGATTATATTAAAAGTAATACTCAGCTGTATTACAAGCAAGATTTTATTTAAAATGAAGTTTTAATATCAAATTTACTTTTCACTGCATATGTGATTTCTTTATTTTTTTGCACTTCACTCAGCTTAGACAACGAGTCTAGACAGGTCAGTTTCACTTAATAATTATCACTTCTTAGCGGTCCTCAACTGGCAAAGTGTTATTGTGTTTGGGTTGATAACAAGCAAGGAAAGATGTAAAGGAAATGTTTTCACAGAAATACTATCAAGGAATTATTTTTGTTCATATTGGGTTTTATAAATCCTGCCTTTTCTTTTTAAATATATACTAAATTTGAGCCAAATATATAAATATGTATTTAAGTTTGCTGCAGTAATTCACCCAGGAGTTAACTTTCATTTAAAATGTATTTCAAATGAATTTAACTTCACACACCACAGTTTATTTCATCCGATCCATCTCCACAGTCTCTTATTCCATCGCATTCTGGGTTTGGTTTTGTGGGGCACTTTCCATTCAGGCATTGATATGAATATGGGGAACAACTTTTATAGGCTGAAAGAAAACAAGACTGATGTGAAAAAAGTAACATATTTGTGGTCGTTATTTTCTGTGCTACTTAGAATTGTGAATACAATATACTCATTTATAAATTTGGACAAGGGCATTGAAACATACACCTATAAGGTCATGTCTACATGGGGACACTCGGGAGATGTAAGGCAAGTCAACTAAACATGTGAAGTTAATGTGCAAAAGTCCAAGTGTGTTAGCCTCCTGGCTACTCATTTAGGAATGAAGTGACCTACGTTCTGTAACAAAGCCACCCTGCTTTAACTCTAAACTGGGTAGCTTTAAGGCACTTTATTGCTTTTCATGCATCACCAATACATTCAGCATTTCAAATACTTTCAACATCTGATCTGCCTGTTTTCCACATATGTGACAGTTTCCATAAAAGGGCTTTTGGGGTTTCAAATTTGAGCAAATGACTTCAGTTGCTTTTATGGATAGCGGAAGAGCAATGACAGCAGATCAACTAGCAAAAAGCCATTCCAACAGCCAATCTTGCAACAATGGACATCCCAGCAACAGCACCAGGCAATACTGCAGTAGCAGTTGCTGAAGGAGATTGTATCCAATTCCAGAGGGACTTTCTGTAACAGTTAAGACCATCAACTCCAGCACAGGGAGGTTCCGCAGGGCCCAATCCCCCTGAATGAAGATGTGCCCTAACAATGATCCTGAACTCTGAACCACCTTGGAGAAGGTGGCACTGATCTCTCAATGGTCTCTGGAGCTTTGGAAGTTTAGCAACATATGTAATTGGACAGGCACAGTTGGCTGCTGCAACCTGACCTAGAACACACTAAAGACTACAGCTGGGTGAAGGCCACTATTTTAGGTTACCTGGATATCAGTGAAGATACACATCAGCAGCACTTTAGAGCAGAAACGTACCTTCAGGGCACATGCCTGGTGGTGGTGCAATGATTAAAAAAATATCATTGTTGGTGGTAGCTTCACCCTGGTGAGCACTCCAGGCTGGCCCAGGTTGTAGAGTTGTACCTAACAGAGCAGTTTGTACCCATGCTTCTAGCAAGGGGCCATGGGTATGGGAATGGGTGCTCCAGCATCGCCCCATGCAATTTTCAGATGTGGTGCAGTTGACTGAGAATTTTCTCGCAGTTAATGGGTCACTAGATATGGGACTGCGTGGCCTCTGCCTGCTAACAAAAACGTTCACTTACTGTTACCTTCTTCTGAGTCAAAACCGATGATCTGCTGGCAGGGTCCATTTGAGATTCTTAATCAAATGAGTCCAGTAGATTATGAGAGCAAGCTGCTCAGCAGAAGGAAGGAGACGAAGGTTTACCATGTAATTTTTCCTCAAGCCACGGAAGACCCAAAAAGTTGTTCGGATAAATCTCCAGCTGGTGAGCCCTCAGCAAGGACCCAGGGTAGCTGCTTCTCTGGAACCTGGGCCCATACTGTTAAATGAGGCCCTTTACCAGATCAGAAGACTCAATTAGTGCAAATAATCAGAGTCTTCACTCCAGTATTTTCCACAAGTCCAGAAAAAACACGTGTGATACAACCTCATCTGGAGACAGCACCAGGACAACTGGTTAAGGAGAAACCCCAGTCCTTACCAAAGAGGATGTCAGACAGTATGAATGGAAGCCTACATGATGCTGAGAAGGTGTGTGTGGGGGGGTCACTGAGGAGTCCAAAAGTGACTGGAGGAGCCCTATAGTACTGGGCCTTAAAGCGGACAGCACAGTCCGATTTTGTATCAACTTTTGTACAGTCCATCAAAGTTTCTTACACTCACCCAAAGGCGAAGATGGATGAGCTGTTAGAGTGGTTGTGTGTGGCATGATACCTCAGCATGGTAGACCTAACAAAAGGCTATTGGCAGATCCTCTGGTCGCCATCCACCCAGGAAGAGATCACGTTCTCAACGCCCTTCAGCCATTTTCATTTTAAAACCATGACATTCATCCTTCAACAGGCAGCAGCAACTTTCAAAAGCCTTATGAATTGAATCCTTGGACCCCACCAGCAATATGTGAGGGCTTACCTTGACAACATCATAGCCATAGACACTTATGGGATAACCATCTATGTCACCTAAGAGTGGTACTGACTTCCATACAGGAGGTTAGCCTCACAACTAATCCTGCCATGTGTAAGCTGGCCATGACAAAAGTGTCTTATCTGGATTATTGAGTAGGAGGAGGCCTTGAGAAACTGGTGATAGATAAAGTCCACATGTTAAATTTATGTCCCACACCCTGGAGAAGAAGACAGATACATTGTTTCCTCAGACTGGCAGGATATTATTGCCAGTTCATCTCCAACTTTGCATTGATTGCAGCTCCCCTGACTGATCTACTAAAACTCAATGACACCAAAAAGGTCTGCTGGGACAACTGATGAGACGAAGCTTTTTAGTACTTTGAAGGCATTGCTGAGCCATGCACCTATGCTTGCTAATGCAGACTTCTCCCAGGAGTTCATTCTCCAGGGGCCAGCCTGGGAGTGGTGCTCTCCCAAGACTTTGAAGGCGAAGAGCACCAAATCATATATTTAAGCAGCAAGTTGTTCCCCAGGATAAGAACATGTTGTATGATTGAGAAGGAAGCTCTGGCTATCAAGTGGGCTGTGGACGCTGAGATATTACCTTCTGGGTAGTCCTTTTTCTCTAGTCACAGACCATGCATCCTTGCTGTGGCTACCTTCTGTGAAAGACTGAAATCCCCAGATTAGGCCCTAGTATCTAGTGCTGCATCCCTCCCTATAGCTCACAGGTGCAGTACTGAGCACGGAAAGAGCATGCAAATGCTAATTTTTTCCCTACAGATATTGGGACACAGGAAACACTCAAGCAAGAAACATTTTGTTTTTTGCAGTGAAGACAGACTTAGTTTTCAGTCTTATCTATAGAATCTCAAAAATTCTCCTGCACTCTTGCTAAGTACAAAGCAAGGAACATTCCGGCACTGACAGAGCAATGGATAGGATGGTAAAAATCACTCTTTTCCATCTCCCACACCTTTGATTCTCCAATATCCTCGATTCCCACACATATAAATACCATCACTTTTTCCTGTTCCTTCAGCACATTCCTCTCCACCCTCCTCAGTATCCAAAACCATCCAGTTCACACAGCCAATCCAAGGTTCAGTTATTTACAATAATGGAGAGCATGAAGTGTGGTAAACACATGCTGGTATTTTGAAAAGCATAGCATGATGTATGCATATGAAGGTTCTAATTATCCTCACATCACACACACACACACACACACACACACACACACTCACTCTCTCTCTCTCTCTCTCTGCAGGTTATTCATCATAGCTCAACGTCCATATATTTACCAGATGGCTCACAAACTTTAGACAGTTCTAAGAAAATGAAAATGGACATATCCCTGTTTCTGCCCCCTGCCCCTCCCCCATCTCCTCCCAAACTGTTTTTCATCATGCTTACGGCAATCATTTTCATCACTATCCTCTCCGCAACTGTCATCCCCTTTGCATGTCTTGGAATGGTGTTTACACTTCCCATCGTCACAGTTAGACTCCTCTGGACTACAACCTGAAGAAAAGAGATCTATAAATATCCTGGTACTTCCCAGTCTCAGTGTCATTCATCCAAGGATCTAAAAATACTTAAGAACACAACACTCGGAAGAAGGCTAAGAATATCCTTTTCATGGTTATAGTCCTTTTACAGGAAGCTCTGGAATAAACATGTAATACATTATTGACGATTACCTGGAAGGGCTGAGTCTTATACAATATGTATTTTATTTTTGGTGGGTGTAGGTATTATTTCAAGTATTATTCCCTCTGACCGCACTTCTTAAAAAAGTGCTCCCAAGTGCCTTGCTGGAGAATTGTTTTTAAAAATAGAAATTAAACTTACCACAGTCTAATTCATCACTGCCATCTGAGCAGTCTTTCCATCCATCACACTGATTGTTTAAAGGAACACATGTTCTGTCTGTACATTTAAATTGTCTAGGACAAGCTAGAATAAGAAAAGATAGAAGTAATGAAAATGGTGTCATGGACCAAATATGCATCAAGGGCATACCACATTTATTTTTGTTCTACAAAATTCAACTAAGTGCTAAACTAAGGCAAATGCCATCTTCCTTTAAAAAAAAAAAAAAAAAAAAAAAAAAAAGAATCAGTGATTTTAACAGGTATTCTGATTTAAGCGAATTTAAATTAATGCCTGGAGAATTTAAATCAGTATTAACCTTCTTATTACTGCCATTGAAAGGGTGGAGTCCACACAGATTTATTTGCTGTAAGCACTAATTATGCAGATGTTTAATGATTTAAATATGCCAAGAATCTCCAACTGGACATAGGCACGAACGCTGAGACCTGTAGGTTATCATTACTAGAAAGCTTTGCTACTAACAGTAGTGCCCTTGCATAACAAATGGAGTGTGCCTACCTCTAGATTCTTAGGGACAAGTTTTAATACAGTTTACCTGAAAATTTGCTCTCTGTGCCTGGGCCAAGTCAGCAGAAACTCTTTTCCCCTCACCTCTAGACCAGACAGGCAGGATCAGCAACCAATCAGGTTGAAGAACAACTCCTGTTCATTCCACAATTTGATTCATTTTATTTTAAAATAAATGCATTTAACCTAGTCCATCTCCCAGTTCTTAACTGACCTAGGGGTAGGGCAACATTTAAGCATACATCCAAGGAAGGACAGAAAGGAAACTAGCTGGGACTGACTGCTCTAGACTAGGGATGCAGGAGCAAACAGAAAAGACAGTAAAACCCTTTCCCTTTTTCTATTTTACTATTACCAGGAACAGGACACCCTTGGGAGAAAACAGTTCTCAGAATCCTGAATCCAAAGGCTGCATAAGCAGATGCTTCTGATGGCACACTCAGCCAGCTGGGAATCTATGTAGCTGCCACACACAGCTGATCCACAGGCGTCTCACCTGGCTAGCTCTGCACAGTAAGCCACAAGACCCCATCTCAGGCTGCATTAGCTTGATGGTCGGAACAAAGAGAGCTCAGTGTGATTAGAATGCAGAGACCTGGTGCTGGAAACAGAAGATGGGGATTGCCCTCCTCCCCCAAGAAAAGGCATTTTCAGGCCCTGTTTCTGAACTGTTCTGTGTTCAGGATGACAGATTTAGCAGCCATAGCTCACTTTGCTGACTGCTGCTCTTTGGAAGCAAGAATCACACTGGCAGTCATGAAAAGTCATCCCTTCAGGTCCCAAAATCCTGCAAATAGATTGGCTGTTGGCTTTGCCCATTGTTTCCTGAGGGGAGGCAGAAAACTAGGGGTTTTGCTATAGAAGTCCCAAGAATGTGAAAAAAAGAAATGATTGTCCCTGGTAAAGTGAGCTGAGGACATGGAGATGATATTTCATGCACAGTATTTATCTCCTAATGACCAGTACATCCTCAAAATTAGTAATTGTTTTGCAGATAAAGAGAAGCCTGTGAAAAGGAAAGTGCACAGGTCACAGGGAATTTCAGCAACCCACACACTGAGCGGGAGAAGGTGGTTGGTAAATTTAGAATAGATCGTATTCTTGGAGGTTAGTACAGGATGATTTCTTACACCATATATTGAGGAACCAAGGAAAGCTTTTTCTGTGCCCATTGAACTGAATTCACTGTCAACTTCCACCAGCTTTATTGACAAACCCAGGCTGCGGGCCCTGAGGCACAGAGAATCAGACATCAGGTTGAACATAAGGGAGAGGAGTTTCAAGTAATACAATATAGCCACACTTCTTTCATTGAACCCTTGCTCCATTGTGGAGACCAGAACCATCTCACTGGGAAATGCCGGGTGAGGAAACTAGCATGACCGGGGAAACGTAGCATTATGCTGATTCAGTAAGTTGTCTGTGCCGTCTCTGCTTATGAGGTCCCCACGTAGCCTTGGCCACAACTTTAAGTTGCTTTTCAAGCAGTAGTGTCCGCAGTACAGAGCTTGTCACGAGCATATGTTGTGGATTGGATACCTTGAAAATCTTGTATGCCTTCAAGAAATTGGATTTAGCCAATTTTTGAAGGTCTGATTTCTTCTGCCCTGCCTCACAGAAGTTCTTCAGAAAACTGGAAACTGTTAAGCATTAGCATTTAAGAGAATTACTTATGTCTTATTTTCTAAAGAGATTTTACTCAATTGAAAATTCAATATTTTAAAATCCAATATAACAAAGAACTTTTAGGTTACTATGAGTTAGAGAGTGGAACATAGGTCTATGAAGGAAGGTTTCCCCCAAAGCTGTAACATGAATCCCTTTAAAATTGAAGTGCACCTGTATCCACTTACGGTCTGTGTGACTGAAAGCTTTATATTCAATATAAAACCCTCTGTGCGTGACCAGTTCATCTGAATGGAAATTGATCGCAACTGAATAGCCATATTCCTTGTTTCTGTTGCTTTCTGCAATAGCTTTACAATATCTGACAAGCATAAAACAAAAGAATTACAACTACAATCCACCTTCACCAAATCTGAACACTTTTTGTAGTGTTACTTTACTGCATCTTGCCAACCCAGCTACTCTCACTATTATTCCATGTAGAAAACGACTAATATTTAAAGATGGTGATATGAGTCGGATAAAAACTTTACATTAAAAATGTGCTTCCTAAACTTTTCTTCTGGAGATTTCAAATACAGTGTGTTTAACTTATTTTTTTCCATACTCTTTCATGTAATGAATTTCCTGGTTCTCATTGGGACTGTAAGCCTAAAGTCCTAAAATATAGCAGGAAAGTCAATATTGGACCCGCATCCTATACATTTGTTTAAAGGTTTTCAATTCAGCTTCGCAAACCCAGCAGGTTCACTTCCTAGATGTGGATCCTCACAATCCAACATCTTGCAGTTGCCACCTTGAATTTTCTCCTGCTAAAGGATGAATGACTGGCCACTTCTGAAACACTTCAAATTTTGTTTTCAATAACCGAGGCAAAGGGCAATCATTAAAGAGGCACTGGAAACAGAAAATGAAGCTTTAAGATGGCAAAGGGGCTCACTCTCTATAGAAAAGCAGCTAGTTCAAGATGGTAGCTAGGAATTCACACCTCCAGTAAAATTATGTAAGATCCTGCACTAGATCTCTTGGACCACCAACATTTGTAATGAAATTTATATATTAAATCTTTTATTGATGTGAAATAAGCGTGAGGCTTTTATTACCATTGGTGACAACTATTTGACCTGTTTGTTACTTAGCTTTAATTAAGAAAAATACGTCCATAGAAAGCCTGAATAAAGATGTCACAATGTCTGCAAAGTTGTATGTTTCTGCACTGGAAGTAGTTGGAGAAATCCAAGATTGTAGTACAGAATGACAAGTTGTGTCCTCTCCAAAAATCACTAATTAATGTCAATGTCAAACCAAATAATGGTTGGTGTTTTAACTCACCTAACTCCATCAATTTCTAACCAGTCCTTATCACATTTACTGGACCCTGGAGACTTCTCCTGAATTTGTATTACAAGGATTTTTAGCGACAATTTATACCCAGGCAAGGGTGCCTACAATCAAAGTGTTAAAGAAAAACAAACAAAAACAAAAACATAAAGCCAAAAAGAGTTTAAATATGCTACATTCTGTTCTATTATCTCAAAATGAAGTGGACAGCATTCATTAATCACATTCCCATCATCAGATTATGGTAAACGAAATACCACCATCCACCTTCCAGCAAAGAAAGGTACATAATAAAAAGGAGATTTTCTAAGCTACAAATTGCATGTAGGCACCCAACTCCTTTTGAGTGTCACAGAGCTGGAAGCACAACTGCCATTTGTGTCTTTGAAATTCTCCTCCTAAATCCTTCCAGTTAATAGTATTGGTGCATAGATTAATAGGCCTTCTAGTCCAGTATTTTGTATCTACCACAAGCTAATTTGTCATCCCCAGGCCACTTGCAGAGGTACCTAAAGCCTAGTCTGCAGCACAGATGAAAACATGCAAATAGTCGCCATATTTATACACAATGGTTGGTAGCAGGGTTCTCGGCATTATTCCCTGTTTCACCCTCAATGGAAGGCATGTCCTCTCATTTTTACTTCTGATGTATAAAATGAAATCACTACTTGTTGCAAGAGTGGCACTGACTTACTCTGATTGTCCAGCTGCAGTCGATGTTGGGTGGATAATAGCTTGGATAATAAGGGGAGCTCACTGTCCCATTCCAAGAGATATAACGCCCACCACAGACTGAAAGTGAAAAATACCAATAAATCATGATTACATAAAGGACACCCAAGAGGAGGATTTAATTCACTCTCTGTTCCTTCTCTAGGTACAGACTAGAAATAGGAGAATGGGCCAGGACACTTGCTATCTCAATTCTTTCTATATTCCCAGCGAACACTACCCTACATTGTCATCATTCTGGGATTTCCTATCACATCTCATATTTCTAGACATAATTACAACAATTAACTTTCAAATGAGAGTGGTAGATGAATCAAAGTGCTGCCCTCCAGTATTAGCTAACTAAGGGTATATTAGATATCCATGATAAGAGGAACCAAATATGCTTTGCTTCCTATTACCAAGTACTTGCCGAACATTCATTTTGTAGTTTCATATTGGATACAACAGTCTTGTGTCTTCAACTTTTGTGTATGGGTTTACTCTAGAAGCAGAAGTCTTTCAGTGGCAGATGAAGGGAACATTTTCTCCCTCTCATATCTACCACACTGCCTTATCCCCTCCCTTCTCCTGCTATGTAGGGGATACACAGGTGCTGAAAAGAAGTCAGCACAGTAGACTTACGTGCTTTGGGTGGCCCTTAGAACCAAAGGTGCAACACAAATGAGAGATTATACTAATGTATTATTAAGATAAGACACCTAAGGCAAAATTCCTCACTTAGTAACACAAGTATAAGTCTGGAAAAATGCCACTTAATTCAATGACTTTGACCCTAGTGTCAAATTGGTTTAAGTGAAAGTACACTCAGTCCCCTGGCTTCATTTAAGTGCCAAGATGGTTGAATACTTTTGCATAGCAAATATTGCTACTGCATCATCCTTCGTTCCAAAAAGAATATTTCTCCAGTTATATCCCAAGACATGCTTTGCTCATTTCATCAGGAAGGTTGCCCATGGATTTACTTGGTGAAGATAATACAGTATATTTGACAAATTAAACAGAAGAAATATTTTAATAGTAATGGAGAAAAATCTTATGAAAATTTTCACTATTAATATAGCAGACTACATTCACATGTTTTCTTCCTCTATCTGATTTCCCCCACCCCACTGTATAGGAGTAACAAGGAAAGACCAAACCACCCATCAGCAAACCACGTTATTCAAATAAAAAAGAAGCTCTTTGACCGAATACTTGCATTTGCAACAACATTGGGGGATGAAGAATCAAACATTCCGCACAAAAAGAGGATATGCATTTGAATCCCCCAATGCACTAGTTGGAAGCACAGTGGCCTATAAGGAGGTATTCCCGTACTTGTGAATACACCTCAACATTGAACAGCAGAAACCACCTCTCCGAGTGGTTATTGAACTCTCTGAGGAGTTTGCCACAGAGTGAAGATGGCACTTTTATGATGTTAACATTGAACCATTAAAAACTGGACTGAGATCTTCAATAAATAACATGTGAGCCAAAACAGTTGGTGTATCTTTAAGACATGTGCTGCATTTGAGCTGGTGACTAAGGCCATGTCTATACTGACGGTGGCAAATTCACTGCCGCCAGATCGATCTTTCTGGATCAATTGAGCGGGTCTACAATGACCGCTCAATCGATCAGGAAGTCGACGCTGGTAAACCACCCCCTCAAGTAGCGTAGCGCTGCGTCGACGGGAACGCTGTTCCTGTCGGCACAGCGCAGTGTAGACAGCGCGCAGAAGGGAAGCACAGCAGTCGACATGAGTTACGCAAGCTACTCTGCTTAGTTTGTGCAACTCCCGTCGACTGCTGCCGAATCTCCAGGTAAGCGTAGACCAGGGCTAAGAAGCTCCACTTCCTACTAACTATCCTTGTAATCATCCAGTCCCTGCCTCCCAGCTCCTACTGACTATTTTCTTGAGGCAATAAAGCAGTGTGTGAATTAAGAAATCAGAATGCAAGAGTAATTGCATATCTATAATATTTAAATTTGCATTAATTTCCATAGCAAAATTTGAGTGTCTAGTAATTTTAGGTGCCCAACTTGGGCAATCTTTAAGGGGCCTGATTTTCAAAAGGCAGGTGCGGCTGAGCATTTACTTAACATAAGGCCACCGAGGGTGTTAAGTTGGGCATGCAATAAAGGATGTACTCAAAATTACCTGTCACCCTTGAAAATTTTGTTTCCCTACAATTTATTCCATAGGGATAAAATGCACTGGACATGAATTGTCCATTAATATTTATGATCGCTTATTTATCAGAAGAAGGGGAAAAGATTCAATAATGGCAAGCAAGTGGTCAGAAACAATTAATTTCTCTTCTGAAATGTCTGCAGCAAAATGCAAGTCAGTCAAACCATAGCAACTCAAAGTATTCCATTGTAACCAAACAGAACTGCAAACTTACCCTAACCACACTCTATCCATGTGCCTCATATTGGAGCTGGCGGGAGTTCTAAAATGGGCAAGATTGTAGAGCAGCCTTGGGCCTCTTACTAAGAATTCCAACTGTGCTCTTTTGGGAGTAGCATACGTGAAGAGCAGACAGGAAATGTAGTGAGTTAGAGCCAAGGACAAATGCAACCGTTGGATGAGATGGTCTAGTGACACAGAGGAAGATTAATTCTATCAAACAGAAGGATCTCAATCCCCATCTGCTGCCCAGCTACCTGAAATCATCTTCAGGGAAATCAGAACGGGAATTTCTTTTTTCCGGAATCAATAACATCCAAGAAGTCATGCCCTAAATAAACAGTGGCTAAAAGTATGTCAGATACATAATTGATTTGAATACATACCAACTTTAGGAACAGCTTGGAAGTATGCTTTTAGCATGTTACTCTCTTTTCTTCTGTCCAGTGAGAAGGTGACCAGCATAACATTACTCGATGAAGTTAACCATATGGCAGGGGAATTCCAGGCCCCTGAAACACCACACCACCTGAAATATACACGAACTGAATTAGAGAACATGTATTACTTGTCTTTCTCTGAAATTAGACTGCAATTATTCCAATATGTTCAGCTGAACTTTGACATAACGCCCCTGGACACTTGCTTTTCTTTTATCCCCTCAAAGAACTGTTTGCCATTTGAGTGTCCAATACATTGACCTGTAGTTTCCCAATCTAAGATTTCAGTTACTCAAATTGAAGGTCTGGGGTAGTTTTAAAACAGCCAGTCTGACTGCCAAAAGAATGCTGCTAATAGGCACAGAGAGATTTGCAGTTTTACAAAAGCATCAGATTTGCAATATCAAATCAGACCAGTTAAACATGTACATAGTGATAGTACCTAGAAGCCAACTAGGCTGGGACTCCATTGTGTTAGGGGCTGTACAAACAAATAAATGACAGTCCCTATGTCTCAGAATGACCAGTACCAGCGGCTTTTCAACAAGATGGAAGAAGCCACCCAATGGACCATGAGGGAAATTTCTTCTTAACTCCAAGTCATAAATGGCTGGCTGATAAGATCTCGTGCTCCAGGTTATTATCCCTTATAATTTATGCCATCTTCCATAATTGTGGATAGTCTTCTCTATATGAATGTGTGCACTACTTTTAAACCCACAATATAGTTTAAGTTTTCTTTTACCTATTTATTGGTAGGCAAGTTACCACTGATTCTGACGAAGTGGGTTGCAGCCCATGAGAGCTTATGCCTTCAGAAATTAAATGTGTTAGTCTTTAAAGTGCTACCGGACTCTTGTTGTTTTTACTGATTCTAGTGGTATTCCCTATTGTAAGTATAGCAATTACAGCATAATTACAGTGAGAGCTTACCTAATACGGTAATAGAAAATTTCCACTGTACGCACCATGGTAAGCTCTTTAATTCCATGTTATCTTGTCCCTTTGAGTTCCAAAAGTTACTCATTATTAGGGCTGGTAACTAATCGCAGTGAACTCAAGTGATTAACACAAAACAAATTAACTAGATTAAAAATAGTCGCAATTAATCGCAGCTTTAATTGGGTTTAATCTTAAACACTAGAATACTAATTTAAATTTATTATAAATATTTTGGATGTTTTTCTACATTTTCAAATATATTGATTTCAGCTGCAACACAGAACACAGTGCTCACTATATATTATTCATTACAAATATTTGCACTATAAAAAGATAAAATAAGTAGTCAATTAACCTCAGACAAGTTGTGCATAAAGTGCACTCTTTATTGTGAAAGTTCAACCTACATTGTTTTGTTTTGACGGCAGTGATGTAAAAAAAAAAAATTCTACATTTGTAAAACTTTAGAGCTAAAAGTCCACTCAGTCCTACTTTATGTCCAGCCAATCATAGAGACAGACAAATTTGTTTACATTTATGGGAGATAACGCTGCCCACTTATTTACAGTGTCACCTGAAAATGAGAACTGACATTTGCATGGCACTGTTTTAGCCCATGTTGCAAGGTATTTACATGCCAGATATGCTAATCATTCATATGCCGCTTCATGCTTTGACTTGTGGCTTGCACTATTTTTTTTAAAATCTTTTTTTATAGTGCAAATATCTAATAAAAATATAAAGTGAACACTATACACCATATTCTGTTTTGTAATTGAAATCAATATATTTGAAAATGTAGAAAAACATCCAAAAATATATATAATAGATTTAAATTGGTATCTATTATTAACAGTGTGATTAAAAACCTGCAATTACTCACAGCAATTTTTAAAAATCTCATGATAAATTGCGATTTTTTAAAATCATTTGACAGTCCTACTTCTTATATAAAAATTTTTTTCCCCCCCTCAAGTTTCATTGGCTAGCCCCTGCCCTGTCTTATGATACAGAGTAAACAGAAGCTCCCAATTGACCTTCTCTGTACCTTTCAATATTTTATGTACCTCTATCTACTTGGTGACCTCATGGTTCAAAGAAGAGTTGAATAACAGTCCAAATATTTTTCCTCTCATATAAAAGTCTTTCCATGCATCTAGTATTTGGTCATCTGCTTTTCAGCCTGTTTTATTTGTGCTGTATCTTTTTTGGGATGGGGTCATCAAATTGCATAGTGAGGACATATAAAAAAGTCCTCAATATTTACGTGAGGTGTGCATTTTTATGGTGTGTGTGTGTGTGTCACAGCCTCACTTGAACTTTCATGGCGAAGTATTTGTAGTTGTATAAAGTTCACCACTGTACTTTATGAGAAGTACTCAGAATTGTTTGTCTTTTCAGCTGAGTCACTCTCTAGAACTGGATGTCTACAAAAAGAGAATAGCATGAATAAGCTGACTACTAAGGACAGCTAATGGAAATTGGCCTTTAGTTCATGTCAAAGAACGAGTGGTTTTTAGAGTTCAAGCTGGGGAGTCTATTCCCCATTCTACATGTGTACGGCTGCATTGGTTTCTAAGGTGACCTATGGTATCAAGTATACAGAAAGGGATGATCACCTGAAACATCTCAATCTTCCCCTCCCTCTGGTGTTTTGGATCACACACAAGTTGAAGTCCTGGAAGCACTGCAAGGTATCAAAGTAAAAGGGAACTCTGGATAGAGCACATAATCAAGTACTATGGGTAGTTATGTATCTACTCTCAACCATGGTCAGTGGACATGTGTCCACAGATTCCACTGGACCTGTCCACAGCATTGGACAGAGTTAGCCAACAGTTGCTTTCTAAAGAATTTTTGGGGATACATGGAAATACACATGTAGTCAATGAACAAGTGTACCAGCGGATTAGTACCCAATAAAAACAGCAAAAACAAGCAAAAAGCATTCCCAGAGCTTGAAAGGGTCTCCAAGAAGAGCAATCTATGGTCTGTGTATGCACTTAATTCTTCCAGTGCACACAGCTCCTATTTTTGAGACTCCTGTTGGCAAACATCAATGCACAGGTGAGTGTAATATACTTTGTACCGGATGAATGCATGTAATTGGAATAACAATGCCCTCTCTGATGTGAAGCTTTCACTGACAATACCATGAGGCTCTCGATACAAACATGAATTGAATCCAAGCCAACACATTTAATTACTTTTAGAAAAAGTTGAATTAGTGCTTGTAAAACATGATGGGTTGACAGCCCTTGAAAGTGATCTCTACTCTCAGAGCAGATAAACACTGTTGTTGTTCACAACCTCTACCAGTGTGCCTCAGTGCTGATTTGGAGGGAAAGAGGGACTACCTCTAGCGGTGAGTCAATTCGTCTGTACCCATTCAATCCCTGGCTTCCTTGCTGAGTGCATAAACAAAGGGGATATGAGTGCCCAATAATGGCAGATCTTTCTTTGATAGGAACTGCAACAAGACTGCCTACTTATTTCAGGTAGGTTACCAAAGATATCACATGGTACTGACTTTTGGTTGGATTTTGAACTGGCCTTCTAAAGATTATATGTTTCATTACCAATCCCTTGAGCCATGCAAGCCTCTTTAAAAAAAAAAAAAAAAAGTGTTTTTGAGTGCTCTGATAGGTGGTGCATACATATGATTAAAAAGTAGCTTTTCTTTAGGATCATACCTTGTAATGATCTTGTTCTGAAGAGGAAGAAGGAAATCATATGCAGATAATCGATGTGATGCACAGCTCCCTGGAGTGACCCCATGCAAAGTAAGGACTACAAGTCTCACAATATAGTTAGAAGGAACACGCAGTCTCCACTGATAAAAAGATTTCTTGGGATTCATCAAAGTTAAAGTCCTGTTGTTACCTGGCTTTGCATACAGGTCAAAGGATACTGCTATACAAAAGACAAACTAGATCAGTGTCTGAAGAACTGTAGACAAAGAGTAAAGAATAAATTAATTGGGGGAAATCTCTGTCCAAAACCTAGTGGGCATTTGCACACATCACTAAGAGCACTACAGCTGGCATTCTTGTCAGTCTCAGCACAGAGGACAAGGACTGAATATACACACTGAAACCATGCTGTGATAAATTCTCATTTCTAAAGGTGGCCCTCTTTGGGACAACGCTGAAGCACAGTGGTATGGAATGGGGAACTCTGTGTACCTGGTCTGTGAATATCAAGCTTAATTTCTACTTCTGTTAATCCAGCATCTTTCACAAGTGCACAAGGCATACCGAGCAATGCTAGAGTTAATTCAGAGCAAAGCACTTGCTAATGCTAAAAGCAATTAGGTCTCAGTTCTAAATAAACTCAGAAATTAGAACAGCAACAAAAGTGAAATTGACCTTCAAAAATCACCACTCAAAACCAAACATATAACTGATCTCGCTGTAAGGCTGAAACCACACGTGCCATTGTTTTAGCCATTTCCGTCAGTCTTTGTGGCTTGTGTTTCAGCATGGTGTTAACCGGTTCAGAAAAGATACTCCCCCCCCATCTAAACAGCTTCAAACTACAAATCTCCAGACACAGAAGTGCTTCTCTGAGACAAGAGACCCTTGAGTTACAGATCCGTGTCCATAGCTCCCTTTTCACGCAGACCTTTTATTTCACTCTGCATGCACTCTCCTCATCTTCTGCAAACTTCCAGATTACTACTGGGGCTTTGTTGGTTTATGGCATTAGCTTGACTTCACCAAAAAGAAGAAACCCTGTCCACACGTACACATCTACAGTGTTTGCATGTTGCAAGTCTGTGTACCCCCTATCCCTGCCACCAATCAGCATATACAGAGGCTGCTACAACCTGCCTTCTTACACATACTGGTTGCCCATTCATTTCACATTCTATTAGCCTGACAAGCCGTCTCTTCAACTGTTGCTATATCATTTGAAATCTCGGCAGAAAACACACCTCCTCCCTTGCCTATAACTTTTCCATTTCTTTCCCTCTACTATTATTACAAACATTAACCATGTTCTAGATGACACTATGAGGCACTTGGGGATACCGTTGGTATAGAAGATACCATACAGAATGATCACTTATTATAATGGCCAAAATTTTCTAACCTGGTTTTCTGGAGTTTAGCTCTTCAGTCTGTATTGCCTAAATATACAAGTGGTTTGATTTTTAGGTACTAAGCAGCTCCAGTTCCAGCTCCCAGTACAAGTCACTGGGAGCTGCTGGTTCTCAACGCCTTTGACCACTAGGACCTTTTGTTTTCAGGTTGCTCAATGTGGCTTTAAAAGCGGAACATGTGAGAAAAGTTTTGACCAGCAGTTATAAAGAATTCTCACTCAATCTCTGAGCCTACTTCAGTGTGTTCCCACTTCTCCAAAACCCTGTTATATGAACCTCACCATTACCTGAATCTCCTCCTTGGCCTGCAGCATGAGATACATGTCCTCTGCAGCATGTATCTCATGCTGGGGCACAAGGAAGAGATCTGGATAAAGCAGAGATTCATATATTAGGGCAGAGACATCCTGCCTACCTCTCCTCCCCCAGCCAGGACTGTGAGGAGGAGCCATCCCCAGCTGTGCAAGAGGCCATCTTGCTGCTGTATGGCCCCTGTGACAGTGCAGGGAGCCCTCTACAGCCCAGCTACTCCAGGAATAAGTGGGTAGAGCCGAGACCCTGGCCAGGACCACAAGGAGAAGGAAGAGGAGGAAGAAGTCCTGACTGTGGGGGAGGCCACTCTGCTGCTGAATGGCTCCTGTATGCTTGATTATCTGAACTCCCATCCATCCAAAGACAATCCATGGCTTCCATGCTATTCGATAATCAGGAGTAGACTGTATCTAAAGTGTAAACTCTTCTGGTACAGCGCTTAACACAATGGGATCCAATTCTCACTTGGGCCTCAGCCACTACCAGAATAAATATAATTAATAATTATTAGCATGTTGCTGCCATTGTTACTGTTAAAGAAAACTTACTTTTACAAATAGTCAAGTTGTGTATTTAAGAATAGTAATTACCTGACTTCAATGTCACATCATAGTCTGAAGAATCTGAAACTTAAATTAAAAAAAGGGATATCTGTCAGCTATATGAACAAACAGAACCTGGAGGTGTTTTTAGACATTTTTTTAAAAAGTGACAGCTATGTTGTTACCAAAAAGCTCCATTGTTAAGAGATCAAACTCCTCTTCCTGAGGAAAGGATTCAGTAGAAGAATTAGTAGTTTGAAATGTACGTTTACTGATTATTTCCTTATGTTTCAGTGAAGTTAGTTTTTTGAAAGAGTGAACTCTCTCTTGAGGTGCCCAGAATGTATTCCAGCAGTAAGCTCGGAGACCATCTTCTCCTTCACTATTGGGGGAAACAATACATTATAAATGGGTTTCAGATGTCATTTTCAGTTCGATTTTGATTAGTTCTATAGTCTGAGCTAGAATACATCAATATTAACTTTCTGCACAGCAGTTTGGCTGTTGCTGAATATAGTGGTACAGAGCCCTCTTCTTCCCAAGTTACTCTTTTCCCATAGACTAGGCAGACAGAAGTTGGTTATAGGCAGATCCATCACTAAAATGGTTACAGAGAGACACTGAAAAGCAATTCCCCTGAGGAAAATTCCTTTAAAACTGTTCTATAGAATTCTATCACTTTTTTTCTTTTATTTACCATAACGTATTAAAACTCTAGAGCAATTCTCCTTAAGGACCACATATGTGGTGGCTTTTTCAAAAGCTCTTCGAGTTGTCTTCTATTTGCTCCCATTGAAGTCAATGGCAAAATCCTATCATTCTATGAAGTCAAGTTGCATTTTCCTTTTGAAAAAGGCCACTACAAATGTATACCCATATTCTGGCCAGCCAGAGAACCACAGAATCCCTTGTTCAAATTATTCCCATGAAGAGGAAAAACAGTCTGCATGGGTATGTACAGGAAGAAGCCATGGCTTGGTCAACTGATTTGTATGCATAAAAAAGGCAGACCATCATGCCTCTTGATCCTTAGACTCCATACCAAAATGGCCAAGCGCTCAGGCTTTCAAGAGGTTTCACAGGTGAGCATGACTGTAGGTCGACTCTCCTCTATGCGCTGGCTTTTCTGGCAGGTGCTTATATACAGTATATATTTTGTATATTTTGTCTTAGGTTGTCAGAAAAGGTGTTGCAGTTGTAGTCATCTTACATAAACAGGTTATTCAAAATAGTGGAAGAGAAAGAAAAATGCCTGTTGAAGACCGCTTTTAAGAGCTGAAGTAGGTTGACAGACTTGAAAGCAATCCCTTCGACCAGCATGAAACCAAGCCACAATCAACCCACTTGGATTTTGTCTAATTGTTTTCCTCACCAACAAACAAGTATTTAAAGCAAAAACCTGAAGTATTTATCAAATAGCATTTAACCCTTGGTTTCAATTATGCTACTGTACTTGCCTTTATTTCCTGTATTATAAAATTCTACATATCCGTTCCAGGACAGTCACTGAAAACCACACACACACACACGCACTTCATTTAGTCATTGAGTACATCTAGAAAAGGACTTACCTAAATGCAGCAACAACAGATTTCAAGTAATATTTCCCTAATGTAGAAGACTCATATAGTTCTGCAAACTGACAGTTAAATAATTAGAAAGCTAAATATAAGAACAAAAGAAATTTGTTAAATTTGGTTGTCAGCTAATCATATAAACTTTTTGAAGCAACACGCCATAAACACGTCACCAGTAAATTGCATTTTCAAGCAACTACAAAAGTATAAAGAGTTTCTAGTTTGGTAAGAATGGTAAGCAACGTATACATTTTAACTTTCATTTCAGTTTGAACAAAGTAGAAATGAACTCCTCTTTAGTCAAGAAAAAATAAGTTTGTATAAGGAAATATAAAAAATTTCAAAACTATATTATGTTTTTTTTAATTATTTAAACTTCATGACATTTTCTGGTTTATAATCCAGTCACGGACAACTCATGTCGGCCATGCACAAAGCAGTTTTGAGACACAAGATTAACTCTGTTGGGAAATACAGGCTAACAGAGGGTGGCTTTGTGCTTAAAGACTTCTGTTAGCATGGACTCAGGAAACTGTATTGATCTCACAAATACAAACTTGTATGAGAAGTGCAAGAAAGCAAGCATTGTTGTGCTGGTGAAGAGAGGAGAACCAAAAACTGTAATTCAAAAACACAGACCCAAGCAGCAACAAATCAGTACAGGGTATCTTCGCTGAACAAGAAATCAGTTCACTTATAGTTCTTTTACAAAAGCTAAAATTGTTTTCTTAAAGTAACAAATATTACTATTTAGTGTAAGACAACATGGCTGCACTTGGCTAGGTACATTCCCAATGTGCTACAGCAGTGTAACAGGTTTAATTATCTCCCATCCACTTGCCCTGTCTTATACAGATCACTTGTCTTAAACTTTGTAACTTGACTCTCTCCCAGATTAATCCCTAGATTTTATTACTTTGAAAGAAAAGAACAAATACCCATGACTCAGCTTTCTACTACAGCTTTGAATTTTAAAGAAAGGATTTCAACTAAACAAGTGATAAAATGTTTTTGAGTTATTCATGATGTCACATGTGAGAACTTACATAATTCTGGATTGCTTCTGCTTGCAATATAAATTTCTGTGACTTTGGATCGGTGAGATCACTTGTATAGGTCAAATTAGGTATTTCTAAACTTCCACCAATATAGATAAAGGAGAATGCCGGAGCTAAAAGAAACAGGATCCATGCATTAACAAGGTTAATAGGCTACCGTTGCTCCAAACATTCAAAATCCAAATGTTTGTGAAATAACTGATTTTCCCTTGGTGTTACTCAAGGTAAGTACACGAAAATAGGGCAGGTTGATGAATCAGTCTACTGCTATTCAATGGCCGAGGATAATATTCGGTAGAGAATAATACTGTATTTGTAGCAGAGTAGAGCACAAGTGTTGGCACTGATGGATTTGTACATATACATTCAATTTGCTAAACGTCTAAATTTCCAACATTCCTGGCTCATGAGGATAGACCTTTTATGATTTTAGGCTGAGATTTTAAAAGGGGGAGTTTTTATAGGATTTAGGTGCTCAAATCCCATTGAAAACATGAATGAATGATGTGGCAAGTAACTCCCTTAATTGCAGCCCTAGTGATCATAGACTCTGCCAAGAGTGTCCAAGTGCAATCCACATTTTCATTATTCTCTAACCACTGTTTATCAGCACATAGTTATTGTACTTTTTACTGCCTTTGAATGAACATTAAGGTGATCAGCTTACTTTTTAGTTTGTACCTGTCCAAATACAAAATGGATTCAACGCTTAAATGGGTATTGAAAAATAAACAGTGTTACTGAGGAGTGGCACTTACATAATGAATAGTACAGGATTAAAACAAGAACAGTGACTGCTAAGGAAATCAGAGGTAACATTCCTAGAAGCCATCTTCTCCAGAAATGCAAATTCATCTGCTTGAAGGAAGAATGCTTCAGACTTGAGATTTCCTCTTGAGAAGACCAGATACTGTGAAGAGTCGGACTCTTAAAGAAAAACAAGTGAAAAAGTATCAACAACAGAGACAACAAAGCAGGTGCCGTTTCCCTTGCCCAATTTAGTACTAAACTGTTGCTTCAGTGATGAGCTATTTTCTAACTGTGAACAGAGTCAACTACATTACTGAATAGTAAAACATGTTTACTGTGCAATAAAGCTTAGTTACAATCTCTCACCTGGCCAGACCCATTCTCGGGATCATTGGGAACTGGTATGCTGTATACCACAGAGATCCGTTTGGAGGGGAAAAACTGCATCATTATGCTTCGAAGACTCACTTCTGCCAATTGTAAATATCAAAATCCTGAAAGGAACTTGAATGAGGTGCACTTTTTCCTACTGCCTCTCTCATTTCTCCTTTGGCATACTGCTTAGAGAGAGAGCCAGTCTGCATTCAAGGTAGGTGGGAAGGAAAAGAGTCACCACCACTGTAACTCTTTGTTTTCCACACAGGCTTAATTATAGATTCCTCAAAAGGAATGAAAGATCAGTTATTCATCCCCCTTAGATATACATGAGCAAGAGAAACTTTCAGTTACTTTTCCAAAACACTGTGTGTGCAATAAATTATGAAAAACAAGTTACTCTAAATCCAAGCTGATCTAAACGCAGTAGCTTCTATTGAACACCTGAAAGAAAGCATGGAGATATTCACAGGAATCTGAGATGCACAATATCTGAGGAAAACTGACTTCTACAATTCTAAAAATGATATTGTTATGCCTATGTCACAGAGCAGAAAGTATTAACAATACTTTTGTTAGTGTTCAAGTTTACTTTTTTGGAGTAAATTGTTTTAAATGGGCAACCCAACAACTGAAGTGAAATTCTGCATGTCAACAAAGAAAACTTAGGGTGTTTAAAATATTAAAGGTCCTGGTACGAAAATCAAATCAGGGAAAAAAATAAACACAAAAAGTGATCAAGAACGCAGAAGGAATTTGTTTAAAAACAGTCTTGGCCTTCTTATGACTCAGGAGTGCAAAAAAAGAACCACACACATTTCTCTTTCAAGTCCTCCTCCCCCCTTTCCATGTACTCCCATTTTATATATGGCTTGCTGATCGACTGGTATTTGTCTGACTTAAGATAGAAGAAAATCACTGGTGAAGAAAACCTCTTAAATTTTATTTTTTTTATAGTGTTACTTCCTAAAAAAAACCAGATATGACTAAAAAGGCATGAGAAATTTTGTATCTAGTTTACAGTACCGAATTTGCTGTAGTCATTACTAATCCAAAATTCACAATACAAGTATGGTCTTCTACAGGATCATGCACATAGCGGTGATATGCAAAACAATACTTAACTACCCTACTAAGGTTCTATAAGATACTTGCATAAAAACAGTGTATGTGCAAACTGCTTTTTATACTCAATTTGGGGAAACTGAGGAAGGGAAGCACAGTGATTTCCTCAAGGAAACATAGGGAGCTGGAATAGAAAGTGGAGTAGTTTGAATTCTAACCCTTTGTTCCAGCCATTCTAATATTCTACGAGTTTGAACTGGAAGAGACCTCAGGAAGTCATCTAGTCCAACCCCCTGATCAAAGCAGGACCAACCTCAGCTAAATCATCCCAGACAGGGCTTTGTGAAGCAGCAGCTTAAAACCCCCTAAAGATGGAGATTCCACCACCCCCCTAGGTACCCATTCCAGTGCTTCACCACCCTCCTAGTGAAAAACTTTTTCTTAATATCCAATCTAGACCACCTCCACTGCAACTTGAGACCGTTGCTCCTTGTTCTGTCATCTACTACCATTGAGAACAGCCTAGCTCCATCCTCCCTGGAAACTCCTTTCAGGTAGTTAAAGGCTGCTATCAAATCCCCCCTAATTCTTCTCTTCTGCAGACTAAGCAAGCCTAGTTCCCTCAGCCTCTCCTCATAAATCTTGTGCCCCAGCCCCCTAATCATTTTTATTGCCCTCCGCTGGACTCTCTCCAACTTTTCCACATCCTTTTTGTAGTGGGGGGCCCAAAATTGGACACAATACTCCAAATGCGGCCTCACCAATGCCAAATAGAGGGGAATGATAACTTCCCGTGATCTGCTGGCAATGCTCCTACTAATGCAGCCCAATATGCTATTAGCCTTCTTGGCAACCAGGGCACACTGCTGACTCATATCCAGCTTTTTATCCACTGTTACCCCAGAAGGTAGGGATAGGATATAGAGTTACTAGACAAGTTGGAGGATTGGGCCAAAAGAAATCTGATGTGGTTCAACAAGGACACGTGCAGAGTCCTGCATTTAGGATGGAAGAATCCCATGCAGAGCTACAGACTGGGGATCAACAAGCTAGGCAGCAGTTCTGCAGAAAAGGACCTGGGGGTATCTACCACTCCCCCTAGTTTAGTGTCATCTGCACACTTGCTGAGGGTGCAATCTACCGCATCCTCCAGATCATTAATGAAGATGTTGAACAACACCGGCCCGAGGACTGACCCCTGGGGCACTCCACTTGTGACCGACTGCCATGGAGCCATTTTAGGAATTTATAGGCTATGAAAATTACAACCTTATAGATTAGAGAGGAGTAAATTATACTCCCCTACATCATAATTTATTAGTGGACTGGAGGATTTAAGATTTAGATCTCAAAAGGCACAAAGGGCAACTATGTGCCCCAATCCATTTAGCCCTCTCAGAACCTCCCCAGTAGTACACATTTCAGAAACATAAAATAAGTTCTACCCTGCAGAACTTGCATTAACTCCAGCAGATGTAATACATCAGCTAAGAGTTAAATCACAAAGGCATGTGGACATACCATTGTAGGGGGGCTTAATGAAAGAAATGGATTTAAAGGTAAGGTTTGGAGACGAGGGACAATAATTCCCAGGTGATTTACGGTGCCTCAGAGTTAGCATACCATTAAGTGAAAAAACAAGCACCAATGGTGGTAGTATCAGCCTCTAAGTAGACAATATACAAAATTAAGTACTGGTGTCAGAATCCAACCTCAAGGCAAGTTGATGAACAGTAGAGTTTAGCACGTCTAATTCCAGAATTAGTTTACAGTCTTCTCCCCCAATATTTTAAACATCTATTTAGTTCACATGGCAAGTATTAGACATTCAGGATAAAAGTCTATTAGCCTATTAGATCGCGTTCATAATGCTTCTTATTGATTCTTCAAAAATATTCGTAGTAACAGTTGTGTTCTCAAAAACACAAAAGGCACACTAGTACTCATGTGGGGTGGGTTTTGAAACTGCAGCTGTCAGCCAACAGAGCAAGAGGACTTATTTCTCCAATCAACTTGTATACTCGTTCCCTCTAAAGGTCAAGGATCCCAACCAGATTGCCAGGGAGAACCCCTGGAAAGTGGAGTAAAGCTGCTTTTGGAATTCAGACAGCTGGGGCCTTGGGAGGAGCAAAAAATGACTCTCTTGTCTACTATCATCGACCCTCTTTTCTTCTGAACTCTTCCTCCATACTTTCCAATGTCCATCTGGTCTCTCCTTCACTTGATCTGGTGGTCTTGCTGGAAGAGGTGAAGAAAGGAAGATTAGTGGGCACAAACATGAAGGTAGAGGCTACACCATGCTCCCACCATGCAGGATATGAACAATTAAGGGGAATAGGTTGATTGTGACATAGGTACCGATCTTACCTCCTGCTTCCTGACCGAAAGTCCCATTAATGCTGATTGTTTAGGCTGTTACCAGGTATAAGGAAGAAGTGGGATGAACAAGGAAAAGACTTGCAGAACAGCCCCACAAGGAAATCTGGATTGATTTCTTTAGGATGCCCATTGGCCTAGCTTTTTTTTTTTTTTTTTTGGCACGTGAAGAGAAACATTAGCTGTTGTCATGGGACCTATCTTCCTCCTGTTGGAAAAAGGCTGGCTGGTTCTTGCTCAAGGTCAAACTGATTGCCACATGTGGGGTCAGGAAGGAATTTTCCTCCAGGTCAGCCTGACAACAACCTTGGGGGCTTTTTTGCCTTCCTCTACAGTGTGAGGGTCACTTGCCAGGATTATCTGGTTATATTTCACTTAATCATTTCCCTGCCACTGCAGGGATCTCGGGCACAGGTGCACCTCGGTCCCTCCTATTCTCTGCCTGTGGCACATAATAGCCTTGTCTTCAGTGGGCTGTAATGCTTTGGTCTCATTTCGGTTGTTGGGTTAGCGTCTAGGTGCTGGGTAGTGTTGGTGGCCTGTGATTTACAGGTGGTCAGACTAAATTATCTAGTGGTTCCTTCTGGCCTTAAACTCTATGGACTTTATTCTCCCAAAACTGCACAATTGTGATTTGCTTGGTCATTTCCCATTCCAGCCATTGCTCTTTCCCCAGTTGCTTTTAAAAGTTAACACTTATTGTCTTAGTATGCCTGTGATACACCTTAAACATCCCTTGCACTAGGCTTTCCAGACATGCTAAGTACAATCTCACTCTCCATCTGAACAGATACCCTGTATTTTCTATTGCAACAAGTAGAATTTGTGGACTTTTTGAAGCTAAGGCATTTGTGCGATCTGTCATGGATGTAAAGAAACTGAAGACCCACCAAACTGTTTATTAATATGATTTTAATAGAGATATTCCAGATACAATATACTTTTTGTTGCCCTTTGCCCATTTCCAGATTACAAAACCGAAGGCACATATCTGTGAATCCACGGAGCAAAATTTGACACCCTTGTGTATACACCAGGGAAATTTGGTCTTCCACAGCCATAGCCCCAGCTAACAATACCAGTCAAAAACCATTTTCCGTCACCTTTGCTTCGACATGACAGGGGTCCTCCAGAATCACCCTAAAAAAAAAAAAAAAGAATATTTTCGTTATGGATATTCTATGGTAAAGAGTAATAAAACCTGTGCAGAATTCCACAGTATGTGCTTGGGCAAAACTCCATGGAGCTCAATGGAAATTTTGCTTAAATAACGACAAAAATTTGGCCCATTAGGTCTGATTAAGAATAAAAGAAATGAATTCAGTTCAAGACAATGCAGATCATACCTATACATTTGTATCACCTATACTATTATGTATTCAATATTTCCCATCATCTAACTTGCACTGGAAACTATTTTAGAATTCTTTAGAAGTTTATTTTTCACCAAAAGTAGGGATACCTACATTTGCTATTGAAAAGTATTATCTTTATTAATGATTTTAATGTATTACATTTTAGGATTCAATATTATCCTTCCAATCTAGAACAAAGACCAAAATTCTCTTATCTAATATATGCACCTGTCCTGTTGTCTACTAACGTACCAGCAGCTGCACGCATGCATCTGCAGAGCAAAATCAGGCCCTAGCTGATTAGTCCAACCAAAACCAGTAATATTCCACAAATAGCTTTTTTAGATTCCAACCCAAAGTATGAAAAAAGATTTAAATGGGAACAGGCTTGGACCCTTAAGTCAAACACAAATAGAAACAATATGGAGCTCATGAATGAGAGATAACTCATCATATTAGTTTGTATTGTTTTTCTCTCTTTCCATGACATTGTACAGTTTAACCGGCCTCAGAATGGAGAAAGTGTTTATGGCCAGATAAAGCATTTGAAAATAGGGGAATATAATGAAGAAATCTGCTGTGAACTATACTAACCCTTACAAAGCACAAGGGAACCACAATGCTATAAGACAACACAATAGCAGTTCTGTCTCCATCACTAGGGTAACTCTGGTAACAATACCATTTGCATGTTTTCAGAGAAATAGATGAACCACGGTATAATTCCTCCACATTCAAGATAAAAATCTAAAACCAACATTAAGATTCAAGTCTACTCTACTTTAAAAATTTGCCCCAAATCTGGCATTTGGTAGCCAAACAAAGGTTCATCAGCGTAATTACTACAGCCGGTCAAAAATTTTCCAATAACAAATGCTAAATCAATGTGTTTCACTGAAGTGTACTTATTTCATCCAATATTTTGCAGAAAACTATTTAAATGTTGTGTTTCAACTTAACTTTTTTGAATTTTATCTTATACAATACAACAACAAAAACATAGAAGTCAAAATGAAAATCAAAAGATTTTGGTAAGGTCATTTCAATGTTACCAAAACAAAAGTTCAGAAATTTCAACTCTCTTGTACCAATCTGGGACAAAGTCAAAATTCTGAATGTCAGAATTTCTCATAGAATGGAAATTCCAAGTTTTGTCTAGCTCTTGTAATTACAAAAGTGAGACAGCAACAACTTGCACCAGTGGTGCTTACCCCAGTTTTCAGTATGACTAAGCACCACTGTTGCAAATTGTGGCTTTCCTTGACTATGTTTGGCCAGCCACCTACATAGCCGCAGTTGTGTAAACTCTTGAGGGGTGGATTGGGGCAAATTCCTTATGTAGACAAAGCCTTAAATACTTATTTTTCACTATCACTTTCCAACAGTAGCAAAAGGACAGGACAGGATTATGACCTAATCCCACTTCCATCCTGGCCAGTGTAGGCCAGGATTTAAAAAAAAACAAAAAACAAAAAAAAAAACCCTCATATTTCAGCCCTCAAGATTTAAAGAGTAGATATACTCAGGTTAGTGACTGAGCAAAGTAATGGTACAAGTGAAATTATGGAAATACAGAATTCCACGTTTATTGTTTCTCAGTGACTCCAGATCAAGTTTGCTATTCTCTTGTAAAATTATGCTTGCTTGCACTTCAACTGTCAACCCTGTAATCTCAGCCTGGGATCCAAGACTCAGGCCAGGTTCACGCTTTCTTTTAGATCTTCATCTGTTAGATCCTCAGGATAAATACTGCATAAATATTGTCTTCAGCGATACCGACACGTGTGTGACCCATTGGCTCTGTCACTGAAACTTAGTAAAGAGTATTATTGATGCATGCAGAGAAGCAGAACTCAGCTTTGTCTCAGCTATGTTGATTTTGTAGTGCTAACCAGAGAAGTAGTTCCTTTCCCACCACTGCCAACACAATGAATGCCACTGAAGTCTGCACAAAGATGGCAGATCTACTGATAAAGAGATCTGTTTTGCACAGCTGTTTTTCAGAGCAGAACTACACATCCATCGAGTCAGTTAACCATTAATAAAACATTAGCCACTAGTTCTTTAGCACTTCTAGTGCAACAGGGAAAAATCAAAGGATAATGATTTAATTTGAGCAGTTTAAAAATACGTACTTTGCAGCCATCTGTCTTCCCAGACATCACCCCTGCACATAGCATCCGGGCTGTGATAAGCCCATATATGGAATGACACAACGTTTGGCCAACAATTTCTACCTCAGCTTTCTGCAGAACTGCTGAACCTACGTCATCTAGAAAACATATGGAAAGAAAGCCAGCCTGATTTAATAGACTTCAAAAACATTAGCTGTGTATTTAACAATAGTGCAGCACCTACTGGCTAACACTTAACTCCTGTTGCTCCAGATCTAGGCGATTATCTCAATGCAGCCCATGAATATAATGTGGTGTTCAATACAAATGCAAGGACAGCTTGTGTTAAACAATTAAATTCTTTTCTTTTTAACTTTACATCCATCCAACACCATACAGGGGTTAGTTCCATGTACGTTTAATCCAAACTACATGAGCACATGAGTTCCTACCTCGTTCCACAGAAACTCTAGCCAGCTGAATTCTTCAAGCAGGAGGTCCCGTTACCCTCAGAACTAACTTTCTTAGGGAGGTTAACTCCAGACACCAAGACACTATTTCTAGCAGCTTACCCCCTTCAGGCAGGAAGAACAGAACAGAACAGAACAGAACACACACACTATAAGGCAGTAAGGAATCCTGCCCCCCCATTTGAGTGTAGCCCTGCTTAATGCAAGGAAGAGTGAAGACTAACCAGAGACAAGTCAAATTCAACCTTGGGGTGAACCAGTATATCTTCATTCAAATCAATGGAGATGCACTTGCTTACACCAGATGCAGTTTGGCCCTACAAGTGAATGAAAGTAGAAGTTCACCTGCTTCTTGCCTTTGACCCCAGCCTGTTATCCAGCACTTCTCGCCCCGGCGTGTTTTATGTGAAAGTGGAGGTATGCAGATTGGCTGAATGACATGTTTCATTGCGTCAGGCCATGGCACGCTTAGCTGTAGCAGTGCAATATCATAGTCATAGTTTCTGCTGTTATAGTATTCGTGAACAATGATTCTTCTCACTGTAGACACAAACTTGGCATATCCTTGAGTGCGCATTCCTAAGTGAGCAGTCCAAGTTCGAGGGTCAGATAACCTAATTGAAAACGGATTAACATACAATCAACATTCAAAACACACTCTTTGGGAACATATTCAGGACAAAAAGTCCATGGAAACCCTGGTGTTAAATTATGAAATGGAGTTTTTTTTTTAAACCCAAAGAAAGAGACCAAAACAAAAACCAATGAACTAACAGGATACATATGGGTATCACTGTTTACCCAGAATGCTTTTGCTTTTGCTTCCTATTCTCTTTCTGAGCTTCCTTGCTGTCTTACCTACATCATAATTCTTTGGGACAAGGACCTTGTCCTCACACCTACCCATGAAGCATCTAACTTGCTGTTGGTGGCATACAGTTACTAATACCACATTGTAGATATTTGCATAAGGCCTTGTCTACACTGATGGCAGTGTGTAGGGCATGTGTAGCTACATGCTGCAGTGAAAAGCAGGCTGCGTCCACACTGTATAGTGTAGCTACATGTGGCAGTGAATGGCGCTGGCAGTGGGACACTACACTGTTAAAAGTAGAAAAGGGAGGCCCTGCTTGGGCATGTAGAAAGCCATGTAGGGTATATACCCTAAGGCTCTGGCAGATCTTTACCCACTTATGTCACGCCTCACTGAATACACAGTTACTTACACTCATGCTAGGAGAGCATGCAGTATACATACTCAAAACACCATCATAAATGTAGACATAGCCTAAATTAAGTTTGTGTGAAATGAAAGGTAAATTTGAATACTAGACCGCCAGCATCAGTAGAACATCTGTCTATGTGAAGGGGGAGGGGCTATTTCTGTAAGAGAATACTGGTTAAAACCCCTAGTGATTTAATTCCTAGTGTTAAATGAACTGAAATCAAGTGACAGTATGCAATGAAATCCTCCTGTACAATATCTATCAGAAAACACCACATTCTGAGGTACCAAAAATGTTTCAGGTGCATTAAGCGGACGTCATTGTTTACCTGTTTCCTTGAAAACAATGAGCTGCTGACAGAAGCCACTCCCTAGATATCACCGATGCCCCGCAATAAGCAACTCCAACAAAATGGAGGCTGACTTGCCAGGGCCATTCACCTTCTTGTGCATCAGAGCCTCCTATGATTCGATGGTAGATATTGCTGATTTTACTACTGCCGCAGCCTTTAAAAGAAGATTATTAATAATAAGCTTATTATTTCTATGACAGTAGCACCCATCACACACAAATATGCTTCCCAAGCAGAGGAAGAAAAAATCCTTCTCCCCCGTCTCCTTCAACAATGGCATTTTGAAATGCATTTCACTGAAAGACCCTGAATTGAAAACCCTATCTTTATCTTACTTATTCATTGAAAGAAAAGTTGGTCTTGTGGTTATTGCACCAGTCTGAGGAGTTCTGGGTTCTCTTCCTAGCTTTGCCACAGACTTCCTGAGTAATTGTGAGCAAGTCATTCACACTCTGTGCCTCAATTCACTATCTGCAAAGATATTGTGAGGATAAATTTACTGTGGGTGGATATCATTTTCATTATATAAAATGGACCTGAAAAAGAAACAGATGCCACCCCTACCCTCTGCCTCCCGGTTGGGCCTGAACCTGACCTGGAGAGATCCCTTTTCGTGGAGATATACAGCATTATTGAACAACTAATTCTTGCCCTTCTCTTGGAACTGTGAAGAAAGGGGCAACTGAGTGACAGCCATAATGAGGGTTTTAGGATTTGGATACTTGTCCACTCAGAAATGAATTGGGACCAAAAGTTTATTTATTTCACACAGATTATACATGAAGTAGTCAATAAATCTGGAGTCTGAAATCACTGTTACCAGCTCCTGTAAATTTAACATGAATACAACAATTTTGGCCCCTGCTATGGGCAGTCTCACAATGACATGAAAAGCTCCTCTCATCATGTGACTTAGGACACAAGAGAAAGATCCCCGCACCACAAGGCCCTGTAATCTAGAAGCAGCAGCAGCACTAAACTACAAGTCAATAGACCATGAGCTCTAGTCCCGGCTCTTCCACTGCCTACTGTTAATGTTTCTGGGCATTTCAACTGCAATGATGAGCCAACTTTTTTTAAGAGTTTCATACCTCAGGGGTTAACTATGGCTCACCCATCTCACAGATGAGGTAATTAAGAGCTTGCCTAAAGTCACTACAGAAAGATCTGGGACTAGAATCCAGTTCTCTATGAGAAGAGAGCTCAGTCTCATTTTGCCACAGTCATTCAGAAGGAAAATGGCAAATTAGGTGCTTCAATTAGCTCCACAAACCATGTGGCTCTGTCTCACTCTTTAGCAGTTAGACCACTCAGGCATTTATGACACCACCACTACTTCCACGCTAAGAGCTCTGGTTTTTTAAACTCAGCTGGTAGAGGCTCATGCTTTTAGATCAACAGCCCTTGGTTCAGCCCTGTTACATTTGATTGTGTTATATTTTAATCACTAGAGCACAATCTGTTCCCAGAGCTAGGAAACAAAACCAAGGAGCCTAACAACCACTGCTGACTCCCTCCCAGATACTTGTGCATTCCACTGATAGTGTATTTGTTTTGTCTCTCTCCATAGACTGGTCTACATCAAAGATAACAGCATGCCTTCCCTCTCACCAGTTACTCGTATAAAGTTTAATTGGAAGAGGTCTGTGGGAGGGATCTGCAGATTATGTGCTTCTGAGACATGCAGGGATAAAAAAATATACTTCTGTATCCCAATTAATGTAAGGAGCCGTGGATCTTCTATGTTGCAGAAAACTGGATTTAGAAATGATTTTGTTGTATTAACACGTTTTACTGTTGTATTTTTATAGCCGGTTTTGGTTAATGGGAGCCATCACTTTAAGAACAGGATACGGCCAATACCGCATCCAAGACAGAGCAACGTGTGGATCATTCTTCCTGTAGTCCCCGAGAGTAGTGGAGGACCATATCATACCTGCCTCCAAAAAGGTCAGAACTGAGTTAATAAGCTTACCTTTCCACAAAGCAAGGCCTCATTTTCAAAGGTTGTTTGGGGAGCAGCTCCTATACAAAAGGAGTTGGGCTAGTCCCATTTCTAGCTCCCATATCACAAACTCACTGCCATGCTTTGCACGAGAATGTAACCTCTTCAGGTCAGGGATGATTGTTTGTACAGCACGTAACAATGAAGTTCCAACCTTGACTAGAGCTCATTTATACAGGACAAAAAATAGTCTCTCTCACTATAAATTAGCAGGAGACAGAGACAAAAATCATGATTTAAAATTTTAAATGTCATGATATTTTGGTGTCCAGCTTATGTTTTGGGATTGGCAATAGTGGGGTGTGTAAGTGAATGATTTGCTGGTATAAAGAGATGTGAATATTTGTTGTGACTTTTATTTGTAGCTAAAAGTCAGATTGAAAAAACCAACCAAGATTTTACCTTTTCATCATGCCAACAAAAGATTTTTATTACTATTAATTACATGTATTGCAGTAGCACGTAGGATCCCAAGCACTGCACTAACAAAACATGAAACCTGCCCTGCCATAGGGAACTTACACTAAGTAATGGAAGAGCAATGCAATAAACAAAATAAAGAGATGCCACTTAGATTGGGCTGATCTTCATTATATAGCATTTTTTATGCTTTGATCTTCATTAAAATAGTTCATGTGTCCATTTAAGTTGCAAATGATGCTGGTTAACACCTGACACTAAAAGGAGCAGGGTACACTTTTCAGAGCTATTTTTCTAATACCTGCAAATTCAGGCAGATATCAGTGCATTCATTTATCGCTATATTCCATGCTGTACTTTTTTCTGTGCATACAGGATGGTTATCCAGTGATGTATTAAGCCCTCTATCTTTCACTAGCACACAGTTTATAGTAAAAAAAAGTGTCAGGGAACAAGTTAAGATTTTATGTAACTTTTCAACATAACTGCTTATCCTTGACAGCTCTCTCTTCTCCCTTCAAATCTACCATGACCCTCAGAAAACTCACATCACCAATGCTTTGTTGAAGCATCCATCATCTTCATAAGGTTTTGACAGTCATGTAACAGGAACATATTGTCTAAATTAAGTGATTGAGGAAGCTTGGGCATCAATTAAAAAAATTCTGCTGTGCGCGCAAAATCTTAAATAGACTAGAACTGATTATTTGACTGGCTACCCAACTTCACTCTGCAACTAACTCTGCTCTCAGACAATAATTTATTTTTAAAATAGAAGATTAAAACCACACACACACAAAGTTTGAGTTAAGGCTCCTCACAACACAAAACAACCAAAGAAGTTCCATGATAAAACAAACCATACCCAATATCACCAGGTTTCCAAGCTTCAACTTATTACTATTACAATGCTCAGTCATACACATTCACCACCGAGTAGAAAGTGTATGTACTTTAAATAGGGAAAATACATAATTTAAATATAAAAAGCTGAAGTTTGAAGATTAATATTTGAGAGAGACTCTTACTGCAGTTGCTTTCATCACTTCTATCAAGGCAGTCCACTCTCCCATCACACTTTGCATTTTGCTTTCCAATGCAAATATTGTCTCTGCACTTGAAAGTACGGTTGGTGCAAGGAATACCTGAAAGAAAAAAGAACCATACTTCTGGGCTGTGAATCCAACATTTTAGATTAAGAACTCGTCTACACTTAAAGGGCTGGCCAAACCCGCACCACCAAGTCCCCTATTGGATATGAAGCTTATACTGGCAAGAATTGAACAGAGTAAGCTATACCAGCAAAAAGATATTTTCCTGGTATAAGCTGTGTCTCCAATAGGGCTTTTGCTGGAATAGCTATGTTGGGATGTGTAATCTTTTTCATGTTCCTAACCAACCAAGTTATGCTGAAAAAATTTAAGTTTAGGCCAGGCCTAAGTGTAGACTGGGCAAAAAAATGAAAGTCATTAATAAAGAAGTCCGTGCTTTTTATTACAACAGTAAGTTAACCATAGCAAGTCAATGAGGGAAACTTTAATAACTGAATTTCAGGTAAGATGCATTTCCAATCTGTGTCCTACATGTCTTTTCCTGTTCCTTCTTGGTTCATGAAATACTCATTTCTTGCCAGCACAGAAATATCGTGTGAAATTTCACATGGCTAGAATAAAAGTTCAATAGGCCTAAAACACCACTAGCTTGTACAAAGTATTTTGTAGCATTTCCCCAGTTTTGTTCCTTAGGTATCTTGATCTCATGAGAAAGATTTGTGCCTCAAACAAAACTATGCACATCTGACTCCTAATGAGACATACCCCTTTACAAACATAAACCATTTAATCCTCAAAATAGTCTCTCAGGTTTGTTGTTGGGCTTTTTTACATGCATCTCAGGAAGCTAAGCATCATCTCATACCCACATGAAAAAACAACTATCTAAGAAAACGCATGAGCTTGATTATGCCCTTTTGAGTAACTCATTTGGATAAGATATTCCATCTAGAGTTCAGTAAGTGATGGACAGGAAACATACTTGGCCAAAAAGTAACCTTACTTTCAGTGCAGTTCTGTTCATCTCTGCCATCCTCACAGTCATTTATTCCATTGCAGGCAAGTGAAGTATGCGGTATCAAGAAGCTGGCATTACAATTCTCTTTGGCATCAGCTAGAGTGGGAAGAAAGCAGGAGTTCAGCAATGCAAATATCATGGCCAAGTATGGAGGGCAGCGTAGAGTTTTATTGTTAATAGCACGACTATGATTGCCACCATCTAAAGGATTTATACCATCTTCCTCTAGTTCCAGGTGAGTATTATTACCCTTTTATGTATGAGGAAACCAAATAGTAGAGAGTTAAGTTACCTAAGGTCACAAAACTAGTCAGTTGCAGATTTAGAAATTAAACCCATGTCTGTCGTAATAATTGAGCCTACAAGTTAATCCTAATTGTGATCTCAGCTGTAAAAACTGAGTTTAAGTTCATAAAAAGTCACAATAATCTGTAACAACAAATGGTGATGGAAAAGGTACAAAAGGGAAAACAGAAAGACCATGGGCGATGGCCTCCCCTGGTGCAGCTGCTGAACATCTGGGCCATTGTGGCTCCACCTCTTCCCATCCGTGCTTCATCCCTTTTTTGAGGCTCCCACACCACCCATTGTGTTGCAGGGGCTGCTCCAGCAGGCTGGCCAGAGAGCAGGAGGGAGGAGGTGGAAGGGGCAGAGGGCCTCTGGTGGAAGGGATGGGGGGCTCGCCTCCTCAAAGGAGAGGTGCACGTGCCACCCATGAGAAAGACTGAATTAGAACAACCAAAAAGGCCTACTCGTATAACTCAAGGACTGTGTTATGATCATGCCCCATAAACAAGGGAAGGGTGGAACAGGATATCAGTGAACTAATATTGGTTGGAAACTAAGCCTAACTGGAGGACAAAAAACAGTGAAAGGGTGGGTTATTCCATCCATTGCTGCTTTTGGAATCCTTAAAGAAAGGGACTTTGGAGAGAGAAAGTGGTTACTGGAGCAAGCTTCACCATCATCACCGCCACCCCATCATCGCCCGGAACTGCGGACTTAGTTCTGAAAGATGTCCTGACCAGACTGGGCCAGAGAGCGAGTCCCAGATAACATTGCCACCTCCACCAGTTCCAGCTTTATCTCAATCACCTGGGGTGAAACAGGTTTGGACTTGAATAAGAACAACAGCTGCAGCCAGTCGCAACTAACTTCTTTTCTTTTCCCCAAAAGAACAGTTATTACCATCTTTAAGATAAGATCTTTTGACTAAGAGACTGGCAAATAATGGGGTTTATTTCCTTCTGAAACCTCTCTCTAACTAAAGGGAAAGGGAACAAGCAGTATTATTAAAATGAAAGCCTTACTTAATATTTTGCATTTCAAATGCTTTAACTGTTTTTTCTTCTTTTCTTTATCTTTAATAGAAAGGTTAAAAGGATTTTTCATTATGTTTGTGCCTTGGTATTAAGAAGGCTGAGGTTTCTATATACCAAACCCCAAATCTGGTTTAACACAGTTTAAAGCTGGATAGTTTCAGGACCGTGGTAACAACCTGAACTCTTTGGGCCCCTAGATTCCATCTAACTTAATACAATACAATATCGATTTTAACTGGGATTTCAATCTTTGATTTCGAGGTATTTCCAATCGGATGCTCAGCCATCCCTTCCATCATAGTCTTCAGAAAATGCCTGAAGGCTAGTGCACTAACCCACTTTATAGCCCGTCCCCATCAGCACCCATATATTTGCATTTAGAATAAAGCTGCATTGCTAAGATGAAGAGGAAGAAGTGAATGGGACATAGACTGTTTTAATTTAAAAATGTCAGCCTCCAGAGGAAAATAAATGACTTGTTTCAGGGTTTGTTTGGTTTTTTTAGTAGGTAATTGATCTTTTCCCCCTTGTTCTTTAGTTTCATCATCTTGTCTGTAGCAAATAGGCAAACTCAAAAATTTTTAAAGTTCATTTAAGAACACAAATCTAAATTTATCTTAGGCCAGCAAAACCAGGCTGGAAATCTCAAGTTTTCTAGTGCTTTCTCTTCTTTAAATTTTAACAAAAAATGTTAACATATTCACTAGGTTTCTCTTTTCCAATTATAAGCAAATACTAACCACAAAAGAGTTCATCGCTTTCATCAAAGCAGTCATTTATCCCGTCACAGCGCTGAGCCTGCTGAATGCATAAGCCAGTGGAACATTTGAAGTACCCGGCTGGACATGCTGAAAGAAAAATGGACAATCTATAAATTCTCTGCTTTCCAAATATTTCTAATTCACAGCATGAACGTAACACAATTAAAATATTGTAAGGAAACAAATTTACAATAGTGTTCCCTGTGTTTCTACTGCCACCTTAAGTTATTGGAAAGCATTTAATACTAGCCATACTCTTATGTCTTACTCATCACTCAACTTCCACTATTGAAACAAGAATGTCCTGGTTCTTTTTTGAATATTCAGATTCCCTTTCAGACACCCATTTCTGTTATGCATTTGAAATGCATATGCCACTGCAGTATGAATTGGGACCAGACCAGTCCAGTGTATAAGAGAGAAAGTTTAGAATACAGTAATTAAATACACACACACACACACACACACACACACACACACACACACACACACCCTCTCTCAGTTACAACACATCTTAGTTAGGATTTTTTCATATTATATCCTCATGAATTTTCCCCTCCCTCAACAAATCATTTCTGTGTTACTGTGCCCCAGGGTTTCACACCAACTACCTACAACTTGGGCTGCTGGTAGCTGGCTCTTTAGTTATGATTGTTGCATGATAGAGCATACAAACACATAGAAAAACGGAGTATGGGCAGAGTTTCTTAGCTGGTGCACTGTTTGTCTGATAGAAATCTCCAGAGCAGTAACAGCAAAGTAACACAACAGAGACATGCATTAACAAAGGCTTTGGGGTGGAACAGGGAAGAAAATCAGTGACAGAAAAGTGAATTTAGCTGACATTTAAAAACATTATACATCAATTGATAAATTTCAGGGTGAGTCAGACTTATTTTAGATTTAAAGGCTTTTACTTAAAGTTAGTGAAGAAACACTTGGAATATTTACTCAAGTTAATTCACAGTCTCTCAGGAAATCCAAAATTCAGTTATCATGCATCTTAATAAAACCAAATTTCAAATGTTTTGATAAAAATTGTAATTCAAAGAGCAGTTTAAAAACATGCATGGGGAAAACATTAAAATCCATCTTACGCTGGCTGATGTTGTAGCTTCCATATTCCACCAGAAGCGGCTGCTCTGACAGCTTGGAACTACACTGAAGCTCAACGTTAACTACAGAGCTTGCAACATGGAAAACCGTCTGGTGATCAATGTAGTAACCACAGTACCTAAGAGTGAGTGTTAACAACATTAGTTAAAAAGCAGCTTTTGCACCAAATTGCTTCACATACTATTTAAGTACAACATTGCTGAAGTACAGCCACCTGACACACACACTGTAGTTGCCTGACATATTTTAGTCTAGGAGACGGGCAAATGAGAAGTGTTATGTTATCCCACAGAGATCAGAGGAGACTTTTTTTTTTTTTTTGGTTAGGTTTTATCTGAAAGACACAGGCACATTAAGCTACAAAACTCAATTTATCTTCCACTGAAGTGCAGAGGCAGAAATGAAACCTACTGCACTATTACCAACCTCAAGCATTCAAAAAAAAAAAATCATGAAACTAAAAGTATCAGAATTTCTAAGTCAAATAATGCATTCAGAATTTTTGTCTTCTAGGTTCATGCCTTCAAGCTAGGAAATCATCATAAGCCATCTACACAAAGTTCCTGTCACTGCAAGAACAGGCTTCATGGACAAAGTCAACTATAAATGTTAACACTCCAGATTTAAGGTAAAAATGAGCCAACTATGGCAACTGTGTTCAACTGCTGAACCAAAAGGCACATTAAAAAGTGTTCATCTTGGAACATAATTCTTAACATGGAATACAGCACTATAACTGCATTAGCTGCTATGTCCAGAAGCATCATCACCTGGCAATTAGGTTTTTAAGTTCCAGAAATAGATTTTTTTTTCCCCTATTGAAACTGTGCTGGGGAAAAAGGAGAAGCTCAGAACTGTGGGTTGACTGGGATAGGAGAGAAGGTTGCTTTCTCAAATCTTAGTACAATTTTACTACGGGTAGCCTCCTCCTTGTCAGTTTGACCAGTGCCATTTTCAAGAGAAAACCGAACAGCAACAGGCTGTTCCTTAAGTCCCCAATGTATTGATCATGGTAGCATCTGAAATATTGCACTGCATGTATGGTAGGAGGGTTTGGAAAACATAACAGGACCAAAATCTGAAACAGAATCTAACAACTTAGATAACTGACCAGGAAAAGGGAGATTTTTTTATGAGCTGGGTGCATGTAGTTATGAGATGTGACTTGTTTGTACTGCACCCTTAACTTCTTAGCAGTCTTCCTGCCAGGAAAGGAAGATGCCATTATGAGAGGTAGAGCTATTGCAATGCATTATGGAAGAGACCACATGTGCTGCTGTCTCATGAAGACACTTCTGTTTTGCTCTTTTAGTTAGAGTGAAATCATTCAGGATGGAACTAGATTATATTTCCATTTATGCTAAAATAAACACTGAAACACAAAAACATCACCACAAAAAGTTGTTGAAAACAAAGGAAATGTTACATTGAAGTATGTTTGGTACAGACATGACAAGCGAACTGGTGGGAAGAAGTTCTCCAAATGGTCTTCTGGTGACTCGCCTAAGTAGTCCCAGTGTTATACCAGTGCCCTCATAAAAATGTATTATTCCAGCTGCCCTCTTATTCCCCAGGAGAAGGCAGGAAAGAAGGATAAAGGAGGAACTGGATGGTTTTGGAGAAATGGTATCAGGGAAAATTAAGTTATCTGGTAAGCAACACTCTACCCACATCCACAGTTAATATTCAATGGCTTTTCCCTTTGAAAGCGAAGTCTTTAAACAAGTGGACTGCATGAAAGATGGAGAACTGCCTTGGGTGCACATCTAGTTTAAGCTGCCATGTTGGCAAACAGCTTCTCTGGATTTCTGCCTAGATGCCACTTACTGAATCTGAGAAAGCTAAATGCCCACAGATGCCAAGAAACACTTAATCCATCCAGTCCAGCGGCATTTCTATGGCATCTTTCATTAAAAGATGCCAGATAGGCTGCACATGGTCTATAGACACTGCCATAAAACAATATATATATATAAATACATTTAAACATTAAGGCTAGTCTAGAATTGGACAGTAATAAAGGAAAAGTTCCCCAAGCTAACAGTTTATCATGAGGAATAATCTGTCAGCTTTAAGGCCTTATCTACACTAGCAAAATACCCATCATTATCAAGAGGTGACAGAAATGGAAGCAGTTGAATTGATGCTGAACACCTTTAATTTGCAAGGGTAGCCAAGAGCAGAACTTTTTTCAAAAACAACTTTGGTTAACACTTACTGAACTCAAGGAAGGATGAGATGAATTATTGGATTTGAGGCACTGTCTGATAAGGACTATTTCACATAGGCTGAACTAGAGGCTAAATTCTACTCATTTCATTTATTATGGTAGTTCTGTTGTATTAATTTAGGTGCAGTATCTGGGCCAAAGATATTTACATAACCCAGTCACTGTCCAACATTAAACACTTTTAAACAAGGTTTGGTATACAGAGCCTGCTTACTACTATGGCATACACGCCATTAACAATCATTTTAACCTTTTATTAAAAAGATACAGAAAAAAGGAAGACTGATGCTGACATTCACTTGCAATCCCACTGCTTGAAAAACCCCAGAACAATACATGGTCTTACTTTGAGACCTGGCAAACTTCTAACAGCATTAAGGCATTGTTTTTAGTTGTCTTTTTCTGGTCACAGGCTTACAGCAATGTTACAGAATACACCGTTTTGGCCAACTAAGCCAGACACTTATTAGACAGAAAAAAAAGGGGGAGAGATAGACAAGAAAAGAAGTAAGGTCGGGAAGGGGGGGGGGGAAACATTTAGGTTGGGGGGGGGAGAGAAAAAGGGGCAAAGTCTCACATCCCAGGTGGTCTTTGGGATTTAGCTGAAGTCAGAATTGATGGGGATGTCATCTTGGTCCCTCTCTGGCCAGGACATTTTTCAGGATCAGGATGACAAATGTCCAGGATGGTGGGTCTCAGGAGATGGTGGGACAGCAGCAATAATGGTGAACTTGCTTGAGTAGCCAATTATTCCCTCTAAAGTCTCTTTAAGGACCTCAAAGGGAGTGATGGGTGGAATATCCCATCCTTTCATTATTTTGTCTATAAATTAGGCCTCGTTTATAACACACCAATTTTGGTTTGCTGATCTCCAGTCCCCAACTCCTCCTGTTTACCAGGCATGATCTTAACACGGCCCTTGGGTTATATAGTAGGCCTTTTTGTTTGGACTCAGTCAGTCCATCTCTGGTTTGCACCATTTCCCCATCACCATTTGTTGTTCTAGCTTATTGTGACATCCTGTGTATTTACACTCACTTTTTACAGTGGAGCTCACAAGGAGGGTAAATTTGGCCCAGTTATCACAATAATACCTGAAGGTCAACTGAGAACTCAGACCCATTGTGCTAGATCCTATACAAACCCATATGCGTATTTAATACAGAAGGTGACAGAGAAGTTCATCAGTCCATTTCTCAGGAGGATTCAAGGAACGAATAGACACTAACTGTTGTCTGTGTGCATCGCCGCCACCACCATCTGCTGTACAGAATGGGAAAACTGGTCTGGGTGTTTCCATGGGGGGATTTTGATGCAATAAAGCTACCACGCAAAGAAAAATTAAGTATTTCTGAGAGATGTAGGAGATTCTGCTCCAGCAGCACACGAGAGAGGTGTATGGCTTTTTAAATGGTACGAGAACAGCTACGCAAAGTGTTAGTTGTAAAACTCCGAACCATGTTAATGCTGATGCACAAAGAAGCTTGTGCAAGTGCATTGTCGAGCAAGCCCCTCAGTTCTTCTCCCCTAGTGTTAGGATCAGGAGCTTCCTGCTAGAAAGGAATCTTTTCCCCTGCATTTCATCAGGGCCAGTAAGAACACATAGGGTTCATTTAGCACATGCAAGAGAGGGCCTGCCAGAGGGCACACGCAGCAGGAGGTCTATTAGACATCTGATTCCCCACTACTAGCCACTCTACACCTCAGCTCCCTTCAACACTCCACACCCAACACTCTTTCATAGCAAAGAAACCAGCTACCACACTTGAACACCTGCTCCCAAACCCAAGCCAGGAGACTGCCTCCTCTCCGCCACACAAGACGACCTGCCAGTGACTATTTCTAATGGGAGGCACAAAGAGGTACTGATGCAGAGTATTTTTAAAAACAGTCCCTTGATGAAATTTTTACAGCTTATCACAGCATGTGGAATTCTTCTGATGATCTTTTCACACACAGAAACATAACAATATGACATCTATTTTTAGAAGCCTATAAATTTTTTAGCAAACAACAGTTGTCAGAATTTGTGTGCTCTCTGGACAGGCGGAGATTTTTTGGGCTCATTGAAAAGACAGTGAAAATCAGACAGTAGGGCATCTGAGTCCCTGATTGTTCTGATTTACATGGGAATAGGTTTAGCCTTGTACTACTTTTTTTGGTCCTGGTTATCACAGCTACAGCATATTCCAAGGCTTTAACCCGATCCTCAAATCATGCCAGTCTCCTGCAGTGTTTCAGCCAACGTAACTAAAGCTGTCATTAGAACTGGTCAGAAACATATTTATTTTCATTACTATGGACAATTTTGACAAAATAAAAAAAAAAATCTTGCATTGAAAAACTGAAAAGTTTTTATAGTTTTTGGCCAAAACCCCAATGTTTGCTATGCTGCAGACACACGCTGCAAATGTTTGTTTAGTTCAAAACCTGGTTTTCCTTTGAAAAGCAGTTTCAAATGGAAAATTTGACCCAACCCTAGCTGTAATATCACCGGGTGACTAAGATCAGGTATATGGTCCCAGTACTCATATCTGAAAAGTAAACCACTAAAATAAAAAAAGTTACTATGGGCCAAACTTTTTTTAAAAAATCCTGTGAATCACATGGCAAACAGTTGGACCATAAGTATTTTAAAACAGGCTGTTCATGGAGAGATTCCCACTGATAAAGCTCTAGCCCAGCTTTATTTTCAGATATCACTTTGGATATAAAACCGACCCAGAAGTCTTCTAACATCCTAAATCCTTCAAAAACTAGTCCAGGAAAAACAGAAGCCTGCAGGATGTCTATTTGCTATGGGAAGTGCTTAGTGCCCATGTAGTCCTGTAACCACTTTCCCATCAAAAGTCAATGCCAGGAGTTTCAAAAGGAGGTTGAGCCCCTCTCATTTAAACACCTAAGTGTATAGGATTATAATAATGGAAAGGCATTTTTCCCTTGCTCTAAGCTAGTGAGCCTTTCATATCCTCAAGTAGGCCCAAACTCACTTGATCTAGTTTCTAAAGCAGACTCAGAAGTTTAGTTTTTAAACTCAACCTTCACTGGATTCAACGTTCCAGTAAAACAAGATTGCGGGAGAGGGAACCCAACAAGTGAAGGAAAGGGTGAAAAGAAAAAAAGGAAAAAAAGCTGCAACAGAGTGAAAAAATGGATGCAAATACCCTGTGGGAGAAGAATTAGCAATATTCCAATGAAAGGTACATAGTAAATATATCAGACACTGGGCACCCAACTATGGCAGCGTAGGACTTTGGATGGGGGATGGAGCCAGGGTGGGGTGGTTCTTCTGTCCCTAATAAAGTCTCCCTGATACCTGATACCCTTTCACTCGACTCCAATTAGACTCAATATCTCTTGTGAGCAATCATGAAATTAAGTTATAGGTTCAGAAGTTTTACCAAAAAAACCCTCAGTTTGATTAACCCTGTGAACCCAAAGCTGTTCTGTACGGTTCACAGGATGTTCATCTTCATCAAGTTCTCCCAGGCCTCTCTCACAGATGGGGGCGGGGGAGAGAAAGAGAGCCCTTCTCTTCAGTCTACCTATTCTTTTAATTAGAAAAAATATCATAGATTTTAGGTGTCTAGTTCCACAATCATTCCAAATAAAGGAGCATACTACAGATGCTATGCTTATTTATGAATCTTTCTTTTTCCCTTTTTCAAGAATTACTAACTCAGTTGCCTCAAATAGTGAGACTGAGTTTACTGAGGAGTCATCGATTAATAACCCATGTGGAAATACTTACATGCGTTCATTAATTCTCCACCATCCCCGCTCACAGCCCTTAATGCTCTTCTCACTGATGGTGTAGTTATGGAACTTCAGTGCTATACCTAGGCTCTTTTGAGGAGTCTGTAGTGAACAAGCGGAAAGGCCAGTAAAAAGCATTAGTATTTTGGGCACATAGCGCATTAAAACCTTTCGATTTGTCTCAGCAATTATTGTGCTCTCAGGACGCCAAGCTACAAGAGCTGTTCTGGCTTCCACAGCTCAGCAGTCAGCACCTGAGCAGACCCAATGGCTTTTCAGCTGCCAGCAAAAGCTTAGGTTGGCAGAGGCCAAGTGCAGCTGCAGGCTTCCCCTCCCTCTTAAGCAAACAATCCTTTCATCTCCTGAAAGGGCTACTGAACACATACGGAATGCAGCTATCAAACTGAGATCAAAGGCCTCTGGCTATTCCAACTTCATTAGTGCAGGGTTAGACTGCCATGGCTGACTGACAGCTAAGACACCGAGGTACAGCTGTGTCAGTTCTCCAGTGTTATGGTTGATTTCATTCCATAACATCATGCTTTTTGGGTGTGCCTTTACATCCAAAGGAGGGCCAAGCATTTTTAAAATCTTAAATTAAGCTTAAGAATACCATGGACATGTGTAATCAGAAGTTCCATTTTACAGGAACACACAGCAAGTGACTTGCCCAAGGTTATAGCTTGAGTCAGTGGCAGAGGCAACACTAGACTCCAGCACTCAGGATGTCTGCCCTATCCCTTGCTGACGAGGGAAGTATAATTGGGCCATGCGTACAGCATTTGCATGGTACGTAGCACTGACCATGCTTGGCTGGCATTAGTTCCTACATTCCAAAAAGTAATTCCTGTGTACGTTGTGAAGGGCCTTCTGAGTTGAGAACAGCAGGGGGACAAGGTATGAACTTTTCAGAATGTCCTTTGAGCAGTCTTGACACAGTTCACTATAGCACCAATTCTTCCCCCTTCCATGCTTGGTCAAATTTTCTTCTGTCTAGAGTCTCCAACAATACAACCACCCCCCAATCTGTACCCTTTAATCTATTTCTAGTTCTCTAGCTCCCTTACTCATGCCTTCCTACTTTATCTCGGTATGCAGTTTTATCACTATTCACCATGCAGTACTTCCTTTTATTTGCTTTCTCACTTTTTGTTAACTCCAGTTGGATGCACATAAAAACACTTCTTTTTAACTCCTACCTCCCCAGTGAGTGCCTCCTTTTTCTCCCTCTGGCTCTTCCTGCTGTTTTTCTTTCCTCTCCTTTAATTCCCTTTAGGTTTCCCTATTACTGGGTTTGCATCCCTTCCCACTCTGCTGATACTGCACTTACCAAAGTCACCAGTTGTTCTCACACCTTCTATTGAGGCTCACATCTTATCTCTGTCCAAGTCTCCTAACTGCTCAAAACCAATGTGGAAAAATCTTTACTCCTATTTCCTGCCTATAGCTTCTTCACTCCCATCACCATGGGGGGGGGAAAAAAAAAAAAAAAAAAAAAAAAGCCCACTATCCTCCCCAGTATAAATGTTCGAAAGTTTTAGTTAGTTTTTTATGCTTTTCTCCCACACCAAAAGTATTAAGTCCTGCTGGCTTTTCCTCCACTATCTATAAAGTCCAACTTATTGCCATCCCTGCTTCTAAATAGCTATACCTATATTTTGGTTCTTTCATCTCCCATTTTCAATTTGTGCTTTCTGCTTTCCACCTCAACCCTGCTCCCAACCCACTCAAAATCCTATCCGAAATAAAATAAAATAAAAAAGAGTAATTACTCCCCATTCTGAATTGCTTCACTTTGGTTCCTTATCAAATTCAATACATTTGTCACCACTTTTAACACACTATTGCTGTGAAGATCACTGTTCTTAATTTTTTCCTTTTACACCCCTCCTGCTATCTACACTCCCTTAGCTACATTGCCTAGCTATTGTTCCCAGATACCTTCATAAATTCCAAGGGTGTAAGAGATGTCAAACTTAGGATTTGTTGGCCTTCCATTTCCCAGAGGGGACCAGGCTACATTGCAAAATGCAAAGTAAGGGACTTCCAAGCTGGAGATTGTGCTTTAGCAAAGAACTAGAGAACAGACAATCTGGTGCCTTTTATTGAAGTTGCCCAACACTTTCTATACTAAGATCCTGTTTTAAGTTATTTGTAACTTCAAACCTAAACTGTTTGGGCTGACATTTTCTGTGCTGAAAATCTGGTTCATGCTATATATTTCTCGAAAATGTCAGCCAATATATTTCAGCTGTTTCTGAGAAGACGACTAGGAGAAAATGTTTTTTTTGCCCATGTTTAAAAACTGGCAACTAGAACTGGGTGAAAAAAATTTCAGCAAATAGTTTGAAGGCCGAAAAATGCAATTTCAGTAGAACCAAAACTAGTTGTGAATTATGCCAAGTTAACTTAATAGTTTTGACCAAACCAAAAAAATCCAAGTGTATCAGTAATGTTGAAAGGAACAGTTTCATTTCAATATTGCCACAACATTTGGATTTTTCAGGCTGCAGTCACAAAGTGGAGAGTGGGCAGGAGGTGATGGTGGTGGTAGTGGTCCCACTAGCCTCCTTATAAACTTTAGCCCAGAGGCTAGTGAAATAACCTGGGGATGTGGGAGACCTGGTCAATTTTCCCCTCTGCCTGAAATGGAGAAATAATTTTAACTTGCATTTCTCCCATTTGAGAAGAAAATGCCTTAGTCATTGAGTTACAGGATATTCTGGCACAGGTCACTATTCTACCGTACATAGGTTTTTATATCGTGCTCATGACAGTAGCATCTGAGCATCTTCCAATTGTGCATGAAGTAAGGCGTCTACACAACAATCATGTGTTTGTTTGTTTGTTCTCTCAGGATATGTCTATACTGGAGCTATAGGTGTAATTGTCATCTTGAGGAGACATACCCAGGGTAGCTCTGATAGAACTGGTGAGCTAAAAATAGAGCTTAGCTACAGTGACATGAGGGTAAACCACCCTGAGTTCACGTCTCAAATAGTAAGTACTCAAGGTGGCTAGCTCCTCATACTGCCACTTTTTAGTGCACTGGCTCTAATTGAGCTAGTGCCGGTATGTCTTCTCAAGCTGGGAATTAGATTCCACCTCAAAGTGTGGACATTCCTACACTCTCCTGATGTAGCTGTTCCACTTTGTATAAGTAATTAATGTCACCGGAACAGGAACTTGAGTCTCCCACATCCTAGATGAGTCATTCTTATTCTCTTTTCCTGGAACAGTGACTATTCATTATCATCATGAATAACTATGACTTGCCCCTATGAATCTTGTGAAGTATAATGTATGAAGAGTGCTGGAGAGTCATGGGTATGAGAGGAGAACAGAGTAGTTCAAAGTAATATTAAATGTGTACACAAGACTCCAGTTTTATTAAGTGACAATCCGAAGGTACCAAGTATTTTACCAACCACCTCTTCAACAGAAATAGAGACTGTGCAGAATCAGTTTCAGATGTTTTAGAAGACTGCTTGGAGTGGAGATGCTCAGAAGGCACAAGCTGTTTACACACAGGTTGTGGACAGGTGTCACTGCACTTCACTATTCTGTGTTGCTTTGCAATTTCATACATTAGCACCATGGGCCAGATTTTCCAAAAAGCTGAGCTTCCCTTTAGGCAAAGTAAAGATTTTTCAAAAGAACTCAGTGTGCGGGGTGCCAAGCTGTTGAAAAAAAATATCTTGCCGTAAGCATTAAAATGGGAGGTGCTGAGCTCTTGTGGAAATTCCAGTTGCGGATGCTGAGTGTTTACGATTCGGCCCCACATCTCAGGTGAATGGCAGCAGACTGGGGACAAGTGACTTTTACACATGCACATTTTAAATGATTTATGTCTAAACATTTTATGAATAATTCTTATCAAATAAATGTGATTTCGTCTTTTATGTGACACCTCCTGGCTTTTGAAATAAAATTTGCAGCCATTGTTATTGAAGACCCACTTGTCCGTTTCAAGATGCCACTGTTTGTTGGGTCTTTCAGTGGTTACCTTCTACAGGTCCCAGTGCATTGCATGTATTCAGCAATAACCATTCCATAAGACGATTATCACATTTTTCAGAGAAGCACATCACTATCCATAAAAGAATTCTTAGAGTAGGCCAGAAGGTAGTTGTGTATTCTCTATCTTTAGGCATTGTACATAATTTAGGCATTACCTGAAAGTTCCATGTACAAATGCATTTTGGAGGATAGTAGCTTGGGTAATATGGACTCACAATTCTCCCCTCAAAGGCAGTTCTCTCTTTTGTCAATATCGTTTTTCCACATTCTAAAAAAAGAAATATTTTAGTGAGGTTTCACGTTATTTAAAACATTCCAGTTTTGGAGCCTGTTGGATAAGTGTCTAAGTTAGTCACAGCCCTTTGGGTCCACAACAGAACAAAGTAAGTCTTTACAAAACCCTGTCAGCCTGGTGAGCCTTATTTTGGGTTTGTAAAAAACTGAGTTTGTCTGAAAGTTTACTTTAAAAAAAGATTAATCACACTCAGTTATAAAGATCTAAATATATATTAAGTATATTTGCAATCAACACATATCAGCAGTGCATGAGAATCTAAGTTTTATAAAGGCAGAAAGGACCATCTCAATCATATCCTCTGATCTCCTGTATAACACAGATCTTAGGAACTCCTCAAAATAATTCCTGTTTGAACTAAAGCATATCTTGATTTAAAAAATTGTTATTGATGGAGAATCTACCATGACCCTCAGTAAGTTGTTCCAATGGTTAATTACCCTCATTATTAACAATTGGCACTTATTTCTAGTCTAAATTTGTCTAGCTTCAACTTCCAGCCTTTGGACTGTGTTATATTTTTGTATGCTGGATTGAAGAGCCCTTTATCATCAAATATCCGTTCTCCAGCAAGTACTTTTAGCCTGATGAAGTCACCCCTTAATCTCAAAGAGAAATTGAAAAGAAATGAACTAAATACAAAAATCTAAACTTGCTTGTCTATTTTCATTGTCCAAGCAGAGAAATACAAAATGTAAAACTACAATATTAAGACATTAAAACAATGATATTAAAACAATAAAACTCAGCTTTAATGCTGAATGCTTCAGTACTCAATATTTTCAGCTTCAATACTGCCAGTCAGAGACCACAGCCTATAGGAGCAGCTGCAGAAGTAGCTAAAGCAGGGACCCAGAATGGTGATGATCTCAGAGACTGGACTTTCTCTGCCCTGTGCTGATTGGCTGTTTGCTCCAACTCCTCCCTCAGTCTCTTCACTTCAGCCTCACTCCCCAATTGTCCCTCTTACCCTCCCCTCTCCTTCCGACTGCCTCCTTCACCACTTCTTCTCCAATATTCCCTCTCCCTTCTCTTTTCTTTCCATGTAGGAGGGGGATAGGCTAACTCCTCCCTCCCAAACACAAACTCCACAAGCCAAGAATAAAATTGTGAAACCAACACAATGTTTGCCACCATCACATGGTTCACTCAGCTTCTCCATTGTGCCCATTTCCCCTACCCTGTGTCTGTCCCATTTAGATTGTGAGCTTTTTGGGGTAGGGACTGTCTAACGCACTGTACTTGTACAGCACCTAGCACAAAGGCCCCATTCCTGGTTGGCTCTTAAGCAATCTTATAATAGACATGATTCATTAAAATAATGTGTCCAAACACAGGATTTGTATAGACTCGTAGGGTTAGCAGGGACTGCAAGGGTCACCTAGGCTAACCCCCTGCCAAAGTGCAGGATTTGTACATGTTTTTAAATGGACAGTGGCCTTTTAATAGGCCGAAGATCAGCAGCAACTTCTTGTCCCACTCATAGAGTTTCTCTTGAAGAGCTCCCTGCTGTAAATATCATCATCTTCTTAACAGGAAGCTGTGGAAGGAATTTTTTACACTTATGTGCCTTATTTATAGACAGTCAGTTAATGCAACAACTCCCTCTACTGGCATACCAGAGTATCAGAGACGTGATTTGTTTGCAACGCAAGTTGTTTTTAAATGCACTTCCCTGACTGCTTCACTCAACGAGAGCTAATCCAAACAGACAGGAGCACAGGAAGGAAGGGAAAAAAATAGACTGGGAGTCATAACAATAAAAACTATTCAGGAGATAGGCAAGTGGGTGGAGAAGAACCTGAGAGGCAGATATAGAAGGAAGGAGGGAAAGAATGACTAAAGAAGCTGACAAGGAGTTGCGCAAATTCATTAATTCAGACTCAGCTATGGGGTTGTGACTGGCATCTCAAGGATACATACAATTCATTTAAACAATAACTTACTTTCTTGTGTAATGACCTCAAAGTACCCATGAACTTCCTTCAATTGTTGTATCTGTGTTGACTTGAAGGTTATCAGCATCAGATTATTTGTGGAAACAAACGACATTAATGAGTTGGTTGGTTCACAAATTCTATGGGGAAAATAGTGACAGCATACACATCAATAGTTTGTAATAAGAGCACATTAGTCTTTATTAAAATGTGCAGTTTCCTCAGGACAACCAAGTTTATGAAGTCATCTTCCTTCCAAACCCTACTTTAAAATCACTGACCCTACCTACTAAAGGACATGGCTGAAGGCTGCTTTCATATATTGTTTCCAGGTCAGCAAGCAGTGAAGCTAGCTTATGGTTTGCTATTATTGCTTTCTTGTGGGGAGGGGAGCTGTTTTGGGGTTCTCCATTTTAATACTGAAAATAAACTACACAATGCACAAGTTACTTCTGTTCAACTGCATCATGCCATTCTTTGCAGTTATAAAATGACACTCCTCAGAGTGAGAAATCCATCCCTGTTAGATCTGGTGGCATTTCAAGCAGCAACACATATTTCATCCCCACAATTTCCAGTGATGCACATGCCCTTCCACATTCTAGTTGTCCTCACATTTCCAGCCCTCCAACTTGTGTCCACAATAAATATAATCGCTCTGTCTGCTGCTCTATGGAACTCAAAACTGTTTGAGTAATTCAGAGACTTGAAAGGACTCGTATCAGTTGCAGCCATAAACAAAGATGGTGGCTGGAAAGTTTCCCAACTGGCTGGGGTTCCCCCCCACCATTCCTTCCAGCAATCTCTTTCCTCTCTCATCATTCCTTTTTTCTAGTTGTTAAACTTTCAGACAGCGAATCCTGTAATAAACTACAGGTGTTGTCTTTGGTGTATGAGATTCTAAAGTACCAACTGATCTGGGGTGAGTGAGTGGTCTCTTGGGACTGGAAGCAACCTGAATGTGCTGTGAGCTTTGGATTTATCACTAAATCCAGTTTGCTTGGGTGGTAAAATAGACTGGAAAATTTAAGGGCACTGTCTGTGACTCCATGGTAAGACTGTTACCGTGGCCCAGAAGTTCACATTTGTTACTGGCTTGGTGAAATCTAATTATAGAACACATCACCCTGTTTGGGGTGTCTGCCCTGGTTCTGGCAGTCTACCCTGAAATAGACCCTCATAGTCATGAGCCACTTCAGACAGCATGACACTGTTGCCCTGAACTCGGACATTGGTTAGAGAGACAAAAGAGTACAGATGACAAGACCAGTAAGAAAAATTATAGGATCCTATCACCTTTCTGAAAAACAAAACATTAACATTTGGAAGGCATTCACAGTCTGGCTCGCTCAGGGAAGTGGCACTGGCCTTCCACAGGCTCACTTACAGAAAAAAGACTAAAATGGATGTTGCCACTAATAGTGGTCTGGTAGCCCGTGTAAACTGAGCCAGTGATCTCAGTAAAGTTTCCAGCAGATGGTTGTCCACAATACAAAACCCACTTCCCTTGTTCACCCTCTGACTAGGCAGGGGGGAAAAAGGGATTTAAAGGACAACAAAACTAAGCTCTCATCTTTACATGCTGTTCCGTCTAGGTCAGAGTTGAGTCACTTGAACAGAGCAGAGCAGGAGATGCTGCCCTTTCCATGTTACTCCTGCACTCTAAATTATTATTACTACTGCAACTGTATCCAATGGTCCCAGTCTGGGAGCAAGAACCCATTGTGCTAGGTACCATACAAAACACAAAAGAAAAATAGCTGTCTGTCCCTCCAAAAAGAACCCAGACTCCTCATTCACCAACTCCCCCCAGCGATAAAAATTCACAGTAATCCAACTTCTAAATAAATTAGAAACTACAAATCCTTAAAATAAAAATATTAATTGTGCTTAAAAGCCATGGAACAGCTGAGGAAAAGCACCCGGCAATGGAGCTGGTGTAGCGTCAACAGAACCAAGTTAGGAGTTTTTAGAGCGGTGCAAGGTTTTCAGGTTTCATACATGAAAAGAGATTTTCTTGACCTCTCCTAATTCATTCAAAGGATGAAACTTTGTAATTTCTTCCAGTTTACTCTGGTTTCCTGAAAAGGAATGGGAAATTCTGCCCACTAACAAGCTGTGTATTTTCACACTTTTGCATCTAGGTTAATATTTACCGTTTTCCAAATGCCTTCTCATTAGCGAGGCCAGTTTTTCCACTCGATTTTTTATGTAAGGTAATTAAGTTCATTATTCAGTATCATTTATATAGAACACAAAATTTAGTGAGTACTTAAACTAAAAAGGAAAAGCACAAAAAAAAATCTCATGAAAAGCTTGCAGAGCCAAAAGAATTCTTATTTAAAATATATACGTACCGGTAGAGTATCTTACTTTTGATTGGCATCAAGGAGTCATAAATGGTCAGCGAATCAGTGATGCAGTTATCTGCTTCCATCTGAATGGATGCTACTGAGAGACGAATTAGATGGCCCACTAATGCAATCAGTTTGAAATAACAAATCATCCTTCCCGAGGTAGCTGTGATGTCCAGGGGGAAGTGCTGACGCAGACCATCTGCATACAGATCGTACATGCAATTTGTTCCTGTAGAAATTGCACATTTTTAACACTGATCATGATCAGGTTCACTGAGAATATTAAGTCTGGGTGGGGCAAGGGAGGAGGAGAGGGAAACAATCTGGGCAAATGCCACAGGTCTCTTCATAAAGGTTCTTGTAAACAGAATATTCCAATACATCCCACTGGAATTTACAGCCTCAGTTTACTCACAAGTCTATGATTAAAGAAGGTTATAGCCACAACAAAATTGATAGAGAATAAAAGCATGGTGAATGCTCATATACATAAATATATGAAGGAGCATTTGCACTGGAAGTAATGTTGTCATTTTGAAAATCTGCTATTTGCACAACACATTTGACATGTACAAGGATTCACAGGTCAACAGAAAGAAGAGGTAAACTCTAATAATTGTTCATTATTGTGAAAAGAATTTGCCCAGCTCCAAGGGAGAAATCCATGAGATTTCTGATCTCCACTATGCACCATTAATTGCTAAGCTTCAGAACATCCAAAGTGCACTATTGTATTGCTGTCATTAAGGTTTCTGAACTGACATGTCCATCTTGTTAGATATTGCTCTTCCACACGTTAAAAGAAAGAAGCGGACAATTCTGCCTGAAAGTGTTCAGTGCAGAAATGTAAATTATTAGAGTTTAGTGCAACATTGCTATACAACATGTCTGGTTTCAGTTTATGACAAAAATCAAAACTTGAACCAGGCTCTTCAGAAAGTACCATGAAAGTTTTCAAACCTTAATTTCAAAGTCAAGGTGAGCCAATTTATGGTACTGTCGAGTTCTTAGTTTCAATTCAAACAACTTTGAGATTTTCAGTTTATTCATACCTGAAACTCTTAGCACAATTCTTTATAAGGAAAGAAGGGGAAGGTGTGAATGCAAAAGATATTTGCCTTAATCTTTACAAACTAAAAGGGTAAGATTCCCTCAGCTCAGATAATTACCCCCTTGAAACATCAATGAAAATATTACTGGAATATTTGTAAATGCATCTGTTGGTGAACCCAAAAAGCAGCTGTATTATTATGTTGCAACTGATAAACCAAATTAGATATTGCACTTAACATGAGCAGCACCAGCAAGCTCCTAAGAAAGTTGCCAACAATTCTTCTTCACAGAAGTGTAAATTATTAGAGCTGTGTGACTAACCAGTACTGATTCAATGCAGGAAAAAGCAGGTATTTATAAGGCTTTCAAACGTATGCGAATATTCTTGAAACATTTATTCATATGAATGTTTGCATGGCATAAATAAGTGCCACATACTTTCAAAGTCAACTCAAGTTTATAGCACAGAATTTGTACAGTTATTAAACCACAAAAATATCAGTTTTTGATTGGTAACAGATGTTCATTTTCCTCCAGTACAAGATCAGCTTTGCTGACAACTAATTCTTATTAATTTCATTTGTCTACAGTAATTTTGAGGGTTATTTTAGTAATTGTGAAAGTAAATGATCACGATCAACTAAGGTCAGGCAAGAAACAAAATGGCACCAGTGGGGGGCGGAGTGGGGGGGGAGTTCCTAGACCACTCTAGCAATTTATCTCAACTTTCAACCTCAGCCACATGGTATTCCAATACCAAAGCTTCTTTTAGATACCAATTACCAACTGCTCTGGGCTACATAGTGGGTGCATCATGTGGACAAAGCAGGACTAGAATGTGGCGTCTCATCTTTTTCATTTGTTTTTAGGATCTCTCTCAAACGTTTGTTTGTATCACATGGTCCTCTTTTTCCTTCTCCCCTCCACTGCCTCTTGTCCCATCTTGAGGCACTACATGCAGGACTAAACTAATGCAAGATCTGATCTTTGTATTATTGCCACTACCATGGAGTTGGAATACTGAGAAGCACACATCTTGTATTGTTTCAGTCCCATAAGTGGTTCTTTACACATTTTAAAAAGACTGTAGAAAGGACCACTCTAGACCCCTTGCCAACTTCTGCTATAGCCTAGTGAATCCAAGAAATAACCAAGTACATGAACATTTTAGCAAATGAGATTTGAGTTTCAAGCAACTCTGATTTATGGTGAGAGCATAAAACCAAGTGGGGATCTACATGGTGTTAACCCTTAAGTCAGAAAAAACTAAGCAGTTTGGAGCAAATTTTGCTTTGAATTATGGAATTCATTCAGACACTAAACTCCTTATGTAATTTCAGAGGGAAGCAAGGAGGAAAATAACAGCCTCAAAAACATAAACCTCCGAGTTTCACGCAGATGTAGTTGCAAAGCATATCACAAACCAGTATCACTATGTCTACCAAAATATTACCAAACAATATCTTCAGAGACAGAGTCAGTGGCTGGGCACATGCAAGACTCCCCATTGACTGCAATGGTAGCTCAACATATACACGCCAATGCTGAATTTTACCCTTGGTAGAACAAAATTGAGCAAATATACGTCTCATTACAAGTGATAAATGTAGGGAATATTGAAACTGAACAAAAACAAAAACAAAAAACCCACTCAGAATTACCTGTTCCAGTTGTTGAAGAATAATCTGATCGAAGCCCAGCTGCACTGGAAAAGAAACTAAAGTGAACCTGCTCATATTTTATATGGAATTTAAAATCCAGCATTTAACTCTAGCCAAACCCATATAAACTCAGTAATAAATACACTTTAAATATTTCAGCTATTGGTTTCATAATACTCTGCTGAGAATGTCTGACCCCTGAAGTTCAGCCCTGAATATCCTGGGTAGAGAGAGAGAGCACAGTCAGAATTCTGGGGAATAAATTCACATGAGTTTAATAATTCCAGCTCTCACACTTTTTAAGGGAGATTTCAACACTGAGAAATTCCATCCATCCCATAACCTGCCCAACTGCTGATCCTCAGAAACTCTATTTGCCTCTCTCTGCTATCTGTTTTGCCTCTATAGTGGCCACACAGTTTTATGTTAGAGCTTCGGGGCCACACCACTCAACCAGTACAGATTGTAATCTGAATTAGGGCATCGTCATCAGTGGATGCACTGAAAGATGTATCATCTGTGTCCCCATCAAAATCTTCAGGCCCCTAATTACGTGAGCTGCTGAGCACTCAACTGCCACTGATGGCGGTAGGAATCGAGGTTGCTCAGCACCCTCAAGATCAGGCCTTTAATACAGGTCAGGAACTTCCTGGTCATCAGTCACATAAGATTTTTCAGAGCATCGGTAAGGAAGATCACATACAAGGTTCACCCAGAAGACACTGATTCCCCCAAGTAACCAGGGTGGAGTAGGAGGTGAGGATAAGACTCCTCTTGGTAAGAAGTCTCCCACCATCTCCAACAATCAGGACAGGAACCATGCACAGCCACCTTTCTAGGCAAACATGAGTGAGAAAGGTCCTCATCTACCAAAGTGTGGTCCTTTGCCTTTGTTCTTTTTAAAAAAAAACAAAAACCAACCTTCAGGTTAAAGACAAACAGATTGAACTAACGTTAGACTGAGGACTGGGATTTGTCTCACACAAAACCAGGAAGTTCACTGTTATGGTGTCAATAACGTTCAACTGAATCAAACCTTCCCAAATTTTAGGAGCCTTGGGATTCAGTGTTTTGGTTCATCTTCCATCTGAATGTGGCCTCAATGTAGCTTTTTGCATTTATTGTAAATTAATAGCAGGGGAGGAGATGGGAGACCTGGTACTTTTATAACAGTCGCTATTCTAGGGTAACAGACTTCTAACACATGACGTAATTCATTAAGGATACAGATGCACAAATACTGACCATTCAGCACAATGGAGTCCATGTCGACTGCAAGCCCTTGAAGGCTCCCCACTGAGGTCCGGTTGATGATACTGGTCTGAATGGAGTCCTTTAAAATGGCAGCCACACAGTCCTCGCAGAACACTTGACCTTTAGCCTGCGGTACCACAAATACGATCCAGAAATGAACAAGAAGGCCTCCATTGTTGTTGTTACTGCAATTGAATGTACATACAGATTCCGTCATATTGCAGTGTTTCTCAGACTGGACATTTACATGGGCTTCCAGATAGTGATTTAGAAGAGTACAATTTCCATTTTATATCTGGGTATGTTGTTCTGACACACTGAGTCTTCTCACTCGCTCGCCAGAAAACACTATTTAAAATTGTAAACCATTAGAGTAAGTTTCAGAGGGCCCCCCTCTTCTATTGAGGCAAATGGAAATCTTTCCACTGACCTGATTTGAAGATGGGTTGGCTCCCTACAGAAGGAAATAGGAATGAAGGAAAAATCATCTCTCCAATAATGTTATCCTTGAACAACCACTTTGCCATATCCCAAAACAGTTTCTACTACTATTTAATCTGATCTTGAGAGGCTCAGTGCTTTTATGAAATCTATCTTCAGCCTGCTCCCCGGCTAAGGCCTGGTCTACATTTTAAAATTATGTTAGTAATATAATACTAATAATGGGGTGTGGTTTTACCACTCATTTAGTTATACTGGTACAAGCGAGGACAGAGTTATACCTACACCAGTATAGTTAAGCCTGGTCTATATATTAGGAAGTTTTGTTGACACAGCTGTGTCAGTCAGGAATGTGTTAAAAAATAAATAAAAATGATCACATCCCCAAGAAAAGCTAAAGCTATGCTAGCAAAACCCCTAGTGTCGGTACAGATATTCTGGCAAAAGAGTCATTTTGTCAACACAACGTTTTATTCAGGGAACTGGTATAATCTGTATCGGTAAAACTGTTTTGCTGAAATAAGCTGACCCTGCACTGGAGGGTTTGCTTGTATAGCTATACCGGCATACTCTTTAGTGTACACAAGGCCCTATTCTCCTTAGATATGCCAATATAAAACCCATCATAGCAATTTAACTGCATCCACCCTAGGGCTATGTATACACTACAAAAATTATGCTGACGTAAGTTACGTCGACGTACAGCCACCGCAGTCATTGAATCACTTTTGCATGTCCATCCTACGCTCCTCGTGTTGGTGGTGTGCATCCTCACCAGGAGCGCTCGCGCCGATTTAATGATCAGTGTGGGGGCATTGTGGGAAGGCTTCTGAAAGGCAGCAACAGCTGATGTAAGCAACACACTGACTATGCATGGGGTTCTCACAACAAATATTTTGGTAGTCTCAGACTGCGGCACCAACTCCTGCTGGTGGCCACTGACAAATTTACCTAATACTTAACAAACTAAGAAAAACACATAAATATGCACATATACATATCCAAATCACTAAATTTATTTGTGTCTCTTTTTTTTTTTTTTTGTAGACTCAAAAATACAACTGTACATTTTTATTATAGTGCCCCTTGTCCTCATTGTCTGCCTCAGCCTACCACCCATCACCTCTAGCTCCCGCTGCTATCCCTTGTTCTCCCCCACTCCCCAGATCTCCCCTGGTCCTGATTGCCTCTCTGAGCCCCCCCCAGGATTCCTCCCTGCAGCTCCTGGGTGTTGTAGGGAGGGGCTGCTGCTTTGCCCCCTCACCCATCTCCGCCCAGGAGGCTGTCTTGCCCATAGGAAAAATCTCTGGGTGGCGTAATTTGAGAAACACTGGTTTACACTCACACTGTGTCGACTTAACTAGGTCAACCTAAGTGCTACGCCTCTCACAGAGATGGAATTATAATCAAGTAGACATAGTGGGCGAGTTACATCACTGGGAGAGACATTTTAGTGTAGCCACTTACAGAGTTAGGGTGATGTGCGCTGCCTTGCGTCGACCTAACTCATAGTGCAGACCAGGGCTAAAGGGTTCTACTGCTTTAACTACACCTGTAGACAAGTCGTTAGTTTATTTCATTCAACTGGTGCAAACCCCAATGTGGACAGCATTTCAATTTAAACAGAGGCTTATTTCAGGTTAGCGTAAACCATTTTCTAAGCTCAACTAAAGTAAACTAGTTCAAACTGATATAAAAGTGTATATACCCTGTTGCACAGGTTATTTTCTTGGGGCAACCAAGATCAGTTCATGATCGTTTCACCTCCCTCCAACCCTCCCACAAGTTCCAAACCATCAACCTTTGTCTACACAGAAATTTGCACTGGTGTAATTAAACCTCTTTAGTTAAATGGGTGCAAACTTGTGTTACCTTACCTGTTTAAAGCTGATTGTACTGCATTAGCTAACCTCAGCCAGATTTAAATCGATTTAAGTATAACCACACACAAAGCAGCACTGGTTTAACTAACGGGCTGAGTTTAAACAGATTTAGTTATATCAGTGCAACTTTGTGCATGAACCAGGCAGAGCCAAAATAATTCAGAGTGGGTGTCACACAAAAGTAAATTTGTATGGTGAACTCCATTCCCTGAGATTACAGCATTCAAACATCAGCGTCACACATGACAAAGACATACACATACTCGGCATTGAGTTTTACCTGACATCTGAAACAACAGACTGTTTATAAAATTTGGAGAAGGCAGAGGTTGTGTAAACCAAGTTCATCTGGAAGAGAAAACATTAAGTGGATGAAAAAAATTAGTATTTCTGCAAGTCAAACAGAGCCTGCAATGTTCAGACAAATCCTAAGGAGATGAGCCTGTGCTCAGTATTCTCTACATGTATTTAACTACACGTAGGCATGATTTAATTGCACCTTCTGTGCAATTTAGCATTATAAAACAAAGAAGGTTATTTTTGCTACTAATGAATAAGTGTTACATATAAAAATATGTCTTGTTAACAATTTCTATCCTACTTGAGTGAAAAAGACAAACTAATTGTTTAACATGCTGTTCGGGCCAAATTCTGCTCCTCTGATAAGCCTGGGCCTTCCGTTGAAGCACGTGTGATTTGGCTTAGAATGTTCTGAGACACAGATATAACTTGGGTTTGCTGCTGTATTGTTGGAAGAAGCATACCATACTTTGCCACTAGGCAGTATATGCTTCTAGTAGTGTTGATTTAATTCAGCACAGACATGAGAGGGGCTAGAGGGGCCATCTCTTCTGCAGGAAGGCAAGAGCGATAACATCAAGGAGGAACTGATATTTTATTTGTGCCCAGTTTATAAATGTTATTTAGTTCCTTGCACATAACATCAGCAGATGCTAATTAAGACCTATCAATCAAAGGGAGTTGTAAGTGCTCAACCCTCAATGCCTCATCAGATTAGGCTTTAAAGTGATTTATTAACAATTATGTCTTTTTTATTGAGGGGGAGGAAGGTAACTTGGAGAGGTTCCCTTATTTCACTGCCTTTCTTATGAAAGTCATATATTGCAGTGACCTTTCAGCCAGAACGGAAGGACAAAGGGGCGTCATTTCAAAAATATAGTACAGAATACAGTAAAAGAATTTCTCCTCCTTCCTCTGTATGTCACATTAGACTATTCCGTTTTACGTCTTCTCCGTTCACATGAACTATTCCCTTTTCAAGCAGACAAGATTTGGGTGAACAAGGAGCATAATCAGCCAAATAGTCTCTTGAAGGAAAAGAATGCGATTTAAAAAGTGCCTTTTTCCTTCCCTCCCTCCCAAATCAGAAAGGTTATGTCAAGGGGATGACAACCACTTATGAGTCAGAGAGACAAACAACTAACACCTGGAATTAGAACCTCCAACAATCAAGCAGGGTTTGTAACTGTTTGGGGGGGAGGAGGGGATTGGCCCCCCCGGCATGTCTACTCTCAGTCCACAAACACCCCACCAATAAATATGAGAAACAGAAAAAGGGACTTTGAGTTACTCACTTGCAAACAATTTGGAAACCAGATCCTATAATTACGCGCCTTGCTATCATGCTGCTACTTATTACAGAGGCACATCCATATTATTTATAAACATAAATCCATATTTATAATAATAAAAGTGGCCAGTAGATAGAGCGCCAGCTGTTTTATCCAGTTTTGCAGGAATAATGTTTGTGATGCACTGCACATGGCTTCTAATGACTGCTCTTTACATCATGTTGCCAACTCCCCAAATTTTATCATTCAAGTGTCACAATATTTAGTTTTTGACAACTCATAGTTCTTATTCATATGAATGTGATACCTTTTCATTTTTTTAAAAAAAAAAGGTTTCTCACCCTCATGGTTACAGGAAAAAATGCAATACATGAACAAAAAGACAAAGTCAGAAAAAAGTCAGAAAGCAAATAAAAAGACTTATCAGATATTCTTCAAAAAAAATCTCATGATTTGGTGCAGTCTGATTCATAATTGCTGAATGCCTCTGGCTGATAATATTGACATCTCTTACACTCCTGTCTTCTCCCTCTCCAGATCTTCACTATTTTCCCCAAACAAAAGCCTTCATGTCTCCATTTCCCTCTGGATTACAAGCTCTTACGTTTGACTGTTTTTCCCTGCATTCAGCAATTTCAACATACAATAGGAAGCTCTGAGTGCTGCTTCTGCTGTGTCCAGCTGCAGCAAAGCATTTGGGGAAGAATAATGCTTCTTCAAATGGGCAAGCGTTAAGAGGAAATTAAATGCATTCAAGAGTTCTAAGGACATTATTGATGCTGCAGCCCAGGAAACAGGCAACGGAGATCAAGTTAATCACTCTTTCCATTCAATATCTCATGATTCATATTAAATGGCAGTTCATCTCTGAAGAGTGACCCTAAAAATGGCTTTATGGGATTCCATGTTGGTTTTGTCTCAGTGTCTCCCATATAAAATACATCCATTGATGAATGCATGAAAGGTGTGTAAATGTAAACAGACCCAGCCTGAGTTTAATTTGTAACAAACAAGACTCAAAAACAACTAGGCCTTTCCTTCTTTCTACACAGCAGGTGAGACAAAGGCAGCTAGGAGACTAAGGGAGTTAGCCAGCTGGTACTCTACACAGAAGAGGTCAGTCAGAGGAAAATGGTGTGTCACCAACACCACTGCTAGCCCTTCTTCAGCCTGCACCTGTGGGGTCCCCCACCAGACAGGCATCTTGACCCTGAAGGCTTCCACCCAGGCCCTAGTCTTGCTGGGCATGCACCCTGCACATCCCCACTGATGAAAGTCAGGCAGAGGGACGCACCAGGTGTGGGAGGTGTCTGTTGGGGGAGTCCCTCAGGAAGCAGTTAAGGAAGCTGCAGGAGGAGGTAGCTTGTCTTCGTAGCATCCAGGAGCACAAGAACTACATCAACAAGAGGTACGTGGAAACATCTGGGATGGAGGACAATAGCCAACTACTGAGGACCACAGCAACACCAGAGGAGGAAGAAGAATTGGCTGCTCTATAGGGTGGAGACTGGCTGCTGGTTACTTTGGACAGTAGACAACATTCCACCCACTGCCCAGGCCATCGAGATGAAGAACCAGAATGCTATACTAGCAACAGGAGGAGAGGAGCAGACCCCAGCGGCTGAAGAGGAAGAGCCACCTACCCTCACGGCTGCGAGGCTCATGGCTACCACACCCAAGAGGAGATATAGTTGCTCATGGATGGGGACATCCATCTGCCAACTAGACCTGACGCCCCAAGAAGTGTGTTTTCTCCATAGAGATTAGCTCTGAGATGTCACAAAAAGGTTGCTGAAACTCATCCATCCCTCTGACCACTACCCCGGGCTACTCGGACACATGGGCACTACTGAGTCTGCTAGATATGATCCTGAGCAGATCAGAAGTGACTACCGGGCTCTAGGAAAAAGGGTGATAGGGTTGAAGGTACAGGTTGTGTTCTTGTCCATCCTCCCAGTTGAGTATAAGAACTGGTACATCCTGGAAATGAATGCATAGCTGTGCAGGAGGGCTCTGGCTTCCTAAACTATGGGATGCTGTTCCTAGAAGGTGGTCTACTGGGAAGTGATAGGGTCCACCTGACCAAAAAGGGGAAAAGCATCTTTGTGCACCAACTTACCAACCTAGGGAAGACGGCTTTAAACTAGGTTCAAAGAGGCAGGTTACAAAACCTCACGGGGGTGGGTGGGTGTAAAAAGACAACTTAGATGTCTATATGCAAATGCAAGGCATATGGAGAACAAACAGGAAGAACTGGAAGTATTAGCTACACAAGCTAAATTAAGACTTAACTGGCATCAGACTTGGTGGGATAACTCTCATGACAGGAATATTGGCATAGAGGGGTATAGCATGTTCTGGAACGATAGGCATGGTAAAAAGGGGAGGTGTTGCATTATACATCAAGAATATGTGCAGTTGTTCTGAGGTCCAGAAGAAGGTGAAAGGAAGACCAGTTGAGAATCTCTGGATAAAGATGAAGAGTGTTTAAAAAAAAAAGGGGGGGGGGGGAGGAGAGAGATGATGTCTGTGATGCTGGCAGACCCGGTGAGACCTTATGCCATGGCCCCTAGGCCTCACTGAACACTGTCAATGCATAGATGGGACCAGTCTAGCTCACCTGTGTGTTAGTATAGTTAAAACAGGCATTAGATTTATCACATGTTTAGACTTTATGAAAAGCTTGTGAGTTGCTGCATATACTAATCTCATTTATAATATCAGTTACTACCTTTATAACATAGGATATAAAGGGTTTTCCTCTGTAAATATAGGAGTGTTTGCAATGAAACTGGAAAACCACACAGTCAGGAGAGAAGCATTACCAAGTGTGAAATACCAGTTTGCCACAAGAGGTGTTATATCCTGCCCAACAACAGAAGGCTCATAGACAGCAGACAAGTCATTGTGGAATGTGAATGAACAAAATACTTTGTTGATTGCTCCACACTCACCAATGAAGAGGAGACATGCACAAACACTCGTCCCATCAGCTTGAGCTTTGGGGAAAGGGAATACAAATCCTGTCAAGAAGAAATTATTACTATGCTGCTTGGAATCCGGAGGCAGCAAAATGTCTATGTATAAGCAAAAGATCCCCAAGCTGCTTAGCTTGGGTTATCCCTAAAGGACATGTAGAGCTTGCACATTACAGCAGCTTCTGTTACTTTTTGGAACCCAAAACTGTAACTCATTTGTGTGTGAATGTTTATCTGCTTTAACCTTGTAAATAATGTAAATAATAAATCAATCATTTCTTTTTCCTAGTTAAAAACTGTTATTCTTATGATAAAGTAACTACAAGCATGGTCTTGGTGTGGTGAGAGATCTAGGGTGCATTTGACCTGAGCTACGTGACTGGTACTTTGGGACTAAGAGCAATCTGAATATTGTGATTTTTGGTGTAAGGGACCATCTATCACAAAGGCAGGCTTGCCTAGGTGGCAAGATAGCCCAGAGTGCCCCATGGGGACTCTTTGTGACTTCATTTTGAGACTGTTATAATGCTTGAGGAGTCCACAACAGTTTTGGGTTTGTGCCCTGATTTGTAACAGTCTCCCCTGAGGTTGGTAGTCACATTCATGAGCCATTCCAGATAGTTTGACACTGTCACAATAGGTGTCTACTATAGATCACCAAATCAAGAAGAGGAGGTGGATGCAGCATTTCTAAGACAAACAACAGAAATATCCAACACACAAGTCCAGGTAGTAATGGGGGACTAACTACCAAGATATCTGTTGGAAAAGTAATACAGAAAAAAAAAAAACCCCACAAAAATTCCAAAAGTTCTTGGAATGTATAGGGATAGATTTTATTTCAGAAAGTGGAGGAAGTAACCACGACCACAGCCATTTTACACTTGATTTGGTAGCGATTCAAAAGGTAGAAGGCGATTTGGGTGAAAGCGATCATGAAATGATGATTTCATGATTTAAAGGAAATGAAGGAGTGAATGCAGCAGACTAAGAACAATGCACATCAAAAACACAGACAATCACAGAATGGGTAAGTTAGTTTCCATAGGAACAAAATGTAAGTGAAAAAGGGAATTTGAGCACACTGGCAGTTTCTGAAGGAGACAATATTACAGGCACAACTGCAAACTACCCTGATGTGAAGGAAAGAGGACGAATAAGAACAGGCCAAGATGGCTCCATCAGAAGATCTTTAATGACCTGAAAAATCAAAAAGGAAGCCTACAAAAAGTGGAAATATGGATGAATTGCTAAGGAGGAGGACAAAAGAGTAGCCCAAGCAGGTAGGGACAAAATCAGAAAGACTAAGGCACACAATGAGTTACACCTAGTAAGAGACATAAAAGACAATAGGAAAAGGTTCTTTAAAATATATTAGGAGCAAGAGAAAGGTAAAGGAAAGAATAAGTCTTAGTGGGAAATAAGAGCTAATAACTGATGACATCAAGAAGGGGGAGATGTTTCATGCCTATTTTGCTTCAGTCTTCACAAAAAAAGTGAACGGTGACCAGATAATCAACACAATTAATATTAGCAACCAGGAGGAAGGAATTCAAGCCAAAATATGGAAAGAACAGATTTAAGATAGATGCATTAAGTCAGCAGGGCCTGAAGAAATTCATCCTAGAGTACTTAAGGAACTAGCTGAAGCAATCTTGGAACCAATAGCAGTTACCTTAAAGAATTCACAGAAGATGGATGTCTTCCAGGAAAACTGGAGAAGGGCAAACATAGTACCTATCTTTAAAAGGGAAACAGAAAGACCCGGGAATTTAGAAACCAGTCAGCCTGACGTCAATACCCAGAAAAAGATACCGGAACAAATTATTAAGCAATCAATTTGTAAGCACTTAAAGGATAAGGTTTTAATGAATAGTCATCATGGATTTGTCAAGAATAAATCATGCCAAACTAACCTAATTTCCTTTTTGACGGGTTTACTGGCCTAGTGGATAGGGGAGAAGCAGTAGATAGGATATATCTTGATTTTAGTAAAGCTTTTGACATGCTCATAAACCAAGCAGAGAAATACAGTTTAGATTAAACTACCATACAGGTGGATGTGTGACTGGTTAAAAGACCATACTAAAAGAGTTATCAATGGTTCGCTGACAAACTGGGAGAACATATGTCATAGGATGCTGCAGGGGTCAGTCCTGGGTCTGGTAGTATTCAATATTTTCATTAATGACTTGGATAATGGAGTGGAGAGTATGCCTATAAAATTTGCAAATGACACAAAGCTGGGAAGGGACTTGTAAGCACTGTGGAGGACAGGATTAGTGACCTTGACAAATTGGAGAATTGGTTTGAATTCAACCAGATGAAATTTAAAGTACTTCACTTAGGAAGGAAAAAATCAAATGCACACCTACAAGAGGGGAAATAACTGGCTAGGAGGCAGTACTGCGGACAAGTATCTGGGGTTTACAGTGGTCACAAATCAATGAGTCATCAATGAGATGCAGTTGCAAAAAAGGCTAATATTTTGGGTGTATTAATAGAAGTGTTGGCTGTAAGATGGGGGGAGGGTGGCAATTGTTCCACTCAGCACTGGTGAGGCCTCAGTTGTAGTAGTGTGTGTGCAATTCTGGGTGCCACCGTTTAGGAAATATATGGACAAATTGGAGATCATCAAGAAGAGCAACAAAAAATGATAAGTTTTTAGAAAACCTGACCTATCAGGAAAGGTTTAAAAAACTGGGCTTGTTTAGTATTGAGTAAAGACGACTATGGGGGGGACTTGATAGTCTTCAAATATGGTAAGGGCTGTTATCAAGAGGATGGCGATCAGTTATTCTCCATGTCCACTGAAGGTAGGACAAGAAGCAATGGGCGCAAGGGAGATTTAGGTTGGATATTAGAAAAAACTTTCTAACTATAAAAGGGAGATTGGCTTCCAAGGGAGGTGTGGAGTGCCCATCATTTGAGGTGTTTTAAAAACACATTAGACAAACACCTGTTAGGATGGTCTAGGTTTACTTGGTCCTGTCTCAGAGCAGCGGGCTAGACATGATGATTTCTTGAGGTCCCTTCCAGCCCTACATTTCTAGGATTCTTCCAGGCAGCAAACCCTTTAAACAGCCTTCTCTATACAACTAGTGTGTCACTGCCAAAACTGAAGCTTTTTCTAATATTGTTCAGGGTTCTGAACTGTTTGCTAATATTATAACATGCTCGAAGTTCTTACCACTTGCTGCACATTCTGTGCCACTGAGAGGAATTCTCTTGACTCCTTCTGCCTATATTCCGGGAGAAATTCTATGTTGGCTACACGAAATAATCCAACGAAGTACAAAGCATCTTTGTTTTCTGCTTCAACTGCAAGAGAGAATGGAAGAATAAAAAAAAGGAGAGAGAAAAAAATAATTTAACAACTAAATACTGTGGCTGACAAATTTCCAATCCAAAATTAATTATTCACTTCCACAGTTGGAGGGGCGACACTTTGACAACACTATGTTTGAATGATTTGCTTCAAGAGAACAAGTAATACTTTAAAAAGCATTTCTTATGCAATCATCTCAAAGCACTTTATGGAAGTCTGAGACCCTGTCTTCACTTACCTCCGAGATTCAGTGGCAGTCGACGGGAGTTCACAAGTTTTTTGCGTAGCTTGCGTTAACTCCCGTCGACTTCTCTGCTACTCTTCTTCGTGCCGTCTTCACTGCGCTGTGCCAATGGGAACCGTGTTCCCGTCGATGCAGCGCTACACAACTTGCGAAGGTGGGCTTAGTACATCGATTTCTGGATCGACTGAGTGGGTCTTCACTGACCGCTCAGTCGATCCAGAGAAATTGATCTGACAGCGGCGACTTTGCTGCCATCAGTGTAGCCATAGCCTGCCAAGTTAAGACTTAGTAGTCTGATAACACAGGCAATTCTTTCTATTGTACATAGGAGGAAACTGTGCAACAGAGCAAATGAGAATTATAGTCATGTTCATAGCAAATGGAAGAGTTGGGAACAGAAACTAGAGCTGTAAGTAAGAGTGACATGAAAAAGGGTTACAGCAGCATAATAAATTACAATATAATTTATTTTCCACAAATTACCTCCAGTAGAACTTCCACTCAACCTACACATAATGTGGAATGGACAATCTGAGATTTCTGTGATGAGACCCCTCTGGATGTCCTTCATTTTCAAGCTCACACAGGTTTTTTTGGACACCCAATATTTTTTTTTAAATTAATAAAATATATGCCAGACCTCTATAGAGATAAAGAGCAGAAAAATTGTCTCATGGTGACCCCTCTTTCTACTGTATCGTACCTCTTGTGGCACCACTATTTAGGTGTCACTAGCGGGATCCTGGAGGCATCCCTCATAAGTCTGAGGCTAGGAACATATGGATGTAAATTAGTATCAACGGCATGAATTCAAAGGGAGCACATGGTTTTTACAGCCCATTTAGAGCAACTACTGCAGAAAGGAAAGTTTGACAGAGGCAGCTGTTTCTCAATCAGATCAGGAGCATTACTTGATTTCTTAAACAGCTTCAGAATATAGCTGAGTTGCTTGGAATCAAACTTACATTTCTGTTTTCCTCTCTACAAAAAAGCTTTACTGTCTTAAAATATTTATGCACTGGAAGCAACGTAAGAAGGTTTTTACTGGCCTTGCTGTCTAAAAGTTTTGCTCAGGATCAATACTAAGGTCTGGAGCTCCCTGAGGCAACAAGCAGATGCGAGCATTCAAGTCAGCACGGCTAGCCATTGTGAGAGAATGCTTTGCATCTCTGTAAAATGACCCCTGAGATGGCTGATGCTGGAATAACTCATCGCAGCTCCAAGCATCAGCCAACATTCAGCTAGAGCCAAAGTCACTGTGATGCAGGATCTAAGAGTACGTGTACACCACAATTAGGCACCTTCGGCTGGCCCGGGCCAATTGACTTGGACTCACAGTAAGGTGCATTTAATTGTGGTGCAGACATTCAGGCTCGGGGTGCAGCCCGAGCTCTGGGATCCTTCCAGATCACAGGGTCCTACAGCCTGGACTCCAGCTTAAGCGTGAATGTCTACATCTCAATTAATGCCCCTTATTCAAGCCCCATGAGCCCAAGTCAGCTGCCATGGGCAGTTGTGTGGACATTGCAGTGTGGACATACTCTCCTTTGTCCCTTAGAGTATCCTAAAAGGCAGTCTTAAATCAGTTCATGTGCTATCTGGAAAGAGACCTCAGATCAACTGAGGCCCTAAAAGCAACTACTGAGTGCCATCAATAATACACTGATGTGTAAAATGTGCATGAACTTTCAGTAACTCACCAATAAAGAGCCACAGTAAGGTCCAAGTTATAACACCTATCACAAACAGAACCAACGTAAAAAGAATTATTGTATTTTGAAAATTCCATATTGTTTTCTTGACTTTCCTCTTAGATTTGGACTTGCCATGGTTTTTCCTTGCAAGTATCTTTTTCTCCAACTTCTCTTCTGCATTTACTATTTGGACTGAAATATTTGATACCTAAAACAAAGACAAAAAAATAAAAAATAAATATGCGGGGAGCCATGGGGAGTATTTCAAACACACTTGGCTAAACTGCACCCAGGAAAAGAGGAGATTTCTCTTTTGACATTTGCATTTCCCCCCATAGTTCTCATAGAAACCCAATTCATTATTAAGGCAGTTCTATATCTAGGAACACCATCAAGGTATGTACAAACACAACAAAAAGATGGTCCCTGTTCCAAAGAGCTTACAAACTAAGTAGTATGGATACAACCCACACTGCATTTGAACATGACCAGCCGCTACAAGAGGGAAGTATTTTGGCAAGCAGAGAAAAGTAAAGACACAGCAACTACTGTAGCCTAAGTAATACCAAAAAAGCATTACAGAAGAGTGCAGCCTATCACAATGTAGGGGTAGGTAGAGCGGTGAGATAGCAAGTTTTGCTTGGAGAATTCTTTGCTGCAAATTATATTTTGGGGTAGAGTTTAATGAATAGATGTGAGAAAATCCTTACCAATTCCTAGAAGTATTGGCTATGTCCTGACTTCTCTGGGTTTTTTTCAGCAGAAGACCACTAGCAAAGAGTAGCAGCAGAAGGCAGAGTAGAAGCCCAGTTAGGAAGTATTAACACAAATTGGAGCAGAGGAGGAGGTTTGAGCACCAAACTAATTTTTTCACCTCCAAAAACTGGATTTCATCAGAAAAACATTTTGCTTGTTGTGAATCCAGCAGAGTTTCACACTGCTTCTATCAGCAATGTAGGTTTGTTTTTCCGCACAGCTCTGGTTAAGAGCTTGCAAAGCAGCATGCGCATCCATAGCTTAACACCAACCTAAGCCAGTCTTAATTATAGGAAAGCAGCTACATATTACTTCCATAATGTGTGAATCCGTTTAATAGAAGGGTTCTTGACATCATTACAGAAGGAACAAATACAATACAAGATCCTGCAAATCTACAACAGTCAGATATGATGGGTAGTCCTCTACTGCCTCCTAGCTTCTTAGACCATCCTTAACTTTTGTTTAATATAGTGTAGCAGCATTGGGTTAAATACAGGCATTTTATATCTTCCCTAAATGTTGTCAGTTTCTAAATAATTAACAATTAATTTTCTTAACCCTTATGGAAAACAACTTTAGACTTAACGGACAGCATTCCTTCCCCCCAACTATTCTATTAAATTAAATACAATAATATAGAAAGATTAAAAATAGAAAAGAATACTGTTGTCTATTATACAGGTTTAGTCAAGAGTTTTCAAATAACTAGTAAATTCGGGTGTCCAACATGACAGCTTAAGGATCTTATATTCAGAAGACACTCAGGATCCACCCCAAAAAAAAAATCAGGCCAGTGTAAGGTATCAAATAGGGCACCCACAAAATCACTAATTGCACTTACAGGCCAAGATTTTTAAAGATTAATTTCTATAGAAGCCTACCCATTTTGTGCCTATTAAATTTCTTTAGAGACTAATCGTAAGGATGGACATGTTGAAAAGAAGAATATTGCAGGAAGGAGATGCGCTCACTCCCTCAAACTACAGAAATGTATGATAGTGGCTCAGCATTTGCACTGTTAATGAATGCATGGGTACATCCAGACTTCAACTTGTTGATCAATCTATTAGTTACAATGATTTTATCTGGGAAAAAATGCACTTAATGTATCAAGTCTTGTGTGCCTGACAAGCTTTTGTGCCTAATGCTGGAGTGCTGTGTTGATAATAGCAGCGCTAATGGCTAAGCTGTATATTTACAATATGAATAATTCTTCTCGGTAAATTAGTTTAACCATAAACATTTCATAGCAATAGGAGCAATGAGAGTTTAAACATTCTGGATTAGGTTTTCTATTTTATTCAAACAATGCAACTTTCCCCCGCTTCAGTTCAGTTTTTGCACTATATAATGCAGTCCAGCTAATAAAGCAATTTAAGTATCACAATACACTAAATTATTTAATTCCATCTCATTCTTTCTGTCACATGTGATCTCTAGTGCAGTGATGTCCTTAGTTATGCATTTGAAAGATAGCTATACTTAGTTTAATGCTGGATTTCTTGCCTGGAAATAGATTTCTTAGCAGAAATCTGCTGCATGTCATGAAACCAGTCTAACCCTTACATACTGTCACAGTTTAAATGTCAATCAGTAAATACTCACTGAAATGCATCAGAAGACACATGTTTTTTTTTAAATTCACAAGGATAAAACAACAAATTTAACAATAAAATTTAGATATTTTATAAATAGCTTTAACCCTGTATGCAGAGTGCACTGGTCTGGTACAGTAGCCGAGTGCACTTAAATCACCTACTTACACTTAGTTCATCTTCAGGTTTGGCTGACGTGTGACTGTTTTGTTCATCCATTCTACAGACTTACTTGTAAAATTCACTCCAGGCTTAAAAGAAACACTGCACCTATTCCTAGGCAATATCGCCACTGCCAGCTCTGATCCAAGCAGAACTGGTACCAGTGTCCAGGACAACTCGCTGAGGAAGGCATCGATTTACATTCATGAATTTCCAATTGTAATTTCATCTGCCTTGTTGCTCTGTTGTGAAGATTGAAAGGACACTATCAAGTAGCTTTAGGCCCCAAATGTGGGGGGGAAGAGGGTTGTTTTAAGAGTTTTAACAGACTCCTGCAGCATGTTAATGGATCAAAATCAGAATATTGACATTTGCAGAAGAAAAATTAAAACTGACTTAATTAGCTGCAATGAAGATAGCAAGAAGTGAATAGATGGGCAAGTTACATTACTTACGCTACAGAAATTCTTTTTAAACTATGAAGAACTATTAGTAACAGGTAAAGGAACGTTTGACAAAAATTTGACTAGAGTTTCTAAAAGTAAGTCAAATAAATAAGTACGTACTTGGATTTGTTGTTTTTTTAAAGGCGTTTTATTTTGTACTGTACACTACAAATAAGTTGCTCGAAGTAAGCCTTAACTAGCTCACATTGTTAAATAAAGCAGGCTAAGAACTGGGGTTTAAAAACTCATCTTAAACCTCAATGTTCCTACTGTGATCCAGTGCAGAAGTTTACTATCATGGATCCACAGGATCGGTGCCCCCAGCTTTGGAACAGTCTCGTGGAGGAATCCCTTTGATGCGCCAGACCTGTAAGGGGGTCTCACTCCTCCTTCAAGTAGGCCATGGGGCCTCACCACCTCCTGAGACCCAACCGCTGGTGCTCCAGACTCCTGCTTCATGCTATGAGCTCTCTTCAGCAAGTCCAACGGAGACAGTCTCCTGGTAGAAACCTGTAGACTCTTCAGGGACTAATGCACCTCACCTAGCATTTATAGTAACGCTCAGGCAATGTTTTCAAAACAGTAGGGTTTATTAGTCAACTGGAACAGAGCACTGGAAGTCTTTAGGGTAGCACAGAAAAATGAAGGTTAAAGCATAGACCATCCGGGTCAACCCAGAGCCAGTCACAAGCCAAGCTACAGCGAACTCCATTTTCAGGCTCCGTCCCGCTCTCTGACTTCCTTCCTGAGTCACTTCCCAGATGAGAGAGCTCCTGATAAGCATCTTTCCAGAAGCCAACTCTTATCCCCCCACCTCACTTCTCCAAGTCCTTTGTTCTTGCGCTGGGGGTCTCAGCTTAGCTTCCTACTTAGAAGCAGGGAACCCCTTCTCCCTCTGGGTCATTGGTTGCCAGGTCTCAATGTCTTTTTTTGTTGTTGTTGATGACTCATTCACAGTCCACTAGGTAGGTGTGTGTGTGTGTCACACACACACACACACACACACACACCCCAATTTAATCTTCTCTCCCCTTCCATCCCCCTACCCCCTTGCACTGGGTAGCAATGCAAAATATAGGGGGAACTGAGGCATACACAAGATTCACACAAAAATTACAAAAAATCCCCATTTTGTCACAAGTACTATCCCATTATCATTTAGTAATGAAATATTTTATAGCCTTCTTTACTGGATTATGGTCTCCTTCACACTCTCTATATAACAGCTGTCTGTTTCTAAAATGATGAATTATTTCAATGCCTACTGTGAATACGACGTAATGAATGTTATAAATGTATTAAAGAAACCCCAACTACTTGTGATAACATTTAAGAGAGCCTTTAAATCTTCTTCAAAGATGGACCCCTACTAATTTAATTATTACCATGAAAAATTAAAGCTGGGGCAAAAAAAAAAAAAAAAAAAAAAAAAAAAATTCAGCTAATAACGTTGCAAAAATAAGGCATTGAAAAATAAGGCATTTTTCAGGGCATCAAAAGTATTTTCAAATCCAGGTCGAATTCAGTGAACAGCTTTGGCCAAAAAGAATTACACTTTTTTTGAAAAAGTTGGTTTCTATCATTTTAAAACAAAACGTTTCAACTTTATCTTGAAACAGCAGCTCACTTGAAAATTTAGCTTTTTTTTTTTTTTTTTTTTTTTTTAGAAACAAAAACGTGGGGGAAGGGATGACCCGTGAATTACCTAAAATGAAAAGCTGAAAAAAATGTTTTGGTAAGAAAAAAAAAAGTTCTGATTGAACCAACCGATTTTTTTATCCTGATTCTTCCATTCAGCCCCCAAACAAACCCTCCCCCCGTCAATTATTCACTCAGCTCTATTAAAAAGACTCATTCCACAGCACTGGATGGGTAAGGAAGAGCTAAGAATTTGACAGATTTTAACAGTCTTGCAGAAAAAAGTTCCACAGAAAATGACAATGAATCAGACTAACAGTCTGCCTAGTCCAGTATACTGTTTCAGTAACCAGTACTGGATGATTCAGAAGAAAGTGTACAATGTACCTACAAGTAAGTTTCTTCCTACATCTATCAGATACGGCTTGGCTTATGCCCTGAAGCAGAACAGTGTATATCCTTTATGTTAGTTTTCAGCTTAATGTAAGGCTACTTTCACCCATGTAAACTGAAACCTTAAACTCTTGGCCTCAATTATGCCTAGGTAACCTAGAAAATCCCTTATGGCTTAGTACTGCAAACAACAGGGAGAATGAAGATAAAACCCACAAGGCTGGTTTTAAATCTTTTAATCCTTCCACAGAAGAACCCATCTCTTACAATGTGTTTGTACAATTCCTAGCCTGTTGAACTCCCGATCAGCTCCTCCAGGAGCTACTATAATATAAACAGTATATTGAAGAGTGAGTCCCGCAGATTAACAGTGCATTGTCAATGTTCTCAGTATTTTGGACACATCTCTTCGTGCACCTATTTTAAAAGTTTCAAGAATTGTGACAATAGAACCATTGTGTTTTATTTTTGAGGTAAAAACAGCCAACTGAAGTTGTTAGTGAAATGAAATGAGGCCTTGTCTAGGGGTATACCAATATGGTTTGGTTTCTGACTTCCAATCTCCCCTACCTCCTGGAAATATTTTGAAATATTCTAATTAAGTTTTCTACACCTCATATGAAAATTATATATCTTATTTTCAATTTTACTGTTGAATCCAGTAGTTGTATTGTAGCCTCAAAATAATAGAACCTCCTTCTCTTCCACTTAACTTGTCAGTTTTGTTACTTAATAAACTGCTTGACTTCTCCCCAAAGGCCTTTGATGCAATGAAATATATTCGGATGGACAACACTATCTCAACAATTGGTCTTCCAGATCAAAAAGCTATTGATCCCGCGTCAAAGATCCAGACACTACACCTAAGAGTTGTTGACAGAACTTACAGTCTGAAATTAAGTGGCTGACTCACACAGCAGTCTCCCTGAGTGCTAATAGAGCAATTTAGCTCAGCTTGTACAGACTTAAAACATCGTTTGGTTATTTGTATCCCATCATTTTCAATGAAAGCAGAAAGGGTAAGCGAGCACATCTCCCAGCAAAGTGCCCATTCATCTCTTTGTGACATTCTAAGGACTGAGAGTTAATCAGTTAATATTTATGCATCACTTGCCTCTTATTGGGCCTACCAGCTGATTTTATTCTTGATTTCTCCATTACTAATATGAAGTTACGTATCTGCAATTGACCAGCTGTAGGAAAGCAAGTAATATCAACAGTGAGAACTGTTGAACATAAAGAAAGTAAAAGTTCTGTCCCATAAAAAGTTTGAGAGTTTATCTGAATCTTGGTATAGTCACAACATGACACCCTAACTACGGGAGTTGCCACACTTTCCAGAAAGTAAGGGTGGGATTTTCCAAGGAGTTCAGTGTTGCCATAACACCATCTCATTGAAGTCAATGATAAAATTTCTCCCTGACTTCATGGGAAGCATGTGAGTGCCTTTGGGAAGCCCCCATAAGATGCCATTCATACTGCCCAAGAAAGCCTTTCTAGTCTTTCGGGTGGTGAAGATAGGCTGAAGTTCAAGTTCTTTCTACTCAATTTCACAAGCTTAGAAAAGTCAGGCTGGTCGGAACTTCAATAGGAGACATGCCAAGAATATCCATCAACCAGAGGGTGTGGGATCAGTGATATAGTAGGTGACCTCCTTTCTGATAAATCAGTATCCCAGACTGGTGTTAGGTGTCACTATTCTGCTAGTGAGTCCACCATTGGTCAGAAGTGAGGTACCAAATACTTATAAGTAAATCCCTACTTAATTCACGATGTTGCAGATCCCACACTATTAGGCTTCCACCGCAATTCTGACAGCAGGTGCCCCTGCCATCAGCCCCGTGCATGGCAGGGCTCCCGCCACCAGCTTTTCCAAGTTACCACAAATAATAAGGATCCATTATTACTTTTCCATGATTTTCCATGTCTAGTCCGCAACTCAGCCGCAATTATTTGACAATCATCCCACAATTCAAGTAGGGCCTCACTTATAAAAGATCCCATGGTATTTCCCATAGGTAACAGAGCATGTGTAACACCAGTGTCCTGACCGAACTGTAAGTTAAGTTGTACCTTTGTGACACCCTGCAGTTGACACTGGCATGTGGCTTTTTCACAAAGGGAATGTAAAGTTGCTTTAATGTGCCTGGAAGGAAACCACCACTTTGCAAGTTCTCCCTTGATCTCCCTTAAATCCCCATCCCACTCTGCAGACTAATAGGCCCCCGTAAGCCCTGAATTGCCTTTTCCTTCAACCCCATCTTCATCTTCCTCACCATGAGGGCTAGAAAATGTTCAAAAAGGAAAGACTCATATTCCTCTGTGACATGGGGTTCTATGCACAGGCCTATAATGCTTTTGTCATAGAGAGAGAGACAGACAGACATACACACCAAACAGCCTGTATTTCAGTATTTTCATCCTTCCTGGATAACATATTACATGTTCACCCTAAAAATGTTTGGTGGAAACATTGGTTTTGATCAAAGACAAATGAGAACGGAAACTGCTGGAAACCCTTCAAAGATTCTAGGATAATATCAGAAGAGACTTACTTATGTAATATCTGAGCATTTTAAGTTTCCCTTACTAGAGGTTGGTTTCTTCCCCTCCATAAATGCAACTGGACCCTTCCTCATCTAATGCAACAACACCTGGTAAACCCATTGCTCACCCCGGGGGTTACATGTATGTGTGTCAAGCTGAATAAAGTTGTAATTATATGTTGGTTTCAGTTAGCTAGACCAGATTAGGCCAATATATATCAATAAACACTTGATTTTATACGAGAGCTATTGATTGGCCCAAATCTAACATGGGATTACAGGATAGTCAGTAGGACTCCCAATCCTGTGACAACTTCCATGTACATGTAAAATTACGCTACTGAATACTGTCATTGTCTATGGGAGTACTCGTGTGGGTAAAGCTAAGCATATTCCCAAGTCTTGGCAGGATCGGAATCTAGGAGATGAGGGTTCCGGCACCTTGCAGGATTACGACTTTGGCTAAGAAAACATCTAAACAGTACACAACTGTGTTTTGCATTTCCAGGCCACATCCAGGTTGCATGCTACAGCCACACCGTGCAGGGCTGGTTCTTTCTAGTCATAATTAATTTACACAGCTCACACTATTGGGATGGTAGAATACCAACAATACCTGAACAGGTGGGTAACTCATTGCTTTTTAAAAGATGATCTCAAATTAATCCCCCCCCACACACACACACTTACCATGTTCTTGTCCTGGCAATGATCAGCCAGGGAGCAACTTGAACTAACAAACATAATTACAAGCCACATTGTAAGAAACTTAATTTTGTCAGCATTTGCAATAATCATGCTGCCTCCTGAATGCTGTTTCTGACCTTTCTCTCTGTGTCACACACTAACATATGGACCCATGTCTCTCACTATATTTTTGCAGGATATTCATCCATGCTCATTTTGGAAGCCAATTTTTAATCCCTCTGTTATTTGACTTAATTTATCAACTGCATTTGAAATTCTCTTAAGGGTGATTATAATGCAAGTTAATAAAATCAACATATGTGGTAACCAGGCAATAGTCTAAAGCCTGGTCTATATCAGAGAATTAAATCAACCTAGTTACTGTATATGCAACCAGACCGACAGAAGAATTCAGCCTAACTACTGTCTACTCTACAGTTGCAGAGCTGTGCTGCTGTACTGTAGACATACCTAAAACTATGCAGGGTGAGGTAAATAACGCTATTCTTTTTTAAGTATTTAAAATGGCTGGTTTTAGCTATTGGAAAATGTCTTTGTTTTTCCACTTTTCTGGTGAACCTTGTGCCCATTGTTCAAAAGTGGAACAATACATCTAGGAACTGTAGTTTATACATCAATTATAGAGCATTCTCTAAATCATAAACTGTTAGCTGTGAACAGATAATCCAGTTTCCAAATGTAGCTGATTTACCATTGCCTACAAAGTGTTTATCTTGTGCATTTCATTCAGACATGTCAGTGAAAGTAAACTCAGCAGTTTCACTTGTGTGTGTAGACGGCATTGCTTTCAGGGTCTCACGTATGGCAAACTAATATTTCAGGGAATGTTATTCATTTTTTTAATTTGTTTTAGAACATTTCTATTGGTTTTAAGATTGAGATATGTATATCCGATACACAGATTGAGCCCACTGCATCCTTTTAAACAGATATCATATCAAACAGGGAATTGCATCATTTTCTTAGTGCAGCCCTACTGAAAATAAAGCTGTTACTTCCAGAAAATAATTACATTTAGAAATAAAAATTCAGTTTTGCAGATCTGATTGGCTTTGCAATCCATTTACTAGATCCAGTACACAGTCTTGCTAAAAATCAACCAAAAACAATGCTCAGAGCAATGAAATCTGATTCTTCAATGCTTTGAAACTAATGGAAGCTGTTTTTATACTTGGCTGAAGGACACCAGCACCATCACTCCTTCAATTAAATATGCCATGGGCCCATTTATCTGCATCTAACAATCCAATTTGCCTGACTCTACTTGACTGCAATAAGAGCTCAATGCACAGCAACTGCAGAATAGATTCTTAAGGGACTCATTAACAGAGAATGCCCTTTCAAATACAGGACATGTTCTACCATTAAGGTCAGATACATACATGCTGTCCACAGCAGTGACTTTACACCATAGTGGTAGAATGGCTATAATTCAGAATTTATCTTTAAGAAAATACATAACACATTGTATAAAGAATTTCATTATATTCCTATGGCAGATGGGTTTTTAAAGATCTGATTTCCAGCATGAATGGTGTGATGATTGCTCTTTGGAAAGCATTAGTAATCATCAGCTCTTGTTGAACATGTTCATTTTGTTTTCAGTCCTCATCCTCCAGGAAAATATTAAAAATACTGTACATTACAATAAGGAATGATCATTCCACTTACAGGGAATCATTTGGTAACAATAATGGTTCAGTATCCAGTTAAAATAAAAGCCTACTTCAATGATTTCCTTAATTCATATGACTGCTGATTATTCACAAGAAGTTTATGGTAGTTAGATTTATTATTCCACATCAACTTAGTCTAAAACATAGTGTATTTTTACATTTATAGGGCATCACTTATCCCAAAGCATTTCACATACTATATATTGTCCATTCCACATTGCAACACAGCTGCATTTGGCTCAAAGAACAGCAGCAAGCCAGCACAGGTCACAGAGTTGGAGAACAACATTATTTTTTGGCCACACCACCTAGAATGAAGTACTACTTTACAAAATGTGCAACAGGTGGGTGTGTTTGTTTTTTTGTTTTGTGTGTGTGAGAGGCACAACAGACAACCCTCTGGTTTAAAAACTGCCTTGGAAAACCCCACAGAGAAAAGTACTTTCCTCTAACTCAAATGATGAAAGGTATTGGGGTCTGAAACTATGATTCCAAAGTGCACAGATATTGCACACTTGTTCCTTAAAAACCACTAAATCATTCCCTCCAACTATAGGCACTTGTGATAACCACAATATACGTCTAGCATTTCAGGCCCTAACCTTACAGAGCGCTGCACTCCTCAGACTCCCAATGACTCCTGTGAAAGCTGAGGAGGCTCTGCACCCTGCTACTTCATACATTTCAGCTCTTAAGCATTTTACCATGAGCAACAATAACTCTGCTCCTAGTTAGAATAGTCCATGACCATGAAGCAAGCTCTTCAGTAGTAAGGACTGCCCCAAGAAATGCCAAACAAAGTCATGTTTATGGCTACTTGGAAGTGTTCCCTGCACCCTCATTCCCACTGAAAACAGACATCCATGTATACACACACCCAGGAAAATTGCACTGCTAGCCCAACACATTTCATGCCCTATTAGGCACATATCTTGCAAGCCAGGCAAAGTGAAAAATGGGCTCCAAAACCCCCTATTTAATATAGGGAACATGAAGCAGTTAGGGGCTTACCAGAACATGCACACAACACATGCTCAGAAAGGATAAGTTACTCACTGTCCACCTCTCAGCACATGCTGGCTGGTTCATTTCACCACAATACAATGCCTGTTAAGGGAAACAAGTCCTAGCTCCTGAATAGACTACATTTCCTGAGATCTCCAGGTATACTGCTTGGCACAGCCATGCTCTACACTGTGGTGGTTAGAAATCACTCTAAGGCCAAGGAACCTCCTTATTCAGTGGTACAGAAACAGCCCCAACTACCTCTGTCTAGCACAATACAGGCTTCTACAGCACATCTTTCTCCCCAGGCTTCCTACCTGGGGAGCAAAGCTGCTTAACGGTACAGTTCCCAATATCATGCTCATAACAGAAAGTTCATGGAAGACCCAGGTTAATCACCCCTTCCACAAAATGAATTCTGCCTGGTGCTTCTAAATGCTCTAGAAATTTTTGTTCATCTAAAAGTTAACTTTAGTCTCTGGCCACCTTCTCTTCACACACTTTAATAACCAGTAAATGCCTAACACCCCATAAAATAACCTGTATATTACACACCCTCCCTAGCATATCAAGCTGCAACCTTTAGGAAGCTGAGCCTAATTAGCTACAGCTGCATCCAATTGCCTTAGCAGAGAAGACTCTCCAGGTAAGGCACTGAAAACCCTAGATTTAGCACCATGACAACCACCACCATGCCACTGGCTGGTTCAGCAGAGCTTCTTCCAAAGGGCACAGGCAGAAGGACAGGTCAGGGGAAGGGAGTCTCCCCTTTGTGGAACAATAACGGTATGACTATATGACAAACAAAACCCTGCAACAGCAAGTCCCACAGCCCGGAGCCCACACACTTGGGCTCCCAGGTCTCACACTCTGGTGCTACAAAGAGCCATGCAGACATGTGGGCTGGGGCTCTGAAGCTCAGGGAGTTGGGTGGGTTTTAGAGCCCAAGCCCAACTGTCTACACTGCTGTTTTTAGCACTGCAGACCTGAGCCAGAGTTCACAGGCCCGAGCTCTGAGACTCTCAGGTGCAGGGGATGGTTTGCCAAGTGGACAATACCACAAGAGGCACCCCACATTACTATCAGTTTTCTTGATTTATAATTGGCTATGAGTGTTTCTTAGCTAGTTAGACATAAGTGGGGGGGAAGCATCCAATATCCCTCCTCTAGAAGTGTCCTATAGATAATCATTCTCCATTTTATTCAACAGAAATGTTTAAACTAACCTATAAGATAGAAATAAACTCATAGACATTAAGGTCAGAAGGGACCAATATGATCATCTAGTCTGACCTCCTGCACAACGCAGGCCACAGAACCTCACCCACCCACTCCTGTAATAAACCCCTAACCTATGACTGAGCTACTGAAATCCTGAAATCATGGTTTAAAGACTTCAAGGTACAGAGAATCCATCAGCAAGTGACCTGGGCCCCATGCTGCAGAGGAAGGCGAAAAACCCCCAGAGCCTATGCCAATCTGCCCTGAGGCAAAATTCCTTCCCCACCACAGATATGGCAATCAGCTAAATCCTGAGCACATGGGCAAAACTCACCAACCAGACACCCAAGAAAGAATTCTCTGTAACAACTCAGAACCCACCCCATCTAACATCCCTTCATAAGCCACTGGCATATTTACCACCAGTAGTCAAAGATCAGTCAATTGCTAAACTAGGCTGTCCCATCATACCGTGCCCTCCATAAATGTATCAGTTTATTTCCCCCAACTCTTCTAAATGAGTGGCAAACCTATTCATTTTCCCTTGGTTCAGATGTATTGCCCTCTGTCTGAGACACTTTCATGGCCCCATCACCGTAGTAGGTGAGCATCTCACCGTCATTAGCACTTTTTATCCTCACAACCCCACTGCTGGGAAGTGCTATTATTCCCATTGTACAGATGGGGAGCTGAGGTACAGCAAGGCTGAGGCCCAGATGAAAGGTAGAGAGGTGCCTAATTGCTACTGAGATCACTGGGACTTAGATGTGTAAATACCTTTGAGGAGCTGGACTGGCTTTCTTAGAGTCACAATGGAATTCTGTAGCAGAGCAGGGAATTGGACATGGGTCTGCCATGACCCAAGTCAGCACTCAGACTCTTGAGCCACTCTTCCTCTCATTCAGCCTCCCATTACATCATCCTGGGAATGAAACAGAAAAGGATCACGTAAGAAATGTTAGTTATGAGTAAGGATACGGTTTGGTCATGGATTCCGTGACTTCCTGGGACCACCTTGACTTGGGGGGCAGTGCCAGAGCAGCAGTCAGCGCCAGGGCCACCACCGAACAGCTGATTGGCAGGCCAGCCCACTGCAAGGCCCTGCAGCTGTTATCCCTCCTCCCCCAGTGTATTTTTAACAACAGTCAGGGACAGGTCGAGGCTTGCGTGAATTTTTGTTTATTGCCCCCGATCTGTCCCTGACTTTAACCTGAACAGAATTTTAACCTCAGTAATCTGTGACACCTATTTAAAAATGTGCCACTAAAAAGAGTCACTCTGGTATGCGTTCCTCTCTTCCAAGACCTTGGTAAGAAACGGAAGCACGGAATAAAGAGAGAAGACCACGTATGTAGTGTACTGTGGCAAGAACAGAGGGGAGTTGCCTAGCTGAAGTGGTGCTGGCCCACTGGGACCCTAAGCAGGAATATTTTGGGGGGCACCTGCGCACACAACATAATTTTAAAAAGCAAATGGGGGCCCCCTGGAGTTGCTCAGGCCTTAAGCAATTGCTTAATTTGCTTATGTCTAGCACCAGCTCCAGTGCCCAGCTCAAGTCTTCACACACCCCTTAGCAGAGGTCTGACCTCTTCCAAGGTTTGAACAGCTGAGCATGGGTTCTCCCTCAATGAAATGTCACAGGTCTTTCTGCAACTCTCCTTTGCATTTTATTCTCATGTTAGTTTAACAGCTTCTGAGCCGTCTCCTCCCCACAATCTCTCCCCTCAGGTAGACCTAGCATAAGGGGATCTTAGAATCAAAACACAAGGATGCAGCTGCACCCTTAGGAGAGAGAGCATCTCTCTGCTGCACAATCTTGACTGAATACTTCTACCACCTGGGAAGGAGCCTCCCATTCTCTGCTCTGTGAAAAAGCCTCACCCACGCCACAGACGTGTGTTATCAATAACACCTCCGATTATTTGCTTGGATTACAGCAGCACTCAGAAGCCACAGTAAGGATCAGGGGCCCATTGTGGATCCAGACCCCCACCCTGCAGTGAGCTTGTATGGCAGGCCCCGGCTAAAAGCCCTTGTTGATGGGATTTACAGAGTCAGAAGAGAGGAGTAACATTTCTCCTAAAGACAGCCATTCTGTCTAGATTTCATTAGAGATAAAGGTCACCTCTCTAATACCATCTATAAATCCATTAGGACTAGAGACTCATTTATTTCTGCTGCTCTGAAGCAGCATTAGATCTTTATTGTAAGGTTATAACTGCATGCATCACAGAAACACTGCAGAGCAATAGCTGAGAAATCACTTCCAGGCTGAGCCCATCCGTCCCTCCACCTCCCCCATTCAGCGGTTATTACCTCTTTGTCTGCTATTGCTCAGACTTAATCACACCTAAGCACTGATTTTTTTTTCAGGGGTGAGTGTGGGGAAATGTAAAGAAAATCAGATTGGTTGGGTTTTGCCTTGCTTGAGGGGGATTAAAAGATGGCATTTCCTCAGAAATTGAGATAGTAATCAGGTTTTCTCTTTTGCTTTTCTAAAACTTGGGCTTAAGCCACTCAGCTTGTATTTATGCAGCTTAGTGAGTTTTGTTAGATTGGAAAGCATTGATTAAAACACGTCAATCCCATACTGTGCACAAGACATGTGCCACAATCAACACCCTGCATCCAACCCCCCCCACCAAACTTGGTGACCTTCAGATACAGATCCCAACCCAGGACATTCTTGACCGTGCAGATGCAACAGATGAATTTACTGCACAACTAAACTGTTCTAGAAAGTGCTGGCATTAGCATGTACGGTGGTAGGATACCATCCTTGAGCACATCCCCTTGGGGCCCAGCATGACTTTGTAGGCCTGCTGCTCTCTTTCAGCCTTGCAGTGATTCACTCACATCTGGAAGCTTAGAATAAAATGCCCCCTTGGGGGGGAGGGGAGGGTGTCTCCTTTATTACCTTCTCTTACAGAGTAAAAACAAACAAAAATAGCTCCTTCTTGCTAGACCCCAAGCACCAAGCCATCTTCTAACCCTGGGGCTAACACCAACAGGTATCCTCTCCCCAGGTCAACAAACCCCAGCTCACCCTTATGATGCAAAACAAACTCATCCACCTCAGATAAAGAATCCCCAACTCTTCTCCTAGCGCTTGCTTATTTCTCTAGCCATAGTAGGCCTCACCCAGCTTCTCTGCAGCTATCCCCTTTTTTTCCCCTCAATCACTTCTGGGAACAATTCTTTCTAGAACCATCAGCTTCCCCCACTGAACTCTGGTAACCTGGCATCAACCCCAGGTGCTCATTACTCAATTAACTGCCAAGGCTGCTGGTTGACAGCTAATTGCTTACAGCTGGGCCAAAATGGGCTGCTTCCCCTTCAAGAAGCCCAAAATGGGTAGACTGGGCCTTGACTCACTTAAAAGGCTAAGCATCCTGTCACTGACTGACTGAGACAGAGAGAAAGGGGGGAAAAAAAACCCACACACACTTTCCTGTGTGTGTGTGTGTGTGTGTGTGTGAGAGACATTTCTAATTTAGCACACAGCTCTTGATCCTCTGGACACTTTCTTTAGTCTGGCATGTAATCTTCTGAATAAGACCTACCTGGGTCCTCCTTTACTTTACAGAGCGTGGCAGAAGGGACCCAGTACATGTGACAGCACTGCTGGCAGGCTTCACGATTTCCCATCTCAGTTCTTAAATTCAAAATGTACCTACTGGTTATTCAGCATTTCTGGCATGTTTGTCATTGCAGCTGCAAAGCTGCTCATAAACATTAATGAGTGAATGTCACCCCAGTGAGATCAGTATTGTGGGACATAAGGGGAAACTGAGGCAGAGCAATTCATCAATTTGCTCACTGTCAAAGAGAATCAGTCCTGTCCTGGCCCGCCCCTTTTGCCCACGGCCCCACCCACACTCCATTTGCAGCCCTGCCCCCTCCCCTGCTCGGCCCACTCGTCACTGCATCCCTCCCCCCAACATGGCTCAGTCCCCTTCTCTCCTCCACACTGCGCCTTCCCCCAGGTGGTGAGTGACAGCTGGAGGGGAGGGAGTGAGCGGGGGACGAGAGGAGCAGCAATGCAATGGTGAGGGGGCTGAGTGGGGAGGGGGCACATGGCTGTGGGGAGGCCAAGTGGGGAAAGAGGGGAGTGAAAGAAAGGATGGGGCTGGTAGGGAGGGATGCAGCGGCGTGGTGAGTGGGGCAGGTGGACTGTGGGTGGGGGCCACAGGTGAAAGAGGAGGGATGGGGAGTTAGCTTCCCCAAGGAGAAGTTTTCCTCCCATTGCCCATGGCCCGAGCCCCTTTTAAAAGTGCTGGGCCCCCTTAAAATTGCCGAGCCCCTCGGCAATTATCTCCTCCCCCAGCTCGGCAGGCCTGCAGGGGCTACGCTTTAGGCACCTGAAAATTCTAGTTTTTTGTAAATAACTGACTGGAGCACTGTATCTAATGCCTATATAAAGAAAGAAAACTAAATAAATATTAGACCCACTCACCTCTCATATTAACATCTCTGACATCTTGTGTCATGTCACTTAAGAGACACTGGTTAGGTTTAAAATTTTAGTGTATAGTCTTACTTTGTTACCAACTCTTGAATACAACAATTGATTATTTTCTATCATTTGTTGCAGATCACAAAGTGTGGCCTAGATCAGTTAACTTTTGGAAACAACCAACTAGGGCAGGGGTCCCTAAACTGTGGGGCATGGAAGAATATTGAGGGGGCTGCGGAGAGGCCTGGGACTATCCCCCCCTGCCCCCTCCAGGAAACAGGGAGGGAGCGCCACCCAGCCCTACTCTGTCCTCAGATCTGCTCTGGCTCCGGCCCTGGGGACCACTGTACTAGGAGAGGCCCTGTGAGTTTACACTGCACCAGCCTGCGGTTATAGTGGGTGTCACCATACTACAAGAGTTGACTAGAAACTGACTTTAAACAGGAATGAAACTGACTCTTTCAAGCCACTTTCACAGTACTGCCAACCCCCCCAATCAAAAACCATGAGTCAGGCTCACCACAAATCATGAGTGGCTTAAAAATCATGAGATTATGTAAACATAATAGGTTTGGTGTTCTTTTTATTTGCCTTCTGTTTTTTGAGCCTTTAGGGTGCACTGGGGGTCACATTTTCAAGCTTTCTCCAAAGCCACAAGGGCAAAAAAACTTACTTTTCCTTTAAGAATTAAGGCTGAAATCATCACACAGGTACTTGATTCCAGGAACTGGGACTTTAATAAGTATCATGAAACTCAGGACAAAATCATGAGTGTTTAAAGCCAAGTTACTTTCCAGAAGGCTCTGAAACACAACACTACAGTGATTGAGTTGCAGTTCTCAATGGGAGAATATTTAAAACCGAACACCAAGAAAATTCCACATTTTAAAGTTGAGAAAAAAGTTGAGTCTTCTGAGGTATATCTGGGCCATGGCAGGCAGGAAAGGAAACTAAACAGCCACAGGCACGCTGGGCAGCCCTACTGCTTGAAAAAAAGTTGGAGGGTCACATCTTCCACCCCTTAATCAGATAAAATTTCTATTGCCATCAGCAGTTAGATACACTGGTGTACCGAGGGCGGGGGGGAAGGGCCATGCCGCTGGGTGCTGGATTGGGGAGCTGGTCAAACCCTACGTGGCAGAGCCAGCCCCGCTGTTGCAGGCAGCCAGGAAGGGCATGGCTTTGACATCCTGACCTGGTTGCTGGAGGCTCCCATGCGGGGTGGGAGGGGGGGTAAGCATCCTCCTGCCCCCATGCTGTGACAGGGGCACCATAAACAGCTGGGCGCGAGGTTCCTCCTCTCACAGGCTTGGTCTTTGCTCAGCCATAGGAATGCAGTGTGTGGCACAGGGCTGGGAGCCAGGTGACAGCAGCACTTTTTTGAACTTGACGCAACCACTCACACTGAGCTGGATGGCAGCTCTCAGCAGCAGACTCTGGCCTTAGTCTGAGGATGCTGCAGAGTTCACCATGCTCTGCCCCTCACCTTCACATTGACAGGTTAAAAAGGCCGGAGCAAGCGCCGTGTGACCCCCTGGAGAGGCAAGGCTGCTCAGGCAGGGGGAAGGGGCCTGCTGCCCCAGGGGATGATTACTCTCACAGGCAGCCCAGCTTTGGAAGTGTAAGGACACCAGGGAACTACGGGGACCCTGGCCATGCAGGGGCCAGGCAGCCAACCCAATGGCAGGGTGCCAGGGCAGAATCCGTCACCCCTCCCCGCCACCACGCAGCCCAGGGGCATCTGCTCCTGTCACTCCTGCTCCCAGATGCACCACAGAGGGGGGGCGGATGGGGCGCTGCCACCGACGGCGGGGGGGAGGCGGCTAATGAAAGCATTGCCCCTCCCCCCCCCCACCGGGCGCTGGAGACCTATGGTACGCCACTGGCTAGATATCTCACATCTCCCTCTTTTCTGAATGTAACCTTGACTCAGAGAGCTTGACTGTATTTCTTTTGAGTGCCCTGCATTTTCTCTTCAACAACCCCTCCCCCGCAAAGAGGGAGTCCTGTATACAGGCTCACGTAATGACATCCAGATCCTTAATCTAAACCCTTTCTTAATTTACTCACCCTACCTCTGTTTGTAAACAAAATACTGACTTCCTGCCCCGGGTGCGCAAGCTCTCCTCCCAGCACTCACATTCCACACGCAGGTTGCCTGGAGCTAGGCCATGTGCCGCCATCAGACCTCTTGTACAAAACTCAGGGGGGCTTCCTGCCTCCCTCTGCCCCCCCTAAATGGCACCACTGCCTTAGGTGACTCATTGCGCACAACATCTCCACATGAGGCACCCAAACCCGACCCTTAGATCACGACTAAGCCCCAGTGTGAGCCTCAAACCAAGTGAAGGGAGGCGTTTGCCTGTGGGGCCGGATCAGGTAGGCATGCTCAGAGCCACCCATAACTCTTAGCCCAGTGGTGAGAGCACTCTCATGGGATGTGGGACACCCAGGTCTAGTCCCCGCTCTGCCGGATGGGGAGAAGGGATGTGAACAGGGGTCTCCTCTGCCTCAGAAAAGTGCCCCTAACTACTTCACTATGGGATATTCTGATGAGGGTTTCTCTCAATCTCTCCTGTTGAAGCTGTCCCGCTGTATACAAATATTTAAATAGACACTGGGCCAGCGAGCTGGTATGAGTGAGAATGACTCTATAGCCAGATTGTTACTGCACCCCCCCCAAGGAAGTGGGAGACCCTGGATCCAAAACCCCCTCCCCCAGCTTAGGATCTAAGCTGCATGCCTGAAGAAAAGGGGTTCCTGGCTGTGGATCTTAAGCGAAGATAAGTACCTCCCTGAAGTGCGGATTTAGGCACCCAGCTGCCTAAGGGGGGTGGAGCCTAAGATATACCCTTCTTGTCTGCATCGCCCCACCTAGCAGATTGCGTTCTTAGGCACCTATCTTTCTTTGCCCCTGCACTGTATACGGAGTCCAGGCACCCAGACTCAGACTTTGTGGACCACAATGTTATTCCAGTGATTTTCTGGGCATCTACAAGTTAGGTGTTGCAATGCCGAAGACCCTTGTGGGTCCATGGCACCCTTCCTCCCTTGACATTGTCTCCACTGCAGTCCAAGTCACTGGCAATTAGCATTATTAAGTCCTAGGCTTTTGACTATAATGAGAATACCCAGTGAGCAATGGACACAAAAGTGGTGAGCCGGCCTGTTGTTAACACTCTGTTTTCCTCACTTCTTTGTGAACAGCAGGTGGTATTATCTATAGAAATGTTAGACAGGGAGGCTGCAGGCAACCATACCAACCAGCACAGTCTGTCATGGGGTTCACTGTCACTATTTGTTATTTAAACCATGTCTATGTTTTCTTAATAGCCCTCCAACTTCCCTTTAATTGAGCTGACTAAACATGATATTGAATTTCTGTTGAGTGCATTTCTTTTCCATGATCATTATAAATAGGTTGAGCCTGGACTAGAGGACTCTGATCTCTCTTAAGGCTGTTTGATGCAACTGTAATATTACAAATCAAGAATAATAAAGCACTTGACTTGCATTTAGTTAGTTAGGCCTTAGTTGCAACACCCTTATGGAGCCAGGGAAATATCATTAGCTCATTTTATGTACAGAGAGATTATGAGCCTTGCACTGTGTCCCTGAGGGAGCCAATCTCCTTCAAGATTAGAGGCCAGTACCATGTCTAATCCACTAAATCATCACCACCCCAACCCACGGGCAAGTGTTTGCAAGCCTCATGCCCGTTTCCTTCTCTATAAAAAGAAAGTAATAGTTACTTACTAGGCCAAGGTATGCCTATCTTGGAACCTCAGTGCATTCCATTAACTGAAACTAATCGGTTTTGTCACTGGAGAGAAGTGGGAAAGAATTCAGTTCACAACAGACTTTTAGCATTTACCAGACCACTGACTTTCTGAGCCCAAATGCAGTCTCGGTGCAGCTCCATTGCAATCCCACCATCTCACTTCAGGAGCTGACTTTGACTCTAGCTTCGAGTGTACGTAACTTGGACATCGAGAAGCAGGGTCACGACTGCAGCAGCAGTCTTGGTTGGGGTGCCATTCAGCACATATGCCATTTCCAGAAAGCACTTACTGCATGTTGCACAAGTGAAGGAAAGAGATAGAGAAGCTGATCAGCTACCCAGCTCACTCCTGGGGTTTCTTGGCATCAGATAATGGCACTAATGTGCTCTATGTGGCAGAGGAGCTCATGTAACCTCCCTCCATAGGGAACTTGTGTTGGGAGTTGTGGGCTTTCTCCCCTTTAAAGATTCAGTCTAAATGGATTTTTTTAAATTTGTCTTTATTTTTAGAAGATCAAACAATATTGTCACTGAACTGAGGATGAGGTTACTTGTTGAGACACAAGATGGAGATTTGTAAGACACAAAGGCCGAAGGTAACAATTTGCAAATAAATAAATACAGAAAACCAGAGTCTTTGCATAGTTCAGAAGTGAACAGTAGAGGGCAGCAGTGCGCAAGGTGAACTGTCACACAACACACACATCCATGTTCTTCATCAAAAAGTTGCTGCTGAAAAAAGAAATCCTAAAAAGGCCAAACTATTAAAAATCATGTTTCAGGCTGAAAGAGAGCTAGCTACATACTTCTAATCAGACCATGCCGTAGAATGCGTGCTCACTACAGAGAGACAGCCATTTACATAATCTGCCTTGGCATCCCATAGCCCGTCATGCCAGATTGCGATGCTCCTTTGTTGCTACCCATCTGAAGGCCTATGACATTCTGTCCCCGACGAAGCTGCTCTTCCGAAAACCCTCGCCGATTCTGCTGTGCTTTCCTGTCCAGACACAAAAGAAATACATGGTCAATCCAGTTATGCCCACATGATTCTAGAAGGCTTCAGGGCTCTGAAATTGACCCATGTCACAAGTGTTCTCTCTGCACTGCAATACTTTATTCATCATCCCCTTGGATAAACAACACTGGCAGCCTACCTGCTTTTTTGCAGTGCACACCGTGTATTTACTTGACAGCCAAGGCCATAACTCCTCTAGAGTGTTATTCATTCTAGACTCCCCAAATACTTTTTATAATACCAATTACAAATATTTTGTATAATATTTGTATATTTATTTTGTATAAATATTTGTAAAATACAAATACAATTTACAAATATTTTGACCACAACATCACCATGGGAGGTAAAATATTTGTATTATGATGTATGACACACTCATGAGAAGATTAAGCTGTATGAGGTGATGGCATCCATAAGCAGCTAGCCACAGCGTCCTGGCCACGGGGCATGGTCAGTTAGATGTCTTCAGTGATGTAACACAATTTGGTATCCCGCCAGAGCAACAGCGTAAATTGGGAGTAATTTCCATGTAAGTCAGTGGAGCTACTCCTGCTTTATACCAGCGTAAATGACAGCAAAATGTGATTCTATTATTCTGAATGCAGCAATTATACCTATTTTAGAGATAGAACAACTGTGACAGAGAAATGAAGGGACCAGCTGAAGTTCACAGAATGAGTTAATGGCAGCACTAAGGACTAGAACCCAGGAGTCCTGATTCCCCATTCCCACTAGATAAACCTTTGATGACAGCCCCTTATCTTTTAACACAATCTGCATTAGTTTTCCCTCTGCCCCAAAAGCACTTTAGGTCCATGTTTTTCAATGGAGCCCAGAGGCGTCTATCTCTCCCAAATACAGCAGTGAATACACAGTGGTAGTTATGGCAGAAGCATTACAGCTTCGGGCTCTGCTGTTAGATCTCAGGTTGTGGGTAATTTAAATATACATTCATCTTAGATGGGTTTCTCACTTGTGTACCTTGGGGAAAAAAAGTCATAAAAAAAAAAAAGACAGAAAACGGTGCAAGGGCTTGAAATGATGCTGACTGACATACAGCCATTCAGGCCATAGAAGACAGAACAGTGTCACAAACTGAGGCTGGCCTTCACAAGCAAAACTATGATCTCACCCAGGCAGGGAACCCAGCTGCTTCTATTCATCCTGCAGGTCAGGTCACCATGCAGTGTTGCAATATCCTGTTTTAATGTATCACCACAAGCACCAGCACGCTGTCATATCCAATCCTACATCAGGAGGCTTCAGTGTTTGGAATCAATTCAAGGCTCTCCCAGGGCTTGATCCCTGAAGGTGCTGAGCACTCTGGCCCGCAGAGCATGTAAGTACATAATCATTTGCTTGGCTGGATTTGAGCCTATTGCAGGAGGCAGCCCCAGTTTCCCAGGAGCCAGGCTTGCAGAAAGGTGGAAAAGATCTAGGAAAAATCAGCAGTCTTGTGGTTTTTCAGAATGGGCGGCCATTTTTCAGTTTAATGTATTTTACAGTTATAAAAGGGCTCATGAGCTCCTGCCCTAGACTCTGGGCACCCTCCTAGCACTTAGTTAACAATTAACAAAAATCAGACAATGAACTTCTCGTCCCAGAAAACATTGCCATTCTAGGAGGGATGCAAGCTGAGACTCTAGACCTCTTGAAAAAACAGCCATATTTTCATTTTCTCTTGATTTCTTCTCCATAACCTGAAAAGCAAGCTAGCTATCCACATCACCATCTAGAGAGGATTTCTCCCCTCCCAATTTTTATAAATTCTCCCAACACTTAATTCTATCACAGATTCATTTGCTCCTTGTTTTATTTTAATTAAAGCCTTGGGAACCAATTCCACCTTTTATTTTGATTCCTCTTTATTAATTGTTTCAGGCAGGGATCTCCGGATAATTTGTTCATTGGCTACAGAAGTTGAAATGTAATTAATAAAGACAGACAAAATGGTAGATGAGATAGAAGAGATCAAAGGGAGATCTGGGCATGTTAACAACAACAGAGTAGAGCTAGAAGTTAACATTGTTTAGCATTACTCCTACTATCATATGCACTTCCATGTGCTGGGTGGGCTGCGTTTGGCATATAATGGTCAGATGGATAACAACATCTAGTGCTGCTTTTTCATTCAGGGTGCTTGACTGAAATATAAGGATTATAGGAGGTCTGCTTCTGCTGCCACCTAAGATTTACATTGGTTCAGCTCCATTAGGCCTGATTCTCCATTACCTTGCACTTCACTCCAGTGCAAACTGAGTATAAAAGGCCACCAGGCTGATGTGGTGGCATTTTACGCCTCCTTCGCATTGACACAAATGTACAAAGTGCAGAGCAATAAAGAATCAGGCCAACTGACTTCTAAGGAATTATTCTAAGCACATGTGTGAGAGAAAATCAGACCTTGAATATCTATGGATTTGTCTGCATATGAAAGTTGCACCAGTTTAATTTAAATGAGTTTTCAAATCTGTGCACATGCTCTTATTTCAGTTTAAACCAGGCTTTATTCACGTCAGCTTAATTCAGCTAAGAACCAGTCTGAGACCTGGCCTACACACAAAACCTAGCTACTTCACCAGGGCAGTCAAAAATTTCCAGGACATGTTGGGAAGACTGCCCAGTCCCCAGTTAGTTTCCTAAATCCCTTCTGTGCTTAAAGGCAGACAGTATTACCGCCATCCAATGGCACTTAGGTGTGGGAGGCTTTACTTGGCACTTCACCTGTGAAACCAGGATGGATCCCCTCTGTAACATCCATCATCCTTGGTGACAGCCAAGCTGCCTAAAGACATTAGGGTTCTCTGCACGGCAGCCATGTCCTTCCCTAAAAAGCCAGACATGGAAAATCGTCTTAAAAATCTGCATATGAAGGACATGATCTTAGAACAGCAACGCTGTTTTCCCACCACCATTTAGCACCTTTACACAGATTTCCACCCAGCATATTAACTAAACCCCTCAGCGCCCTGGGAGGCAGGTCATCAGAATTAACCCTGTTTTACAGTTGGTGAAACTGAGGCGGAGATGTTGACTGGCTTGCTGAAGGCTGCAGGAGGAGTATCAAGCAAAGATTAGCATTCACATGTGCCTGGCTTCCAGCGCCATGTTCATTTTGAGACAGTAGTTCAGGAGGTGGCAGGCAGAGTAACAGGCCAAGTTTAAAATCCTGTACGCCTTTAAGGGACAGGTTCCATTATAAAAACCCATCCCTGCATCAAGGGAGATTCCTCAAGCACAGAAACAAAGCTGTGTGCAGCAACTTCTGCTTTAAAGCCATCACTTCATCATACAAAAAGTTGAAAGTAAGAAACCACATACCATTCAGTAACAGAGGCGTGCCTGGCATTGACAACGGCACTGTGCTCTATTATTACTATTTTTATTGTCATGATGCCAGTTAGTGTGTGAGACATTAGTATGTGCTGCCGTTCCCGCCCTTCTGGTGCGGACTAACGCACTGTGTAAACGAGCCCTGGGACTCATCTGTAAACTGGGGATGATGATGCTTGCTCAGCTTTATGAAGAGCCTGGAGATTCCTGGGCAAGAACTCGCTGCTAACAGAGCATATTCCAGTCCTTTAGGAGTTACCATGTCCCTAATTCTCACCAGTTGCTGTCCAAGTACCCAGTCGCTAATTCTGTGAAACCCTTTAACTGCTCCCTATAACATGCTGTATCAAATTCAAGCTCCTTGTCTCCACTTTCACGACTCTGCCTCACCTCATGTCTATCCTCTTTCCTTCACCTTCCTCACTGTCTCACTCTCACTGTTATTCTGGACTCAGTTCTCTCCCTTCATCACTGTCACATTCCCACTTTCTCCCATGCTGCCCCTGCACCTAGAATGGCCTCTCACTCCCTGTCCACCAAGAGCCAGATTTTTAAGAGAGGACAGGCACCTCCTCAGGCACCATATCAGAGGCCAGTTCTTCAAGAGAAATCAGCACACCAGCCACTTGACATTTTTCATCAACACTTTTGTTTTAAACCAAAAATGGCTTTTCAATAGTTTTCCCTTTTTGTCAACGTTTTACAGTCCTTTTCCTCCCACCCCCAAAACTGGCTATTTCCACCTTTAGTCTCCCTTCCCTCCCTTTCTTGTGTGTGTCTCTCTCCCCTTGGGGGGAGGGGCAAGAGGGGAAAAAGGAAGAGAAAGAGGCAAAACCAAACAATTTTTTACTTTCTATTTAGCTGAAACTGAAAAACGCTGTGAAAAAAATAAAACTGAAAAACCTTTTTCGTTTCATTAAAAAAAAAAAAACCCACTGAAATCATATACTGGTGTTTGACCAGATTTACCCATACTGGATGCTGAGCACTTGAAAAATCTTTCCCCGGGTGCCCTCTCTTCTCTCCTCCTCCCGTCCCACTTCTACTATGACTCCTTCCTACCTTCTTCTCCACCCCAGTTCTTTCTCACAGCCTCTTTCCTGAACAACATCAGGCCTTGTCTCTCTTTGATTGTAAACTCTTCAGAGTGGGGAATTTTTGGTTTGATCTACACTTGAAAATTTATGACCCTAGATACATGATGTTTCATAAGAGATATAATGAAAAAAGATTGCTAAACTAAAAATATTTCCAGCCAAGCACTGCTAAGGAAGCGTTGCAAGGCAGATTGTGTGTCTGGGAAATCAAGCCTAATGCATGACACATTTATATTCTATACTTCAGTGGAAATTCACAGATTAATTTAAGGGATATGTTTTACACAAACCTTCAGACGCAAAGCACATAGGACCTGTTTGTGATAAGTAAAATCCCCAACCTCAGCATACTTAGCAGCTTCCAACTGTATTGAAATTAATACATTGAAATTACCCATAATATTGCCCATTTAAGTTGACAGGAATTTTTAGAGCCATGCAAATCCATGGATATCCACTTTATATCTGCATCTGCGAAGGTGGTTGTATTGTTTACTGCAGATTGGATTTTTTGGGCTCTAACAGTGATATAGGGTTCTGGGGCGGGTGCAGATGTGGATAGATATAAAAGGCGGCGTGCAGATCGAGGGTTGGTTACTAGCTAATCCAAATTTTTGTATCCCATACCGGGCTCTAGGAATTGTATTAGCAAGGGCTAATTTGCTCATAAAATAATTGCCAGCCTCTGACCACCTTTACCATAAACTGAAGCAGCTCTGCTCCTTGCTTAATATAGGGCAGTCTGAGAGGCTGATATAACACACACGCACAGAACATGGTGTGAGGTTTTAGCATGACGGGCTCCCTGAGGTAGCAGATGCACCATATGCTGTAGCAGATGCTAAGAATAATGTTGCCCATGTGACACCTCCCATGGAGCAAGCACCACAGTGGCTGGAGAGGGGAAGCAGTTGGAGATGGGAAGAAGAGTTTGAAACTGAATGAGGTGGATGATGATGGCAATTTGAAAAACAAAAGACCGGTTTAAAACGTTATGATCAGCCTGTCTGAGCCATCTGGAGCCTCCCCTGCATCTCTAGCATTCAGCTTCAGCAGGCTGCCACCAAAGCTCTGCTTTAACTGGCAGTGGGGAGTGGGAGAAGCTACCCAGGGGAAGCAGATGGAGCAGGGGATGATTGTCACAGAACGAAACAAAGCAGCAGCCAAGACTGGGCTCTGCGCTACCTCCCTGACAAACGAGTGAGGCCTGACGGAGAACCCGGGGGCTGCGAGCGAAGGCTGTAATTCTATGTGGAGACCGAGTGGCGTTGTGGAAAGAGGGCAAACACAAAAGGATATAAGTAGTTTAGGAATGGCTAAGAAGGAGGAGGATGAAAGCAGGAAGCCACAACACAGAGGAATGACGGGCATCTCTTCTCATCTTCTGGACAGCCAGACTGGATCATCATAGTGAAGACAGTTGTGAAAAGATGTACATTTGGGATGGAAGAACAAGTCAAAATAAGACCTGTTCACATCTAAAATGCAAGCTGTTCTTCATTCTCAGCCTCCCCTCAAACCAAACTCAACTCAAGGCTTTAAGATGCAGAAATGTTTAGTTAAAAAACCTCTCCCTTTGGCCCCACACCAGACTTGTGACTCCACAACAGGACCTTACGTGTCTCCTTCTCCCACCATCCTCTTCTGCTTTTCCTAAATCACGTTGTAGGAATCGATACCACTGGCAGCATCTTTTTAAGGGCCCTGCTGCCATTTCTTCTTAACCTGAAATGCCCTTGTGCAATGCACACTGGGACATATGGAACGGCACGGCCTAGCAGAAGAGCGGGACACTACTAGTGCTAGGAGGAGGGCCTCTATCTTGTCCCTAAGAGGAGCTGTTGAAAAGAGTCCATTCTCCTTGAGACAAACCTACCCAGAAGTCCTTGGGCCTTCACCTCAAGTGTTTCTATGTGACCAGTGGGATCAGTCTCAGGGAGAGAGGGACTATTTTGGAGGGAATCACCAGAGTCCTCAAAAATGTAGATAAAGATCCAAAGCTGCATCTCTGAACTCTTTGAGGTTGGCTTATTACTGATTTAAGCTGCCCAGAAATACACTAGGGGAAGGCACTGAAAGGGAGCAGGTCGGATGATCTGGATGTTTGGGAACATAGTGCAGAAAAACTTCCTGGCCCCATATGTGCAAGTAAGAGAAGCACTAGAGGAAAAGCAAGGCTTCACCTTGCTTGAAGCAGCCTGGGTGAAGGAACCGCAGAGGTGAAGATGGTCTACTGTGTTTGAAACAGCCTACCAAGCAGGGGGGGGGGGGGCGATGACGGACCTGTTATTTTTGGCTATTCGTTATCAAGAGTCTTGCAGAAAAAGCTGCTGGAAAAATGTTAATGACAAAAAGGGCTGTTTTTCAAGCCATCCTCCTTTGTTTTTGATTTAGCCAACTCAGAGCATAGCTCCCTCTCAACAGACACTAGACTTCATTCTCCTACTGTCCCATAGCAGAGGACAACCTGGGAATCTTTTCTGGCATGTGAGGTGATACAAATAGAAAGTGAATGCTAGACCTCTCGCGCTCTCTCTCTCTCTCTCACACACACACACACACACACACACACACACACACACACACACACACACACACACACACACACACACACACACACACACACACACACACACACACACACACACACACACACACACACACAGTCCCCACCCCGTCCTCTGAATTGCTGCAGCATTTTAATTTTCTAACACTTCCCAATCCAGAGTCCCAACAAAGAAATAACAAGGGTGCCTCAAGTCCCAACTACAGCAAAGAGAGAGAAGCCATGTAGGGACAAAGACTGGAATAACCAGGGACATTTCATTTCAAGATTGAGATGCGTTGGAAGAACTGTGGGGGTGCCAGGACTAGAAAGCTAGGGGCTGTAGAAAGGGTTGTGATGCACTGCAACTGCTGCCTGAGGAAAGCTTATGTTGTACCTGTCTACATTAGGTTTCGCTTAATCCAAACACTGCTAAACCTTCACTTTCATGCATTAAAAAAAAAAAAAAAAAGACCAAAACTTTGGGAGAAAGTGATTAGTGAAAAAGAAAATAAATGAGGGAAAATTGATTACCTTTATGAACGTTTTCTACAGCTGAAATATTTTTCTTAGTAAGAACCAAGATATTGTAATTTTATGTGCAAAAATTAAACCATTACTGGACACAAAATGCTGCCAAAACAACATCTGAAATGGGCTAATACTGAAGATACATTGAGCAAGGACACACATAATTAACTTCCCTTGCAATAGCCTTCTAGACTGTGGCATCTTTTTTCCAGGGCAAGAGGAAGGTCATTTAGTTTAGTCGTTTAAAATGAGTGTATCCTCAATGTGATTGTCACCTGAGTCTGAGCACCAGAGTTAGCCAAGGCCAGGTATGAGCATTCTCACAGCAAAGCCACACCTGCATTTCTGTGACCCCCCCCAGTTTCTGCTGTCACCTGTGTGTGTTGGGGGGCATAGCCCATAGTTCGTTGCGCTGAGCTGCTCTAGGATTCTGTCCCAGTCAGTTGTGTCAATTGCATGAGAACTTATCAGTCATTTGGGTATGGGGAGGCCAGGAGTGTGGGAAGGCAATGGGGGATCATCAGCATGCAAGTGATTTTGCCTGCATCCTCACTGCAAAAGTGAGTAGGTTCCAGCCTGAGTGAAAGCAGAGCCCTGGCTGTAACCCACACCTCCCTGGAGCAGGTCAGCTAGCCTGGACTCAAAACACATCCAGTCCCGGTAGGCAGAGGTTTCTGTGCGTGTGTAGGGGGGAGATTGAGCTAAAACTTGAGTAAGAGCCCAGGTGAACTGTGCAATGAAGACATACCCTAGATTAGACAAAACACAGGAGAACAAACTGTAAGAAACAATCCTGTACTAGTCCTCTCCATGCAGCCTCCCACCTTATTCCAGTGAGTGATCATCTTCTACAACAGATAATTTCCCCCATCCTTTGTTTTGTTCTCTGTGCCTCCCTTTCACCCACTCCCCCTAAATCTCAACTGCTGTCTTCGACGACGCTACGGCCATCTCCACTTTGAGCTCTTGTATTGGGCTCTACCATGTGTCGCTTTGCTTAGAGATGCCCCAGTGCACATAGTACACTTAGTAGGAACACTAGAAAGTGATGGATCACCATACAGGAAGCAATACGAATAGCCTTTCAGAAAGAATCAAAGGTTCATGGGAAAATAATATAGACCACTTCTAGTTCCTATGTGGAATGGAATAAATCTTCATAGACCTGAGCTACTGCAAACTCACAAGAGCATTCTCAGGTTTTAGCTGAATAAAAAGATCACTATGGAAACAAAGAGACCTAAATGCTGGTGGAAAATGTTCGACCGACAACCCTGCAAACCTAAATCTCCTATATGTCAGTAGTGATTTTTTGCTTTTAACTGGTTATGATTAATATAAAAGATTGAAGCTGAAAAATTCATATATAGATTTCCCTGTTTGGGATAGTTATTTTTTTTACTCCAATTTTACAGCTAAAATTTAAGCCTCACTTTTAAATTGAAACATAGAATAAAAGCTTGTTATAGGAAAATAGAGGTTTCCATATTTGTTACTAGTAGCTGTTTGCTTGGAAATAAGTGGTATGGGGGAACATTCATTTTATTATGTTTATGGCTTTCTGTCAGAATGATGGCTTTTGGATAATGCATTAACTTGAAAAGATTCCATTATGTCCTTAGGGTAATATAAATCCCTTGGAGGAGATAATGCACCACTGGAAGAGAATGGTAATGAGGTAAAGCAAAGAGAAGCAAATGATAATTACATTAGAGATTTTTCCTTAGACAAAATGCACTGTTAGTGCAGATCAAAGCAGAGCAGAATGAAGACTGCAAGCTGATTTTCAATATCATTATTATTTTTACCTTCCCATAAATCCACTGTCTGGAAAATATCTGTTGTTCTTACTCCATAGATTTCAGCAGCTTTTAAGAATTGAGAAATTTGTTCCATCTGCTTGAAAGCCATTTTTGATTCAGAGATCTTTGGAATGGGTTCTTTTCCCTTTGGATGTAAACTGTTTATTAACTTGCACAACAGCTAAGAGATAAAAATAGAACAGAAGTTTTAAAAAAAATTAATTAGTTCCAGATCACTAAAGCAGAAGCTAATTTCTGTGTGCTGGATTATGCGGTGTGAAGCTCTGACGTGGGTAGAATCTCTCAGAGAAATCATTTCTTTAATCAAAAAAGATAGGAAACTACCACTGGTATCAATCTGAATGTATTAAAATGCTATTAAAGCTTTTTTTAAATAAATGATAAGTTGATCAAGTATGCATTGATCTACGGCAAGAAATAAAACAATCATTTGCTAGAGGTTATGTAACAATTGACAGTAGTGGGCGAAGAAAGGAAAAAAAAAAAAAGCACTATCAATTGAAATACTGTTAAAGCAACATTGGCAGAGATTCAATAATTAGCCGGTAGACAAGTCTTACTGCCCAGAGCAAACAGCAGCATTTGTATGTTTATTTGATAAACCAATGGAATACAACATAATAGCTGTAGAATTATTCCCAAGGCGAAAACACTATGACATAATCAAATGCACCAAAGTCCGTGTGTATTACGCACACAAATAGCAACATTTATTTTCTTAGCAGAAAAGCACAGACTTGATTGTAAAAGCAAGTCTGTTGTTACTATACGAGAAATTATAGTGAAGGAATGAGTCAAACTTAATATACATATTCCAGTACACTGGCAGAAAAGATATTTTGAGACAGAACAAAATGTCCTGATTGGAAGGAAACCTGTGTACAGCCAATACAAGTATATGCTAAAAAAATAATCCATGAGCTCAGGCCAATGCAGTCAGATGAAACTACAGAGTTAGGTTAGATATTAATAGACTAAGATTCATTGTATGCATATAAATAATGCTTATATGAAAATCAGATCAACACTTACTGTTCCATCCATTAACCATTTCTGAAAATTTTGCCTTCCAGGAGGTGGATGCTCTATCTTTTCACCACACTGTAAAATAATCCAGTCCACTAGCTTGTTCTCTAATTCCAAGTCATATTTCTGTTCAATCTTTTCCTGCACTTCTCGGCTTAAACCATAGCTCGGACCTCTGTTAGCCATCTCTGGAATAAAAATACAAATTGTTTATTTACAAGGTTCTGATAACACAGATTGAAAAATATACAAGACAGCCCAATCTATACATCAATACAGATTGACTACCAAAAATCAAAACAAAAGCAGGCATTGGCTTTAACTGTTTTGCAGGGGGGGAAATAAAAAAATAAAATCATTTTTCATCAGCCAAACAGCAACAATCAAGTTACAGTTTAAATTACAATAGATTGCAAGTGAGATTTCTGCTATAGCTACAAAGATTATAATAGCGTTTCAGATCAGTGTTATCACTGCCAGCAAATCCAGAAGTACTTTTAAATTGCCTACATAATATTTGCTAATAACAAGAAGACTATACATGGGAACTCAAGGGATCCTTTCAAAGATGCAATCAGGATGGGAAATCCAGAGACCATCGAATGGAAAAGCACTGCTAAATTTAAGAAGAGCTGAAGGCTGCTGCGATTCCCTGCTGCTGCAGCATCGTGATTTGAAGAACAGTGTATTGATTTGATTTTCCTCACGTATGAGGAGGGTCAAAGCAGGGGCGTTGCTAAGCGCCATTAAAAGGCCTGCCTACTCAGCAGAGCCAAGGAGTCCTGTCTCTCTCATCTGCAGTCTGCTGAGGTGCACGCTTCCCTCGCTCCGTGTTGTTCACTTTCTTGATGCAGTTCTTCTTTACTTAAGTTCTTCCACTGAGCCCAGCATCAGAGCACCTCAACTCCCTATAGTTAAAAATACTTATAGAAGGACTTTGTTGGTATCATTTCATTATCCAAATGTAATAGGAACCAATAGATATTGGAATATGTGCAGAATATTTGTCTCCCTGCTCTGCATCCTGTATGCTATCATCACTGGAGGCTGAAAGAACAAAACCAAAACGAATGCTGGAGAGTGATAATTTAAAATACTAACAAGAGTATAATTAGGGGCGATGAATAAAATTAAATGGAGAGAGATTGATTAGGAAGAATAAAGCAAGTCTTCCTAGCAGCAAGATGTATTAGACTTTCAAATAGTCTTCCAAGGAAAAAGCTAGAAGCCTCATCAGTTGCGACATGACTGGACTAAAAACAAGCAAAAGTGCTATAGAGAACAAGGACCATTGTGTGAGTCAGCATAGCTCTGTTGAACTCTGGAGATTTATGTCAATACACTAGCTGAGGAACTGCAGTAGCAAGGGGATGGACTAGACAACCCAAAAGGGTTTGTTTTTTCCTTTGTCTAATTGGTAAGGTTTTAGGGTTTTTAAGCCAAAACTCTTTTGGTCCTTCCTCTAATCACACCAATTTTTGTCACACTTCTTTTGTCCTTGCTCTGAATCCATCCTGCTAAAATGTGGACCGTTTTACACACATGAACATGTCAACTCTGTATGCAAAGGGTTTATAAATCCCTGGTGTGAATTCAGCATTAAGTCTTTTCCAGTGAAACTATACATCTTTTTTTTTTTTTTTTTTACAACTACTTGTATATCTATCCCATGACTCTCCTCTTCCATTTCCTTCAGCTTCTGAAGCTCTCAGATTTATATTGTTCAAGACACCCTGGGGCTTAAACAGATGCAGTAGATGAAAAATTTAATAGATGACCTCATTCATTCTTCTCCTCCACAAGCATTTCATTTAGTGCTTTCCGTTTTGTGCACTGGTAATTTAAAAACCCCTGAAATATATTCTTACATAATTCAGCTGTTCCAGAGTGTGTGCTACGTAACAAGGCTATTATTCAGGTCCTTTCCGTTCCATGCTGTCTCAGGTGCACAGAAGCGATCAGCTACAGAAAACAAGAACAAAGCATTCAAACCAAGCCTTGAATGAGGTGGGAAAAAGAAGCTGCAGCAGTAGCACATAAAAAGGAACAGCACCATGTGAATTTGGTTGCCTTTATGTAAAGACAACGGTTATGGGCCACTGTTTAGCCTACTTCTGCTTCAGGGACAGGAAACTTGCATTTACAGAACTTGCTTGGAATTCTTCCATTAAAATACGTGCATATGTCTTTCAGCTCTCTGGCAATAGCAGAAGACTCAGAAGGCACTATCAGTGGACTCCACAGAAGCTGTGTGCCAATACACCAATGCCAAGCTCACTACAGCTCCTTTTGGCTTTGAGGCGGCGCAGCTCTCACAGGCTGTGCAGCAAAGTGTTCCCTCCCACCCACAGCCCCTTCCCCCACAGCCTGAAAGGGGTGGAAGAAGAGGAGCTTTCTAGAGCGTTCATGTTAATTGTTAGTAAATTTTGGAACAAAGGGGAAGTTTCAGAGGACTGGAATAAAGCAAATATTGTGGCAATAATTAAAAAGGGTACATAGGAAAACACATGCAATTATAGTCCAGTGATCTCAGGCAAAATAATGGCTGGTAGGAGACTTGATTAATAAAAAATTAAAGGAGGAGAATATAGCTGATATTAATCAAGATGGATTTATGGGACAAATACAACTTGTCAAACTACCCTGATTTTTTAAAAATGAGATTACAAGTTTGGTTGATAAAGGTAATGGTGTTGATGTAATAGACTTCTGGAAGGCATTTGACTTGGTACCACACAACATTTTGATTAAGAAACTAGAATGGTACAAAATCAGCTCAGCACCTATTGTGGATTGAAAAGTAGCTAACCGATAGGTCTCAAAATGTGACTGAAAGGAGGGAATCATCATCAAGAACATATGCTGATAGTGTGGACCTTCTTGGCCCTGTGCCAGTGGTTCTCAACCAGGCGTACACATACCCCTAGGGTACAGAGAGGTCTTCTGGGGGTACATCAACTCATCTAGATATTTGCCTAATTTTACAACAGTTTACATAAAAAGCACTAGCCAAGTCAGTACAAACTAAAATTTTGTATGCATAATGACTTGTTTATACTGCTCTATACCCCATACACTGAAATGCAAGTACAATGTTTATATTCCAATTGATTTATTTTATAATTATATAGCAAAAATGAGAAAGTAAGCAATTTTTCAGTGAGTGTGCTGTGACACTTTTGTATTTTGATATCTGATTTTGTAAGCAAGAAGCTTTTAAGTGAGATGAAATTTGGGGATACGCAAGACAAATCAGACTCCTGAAAGGGGTACAGTAGTCTGGAAAGGTTGAGAGCCACTGTGCCATTTAACATTTTTTTTTTCAAATGACAATGAATTCTTTACCACAGCTGTAAAATGGAGACAAATACTTATCTGCTGAATCTCACAAAGGTTGTTGCAAGGCTGTGTTAGTGTATGAAAAGCACACAAGTCATCTGTTGAAAGGCATTCTAGAAATGCACAGTTGATGGGGCGGTGCACTAACAAAATTTGTCATCCTGACCATGAGATGGGCACATTAGTCATGAGCTGTGAAGTCACAAATACGCTATTCAGGACATTGGTTTTATTCACACTCTTTGCTTTGTTCTACAGGGTGTTATCAGGTGTTCTGAATAGATCTCAGAGATTACAAGAAAACCATTCTAATAAGTTGGCACGGTGACCTGGTCCTCGGGGATGAACGCCTCTGGTCAGGGGAGTGGTGAAGCCATTGTGGGCTTCCCCCTGGAAACCGGAGCTTTCTCCTTCGACGGCACCGGGGGCCTAGGAGAAGGAGGCAAAGGCAGGGCCATCAGGTTACTCACCACCTGGAACACCTCCAGTCTCAATGGCACTGCAATCTGAAGAGGCCCCCTTCTACCCCCAAGGGTCGGGGTGGCTCTCTTGTTGGGGTCACACTTCTGGGTGGCAATCCCCTCTCCTGCTGACCCTCAGCCAGTTGGTCCAGTACGGGTCACACGCTCAACCCCACTTCCCTGGATTTTTCGGTGCAGGGGAGCGGTCTCCGTCGGAATGCTGTTTCCTCTGTTTCTTCCTCAATGGGGAAGAGGAAGAGGTCTAGTGCCATGGCAGGGCCGATGCCAACTGGGCACTTTGCCCCGATGAAATGCTCGCACCAAGGTCGATCATGCCGGCTTGGAGGCTGGTCTCAGTGCATCAGCAAGGCCTTCAGGTGGATTTCCATCTCCTTTTGGGTCCACGGCCTGAAAGCCTTACAGATCTTGCACTTCTCCTTCCTGTGAGCTTTCCTCAGAAACTTTAGACAACTGTCATGGGGGTCACTAAGAGGGAAGGGCTTGCTGCAGGAGACACAGGGTTTGAAACCTGGAGACCAGGAAAGCAAGCAGAACAGTTCCAGCAACTGTCACAGGCGGAAAGAAGGAACTGAGGAGGCGTAGGGCTGGCAGTGCCTATTATACCGTGGCATGTGTGTGGGACTCCAGGGGGCACCAGAGCCGGCCCTACAGGTACTGCTAAGGGGGAAAAAATTTTCAGTAACTGTGCATGGAGGCCCGCAAACACCTAGAACGGAATTGAGATGAGCAAGCACTCAAAGAAGATCAGAGAAACATGGCATAAACACACCAAATTAATGTAAATAAAAGTAGACAGAACTGCATTAATGAAACCGAGCACACACAAAAAATAGGGTTACTTACCAGTAACCCATGTTTTTCGAGATGTGTTGCTCATGTCCATTCCATTATAGGTGTGTGCACGCCTCCGTGCATGGTTACCCAGAACTTTTTTCCCCTTAGCAGATCCCATAGGGCCCCCTGGAGCCCTGCGCACATGCCATGGTATATGAGGCGCTGCCGGCCCTACGCTTTCTCAGTCCCTTCTTTCTGCCAACTCCAGCAGTGGGGATGGAATGGCAGTGGAATGGACATGAGCAACACATCTCGAAGAACATCAGTTACTGGTGAGTAACCTTGTTTTCTTCTTCAAGTGCTTGCTCATGCCCATTCCACTATAGGTGACTATCAAGCAATACCTTTGGAGGTGGGTCGGAGTTACCGGTGAGCTGCCCTCAGCACCGCTCTGCCAAATCCCGCGTCCTCTCTCGCCTGCTGGACGATGGCGTAGTGGGATGTAAAGGTATGCACCGACGACCAGGTGGTGGCTTTGCAGATGTCCTACAGGGGCACTCTCTCCAGGAAGGCTGTAGATGAGGTTTGAGCTCTGGTTGAGTGCGCTGTGATGGGTCCCGGAAGTGGCACCTTCGCCTGCTCGTAGCAGAACTTGGTGCATGATGTAAGCCGTGAGGAAATGCACTGGGTGGAGACAGGTGAGCCTTTCATACGGTCAGCCACTGCGATGAAGAGCTGCGTCGATTTCTGGAACGGCTTTGTGTGCTCAAATGTAGAAGGCCAGGGCTCGTCTCACGTCCAACAAATGCCATCTCCTCTCCTCCTCCGAACCGTGAGGTTTGGGAAAAAATACAGGGAGAAAAATATCTTGATTACAATGAAATTGGGAAACCACCTTGGGTAGGAAGGCCGGATGCGGCTTCAGCTGAACCTTGTCCTTATAGAATATTGTATAAGGGGGCTTCAAGGTCAAGGCCCTAATCTCGGAGACCCTCCTGGCTGAGGTAATGGCCACCAGGAAGGCTACCTTCCATGAAAGTAGGAGCAGAGGGCATGAAGCCATGGGTTCAAAGGGAGGCCCTGTGAATCTCGAGAGGACCAGGTTGAGATCCCAGGGAGGCACCGGATCATGGACCTGCAGATAAAGCCTCTCCACCCCCTTGAGGAACCTGACGGACATGGGATGGGAGAACAGCAATCTCCCCTCTAGCAGCTGATGGTAGGCTGAAATGGCCACCAGGTGAACCTTCAACAAGGCCAGCGCCAGAGCCTGGAGCTTTAGCGGGAGCAGGTACTCCAGGATTGCCTGTATAGGCGAGAGGCTGGATGGAATACCCCGGGACTCCGCCCAACAAGTAAACTGCCTCCATTTAGCCCAATACACGACCTGTGTGGAAGGCTTCCTGCTGCCAAGCAGAACTTGCTGGACCTGCACCAAGCAGGCTCTCTCTCCCTCCGTCAGCCACAGAGCCTCCAGGCCGTGAGGTGCAGGGAGTTCATGTCCCGGTGAAACAGGCGACCGTGGTCCTGGGATAGAAGGTTGTGTCGCCTCGGGAGCTCCAGGGGTGGGGCGATCAAAAGATCCAGCAGCATGCTGAACCAGTGTTGTCTTGGTCAGGCCGGAGCAATGAGTATAACGTTCGCCCTGTCCCTCTTTATTTTCATTAGGACCGTGGGTAGGAGCGAAATGGGCAGAAACACATACATGAGGGTCCCCGTCCAATCCATGAGGAACGCGTTGGAAATCGACCAAGTCTCACGACCCCGGAGTGAGCAGAACCTCAGACACTTCGTGTTCCAGGCCAACATGAATAGGTCCAGTTGGGGAATGCCCCACTTCTGGAAGATCATAGCCACCACCTCTGGGTGCAACGACCAGTCGTGGCGGGGTAGAAACGACCTGCTGAGGCGATGTGCCTCATCGTTCCTCACTCCCGGGAGGTGAAAGGCAGTCAAGTAGAAATCGTGCCTCATGGCGAAGTCCCACAGACGGATAGCTTCCTCGCAGAGGGCTGAGGAGCACACTCCCCCCTGCCTGTTTATGTAAAACATAGCTGCGGTGTTGTCCGTCAGCACCTGCACCACTCTGCCTGTCAGGAATCGGAGGAACACCTTGCACGCTAGGCGAATGGCCCTCAGCTCCTTCACGTTGATGTGCAAGCACCTCTCCTCCTCAGACCAGAGCCCTTGAGGGCTTAGGTTGGTGCTGATGTGGGCTCCCCATCCTATGTCCAACACATGGAAAATTAGGGTGACCAACAGGACCAGTTCCTTGAACTAGACGCCCTTCATCACTGCCCTGGGAGTCTGTGACCCCTCCGTGCCTAGGGTAGCCACCTGAAAATGCCAAGGTCAGGGCAGGCTGTAAAAGGAGAGCAGATTCTCCCAGCGCTGATGGGTGACACTGAAGTCAGGCTTCCCAAACAGCCACAAACTGCTTCTGATTTCCCCACACTGGTTATCAAGAAGCCAGTCCACAAAAGCACACAGCCTCCTTTACTGAATTCCAGTTCCTGGCTTCCAAATCAGCCACTAGGTCCGATAAAGAGATCAGTTCTTTAAACTCTATACTAAAAAAGTTCCCTCTGACCCCAAAGGGTCAGCCACAGTACCAGATAAATATAAGTTTGGATCTTACCCAAAATATCATGCTGCCAGCCAATCCTTTAGTAATTAAAACTAAAGGTTTATTGTAAACAGAAAGAAAGAAGCCATAAAGGGTCAAAGCAAATCAAATACATACAGATGATTGTAAGTCCATATACATCAAGTCTCTGGGAGAATTGTGGAGTTGCAAGCTTGTATAGTTCCTCTGGTACACATCCAGTACCTGGATGGGTCTAAGTTCTTCGGTTCAGTTGCAAATGAATTAATCCAGAGGGAGATATGTGTCTGTAGCTGAACAGGAACATAGACAAAATGGATTCTGTGGCTTGGCCTTATATACCCTCTGGCCTTGGCCATGCTATCTTGTGGAATGTCACAAGAACTAAAATGAAGTCCAGAGTCACATGGGCCAATCCTGGTAACTCTTCAGATATGCCTTTAGTTTCTTCCTGGGCCCTTTGTTTCTGTAAAGGTTTTGATGGGCCATTAAGCGGGCTAGTGTGCTGCCGCCTCTCTGTCTGGGGTGTGTCTTATACAGCATAGTTTGAAACACAGGTACATCAAATATGTCCATAATTTCCATTACAGATATAACACATGAACATAAGTATTGCCATCTTTCTCATTGCCAACTTTCTAATAGTACCTGACATGGCATATCTTACATGAATCGTTATGATCTTGACATATTAATGTTACACAATACAGCAAACGCGTCCCCCCCCTCAAGCCAGCCCGCGTGACAGAGTCCACCACCAGTTCAGGGAGGCTAAGACGGGCGGGGGATCTGTGACCACCCAGTCCAATGGGTGTCTGCTCAGCACATATACCGAAGCCAACCTGCCTGAAGCGGTCTGAGCCTCAGGCGAGCTAGTCTCACTATGTATGTGCAGGGCGCCATGTGGTCTAACAGCTGTAGGCAGTGCCTGACTGTTGTCGTGGGGCATCGGTGCAGCTGGGAGATGATAGAGAGCATCGCCTTGAAACGTGGCTGAGGCAGGAAGGCTCTGGCCTGGCAAGTGTCCAGGGTGGCCCCAATAAATTCTATGCATTGCACTGGGGTTAGTGTGGACTTCTCTTCGTTTGTGAGCAGTTCCAGCCTGCTGCATGTGGAACAAGTGAGGGTCACGCTCCCCTGCACTTGGGACCTGGACCTGCCCCTGATCAGTCAGTCGTTCAGGTAAAGAAAAATTTGCACACCCTTTTGTCTCAGGTGGACAGCCACTCTTGCCATGCACTTGGTGGACACCCTTGGAGCCGAAGAGAGGCCAAAGGGTAGAGCTGTAAATTGGTAGTGGGAGCCAACCACCGTGAAGCGAAGAAAGTGCCTTTAGCTGGGGAGGACAGACACAATAAAGTATGCGTCCTTGAGATCGAGGGCGGCATACCAGTCTTCTGGATCCAGGGAAGTGATTATGGAGGCTACGAAGACCATGCAAAACCTGAGTTGTTTGACATATTTGTTTAGACGATGCAGGTCTAATATGGGTCTCAGATCCCCCTTCGCCTTGGGGATGAGGAAGTAGAACCCTTTCCCCCTTCTGCCTTGAGGGACCATTTCCACCGCGCCTGTGTTGAGGAGGATGTCCACCTCCTGCAAGAGGAGTTGCTTGTGAGAGGGGTCCCTGAAGAGGGATGGAGGTGGGAGGGCTGTTGTGGGGGTAGATGTAAACTGTATGGTATAGCATCCTGAGACTACCCCAAAGACCCAACTGTCCAAAGTGATTTTTTCCCATTCAGGATAGAAGGGCCTTAACCTATTTAGGAAGGGGCGGGGCAGATCCAGAAGAGCAGTCGGGGCACCACCCTCAGGTGCACCATCAAAATTGCCTCCTCTAGTTGCCTGACCTCCTGGGGGGCCCCTGCTGGGGAGCGGAGGACAAGCTAGGGGGCTGATTTCTTCTTCTAAACTCCCTATTCCTATAGGGTTGAAAAGGCCTTGGTGGAGGCTGTGGCTGCTGCTGCACCCAGGGCCATGACGGACGCCTGGAAACTGGGGCGTGTAAAGGCCCAGGGAGCGAAGCGTGGCCCTGGAATCCTTTAGACCATGCAACTTTGCATTGGTCTGGTCAGAGAATAGAGCCGACCCATCAAAGGGAAGGTCCTGAATAGACTGCTACACCTCCTGGGACAGGCCAGAGGATTGCAGCCATGAGCATCTTCTCATACAGATGGCGGAGGCTATGGCCCTGCCCGCTGAGTCAGCAGTGTCACAGGACGTCTAGCCCTAGCTACCGCAGTTCCTTCCTCCATGAGAGTGCTAAAGTCCGCAGCGTGGTCCTGGGGCAGGGCCTCAGCGAACTGCCTGAGGGAGTCCCACAGGTTAAAATAATATCTGCCCAGGAGGGCCTGATGGTTGGCAATCCTGAACTGCAGGCTTGCCGTGGAATAAATCTTTCTCCCAAACAAATCTAGCTTCTTATTGTCCTTGTTCTTGGAAGTGGACCCTGGCTGACCTTGCCTGTTTCGCTGGTTAGCCGTGTCTACTACCAGAGTTCTTGGGACAGGGTGAGTGAACAAATACTGAAACCACTCAGCCAGGACGTAATATTTTTTCTCAGACACCTTTGACGTAGGGTCGACCGAGGGAGGAGTTTGCCACAGGGCAATCTTAAGGACCCTTTCGTGGACTGGGAGGGCCACTCTCGCTGGGGCAGCTGCCGCCAGCACATTAAAGAGGCTATCTTCAGCCTTTTTTAATTCCTTCACCTCCAGCCCCAAGTTGGAGGCCACCCTCTTGAGCAGCTCCTGGTGCGCCCTGAAATCCTCCAGTGGTCCCAGGAGACTGCCTCATCAGGTGAGGAGGAAGAGGATTGCCAAGGTGCATCCTGCAGGTGTGCCCCGTCGTGGTGAAGGGTTGCACCTGCTGAGGATCCCTCCATGGGGTCCGACTCCTTGTCCAAGGAGTGGTGTCTATGGGCCTTCTCCTGTGCCAGAGGCACGGACTGCACCCCCGATGACACTGGATTGGGGCCCCGACTCGACCTGGATGCCCCATGGGGCCCAATAAGGCTATTGTTGAGGCCACTGACCCTGGGGCCAACCCAGGGGTGACTGCGCCACAGGCTATGACACTTTGTGGGGGTGTTGGCTCGCCCGGCGACTGTCCCCCCTGGGAGACCCAGAGTCATGCTCATAGTCAGAGGCCCTGGATAGGCGGTGCCGTGTACGTCCTCGGTCCCGGGCACCCTTCCGTGCCAGGGACCGCCTTCGACACCTCTGACCTGGAGGATGATGACTGCCTCTGTTGACACGAGCGGTGCCGACAAATGGGGGTGTGCGCCAAAGAGCTAGAGGTACCGGAGCGTCCTCTTGGTACCGATGATTTCCACTGCCACTTGCCTTGCAGCCCTGCAGACACCTTCGGTGACTGAGGTTGGTGCCGCTACGAACTCCTCGGTGCTGAGCCGGACTCCGGCAACCTGGTTCCGCGTCGTGGACTGTGCGGTGCCAGGTCTTCCTCCGGCAACTGGGTTCTGCGCCGAATCAGTGCGGGCAAACTCCTCGATGCCGGGGATCTGGAATGGAAGCTGTCCGGGCGCCACCTGGCAGACCTCGATTGGTTCCGCCTCCTGGCCTGTGCTGCCTCCAGTGCCGGGGATCGGCACTGAGAGGGAGACTCCACATCCTGTGCCGGAGCAGGTCAGCTCGACGACACCAACCTGGAGCGACTATTAGGGGAGCAGCTCTGCTCTACCCTCGGAGACCGTCCGGTGGGAGATCTTCCTCCCTGTACTGAGAATCTCCACCGCCATTCAGGGGGACCCAACGCGGGTTTTCCCCAAAACACCGGCACCTTCTCTGTCAGTGGAGGGGAGGGGGGGGGGGAATGGAGGTGGTGTAGGCAAGGCCAACAAGGCTCTGGCCGACTGAAAAGCCTCCGGTGTTGACGGCATTAGCAGGGGCACTCTCCCACTCCCAGGAGTCGAGGGAGGCTCCTTGACCGGAGATGCAGGCACCAGAAAAGACTCGATGGGCCGGTCCCAGTGCATCTCCGTACTCGACCCTGCTTGTACCGATGGCGCAGGGGAGTGTCTGCGCTCCTCGCGCTGCTTTTTCCTCTTCGGTGCTGGTGGTTGTGCAGTGCCGAGTTGAGGGCGGTGCCGACGGTGCACTCTGTACCGAGGTCACGCTCGGTACCGAGGTGGAGCGGGTTGGCTCGGAGGCCAGGCGGAGCACTGCCTCCATCAACAGGGCTTTCAACCGGATTTCTTGGTCCTTTTGAGTCCTCGGTTTGAAAGCCCTGCAGATCTTGCAGTTCTCTTTTCTGTGGGCTTCCCCCAAGCACTTAAGGCAGCAGTTGTGGGGGTTGCTGAGCGGGAAAGCCTTCCCGCAGGAGGCACACGGCTTGAATCTTGGTGACCGGGGCATAGCCGGCCGCTTGAAGTCTCTGCAGGGACTTGCCTTATCTCTAACTACTTAACTAACTAAAACTAACTTAGAATATCAAACAAGTCCGAACAAGGGGAATAGTACTTGCTGAGAGCAAAGCTAGTTCCAGCAACCGTCATGGGCGGAAAGAAGGAACTGACGGGGCGTAGGGCCGACAGCGTCTCATATACCACGGCATGTGCGCGGGGCTCCAGGGGGCGCCAGAGCCGGCCCTACGGGATTTGCTAAGGGGAAAAAAATTCTGGGTAACTGTGCACGGAGGCATGCACACACCTATAGTGGAATGGACATGAGCGAGCACTCCAAGAAGAACAGAAGAATTCTGTTAATGGGTGACTATTTTAAATACACAAAAAAGTTACGATTAGTTTAAAAAACAGAGTCCAGATTTTTGTACATCATTCAAAAAGCCTCATCTTTCACTGTGTGGATTCTAGCCCCTCCAGGTAAATTTACACCTGAAATTTTTTCCCTTACCAGAATTGTTTCTTCTTTGTGATGCATGCATACCAGTTTGAGGGGTGCTCCTAAGTGCCAGACAGATAGCATTGCCTTTGTTTTCCTTTTTGGAAGACAGCATTAAAGATGGTTTTGTAAATTAAATTTGGATAGAGTCATGAACTTTACAAACTGATCTGCAATAAAAGGTCAAGTCAAGAATGAGGGACTACTGAACTGGTCAGCTAGGTAGATTTTATAAAGTAATGCAAATATCTATTACGTGATATTTATAGAGGATACAATTTATTCTTCAACAGTGATTCTCTGCTTGCTCTATTTCTAAAGCTGAAAACAATTTTAAAATCATGAATCTTTGAATGACCCTTTAGCTGCATATTGGACACAACTGGATACTGTCTAAATAATGTCATGAATGGGATGAGCACAACTATAGGTCTATAACACACCAATTAAAAAGCTTAATCAAGATCAGTAAGGATCCCCATCTGAGTTTCTCTGTCAATGTCCAGAACTCCTTTGTACTGTTGGGACAGCTGGGACACCATTCTTTGCCCAAATAAATCTAAAGTGAAGTCAATAATCAATGAGCCCAGTTAACCTAATCAAAACTGCCAGAAGCTGAGGACATTTGAAAAAGCAGCACTTTACACATTAACATTTAAGATGAAATAGCAACATTGATTTAGAAGGAGACTAAGGCAAATAATTTAATTCTTAAAATTTACTTTGGAAAGAAACTGATTCTAAACAGATAACTGTAAATAATAGTAACTATTTTCACCAGAAATACAGGAAAGAAATTAATAATCCAACTCCTTTCTATGTCCTAGCTACATAAAGTTGAAAAAGTGGTTGTGGTCTAAAAATTAGTATGCTGCATGCTCTTATGTTATACTTTGTATCTGTCAATGAATGGGACAGGGAGATTAACATAAAGAAATGACAAAGAACGAATTGTAACCAATATGAAAGCATGTGCATAACGTTTGGTAGAGAAGATACCTTGATACCCAGAGTATGTCAAATAATTATTTTAAAAAATCACTGACATGAAGGGTGTGAAAAAAAACATGCCCTTGGCCAACGTTTCATTGACAAAAGCGCCAGTGTGGACAGCGCTGGCGGTGGAAAACGCTTTCCTTTCAGCATGGAACGGCTACCCGGGAGACTTTACAGGGAAGCAACTGCCGCAATAAAGGTGTGCACTATAAAGTCTGTAGTATAGACAAAGCCTAAGTTATATTTAGCATCTGTCTTCATCCATTTCTTCAGAGTAAAACCTTGCAGGGGTTTAAGTCCATTTTCAGTAGATTTCTTTCTTACTTTTTCTTAGTAAAAATTACAACATATTTAAGAAATGCATACAGAAGTGGTGAGCTACTTGAAGAGAGAATAGATCAAATTTCATATAAAGACTAAGTTAACATTGGGAAATTCATGTATCTGGAATGTTTTTGATACATAAAATAAAAGACATCTGTTAAATCAATTCTTACTCAGAGAATTACTCTGCGTGAACTAGAAAGCTATGCATCTACTAAACTGTAACACTATCCTAGCGTCCTTTTAATTATTTAAAGCAATGTTTAATCTCCCCAGCTCAATTGTAGGGCATGTCTTGTGTTTTATATACTGTTGAGAACATACACACAAACTCCACTTCACCAAAAGTCAAAGTCCCTTTATCCCTGCTAAAGTAAAAGTAAAACCTCCATATGTTAAAAATGGTAGAGGGTCAATAATCGCATGAGATTCTCCAGAATAACTTGCTCCTGTAGTGGCTTGAGTCCCACTTGACCATACCGGAGCAACTTACCATTTGAATTAAATGAAACCAGTAAATGCTAAATGATTTTGCTTATGATTGAGATGTAACATTGCTCAAGTTTGGTAATCAACTTCAGACTCCCACCTAGATATGCTTATTTTGCATTTCATACACAGAGAAGGGTTTATTTCTGGATGAGTAACTCCAACATTTGAAACTTAACCCACACATGATCCAGCTACTGAGCAATTTATACTGGAAATTGTTCAGGTTTATAATTTATTTTGTACCTTAGATTTGCTGTCTATTGAGTTGACTTGGTTACTAATTAAGTGTTCCATTCAAAGGCAAGAGTGAGTCAGTAATGGCCCTGCTTCCCTTTTCAAGCACACATGCAAAGGTACCCTCCATTCCTATGTAATAGGAAGTCACCAGGGAGAAACTGAAGCCAAATCACAATATTGACCATACTTTGGTTTGGTTTACCTCACCCAGGGTGAATGCATTTAGCTGTCTTTTCTACTAATATTCCCACAACTGTAAATATTATGGAAAGATAGCTACAGCTAAATAAAAGCCATTCATGGAATCGATGTCTGTCCCCTTTTCAAGTATGGCTAAGTCATGGATTTGTTGCACAAAGTAAAAAGTCGAAGTATCACTAAAAGAGGGCTGAACTGACTGGTTGAGTAGGTTTTCATGCTGCAAGAAAACAATTTCACAAATAGGAAGCTCCAGCGTTGACTTAAGCCATGTTGAAAAATAAATATTTCCTGATATGCCAAGATCAAGTAGGATAGATATGTTGTACCTTTCAAACAAGTGTTATTATGTATGTAAGTTTCTTCATGACATTAGGTAGGAATGTTCCTTGCTTCACTCTGCTTTAATAGGATATAATATAAATATATATATATATATATTTCACTAATGCAGAAATACCTAAATCTTTCAATGTATGTGACCTACAACTTTTACAGAAAACACTGATATCAATCTTAGGATCTAGAACAATGACCATGGGATGGATAACGTATCATCTGGTCTAATGGGTTTAGAGAGAGATTTGTAGAACTGAAGTTTCTGTTTTTAATTATTCTGAGCAACTCAAAATCAAAATGTGCTCATCACTATCTGAGGCACAAAGTACATTATGTTATTTTGCATTTGTTTTGTGGCTTAAATATCAATACTAAAATACCATTTAATATTTGAAACCAGCTTTATTAAGCTTCATGTTCACCGATTCTATTTCTAGGGGCATTAGTTTCATTAAACGTTGCAGATGCATTTCTGGGAGGAGGAAGGGCCCTGCATATGCTTCAGAATTCAGAAACAGAATAATATTAAAGCATAAAGCACAATATTTTAGGGTGTCAAAAGGAATTAAAAAATAAGTTGTATTGTACAATTCAAATAGTAGCAAAAAATAACCATTAGCACAAATACAAGAAACGTAAACATGTTTCAGTACAAAATAGTGTAGGAAACTTGTGAAAAAGTCTCAGGAAATCAAAGTGAGGGAAAGAGTTTTTCAACAAACAGCATTTTCTTCACATTTTCTACCATTTGTGCAAATGCAGCATTAAGAAAACACCTCTATTTACAAAACAGAGGTAAGGAAACATGTTAAAGCTCCAATTCCTTTCGTGACCTTTGCACCCTTCCAGATTCAGCAGTGTCCCGTTAACCAAAATCCTAGTTCTGATGGCAATCACAGAGGAGAGCTAAGTGTTAAGCTCATGCATTAGCGCTAACAGGCACCTCATGCTAGAGTTGTCAGCTTGTCAATTAAATCATCAACAGTGTACACAAGAAGTTTCATGTCATCCTTCTCTTTCATTCGGTGCTGACCAACTTTACGGAGGATAACATCCACATCTGTGCTGAGAACCTGATCTGCAATTTGCATTGATACCTGCCATGGGACATCTTCATCCTTCATGCCATGGATAAGTCTTATAGGGCAGGTTATAGGAATAGGACTGTTCAACAGACAGTGGTTTTCTGCTTCTTTAATGACGTCATATGACAAACAATAAAACCCTTCCTCGTTGTGTTTTGTTGGCAGCTTCCATTCACCCTTTTCTTCTATTTCTTTTTGGACCTATTTAGAAAAGAAAAAGAAAAAGCACATTCCAGAAACATGTGATGTACTGTTATTCAACAAGGCATCCAGACTCCTTAACTCTGCTCTTAGTCATGTGCTAAAAATAAAAATGAAAAAACCAAAACTCTTATAAACTTATCCTTACTTGTTGAGGTCTGAAGGAGGAGGGGGCGGTGGTGGTATATTTGACTCATTCCTGTAACGCCCGTCCCCCTCCCCCCCATCATCTGCAGGAGGAAAATACTCACAAAGAATCCAGAAGGTGATTTGTACTTTCCTCTTATAAACTTCAGCTATTCAAGGCTCACACACAGCAGGCCTCTCAACCATGACCAAGCCCAAAGAAATTCATCAGCCCCCTACAAGTCACAATTTGTTTTAGTCCTTGTGAAGCCAACCAAGGCTCTGAAGTGTAAGGTCTAAGGCCTTGTTTTTTGGTGTATCAGGAGAGGCAACAGCCATAAGCTAAGTAGCAGGTAGTCACATCTTCACATTCCTGAAACTACTTCAAGACAATGTAATATCAGGCTGGTAAGAAGGTGATACTGTCCTAATAGTACCTACCACCGCCAGATAAAGAAACAGATCGTAAGACGCTTAAAGAAAACTTTTTTTTGACAGCATTCTGTCTGGAAAGGAATCACTTATCAACAGTTGTGGTTGTAAAATCCACATTTCTTATTGTTTTGCCTTTATGGTACCCAATTCTCTATTGTTTATCTGAAAGATTTCTGTCTGGTTCTTTGATTGTTTCTGTCTGTTGCATAACTAAGTGTGCACTATTTAAATCAATTAAGGTGATGGGATATGATTGGTTAAAGGACAGTTTCGTAATGGGCTAGGAGTGGTGTTTTGTAGTACTTTAGTTTAAAATGATTGGTTAAAGTACAGCTAAGCAGGACCCATGTTTTAACTATATAAACCGAGGTCCAAAAGGAAGTTCTTTGGAATCTAACTCCAGGACACAGCCCAAGATGATCAGAGCTGCCAAACCTCAACACCCTGCCAACCACACTGTGCAGAAGCTGGAGTCCTCAGATGATCTAACCCTGACTGGCCACAAGGAGACGTTTGTCTGCCTTATTGGGAGTGGTAAGCATTGTATGCTTAGCATATGTATTCTGTTTTGGTAATTTTTAATAAATAGAGAATAAGGATATTAACTGGTAAAAGTTCCTGCAAACCCACAGAGAACTACACCTGGGGCCCTACGAATTGGGAAAGGGTGGGTACTTCAATTAACCAGGTTATGACCAGAGCCCTACAGACTGGGAATGGGAGATCCTGAGCTCTAGAGTGTGAACTGGGTTAAGGTTAGGTGCCTTTCTCCCAGAGCCCTATGGATTGGGAAAGGGTGGGGGTGCCTTAACCGGGTTTTGCCTTGAGCCCTATGGATTGGGGTAAAGGTGGGGTGCCCTAGTGTGCAGGTAACAGATGAGGTCACATTTAGTCCATGAGCTGAAGACTCATGGGGAATAGGGAGGGGTATTCTACTCACCAGCCTCTCAAGGCTTACCGCAAGTTTTCTCCACTATCACACCTCAGGAGGTCCACAGAAAGGGAGAGGTGAAAGTATCACCTAATCCGTTTTCCCATACCCCAAGACTCCTGCACCCTCTCAAGCCTCCAGAGGCTCTAAGTTGCATTTCTTTGGAAACTCATGAAGAAGTCACCAAGGAAGGGGACCAGATGAAAACGGGAGAAGTGGCGGGGGGGGGGGGGGGAGAGGGGAGGAGGTGGTGGTGTGTGTGTGTGTGCGCGCACGCGCGTGCACAGAGAAGAGACAATAGGAGGCATTTCTTCCCTCCTGGGGAAATTCCTTGAGCATTCAGGAGTTGAGGCTTACAAGAAGAGAGAGTCATTTAGGAAGCTCATCAAAACCAAATCCTCTCACGGCAAAGCTTTTTGGTGGACATTCCCTCCCCACCACCAATGGATAAGCTCACTTGAGATCAGGTTATATTGTATGGTATTGCTAGCAAAAAAACAAAGAGCTACACTGGAGTTTTGCACTAAGGTGAAACACTTCAATCTTTACTGTATCAAATTTGGAGCCCAAATCCAGTTTACTTCAAAATTATACAGGAAAATACTACTTCAACCCCAGATCTAAATTTAAGTCAGGTTCAAAAGAAAGTTAATTTGCAACCTAAACAGTAGTTGTCACAACTGCATCTGTATTCCCCCCTCCATGATCCCCTTCTAGGCTCCAAGTTAATCAGCTGTTACCTCTCCTGTTGAGAGATCCATGTCTCTCTTGCTCCTGACTGGGGTATTTCCAGGCTGCATAGTTCCCTGCCTACACTGTGAATTCCCTAGCAAGGCAGACTGCCTAAACAGGCCTGTGTTTGTGCTTTGCTTTCTCAGAGGTTATAAACAGTATAATTGCCCACTGTTACAAGTTACCACACAGCTTGTTCCTAAGCAGGCTCATTTATTCTTAAAATGAAAGCAGTAGAGAAGACATATTAAAACAATAAAACCTACATACATGCTAATAAGCTTTCCAGAGATCACCCGCAACTCCAACAAGGGCTTTGGTAAGCAATCAGTCCCAACCAAGAGGTGGGGTTTCAAATTCATACGAGCTTTTACTCAGAACAAGACCCAAAGGTGTATGCCTTTCCTTTATACAGCTTGGGTCTTTGATGACCTATTCAGGGTCTCTGAAGATGAATCTGACAATGGTTCTCTCCACAGGACATAGCTTCAAAAAGGTTGAGAAGGGAACTTGCATTCAACTCCACCCAGGCACTTCCTAGCAAATCTATTTAACTTGGTTTGTCCACGTTCCTTTTTGTCTGGCCCAGTTTCAAAATTCCTTTGAAGCTCATTACACCTCCCCAGCATTTACACTAGCCACATCTCTTCCCCAAGAGATGTCACATACAATTCCACAATAATACGTCAACTTTGCATTTATTATACAACAGATTCCAAAGCTATTTAAACTTAATTCAATATGATCATCCTAAGCTCTCACAGGAAATTGCCATAACTGTCACAATAGTGTTGGGATATGAAGTTACTTTCTGGCCTTTGATATAGAATAGCTACACTTATCTCAGTCTCTTTCTCCCCAACTCTCTGCTCAATCACTGTGGACACCATCATCATCCTGCCTGTCACTCAGGCCCATAATCTGGAAGTCATTCAACTCAGACCTCACTCTAGGTCCTCAGTCAGACTCACTCACTCTCTAGTTCTTTCAGATTCTTTCTACACAACATCATTTCTACAACAACAGCCTTCTCATCCATCCACAAAGCTAAAACTTATCCAAGCCCTAATCATCTTACTTTTCAATTACTTCTACATCCTTCTCTTTGGCCTTGACAAATGGACTTTTGGCCCATTTGTATCCAGTCAGAATGCTTCTTAAAATATAATTTTCCTAGCCTACTGCTTTGACCACATCACCTCTCTTTTAGCATGCCCCCACTGGTTCCCTTTTTCGCTATTATATCAAATATAAACTACTCATCACTTTCAAGGCCCTCCAGAGCTCATTCCCACCCTACCTACCTATCAACTCTCATCACTATCAAAATGTCAACTCCTGTGCCTCTGATCAGCCCATGTTACCAGCCTCAATGGGCACTTATTAAATTTTCAAACCAGCATTTTTGTGCTTTCTCCCATGCTGCTCCTTATACTTGGGAGATGCTCCTGATAAAAAAAAACAAAAAAAAAAACACAAAGCTACTTCTTATCTCCCCTTCATAAACCCTCCTCAGAACTCTTCTTTGCCATGATGTCTACAAAATCCTGACAACAGTTAGGTTCCTGGTGTGATGAGACCACTGTATTATGCTGACCAATATTTTCTTTTTGTATTCCTTCCATTGATATGCAGGAACATCTAAAAAGACCGCAGATAGATTTTAAGTTGTTTGAGCCCTTTTTGTTTTGTGTTTGTACTGTGCCTATCACAATGAGGCCCTAACTCCACAACTAAGGTTCCTAGATGCAGTGGTAGTAATAAGTCTTCATTTTAGCTGATTCTGGCAATTTCAATCCAGAATTTTACTATTTTGTCGACTGTTAGCTCAATGTCAACTTTTACAGTCCATCTAGCCATAAGGTATACAATGAAAAATTTTAATAAAGAGATTTCACACCAACAAAACCTGCAACAGAACATTTAGAAACCCATATATTTGGCTTAAACAAAAAGCCAACCATTAGCATTTACCTCAAGAGGAAGTCGTTTAAAAGTTGTTACAAGATAGTCTGCAGCTACAGCTACTCCAACTAGAGCTGCCACCTTTTCAGGACGTGCTATTGCTGCATGAAGCATCAGCCATCCACCTAAGCTGGATCCCACTAGAATCTTAAAATAAAATTTAAAAAACAAAAACAAAATTATTTTTCCATCTAAATTAACAATTTACTTTAACAAAAAAAACAAAACAAAACACCAAAATATTTTCAATTTTGTTTAACTACTTAAACTTGGGGCATAGTCCTACCCAGGCAGAACTGCTGTCATCTCAGTGGGATTTTTGCCTGAATAAGCACCACAGGATCTGGCATTCTACAATTCCTTTTTGTTTAGTGTGGCAGGTTATTGCTTTCTCAGACTGACCCACTGTAAATAAAATGGGAATTGAAACATAGTTGAGTCAAGTACTTTTACTTTTTATCTTTCCAGCTGTGGAAGTGCTTTAACATTTTATATTTCTTTTCTTTCTTTCTTTCTTTTTTTTTTTTAAAATAAAGAAATGGGCATTGTAAAGACTCTCTAATAAAAGTCAGAGACTATCAGCTCAACCAATTTACACACAAAACACTTAACATATTACAATTGTTCTAATATCCACTATAAGCTATATTAGAAGTAATTAATTTAACAGATATCCCTCATTAATCTAAACTGTGTTGTTTGTAGTATTTGAAAGCGTCCATTGCTGTTATGCAATGGACAGCTTACCATTGACTTCCTGACTGCATTATGGTTTGAATTTAAATGGTTTCTCAAGTTATTTCATTACCTAACCTACTTTATTTTCCACCTAAATTTCTTCTACAACATTATGTCCACTGCTATTAGCTTGTTGATCAGCACCTCCATCCATGTGTAAGATACCTGGTGATCGATATGTTGTTGTTCCATTTGAAATAACCCAGAATGGAAATAGGTACAAGGTAATTTTTTATCTTTATTATAGAAAACGCATTCACAAGGATCATTAAACTGCATTTTTGGCTATGTAATCTTTAACTTGGAACAACAGTTTATGCTATATTTAAAAATGAAATATAACCTGTGGTCCATCTGTGAGTTCATCCAGTACAGACAGAACATCCTTCCTCCACTTTCCAACTGTACACTCTTGAAGATTACCATCTGAACTTCCACATCCTGTATAATCAAATCTGCAAGTTAACAGTCAAGATAAAAGTTTTTAATATTACTTACAACACAAGCTGTATCAGACAGTAAGTACACAGAACAAAACTCTTGTAGGAACAATACTCTTGACTGTTAATCAGAATTAAACAATTGCAATTAAGACAACAAATCTCATATCATGGAGATCTGTAGAAATTTCAGTTAAAGAGAGAAAGTTACTGTCTGGTGTCCAATAATATATGTAGAGATGTATGAGCATAAGACAACTAGGAGATGCAGTGCGCACCCAGGCACTTCCTACCTCTTTGAATCTGAAAATCCAAATTTAACATGAACAGACTGTCCTTGAAGCATGCGTCAAAGACGTATATGATAATTTTTTTCATTTTTAGATTTATTTGAAGTCAAGGCTAGAGTCTCCTTCCTATACTATATACATGACTCATGTGCTATCAGGTACTGAAATTGTACATCCTTATTACATTCTGTACATTCTTAAACTTAATGGTTCAGCTACACTATGCAATTCATTTAAATGGATATAGATATTTTCCTCTAAACCGACTCAAGATACTTGACCAATAGATGCTAATCAATATTCATAAGATTTAACAGTTGAGTCATCACTAACAGCATTCTATAAGAAAACTAAAACGAGAGCTTTGCCCTAAGGCTCAAATCTAGGGGCACTAGACAGGAGTCCATCTACACAGTGCCTCTGGTAGGACTGAAGTTTAAGCATGCAGTAAGTGTTCAAGCATAGTAAGTGAAAATTTCCAATTTCAAAGATTTTTCATTTTTATGCTGATAATCTTACTATTTCATGAAGTACACCATTCAGGTTAGAACAGAGATACAGTAGAACCTCAAAGATATAAACACCTCTGTAATGAAGGTTGTTCGTAATATTATGCTACAATACCCTGCAGTCACTGTGTCTTCCAGCTGAGGCTTGGGAGAGATCTCTGCAAAGGTGGCACCTGGCAGCACTGCCTGGTTTGCAAGAAACTCCTATTCCTGTTTCTTGCCTTTGGGCTGAACTGGGGGGACCTGCCCCACACCCTTGGCACTACAAGCCCCAGTCCTCCACCACTTCTTCCCAGGGCTCACTCTGCTCAGTGCACTGCTTGCCATGCTTCAGAGGCAGCACATGGCAGGAGGTTGGTGCCAGCGGCTCTCCCTCTCCTGCCCCTTGCACTCCCAGAGGTGCTGGAAGGATCCAGGAGTGCAGCCACAGGCAAAGTTTGGGCCATGTCAGTGCACAGGCTGTATCCCTTTAAAACTCCTCCAAATCGCAGTGTGCAGGCAGCAGCTTGGATTCTGACTCTCACTCCAGGCCAAGCTTTGACTGCAACCTTCAGTTCCCTGCAGCAGCTTTCTATCCTGGGCTTGGGGGGAGGGGGGGGGGAGGGGGGGGGAGTGAGAGAGAATAAAACAGTTTCCCGGTTGGAACTGGGAAAGGGTGCAACAGAGCCCTTGGCTTCCAGGAAACAGCGCAGATCTGGAGCTGTTTCTGCTCTACATGCTGACCTTTAAGATGAAATACAGGCACAGTATAGTATTTACTCTCCGCTCCGCTGCTGCCTGATTGCTTTCTTCCGGTTTCATGTGGTATTCAGTTGACCGGTCAGTTCGTAACTCTGGTGTTTGTATCTTTTGAGGTTCTACTGTAATTACAGTTTCAATGAGTCATGCAAGTGTCTTGAAAGATTGATTTTACTGATTTAACATAGTTATCTTTTCTATGCAGAGGTTATCTCAAATACAGATTGGTGGTGACACCATCACAAGAGTCAGATGTTATCTCTTATATTGCATGCTTTAAATCAGGTATCAAAATCTAAAGAAACCACCATTAAGAGGCTGAAGTGGGGGAAGAATTTTCAAATGCATCTTCGATGTATTTTCACAGAACTGCTTGTTCCTGCCTCCCATGCTATAATTCATGCTAGTTTCTCTAAACAACCTTCTTGACTGTTACCTTACAAAGGCATGACCGAGAGATTTGCAGAAGTCCTCAAGTGCAACTGCTTTCTGCCCATTCATATTTGAATTAAGGCCCGGGAGGAAGACAACACCTGGGTTCTTGCCTTTTATCTTATTATAAGCTAGATTTGGACGATCAGGCCGACTAAGGAAACTGAATGATGACTTCTGTCTGCAAGCTTTAAAAAAAGCCAAAAAAGAAGATGACATTTTACATTTTATTAAAAAATTATCATAAAAATACTCAAAGGCACCACAGTACTTGGGGTAAGATAACAGATAACATTAGAAATCATCTTGAAACAAAATACAAGTAAAATACTCATTTCCAACAGACTTTGGAAATTATGTTCAATACTATCAATCTATTATGACAATTCCAAATCTTCTGGGATCACACAACTATTTGGGCAAGAAAAGCAAGAGGATATTCAAGTCACAATGCCAACAATTTCATCAGTTCACTTGTATCAGAAATGGTGGTTGACTAACCCCTTCTAGTTTTTAAAGAATTTGCACACAAATTAATGTCACTGAACCTTGATTTGTTACCAATTTCACATTACCTCAATAAACTTTACTTATCTGGTTCGTTTACCATTATTTACTTGTGTTTCCCTACCATTTGCCTCTCTGCTATTCCAAAGTATTATGTTTTTCAAAATTAATCTTAAGAAGTCAAGTTATTATTTACATGGTACCATAGGTGTGGAATGAGCTTTCAAGTAAATAAAATAGATCTCTCTCGTAACAGAGATTACAGTCAAAGGCACCAATCCTCCCCAGAGCACTACAAACCCAGCCCATCTGCAGCCTGGAGTCCCACTTTAGTCAATGTTAAAACAGCATGGGGATGGGTTAGGCAGAGGTGAGAACCATGAAACAAGCTTTGGATTTTTCTACATAAGAAAACCAGTTCATGGAAGTAACATTATTGTTGCACTCTGAGAGCCCAACAGAAATTCCATAAATAAAAGGTTAGTCATCCTTTAGTAGTGCTCATTATCACCCCTGTAATACCAACTTAGTCTGGAGACTGTTGCTGGTCATTTTGTTCCTTTTCAATTGATATTTCAGTATTAATGGGGCAATAAAAATATGTATGTTAAAAGAGTTCCTTTTCAAAACTCATAATTCCACCCTAAACTGCTGCTACTTATTCAACAATATGTATCCATAAGGAAAATCAAACATTTTCCTCTTTTTTCTGCTTACTAATAAGAAAAACCTAGAAGTCTTAGAATTTCACCTACTAGAATCTTTGGACATCATATTCTCAAACTGCCCAATTAAAAAAAACAACTTAATGATACTTGGTCCTCCTGTCATTTGTAGGTGTATAGATACTATTGTTTGAACCAACAGGTTTGAGACTGGATACCACTGGGTTTTCATTGCTGAGTACAGCGCTGGTAATTGTCATTTTCTAAATTTGACATTCAGTTCTTCATCCGCATAACATACGCTTCTATAGCATATGAAACAAGAAACTGAAGGTGTGAAATTCTAGCAGTGGTATGAAAACAAGACATGGAATCTCTTTTACAGATGGGCAAATACCTTTTTTTTTTTTTTTTAAATCAATTTAAGTTTTTTTAGTTTAAATTAAATACAAGTTCATTTTCTAAAAATAAAGCTATTTAAAATTAAATCTGAAATTGACAACTTAACAGGCCTAAACTTATTAAAAGCTCTTAAAATCATTTAAATTAAATTTTAGAAATAGCATTAAGCAGTACGTTTGCTGCTGAAATTTTAAAGAAAGTCAAACCACTAAACTGGTGGAAGTCACTGGCTAAGCATCTGGTATCAGAGTTTGCTGAAGGGCTTTGTATTGAACTAAGGAATCCTTGCACATTAAAACTTATTGAGCTGCAAATCAGGCGTACCATGTCTCACTGGTAACTTACACAGATCACAGCGCCTTGCAACAGCTTGTTCTTATTTTTCAATCTATGCAAAAAAAATTAGTTGTAATTCTCTTCTCTTACTAATGCTAAAATCTTGAGGGTCATGGAGACCTGAAACAATAAGTTCAATTCACCAACTTCAAACAACACTTGCTTAACTTAATAAACGTGTTTGTTTCAAATTAAAAATATGTTTTGATATTTGTGATAAAATTTATTTAAAAAATTTACAGTTTTTTAATCAAATAAAACTATCGTAAATGTGCTGGGTTAGTAAGGAGGAAAAAAGTTTAATTGAATTTCCATCCAAACAGAGCTTCACACAAATTACAAGTGAAAAGTTAATCATCTAGTAAATAAATGCATCGTTCATTTTCTAACATAAAAAATAGTAAAAATTAATCTTTATATAACTGTTTTAAATGAGCGTATGTAGCTAGCGTGCCCTCATGGCCAGCAAAAAATATCATCATGTTTAGTATAATGGCTATATTTAGTAGCAAATCAAGATGTTTTAATGGTAACCAATAGATGGGGTGGGGAGGAAGGGAAAAAATCTTTCTACAGAAAAATAGCTAAAATGTACAAATACAAAACTATTGAAATAAATTATTTTAATCAAGGTTTCTTGCCTGCCGATTTAAAGCATAATTAAGATCCGTGATTTAAACTGCTTTGATTTAAAATCAATCCACCTTCCTTTAAGAAAAGAAATAATTTAAAGAGTTATAGAAAACTCTTCATGAAACCTTGCTGCTTGCTCTGCCACAGCTACTTGGTATTTGAGTCTGACATGGCCTAAAGCTATCCTGTGATATATGGCTCAATCAAGAAATGATTAATTTAGCAGAAGCAGCTCTTAGACGTTTCTAGAAATATGATAATCTCTGCAAAGTCTGATCAACCATGAGTTTGTTCTGATGAGATAATTCTGATAAGGCATTGTTTCATTATCTTTTCACATGCTATCTTGCTAGATATTTTTAGCAAAGGAATCTATGGGAAAACCGTAGACATTCTCCTCTCCACTACACGAGGTTCAGTAAAGGTCTTAAGCCTACTCACTTTTTTAAGTCTCCCCTGGACTGAGTTACTACAGTTCCAAAACCCTATCACTACTAAGCCATTTAATTATATCAGTGGAGACACTATCTAGTTACTGTGTCAAAACTAAAACAGTCGCTTTTCTATGCCGTTTACATTACTGATGCAACAAAAAATGCCTGCATCTTTCTCCCCTTCCGGCCCCCGGCTTTTGATGGAGGCAGGTCTACTTACTGTAATCAGAATCCAAGTTTGGCAGTTTCTGTCATTCTGAACTTATCAATGGCCAGAAAAAAAACACCTTCTATTATTACTACTACTACTTTTCAAGTTAGATCTGAAGTTGAGGGGTTTTATTTCAGTCAATGTGAATTACAACATCATGCCTCTTCTTCAGATGAGCTGAACATGCTCAATAATGGTCATTTTTCACATTCTCCTTTGTAATTTTAACATTCAGAGACAGTAAAGAACACAGTTCAGATTTTTGGGAGCGTTAAATTTTGAGGCGTGTTAGCCAAGCTGATCATTTCAAACCCTTAAATCATTCTAGAACCAGCCATGAGCTGCTTGTAAATGACTATTTCATCTCCTTTCCTCCTAAATAAAATTTAGATCAGTTATTTCAGTCAGATACAGTTAACTTTTCAGTTACTTCAATTAAGTATAAGTGCTGACACCCAAATAATGATGCTTAATTTAGAATTAAAACTTGTATTCCTCCACTAGCAACATTATAGTCAGACAACTAGCCTCTGAAAGGCAAGTTTCAGTATATTTACTTCTGTACAAAAACTTTAGAGACTGAAAGCCATTTCTTATTTAAGAAGTTACAACAGCAATCGTTTCTTTCTAGACGTAATTTCAAGTTAATAAAATTAAGCTCAAAAAAGCTTTAATGAAAAGACAGAACTGCCACATGGGCCTTCTAAAAACTAAAATCGTTCATTATGAACATGGTTCAGTATAAAGGGCTCGCTAAATATTAGAGAAAAATGCTCAAGTGGTACAATCCCCCATCTGCTAAAAATGTTGTGAGATAGCACAGACGTACCAGTAAGAAAACAGCATTTTACTCATGAACTCACTGCCATTAGGCAATTTCAGTAAATCAACAAAATTTGCTGACTCAAAAATCAAATAGTTTTGGTGAAAAAGTTACCAGATTAAATACACAGAGGCAAAATTAGTTTCTGGAGACACTGGCAAGAAACAGAGTACACACCACTAATATCATAAACACATTTTCAAGTCACTATGTTAAGAGGAAGCAACTTGTTGCCAAACAACTTTAAACAACAGATTGAAGCCAGTCTTCCTCATGAAGTCTCTTACTTCAGTAACAAAAAGACAATATTTTCAAGAGTCTCACTGAAGCTAGATAAAGCATCCTCTAAGTAATACTGTAGAAGATATTCTCAGTTTAGCAGAAAGAACCAATCCCAAACAAAACAAGGAAAGTAGCTGTTTGATCTGCTGTTTAGAGATTGATCAAGTTACCAGTTAAATATAAAAGCCTTATTTCATCATATTCCTATGATTAAATAGGGAGGGGAAATTTCAACAGTGTTTTAAAGTCAAATTTACATGTCCTGTTCATTTAAAATAAGTTCAAGAAATGCATTCTAATAAAGGGCTAGCTCCATAGGTCACAGGAGTTTGTGCCTTCCAAAAGCAGCAGGTTTACTGCTGGTGGGAGAAACACCCTGTGCAGCTCTCCGGTTATTACTTGACATGGCAATGTTGAGTGAAGTGGGGCTGTAACATGGATACCAGGGGCAGTGGCAAGAAACTTAAAGGCCCATGCTTCAAAATGCAGACAAGTCACGGACTCAATATTGTGTGTCTAGATACTGCAAAATAAAGATGAAAAAAGGCACAGACAGTTAAGAACTGAGATCTTGTTTCGATACCATTTTATTAAGCCGTAATGACTCCATTACAGTTACTTTCCAGCAAATGCTGAAATACTGGTTCAGGACTGAGCTTCACCCATAAAAGCAAGGAAACTGAGTGACCAATGTCATTTAAACTTGGGTCTCTAGTTTAAATGCCATCTTTAGAAAGAGTGGACAGCCCCTACATGACGGACAACAACAATTCCTTGGAGCCATTGTACAAATCGAGGATAAATCCAACAATTTAGCTGGATTTGTTAGACTGATCTTTCATATAAATATATCTATAAGACAACATATATATCTGTAAGACATGTCAGCTAAAAAGCTGAAGCTAAAATATTTGCTTTTTTCTCTCCACATACCATAAGAGCAAGAATCCAGCTAACACAAAGTCATGGAGGAGGATGTGTAATAGAATATACCAAATGCTGTATGTTTGAACTGAAGGCAGCATCTGTAACAACACAAGTATGAAAATGCATGGCATAAAATGCTGTCACATTTGCATGCCATTTCTGTCCAGTAGGCTACTGATCATTATCATCATTCCTTGCCTTCCCCACCCAAGCTTTTAAGAAGAATATTTCCACTATGAAGATTGCTGCTTAAAATTCATGGTATATAGTGACAAATTCTTTTAACATATCTATCTGTATGTTGCAGTCATCTCTCCATATCTGTTGTTTTATTAAATATCTGCTTGGAGATACTTGTTTGGAAAATAGTATACAATTCTTATATAATTTCTAATTATCATCTACTAAAAAGGTACAGATTCTCCATGTGAGTTTAGGAATTTTTGCCAACACAGAAAAACAAATTGTTCGTATACTCCAGGTTGTCCCATTACACACAAGTTACTGAGATGTGAACATTTCCACTGTCTTTCACATATTAGAACAGATAAATCAGAAGGCCTACTTAACATTAGAGACAAATAGTCTACATTACATACTTATAAACCAAGTCAAGCTTCTTACTTCTGTACTAAACACCATAAAGAACCGGTCGTGTAGTTAGAGCAGAGTCCCCAAACAATGGCCCGCAGGCTGCATCCAGCCCAGTGACACATTTTAACCAACCTGCACCCTTTTCACAACCCCGCCACACTTCTTCCCTCTACTGCTCTCCAACGTGACATGGGCCCAGCCACTCCAGACCACCAGAAGAGCAGACTGAGTGGTGTGGCCTTCACAGCTGAAAGTTTGGGAACCCCTAAGTTAGAGAAACACATACAGGTACACTAATTCAATATGGTCAAACAAGGTTTAATTGTGAAAACACTGACTAGGCTGAAGCTCCAGTGCCATTCAGTTTGATGCTAATTTTTACAGCTGAATTAGTTTTACACATTAGAGAGATTAATAAAGGAAATGACATACTGAATACTTGAACAGCTCTCACTGGTATCTATATTTAAATTAAATCAAGTTTTTAGCTGCTTTCAGTTGTGGGTGAAGCAAAGTGATTTGGGAACATTTTCCCTCCTATATATAATCTGTTAAACCAGTGGTTCTTAACCTTTCCAAACTACTGTACCCCTGAAGCCTGAGTCCCACCCCCACGGGGCTGAGGCATGTAACTTAGTTTCATGGCGCCCCTGTGGCTCCAGGCAATTGCCTTTCTTGCCACCCCCAATACCAGCTCTGCACTTGCGACCCCTCTAAAACCCCAGGTTAAGAAACACTGTGTTAAACATTAAGGTGAGTCTGGACCTTTTGAAATACTTCCTGAGATTCTTAAACTATGTTATAAGAAGCACCACAGCTGTCTCTAGGGAATGGCGAATCAGGGCAACCGCCCCAGACCCATGCTTCAACATCATGGTGTCGTGTTACATCTTTTCGCATGAACCCATCAGCAACCCTCCGCACCTGTCCCCACCCTGTGGAAGAGGGAGGGGGAAGAGTCTGTGATGCAGTGCATCTGTGCTGCCCCCCTCCCCCCACATCACCAATAGTTCAACAACCTGCCACCCGTGCGCTTCCTTCGCTCGGCCAGACCCAGTGGCAAGAGCAGATCGGGGTCTGGGGTGCACAGCTGCCAGTCAGTCATGCTCGGTGGGGGGAAAATGTGATTTGCCCTGGGCCCTGCACCATGCTAGGGATAGTTCTGAGAAGCACTGTGTAATATCTACATTCAGTAATGAAGAACTAATGCAACCCCAAATAAACTCTGCTAGGCCTTTACCACATTAATTAAAAGATGATCCAGTGATATCGTCCACTAGATGCAGATATGCCAGTAGTCTAAGACATTAAAATAGGACCTTGACAGTATCACACCAGGGAATAATCATGCTGAAACGAAGATCTAATCTGTTACCCTAAAGGCTAGGTTTTCAAAATCTCCTTTTTACTCACTTATGTGCACAAGTAATTATAGCTTGCAACAGAGTCACTATGTTGATATAGTAAAACAGTAAATATTGACTGTTACTCAGTAAATCTACTATGGTACATTTTGAGTGACAACTTAAGTCAGTCAGGCTTGAAGACTATTTTTTTTAAATGTTACGGTCACAACAAAATCCAAAAAAACCTCAGTTTTTCCTCAGTTTACATGGTGCATTTGACAGCACCATCTCTCGCCTGGTTTATTATCTTGTTCTGTAGTTGAGTGGGTTGTTTGAACACCAAAGAGAATTAAAAAAGAGAGTACAAGCTAAAATAAAAACAAACCAGTGTGACTCAGCGCACATGAGGAACCTAAATGCGATGTTCCAGCCTCCATCCATCTCTTTTTTTTTAAATTGGCCCTGAACCTGCAATCTGATCCACACAAGCAGGCAAGATGCCTGCAAATTTTGAGAGCTAATCTGGGTTTACCAGTTTCTATACAGCAACTTCTGTGTTTTCAACAACTTATTTGACATAGCAGAAGCATAAAAAAGAAAGATCTTTGGGGTACAAAACTCTGTTCATGGTTAACAGCTTATGGTACCTATGTATATTCAAAATTGAGCTGTTTTCATCATGACTCCTCCCCTTTACCTTCCTCAAAAGTTGCACTGATATGGAGATAACACATGAACCATGAGGTTCATATTTTATATATGGCCTTTAATCCTGAAGTGCTTCAAATTATACAACGAAGTTGAACTGCAGTCATTTCTAAGATGAAAAGTGGTGAACAGTCAGTATGTAGCACAACATGTATCTATGGGACAGGAATATATAAAACGGGAGAGGAAAGGAAAAAGAATTTTGGTCAAAAAAACATTTCCCTACTCTTACACGCTTTGTCTGTATTACCTCAGTACTAAAGGCGTTTGTCTTGGTATTGAGGTCTCATATGGGAAGGGGAATAACTACCAGTAAACCAGAAAAATATGCGGATACACTTACTGTACATTTTGGAGCTCCAGTTTAAGTAGTATGTAACTTATTAAAAAAACAAGATTTCTACAGCCTCTATGTCCAACAGGCTCACAGACGGATTTTACTAAAGTGGTTCAGAACTCAGATTCTGCTAAAACAATATGGTTGGCTTGCACAAACAGACTAAGTTATATTACAACCGATTTCAGAAACAGTTATACAGGTGACAACATAATCTACTGATAAAGGTCAGACAAACAATTGCACTTGAACTTGAGTTTTAAATTAAATTTAAATTTAGGTCTGTCTGTACAAATGAGCTAAATTTCTTTTACATCATTTTGGTGCCATTTTTCTGGAGCTACAGATTTGAAGTATCTCAAGAAATACTGACTCAGAACCAACAGAACTTGAAATGAACAACTCAACATTTCCCACTTATTTTGTTGTAAGGACTTGCAAACTTTGTTCAAGTGAAGGCATGAACAAGAGCTTCCTAAGAGCTCAAGGGCTAGTGTGAACAGCGCTACACTGTCTGGGGCAGTGTTTCTTAACCTGGGGTTTTAGAGGGGTCGCAAGTGCAGAGCTGGTATTGGGGGTGGCAAGAAAGGCAATTGCCTGGAGCCACAGGGGCGCCATGAAACTAAGTTACATGCCTCAGCCCCGTGGGGGTGGGACTCAGGCTTCAGGGGTACAGTAGTTTGGAAAGGTTAAGAACCACTGGTCTGGGGGATATGCTCTCTGCCAACATAACATGACTATACAAGCAAAATTTATGTTGCTCAAGGGGTGATTTTTCACACCCCATGAGCAGCAAAAGTTGTGTGAGCATCACTGCCAGCATAGACAAGCCCTGGGGTGGAATCTAAGACTGAGGTGGAACATCAAAGGTAGTGAGATCCTCATGAGAGCGTGATGAGCCTATCCATGCCATGCACTGATGACAAGGAAATAGCAGAATGGGTTAGACTTTAGCTACATGTCAAAGGCAGGCTGAGGCCTTTGCCCAAGTTGAGCCTAAGGCCTCCCTTGTGAGTGAGCCCTCCAACCCTGGCACGCCCAACGCAGCAGCCCCAGCCTGAGAAAGAGCAGCACATCTGAACAGGACACTAGCACGAGATCAAGATTAGGGTAGCCACCGCTCAGGTACCAAACGCCAGGAATGGTCCTGGCTCGTAACACTGGGCAGCCAGCCACCTCTACAGACTTCCTGGGGCAGCCACCTCGAGAAAGGGACGCTCCTGGGGAAACCTGGGGGGAGGGGGTGGCAAGAGGGGGGGGGGGAAGTAGGCCAGGCCTGGTCTTGAGACCACGACAACAGGAACCCGTGACAGCCAATGCCGAGGCGGGTGGCTAAAGAGAGTGAGAGGACACCCTCCCCCCTCCAAACAGCTCCACCAGGCCGGGGGCTGCACCCCCAGACTCCCGCCCGCGCTAACGAGAGCTGGGACCCGGGGGAGGGGGAGACAGTCATAGGCTGCCTCTCTAGCGTACGCAGAACTCCTCCATGGAAACCAGCCTCGCCCCGCTCAGCTCCAGGGGACTCCCCCTCCACAGCGGGGCTGTAGCGGGCAGAAGCCATGTTCCCACGCCGGAGAGCCCTCGCCCCCGGCTGCAGATAACGGCTTGGCCCCGCCCGCGCTTACCCGCGAGCTGCCCTGGTGACCGCAGCAACAGCGACACGCGGCCGGCCCCGGCCATCGCGCTGCGACACGCGGCCCAGCCCCAGCCGCGTGCGCTCCGCCGCCACAGCGCCCAACAGACCCCACCACTACCCGCCGCCATGTCCCGGGCTCGCGCGCACACTCTCACACACTGCCCCGCCCACTACAGCACAGAATAGGGCCGCGCGCCGCTGAAAAAGGGAAGCCGTGTGCGCATGCGTTCCGAGCCTACAGGCGACCGGGCCCTCCCACGTGATACGGGCGTTACGCGTCGGCGCTCCGGGAAGGACCGGACTACAAGAAAGTACGCGCCTGCTCGTAACCGACCTAGAGCAAGGACTGCGCATGCGCTTTCTTCCGGACGAGGGCCCTGGAGACCGCCGGGGAGCGGACTCTTTGGTTCCCCAGGGAGGGAGGGAGGGAGGCAGGGAAGTGCAGGGAGCCAATCAGCACCAGGGAGAACTTGCCCCGCCCCAGGAGCCGTGCGGTCGTAATGACTGTGGTGGCGGGCGGAGGCCACGTGACATGCCCCGCCCTCGCCCTAACTACAAGCCTCCTGCACCGTCCCTCCAAGCCGCCCAGGGCGGTATTATCCATTAGGCAGGATAGGCACAGTGCCTGGGGCCTACGAAACTGGCAGGGTCTAGGAAAAATGTTGTGAACTAAAATACAACTTATCCAAGAATTTGAAAAGCAAATGATAAAATTCATATCTCCTTAAATTAAATATATGTATCTCAGGTGCAAGTGACTATTGTATTATTACATAGATCCAGTATACATTTAATTCTGTGACAAGATTTAAAATGTTCTAAGTGTTTAAGGAATATGGTTACAATATTAGGAAAAGGGAATGCGTTAAATGCAGGTTTCAGTTTTGCACAATTTTTATTTGACGTTTTGCTCAGTGGCATAACTAGGGGCCACAAAACCTCGCAATTAATGTGCTTAAATTAATAGTTTAAAATCAAATTAGTTATTTCGGTCGGGGGGCCCACGAAGGCAAGTGGGCTTAGGGCTTACAAAGGTCTTAAAATGGCCTTGCGGCCACCTCCAGTTAGGCCTGAGCAGCTGTGGTGTCACGGCTCTGTTCCCCGGACCCTTACAGCAGCAGCACATGCCCCTGGGGCAATAAAGCATAAAGGATTCAGTGTTCCCCGTTCACCCACCCTCCCGCTCTCCTCTCTCTGCACAGCTGCCCCCCCATCGCTCACTGCCTGTGCCTGCTCATACACAAGGGAGCTGCGAGCTCGACATAGTCCACCCGTTATGATTACCGCCTGGCCCTGCCTGCTTTGCTTCTTGCCCCCAGAGAGGTCACAAGGCCCACTCCATCAACCCACTGTGATCAAAAATCACATGCCAAGCTTCAATCTGGACATTGGTTTAAAAACTGTTCGGAAAAAACCCAACCACATTTGCATTCTTTTTCTTTACATTTTGGTTTTTTTTGGTCCAGTAGGGAAGCCGGGTGTCATGTTTCTCTGACCTGAGACACTTATTTTAATATGAAAGCTGAAATTCTCATGTATTCACAGGAGTCCAGGAGCAGGGCTTTAAGAAAAATACCAATTTACAGATCTGGGCCAAAAAATCACACCAGCAGGCAACATTGATTTATAATTTATATATATAATAAAAAACACTGATTTATAAACATAATTTATGTTGTCCTCATGATTAAGGCCCTTCAAAATTCTGTCTCTCCCTACTTTTACCTCTTACTGTATCATGCTCTGCTTCGCTGTCGTCAGTGGCACCATTCTTGGCTGCTCACTTGTCATTGTTCCCAAAAGCCTTTGTACCTTCTTCCTTGCTTCCTCCCCTTACATATGGTGTGTCCTCCCTGAACTGATCCAGAAGCTACCACTGTCTCCTCAAGAGCCAGTTTAGCAGCATTACCTATAAGACACAGCCAAACTACGATGGTTGCACATTTAGGTAAGCAGAGCTGGACAGCTGCAGAAATCAACATTTCTTTTTAAAATTACATTAAAAGCATACAGATTTACATAACAATGTAATGTAAATACAATTTTATCTATTGTGACCATCTCCCGTACCTTTGTATGTTGCATGCTTTTTTAGATTCTAATATACTAACACTTGTGTTTCATTTTCTCCTTGATGTTTTGCCTGTATTTTTCTGCTTAATGGTTTTGTGTTAGCTAAGAAGAGGGTGCCTCCGTGTCTGGAACATTTAGAAAAATGTTATGCAGCTCATTTATATTACTGTAGTGTTCAGAGGCTGCAGTCAGGATTGTGGTCCAGTTGTGCTTGGAGCATTCACCCACAACCACCATTTGTTCATTAACCTGAACAAAAAGAAGCTAAACATCAAGGACAAATAAATACAAAACCAGATAGCATTCTTTATCTCTAAACATATACATGAAGGGGAGAACCACTATGTGCACCCAACTGATCAGAATAGTAGTTAGCTAGGGCCCTTGCTAATTTCAAGAATATCCTCGTTTTCTTGGAGTGAGTCTATGTTTTGCTAGTATTGCTTTGTGAAGTTGTTTGCAGGTTTTGAAATCAGTTATTAGACTACCTGTCCTTGCTTGGTGATTACAGAAACATCCAAAATAAAAGAGTAAGACTGGGATTTTCAAAGTAGCTTGGATTTAGGCATTCAATTTCCAATGAATTTCAATGGATTTTAGGGTGCTTAACTCTTAGTTTCTTTTGAAAAATCCCAAAATTGTGCCCAATAGACACACACAAAAATTGTATGATTTTTGAACTACAAGTCAACCTCTCCTCAAGTCCCAGTGCACTCTTTATTCTGCTGTGACTTACTGATGTTCAGTTGAAGCAGGACAAAGGGATTGTAATTCTAGGGAGTTTTTCTGTATATCTAAAGGGATAGAGTGAAAGTGCTTCATATCCTTTAATATGCTGCAGGATGATTTACTAAACCACATTTCACATTATCAAAATATTCCTTTTTTTTTATAACAATACATCCCATGGTTACAAATCCTTCATGCACCTTTGAAGAAATGTACCGTCATACTAGCCTATCTTGACATCTGAAGAAAAGCAAGGTGAGAACTCATGGCACAATGAAACAGGAGCTCTCAAAGACAAATATAGACAAACTGCATTTTAACACAAGTCTCTGGATTGGGTCTTTTTTAGGGTACTCACATAGGATAAAAAGGATGAAGACCATCAGTAATTGGGAATGATGTGCTATGCACCTCCCTAGCTAATCCATTGAGTTTGGCAATCAGGAAGAGCCACGTGTTTCATGTCATATAGGGATTGCTCCAGCTCTTCCACTGATATTCCAGAAGGCCTTCCTAGGCCCAAGTGATTTTGGATAGCTTAACTTGATATCTAATGCAAGTGCTAAATTATAGGCTTGCAAGTAGAGAGATGAAAGGTATGGGGAGAGTGTTTCTTGCATGAATTATCCATGCTATAAATTTGAACATTTGATTTGTGCAGCAATTCTCTTGAAGGTAGCAGCCTTGAGATGGACCCAGCTGGGAACCTGCTGACCAAAAGCCACAGCAACTGATGCTTACAAATACAGCCTCTGTGATTTGAGAAGGCATGGTCTGCATGCCTAGTGGTGGCTTAGAAGGATTTTCTCACCCAGGCCTATTTGCACTTGACCAAAGATATGATGCTTGCTCAGGTAGGGTGAGCTTGAAGCCTCTGGCTAAGATAATGTTGCAAGTGAGTAGGAGTGCTGGATGCAAACTCTTATCCAATGAGAAAGGACATATTGGGTGCCTTTTCCCATTTGAAAGACCTTTGTCTTCTCTTTTTCTTCTTTAAAATCCACTTTTTCTATTCTTTGGTGTCTGTGGGCACTAATACTTTCACTGGAATGTATATGTAGAGATCAAATAGTTCTACCCATATAGACCATTAGCAGGTGTCAGGGATACTGGCAGTAGTTCAGTAAACTGTTATCATTCTCTCCCTCTCTCTTTTTTTTTTTTTGGTGCTAGAACACATCCAAGGGAATGAACAACAACATTATAGTTTTTGGGGCAGCAGTTAGATCAGAGTATTATCCACCCAAAGTACAAAAAACATGTAGCACAACCTTTGAAAACTAACTGTATTTTGTAGGCTCACAGAATCCTGATTTTTCTTTTTAAAATGATACCATCAACCTAATACAATCACTGCTGATATTTTTTCACTACTTTCTTTCTACAACTGAAAGATATGTCCAGGTTTTCAAACTGTTTATTCAATGCATTTGCTGAAGTTTGTATAGGCTCAGTTTCACCCTTTCCCAGCTATAGTTAGCCTTCCCTGTTTGTATCGGTCTTTCCCATAGGAAAGAAAGGAAAAGAAAGGAGGAAAAAAAGACCGCAGGAAAATATAATTGTTTGAAACCATATAAATAATCAACAACTCAAAGACTAATGTATACCTGAAATTGCTTTCAAGTCATTTTTTAAATTAATTAGATTTCAAGTTTTAAAAATGCATATTATTATTTACAGATAATACAACATTCCAGACAGATGAAGTAGGATAAAAATCAGTGCAAGCACCAACCAGGTCACAGGAACAATGTTCTTTTTATGACAGAGATGAACGGCTTGCTGAAGTCAGAAGCCTCATTTTCAAAATTATTAAGCACTTGCAGCTCCAGCTGAAGTCGGTGGGGCCTGTGGGTGCTCATCACCTCTGAAAAGGAGGCTTGAGGTCTCCCCATAGCATGTAACTTATTAAAAGTTTAATGATATTAAATATTACAGGTATCTGGATAGCTCTTGAGGCTAATCAGAAATGGTGCCTTTTAAATCCAACACAGTATAGGAAAAAGCCTAAGTGTTTTTGCCATTTGAGGGATTACATAAAATAAGATAGACTTAGACCAGCTTTTAGGTGTCCATAGCACCAACCCCATCACTCTACATTTGCAATCTTATTGGCAGTCTCAGCGGACAAGTCAAGGATTACATGGGCCACAGAGACTGAACTAACATCTTCTGCCTTCAGGTCAAGATATCAAGACAAATTATAGGAGCCAAGGGAAAAAGCCTGAACTTCTGCAGTTCCTGTTCTGTGGATAAATAATAATTAAGGGCTAGCAATTCACAGACTAAAGTTTATTACAAAAAAGAAGGAAGGTTAATGAAAGCTATGCACATGCAGTGTAGGACAAGAGTACTCTCCAAAAAATAGTTTTTAGGTACAAACACACACCTATACTTAAAGATGTATTTTCCATGATTCTTCTATGGAAAAAATGATTGGATCATCAGATTTCAACTACTTTTTGCATTTGTCAATATTAAACATAGGCAGTGCAAACAGTTATAGTAAGAAGAAAAGCAAAAGTGTTTCATAATGAGAAATCAGGCCAATATTTAAAAATAAAAACAAGCATATTTTTACAAACATTTATTTAGATGTCTTAATCACATCATGCAGGATACAAAAATCATTAGAAAACCTGTATAATCATACATAAAAGTAAAATCAAGGTACATCACAGAGAAAAATATAATTATATGAATCAAACCAACTATTTTCTGGTATTATTTTTATGTTTTAAACTCATTAGATTACAAGTTTCTTGTAGCTGTAATCTGCACAGAAATTGAAGGTAAAAAATTATCCCTGGTGAGAACAGTTCCATCTTTCCTGATTCAGCATGTCAAATCTGGTGCACATCGAAACTAATAAAATAATTCAAGAGCAACCATGTGACCTGTGCATACCACAAAAAAGAATTTTCATACCCATTCATGCCAGACATAGGATTTTGAAAGTTCATCACTTTCTGCAAGTATAATTTATTCTGCTTTCAGATTCTAATTTGTTTAAGCAAAAAAGCTGTTTTCTTCTTTGCTTTTAGTAGGATTTATTTAATTAAATGAACAATATGGCACTTACAAATTCAGGGTACTAAAATGAAGAACTTGCCTGAAGTCTAGGTTACATTCAGTAATAAATTATTTTTATATAATAGTCAAGGGCTAGAAAGCAGTTTTAAAATGGGAGAACATTTACAAGGAGCATACACTAAAAAAGAGGTCTTTGCTGTATTTGCTATTTACAGTTTTTATCTGCATTACTGTTTTAGTATGGGCTCTCTCAACTTGCCTGTCTTTGTGCTCTACCCTGTGGCATCATATGGCCAAACTCCATGCTGATATATACTTTGAAAAATCTCACTGGCAGAAATCCTGGCTCCACCGAAGTCAATAGGAGTTTTCATACAGACTTCAGTGGGGCAAGGATTTCACCCATTGATTTCAGTGGGGTGTCCAATAAGCACAAAATGTTAGCTTTTGACTAGAATCATCTCTATGGTGAGACTGAGCTCCATACTACAGAAATTGCTACAGGATCCAGCCAGAAAATCAGTTCAATGCCTACTACAGAGGGAATGGAGAAAATTATGGCAAAGTTAAGTTTGATACTCTTCTCTCCATTCAGTTTTATGTTGTGAAACAGTCTATCTTTGTGAAGCTATTGCTTCTGTGCTTTATATAAACCATTTTATAAATACAGTTTGTTCAACTGGTAATTTAAATGTACAGAATACTGTAACAATTGAGTTATATTAAAATTTAGGAAGAATTTTGGCATTGTTCCATCACACGAAGCTAAAGCACAGCTTACAATTTGAGTTCATTCTTATACAGGAATCGTGCAAATCTTTGGCTCTGTATTAATACCTGTACTTTAACTACTAAGGCAAGAACTACCTGTATCATAAGGCTGGTGTGTCTTGAGTTTTTTAATTTTTATTTTTTTTATAAAATACATATAAGTAAAAGAATTTTAAAAAGCCAGCTAATTACCTATAAATGTCAAATACTGCATATTAAAAATATATGCTATTATACTTTTCTGTTCCATTAATAAAATGTTTGCATACCAATGAGCACACACAAACAAGTTTGTAAACTGTTTAGTTTGTATTTATGAAGACATCTTCTACATAGGAGAACTTGTAAGAAATTGTTATGGAATCAATATACCACCCTTAAGTTGACTTGATTACCCATGTTACAGCCCTCTAATACTTCAACAGTTTTAGCTCTTTTGCTACTGTAATGATCAACTAAAGTAAGCAAATAGTCTCTCTTTTACTTGTGTGTATAAAATCCTTTGATTTTGAGAGTTTGTGTGCACATCATAGGGAGGATTACTTGTGAAAGTTATCAATATTGTATATGGCTTTTCAAATTCACTTGCATATGGCTAAATTAATGAATAAGGTTATTGCAATATGCCGTGTGAATGCATTGATGCACCATTTTATTATAACATGAAGTGGGTGTAGCCTTCTGCTCCCGTAACTATAACATCCATCCATATCCTCATGGCTTCTGGCGTTGGAGCAACCATGTAATATATTCGGTCATGAGTCTTAACACTGAAAGTGAGTAATGGGTTAGGACTCTAAAATAAAAAAGAAGCAGCAAAATCAGTAGTATGAAATGAGACCAGTTTAGTGACAGTGAGTAAAGTCCTGTACTAGGAGACTCTCAAGGAAAAAGCCAGTTGAGCAATTGCTACTTCACTTGTCATACTGTATAAATGAGGACTTGCTCAACCCCAACCTGCAGGGGTATGTTTTGAGGACTCTGGCCCAATGCAGACAGAGTGTATGACAAAATCCCAAATTGGCTGTTGCGTAGCAATATGTGAGACCAAGCAGTTGCTTCATCTCTAAACCACAATTAACTTCCCTTATGTACCTGCTGCAGCCAGGGACCAAAAGCCATTTTAGTTCTTAATATCTCCTTCTTGAGGAGGGCTTGGAACAGCTCACAGTCCTTCTAAACTGCAAAAGCTAGGCAGGGGGCTCTTCCCAGAGCTTCAAAATGGAATCAACTTCCATCTTGGGCTAGAAACACAACTCCATCCCCTGATTTAGGCCACCTGTGGCTGCAGCATTAGTAACCTGGGATGAAAACCTGGTCCACTGAAATCCACGGCAAAACTCCCACTGAATTCACTGGAGCCAGGATTTCACCTCTAAAAACACCATATTCAGGAAGAACCTCTGTGTATGTGCCATCAGACGTTTTCAGCATCTGGGACTGGTGGCTGATACGAAAGGCTCAATGTGCTCATCTCTTGCCAGTCAAGTCCACCCTAAGCCCTAATTCTGTCACATACTCTACCACCATCTCTCTCTTTTCCAGATATGGGTGGTGGTATAGGGTAGGGATTTACTGCAGAAAGTTAAATTTTCCCTGTGCATGGAAGTAAATCTTTAAATTTACTTTAAGACTGGGAATAGGCTCTGTCCTGAAGTACTGTTCTCTTTATATAATGAAAACTCCATTAATGTAAAAGAGGCCAAATCTAATTGGCTTAACTCCTTGTTCTCAACCTCTGCTGATTTTCTAACATTTATATCAAACAGACTACTCAATGACTTTGTAGTGTAGATGATTGGAAAATCTGAAAAGTCTCATCAGGCTGGGACTTTTTAAGCAGAGATATCCCAGAACTGACCACAATACTCAGAATGGAAGAACCACTTTTCTGTTTCTTGTAAAGTAATGAACACTATCAATCCTTTGTGTGCTTGGTTAAAGTGCATTATTATCCCCATTTTATAGTGAGGAAAATCGTAAGCTGAAGGACTGATTTTTGCTCAAAGCCACAAACGGATTCAGTGGCACAGCAGGAATAAGAACTCAGGAGTTCCTGGCCCCTTGGTCTGTCTTGAGACCACATCACTTGCCAAGTGGACTACATCTGTTCTGTCTCTTGATATCTTGTTTTGGAACTAACAAATTTTTGTATGAGAGAAACAAGGTGGGTGAGATAGATCTGTTATTGCATCCACTTCTGTTGGTGAGAATGGCAAGCTTTCGAGCTTACATAGAGCTCTCCTTCAGGTCTGGGAAAGGTACTCAGAGTGTCACAGCTAAATACAAGGTGGAACAGATCATTTACTATAAGCAGTAAACGTTTGTGTTTAGCTGTGACATCTGTCCCAGACCTAAAGAAGAGCTCTGTGTAAGCTCAAAAGCTTGTCCCTCACAAACAGAAGTTGGCCCAATGAAAGATATTATATCACCCACCTGGTCTCTCTAATATCCTGGGACAGACACAGCTACAACAACACTGCATACAAAATCATGTATGCCAATCATTGCCATGGGCACTTTATCTGCACATTCTATGCTTTTCCATGCCGTGTGTATGTGTAAGTAAGAGATGTGTGTGTGTTTGTGTGTGTGTGGGGGGAGGGGGATGTTAAGCTCTTTGGGACACAATTTGTGTCTTCCTGTGTCTGTACAGCATCTATCACATTTTGGGTGCTACTAAAGGATAATTAATAAAAACAACAAAAATGATAATGTTTACCTTATATGCATTCTTTAGATGATCATAATAGACTTCTTCAATGGCTTGGAAATATATTACTCCTTTTAATTTAGTTTCATGCTTGTCTGCAAATAAGAGAGAAACTGGGTTTTGAAAATTGAAACCAACAATATACCATAAAGGTTGAAGGGTTAATTGAATTTGCATGTTCACCCAGCATTAGTCAAAAACTGCATGCTAGCACTTTCATTTGCAAAATACCCCACGGAATCTTCAGCCTGCCTTTTCAGTTGGGCAGCACATTTACAGTAGATAAATTGCACACAGTTAAATACAGTGTTCACCTTCATTTTTTTTTATTCATCATTGTTGCTAAAACATTACAACAAAACTGTCAAACTAACAGTGATGTTGCCCCCTCCTCCCCCAAGCTGCTATAAAGGCCAACTCTGGGAGACAATTTGATACTCAGTTTTACTTCAAAACAGTGTTGCATAAGGACTTTTTCTATTTAAAAAAAAATAGTTTTCCTGTTTATGGTAATCTCTCAGAAACTTCAAACTAAAATTTAACGTGTTACTCAACAATGGTGCAAGCCGGTCTTAGACAGATATATAACACTACTGGAGCAATAATGGTATAAAGAGACCAAGGAGAGGTTGAATATCATGGATGGCTTTAATTAGGAGATTTTAAAGATAAAAAGATTACAGACTGTACTTTCTGTACAGCCTCCAACTGGCCTCCCATTTGGGATTGATTCCTGTCATTCATGCAGACCTCATCGCCATCTAACTTCCATTACTAGTACCTGCAGTTTCTACTTGCAAAGAGGGTCAGCTGCTCCCATTTTTTCCCCCTCCAAAGTCTGGTCCTATATGCGCATTTGGCTGTAGAGGTGAGTAACCATTCTTATGGTTTTGGGAGAAATATTAATGACAAAATGTTAATCTGAAGATGTAATGTTCAGTACTTAGACAATGCTCAGTCTTTGTATCAAAAAGTTCTTTATAATTTTCAGGTCAAGAACTAAATACATTTTAGTCTTTGCGCTAAATTACAGGCTTCGGGGTCAATTCTCTTTCGGCTCAGTAATTCTAAGGACACTATATCTGTATGTTCAGTCATGGGCCAGGTACTCTGCATTTATAGCATACCATATTGGTGGATCAAGACTTACATCTTGGAAATTTGCTGTAGTATTAAAGTCATATTGACAGTTTCTAATGCACACCAACAGCTGCATTTGTGCTCTGCTGGTATGAAGTTTTCATTTAATTTTGTTTGCTGGCTTGAGACCTCGAAACATTATGAAATGTTTTCTTTGATAATTGACATTACATTAGAACAGCTGTGCTGTAATCGAAACTGAAACAGGTAACTATTAAAGTAATTATCTTTTAAAAAATCAGTACCAGATGGGATTACTATAGTATTTGTTAAATGCCTTGCTAATAAATAAACCAGATGTTCAGACAATAATAATGAATATTTCTGTTTGTTAAGTTTTCCCACAACTATTATTGCAAACTTTGCTGAAATATTATGGATATTTAGTGAATATAAGTACTAATTTTTCAAACAGATAAAATGGGCAATTTCCTCCACCATCAATATTCACTCCTTTTTGCCTGCTGCTAATGTAATGTCACATGAGGAAATAGAGCTGTTCAGTTCATGGCAGTTAAGCCATGTGTATTTCTTTGCTTGGTAACAGTTATCACCTAGAGCAAGCCTGTGCCTGATTTCTTTTAACAATGGAAATTAAAACACTACAAATCATATTTCTGGGTCCATCCCAACTTTTAAATTCAAACTACAAGTTACAGATATGTATAGTAGCACTGCAGATTTTTTGTATTTGCAACAGTTTGTATATTTCCAGTATTCTGATTTAAAACTAATCCATGTAATAAAGCAATCTAAAGCCTGTGATTTTATCTTCAAAGAACATAGTAATATAGATGTAGCTGTTTCTGAAATTGGATTTCCATAGTCTAGAAATGACAGAAGTTTGGTTGGTCTGGGTATTTAACTGCCTTTCGGAATGTGACAAGTAAAACCAAGCATCCAGCTTGCGTTTGTCATTATGATCATCATCGTCTCCAGACCATCCAGACCACAAGGAACAACGTTCAAATACGATGAGACATTAAGTTAAAGAAAGTGGGCTACAAATTCATCTGATTTTTTTAAAAATAAGTTAACATGAATCAAGTTCTTTTGTGAAGCCTACCAGAAATCCTCACACCAGTAAGGAACAGGCTGTATCAAAGTCAATTATAACCAATTTTATTTATTTAATAAATAAATAATGCTAAACCATCATGCTGCACAGTAGGAACCCAAGGATCTTATTGTTGTTACCCTCCTCTGCCCTTTTCCCTCCCTTTGTCTGTGGCACTCATTTATGTCTCATTCCCGATTGTAAACTCTTCAGAGCAAGAGGAAGGAGACAGAGAGAGAAAGTGTGTGTGTGTGTGTGTGTGTGTGTGGGGGGGGGGGGGGGGGGGGGGGGGGGTGTAAATAAAACACCCAGCACAATGGAGTCCCTTTCTGATTAAGGACTTGAAAACACAACACAAATAAAGAAAATGGTGTAAATGGCACTTAACGTAACAATAGGGCCTACGTGACAAATGTTGGGATGGGCGCACATAAGAATGGTACTGCCACAGAAGGACTCAATCCTGGATGAAGGAACATAACCTACCTGCATAATAGGAAAATGTTCTTTTGCTTCTGTCAAAAACAAACCACCGTTTCTTCCATGTTTTAATTTTCCCTCCCATCTTAATCAGAAAGCCTCGACATGTCTTCTCAGTGAGTGAGATGTGGTAACAGGTCTCTATGTTGTGACCAGCTGTTTCGATGTGACCTCGTAGATCGAAGTCTTCCTTTCTGATTGGCAAGTAGCGAGTCAAGGGGCGGGCCTAACACAGAGCAAAAAGATACTTCATAAAGTTTTTATCTTTTTTCTTTTTATCTGCTGTAAGCAGATAAAAAGTACAAGTAGCACCCATGTTCAACTATGAAGATAGCAAAGATTAAATTTGTGTGTTGCATCCTTGGATTTTCTGAAAAGAATGGACACATTTCTGCAATATGTACCTACATCAACTGTTGAATACTGGCATAAAAAAAAAGGATTTCCTGCAGAGAACATAGGTTTCTTAAAATCATGCATTAAATAAGATAGAGATCAAATCACTGAAGAGTTTTGGTGGTAGGGGGAGGTTAAAGCACATACGTGTGTGTCAAAATATCTATGGCAGCTTTGAGAAAAGAAGAACTCTGTGAGACCTTGGCCAAGTCACTTAACTGCTCTGGGCCTCAATTTCCCTATCTATGCAGTGGAGTGCTATATATCTAACTCGTTAATGTGTTTCAAGTGCTTTGATACACTTGAATGGAAGATTCAAATGCAAAACATAATTACTGTATTATCAGAATAAAGCCAAAGTGCACAAGGATAAGAATAAACTGTAATATAAGTTCCAGAGGGGTAGCCGTGTTAGTCTATTTTCAGCAAAACCACGAGAGTTCTGTGGCACCTTAAAGGCTTACAAATTTATTTGGGCATAAGCTTTCGTAGGCAGAACCCCACTTCGTCAGATAGCTTTCGTGGGCAGAAACCCAAGTTTCTCAACTGAGAGTATCTACTTGCTTTCTGTGACTCAGACCCACAACTTAAGGGTCGTACTATCACTGTATCCTTAACTGGTTCTACATACAGTGACAGTAGTGGTGGCCTTTTATATTGTGTACATTTGACACTCTCTGAAATTGTACATCACTGTACTGAACAAGCTAGGGATAGCTTTAGTTTCTGCAGAACATGCTGCTCCTTCCATTGTTTTTGGTATTTAAATGTCAGGAAGCACTGAAAAGGAAAACACAGAATCCTGAAATTAGGTCTTCCTGAGTAACCCAAAGAAAAACTTGTAATTGAAAAAAAAAATTATATAGTGCTCATGAAAGATCAGTTATGTCATCACGTCAATCCAGTCCCTTGGGGTTTCTGTTTTGGGATCCATTCACCAAATATGAACTATGGTTTCTTTCTTATAATGTTGACAAAATAAATATTCATCACACAGTTGGTTTGGAGGGGCTGTGTATAGGAGTGAATGGGTAAAGAAAAGTCCTCTGTTCTGTTCTTGTCAACAAAATATTTGGAAGAGGACAACTCACAATCCAAAATGTCCTACATATAAAAATCATCGTGTACTTTTACAAAGTTACTGCTCTCAGAAATGTCTGTTATTCAGCATAGCTGTGATACAGACTGCACAGTTCTGCGCTTAGTGGATTCAGGACATTGATGCAGTGGCATCGACTGCACGGGTCTGTGTGGACCTGCTTAGTCGATGGGAGAGCGCTCTCCCGTTGACTGAATTAGCTCACCTCCCCGAAAGGCAGCATCGACAGGAGAGCATCTCCTATCGATGTAGCATCATGAAGACACCGTGCTGTTACGTAACTAGCGTATCTCACGTCAACCCAGCACAGCAGTGTAGACCAGGCCTCAGTGACAAATCTCCTAGGATTAACACAGTCTATTTACAAAGCCAATATAAGATCGGAAGAGACACCTATGTTAATATTTCTTGATTTAGATTTAAATAACTAAAGAGACACTAATCCAAGGCTCTAAGGTGCCTTTAATAGAATGTGGATAAAATCTTAGAAGTATTAAAATAATCAATTCAACAGGCACTCAAGGAGTCAGAAACTCCTTCCCTTCATTATTGTGCGAGGTTTGCCATACAGCTGTTACATCCTGTACATGGTAGATAATCAACTCACCTGTGCTCTTTGTTTCTCACGTATCTTGACTTCCTTTTCAATTAATTTTTGTCGCTGGCTAGTTTCTTCTTGTAATCGTCTCTCTAGCTGCTCTCTGCGACGCTTTTCTTCTTCCAGGGCTCGTTTTCTGGCTTCCATTTCCCGTTCCTATATACCACAGGGCACACAGAGTTTCAGCTATAAGCTATGTAAAACTACACCTGATAAAAATTAAAACTAACCTGATCCTACCAAGAGCTCCTACAAGCCACTTTATAACTCTCAGGGAGCCTAGAATGTATGCAAGGTGGATTGGTAATTGGGATCAGAACCACAGTTGGAGAATAGAAGGATTGTAGTCTACCACACCAGTTGGCTACAGAAGAGTTCTCACAATAAAATAAAATAAATAAATAAAATAAAATCCACGTCCACTTTATGTCATGGTAATTGTGCTAGGACTTTGGTAGCAGTAATGGAGTTTAAACATGGCTGTAGCTAGCAGATTCCAATCCCTGCATGAGCAGGGCCATATTAAATAGAAAGTTAGAAGACAATAGATCTTTATATCAAAGGTACCGAGTTACATTAAAGCTGCATCTACACAATATAATCTTGCCTTTTCCCGCTACAAACTGGGTGTAAGTAGTTGTCCCCCAACTGGGATAGGGTCTAATTGAGTTCTGTGCTCAGTATAGCCAATGCTACCTTTATCAGGGATTGAACCTTCTGTGCTGCCTAGTCTGTTAATTTGACTGCTTCTGAGGGTAACTCATTGTCAAAGCATTAATATTTTCTTGTAATAGGGTCAAAATATATGCCTGAATGCAGAGAAACGCAGCTACTGTAATATGAAATGAAATGCTACTTCTTAACAAACATTTTGCTGGTTGGGATTTAAATTGTATTTGTTAACATTAGGAGACTGAAATAGGACTAAATCTTTTGTGCCCAATTTAAATGTAGGCAAATATAATTGACATTCGCTAATGTCAATTCTAAAGTGCAGTATTATTTTGTTTCTAGTTAAAGCAGGTTTTGTTTTCAAGTTACTTGTTCTTCACTCATGAGTCACTTTAAAGTTTGAAAATAGGGCTAATTTTATTTTAAACCATCTAAAATCATTACCTGAAGTACAGCAATAGGGACCGATCTGTATTACTAGTAGACTAGTGCCGTGCCATTTGACCGACTTTGGTTGAGTTACAGTGGCTGGCTGGTTTCTTGCCTCCTGGACTAGTAGAGTATATGCAGCCCCTTAAAGATGGGGATGGTAAGCAAATACTACTCATTAGCAATCCCTCTAGCAGAAGAAGGAACAACAATGATTAGCTCTTAAAGGATTTCTGTCCACCTCAGCCACAGAAATGGTAGCTGTTGCACAGGGTATCAGGAATGGCAGTATTCAAGCGGGACAAAGTTGGGGGAAGCGGAAAATGAATTCTTCAGGGCTGCATTAGGAAATTACAATTTAAGAATGGCCAAACAAAATGTGTATTATGTGAACCAAGTGTCTGCTACTAATCTCTGTCAAATAAATCTTTAGATTACCCTAGATTCAAGCAGTCGTGTCCTTTCAGCATGAGCTTGTTTCAGAAGTCTCTCCATTTCTTCTATTCTTGCAACATTTGAAGTACTGGCGCTGTATAAATTAAAAAAAAAAAGAATACCTAGGAGAATAGTTAAAGACTGAAGCCATATTTACAGACTAATTCTGGATAATTTAAGAATAGCGTTGATAAAATTCTGGTCCAATTTAGTACAGCACCAAGTAAAATAGTGTATTATGTATAATACCCTCTCATTAAATATAGTCTCTCATACAGAGTAGTCTAAAAATACAGCCCTGAGAGTCTAAACATGGAGTTTGTGGTTTGCCATCTCTATAACATGTGGGCCTAAGGGGCCACTTGTCCCAAAAGTTAGCAACCATTTACTGATCCCCTGCACTGGCACCAGTAACCAGCTAACTGTAAAATGTAAGCCCCTCTGGCCATGAAGTGTATCTTCTGTATTACTGAATTTGTCATCAGAAATTACCAAATTAACATAAAGAGCAGGTAGTAGGGAATATCAGTAAAAGGCACTGAATGACAGGGGACACAATCCCATATTCTGAAAGGCTCACGTCTCTGTACTGAAGATAGGAAAGAAAGGCTGAAGGCTCTGTTATAATACTTGGGGCCTAGCAGGTCCAGTTTAATTGTGTGCCTAACTGGTGGAAAGTGGTAAAGGCTCATGAATTGCCACAATGTCCTGTTATATAAAATTGTTTGAGAAACATGTAAAGATGAGACAGAAAGACTGAATTAAGTTTGGCAAAGACGGTTTACTGATACCGCCTCAGGGCTGTGTTAAGATTTTGACTGATAAACAAGAGGAGTGAGGGACCGGAAATGAGTGAACCAAATCTGGTACTTTGGAAATCAGGCCTACATGGTGAACAAAATAGTGAGAAGATGGCTATTCCACTTCCTAAAAAGGAGACTTGGGGAAGAAAAATAGTTTCTACCACCAAGGCAGGCACAGCAGAAGGATTTCTCATTGTGACACCCAGGCCTTGGCAAATAGTGGCAATACTTGACCACCACCGCTGCACCAGTAACAAAGGGTGCTAGACTCTGGAGCAGCACCATACAACATTACTATCCCTCTTGCCCTGTAAATGTTTCCTTGTTTAGTATGTGCAATAGGTGAATGCTTGGCCTACACTTTCAACTCACTGTGGGAGGCAACAGAACTTTTGCACCTGGACTGAGTAACCATGATCATATCAGTCCCCTGTTCCACAATGATTGCCTATCCAAGGCGATTCACTTTGTTTGTCCCTCTTGGTTTTGAAGACCCTTAAAAATGCAGGCCCTATTAGAGGTCTGCTCTGGACTTATTTTAAAGCCTAACCCAGACCCGAAACTGAGCCAAGCACAGCTAACCTGACCACGACCCAAGTGTTGGATTGTTTTTAGAATTGAACCATCCCAAACCTAACATTTCCCCCTAAACTTGGGGCTCAGCCTGGTGGGGGCTACCCACTGCCCATGGCTGCAATCTTTCTCCAGCCGCCTTTGGCCCTTGGGGTTGGTGTGTCATCAACCACTACTCTGCTGTGCTGTCAAGTGAAAGGCACAGCAACTCATTGGCACAGTCACTCCGCAGCCTATATGGAGTGCAGTGAGGTGGCAGAAGCTAACAAGAGTGATGGCATGCAGCTACTGCCAGGGTTGGGTTGTTTTCAGACCCAACCCAATTAACACTTGTAGTTGGGTCCTGTCAGGTTCAGATCGGGTTGCAAGGCTCGAGGCCCTACCCGCTGATACCTCAACCAGGAAAACTGAAGTTACTAATGGTTCATGGGACTCATTTTTATAAGCTAATGAACAGCCTTTTCAAAATGTATATTTCTGTTGCATTTTGAACACTGGGGGACTTCAGGTACTCCCAGCAACTAAGGTCTCTCCTTATCCCCAAACTACTTCTTTTGTATGTTGTATGTTTGTGTGTGTGTGTGTGTGTGTGTGTGAGAGAGAGAGAGAGAGAGAGAGAGAGAGTAAACAGCAGTGTTGAATTTTCACCTACAGCTGGGACATGGTTGGAAATCATTTTAAAATATCCCAAGGCCACTTTAATTCATTATGCCTAATGGCATCTGTGTCAGAAAAGGAAGTCATCTGTCATCTATGAATGATCAACAAAAATAAACAAATACCTATCCAAATTAACATTATCTAGTGAGAAATCATTTGATCCAAAGGAGTACTGCGTGCATTTGTGAGAGAGTAAATAATATATCTAGAAATTAGGCTCAGATTTCCAAAAGAATCTGAGGGAGTTAGGCACTCAAATCCCAGTGAAACTCTACAGGAGCTAGGTGTCTTACTCTATTAGGCATCTTTGAAAATTCCAGCTTTAAGCTTCTATTTGCAAGTTGGTCTGTGGATAGCCTAGGTGCATGACGCCTCTCAGGGAGAATCACAATGCAACAAGTCAATCAGAACAAAAAGCCAGATTCAGATACCATTACTATGCTGAATTATACCGTACTGTACAAACAACATCACTGAGGTGCTGCTCAGCCTGAATAAGGATATGAGAATCTGGCCCAACTGTGAGCAACCATTGCTCCCCTACCTCTATATACATTAGACAGAAAAGTTAAACCTCTGTTAGGCCTCTACATCTATCTTCTTTAATATTACAATTTGCTGCTATAAACAAAATAAGACCACCGCAGCAAATATTGATCCTGAATATCTATTCACAACAACTAACCAACCTCTACATTACATTTAAGTTGGTAAATACAATACAAATTCCTCAAACTGCGCCATAACATTAGTAAACACAATCATAGCACTGCAACAATAAAAACGGAGCACAATGGCCTGATACTCAAGTTTCTTCCTTTAAAGGAAACAGATGCTAGATAAAACACAAAATGGCAGCCAAAAAGCTTTCCTCATGTTTTGAAGATGTTCTAATTCTGTGACAATGTTGTATTTCATTGATGGTATTCATGTGGTTTCCCAAACAGGGATTTGGCAGAAATCAAAGTACTATCACCACAATGGGATAGCCAAAGAAAGTGTTGATCAAAATGCTGTTTTCAGACTCCAGATGCTGTGCATTTTTTTAAAATAAATACAAGACATTGCTTTCTTCTCTAGTAGTTATATTGATGAGACCCTAAAATAAGAGAAGCAAAGCCTAGAAATCAGAGCCATGGTTGGGAACCAAGAACTCTTTTTTTTAAAAATTCTGATTTGCAGAGAGGAGACTAGATTGCTAGCATTACTGGTAAGAGATCCAAAAAGTTCACAAGTCCAAGCCCCTACTGACATATCATCTTAGACACAGACAGAGAGTCAACTTAGTTGCTGGATCATGGACTTGACAATGAGTATCCCACGCAAGAAATCTGCTGCAGTGATCAGAGAGGCAGCCTTGTGCCAAATCCACTATAACATGCAGGAAATCAACTCCTCTATAGGTTTAATCCCAACTGTGATACTGATTCTCTGTGTGACCTTAAACAAGTTGCTTAACTTCTTCATACTTTAATTTCCTGCTAAGCTCGGGGATGAGATGAGAATTAATTAAATTGATCTGAAGATGAAAAGCACTATCCAAGTGCTAAATAATATTTCTGTCCAATTCTTGCAGATTTTCTTACCCAATTAGTAAAAATTTCTATCTTCTCTTTCTCCCTGAATAGATAAGTAATACGTTTCCATTGCCCTAGAGATATACAGCTTACAACATGTTCTTTTATAACAGTTTCCATTATGAAAAAAAATATGAGAAGTTAACATTTACCTGGAAATATTATCAGGGGAGCATGCAGATATGCTGGTCTCCATACTGTCAGAACTGTCTAAGCTTAATGTATCAAATGCATAGTCCTTGTAGCTCTGATCAGGGTAATGGAAACTATTCAAATACACATTAGATTCAGATGCAGTTCTGCTGTAGAATTCAGGAGATTTCTGCCTTTGTTCTTCATATATATGTTGATGATTATACCCTACGGAGTGCAGTCAAAGAAAAGAAAAGTAAGTTTACCTAATTTTTAGACTTAAAATTCTCTGAACTGAAAATTTAATGTTCAGAAATAGCTGAACACCATTTTAATCTAAAATTGCACTGTGACCAAAGTAGTACAGTGTTCTAAAGAATATAATAGAATAAATCATGAACATACAGAAGATTTATGAAAACTGGTTTTACTTGTGACTGACACCAAGAAATCCACTTTCATAACTTGTGGGATTAGTTTATTGGCTAAACTTCATCAACACTCTAACAGTTTTTTAATATTTATTTTGTATAAGTGAATTATGGAAACAAAGGTGCAATACCTAGGCCAAAAACCTAAAAGTAAGGTGTGACAGATACTGCAATCCTATAAGTATCTTTGGAGTCTATGGTATTAAATTTATGAATGGTTTATGTAAAACCATGTACTACTCTATGGAGGAAGGTTACCACAGCTCCTCCAAGAATAAAAACAGTGGGGAGTGATAATGCCAGCTGCTGAGACGGTAAACAGCTCCAGAGAGCTCCATCCTTTGGGATGATTTGCATATGCTGATTCAAATTGGGTTTTCCAGAGACTCAAACAAAGAAAGGGCTTGTGGTATAGAAAGCTTGTGTTTAAACAGATTCATCTCTTCCTTTTGATTCAGCAAACAGGCAGGTCCTTACTCAGTGGGCACCTCCAACCCTTGCTGAAGGGTTTGAAAAACTTTGGCCTACCAGGGCCGCAAAGGATTGATAGGTATGTCTGGTACATTCAGTAAGCAGTAGATCGGTTTGTTGTTTTTATTATGTTGTCTCTGTAACGTTTTTACCTTAAGAATAAATGGATTTGCTTAGGAAGAGCTGTGTGGGTAACTTGTAACTGCTGGAAATATGCAGTTCATAGCCCTTGGAGAGGAAGCAATGCTTAGGTGCTGGCCATTCGGCAGACTGGCTTGCTGGGGATATCCCAAGGTATGGCACGGGGGATGTGAAGCCTGATAACTGCCAGTCAGAAGAGAGCGGGAAACAGGTCCCCACCCAGACACAGGTGACAGCTAGAGGCCTGAGACCTGAGTTGGCACCCCTAGAGTGAACTACGCCACGTGTTGGGAGGACTATGGGTGCAGTTACCCTGAAACTGTGACATAGGGTAACTAAAGTTAGACATCTAAATCACCACCTAATTAAAAATGCCCAGATTTTCAGAGGTGCTGAGTACCTGCAGCTCCCACTAAAGTCAAACTGCTTTTGCCTTAATGGCCTTTAGTTTAGTTTAGTTTAGTTTATATGCTGAAAATAAAGAGCATATCCTGTAGGTAATCCTGATTCATGTTACTAAGGTGTCTCCCTAGAACTTACTAGTACTACTTGAGATTCCCCTTACTAGACTGAAACAAACTTTTGTAGCCCAGTGACCTCATGAAACACTTCTTGTGTGTGTAGTTTTTTTGTTGTTTTTTTAATAAAAATACCACTACAAAGCCACAAGTAGTTGCTGTTTCCTGTGGGCATCCATCAAGCATGTATAAATAGTTAGCATGCAAATAGAAATCTTAGTTCTTGTAAACACACCATTTATAATGCTCATTTAAAAAAAAAAAAAAAAGTCAAGTTAATTTATGATTGTGTAAATCACACAGGTGGATGGGAATTACCCAATTACAAGAAGGCAAATGCTGGACACAGACCATTTATTCTGTTTTAGTTTTAACCAAATGATTTTGAAAACATTTATAAATAAAGCTGCAGCATTAATACAGCGCACAGGAGATCATGTTCATGTGATCTAGGAGCTTGTTTATATTATGTGGCAATGCACACTACAGGGGTGTGAATTCTGAAGTGTGGCAACATGTCGCACACTAACTGGCCCACGTACACCCAGCTGGTATGAACTAAAAGTTCCCTTGAGCACATTACAATAATACTACAGTACTACATTAACACACACTAGGGAACTTTTAACACATGCCAGGAAGATCTACATGGAGTAATTAGAGTGCAGAGCACATTGGCGCCCTTTAGAATTCACATCCCTCTAGTGCACATAGCCACACCATATAGATAAATCTTTGATGCATAAGAAGGAGGTGTGAAGGAGCTTGCCAGTTTGGTGTATAAAGATATTTTACATGACCCCTTTTAATACTTGTATTAAAGGATCAGATTGTCCACATTGGGTCATGGATTACATTATGTTTGAAACAGCCAAAGAGCTGAGGTTTGCTTGCACTTTGATTCTTAAATACTTCAGACAACATTGTGCATAAACCTGTGATTAACATGAGCATGTGGTAGACCAGGAGATGAACATCCCCTATTAGAATATATGAAAATCTCTCCTAAAATCAAGAAATTTACGTATTAATCCAGATAAGAATTCTCATATGGATTTTACCACATCATATTTTATATACTTTTTTATTAGTCACCATTGTTATTGAATTGATAAATATGGATTGGGAATATTTTTCACAGTAATTTTTAGTAACATGACTTCTTTCTCTGGTACTATACCTGCACATGAATCAGTTTGATTGTGGGATAGTTTCTCTGGCATGACATCAGAATTCCATTTTAGAGCGCAACCTATTGCCACTTTACAGTATACTCAAAAATGTATCTGAATAGTACATGGCTCACATTTAATCGTTAATGTCACTGCTTGATTAAGGAAAGCATGCACTGCACACATCCCCAAGGCAACATACATGATTTCCCCATTCCTGTGAGCTATTGAATGTTTTCCTATATACAATTAAAGCTGATTTCCAAGATGACAATAGCATTGTACTTGTCATTCAAGAAGATATTAGATTTAAATAGAAGTTCAACTGAACTAGTTAGTGAAGGAGAAAAAAGTGACACACACATTAAGCTTTGAGAGATAATAATTGACACCATGTAACACAACCTGTATTACAGATGTTACAGATTTTTATGCATAGGTTGTTTTTAATAATTATGACGTGCTGCTAGATGATACTGGCAACATTTGATAAAATTACCTTTAATACTTGAACCTTTGGAATGACTAATTGCTCCTTTAAAAGGGTTTTCAATTATTCATTATGAAAAGAGAAGGAAACAGAAATTACTGAAAGGAGAAATATTATTCTAATAGATATATTTTTAATGAATCCTACTTTACTAATACAGATTGTTTTTTAAAAAACCTTAATTTTACTTTAAAAATTAAATATTTCCAATATTTCACTGGAAAAAATTAACCCTATTTTTTATATCCAGAATATAAAACACACAGTGAAACATTTGAATCTTGTTGATCATGAAAGGAAAGGATTTTAATCAGCTCTTGTGTGAATGCTTTCTGTCACCGGTACTTATCTTCCACCGTCTTCACACACACAAGGAATGCAAGATTCATTAAGGGTATGAAATTTCACAAAATTATTTTACAATGCCATGCAGAAAAAAGGATAATTTACAACTATGAACACACATTGAAATAAGCAGAGTATCACGTCCTGGGAAGAAAAATTATTACAATAATTAAAAAAATATTGCTCCTTCAATTGAATTTATGCCAATATAACGATGACAAACAACAGTATCTCTTTCTAAGTACAGTAGGTAGGTCATGTGTTCAGCTACAGAAAGTATAATACTATGTTCTCCTTTTCTCCTTGCACCTTCGGAGACAGGCAGTTTACTTTAGTCCCAGCGCGAACATAGCTCAGCATTATTTTTCCAATGGCACCAAAATACAACCTACCTACTTCCATTATAGCCTTTCATTGCTTACCATCCAGAATCTTTTGTGAACAGATATACTCAAAGAACACTCCCCTGATACTGAAATCAGGATGATAACCAAAGAAACTAAAATAGCCTCTGACAAGGGACTAATAAGGACTTCAAGGTTATTATTTAGTTATTTAAAACAAAATAAAATAAAAATCTGAAGATAAGGTCATGAAGGGGATGTCCAGGATCAAAAGTCAAGAGAAAAATACATACTACACAGAAAGCATCCATTGCTTACAGGCATTTTGGCAATTATGTTACTCAAGTAACCATAGGGGCTGCTATAAAAAAGTAGTAAGCTCCCAATAAGATGTCACAACAATATTTTGCCCCTTTCCCATTGCTTCCTTGGGCTTGGAAAAAAGCCTGTGACATAAAAGCAAACTGTGGTATAATAACAAAAGAACAAAGTTAAGGTTTTTTTAAAAAGTAAAAGGAACAAAGCAAAACAATTTTAGTAACTGTACAGTTAAATCAAAGAATGCATATGCAACAACAAAACCAGCTCATTTAAAACACCAAGACCAACAGTTGTTATAGATCCACCAGTCTAGTAACACTATGAGGTCATAGCTATTAACTCAAGCTGCTTTCAAAAGGGACACTGTCAAGTATTTTTAAAAAATAGATCTTTTACAAAATCCTTTTAATTTCCTTTATCTTTTTAGAAGGTTAAAAATAACATCTCTTTTCCTGTTTGTTTGTCTGTTTGTATGCAAACATCAACACCTCAGCCTCTGAACTCATTTTTGTATGGAGCATATGCCAAAATAGTTGGCTTTACTTTCCTGTCAAACATAAATCAACCTAGCTGGGTGAACATATTTCTGTCATTTGTGTTCCACTTGTTTAGTTCTGCAGCATAAAGCAAAAATATCAGGCTCATGCATAGGCAATGGCTCTGCAGATACGAGAACTTTTCAGCTACAGAGATAGAGTTGTGAGTTTAATTTGAAATGCTATTTTTTTTATAAAAAAAGTGAGAGTCTGTGGAAAGCTCTTCATTACATTACAATAAACTTTAAGATTTACACAGTTTTGGTCCTGAACTACTTGACAGTCTCTCTTTAATCAGTGACTTCAACAAAACACCTCCGTGATACATACATACACACACACACAGATAAAAAGGTGTTTTCATACCTTTTTTGCCTTTTCCTGAGTTTGATAAGAGGAAGAATAAAAAAAAAATCATATTGTAATCCATTTAAGAGCTTTTTTCCTTTTCTTAAAAAATAGTGCCCATTATTTTAAAATAGAATAAGTCATGCCACAAGATTTTGCTTTTACAAGAGTGCTTAAACGACGTATAAATTGTACATACAACTTTGTGAGTGGCAAACTGATATCATAAAAATTCAAGAGGAAAAAGACCGGCTTCATTATCTTGGCCACACCCTGGCAGCTGGTGATGAGTGCTCCCTACACAGCATATTTTCCAGGCCTTTGTCTTGTCTTGTCTTTTTTTTTTTTTTTTTTAAACTCACAAGCAGTGCAGTTTCTACTACTTCCTTTGGGAGACCACTCCACAAATCAGTTTGATGGAGTTACTTGGACAGTTCTCACATTCCTACTTTAATGGCTCTTTCGCCAAGCTACCCAGTATACGCAGGCTAAAACCTACACATGCATGGAGTCCTACTGAAGTTGCGCAGGCTCCAGGATTCACCTTAGCCTTTTTCTACTGTGCTCCTCAGAACAAATCGCTTTCTCCTCCTCTTTAGGTGGCTGAAGCTTAAAATCAATTTTACTTGTAAGACATCTTAGTTTAAACAGGATGTCTTATTTGCATATTGGTAGCTCTTAAATCAATTCCATGTATGCCAGAGTTGTACTTACACCACAATCCTTGAGAAATCCATCAAGAATGACAGCTAAGAAACAGTTTTTCAGTTAATGGTTTATGACAAAGATGTTTAACATGTGACAACCTGCTTGTAACTCACAATAATTAGCTAATGTAGTATCCGTTGTTTTCTTGTGAGGTCTACTTTTCTAAATCAAGTTACTGGTCACACGCACTTTTGGCAGTCTTTGCAATCAAGTCTACTTAGTTTGAATAGATCTATGAAAATACTTCCCAATGAAAACCATCATCACTTGGTCTTTAATTTATTTGCAGACACTACTGACGAGGCATCAACTGTCCCCGAACCAAGAAATTTAAAGCTGCGGTTCCCACATGAAATTTAAGTCAGTCCCCTTGCCTGTATGTTTTGTTTTCTATTCCTGCATAAAGTCACATAGCTTAATGAATATGAACAACATGGTCAAATTGAGGCGGATTTGAAAATTCTCCATATCCTGACTTTGGTGAAATTAAAACATTCATCTTTAGATTTATATTTTACTTCCTTGGATTTTCAAATGTATGTTTTTGGGCTAAGCAAAGTAGAAATTGGAGAGAGAAAATATAGAGAAATATAACTTTAGGACTATTTAATTTAATAATACTTTAGAAAAACATTTCTAAATTAGCTTAGCTGTCAATTTCTCCAGCAAGACCTGAATAAACTTTCTTCAGAATTATAAATACGCACACACAGATATCTCTGGCCTAAGTATTTCAGTCCCAAGAAAGCTTGCAAGCCACTGAAACTACTTAACACCTTAGCAGCACATCAGCTCTATTTAATATTGCAGTTGATGTGACATCATGTTAAATTTATGGTATATACTCCAAACAGTAAGGATAAAAAGGCATTCATCATATAAAGCTATAATTCACCACTGGCATAAGCAAGACAATAAATTCAATGGGATTGTGCATGTTTATGCAAACAATAATCTGGGATCATCATGTCACTCATATCACATCACCTTCAGCGCAGAAATCCACTTGAGTGTCAAGCCTGCCAACTGTCAGAGAAGGCAAGTGAAGTGAGTGATGTTTCAGCATGCATCATGAGTTTACAATGTTTAGAATCTACTTATTACATATGCCGTATTAACATAAACTTCCTGGGGGAAGGGCGGGAAATATTAAAGATTAGTACATGATTTTATTTTTTGAACCAGTCTAACCAATTTGTATACAGGTTTCGTCTTGATCTGTCCACTTCAGTGGAACAAACAGGCAATATATATATATTTATAGCTCTCTTTTATTTATTGGGGAAATAAACAAACTACTTATCTCTGCAAAACCACACAATGTACTCAACAAAGATTTTTAAAGTCCTGTAGCACAATGCAGACCACATAAACCGGGAGGGGTGACATCACTAGCTGCTGGATCTAAAATCAGATCTAAATTTAGGTATCCACAAATGCCTATAGAATGTAAGCCTATATATCACCATATGAGCTTGCCCGCTGTGTTGGGCTATACAAGAATCTTCCCTTCTCTCAAATTAATCTTTTCTGGGGTTCAGCGTTATTAGAGAAACGGGAGAGACGTACGAGATCAACGTATCAATCTCCCTACAAGTGCAGCATTTAACTTCCCCAGATACCGAACAGCTGGTACACTTGTTTGTACCTGAAAGACCAAGCTTATCTTTCTGCTGAATTATGCTTATAAAAAGAGTGGTTTTCTTTAGGAGGACAGCTGGTAAAGAAATAAAAGGATGATAGTAAGGAAAGGAAATCATATAAGCAGAGTGAAGTTGTCAGGGCTTAGGAAAGAAAGCAGAATTAGTTTAATTTCTGCTCACACCTGATTTGTCTTCATTCTCAGCTATGTGTATGGGAAGTTATGCAGAACTTGGTCTTTAGTTACACAAATCCAACTTCCACTGAATCAAAGGGAGCCACATTTAAGAGCAGAATTCGACTTGTCCCTAATAAACATGAATAATTAAACTGAATTAAAAATTAAATCACAGGCCATTAGTACCAAAAATGTTCACTATTCTAAGGCAACATGTATTCTCCTTTGATAACATTAAAGAGAATGTCAGTTCAACCAAATGGGTTAAATTATGCCTTTGGATTCACCTGTAAACCTCCCCTTTAAATTGTATAGGAGCCCAGTTTGTGCCTGTATTTGAAGATAGAACTTGACTCTCAGGTTTCCACACACTGAATGCTTGTTTGACTCCGAATTTTTGTATTTCTTCACTAAGTTGTTCAACATATAGACACATTTAACAAAGTGTCTAAAGAAAAGATTCTGCAAACAATTTAGTTGCCTGTTTGCGAGATTAAAGGACCTTCCCCAAACCTTAAGACAATTTAGGAAGAGAAAAAAGCAATTATATCCTTCCAACTCCTTCCACAAAAATAAATCTGGGCAAAAAGGTAACAAACATTAAATATATCATTGAGGAAGGAGAGTGAAGCAGAGACCATTCTGCCTGTTTTTTCTATTTATTCCTAGAGACCCCCTGTTTTGATTATATCTCCAACTTCATAAACCCCGTGTAAGTGCAAGCAAAGCATCTTATCAACATTTTTGGTTCCTTATAATGTCTCAACATTTCAGATTAGGCCACCTAGAAATTTCCTCTTTTCCAGTGAGAATAAACCCAATCCCCTAAATCTCTCTTCATAATTTAGTGTCTTCACACCTGCTATCCTCTCTGCTGCTTCTTTTAAGGCAATCGTTATCTTCCTTTGGTATGGCAATCACCATAGCACATATTATTGCAGATGGCATCTAAAAAAGCACCTTGCACAATACCAAATATACCTCTTTGTATTCTCTCCATCAGCTTATTCAATCTTGCATTAGACTATATATTTTTAGACAACACCCCTACTACACTGACTGATTTCAGTGATTCTCCTCTCAGCATTTTCCTGATCCATGTATTAGGCAATTGTACATGTAGCATAGCTTGGTTGAATCCGGCCAAAGAAATCTGAGTGGCAGGGTTTGTAACATAAAAAGTGGTCAAGAAATTTCAAAACTAGTGGGTGTCTCTCCCCCATAATAGCCAGCATCTTCCATTTGTAAAAAAATCTTTAACAATTCAGTTGTTTCACATCACCTACTCTATATGCAGTCTTCTAATAACTTTTCAAAAATCATTCTTATTTTAAAAAATTGTCATCTTCTAACTTAAAACAATTGCTTAACATTTGTCTCTTATGTTTTATAAGCCAAAGCAAACAAATTATGTCACACACAATAGCAAAATAGTATGTCTGGGTGCACTTGTAAGCTCTCCTGTACTGCAAAATGCACGATAACAGAGAAACTCTCCAAGCTTACAATTAAGCTGTTTTTGTGGCTGCTTGTGAAATACTTCAGGGTAAAAATAACCAAAAAAAAAAAAAAAAAAAATACAAAAGATTTGTGCAAGGCCCTCCACATTACTGAAGCCCTAAGAGGCAAACCCACAAGTGTGGTTCAACTCTGTAAGGTGACTATGTAAAAAACATGCAATTTTACTCAGCAAACCTGCTCCATATGAGTTGTCACCTCTATTGATTTGGCTGACTACAGGCTTCTACTTCGACTATAATCATTCTTTTACTACTTTTAACACTTGTTAGCCCTGAATAGCCAACACAGATATGGGAAAGTATGATGGGTTCCATTTTGGCTAATGCATAATTAACACAATCGTTAAGTAAATTCCCACTGCAGCACATTTATTTTTGGTAATAATGCACATGCCAGAAAGAACAGAATTGACTCTCAGATCCCAGAAGCAGCTGAGTTTGCAGAGCTGACAGAATGTAACATATTGTTACTTTAAAAACTGAGCACAAGCTGAGACAATAAACACAGAACATCAGGGCTGAAAGGGACATATTTAAGGGCCTCACTATACACTGGATGGAGAATTGTCATAAAACATCCTTATTCCAGAGTTGCAGCAGCACAGCTACAAACAATATTTTTTCTCCATTATTTTGAGGCACACATATCTATGATAGATTAAAATAAACTGTACTCTGTTATAAATTTTCACCTTTAAGGGAAAATCGTAAACCCTCATCCTGCAAGTTAATCTGCCCTGACAAAAGTATCAGCCCATGAAGAGTAATTTACAAGATCAAGGCATTAGACAATGATTCTAAAAAAAGAAAACCAAAAAACCTTAAAAAGGGCAAAATATCAGATCTTTAATGTGGTGTCTCAAAAAATCACTCAGGTTAGTTGGCATTAACCAGTTTACCCAATACATATTCTTCAGTGCACCTTTATTGTTAACTACAGTATATGTGAAAACTATGTACTTTTAAAGTAAAATGGGACACTACAAATAAACCGTATTGCAGGAGTACAGGCAAAGGCTAATACATACATCTCAACATCTTATTTTGCTGAAGTCTGAAAATTGTATATGCAGCTTTCTATTTTCATATTATAAGGAAAAATATTATTTCAAAGCCCTAATATAAACGCTGTTAATTATAAGTACACAGATTTTGGATTTATTTTCCAGAAGAATGAACATTAGATACCCATGAATAGAAACTAAGTGTTTTAAAAGAACTTTACCTTTATGCATTCTTCTTGATTCTGACTCTCTGGTTATGGTAGCTAGACAGTGAGGAAGTACACTACCACAGCTGTTGCTCTGTCCTAGTGGTAAATGACCCTGCATGACATTTTGTGAACAGATATTTACAGACAGCACACCTTACAACTTTATAAGTCATTCCTTACAAAACAAACACTTCATATGAATTTCATGACAAAGTATCAGCTATAGCTAGTTTAGTTGTACACATTCTCAATTGCTGAAAAGTTTTCAAGTGTCTTCTCCTAAAAATCACATGCAGGCTCTGGTTACTCTACAACGATTCATAGTGCCACAATCTACATATAATTTCCAGTTTATGTAACCTTATCTCCACCTTCTAGTAGCACCATGAGGAAAAGAAACTCTAAGTGCATCTTTAAAAATCAGTTTATTCTAATCTGGAATTACAACCACTATTATATAGTAACCATAAGTGAACTGTTATTGCATGACATCTCTACAGGTTTGAATTAAAGTTGTTTGGGTGCCTTTGCATATCTTAACATGTCTGGATTTCCTTTAACTCTAAATTTACTGGGTTTATAACACCTTGGGCTTGTCTATACTGAAAAGTTAAATCAGCATAGCTATGTCTCACAGGGTGTGAACAAACCTCACTCCTGAGAGACAAAGCTAAGATGACCTAACACCTGGCACAGACAGCTCTTGAATGATGGAAGAATTCTGTCAGTCTAGCTACCGCCTCTTGGGGATGTGGATTACCTACGCTGAGGGGAGGATACCTCTTGTCACTGTAGTAAGCATCTACACTGAACAGAGCATTTTAGAGTGTAGACATAGCCTTAGTTTTGGGATAATTACAACATCCCTAAATTACTTAACCATAATTCCTTAACTTTTCACATGGGACTATAGAAATGGAAAAGCTATATGCAGGCATATGACTTACTTTAGGAGTAATACTTCGTCCAAGAGTAGCACTATTGAAGTGTGGTGATACAGAGGGAGTGGTTTTCTTGCGGGGTAAAGTATCACTCATATACGGTCCCTCCTTGTGCTGTTTCTTTCTTTCTTCCAAATTTCTAAAGTGCTTAAAATACAATTTGCAACACAGTTTTGACAAAACAAACTGAACCGATTGGTAAATTATGTTCCACACAGAATATAATGAAGTCTACTACAGTCTGGAAATTTCACTGTAAAGAATGCATCTCTAGAATAAATCTAAGTACTCTGTTTCACAATCTTGTCCAGAATGTTTGAGATTTTTTTTTAAAAAGGCTGCTGCAGTACTAAAAACATATTACTAGTCATAGAAGTTACATAGTGTATGATAAAACAGTAACCAATTGTCCCCAAAAATAAAAATCATCAACTATTCTCAATTTACAATAGCATTGAGAACTCTCTGAAGCTTCTGCAGTGCTTAGAGTTCTCAGTTCTCATTTAAGCATTTATCATTACTGAATTCTGCCAATTAAGACACATAAATGGCCCAATAAAAGGGGTGTGTTTTCCAAGATGCAATGGGACGTATGCAATGTATTTCTTTTTATGGAGATTATGGACCAAATTAACGACAGGGAAATTATTTTAATAACAAACAGTTTCAATCTTCATCCCTGTCAAATTACAGGTGAGTTGTTAAAATATTCATATTAAACAATGCTTTCAAAAATGTAGGATCTCACGCATATAGCATGAAAATTTATTTTGCAACCAGAAGGTAAATCTTGATGTTAAATCATCACCAATTTGCAGATGAATCATACTGTACATAGAAAGTGGGCCTGTAATTTTATATTAGCACTGTCAGTTGATTAAGATAACATTGTAACAGCAGGAACGCACTGCTGGCCCTGCACCCACTTACTGTTTTAAAAATACAAGGAGTCTAAGTTTACAAGTGTCATCCTATTAGGTTAAAAAAAAAAAAAAAAAAAAAACCCGTCCTCCAATTTCTAGTGAGCTGATAGTTTAAAGTCAATACATTTTTGGAGAGTTCATTGTTGGAAGGTAACAGAAAACCCTCCATTGAATTTTGACTTTAGATCCAATCAAGTGCTTCCAACAATTAAAATGGCTCTCAAGTGTCAGCATTTTCCACTGTGTTATTCATTTGTTTTAACAGCAGACATATAGTATGTACGGTACCGGTGACTATTTTGAGATCTAGTCTCATCTCATTGTGCATGACTATCACTAAATGCATTTACAGACCACAATTGAGAAAAGAATATTCATTCAACACCACTTCAGTAATAATTCATAAAAATTCAGCAAAACCTTTAAGTACAGAATTCTGCAAGTTTGATCAGTTATGGACTCCTAGATAATCACATCATATGCAAAGTTCATGTGTAAATGACGTCATTGCCACCATAAAAAAAATCCAAGATGATCAGTTTTTAATTTGTTACCTGTTGTTGCCTGCGGTGTTTCTTTGCTGGGAGAGGAGGAGGTGTATCAGATAAAGGAAAAGGATGTACATGTGTAACCATGACCTCAGGCCAATGGACTGATGGAAGTTGAGCAATAGAGCGAGGAGAAAGAGAGTGAGGAAACACAAATCCAGAACAGAGAGTTGATCTTAGCTTTATAGGAAAGAGAGAAATTACACACAGAGTTTTCTACTTGGAATTATGCAAAAGGCATGGTGCACACAAGCTGTAGTTTATAACAACATTTTGTCGGGAGAGTTTAGAATGGAAGTAGACATTACATTGGAACTGGTAAAATAGATGTATAAATATTTGAAGCAATGTAAAAATGTTAAATACCAAGTTTATTGGTAAACTATAGCACACAAAGTTGAAAGGAATTTTTCAATCATGAAGTTACTCCATTTTTAAACTGATGGGTTTGTTTATTGTTTTTAAAAAACTTTAAAGATCGATATAAAAGCAAAAAGCGACAAAGACAGTTCAAAAAAAGGCCACAAAGAACAGACTGGAACGACAACAAAAAGGGGAGGTATCGATCTGTGTCCAAAATATTAAACATAGATACTACTTCTGCATACATTCATCCCACAGAAATGAGCTACGATAAGACATGAAATCAACACCTTACCTCCATCATACAAATTTTCATTAAATATATGATCTGAGGCCACTTTTCCAAAAAACATGCTACCCCTTACTATCTGAAAGGCAATGATGTTACTTGTTTCTGATAGTGTCATTATTCTTCTGAGCCTCTAAAATCCTCTCTCTAAAACCATACACATTTTATAATTGGAAAATTCCTTTGGCCTTTCTATCAGACCAACATCTGACCCTTCAGAACTAAGTCTACAGTTTGTTTTAGGGTTCAATTTATTACACTACAAATTTAAAAAAAAAAAAAAAAAAGCTGTGAAAGAATGATGTAAACAAAGGGAAATGTCTCTCAAACAAACCTCTTTATTTTGTGGCTGGCTCGCCAGCACAGCCGTGGAAGGCTCAGTGGCAACAGCGTCAGCATCTGTGGGGGGCTGTGTGGAAGGGGATATATTCGTGGAATTGCCATACAGCTCACTAATTTCACTTACACTGATATAACCCTAAAAGGAGGAATTCAGAAATTAAACATGAAAAAGGAGCAAAAGCGAAAAGACGTGCAAGAGTGTTAATGTATCCAGTATAATGAAGGTTAGTTTAGAGTGATACAGCCAAACATCTGTGGTCTTACCAAAATATTTCATTAAAGCAATAATAACAATCATATTTTAAAAATATTTAGTACTTTACTTTTGAAGAATGTTTTTAGTCATTTCAAATACATTTGAAAAGGCAAATCAATGGTAAGTGAGCAAGACATTTTCTCAAAGTAAAGTCATCACTGCTTCTTGTTTTGTTTTAGTATGTTTAAATTTAAACCACTTAGCTAGAGCCACCACCTAGATTTTAAACATAACATTAGCATTTCCTCTAAAATAAAAGTCTTATTCACGGATGTTTAATCCTTAGGATTTTCCTCTGGTCACTTTTTTTTAAACCCATCCCCATTTATTTCCTGATATGTTTTTAAACTAAATTTGTGGGAACTAGATGACTCATCACATTGGTATTATGATGTGGTGTGTTATTCTGTAAACTACTCTAATAATAGTCCCTTAAATTAGTAGTATCTAAAAGTTGCTTCCATCTGATGGCTGTTCGGAGGCTCATGTAAAATGCTGATGGGTATCAATCTGATTCCAATGGACAAGAGCCCACATCTTAAAAGTAACCATTGCAATTTGAATCACTATAAACAATCTTAGAAGAGGGGGACCAAGGGCTGACTGAAAGAGTATGGAGATTACTCTACATTTGGAGGCGAGGCACAATGGTAGAACAGTTGATGTACATGTTCTGATGTCAAGAGAAATTCAGTGTCTAGTTCTGTCAAATAAATTCACTTCAAAAATAAAATACAGCTTCAATGCACTGATTATAAATAAGTCAAATGCCCTGATCTTCAGGAAAAAAACATTTTAAGTGGGGGGAAGTCATTGTTGAAATAGCATCATAAAAAGTAGTCGGAAATACATTTTTTAAAATGAAACAGTGAACCACTTTTTAGATGAACAGATGAAAGAATGAAATATGGTTATAAAAGTGCACTGATTTAGTAATACATGAAAAGATGTCCTTTTTTGGAATTCAGATGATCACAGCAGCTACAACTTATTGCTACAGTATTTCTGCTTTTAAAAAGGATCCTTAGGAATGAGTAAAAGAATATTTTGGCTGCAGAGAGAAGCCTTTCAAAGACACACAAGGAGATGGAGTATTTTATCCACTTAATCTCAAGCCAGATGTTATTCAGGAAACTCAAGTGTGATTCTAAGTTAAGGAAGCTGCCATAGGTATCTGACAATTTATTAAAAAATGCTAGTATTTTCAATTTCTCTGTTTACAACAAAATGCAATCCATAGACACAGAAACTTCATTATGCTGGGTTAAGATGACAAATACATTGATTCAGTGTTGCTAATATATGCATTGGCTAAATCACTAAAAAAAGTAGGAGCTGTAGCTCAGCTCCCCTCGGACTTCTTACCAGGTTCAAAGGCCATGGATTGTGAGGATTCACAATGGTAACCTCAGAGCTTTGGAACTTCAAAAGTGCGGCAAGGTCTAGGTTTTTCTTCACATTACCCTTAACTTATTCAACACCTCAACCAAAACTTTTGATCCTCCTCCTTTTTGAGTGCCAGCAATGATTAAATAAAGAAATCTACAATAGCTCAAAGTCTTTAACACAGTGTTTAAAATATGAAAGGTTGAAATACACATTTATAATGTATTTCTTTCTAGTCCAAAAATGGAGATGGCAGTGACAAAAAAAAAAAAGTAAAATATACGAGACAAAGAACAGTGGAACTTAGGGCTTGTCTTCACTTACCTCTGAGATTCGGCGGCAGTTGACTGGAGTTACGCAAGCTACGCAAAAAACTTGCATAACCCCCGTCGACTTCTCTGCTTCTCTTCTGCGCGCCGTCTTCACTGCACTGCACTGCACCGACGGGAACCGCGTTCCCGTCGACACAGCGCTACACTACTTGTGGAGGTGGTCTTAATATGTCGATTTCTGGATCGACTGAGCGGGTCTTCAATGACCACTCAGTCGATCCAGAGAAATCGATCTAACGGCAGCGAATTTGCCACCATCAGTGAAGACATAGCCTTAGTCACACTTATCCTTAGCCGTTTCTAGGTCTCTCTTTCCTCATGTTAGTTAAGTTCAAGTGTTTATTTAGAGAAAAAACTGGTTCTCTAACAAATGCAAAATGGTAAATTATCCAGGGCAAAAGTGTAATTCAGTGCCAGCTATAGCAAGGAAAGACATCTTAGAAGCTATTTTTTTGGCCTAATTTGGATTTCCATAAGTAACTCAGCTAAGTTTCTTAATCATGGCAAGAACAAAATATTGAAAATGCAGTTCAAATTTTACAAGATATGCCAAGCTCTAAATCTCTATTGCATACCATGTTAATAAAAATTAAGCTTACCAGAGGTTCAGGGAAACGGCAGTGAACATTGCTTACCTCTTTTAAACTGGTGGGACTGACAGGAAAACCTTTTCCTCCAGAGAGTCCAGAGTATTTCTTTTCCAGATTACAAAGATTCTCTTTTTCCTGGCAGGAAGAGATATTGCGTTTATTTCAGAAAAGAATATTTATCTAACTAAAATTAATGCCAACTACTTATTTAAAGAGAATAAGGACACCCTCTGGTGAGGCTGGAATTGCAATAGCAACCTCAGTTTTATTTATTTGTAGCAGCACTGAAATTCTCCAACAGTTCCCAACACATTTCTGGGATTTCAGCTCCAAATGGCTTGAAACCTAGCAGTCCCACACTTTCTGACCAATCCAAATCCCACTGAAGTTGATGGAAAGACTTCCCTTGGCTTCAGTAAGCTTTGGATCACACCCTGTATGTCCAATCACAATAGCCAATGATTGTAAAAAGCAACCAGTGATTTGGGGTTTCCACCTTGATACAGTAAAGAGGCCTGACTTGAGAGGCGAGGGCTCCAAAATTTCTGAAAATCAGGCTCTTTAAGGTATACCATGTTGGGAAACAAAAAAATGAAGGCACCCAAAATCACTAGTCACTTTTAAAAATCTTTGCCAATAGCTGTGGTCAAACAGAAAGCTTTGATGTCTATCCTCGGCATGCAGGTGTTCTCAGAGAAGAGAATCTGATTCCTCCTTGTGGTCTAAGCCAAAATTTAGGACCCAGGGTAAAGATAAAATTCTAGAATGAAAAAATGTATTAGCCAGAAGTTGGTCATGGCAAGTAGTCTAATTTTATAGCTACTGGCCCTTACATGTTGACGGTTTGGGAGGGGCGGGGGTTGCGCACATTTCCAGATATCCTTTGATGGGTGAAATACTAGTATTATATATATATATATATATATATATATGTCATCCTATTACACTATCCTAAGACAGAGGAACAGCTTTTGTTTACTATATTTTAACGCAGAGACCTTGTTAATTATGAGGTAATATCTATAAAGCCTCTGATAACACAAAACACCATTACAGTTTCTAGTGAGGAAACTGACTGATAATAAGTTTTTTTTAAATGCTATTGGAAAACAGACGCCTGTTGAGAAAATTTTGTCTTGCAGTTGGGTTTTTTATATTATTGTTGCTGTTGTTTCAAAAAAAATGACCTTACAAAGACAAGAAAATGCTTACTCTCTGCAGCATCATTATCAAGTTGTTCTTCTCTTTTACAAAATGATCTTGTTCTCTCTGCGACTGTTGGACGATATGATTGGCTTGCTTTTTCAGAGCAGAAACCTTCTCCTAATATACAAATATAATAACCCCATTTTACATATTTAAATTTGATAGCACAATATACGCAGCATGGATCCTGTTCAGAGAGCATACATGCTAGCAAATACAGCAGATATATTTCATCCGTAAAGTTGGCGAAAGAGAACTGTGACAATGAATAACTACTTCTCCAAGTTAAGATTGTAACTACCAGAAAAGAATTTTTAACTATATATGAATCCTTAATGTAGTATGTGGAAAACTGTTAAAAATGACAAGCTATCACTTAAGGGATTTCCTGGTCCTGCTTATGGGCTTTGTAGAGAATCATGTGATTGATCAGTCTGCAGAGAGCCAGCCCAGAGTAAGATGGGTTGAATTGCACCTCTGTTTTTTGGGTTCTCGTGTGTCATCATTTTGAATTCTAAGAAATAAAGTGGTGTTATGTTGCTACCTTCCAGCAAGAGTATTTATGCTCTAACTGCTCTGTGTGTATGCTGTGAATGCAACACATGGGAAGTCACCTATCTGTGAAAATAAATTTTTTTCACCCTCTTTCCTGTGTTATAGCGCTATGCTATGAGGTGCTTTTGACTTGAACACAGGACTAGGAACCAGGAACTCCTGAGTTCTTATTCCTGTTCTAACCTTACTTCTTCTGAAGCCTGGGACGCTTAATATCTCTGCCTTTATTAGCCTCTCTGTGAAGTTAGGATACTAATACTGGCCTGAGGTTTAGTCACTTTGAAATGTTTAAATGCTTTGAAGATGAAATGCACGAAGTGGCAAGCATAGACAGAAAGTAACACAGAACAAACTAAGGAAATTTCTAAATGACAGCCAATTGCTCCATTACTCTAAATGGGGAGGATTCACTAGGAACTAGACACTATAGAGAGTGGCTAAGTGCCACAGATAAGAGAACTAGGCACGTGGGCAGCACACATAAAGGGTTGGAGAGGCTACGCCTCCCCAAAATAAAAAGGGCTGGCCATACAGAGGGCAGATGCGGGTTACCTCCCATTGGAGGTGCACTGCATCAACCTGCTACCGCCACCTTTGTGCCCTGGGAGCAGCAGCGCCCTAAACTCCCTGGGGGTGGGGGTGGGAAGGTGCACCGGTGCCTAGACTGTGGCCCTGCCCCCGGCTTTGCCTTTTCCCACGAGGCCCCGCCTGCCACTCGCTCCTCTCTGCCCGTCCCCCCCATCCTCCCATCGCTCACCCTTTAAGGCAAGAAAAAAGTGGGAGGATATAGCCTTCCCACTTTAAAAAATGATGGGGCCATAGCCCCATGGCTCTCTCCCCTTCCCCCCTTCTGGCGAGCCTGCAGATATAAAGCTGAGTTGATGCACAGCAACTCAGCTTTTGGGCACCAGAACAGGGCCAGGGGGCCATGGCCCCATCACTTTTAAAAGGGTCTCCCACTTTTTTCCTGCCTTAAGGGCGAGCAGCAGGGCGGGAGGGGGGGGGGGGAAGGGGGCAGAAAGGAGTGAGCAGGGGGCGGGGCTTTGGGGAAACAGGCAAGGGGCAGGCAGAGGTTGAGCGGGGGCAGGGCCTCAGGCAGAGCACAGGAGGGCCCATGGGCAAGGGGAGGAGCATGGGCTGGGCCTCCAGGGCGGGGCCACACACTGGGCACCAGTGGGCCCCCCCACACACTTCTAGGGAGCTTCCGGCACTCCTAGGGTGACCAGATGTCCCGATTTTATAGAGACAGTCCCAATATTTGAGGCTTGGTCTTGTATAGGCGCCTATTACCCCCACCCACTGTTCTTATTTGCTATCTGGTTACCCTAGGCACTCCTGGGTGTAGCCTTCCCAAACGAAAGACTCACGTGCCGCCTATGACTAGGCAAGATAAGCTGCACACACACACACAAAATCAACACTCTCAGTCTACTTTACTGTTCTACTTCAATACAAGTTATATTCTGCCACGATGCTCACATTTTACTGCACATTTTCCATTTGCTAAAATACAGATAAGAGATGGGCAAAACTGAAGCAGCAACTTTCATTTATTGAAGTTGCAACAGGCAAACAAAAGCAATGATGGTTTGAAATTTTTTATCTCATACTCCAGGCTGTTCAACAAGTGAAGGGGAAAATTAAAAAAGATCTTGAACACCATTGCCCTCATTTAAATAAATACTTGTTTCATAACCTGTGCCTTGCCACATTGTTAGCTTATCTATCCCTGGTTTCATCTCTTACATTCTATACTGTTTTTATTGTCCCCTCATGAGTCTTGCTGCTCCATTGTCTCCTATCCCACTGTCTCTCCACCTTTCCAGACTACTGTACCGCTTTCATGAATCTGATTTGTCTTGCGTCCCCCCAAGTTTCACCTCTCTTAAAAACTACTTGCTTAAAAAATCAGACATAAAAAATACAAAAGCATCACAGAACACTATTACTGAAAAATTGCTTATTTTCTCATTTTTACCATGTACTATATACCACATACTACATACACCCCTGGTTGAGAACCACTGTTATCCCACCCGGTTTTGTATGTTTGTGAAATATCCCCATAAAACCGTAAACATCTGAAGACCCATCTGGTACATTCAAATATTTCAGCAGTAAGACTGTAACTTCACTCAAATCTATTGCACCTGCTTGTCCCTACGTTGGTAACTTCTCTGGCTTTTACGTGCATAGAACATTCAACTCTTTCTGGGTAGGCACCTCAGCTGCTATTATTATTGTAATAATAAACAACAGTAACCATGAGTGGCTCTCCTATGTGGCTGTGGCTCTTCAATTGGTAAGTTGAAAGCTGACATGGGGAAAGAGGGTTCAAATAATGTTTCTATTTCATACAGACAGAGCTGGGGAGACTGGCATAAAAACATCAAGAAACAACACATAATAGATGATCTGGGTCTTGATTGCATTGTGATTGCATTCCAATCTAAGACTGGTATCAGTGGAAGTATCAAAGGGTGACTGGCCCTTTAAGAGGTGATGGCTCCAGCCCTACCTGTGACACACTTGTCCCTGCAGGGAGACAAAAATGAGTAATGCCACATGATAGGCAGATCATGTGGCTAAAGTCAGGCCTTCTAGGGTGTAGATAAGAGAAAAGCCTTTAGAGAGTCAAAGGGAAAAGAAGGGAGACTCCCTGTAGGAAGCCCTGGGAGCTGCTACTCGACAGAGAGCAGGGAGAGACGCAGAGAAGTAGCAGGGCTATATGAGTTGCTTTACACATAAAAACTCTTCCTAGCTCCAAAGTGGAGGGGGCTGGAGCAGCAAGCCTGATGACATCAGGAGCCAGATAAGAAGGCTGGAGTGTGGTGGCCAAATTTGCTAGAGGAAAGTCTTGTTGGGGACAAAATTAAGAGCCCTGCACCCAGGGTCATGAGCCAGCTAGGAAAACTCTATGGGAGTTCCTGTGTTTTCTTGTAAGCTTTGTTAATAAACCAGACCCCAAGAAGGGGTGTTAATTGACATATAAAAGCCTATGTTGAAGTGACTGGGGAATCCAAGGGGGGAAATAGGAAGTAGCAGCTTACTCAGAGCCAGACTGGGTAAGGTGGTCCTGCAATGGGTAGAAATGCAATTTCTCACCTCTTAGTACATTTATCTTTAAAGATAAAAAGTAGCATTAATAAAGGTGATCAAAGGAATGCTGCTGCTGCCCATCATTGTATTATCAGAGAACTTCCCACATAAAGTGGCAAGAGTAACACCATAATCATTATAGGGATATTATGAATCTCCTTCCTTTCCAGGATAATAGCCTTGCTTGAGGTATTTTTGTTATTTGTATTTGTAGTTTTTGTTTTTGTTTTTGACTGTGGGGATTGGAGGTGGCTTTGTTTTATAGGGCTTTGTTCTTTAGTTTAATTTAATTTCTGGAGAGGGGGCGTAATTGGGTAGATGGGGTTGTCATTGCTGTGAGTATCATTCTTGCTATGGTGCAAAAGCTTTTCTGAGAGAAAGGTTTTGCCATGTTTCCTGAAGACAGTCAGACTCTGGATTCACCTAATCTCTTTTATGTGCACCAGCAAAGGAACAGGTAATGGTGAAACAATGATGCTTTGACTCTAACGCTAAAAAGCACATAAAGCAAAGAGTTCAGTTTTAATCCTTTTACCTTTCTACTGACAATGCTTCGCTGATATTCAGCTACTTCACGCAGCAGCTGCTGTGTCAGATTCTCTTTCTCCTCATCCAACCTGCTCTCATGTTCAAGTTGCTGAAATTCCAGATCTTCAAAGTGTTTGCTTTCTACATCCAACAGATCAGCATCCTATAAAGACAAGCAAACATACAAACAAACAAAATATTGCATTTACAGTGATCTGAAAAGAGTTACTTAATAGCATTAAATCTCAGGAAAAACTTCCTAAGTCTGTTCCATTGTCCTACTGCCTAAGGATAGCCATCTGTCTTGGATGGTTTAGACACAATAAATCTGGCATCTTGACAGGGGGTTAGATTATGACCCTTGTGGTCCCTTCTAATCCTATGACTCCATGTTTCTATGAATCACAGTCTAAAATTATTATTCAATTTCATTCCACAGACCTGTCTAAACAAATACAAACTTGATTTCTTTAGCATTACCATCATTGTAAACTGAAGTAAACATGGCTGATCTCTACTTTACTCCTCAATCACTCCCAACATCCTATATTAAACAAAATTCTATTTCATAGGAATTAAACATGAAAAAAATGGAATCACCTGTACATATACATGTTTGAAAGAACTTTCTATTTAGTATGGGTTCTTATAACATGCTCATCACCAGACCGTCAGAGTGCCTTCCAGTAGTGAACTAAGCAAAGGGCCTGACATCTGTCATGTTTGTTCCTTCATCCTCTCCCCAAGAGAAGAAATATATGCAGTGGAATGTTTTGTTTTGCATTTTTATATATATATAATATATACACACACACACACTGCTATACATTTGTTTATCTTAGAGAAGGTAAGGTCGAAGAAGTGCACCGTGCACTTGGAGTGGAAGATGGTGAGGTTTATGATGGTCCTTAGTTTTGGGGGAGTTCATGCCACAGTCTTGGACCAGCCCCCGAGAAAGCTGTTTTCTGCACAGACAAGCTTTACCCTAATGGCAGAAAGTTCCATTGTCCCAGAGGAGCACACTTGCTGACCACAGTCTTCTCCCAGAGCCTCAGCTGATGTTTTAGATACGCTGGATGCAGGCCAAGGAACTATTTGAAGGGCAGGACTGAGACCTTGAGCCTGATTTGATAGTCTATTGAAAGACAGTGGAGTGAGCAGACGACAGTGTGCTCGCACGCTGTGCTTGCAGTAGCCAACACTGTTGAGGAGACATGCTGCAGCATTTTGTTCTAGTTGAAGTGTCTTAAGTGCTGAAAACTTCAAACCCAGGTATATCACATTGCTGTAGTCCATCTGAATAGTGAACAACTGAGGCCACCTCAGCATCCGCCACAATGAAGCGGAGTCTCCTAGCCCATTGAAGACGATAGAAAGGCAGAGTTTAGTGGCGTTAGTGTACTGACAGCACCTTGCTTCATATTGTCTCACTAACTCTTTCAACAAACACATCTGCACACTGAATAGAAGATGAAGCAAAACTATTTCCCAATGCTAGCATCAGAGATTTCTGAGAGAAAAGAACATAGCCATTTGAAAACTATCACAGTCTATTCCCACTAAGTAACAGAACTTAAACAATATCCACGGCAGCTCATTGATCTAGTTATGGTGGCATCCATTGCTCTGAGATTATCAACAGAATCAATGAGAGTTAATTCTGTGCATGTACGCAATTATGTAGGCAGAGCGGCAATTGTCCAGGAGAACTGAATTTCTTAAATATCGTGATAGATATCTCACCACAACCTTCCCAGTGATCTTAACTAGAAACAGAAGATTTATAATAGGATAATTATTCATAATGGAGGTGATGGTTTCCTGAGCCTAAGCTGTACAACAAAAGTTTTAAGGACAGCAAGCAACCTGTCTTTTCCTCAGACAACCATTGACAATTTACTATTAATAGCAATTTAGTAACAACAAACCCAGCATTTCCCCACTGGCATTTCCCCAGCAGGAAAAACATGGTTCCAAATCACAAGTTTCTCCATCGTCTCCAGTACCTCAGTGAGTGGTACCAGACAAAATTCAAGGAAAGAGGATGTAGAATTTGCCATCTCGATCTATTGATCTGCTCCTTCAAATACAGATCAACTATTAAGAATTGGAGCAATTCTGCATAACAAAAAATTTCCTCACAATAGCAGGGTTCTGATCAGACTCAAGGAGAGACAGATTGGATTAACTAAACCAGTGTTTCTCAACCTTTTAAGTAGCAAGTACCCCCTAACTTCTGAAAATTTTAATAAGTATCCCAACACTCCATTTTCCACTCTGGGAGCTGGGACCAGGCGGGAAGCGGGTGGCTGCCGCCTGCCTCCCTTCACTGGGTTTTTCGCTATGTACCCTCTGCCTGTGTCTTGCGTACCCCCAGGGGTATGCATACCACAGGTTGAGAAACTATGAACTAAACTATCCATCAACATACAACAGCAATATAACTATCTACCCTCATACCTCATTTATTGTGGATCATCCATAAATCAAGAAGACATGAGGAAAAAAAGATATGGCAGGGCTTTTGTAGGAATGGCTGAATACAAAGTCTTAATAAACCACCAAGAAAGATTAATACCCTCCCCCAGCATCTTCTGGATATCCTCAGGTTCCCTTAGTCTCTGACAGCAGACCACTGACATAGATACCTTACACTAACAGAAAAAGGATGTACCAATCATAAACCTCAGGAGACAGTGATCAGTGATCATGACGTGGATATAATTTTCTAAGTCCCAACCTTCAATCCTAACTCAAACTGCAGATTCAGAGTGTGAAGTATCTAGCTATATTTCAGGTACAGAGTATAGCTAGCATCTGTAATAATGAACCAAAATGTAATGAGCTAAAAATGTAATGAAAGCAATGGATAATTTAACTGCAAATCCACGTTTCAGGTATTTTCCTAGTTTTATTCCATAACTGGTAGTTAGCAAACTTGAATGGAAGAAATGCGTTTCCTATTCTTTTCCTACAATTTCTTTATGGTCACTGAGAATGAGCAATTAGGTAATTATTGCTATCCCACAGCAACAAGATGGTAACGTCTCCGCAAATGATGTCTTTAAATACGAAAGCAGACGGAAGGCTTCATTTTATTTTTTCATAGTTATTGTTTAGAAAATTCATTTAAATTTTTAAAAGTCTAAATATTGTAAGCCCTTCAGTTACTTTAGAATTATGGTATCTTAAATTATTATTGCTTATTTCTAGAGCACCACAGGTGTACAGGTGCTTTACAGATACATTTAAAAAGGAAGTGATTTTTCTCCCCAAGACCTTAATCCTGCAATTGATACAACACAGAGGATCCGCTCTGCATGCAGAGAGCTCCACTGAAGTCCATGGAACTCTGCCTGGGTAGAGACATTTGCAGAATCAGGGTCTAAATTTATTAGATACACATATTAAGAGATATGTCCTGAATTCTTTCACAGAAGTAGTTTGCAAAAACTAGAATTACTAGAGAAGTGCATAAAAAGAGACACATTGCCTTTTCTAAAAGGCTTTTAATTAACTTTCTACATTTACATTGAATAAGGGTGATCTGTAAAAAGAAAGCAAAAAACCCATTTGAAACTAACAACCTGTGAGATTTACAATGCATCTTGGAGTTTAAGCCTCAGAAGTTCATCTCAGTTTAAAATTTTAGTGCTGGACAATAGTATGTAATCAATAGCTATTGAAACTCAACTATGTATCCAGGGAGCAGTTACATCAAAGACAGCAGCATTACAAGCTTTCCATACAGACTGTCATGGCCATGTGCCTCAATTCTGACCTCTAGAGTTGAGTTTCAGTTTCCACATCAATTCAAGCCTTCACTCCTTTATTAAGATTATTCTAACCTTTTTTTTGTAGTATGGGGTCACCTATGCAATTAAGAACTGTCCAAAGTATACTCATTTTCACATAGGCCAGCACAGTACCCCAGCAGAGGGCATATACTATATACTTGCATAATATTTTAAGTATTATTCTTTATCGCTTAATACAACCTAAGTTCCCAGTTGTTTTTTTGACCACAGCTCCACACAGAGCAACATTGTCATATAGCTAAATTTTTTTCTAAATAGTTAGCTGTTTTTATTAATCTGTAAAGAATGATGCATACCAGGGGTAGGAGGATATGTAAATATAACTGGTCAAAAAGTTATCAAACGTTTTTTTGGTTTGTTTTTGTTTTACAAAAAATGACTTTTTGACAAAATGGAAATATTCCTGAGAATTTTCTTCTTCCTAGAAATTTTTCAGGTTTTCATTAAAGGAAAAAATTGGTTTAAAAAAATAGGGATTGGGGTGTTTGAGTATTCCTGTAAACACCCCAAAAATTCTGCAAAAGTATCTGACTAAAATGAAAAATATAAATTTTCTTTGAAATATTTCATGGAAAAAAAGACATTTTTAAATAGCGTTATTGTTACCGGATTACAGTTACAGAGACTTTATTACCGGTGTGAAATGACCAAGCGAGAAAGAACCCACTCTGATTTTCAGAGGCCAGGTTGAGTTTGCAGGCTGGCACTTAAAACTAGGTATATTTGCTACAGAAGTTGTTGAAAGGCAAGTAGCAAACCCCACAACGCCATTTTTATAGTCTCTTCCAATACCTAACTGTACTTTAACTTAGACCAGGGGTGTCAAACATCTGGCCCGCAGGCCGGATACGGCCCACCAACCTTTTTGGTCCGACCCCTGATGGTAGCGCGTGCTGCCGTGAGATCTTGCGGCGTTGCGCACTGCCACCAGCGAGTACGACGCCGCGAGATCTTGAGGTGTTGCGCGCTGCCGCCAGCGAGTACGACGCCACGAGATCTTGCAGCATTGCTGGCTGCCATGAGATCTGTGTACTCTGGCGGCAGTGCATGGAGAGCTGTGTGCACGAGACACAGTGATCCAAAAGTGCCTAGTATTTCGATTTATCGTATGTATGGCCCACTTGAAGTACATTTAATTCAAATCTGGCCCACCATAGCAAATGAGTTTGACACCCTTGACTTAGACTGTACTTGAACTTTGTTATGTTACATGCAATGAAGTCAAGTCACAGGTGAACTGTAAGGGTTGAATAAAATGCTACTGTGCTGCTGCAAAGAATGAAGGAGTAACTCAGATATGCAAATAAATTATTGACACACATAACCTTAGGAATGACATTTTCAATGCATGATTCAGATTAAAACTAAATTATGTATTGAAAATAAGTATGCACAGCAACACACAGAGACCAATTTACAGTGTGGCAAAAATAACCCAACAGATAATTGTGTCAAATAGTAATGCAAGTTAAGTGCTGAAATAGTTTATCCTAATTACTGAAACTAAGTATTTCTCTTTGCTTGTTCAGTTACAGGGTGATGCTCTAATGTCCATCTGAACATCACAACTATTAGCTTTCACATCAGCCAACTGGCGCAGGGTGTTAATTATGCGTGACTGGTCTACAGCTTTAAAACTACAAAAAAAAAAAAAATTAATCCACCAATTTGCATTCTACTCAATTGGCACCATGCAAAATATTAATTAAGAATGCACTGAAACAACTCCTTAACCCTCACAACTAAGCCACAAAATTTTTTGCAGATGCTTCTTTGTACATGTGAGATAGAATATATTACAATTAACTGAGTAATAGAAAAAGAAAAGTTAGTGCAATCTTGAAACTTGCTACTGACCCTCTTCAGCTGCTGCTGTAACTGTTCCCTCATGGATTCAGGGCAATTATCAAGCTGGGTCTTCTGTTCGGAGTAAAGCTCCTGAAGCCTCTCTAGTTTTTCCCTTTCAGCATCAAGCTTTATTTGTTCCTGAAGTTTGAGCCAGAAAATAAAAAACAGAATTACCTTCAAACCCAAGTAGTTGTTAGCAATTATGATCATGTGTGGCAAATACTTCATTAATGAACTCTAAAAAGCCTAAGCATGTAGTTAAGACAGACATACATGGTTAGCATAAATTGCAATGATGGGATGTAAAGTTGACAAAACAAAAGTTAATCATCACAGAGGAGTAATTTTCTTCCTAGTCATTGCTCTTTGTGCAAAGAAGATACACACCTCCCTCTCCCATGCTCCAAAGCCATTGGCTAGTCCAGTCCCATCTTTCAAATCGAACCTAAATCTTTCTTATATAGTAAAAAATGGTTAAGGCGGCAGCAGGCATGTTAGTCTGACAGTGATAGAGTGAAGTGAAAAAAGTAGCTTTTGCTAAGAGCAGCGTGAAATATTACATATACTCTGGTTGTAAAGGGAACCTGGCACTATCAAGGGGAGTAAACTACCTGTCTACTTCCTCAGCACAGATTAATATATTTAGTGAGCCGTAAAAAAATGAAGTGAGGCAAACTACAGTGAAGAAGTATGTTTGGGACAGGAAATTCTGTTTCAGTAGCTAAAACACATTGAACTTGTTCGGTTAAATCCCGTAGGGAACTGTATCCTGTTCTCTGGGATGCACATAAGGCTGCTTTATATACTCCTCCCTGAAAACTCAACAACCTTCCCTAGATAAATCTTATTTTCATTTCTCCAGAGTACATGAAATTCTTTAATGTAATTTACTCACTTCAGCACTGGCCAACATACTTGGTACATTCTCTTAAACATTCTTTTAACATGTGACTGGAAGTAACAATATGCCTGACATGCCATAGAAAGCTGCTGCCAGAACATGTACAATTCCAGAAACGATGAAAGGGTAAATTAGTCTCCAACAAATGGTACCCATCAGGAACCATCTTCACATATGAAGATAGCCAGGCCTTCTTAACACCATTTTTAGTCTCCTGCTGCTCAGAGACACGCTGAAATATTATTCAATTCCTGCTTCTTCTTCTCTTTGAGCTACACATGGGCTTCTCATTTCTCAGCGCGCCTCCACGTCTTCTTGATATTTTAGGTGCCCTAAATGTTCAAGCCTTTTCCTTTGGACCTTCCAAGGACAGTTGAATTCTGTACCGCTATGATGTCCACTCATTCGTCCTCTTCTCTGTCTATCTTCTCTTTCTCTGTCTTCCAAAAACAAGTGCTTCTTTTCAGCTGTTCCTCACGCTCAGGTTTTGCAGTCAGAGTGCATCATTTGCACCCCATGAGTAGACACTTCTCTCTCCATACATGATCTTCTGTTTCATGAGTGCTGAATGCTCTTTCATAGTCTCTTCATTATTACTGAAACAGTCATCAAACCCTCACCAATTATTTTGCTTGCTCAATCTCTTTTTATTCTCCTCTCCTCTAAAACTGGGGTAATATCATTTTCCCAAGATAGGTTGATTGATTGTTTTTTAATGCTTATAATTAGGTCTCGTGTGAACTGAAAGACTAGTTTTGGTCATTTCTCAGGCCATGCCACCAGGCCAGTGAATTACTCAGAACAATGAAACATTTTTCACAAACTCATAAAAACCTAGAGATTAAACCATTATGTTCAGTCATCTGGACTTCACACCTTCACTCCTGTTCTCAAATAACATAAACAGAAGCTCACTTACAAGTATGGAGCAGTTCCAACTTGTGACTTGAGGTCACACAATGAGACAGCAGCATACAGTTGTAATTAGAACCCAGGAGACATGACTCCTAGATCTCTGCCATAACCAATGTACCTCAATCCCTCATCTATTCATTCAACTGTTCTGAGATCAAACTCATCCCAGATAGGCCACCAAACAGTCATCAAATGACAGCTTTGTCACTACTAGCCCAGTATGTGGCAGACAGAATATATGTGAGGATCCTGACAAGGGCAGCTGGGACCAAGGTCAGAGCAGGATCACACCTGAGGCTTAGAGTAGCAGAGGAGTTTGTACTTAAGTTCCAGGCTGGGGTCGATATCAAGGATCAGAGCCCAAATCAGGTTTCAGCCTCCAGGTCAGCAGGCGAGGTCCAAATCAAGCTGAGGTTGAAACCAGGAGTTCAAGAACAGGGAGCAGGAATAGTCATGGCAGCTACAGGAGATCCCTGCTGTTGCCTAGACACTTCTTGGAATACTGCTTGGTTTATATAGGGCCAGGAGCCAATCAGGAGCCATGAAGCTGCTGCCTGTCAGACCCGTTGAGCCGGAACTTCCCATGGTCTGTGTCCACAGCAGGTCATGGCTGTCAACCCTTCCCCCAGCACAAAAGGGAATCTAAATATTTCATAAATCAATATCCAAGTCTTCACAACTCTACCTGTCAGTTCACATTAGTCCTAGGCACTATCAGATCGGTATGTGGGTGGGATGAGGAAGAGAAGAGCAACTTACAGCAACAAGAACTACTGCAACCTTCAATTACTCCAATGCTGTTAATAGCTTCCCGGAAATCCATGCAACCTAGCAATCACACTAGCTCATTCACTAAGAGGCAAGACAATCTAAGTGTGAACAGCTAACATCAGCAAGTACACAACTCACTGAGGACCATGCCAGAGATTTATTACTTCCATCAGTAAACCAGTAAGGTATTCGTTGAAGACTGAAAGTAAATGATACCCATCTCTTCTATTTATAACTCAGGAAGTTCTAACATCCCAGCAGACTGACTCACTTGTGCAAACATAGCAGGAAATGTCTCCTTAAGCATTTAGAGGCATTATATGTTTTGCAGACCTTTGGTCAATTACACCAGCACTGTTGACTTTGCATTGGTTTAGTTCACACACTGATAATTTGATGAAGAATTGAACTGAATAATAATTTATCTGCACTTCAATAGTATCTTCCTCCAAGGATCTGAAAGAGCTTTATAGCCATAGATTAAACCCAATGGCCCTGTGAAGTAGGTACTATTGTCCGACATTTACAGACCACAAATTGATTTGGAGACTGTAAGTGAGCTATCCAATGTTACAGTCAGTGACACAGCTGTGACTAGCGCACACATGTTCTGGCCCCAGTTCTGTTCATTAACCACATGAACATCCCTGATTCCTAAGGGATTGCTGAGATTTTAAGAGAAGGTTTGGAAAAGTTGTAGGAGAAAGATACAATTTTCAATAGCATTGAGCTAGCTACCAAATGTTCTATTGTTATTTTATACACAGCATTACCCCCTTCACTTCCCTCCCCCCCCACACACACACCCCCTCTCTGTGTTCTCCTCCAAAAAAATCTGTTACAGAGCAAAGTTTTAAATGTGAGTTAAAGCTAGCTTCAACAACAGGGAGAGCCTCAAAGTCAACTTATGCCTGTTAAACACATTCCCTGCAACTTTAACTGCTTTCCAAACTTCAGTCTTCATTCCATAACAAAATTAGAAGCAGATTAGGTGCCCCTATTTCTGCAGGAGAAAAGAAAAGCCCAGGAATATGACATGTTGTCCTGCCATATTTTCCACTTTGGGCCATATTCCATCTTCAGATACATGTGCTCATCTCCCATTGAATCTAACTGCAGATACCCAGGAGTATCTGGGGGGAAATTTGGGCATTTAGGAGCACTTTTGAAACAGATAATTTTGCCCAGTAACTCATTATGAGATACATAGCTGGCATATGTATTATTTTGAAATATGAATCAACCCTGATAATTAAATCTAAAGCATTTGTGATATTTACTGGTCTAGTAGGTCGCTCAACGCAACCTTCTTAAAAAAACTGACCAATAGAAACACTTGCATGTATATGGAAGCTATTACACTTTCTCTATAAATTCAGGATTTAAGAGGACATTGCAGTAATGCTGGTAGGCCAGAACTTCAACCACGGGCTTTATTTTAGATGACCATGGCACAACACATTCTGTGCTTTATTGGCTCTGTTCAAGTGAACCAGCAAAACATTAATATCACAAACAAAAAAGTGTGCTCGAAGACAGGATCTTAAATAAAAGCTGAAGAGGAACAGTGCAATATGATTGCAACCCAAAATAAACCCAGCACTCTGGGTTTGTTAGAAATCGGATATTTAGGATCAAACCCTGGATTTTGACATTTCAGCCTTCTGTTTTGATGATATTGGTGGGGGAAGGGTTTGATCAGTTGTCTCTCCTTGTACATAGTAGCGGGAGGGATAGGAGAAGGACAAGCTGGGAAGAAACATTAAAAAATAATTAACAGAAACTATAAAAATAAATTGCTCAAGGTCATTGTGAAAAGAACTGCATGGCTAGAAAACAAAGATTTGACTGTGGCCTTAAAAAAAAAAAAGCCAAAAAATGTTGTTTGACATGAGAAACACAACGAAGACGGAGGAACAGACAACTGTACATGTAATAATAAACAGTCCCCAAAGATCTCAAAACAGAGTCAACTCGCCTACTGCAATTACTCCAGTATGAAATACCTCAGGATCTGCATCAGACAAGAACCTAAACCCACACCCAGTTAACACTGTTCTAAGATAGTAGACTGTATTTGAGGATGTCATTCCCATCATACTTATTACTCTTTCACATAGACGAGGCTATTAAATCTCCAGTAATTCCCTAGCATGTTCTTCTAGAGCTTTCCGAAAATCAAGCCAGGACCTAAATGGGTTTGCATTCTGAATTACCTCTCCACAAACTCCAATTGTGTCCAAGTATGGCCAGACAACCTGAACCACATCCCAGAAAAGCCCCCCCAAAGCCTACAGTCATATAGAAAGATGGCATAAGAACTGGCCAACTAGCAAAGGAGCAGAAAGAACATTTCTTTAGAGAACCCACGACTGGTCCATGCCAGTTGAGTCGGGCTCAGGCTAAGGGGCAGTTTAATTCCAGTGTAGACATTCCGGTTTGGGCTGCAGCCTGAGCTCTAGGACCCTGAGAGGTGGATATTATCCTAATACAACATCATGCGCTGCTGCTGGGGGCGGTGGCGCTGTCTTCAGAGATAGGCGCATGGCTAGCGGCTGCTGCTCTCTGGCCACCCAGCTCTGAAGACGGGGTAAATGTAAGTGTGGCAATACCATGACCTCCCTACAATAGCCTTGAGACCCCTTTTTGGGTTGGGACCCTCAGTTAGAGAAATGCTGCTGTAGGGTAAAAAGTACACAAAAGACCAGATTTGATGCATTTTTCATGGCCGTGTGTTTGGTGGGGCCCTAACTATAAACATCGAAATCACTTTGGAGTGAAAAGAAACAATATGACAGCAAGAGGATCACCGTGGCTATGAATAAAGACAAAAGACTGATTCGCCATATCATGGTCTGGAGAAAGACACTCAGCACCCATTCTCTGAGGAGCTACCTCAGTGAGCACAGGTAGTTTATGAAAGATAGGGTCATGGCTCCTTGGGGTCAGCAAATGCTGCAAAAGACTGAACTTTGGGGTGAAAAAACAACTCTATTAGATAGAGAAGGTAGCTATTAATAAAGTGTAGGCGCTAGGTCATGTTTTCTGATTTTGTTTTGTTCGCAACTGTTTGTTTCCATCACTCTCACTTGTTTCTGTTTGGATCTCTATTCTTTCTTAAAGACATTTCCTTTTGTTTTACTATAATTGAACTCAAGCACTGTGTGTGATACAGTAGCAATGGGCTAAGATAAAACTGATAAACTAGGGCACACTGTTCCGTTGAGAATGGATGATCTGATATTTCTGCAGGTATCCAGTGATCAGGGGTTGCATACCTCAAGGGGGACACTCTGAAGGGCTTCAGAGGCTGGGTGCATCTATTGGCAACCAGCAAGGCTGGTCCCAGAGGAGAGTGCTTGAGTGGCTGACAGACTGGTTGTGTTAGAGAGCGGACATCCAGATGGCACAGGCAAGCCTCCCTCATGCAAGAGGAGGGTGGTAACAAGACGACTCACAGCCTTGGGTGCCCCAAGAAGTGTCACATCACTATAGACATGTATATGCTCCCAAGGGGAGCCTCACCTTGTCCATAAAATAAAATTCTCAGGGGCATTGCATTCTGGCTACTTCAAGGGAAGGAGGAAGCTCTGCTTTTAGTGACTCGCTATCAGTAGAGCTATATCATCTGGAGTGAATTTGTCAGGATATATTCCTCTCCCCAAAAGTCAGCCTTATCCCTATAACTAGACAGCAGGTGGGGAAAGGAAATGCACCCCTTGATGGTCAGACTATGAAGGAAGCTAATGGAATAATTGTGAGACAGGCTGAATTCACCCTTTCCAGTGTTTCTAACATATTGTCAGTTTCTCAGAATTGAAAGCATTTGCAATCTTGTGGCTGGTATTCATGAAACAAATAGGGCTGCTTGATGTTCTGAGAACAAAAAGACAAGGATGGAATGAAACAGACAAGTTGTTTGTTCTTCCCTCTATACTTTCCCATGTTTCCTTAGGGCCTATTTTCCATACATTTCTGTCTTAGGAGAGACGCACAGCTGTGGATGAAAGCTGGCACAATTTAATCATGAATGGCGAAGTTTAAGGTTGCCACTCAGACACTAGTGGTCTTACAAGAGATTCATTTAGGGGTAATGACAGGTGCCTGACAGACATGGGGAAAGAAACATGATATTAAGGGGAAAAGCCATTCCCTTTTCTTTTCCCAATACTTCTCTGGGTGGAAGGGCTCTCTCCTATAAATCAGGAGCTTTATATCAAATGCTGCAAGTATAAAACAACAGCAATTCCATAGTAAACTAAACAATGCTTCTGCTTTAAGTGCAACCCCACACTAACATACATCAACTTCTTTTTAAAACAAACCAAGTTTTTTTGCAGTTCACTGGTATTTTAATATTCAGTACATCTTAAAAACGTCATATCTTCCAATCGCTGTTCAAATTTTACACTAATTAAGCCTAAAACACCCTTAAAGTATTATCCCCATTTCACACATGGAGAAACAGATAGAAGTTGCAACTTGTTGATGGACACACAGGAAGTCACTGGAGACCTGGGATTCATAAACTCATTCTCTGAACATGCTTCCTCATTGATTAAAAAATAGCTCTTTCTAGAAAACAATGCCTCTAATAGAACTGCTAGAACAGAAAAGTAACAGTCTTCCTGGCTAACCATAATATCCTCAGCCGCACAAAATGCTTTAAATAAGAAAACTTTAAAATACTGGACAATCTTTAACATATACTAGTTGATGACAAGAGGATACAAAAGAACAGGTATCTTTCTAGCAGTACAATCCCCTGTTGAATTTACTTCCTGATAGTGGTCTCAGAATGAGCCTGACGTTTCTAATTATTCATTATCATTTGTAACAATCCTTGTTTCCTGTAGTATCCGCATTGTTGCAGGGCCCTATTCACAGTCTTTATGGACTTCAGCATATTTGTTACTTTAGGAGTGCCACTGATCTCAATGAAATTACTCAACTGCTTAAAATTATACGTATACTTAAGTATCTTGCTAAACTGAGGCCTTAGTAGGGAAAATGTAAAAAGTTCCGAAGTATTAATTTGTCTGATTCTTCAGGCTTTGCACATTTTCACTGCAGGATTCAAATAGCAATCTGAATTTTCGATCCAGAGGAGACTGGATTCTCATAGTTAGGACTACCAATGTGCATAATTTTGTTTGTTGGAGTCCCTTTTAAAGGATTGGCAGACTGGCATCCTTTCCTTGACTCTACCTGAGACAGGGCTGACAGGAGAAGGATAATTCTTCATTCCTAAAATTTAGGCTTAGGTCTCTTGATAGAAATCTGGGCCAATTATTTCAAAGAGGGAAAGCCTTTCTGCCACAACTTCTATTAATCAAAGTTCACCAGCACTGTTCTTTTGTCATGCTCATATAGTCATTATTTCATTTTCTTTTTCACTAATTTTCATCCATGTCTTTTCAAAATGCTTTGTTATTTGTAAGCCAAGTTAGCTCGGACATGGTGACAGCATTCAGCTACATATGACCAAATTTATTTGCACATCTGGATAATTCAGCATGGCTATATATAGTTTTATACAACTTTCATAAAGACAAAAGTCACTCGTGGTCTGATACAGAGCATGGCAGGTCTCCAGCTCAAAGAGTAATTCTGAGGAAGCGGTAAATGAAAATAGCACATTGGAATAGAGGTGCTAATTCAGCCTTCGTAATCGTGTCACTTCTGCGTACATAGAATTCAGTAATATGACGTGATTCCCTCCAGTAAAAAATAAGAAGAAGAAGTAGTAGTAGTAGTTTGGGGAACAGTCTGTTTGTTTGTTTGTTTGTTTGTTTTTTGTACTTGTACAGTTTGGTTCTATTCCCAAAGCAGCTGAGTTAAAATCATTTTGTCAAACTCTGTAGTAAAGTTTTTTCCCAGGAAGCATGAAGCTACAATCAAGTATCAAATTGCATTATCACTGATTTATTTCTGGGGCTGCCTGTGCCAAACCAGAACATACAATCCATAGTTTGCTATTGAAGTCTGAGCACTTCCATAACTCAAGTGTTTAAATGCTATATTAGACTTTAGCAAAAGTTAGGCTTCAGAGTGTTTTGTTGTTCCCCATGAAAGGATGATAACAAATATGCACAAAATAGCAACAACAGACTTGCCATTTCACTTGCTGATTACAAGTACAATGCTGCTATGTTTGATTCACAGCTCTGTGAGGGAATATTTAAAATGTTACCAAAAATGTGAAAACAGAGAAAAAAATAAGGAATAATGTCTATTTGTCATAAATGTTGAGATTAAAAAGAGAACAAGCATGAGAGAAAGAGGGAAAGCATCACTCAGACATTGAATTTCTATCTACGTATCCAAATACTTAAGGGGCTCACCCCATACTGTCTGAAAACCTAAGCTCCTTGACAGCAGTCCTTTAAAATGAAGCTGTTTGCATAGCTATGACTTATCACCATTTCACCTGAAGCCTGGACAGTGACCCGCTTTAGACTGGTCTGTATTGTTCAGGCTCAATACATGAGAGAACAATGATGCGGAAAGAGTTCAGATAAATGCAACAAAAACATTAGTGGGACTGTCGGCTTAACTTAGAAGGAAAGTTGATGAGAACTAAAAATGCATAGTTTGTCTAAGCAACAGAAAGGGATGGTGAAAGGTTCATGGAACAAATGCAATGAAGCCTGTCTCAGGTGACCAGCCAAGGAACAAAAACTAAAACCAAATGATCAGAACACCAACAAAGTGACTACAAATGAATCTCCATAGTGTAAACAGGAAGGATGGAGAAGAATTATTTAGAGTAGTTCCAGGGAAGACAGTTATAAACCATGGGATGAAATTAAGAACAACTATTGGCTTAATATCCAGAAAAATCTCCTGACACTGAGATATAACAGGCTGTAGAATGGTCTTCCAAGAAAAGATGGGTGGACTACACACTAGACAATAGACTAGAGGTCACCTAATAGATCATTTTGGGTAGCTAAGATTTGTATTTCAAGTTATGTCAATATTTCACAGAAATAACTGGGTATTAAAAACAATTGAAAGTTATGACCATACATATTAGAGAACGAATGAATTAATTTGCACAAATATTTAGAAAATTCTTTATAGATTACCAAAATTCGAAGTTAGCAAATTGAGTGAACCTGCATAATTGGAGAGGTGTCTTATTTATCACTCTGCATAATATATGTTGTTATATATTTTGTAAGTGAAGTCTCAATAAAGTCAAACTATAGCAATCTGCTCTTACATTTCTTTGCTAAGAAGGAAAAATATCCTTGAACTTTTTGAGAGAATTAGAGAGGGTCTAATGTAATGCAGTTTTAAAATGAGAACTTATGCTGTGGAAAAGTCAAATTAATACCACCTTTTTTAACAACAGATAACATAACCGCAATAGGACATTGTAGTCCAAGCTACATGTTGTAATAAATGGTGTGTTGTGACTGCAATCAGCGTTCACTCTGTTTTACTTGGCATCTAAAGCACCCAAAGTATACCAAATATCTTTACAGCAAATCAGGCCTTTCTACTTTATCACTTCATGTTGCTAATCAACCATATCTCAGCGCATATCAGTGAATGCATATCTCAGTGCATATTTTTAGTACATTCTAAAGGTGAAATTCTTGAGACAATTATTTTCCACCATTTAAGTCAAGTAACTTACCTATTGCCTCTGTATGTTACAGATCTCCTCCTCTATGTTAATAATTTGAATACACTTTGAAGATCAAGGACTAAATAGCACAAAATTAGTGAAGATGTTAACTTTGTTTACCTTTGTCTTTTCACCAATAACATTTCTCTCCAGCTCAGCTATTTTCCTGTTCAGATGATCCAATATTTCCTTCTCTTTTAGAAGTTCAGTTGTTTCAGATTTCTGTTCCCCATCCAAAAGGGCACATTCCATGTCCAGCTAGGAACAGAAAACATTTCTCAGAAGCTTACAAAGAAATCATCTTACACTTTTTTTTGGCGGGGGAGAGATGAGGGGAGGTATTCATCCTATAGTTACATTTTTAAAAGCAGTGTTGATGCTACAAGGCATGAGCTTCTACATGTTACAAAGAGACCACAAATATAATATGTAAAAAGGAAAACCTCACCATAAAATATTATAACAAAGTCCAAACCAGCTTTACTTTAAATATTATCTGTTCCGTACTTGTTTTCTAATTCTCTTCTTTGCTTCCTTCTGTATGATACTCTACCTACTATCTGTGCCCAGCCTCTGCACTAACCACTTTTGGAACAGCTGCTTCTTTCCTGTTGTTGCTAATTAGAGACAGGAAAACTTAATGCCCATACAGCTTGGTTTGCAAGTGTGAGATTCTAGAAACCAACAGTGCTTCATAGTCTTGCCAGCACAAGGGTGAGGAGTTTTAAAAAGAAGTTATCTCACATCCTTACCCTTTAAATGGCTTCTCCCCAAGTGAGACAAGATACTCAGATAAATCCATCTACCATTCAATAATCAGATCTATTCTAATTACATTTAGGGTCATAGTAGTTAGAGCTAGAAAAGGCCAAATAGATCATGTTATCGAGCCTCCTCAAGGGAAGAAAAGAGTCCCCACAGTACGGAAATAACAGTTAATATGATACTGCACTTAATTTTGTACAAAAGGCAGAAGATTTGAATGCTATGTAAATTCATGAGACTCCTGTGTATTTTTAAAATACACACACACACACACACACACACACACACACACAGAACAAGATACATGTATATGTACACGTGTACATACATATATACAATTTTAGATATTTAATAAGCAGGACATTTAAAATCAAAACGTGAAAAGAAACAGGAGACCCCATCTGTTAATACCTCTCTTGAAGATTCATCCATCTGATCATTTAAATCTTTGATCTTCTGTTCAAGTTCCTCTAAGTTATTTAGTGTTGCTATGCGTTCTTCCTCCAGCCGACCAAGCTCCTGTCCTCTTTCCTCATCCCTTGTGTGTTCTGGTGTCTGCAATTAGTCATTAGACGGTGTTTATTAATAAAATTCTAAAGATGTACATTTTCCTCCTCCTCTCACTCTGTATTCAACAACTTTACACAATTGTCACATTGTCAAGAGCTGTTTTTATACCTGCTAATTGACACTTCACTTCTAAGCATTGTGTACTGAACTTCATATATGAAATCTTTTCTCCTTAACTCTTCTTGTTAGCTATATTCTTCAGGTACCTCCTACAATGTGTTATTTTCATTGTAACAAGCCAAAGTTCTCTCTTCCTAAGTAAAACAGATACAGGATGACAAATTTCTCCTTTTAAAGTATACGTCAGTTCTATATATAACAAAAACCTGGAAGGATATTATAACATTTCATAAGCAACTATCAAAATGAACAGCTTTGGTAAGTAAGATGAGTGCACAATTAGCATGGCGAGCTTAATCTTTAAAATCCCTCTCTCTTGCCTCATTCATTTATTGGACAATTATGACAGATATAAAAAACCGTGTTAATATTTTTGGATTTTATTTTACCCAGGAAAACCTAATTCTGAAATAGTAGCTAGTTTTCAAAGTGCTTCCGCAAATTATCCTGTTTTCTAAAGGTTGAAGTAATGGGGTCAAAATTACTTTGTAAGGTCACTCATTCACATTGTCTCCAGACAGAATTAGAATCAGATCTTGGCTCTCGGTCCCTTGCTTTAACTGTTAGACCATATGGCCTTCTTCAAAACCCAGTGAAGCTCAACTACCTAATTACTATTCTGAGGGCAGACATTTTAACAAGAGATCATGTGCAAATCTGACCTTGATATTTGAGAACAATGAACTACATTTCATTAACACTCAGGTGCCTGTTACTGCTCTTCTCTGGCTTTAGCAGAGCACACTTTACCATGAATGAATGGTATTCCTTACTTACTAGTGCTAGTAATCCTAGCAGGAAAGCCTCTTTTTGTCCGGTATCCTGTTTGGCTAATGCTGACATAACGTCTTCAATTTCAACTTCCCAATAGAGATTAAAAATAGGATCTTTCATTTATGGAAAAAAAGTAATAGTCATGAGCATGGAAGAGTTTCAAGAGCACAATAACTTGCACATGAAGTGTTTTAATGTAAATTTCAGATTAAAAAAAAAGGAGAGAGTATCATAAGGCATAATTATAGGAAATTGGTTTCTGCATAAAATACCCTTATTCCTAAAGGCTCGGCAGAAAGAGTTCTAGAAAAGCATCCCTCTTTCTTTCCTTTAAAGTAAATGACATCCCCTTTTAACTATGCATGCACAAAAACAAGTCAAACAGAAGATATTCTGTAGACATGAATTATATTTAAGTGGAATTAAGCTAATGTAGCCCTTACTCCAAAGGGGTAAGGAGAGAGACATAAAAATACATGAAAGCTATAAACAGAAGCCATCATCAAGAAGACAATGTGAGAGATCCCCTACTATGAGGTGATGATTAAACTGAAGAGTTGTGTCTTGACATCTCCTTTATTTTGAGAATCCCTAAAGAGTTAGTGTTGTAATGGATTAGCTGCTAAGATAACGAAATGTTGATCAAGTTATACTGTAACTGATTGGATATTCCTGTTACCACCTGATGTAATTTATTTTAATGCCACTACAACTGTGAAAGGTTCATGTAACAAATGCAATGAAGACTTTCTTAGGTAAACAAAAAATAAAACCAAATAAGCAGAATACCAGCCAACCAACCAACCATAAAACCCAAAGTCACCAACTAGGAGTTGGTCTTTAAAAGAGACAATTGCCAAGTCAGTTTTAGCTGAGAATTTATTCTTTGAAAAAATAAGCTCTTTAAAAACCTGAGGCCAACAGAAACATTTGCATTATCCTGGACATTTTAGGGAGGAAAGAAAGAGAGAAGATTCTAGTTCTTTCCTCTTCTTCTCGGCCCAGGCCAGATTGCTTGAACTCTTAGTCTCAACATACCAACAAAGCTTGTTGGGAATTTTTCAACTAAACTTTTTTTTTTTTTTAATCAGAAAATGCTGATTCATCAAAACCAAAACGTTTCATGGAAATGTTTGGTTTCAATGAACTTTTCTTGATATGCAGGCAGAACCAGGGCTCTCAGGGCTTCCAGGCTCTCTGTTCCATGGCAGAAACTCCTACATCTCCAAAGTCCGGGTGAGGAATCTCCTGGAGTTGGAGAGGGAGTGATGGGGCTTGTGGTTTTATTGAAAAAACAAACAGAAAAACGGTTTGGTTTTTCTGAAACATTTTTTTTCTTTAAATTTCCTTTCTATAGGAAATTTCTAATTTTTAAAAGTGGCAGATTTTTCCATGGAATGGAAATTCTGAGTTTCGATCACCTCTACATGAAAATAACTCAAAATTAAATTTGCTCATTCAATCCAAACTGGTTACAAGACCACTGAAAGTTAGAACATTTATTCAGTGCAATGCAATTTACAGGTAAAATGAACTACAATGCAAAAATGTAGAAGATTAGGTTATCACTGTTCCGTCTGAAAGAAAGCACCCCAAAAGTAAACAGACATAATGAATAGCAAAATATGAATTCAATTTTTGAAGTGTTAGTTATTAGTAACATCATTAAGGAATTTATGTTTTTAAAAGGAGCACCCCCTTTAACTTACAAGCCTACACTGTGAAATGAATGGGGAATATTCTGAAGTAGCTATTAGAGAATATCCTTGGAACGGATTTTGTGGTGTGTGAATACATAGACTGTCACAGTACACTTCACAAGAGGCAGCATGCAGATTGGAGCAATGACTTTGTTCAGAATAAGGAAAAGAGATGGGGGAGTAAATTCAGCCAGGCAATTCTTTTCCACCCACTTTACAACTACAGTATTCTGGTTAGCTGGCCAGAAAAATCTGGTCATTTTACAGCAGGCAGAAGTTTCAGTCAAAGGGAGGAGAAAAGTTACATGATTTCTTCCTCTTCTGGCAATAGGCCAGAATACTTAAAATGGTAAGTCGCAACAGGACAACAATTCTAAATTAATTTTGCTCATAAAACCCAATCTACAGGACTTTTGAAACTCTGCTTATTTAATTAATATAATAGTGTTATTTAACACAGTGGTTCTCAACCAGGGGTATGCGTACCCCAGGGGATACACAGTGGTCTTCCAGGGTGTACAGCAACTCATCTCGCTATTTGCCTAGTTTTACAATAGGCGACATAAAAAGCACTAGCGAAGTCAATGCAAACTAAAATTTATACAGACTAAGTGAGAAAGTAAGCAATTTTTCAGTAATATCATGCTGTGAGACTTTTGTATTATGTCTGATTTTTGTAAGCAAGTAGTTTTTTAAGTGAAGTGAAACTTGGAATACATGAGAAATCAGACTCCTGAAAGGGGTACAGTAGTCTGGAAAGGTTAAGAGACAAGGATTTAACACACTCCCTCCACCCAATCTTTTTCCCCCAAAAAAAGCCCTCCTCCTGAACTATTTATCATTTGGAAAAAGTACTTAAAATAAATAGCTTTCATAGTAAATGAAATCACCAACATTTTGATTCATACTGGATCAAATAGATGTATTGTGTGACTAAAACCTTATATTTAAGCTATTTTCTTTGTGATTTCCACCATGAAAACAGAAATCAAGTGGAAGACTACAACTAATAGTTCCCACTATGAGATATTCACTTCTTAAGAGTCTTACCTTTGGTATGATACTTAGGTAAGAAGATTCACTGGAAGCCTTCAAGAAGGCAGAGGAAGCTAAAGCTGGAGTCTTCATATTGTCACTGAAGTGTTCATCAGCTCTAATCCCTCTAGAGGAAAGGAAAGTAGCAGCACTTCGATTGAGATTACTACACTCTGAGAAATCAGAATCGCTTGCTGATGATTTCAAGTGGATTCTAAATCTTGTTTCTGGATTCATTTGAGAATCGTCAAACACAGAATCTTCATCTGACAGCTGAAGTTTTTCAAGTTCTTTGTTAATTTTTTGAACATCAGCAACAGTGGCAACAGCAGCAGGATCGCTATCAGGTTTGGCATATTCAGCACACAGGTTGAGAATGGTTTCCAGCCGCTGACGCTCCTAGTAATTGAAACAGATGGTGCTAAATTTAACAGAGAGATTTCAAGCAAGGAAAACGTCAAAGCTACACAGAGGTTCATTATTTTTAATGTCAATATTTTAAGTCATTCCATTTTCCTCTGTACCTTTAACATTCTAGGAATAAAGTATTATATATGTTTATACATAAACATAAATTGATGGTGTGGCAGAGGAAACAAAAGTTCAAGAAATCCTAAAATATGGGAAATAATTTCTGTATAAAAGGGTTTAATGGAAAATCAGTGTAATAGTTTAATGTCATAATATATATAAATATCATATAAAAAGGGATTTAAAAAACAACTGAGTCAAAAGTGAGTTGTAAGATAGAGAACACAGAAGCTGTTCTCCATTAAACAAGATGATCCCATGTTCGAGTTTCAAATTTCCCTTTTCACCACAGAAAAATATTATTAATTATTATTATTATTAATTTCCAATAGCATCAAAACGTGAATAGTCCTGCCCAATAGAGCTTACTCTCTAAAAGATGTGTCAATCCACTTTGTACTTTTAGCTATGCTCCTGGCAGAGATTAAATGACTACACTGATTTTACATAGCACCAATTTATACTTTTTTTGTATTTCCTGTTTCATTGACTTTTGTTTCCCTTTTCTTCTCCCCACTCCCACACCAAGTTTGTAAATTGCTTTACATCTGCAGACACCCACCTTTGATTCTTAGGAGATTGAGAAGGAAAATAATATGTCATGAGCAAAGGCTGACCAAAACTGAACAGAACCTAAAACGGGGGTTTATTGCTCTGCCAGCAAACTTTTAAGTTATAAAAGCTCATGAAGGAGTCACACCATTTTCTGAACCATTTAAAAAAATTAAAACAAAAACAGTTTTGTTATGTTACACAGAATTTCTTAAGTTCAGAACAAAGTTATCAGGTTTAAAAAAAAAGATACTATGTTATAACTTAAGTTCATGCTCCTTTTAAAAAAAAAAAAAAAAGGGAGAAAAGATTGTAACTGGAAAACTGCTTACCATAAAAAGCCTCATTAAGACAGCTTCATGTTTTGCATTAACACCAAAATGAATGAATAAGGTTTTTATAAATTTTTCATTTTATCTCTAGGAAACACCTCTAGACTATCACTCAGCAGATTTAAAACCAACAGCAACACCTCCTCTGAAACTCTCTCCTGCCAGAACTACTACAGGTTTATTCAATTTCCAAGTTCTACCTGGCAGTAAATCCAAATTCAGAATTTGCAAGATAGCTAACTTCTTGTAATCGTATCTCACTTCAGTCAGCGGCAATTAGAAACAAGAACCAAGTAGAAGAGTTAGAGCAAGACACCCTTTCTGGTTTCCCTGAAACAAGCAATATGAGTGTAATAAATCTTAACACAAATGAACAAGCACTTAGCTTTTAATAGGATTCAACAAAGGATTACAAATTTACATGGATGAGAGCATCCACAGTTACATTAAAGAGAACAGACGTATATATTAAAAAAAAACAAAAAAAGAACTAAACCTTTCTGTTTCAGGGCATAAGTGACAGGTATTAGATAAAAATTTCCCCTTTGGGTAGTTTATTCCCAGTTGTCCACTATGGAGTTTCTTGCACCCTGCTCTGAAGCCTCTGGTACTGGGGCCACTGTCCAAGACAAGCTGTTGGACTATATGGACCACCTAGCCTGATCTGGTACAGCAATTTTTATCCATTCTTCCGTAAGGCAGGTGGCAGACTCAGCAAACAGATGTCAACTCCAAACTTATGACGCCCCACCCCATCCTACAAAAGCCCTCTATGCAACTACCCTGCAAGCCTGTCCTTATTCTCCTAACCCATTCATTCTCACCTCCTCCTAGCTTCTACCTTTATGGTAGGCAACCCAATGCCTAAAGCACTACGCAACAGTTGGCCAGGAACTCCAACATTTATGTATCTCTTGCAGTTGCCACTGGGCGAGGCCTGGCCCTTTGATGCTATTGTCATAAGAGCTAGAAAAGAGAAAGACAATATTGGAACATAGAGTCCCATCCCCTCTGCAATGACAGGATATATTTCTTGTCTTCCCATCATCATCCTTCCGCTTTGTCAATACAGGACATACCTGATTTTAAACCACAACTACATTTTATCTTAGCTAAAAAGGTAAGCTAAGAAACTCCTTTATGGGAGCAATAATAAACTATCACTTTGTGAGCTGATGGTAGGGAGGGTTATTTTGGGTATCTTTGCAAGTCTTAGCAATACAAAAAGCTCTCTCTAAAGCTTGGGAAAAAGCACAAATTTGGCAAAAATCTCTCTCACTCTTCAGAAAGTTCCCGATGAACTTCTATATTTGAGGACACATTAAGGAAATGCCTAAGTCCAGTACCAAAAATAGAGTCTTTTGCTGTCCTCACTACCGCACAACTAAGAGGGGAATAAGTTATCTCACTACTATTTCAAAATGTGCTGCAGTGTATTAAGAGGCTTACATACAGGAAGTTCTGTCTGATGCTATTTCGTGTATTCTATTCTCATCACTTTGCTTGCAGCCAACTTGTTCTAGTTCCAACACACCTGCATTCACAAGTTCAAGCCATAAATTTTGAAAGCAACTGGCAAGCCAAGAAAATATCCTAGCAACTGAAGAGATAAAGAAGGCGGGATGTGGATAAAAATGTATTAAACTAAATTATGCAAAGAATGCATCATGCTAAACTTTCTGGTTAGACACTAGAAAATATAAAATATGTCAAATTGGATTGTGCTGTTTTACATTAGGTGCATGAGGCTTAGAATCAAGACTTTTAAGCCTTTTTTCAATACATTTTCGCTCCTAAGTTTTCTTTCTACTAGAGTACACCATCTGCCGTGTTTTTAACCACCATGCCACCTGCTGTGAAAAGTGATTTTTACAACTCTGGTGCACATATTACACTAGCACTTACACCATTGTTAGCACTGATGAAGCTATACTGGATAGCAGGAAGGCATGGCATCCACTTCAACTACTCCTTTTTTCTGTGCATCTCGTTTACATGGCAGGTGTATGAATTATGTAAACGCAAAATAATGTCGTCTGATCACAATATCAGGGCAGGACTTGAAAAATGCTCTTGATGAGTCAGCCATAGATAGCAGGAAGCTTTTCAGGGAAAGTGCCATTAGCAGCTACAGAATCTAAGATTCCATTAAAAATATAGAGTCTCTACCCCTAATAATTGTCAAGTTAACAAGCCTAATCAATGCAGCAATGCCTATCACTGTTAGCAGGCAAGATTGCTCCAGTGCCTCTGATATGGCTCAGAACTTTACCAAGCAGTAGCAGAAGAATAAAAACTGACCAGAGCTTTTACCACTACCCTTCAGAACTTTATGAGTAGCAAACAAACCAACAACAAACATATCAGCTTCATGGTGCTTTGAGCAGCAACAGTATGTACATTGGAGCTATTCAAAGGGGAGAAAGACTCACAAAGAGAGACTGGGGCAGGGTGATAGAAAGACCTCTTTCCCCACCCTCCTCTCCCCCCATTGCAGCACCCAGAAGCCTATGGGAAACAGAAGACAGAAAGAGCAATCTTAGAATCCTAGAAATATAGGTCTGGAAGGGACCTTGAGAGATCATCTAGTCTAGCGCCCTGTCCTGAGCCACGATCAAGTAAAATCTAGACGGTCCCTGACAGTTTTCCCCATCTGTTCTTAAAAACCTCCAGTGACGGGGATTCCACAACTGGAAACCTATTCCAGAGCTTGTTACCCTTATAGTTAGAAAGTTTTTCCTAACATCTAACCTATATCTCTCTTGTGCAGTTTAAGCCCACCACTTCTCATCCTTCAGTGGACACAGAGAACAATTGATCACCGTCCCCTTTTTAACAGTCTCTAACATATTTGAAGACTGTTATCAGGCCCTCACCTCCTTCAGTCTTCTTTTCTCAAGAATAAACATGCCAAGTTTTTTTTTTACCTTTCCCTCATGGGTAAGGATAAGGTTACGTCATGGAGATCACGGAAGTCACAGATTCCTGAGTGGCATTTTCCACCTTAGCCCAGTGTGGAGGAGCTAGAGCTCCCAGCCGCCACAGGCTTACATTTAGGCCTCTTACATTTTAAGCCTCTTTTGGAAAAGGCCTAAAATAATGTCCTCCTTAACACTTCTGATAATTAAAAATCCTGTAGTACTAGTTTTCAAAAGTAGGGTGCGATCGAAGATGGAAATTCACAAGGATACCAGGGTTAATTACAGCCTGTGTATCTAAAGCATCTAGTGATTTCAACCTGATGTGTTCCTGAATTAAATTCAATTGCTCTTAAACAACGGCCCTGTAACACCACAAAGATTGCTAAATATAAGCAGTGGGAGAAATGATCTGTATTTAGCCTTCAACTACTTTACAGGGCTGTTTGCGAGACGTAACTAGCTAATATTTTTTATAATGCTTTGAGACCCTAAGTAATAATTTAAAGAATGTGACTGAAATTTTCAAAGCAGTGTGGAAGACTGAGCCAGACATTTTCTATTAAATTTAACTGTAAAATTAATTATAATTATTTTTAATGGATGATGTGTGGGTCAATCCCCTGCACTGCTTTGAAAATCCAACCTATGTTTATTTCTTTTCAAGTCACACAAACACATAACACATCACCATTATGATGCTACAAGCTTTCTACATTCAACCTAATTTTATTTCCTATTTACAGAATAAAATTTGATCATGTTTAAATGTTCAGCAAACTGCGGGAGAAACATGTCCCTTGAAATATGTTCTCCTCCAACTCCATATTCATATTGCTTGTTAATTCATTGCTCATTTAAATTAAAATCTCTCAGGAATACACACAGGTGCTGGAACTAGAGGTTCAGGGGGTGCTACTGCTACTGCACCCCCTGGCTTGAAGCGGTTTCTATTATATGCAGGGTTTACAGTTTGGTTCAATGGCTCTCAGCACCCCCCTATATAAATTGTTTCAGCACCATTGTGAATACATTCCTGGTTTCCAGAAAGGCTGCTTAACCCAGAGAAGTATGTTTTACAGATCCATACCAATAGATGGGCTATGGACAATATTTTACATAATTCCAAATAGTAATTTTTAAATACCTGGCTCCACCTAGAGGTAAAATATTGTACTGCCTCTAAATCAGCATTAGACAATATCAAACAAGTTTGTCACCAATCTGAAGCACCTAAGCATCAACTTGTCTAGATTGTCCTTAATATCTATCCAACTTGTCTCCGTCAGCTTGGGTATCATTCCTTACTGCAGCCAGTATCTCAATCAATACTGCCATTCATTCTCCCTGCTTTTATTAGATTCAGCCGATTGATTGTATACTATCTTCAATATGTACTACTACTGGGGTTTATGTCATTCTCAAACATGTGAGTAGTCAAGTATTTTATGAATGCTAACAGCCTGCTTATTTGTCTAATATGTCTTCCCTTTAAATATTCATAAACCACAGTGCTATAGGATTGCAGATGTGTTTAAAAACCTAAACTAAAATTATTGCAGAAATTCAAATGGATATTTCACTCTTTGTTTGCTTCTGTGATTTACTCTCTGTGAACAATAAAAGTAGACTAGTTAGTTTCATGTTCAGGGACTAGCAAAGGCTGCAGTTTTAACATTCTCCAACAGTCTGTGCATCTTATGTAAGGAAGCAAACAAAAACAAAAAAGCAGTTTCACAGATTTTTTAAAAAAATCATAAACATAAAAAGAAAAGAAAAAAATGGGTTAGTGCAAAGGAAAATGGTGGGCCAAACTATGCTGAGTCTTTAAAGTATTACGTCTGAAGGGCAAGCTACTGTTTCTAAACAGATGTTTGCATTTCTTGAATCTCTCTAAACACTTTCTATCTGGCTTATCTCATATTAAAAGGTCAAAATATTTGGACAAAAATCAATTCCCCCAAATCATTTGCCTTTAAGCCATTCAGCCCACGCTTCTACTCAGTACTTTGAACCTAGCAATGTGTTTTTGGTTATCTATCATTTTTGTTGCAGTAAACATGCTGTACAAACCTTCACTCTGTCAAACAGGAAAAAGAAGGGGTAAGTACCCATAGCAGGTGTGCAAACTTGAGTCCCAAGGGGCTGTGGGTACTCAGCCCTTCTGAAAAAGGCCCTGAATGTTTGGAGACTCAACACTGATTTATAGCCCAGGACATAAAGAAATGGTACTTTTACAAATACATACTTCCTGCCAGGGCTCAGCTAACTGATTATGTTGGTTACTCAAGCTCTCAAATCACCAAAAAAAATGGACAGTCCTGATTTCCAATCCTTAACTGGATGACTTCAAAAAGTAATACTTTGCAGGATTCGGAAAAAAAGACTAAACCAAGAAGGAGAAAATTCCTTCATGAGTAAGTCAGACAACACCTAAAACAGTCAATCTTTCAAACATTTTAGCATGTTGAGAAAGCATTAGGCTAATTCTCCTTTTATAGGATCAGGACTCTAAGGAAGTATTAAGCTGGGAGAAGCGAATGCTAAATAAAAGGAAAGAGTTAGTCATCTCATCTAAAAATGGAATCAGAATGTATCTTTAGATTAGCATTTTACTTTCAAGAGAACAGCAGTACTAACTGTAGAAGCATCCCCCCAAAAATCCAGGGTCTTAATCCTCTTAAAAATACAAAACAACTGCACCATTTTGAATTTTTCAGTGACTGAATATCTCTCTCTTTCAAAGCTGGTAGCACGGTTTAGTGGAAAGTCCTCCAGTATTAGGAGCCAAAGGTTCTAAAGACAGTACAAATGTTAAATCAACATGTTCCACATTGGGCACTTCAAGTCCAACACCAAAATAAGTCATCCCATTATCTGAAGTACTGACAACTCACACTTAAAGCTGGTCAAAAAATGGGAGAAAATATTTCTATTCAAAAACATTTCACCAAAAATGTATTTTTTTTGTTAAAATGGTGATTCCCCCACCCCGAGTTGTCCATCTAGCTCTGTTTGCAGAACTCACTGACTTTAATGGCAATCAATAGGCCCTTAATCTCTCTGAAAATCTAGCTAGTTTCATTTAGAAATCTACCTATGGATTTAGGTACCTTACTTCAAGCACAGCACCCAAATTTTAAATTGTTTGCTTTGGTTTTTAAAATAACAATGGACTTTAACTCTGAGTATACCTACTGGAGTATAAAATTTTCAGTATCTCTAAATAGCTAATAAGGATGAAATTAATGCCTCTATCTTGGCATGAATCTCATGTAAATGAAGTGTGTGTGTGGGGGGGGAACTACACAGGATTTAAGGGCAAAAGTTGAACAGAATCCAGTCCTCAATTAGAGGCCGCTCTCAGCTTGGCCTAGAATACAGGCCGTGACCCCCTACACACTCATTATGTGGTTATCTGTGGCTGCTGGATCAGCGTATTTGTGGATTCAATAGCCAGCCACTCTTTCCTCAAATTTCCCTCTGCATCTCTGAATTTTGTCCTGCCAGGAACTGACACACCAGAATCAAGTAAACTCCATTACAGGTTTTAGGCTTTGTCTACACACAAAAGTTGCACCCATATAACTAGATCGGTTTAAGAGTGCCTTAGTTTAATTTAGCTAAAATGTGTAAGAAACCTACAAACTAAACCCATATAAAGTCACTTTTAAACTAGTCAAGAGTGTTTACAAATGGGACTGCACCCATTTAAGTACCTCAATTTCTAAACTGATGGAATAAAATCAATGCAACTTGTGTGTTTACATAAGACCTTATATGATCCCTACAACTAAGGGTGCATATTACTCTGTTATAAGCGCAAAAGTATTTGGGGGCAAAAAGTTAAATGTTCTCTTGGGGAAGTTTTTAAATACAAAACTTCTTTTTTATTTACATTTTGAAAGGTTTGATTTTTCAAAGAGCTTGTTTCAGTTTCTTCTTTTTGGGTATTATTCAGTTTTACCTGATTCATCAGTACAGCTTTAATTATTTTACCTTTCATTTTTGAAGCATTATATAATCTTAATATTCTGCCTTGCATCAAAAATTTTGGAAGTGCCACAAAATGGAGATAGATTCCCCCCTTCTCCCATTTTCTGATCACTAGAAACAAACAACAAATAGAGAAATCAATGCTTTGATGAAGACACTCAGGAGACAAAGCTTTGACCAAGCAAGGAAAATAGTGTTGCCTGGACATAATGATATACAGTAACAGATAATTTTGTTGTTTGATTCCTTTAGCAAAAAGCTTATTGAAGCATGACCCTAAACAGCTTATAGTGGAGACATAGGTTTGGTTGGGTTTTTTTTTTTTACCCAGTTACCACAAAACAGTGCCATCAACTTGGGGGGGTGGGAAGAGTGTTGGATTCCTGCCATGCAGTTTGTGGGTTTTATGTAGATAGATATTTTGGCCGGACCACAGAATGAATTACCATAATTTCTGTGAGATTCCTACATTTTTTCAGATGGTTGAATTATACTATCTGAGATGTTGAGGCAGCATACTATATAACCATTCATTTTAGAGACTGGCATAGTAAACAACAAGTCACCAGCACACAAGGTCATGTATTTGAATTTCAAAAAACAGCAGCAGTTGTTTTGCATCTGCTGAATACTCTTCATGGTTTCATTTGGAAAGTTAGTTTTGCAAACATTAAGCACTGTTGAAAACTAAAAGGAAAAGAAAAATTACCAGTCGTTCCATCTCCTGCTCTCTAAGCCTCTCTTCCCTTTGTCTCCTGTGATAGTCCATTAGGTCATCTCTTCCAGAAATGGAACTAATACTGTTCTTTCTCTCCCGTAAGGTAGGTGTCTGTCTGTAGCTTTCCAAGTCAGTTTCATCAAACTCCATGGAACTAGTGGAAAAGTTTCTTCTGACAGAGAATGTTCTGTCAAACTCCACAGGGGAAAAAGAATTATTAGGACTTGTCCCTGAGAGTCCAAATCTATCAAAATCATCAGAAACATGGGAGAAGGAAGATGCTAAAAGCATTTTCCTAGCTATGCGAGGACTTTCAGGAACACTAAGAGTTGAACTAACATAGGAATTAGTGTCAGACACAGAATTTGTATATGGGGACATCCCTGAGTTGCAAGAAGAAAAATTAAGGTAATTATCAGTATCTAATGCACTTTGAGGTAGATCTTTTTCTCCATGTTTTTTTCTTTTGGAATTACCATAAGAATTTCTTGGCGGCAAACTTAATGGCATCGGCTGGCTTTCTGTCGATTTGTACAGTCTGGGCAGAGAACGACTATAAACTCCCATATGACTCAGTGCTCCACCAGGATATTTTCTAGTTCTTGAACCCAGAGTCTCAGTCATGGCCTCCTGATGCTTAACTGGTCTTGAATGAAGGGTTGGGTTGTCTTGAATATGCACCCTTCGGCCTTGCTTTGGGCTGGATGGCATGCTTGCTGCTCCTGAATGGCTAACAGGTGAAAGAATTATTTCACTACCTGAGTTTCCATTCCACATTGCAAGAAGAGAGCCTGAATTCTTCTTCCCATCCAGCACTGCTGGGAAGAAGACATTGTCACACGATTTATTTTTTTGACTATATTTTGAATAGTGAAACTTATCCGCATGTCCAAAGGGTTTTTCATTTTCTCTGTTGGCATGAATATTGAAGTCTGTCCTTCCTACGCTGTACCCACTGGGGGATGGAGAAGTGGAACCCATATGCTTTACAGAGACACTTTTGTCCGAAAGATAAGGGCTCTCGCAAGAAACAGGTTTACATCCTTGAATTTTGGTAGCAGAGTGTATATTTTTACCACTGGATGAAGGACTGGGTTTAGCTGTCACAGGTTGTGACAGGGTTAAATAAGAACCAGAGTAGTCCCCATTTGTTTTAAATTTAAGGCTTGATGAATATTTCTTCTGGTTGAGGCTATCCATAATATCCTGGAGATCATTTTCAAAGGAATTCACCACAGAGCCTTTCCCTAAACTAGTATTTTGTAATTCCAGCTGGTTTTGTAAGTGGCTGTACTCTGCCATAATCTTATTGGAATCTGTGTGAGAAAGGAAAAAAGGGAAAAAATTAGTTTTCAGCAAATACATGAGTAAGCCTCACCCCCTCAATTAGTTAAAAAAAATCTCATATGCTTAATATACCATGAAAAGTAACTTGTTTCTAATAATATAATTATATAACTTTAAACACTTTACAAAGGTGGGTGGGTAAACTTTATCATTCCAATTTGACAGAGAGAGAAACTGAGGCCTGGTCTACACTGCTGGTGGTGGTCAACGGAAGATACGCAAGCTACGTAATGTAGCTTGCATATCTCCCGTCGACTTACTTACATTGCCATACTGTGGCGTCTTCACTACGCTGCGTCGATGGGAGACGCCCTCTGGTCAACGCAGCCATGCTCTTTTTGGGGAGGTGGATTAATAGCATCAACTGGAAAGTACTTCTGGGATTGATTGAATGGGTCTCCATGGCCCGCTCAATGATCCCACTCATCCATCTCCAAGGAGCTGGCAGTGTAGATATACCCTGAATCAGAGAGCATTCAAGACATTTCCCCAAGGTTATTTAGCACATCAGTGACAGATGGGACAAGAATCTACATCCCTTGACACCCACTCTGGTGCTCTAACCGTGAGAAACACTGCCTCTAGTTTTTCTAACAGTGTTTTTTTAAAGGTGTGGTTTGGAACGGTTTCTCAACCCGTGGATTGGGACCCAAAACTGGGTCGCCAAAATGTTTCGCAGGGTTGCGTGGCAATTCCTGTGGCTCCTGTCCCAGGGGGCTGGCTGGGCTCATCTCCCTTCTCTAGGTATGCAACGTCGTGGGTTTTAGAACGTCAGGGTTAGATAGGAGTCCAGGTAGGCCAAATTTGAGCGTGTGGCACTGCAACCCCATGAGCCAGGTCACAACTCCACTCACACAGATTTGGTCCAGTCAGTGGAGTGGGGCCAAACCTGAGCAGCACTGCAACCCCGGATGCTGCAATACCTGGAGCAGAGAGCCAAGCCCAGCCAGCCCCACAGAACAGGAGCCGCAGGAGCTGCCACTGTGGGGTGATTCCAGAAGGCAAGATCTGACCAAAACCATCCCAGAGCCTCCGCCCTCAGACTATTGATTGGGTCGCAAAGGACCATAAACATTTACAAATGGGTCCTGAGCCCAAAAAGGTTGAGAACCACTGGTTTAGAATGAAGGAGAAGGAGACACAAACCCATGAATTCTAGTCCCACCCCTATCTATTTTAGATAGATACACACGCACACTTATATATATATATATATATATGATCCCGATCATTATAGTATCTGAGCACCTCACAAACTTTCATTTATTTATCCTCTCAAAACCCTTGTGAGGTTGGGAAGTGCAATTAATCCCATTTTACAGATAGAGAACTGAGAAACAGAGAGACTAAGTGCAACCTATTAACAATGTGCTTGATCCACAGCTCACTCAAGTCAATGAGAGTGCTTCCTCCTTTTACTTCAGTGGGCTTTGGATCAAAGTCCCATATGAATGTGGACAAATCATCCCCTTGCCTCGGTTCCCCCACTGTAAAATGAGAATACAAACTATTTTTCAATGGTGTTGCGGCTTAGTTCTCTGATGTTTGTAGACCTTGAAAGATGAAAAGCTCTCTATAAGCATTAATATTATTTAAAATATAGTCTAAGATGTAAAAAAAAATATGAAGTTAGCCATCGATTCAATTAAAGCGGAATCAAGTTTGTTATAAATACAGAAAACTGTTTAAGATCCCACGTCCTTCAGAGAACACGTGTTCAGAATTACAATTTATAAATACATAGTCAAACAGATCACAAGATGAAAAATTGGGGGTTTTTTTGTTCAATTGTGTGTCAAGACCCAAATTGCAGCCCAAGAATTCTGAGCTTCCTTGCTGTTAAAAAGGAAATCTCTAAAACCTAAAGCAGTAAAAGGAATGCAGCTCTGCTCTGCTTCAGTCAGTGATAGCATCAACCACTGCCAGAGAGTAAGAAAACCCTCAGGTGGCTTGAACTTGGCTGTGGCTGATGTAAAATGTCTCATTTAACCTTTAAAGCAGCTCTTTGGCAGGCTACATCAAGGAATTAGCTGTATTTGAAGTTAAGGAAATGATTATCCTTCAAGCAACAATGGTCTTGTGAAGGCACAAGACTAGTCATGGGCCCAATTTTCAGAGGTGTTGTGTACCAGCAGTTCCAACTGAAATCAATGAACTGGCAAGGGTTATCTCATCCCTCTTCACCACACGCACACAATGGTTAAGAACATAAGAACTGCCATCCTGGATCAGACCAATGGTCCATCTTGCCCAATATTCTGTCTCTGACAGTGGCAAGTGCCAGAGCTTCAGGGGGAGTGTACAGAACAGGGCATTTGGAGTGATCCATCCCCGTTTTCCCCTCCCAGCTTCCGGCAATCAGAGGTTAGGGTTGTCCCAAGCATGGGGTTGCATCCCTGACCACCGTGGCTAATAGCCATTGATGGAGCTATCCTCCATGAACATATCTAATTTTTTGACAACACAGTCATACTTTTGGCCATCACAATACACCATGGCAGTGAGTTCCACCGGTTAATTGTGCATTGTGTGAAAAAGTACTTCTTCTGCTGCCTATTAATTTCATTGGGTGACCCCTGGTTTTTTAATTGTGGGAAAGGGTAAATAACAATTCTCAATTCACTTTTTCCACACCATTCGTGATTTTATAGACATTGATCATATCTCCCTCCTTAGTTGTCTCTTTTCTAAAATGGACAGCCCTAATCTTTGTAGTTTTTCCTTGTATGGAAGCCATTCCATACCTTTGATCATCTTTGTTGCCCTTCCAATTCTAATGTATCTTTTTTGAGATGGGGAGACCAGAACTGCATGCAGTATGCAAGGTGTGGGGATACCATGGATTTACATAGTGTCATATTTTCAATCATATTTTTATTCCTTTTTTAATGGTTCCTAATGTTATTCGCCTTTTTGACCATTGCTGTTCACTGAGCTGAAGTTTTCAGAGAACCATTTACAGTGACTCCAAGATTTATTTTTGGAGTGATAACAGCAAATTTAGAACACATCATTATAGATGTGTAATTGGGATTATTCTTTCCAATGTGCATTACTTTGCACTTATCAATGTTCAATTTCATCTGCCACTGTGTTGCCCAGTCACCCAGTTTTGTAAGATCCCTTTGTAACTCTTCGTAATCAGCTTTGGACTTAACTAGTTTGAATAATTTTGTATCATCTGCGAACTTTGCCACTTCACTGTTCACTCCTTTTTTCAAATCATATATAAATATGTTGAACAGCACAGCTAAAAGTACAGTTCCTTGGGGGACCTCACGGTTTACCTCTCTCCACTGTGAACAATGACAATTCATTCCCACCCTTTGTTTCCTATCTTTTAACCAGTTACTGATCCATGAGAGGACCTTCCCTGTTATCCCTTTGAAGATACTGTCTGCAGCTCCAGACTGAACCCAAGAGTCTGATACCACATACCCTTTCATGCCTTCATGCTATATATAGCATGTAGATCCCTGGAAAGAAGACAACACCAGCAAATCATTTCACTGGGTCAGTCAGCATTGAATGTTAATGACTTTTGAATACTAATAATCTGGGCTGGATTCGAGCCAGTGAGTTTATTGATGAAAGGCTTCATATCTCATTGTTGGTACTTTGAGCCAAACAGTTCCTTAGAATATGAAATTTTAGTTAGAAAACTTCAACGAGATTTGTACAAGTTTTGTTTGGTGGTGACAACCACGTTCAGATTGACAAAAAGAAAAAAAGCCATTCGTGTCTGATAAAACAAAACCCACTGAAAAAGTTTAAGCACTTATATAAGTGGTGTTTAAAAGTTCAAAACCCACAGGCCAAATATATGAAAGTTATTTGTGATTATGGGAGTTTATTCTTCATATCCACCCCTCCATTCTTAATAGTACTTACCAACCACTCTCACCCCCCTCCCAATTCCAAATCTCTCTCACACCTTCAATTAATCTCACATCAAACACTAACCATTCCAAACAAGATCATGATGCAACTAGACAAAATTAGCATTGAATGTTATCCTATTTTTGCATAATTTCCACTGAGTGCAGTACAGAAACATGTTCAGGGACAGTAATGTAATTTTAAGGACTGTTTCATTACTACCCTTCAACCGAAGGGGCACATTTAATCTCGTGAAGAATAAAGCCATTTGCCCCAAAACAAGTAAACTCAAGAACATTATCATGCTTGTTCATCAGACCAATGAAGGGTTCATTGTACTTCAAATGTCAACAAGCAAAACAAACAAAAGTCAGAAATACCTCCATGCAGCTGCTTGAATTTAGCTTTTCCATACTTTATCTTAGGCCAGTGCCTCAACACACCCAACTCAAAGAAGGAAAGCACTTAAATCAATAGGACTTCAGCACATGCTTAGATGAATCTAGCTGTCTGTTCATAAACCAGATCTTGATGGGTTTTTAATAGTTATTGTTTCAGTAATAACTATCTGAATGTGCCACAACTCCTTAGAAACTCTTGCTGGCACTCCCTACACATGTACTCATGAAAACTAGAGGCAGGGTGCACTTGGTAATGTGTAAGGAATTCATTCTTGTGGAGGTCAGCCAGAGCTTTAATTGGTTAACCTTCAGTGCACAGATCATCCTTTAAGCCAAGTATTTGCTATACAGCGTCATAAAGAGACAGCATCTTCTCTTTTCTTCCCTGTCTGGTTTTTGTGACTAGATGGTTAATTACAAGGTCAATACTGCTACTCACTGAGGACAAACATAAAACTGAGATTTGTTCTTGTTTGTGATGCCCCCAGATGCTACGGCAATGAGTCCTTCTTAGTTAGTAAAATAAATTATAAAACTAACAAGAACTGAAAACTGGCCATCTACAGAGCAAACAAAATTACAGTACCAAAACCAACAAAGTCTTCAGTAGAATTACAAAACACTTGATTTGTTCATTTCATATCTGATGCAATGCTCTGGAAGAAGGAGAGGTTACCTCTGTTTGGCATCATGTTTTTTCTTCTATAGCTAGGTTAAGACAAAGCTAGTTTGAATCAGCCAGATACAATTTGACCTGCAAGTAACAGAAGGAAAAAGTATTTTAATAAATATACGCTGAAACCTTTTTATAAAGGCATTTTTAAACCACACAATTGAAATGAATTTTTCACAATATTCTTTTGACTTACAGAAATGTCACCTGGAACAGAAGTGGTAAAATACGTTTGGCAAATATATATCAATATTTGAAATAAGGGTCATCAAAATTTTGGTTTATTTTTAGGCTTCTTTTGTAAATTTGAAAGCCCATGTAACTTATGTTTTTTTCTTGTGCACCAAAAAATAAATAAATAAATAAATCATTAACCTATCTCTTTTTCCTTTAAAAGAGTGTGTCTAGTTGGTACACAGGACTCCTGGGTTCTACTTGCAGCCTTATCTAGGTCTTTCCTTTACTGTAAATTGTAAATATTGTGAATATTCACTTAACCAAGGACTCTTTTTGAAACATTTAATGCATGAACGCTCATAAAACTCTGAGACAGATAAAAAGTGCTATAACAGCATTATCAGTATAAAAATATACTTGAACAAAATTTTATGCCAGCAGACCTGCAATCACATGGCAACATACATTAAAATAGGTGCACATGCCAAGATATAGCCTATGTCTACACTGATGGTGGCACTGTCAGTGCCGCCAGATCGATTCTCTGGGATCAATTGAGTGGCAGTGGAGACTCGCTCAATCGATCTGGAAGGTGATGCCGCTAATTCACCCCCACCAAAAAGAGTAACACTGGGTCGATGGGAGGGCATTCCTGTTGGCGCAGCATAATGGGGATACTGCGGTAAGTAGAAGTTAGGTAGTCGACGGGAGATACACAAGCTACGAATTTCGCACGCAGTGTAGACATAATCTTAGAAAATATTTTAGGAAGGACAAATTTCCATCTCAAGTTTCTAAAGCATACGGGAAAACAAAGACTCTTTCATGTTTATAAAAAAAAATCTCTGGATATCATCACAATCCACCCCCACAAAACCACATCACTTTTAACAAAAGATTTCCAGTGTGAAATCCTTGCTATTAATTAGAGATCTAAAAATAAACCAAAATCAATATGGAAAATGTCAAGTAGACACTTGTGTAATAAAATGATAATAAAAGATATTTTTAATTAATGCAACTGTGTTTACAAATGAGTGAAATAAAAAGCTTTAAAATACTCGCATTTAATGAGAATATGAATGTTGATTGTTTTTAGGTTTCTCCCACAACAAAAAGACTTGCACGAGACAAGCCCAGAATAGAGGCAGATGTGTAATGTTCTCTATAGACAGGCAACCTTTCTAACTTTAATAGTCACAAATTATGGTATCTCAGTTGTCTTTGTACCGAATTTGCTTGTCATGCTTTTGTATATTATTTTCCTGGCAGTCAAGCATAGCAAGCTGTCCACAACCTCCTGCAGAAAGGCCTTTGTCTTCTCCTACCTTCTATCCTGTTGCCCCATAGGGACAATAGAATTTTCTCTCCCTTCTTGTGTAACCAGCCTCCTTCCCTCTCCTCTGACATAGCTCCTTTTCTAAAACTCACGTCCATGACTCATTCCTGCGCTGACCTCACTGATGATGCTTTTTCTTTGCTTAACCGCCTCCCACCCCTTCTACACGCGGAGAGTTTTTGCTCCATCACAGACCTCTGTCTATGCTGAGGAGGGAGCAGCCATATTGATGTTCTCTAAAAAACTACCTTTGTCACTTCAGGGCTGAAATGATGGGAAGACATACCCTTGCACTCCCTTAAAGGACTGCCCCTGAGTCTTCCAGTCTGGGAAATAGGCAGATAGCTCTTAAGCCCAAGTTTTAAACACAATACATTAGTTTAGTGTTATTGTACCAGTAAGAGTCTACTGTCACTTTCACCGCTCTGTGACCAAGGCTTCTTAAACGAATAGAGAGGCTCTTTCTCCATTGCCTCTACCTCTCAACTCCCCTCCCCCCACCCATCTCCCTTCGGTTAACTGTCCTTACTCAAAGCGTCCATGTTGCAGACGGTCTTCTTCCAACAGGAAGAGAGTTGACCTAGCTACATCTGCACCCCATCAATCTTTCAGTCCCTCAAGGGGCTAACAGACCTCATGTGCAGTGCTCCGAAGCCCCTACCAACCGCGTGAGAACAAAGCAAAAGGCTTAGCTTTCAGGTCCCATGCTTCCTTGCAGCATGTAATTACTGTTGGATTTCAGCTAGCTAGTTTTCTAGTTAACAGATAGGGTCAATTTTTAACTATTGCTAAAACATACTGTAACCCAAATTAGCCTCCACAAGGTCACAACCTTGGGCAAGAACTTTCCCTGTTGCCGGCCCTTTCATTTGGAACACCCTTTAGTATCACTCTCCGGTTTTTTTAAGCGTCTCATCTAGAAACTTGTCTTGCCATCCTTGCCTCAACATTAAATCCCTATTTAGCTCTGTAACTGCATTGATAGCTTGGGACACTGTTTGTAGGAAAGGCAGTGTTAACAGAACTTTATTCCATTATAAATATATTTCCTGTAAAGAAACAAGTTCTTTCAGCATATGTAAGTTAACCACATTTTAAGCGCCTGTGGGAAGGGCAAATATCCTTTCTTTTCCAATGGCCAAACAAATTATAAGCACATCACAAGCTAAGGAAAATTGGCAATGATGGAAAGCTCAAAAAACTCACATATGGTGCACATCTGATGCTCGCACAACAATGAAATCAATAGGTGTTTTAAGTTCCCAGTACATGTTCAATTTCTGATCAAAGAGCAGTCACATACATTTATGACAGCATTTTACTCACCCAAAATATATAATTTATAGTTATCAATCAGAAAATGAAAAGATGGAAAACTAATAGGGAATTAGGGGACAGACACACTACAATTAAGGATTTGTTTGTTTTCTTAAAGCAGGGTTTTAAGTCACAACTGCTTTCACATTCTTAAATATCTCTACTGCAGAATTTAAAAAGTAAACTGAAAAGGAAAAAAACAGTCCAGCTTGTTCCTATTTTTGCTACTTTGTGAAATATCAAGTCAGCTGATAAGGCTTTTGTTAAAAACAAAGAAAAATCTGCTTGTTTTTATTTTGGAAGTTCAGGTTTTATCTAGAATGGAAGACGCTATGGCAATATAGTAACCAATACAATTTTTATATGACTAGAAATTGAACACTGAGCAACCAAGAGGGGAAGTATTTTCAACTATTTGAATGAAAACCTCATCTTTTGTTTGCTTTTGTGAATATCTAATTTATTTCCATGGCCTAATAAACAAGCAAGAGAAAGAATGTAATGTCTTTGTTAAAGATTAAATATCACACTCTCAATTCAGATTTGAGAGTTTTCAACACACATCTGTGTTATCACCTCCCTCAAGAAGACCTCCAGCAAAATTGGGTAACCCCAAATTTGACATATCTGATATTTCTTATGTAAAAGCACAAAGAAGAAACATTAAAAACAAAACCCTTCAGGCCTTCTTAATAAAAAGTAAAAAAAGACACAATTGTAAAAACTTTTCTGCATGTCACCCTTAAGGCATGCATTGCTTGTATAGAAATTAAAATGGAGAGTAAAATAAAAATTCACTTTTTAGAGACAGTACTAGTCTTTAAAAATACATAGCTATCACCTGATTAAACATGTCTTTTTACAACCTACTTTATGTTACAAATCAGGTAATGCTGTGAATATAAACTTCTGGGAAAACAAACAAATGAAGCATTTATTTATTTGCTCACATTCATTCACACATACTCAGATTAGTTACAGCTGATCCTACTTCTATATAAATCAACAGGAGTCCAACTACCGTTAATGAACATACAGTGCACTCTCTGACTTGTCTAGTAGGAAACAAAGTGATTTCATCTAGGATTTGCAAAGTCATCTGAAGTGAACGTTATCAACGATAGGAGTGAACTCTCATCTTTACTGTGCCAAGGCCAATCTTTTAAGTTTGTTTTATTAACAACCATAAAAAAAAAAATTAATTACCCAAACAGGTTCTTACGCTAACAAAAACATCCAGTTATAATACAAGTATTACTTTACATTTAAAAACCTCTCATTTTTCAAGAATGGTGCTCACATCCAGTTTATAAATTGTATACCACTCTTCCTGCACACCAGTTCCACCCATCCACAGAAATGGCTTTATCCCACCTTCAGTTTACAAAACACAGAAATTTGGGATGGTATCCTTTCTCTAGATGGGCTGTTCATTTACCATTGTCTGTTTAGCCTCACAGCAGTTTGCTGGGCCTATAACAGAGTCTGCTTTTCCTGAGAGTGGAAAGTTTTGTCATTTATTAACAAACAAATCACAAAGACAAGTCCAAATAAATCTGACAGCGATATCTGATACCTCAGGTGCACCTTTACTAAGCAAGTAATCTTATGAAACCAAGTCCTCAGATTTGACTATCTATTCCAAAGGCATGTCTACACTGCTGCGGCGGCAGGCATTGATGCATTGACATCAATTGAGCGGGTCTGTGTAGACTCACTCAGTCGATGGGAGAGCACGCTCCCATCGACTCAATTAGTCCACCTCCCCAAAAGGCGGAAGGCACCATCGACGGGAGAGTGTCTCCTGTCAACATAGGGTTGTGAAGATGTCACGCTGTGTAGACGCAAGTACGTCGAAGTGAGACATGCTAGTTATGCTAGGTCTTTATATCTCCTGGGTAGAATTCCACATTCTTAGACTGGGTCCCGGTCTACAGTACCTTGTGTATCAATCGTGATTTCCCAAAAGGTCCAACTGGGTCTGGACAGCTGTGGTTCTTCCCTTTGGTACTCAGAGTCTGTGACCAGTGGTGAGTATAGTCACCAAACAGCTTCTTAAAAGTATTTTTTACTTTAACAGCAGGAATAACAGCCTGCATACATCTATCTTGATCACATTTATTATGCACAAACAGAATAAAGTCTAGACCAGTAATATACATAATTGGTGCTTTAAAAGTTCCAGTTTCAGAAAGCTGAAAACAATTATGAGCCAGATCAGCTGGGCGGTACAATTTAATTAGAAACATGTGAATAATAATTGGGAATTGTTTAAGAATACTCCACTAGATGCTCAAAAAGTCACAATTGAGGAGACATGAAAGCAACTATAAAAAATAAAACATAACACATGGAAGAAAGGGGAAGTTGATGGTAATGAATAAAAATTAGAATCTAGGAATTGTAAAAAATAGATATGGGAAGCAAAGAGACACAAGGCGAAATCTATGACCAGCATAATTAAAAACAATCAGAAGCAATATATTTAAATATATTAGGAACAACAAAATATCCTAACAATGGTATTGGTCCATTAGTAGATGAAAATGACAGAATTATCAATAATAATGCAGAAGTGTTCAATAAATACTTGCGTTCTCTATTTGGGAGAAAAACAGATGTAGTGCTGTAATAATTGGGCCTAATTGTGAGCTCAGCTGTGAAATGTGAATGAAAGTTCATACAATGTCACAGTAACCTATGATGATAAGAATTGATGAGAAAAGGTGCAAGAGAGACACAGAAAGACTGAATTAGGAATTCAAGGACTATGACTGTAAAGTCATAGCTGGTAATAAGAGAAATGTGGGACCAAAAATCAATGGACCAAACTTGGCATGTCAGAAGTTAGTTGGTGAACAGTATAATGAGGGGATGAGATATTCCACCCATCCCTCCCTTTTGGGGTCCTTTAAAAATAAAGAGAAATTTGCTGGGAAAATACAGATAGACAGACCAGACACTGGCTGATTGAAAAATCAGGAAGGAGAGAAATTCACCACGATGACTACCACACCAACTGTTTCCTAGCAGCCTTGTATCTATCATAACACCACTGGTCCTTTGTCATCTTAATCCCAAGGGATGTCCTGATCCAACTGGGCCAGAGAGAAGAACCCAGAGAGAAGAACACGGCCACCTCCACAGGCTCTGGCTAAATCCTGAACACCATCTGGGACGTGAGACTTCATCATACCACATTTCCTCATGTGTCCTTTTCCATCCCCCTTTATTTCTTCTCTTTGCTATCCCTCTCCTTTTCCTTCTCCTTCTGTCTAATAAAGAGTTTGGCTCAGCCAGCCAAGATTATATATTTTACAACACTGCTGTAAGCCTGTGATCAAAAAGAGGCAGCTAAATACAGTGCCCAAAACGACAACACTGGTACAACTTTACCAGGTCTCAAAATGGCTAATAAAGCCATGTGCCATGCCTGTGTTTTTCCAGCAGGAAGCTTGCAAGTGAGAGTTAACACAAGAGACAGAAGCTGCATGTTCTATCTTTGCTGTTCTTTTCTTTCCATTTTGTGTGTGTTTGCCTTGTTTGGCCTTCAAGGAAATAGAACTGGATTTTAACAGCAGCAGCAGCAGCAACTGCTCCAGCTCATCTTAACTAACTTCTCCTCTTCTCCCCAAAAAGGAAGTAATTACCATCTTTACCATCTAAGAGACTGTCAAACTGGGGGGCGAGAGGGGTGTCTTTGAACCACTCTCTTCAGATTAATGGAAAAGGAATAAAGAATGTTGTTAAAAGGAAAGCCTTAACATTTTACATTTCAAATGCTTTACAGTTTTCCCATCTTTTCTGTCTCTTTTATTAAAGGTTAAGAAGGATTTTTAGTAATCTATGGTACTGACCAGGCTCAGGTTTCTGTTTATGAAACCTTGTTTAATACTGTTTAATATTCGACAGTGACAGAGTGAGATTAACACCTTTAACTCCATCTAAATTAATACAACCGTATTAATAATATATGATGATGATAACACTCATTCTATTCCATCAGTAGTATCTCAGGACAATGTTCAACTGCAGCCAGATACTAAAGTTAGACATTTTTAATTCAGTAGCTCCGGATAACTTGCATCCAAGAGATTTTGATTACAAAACTAGAATGGTACAAAATTCTAAAAGATATGCTCTAGGAATTATTTGGGGGAAGTTCTATGGCCTGTATTATACAGGCAGTCAGACTACACGATCATGTTGGTTACTTCAGGCCTTGGAATCTATTAATCTTACCAAAATAATTTACCATCCCCTGACGGTAGCCTAGAAAGGCATAATTTCTTGAGACGCCCTTGCAGATCCTGGGTGTCAGTCTGGTCCCTCCAAACAACTCCCCAACAATTACCTCTTCTGTTGAGGGTGCCTCTTTAAAGCAACCAAAGCTTCTCTGTTCTTGTCAGTTCCTAGGTTTTGGCCCTTCTGCACAAAACTAGTCCGATAGACTCAGCAGGAAGTTGAGCCAGACTCCTTGGAGCCAATAGCCCGGCCATTTGTCCTGTACCAACCCTCATATTTGCTGAGGAGTAGCTTATCTTGAGCTAGTCTTCTTCCTCTTCCTGCTTGTTTGTCCTTACAGTCTGGTATTAAACATCCCAAATATCATAGTAAACATCCCCCAAAAAATCAGGTGAATTTACAGTATCCATACACCGTTCCAGGGCCACAACGATGGCTACAATTTAAACAGACAACATGACCACCCCTGCAAAGGAAAACTGCAAGGCTAGTACCTTAAAAATCCATCCACACTATTCTCCAGTCCCACTCCTTTTCCACACTCCCACAAAAAAACCCCCAACCCAATAGACTAGAATCTTGAGTGACATCAAATGCCCAGCTACAATCAAAAGTACCCTGGAAACGCTCAGTCCTTAGCTTTCTATGATACAGATCTTTACATCTGTCTCTGCGGAGTTAAGGAGGACAAGGTCTAATTATGTGAGTAGAGAGGAGTCTGGCTTCCAAAGCTGGCAATCTAGCACCTTTCATATACACTAAGTTAACTCAAAGTCTTTTTCAAATGTTAAATTCAGGCATCCACTTGGTTCTGTCTGAATCAGATTTGCTTCTGCAGAATCCTTCCCTTGTAATCCTGATGTGGAAAAGGGAGTGGCAAAGGAAGCACGCTTTTTCCTCTAAGGAAATGTCATGTGGGATATTGGAGAAGGGGCACTGTAGGGACAAAAAGCAACACCACATATTTCACCCAGCTAGCCTTGTCTGCCTAAAGAAACAGCTTTTGGATCACATCTGTTTTTCAGAAGAATGGCTTCAGCTGTTCCAAGAAGGTACCCAAAATTAGCCTTTTTATTTTGCTCTCTTTATTTTTTATTAAATAAAAAATTGTGCACAATCGCTAGATTTTTTCCAGAAAAAAAAATATTAGACCACACTACTTCATAAGAATTGATGCTGTCATGTCAGTTGGTTCTGCTATTTCTGGTACACTGAAGAAATATAAACCACCTATTAAGTTTAATCGATTCCATGAAAGATGATGATTTTAAATATATTTTGGAAAAGGAGAATGTGAATTTCCTGTGGATATTATGGTTCAGTGATTATAAAATGGGATGTTTAAAAGTTGACATAACAGAAATCTTTGTCCGCTGAAAGTGTCCAACTGAAAATTGTTTGTGGCAAAAAGCTGAAGATTTACTAACTAATTAGTGGCATTCATGGGATAGAGTTAGAATTTAAGCATCTTCTAACCAATATATTCCAATGGTTCCCAATGTCAACCCTCTTAAAGACTCCTCACATCTTGAATACGAAGGCAATAGATTAGAACGTTTCCATACACATTGTATTATTCAATAACAGATTTAATTTCCTCCTTAATTTGAAGTCATATAAACTATTGTTTCCTCTGTGCTACTTTACGTGATTGAGGCCATATGGAGACATTACATCTCCAGCTGGATACAGTTAATTCATTTTGCACAAGCACAAAACCACCAATAACAAAAGTAATACTTTTTTTTTTTTTTAAACACAATCAAATCCAACTTCTTGTGGAACAATATGGGGGTGAAAAAGAAGGGCAAGTCCCTCCGCCCCATGGTAAGTATCATCCTCTCCATTTTTGAAGGGCTAGTTCCCCATCAGGTAGCTGAAACTAAGAGTCCACAATTATCACTATGACTTGCACAACCCACCCCAACAATAATGTGCTACCACTGTATTCCTCTGACACTGTTCCATTACATATTTTCCTGTAAAACTTTGGGTATGCTGGAAAATCTTGTAAATCAAGACTTCAAAAATACATTTACCAGTGGCAAGTGGAAGTGTTGGCTGTAGGCCTAAATCCATTTCTGCCAAGTTCCCACAAAAAAGAAAATTTACATCTCTAGTCCTGATGGTTGTGAAAGAACAAAAATAGACTAAACCTGTTTGATTCTGGTTCCCAACTTCTCTGGAGGATATACTAGAAAAAGACAGGAAAGCCAACATGAGACTGATATCCCAACACTTTTAAGGTAAACTACTGGGGGGGGAGGGAGGGGAGGAGGGATAGGGGAGGACTTTTGGGAAACAAAATAAATAGTGTATCCAATTTTATGAATTAAGTTTAAAAAGTTAAAAAAAAATTTTTTTTTAAGTTTATCCTTTTACATCTTATCATAACTGATCCCAGTAAAGGCACTTATATTCTTCCTTTGGAGTTATATACATGCAGCTACCAGGTTTAACAAGAGTTTGCCATACAAAAACGTTGAATAAAACCCAGAATGTACAATCTAATCACAATAGCTCCAAGGGTTTTCTGCTCAAACATTGGGCGGTTTTTTTATCCTCAGATGTTCTTGACATTTTTTCACATCTATTACATTGTTCCTTTTCTCAGGGTCTCTTATGCACTCTTTATCCTTGATCTAGTTTTCTTTGATCCTATGTCTTTTATTGCCACTTTGCGTCTGTCATTTTCTTTTCACTGATCAGTTTCCTTTACCACCACTTATTCTAAGACAATTTCTATCTCCTTAATTTCCTTTACCCATTTCTCCTCATTTTGTCTTTTTTTTTTTATTACTCTTGTCCCCTAACTCTGCGTGTCCTCTCTAGCTCTTTATTCCTTATCCATTTTCCAGCATTTTTAGAGCAGCTTACACAGTCCCACATTTAATGCTTCTCATCAAAAAAGCTTTACAAGCCAGATTACTTCAGTTACAGTTTAAATGGCTTGAAATTGACAAGATGCACAGTGCTATTGTGCTCCTTAACCTTGATACAGGTCAATCTTAATGAAGACAGCTACATTTTACAAAGAAGGGCTCAGGAGGTTGTTCTGTTAACTTGTCCAAGGCAGATGACTATCATGCCAGAAACTACACCATTTGAAATATTTATGGCAGGTAAGGAAACAGTTCAATCCAAATCTCATTCCACCCAGAAAGGATGTTTGGGCAGGCAAGGAGGAGTTCAGCTTGATCAAGGTTATGTTTTAAGACTCCAATCCTGCATTGCGGTCCATGTGGGCAGAAGACGGTGTGGTTTCAGAGAGAATGACACCCTTCATTTTGAGGGGACATTGTGTAGGCACATCTATCCAGATCAGAACTCATGAGCAGGGCTCTCAAGCAGTGCCTGGTCTGAATCCCACTGCACAGGGTATCAATTTAAAGCTCTTTATTTAAGACTAAGGGCATCAGAGTTGGTTTGCAGACAGGTGTCCTGTAAGTACCGCCAGTGTACAACAGAAGTAACTGCTTGTCCTGACAAATTAAAATGGAACAAATATGTATATTGTACTGGCATTAAACACAATACCGAGTCTTACACCATCACCACCAACAGCACATGTTCCCCACCTCTCTCCTCAGGATCCTCAAGTGGAGAAGATAGACATGATGTGAGAAGTGACTTGTATTCCCCAGCATACTTTCTTTGCATCATTAGCCCAGTCTCTGATTTCAGGGTGGACTCCCTATCTACATCTGATCCATCATATGCTTCCCTCCCACCCAATACCCCAACACCTCATGGTGGACTTTGCTCCTTCCCTTCAGTAGTCAAGCAATATCTTGTATTCTCTTGTCCTTAAACAACAAAACACCTTGACCTTCCCAGGTACTGTTGTCTCTCTTTACTCTATTTTACCTCTAAGCTCCTTAGTAATACCCCTCTCTAACCACTGCCATAATTTCTCCTCACCTTTCCTTAAGTGACTGCATGGATCCCTTGCTGCTTGGATTTTGCCTTCTCTCTGTTACAACAAGGAACTCCCCATAGAGCTCCTTGGGCATTTCTTTATAGGCAAGTCTAAAGCCTTCATTTTCATCCTCCTCTATTCTTCTGACACCTTTCCCACAATCCATCACTCCACTGCCCTTGATTTGCTTTTCTTACTTAGTTTCTGTGGTCCCTTCTTTCCACAGCATTTCCTCCACCTCCTGTCTTTCATTTCCCCCTCTATCATTGGGCAACTTCAACTCATGGTTTCAGCTGTAATTCACCTCACCACCTGTTATCATAATTTGTACTTGTATTACAGTAACACCTAGAGATACCAACCAAGAGATGGGTACCATTGTGCATTCTACAAACACAGTGTGAGACAGCCCCCGCCTCCAAAGAACTTGCAATCTAAATAGAAAAGACAGACAAATAGTGGGAGGAGAACCAGCAGTGAAGTGATTTGCCCAACGTCACACAACACGCTACTGACAGAACTGGGAATAGAAACTTGGGCTCCTGACTCTTAGTCCACTAGACTATCTACGAGGACAAATCGCCTCTCTAGCCATTATCACACTTGCCTTTCTGATGTGTACCTTGGATGTCCCACCAACTCAACAGGGCAAAAACTGAGCGAATCTTTCCTTTTAGGCATGCATCTGTTCTTCCACTGCTGCTGACTGCAACAATGCCTTCCCTGCCTCCTCTTTCAGAGTTATTGACAAGGCCAGCACATTCAGTCACTCAACTTTGTAACCTTATTTTCAACCTTATGTTCAACCCCTCCGCCTGTTCCTACACAGCAAGATGGTCACCAGTCCCTGTTACTTCTTTCACCATAACATTTTGAAAAATATCCATCACTTCTTCTCTGCCCCTCTCCCCCAGCTAGAACACTTGCTTTAGTTACCTCCTTCTTTTTGGCCTCCTCTCTCTTTCAATGTATCCATAAGCTAGCATCTAAAATCCATCTTCCTTGTCTGCCATTCCACACAGTTCTGCCAATGCCCTTTAATGAACACCTGTTTTAGGCGTGGTTGTCCTTTAAGAAGTACCAATTGTGAGAAATTGGACCACGATCAGTGGTCATAAGAGCAAGAAGAAGGAAAAACTAGAGTAAGACCTTAAAGTCCATATTCATTTGTGACATGTCAACATTTTTACTCCAGCCTTCAAAATTAAAAGGTGCACAAATGCATTACATCACCTGGAGGTCCCCCCTTTCTCCCCATACACCACTTTAAACAGGGATTGCTGTTTGCCAGAAGATGGGAATGGATGACAGAATGGATCACTTGATGATTACCTGTTCTGTTCATTCCCTCTGAAGCACCGGGAATTGGCCACTGTCGGAAGACAGGATAGTGGGCTAGATGGACCACTAGTCTGACCCAGTATGTCTGTTCTTATGTTCTAAATAATTGAGTTTTTAAGCTAATATTGGTTTAAACTGCGGTAACTATCTCTTGCACATATATCCCTCACCTACTCCTCATAAGGGTCTTATATAATTTCAAGATGCATTTACACAGTAGAGCAAAACACTATCACGTAGGTAGCTTTGTATCAAGTGTGAAGTTGCCTAAAGGCACATTTACTAAGCAAACAGCCCTGAAAGCTTTCACTGAAGTCCTCAGTACATAATGTTTCAATCCTCCAAGTAGCTTTGAATACCAGTAGGACAGCCGCCTTCTATTTCTTTCATGTGGCTGGCAAAACAGAAACATACAAAGCTAAAAACAAATGTGCAGTATACAGATATACACTGAACTTCATAAAGGGCAGCCAGTCAGTCAGCATCAAACTGGACACTGAGCATTTCTCCTTGCCATTCCTCACCCCCCCCCTCCCAAATCAGTGCCATGCCTATGTGGCAGAGATGAGGACCTAGACAGAGAAGAAAGTAAGGGCCAAGTCTGGAAACAGGTAAAACTGCCCGCCTCTTACCTCTCTCCCCCTGAAACAGAGCACGTGTGTGTCATAAGCAGATCGTTACATGTTCACCCACGTTCTGAATGGCAACATTACACAGATACCCCCGAGGCGCAGTAATAAATCTATGTAAGGGGTTCTGCTTAGCAACCATTGCCAAGTCAAAAAGTGTAAGTGCAGTCCATACCCCTGACCCTCCACAGCTCCAGCCATGAAGAAATTTGTCAGAGCATTTGGAGTAGCATCCTGTGCTACTAGTAGTCTTGTGGGAGGAGTAGTCTTGTGGGTAGTTTTGTGGGAGGAGGCTGGTCTACAAACAATCTCTGAGGCTGCATCTCCATGGGAACAGTTTAGAACCCACCACAGCCTTCACCATCACCACTGGCAGAGATACAACAAACTGAACTGGGAGTCCTAAATGTGACAGTGTAAATCCAGTTTTAAAGTCATGCTTAATTCAAGACAATCGGATTTCATGCTGGATTCACATTCTTTAACTATAGCTGTGCCTAAGTAGAAATGCTCACCAATTGGAACCATAAATAGCAGGATGTCTGTAAAGGGTTACTAACACACTGGAGGAAACTTGAAAAAACCAACAGTAAAAAAACAAAGTCATTGACTTAGTCTTGCTCTGTGCCCTCCCTGCTAATAGGTAAGATATCAATGACTGAGTAAGAGTCTATTTCCTTCCTTCACATCCCAGCTTTGCTTTTCTGCAGCTAAGTCTCCAGCCTGGGTTTATAGCATCCCAGCCAGTTGCTGATAGCACAAATGCAACAGTCTGGCTTTACCGCAGGCTAAGATGAAATGTGAAAGAAGAAAAGCTTTGTTCAGTAAAAGGAAAGTCACAGCAATTTGTGTTATCTAGCAGAACAGGAAAAACACACAAACGAGAGGAAAAAGTACTTAAGTTTAAAGAGCCAATAAGGAGGAAAGGCAGTTACTTTTTATTTATAGTATTTTCGTAAACATTTATAAAACCAGAACCTAAGGCACAATCCCATAAACAACAGGGACCATCTGTCCAACCAGAGCAAGATCCTTGGTGGTGGAGGAAAACTATACAGCAGCTCAGCTCAGTCCCCAGCGCTCAGAGCACAAACAGAAAATGAACCCTGGTCCATGTTCATAACTGAGGCATTGCCCACAATCTAACAGGGGCCCTGGGAGCTGCATGGGACTTTTAAATCAAACGCACCGCAAACGGGGAGAGGCAAAAGTGGGGAGGAGACACCAAAAGGAGACAAAGGCTAGACAAACTACTCCAACCCAACGGCAGGAGGGCAGATGGGCGCTTGGAAAGAGCTGAAGTTGTAAGTAGGTTGTCTTCAGTTTTCCCCCCAAAAGGAAATCTCTTCTCCACCCCCCCCAAAAAAAAACCCGTTAAGGGGGCACTTGCAGGCTGAGTCTCCTCACTTGGTTTAGGCTGAAGCCCCGTTCACACAGGATGTTTAAAACCAATCGGAATAGCCCCGTTCTCCTCCCACAAGCAGCCCCTGCTCCGCTTCCCAAAGCAGAGTTTTCCCCGGGAAGTGAAATTAGGGGGGGGGGGTTGGAAAATGACTAAACTGACAACAAGGGGGTGCAGGGAAATCCCTGTCCCAAATTCAAGGACCCCCCATACCCTCAGCCCCCCCCCCCTTTTTACTCCCCAGCTCACACACACACACACACAGCCCCCATCCGCCCCCCAGACGCACAAGCAGCGCCCCCCCGTTTGAACGTGCGCTCACCTCCTCCTCCTCCGGCAGCCGCTGCCCGCTGTGCATCCCTCTCCGCCAGCAGCCGGCCGAAAGCGACCCGCCCCGCACAGCGCCCGCCCCGGGCCTCCGGCCCCCAGCAATACAGCGGCGAGGCGAGGCCCAGCCTAGCCGGCCCCGGAATCCGGGGCTGCGCCTTCTACCTCCCAGCTCCTCCCTCTCACCCCACTCCCCGCGCCGGGGGGGGGGGGTGATTTGGCTCCCCCTCTGTGCCCAGCCAGGGCTCCCCCCCCCCCCCCCGAAGCCTTCTGCAGATAGTGGGAAGAGGAGGAGGAAAAGGAGAAACAAGGGATCGGAGGTATTGGAGGAAAATCGAGGAAGTAGGGGAAAGTAGGGGAAAGAAATAGAAAGGCAAGGGGGGAGAGAGAAAGACGAGAGGGGAAAGAAGGGAAGGAGAAAAGGAAACGTGAAAGAATGAGACAATAAGAAAAGGAAGCGAAGCAGCACGGAAAAGAGGCAAACAAAGGGGGGAGGGGGATATTCTGCTGCTGAAATAATGAAGTTACAGTATGCAGCCCCCTGGGTACACCAAGAAACGCGGCTTTCTCTCGCACTTAACAATTTCAGGACAGTTCAGTCTTGTGAGCCAAGAGGCAGATTGGAATTTGGTCAATGATGCACCTCTTTGTTTCCCTACATTGCTGCTTTACTGGCGCCCTGTGACACTATAGGACAGGGGTTCTCAGCCAGGGATACACCTACCTCTGGGGGCACACACAGATCTTCCAAGGGGTACCTCGGCTCATCTAGTTATTTGCTTTTTTTTACAACAGGCTACATAGACAGCACTAGCAAAGTCAGTACAAACTAACAGTCCATACAGACAATTCTTTATACTGCTCTATATACTATAGACTGAAATGTAAGTATACTATTATTCCAATTGATTTTATTATTATATGTTAAAAATGAGAAAGTAAGCAATTTTTCAGCAATCGTGCATTGTGACACTTTTGTGTTAGGTGTGATTTTGTAAACAAGTAGTTTTTAAATGAGGTGAAACTTGGAGGTACACAAGACAAATCAGACTCCTGAAAGGGGTATAGTAGTCTGGAAAGGTTGCGAGCCACTGCTATAGGGAACGTAGCATAAATCCTTACACTTCCTTTTCTCCTCCACACCCCTCCCCCCCCTCCCCCCCCCCAAAAAAAAAAAAAAGTTTGATGATGCCATTCATTGCCTATGAGTAGTGGCCAGGGGGGAATTTGCGGTTGTGCAATTTAACCATGAGAAATGCTTAATCAAACTTCCAGTGGTATTCAGCAGTGAGCCGCTTGAGGTGCTTATGAAATCATAAATAATAAGAATGAGTCAATTTCCTATCTGTGCCATTAACAAAACAGAGCTGATTTCTATGAAAACGCATAACAAATTTTCTCTTGAGTTTGGAATGCAGTCAGATCTACAGGAAAAAGGATGTGTGCACGCTGCAGACTGGATTGCACAAGGAACCTGGCTCATGTTTATCTGCCCTTCTTCCACAGTAACTTGAGGACACTGTTGAATCAGTCTGTTTTGCATGTACTGGGGCTTCAGAAAACAGCTTTCCCTATGTCTCAAAAAGCCCATCTGTAAGGTGCTGCTGCTAGGTTTGGCCAGCTAGGATACTAGGTGGAAGGAAACTCAGTTGTTTGAGCTGCTAACTGGTGAAACACAAGCTGGGGGCCCAAGTTCAGATCTCTACTAAAGTAACAAACACACAAAGGAAGGCAAGTCACTGGATTCCGGCCATCACCAAAGAAAACTCAGTTGAAACATTGTCAACTTGTAAAAATTCAGTGACAGAGAGGTCGGGTGGGCTAGGCAGTCAGCCAGAAACTCCTGAATTTGGATCTTGGTCCTTGCTGTGCGGGCCTTGTCACTCAACCTTTTGCTGTTTGTTTCCCAATGATTAGAGAGGGGATAGTAACATACCACACAGGGATCCCATGAGGATTAGTAAACTTTCCTATTGTGTTTTGCAAATGTAAAACACTACATAAAAGTGCTAACTATTACTAAAATTGTTAGTTATGATCTGGCTCATGCCTTGCAATGTACAAAGTATATTTTATTTGGTTAAGACCATTACTATAGCAAAATATAAACTTTTAAAACCACTCAATTTCTAGAGTCTAGACTGTATACAATAAGCATGCCAAAGGCACAATGCAAGGAGCACTAAAATGTGGCCCAGGGCCGTGCCGAAAGTCACTGTAGTTTATAGAAAAAGTAAGCTTTTTGAGATGAGTGATTCTAACAAGCCAGAGCCCAAATCTGCTGTTCCTCTCGGAGATTCCCGTGAATGCCTGGTGATTTTTTTCTTCAATTGGTGTTGAACTTGGCCCACTGTTTTTGCTCATGTCTCAAACAAGAAAGTAGCACAAGCAATTAAAATAATAAAAACATGCTGTCAGCAGTGCCTGGGCTCCTTGTGTCAGGGTATGGCACTACCTATGCTGTGAACTCAGTGTACAGTGTTTAAATGCTTAAAAATTAACCGACTCAGAATCTGGCCATCCATATCTTTGAATGAATGAACCAACAAACATAAAAAGCACCTGCTTGGTCACAGCAATGCTTTAAACCCAGGACACCAACCTGGCCCTACGGCTCTGGGTTAGCACAGAGGCACAACTCCTCACGCAGCTCTACTCTCTGAAGAAGCAGGCAAGGCTTCTTAAGTGGCCTGTTGGCTCCCTATTGGTCACCTCCTATCCCTTCCAGGCCCCTGGGAGAGTAAATTTTGGTAGTATCCCAGCCTGAGTGGGTTTTCCTTAAGCAAGGAGCATCCAAGTGCCAACGCCTCCAGCAGGGGACTGAGGTGGCCTGATAGAGCCTGACATGCATATAATATGAACAAGGTGAGGGCATGCTGGTTGCTGAAATCAAAAAGAATGTCTGTTAACCTTGTCACCTTCAGAGGCTCGTGGGCCTACGGACTTTCCTTCATTCTCACAAATCGATTCAATTTTTAAAAAGAGCACTGTATGTCTGTTTCTTGGTGGCAGAATTGTCCTTTTTTTAAAGGAATGGCTGATGCTCAGATACTATAGTGGTAAGGGCCATCAAAGTGGACAGACAGGTTTTGAGATCCATGGGTATTTTTTAACATCAATATTCATTTGGACTTTTTTTTGGTAATTAATAATGAATAAATTGACATGTGTGAAATTGTAAAAGTAACAGCTGCAAATATTTAACCTAGTTTGAAGTGAACCAAAAAGCACTACTGTTCTGATGAGGGGAGGGAAACTTGAATCATAACTATACATTTAAAATTGTAAATGGACCCACAAGTCGCTTCAGCTCTGAGTCAAACTCTTATCTGCTTTTGTTTCAGTTGTGCTTTGGAAAGCTGTTTCCAGTGCTGTGTCAACACTATTAATATCCCACTCATTACTGTGTACCACTCCCACTGTGAGAACCTGCGTGCACACACATTTAAAATTCACTCTCCTGGAGTATGCAAGTGTGCCCAGTAAAAGTTTACTTTTCATTAGAATTCATGCAAGTAAAACTCAAAGGGCTGCAATATTCGCAGAAAGTGCAGTGAGTTCATGGTGAACACTGACAAAAGACGTTTTGTTCAGTCATTTCTAACATTCCAGCAACACCTTTCTTCCAAATTTCTTCAGAAGGACTTCACAAGCATTAAGGAAGCTTGCTGATGCCTTTATTGTAAGTTAGGGTGATAGAGGAATCACTTCAACCACCTCTGTAGTGAAACACAGCCGCTCTTAACCAATGCAGATTACTGCTACACAACAGCTTACTTTTCGAAACAATGAACACCACAGTACACAATGGATACTTCAGGTGAACTATGAGGCAAAATATGATTCTTCTGTTGCAATTTATGCAAGACATGGAGGGCTTGTTTACACTGCCCTGCCATTGGACGACAGAAGAGTGATTATCAGTGCACACTTCAGTGCTTCATTGTAACTCCCCCAGCGGAACGCTGCAGCCGCCAATCAAAATGTCCCACTCCATGTTATTGTTGTCCTCCTCAAACAGGACTACATGAATGCAAACAAGGAACCTTTTTATTTCCCCCCCTGCAGCATCCACACAGGAGATTTATAACGCAGCACTTTGGTGCTCACTGCTAATCACGCTTCCGCAGTTAGAACTGCGAGGCAGTATAGACATAGCCTGAGTCGGATATGTAAGGGTATACACTTCAGCCAGAGGTGTGACTGCAGCACGTGTAGACATACCTGAGGTAGCTTTGATCTAGCTAGCTCACGTAACAATAGCAGTGAAGTTGCGACAGCAGGGGCTGTGCAAGCTGGTCTGGGACCCTGGGTGTATACTCTAGCAGGTAAGCACTGCTGTGGTTTCACTGCTACTGTTATTTGAGCCAGCTGTAGCGCAGGTTTGTCCACCAAGCTACAGTCACATCTCTGATTACAGTGCAGACATACCTTAGAGAACATTAAGGTGAATCAACTACAGTTCTGAAGTTACTGTACATAAATGAAAGAGCATTAACACCATCCCCAGATATTTCCCATGTGGATGTTTTCACTGAGGAGTAACAGTCCATCTCCAAGGCACAGACTGATGGAGTGACTTGCTTAAGGTCATGCTGAAGCAGTGACAGAAATGGGGATACAAGCATCCTGGCTCCCAATCCCCTGCTCACACTCCTCGACAACACACGGAGCAAAGCAAAAATTATCCTCTGTGACTGCTGTTATGAAAGGGAATTTACATATACAGAAGGAGAGCGAGTGCATTTACTTGACATTGTAGATCTAAATAGGGTATCATGTACAGTCAATCAGAAACATCTAGCTTTCTTGAGTACTCTCAGTTTATACACAGTATACCAGAATGAGAATGTCCACATGTGGAATAATCAAGAATCTTTAAACTGGGAATAATTCCATGTGTAGACAAGCCTTAAGAATCTACTTTTCTTGAAGAATCAAATACCCTCAGTCTGTCACCTTTGTATCGTATTCTCAGTGCCTCCTTACTATGCAGTCAGTCCTGCTTACACACTAATGACAAACTCACAAGGACAGTCACCAGCCCACTTGTCCTTCAGTTAGCACCACATGGGGTGAGCTGAATTTGAGAACAAACGCTCGCTACATACTCTTAGTTACCGAAACATGTTAGAATATTTTATGGCTCTTTATGACTGCTGTGAAAAAGTCAGCATTCCTTCTCTAGTACTTCAAGTTTGGCATACCACTGGATTTAATAGGACCTTTCTGCTGACAAATGCACTGAAGTTACTCTGGTCACGATGAGCTTAATAAAAACACCCATTAATTAATGTCAGAGTACAACAAAGAGTTCTATTAAGCAACAAGAAAAACAATGAAAATTTAAGTTCAAATAAATAGATATGTCTCTGTAACTTGGGCTGAATCTTCCTCAATTTGTTGCAGGAAATATCAACAAGAAACCTACTGAAATAAGTTAAGGGTAATCAAACATCATGCTGCAGGAGTCAAGAAAAGAATTCCACCCTCCCTCTTCTTATGCACAGCTTTACACAATTAACTAAGTGCATTACCACAAGGCAGGGAGGCAGTTTTGTTTTGCATTCCTGTGAATCATCAGGTGTTGGCCACTTCTGGAGAAGAATTCTGAACTTGAGGGCCAGTGTGTGGTCTGTTAGGGGAAATCTTATGTTTCACTTCCATCAAAATTTGTCCAGCTTTACAAGAAATTATAGTGTCAACTCTTCTTTTACAAACTGCTCATCTGATAGCGTTTAGCTTTATTACAGAATCCTCCTGATAGAGATTTGATTAGTTTAATCAGTTAATTCACTTTCTGTCAATAATAAGTGGTTACATCAAAGTGTCTCCATCAGCAAGATAAATAACTCAATTATTTACTACAATGAAATGGTGCTTTTCAGTGATCAAAGGAATTTCTGCTAACACTTAGGCCGGAAACTAGTCCTTGTGAGTCATCATTAGATAGCTGATCTATTAACTTGGATATGGGTATCAGTGTCTTTTAATCAGATTAAGAATTTCCTCCCACCATCACCAGAATCAGATGCTTCCATGTATGGGAGTGGGTTGATGATTAAATTAATCAAGATACTGTAACTAACCTCATTGCAGGGTGTCATTAAGTTTTGCTGTACATGAGTATCTTTTGGGGCATGTCTACACTACAAAGATAAATCGAGGTAAGACAGTTTATGTTGACCTAACTGTGTAAACATATGCTCTACAGTGCTCCTCCTACTGCTGTAATTTGCTTGCTATGCCAACCTAGTTAATCCACCTCAACAAGAGGCGTAAGGCTTAGGTCGATATAGTTTGGGCGATGCAGTATCTCCGTGCAGACACAATATCTCCTAGGTGGCCCCCCACACTCCCTCTCAAGTCAGTGCAAGCGCTCCTGGTGAGGACAGGAGGAGGGCAGTGTGGACATGAAAAACTGCAGTAATTGCTGTGGTGGCTGTAAATTGACCTTACATAGGTTGACTTAATTGTGTAGTGTAGACAAGGTCTTAAATATTTGATAGCATGCTCTATTTGTAGGCACTCCAGGCATTGGGTTCTACAAACAGGTCCTTGGTCAACACTGACATGTCTAGGAAGCATGAATTTTCTTTACTAGAACCAGCAGAAAAGGAAATGGTGCAAATATATTAATTACAGTGGCTCGGAAAGGTTAACTCTATCATTCCTAACTCCAATTCCAATAGATGGATACAAGGCCAACTTCTGGCCCATGGTAACATTCTAGACCATCCATCTACTAGAGTGCAATGATGTATAGGTCCACAGGTCCCAAGAGGCAGTGTTCAGGCATGTCAGTGGTCGAGTTAGTTGGAGGCCCCTCTGCACTTCCTCACAGGTCTCAGCTCACCTCCTCAACAAAAGCCTGAAACATATGCGGGCTCTGCCAGGCCATATGGGGGAAGAGGGAAGGGAGGGGCATTTCCTGCCAGCTTTCTAACTAGTTAGGGGTGTAGGGTTGGAGAAGCCAGCTTCTAGCCTCTGTTCACTCTCTAACCAATTGAAGGACAAGGGCCAGCTTCAGCAACTGGCATCCTCTTGACATGTGAAGTGAGGACACTGCACATAAAGCTCCTTACCTGAACATACCTGTCAGCAGGGATACCCAGTGCCAGGCTAAGCTTGATCCTGTTCTTCTCTTCCTCTGTTCAGGGTCCTTCCTGCTCTGAGCATGTGGCACCTTGAGACCCATTCCAGGTATAATGGTGCTTATAGTGGCCATTTCACTGTGGTGGTTCCCACAAAAACCATCTTATATACAATGCAGTTTCCCATACAACACTATTACATAAAACACCTTCATAAGCTTGTTAGGCATGCACACTGGATAACTGGGCCATCTTTTAGCACTGCTGTATCACTTCATTAGGGAAAGCCCTGTCTGGGAGAGCACCAGGGATGTCCCTCGATCCTCATCTCCCACAAGGACAAGGGCTGCAGTGCCTCTGCCCCAGGAAGCCTGTTATCAAAGGATAATCAGAGCTTACTGCAAGGAAAGTAAGCATGTTACTAGTGAAGACTCTGTGTTACTTACCTCCCCACTTCCACAGGCTTACAGGGACTAGGTTTTCTTATTCTCCACTTTGTTCAATATTTGAGGTTTTAAGTGGCAACACCTCAGCACACTCCAGTGAATGATCTTCTCAGGTCTATCTGCAGGCTGTGCAGATTATGTATATAGGAAGTCGGTATATTCTTTCTGGTCCAGTTCATACTAAGGACCATGATCCTGCACACTGTAAATGAAATTCCCACTGCTTAATGTAGAATGAGGACTAAAGGAAGCAATAAAATAATCCAGAATATAACAAGAAATTAAGACAATGGCAACCTTTAACAAATTATAAGATTTTTTTAATATATACAGGCTAAGATAGACTGGACACTGAAATATGAAAAGGGAAGCCATCTATGGCTTCTCTTCAGACCTGGTTGCAAATTGCATGTGTGTTTTTCCTAACCTGACTAGTTTTTATTCCTCAAAACATTAACTCAACACTCATGAGAAACCTTACAACAACAGAGAAGTGCATCAAGTGTGTGTGCATGTGGGAGGGAAAAGAGAGCAGGGGAGAGAACTGGTAAAGAAAACATATCTGTTTCGAACTCCCAGGGGTTTATTCTAAGCAGTGACAGGGAAAAAATCCTTTAAAAATTATGAGAAATAAATGATCTTGTCAATGCTAAAAAAAAATATATATATATGTATATTCAGCAGCAATTGAAAACAGCCAGACTAAAAATAATAGTTGCCATTATAAGCCAAATGATTAGGAAGTATAGGAAGGGAAAAGGTCAGTAGTGGGTCCATATAAGAATTTTACCTCTGAGTTATTTAATTGCTAACTTGCTTTTAGCACTTACAGATTTATGGAGGAAAAGTGTACATTTATGTCCAATGCTTCAGTTTTAAAGCTCTCTTTTTCTCCAACTGGAAGTTCCAGCCCCCACACATCTCCTTTATTTCTAGGTACACTGCCAAGATTTCTGAAAGTTAAAAAGCAACAAGTTTCTGTTAAACATTACTTCATGCTTCTGGCATTAATGTAATACAAGTCTGGATGGCGATGATGGGGAGAAGCAATGAAAGCTGATTTCCTGGCATGCAGTGGAAATCCTGAGAAAATTTGAGATCTGCCACTAATTTTAACAGCTGCATGACTGCTTTGCTTTTGACTCTCTATGTGAGCACATAGTTACACCACTTTTTATTATACCAAGAGCCAAAGGAAAACAGAGACACTTAAATATGCAGAAAACCTAACTCCTTCATAGGTTTGCTGCTGTAAAAATCCCAGGTTACTACATGGTTCAACTGATGCGTATGCAGTAGCAAAATGAGAACAGTCGCATGCGTGGAATTAAGCAGCCGAATGCAACTTTTATTAAGCTTTAGCACAGAGGAGGGGGTGCTACTCACCCATCACCCATACTCTCTTATACTGATCATTGAAATGGTTCCAGTTCAGGGGTTACAGGGCTCCTTACCATATAACCCTTAACTCAGCGTAGGCGATCCTTACTCTACCCCGAAGAGTCAGGACTTCCTGAGCCCTAGCACCCTTTCCACACACACCCCCCCCCCCCATGAGGGGGACAGAGAGTACTGCAGAGTGGGGACCTTGGCCTGCGAGGGCCACAAGGTCTCACCCTGTCCCAGAAGCCCATCACCCAAATCCCAGGTCTTTTACCTTTGGGAACTGTTCATTTTATCCTTTTAACTGCACAGGAAACTGACCGCAAGTTGCAATGAATTCACAACTCAACTCAAGTACCTCAGTTAGGTACCAAACACATTTCTCCTTAACCCATTTTGGCTTGAAGGGGCTGCAAGGAAGGTGAAAAACTCCCTGGTCCTCTGCCAATTTTTCTGTGAGAGAAAAAAAAATCCTTCTTGACTCCCCCACCAGGCTATTGGTTAGACCCACAGCATCTGTCAGGCCAGGTTCTCATTCCTATTTCAGGGTGGGGTTTCTGCAATGGAGCCAAAAGAGGCTTTACATGGCCCCCCACTCGAGGTTAAATCCTGGGAGCTGGGGACTGCTGGCCAATCAGCACCCCCTTCCTCCTAGCTGGCCAATTGGTACCAGAGACTCTGGGAGTGGGGGTGGGGGGTGGGGAGAGAGGCGCTACTTGGTGTCCCTCAGTGAGTGTCTCCTTCCCATGCTGCTGGGATTGTCCCATTTCGTCACCAGCCCAACCGAGTTCCCCCACCCATTGAGACATGTGGGTGGGCATTTAGCAAAGCTGGAGATGTCAGTACAGGTTATTAAGGCTGGGTAAATACCTAAAGAATCTATTCTGCATACTCAATTAAAGAAAGCCAGCCAAATAGCCTCTGTCCCAGAATATGCAACCTGTTGTATTCACTTTCTGCAGACGTCGTTCGTAATAATGTTCATGGAAACAGAAAGCAAATACGTGTGTGAACAAATATTTACTAAGAAAGCAACCACTTTGAAAGCTGTAAGTGAGCTTGGGAATCATGTAATCAGGGAACAGAAATGATACCATGTGATGTAGATGACAAATCACAGCCCTAATGACAGATAGTGCATCCTTGGAAGTCCCAGTCACAGCAAATAGGTCATCAGCATTTAATAAGACAAACTATGGTTCCATAACCCATACACTAAATAATTATGAGTAACACATTTGTAAAGAGCAAACATAGTTAAACATTTAAAAAGGCTACATTCATTGAGTGAATTGTTCACTGTGAATAGCTTGCACAGCTCTACTGATGATAGCTGATCTGACAATGTTCACGTGGATGGTTCTTTGCTTTGACCATTAAAAAGAAAACAAAATCAACAATTTCTCTTTGTTCCAATTTCTCTTTTCTCACTTTATGCCCAACCTATGTTCCACCTGGTTCTCAGACATCATATGGTCCAAATCACAAATCATGTTGCAGTAACCAAGATTCTTATGTACTGATGCAAAGAAAGGGAAAATGGTACATGTGCTTTAGCTTGAACCCTATATTTTCTATATTATAAATTATTGGCTGATGTTTCTATATGGTAACCTGTAGGTGCTAGGAAACTAAACTTTTTAACTCCAAATTCTGATGTTTCTATTTTGGCAAATCATCTGAATCTCCAGAGTGTCTTTTCTAATCTCAAGGATTATATTGCTTCACCTGCCTATTTGTGCATGAGATCAGTTAAATGAAGAAGGCATTTTTTTTTCTGTCATGTTATCTTCAGTCAACTATTAAAGTATGTGTTATGCTGGAAGATGTTAATGGCTGCCATCAGTCACAGATATGTTTAAAGCAGATACATGTACTAAACTCCTGTAATTCATGCTCAATGGAAGGAGCAATTAAATGCCCTTTAGTGTCATGTTAGCTGAAACAATAGACGCCAACACCTCAAGGCAATAGCCAGCATGGTCAGGCCTGAGCAGAAGTGAAGGTATGTGGGCTGAAAGGTTTCCCTGGGCGTTGACTGCAAATACAGGGGCTGTGGAGCATTGATTGATTACATCTCTGTGTGTCCGTGTGAGAGGGCGAAAGAAAGCAACCAGAAAGCAAGGAGAATGCTAGCAGACGGGAAGAGAAACAATGATGAACCAGTCCTTTGAAGGAAGATGAAAGAAAGTTTCTTCTGGGCACAATACTTACTGGGAAAGGCAGACTTGGATTTGTGGACAAGGAAACTGCCTCCTAAGTGTTACTTCTGAGTTCAGGGAAAGGGAACTATTTATATGTAAATATAAATGTATATGTAAATTAACGGGTTTGTACCAAAAAGGATAGCGGATTCCTATCATGAATTTCTCCTCTTAATGGAAACAACGCAGCAGGGCCCTAAATATTGGCAAACTATTTGGGCCAAAAAGGGGCAACGATATAACTACACTTTCAGCCATATAGAGATTTGCTGCTTTTTAATTGCAAATCCATGGTCTTTATTCCATCAGTTTTCTCCCACTGCTGGGTTCAGCACTTTTTCTGTATTTAGTATTAACTTCAGTAGGGTTGGAGGCTGTGCTTCCAGATTCTCCTAATTTTCCATTCTAATTGGCTAGACAGTATTTTTATGTATTTAGAACTATACAGCATTTTGCATAGATTTTTGAATAAAACTTGAGCCTGGAGATAGCCAGGTATTGGATGGCTGTAGGGAAAGATCAGGCTTCCCTGGTTGAAAGAATCTCCTATTTAAAAACAATGATGTCTCCTGATTTTTAGAATGCCGACAAATGTTGACAGCTTTTTTTCCATATGCCTGACTACATGGAAGTGGAGAGAGGCCCTTTGCTGGTATATTTAGGCTGGAAAAACCCCCAGGAACTGGTTAAGAAAACTGCAAGCCAGTAAATCCAGAGAAGTGTCCTTCTCAGACCTCATATTTTACAATCTTTCTGTCATGAGGCATTTCATAGGCTGCTACTCTAATTTCAGTTGTTTACAGATTTAATCTTCTTTTCTCCATTTTTTTCTTTTGCAGTCTTCGGTAATTACCCATCGATACCAACCATGGTGTGACCCAAGTACCTCTTAATGCCAACTGACGGGGAGTTGTAGAACTGTACAGAGAATGTCATCTGAGGTCTGAAAGTCAGTGTTACAGTGGTCATCAGTATCATTGCGAAATGTACAAGTACTGGGTAAGGAGTTATGTATCTGTACCAAAAAAATGTGTTCTTAAGCATGTAAGGTAAAAGCAGTTAATCAAAAGGTGACATGCTTTAGAACGGTTCCTCCAGACAGGAAGTAGGAAACATATCTATTGTTGGCATGTAAATTAAGCATTGTAAGCTAACATAATGGTTGCCTATTTACATACAAATCAAATGTTAATAAAGATGTGAGGTCATTGGGAAAGGAGCACACAGGAAGAATTGAACCACAGGGGGTTATCCTATGTAGGAGTAAAGAAATGAACTTTGGAGATATTTCTAGAAGGCCTGGCATCTCACACCGGGGAAATCAATGGACAGTGCATTTACATTCATCATGAAAGTGGGGGCTCAGCCAACCTTTGTTGAAAATGCTGGAGTGGAGTCAGGGTGAGATAACTTTCTTTAGATAGGAGGTTAACATGTTAGTTAAGCTTAATCTTTAGCAAGTGTGTTATGATTTTGTGTTGCATGTAATCATTTGTTCCCAATATTCTTACTCATTAGCACTTGAATCTTTGACAGTAAATTTATTCTTGGTTTCACTATAAATATAACTAAAGTGCAGTGATGTTAAGCCAAGTGCTGTTCCTGAGTTGAAACTTAACAGCTAGTTTGCATATTGTTCCTATGGAATAGTACGCCTAGTGATTCTCTGTGTGTCCAGTGGATAAGGGGTCGGACACTGCAGGGAACACACCATGGACTGGGGGTTGGTGCGCGCCTGACACTACTGACATAGAGAGAGAGCAGGGCCTGTGGAGATCTGGAAGGCAGAGCTTGTGCTGCTAGAGGCTGGTGGTTTCAGGGAGTTAAGCTACAGAAGCACAGACAAGACTCCTCCATGCGAAGGGCAAATAGTGGTGAGATGCCTCACAACCCTGGGTACCCCGGGGAGTGTCACACATGATCAGTAGCAGCCTGGTGCTTTTTGTGCAGAAATTGAGACATGGTAGAAGCTTATTTAACATCTGTGGCCTGATTCTGGTCTCCCATCAATCAATGGATTTGCACTGCTCTACGTGTGATAAGGGAATCTAGTCCCTGCTGCTAATCTGAGCCCACGATCGCATCCCTGAGTATTTATCAAATTTCCAAGATCAAACACCCAAGACCTGGAATGATAAGTGCCTCAAATAATTCTCAGGTTTACATTGACGTGAAATCAAAGAAACAGCAGCCACAAAACCATGAACAAATTTAAGGGCCCTAAAGCAATTTAACTCTTATGTCAGGCAGCCAAAATAAGTAACTTCTAATTATTATTTTTATGTTTTTATTTTGAGGAGCAGTGCTCAGTATTTTCAACAATGAAGAACAGTAAAAACATTCAACAGGAGACATAACAATAAGTGCTATGATTATGTAGCTGAAAACAGTGCTCATTCAGTAACCGGACAGGAGTGTACTGTATTTTAAAAAACAAACATTTATATTCATCTTATTTCTCATGACAAATCTCTTCCCTAGAATGCAAATGGGACAATCTACAGCAAGAGGAAACTTTTCTTTCTGCCTCTTTTTTTAAATCAGTTCTATAGGGATTTACCTCCTCCCATTTTGGATTTCCTGCCTTGCACTCGGGGAAGCAATATGCTATGAGAAATAGCAGATGCCACAATGCTGTCTTGTTTTCATATCAATGGGCCACATTCATTCCCGGTGTAATGCTGCTTAAGTCAATTTTTCATTCACCTGCCATCAGCAAGATGTAGTTTTTGATTTGTCATGAGGCATTTAATGCTCCCCCCCCTTAGTGTTACAGTTCCGAGGCTCCCTTTAACTAGTTCTTTAACCAAAAGCATGCTCTCTCAGCTTTCTTCTCCAGGTCACACTACAAGCCCTTCGCTGGGTGTCCCTGGGGTTTTCTTGCTGGTTTACCTAGCCTTCCTCCATTAGCATTCAGCTCCCAGTTAACCCCCTCCACCCACATGGCTCACATATCTGTCCTGCTTTGCATGTGACCTGTAGACTGGGAAGGGGCTCCTATGGTTTCAGCTATCTATTCCATAAAGGGGTTGAATTGCTTTTTACATTAATTCTGAATGAAGGGCAGCTGTTACATTCTCTGGCTTCAACAAGATTTCACCTCCCCCCCATCATGATATTTAACAGAAGTCTCTTCCAGACATGTAAGCTGTATTGCCCAGACAAGCAATTATGATGGAAGTACCTCAAAACTACTTGAACAATGAAGAAACTAACTACATGTCTGCAGGTTAACAAGTTCCGCCCCTCCCCCAAACACACAAACTGGTTCCATTTACCTGATAGCACAACAGAAGGAATCCATTTGGAGTTGTGATGCTTCCCCACTTTCACCTCATGGGAGAAAGAGGCCCTGCATTTAAAAGCCCAGAGCCCTGCTTCTTCTGACAGATTTAAAAAAAAAGAAAGCAAGAAAAGAAAAACAGCTAGTCCCCTCTTTTCCTTAAATCTGCTAACAGCCTCTTCTTGCAAATGCCGAAGTCAGGTTGCCCTAGGTCTGTACCCATGAAATCCAAGCCCCACATTACACAATCAGCCCAGATTGATAACTAACATGGGGAAGCGGGGAGAAATGGGCTAACAACAGCTTGCACAAAAACATCTTCCTATCCTGTACTTTTCCTGTGCCGTTTCCAGGCCACAGAGTTTTTGATAAATGTCAGATCAGCAGTTGAACTTTTGGATGCTTATCTGAACCACGGCCAACCTTCCGACAAGTGCCAGGTTCTTCCACTGTCACTACTTTTCAGGCAGAAAATTAACTGCGGTTCAGGGGGGAACATTGTCCTTTGTGAAGGTTAAGCAACAATTATTCTGAGCACATTAAGAAAAGTGGTTTGCCTGAGTTTGTTTATTGACAGGAAACATATGCTCATTCATGGATGACTCCCCATGAACATTCTGCTCTTTCCGGCAGGCTCGCTTAGTTCAGCTTTTCCTGGTACCGTAGAATCTTTATATATACAGATTTATCATCATATGAACTAGATTCAAGATCACTGAGTAATCCTCATTTGCACAATCGATCTACAAGGAACAATTGCAGGTATCAGCTTGAAATGGAACAGGGATGGCCTTTCATTGACCCATTTGGCATGGCAAACTTGTGGGTTTCTCTACAATTTGGAACATACATTTGGCAAGCCATTTGGGGCTTTGCCATTCAAAATAAGGACAGAGACTCGTTTTAATGCTTTTGGCTGACTGCTTGTGTGATGGAGCAAGTTGTCATGAAAGTAAATGAAATATTTGATTACACGATGGGGACAGCATGCTGCTGCTTGATGGACCTGCTCCTATTGTCCGTCGATGGAACATCCATGCTGTCAACCAGCTTGGTCATACTGATTACTCTGTGGAACTATAGGATGTCACAGTTCAGGACAACTGCACTTGTATTTCCCCACAGTGGTCCAGCAAGGGCACTCACCCTCAGACTTCCAGATCCCCAGTTATTACCTCTCTTGGGTGGAGACACGTGTCTACCTCCCCTCAGACCAAGGTATGTCCAGACTCCACAGTTCCCTGCCTTCACTGTGTATTGCCCAGGCAGCCTAAACTGATCTGCTCGCTTTCTCTTCATAGACTGATAACAGAGTGATTGCTAGAGATATAAGTTACCACACAGTTCTTTCTAAGCAAGCCTATTTTATTCTAAGGGTAAAAGCACTACAGTGAGAACATATTTAAAACAATAAAAGAACCTACTTGCATGCTAACAAGCTTACCAAGATCACCTCCTCCCCAAGGGTTCCTTTTTGATCACAACTTCATCAGAGCTTCAGCTCAGAACAAGCACCCAGTTTTATGAGGCCTCAATAAGCCAAGTCCTTCCAGTCCCTGCCTAAGGAATGGAGTCCTCTATGGACCAGAGATCTTCTCCATTTCCTGGATCAGGAAGAAGGCCCTGAATTAGTGTAATCCCAGGTTATTTATCCCAAAATCCTTTCTTTGTCTCTTGGACCCTGGAGAGTCCAGTTTGAACTAGTATAGGCAACACTTTCCATGGGGTAGTTTCAAACGTTGGCTTGGGGGGAGGGGAGGATTTGCATTCCTCTCACCTCAAGATATTTCCTAAGAAAATCCATTTCACACATATTGTTGCAATATGTGAAATTCCTCATGCCTCCCAGAGATCACATTAATCTTGTTTTCCTACTATATAAGTGCCATACAATCTCACACTAGTACATAAACATTTGCATTTTCAATACAATGAACTCCAAAGATGCCGAACTTAATTCATTAATTCAGTGAAGTTTGCCCAGGATGTCATGGAATATTGTCAGTCTGTCACACAGGGTTTCCAATAGACCTAAGTGAACGGTCCATACTAGGAAGGAAAATTTTGAGGGATTTCAATACACATGGAGATGGAAGCTCTGAAGCACAATGCATGGATCACATGGAAAAAAATGTATCATGTCATTAAAGACTGTGTCATAATGCATATGCACAAGGGGGCCAAATGAAGCTTTCATAGGCACCTTATTTCCGGTGTTTCCTAACTTTTGAGTGCTTGACTTTACAACCATAACTTTCTTCTAAGATTTATTTTAATATAATTTCCTATTATTTCTTTTTAAAAGAAGCTGGAAAAAACCAGAAATTGGATTATGTAGAACCATTCTGACATGCCACATCATTTATCATCAGGGTTGGAACCTTTAGATCATAGCACAGACCTTTACCCACTTGAGCTAATGGCGTAACTTATAGCGGTAGCAGGCTGTTATCTTTTATGTAGACGAGCCACTTAGGGTGATGGTGGTGAGACATATATGTTATTAGTGGGTTTCACAGCTACTTTGTAGACAGCAGAGCAAGGACTTCATCAGTAGAGGTGTCAAGACTGCTTAAGTTCCAGAGTCAAAGCAGAATCTGAACTCATTGTAAGGTGGAATGATTATACAAGAAGTGCCAAGTCACACTGAGATGGCATGAGTGTATTTGGATGCTTGGCCTCTATCAGCATATAAATGAAGTAGAGCTCAAGTCTTAAAAAAAGAAGTAATAGAACACAGTTCTGGTATATGTAGAAGTACCAGAAGTACCGAAACGGTGCTCTGGCTCCTCCAAAAAATGCTGGAATGTCATTCCACACTCCCCCCACAGACCCTGCTGCCAAAGTGCCGGCACAATTCAAGACCTGAAATTAAGGGATACACGTAATCACAGCAATTGCTAGAAAATAAGGCAGAATAGTCTTTCTGGCTTGGCTTTTCTTGGGCCCACATTGTATGTGAATTAAGAGGCAGGTGCTCCTCTCAAGCCCAGGTGGATCACTGACAACTCACAGCCAATTGGCTTTATATCAGCCACAGGTCTTGAAAAGCAGCAAGCCAGGCCAACACTTTTTGCTGCTTGTTATATTTGTTTCTATTGAGGAATAGTGACTTTAAAGACTTTGATTACAAATTCCTTAGAAAAGTAGCATTTCAACAATTATTACATGACAACAACTGTATGATTTGTCCAATCAAGAATTTTTGCTTAATTTAGTGCTTAATTTTATGCAGCATAAAGAAAAAGGAAATGAGGTTTTAGGGAGAAATACATGGGGCGGGAGGGGGCGAGGCTGGCTCTTCTTTATGTTTATATTGAGAAGTTTTCCTAAACCACGGAAGTTGGTTAGGATATAAATCAAGGATTTTTAAAATCAGTGCACATAAATGTACAGGAGAAAGTACTCACATCTGTTTGCATAGTGTGTGCAATCCATTTAGGGTATTATTTCAAACAAGAGATAAAAGGAGGCCTGAGGTTTTGTGCACATTACATTCCCCCCCCCAAGCTCTGCCCCCACTTTCCTCTTTAAATATTTTTCTTAGTGTCAGGTATTCAGCTCAGACTCATGGAAATCTAAGCACTAAGACAGGGAACTTTTTCCCAGAGCATGACGTGGAGCAGTGCCCTCATGCTGCTATGTGTCTGTAGCCCCTTTGGATGAGGGTAACATCTGGAAAAAGAAAAAAAATATGTAAGCACAGGTAAAAGGAAAATGGCAAGAACTGTGCCAGACTCAAATGGCCTCATTCTTCCCTTCAAACAATTTAACACTGTTTTAAATCTTGAAAGGAGTCACATGATTTACATCCATGTAACAGATCAGAATCTGGGTCAAGGCTGAATATGGCTCTATTTCCAGTTACTTATCTTGGGCCAACTGCATCTCTAAAGTAACAAATCCTATTGAAACTATTAATCTTGTCTCTTGACTTCGCGGACAGTTTTGTTGCACAATGAACTTGACACCTGATCTCCTGACCTCAAACCAATTCAAAAATTTTGTCTCAAGAAAATAAAGTCATCCATGATGCACTGATTAAAAGAACATATATTTTATTAAATGCTTCTTAGCCAGGAGAGATGCCCAGCACAGAACGTTGCTAGAGAGTGAACTTTGCTCTGCTATCTCGAGAACAAGGCTGAGGTGGTGTGTGGGAAACTTGTGCTCTTGTATCATTTCTGCAGATGAATTAATGCTTTCAGTCATAAGAGCTCAGTCCATTAACTATGAACTGTTCTAATTTCAATCTAAAAAAATATTCAGGAACAGTGGAAAACCACTTTGAGGCAATGAATGGTCATGAGGTCACAGTGTTTTGAGGGAAAAGACTCCATTTATTGTTCAGAAAAGGAATTCACAGAAGTTGCATTCTAAATGTTTTAAAATGAGCTGTGCTATATAGACAAGAGTTTAAGAATTATTGGGAGGAAGATAAAAAGTGACAGATTCAAAGGCAGGAGGGTAAATGATGTGCTGGTGGGAAGTAAGGGCAGTAAGGGAAAGAGGATGAAGTTGGAAGAGAAACTTTTTAGACCTGCCAAATCACACATTTTGGATTAGCTTTAGAACAGTTTTTTTTTAATCATCTCAATGTACTGCCCATTCAAAAGGCTGCTCCTAACATCTACCTGGGCTTGTTGCTTTCACCATGTCATCTTCTCTTTGTCCTTTCACTGGCTCCTGCTTCTCCTGTGCATCAAACAAATGTCTTGCCTTTTCTTAGAAGATCTAATCTAGCCCTGCCATACCAGACCCTAGCTGCTGCAATTTATAGCCATGTCACCTACTACTGCCTTCTTTCTGCCACAGCTCCAGTCCCAGCCTTTATTGCTGGCCAGTCAACTCCTTCCTCCAGCACCTCCACACTTTCTCCCACGCTGAGTGAGAAAAGCTCCCCCCAAAAAATCCAGAATGCTACTGCCTTATCCTCCAGGCAATACTTCCTCGAGACCCACCTCAGTAGTGAATCCTGCAAAATCCTGTTTGTTGAATATGGCTAGTCAGGTGAATGGCCCCAGCTATCCCTATTCTCCTTCATTCCTCCTACTTCCTTACTCTTACTATCTTCCCCACTCTTATAAACCCGTCTCACAATAAAACAGCTAACAAAACCCTCCTCACTGACTCAACTGCCATTCCTCCATCACCATAGCACTTATTGCATCATCAAAGGCTGTGTGGGAATTCATTTAAAATAAACAAGCAGTTGCACACCAACTTGCACACTCTTTCAGCCAGCAAGGCCACTTCCAGTGGCAGGATAAAGCCAAGATCACTGGAGGACTTGCTGGCTGCAGATTTGTTTACAGAGTGACCATCTCTTACACCAGTTGCCCAATTACCAGGCTAACAAGCCTGGTTTGTCCAGCCAGAGCCCAGTAGCCAGGGTGTTTTGGACTAGATTCCTGTAGGTCTTCATGGCTATCGTAGCAGCCCAGAGAGACTAGCTCACCAATTATTCTTTATCCTACAATTTCTCTACCTCCCACAAGTCCAACCCCTCCTACACATGGTGGGATGGTGGAAATAGCATGAGGAGGTGATTGCCTTGTAGCACCCAGCACAATGGGTCCCTATATACTGACTGAGGCCTTTGGGCACTATCATAATATAAATGACAAACAACAACAACAAAAGCCCTGCGTTAATAGTAGAGCTGCGCAAACAGTGGATTTTTTAGTTCAGAGGCTGAACAGAAAAATCCAAACTGAAATGAGTTTTTCATTAAAGTTATGGCAGTGGCAGACCATGGGTCTCTGGCACCCAGGGGGCCAATGCTTATATTTGCACCCCCAGGCCTCAGGCACCCTCCGCGCAGGGCAGGAGGGGTCCCCAGTTCCCATCAGATGGCACCGCCCCCCAGCTGCTCCGGGGAGGGGGCGGGGTCTGTACCCACAGGGGGAGAGGGGCATGCCACATTACTCCTCCTGCGCCCCGGGGACTTTCTGGTACTCACTGCTGCCCCGCACTTACCTGCCACGCAGTGCCCACCTCTCAGAGCCTCCTGCTCCACCCACCCTCTGCGCATTGTGGAGGGCCTGGCCGCCCTCTGCCCCCACCACCCTCCTGGCTGGTGTCCGGGGGTCTGTCTCCCCACTGTTGCTATGCCACTGAGTTTTGGGTGTTTTTCATCTTTTACTTTAGCTTTAGCTCCATTTTGAGATGTAACAGCATTCCTTTCAGAAGGCTGAAAGGTTTCATTTTGAAATTGTTGAAACAAAATGTTTGAAAAATGTCACTTACCATGTGGTCAGTAAAGACTTGCTAGAGTTGAACAGCTAAACGTCCCTGAAATTTCTGTCCTCCCTGAGCGTGCTGCACCCCTCACAGCTCCTGCTTGTGACTGGACTGCACACACTCCATCCCCACAGAGCAACTGACCTCCAGTATAGGGCGACGGGCACATACTCGGACTATAATGGCTGCTCCAGGCTGGGGTGGGTCTGGTCACCAGAATGGAGAGCAGGGAGCCTCTCTCTCCTGTGTTTTCAGTGTTCCCATCTGCTGGGTCCAGGCATCGGACTCAAAGGCAAAGGGGGCAAAAGCTGAAGCAGCAGGGAGGGAAAAGAGGCAGCCTGGGCTCTGGAGCCTGGTGACTCCCATGAAGGGATGAGTAAGAGAGAGAAAGAAACCATGCAACTGGCTGGGCAAGGAGACTGGGATGAGGCGCCTACAGGAGAGGAGGGGATGCTGGGAGTGAGATTTGGGGGAGTGGAGAAAGGATGCTTATACTGGGGAGGCTAATAGAGTTGCGAAGGGAGGAAATGCTGGGGCTGGTTGGGAAGGGAGTTGAGGATCCAATAATGATATACGGGAGGGGGACTTTGAGCTAGTTGGCTTTGAAGAAAACAATGAAATTGGGCAAGTAGCTGGGGAGAAGTGGGAGACTGGGACTGGGTGGAAGAGGTAGCCAGGACTAGGAGCCCGTGGGGGGTGGATGGGAAACAGATCTGACAAGGAGCTGAGGTGCAGGGAGAGAATTGGGATGGGCTAGGCAAAGAGACTAGGACAAGGAAGCAGATAGTGGGAGACAGAGATTGAATGAGGCACCCAGGGAGGAAGACTAGGATTGGAAGTCAGCATTGGCAGGGGGAAGAGGCAGAGCAGATGAGGAGATGGAGTGGGGAACTGGGACTGGGCTGGCAAGGAGAGTAGTACTGGGATTAGAGGCCAAAGCTGTGGTGACTGGGAATGGGTAGGCAAAAAAGAGATTGGGACTGGGACAAGGCGCCAGGAGTGGGATGGGACAGGTTGGAGGGGATGGGGCAGAAGGAATCAAGCTTGAGGGAATGGGCAGAACTGACAGTGCCCTCTAGAATCTGATTCTGGCATTTCTTAAATTTGCAACTTTAATAATATTCTTTTAACTTGATTTGGTCTTTTTTTTATTATTATTTTTTTAGGCAAACAGTAAATTACCCCCCCCCAAAAAAAAAAAAAAAAAAAAAAAAGAGGCATTTTTCTGGACAGCAAAACTATTTGTGAAATTGGCAAATAGTTTCAGCTGAAACCCCCCCGGAAATGTCAAAACATGATGCTGAACATTATGTCAATGGTATATAAGTTGGCCATATTTGGATGAATTTTCATGAAGAATGGCAAAAGGCACATGCCTGTCAAAGGGACACCCCCCACCATGCCAAATTTCAAGTGTCTGCTCCAAAGGTGGGGTGGGGAGGGTGCTAGAGCTGTTCAAAACAAAGGCTACCAAATTTTTAACATAGGGCTAAGCAATGTAGTTTTCACCAGCCTGATACTTGGAAATGGTTGAACTGTTTTGGCTGAAGCTTTAACAAAAAATAAGAGGCAGGTATCTGGCATGAAAAATTTCAGCCTAAACAGTTACAGTATCGCGAAGTATAAGCAACTATAAACATGGTCTTATAATAGCAAGTGTTGGGCACCTCTAATATTAACAAGTGAAATATGGTGCCGTGCAACATGCAAAATCTCAGTTCAGTCTGAAAGCTTTGTACTCATGTTTACAGGAAGCTCAGAAATAGATTTTCCTTAAAAAGTGTCACTTCTCTATTTTCCTTGACATTACCCTGGCACCATTCAGACTGATGTCCCTGTTAGCTGGGTTTGATAAAGCCATACTTTTTAGGGTGGATTTTGATTTTGTGCTCTGGAAAATGTCCAGTTCAACTTTCAATAGGGGGGGAAAAAAAGTATTTTATTGGGAAGTTAGTGTTCCCAACTCCCTCACAAAAGGCTTGAAAGTAGCTCAAGGACAATGAAGCCAAACCGAATGAAATAATCCGAATACAAAGGGTTGAACTGGAGTTATGTCAATTTACCAGTGCCTCCAAGGTTACCTCTGTTCAAAGTAGAGGACATAAAAAGCTCTGACCTTGCTAGATCTTGAATTATCCAACAACGAGGTCACAACTGGAGCAGTGACATGATTTTACACGTGTCTCCAAGGTAACCTTTGTTGCAACCAGAGCCCATGAGCGGTTCTGACAAAAAAAAAACTATAGGGATCATGAAATAAAGCCAAGTGGCTCTGTCCTCTTTTCAGACCTCTGAATGAGGCATCGTGCAATTTAAACAAGGGTGAACCTCACTGGCAATTATAAATTCATCAGGAAGCATGAGAATCTAACAAAAAAGGTCCTGAAAGATTACCTCTATTTAAACTGAGTGTAATAATTCCCTTCCCCAGAAATTTAACTCAGTGAAGCAGGGCACTGCTGGTTAAAAATGACAATTATTCAGGAGCTTCTGTATGGTTTTTATTACCTCCGCATTGCAAGGTCTCCTGCTCTATGCACAGTTCATGCACTAGGAATGTTCAGCTGATCTCGTGCACTGTTTGGCTGAGCACTTCTTAGTGCTCTATAATAAAGCTAGGCCAAGCAATACAGACATTCCTTTATGGACATAAGCAACCTGTTTTGAAAGTATTATGTAATAAGCCACAACAGGAAGAGTGTTACAGGAGCATGTGAGGAAACAAGGACCTTCAACCATACAGATATGACCCAGGAAAGCCTGTGTTTACCCTGCCATGGTTCACTGTTATTACATCATGGCCACACTCCACACTAGCTTCCCTCTTGTCTTTCACACTGTCCCCACGCTTCATTCTTTCCTTCATACTACCGCGTGGATGGGGAACAGCCTCCAAGAAGGCAATAAGCAATAATTGAAGTGAGTTACTTGCAAACAACCTATAACCTGAAAACTACTTGTCCAAACTATTCATTGAGTAATAATGTATAATGATTACAGTAGACGCACGGGAATGAGTTACTAATCAGAGCAGAGAACAAATTTTCATTGAATATTAATTTATAACTTTTGAGATGTTATTTTTGTTATGCATTGTTTGTGAAAATACTTTGTCAAACTTCAGCATAAAAGGGGCTCCAGAAAAGAACAAATAAAATTATTTTCTGATTCAACAAGGAACCAACATACAAGACCTGGTTATAGATTTCAAACAAACCAAACATCTGGGTGTTCAGATCTTGCATTACAAATCTAGGGGGGCAGTAGCAAAATTAAAATCAGGATTGAAGTTACAAATACACCGTATTTCCAGACAGGCTGATTTCCGTTTCAGTCAAGTTATTTAGTCTACTGGGTAAATGCTATTTGTGAAGCATAAGAAGTGAAGAAGGAAGTCCAATTCATGTTGTCTGGGGAAGCCTCACTTCTGGACTGAAGACAGTCTCTAAAATTAACATTTTGCAACCCCACCAACTTGGAGGGCCTCCAAGGAGCAACATCTTTTAACAAAAGATCACACAATTCAGCAATAAAAATATGTTCATCTGGTTATTTAAAGGTCCTATCTTTAAACGAACACTCCGTCTGTTTTACATTTCCTGACTGAGGGTGGGGAAAACACAAAAGTCTAGAAGCTATTGACCAAGGTAAATAGGGTGTTATATATTTAGCAATAAAATAATAATAACAAAACTTACAAAATATATAGAGGAGGAGAAGGGAAAAATACTCTCCAAGCTGGAAGAGCCACTGAGCATTAAGAGCCAAAGAACAGATTATTTAGAGCAGTAGGGATTAGGGATGGGTAATTAACTTGCGACTGTACTTCCTGTGAAGCTTCAGAACAAGGGTTCATATATTAAATTGATAAACTTCCCTTTGCTGCTTGCTGTATGTTGTGAAAGTGCAATAAGGGCAGCTCTAATCGTAGGAGGCATCTAAATGAAAATATGTGGTATTGATCAGTTTTATCCAGGGCAGAATCTGACTATTCCTGCCATTCAAAGTGACATTTTTGTGAAAATTGGAAAAGCTGTGAATTTTTTTTTTATACATTGGCCCCAATCTGCAATTATATGAAAAAAATTGCCATTTAGACTCAGACTCATGGACTCTAAGGTTAGAAGGGACCAATATGATCATCTAGTCTGACATGCACAACGCAGGCCACAGAACCTCACCTACCCACTCCTCTAATAGACTCCTGACCTATGACAGAGTTATTAAAGTCCTCAAATTTAAATACTGTAAGGTACAGAGAATCCATCAGCAAGTGAGCCATGCCCCAGGCTAGAAAGGAAGGCGAAAACCCCCCAGAGCCTTTGCCAATCTGCCCTGGGGGAAAATTCCTTCCTGACCCCAAATATGGAAATCAGTTAAACCCTGAGCTTGTGGGCAAGACTCACCAGCCAGATACCCACAAAAGAATTCTCTGTAATAACTCAGAACCCACCCCATCAAACCCCATCGCAGGCCATTTAACATCCTTTCAAAAGCCATTGGCATATCTACCACCAGTAGTCAAAAATCAGTATATTGCCAAACTAAGCTGTCCCATCACACCATCCCCTCCATAAATTTATCAAGCTCAGTTTTGAAGCCAGCTAGGTTTTTTGCCCCCACTACTCCCCCTAGAAGGCTATTCCACAACTTCACTTCTCTGATGGTTAGAAACCTGCATCTAATTTCAAGTCTAAACTTCCTGATGTCCAGTTTATATCCATTAGTTCTTGTGTCCACATTGGCACTGAACTTAAATAACTCCTCTCCCTCCCTCCCTGATATTGATCCCTCTGATGTATTTATAGTGAGCAATCATATCTCCCCATAACCTTATTTTGGTTAGGCTAAACAAGCCAAGCTCTTGGAGTCTCCTTTTATAAGGCAGGTTTTCCATTTCACAGATCATCCTACTAGCCCTTCTCTGCACCTGTTCCAGTTTGAATTCATCTTTCTTAAATATGGGGGACCAGAACTGCACACAGTATTTCAGATGAGGTCTCACCAGTGCCTCGTATAACGATACTAACACCTCCCTTTCTCTATTAGAAATACCTTTTCTGATGCATCCAAGGACCACAAGACTGATCCCTGAGGAACTCCACTAGTAACCTCTCTCCAGACTGACAGTTCACCTTTCAGCATGACCCGTTGTAGTCTCCCCTTTAACCAGTTCCTCATCCACCTTTCAATTTTCATATTAATCCCCATCTTTTCCAATTTAACTAATAATTCCCCATGTGGAACCGTATCAAATGCCTTACTGAAATCTAGGTAAATTAGATCCACTGCATTCCATTTGTCTAAAAAAATCTGTTATCATCTCAGAAAAGGAGATCAGGTAGGTCTGATACGATCTACCTTTTGTAAAGCCATGTTGTATTTTATCCTAATTACCATTAACCTTGATGTCCTTAAATACTTTCTCTTTCAAATTTTTTTCCAAGATCTTGCATACTACTGAGGTCAAACTAACAGGCCTTTTTTTCCCCCCTTTCTTAAAAATAGGAACTATGTTAGCAATTCTCCAGTCATGCGGTACAACCCCCGAGTTTACAGAGTCACTAAAAATCCTTGCTAATGGGCTTGCAATTTCATGTGCTAGTTCCTTTAATATTCTTGGATGGAGGTTATCTGCCCCCTCCCCCGATTTAGTCCCATTAAGCTGTTCGAGTTTGGCTTCTACCTTGGACGTGGTAATTTCTACCTCCATATCCTCATTCCCATTAGCCACCCTACCACTATCCCCAAACTCATCATTAGCCTCATTAAAAATGGAGGCAAAGTATTTGTTTAGATACCCGGCCATGACTAGATTATCCTTAACCTCCACCCCATTCCCAGTGCTTAGTGGTCCCACTCCTTCTTTCTTTGTTTTCTTCCTGTTTATATAGCTACAAAACCTTTTACTATTGGTTTTAATTCTCTCTGCAAGATCCAACTCAACTTGGCTTTTGGCCTTTCTCATTTTATCTCTACATGTTCTGACCTCCAAGAGGTAGCTTTCCTTGCCTGTCCCTCCCATCTTCCACTCCTTGTAGGCTCTCTCTTAATCATCTGTCTGAGATGTTTATTCATCCAGCTTGGTCTACAACTCTTGCCTATGAATTTTTTCCCCTTTCTTGGGATGCAGGCTTCAGATAGTTCCTGCAACTTTGACTTGAAGTAATTCCAAGCCTCCTCCACCTTTAGATCCATGAGTTTTCAGTCCAGTCCACTTCCCCAACTAATTCCTTTACTTTTTTTAAGTTAGCCCTTCTGAAGTCAAAGACCCTAGTCACAGATCTATTTTTGTTTATCCTTCCATTCAGTTTGAACTGAATTGTCCCCTACAACCAGTTCTTCTGTGAGGTCCTCACTACGCACCAATACCAAATCTAAAATGGCATCCCCTCTTGTTGTTTCAGGAACTATTTGGTCAGGAATCCGTCAGCTATCACATCCAGGAAAATCTGAGCCCTATTATTACTACTAGGACTTGTCCTCCAGTCTATATCTGGGAAGTTAAAGTCTCCCATAATCATACAGTTCCTAGTAGTATTTACTTCATTAAAAGCCTTAAAGAGGTCTCTGTCCATGTCCAAATCAGATCCCTGTGGTCTGTAGCACATCCCAACCACTATCCCAGGGGAAACTCTAGTAGTTTTCTTCCCCAATGTGATTTTTACCCATTCAGACTCTGTCTCATCAATTCCATCACTTCTAATTTCTTTACAGCAGGGGTTGGCAACCAACACAGCCGCTGGAATGGGGACTGCAGACCCGCCCCCCACTGCTGACACTGCTGCCGGCACTGGGAGAGGGGTGGAGGGAAGATTGGGCATGGCCCTTTGTTCAGGTTGTCGACCCCTGCTTTACAGTCTATCTCATTATTGATATACTATGCTACTCCATCACCTTTGCCTTTATATCTGTCTTTCCTAAACAGCACATACCCTTCAATACCTGTACACCAGTTGTGATTACTATTCCACCATGTTTCTGTTATCCCTATAATATCTGGTTTCACTGCCTCTACCAGTAGCTCTAGTTCCTCCATTTTGTTACCCAGGCTCCTTGCATTGTTATACAAACATCTTAATTTTTGCTGTTTGTTCCCTAGCAGAGAATAGATACCCATGAGAATTTGTGTTTCAGATTCAGTTGATCGTCCTCCCAAAAAAATTCAAGGTGGGAACAAAAAAGGCTTTTCTTTCATGAAACTCTCTAACATATGGTTATTAACTGAATAGTCTGGAAATTAAACTTTTATCCAAATGTGGAGAAGAGGCACCTGCAGGGTTTACTGACTAGGAGAAAATTAGAATAATTGTCAAACACTCAGGAGATAAGCTGATCAACAGCTGGGGTCTGGAAGAAATGATTCCCGCACGTCACAACCGTATGGCACAAGTTAGCTGTATAATAGCTTTCTTTGCCCCTTCTGGAGACAAGATCCTGAGATATATGGGGCACTGATCTGCAATATTGGACTACCTGGACATTAACATGGCAGATCTTATGCAAGGCTTCCCCCACCTTATCAATGAAGGCCAGGTTCATTTTTGGTCTTACTAGATGCAGCAGTAAAATAATAGCAATAATTAAATAGAACAACTGCTTTGGATAAACATTTTCTGTAAGTCATCCTGAACCCGAGCCATTTAAAAAGGCAACCAGGAAAGCAGGCCTACCCTGCTAATAAACCTGCATTTCCTTTTCCAAAAGCTGCTCTGAGTTGTCATTCTGTGGACCACAGCTAAAATGAAAACTGAAGTTATAAAACTGTCAGCAAGTACTGGACCTGACCCTGCCAGGTGCTGGGCACCTTCTGACCATAATAAAATCAGTGGATTTGTTCCATTCTAAACAAAATGAGGAGGACTAAAGGTATTCTTCCTTTTGTAGCATCTAGAAGATTTTTTTTTATTTTAGTTCATTTATTTTGTTTGTTCTGGACATACTTTGTTTTAAGTAGCATGTTTCTGCTTCTCAAGACCCTATAATGATCTATCAATAAAAATAAGGCTGCTCTAAGGAACATTATTTTAAAGAACATTCACCTCTCATTGCCGCTGAGAACAGCAAGAAGCTTTTCTCTCACACTGGAATGTCTGATGTAAATCAAGTTTGCAATACCATTTGCAAAAGAGGTCAAAACATAAGCTAAGAATCCAAATGTCTTGTGATTTTAAATGAGTGTGTAAATGCTGACAAACTTCACTTGGCCATGAAAATAGTCTGTTTTTATTTCCTTATCACCAGTACTACTTCTACATTGTTAGGTGATTATTTCAAAAGCCAGATTATCCTTTGACGCGTTTTCCTTCTCTGAAACAAACATAAAGCCACATAGAAGTAACCACACAGATTTATTACTATCGTTACTAAATCAGAGAACATAGAACAATGATCCTTAGCATAATTCCTAGCAAGATAATTTGTTACTACTTTGTCACTGTGATTATGTTGTGATTTAGCAGATTCCTTTAAAATTGAATGAAGCTAATAAGTAATCCCTAATCTTTTCTCCTCGTCTCTACTTCTCGATTTTTCTTTTTCCCTTGTACATTATTAGCCACATGACTGAGTACATTAATCTATTCACCATATAGTTATTTTATCTTGATGTTTCTATAATTTATACCATATTTAATCATTTAGCCCCGTGAAGTATTTTGCATCTCATATGGTATGAAATATGTTACCCGAAGTAAATCTGTTTTCTTTTTTCCTAGATGATAAACCCAGCTGAATGAAAGGGATCAAAGAAAACCCAACTTGTGCAAACTTTATAGGTTTGTGATTTGAAGGAAAGCAGCTTAGTCATGGTTCTCAAGTAGTAAGTTTTTGAGATACTCGCTTTCTGGTGACCAAAGAATGACTGAGGGTGAAATGTTCAATGTTGCCTAAGTAACTTCAGAGCATAAGTCCCATCTCATATGTCACGGAGGCACAAAGAAGCCTAAGCCCTATTGTTTGAGATACATGAAACTCAATGAGACAGATGCTTTTCAAAATTTTACCCGTTATCTTTTGAAGATCTAAGAAGAATAGAGGGCAAGATGGAAATTTTCCTATCAGATCAGGCAAATTCAAGTAACCAGTAATATTAGCAATTCGAGATTGCTGGCCTTAAGTCTGTCAACTGAGCTATTAGTCTCTATCTCTTTCCTAGTAGAAAAGGGCCCATATCCCAAAAACTAAAAGTATGCAGTATGTGAAAGCACTTTATGCAACGTTTAGTGCACAGCTGCAGGGTCCACACAATGACTTGGTACACTCTAGATATACACCCCAGCCTGTTGCACACTGAGTCTCCATGTAGGCAAGCCCTAAGAAAGATATTGTTAGATTAAATCTTCTTCTCTGGTTTGTCTACCTCAAGACAGAAACTGGCAGATTTTTTCTTTTTCAGCAAAATGTAAATTAACTAAAAAATGAATTTTTTGGGGAACCAGAAATATTTGGCAAACCAAAAATAAAAATCAGTTATTCTCTCAATTCTGCTCAGCCCCCACACACAAGATCCCCTTTCCCTAGAAAGCCTCTCCCAGCTCCCTACTATCCAGGTAAAGTAAGGTCTGCAAAATCCATTTAATCCTTTCCAGGCAGAATTAACAATGATTCACAAGGTGTTTCAAACAAACACTGCAGGCTTATTATGAATAGACAGATAAATAATAATCAGCCCTGAGGGCATTAGGAAAGACTGAGATAGAGATAGAATTACCTGTGGACACTAATTACTCCATGATACATGAATGTTTTCTCCTGTCATGTTTTCTCGCTTGTTAACCACATCATACAGCACTACTTGAAGATCATGATGTCCTTTACATTCTATTGACTTATTTACCATCCATGGTTTCAGAAATGCAGCAGTCTAAAATAATGGCACTTAAAGCTAGTCTTCTATGGGGCTGTTATAATTTGTTCCTGAAATCTATTACTTTAGAGGAAGAGCAATTGCATCCATCATCACCAGCCCTGAAATTAACAAGGAAGCCTTTAAGGCAATTATGGTTGGTTAAGTAATGGCTTACTCACACACAAAGCCCCCAAAGTAGAATTCATCCTAAAATGTCTGTCATATGGGATTAATCAAAAGTAACTACTGCATGGTTAGTGCTATTTTTCTTATATGAAAAGAAGCTTCAAGTAGTCCTGGCTCTCCACCAAGAACAGAGAGAATCCCCAAGGGGTAAGTGAGGAAGAAATCAAGCTGCATACTCTTGCACTATAGTGGGGTAGAGTTAAAGTATATAATTATCTGTGTGACTGTACAATTTGTATCTTAAATGTAGCAAATCTTTTTCCTGCACTATCTTGAGAGAGAGAGCCATATGCCTAGATTATATACTCCATCCAAGATTCAGCAGGAGATATATTATGCTCTTGTACATCAGACATTTCCAAAACACTGTGAAAGCTGTACAAATATCCAAAAGGCTTGGGCAGGGTAAAGTTTCATTATATTGGCAAATACGCGGAAGCTGAGTTTTCATTCTAAGGTCAAAACAGGGCAGGATCCAACAGCATCACCCAAAGTATAATTGCTATGGGCTATTAAAAGGTTTAAGCTTGATTAAGAATCCTGTTTGGTTGGAATTTCAAATATTTAACCCTAAACTTTCAAAGCACTGCACAAGCACTGAGCCAACATTACAAGAAATTAAACAACTAAAATCAATGCACGATGTTGAGCCCATATCTCTCCTGTAGCTACTCCTAAAAAGTTCCACTTGACTGATCATTGGGGTTCACTACCACCATCCCAAGAAGTAATGCTGTGTAAACAGGGAGTTCTCTCATACCTTAGCTCTTGTGAGAATTTAAGAGCTGTCAATTCCCTGAGTCTGAATGAGAGGCTGAGGGCCAAGTTCCAATTGCAGGGCCATAATCCAGCGTGACCAGCTAGAGATCCAGAACAGTGTTGCAGAATCCGGGGTCCAGCTAAAGATCCAACACCAAAATGCGGGGTTAAAAGATTTAGAGCTGGGCAAGTTCAGCCAGCATTGCAGCATTAAAAGTAAGTGTTATGCTGCGCGATGTTAATGGCTGCCATCAAGTGTGTCTATAGGCAATCACAGACCTTATTCAAGCTGATGAGCGTGCTAGCTGTGATCCTAAGCACCTCTGTATTCACTCCCTGCACACTGTTGTAAACATCTCTGTACAAAATATGCCTCCTGAGGTATCATTTGAAAACTAATAACATGCTGATCATGATGTGTGTATTAAGAATTAAAGTTACAAGCTGGAATTATGCAACACTGCAAACACCGTGTTAACAACTTAGTGTGTGTTTAAACCCGGCATGTCAGGAGGAGTTGGTAAACAGGTCTGCCCTAAACAAATGAATGTGTATTTGATTCTCTGTCCAGCTCAGTCTTCAGGCAAAGACAGCAAAGGTCCATTTTTATGTATTAGGTAAACAAATCTATTAAGCTAGCAAGGGGGGAAGAAAAAGCACAGAGCTTTCTTCACCACCAGATTCCATGTCACCTTCCTCTCAGCTTGAATAAACTTTACTTTGAGGGGTAACCTTGAGATGAATCCATTCCAAGGTTCACTGGATTATAAAAGAAAGGGGAAGAAAATCCCAATTTATCTCTTTCACCTAAAACAAAGAAACCAACACTTTGGGCTTCTGGAGGAGATCCTGACTGAGGGGAAGGTCAGCCACCTTGCTGGAAGACTATGGGTGATAAAAGTTATCTTGAACAAAGGCTGTGCTAGTTGCTAGAGACATTTCACTTTAATATGCTAGTAACCATTTATAACTTTATCTCTTATACTTGAACTCAAAATCCTACCTTCTGCAGTTAATAAACTTGTTTTACTTTTCATCAAATAGTGCTGTGTTTGAATTAAAGTGAATGTTAACTCCAGGTCATGTGGCAAGTTGTTGGGTTTTGTCTCTTTAAAGGAGCAAACGGACCATATTATCCCTCTAAACATTGCAGGAGAGAGCTGGGCATTAGAGAGCAGATGGGTTTGGGAAGGTTCAGGACTGGGGTGTGTTAGGGTCACCTGCTAACATTAACTGAGTCTGGGAAAGATAAGAGTGAGTCTGTGATAACTGCTGGCAGGCTGCTGGATTTAAAGGAATGGAGTCAGAGCTGCCCAGTGTACAGAACATGGAGTACATGCTGGCAGCTGGCTGGGTGTGTCCCCCCCAAGCAGGGAGACACAAGCAGCAGAAGCATTTTGGGGCACTCAGGGTTATAATACGGGCAGTCACACAACCTCTCACTGGCGTGAATTGCTCCCTGACGTGTGACACTTACTGTCTTCACTCAGACAAAATGGAAGAAGTGGTTAAGTTCCTTTATTGAGAAAGACAGCTGGAGACAACAGATGCTACCATCCAAGGCACTGGGCTGCATGCTAGGCTAAACCACTTGGGCTGAGGGGTTTCCCCTGGGGACTAGGGTTGCCAATTTTCCTGGAGATTTTCATCACATGACATAATCTTTAGTTAAAGATTAATCTTTAAATCCTGGAGACCCCTGGACAATCCTGCAGGGTTGGCAACCCTACAGGGACGGATTGTAAATGGAGGGCTGGGGCATTGATTTGGTTACAGGTAAATGTGAAAAAAAACCAGAAAGAAAGTGAAAGCTAATGAAAATCCATAGGAGCAGTCATGAGCATGGCTCTGAGAGGAAGCAGAGAGAGAACTCCTCAGGGCACAGTACTGGCTAGAAGAGCAACCTTGGAGTTTGTAAGCAAGGTGGAAGGAAATTGCCTGATGCTTGTGTTTACTGTTTTCAGGGAAACAGGACTTTGTGTACATTCTTTGTAAATAAACAGGATTGCACCAAAGAAATATCTGAATAACTAAATCAACATCGGGGGGGAGGAGGGGAACACAATAACATGCACTACTATGAGGAAGTGATTATTTCCTCTATCCAATAGAGCAGCAGACAAGCACATTAAAAATAATTAATTATACATATTAAACAAAAAATTGGAAATGTATCTCCCTTCCCTTTCTTCCTCGCCTTCTTCCCCTCCCACTGTGGCAGGGACTGTTAAAAGGAGGTGGAAGAGGAAAATATTTGTCTTTATATCCCAAGCACGTGCAACAATTGCTGCCAAACTTTTCTGCCCATATTTCTATATTAAAATTAGAACATCATCTTTTAAGGTTGACATACTTCAGATACTCACAATCTGGCCCACAAAATAATTAGAGTGTAAAGGGACCTCTACTCTATCACCTAGTCCATCCTTCATGTATTACTAGACATTATTCATACCACATTAGTGGTTCAGCCTCCAGCCAAATGGAGCCCCACTGTGCTAGGTGCTGTATACCTAGATAGTAAAAGGCAGTTCCTGCTCCAAAAACCTTACACTCCTGTTGAAATAATACTTTCAACTTACGATTTGATGTAAATAATACTCTGAAGAAAGTAAGTCACTTCGTATACTTAGTTGTGATTCCATCAAATATTGTAGAGCAGGAATTTATATAATGCTAATAAGTTAATTGTGATATTTTCAAAAATGAAAGCATCTAGTTGGGTTTGAATTTGTTTGTAGGAGCATATATTTAGTTATTTGCAAATATTTAGATAGCTGCCATGTATTCATTGAAAAGTTTGAGCATCCCAAAATTTTAGCATAAAATGATTATTATATTAAAAATTCTTACAGCAATTTTTTCCACTATCCTCTACTGTTCTTGCAGTTAGGGAACAGAAACCCCAGAACACAAATAGCAAGTAGTTAAAAGAGAGGACTTTGCAACCTATGCAACAGATAAAAATTATTCATCCAAATGATTAAACAACAAATACATTTGAAGACAGTGAAGGTCAGTTTGCAACAATTTCCTAACCAAAACAAGGCTAACTTCATAATGAACAGTATTTGTGACGATGAGCTGTAAGAGCACTAAAAAAAGGTGACCTTTTTTGTCTGATCAATTTATTAGCTATCATTGCAGCTCTGCCTAATTATTTTTCTGCATCACGTTCCCAAGTTATGCAGAGACATTGCCTAATATGTAAATATAAATTGCTGCTTTTCTTATTGCCTCTCTCTTTCCAAACCACATCTATCTCCTGTATGCAACATATTATTAAACCTTCTAGGAAGGCAAAAGTTAATAACTAGTTTCTCTAACGGAATACATTTTATTCTACATGGGGATTTATTATCTGAAGTCAAACAGGCTGCAAAATTGCTGATGAGAAATAACCTTCTGTCACATGAACCTGGTTTGCCAACTGTTAGATACATGTGACTATAGATTTAAAATATTTTGCACAAAAACTAAATAAGGTGAGTTTTCAATTAAAAGCTTTATTGGATTAAAGCCTGCTTTAAATCCCATTAGAGTCAATGGCAAAACTGCCATTAACTTTGGTCATGATTCACCCACAATTCATGTTTAAAACCATTTTATTCCTATCTGTGCTTACTATTTAAAAATAATCCCACTCCCCAATTATAGACATTTCTCCTTTTAAAAAGGTGACTAATAGGTAATGCAATAATAAGCCTCCATGCCAACAGTTTAAATGCAGCACAGGACACTAATGACTTTCCGTTGTTACCCCCAGATGGCTGGCCGTTATGAAATGAGCAGTCTCAGCAGAGAAGGCAAGGATTCAATTGGCCCTGAAAAGACAATTGCATTCACTCCTGGAGCAAGTCCCTGCAGGCCACAGTTAAGGCACACTGGTGGGACATGTTGGAGGAAGCACATTCTGTGAACATTTGGGAATCGATGGAGGATTTCAGTCTCTGGTGCTGGCAAGAGAGTTCTGACACAGATTTCACATTAAACATGTTTAAAAGCTTTAATAAAAGATCACCAGCTAGCCAACTGTTTGTCTAACTGCCAAGTGCTCAAAGGGATGGGGGGAAAAAAAGAAAGGTTTGTGTGTCTTATACACCCAGTTTTGATTGTGAACTCAATTCCTGTGTTTTGAGACAAGTGCCATATTGTACAATACTTGAAAAAGGTGTTAAAAAAACCCCAACAAACCCCAAACCAGAAACAAAAACCCAACGCAATTTTTGGAGGCCAACGGAAAGCACCTGGAGAGGGAAAAAAAAGGAAAGGCTTATGCTTTAGCACATCTGTTTTGTTCCAACTCACGACTAGGTGGACAATGTGACAGACTGACAACATCCTGGCCAAATCTTATTGTAAAGCTTTCTGAATTAGGTTTAATACCTTGGGGTCCATTGTATTAAAAATACAACTGTGTATGTGTTGGGGAAGCATTGGAAGAACTGGGCCTACTGCCTAAGAATGGGTACTTGTTCTGAGTTGAAGCTGTGATGAACTTGAAACCACAAGGCAGCCTCTTGAGTGGAGTTTTGAAGGATTGCCTCTGCCAGCGCCCACGATAGAGTTGGGATGCCCTCTAGTAAGCTTATTAGCAGGTGGATAGGTTTTTATTGCTTTTAATGTTCTCTCTGTAGTGCTTTTACCTTAAGAATAAAATAAGCTTGCATAGGAAGTGCTGTATGGTACTTTATAACCGTAGGCAATTACTCTGTTATTAGTCTCTGAAGAGAAAGTAAGCAAGCCTGCTTAGACAGAGTCTCTTGCTGGGATATTACAGTATACTCAGGGGACCGTGCAGCCTAGAAGTACCCCGGTCAGAAGCATGTGAGATGCATGTCTCCACTCAAGAGAGGTGACAGCCGGGGAGACTGCAGCCCAGAAGCCCTTGCTGGACCATACAGGGGGAGTACAGGTGCAGTTATCCTCACTGTGACACACAAAAACATCATTTTCTCAGCTAGACGAAAAGGAGATCCACACCGAAGGCTAAATTCTAGATTTCTTCCCCTGTGAGTTTCCCTGAGCACAGCCTGTGTGTCAGATGACTACAAGCCTCCCAGGTTTGGTCCCCTCACTGGTTTTAATTTGTATGGCCTGGCTCGTGTGCTGCCTAGTGGGTGAATTCTCAAGCAAGCAGTGCTGTGGATTAATTGGATTGTTTCCAAGAGTTGTGTCTCCCTAAGTTTCTGAAGCTGTTAGCACTGTGTGACTTTCAATGATTCTTTTGACCCAGCTGAGCCACCATACCACTACCTGTAAGACATTGTGTAACATAACCATGAAATTCAGTCTAGGAAAAAAAAGTGTGCCTATAAAGAAGCAACAATAGGTTTCACTTTTCATTTCAGCAAAAAGGTTGATGGCACCCACTAGAATTCAGCTGGTTTTGTTTACGTATTCCAACCTGAAACAAATCAAATAAATTTGTCACGGTGTGTGGGGGTTTCTTTGTGCAGAGCTTGCACAGCTCAAATGGCCATATTGAATTCAAGAAAAGAGTTAGCGATGTTGCCAGCAGTGATCGGAGTTTCACAACTGCATAGATGTAAATTGTCCATGTTAGGACAACAGCAAAACCCACCACATTTTCTATTAACCGCTGCTGGAATTGTTTCGTGATAAGAAAGGCAGATTTTACAAGCCAATCCTGGGTCAGCACATACTTGTATATTTACTTTTGCATGCACAGTTGTTGCCATTTCATGAAGAAATGGTTTAAAATAGAGAGGCATTGTGGTTTAGCCAGTATATTAATCCCCCTCATACCCTCATCTCTTTAAGGGAAGGTCTCATAACATATTTGGATAAACCTAGGCATTCTAGGCATTACTGTAACACAAGTAATATTTATTTCCATGCACCAATTCCTAATTTGCTCATGCATGCCTGATAAATACTTGTTCCAAAGTAAACACATTTTAAATGTACAAAGACCTCAGGCCCACTATAAAAATCTTACCTGCTGAATTAAACAGTAGATAAAGGACTAGACAGTGGTCTCCTTGGAGTGTGAGCTGTAGGCACACTCAGGAAGCTAGCCATTTAAGTGACCTCATTGAGGGTTAATAAGACCTGCAAATACAAAAAATGCACCCACAGCTATTTACACCTTTAATTTTGTACCCACAAATAGCTGGGCTACTAGGTAATGCTGGGCTGAAAGTCAGACCTAAAGTATCTGAGGGAATGTATCAATAATGCCTTGGCTCTGTATGAAGTCTGACAGCATGTAAGTCGAACACTCATTTTCAGGACTGTTTTTGGATTAAAGAAAGGTACCAGCACATCACTCAGTTGTCCTTCATTACAAAGGACTTCCCACATCCTAGACCAAAACTAATCTCTGCCCAATAGAACCCTAGTGTTTTCAACTACTAACATTTAATTTCAGGGGGAAAAATGAACGAAAGCTGTATGTATGCCTTGACACATGGAGACATACTAAAGAAGCTCTTTGTATTTGGCTGTCTGTCCATCTGTCCATCCCTCCTGCCGCAGCTTTGTCCCTCATCTGAGCTGCCGCACTGAGTCTTTCCTCAGGGCTCCCCAATTCAAACATTGGACAAGGCTAATCACATTTCATGCTTCATGGTGTATCTGATCATCAGAGGAATTGGTAAAGAAAATCCCCTCCTCCACATGTACAACATAAAGCAATTGCATGGATTCATTATAGGATCTTTTCCCACTATTCTCCAAAGATATGGCTATTAACCACACCTGGAGGCAGGAATCTGGATTTAGACTCATGTCTAATGTGGTTCAGCAAAGCCTAGGTTAGTTTAAACCTAGGGGAAATAAAGTAGTACAAAAGTACAAACCAGTAGGACAGTTACATTGCTTGCCTTAAGCTGAACTTGTCCTGCCAGCAGCATATTTGAACTAACGGTTCACTTCTTTAAAACTGTGTCTACTGTTTTTCTGAAAATTAATGACCTCCTGTCACAGACCTAGTTGCGCTCCCCCTCTTGGACTTTCACCAGACTGCTGTGAGGGGATCCAGACACTGAATTCCCCATGAGCTTTAAGCATTCAGAGTCTGAACAGAGTCCAAGCATTGCACTCGGCTCGAGCTGGGGAAAATGGCAGAAGACCTCACCTAAAAGATTAGCTCCTGACCTTTTATAATTTTCCGGTACCTCTGTCATGTGACTTCCAGGTCAACCTCCGCAGATGATCCCAGATTCCTAGCAGCTGACACCATTACTATGTGACCTCTTCCTTGACAAACCAGTTCTCTTGGGTGGGAGCCAGCCTATTGTCTAGGATGTTTGTATTTGAATGAAGGACCATTCAGATTTAACAACTGTGCTATCTGTATGTCATCACCCTTTGAAAGAATTTCAATCCAACCTGGAAGTAAAAGGAGAACAGAGGAGGCAAAGCGCTGCACATTCAAAATGGGATCTTCGGCAGCTTGTGATAGACACAAAAAGATTTAATAATCTCACATACAATTCAGAAGTTGTACGGACAGATTCCCCAAATTGTCTTACCTTCATTGGCCAGAATAGAAGAGCAGAAATGCTTTTCTTGCATATGGACTTTGGAGCAGGTTCCCATTTCAGATGAAGATCTGGCAATCCTTTTAGGACATTTTAGCTCCTGCCCTGTACTTGTGGATTCAAGTTCCTTCAGCCATTGGCTTTTGACAGATGCACTGTAACGTTTTTTTCTCCATAGGCCTTCCCCCCAGCCCTTCTATAAGAAGTCTGATTTTTAAAATGTTATTTTGGAAAGAGAAAGTTCTATTTTTAGAAAAAATGTTGGACAGTGTCCTACACTACCCAAAATACCTGTGATAGCTGCTGATCCTCGACAGCTCTGTGGGTGAGCAGCTGTCGAAGCCCTCTGCTTTAAGGGGGTACTTCCCCATCAATACAGTGTGGAATGTCTCCATGGTTTCAAGAGACTGTGCAACACCCTTTCAAATTGGGAAAAGCTCTTCAGTTGCCGCCAGTTAGGCTGCAGTTGTAACAATGGCAAAGCATTCTATCAACACATGCTTATCCATGCTGACATGGAAGGTAGGATTTGGCAGGAATGTTCAAGCTTAGGCAATTCCTATGTTAGTGCATCATAAAATTGGAAGATGGAAGAAGCCTGTTATGTCATCTAGACTACCCACCTGACAGGGGTTCCCATAATCTAGTCTTCACTGCTTCATTTAGTCCAGTTTTAAATTGTCTCTGACAACAAAGCTTCCATAATTTTCCTTGAGCAACTGCTCCATAGCCTAGGACATTCTTCCTGATATCCTACCTAAATAATCTTTTGCTCACTTTCATCCCCTTATTGCTAATTATCTCACCTTGAGACTCCCTCAAGACCTTCTCTCCAGCTTGTCCCATACACCCTTCACATCTTCCTTTCCTTCCAAATCTGCTCCTTCAGTCCGACTGGATATCAGGTTTGTTACTCTTCTCTCACTTCATTGCAATTTTTGCCATCTTCTGTTATCTATGAAGATAGCACATAAATGCCACACAAGGAATATCCTGATTCATTTTCCAGGACATTTATATGTGCTGCCTGCACAAGGCAGGTCTAATTTTTCCACTTAAATCCTAGCACATAATTGATTTTCTTGCCAAAGTTTCCTGGCCTCAGTGAGCACGTATGCTCTGTTCTGAATAATCCATTGTTACCACTAGAAGAGTTCCAGAGGGGTAGCCGTGTTAGTCTGTATACAGCAAAAACAATGAGAGTTAGGTGGCACTTTAAAGACTAACAAATTTAATTTTAGCAGGCATAAGCTTTCGTGAAGCTCAGCTCACTTCGTCAGATGAAGAGGTAGAAATGAGAAACATAGGATCATCATATACATATACAAGTGCATAGAGAACAACAGGGTACGTGGATGAAAGCCGGGTACTTGAGGTCTAATGACAGTCATTGAGTAGGAGGTGAAAATGGGTGAGCAAAGCAATTTACCTCTTGTAATGAGAGAGCCATTCCAAATCTCTGTTTAAACCCAGTTTGAATGGGTCAAGTTGAGACACTGAATGTGTCAAGTTGAGACAGAGATTTGGAATGGCGCTCTCAGGGCGGGTGAGCAAGCAGTCTATCGCCCCGAGCCCTCAGGCAGGGCGGGTGGGCGAGCAAGCAGTCTATCGCCCCGGGCCCTCAGGCAGGGCGGGCGAGCAGTGGGTCCGCTCTTGGGAGCAGTAGGGATGATGAGGCTCTCCCAGGGTGGCTAGGAAAGAAGGGGGAGGGGGACGCAGACCCACCCATCTCTACTGCATCCCAGCCCAGGGCCCTAGTAATGGCAAAGGCGTTGCTATCAATCAGCAGGGCTCCCGCCGCAACACACCGACAGGGCTTGCCCCTGTCCCAGCCACTGACTATGGCTGTCCCTGGGCCACTTCCTCCCCGTATCCCCATCAGAATGGCTCATCAGGGTCCTCGGGGTCACTGAGGTGCACGGTCCGGGGTAGGCCCGCCAGTCCTTCCTCGTCCACAGGTGGCAGGGGAATGGCTCGGCCTCCGGCAGTTTGTCCAGATCCTGTCCAGCTTCAGGGGGGCATCTCCCATCCGGGTTGCTTAGGGGTCTCGGTCCAGTCCCGGGGGTCAGGTGGCGCAGGTCAGTTGCTGGGGCCTGGTGGCCAGGTCCCACCACCAGGGCCGGGTGGCCTGGTCCAGCTACGTGAAGGCCCTACCCAGTCTCGAGGCCGGAGTCGGTCTGGGGATGGTCGGAGTCTCTGCTTCGGGAGGCGAGCTTCCCTGGTATCAGCTTGGCTCCACTCCAGCCTAGGCCTCAGCCAGTGGGGCAGCACATCTGTCTCCGGTGGCAGTCTCTCCCAGACTGAGCTCTGGGGCCTGGCTTTTATACTTCCCCTTCCTGTAGGGGCTCCGCCCCACTGCCGCTGATTGGGCTGGCCGGGTGGTCCTATCACTGCCCGACCTTTTGGTTGCCGGGCAGACTGGCCTGCTGGCCCTATCACAGCCCGGCCCTTCTGTTGCCGGGCAGACTTGTCTGCTGGGCCTGTTTCGGTCCAGCCCGGTCTCTGCGGCCCTTCCTTGGGTCCAGACTCCGGGAAAGGCAACAGCGCCTTCCTACAGTTATCAAAAGGCACTTAAGCTGCTGTTCAAGAAAGTTGAACTTTGTAGCAATGTGAATTTAGAACCGTTGTGATGGTTCTCAGGGTACATATGACTGTGGGTCACCTTGTTACCTCCCTGCCTCCAACGAGAGGGATACTTGCTTATGCTTAAGTGGGTGTCAGTTCCCTGACATCAGCAGCCTGTTAGCTACCCCAAAAATCTCTTCTAGGCAATGCCAGCCTTTACTTTCCCTTTCAGATTAACAATAGTTTGTACCTCAGTCCCAGCCCCTTTGAAGCATTCCCTGTAGTGTCCAGCACCTCATCCATAGAACACTCAAAGGAATACCAGGCCTGCTGTTGCCCAGGGAACAGTACACGTACCACCTTGAATGATTCAACTCAAGATCAGCTCCTCTGTATAATATCACAGCACTGAGATGTATATTTATAGTGAACATGGCAATAAGGTTACTATCAAAGATTCAAGCTATACTGAGTAAGGATAATGGAAACAAAAGGCTTACATATAATACAAAAATCATAACACAATTGCTAGAGAATAAATTTAACAGGCTAACCTACTGTCTAAAGTGTTTAATCTCACTCTAAATGTCCTTCACAGTGTTTTAACCAAGGTTGATTTTGACTTCTTTTTTATGAATGCAAATTGCAATGTCCAGTTACTTCCTCGGTATAGGATAAAGGAGTGTTTTCCTTACCTTTTCTTTATAACCCCCAAAATTCATTGTTTGTATCCAGAATCAGGATAACTCCCCACAGTATCTTCTCTGGTGTGTTGCCCCCTTAATGACTTCATATGTAAATGGGATTCCCATGGGGTGGGCTTACAATTCTTCAGTTTTCATACTGATGGAGATGTGAATAAACTTTTGTCTGACAGAAAACCTGTTTGTCAGCTCTGCCTTGACATTGACTTTAGAACATAGTCCCAGTATACATACATAATTCCTTACATGGTAGTGTAAATTTCATGATATTAATGACCAATGTGACCCTGGGTTTTATTTAAGAACTCGCACGACATTCTTTGGTGAAACAGAATGTGCACACCAGAATTAGGATATTCTTGTAACTGCCTTGCTGGTTGGCATTGAGAGATTCATGGGTCACACCCATTACATCCTATTTCATGTGCCATAAATTTCCTGATACAACTGTGTCTCATTGTCATTGCCCAATAGACATTTTGCCTTCACAGATGAGTTTCACTTAAAGTCACTGTTTCATAAATCTTCATTGCATTCTTTCGGACTGAACCATTAATACAACAATTCCCTAAATCAAACCTTCCTTTGGATTCCACTGCTTGTGCTATTTTGTTTCCTTCACCCCCAAAGATAATGTTGATTTGATAGGATTGCTCAGGATTATGTTACACATCATTCCATGAAATACAATGCATAGCACACCACTCCAGCAATATAGGAAACTGTCTGTAAAGATATTATGAGAATCTCTCAAGACTAATTTGTGCCATCATGGCATTTTTTGGCATCAAAATGGTGATTTATGATGTACTACTGCTTTATTGACTAAGGCCCGGTACAGTAGCTCTAGCTGTTAAAGAGATGTTCTTTTCCCACACAGATGTTCCATGTTTTTCCGCATCTTCATACACACTTTATTCTACTGTACCAACATGCAATTAAGTTGGCATTTGCGTCTTTCAGTTAAGACTTAGGGCTTCTCTACACTTGAAACACTACAGCAGCACAGCTGCAGCTCTGTAGTATAGACATTACGTATGCCGGTGTAGGTAATTTACCTCCCAAAGAGGTAGTAGCTAGATCATCAATCTTCTGATGTCTACACCAGGGGTTAGGTTGGCTTAATTATGCCACTCAGAGGTGTGGATTTTACACACAGAGACATAGCTGGATTGACCTAACTTTTTAGTGTAGACCAGGCCTTAGCCGTTTCTTAACAGGTTCTGCTGGGGGGAAGGAGGGAGGAACCGACATCATGCATCGCTAAATTAATTCATTTAGAATCTTCAGGACCCTAAAAAGGTTAAACAGCAGCTTATGAAGTGGAATTTCCTCTCAGAATTCATCTCCAAAGATCCGTGGTCACTTTATCACAAGTGAAGGCTGTGCAAGCGTGTTCTGCTAAAGAACTTTTTGTGTGTCGTCCCTCAGTTGATCTCTTTGAGTGCACATGAACCTCAGATGACATTGCCTAAACAAGATCTGTTCCCAATGGCACAGAGGTCTAATTTAGATCTCCTACACATGCAGGTGTATTAGATAGTAAAAAAGCAACAGGAAGATTTTCCTCACCCAATGCATCTATGAGAGTACAACTATGTTGTGATTGCTGGTACCCTGCAATGCTAGCAGCCATGAATGTGGTTTTATTAGGCAAGGGAGACACTAGGCGAGCTATAGTGAGGGAAGTGCTGTCAAAAGGTGCTTCCCCTCATGCTTCTTCCACAGCCTAAGCTTTGAAAGCACCTGAAAAGCTACACATTAGCTCTGGATACCTCGATAACAACAAGGTTAGACAAATTATAGAGAGCTGAGTCAGCGAAACAAAAATGAATGACATGAAGGAGAGAAGATTAATGCCATAGGACTTTCCCATATGGGTATGAAATAATGTCCCAAATTGGGGAACCTCATTGACTGTGACATTTCCAACCCAACTCCAGATGGCTGGAGAACATACTATAGGGCACAATCCTGCGCTAGTAAAGAGACAGAACAATGCCTTTTAATAGGTCATCTCCATCTCACTTCCACCATACCTCACTCACCTCCATTTTCCCCTCTATCTTATTCCCTGCATTTAGCCACATGCAAGACTTCTTTCTGCACCGGCCTCTCAGTTCTCTCCACAAGCAGCAGTAAAATCCTTCTCCCACACTGCATATCCATCCCCAACCCCAGCCTTCATATGAAACAGCCTCTCAGGCAGGTACTGTAGTTAAATTAGGCCTGAGCAGAGCCTCACCTCCTACCAGACTCAGGTTTCTAGCGCTCTGCTTGCGTAAGCTCCAGGAACCATAATGTTTGTTTTGTTTGTCCTGCACACACAGCATAGGGGTCCAACAAGACGGGGCTGTGTTTGGTGCAGCATCTTTGTGGCCACCACACCCAATTGAAGTTCCCTCCCAATGCTGCAAAACTGATGCTATCAGGACAGTGGCATCTCTAGAGGTATGGAGGTTGAAGCTAGATTTGCCCAATAGTTCCTAAAAAGAACACTGAATATAAAAGTCATGTATCTAATTCCTCTCCCCCACCAGCCAGGTTGCAGGTATGGAGATGTCCTGGGAAAATGGAAATTGAAACTAAATGTTCTTTTGAGGGTGGAACCACCTGTCACAAGATGCATGGGAGGCAGATACAGTAGTATATCAGGACTTTGGCTCATTAAAGTTCGTTGGATTTTTTTCAACTATGTGATCTCGCCTCACTCCTTCACTGATGCTACTATCTGTTTATATAGCAATTCCCTAGTTTACTAAAAACTCTTATTAAAAATTAATTTGGTCATTATTGATGCTGTTTGTTTACTTTTTGTAATTCACAGGCAATGAAATGAAGCTAGTCCATTTGACTCTTGCTTACAGTCTTTCACTTTGTAGGTGTGTTGTACAAAATCAATGTTGATTTGTTTAGGTTTCCAATGTTGAAGGGATATATATATATATATATATATATATATATATTTTTTTTTTAAAAAAAGTGTGTGGGGGGGAGGGAAATGAATACAAAACTATTTCTAGTCATATGAAGTTTCATAACCCCAGACCTCCCTTTTCAAATTAAACCTCAGTTTTGGACCTATACAGTAATAACTAAGAAAAAAACCCAGAAAGTTGGCACATGTGAAATATGCAATATTGTCTGGCATTCAAGTGGCTACAGATTGGCTCCAATTCAAGCATTTTTATGCAAGACAAGAATAGAGAGAGGAAAGTAGCTCTCAAACTCCACTGGAGAAAAATGCCCTTTCTCAGGCCCTCTTATTTTTCTCCACGCTCATAATCCCAGAATATTTTTCTAGTCTCCTGGGGGCTGATCTACTGGCAGTTGCAGCTGTTCAGCACCTCTCGAGATTTGGCTCTTAGTTATTATAAAATCAGGTATGTAGTTCAATGAGTTCTTATTCCCACTTCACGTCTCTCATTATTAATTTCCCAGTAGAAATATGTTAATTATTTAATCTTCTAATCTCCTGAATTTTCCATTCAGGCCCCTTATCCTCTTGGACCATCAAGACATTCCTCAAGCACCAATATATTTTAAGCAAGTTGAGCATAAACTGAGAAGGACTGTGAATTAAAAGGAACCATTAAAAAAAATATTACATCCATTTTGCCATGGTGCTAATTATTATAGTTTAAAGGCCAGTTCTTGGAAACAGCCAGTACACACCCATAAGTCACACCAACACCTTTCCAAAGCTATTGTCTTGTTCTCCAGAGTTTCAGCTGTCATTTTAAATAAGTCTCTAGATGTTAAAGCTGCAAAGAAATACACTCCCTCCCCCACCAAAAAAGGTGAACCAAGTGTCACCAATATACAGAGGAGCCTGCAGAAAGCCTGGAACAAGAACTCCGAAAGGTATGAACTGCCGCTTTTTTCTCAGAGAGAAGTATATTCAGAGGCCCAGTGATGATCATTTAAATGTTAACATGGCTAACAATTTTAATTTCTCACATAAGAAGGAAGAGGGTGAGTCACAGATCTTCACAATTTACTGTCTCAGTTTGGTTCGGCAAGTGGGTGGTGCTTGTGAGATACCACCACTGATTTCCTCCCTTACCCCAATTAAGAGGAGCCTAGCAGAGCTCATGGGCATATGAATCTCCACTGAGGTGGAACAGAGCCCAAGAAGCCCAGGAGAGCCAAACATCAACATAGTCCTGTTTTGAATATTGGCACAAGATACAGTGAGCAGCATCAAATTTTGACTACTCACATGGGCAGAGCACATTCTGTGGGCAGAGCTTGGTTGAGTCCCACTGCTACTCCTCCCCCACCCCACCTGACCCCATCAAAGCCTAAACACTTTATCATATCACCACCCTTGTCTGCAGACATCTCTTCTATTTCCTTTAATAATATTTCATTTTTTCATGTTTCTTTAGGCAAAACTGTCATGTCTGACCCTTACAATTAAAAAAAGAATATACTGAATGCACTTTAGGTTAAATACATTAGGTGCAGAGATTTCATCATAACTAGAGCTGGACAGGAACGTGAACTTTGATTTGGCTCTATCAAAACATCTTGAGTAGATAATGTCAAATAATTTCATTTCAATAAAAACATGTATTTCAATAAAGTAAGATGTTTCAACGTCCTCATTTTGGCTTTTATAATAAAATATAATAGCATTATATTTTATGTTTTAAAATCATAAAATTCAGGAAGAAATTTGACATGACAAAGTCAAAACAAAATGTTTTGCCTTATCAAAATGACACATTATCTAAACGAAATATTTTTATCTTATCATAACAAATTGGTTTGACATTATCAAAAAGAACCGAGAAAATTTAAATGAATCATTCTTTTTCCCCATAAAAAATTTCATTGGAATCAACTCCTTTCCAGGAAATATTTCAATTTTAACAAAACTGCATTTTTTGGACCAATCTGCTCCATCAAACTTTTTTTCACCAGCTGTAGTTGTAGCCATAGTTAATGTGCCATCATTCACTTGGCGTTGGCCCAGTGTCTTATTTATAGTTTCCACTTGAGACCAGTGGAATGGAAGCCATGTTTGTTTCAGAGCCTTGAGCATTGTGAGTTTTGTCCCTTACATTATGTGCACAGATAACTAATGGCTATTGTGTCTGCTTATATACAGCCACAGTCTGATATTCTTAAACCTGTATTACAGTTTCCAGGGAGAAAGCATGTTTCCCCTAATATCATTTTCTGTGACCATCTCTCTCAACTTCAAAAATCCCTGTAAGGCATTGCCTACATAGAGCTATTCTAGAATAGCTGTTCTGCTTGAAATTCAGATTCTACCATTAATCTGAACTCACTTGTCTGTGTAAACAAGCCCTAATTCCCTTCCCTCAATCTATGTCCCATTGTGTAAAACTCCGTGTTGTAGCAATCCTCTTTCCATCGGATTGTTCCTTCAGCTCACTTTTTTCTCCCATTGCTTTTGGCTATTGCTGTCTGAGGAGCATACTGATAATCCCACCTGGATTTCTCACTCTCCAGGGTCACCCTTTGGCTGACCAAGTGGCACTGATGGGCTGTGGGGATGGAACTGCTCCCGTCACTCCATTAGATGGAGAGCATGTAGAAGGATAATAGATACAGGATACCTATTAGGACTGCCTATAGTGAGCAGCAGTGCTGTTAAAACAGAACAAAACCAAATACTGAGACTTGACTTTAAGGCATTTGAATGAGGGCTCAGCAAGGACATTTATGTCTGGTGATTTTGTATGGAAACATCTGTGGGTTTTTTTGCTAATAAATATATTAAATGACTGTAAAGCAGCTTGGATGTTATAAAGGAGCATTGATAACGTATCATACAAAACCTCTGGGCGACAGATGGACACTCAATACCGTTCTCTCCTAAAACAATGCTTCAAACATTGCTTCCCATCAGAGGTCAAACAGTGAAAGAGAGGCACATTCCACCCCATAAATATTTTCACCGTTAACGCACGTGCTTATCAGACGCAGAGAGGCCCTTTGATCTGCGAGTGCTTTCTCCAAACAAATTCAGAGCAGGAGTGGGTTTGATGGCATGCCTTGAACATTCCAGAAATGAATCCAGGCATTGTATGACTGCATCTCAATATGTGGGCACAGCCAGGCTGCATGGAGAAAACCTGGCTAAGTGTCTCCAGACACTGAGAATGTGGGTTGTGCTCACACACAGAAAAGAGGCAGCACATACAGAGAAACTGACATTCCAGAAAGCTGGTAACTGTAAACTGAAGTTCACTAAAAACCCACTGGGATCACAGATTTTCACTTCTGATGCACACTTGACTCTGGGTGAAGTAATGTATGTGCCACATCCCAGTTGCCTTTCAACCCCTGCAAACATACACTCCACAGAATGCATGAGAGGATGCAATCATCCCAGAATGTCAGGTTGCCTCTGGATCGAAAGGGTAGTCAGGGAACAAAAAAAAGGGGAATCTCACAGCAGCAGCAGGAATCCTTTGGGTAGTGGAGGCATGATGAAAGTAGAGCCTCCAAAATCCTAGGCCCTTTCAAACTGCACACCTACTGACATTCTCACCCTCAACCACCCAATGCGCTTATCTAAATCTGGTCCAGGCCAGAACAAATACTTCAAGTTAACCATTGCTGTGGTGAACAGTGAAATCTATCCCAAGCAGCTACCCATTTGTAATAGCAACTTGCCTTCAGATGACACAGAGGGAATAATAGGAACACCAGATATGCCATGAAATGTAGGTCACAATTTTCAAAAGGAGTCATTGATTCTGCATGCAAAACTTAGAATGCCTTGAGTATCATTTTTTAAAAAGTGCTGAACTATGCATAATTCAACTTGAAAGTATTTAGACCTTCAGATGTTCAGCTGCCCCTGAAAGTCAGATGCAAGATGTGCCAAAGTTGGGCCCAGAAAATCAGTGGCCACTTCTGAAAATTTGGCTTTGGCATGCCAGTGAGACATATTAGTAATAACACTGATACTTCGATATTATACAAAGCTTTTCATCTGTATATCTCAAAGTAATTGACCAAGGAGGCTCGGGATCATTAGCAGGCAAAATAATAACATCTTTGTAGTGCTTTATATTTTCAAAAGCACTGTACAGACATTAACTAAGTGTCTCTGCACCCCGTGAATGGAGTTGGTTGAAAATAAAAAACAACCAACCACCATTTCTTTCCTTTCCCAAAAGGAAATTCAATATTTGACAGCATATTTGAAATTTAAAATCTTCATTTCAGAATGAATTCTTCATTTTGTTTCATTTCTGTTTTTGGACTTATGGGTTTCCTGCCCCCCCCCCCCACACCCTTTATTTTTTTCTCCCCCTCTTTTTTCCCAAGGAAAAGATGGAAAAATAGTTTTTAAAAAGGGAAAGAAAGTGAGGAAAAACAAACATGTATTTGAAAAAAAATGTCTCCTATCTGTGGAAACCTGCAATTTCTCTCAATTTATATTTTTCCCCACTAAAGTTAGCTGTTTACATTTTGAACATTTAAAAAGTAATATGATCAAAGGAACCAGTTAACAATAAAAGCCTGATTCTTTGGTTAGTCTAGTTTTAAATCTTCCTTTTATATAATTTTACCAGTCTTTGGCCCAGAGCTTTGCCACTGATGTCAGTGTGAAAAGCATCAGCCCCCCAGTTTCGGATATAATTGCTGTCTGGGTTACCTAGTTTGGCACAGAAGAGCTGCTGCCTTTCTTAACTTAGGAGACATTAGGAAACTGTATGTAACTCTGCCAGAAAACTGATTCATTTGTTATTAACGCAACCCATATTTAGCAATGTGTCTAAGACGTAGAAAGCATTTACTTTCATCTTAATGTAGCTCAACCTCGGGACAGTTGAATCCGCGGGGACCTCTGGATTCCATTTTGCATGTCCAAATAAGGGAAACTTGGCCTGAAATCCCCCCAGCTCCAAGAAGCTATTTTTAGGCTTTGAAAAACCTTTCGTTGAACATCTGAGGATGCTGCAAATCCTTGATTTTATTACTCTCTCCTGCATACCTAACCTCCAATATATACTGTAGCATGTGTGTGAATTTTAAGCAGTGTGTTGGGACGCACAGAGGGAACAATAATGAAAATTGTAACATCATACAGATCAGTGGTGCAACCGTACTTGTGATCCATTCAGTTACTATGTTACATTCTGGGTCTCTCCATATTAAAACAAACAAACAAACAAACAAAAAATCAGAGGACTTGTTCACAGGCAGGTGTTTAGTGATTAGCGGCATGGACATCTTCTATATGGAGATAAATCGAGACAGTTAGGAGTGCTTACCTTAGAAGAGTCAAATCAGAAGGGACACAATAAAAGTATATAAAATATTTATCAATTGTATTAACGTAGCACCTAAGAGCCCCAGTCACAGACCAGGACCCCGTTGCGCTAGGCGCTGTACAAACATAGAACAAAAAGATGGTTCCTGCCCCCTGGAGCTTACATCCATTTTAGAATTTTATGCTGCTGCCTACCACCATAGTATCCGAGTGCCTCCATGTACAAATCCATAGCAATTGCCAAGTTCCTAGTGGTTTTCCCAGAATATCCCTTTTTGGGGGTAAAATGTCTGCTTGGGATTGGGCTTTTGATTGTTGAGATTTTATTTAATTCTTTTTGTGTGTGTTTATTGGATAGAAGGCATGATGGGAAGGCTTTCTGGAAGAGGAAGGTTTTGCAGCATTTCCTCAAGACAGTCGGACACTGAATTCATCTGATCTCCTCAGGAAGTTTGTTCCATAGCTGGATCCCCTCAGCCAAGAATGCCTTATCCCTAGCTGTCAGGCACTTGATCCTGCTTTGTAATCAGCATGGTCCGAGAGGAGCATAGTTGTCGCAATGGGTCATAGATCAAAATTTGGTCTTTAATGTAGCTGGGGCTTGAGCCATTAATTGCTTTGGAAATTAGAACCAAGTCCTTAAATTGGCATCAGAAGCTCCCTGGCAGCCAATGGAGGGACTCTTGAGCACAAGACTGATGTGTTCACAGAGGCCTAGGACATGGATCAAGTGAGTGGCTACATCTGTATGAACTGGAGCCTCTGCATTGCCTTGACATTCAGCTTTAAATAGTAAATTGCAGTAATCCATTATGACTGGGCCCAGGTCTTCATCGGTGAAGAAGGGACCAAGTTTCCAGCAAATTGAAGGTGAAAGGCACTTCTAGAAACTGATGCTTCTCATGGCTTCACACCACTTTCATGAATGGAGGCTGTCCACTTTCAGTGGAAGGGGAACATAAGGTCTTAACCAATCCTTCAAAAGGTTTCCCCTTTCCAGCCAGTATCTCTTCAGTCTAGGGTTGAACATGAGCCAGCTGTTCCTCATCCAAGATTTAATTTGCTGTAGGCACTCTGACATTTTAGTCGTCTCACTCTCTCTCCTCGTAGTCTGATGTAGATATTGAAAAGAAGCAGCGATAGTCTGGATCCCTGCAGCACCTGGCAGGTGAGGGCCTTCAGAGAGAAAACACTGCAGTCTGAGTTGAGCTGAATAGCAACAACTGCAGTGTTGGGCCATCCTCTCCTGCTGTGTCATGTTAGCAGCATCTTGTGATCCACTTGGTCAATGTGGATGGTACAGGGAAATAGTCTGAGCACTTCTATTCACATCTCAAAATAAAGAACGTGTGCACAGTGAAAAAAGAAAGGTAGGAAATTTAAACATGACAGGGAAACAGGCACGTACATAACAGTAGCCTGCGGAACCGTTTCTCACAAGATACCATTAAGGCCAAGAGTTTAGAAAGCAATTGGACAAATGAGAACATCCAATGTTACAGGGATTCAAATTCAAAGTGAAAAAACCACACCCAAAACCATGAGGTTTGGAAAGGAGCTACATGTTGATGCTTCATGGCATCCCTCTAACAATGGGAGTTAGGAAGAAACTTCCCATATGTGTTATCTCCACACTCCTGAATTTTGTGGTGGTCTCTAAAATGATTTGAATGTTTCAGCTACCACTACAATGAACACAAGGACTGCCCTTCTGATTCAAATGATGGTCCATCTTGCCCTGTATCCTGTTTCCAGCAGTGGCCCATTCCAGAGCTTTAGGGGGAGTGTACTGAACAAAGCAGTTGGAGTGATCCACCTCTGTCTTTCCGTTGAATCAAGCCAAAGTTTCCACCACCTTCCTGAACTAGGGGAGTGTGATGGGGACTCACATTGCTTCTAGTCATTTTCAAAATTCCTCAAGGTGCTTTGGTGTGCAGTTCCATCTTACAGACTTTGGGGAGGCAGGAATTCACTCCTTTTTCTACAAACAAGTGACAGCAGTGTTGCGTCCCTGGAGCATCAGCACCAAATGCCCTTTCTGACAGCCTACAGGCCCTCTTGAATTGCAATCCCATCATCCACTAGGGAGAACTGGCAGCAGGAAGAAGGGGCAGGATTTCCTGTTAGCTCTCTGGCTATCCAGGGATTTAGACAAGTAGAAAGGCCAGCTTCTCCTGTTTGCCCTTCCCCAGATATTCTCAGCTCTGCTGCTGATCAGTGGAGTGGGAGCTCCACAGGGCAGATTAAAATACATACCTCAGTGTCCATTGTGTCCATTTTTAACTGAATGAAGGCATAGAAAACATGAGTATTTCATGTAAATTAAAATGTGCAGAACTTACTGTGAAAGAAGCAAAATAAGAGGCAACTCCTCCCTTCTGGACCAAATCACATGGATAAGGGTGTGTGTTACTAAAACTGAGATCAGTGTTTGTTTGAAACAAAACTCAAAACCGCACAAAATTCCCCTGGGTTTTGTTACAAAATTTTGAACTCTCATCAAGGTCATATGAAGATTCAGAAACATCCTGGTACATTTTATACCTTTATATCAAACCTACATGAAAACTCAGGCCTTGAACTAAGTTTTGCTTTGTGATTTTGGATTTGTTTAAGCCCTAACTCAAAGCAAAACTCAGGGGCTGAACTGAAACAGACTTCACTGTGAACTGGGTTTTACACAACTTTAGTCACTAAAGCCCGTTATCTGAGGTGCGCTTGGTTTTTAAAATTGGGTTGGCTGGGAAGTAGTAAGTCATTGCCAATAAAATGAAATGCATCATATGTCGTTAACACTCCCTCCCCACCTCAGTCTAGCCCAGCACTTCAAAAACCCTGTGTGGAAATTCTGGTATATATTTAGATTTGTAGTTTGAGAACCAGGAGAATTATAGGGTCCTATCTGTGTCCAACATGCTCCTCAGCTTCAAAGACCTAAACAGGGTTGGCCCAGGTTACCTGAGGGACCACTTCACCACATGTGATCATGACCTCCCACAGCAGCTGCTTCCTGCATAACAATGTAACTGCCAGTGTAGAGAGAAAGCAGCATGGGCAGGAGATAGAGCTGTCTCCGCAACCGGCCCAATTTGGAACTCAGCCAGGTAAGGATAACAGTGATCCTCACGTCCTTCACTGCAAACTGCCAAACCTGCTGCTTCGAGCTAGATTTCCCATGATAATCCCACAGAACATGAAAAAACTCCAAGGAAACCAAACCAAACCAAAAATACATAGAAAACAAACCAAATCCTAACTCTGCAGGCTGGAGAAAAAGAAGATAATATATATCTTTGTGCGCATTGTATAATTTTAGGAGGTGCGGGGCTACTACAGTGACACTGGCTACGTAAGAACTTAGAAACAAATAAACCTTTCTAAAATTTGTTATGGCAGAACCCTAGTCTTGTCACCCCACGAGGGACATGATGAGTGGGAATACTGGTTTATCTGTTTGCAGCAAACTGCTTAAATACGTGATTAACTTCAAGCAGATGTTTAGGTGCATCACTGAATAGGGATAGGTTTACTCACATGTTTCCAGTTAAGCATGTGCTGAAGTACCTGAGCATAAAGTGGGCTGACTTTGTGTGAAGTGTCACAGTCTTGCAGAGATCTGGCCTTCCTTCAAACACCCATTATATTCAAAAGTGACCTGGCATGCTCTTCAGTCATGTCACCAGGATGGACAAGAACATCCCAGCACACCGCGCTCTCAAATTCTCCATCGATGCACAAAGAAGGCATGCTCTGATCCAGCCTGGTGCCATCCACAGAGTTAAATTCCCAGAGATTCATGGATTCTCAGGATTGAACCAGAGCTGGGAACTTCACTACACAACACCTGGTGCAACGCCATCAACTGTGGTCATTCTGACTGGCACAGTGGTGCCCAACAGACTGTGTGTGTTTGATGATGATGATGATGATGATGAAGTACTTAGCTAAATCAGAGCCTTCGTTTCGAGCTTGACAAAATTCATCCATTAAAATGCTTCCTCCATCTGTATGCAGCTAGGGCCTAAATGTCAGAATCCAAGTCAGCTCTTAAGTTATCCAGAGTCAGAGAGTGATCAGACCTAGGTTTTCGGCTTGAACATTACAGAGATAGGGTCCAGTGTGAACGTCAATATGTTGGAAATGATGACTTTGCTATAGGCCCCTCACAATTTTGTAAGTATGTAATGGGAGCTAGCCATCCCCGTTCTCTAGACTTGACTCCTTTTAGTGCCTCCTGTTCCTTCTCTGTCATTAGTAAGCCTTCCAGTTTCACTGGACACTTGGGTAACCTTCCCATTGCTTTCTTTCCCTTGTAGCACATTCACTATCAGATTCTAGTTCTTAAAAAGAGATCTGGCTTTAGAGAAAAGTATCAGTGGAAATCTCTAAAAATGTACGTAACATGGAAAAATTCCAATTGTAACCTTGTAAGTCAAGACACACCAAGAGCAAGGAAATCAATAAGAGACAAGGGAAAGAAAGAATAAACCCTAAAGGAGACTGTTTTGTTTAGTTTGAGAAAAGGTTTGTTTTTATGATTTAATGGTGATCTAGTTGTTCCTGGCAAAGAACAGCTCATCAGTTGTATGGCTTTGGAGTTGGAGGAGATAACAACCCTCTCTCCAAAGCTGTACCCAGGGGATGTTATAGATCACACTTGTTCTCTTTTTGAAAAGCTGACAGATATGCTTCTGTTTACTGGGCCTCCCAGCTTGCTTGCAATCAGTTCACACTAACTTGTTGCAAAAAATATACATACACTTTTACAGTTTCAAACAAAGACATGACTGTTTCAAAAGAACCTTCTTGCAGTTTCAGCCCACAAATAATTTTTTTTAAAGTTGCAATTGAGAGCTTCATCATCCAAGTGTGATCGCTTCTGCCAAGTCAACACAAAATATAAAAATTACATTTAAGGTCTTTTGCTTCAGACTTGTAAAATGAAAAGCAGAATGTTGGATTCCTAATAAGAAAGTAAAGCATATTTTCATGTTTAGCTGCAAAGATTAGGGAAACTATTGCTTTGCATCTTACCTGAATCTGCCCTACAAAATCATCTGACAGGCATGTTATCAACCACTGAGCTGTATTTATTTGTGAAACTGTTCTAATTGCTTTGGAATGTGTATGATGGTTGTTGAAATCATTTGTTTGTCCTTACTGCTGTATGGAACACTGACTTCGGGGAAATGCTGAGATATTTGTATAACATTTGTTATTTTTTCATTCTCAGGGTGAATACCACAGTAAGGAAAAACAAAATTTGAAACAAAGACGTAATAATTGATTACTCTTACTGAGCTCTCCTAAATGTTAATAAAGGCAAACTCTTTAGTCAAACAAAAATAAAACACTATATGGCTGCCAAGTGGTGTTATTTATAAAGCCTCATCACACCCTGTGAAGTAGGTAAATACTAATCCCACTTTATGAACAGGTGAAGTGACTTTCCCATGACCCCACAGCAAGTCAGTGCCAGAGCAGGGACCAGAATCCAAGCTGTCCTGAATCCTGGTATCCCAACCATTAGAACACACTGACATTCTTCTAACTCTTTTAGGAGGCATACATTCAGAGGTGGGTGGAAGAAAGAATAACTAACTAGATCTTTTAAATATCTTCTGAAGACACTGATAGAATTCCATGGTCTATGTTACACATTGGGTCAGAGGTCTGTAATCATAATGGTCCTTTCTGGCCTCAAAAACTATCCATTAGTCTCAAACTCTAAGGTCATAATACAATCAAGACATAACATAACCATTTGTAGTTTATTTATACCCCCCCTCCAGGTACTTGTCCTGACAATATGGGAGATACTTCTTAATCTGCCATCTGGCCCCAAACAGCCCTAAAATCACTTAACAAAACACTCATTTCCCAAAAGAGTATTTTTTGAAAATATATGTTCGGATCCCTTTTCAGTGAGTTTTTTTCTATTGGGTGCTAGATGGTTTTGTTAGGGGCAGAGGCAGCCTCCCAATTCACTGGGTGCACTATACTAAACATTTCTTAAACATGATTTTAAGGTGTCGTCAAGGCTCCAACCACCCGCAACAACCACCTCTGCTCCAGAACCCTAATCCTGGCCCATGGAAGGGAGGCCTCAGGAGAGAGCCCGCTCTGCACTCATCCTGCATCAGCAGCTCCTGCCCCATGGGGCTGGGCCCAACTCCCCACTCTGGGTGTTGTGACCTGGCACACGGGGTTGCAGCTCCACTCAGATTCAGCACTTTTGGTTTCTTGATTTCTGTGGATGAAGCTGAAACCATGAACCCACGCCATGAAGCCACCTCTGGATTTTGTGACCCTTTTCTAACCAATTCAGTGCTTAGGAAGTTGTTTGGGTCAATACCTGGAGTCCCCAGGGCTGCCTGCCTGCGGCACTACTTATGAAAATGGCTAACAACAGGCCCTATTGTATCCTCAGGATCAGTGCATGGAGGATGTCCGCGCTACAGGGATCTTTCTTCCCCATGTGTAGAAGTGGTCAGCCACCTGTAGCGCCCCTTCTCTCCACACTCATCAACAAGCTGTCTAGAGGTCTCGTATACCTCCACCGGGAATTGGGTGGGAGAGACGTGCATCCTTCCAGCCAGCAGCCAAGAGTTGGTAGAAGTGTAACGGGGGCAATAATCTGAAGAAAACTGGGGTTTCCAAGTGTCATGGGACTAACTTGGGCTCTGGAACACTCTTTACTGATAAGGGTGCATAGGACAGGAATAACCCAGCTTGATTCTTGAAACCCAGCTTGAATTCATAGGACTTGTAGTCAACACACTCTCACGCACTGCGTATTCCTTAAACTGAGCAGGTTTTACTGAAATCATGGAAAACCCATGAGGTTTTTTTTTTACTGCCTCATTCTCTCAACTCCTGGGTTTGTTTTTAACTGGAAAAGCCTAGTTGCCCATAAGCAGAACAAGTTACTCCATACTGCTCCACGCTATGCCCAGCTCTGACAGGAGAGAACGGCTTTGATGGTGAAAAGAGAGTTCTGTCACAATGGCCTTTATAATCCTTGGCCTCCCTGTTTATGCCAACACCATGCGTCTATGATCATGATGATCACTACTCGTTAGTTGCCTAGGAACTAAACATTGACTAAACAAGCCATTCTGCTTAGGCTGATGAATAGGAAGCATTTTTTTTCAAAGAAGCTCAGCTTTTAAAGTTTTATAAACTGCCTCTGCTGACCCACTCCTCAAGTGGAGCAAATCCAAGATGGTGGCTTGATTTCAACTGCCTTCTAAAACCACTTAGTGGCCTGCTACTTCTAAAGCAGTAGCACTGAAGTTGACATGCTGGTGGCAGGTAGGTAGTAAACCACCTATGTGTAACTGAGGGTCTCTCTATATTCTAAGACATCCCCAGCTTTTCCAAACTGGGTTAGACCATGCCTCAAAATTACCATCTAAAGCTCAGTTCCTTGCAAAGCATTAGCAGCTGCTGCTGCTAAGTAAACAAAGTTAGAGGGCCTCATCACAGGGATAGTTTAAAAGGGAGGATGTTTTTTGTTCTGTGTGCCTGCAATCTTGAACAGTGCTTCAGTATGCAGGCCAGCCAAGGTATGTCCAAACCAGATAAGCTAACAGCCTAGGGTCACAAATGGAATTTAACAAATATCAGCTTTTTTTTTTTTTTTTTTTTAAAGATTGGAAGATAATGAAAGTCTGGAATACCTTACAGAGGATTGAAAGCAAAACAAATACGAGGATTTTTTTCTCAGGGACACTATACCCTAAAGGAAGAAGTTGCTAAGATGCTGCCTTATCACTCCCAGGAACTTGTAATAAAAATTGTATGCATCTTTGCATTTTTAAAACTCCTCCCCCTCTCCCCATTCTAAAGTGAATTTTAGTGCTGGTGAAAGGTGCTGGCTTGACATCCCAGGAGACACAGGTACTCTATCCACAGAAAAGCACAGAGAGCAACAGTGCAAATTATGCCCCTAGGTATCCCAAGAATGTGCCCCACCTGTAGTAGGGAGCACATTCACTTCTGTGAAGCTGCAAGATGTGTTCTGAGGTTAACAATCAACAAAACAAAAGTTTTGGGGAGGAAAAATCTTAAATTCTGTGGATTCAATTGAAGTTCAACTATGCTGTGTCCTGACAAGGCTAATTATTTAGTGGGCTGATATAAATGCTTTTGGAACTAATAAACCATTTCACCCATTGGTCCTGGACAAGTGAACAATGAAAAAATAATCAGCCCCTAAAAGATTGTCTCAATCTGGAGGCTGAATATGTAACTGACCTAATTAGAATGTTCCAGGGAATATGTCCACAGATGCCAGCTTCACGTAAAATGGGAAAACATCAAGAGCAATAGCAATAATGACTGCCATTGGGCAGAGGACACCTCTGGGCTGGTGGTGAAAGACCATCAACCAGAGACAAAAGGAAAAGACTAAAGTTCAGCAATTGGTCTGGAATGGGATTCTGACCAAGGAAAACCTCCTCCTAGCCAACTTCTTCCTGTCCTTTGTCATATCAGGGACAAAATTAGTTTCAACCTTCTAACAAAAAAGAATTAGGTGGGTTGCCTTTGAATGTCACACATGGTGACATCACCCAGCAGATACCATCTTTAATGTAGAGCTCAGAGGCAATGTTCCCCAGTGTGACAATAAGGTCCACACTCCCCAAAAGTTTACTGGACTATAAAGAGAAGGGGAGAGAACCCCTTAGTTATACATCACTGAGGGGACAGAGTGTACAGCACCCTCTGAGCCTGTGAAAGTTGGATTCCCTAGTCTGAAGGGCTAGGGATACTGGTAATATAAAACTGCTTAGGCAAAAGATTGTAACTTGCTAAGATTACATTTTAGTCACTAGAAAGCATGTTTTGGTTCGGTTTCTTCGTAACCAGACCTGATTCTTTTTCTTACTATCACATAAATCTCCATTCTTTGTCAATAAACTTATTCTTGTTTTATTATAAAACCGCCTCAGTGCTGGGTCTTTAAATGAAGTGTACTTCTTCAGCTATGCTAGATATGTGCTCTCTCTCTTTGGGTGATTTATACAAGCGTCCAGTGAGAGGGACCGGATGTTGCAGGAAGGTGTATGTCTGGGGAACTCAGGAACTGGGGTTCACGGATTGTTACTTGCAAGGCAAGGGTTAGACTGGCAGTCTAAGGCAGAGGAGGCAGTGTATTAAAGAGCTGACACACAGTTCAGCCACAAGCTCTCACCGGGGGAGGCGGAGAGGGGTAACACAGTAGCTCACAATTCTGGGTTCCATAAACAGCACATCACACGCAAAAAAGATGCGTTTCATTTGCACACAGAGAAAGGGCGTGGCAGTAGGAGATCAGTGTCAGTAGACAGCTAAATATTCCTATAGCCCTCATCGTCATAGCCCTGAGCGTCTGTCAAGCATTAATGAATAGCAGCCCAATGAGCGGGGCCGGTATGTTATCCCCATCTTATTTTTAACAGATGGGGACCGGATCAGATGTGCTTCTAAACATAACGACAGCCTGTCTACTTCAGTTTACAGCTTCAAAAGCTTTGTGTGGTCACACATCTCCTCCTCCTCCTCCTCCTGGAGAAAGCAAATCCTGCCTGACAAGTCCACAGGCACAAAGGTCACTGAATGCAGCACGACTTGTGTGGTTCCACTGGACTGCTACGGGGGGACGCAGGGTGCAGGCAGGGCATAGAGCATAGAGCTCCTTCCACCTCCTGCCAGCGGGTATACGGCTTAGGTCAGTGCATCTGCGAGCATGCAGATCCCCTGGCCTGGAGACAGCGAGCACAGCCGACTTGCAGAGGGAAGAGGATTTTGCGGCCCTCCACCCCACGTCTCCTGTGTGGTGCACTCGGGCAAACTGCCAGCATGGGGGGCTGAAGTCTTCAGGCTCATCTCTCATGTGCCATCTCACTTAACACCGGTGCTGCTACTGAGTGGGGGCCCTACTGAACACAAGGCTCTGGTGGCTGCTTTTCAGACGCTTTAACGAACTCTGTGGCAAATAATCACTGGAAGCCCATGCATAACACACTTGCCCAGCTCACCGGGCTGCTATTCATTAATGCTTGACAGACACACAGATGCTCTGACGATGAGGGCTATAGGGATATTTAGCTGTCTACTGCACTAAGGTTCCCATCCTGTGTAGAACCAGTCAGAATTTTTGTCTCAGCCTGAGCAGAGTAAATGGCCACTTAGCTGCACTGAGACTTACGTTTGAGACTTTCACACCACTTCTCAGTAAGCAGAGTTTCTCTATAATTCTCTAACAGAGTTCATTATAAACTGGTTTTATGGTCCATAAGGTAATATACTTATCCCACATACCTTATCCTTGAACGTGGAAATGGAAAAATCAGCCCCAAGACAAATGAAGGAGATAAACAATAGCAGAAAAAAATAAGTCTGCAGAGCATAGCATGAGAATGAGTATTGGAGAATGTTTAAATACAAAAGGGGGATCTCAAAGTACTAAGAAGTACTTTTGAACTGTCTAACTTCCAGAAAACATTTCCAGATATCCCAAAACCTCTCCCAATGATCATGTCACTATATTGACTGTCTTACAATCCTCTCTTCCTTATACACGGAATCCTGATTTCACCAACAATTCTGTTTTTCAGACACAGTATTGCTACAGCTAACTGTTATCTGGTACCAGTTATTTGAATCTGTAAAAGCACCAAACAGCATCAAATACTGTTACAGTTCAGTATTGCTCTGACCTCATATGTCTAGAGCTGGGGGAGAACAGTGAGGAAGGAACCCAGGGCATGTTGTGAAAATGGTCAACTATGCGTGTGGAGTGAGGAAGAGAATTTTCCATCTGATTGGAAACGCAGTGGAACTAAAAGAATGCTTTCAGCACTCTTAGGCTGAATTTTGGTTCATGCTGAAACTTGAAGCCAGGCAAGACTTGCCTATTTCCAGGTTTGGTTGTCAACATTTCATACAGTTCTCCAATGATTATATCCACATATGTGTCTTTGTCCAGCACACCAGCATGAAGGCATCCTTAGAAACAGAAAAGCCCGTCACGGCATAAATACGATCATGGTATGTGACATAGCAGCTAGTGTAGCGAAAGAGTGTGTGTCATTCATTCTCAGACAATCCTGTTACTAAAAACTAACTAATAATTTTCCTTTGGAGGCCAAACATGTCAAGTTTTAGCCTACAAGGAATTTATCTTATAGTTGAGGTTCGGAAAATAGCCATTTGTAATCCAAAGTTAGTCTGTCTTTCAATTACACATTGTGCAAAGCTCATCCCACTAATGTAGCATCATTGCAACTACTTGAGTATAACAAAGTTTGATGCTAAATGCATTTACAGCTGTGTATCTGAGAGTGGCTGAGGTCAGCTAATTAAATAGCATACACTCATTCCGACCAACGTGGATTCATAGAGTCCAAGGCCCAAAGGGACCACTGTGATCATCTAGTCCTCCTGTTTAACACAGGACACGTAAATCCCCCAAATAATTCCTAGAGTATATGTAGAAGACACTATACACATTTCATGTGTATTACTCAAGTTTTTAAATACTATTTCAGCAACAATTACAAGTCTTTGCATGAGACCTGTGCACTAACTCATTCCATAAAGACCTTCTGATTCACTAGAGCTGAATCAAAAGGTGTGTCCAGTATGTGGTAACAAAAGGAACTGGACTCCAATCCAGGATGAATGTACAAAAATTGGTGTTGTGTTATACAGCTGCTTCTCTTTCGCAATCGCCATCTGACTAACCACAATCATTATAAATGTTCTTAAGGTGTGTTCATCATTTCCCTTCTTTCACATACAAACTTCTTGCCTAAGGACAGAAAATGAAAGACAGCACCAAAGTAGCAGCAGAAGAGAGAACGTGTATCAGTTCTGTATTTAAATATACTCTAATATTATTTCATTTCATAACCATGTCATTTCAGAACAGTAAGTCAGCCAGACTGGATGTTTTATTTATTTGTTTCAGAAAAAGTACCACCAGGTATAAATTCAACATACAAATTGATACATCATGCTCTGAAATTTTTGCAAATGTAGAAGTGTGGTTGAAATTTCCTCCTAATGTAGGAGACCTGGGTTCTATTCAAAAGTCGTCTATGAGAGTCCACGTCTGACACCCTATCTCGGTTCCTCATCTAATAATGGGGATAACAATAATGCCTATCAGTTTGTGTTACGTTCTCTTAAATCTATGGATGTAAATGTGTAATACGAATATATCTTGGTATTTGTCCAGTATTCATTCTCTCACACCTGGACACCTTGCATTGTGCCTCTATCAAGTATCTCCATGTGCTTTATCAGCATTATTCAATTAAACATCATAAACCTTTGGGAGGTAAATACTGTTAGCCCCACTTTCAGAACGAGAAAGTAGTACATAGAGAGGAAGTGACTTGCTCAGGTGACCCAACAAGTGGCAGGCCAGGGGATGGAAGCCAGGAGCCCTGAGTCCCAGTCCTCAGCTCTAACCACTCTAATGCACAGCTTTACATATAAAGTAAACCTCTTTCATTTCACAGCATGAGATCATTACATTTAAAAGCAACTTTCGTTTTGAACAACTTCTCTGTGTGAGTTAGTAACTTTTTGACTATCCTGATCATTCTTGCCAACTATTCCTGAATATAGATCCTAGGTCAGCTCCACTTCATGCAGACACACTGTGTTACACAATGTGGAGCTGAAATGCATGTTCAAAACACTCAGGTAACTGATACGCATATGCAGATCTAGATTAGGTAACTTCATCCCACTCAGTATTAAAGTCACTTGCTTTCCTTTTTTTCTTACACCCCTCACTTTGGACCTCGGCAAGATGAGATGTCTGATCCCAGTTACTCCATTTCAGCTCTAGGTTAGGTTTCAATCAAAAAGCCCAGTCTCATGTGAATAGTTGACCTGTCTGTCACCTGACCGCAAGTGGAAGGATCACTAACAGTAAATGTTACTCAACCTCAGAGTTTTCCAATATTTTTCTTACCTTCAAGCTACGCGTGGAATGAGAACAGCTGGCAATTACAGCCCAGGTTTCAAGCTGGCTTTCCTTCAGACAACATGAAAGAGTGTTTGCCTGCCCCAGCTAAGACCTGTGTGCGCAGCCTGTCTTAAGTCGCAAGTATTTCAGCCATGTGTAATTCAGGAATGTGGTCATGTTTAAACAGCCAACCACAGGTTGATAGCAACAGCAAAACCTTCTTCCTCAAGGTAAATATAATTGATTACAGAACAAACATCTCTTTTTTTGTAGGTTCTTAATAAAGTATCTATATTTTTTCTTAATGTGTGTGTGAATTTAGAGCTGCTGAATTGTGTGAGGCTGACAGGCTCTGAAAACCATGTTTACTGTCCATCCACAGAAGAGGTACAGGCATCTGCAGGGCAAGTTCTTCCCACCTGTGTGACTCAAAATCCTATTCTGGAGAAACACCTCTAAGGGTGCAAGGATAACTCAGTTGCCATGGTCTATTCAGTGACTGACTTCTGTTTAGCAGTGGCTAATGCTATACATGGTGACACCCGTTCAGTGAAAATTAGATTAAAGCCCCACCACCACCTCACAAAACTGATTTCAGACAGGCCACTGTGGCAATCTATTCAGTTACTATTAACCCAGCCTGGATTGTAACCACTTACCCCAAGGTAACAGGCTCTAGATAATAATAATTTCTATTTCCTAATCATTTAATCCCTGCCCCTACTCTCCATCTTCTATAGTCTTAGTTTTATTCAAATCCTGAAACTTCAAGATACTGCTAAAGTACCTACGAACATAAGAACGGACATACTGGGTCAGACCAATGAGCTATCTATCCTGACCAATGAGCCAGTATCCTGTCTTCCGACAGTGGCCAATTCCAGGTGCTTCAGAGGGAATGAATGGAACAGGCAATCGTTGAGTGATCCATCCCCTGTTATCCACACCCAGCTTCTGGCAGACACCTGCAGATACTGAAAACATACTTGTAGGGAAGCTGATTTATTCCACACACTGAATGCCTCTACAAGTTCAGAATGGTGAACAGAATCCAGATCAGTGAGACTATCACAAAGGGTATCAATAGGGGGGCCCAAGTTTCGGAGTCATTATCATCTCATTTTCAACTGAAGTATGAGCATGGTGTTTTCTCACCCATACTACAGCAGTTGAAGCTATCGAACCTTCAACCAAGAAGCCAAATGGAAAAATGACCCTGCTTCAGTTTCAAAAGGTGTCTGGAGTCCAGGCATTGACACACAGTTCTTTCTAAGGCCAAAGCTTAATTGAAAATGGTTATTATAAATGTAAGCACATACTAACTGAAGATTGAGCAGGTAAGTGCTCTCACATCACTCGCAGGCCAGAAAGTACTGGGTTTTCAGTAATGACCAGCAATTACTGGTAAATAATGTAATACAGCACATCTAATATATAGGCCTCTCAAATCACTTGGTTTGTTTTCTGCTTATCTTACATTAATATTTTGTATAAAAACGAAGTGAGGAAACTAAAATCTTTATGACATTCTTCACAAAACTAAACAAACAAAAAACCAAACAAACACGGAGCAACTGTGATGGGGCCAGCCCTGATGGCTATAGGAGGGTGCTTTTTTTTTTTTTTTTTGGTAACACATTTAACATTTTGGCAGACAATACTCTTGGAGTACTAGCAGTTTGATTACACATCTTACTTTCATTTTGGGTCTAGTCCCATTTATTGGGTGTTCTTGTGTTGTGACAAGCTGTGAAATTATAAAGACGTGTAGTCATCGCATAGTTTGAAAGATGTAAGCAAACAGCTTAACAAGTGTTGTCTTTTGTGAGGCTAAGTGACATTTGAGAAAGTGTCTGAATCTGGACAGACATGTTTATAACTATCACTGCCTCTTTAAGGTCTGAATAAATTCATCTGACGCGAAGGTCAAGTGAGTGAAGCTGTATCTATTACATCACAGATCTCTGTAATTAAATATTAAACTTTTTAATGGTTAAAGCCGATATATTGTAAAGCAAACTTGAGTAATGAAAACAAGTAAAAACTGCAAGATGTGTACTGAAGGTTTAATCTTTCTGTCTCCCTTTATTAACTATTGGGACTTTTGTATAGAGATGAAATCCAGTGGCATACCGACGGGGGGCGAGGGGACAGGCCCCAGGCTCCGGTCGTGGGGGAGGGGGTGCTTTCATGACGTGCAGGGCTTGGGGGGCGCAGGAGGCTCTGAGGGGCAGCTGGATGGAGCCCAGGGGCAGGTAGGGGGGTGGGGAGTTGTGGGTGACTGAGAGGAGGAACTCCCCCCCTGCTATACCCTGGCTGGGGGGTGAAGCCCCCCCGCCCAGTAGGGGAAGCTGGTGCCAGATCTGATTGGGTTGCGGGGCTGGAGTGGGAAAGGTGGGTGTCATGCGGTGGTTAAGTGCGAGGGGGTGGAGGGTGGCAGCAGAGCCCGGCCAGAGCCAGGAGAGCCACCGCCATGAGTGCCAGAAAGTCCCCGGGGTGCAGGAGGAGGAAAGTGGCGTGTCCCCTCCACAGGTACAGACCACTCTTTCCTCAGGGCAGCTGGGGGACAACGCTGTCTCTTGAGAGCTGTGGATCTCTTCTGCCCTTGTGGGGGGTGGGGGCGCGCAAATGCAAGCATTGGCCCTCAGGCGTCTGAGACCCACGGTATGACACTGATGAAATCCATAGGATATTATACAGATTACTCTAAAACCCTACAGAATTCAATAGAAAATGAGATAATTTGTATCTGTTTTTTTTTTTTTAACCATCCTGGATAGATACTCTGTAGCAGGGATAAAGCTTTCTATTAAATACTATGGCTAAATAACTCTACAGAAAGATTATCCTTTTATAATAAATTCTGCAAGGCTTTCCTATATGGCTCAGTAGGGAAAAAGGTGGAGGGGTTCTTTCTTTATATTACCTGAGGGATTCTTCCACTCTGATTGGGTTTGTGATTTTAGTTTTAGTTTTATAAACCACTTCCTTTACCTTACCTCAAGATCTAGTGTCACAACAACCATCTTTCAGTTAGAAAACTACAGTAGATGGAGCTTCCTGTGGATCTTATTAACACCATTCCTTTAAATGGGTGGAGAGGCTCATCTCTAAGCAACTTGCATCCTAGGATTTAGATAGTGAAGTGTGTGATATATCAAGGGCAGAGGGCGGCAGGAGAGTACACCTATTTACAAACTAGGGAGGTGGGCGGGCTAACTAGGGAGGTGGGCGGGCACCCACCCACCGCTCAAGGCCCCTCCCCCAGCCTAAGGGGAGGAGCCACTGGACCTAGGATGTAACTAATTCCGTGGGACAACAAATGTAAAAACAGGAAAGGGCGTGAAGGTCAGAGGTATAAATGAAGGGAACTGGAAGGGGACACTGAGCAGAGAGCCCCAGACAGCGCCCACCGCTCCCGGAAGGTGTTGACGGAGCCGGTGGTTGCCGCCCAGAAGAACTCTGCCCGGAGACGTGAACAGAGAAGGGAACGGAAATAGGCCCCACAGTCGCAGGACGCCTCCCCAGCCAACCTCCCCTCCCTGGTATTAAAGATGGCGACTTTGGACAGGGCCAGGAGGAGGTCCCGCGACTATAGGAGGGTGCTGGAAGGCATATATATCAGTCTCAGGCTTCACAAATCCCTGTTCCCTGGGTAACACAGCCAGGGTTACTCCAGGTTAACTGGGTCACCTGAAGCCAATTAAGGAGCTTGCCACAGCAGGTAAAAGCCTCTGTTTCAGGCAGGCAGGGGCAGCTGAGAGGAAGTTGGGTGGAGGAGCAGAGCAGCCACAAGGCTTGGAACCAGTGTTGGTGTTGCAACAGCACCCAGCAACACCACCGGCGTAGCCAAAGGGAGCGCAGGCCCACGGGGCTGAATAGGCCTACCTCGCCACACAACCTAAACCCAGAAAACTGATTCAGAGCTGGACCTCTCTGTCAAGATAATAAATAATCAACTGTACTGGTCACACAGTAGGATTATTAACAAGATGAAATTATCAAAGTTGTGTATTTATTTTCAGGGTAAAAACTCCAATCCAACAACTATAACTGTGGAGTAAAATTAAAACACAAAATAAAACAGATGTCAGCTCAAAATTTATTTGCACAGTTAAAATGAGGTATTTCTGGTTTTACAACACAGAGGATTGAATCAGGCAGATGGGTAAAGTGCACCATGCCCGAAAAAAAGAAGGGGAAGAGAAATTGCATAAAAACACCCACAGAAGAAAAAAATGAAATCATTATTTTTTTCTTAGATGATATAAACAAATATATTAAAAAACTGACCGGAAAATGCATTTTACACCAACCAGAATCCAGGCTCTTCCAAAAATAATCCTTTTAGCCTCAAACAATACTTGAGCACTCTATAAAGTATTGTTTTTATAGGAAAGAATATGTTGCAATTCAATTTCAGTGAGATGCAGACAGCAAAGAAATAATCAGAAGGCTGACAATGGGTAACAGAAGCATTATGACAATGGATAAAATACAGTATAGATTTTCACTAGATTGTTCTGAAATTTATGTCACTGGTCTGGCCCCTAGGGGCTATATTTACTGTCAAAAGATATAACTGTGATATTGTATTGAGTATGTGTGGATAGACAAATATGTGTCCCCCCCCCCCGCCTCTCCCACACACAATCTCTCCTTTCTCAATGTATTAGTGGCCTAAAATAGGGAGCTAATTGTCCTAGGGTATCACTGGAAGGTATTAAAATACACTATTCTTTATACTATGCTCCAGATTTATGGGAAAAACCTTCATTTGTGCTCAAACCATCTCAATAGGATACATCATGTGCTGCCTTTTTTATTTATTTATTTTAAAAAAGTAAAACAGAATTTGCAGGCACGTCCAACTGCTTAGTGCATATAGCTGCCTAAGACAGGTATTGACACACATGATCCCTGAAGTGGCCCCACATACCCACTTCCTTAATCCTTCATGGATCATCACAGAGATGAGGTTCAGTCTCTGAAGAGGAATACATTTTTCATTACTCTTGTGTGCCCCCTAGTGATGACTAACTAAATTGAGACAGAGGTAACATAACCCTCTTGTCAACAGAAAAATGGTATAAATAACTACCAGGACACAGAAGGGGGCTTAAATAAGGGAAAGTGGAAGCCTGGAAAAGAGGCAAGACGAAGCGATGTAAAGCATTCAGTAGTCTTATCCACATTTCTTTTGTCTGAAAATAGGGCTGGGAATCTCACAAGTACAAAAGTTTCTCAGATTTCCAACACTTTCAGGTTTTGACTGCCAGATTATGGTACAGTATTTCCACTTTTGATCCCAACCAGGAAAGGCAGAAATGAGATAATTTCCTTCTCTTTCTTCTGCTCCAAAAAACCAAACAAGTTTGGAATCCATTCAAATTTTGGGTGAAGTTTTAGGTTATTTTTTATTTTGTCCAAATCTGTTCCTGCTAAAAACTCCATTCAAAATTGCCCTAACTTTTGCCTTGGGGATTGATTCCTTGGCAGAATTGAGACAGAAAAGCATAAACTCATATTCAGATACCCGAGGCTCAGTACAAATAAATAGATATATATAATCTGTATGGCAAAGTGACAAGTCTGACTCTAATACATACTAACATGGTCTCCTACCAATTTTCATTTGTAGTCTATTACCAGACTAAGTATTTATCTCCCATTATTATGCTACGAGAGGGTGAGGGCATGGTTGCTCAGCATGACAAAGCATCCCCCTTTATATGTATCACCAAATCTACAGGGATATTGAAGAATCTGACTTAAGTGAGGAAAAAACAATTTAAACCTTAGTTTAATAAAACAGACCATTATGCATTAGGGGTCCATGGTCATGACTCTATAGTTAAAGCTGAAATTAAGCTTCCATTATAAATTGACTAGGAATTGCAGCATAAGTACAGGATGATAGGTGAAATGACTAGAGATGGACCTGAGCCAAAATTTCCGATCCGATCTCTCCTGAACTTTGAGATTGTTCAAAACTTGAACCCAATTATGGATAAAGTGTACATAGTGGATAAGCTCCCGTGACCTTTTCATGCAAGATCCTAGGTACAATCACCCCTTTGGCAAAGACGCAGCTTCCCAGATCACTACCTGCAGTTTTCTCAGGACAGCCCACCCCACTGAGCAATTAAGCACATTTCTTTTATCTGTATCACATTAATTCCTCAGAAGTGAGTCCCAGTCTGCAGCTAGTGCCTTAGTTCTCAAATCTGCCCCAAGACCCCTGGCTTTGGTGGCAGCAGTGCTTCAAAGGGTGACCAGAAGTTGCTCATAAGGATTTGGGGGTTACTATTAGATTCCATCTCATACATGTCTAAAAAAAAAGATTCCATTTTGGTGCGGGAAAATTGATAGGCAGAAACTCTACAGCTGAATAATAGTTCAGTTCTGTTTTGTGGCCGACTGCATCAATCCCAGTCCTTTCCTATCACCAACTGTAGAGACATGTAGCTGTTTACACTATGCTCTTCACCACTGCAATAAAGTGCCTGAGCTACAGCATCCATGGTGCCTATTGTCCTGGTCTGTGACCAATGGTGCATCTGTCTTTATGAGGAACTCCTGAGTGACACAGCCACAAATGATTTAGAACAGGTGTTCCCAAACTGTGGGCTGTAGGACATTGGTGGTCTGCAATCCCATGGCTCTAACTCTCCTTTTTGTTTCCATCTGCCAACCCATCTTCAGAAGAAGCTGAAGTTTCTTTTCCTTCTATGGAAGTGCTATTGATGCTTCAGACATGTAACAGGGAGACGGTCTGCACCATCAGGAAATGCCCGGAGAGAGAGGACCTACGTCATAAACAAGTTAATAAACTTCGAATTAATAGGTCTCACCTGAGGGAGACAGAAGACTGTCCTAATAGTATGTCTGTCTATGTACAAGTATATTGCCTTTGATGGTTTATTGTTACACAGATTCTTATTCTTTAAAAATTGCACTTCATTGAAATATTATAGATAGCCATATTACAGACAGCTACCAGTAAATATTACAGACAGCTTCCAGTAAAATTCTATGCAACCTTTTATATATACTTCTGAACAGAAGAATAAGTCAAACACAAGCACTATTGAGTCCCTTTGTGCCACTGCCTCTCCATTGCCTGCAATGAACACTCACAACCCAGTTCAGGGCATGAAATGATTTAACTAATAAGGTAGTTAATAGAAGACTTACCCACGCCAGCATGCTTCATGGAGCTTCTTTTCTGTGCTCAACTGCCCCATCAGCACCCATGCCCACACCATCATCATGGTGGCAGCTTTCACAACAGGTCCCTTGTGATCATTCTAGTAAGTTTTGTTTGACCTTTTTACAAGTGAATTTTAGTGCTCTGAAAAGATGCAGGATTAGAAAGGATGAGGCCCTGTACATGACAGCTACATCCCCACTAAAACACATACACAACACAGGCAACAGAGGTTCAGGCTTCCCCTACGCCCCCACACCAGCATGCCTCAAAACCCTCTCCCAGGGAGGAGGTCTCAGCGTTCAATCAAGGTTTTATTGTCAGCTGTGAGAGCGAGTTTTACCATGTGGAGACCTGTCCCCTGGGAACTGTGCTGAGACCACCCAACCCCTCCACATGGGCCAGATGTCAGCCAGATATTAGTGACATTGTCATCATCACAGATTCAAATAATTTTCAATTTAAAATTTCTTTTGGCTATGCCATAAACTCTCATTAGCGCTTTGTACTCTGTATGTCAACACACAGCAGCCAATGGCAGATGAATTCAAAAGTTTCTTGAATACATAAAAATAAAAACACAAACAAAACCTTTGGCTCCCACCATCCACTTTTCTATTTAAATAAATACATTAGGAGGGCTAATAACACAGACCCATTACTCTGAATACTCTATAAGAACATTACCTATCTAAACTGATAATTCTCTTTTGAGGTAGGTACATACAGTACAACAGATAAACAGATTAAGAACTAATAGAAATACAAGGTTATACATATTCCTGTGTGTAATTCAATCATTTAGCAATCAAGCAAATATTTTCTTCATTCCTGTTCCATTTGCATTCACACTGCATGAGTTTTGCTTTGAGTTCTGTGCTCAGACAATCTCTATATGTAGAAGTGGGCTGAAGCCACAAAGTTTAGACCCCAAAGTTTGCTCCGATTGTGAGGTTTTGACTTGATCCACTAGAGAATTTGGGCTAGCTGCAAAATTCAGATCTCTAAGTGAACCATGGTTGAAGCCATCACGTTGCATATGGCTTGGCATTAAAAGCAGGGCTGGTCAAAAGGTACATTTTCTGCCATATATGAAATGGAAGCAAAATATTTCTTTTGTTTGAATTGTCTGTGCCCCTTTTTTAGCTAAACAAAACATAAATTTGTGGATTTTGGTTTTTCAAAATTTTCCCCCAAAATTATTACTCTTTTCCACTAGAAAATGAGAGACGGGGAAAGGGGTAGGGAAGACACAAAAAGTCAACTCCTCAGTTTTTCATAAGAAAGGTTTAGCTGGAAAAAACATTTTGAATAGCACTAATTAAAACCATGCAACACAAACAGAGAAATCATATTAAAGTTTGTTCAGAACTTGGCCAAGGTTCATGCGGAAGGTTTGCAAACCTTTAGATGAACCCTAGCAGAGTTCTGAGTTTAGAACAAAAGCAGGTGATTTCTATGTGGTTTGGGATGAGAAAAGTAGCATGGAATCAGACTGTTGGAACCAGAGATTGAGGGAATGTTCAGGTTGATAAATATTTAAAAAACAAAAAAAAAAAACCATTTGTAAACACAATCACTTTTCTTATAAACAAAATTAAAATAAGTCTTAGAAGTTATTTTTCAACCCACTGATAATTAGTTCACTAGCAGCAGTTTGTAGAAAGGTGACTGAACAGCAGATGAGCCACCAATCGCCCAGTTATTTTGGGGGTAAAGCACAACGCTCTGAACAACTATAAGAACGCATCAGTTTCATGGGATAATCAAAGGGCTGAATTCATTTTGGACACCATGCTGCCACAGAGTAATCTCTTCCCGCTATGATGTTGCATTAATACACAATGTTGCTGAACTCTAGATTAACATGCCCTGACAATGCAATAGTGTGACGATACAAACTTTGTGATATCACAGAATGACCCAACCCTCCTCTCAGTTCAGCTGTTTTATGTCTGGATTTGTCTTGCTTTTAGGTTTAAAAGTAGCAAGGTTTTGTGCATACTTTTAGTACTATGTGGCTGTAATAAAAGCTTTGCCCCTCTCTACTTAATGCCCAAACTTTAGGATTTCTATTTTACTGCCAGTGGAAAGGAGTACTCATAACATGAAGTGTGCTAATAGAACCCCTTGATGTTTTCATTACGAACAGATTGGGTTAGTGAGACAATATATTTCCCTGTTGCTGTAGAATCTAACCCTTCATTTTTAAATGTCTCAGCCCTTATGGCTCAAAAGATAACCTTTACATTATGAACTGAGTGCAAATTTATCCAGTGATGTTTGCCTAACTCAGAGCCTGAGCCATCTCCTCTCAGATCTATTAACTGCCCCAATTCATCAATGGACTGTCAGTGCTGAACTCTAATGATCGTAATTTAAAAAGATAATTTGTCAACATTTTGCTGCTGATCAAAACCAATTATTAAAAGACATGTACGATCATGTAATGAGGATCAGCACAACATGCTGTGAGTGGTATTTTATTCCGCCATCACAGGTGGGTGCAGCTTGGGAGAATTCTCCCAGTTATATCCATCCCCAATTTGCCTCCCAGACATTAAACCTGAAATTCAGGTCAGGAACTCAAAGTCTCAAGTAAGCGACAACCCTTGCAGTGACTTTAGGGTAGGTTTTGAGGAAACCTGGGTAGATCCAAGTTTTGGGGCACAAAGCTATGTGAAAAACGATCAGATGCCAAACAAAAAACTTTGCAATTTTTTTCCCAAAATGAAACCTAAGGAATGAAAAACCAAGTGAATCAAAAGTGGGGTAGGGGTAAGGTCCATATGACTGAAACCACCAAATTTTGACTAAGCTTCACTCTACAGTTTGTTACATTGTTTCTCAAAGCTTCATATCAATGAACAAGACCTGCTGTGTTACTAACAAGTGCATATAGCAGCCTTTTGTGCACAGAGCTTCCTCCCAAAAAATCTTTAAAGAAAACTCAACAGAAAAAAAAATTTTTTTTCAAAGAAAAGTTCATTTGCATCCTGCTCTAATGGAAGAACCTTAAAGTAAGAGATAGTCCAAAAACAGAACCTCGGAGTCAAAAGCCCCTGAGAACTGTAAGTTTAGATGCAACCTCTGCACCTTCTATTTAAGCCACTGTACATAATATAAAAGCTTCCCTCTGAACAATGGGGATGCTATTTTTTTAAAGAAAGTCAGAGGTAGCTTCCAATACGACATAAGAGATACAACAACAACTGCTAGCTGAAACCAGCACAGCTCTGTAGCCAGGAGGAAGGTCCCTTTTGGCTGGTCCGGTAGAACTGCTCCTGAGGGAACAATGATTCTTAGTCTGAGACCCGGGTTCAGTAACACACAGTTTGCACACCCACAGTGAGTCTAGTTGCCGGGGCGACATCGCTGCCAATTGGTTACATCTGCTGTAGTGTCCGGCCTCCAACTGGCAGGGAGATGACAGTCTGTACCACAACATGTGTGCATAACAGAGTCAGGTATGTAATCACAAGAAGCCATGCAGCACCACTCAGACACTGCTTAGTGTTCAGGTAACATCCATGCATCAATGGGGAGGACAGATCTTGAGGAGGATGATTTTTTTTTTCCCCTAGAAACTAGGTTTTGTATGTTTAAAAAAATGAAAAAAACCACCTAAATTGGGTTTACGTTGAAAGCTGTTGACATGGGTGAAAGTCTCCAAAACCTCATCTCAATGGATGAGTGTTGATCTTAGAGCGAGAGACAGAATCATCCGGATTTAGTCACAGCTCGGTGTCGTTCTAAAAGGAGGTTGTTTAGTGCAATAACCGTGGCAGCAAAGTCAACCAGCTCCACAAAGTCTGATGTAATTATGTTAACGCCCATAACGCCTGGTTTCTGTGTCTTTACCCAGTTCAAAATCATAGGCAGGTTCCTAAAGGAAAACGAAAGTGGGATAAATATGTTAACCAATATAACACTCTGGTATGTAAGCACCTTGTTTTACTCTACATTTTGTCTATGAACATCAGTCAATACTTTACATTAGCACAGTACCTTTTATCCCAAAGTAGCAAACCAAATATATACTGCATCCTTAAAATGCAACCATCTCTGGGGAGAAGAGTGGGTAAAACCAACACACTGCACAACCATTTGGGGGGAGAAATATTGGCTAAAGTCACTAGTGCAAATCACTGCTTTTACAAGACATAGGATAGGATTCTTAGGCCATGTCTACACTAGTGAGCTTAGAGCGGCCCAGATGTACCAATGCAGCTGAAAGACCACTCATGTAGCTGTGATAGGAGAAAGCTCTCCTGGGGACATAATAAAACCACTTCAATGAGCGACAGTAGCTATGTCAGCAGGAGAAGTTTTGCCAGCCTCAGAATTGAAGGTTCTGCAATGGCTTCTTTGTTCTTGTTTTGTCTGAATATATACAGATCTGAAGGCTTAACTCATAGCAATTAGGTCTTGTATTATGACTTAAATCTTTGTAATTAAGGAATGAAATGGTTTGGATTAGTAAGAACTGAAAAACCTTTTAGTCATTCCTTGAAAAGAACTTGAACCAAGGTTTTCAGAAGTTTTTGTGCTCCTCTAACACTACAACAATGGGGTTTCCACAGAAGCCAGAGACAGAAGTAACTAATCGTATGAGCGTCATGGTGTGCCTGTTGTTTTACAAGCAGGTAGAAAGACAAGCTGTCTGCCCCCTTGGAGACAGCAATGCAAAGAATGTAACACAAAAGTAACAACAACCCACCAAGGAAGTCATCCGTAAACAAAAGGAGAGAATAAGGGTGAAAGAGTAGTTATTCTCATGAAAAGCCAGTCATCTGTAAATTATTATGTTGATTAATTTCCGATGTTCCTTCTCCATTAGTTAGAACTTAATACAAAATGGTTTAATATTCGTATTTAGGGCCAGCATTATCAGAATCAGAAGGCAGAAGTCCATGTAAACTTGTACATCTACATTTTACTGTACAGAACAGGCAGTACCCATTGAACTGTGTATAAACGCCTTGTATGTAGGTGCAAGCAATCTTTAACGGGTGAAGTATTCAGACTCTATTTTTAACTGCATGTCATTTCAAGCCTTCAGTGTTTAAGCAGAATTTCCCAGTGATTTCCATAGGAAGTTGTGCTTAAAAACTAATGACACATTATGGCTCTGGATCTGAATTATTGTTGGAACAAATGTTAATATTGGAATTACCATTGGAAGGCCTCAGGAAAGTAGATAATTTTAAAGAGGGGTTTGCTCCATCTGAAACAGACACTGTAAAAGCTCATGGCAACATCTTGCAAATTAAATTTACTGATGTTTGTGAAGCTGTTTTGATGATGAGAGAGAATGGTCATGAGAGTTTTTACACATTCTTATAATATTGCACATTTAATATAGAAGAACCATATTGTATCCATGCAAATTAAACTCTAAGTATCTTCAGTTACAATTAAGAAATGAATTTAAATTCATATAGCTTTATCCTTTAAAACACGACACACTTAAAAAAAACAAGATGGGGAGATAATATCTTTAGCGCTTAGTGAAGACATAACCTATGCCAAAGGGAGAGCTTCTCCATCAGCGCAGAATCTCCACCTCCCTGAGGCAGTAGTTATGTCAACAGAAGCCCTCCCATCAACACAGTGCTGTCTATACCAGGAGTTCTGTTAGTACGACTGTGTCACTGAGGAACATAATTTTACCAACGTAAGTCTGTAATGTGGAGTCTGTAGATCAAGACAGAGCTCTTCTTTAGGTCGGCGAAACTTACACGAGTGTCACAGCTAAATACAAGATGGAACAGATTGTTTAGCACATGTGGCTAACATATAGTTCAAGGGACTATTCAAGGTATACTGTCCTGTTAACTCCCCTCCAGCCATAGGGAGGAAAGTAGGGGTAGGGGAGAAGCACCTGGGGGGTGAGGAGGTTGTTAGTGGGTTATAGATTGTTCTAATAAGCCATAAACCCAGTGTCTCTGTTCAGTCCATGATTTTCTGTGTTGAGCAAAGTTATGAATTTAAGTTCCCAGGCTTGTCTTTTGACAGTGTTGTGGAGGTTTCCTTTAAGGATGAGGACTGATAGGTCAGCTATAGAGTGATTGTTTTGTGAAAAGTGTTCACCCACAGGTGATATGGTGTTTTTGTCTTATTTTCCTGTGTGAATTCTTAAACAACACACCTTCCAAGATCCATCGGTCCTACACATGTCTGTCACAACCTGGGGTATACCTCATCCAGTGCACCAAATGCCTCAGTAGTAGCAACTATATGAGTGAAACCTGACAATAACTATGCTCTCAAATGTTCCACCATTGTATTTAGCTGTTACACTCTGTGTAAGTTTCCTAGATCTAAAGAGCTCTGTGTAAGCTCAAAAACCGGTCTCCCACCAACAGAAGTTGGTCTAGTAAAAGATATTCTCTCCCCCACTTTGTCTCTCTAATAGCCTGGATCTGATATGCCTAAGATGCACTGCATACCCTTAAAAGCATTTTAGCACCATCTAGTGTTTAATGTACAAAAAACAAACAGCAATCTTGGAAAACAGAGAAAGTTCAGAATATTTGGCTCAGGATATTTGGATACTAACACTATTTCATTTTTTGGCTTTAGACATTATTCTGTCAGATTAAATTCTGTGGAAAGACAAGTGACTGGAACTCCATGGCCTAACTTCAACTATAGGAACGTCAGTATTTCTATTATGCAAATATCTTAGATTCTGACCCTCTCTTCCTTTGAGGAGGGTTTTTAAGAAATATAATAATAGAAATGTAGGACTGGAAGGGATCTTGAGAGGTCATTTAGTTCAGTCTCCTGCCCTCAAGGCAGGACTAAGTATTATCTAGCCCATCTCTGGCAGGTGTTTGTTTAACCTGTTCTCAAAAACCTTCAATGACAAAAATTCCACAACTTCCCTAAGTAATTTATTCCAGTGCTTAACTACCCTGACAGGAAGATTTTTTCCTAATGTCCAACCTAAACTGCCCTTGCTTCAATTTAAGCCCATTGTTTCTTGTCCCATCCTCAGAGGTTAAGGAGAACAATTTTTCTCCCTTCTCCTTGTAAAACCTCTTATATACTTGAAAATTGCTATGTCCCCCCATCAGTTTGTTCTTCTCCAGACTCAACAAATCCAGTTTTTCAATCTTCCCTCATGGTCATGTTTTCTAGACCTTTACCCATTTTTGTTGCTCTCGTCTGGCCTTTCTCCAATTTGTCTCCATCTTTCCTGAAATGCAGCACCCAGAACTGGAAACAATACTCCAGTTGAGGCCTTATCAGCTTGGAGTAGAGCAGAAGAATTACTCCTCGTGTCTTGCTTACAACACTCCTGCTAATACATCCCAGAATGATGTTTGCTTTCTTTGTAACAGTGTTACACTGTTGACTCATATTTAGCTTGGGATCCACTATGACCCCCAGATCCCTTTCCGCAGTACTCCTTCTTAGGCAATCATTTCCCATTTTGTATGTGTGCAATTGATTGTTCCTTCCAAATTGCAGTACTTTGCATTTGTCCTTATTGAATTTCATCCTATTTACTTCAGACCCTTTCTCCAGTTTGTCCAGATCATTTTTAATTTTAATTTTATCCTCCAAAGCCCTTGCAACCCCACCCAGCCTGGTATTGTCTGCAAACTTTGTAAGTGTTCTCTTTGTGCCATTATCTAAATCATTGATGAAGATATTGAACAGAACTGGACAACAGAACTGGACCTGGGACCCCACTCAATATGCCCTTCCAGCTCGACTGTGAACTACTGATAACTACTTTCTGGGAATGGTTTTCCAACCAGTTATGTACCCACCTTATAGTAGCTCCATCTAGGTTGCATTTCTCTAATTTGTTTACAAGAAGATCATCTGAGACAGTATCAAAAGCCTTACTAAGTCAAGATATATCACATCTACTGCTTCCCTCCTATTGACAAGATTTGTTACCCTGTCAAAGAAAGCTATTAGGTTGTATGACAAAACTTCTTCTTCACAAATTCACTCTGATTGTTACTTATCACCTTATTCCTTCTAGGTGTTTGCAAATTGATTGCTTGATTATTTGCTCCACTATCTTTCCAGCTACTGAAATTAAACTGATCAATCTGTAATTCCCCGGGTTGTCCTTTTTCCTCTTTTTATAGATTGGCACTATATTTGTCTAGTCCTCTGGAACCAATCCCATCTTCCATGACTTTTCAAAGATAATCGCTAATGGCTCAGAGATATTCTGAGTCAGCTCCTTGAGCATTCTAGGATGTATTTCATCAGGATCTGACGACTTGAAGATATCCAACTTGTCTAAGTAATTTTTAAATTGTTCTTTCCCTATTTTAAATGATGTAGTGTGTGTGTTCATTTTAGGAAAATGCATAAGTATCACTAGAAGAAACAGTGATTTTCCCAAAAGATCTAGAATCTGGCTGTCATTAACTTCGGACTGTAGATTCAATGAGTTTTCCAGAATATCAAAGACCACATGCTGACTGGTTTCCAGTACTGCCAATTTCATTGTTTTATATCCAGTTGAGTAGGTGATATGGTCATTTTGACAATCAGATTCACAGTAGCGGCTATGTTAGGAAAATAACACCATTGTTACTAACTGTGCAAGACTGGCTGCCCGTCTGTATGTTGCCCTGAAACATCCAAGCTTTGGTTACGTTGTACGGGACAGACCTGAGTAGTAAGATATCAGGCCCCACAACTAAGGAACACAATTCTCTCTGTAATTTGGAAAGGGGCTACACATAGTTAATATCACACAACAGAATCATTTGGGTCTGTTTCTGGGAAATGATGAGCCCTGAACCTACCCTTTAAATCTTTATGCGTTACAGGGGGGTTTTCAAAGGGTTTTTCAATTTTCAGGATCAGGCCCTTTATTAGTTGTCTTATTTATGGATAAACCATGTAGCCGCAATTAGAAAACTCTTATTGTTCATATCTTTTTTTTTTTTTTGCTGGAGAAACAAGATATTTAAGGCCAAATCCTATCCTATGAGTGCGCAAGTCTTATGGAAGTCACTGGGACAGGTATGCATATAACCGAGAACAGAATTTAGTCCACAGAAAATGAAAACTGATTTTCATGTAAGAGATAAACTGTTTTTTCTTCTCACTTCAAGTCCCGAAGAGTTGAGGGTGCTCCACACTTTGCAGGAGCAGGCCTGGCCCATTTTCTCTAGAGACACCACCTCAGATTACGCTCTTCTCACAAAAGAATATGAATTCAGTCTTGTATTTTGTCAGCTGATATCATGGCTAAAAGGCTTTGCACTTATGCTCGATATATATATATATTATATATGAACCACTTTCCCAGCATCCTTTGTACTTATGCTAAAAGAAAATTGTATTAGTAGGTGAATTGTGTATGAAGTCTGTTCTTGGGTACATGTAGGAACTGTCAGGGACAAGATGTGTGTTTTGTTAAGGCCTGCTACATTGCACCATGTGCTGGTACAGAGAGATAAGGATGGTTGGTATGACCATCTTTGTGTCACATCTTTGTGACCTGAAAACTAAGTTGAAAACAAGATAAGAAATTGGTAGGAACGGGATGTACTCTCCTTTTGTTGTAAACAAAGTATTAATATAGTATTAATGTAGTATATATTGAGCAGAAGTGAGCCCATGAAGCAGATGGACTGCTGTGAGCCTCTGTTTCCCAGATTGGATTGGTAAAGTATTAACACTTTCCTTTCTGTATTGTGCTTTATTGTCTTGCTGATTGAGCCTAATTTGGTATCTCATCCATACTCTAAATCGAACCCTAACAACTTGTTTCGTGGGTATTTACACACAAAGGGATATTTTGTAGTTTAGCCTAACTGCAGGGAGTGAGATACTTGCAGTCATCACATATACGTAACAATGTATCCTGAAAGATCAGCTATCAGTATGTTGTTAATAATTCAAGCAAAGGCTTGGGTAATTAGTTACTTATTCATTGTAACTTCAAGATAAAAGTTTCAAACAAGGAGTTGTGGAACCAAGACAAATCCTTACCTGTGAACAAGCGTATTTTTTAGGCCACGGATTAGGTGCCGTGCTATAGTTTTGACCCTGGGTGTGAGAATAGCTTGAGAAACATGAAAAGTTCCGTGTTGAGCCCGCTCCCCAAGAGTGGTCTCTAAGAACTGTAATAGCTTGTGCACGTTCGTTGTGTTTGCCCAAGGTGCTGGCATTTTATTCCCTGGCCACAGGAAGGGATATTCCTGATACAGAGGGTAGTGGTAGAAAATTAGAACCTAAGTAATGGAGAGAAAGATAGAAAATGATGCAAATTAAACCTAATCATGATGGTTTTGGAACCAAATTTTGCACTTAAGTATACCCATGCATTCCCACTGAAATCTGAGTATGTGTGTATAATCTGGTGAGAATCCGGCCTCTTGTCTTTAAATTAGTACACAGAATACAATTAATTCATTGGAGTGTTGCCATAAAGAAGGAGAAAATCATTTTGATTAGTTGTAAATTCAGGACTGCGTAGGATTTCAAGGGTCAATAGAAAAAAAGGGAGAATTTACAGGGTGAAACTGAAAACACATTCCAAAACGTTTTACTTAAAACACATTTCTCTAATCTCACTTTTCACATTTGTCAGACAGCATTGCTAGTATTGCTTTTATCTCAGGAAAAAGGATGGTGGTAAGTTCGGAACTAAAATGTTGTGCAACTCAAATCAAATTAACTTGCAGTCATATATTGACTGGCTCATATTCTGGTGTACCGCTGCCATTTATTGGACAGAACACCAAAGCCAATCTCTTTGTCTGCGATAACCTGCATTGTTCCTTCTAGAAATGAGATACAAGTGTTTTATTCCTGGTGTCCTATGAAGTAGCAGTTTACGAGAGTCCTGTGAATATTTGGAAAAGGTCTGAGTCGATAAGTTCAGATCCAGAATTAAAATACTAAGTCTGGATTCAGCGTTCTAGTTCAGCTCACCAGGGAGTTTCAAGCCTGATTCATGCTATTTGTCTCTGTCTCTGGATCCAAACATCCTAGAAGTTTATAAGGGAAATGGATCTCAAGTTCAGTTCTGGATCCATCTCTAGCAAATCTGGATACGGAGTGTTTCATCCCAGTCCTTTTGTTGCACATGATTTATAGAGAGGTAGCTATATCGAAAATGGAACACCTTTCATTAACTGATTTGACAAGGGACTCTGCCTCCATCAGGTAGAATCCTGGGAAACAGACTGAAGAGAACTTGCTCAGAGGAATTCCTCGAAGCATAGTTTTAGAATTAAATGGGAGCACTGGGACACTTCTGCTTCAAGACTGTGACTCAGTGAGCTGCTATCAACAGAGACCATAGTCAGCAATTAAAGCTCACTCATGTACCAACCTGGATAGAAAACAGACTCCTAAAACACAGATGAGATAAGAAACTATGCATTAGCTGTCAGTAGAATTAAAGCGTTTATTCTTTGGGTGGGCAAGTTACTGGAGGACAACATGTCCTCACGAACAACAAGCCAACCCATTACAAAAGATCAACTGCATATGCCAGCTCTTAAGTGAAGAGTCTATCTTTGTTGCATGTTTGTCAATGCCTGCATAATGGGCCCTGGCCCCTAGATGTTACTGTAATACAAAATAAAATAATACAATAAATAATAATAGTGTTTGGAACCCTAGTCAGACATTCCTTATCATTTGAATCGTAACATTTTGTGCTTAGACTCTTTAAATGTCCTTTCCCCACCTGTTGACTCTTCTCCCACAGATATTGCAAGGTCACATTTTCTACATGTTCCATTGTGCAAAGTTTTGATCCAAATGCTTCCCGGATCTTGTTAATCAGGTATATGTGGTGCTGGTCTCCCATGGCATAGAAGTGGTTGAAATCCAAGAAGATGACTTCTTTGGGGTGCTGTGTGAGGAAGGTGTTTATCTCCATCAGTCCATCCCATACTTTGATGCCAAACAAGCCGTGTATGAAGTAGATCTCCTGTCCCACGTCTCCTGGTTTGGAAGATACGCGCAGATCAAAGTAGCGGATTCCACCTTCCAGCTGCTCTTTGAAGGTCAGGTTTTGAGTCACCGACCATTTCTTCATCAGCTTTTTCACCAAAGAAATTTTAGCCAAATGTTTGATTGCCGTGGCTTGGTCAGGTCCCACAGGAGATTTCTCATCAACCCAATAGCTGAAAGAATCATGTGATCCTAGAGATAAAAAATAGTCATTTTAATGTAATAGCATTGAAAAAAATATTTCATGTGTCCTGGATGGAGAAATGATCTAGAGTTAAGACACTGGATTGGGATTCAGGTGATTTGTGGTCAACTCTTGGCTCAGACACAAGACTTCCTGTGTTACCTTGAGCAAGCCACTTCATCTTTAATCCTCAGTTTCCCCATCTGTGAAACAGGAACATCACTTCCTTTGTCTTATTTATTTACGTCTGGGAGTTTTTTTAGAGTTACAACTGTCTCTTAAGATGTGTTTGTACAGTTCCTAGCATAATGCAGTCCTGGATGCTACTACAATATAATTAATAAATAGTCATAGTAAGAGGAGAATGGGACAGAGGATTCTCCTATGTTCATACTCCTCCACCCATCCAAGGAACAAGCAACCTGCCTTCACAGTGCTTCCACTGTGCTGACACAGAGGTTTGACCCTGGTCTCGTGCTTGATGCACACAGCATTAGAATGAGCCAAGATTCTCTTTTTCATACTGTATTTATTCCTTGTGTTAATATGATAACTCCTTACAGTTATTGAAAATTACACTCCACTATGGGGAAACACCACCTAAAACACCAAAGCTCTTGGTTAATCCACGGGACAAAGACTTCAGGCAGTGGCTGGGTGAAAATCCTCACAATGCACTGCCAATGCGTCTCAGCCCTACCATGATGAATCATTTCCAGGCATCAGAATGTTGAACAGTCTCCATGCTCAGCTGACATTGACAGCCAGGTACCAAGCAGTATCAGTTGTAATGATATTGTTTTGTTTTGTACTTGTGGACATCTCTATTCCAGGAACAGGACGGAGATCACACTCATTTCAAACAGGCCTTTTTATTGGCAATGACTTTGGGTCACTATTGACCTTGTAAAAATTCAGGAAGGTGACTGAGAAGTCAAAGATTCCCTCTCTCATCATCAGTCACCTGACTACTTGAGCCATCATCCAGCTTCCCACCCAGTCTCTTCATAAAAGAAGGTAATGTGCCAATAACGCAGGATGTCAGCCTTGTGGACGCATGACAGAATCTGGCAGGGAAATCATAAACCTAACCATAAATAATGCTCATAAATAAAGCTCCACCCCTCACAAGTTAATAAGAAAGTACCAAAAACGAATCTAATAAAAAAATCAAGAAAAACCCATTGTAGAGTAGAGTAGTAACTGCTTACAGGGCATGCAATAGCAGAGAGGCTGGGAGCTCCTGAAGCTCTCACTTGATGGCAGTGTGAAACATCCAAGGGTGGGAAGAATTATCTTAATAGGGGCAGTAACTCTGAGGGGAACTGGGGCCAAGAACGCAGCATTTAGAGGAAACCCTGGAGTCCCCTGTCAGAGGCAGCATTAAGCAGATCTGGGGATAGAAGAAATCTGCTTGCCAAGACTACGGGTTTCACTAGATTTCCAACACCCATCCCAGGGAGCTCCAGCCTGGCCAATACATTACGGTTGTTTGCAGGCACAACCCTTCCTCTGCAGTCCCGTCCAGGAAAACAACTAGTGGCTCTTGCCTCTCCATTCCCTGGCTCTTCCTACTCTCCTAACAAAGAGCTTGCAGCTTGTCTGCTGAGGCCTGAGCTACTAGCTATTTTCCTGGAGGAAATAGGAATTCCTGCTGTTAGAGCAGGAAATGAAGGTGCAAACTGCATTCAAATAACCTTGCTCCTGCTGCCAGGCTGAACCTCAGGGGGTGCTGCCCTGCAATGCTAGCTCCTTCAGTTCCTGTTGCCCACTTTGCTGAAATATAGGGAGTGTACACTGACTCCCCAGACTACATAATGTTGAAGCATATTACAGGTGTCAACATCCCCTTGCCTCCCATCCTTCCCCTCCCTGAAAATCCAGCAATTCCCCTGCCACCTCCCTGAATGCTCCTACACAATCTCCTTGGCGGACTCTGCACTCTATAAAAATCTAATTAAGATTCTAAATTTGTTTTTTTTTTAAAAAAAGACACCTCATGTGCCCTGTCTATTTGAGAAGCATCTCTTGGGTGTGTGCGTACACTCACTTGAAGACTAATACGTTTCCTGTCATGCAACATCAGAGCTGTAAATGAGATTATGATCTCAACTGGATTACCTTGTTAGAGTTTTAAAATCCACGTGGAAGCATATGCTGTCTACAAGTCAAACATCAATTTGCAAGATTCCAAAGCACGCCAACAGTAATCAGCATGAGAGGTACCCCTCCATTGTGTAACTCCACACACAGGTAGGTAGGGGTGTGTGTGTGAGAGAGAGAAACAGAGAGAATCTTTCATCCCTCATAAGAATTGTGGAATAAGGGAGAAGAGAGGAAAATCATAATTTTGCAGTTTCAAGAAAACAAAGCTATTTCGCTTTGCTTCCCCAGTGCACAGTGAAAGGTTGTCTCCTCAGGCAAAAAACAGCTATTTCAAATTAGCCAGGTATCTGCTAAACTGATAAGAGTTTTGCCTGCGGGAAAACTGAAGGTAATTTCACAACTAGATCCCAGCCCCCGGTTTGAAATGCTCTCATTAATAGCAAAAAGCTTCTTCACCAGTAGAAATGGTAATTTTGTCTGAAATCAAAAATATTGTTATGAATACTTGTGAACACTTCAGGTTTTGCATTCAAAAACGATGATGAGTTCCTCCCCACAAGTCTGATCACATATTTTATAGTTACAAAGTCTGCATCCCATCGCAAATTGCAATATTTAACAGGATAAATGGAGCGAGGGCAAGACAAAGGTGCATTTCCCAGAACTGGAGATAAGTGATGGCATCATAATTTTGTGTTTTCCAGTCCACCACCATGCATGTGGCATTAGACAGATGGAGGTGGGAACATGGGGCTGCCTCACATTTCATAAAGCACATTTCATTATCTAATCTGTACTTTACCCTAACAGGGATGTTGTGAAGATTACTGTGCATCTAATCCAATCCAATCCAGTGCAGTCCAAGCACTCATGTATACCTACACATGTATTACTAACAAGGGAATTCTGTTGAGGGCTGGCAAGTATGTTAACAATTTTAAAAAATCAATAAAAGAAATATTAAAAACTCTTATGATTTTTCAATACATACTCTAGAAACTGGACTCTCCAAATAGCCAAAATAGTGAACTGGAGAAGATTTCCCTATAGTAAGAGAAGCTCTTTCATCTTGCAATGTTAAAAGTTTCTAGGTCTTTGATTTAATGCATCTTAGTAAATGCTTCGAGACTGTGGATGGAAGATCCTCAAGTATAAGTTATTATAGACATAATAAAATTAATTCATAGAATATTTGTACCTCAATCTATAGACCTCAGAGTGCTTTACTAAGGAGCTAAGTATTATCATCCCCATTTTACAGATGGGAAAAATGAGGCACAAAAGGTCAACAGACTTGCCCAAAGTCATTCTGCAGACCCGAGGCACAGTGGAGAACAGAATCCAACCCTTCCAAATCTCAAATCATTGCCCTCTCCACTGTGCGGTACAGGGAAAATACGCTCCTTGAAAGGTATTTTGTGTGACCATGTTATTAGTTAGCATTCAGATTATAACAATAGAACTGCTTTGGTGCTGCAGCTTCCATCTGAGCCTCACTGACAAATACCCTTAGATGACCAGACAATCTGTAATCATAGGAATGCATAGGTTAGGAAATACAATACTGGAAGAAATCACTTAATGGTCTCTCTAGTCGGGTATCCTGTCTCTCCCTCAGCAAAGGCTGGATACTTCAGGGAAAGCTCTAAAACCCCCTTGTCTGCCCAGACGTTCGACTGTAGAACACTACACTATGGCCAGATTCCTTCCTGACACCAGATTGTTACTGTGATAGATAGCTCTTGTAATTTTATTTTAGCAAGTGCAACAGTAGATTCATGAACCCCTTTTCACTCCCACTATGCTAATTCCCAAATTAATTATGTGTTAAATCAATTGCTTTTATTATCTTTCATTATTCAAGAATGTTCCTCTTCTATTTTCTTTGTTCCAGTGGTTAAGACGTAGCTTTTTAACTTCACATCTGCAACTATTTCTAACTTGTCAATTCTTTACATTTTTCATGCTCCTTAGACTCCTGGGGTCAAATTAATTAGTGGTGTAACTCAAGTGAATTCATTTACATAAAAAAAAATTGGCATAATGTCTTGGACTTAATTTTTATTTTCACTGTTTTGTGTGAGTTACCAAGAACTGGACTTGAATTATTCCTTTTCCTTGTTACTGCACAGGGTGAGAATGAAGGAACATTGACTAATGATTAGAACACCGTGTCTGGAAGCAGGAATTTTGGTTCCTATTCTGTTAATGACTTCGTGTGACCTCAAGCACGTAATTTAACTAATCTGTACTTTACCCTAACAGGGATGTTGTGAAGATTATTGTGCATGTGAAAGGCTTTGAAATCTTCCAATGGAAAACAAACTTAAAGTACAAAATATATGGTCTATACTCTGAAATAGATATAAAATACTCTTTTCTAAGGTCATCCCCTACTAATCTAGTTTTCCTAGCAGTGAGATATGTTAGGTTGTGGACTAGTCTAAAGAAGTGGTGGAAACCCTTTTTCTTTGCACTTTAGAATCCAAATGGACTTAAACACACCAGACAATACTGAAGGGAACAGTGGTGCATTTTCAGGGAAACAGACTGGATCAGTGGAAAGATTTTTCTTATTGTTGACATACATGGTATGATTGTTGAAAGTTAAAGAACTTTATGTGTAAAGTTTCAATGTATAGCTGGCTGTGTCCACAAACGGCACCAGCATAGTAACAGCATTAAAATGTCAACTGTGAATTCTAGCATTACTCTCCAGGATTAAACAGTCACGCCAAACTTCTTAGAGCAAGATTTTCTCTCCACCTAAAATACATTTGCCATCTATAATCAAGAAAATACAGATTCAGCACAAAACAAAGGTCAAAACCCAAAGCACCTGGAAATATACCAATCAGGTGTCAAAAGTAACAGATCTAGGAGCCATCATGGAAAAGCTACCCTAGAAGCAGTCAAGGAAAGAACAATATTCTGCTATTTCACAATGGCCAGCGCTGCTCTGTGCCAGTCATGAGGTACACTGACTGAGACAGAAGCATCTCTGAAAAACCCCAAGGCTTCAGGATACAGGTCACTAACAATCCAGATTTTCTAATTAAAAGATTAGCGTCTTAAAACATCTTAACTAATCCACACTGAATAGCACTCATTTGACTTGCTTGTTACCAGGCAAGAGTGGGAGGGAGGTAATAACTGTCATAGCGATGATTAACTATACGATTCATATGAACTATCTAGATAAGCATGTCCATTTTTTAATAGTGTTCTAATACATTCCTTAGTTAATTGTAATACTGCAATTAAATAGGGGAACACAAACCCCAATAGTTTAAATCTTCCTAGAAATGTGTCATTTCAGTATGAGGCATAGGATATTTTGCTGAATTAGGACAAAAAAAAGCTGTTGAAGAAATAGTTGTCACAGACAAATACAGTATGTTAACTTTCTTTTCTACATACCAAATCAAATCCAGTGAACAGTTATTGGCTGTCAGCTGTTGGATGGCGTATGCCAAATGGAATTGGTGATCCTGGTCTAGTACTTAGTATATTGCTGTCAGCACCATGAAATAACCACCACAATTGGCTCTTTCAGCTGAGCAGAGGAGGACATGGAAGTTACAATGCCCTCTGCTACCTAGAGCCTGGATTGAGGTTCAGTATGGAAGTGGTTTGCAAAAACTTACACTGTTGTACTTGTTTGGTGAGTAAACAGAAGACTTGAATCTCTGGAGTATTTTGACCCTGGATCCTCCTTAGAAAATCTGTGTCTTGTTAGCCTAGACCAGAGTTTTTAAAGACTCCACTTGCCTCTTCAGTGTATTAATTCTTTTCATTGCAAAAGGATAAAATGGGATATTTGGTACCTGTATGATTAGTATCTTCCCCTTTTCCTGATCTCCAGACTGTGCCTTTGCCTGCATGGAACTCAGAGGCAGCTCAGTGTTATTGCTAGGGAATATTAGGGCCAAGCCAGGCCCCTCGCTTGTGTTCATCCAGTGATTTAGAAATACTTCAGCCAAGTATTAGTAACTGTTAACTCACAACTTCATCTATGGGCAGATTGACCCACAGGGGAAGTTGAGAGAGAAACCAAATAACTTCCTGGCTCCCAGTTACAAAAGTAGGGCTGGTCCAACTGGTGGAAATGATAATGCCAGGAAACTACAGGATTTCCACACTGGATGGTAACATCTCCCCCTCCCCCCCCTCCATGGTGGGAAGTAATGAGCAGTAAGCTCTGAAGTTGGAAGGAAAAAGAAAGCAGGAAGATTCATTTGTGGTAAAATTAACTCTTCTCCCTTGGAAATCATCAGATATACTAAAAAATTTGCTAGGGAACAATCACATGCAGCACTTTGTTACTAAATGGACCCTCTGGAAACAGTTTGGAGACAGTGGGCAGTAACTGGGCCTATAGGGGATTAGGTGGCTGCTTTACATATATTACACTTCCTGAAGTCAGCGCTCTTTGTGCCCTAGATGCTTCTAAGCAGCATGTGCAGGGCTCTTACTCCCTCCAGAGCTTGCTTGTTACACGCTCTGCATACTTTTGTTATACAGCTTTTTATTTACCTGGTCAGGAATACTTTAAGTGCTGCAAGGCCTGGACACTGTTAAAAGGAAACCAACACGAATGCTTACTCTGATTAGTTCAGTGTGTTTGACATAGCATTTCAGGTGCTATATGCCCATTCACCTTGCAGAACTCTCTCTTTGGGGTCCTGAGATGCTGAACACAAGGAAGGATGATTATTTCCAGAGACGTAGGGAAAGCAGAATTTATTTTCCTGAGGTACTATACCACAGGGCCCAGGAAAACACAGCCTCCTCTTTTTATGATGCTCCGCAGAGAACGAGAGGAAGCGCTAGTATAACATCTTGCTACTGCACTCCAAAAAGAATAAAAGCAGGGTTGAAAAGAAAGGTGGGAGAAAGCAGAAGCATTGAACTTTTTCCTATCTCTAGTAGGGGGACTTCTTACACTTGGTGTTTCCTAGCAACAATGCTGTCCTCCTTCCCCAGACTTCCAACTAGACCAAGGCACTGTCCGTCATTGACATGTTGGAGATGATGTTATTATCCAGAGATCTTTGCTTTCACTGACTACATCCTCAGGAGCATGCATTTTTGTGTCTTAGTTTTTCTACCCTATTTTTCAATGACTCGTGTAATCTATGTAGTGCAACACACTACTTTAGACTCAGTTGGAAATGTTCTCATCAAAACAGGAATTGTCATGCTGGTCAGACTAATGGTCCAGCTAGTTCATAACCTGTCTCCAAGTATCCTCTGCTTATAGAGAAAGGTGCAAGAAACTCAACAGTAAGCAGTTATGGGATAACCTCCTACCAGAAAAGGCTCTTTTTAATACCTATTAATCAGAAGCTGGTATCCAGCATTTCATATCAGGTTTTCATCACTGCTGTGAGATTATTTTCCTCTAGTGGATGATGCATCATTGGTTGGTGAAGGTCCACTGTTTTGGGCAGGAAGCCAAGGAATGGGGATTAAACAAATTAGCCTTATCTCCTCTATTTTGGAGCTTTTTTTTCCAATCTCGTACGCTTCACCTGTCACACACGTTCAATCTTTAACCAAACAGATGGCTAGTGCAGCTGTCTATGTACTGATTCGATGACACGTTCCCCTCACTCAGCAGCCTATTCCATCAGGATTCCTATGGAGACCCAACTGCAGTTTCATGTTGCTCCCTCCTTGCATGGGGCCACAGTGTGAAGGCCATCTACTACTTTCTGGGGGCCAAATTTTCACGGGGGAAAAAGAGTCTCATAAATGAATATGGGGAAACTGACACAAAGAAAGTGACTTGCCCCAGGTCATATAGACAGAGACAGAACCCAAATCGCCTGTCTCTAAGTTCTTGACCTAAGAATTTAACGTGGCTTCCTCTTAACTATCACTTTCATTTAACTTAGCCTATTAAAATGCAAGCGACCCAGGCAACTTTCAGTCAGCAATTACACAGGCATAAAAATAATCCTAGCTACACCCACCCTTGGGCGGTGCTGAAATAGTTGTATACAGTTGCTCCCATTTAAGGTATGTCATACACAGCTCATTCTGTGAGCAGCACATGCAACTATGACCTCTTTTTCATGATTTCATGCATTCAGAATTTGGAATTATTTGCCCGTAGCAGCTTCTTGTGAATTCAATAAACCAAAGTGCACTTCATTAGGACACACCCCTTCACATGATGTGTAACTGATGCTGACTTTATTATAGGTGGGACAGGTATTACTGCTTATTAAGGTTGCTTGACACTTCCCCCAGTGTAGGACCCTTTATAACATTGCCACAGTTTAATTATTTGGGCTGGAGTATCTGCATCAGGTTGAACATTTTTTGGAACATTTCAGCCAAAATTGTTCAGCCATTTCTGAAGCTAGGGAAATATACATAGTTTTGCCCGTGTTAAAAGATTCCAGCAACTGTTTCTTTGCGTGCCCCCATGCTTTGGAGCAAGGACTTGAAATGTGGCAGCAGGTGGCCTTTTTGATGGGAATGTGCCTTTTGCCGTCCCTGTGAAAACGTGTCCAAACTGGGCCAACTTATAAGACGTTGAAAAAAATCAGAGTTTGCACAGGCTCGTTAGAGACAGATTGTAGCTGCTAAAATCTCTCACTAAACAAGCTCCATCAGCTCACAACTCCTGTGTGTGGGTGGACTGAGCATGTGCTATCCCCACAGAGCAATTGAGCATGCTACCTCCAATCCAAGACTAGTACAGGCATAGAGTCAGACTGTTCATGTAATGCCTGCTCTAAACTAGGCCCAGACACTGGACTTAACAGAAGGGGCCTCTCTCTTATATTCTCAGTGATTCCCCTGCTGGCATCCATGCAGCATGGAGAAGTCATCTGATTAGAATGCAGAGAGGGCACAGCAGGGGTGTGTGTGAGAGTAGACTGGGACAAGCAGTCTGGTGAAACTGGAACTGGAGATTGGGAGAGCGAAACTGACTGACTGGCTGGGCAAAGAGACTGGGAATGGGAGCCTGGAGAGCAAGGGAGACTGGAAACTGGTGGGGGTGGACAGATGGGCTTCTATCATAGACTGCAGCATAAAGCATACATACACATGGGGGAAGGGGTGGTGGCAAAATAAAATTGCATAAGCAACCTTAATTCGGCTATTTCCTACTTTTTTGAGCGCTTGACTTTGCAACATTAGTGATGTTCTTTTAATGCATTTTTGTGTGCGTAATTATTTACTTAGTGGCATCTGTCTAAAGATTCCACCCCTGCCTATAGTTCCTAATCAGGAAATGAGATTGGAGTGTGTTAGGCGCTAATACTTGCCTACTAACTGTAAGCTGGCCTCCCACAATACAACTAAAATGAAATTTGGAAGCTACCTGCAGCAGTCAAGTTTGACTAAAAGTATTGCTTGTTAGGATCTCTCTCTCTCTCAGCCCTTTGTATAGCACTCTTTACCAGTTTCCCAGGTGCTGCATAAATCTTAGGCTATGTTTACATTCGCCGCCGCCAGATCGATCTTTCATGATCGACAGTGAGACCCGCTCAATCGATGAGGGAGTTGACTGAATAAGTCCACCCCCTCAACTAGTGTAGCAATGTGAACAGCGTGCAGAAGCAGTCGACGGGAGTTATGCAAACTACTCTCGTGGTTTGCGTAACTCCCATCGACTGCCGCCAAATTTCTGGGTAAGTGTGAACAAGCCCTTAGTATCAGTCTTCGGAACCACCCAGTCTGCCACTATAATTAGCATTGAACCATGTTATGGTTGTTTCACATGCTTAGAACCAGTGGAGCTAGATCCAGGCTACCCCTGAAGGTATGTACAAGCTGGAGAGGACTGAGACAGGACATACAAAGACTTTTCTCCTCCTACCACAGGGGAAAAACAAAACCCTTATGCTTCTTCACTTCAAGGGACAGGGGAGTCATAATGAAACCCAAGGTCTTACACATACCAAACACTAAATATGTGGCTGAGGCACATCAAAGCCTTGCGTACCTCCAGCCCATCCACCAGCTATTGATTTAAAACCACGTCTGTAGGAAGGGCCATTGTACATCTTTAAATACAGTAACGGAATCGCTGCCTTCTCATCTCTAAACATAATGCCTGCCTCACACTCTGCAGCACCACATATAGTTCAATTTACTAATGAGTCATTTTGACATTGTGAAGAAGAAAAGCACACAGTAGCACTAGAAGCATGTCAAAATTACAAAACTTAATATTTCCTCTGAGTGGAGGAGCCACACCAAGCAGAAGATACAATACACCTCCGAAGACATGGTGTTACAGATGTTACATCTTTCCCCAGATATGAAAAGGTCATAACGAGAAGTTACTACTTCTGTGAATTCCATGTAGCCAATGCTTTCCAAGTAAAGCCCGTCTAGCCAGTCCTCTTTCTGCTCCTCAAGTCTGCAGCACAATTATGACCACTCCATACACTTATTTGAGAAAGAGCTTGATTTCCTTCTAATGCCCCAGTGCATCTGACAGGGTGTATTCGGCCTTTGTGGCTCCTTTCTAGGACCCCCGTGATCCTAATACACCCTGATGGAAGAAGCGGTGAGCTGAGAGGAAAAGAGCAGCAAAGGTGTGTTCTTCAAGTTTGCCTAGAGAGGACTCTCAGGAGAAGCCATTTTGAAAGCTAGAGAGACCTGGTCCTCGCAAGGCTAGAGGGGCCAATCAGGGCCCTTCTGGCCCAGATAAAAGGAGCTGCCAGGCCTTAGTTGGGCAGTGGTTGGCTGGGACCAGAGGCTTGAAGAAGGGGGCTCCTCTCTGGCCTAAGGAGACCAACTGTTAGACGGAGTTAATGGCTAGTTGAACTTACACAGCTGTGATTTCAGAGAGAGGACCTGAGGACATCAGCCCTCAGCTAGGGCTGGAGCTAGAAGGGTCTGGGAAGAAGAAGCCCAGGGAAATAGAAGTGAAGGCTTGAGGTGGCTGCTGTGTGCAAGGTCCCTGGGTTGGAACCCAGGGAGCAGACAGGTCTGAGTTCTCCCCCGCCACAGGTAAAGTGGCAAAAATCCCAAAAAGGGGACAGAGCTTATTTGGGAGCCTTCGAACAAAGGCGCTGAAGACCCTAGTGAGGCAAAATAGATGGTTTATTTATTGCACTCTAATAGCCCAAAAGGGATTCACTTAGATTTTGTGACTTGGCCAGAGGGCCAAGCCACTGAAGACCCACCAAGGTCAGCTTGCAGCCTGCAGGGGGCACCAGGGCCGAGAGAAGGACTGTGGTATTGGCCCCGCTGTTCAGAGGCACTGAAGAGCTGAGTGCTCCCTTACATCATCCCTGCCAGAGAAGCCATACTTTGACTCAAAAAGCAGGCAAATGATGATCAGGAATGTAATTTTTAGGCTAAAATTCTACCAACACAATAGAAAAAGATACTGTAGTTAACAATCACAGTGGGACTGGGACTAAGGCAAAATAGGTCTTTTACATTTGTAATTTCTATGAAACCAAATTTACCTGCTGTGAATGTCACTTTTCTGAGCCAAAACATATTAGCTAGGTCAAAGTTAATGCCTCAGTGCCCCATTCTCTAGTCTAAGGTATCATCTAAACTAAATAAATCCCCCTAATCTAATGAACAAAACAGTCAACTCTTTTGCTAATTATCATGATCCAATGTGTGGAAGGCTGGACTAACCAACTGCTCAATAATATTGCAAGTGAGCATCTGCCAGCTTGCTTTGCTGACTCCTTAAACAATAAGGACAGCAGCTTATCATGATCTGAGTAAGTAGTGCACATCAGGGAACAAACAGAAAGTTCAGCCTGTCCTAATGAAAAGAATTGTGTCAATCTGATGAAACGGGGAAGCAGTGCTATATCCAGCAGAGACAGATGGACCAGTCCACAGATACCAATAGAGATCCCAGGCTGCAGCCAAGATGTCAGATCTGAGCTGTGATCTTGGAGAAACTGTTTAGAAAGACAATTCATTGGAAGTGAAACCACCACAAATCACATTCCCTGTTGCTCTGAATTTTGTAAAACAAACAAATCATCAATTGTTAGACACTGTCAGCTTATTGTTTTAAAAGGTTTATTTACTGAGCTCGAATGGTAGCTCAGTGAATACTAATGTAGCACAAGCAAAGCTTTGTCAGAGATACCACTTCTCACGTTTGTAATGGAGAAAGTAAGAATACCAACAAAGACAAAGGTTAGATTACTTTTGTTAGATGATAGAAGGGGAAAGAAGTGTATAAAACTAATATTTTATTTAATATATTTTTTGCATTGAAACATTTGTCATTTTGTTTTGAGCAATACAATACTCTTGTATATTTTGTGCTCACATTAAAAAAACCTTCAGAAATGCTCTTTTTGAACTCACCTTCATGTAACTAGACATATTTTTATTAAAATTGGCTTAGTTTGAAGGGAATTAGTTTAATGAAATTAATGACAATTTTTCAACAAAATGAGCATTCAAGTGTAACACAAAATACATTAAAATGGTGAGTTAGTTAATCTTTGGTTGAATTTTTTTTTACATCTCTAAAAGAAGGTATGGTGGTATCTTCCTTGGAATGAACCATAATGGGGAATCTCATACTCTATCTGGGTGATATTAGGTTGGTCTGCATTTTTTCTTTATGCTTGTGGTCTTCAGGCTTTCAGATCTACTCTGTATTTAGTAAAAGCAAGAGAAGAGCCTAAAATGAAACTCCAGAGATGAACACAGTCAAGCTGGGCCACATAGGTCAAAATCCACATCTGGACTTAAATTTCTCAAAGGCTCGTTCTACCTTGATTGCAGGTTAAATCAATATAGGAATTGCCATACTGAATCAAACCACTGTTCTATCTCCAGCAGTGGCCATTACCAGCTGCTTCAGAGGCAGAACCATGCAATAACCTGTGCCCAGGGAATGTTTCTTCCTAACCCATTCAATAGCTAGAGGTTGGCTTATGTCCTGAAGTAACAGGGTTTATACACTATAAACCTTTATTTTAAAAATAATATTTATTGCTAAAACTCCGGATATTGTGTGTTCTGTATAAATGTCTAATCCTTTTTTGAATACTGTCAAGTATCTCAGAATTGAGCTCCAATGTCTAACTGTGCGTTGTGTGTAAAAATATTGCTTTTCATACACTTTGAATTTGCCAGCTTTCAGTTTAATTAAACATCCCCTTGTTCTTGTAGAAATTTCAAATCTTCCCTCTCTAAAACCCTGAATACAAACAGTCCCAAAATCTGGGGTGTTTGGGGTGGGGGGTGAAAGGAGCAAATGCCCTCAAATTAGGTATCCCCTTGATTTAAAATCAAAGGGTTATTGGTAGCACGTGCTTCATGAAGAGTCCTGGCCTTTACTGTTTGGCTCAATTTCTTTCCAGGGTATTGGTTGTTTGTTTTGTTGCCACTGCTGATGTTGTTCGAAACTGATTTGTTTTTTAATTGAATGATTTTACTTCTAATATATGTGGAAGGTGCTTAGAACTATCAGTTATCCAGCCCGTCCCAAGCCTATGCAGGATTAATTCCCATAGGCATTTTCCAGCATTCTGGCCTGTCTGATTAGAAAAATCCTGAGCAACGGTGCCTCTTTGGTCAATAAATGTCATGATTCTGTGAAAAAAGCAATGTTATTTTGAACACACAAAACAAGAGCTCAACTGTGCCAAATCCGTAGGTAGTCCAAGACCCTTGTCCTCATCTCTCCAAAGAGGAATGGGCAACTGATTTTTCCAGCCAAAAGGAGAGTTCTTTTTCCTGTCTGTGTGTGGGACATGGTAGCCCCCTTATACTCCCAAAGGCAGCTATTCCTCATCAGCACCACATGGAGCAGAAATGTGCATTTCTCATTTAGATTAATAAAGCCTCACTCCCCCAGTTCCTTTATTCCACATCATGGTCCTGAGGTGCTATCAACTGCTGTAATGTTGATTCATGAGGTGATTGCTTTCCTACCTGCTACTGGTGACTTCCCTTGGGTACTTTAAAGGCTGCTTTATCAATGATGACACCAAAACTCTATTTCACACAAAAGTGTGGTAGGATGGTTGGTTGTTTGTTGCAATTTCCATTTGTTGAGCACTGCTGTCCATTAACATTTTCTACTCTTCCCTTCCCTTTATGCTCCTTCACAGGCTACTTGAAGTAATTGTGTCTGTCAGCTTTTATCATCACCAAATCCACAATGTGCATGTTGCAAGACAGACAAAGTCCAGGAACTGTACAGCATATTGACATTTCCAAGCTTACCATCATTAACTTTTTTGGTTCCTCTACTACAGCTACCATGTTGCCAACATCCATTCACAACACTTGACTGAAATTAATAGACAGTTACGACATACCAGATACACTGAGCAGCACAACAGGTGCACATCCTGCCTGCAATTTTTGGCAGGCACATGTGCCAAACACAGCTAAGCAGCATCTTCATTGTTGTTAGTCTTATCGCTTATTACCAATGCTAAAGCTGGTTGAAAATTAGAATTTCTGTCCCCTGAGAAATTTCTAAGTTACTTTTCATCACACATTGGGGTGAAAATTTAGGCAAAAAGATTTCTGGAATGGAAAAGTCCAGAGAATTAGATTTGGAAGTGCTGAAATATTTTGTTTGGAGGTTTCTGGTAAGATGACACATTCTGACAGTCATGAATCAAAAATGTTTTGTTTTGGATCAGTTCAACAGTGAATTGCATCTAGCTAAGCTGCTGTGGTGCTTCGTGGGAGCTGCAGTTAGGGTGCCTCATGTCCCAGTGACTTGGGACTTCATGGGTTTGCATCTCCTGGGGCACATGCCAAGGACTTCCCAGGAAAATGTCTAGCACTTCAATGAATCTGCCACAATATACATGTCTGAGAGGTTACGATGGCTTTAGGAGACTATTGTAGGGAACCTGGCAGTGCTGCGACTGAGCAAGGTCCAAAAATGAAATATCATAAGGAAAAACCTATAGCAGTGTGCTCCGTGAGGACGGAGCGGTTCGTATTTTTAGATCTCAATGGTGAGGAAGAGACGGACCAGGAAGTGCCCATACAGCAGTTTATTCACGCAGCACTTAAGTTACAGATTTTAGGCTGCTGCTAAGCTGTTAGGAGTACAATGCAGGCAGACAGGCGCTTACCAGCACGAGGGTAGGGAGGGCCCATTCTCCACCCTAAGAAGCGAGTTGCAACCAGGGAACCGAACCACCTGGGGCATCCGCTAGTACCTCGATGGATCCACAGAGAGCCTCAGGGCAGGGCGGACCTGGGGGGTCCTAAAATACCAATCCCAGCATAAGCTTATTGGCTACATTTCAATCCCCTTGGGGACTGGGCCTTAACACTTGTTTCCTGTTATTCTATTGGCAGTTAGCTAGGGGCCAATCCACAATAAGGTGCCATTAGTTGCTTATTACTAGAGTTGCTGATTTTACTGCTAAAGCTGTTAATTTTCTGCTGACCCTATGGTCAGCTGGCTTCTATATTCATCTCAAGGATATTTCCAGACCCGAAGACAGTTCCTCTTATCCCTTACAAGTCTGGCTCTTGAGAGGCCTAACTTTTGCTCATAAGCCTACTGCCACTTCTAGGGCCTAGCTCTTGCCATACTAAGCTGACCTCGTGTTACAATATTCTTCCGCTCCTTACAAGCAGTTACCACTAAAGTCTTCACATCTGATGTTTGCAGGTAATAAATATTGCTGCAAGGTCCTCCATACTCAGTGCAGCATGGCGGATAGAGCAATAGACTTGTGACTTCGGAGACTTGGACTCAATTCCTAGCTCTGCCATTGGCCTGCCCCAACCTTGGACAAGTCACTTCCCTTCCTTGAACCTCAGTTTCTCCCTCTGTAAAATGGGGATGATGACACTGATCTGCTTTGTAAAGCGCTGTGGCATCTACAGATGAAAAGTGCTATATAAGAGCTGGATTATTAAGTACAATGTGACTATGGGATTGTAAAATAGACATAAGAGACAATATTTTAATGGCAACCTTTATACTTAAGTCTGCTGAATATAAAATATTGAACTGACTTACAATTACATTGTAAGACCTTTGCTCTACAGAACAACATAATTAATCTCTACTATAAAGCATTCCTTTTGAATGGACTATTTAATATATGCAGTAGGAATCGTTTTTACATTACTCATCGGTATTGCCCAGGGCTAAGCACGGCATAAGCATTAATAATTATGTATCACCCCAGCATGCTTTCAGCCCTACTTAGCAACATGAGAAACTAGAATTCACCTTTACAAAACCTTGATTAAATACTTGGACTCCATTTTAGACTTTGCCAGTACCAGAAAGGTTTAATTCCTGAATGTGTTGTTTGCTGTGGTTTCTTTATCAAGTTTTATTCATTTATTCTACAATCAGAAGCCAGCTACTTCTCTCACTTGGACTAGAGCTGGTCAAAGGCTAAAGGAAGATGACAGATGCACTGTTGTTTACATAAGTCTAAGCACTAGTTTGTTGTGACAAGATGGGGTTATATTACTTGTCATTCATAGGTATTTACACAGCCACCAAACATCACTGAAAATGTTTTTGAATTCCAAGTTTCATGTTTTTTAGCATGAATGATTAATTAATTTGAAAAAAAACTTCACAAAAATAAATTATTAGTTGTTCTCCTGTTTTAAAAGCTTTCATGTCACTCAGGAACAGAAATACTAACTTGTGACATAGGCAGCCAAGCGTACAATATGAACAGTGGAAGCAAATGTCGTATGAACTCACACGTAAGCCTAATATTATTTGGACCAAGTGTCTGGCCAGTATTTAGGAATGACTGATAAACTGAAGAAAGTCATAACTGGCTCATGAACTCTTCACAAAACGAGAAAGGTACTAAGGCTGAGATTTCTGAAGCAGTTTAAGGGAGTTAGCTCCCTGTCAAATCTCACTGAATTTCCACAGGATCTGAGCACCCAACTAGAGCCCTGTGCTGGACTATTTTTTTAATTCCACTCCTGTCCCTCCCCACAATACCCACTCCCTCCCACTCCTGCATTGTTTCTTACATTATTATCCCACTCCCACCTGCAAAAACCTTAGATTCTGCAAATCGCACCCAAGAGACAGATTCCCCCATGCTACTAAACAAAAAGAGTCAGTTAAAATATATATAATATATATATTTATTATTAAAATATAATTTTTATATATAAGAAATAAAAAGAACACACACACACACACACACACAGAATTCAGACACAATTTTTACCAGTAAAAGAATATAACAAATCTTGCTTAAACCATGTAAAAATTCTTTAACTTCTGTTGTAGACATCAAATCTCTTTATCTCTCTCACTTAAATTTAAATATTAAAACCTTTATGTAAAAACAAACAAACAAAAAAAAAAACCCTTGCTTTACATTGCTGAAATTCTATTATGAAAAACTGATGAGAGATTTAATGTTTTGCTGCAAATTACTGCAGTCTGATATTTTTGCTCACTGAATCCCACCCACACAAAGTATATTTTACCCACTCCCGCTATTATGGCAGCCAGTCCTGTGGGACCCACGGGATCCCAGTCCTGCTGCAGAGCTCTATGCGCAACTCCCTAGGCTCCTTCGCAAATCCCAACCAGTACTACTCATTAATAACTAGATCAACACAGCTCAAGATGTACTTTCTGATAGTAATCAAGGTGTATGGTGTCTCAGCTTCTATTCATGTTCACCAAAACCTCTCAATAAAGGTCCATTTTAAATACATCATCTCAAGCACACAGTTATGAGAAAGTGGTGTGTTAAATTTGTATGTAGTACTCCTGTTCATACTGCCCCATTTGATATTATCTGTTAAGCACCAACTAGATACTTGGCATAATACAAGAAACAAAGGAAGACACTATCCCTGTCCCACAATAACAATGAGAGGCAAACTGTCATGGATCAGAAACTGGCTAAGAGGCAGAAAACCAAGCGTAGGAATAAATTATCAATTTTCACCATGGCAAAAGGTTAACAGCAGAATTTCTCAGGGTTGTTGGAAAAAGATTTTAACTGAGGTTCGTTTACTCTGCACTGAAAAGAGATCTAAGCAGGTAGTTGGGCAGTTTTCAAACTTTATTTTTGCAGAGGTCAGACACTTCCCAGCAAGTGGACAGTGTGAGACCCCGAAGGCATGCTCTTTTGCATACTTATATAAACATAGACAAAGAAATTACATATGCATAAATTTTTATTGCTTATAGGTACATTTAAATTATTACTATTGCTATTGGCCTACTTCTTCTAAAGGTATGCATAACAGAAAACATGTTAACAGAAGATTGTAGCTTATTTATCAGGGTTGCTTGGTCTTTTTTTTAAGGCTGTATAATTAGTTGGAACTAGTTGGGGCTATCTGTTTGCTTTTTTTAGGAACTCTTTTTTTGACTTTGGTACAAGATAAGCACTGTAAAAACAAAAGAGGAGGGGGCGGGCGATTTTAATAGAGAGCAGAACACTAAAAAGAACTAAAATGGAGTAACTGCGGTCAAGCAGACAATTATTTACTTCAATTCCCCCCTGTGAGCCATACTGTATCACCAGTTTGGCTCACTTATGATAAGCCTGATCCATGGACAGCTTAAGCTGTCCATGGTAAGTTGGTACAGTAATAACTGATGAAATAAAATGATGAAATAAAATACCTATTTGCAAAATGTGTAAGTAGCAAATAAAAAACTTAGCAGGATTCAAAAGGATTTGATATTTACATGGATAACAAGAATATCCAGAATTGCTATAATAAATACCAGAACACCACAATTTTTCAAGAGATACAAACTCATGTGTCAGGGCATAAACCAACTTCTAACTATTGAGGGACTTAGAGTAAATATTCCGTGAGGCATATTACTGTATGATACTCCTTTGAAGCGGGTGCACTGATATCGGCCACTGTCGGCAATAGGGATTGGACTTGATGGAACAGCGATTTCAATCATTTCTGTATAGCTTCAGTTGAAAGACTGAAGAGCTAGACTGCTTCATTCCTGTATAACTACTTATAGGTGAGAATGAGATCCCAAACCAAATGTCAGTCTGTTGATCTCATAGATGACGGGTTCCTCAATTCCAGAAGGTGTTCAGACACAGGCATTTCCAGAGCAGACAATGATTCATCTAGTCTGGCATCCTGGCCCACCAATAGCGAGCCTGGGATGCTTCTGAGGCAAGGTCACTCTCCTCCTCAATAATTAAGGCACTTGTGCAATAATACACCATGGAGTGCCTGGTAGGAGAGAAGGTTTCTTGACCTCAGTTGGTGATCAGCTGACCCACCCCCTACAATACCCCTGGAAATGTTACCCTAGCTAACCACAGACAAGGCAGTGAGTTTTAAACAACCATACCCAAACAAAATAAAAAACCAACCAAGTGGAAACAATCCCCAACCCCAGCCTACAGAAGGTGATTTGGGCAGACGCCCCATCTCCCACAGCTGGGTAATAAAAGCAGCAACTCTCGCAGACTCTGCACAGCGTCTGTGCCCTGGGGTGAATATCCCCCCCCCGCAGAGGTGCTGCAACTAGGGGTACGGGGGAGCTCCCGCCTCTCTCCCCCCCAGCTTGCAATGGTTTCCATGATAAACAGGATTTACAGTTTGGCTCCATGGCTCTCAGCCCCTGCGCTATGCAAACCGATGCAGCCCGCCCTGAGTCCGCAGGTGCCTTCCCCCGGCCCTTCTCTTCGACCCACCAGTTCAGGCGCCGAGACTTGTCCAGGGAGGAAACCACCCAGCAGCAACAGCTGGCGCGGAGCACTTTCCAGCCCAGCCTTGGGCGAGCACAACAGCGCTGGGGCACAGCCCGAGCCACCCCGCCTGGGCTCGGCGCGAGCCGTTCGCACGCGGGGCGGGGGGGATCGGTCACCCCCGGCCCAGTAGCACCGAGCGCGCCTGAGGCTCCGGCATTCCCCAGACACTCTCCCCCCCCCCCCCCCCAGGCTTGGCGCGCGTGGCGGCGGGCTGGCGAGCGGGGGCTGCGCGAGACGGGCCACGCTACAGACGGGAGAAGGGAGGGGGCGGCGCAGGCTGCAAAAACGCGGGCCACTGCGCTCGCCTTAGCACGGCCCGGAGCGGGCTCCCCTCCTCGCCCTTATCTCCCTGCGCGCCGGCGAGGAAGACGCCTTACCTGGTATGGCCAGATGGGCCAGCGGGAAGGCGCTGAGGGCGGGGGCGAGGGAGCCCATCCAGTCCGCCTGGCTGCTGCTGCTGCCCTCCGCCATCCTCCCTCCCGCCGGGGGCTCTTCTTCTGCTGCTCCCGCCGGCGGCCAGCCTCCTCCGCTCGCCCGGGCCGGCCGGGCGCCTGGCTCCAGCCGCCGACCCTCCCCGCGGTCGGCTTCTTGCAATCCCTCCAAGGGAGGGAGGGAGGGAGGGAAGAGGAGCCCGAGGTCGGCACCTGCCCGCGGCTCTCAGCCCAGCCTGCAGCGCAGTCGCCCGCCGGGAGTCCCGCTCCCGGCTGAGGGAACAGGTGCTTGTTCTCCTCGCAGGGGCTGGGGGAGCCGGCGAGCCGGGCCCGGCCTGTCACATAGCGCGGTTGGCCCTGCCCAGCGGGCCGGGAGGACACGCTGGGGAGGTTGCAAGGGGGGAGGTCGCAGCAGTGAGAAAGGCGCCAGCTAGCAGCAGCCCCTGGCCGGGCAGAGATCAGCCTGGCTGCAGGCCACGTGGGCGGGCAGGCGATCATTGGTTAAGGTCAGAGCGATGGAACGCGCCACTAGGGAGATTTGCGCCCTCCTAGCAGCTGGCTGGCTCGGATCTCGGCAGGATGGCCGCAGAGAGAGAGGGTGCTGGTGCTGGGAGCTGAGCCCCCAAGTGGGGCAGAGCTAGGAGCAGAGCAACAGCAATCTCTCTCTCTCTCTCTTCCCCTCTTTTCAAAGAACCGGTTTTAGATCAACCAACAAGGAGAAACACGGGACCGGGGGGGAAGAAAGGTCGATCTGACACCACTACTTCACATCAGATAAGCGCCTGGGTAAAAAAATCTCCAACCCTGGCGAGAGGAAGGGGGAGTCATGAGCAGAGGTAGGAGGGAATCTTTCAGTGAAATGGGTTGTCATCAGAAAATGCTGCATTTGTCACTACTGCAACTGTTTGTGCAAAGGGTAGCAGTTTCACTGAATCTGTTGTTGGGGGAGGAATGTTTCTTTGGACCAAGATGGCATTTCTAGCCACAAAGGAAATAGACAAACCTGCCACTCCCCCCATAGCCAGTAGCCCATGATTAGGGCACAGACCTGGGATGTGGGAGATAGAGTTTCCCTTCTCTGCCTCATTAAGTATCACAATCACTGGGCTATATGGAATCAGTCTCTGTTTGATTGTTTATACAAAGTGGAACAGCCTCAACCGGTGACACACCAGAACAGTCAATAGCACAGCTACGGCATTCTGGCACTTTTGCCTCATGGAGGACGCGATTTTGCTCTCAAAAACAGCAGGGGCATTCCAGTAATGTACAGCCCACTCACAACTACACGACTGGTCAATACTCAGTGGTTGGAGCACTCACTTGGGGCAAGAAAAGGGGTAGAGGCTCAGGCTCCATTGCCTGGGGTAGAGCAGGGACTTGAGCCTCAGCCAGGGTTTCCAACTGCCCTGATCCATGTCCTAACCCCTGCACAATTTTGGCTATTCGGGGGTGGGTCCCTCTCTTGGTCTCTCATTTTTCATTACAAGCTTAGAAAGGGCTCTCTTTCATCCCAGTGCCGAAAGGAAAAATACTTACAATCTCAGATTTTTGCAGGATGGGAAAACTTGTCCATCTCTACTCATGACACGGGGAAGCAAATTACATGGTCCCATGTCAAGGTGTACTTGCACTTCACCGTTTATAGCAGTTTCAAATAATAAAGCATTAATCCTTTTAAATAGCCAAGGTACAAACTGAAGTGAGCACATCGATCTAACTCATGGAAGATCATCTGCTGCAGCTTCATATTGCTGTTGGAAATAAACTTCTTAAGCAAAGGCGGGCATAGCTATGGGCTGCCACAATGTAAATGCTCACTGATATTGACATCACGTTCAGCATCACAAGTACTACATGCAAAGGCCCTTTGGTCCATCAGTCACCAAGCTTCATCCCTTTATCATCATTACCCCTCACTGCGGTAGTTATACTTCGAATATTCAACAATGAAACACATTCAACTATATGGAGAGGCCCAAAAAATCTAACAGATGGAATACATGTGCATAGATCAACTTATTAGACAGGAAACAGGCCATCTCATAAAACTCAAATGTACCATATTCAGATATCAAACACATACATTTGTACGTATATGCAGTAATAGGCCTGTTTGGACTATCATTTGTAGCTTCAGGTGAATGGAAATGAATGAGGCAAGACCACACTGTCTTACATGCAACAATTATTTAATGCAGCCAGAGCCCTCACACAGCAGTGCATCCTCTGCTGGCTACAGGCAGCCTCACACTCAACAACATTGCCTTCCACACTTACCATTTCCTGAGCCTTCCTCATACCATGCTCATCTGCTACCCAGCTGGGTGGGAGAAAAGGGAAACCTGCAATAAAAAGCACATAGCAAATATTTGATACAATTTCTATAACCTGGTGCTCAGTACAAAATGTTTTATTGTTACAACACGACTGTGCAAGGTTGAATCAACTCGCATGATGCTGATCAGAACTTTGCGGTCAGCGTAGAGTAGGATAACCTGTGTTTGGTGTGGTGCACAGTTAGCTGTCAACACTGAGCAGAACTTGTCCTTAGCTACGCTGTGCTGGCTAACTCACCTCTTCACAATTATTTGCTAACAATATACATTTTTATAATGAAAACAAGCATTCTATGGTCACAAAGGGCCTGTAGATCCATCTCCAGCCACACTGTCTTTTCATACTTCAAGAAAGCCTTTGCTTTTGTGGGCACAATAAAACACCTCCAGAATAACTCAGGTCACAGCGCAATAAATTAAGATACATGCTTGATTTAAAGTCTTAGCAATTTTCTTAGCAGCTGTTAATATGAGTCTGTGTTGGAGTAATGTTGTGTTATAGGTTGGGTAACAAAGAAATATCTGTCTTGTTAGCCATCCTGCTCCGCTTTCTTGTTTTCAAATCCAACTGTGTTCTTGCAACATCTAAGATATATTCTTCCTGGCAGTCCTCCTGGAGTTATCTTCCAGAACCTGTCCTGTGCCTGTGATAACGACAACTGTTTCCAAAACAAGAGGCTAAATGTTGTATTATTCCCCAATATCCAGGGTGTCTAAGTAGACTCCTGCTCTCCCCATAAGAACTTATCCTTTCATCAAATGGGAAGCAGCATAGCCTAGGGGAATGAGCACAGCCTGGAATTCACCAATTGCTGCATTCTAATGCCATTTCTACCATCCCACTGCTGTGGGGTCCTCAGACAAGCTACACGTCTCTGTGCCTGTAGAACTGATAAAGTGTTTACCTAGCCACCATCATGGGAGGGAGCTGAGGTTCACTTCTAAGACAATCCTGCAGTTCCTCCACTAATGCTTGTAACTTCCTAATGCTTGTAACTTTAGATATCTGTCACCATTTCTTCCTTGTAGTTTCACATGTTGCCACTGAGGCTCCTGAAAAGCCCCATGTACTCAGAATTCAGACGCCTGATCCCCTAGAATTACGTTTTTTTCATTGGTGCTGGTTATGGCATCTTGGAGGTCAGCCAGGTGCCCATATTCTGTGAAGTACTTGCACTCTGCTTCATTATCTCTGCCTTTGTAATTTTTTTGGCTCTAAGTCAGAAGATGCAGTGTCTACATTTGGCAAAAGTTATCCTGCCTCAGGTTTAACTGCTCACGCAGCAGGATCCAGATGCTTGAGCGAATATGTTGTAGGACTTCTTTTTCTGAAGGGCATTGTGCAAACAGTGACAACAAAATAGAAGTCAGATAGGTTACCTACGGAGGTGGCGGAATCTCCATCCTTAGAGGTTTTTAAAGTGCAGCTTGACAAAGAGCTGGCTGGGTTGATTTAGTTGGGGTTGGTCCTGCTTTGAGCAGGGAGTTGGACTAGATGACCTCCTGAGGTCTCTTCCAACCCTAATCTTCTATGATTCTATGATCCCACAGGATCAGAGTCCAAAATGTCTCCTGCAAAGCCAGCTTCCAGATAAGTCCAATCAGGCACCAAAAATCATGGAAAAACAAGAAAGGATAGCAAAGCAGAACCTTTACTTTTTGGGTCATAAAGTTCTGTTTTGCACAACTTAGCCCTGGTCTACACTTACCTGGAGATTCGGCGGCAGTCAACGGGAGTTACACAAACTACGCAGAGTAGCTTGCGTAACTTACGTCGACTGCTCTGCTTCCCTTCTGCGCGCTGTCTATACTGTGCTGTGCCGACAGGAACAGCGTTCCCATCGACGCAGCGTTACGCCACTTGAGGGGGTGGTTTACCAGCGTCAACTTCCTGATCGATTGAGCAGGTCTTCGCTGATCGCTCAATCGATCCAGAAAGATCGATCTGGCAGCGGTGAATTTGCTGCTGTCAGTATAGACATAGCCTTAGAAATGTGTTTTATGTAAGTTGCACTGTGATTGTTACTGTTATTTGGTCTCTTAGTAAGAAATAAAGTAGTGCACAACATGCCTCCTCCCCCTTACTGTTTGATCCCTCCTTCTGTCCTATTAGTAGCTGAGGCCTAAATAAAAATAAATCATTTTTATGTAGTATGTTTTAACGTCTGCAGATGTTTTGCTAACCATCCTGCTACTGCAATGCCCTGGGTCTGCAATGCACTGTCAATCAGCAAGGGGAACAGCTGCATGTGACAGAGATCTGACCCCACACAGTGCTGCCCCATGAGTGGTTGAATAATGTCCAGACAGTACAGCAGTAGGAATAAGCAGCACTCTGGTTCCTCTTTTGCACAGACCCAGTAACAGAACTGAAATAAAATCCATCAGTATCTGGGCATGAGGAGGGCAGAAAAGGGAGTGGTGATCAAGTCAGGAGAATATCAGCAGAGGGTCAGATGTAATCTCATCCTGCCTGGCACCATATGGGAATTCTACATTTGCATTGGCATGAAATTTAAAATCCACTGAGCCAGCTGTGAACTTTTGCAGGCCCCCTAGGCTTGCAATTATCACATTACGGCCTCTTGTATGCTTGTTCATACAGTACACCTGTTGTGTGTGTGTGTGCATATGAACACACACACTGGATTCCATCTGTATCCATAAAAAAGCCATGGCCCTGAATCAGCTTTTACTCACCCTTGTAATTCCATTCAGTGGAGTTACCCCAGCACACAGCAAAATGACTGCAAAATTAGTCCTTGCATTACTGCTGCATTAAGGTTGTGTAGTTAAGCATTCGAATACCAGGAAATGTGAAAGGTAAGATTGCAGTTGTCAATTTACTGTGCCTTCTTGTCCACAGACATTAAGATACAAAGTAAAATTTAAGGGAAAATCTACATTTCGAGCTGGGGGGTGTAATTCCCAGCTCAAGGAGAAATACCCATGCTGGCATGCTAAAAATAGAGGGTAGCTGCAGCAGTGCAAGCAGCAGGAGGAGCTGGCTGCCCTGAGTACATGCCTAGGGTCTCAGATCAGTATGCAGACATGTGGCTAGCGCCTTACGCTGCCGTGCATACACTATTTTTAGTGTGCTAGCTTGATTAGAGCTAGCACAGATATTTCTCCTCAAGTTGGAAACCACAACCCCATCTGCCAGCTAGTTGGTACATTTGAGTAGAAACTAGCGCAATTTCCACACCAAGGCAGAGTAAAGGACAACTAACATAATAGGCTAAAGAGTAAGATAGCTCCTTCATTTTATCTTACACATGCATAGTCTGGGGCACTTCTTGCAACATCCTGCCCCTACCACTTGTTCAGGCTGCAAGATTACTAACCTATGTTCACTCCTTAATGTGTAACTTACTATAGCACTTCACCTTTGTATTTGGCTCTAAGAATACATCTAAACTATGGAGACTATAGCAGCAGAGCTATGTCACTGTAGTTATGCTGGTATTATTCTGTAGAGTAGACATAGCAGAATAGACCTAGCCTACACTGATTGACGGGGGTTTTCCAATGGTGTAGGAACACCACCGCCCCAAAATGACATTCTTCCATTGACATAGCTACATCAGTCTAGGGTGTGGACTTTTAAATGTAGAACAAGCCAAAAGTCTCTAACTGGGTGATCAAGCACCGTCTGTAATACAATTTGTGAACTTCCTAGGCCTAGTCTACACTTTATAATTTAGGTCAACATAGTTACATTAATTAGGGTGTGGAAAATCCATACCCCATACCAAGATAGCTTTGTCAACATAACCCCCAGTATAAACACAGCTAGGTTTATGGAAAGAATGCTTCTGTAGACCCAGCTACCATAGATATGGGAGGTGGTGCTCCTACACCAAAAGAAAAACCCCTTCCGTCAGTAAAGGCTGAGTCTACAATACACTATGGAATTATGCCAGCATAACTACTGGGCAGGAAGTGGGGGAAGGGGAAAAGAGGAAGCTCCAGGTGGCTTCCTCTGGCTCTTGGCAGGAAACAAGGGGGAAGGGCCCAGGAGCCTCTGGGGCAGCTGGGATCCCACCAGGGAACTGCCAGAAGAGTTGGGAGACGGGGCTTTCAGCTCACACACTGCCCTTCTTAGGTCAGTGGAAGTGCTCCTGATGAGGATGCGCACCACTGATCCAAGTAGGGTAGTGTGAACATCAGCCACCGCTATAATTACTGCAGTCGCTATAAGTTGACCTAATGTCAACTTATCTTTGTAGTGTAGACAAGACTCAAGTGCTTAAAGTTAAGCTCATGTTTAAGTGTTTGAGGCCTAAACAAACATTCCTAAGGATAGTGTACTGATTTGTACTAGCCATTTTTGTAGAAAGTTCTGTAAAAACCTGTATTTTTTCTTTTTTCTGTAGCTGCCATGGGTTTTCTGTTCAACTGCACTGTACAACAGAAACCAGAGTGACCTCCTGATAGAATTCATATGCAGTTTGCCACAGATTATCAGGGCCTTAGTTCTGGAATTTAAGATAAAAGCTAAAAGAGGATACCTATCTCCACTGAGCTTGCTACCCTTGACATAAGTTAGTGCCCTCAAAGGGCAGCAGTACAACTCAATATCACCAGCCAGTTGGGCAACTTAAAAGCTTCAATCTCCATTCCATCAGATTGTGGCTATTTCAGATTAAGGGTAATGTACATCTTTTACCATTGCCTAACAAAGAAAAGTGAATGGTTTGTATTCAAGTTTTTACAAATAAAAAAAAATAAAGTAAAGTAAAATGCACCCCCAGGTTGACACTAAGTATGAAAAATTTAAGCCAAAAGTGTGAAAAATTCAAAATCTATGAGCTACTGAAAAGAGGGGTTTATAGTGGAAGAGCTCCTGCAACCATGGTTTTCTATCACATGAACATTATAACACACATCCCATTACTCAATGAGATGAATAGCTTCTAATTAGGATTTCAGTCAAAGTTTTTCAAGATTTTACATGTTAATCTTAAATGTACAGTGCCATGTACATTCCAAATCTTTACATGGATTTATCATCAGATAATAGATCAAAATGATTATTCAGCTGGCTTCTGCATCATCCCAGTGTTTTAAAAGGACACTGCTACCCTTGAGAAGAAAAAAAAAGCAGGATTCAGCATTTCATGTAAGCGTATTTGAACTCTTCTGAATTGTTCATTACCATTCTCATCACTGAGGGCAATGGAATTATTTAGCTTTTAGGAATATCAGATACTCCTTCATAATGCATAGCCAACACCATTTCATTTTTTAAAAATATTGGTTCTTCAAATACAGTAGACCAAGTTACTGTGGTCAGTCCCTGTTACATATCAAAGCAGAAAAATACAATGACAATCACAGAAACTTAATTATTTGCAAAGGCAACTGTCACTAATAATCTTGTTTTTTTGTATTGGCACTTTTTTTTTTTTTGCATTCATGCTCTCCACTTCTATTTATTTCGTTGAATTAAGTATACATCCTTTATTTTTCCTTTCTTTCAACCAAAACCTAATGTCTGGGACTCAACTACATGACAGCGTTGACCCTTTAAATACTTTATTTACACCAGATGAGAATGTTTCCAGTTATGTTTGATGCAGTGATCAGTTTGCATGAAGGAAAAACTCCTATTTGAAAATCAGGAAACCGACAAGACACAGAGGATTTTTTTCCACTGGTTAAAATCTTATTAGGGTTAATCTGCCTCAGAGAATCAACAACCAGAGAGAGGCACCAGATGAAGGATTAGGCCCTTAATCACAAATCCTATGTCCTTTAAATCAACAAAGATTGCCATTGACTTTCAGAGACTTTGGATCAGTCCCTAAAGGAGTCATTTTAAGTACTGCACAATTTTTTAAAAACTGTATTAGAATACATCTCTACAGGATTAAGCAAGTAACTTTCCTCTGCAGAACTCATAGCCAAACCTGTCCTCAGATCACTGCCCATAAGGCTCACTGGAGTCATGAAACTCAATGAGTGAATCAGTCCACATTATTCAGGAAAAATATTTAAGTTAAACACCAGTTTGATTTCTCTTTTCAATGCGCCTCCTCCTTTGGTTTTCAGTACATGTGGCTCTTCCTAATGTTTGTTTGCTTGCTCTGATAAATGAAGGCTTAAATTCTGGAAGAGGCTTCATAAGAGATCCAGTACGATGTACTCTTTAGAATTTATTTAGCAAAAGTGACTTCTAAACAAAGGCTTAAAGACATTGTTGGAACAAGAGAATTGTAGCTAAAATAGAAAGTTACTTTCTAGATCTGTATTAAGATGAGCTATTTTTCCAGGAGATAATGCCAATTAGCAGCAAACAGTACACTTATTAATCCAACTCTGAGATTCTCAACCAATCTGTATGCTCCCACAATCTGCTTCCAGGCAGCCTGGGAAAAAACACAAGTTTAAGTGACTTACAAGACAGAGAATATGGTGCAAATAATGAATGTGCTTTTTAAATGAACAATCCAAGTCTAATTTACCTACAGTACAAAAAGGTGCCTTTTAGAAGCCACACTGAATGCCAGTAGAGAGGCATATACATTTAGAGTGATGCAGAAGGTATTCAAAAAGGATTAACACTTGGTGGAATCATTTGCATTACACCAATACCCAGATTGCCCTGTAAGCTCACAGCTGTCTCATACAAAAGCCCCTATCTGATCTGTGGAAACAACTGAAACGATTGGGAAATATATTTTTTGTGTGCTCTACGTGACAGAAGGCTGAAAGGCTTCCCCACTGCTGGCTTCCAGTAATATAATGAGATCAGGAAAAAAAATAACTAGAATAGACAGTAGTCTTGATAAGCACAGCAATGAGATACAATGGCAGTGGCAACTCTAATGAAGGTCCAGTTGAACTCCATTAAAAGTCTGGAAAGACTCCTATTGGCTTTAGTGGATGCTGGATGAGGCCCTAAATACTGAAGATAGAACCATCGTGGAATCATAGAAATGTAGGACTGTGGGACCTCGAGACGTCATGAAGTTCAGCCCCCTGAGTTGAGGCAGGAACAAGTAAACCTAGACCATCTCTGACAGGCATTTGTCCCACCTGTTCTTAAAAAACCTCCAATGCTGGGGCTTTCACAACCTTCCTTGAAAGCTTAGTCTAGTGCTAAGTTATCCTTATAAGTAGAAAGTTATTCCTAATATCTAACTGAAATTTCCCTGTAGATTAAGCCCATTACTTTTTGTCCTGCCTTCAGTGGACATGGAGAACAATTAATCACAGTCCTCCTTATAACAGCTCTTAACGTATTTGAAGACATATCAGGTCCCCCTTCAGTCTTCTTTTCTCAAGACTAAACATGCCTATTTTTAAAAGCTCTCCTCACAGGTCAGTTTTCTAAAACTTTTATCATTTTTGTTGCTCTCCTCTGGACTCTCTCCCATTTGTCCACATCTTTCCTAAAGTGCGGCACCCAGAATTGGACACATCTGAGGCCTCACCAATGTTGAGTAGAGTAGGACAATTACTTTCTGTATCTTATGTAAGACGCTCCTGCTAATGCACCCCAAAGTGATATTAGCCTTTTTCACAACTGCATCACATTGTTGACTCATATTTGTAATTCCCTGTAACCCTCAGATCCTTTTCAGCAGTACTCCCACCTAGTCAGTTATTCCTGACTTTGTAGTTGAGCGTTTGATTTTTCCTTCCTAAATTAACTACTTTGCACTTGTCTTTATTGTCTTTAGCTAAACAGAGATTCTTGTCTTTTTCCATTCTTCAAACATTCAACTTTTTTTTATTCCTTTGGAAGGAAGTAAACAAATACATTAACATAACACCTAGCTGTGTGGCTTCTAAGTACAGTGATCTTAAATCTATATGGTATAGATTTTTTTGGAAGGACAATATATAAGGCATGACTGAAATGCATCTAAATCATATATGTATAATAGTAAATACAGACAAATAAAAGTAGCAAATTGCCAAATCTAATTATCACTGTCTTTGCTGTATAGATTGTGTTTTAAAACATATTTCTTTTTCAAACTGCACTCATTTTAGTTTTTTTTTTTTTTTTTTTTTTTTATAAAAATGCTTTTGTCCTACTAATTCCAAGATTTTGCCAAGCAGTATAATTGTATAATATAAGTATTATAAATACTTTGCACTTATGTAGCACCTTCCATCTGACAATCATGTAGCTGTTTACAAACACTAGGTAAACAAGGCTTAATCCTAGAAATGCCAACTCATAGTTGCATAAATTGGAATAGTCACAAATCCCACTGACTGTAAGCACATGATGCCCAGAGTAAGTGATGTGGCTGGCAATAAGATACTTCCTTTCTCCTCCCCGCAAAAAGTATTCCTAATATGATTGGTGACTATGAGCATCTCCCTCCTCCTGAGTGCGCTCTTTTGTGTTCTCCTGAAGGGGAGAGAAACCACGAGCCCTTCCTTCCTGCTATCCATGCTGCTCGGTTGTGCTGATGGTGAGAAAAAGAAAAACCATCTGTCACAAAGGTTTTTTGTTGCAGTAAAATAAAGACCAGAGGAGTTAGCTGGTAGACCAAGGGCAATGGCAACGCATGTACCTACTATGTTGCCACTTGCCCAAATGCTTCAAATGTGATGTCAGGAATGGACCACTTACAGCATCAAGAAGATGCTTCAGTATCAATGCCCATTTACTCTTTACCTCTCTCAGTTCTGACTGATGACATTTCAGTTCTGGGATGGCTTTGGTGATGTGGATACTTTTTCATCTAGTGGAGTGAGTCCACCCAGCACATTTCACATTGGCCACTGATGAGTTGGTCAGCCAAATCTGAAGTGACAACTGTAACTAGAGGTGAAATCTATAAATCCCAGAGCTGACCTCCTGAGCCATCCAGTCCCCGAGTTCTCTTTCAAGACGTGGTATTGGGCTAGAATAAAATGTTTATACACAATGAGCTGAGTGACTGATCTTACTTGGAAACCATGTCTTGAATTATGAAGTGAATAGCTGACATTTGTGGTTGCCTTCTCTCTCACTAATCTGTATTGGAGAAACACATTATATAGTGCAAGAAATGAGACTCTAGAAAAATAAATTTAAAAAAAAATCTTTTATTTCTTAAAAATGGAGGACATATTTATCTGGCTTTTGAAGCAAGTTTTGCATCAAATGTTTTTCACACTCATCAATATCTTTTCAATAATTATTTCACCTCTGTCCAACAAAATTTTAGTAAGGATGTTCATCATTTTATTGTTATGACTGTACTTACCAGAGAATTAAATTTATGGCTATGGAGCCATCTTCTGGTGCATTATGGAAGGGGCATTACACCCACATAATTCTTTTCCAACTTCAAGTCAAATACAAAAAAAAAAGAAGTTGCACAGGGTAACATGCAAGGCAGAGCGTCCTTGGTTTAAGGAGTTTGGCTGTGAAACCAGCTACATCAAAGGATTGTCTAAACCAGAATCTGACCACTTTCAAGCCACACTGACAGACCCCATGCCTTTGAGGAAGCATTTCCTCTACAAATGGCAAAATGATGATTAAAACTACAATTACTCCTCAAGCAGAGCCTCCTTTTACCAGGGAGGAGAGAAGAGCAGAAAACTGCATGAAGTCCACTACGGATATTGCTAAGCAGATTTAGATCACCGGGAAACTCTTCTACATAGCAGTTAGGAATAGTTAGGTTTAGGTCAAAAACCTCGAAGGAAAACCCAGGTGTTGCCAGAAATCTTGATGTTCGTTACAAAGATGGTATTCTTCCCTCTAAGTCCTGGAGTTAACATCTTTTAGCTCATTTATTAAAATCAAGGTAGTAATCACTTCCAGCCATTGAAGATTCCTTACTATTTTTTTTTACTAAGCTTGTAGCAGTGTCTCAATTAAATTCCAATGTGGGTTACTATTTGCCTTTCTATAGTTTCCCTGGAGTTTAAGTGGATGTGATATTTTTCTTCATTTTTTGTCTTGAATTGTTGAGTAAATGGTTCTGTGCACTCAACCATCTGCTACATTTTACATTAGATTTAGATGCATTTCAGTGGTGGAAAAGGTGATCCCTATTCTGTGCATGTAAAGTTTGTAAAGTTCTCTGTGAAGAAAAGTGCTTACTATAAACTTCAGATATTTAACTAAAAATGGATAGAATCATGCATATGTTCATAATTAAGAACACAATAGTTACTCTTATGTCTGAGGATTTTAAAAGGAGCAGTCTCTTAATTTCTATTTCCTGTCAAATAAGCATTCATTTAAAGCTATGAGGAATACAACATTTGTAAACTCCATGACACTCATCATCTTCCACTTCTATTTCAGAAAGTATTGCATATCCCATCACTAAATCAGCACCTCATTTTCAACTGTAAAATGTCTGAATTTGGCTCCTTGTGAAACACACACTTTATCATGATGGTATTTTCTTACAGTGATTGTACTGCTCCCAGCTGAAGCCTGAGTTCTTACATCTCTGAAAATTTCAATATTTCAATGTTTTCAATATTAAAATATGTTTAATCAAATACAGAAAGAGATAAAGAGTTACATGCACTTCTTAGCAGGATTCTCCCTGCTCACGTTTAGAACTGAAGAGTGAAAAACGAAGAACCGTGTTCCTTTTGTATCTACTGAGATCAATATATTTGATGTATAAAAATGCTTCATGAAATATTTTTACCTTTCAACAATTGTTATTTTCAACAGCTATTGTCCCTGGAATCAGTCACTGTTTCTATCATAATCCCCTTGGATTATTATTATTATTATTATTTCAGTCCTTAGGTCTCCCATTCAAGATGGCTCACTAGATAGCCTCCTTGGTCTGGCAGCTTCAAGATATGCTGCCATGTCTTCATAGCAGATCATGTAAGAAGGAAACAGCAGCCTCCTCTCCCTTCAGCCTTTCCAAATGAGTCCACGTTGGATTTCAGTGATGATATACGTGCACTACTGCCCTACAACGAATTAATGTTCTTGCTCTTTAGGCTTAACATTAACTAAGCTCACCATATATCAGTATTTGTATAGTAAGAACGATTATAGTTTAAAAAAAGAAACCCAAGAACCTGTTCATGCATGTGTTACAAAGCTTGCATCTTATCAAAGTTTTACCAAGACTGTGAGTAATTATGTCTGACATATGCTTAAAGCGATCATCATTATAGGCATACTAAAACAAAATGCTTCAATGTTTTTTCTAGGCAGATGAATGAAGTGACACGTGCACTAATCTACTCCCATTATTAAGAGAGCAAATTCCCATCTGACCACCCAGTTCAAGCTGAGCACCTGTAATCTCCAACAGGCTGCAGTTAGACTTCTGTCTGTCAGATGAATCGATGAGAAAGAATGCTTTGCTTCTGGCATTGTCAGTTTAGAAGTCTGAATTTGAACATGGATCATTAACACTGAACTCCGGCCATCTACGTTTTTAAAAGGCTTAAACAGTTACAAGATGGTTCAGGAATACGCCAAGTTTTCCAGTTCATGGCAGGATGAAGTAGTTCCATCCGATTCTAGCATGGATGTGTACTTTATTGGAGGTGGTGGTGGCTTGAAAGGTGGAGGTCTGTTCATACTAGAATAAAAAAAACCCCAGTGTTTGAAAACACAACAGCTAAAGAATTAAAAAATAATATAAAGATATTAGGGACAGAGGAAAGAGATTTAAGGACAAAAGGTAAGATACAGAATTTTGGCCTCATTCTGCTCTTACATTCCATAGAGAATCTTCCATAGAATCTGTTCTTTCACCTTCATATTCTATTCTACAACTCAAAACCATGTTCTGGCATTAATATGAGCTCTCTTGCACCCAGCCCTCCGCCTCTGTGTACAACACACATTTTTTACAACTTGAAATGCTGTGAAATCCAAAACCTTTGGATAAATAAGGAAGCAAGCTGCTGCTTGCACTGATAGCTGAAGACACATTAATTAAGATATACAGCTGTGCATAGAGATTTACAGGCCCCTGTCCCAAGATTTTAACAATCCAAGAATAAATATAACCTTACTACAGTTAATTGCAAGTTTTGAATAATCAGTGTGTGTGTTAAAGGGGTTTAGTTTGCCATCCCTATATTTCCCAGAACATTGAATAAGGAACTAAGCTCTCTTACATGGAATGTTAAATTGAAGCATATTTAACAGTGAATGGGATTAAGCTTCAATTATGTATTTCACACAATTATGTCTGTACTTCTTCGTTTCTTTCCATGAACACATGCATCTACAAAATAAGATATTTTCTGAACTTCATACTGAAACTCACACTAAGATATCTATTTCTCCTCACCGTTTTTGATACTAATACTTACATTTCTTTTTGGTACTGACACCATTTTCTGAGTCCTAACATGATTAGAAAAGTACAACACAGAAGCAAGGATGCTACAACCGCTGGCCAGGAGAAGCGAACATTCTCCGGATTCACCATGGTGGCTGAAAAAGGCATAGAAAAAGCTATAATTCAAACTCCGGTTTATAAGGAGAGGCAGGCAACTCCCTCAGACACACATCTATACAGCAACCCCAACCTGTGTAGGATTGCCAGCATTTTCAAATTTAGGTGCATCAATTTAAGCATATAAATCCTAATTTAAGCACATAATTAAGTGGCTTCATTATCATAGCTGCTGAGGTTACAACTCCATTGGAAGCTAACTGAAGCTGCAAATACTCAGCACTTGTGAAAAATCAGACGCCTGATTTGAGTGTTTTCTTTTAAGCATTTAAGTTGAAAAAGTTTGGCCACTTTTACATCGTGTTTTAGAGATGTTATGAGACTGGGAAACATGTTATGCGACTGGTAAACATGTTATGCTATGAGACAGAAACATGTTGCTACAGTTGACATTTGCACCAAACTTGGGGAATCGGACCTAGTTTTCCAAGAAGTTTACCCCATACCCATTACAACTGGTTAAAATATTCTGAATAATTTTTAGGTAGAGATTATGTCCTGAAAAGATGATGTTAATAAAGTAGAGATAGGCCTCAGAGAATCCAGTTCATGAATGTTGTGGGTATTTTAATTAATTCTACAAGACTTCCAGCACTGGTGAATGTATATTCAATGAAGCTCTAGCTCTTTAACTTAATACTGAGTCTTACTGTGTTAACTGAAGGCTCAAAACAACTTAAGGCAACATTAGCACAATCTGAAGCAAAAATTTTGGACCTGATTGTGGTACAAGTTATGAAGGATGGCAGCTGGAAAACCCTTTTAATTACTGGGCAAGTGAGTGAACTCCTCATTCACATCGTTGAACAGTTGCTCACAGTACTAGTCCATTTGAGTCAATTCAACTACTCATATGACGGACTGCTCACATAATGTGAGTGAAAAATTTGCAATCTGGCCCTCCAACTGTTAGTTGAACTCAGTCGTTTCTTTTTTTCCTTTACCCAACAGCAGTAATAGCTCTGCTCACTATGCTACTAATAGTACTGGTAACTTAATGGAATTTTTCATTTACAAAGTTTTGGAGCACTGGTTTGTATGATGGTTACAAGGGTACAACATTCTGACATTCCTGCCAGTGATAGCACAACCACGAGCTCAACATTATCACATTACCACCAAACAATGCAAAGTATGACATCATAATGGATTTGAAATAAATCCATCATATTTTAGCCCAGAAACCAGGCTGTCAGTCCACTAGTAAGCAAAGTGGGGGTAAACACCAGTAACGCACTGATATTTCTGTGGAATTCTATAGGTGTGTTGTTAAAAACTGCAATGCATGACATTTCACAAATTAGCACCATCTTTCAATTACAGGTGGCTACCCACAAGTTGTATGCTTTTTTGCTGAATATGGGCCAGTATAGGAATGCCAAAAGCATCTGTGATTGCCTGCAGTGCAAAGATATGAACTGCCTTTAGACCTCCATACCCAGCCCTGGTTTATTCAATGTTTTTTTATTACCAGTGCAACTACCTGAATCTCCAAAGATTACTCCCTCAAGTTCTTGCATACCAACAAATATTTATGAAGGAGAGAGTAGTGAATGAATGGCTTACCATTAACTAAATTCCCTCTAGTTGATAAAAAGCCATTGAGCTTAGTAAATGAATCTGGATCAACCATTGTGCTGGAGGACAGATTGCCTAAAAAGATATAGACACACAACGAAAATAATATGTTTGATTTTACTGAGCATGATGTTTAGAAGTCACTTAACCATATATAGTTAATGAAAGGCTGAAAGGACTGAAACTCAGCTGCCAGAATCTGAGTACCCACCCACATTCATTTAAAGGAACAAAGTCAACTTAAGTTTTGACATAAAATCTAAATTTGATATAAAAAATTTTTATACAAGTAGCCACAAATTTAAAAAGCCTCCGGTAAACAATGACTTTACTCACACAGAACTTCTGGGAGAGAAGTAACCATTTCACCTGCTCTACAGATGGAGAAATTGAGTCCAAGAAATATCAAGTGATTTATCCATAATCACAGTGACTTTGGCAACAGAGCCAATAATAGATTCCAAGAACTACGTCTCAACTACAAAATCACTTGTTGTTGCCTTGTAAGCAGTTACATCCCCTTGCTAGTTTAGCCAAGATACACAAATTTGTGGCTGGTACCGTCTTAGGATTTATTATCATCTTTCTGTACCTGCCTCCTAGGTTTATCATTTTCCAAAGCAGTGGATAAAATAATTAACCACACAACTGCATCCATTTTAGATCTGCTCCAGCACTTACGATGTGGCAGGGTTACATTCTCCATGGAGAGGGTTGTATTCATGTTGCTTTGTTGGGCTGCAGTAGTAGAGTCACTCAATCCTATATAAAAACAATCCATTTTCGGGAGTTATTTTACAAGCCATTACTGCTACACTGGACTTAGTCGTGCTATTTTATGTCCTTTTCTCTTTCTTGGATTCTGGCCGTGAACAAAATAGCAGTCTAGCCAGAAAAATGTAGGTGTAGTGACTGGTACCTAAACCTAATGTACTCAAATATAAATTCCATTATATTATGTAATGCTTATTTGGCAAAATATGGCTGTTAACTTCACAAGAGCCACATGAACACCTTGTTGGAGATCAAATAATTAAACAGATAAAAGAAAAAACAATTGCCCTAGCATTACACGAGACTTCCATGACATATGACTTTTGGCTCTGACCAAAACTGAGAAGTGAAACAACTTTTTTAATAAGTTAATCAAATATTGTGAATCTTTTTAAAAATTCAGTTCCAGTTTTGGATGGAAGTTTACACCAGTTCTTGTTTTATCCAAACATGGCAAGTGCTTAATTCCCGTGGGGATGAGCATGATACAAAAAACCAGAGTTACACATCTGCTGAGAAATGTTAATTTCTCTATATAGCAGCTTGAACAGCGTTACATATTTATTGATATAAGTGTTTTCTATTTGTATTATGGCAGCATGTAAAGAGGACTCAGCGGGGATTGTGGCCTCGTGCTAGACACTGTGCATAAACAGTCAGCAGACACTCCATGCCCTGAAGAGTTGCCATCTAAGTATGCCAAAGAAATCACGAGTGAAAGAAATGAAGTATTATTATTAAAATGTCCCACACACTGCAGATTAACAGACTTAGTCAAAAAGGAAAATATCTGATATAACTTTCCTGCATTTTTGCTTTGTTTATCCATTATTTAGCTAAAGCTTTTATCACTAGGGCTTCATCCCACTCAGGTGTCTCTCCCTACAGAGAGAAGGCAAACAAAGCAAAGAATAGCAATGAGTTCATGAGTGATGAACACATTTCATATGTTGTAACTATTCTTTCCATGTTCTAGTTCTGCCCAAAGACCTCATTTTAACATTATGCCCTACATTATTTTTAAACATTTTTAGTTTCAATTGTGCTGCTGAAGGAAATCCCAGCCCTGACAGATCTGGAGACTCAATTCTTTCATATTGGCACTGACACATACAGCTTAGACAAAAACAGCTTCCCTTCAGTAGGTTGCCAGTGAGCTACAAACCTGACATGAAACCATTGATCAACGTTAGTGGTGAAAGGGAAGTTCAGCCTCCAAGACTCTTTCAGTGTTTGCTGTCTCTGCTAAGACACAACTGTGCCAATTAGTGTCACGTGCGGTGGCGGTTTCTGAGATGTGTAGACCTGTCAACTGTAAACTGATGTGTGACCCATTTTCTGCATGCCACCAGTGATATCAGATATGGAAACAATTTATACTCATTGTTGTCCTGACCTAGATTTAAACCAATGACTCCACAGAGCTTTTCAGAAACTCTTTCTCTGTTCTTTTGTCCAGGTTTTCATGCCATACTCATCACTGTAGCATCTCAGTACTCTTTGTCACTGCACAGAAAGTCTTTGAAATATTAGTTTTAGTGTCTTGATATATATATATATATATATATATATATATATATATATATATAAACTATACATACTATACATACATACTATATATACATACTATATATACATATATACATTATCAAGTACATTCCCACATGTAAGTAGAAAGAGCTGTGGTACAAGACCTTCTTTCATGCTGGTTAAGTCCACAGCCACCAGCCACAGGTGCTTGAGCTGGGAAGCATAAGGTGGAGCTGTGGAGGACTAGGTAAACATGAGGTGTGAGTAGTAACTATAAAGATCATCGAACCCAATTCCAACTCTGGATGCCTGTGGCCTAGCGATTTCACTTTGTAGCAGTCATGGCAAGCAGCACAATGTGATGCTACCTGTTTTATAACAGTTTGCCCAGCTGCAACTTGCATAAGTTCAGGTTAGATTCCATAAATCTGAAGTCAGTGGGTAGGGAAATTTGGGTTCATATACCAGCTGTTCACCCAGGTCATTTCAAGAGATATGTTTTTGTTATAAGTCTTTTTTTCTAAGTTGCTACGTTCTTCTAAGCACGTTGAAATAAATCTATTGGTGGAGGGGAAAGCAAAAAATCACATTGGGAATTCCTGTCAGGAATATCTCATCTGAATCCAGTATCAGACTTCGCATTACAACACAAAGTAACATTCAGGAACATGTGTCAGAAACAGTTTTGGAGTGAGCAATCAATATTAGCTTGTTTAATCCTAGTATGTTTTGTTGTGAACCATTACAAACAGAACAACATGCCAGAGGGAATTTCTCCTCATGGCTTGTCAGGCAGGCACTCACACCTCCGTCTTACAAACATTACAGTCTATGAAAACATTAACACTTGGAGACTGGCCGGCTCAAGGGAATGATCCTGAGCTATGGAAATCGTTTGCATGCAGGTCACTAGTCTTTACCTGATTAATTACTGAAAACCATTGTCAGCTGATGGCCTATGAGAAATAAATTAAATTAAGGGAACCAATCTATATTTTAGTGTTTACAATCTATTGTGATGCTATATGATTAAAGATGATCATTTATGTTACCATTGTTACCACTATTACACAGTTTCCATAGATAATATACAAATTACGTCATGTGAGTTGTCAATGGAAAAGTTACAATTTGCTAAGTCTGATTATCCTGTTTATATGCGTGTATCATCTGAAGTTACGAATCATGCATGTATCTAAAGTTATGAATATTGGCTATGTACTTCTATCTAAAACATGTGCTGTATTTCTGGGTGACATCCCCCCCCCAGATAGATTTGTCTCAGCTATGTGTTGATTGCCCATCCAGGACACTCAGCTCACAATGGGCCATTGAAAAAAAACTCATCCTGTCCAGATAACTCTTCCTGTGGATGCCTCAGACCGTGAGGAGCCAATGGCCACCCCTTGTGATTCAGCAAGTGATATAAGGACATGTGACCCTGGACTCCATCTTGGGCCAACAACTTTCCAGGCACCTGCACTGTGGGCTTTGTTTGGGACAGTACATTTCCATGAACATGGCAGAAGATATAAATCACGGTTGGAACATTTCCATTTTGCCTCTTTCCTGCTCTAATTCTCTGGACTGTGGATTTACAACTAAAAGGAGCATCTTGAACTATGGACTGAGGACCTTCCAATCTTTTGGAAGTTACTAGAGAGACTTTACAACCCTGCAGTCTATTCTATCACTGCAAACCTGATATAAGGTCTTTGCAATCATTTGTATGTATGATCTATTAACTATTTATAATTCTCTTCTTTTGTTATTAAATCTTAGTTAGTTTACTAAGGATTGGCTGACAGCGTGATGTTTGGGTAAGATCTGAAATACATTTTGACCTGGAGTAAGTGTCTGATCCTTTGGGATTAGAAAAATCCTATGGGATTCACATATGGTGAATTATGTTTTCAATAACCTCTGACTATATTAGATTGGGTTGCCTGGATGGAAGCCAAGGGCTGGAATGCCTCAAGGGGGCTGTGTTTGACTTCTTCTTAATCAGCGTAGTGATACAGAAGTTCTTTGTTACTAGTTTGGTGAATCTAATTATGGAATAAACCACCAGTTTTCTTGCAGTTTGAATGCTGAGTGTAGCATTCTCAGTGTGGTTCATCCCAGGCACTCAGTCACATCTATCACCACAAGTGTTGACACTCTCAGCAAAAAAGACCAACGGTTCAATGGGCAAATTGAGATTGAGCAACTCTCTAACACTGGAGATGATTTCCAGGTCCCTCCAGATTTGAAGCACAATGCTGGGTAAATTTGCATTGCTGCTCTAAGTGGTCCTTTATCCAGAATCTTTTATGTAATGAACTCTTACAAACAAAAATATAACCAGAGAGATGTGTGACATTTACTTACGCTGTGTTTTTGCACTCTTACTGGAGTCTGTGGCATTGGTATAGCTTCGTGTGTCTGTGGTCGAATCAAACTGACCTGTTGGAAAACAAACAGTTTGAAGAAGTTGCTCTAGAAAACATTGTTGTGCTTACCATTCCTCAGACTTTCCTCACTGTCTCCTTACTGGATGATGATTAATGGCTGTTTTGTCTAATGTCAATAGTTTTAATTAATTCACTGTGCCCAAGAACTGGATGGGACTTTCTTTACAAAAACCCAAAGCAATGTTTCGAGTTTTGTTACCAAGTAAAAACACAGAATTAGTTTAATGAAAGGCTGTCTTAGGTTTGTGAAAATTTCTAGGGAACCTTGCCTGAGTTTTGAGAAAATCTGGGCTGATTTATGGTGTCAATGGGAAAATCAGTTGAAATTTGGAGGTTTTAATTGAAGGTTTGGGGCTTATTGAAACCTGAAGCCAAACATATGTGAATCAAAACTGTGGAAAAGGGTTCTTTGCATGAATACCTATGAAACAAACCCGTTTTATCCAGCTCTAGCATGATGATGTTTTGAGGTAGCCAGTATTCAGAACCCTCTTGTGAAATCCAGTTCCAATTCTTCATTTAACAGTTCGAAAGGAATAAAGTAAAATGCTAAATAAAGAGCTGGTTCAGCTCTAAACTATTAGGCATTGAAACTCAGGCAGATAGCAAACAATCCTCCCAGAACTCCATTTGCCCAGCAGGCTTATTTCAGATTTTCTAAAAATGTCATTCCTTCCTGACACCTGTCTGCTTCTGCAAAAATGGCACTAAGCCATATGAGTATGTTTGCAAGCTGGAGAAAGGTAATAGCTTCGTCTCACCAACACTCAAAACGCAAGTGTCTCCGGGTGCTGCACGTGCGGGATTAACATGAAAGTTAAACATAGAATAGGCTGCAGTTGCAAGAGCTCAATACTGCCCCCTCCCAGCCTTCCAATCTATTTGTAGTCATTCTCTGTTTGTATCAATTCCCTTACACCAGCTGTCTCCTGGATTTTCATTAAGAGTGCTCTGAAAGAAGAAGTTAAATCAAAGAATTTTCATACTAATGAGGATTTAGAGGGCAAACCCTCTGCTCACTAACTCAGCTGCCTCCCACAAGGTATTTTGAAGAAGCTTACGGTGACACTGGTGTGGAAAGAAGTGGATGGGTTATTAGAGTTGAAGAAGTAGTGTTAGGCAGAGCACTGGGTCAACTCAGACACTGAAGGACCCTGTCCATTGTGCAAGTGTAATTGAGTCAGGGGAATGAGTTACAACACAGTTGTTCCCTCTTTACATGTGATAAGACATGCTGAAGTCCTGATTATACCACAGCTTTTTATCAGTGTTTCCTGAGCCAGTTATAACATGTTCTGACCAAACTGGCAGACTCATTTATATTTGTAATGTAGCTGAGGTGACCAGATAGCAAGTGTGAAAAATTGGAACAGGAGGCGGCAGGTAATAGAAGCCTACATAAGAAAAAGCCCCAAATATCGGGATTGTCCCTATAAAGTCAGGACATCTGGTCACCCTACATGTAGCTGAATCCCTATTTGGATAACAGTCTTATTTATTGGCATACTGAAAGGCAAGCTGGAAGGTTTTCATTTTATTTGAGACCCAGGTTGGCTGAGGTAATATCTTTTATTTGACTAACTTCTGTTGATCAGAAAGACAAGTTTACACATTTTATTTTGCAACTCTTTGCTTTCCTCCACATAATCCAGCTGCAGAGTCATATCTCTCCCCCTCCCCCTTGCTACTATTTCCATGTCTTTGGAACCTGTTTTGATTGTCCAGTTTGTTTTGCCCTACCTTCTTACCTCCTCAGAATATATGTTAATACTAAGCCATTCAGTTTCTTCCTCCAGTGTCACCACCCACCCAGGCCAATGTCTGTCTACATGTCTGTTTAAGTATTGTTATACTAAGCTAATTTGCATAGTCAGACTCCACAGTTTAAAGAATATTTGCAATACCAGAATCAAAAGGGTTGGGTTTTTTTGCCATCACATGTATGTTTGGGTGTGTAAAGCTGCTAAAGGTACCTTTATATATTTCAGGCTAGATTCATCTCTCCAGAAAGTGGAGACAATTCCTATTGACTTCCACAGAAATTGTGCAGCCTATTGGAGAGCTGAACTTGACCCATGACGTGGAATTAGCCAAAGGTAAGAGCTCCTGCAGCAACTAAGGAAGACTGAGTCAGCTTGATATTACAGGTAGGTATGGAACAAAAAAAGGATAGGCAACTAACAGCCTAGGTACCTTGATATCTTCTGAAAACCTTTAATGTTTGAGTGTAATTAATGTCATTAAGAGGATAAACACTCATGATGGAAACAGCCTACTAGGTCAAATTGAATGCACAGGAGCCTTATACAACTAGGAGAAATTAAACGGAAAAGAAAAACAAACAATCACATTTTGCTTTATGTACCTAAGTGCCATCACAGATATAGTGTCTGCCCTCCTCTGAAGTCTAAGATGACAGAAGGCCAATGCCAACTGTACAGCTAACACTGCACATCATCTGTACTGCAATATACAAATGTATTTTCATTTGTGAGCCATGCCTATGATGTTGCTCTTCTCCATTCCACTTGGCTTGCTATTCTTCACAGCATGTGATTTATCTTTTACGTTCTGGGGTTGTTCGTTTTATCTGGGCATGATTATATTATGTCACAGTAAGTCTACAGCCTGTTTCTAGCAAGGGGAGAAAGAATGCCTGCCTAATCCCGGATCAGATAGGCTGCTGGAGGGAGACACAGACAACTGGGCCTGATAATGGAAACCACCCTTACAAAGGCAGTATTTAGATTATTAGAGAGGCACTTGGTTCTAGGAAGGACCATGCTATTCAGAACCATTGGAGCCAAACCACATGCAAGAGGCTCAGAACCTAGTCTGCTTTTGATTCATGCAACTGTCAGAGTTGTCAGGTGTACCAGGGACTTTTGTTGTGAGCTAATCCCTCTAGAGGAGTTTGAATAAAACCCTGCATTACACTTTCAACTAGAGCTGGGTGAATAACAGATTTTTTTGGTTCACTGGCAATTCCAAAAAGGGGGAATTAAACAAAATGTTTTTTCAACCTGAAATGAAATGTTTTGTTTTGATTTTGAACATTTTTAACTTAGTTTTTTTTAAAGTAAAATTCAAGGACATTTTAAAATAAAAAGTAATTTCAAACAAAAAATCAAAATGCTTCATTTTGAAAGTGTAGAAATGAAATATTTTGAATTTTTAAAATTTTTTAGTCTTTTTTTATTTAAACTGTTCGGTAAAATTAACACAAATTCATTTTGATGTAGCTAAATCTGCATTTTTTTTTAAACCAAAACAAAAGTGTCATGAAAAATTTTACCCAGCTCTGTTTCCTGTTGAATCATATTTCACCATGCAAACTCCAGTCTCAGCAAGACCCACTAAGACTGCCACAGAGGGAAGAAAGGAAATCACTAAGTTGAGTCATGCATAGTAAATATTTTATTTATCTAAGTACTCCGTGTAGGCTCTGACGCTGCAATACTTGGTTTGAGCTTTCAGTTTCTGTAATATAGTCCCATTTTCAAATATCTTTTTAATTATAAAAATATATATACTCATAGTATTTTTGGTCAATTCACTTTCTAAAACCAGTGCATATTTTCTGAAACAAACACAATACATATTACTATATCACAACCATGATTTTTCACATCAGTTTATTCTTAAACTGCCAACTACCAGATTAGAAACACAAGGTAGATGAGGTAATACCTTTTATTTGACCAACTACGCTGAAAACTACCAGATTGTAACACAGGGGGAAATAGGATTATACATATGCTTCACACATAAGTTAAGCATATTTTTGCCAAAAAATTGATGTCAGTTTTTTAGTGTCTGTCTGTATTTAACTTTTTTTTATTAAATTCCTGCAACAATACAGAAAACATTTCAGACAAGAATGAGCCTGAATAATACTTACTTTGGGTGGTGGAAACAGGTTTGGAGGTTACTGGACTTGTGAAGTCTAGGGAAGTTGAAGATATAGTTTCAAGTCCTATTTAAAAAAATATTATGTGATAAGGCATTTTGTTGATGGGGTGCTTATGATTATTATCACAGTAGCATCTAGTGGAACCAACCAACGTCAAGGCTATTGTACTAGGCACCGTGCTAACATATAGTTAGAGTCTCTGCTCCAGGGTACTTGCTATCTAAATTTAAGAGCAGATGCATTAAATAAATGTAGCAAATTAAAAAGACTGTGAGAAAAGGAGGCTGCGCTTAATAATACACACACTTCTTTGAACAGGCTAGCTGTGTGCACTATTTTTAAATACCTAAGTTTGCTAGGTTTATTTGGGGGGGGTAAGTGCTGTCTACTCTTTATTCCCATTCTCAGTCTAGTCAAGCAAGGCCTTTGCATTTTTACCCCTGGTCCACCCTCACTTGGTGATTCGGCGGCAGTCAACGGGAATTACGCAAACTACACAGAGTAGCTTGCGTAACTCACGTCGACTGTTGTGCTTCCCTTCTGCGTGGTGTCTTCACTGGACTGTGCCGACGGGAACTGCGTTCCCCTCGACACAGCACTACACCACTTGAGGGGATGGTTTTACTCAGTCGACTTCCTGATTGATTGAGTAGGTCTACACTGACCGCTCAATCAATCCAGAAAGATCGATCTGGCGGTGGCGACTTTGCCACCATCAGTATAAACATGCCCATAGTCTTGACATCTTGGACTACCACATAGGCCTGATGTTTACAAACTCTTCCACAAGGGGAGGCAGGACACAATAACTGATACAGATGAAAATTATACCACTATCTCAAAGCATGTTTTAGGACAGGAATGGTGGCATTATTAACTAAACCTATTAAGTGGTCACTACAGAAAGGCATTGCTTTGCATAACACTATATGTAGCTCATGCTAACATATGTGGGTTACAGATCCATGAAGCTACAACGCTGAGGTCACAATCAAATGAAACGTCTAAGCAAATGTTGGTGGATTCCTGTCAACTGGACCACACACAAAACTAATTTTACCAACTGTCATGTTGTACCATTTGAGTAAGAAGATTCAGAATTGGACCAAAAGGGAAGGTAAAATCAAGGAACCTGTCAGCGAGGTTAAGAAGTTCATATTTATGACATGTCTAGTGCATGCATTAGTACATTGAATATGGAACATATGGCTTATGTTAATGGTGAAGGCATGCAGTTATGATGTTTGAGTGAAGGGGTCGTTTTAAATTGTGGACTATCTCTTCTCTATCACCACCACATCAAACATCTGTAGTAGTTATACAATTTTTTGTAAAATGCTTTACTTTATTTTTTAACTCAATAAACGTGTGTAAGAATCCTATTCAGTATTCAACACAACAGTCTATTTTTGTGACATCTCAAGTAAAAATGATTGAAATTTTTTTCCAAGATTTGTGTCATGCCTCCGCTGACTTAGTTAAGATCATAGCCAATATGGGAAGGCACATTTGAAAAACAAAACAAAACATACACCCCCTCCCACCCTGTGGATTACTCCATCTCTCAGTGTTAGAAGTTACCACTACATCATGAACACACACTGATTTGTGATTATCAGTCTTTCCTCACTGTGTACCTGATGCTTAAGCACAGGTCAAGTAACAGACAAGAATCTATTAGCAGAAAAATCGTATGAAATATTTTACCTGTGGTAGCCAGGGTTGTTGATGGAAATGTTGAAATTCCAGGACCTATATCAACCAAATCCAACAATTACTTTTAAATAGCTTTTTCAGTACAGCAGTGTCATTTATTATGTTCCTGAAAACAGAGCCATTCCAAGGGTTCCAAAGGCACAAAGCAATTTACAAACCTCACACTGATTTTTCAGAGAAATCAATAGGATCAGAAGGTGCAGACACACATAAGCAAGGAAAGTCTGAAAGAACTGCATCAGTAGAAACATGGCTAAGTGGTGATAAAACAAACAAATGTGGTCAATATAAGGGCTGTGTGCAATTTTTCCTAAAGATATTCAAAACCCCTGATACAATCCACTTGTTTTGCAAACCTTATGCCAGGTTTGAGTATGTGTTCTATAGTTGGGTTGACGCTATAGACCAAGTTCTATATCCAATACAAGTCCCCTTTCTTTTCCCCTGCATATTCTGAGGACGCCAGAAGACCACTCCCCCCACTGGAGTCTTCCATGCATCCTTGAGGGTTAAGCCACATCCAGCTCAAGGAAGAACTCAGTGGGAGGGGAGTAGGCCACCAATATTCCCTGCATATGTCCAAGGTAAGCATGATATCCTTGTGGAGCAGGAGGAGAGGAGCAACTGTTGTGAAGGGGAAGAGGATAAGGGTTCTTTTTCTATATAATGAGAATCTTCAAGCTCGAGCGGTGCTCTTGGCTACTCCTTTCCACAAAATACTGCAGGATCCAGTTTCATGTGCCCACAGTAACTTGGGCTTTGTAGGGTTTGGATAATTCTAGTAAAACCACGGAGGAAGGGGAATCACTGAGGGTGCTACAAGGACACATAACTAGGAGTAATGCCTTGAAACTGAAATTCTGATATATACCGCTGAATGCACTGCACTATACTTGAAAAAGCCACTATACGTTAGCTAATAGGAGATAGCAGGTTTCTTTGCACAGATTGAAGTTTCTTCTTGTTTTACCTGGCATTGTTTTTAGCTTCTAAGTGAGGAGAGATTTAAAAGATTGGGATTATTTAGCTTGGAAAAGAGATGACTAAAATATGATAGAGGTCTATAAACTCATGAATGGAGTGGAGAAAGTGTGTAAGGAAGTGTTATTTACACCTTCATATAACACAAGAAACATGGCTCACCCAATGAAATTAATAGGCAGCAGATTTAAAACAAAAGGAAGTATTTCTTCACACAACACACAGTCAACCTGTGGAACTTTTTGCCAGGTGATGTTGTGATGACCAGAACTATAATTGGATTAAAAAAAAGAATTAAACGAGTTCATGGAGGATGGGTCCATCTTTGGCTATTAGCCAAGATGGTCAGGGATGCAACCCCACACTCTGGGTGTCACTAAGCCTCTGATTGCCAGATGCTGGGACTGGATGACAAGGGATGGATCACTGGATGATTGCCCGATTCTGTCCATTCCCTTTGAAGAATCTGGAATGGGAAATTGTCAGAAGACAGGATACTGGACTAGATGGACCATTGGTCTGACCTAGCATGGCCATTCTTATGTTCTTAAATTTAATGCAATCCATCTGGGCTAGACCAATGATCTAACGCAGCACTCTTCATGATCATTTAAGTGTTCACTGCCTCTCACACCACTGGCCTACAAAGGCACTGGACAATCCTTTCTTCAAGGTCAGTATCAACGGACTCTTCTATATACATACAGACATCACTCAACAAGTCACTGAAATGTAGCCATCCCTGGTGTGGAACAAAGTAGAATGTCTGCTCCATCAACACTACTCAACAGCATCTAGGTTCGGGGATGTGAATAATAATTTGTCTAGTTGAAACTGCCAATCAAACTTACAGTGACAGAAAGCAAGAATTTGGCCAAAAGACACCAGAGTTAACAAGCATACTGTTATGAAATGTTCCATTAACCCTTTCATAATTACAAGTGTATAGGACCTTGATAGTATGTCTAATCTGAATGAGGTACTGTTAGTAGCACAGTAAAAGCCTAATCTTCTCAGATATCAATTCGATACTAAGAGGCACCTATTCAACTACCAACCCAAACTTTCAGAAGCACCTTAAGTGATCCTAAAGGCCTCCCATTCAAAGAATGACTAGGCTCACTTCTGCTTAGCTTATGAGAATTAGTTATGGTAGATCACAGTTCAAAGTGGTGTAACTATGATGGTAGCACCACAATTAATTTTTTTGTTTTGTTATTTTCTAAACTTCTGATAATTGCACAAAGGCAGAATATTCTAACTATTCAGTCCATCCAGAAATCCTACGGCAAGTTTGGGTGCCTACTAGTCCAGCAGGAAAACAGAGCATTAGAAACTTGTGCACATATCTGGTTGCATCAGTTTGAAAATAAAAAACATGACATTTAATCTACTGAAGAAAAGTAATTTATCTTACCTTTTGTAGCTGTGGTTGTAAAATCTGGAAATGGCACTTTGTTATATACATGGCCTGGGAATAGCCAAATAAAATCAGTTCTTAAAATAAGGCAATTAAACTTGTGTTTTTAATAAGATCTTTAAAATAATTCACTGGTGTTGTGCCACAATGTAAACAGCACCTCTACACATAGCAGCTATCTCAGTACCATTATGATTTTTCCTAAATCCTATAGTTAAGTTTGCAAAACAAACCCCTGAATTGATTCATTGTCTATACAACTTCATTTTGGGGCTGAAATTATCAATATTTTGTGTTTGCTAAAAGAGGATTACTTTAAAAAATCTTAATAGTTATTTTTGATATGAAGCTCTCTCACACACTTATTTCCCATCCAGAAACATTTCGAAATGTCTGTGCTTTGAATCTTGGCATGTAAACATTCCTCATTGAGAAGCACACCCATAATCAAAAGTGACCAAAACTGGCTGCAAAGCAACAAAGTTATTAATGTTTGAAAGTTAACACTGGACATACACCGTAGCAATGGTCATAGAACCATAGAACTGGAAGCAGGAGCACTGGAATGGGGCGAGTAGGGGGCCATGGTCCCATCACACATTTTTCCTGCCTTAAGGGTGAGCGATGGAGGGGTGGAGAGGAGCAGGTGGTGGGCGGGACGTCAGGGGAAGTGGCGTTAGGGGGTGGGAAGAGACAGAGAAAGGGTGGGGCCTTTGTGGAAGAGGCTGAGGGGGGCACAGGGCCTCAGGGCAGAGCACAGGTGAGGCCATGAGGGATGGGTGGAGCACAGGCAGGGCCTTGGGGAAAAGGGACCAGGGCCATGATCCAGGTGCCAGTTGCCCCCCAACTTCTAGGGAGCTTTTGGAGCTTGTGGCTGGAAGGGACCTCGAGAAGTCTTCTAGTCCAGTCCCCTGCACTCAAGGTAGGACTAAGTATAATCTAGAGTCTAGACCATCCCTGACAGGTATTTGTCTAACCTGCTCCTAAAAACCTCCAATGACAGAGATTCCACAACCTCCCTAGTTTTTCCCTAATGTCCAACCTAAACCTCCCTAGCTGCAGTTCACTAAGGAATGAATCACGTCCCCATCGCAGAGACAAATACATGGTCTGTGCACTAGGGAGGAACATGGGTGACAGAGAAACAGTGCAACAGTTCACATGCATCTGAGGTACCAGAGAACTGCTATCCCTTCCCTAATTACGGAGTGGGAAAAGAGATGTCCCATAGACTCTACAACATCCTCAGGAAGGCAGTTACTCTCTAGGCTGCTATGACCCCATGTCCACGAAGGGTTTCAATTACTTAATGCAGGGCAGTTCCCCATTCAACTCCCACAACAGTGCAGTGCAAGGCACCCAGATGGTGTTAATGGAATGCAGAGAGGGCTCCATGACTCCCACCTATTTGGCTCTAGTGTCTTCAGAGCCCTTTTCATCCCTTACTCTGGATGCACATAATTTGGACTGAAATCTGAGAGGCTTGAGTTTCCAGACAGCTTCACTGCGCACATGCATGCCTTTCGCCAGGAGTGCACACTCAACTTATTGGTGCCTTGTAACTAAGCTTAGATGCTTAGATGAACACTGTAGCAGGCAGTGATGTAACAGTAAATGGAATGAGTTCCTGTCCACACGTACAGAAGCCAATTTAAAAAAAAATTTTTTTTTTTTTTGCTGTTTTAGTTTATACTTGACAATAGTTTAGCACAGTTAAGGTCTGACCTTGAAATTGTGCACAGTATTGCCTGACATGCTCATGTAAGTGCTATACTTACAATCTTGTGTTTCCTTGTGCCTTTTTTTTATTACTTTAAGTTACAGAAAGCTCAATGCATTGTGTTCTTAATATTTTAGATTTCAGAAATGTCATAATTAAAGATGATGACCCACCAGAATAAACTACTATTTCTTCAGATGAAATATTTGATGTTTTATTCCCAGTTAAAGGAAAACCACACATACACCAGAAAGTCTGATTGGTAGCTGACTGGTTTGTACTTTGTATCTTCAGTATTGATCTCAATACATAGAGACCTTCACCATCTTTTGTAACTTCAGCTTCACTGGACATTCCTGAAAGTAAAATGGAAAAGCCATTAGTCCTCCCTTTATATCCTGTCCCATAAATAAGAGATATGCAAAATGCTGGCTCTCAAAAACAAACTCATGCAGCTTAAGGTTTCCTAACTCAGATCTGGTTCAAAGGTTTAATGAGATACACTTGACTGTGCCAAGTTCTCATTTCCCTGAAGGGCATTGACACATGGTAGCAATCACTGCTAGTCAGCTGTTTTTCACCGGAAGTAGGGATGTTCCTTCTGCACTGAAATGCATTCCCACAACCCTCCACCTAACAGGCATAGTATGGCACCAATTGCTTTTCTTATGGCTTATAGCTACTTATAAGAATATTATTTCCAATTAACATATTTATTACCTCCAAATTGTTCTTTAAAAATCTCTCCATCCACATACCATGTGAGGTTTGGCTTGGGAAATGCCTTCTTTACAATACAGGTAAGGCTAACCTATAGGACAGTAAGAATAAGTCAAGTTATTAGTCTAAACATTTCTGACACAATTCAAGTTACTGAATTCTGCATTACAAAAATAATAAAAAATGGTACTAAAATATTAGCCATTCCCATTTAGTAAGAACCATGTACTTCTCTTTGATGCTGATGGTGTTTCTCATCTAGTTCATTCTATTTCGGCATGAAAGGTACGATTTATCTAGGTCAAGGGACTGTTGAACGGCATGTACGAGCATTTCACCTACAATATAGATCACTAAGTGAAATATGGGACAGGATGAGAGGACTGAAATTCATTGTCATCCAATTCTGCTTAGCGGCCTGACAGAGACGAGGTGGTGTTCTTAGTCCATTCCTAGCAGATAGATATCCATATTTAAAAACACCTGGATTCTCAGGGAAGTTTAAGGCACAGCCTGCTTGGTTAAGAGATCCTTCCTTTATTTCAGATATGCTGATCGAGCCTCAGAAAGACTGCCTGGCACAAGGATGGGCCAACTACACAGAACTAGCTACCATGCAACTGGGCACACATATGTCACGCATACCCCTATGTGTTGCACTGCAGGTGGAATAGCAAAGGACAGACCATACTTACTCCCATGCATTTGACACAATATTTATTCCTAATTAGGTTTCTTGGCAGTCAATAGAAGGCAAAGACTAGGTAGACCTGAAGATTGGACTAGCCTCTCTCCAGAGGAGGTGCCTCCAGTTCAGGGCTTACACATACCAATGGACAGTGAGCAAGTGGAGCCTGACAGCACCAATACCGCCTGGGTGTTGCATCAGATTAATTTTTTACTTAGCATTTTGAAGGGCTAAAAGCTCAGCCTTTTTCTACCTTAAGTAAGAAGTTTTTTACACTATGGGATAGTCACGCATGCAAGTTTACTTCAAATGTGTCACAATGGTTATAGATTGCATAATAAGGATGGAGAGTGAAATACTTTTCTTGTCACAATCAGTCATCTCTGAAATAATCCTCTAATTGATTTTTTTCCTTCTGTTTCCCCAGAGGACCGTGTCCTTTCCCTATTATTTTCTGTATTATAATCTCATTTTATACATGCTTCTTAATGGCAAGTATCAATCTGCTGTCCAGAATGGATTTTATTCCTTTGGGGGCTAAAAGAGAGGAGGAAGGTATTCAATATTTGGATGAAGGAGAAGAAAAGTAAAAACCTCTTGAACATAATCAAGGCAATACTGAAAATGCAGCACTGAAATAGGTCATGGGGGAAATTATGACAGTTCTATGCTCTTGTCTGACATGTGGCTAATCTAAAAGCAGGATGGATGTGGTTTATGCAGGTTTTGTCTGCTTACAGCCCTTCTTAGAAGATTGACTCTTCAGATCACAAAACTTCTTATTTCAGATGTCTACTGATCAAAACACTAAATCTGGCTGGATAAAAGCCATGCAGAAGGTTTTCATGATAATGCTGTCACCAGCTGGTCATTGGGGTACTGATCCATTTTATACAAAATATGGTTTGAGCTGTAAAATTTGGGTAACAATTTAGAATATCCATAATTTTGAGTGCATTCGCATCTGTGATTTTTTTTTGTAGGGGCTCTCTGCTGACAACGTACGCAATGTGCCCTACCTACATTACTGTAGGCAGAGGGTAGTGAGAAACGGAGAAATGAGAGATTTCCCTTAGAACCTCAGGAAGGCTGCCATTAGACTAGGACTGTGGCAATTTAAGTCACAGGATGCAATTTTCAAACATAGATCATGCAAAAATGGCATTGCATCACCTTTACATTGTCACCCCCAGTATATTTTAAAGGGGCTGTAAAGCTGGAATTCCAACTTGCATTCAGGTTGTTACCAGCCAGCACAAGTTGAAACAGCCCTTTAGCTACTCTAACTTCTCTGTGGCTCAGACCAGATCCAGCTACCTTCAAGTAATATCCCCTTGGATCATCCTCAAGAACTCCCTCCTTGGTGCATATGAAGATGTAGTCAAGCATCAACATACTTAGTCTTACGAAAATGCTCTGGGATCTTTTACACTCAGTAGCAGACAATAGTTGTGTTTTATGTCTAGTTTAAGATACTACTCCATAACAATAAGATGGTTCAGTAATAGCTCAGATGAAACAACATGCAATACTGAACTTAAATCACTGATATGACTTACTGCGGTACCTAAGCGTTCCTTAAAAGTCCCACCTCTGATCCTGCTTAGCATGCCAGATTCTGATGGCATTACAGTTGTGTAGTGTAGATGTAGATAGTGTTATATATTATGTAAATTCTAAAATCACTCACCTCCCCAACAGTGCCATTGGAGCTATTTTGGAGGGTAATGGAAATTTCTGGTTTGGCTTGAAAACAAAACAAAACAAAACACCCAACACACGTATTAATGAAACTGACAGCAACCACCACAGTAATTAGCTTCTTTCACCAGTATATCATATTTCATGAAATTGATGCCACGATCAACATGTACCTTTTTATAACGACTACATAACTTGTGGTGAGTACATACTAAATGCCAATGAAAAGAGGAAGGGGCTGACAATTGTAATTGCTACTTTAAATATATCCTAAGACCTGTAACATAATCTTATTGTTTTTTTAATGATCCTAGTATCTGAGGCATATGTATCCAAGAAGTCAGTTCATAACATCTTATATACATATTGGTGATGGTCCTATCCACAGGAGGAAGACAAGGAACAATTTTTTGCTTTCAATGCCTTTCATTTGAGTGTAGGTGATTCTTTCAACATGAGCTTGCACAGATTTTTAAGCCTGTCTAAATGAATTTTTTCTTTTAATTGCAGGTCACTGAACAATTATTCAAAAATAAAAGGTGCATTCTAGCATCACTGAAAGTCCAAGTCATTAATAATGTCTAAAGACATATTAGTTTTGTTACCAACACTTCAGACAAATGGTGGATGGTGATTGATGAACCTCAAAAGATTTGAATTAAAAGCCCAAAATTCAAACGCTTATCTCAACCTTACCGTAACTATCGAGTCCTCTTTTGGCTGAAAACTGGACTGGAAATCCCAGGAAACCAAAGGTTTCTTCTGAGAATTCTGCCTCTTCCTATTTCCAGCCTACATCTTTCCAAATTTCAGCTGTGTTGTCTTCGCTCTGTATCCCAAAATGTTTACCCAGTTTGCTTCTCTAACACCATGGCACTACTTCACTGAGGAATTCTGCCCACATCTGTCTGTCACTTCAGAATAATTCAAAGCTTTTCTGTTCAGGTCAGTTCATGGCTTTCTTTTGTCACCTTTTATAGCTCTCGAAATCTTTTGAATATTGGGTGAAGATTAGGACAGATTTTATTATATTCTAGCCATTTTTGACCACTCCTCTTGTATCTATCTATCTATTTTAAATCAGAGCTGGATACATTTTTTCCAAGTCCTTGTTGGTTGCTGCCCATGCTATTTTCTCCCTTTCAAGAAATTATGTTTGGTGCACAACTATTCAATCCTCCATCTATGGGAAAAGGAACTGGAAGATCTAATAGGTCTTTTCCATCTAACTTCTAAGCTTCTATTAATTGTTTGGCATCCATTTATCTTTCTAGGAACTTTGCAGATGCTTCGAGACCAGTAGGAATTCAGTATCGAGCACGTTGATTTCTGCTGTTGGGCTTTTATTTGACTTGTCAATCATTGGCAAGGCAAATCTCAAAAAACAACGGTTCTTGCTAACTTAATTCAAAGCACTCGCTTCTAAAAAAGGCACATTAGCTAAGCACTTAGTTCCAAAAGTCTTCTATAACCCCTCTCCCCCTCTCATAATTGCTTATTGATGTTTTATGGGAGCTAGAGAAATCCTGTCAGGTCCCTGGCTTTGGCTTTTATTTAATATCTTACTTGAACTCTGACATCGACCCAATATAACACTTGTTGTCACTGACTCTCACACAGAGGGTCAGAGTCTCTGCTGTGCCCAGTTAAAACTGAACACAGCAGTGAGATGGGCAGGGCTGTTAGGGAGAAAATGATAGCTCCCTCATTCTCTGTCTTGCTCTGGTGCAGTATCCACAGCCTAGGGGCTGCTGTAACCTGAGATGGCTAGTTGTCATCCCCAAGTGACCTTATGACAACTGGGGATGGCTATGGCCACTCCCCCAGCCTGCCTCTCCCCAATTCCTATGTTAGGGATGAATAAGGCCTAGGCCAGCACTACGCATGTTAGGGATTCTCTGACCCCAGGGTATTCCCGGCAATGATGGCATTCAATCTCTGCTCCTTCTGTATCACTCCAGAGGTGTAAAAGGAGAACAGCTTTGGCAGAGAGTGTGACCCACAGTATCGTGTACAGCACATACACCAACACTGCACTCAGGTAATAAAAACAGAGATACACATGCACCATAGTGGAGGAGAAGGGAGCGAGAACACTAGTCACTTTACCTGATAAAATCTTAAATATAAACAAGGAGAAAGAGAAGGAAACTGCACTCCCTGTGATCTGTACTCTGTTTGCCTTCTGAACATGTGTGACTAAGATTTAAGTGACATCAAGTCAGCACTTGAAACCCCCCTTCCAACTTCTTTGCTGACTGGAGACCAAGAGAGAAAGAGGGTCCAAGACAGAACCTGTAAGAGGCAGAGTGCCCTTCTCCTCCAGTCCAGCTGCCGGAGATTGGGCTGAGGCTACTTCAGGGCCCTCAAAGAGCACAGCAAAAGGTTTTGGTTTGTCTAGTTGTGCTGAAGTCTGGATCTGCTTCTGTCCCTTCCTCCCATTTCCTGCTAACGTGCTGGCTTTCATGTCTCTGTGCACAGCCACTCCTGACAGAAGTTAACATGAATAGCAAGCAAAAGATATCAACATCTGACATCGTACGCAGAACAAGGGCTATTCTAATTTTAGGAGTTTCAATAGTTTTCTGTGCTCAAGTGACTATCCAGGTTACACTAATTATTTGTCAAATGTCGCTTTTTAAACTTAAAAACCATTTCTGACTCACACGAGCACAAGAGGAAACCTCAGACCATCGTCTTCTATTTTTGTTTCTTTCACCTCAGTGTGTGACAGCCCAAAAGTGTTTCCTTTTTAAAAAAAATATTGCTCCCTGCTGAATCTTTGCATTCTGAGCATCAGCCCAGCGTGAACTGTGTTGCAGACTCCAGAGAGCAGGTGGTTATATAATGGATATATTGACAGACCTTCCACTTGATGCTCATTCATTTTAGCAACCCTGGATTTGTACCTTCAAAGACTCAGTGTACTATAAACAGATTAATCACTCTCACAATTCCCCAGGTCTTTGACACAGCAAACAATGCTGTCCACCTGTATTTCAGAAGTTTTAAAGCAGATTTCCTACACTATTTAAAACAGAACAGGCCAAGATTTGATAAAATGACTACTGATATGGGATGCCTCATTTTGCAGGTGCCCGGTCTGTGATAACTTAAAGGGATCTGATTTTCAGAGAGTGTGGTCAGCAATTTTTTGAGAATCAGGCCCTTTTAACATGTTTAAGTTAGGCATAAAATAAAGAAGCACCCAAAAAATCACTAGTTACTTATTAAAATCTTGGCTGTGATTTATAACTGAACTGGTTACAAGCCAATAACCGCTACAATTTTAATATTATCTTAGTAACAAGGGCACAATGAGCTTGACTGTGAAAGTGCATGAATCCCCAACTGTTACCATGCAAACTTGCACATACAGACGAGCTATTTGTACACCTGTTTGCATGGTCAGTGTCCATTTTGTATACCCAACATGGTGCTTTCCACAGATGCTTTCCTCAGTGTTGCAGGTGTACCTCTGGCACCAGTTATTGAAAATCTGTCCTTAATTGTTTGTTAAGAAACGTGGGTTTAATTTCTGAAGTAATTCACGAGAACTATACCTCACTGCAATTGGAAAAAAGTAAATAAAAACCAACACATTTTAAAATGGCTGTCTGTGTACCATGAACCTTTATAATGCAAAAAACGGAAGAGTCAAACTGCTTACCAAATACTTTCACTTTGGTGATGCTCTCCAGGATTCTTTCAGGATGGTACATCACACGGCAAGAGAACACCTTGCCGTCATCAACAATTTTGATTGGGGAAATTGTTAGTGCATTGTCTGGACCCAGCTGAATTCTTTCCTTGTACAATAGGCTGTCTGTCTTATTGACATACTGGTGATAGAACTCTTTGGCTATAAGTGTTGTTTCTTCATGTCCATTTTCCACCTGTTTCAAACACAGGCAATCATTTCTTCCAGTCACAAAATCATTCCTCCCCCCATCACAATCATTTCCTACCCACCTTCTTTGAGTCAAAACCTCAGGGATCAACCTCCGGTTGCAACATTTAAGCTTAGCACTCATACAGCCTTTTTAAATTCTAGGATTTCAGAGCACTTCACAAAACCAGTCATGATCTCCATTTTACACATGGAGGAAATAGACAGAGTAGCTGGTTGACTGCTCGTGGTCAACGCTCCTGAATTGTAGTTCTGTAGCTTAGACATGAACTACACTGTGTCCTTCCCACCTTCAGCTATCCTTCCACACATTGTTGGGCAACTTTAGCACATTTAAAACTGGAGAAAAATCAGAGAGTCTTATCTTAATCTTTTGATTTTTTTTTTATTTCTAGTTGCACCAAACAAATTGAAAAGCTGAGCTTCTTTATCAACTTCCATTGACTCCTGTGTGCCAGACCTAGCAGCAATGCCTATAGTTAAGATTGACTCACTTTCTCAGGGTGTTTTTACATGCACACACAGTCTCAACATGCACCATATATTTTCACATACTGAAATGCTGAACCTTTTGCTCTCTTTTTCCAATTTGTAGTTTCAGTCAGTTAATGTCACTAAATATAAATTAGCACAGTATGCAGATTTTCTCTACATAATTTCTAAGTTTACGATAAATGTAGTACAAAGAAAAAGAGATCCAAACTGACAGCCAAAGGGGACAGAGCCACCGGTGAAAATAAAACTTATGCTTACACTTGAAGGTCAGATTTAAAAAACGACACCATCAATTAGAGCTTTTCAAAAGTAACAGGTGCCAACATATATAAACCTCACAAACAACAAACAAGGTGCAGAAATTAATGCCAAAGACAGTTTGCTGATCTTCATCTCTGAACTACTGAAAGTGATCCTACAAGACAAGGCTGAAAAAAATACAAAGATTCCTGCAAAAAGTAACATGTAATGCAAAAAATAACTTGCTCAACTCCAAGCCAAGAGCTTCTAAACTTGTTTTGTATGTGATTTCACAAGCCCAGGCAACTGTGTTTGTGAATTGGATCATTCCCCCCCCACCCCCATTCTTCACTTGAAAGTTAGCAGTGAGCAAAAGTATCTCAGTATAGCCTCACTTTCAACCTCTGAAATCACCAGACACCAGACCCGGTGCAGTTCACTACACTGTGAGGTAAACTTGCATGATGTTGAACATTTGGTAGTGCAACAAAGTAAGAATTAAACAACTATTTAAAAAAAAATGGTGCAGAGGTTTTGGTGGGTTTTTTTTAATTTGGTCATTCAAGTTACCAATTTAACTACCCTTTCCAACACACCTTTTGATTTAAATTATGTTGTGAAAAATTAAACTGCAATGTTTTTTCTTTGTTCTCTAATACACTGTTTCTGGATGTGTATGCCACATGCCGTTCTCCGTCAACTGTGGCAATGCTGCATTTCTAGCTTCTCTTCCCTGTTGTCACAGTCTGATGTTCACTCAGGTATTGATATTACCTATATCTTTTGTTTAACAAACCTTTAACTGTTTGCATCCTCCAGTGCAAAGTAAAACATATCTATTTGCTCTGCAACATACAGCCTGTGTTTTTTTCCTTACTGTTTGATCAATAATGGAGGATAGGTATACTTACCATTAGCCATTTCAAAGGAGACTTGGACCAGTTTACAGAAGTCATGTTCTCAAGGCATGGAATTTTCAGTGTTTCGTTTAATAGCATTTCTACCACCACATAGTACTTCTCATCTGGCATAATTGTAGCAAAAAACAAGAAGGATAAAAAAGAATATTAACACAATATGTAGTGTGCTTTAAAATATAATATGTATTGCTTTGCTGTTCCTATGGTATTGATTTCATAGAACAGGCACTGTTTAAAAATTCAATTAAAATACTTCCAAAGCAAAATAATCTTTTACAAACTTATTTGCTAATTGAAAACCATGGTCACAGTACTGCAAGCAATCCCATGCCTGAAAATACCATTGAGTTGAACAGGAATATTGTAAGTAGAGTACTTAAAAAAAAAAAATCAAAAAAATCTGCTAGTTGTATAATTAAGATTTACTCTGAGAAGGAAAACTGGGGAAGGAGGAAAAGAGGAGCCCTCCTCCTTTTGAGTCATGTAAGAGTCTGAAACTTACATTTTCCTCTCAATTTCCTCTTCTGGAATAAACCTTAACACCAATTTGTCCATCTTTGCTACTTTTCATCTGAGGATCTAAAGGAGCTTTACAAACATTGACGAAACCTTGCATCATCTCTTGGGAGTTAAGTATACTCCCTGTTTTACAGATGAGGAAAGAGACAGAGGCGCTAAGTGGCTTGATCAAGGTCACAATCAGACAGTTGCACAGCTGGAAATAGAGTGCAGAACTCCTAACATCCCCCTCATTTTTCTACCCTGGATTCTCCATTTTTAATACAATCATGCTGGGTTTTTTTTTCCTTTCTACCACAGCTTTGCCCAGGAAACACTTTGTTTAATAATCACTAAACAAAGTTCAGATAATGGATGCAACTATCTGAGCACACATTCCCTCCCCAATAACAGCATTACACTTTGAAATAGCAGTAACTAAGTGTCTGCACTCAGCTTCTTTTCCTTCAATGTTTCCCACCCTAGTGTCTCCACTTCAAGTTTCAACAACGGTACAGACATTAAAAGATAGAGCAATTATATAACTAACTACATACAAATGTGGATCAAGAAATACCATCAAATGCAAGATGCTGTGTGATGAATGTGTGCTGAAAGCTTTGCTCTGATGTACAGAGGTCAGACACCCATGCTGGTTTTAATCAATTCTTTCAATGTCCTCTCATATAATTCCTGTGTGGTGCTACTGGACTGTCTGCAGGACCTGGAGGGGTGGATGGGATTGCTGAAGATTAACTCCATTTGTTCCTCACAAGGAAGCCTCAGAAGGTTCTGAGGATTCATTGCTCATTCTTCCTGAGGCTCTGCAGCACAAGGTCACACCCAGGACCCAAGCATAACTTCAGTACAAACTTGTAACACGGGCTCCCTCCCACACACATACCCATGGGAGTTGCAGCCTGGGCCGGGCCCCCCAGGCCCTGGTAAAGTGTACCCTTCCCCCACACACATGGGGGCCCTGGTCTCACCAGGTGCCATTCTGTTGTCTCTCTTGTTCCTCATGTATCACGGGCCATTAGAAGGGGCTGACATATTTCAGTCTGCAATATCCATGAACTGACTATTGCTCTTCCTAGATTCTGGCACTTGTGCATTTCCAGAGCCTGGATGAAACCCAGCTATCTTAGGATCAGTCCAGGCAATACAAAGATGAAGCTGGTGGACAGGAGAAAGCATATTGTAGAATTGATAAGGGTAAGCCTGCTTTGCTTCCTATATGTTGGTATGTCATCCCAGAATCATATTCATTCTGTTACTTCTCTCAGGTGACAGCAATGACCCACTGAATCTTTAGGACTAATCAAAGTGTTTGCTGTTCTCCATTCTAGTAAAGATTTTGCCCATTTATCCATGTCTGTCACCTCCAGGCTAACTAATGTTATACAGTCTACTTAGCACGGTCTTTGAAGGCCACCTGGAAATGTCAGTGTTTACAAAATGCAGCCTTCTGTCTTTTCTATGGGAAGGCACTAGTGCATGCTGGCTAGAAGCTCTTCAGCACTGGAACTAGTTTCCACTAGTAGATTCATCAAAACCTATATCCAGCTCATGCGTTAAGGGTGCTAGACTTGTTTTTTGACTTTTCCTTCAGTCGCAGGTTCTTAGTCTACATGGGCTCTCTCTGGCACACAGTTCTCTGGGTTGCAATGATGACCCTGGTATCTGGAAGAGAAGTGCGGTGTTACTGCTGGCAAGCAGCCCTTGTCATTGAGGCATCAAGAATTGCAGCCTTCAGAATGTGCTTCAGGAAGCAGTTGTGTGTATTTCAATAGGGAAGGACCACTCCAAATGGTAAATGTCAGGTATCACTGCATTACAAAGATCATCGATCTACTTCACAGGATAGTCCAGAATGAGTAACAGGGGAAATGGAGTGACTAACTTCTCATCTACGTAGCAGTACAGCGAAACTGTCTGGGTGAGCCAGCAGGTAAGTTACATATCATGCCGCAGGCTACAGGCAGCGAAGCTTAAAGTAAGATCAGGACACAAACAGGAAGAGGTGTTAAAAGTATGAATCCTTGACGCAAGAGGTAGTTTTGCAGACTGCCTCTCTGCATTCTCACAATTCTATGTCAATAGCTCTATTTTCCACATAGTTCTTTGATTCAGTTCTCTAGTAACAAACTGTCTGCTATGGTCCTTTGTGTTCACCATTTTTGTCTCCCTTAAAATACACATCTGCAACAGGCATATTGATAAATGTAGTAATAATGTTTGGTTTGCTCTGGTAGGGGGTATAGCACAGCTTGCTTGTTTGTGCAGTTGCTGCAAAAAACCAGTTTGAAACTCACTGAACATGAACGATAGTTGTCCTCATTTTAACCTATTTAGTTAGTAATTCTAATGCTGGGCAGGTCTGCATCAGTCGTCAAAGGCATCAGCAAGAACTAAGGAGAAAGACTTCGTTTCTTTAAGAACGAGAGAGAAAACCGAAACACAATGAATGAGCTTAAAATCAAAGTCTCATCTCGTATACTCTTCACTTCCCCCATCCAGTGCTCTCCACACTATAGGGCTGTTCTATAGCCATGGCACGGAAGCAGAACTTTCTGTCCCACAGGGGTGTCAGGAATGCTGCCTGGCTACAGCACAGCGTGTTGTTGCAGTCCTCACAGTGTCTGGTAGGTTTATAACCTCTCTTTAAATATGGGCAGGTTTCACTCGTTGATTATTAACATTCTTTATAGATTCTCACTTCTCTTCGCTAGTTTAATTTTAAATCGGTCTTTTGCCGTTAGTCAAATGGCAAGAAGATCCCCGAAGAGGAGGCTGTGCGGTAACTCCAAGGAGCCTCCTGCGCCCACGAGGTAAGAGGGAACCTTCTTAATTATCCAACATTGACCATGTCAACAGGAGTAGACATATCTTTTATCCAGACCAATAATTTGTCCTCTTTTGTTTTAGCAAGTAGATGGGGATGGGTTTGTTGAGATTGGTCAACTCATGACATTTAAAAACAAATGTGAGATACTCAAAGGCACATTCTGCAGCGTAATCACAGTACCACCACCAAGCTGGAGAGTCTGAGTTTCAGCTTGCACATCCCAGTGTATGTGCCTTTTTGGTAAAAAGATCTAACTTAGGGCCAAATTCTAAAACCATTCAAGTCAACAGAATTTTGCCCTTGGGGCTGGTAGTTGGCCCTTAACGCAGCAGCTGCCATTCTGTTTTGTGCCTATTTTCTATCCTATGCAAGGACAAAGACGTGACTGTCTTCCACCTTCCCTACACCCTTCAGTGCAATACCTTCAAACACTCCTGAAGGTCTGCATATGATTTAATTGCAGTAAACAGGTGAACAAGTGCAACAAGATATACAGCACCCAAGCAATGGCAAATCAGTGTCTTCAATGTCATTTTCCCTGTTTCAGTCTTGTGGTTTGTTAAATACTCTAAATCACATATTTCAGCCGGCTTTTTTAAAGCAACCAAGAAAACCCAGCTTATTTAAAATGTGAGCAACTAAATTCCCTCCTAAAAGGAAAATAGCACATTTCCTCACTTTTTTTCATGTTATCTGAAACAAGGAAAAACTAATTTGATTTCTAATTTTCATTCAAACCAAGCTCCTTAACCTTTCAGCAAACAAGACCAAGTTTCATGAGCATCATATTAATGGTTCTGGGCGGAAATCAGGTGGAACTCACTGACCTCATATGGCTCACAGATGAAACTTGGCGAGTGCAGCAAACTTTAGTTCTTGTGCGAGTTCAAACTCAAGAGTGGTATGAATTCATCCAAACCAAAAACAGAACTTCTGCATACCAAACCTACTGACGTTCACAAAGCACTGCTCCACATGAACTGAACTGCCAACTGTATGCCGTTAGCCGGCCCTGCCTTTGCTTCCACTATTTATTAGATGTTTCTAGGAAGTGTACTGCAAGTTTGAGAGCTGGCTCAGAACAAGTTTGAATTCCTATTTCCCGAACCCACCCTTCAACTGAGGAAATTAGCTAACTGTAGACAATGCAGCCTGATTTTCAAAGAGTCCCAGCACTAACAACACTCACATCAGTCTATGAAAACTCAAGGTGTTCAGCCCTTCTGTTTATCGGTCTCACTCCTAATAATTTGAACACACACGGAGTACAGTATGTTTGGGGAGGCAGGTGTCCTCAACCCCTGGGATGCCGTAGGGCCCAGCCCATCTCCCAATTACCATTCTTTGTCCAGTATATTATTATTCTTCCTAAAGAACACACATCATCCATTCTCCCTGCCACTCACCCAGTTCCTTCCATCCACCTGCTCCAATATTCCTGCACATAAATAAAATTGTGCCATGCTCATCACGAGGCGCTACCATTTACATAGGATAAGGCAAGACAGCAGGCTGTTGGACAACAGCTAAACCAGACAGCAATCTGTCTGGGCAGCAGCAGCACAACACAAGTGCACAACTGGAGTCTTAGAGCAAAATGAATGTAGCCAGACAAAATTATCCACATCATTTATTTGTTCTATTTTTTCCCTAAGTATAACCAAAAACCAATAGGTATCTTACTATCACTTACCTTCTGCCTTGATAGTAAGATTGATTTCCGCAGCTTTTGTTCCATATGGGTAGGTAGCAAAGCTACACTCATACTGCCCACTGAGTGAGAGACTAACGTTACGCAAACGCAGAATCCACCGACTGCACTGCACATGGCTTGCTGTGGCATCATGAGAACTCCAAGTCTTGTTTACATCTACACAGCCGTGGCGGGGAGTCTTAATGAAGGCCACTGAGTAGTTATAAGAAGTCTTAGTAAAAGGTAAGTATTTAATGCCATATATAGGGTGATATACAGCTATTCTACTGGGTGGTGTATCATCAATTTTTGACCATTGTGTTTGTGTCACAGAGATCCCATCTCCATTCAGGATGCTGCATTCAAGAGTCACATCACTCCCAGGGAAAGCGTGATTTGCTTCTGTCTTTATAATGGTGCCTTCAAGCTGGCCTTAAAAAGAAACAGAAAAATTATCAAGTCAAGCAATGCTTGTGAACAATTCCCTTTTAAATCTTCTTCTCAACATTGCTTGGTACCCTCAACGGTATAATAGGCTGAGGCCTAAAATACAGTACTGCAATATTAAGTAAAGTGAAAAGGCTTAGCAGTTGGTGGAAGTAATAAATCACTAGTACAGAGTCCAGAAAAGGACCCTGAGAAGAAAATAAGCAGCTGTTCAAGTAGTTTGAAACAGGATGGGGAGCTCTCATCATATCACCCAAAGAGAAAGGGAAGCTTTGTAGGTGGAGATCTTTCAAGTGATATGTGAGGCAGAAGCCATGACTGCTTATTCTGCATCTCTCTTTGCAAGAACAAAGACGTTAACCCTGCGTGCCTTTTTCAGTGACCCTTGCCGTTTCAATAGGAAAGGCTGTTCTTTTGCATGGATCTGGCTAGATAGCTTCTCCATTCCACCCTGGAGGTTGTATTTCAGTATTGGAGCAAGCAGCCTTCTCATGTATGGTTTGTGTATCAGTTTGTTAATTTTGTGAGGCACTTTGAGGTCCTTTGTGCATCGTATAAATACAGAGTTAATGCATTTGTGAAAGGAAAAGATGTTTTCAGCCTACGATTTTTTTAAAATAGCTGCTGCCACAGTGAAATTGACTTTTCCCCCTTTTTTTCCTCCTAGGGGTAAAGAAGTCTGAGATCTATCTCCAGTCTCCATTGCATTCCAAGGGCCAGGGGGCGCAACACACTGACACACACGAAGTTCCCAGGTGGCTATCAATTGATGACATTATACAGAGTAGTCCCCCACAGCTGAATTCCACTTGACCAAACTACTCATCGCACATAGTGCCATACGCTGATGTATTTGGAAGTCACTAGAAACTTGCAGAAAAATGGATATGTATGAGCACCCTCAGGTGTAGGGCTCACGCCCCCTTATTATCCTTTTTAGCCTCTCCTCGTCTTTAAAGACCACCTTGAGAATTCTGACCACAGCCCCTGGCCCCCAACATTCCCAAATGACACAGCTACTGTCAGAACCATGGTTTATTACATCTTTCTCCCAATCTTTTCGTGCCTTCCCACACCATGTGCTCAACACCCTCAGGTCATTTTATTCATATTGAATTTTAAAAGGGATATTACAATTTGATGTTATGTTATACGTAAGCATGTCCTACAGTCCTCTAAATGCCTGCGCTGATGGAGCACGTATGATTTAGCAGCGAACTCATTTGTCATTCATGCAGCAAGAATAGTGCTCTAGGTACTATGTTGTAAGCTATAAAGCCAAGTTGGCAGTCCCAACGGATTTAGTCTAGTGCCCCGTCCTGCAAGGAATTCAGTGGGGGCAATTCCCTTAACACACAAGAAGCTCATTGCAGAAAAACTGGTTCTAAAATAGACAAAATGAATAGACAAGTGAATAGAAGCATGGAAAACAATGCTGAATGACGGAATAGTCAGGTTAAGTGCATTTATCTCCAGGATTTTACTATCTTTCCATCCCCAGCCTCCATGTGCATTCTTTACAGTAACATAAACGTGAGTAGGGGTTAAGGTGGGCAAGTTAAGACTTAAGTGACAATTTTGCCTAAATAAAAATCTCAGGGTCTAAGACCTCTACTTACTAAAGAAATCTGTTATATTCAGAGGCTGCATCACTTAGTTTCCAGACAGAAAACTAAGAGCTATTTTAATAGCAGATATTAAGATCAAAGAGCCATGTCAAGCAGGAATTTGGGATAAACATTTTAGTCCATCAACTTCTTTTGTATTATGAATAGCTTAAAACAGCATCACATTAACAGAGTCCATTTTGTCTGAAGGTGCGCAGCAGTTCTCTCTCATTTTGGCATTGGAATCTTGCCAATCGTTTTAACTACAATTTTAACCCAACCTTTTAAAAAAATGCAGATGCCCTTATGTCCATAATTATCCTCCCTTCCTGCAAGATGTTCCACCCGTTCAGAGTATCTTGCAGCACGGGCAACTCAGGCACTTAAGTTTAAAGTTGAAGGACAATGCTGGCACCAGAATAAAACAGTATGCACTGGGCATGATTAAATTTCGGCTGGAAATTCTAACCATCTAATTCTAACCATCAGAGGAGTAAGGTTCTGGAACAGCCTCTCAATACGAGTTGTGAGGGCAAACAACCTAACTAGTTCTAAAATGGAGCTTGATAAATTTGTGAATGGGATTATATGGACAGGGTTGTCTGCAACAGTAGGGGACTGGACTTGATGATCCCCAAGGCCTCTTCTGGTTCTATTTTCCTTAATGCTCTCATTTTTATTATGGCAGAAAACCAGTAGCTGCAACGAAATGTAATGGGGTTTAGCCTGGATAAATGACTGCAGGATTTAGCCCTAACCTGTGTTTTGTTGAGATTTAATATGGGTAACTGGATAATATCTATGTGTAATATGGATTTGCATTAGTCATCTTATTTGGCACTTAACAGCCATTGAGAAGTTTTATTTTCTACATCTAAACTAAACCAAGGTTGGTTTTGGGTTTTTTTTTTTTTCCATTTATCATCATCATCAATTTCCCTTACAGCAGTGGGAAATTTCCCTGACATGCTCTAGATGCAGTCATTGATAACATGTTGTTGCAAGATGTAACTGCAACATCTTTATTTTTTTAATTGGAAATTGAACTCAAGCCACAACATTCATACGCGCACTGAGTCATGGATTTTAAATATCCCAAACTTCAGGATGCTCAAATGAAGCGTTATGAGTCTCAGGCCCCACTCTAATTTTTAACAAGGCTGGTTTTGATTAAGCTCCCCCGGTACAGACAGAGTTCCTCTCCCTTCTCTCAAGCCTTATTCTAATATTCAAAATACCTTACTCTGGGCGAATGTCTACATAGCAGCTGGGAGGGATAATATCCAGCATGGGCTGACACAGGTGTACTAGTGCTGCTTGATATTGCAGGCTAAGAGGAGCAGCATGGCCACAGACGTGTGGCAGCTCAGGCTAACCTCCCAAGAAGGTAGCCAGGGGGTCCAGGTGGGACAGTACTCAGGCAGCTAATCTGAGCTGGTGTGTTTGCTGCCATGGTCATACTGCTCTTTTTTATGTGCTAACTTGAGCAGAGCTAGTGTGTGTCTGTCTGCCCATGCTGGGAATCACACCTCCCAGCTGTTGTACAGACATACTCACAATGACAACCTTTTAGAAGAGTTCCAGAGGGGTAGCCGTGTTAGTCTGTACACAGCAAAAACAACGAGAGTTCTGTAGCACTTTAAAGACTAACAAATCAGCCCACTTCCTCAGATGCAGTTGCCCACGAAAGCTTATGCCTGCTGAAATTAAATTTGTTAGTCTTTAAAATGCTACAGAACTCTCATTGTTTTTAATGACAACCTTGTCATGCAAGCCCTTAATACAGTGCACAGATGGGGGAAAAAAATCTTTCCAGGAGTCCCAAGCAGTTAGGGTGACCAGAGAGCAAGTGAGAAAAATTGGGATGGGGGTGGGGTTGGGGGTAATAGTAGCCCATGTAAGAAAAAGCCCTTAATGTCGGGACTCTCCCTATAAAATTAGGACATCTGGTCACCCTACAAGCAGTCAGTATCATGGTTCTGCATCAATACTTTGGAGGGGAGGGGAAGACATTAAAAAACCCATACAATTAGGAGGTAAGCATTCATTTCTAAAACATATATTCTCCTAAAGTGAATGAGTTCGTTGCAATAAGACAAACTGTGAAAATGGCTTCCAACTTTGAAGAAGCTGATTTGCTAGTCAATACATCTAGCTAAAATTTCATAGTAGTAATCTAGACTTACTAGAGCTATTAAAAAATTGCCTTGAAACACAGTATAGTTAGCAGTTTGATTTTTGTCTTCATGTGAAATTTAAAACAGGTTTTTCCAAACCTCTGAATTAAAGAAGCTCAGTCCATAAAACAAAGTTCTAGCCCTATAGCATAAGCAAACTCTTCTTACTGGAACACTTACCAGAGACACAATGTGTTAGGATGAACAAATAAAAAGCACAGGAAGGCCACCTCTTCTCCATCTTCATCTCTTGGTGTTACATTAACATTTCCATAGTTGCCTTGGGAATTGCTGCAAGTTCTTTGTGAAGAAAGCCAAAACAGTCTGCTCTACAGACACACGTCATGATCAGCCCAGACACACCATTTCAGCATAGCTGAATGCAGAGAAACACAACGTCGACAGGAAATTGAGGTTTTTACATCTGTGGTAGTAAGATTAGTTCCTCTTAAAATCTTTCTGTAAAAATCATGGCTGGTTTATTTAAGATACAAAGCATACACATGCCCCGAAAAATGCTCTCTAAACAACTGTAACTTGAAAACCACATCTATGAGTGCTGTGTCTCATTCTCTGTGTAGAACTCCAGAAGAGATGCAGTTATTAGGATAAATGCAAGCTTCTTGAAAATAGCCTAAATGTAAGAAATGTATATGATATACTGTATGTTACAGGGATGAATTATAATTAACAGGAAGGTCTGTATTTGCTGGGCACTGTAATCCTAAATTTTTAAGAACCCGACAACGAACAGACAGGAATTTTGTTCTCAGAGTAGCTTCAGTCTTTCAGGCCTGATTGAGACGAGCATATTTTTACTATTTATGAACACTTGTGAACTGTAATGTCAATTGACATGATGCAGACCACAGTTTGGACTCAGTGTAGACCAGGACAAACTGTTCAATATTAGGTGAGCTAACAGCATCTGTGTTGCTGCAAAATGTTACTGTTTCTACTACTGCTAATAAAACAGTTGAAATCAAGGGGATTATTCTGTTGAAAATTGGAGCATGCAGCATGTATAAATCCTGCCCCAATTTACACCATATCAAAAGAGTAGAAATCCCACAGGATTGTCCCATAGCATTTGTAAAACCATAAACCAGATGTACTATTGTCAGTGAAGCACCTCCTACAGGTAGATAATGGGGTTTGAACATTGTTTTGGGTTTCTGGGAGCTTACACAACATCCCTATTGTTTACTGCTCCTCTCGCCAATTCATTTCCCAGTCTGCTCAATGACATGTAAGGTCCATGCCTTTCACTACAGACGGGGACATTGAGGCCGTGTCTATACTAGACAAGTTCCCCACAAGTTTAACTAAATCTATTTAAACTGGGGAAAATCCCTAATATAGGTGCACTTAAACTGTTATGACCCTTGTGTATAAACAATTTATTTTATATTGGTAAATTACCATTGAAAAGTAAAACAATTTAAACCAGTTCAAGACAGTTTAAGTACATCTATATTAGGGTTTGCACTGTTTTAACTAGATCTATTTTATTATTAAATTGTACACTTCCAGTACCAAGTACAGTGTCCAAAACAGGAACAAGAAAGAATATTTTAGCACTTTATTTTAGAAACATTTTAGTTTCTCCTCCAGTAATTTTGTTCTTTCCCTTTCCTCGTGTGCTAAATTAATTATTTACATTCTTTTTAATACCTGTGGCTGTTCTTTATTAAAAAGAGTTTTGGTGTTTTTCCTGTTTGTTTTAGGATGGAAAAGCTGGACGTCAAAGCTCGAGCTTCAATCTTAGCTAAAATTAGTGGTCCTCGGTGTAGGTTCACAGAGACAGATAGACAATATGCTGGTGACATGCACATGGGGCCTAATAAATAACTCATTATATGCTGAGTACCAGTATCACTTTATTTTATGGCAACAGAGCTCTATTTTCACAAAAATGACTTACCGTGGGCAATTATTTATTTTATATGCAGCTCAAGGTCCATTGTTTAGGAATTTTAGTGTACTGGTGATGATTTTTCAAATAGAATAAATTGGTTTTGAGCCTTTTCTTCTGTTCATCCTTGGATCACTTTTTCTAAAATGGTAACAAAACAGCAAGACAGAAGCAGTTTGAGTACCCTTCGTAGAAAGGCAATATCTCACCCTGTTACCAAGCCAGAACTGGCCTTCAGTGAAACAGTGCTCTAGCTGAACCAGAATCTTTCCTCCCCATTCCTAAACATAGGCCGTTGGGGGATAAATCTTAGCTTGTAACTCCAATGCCATCTCTTGTTCTCATTACTTTAAATCATGACCCCATCTTTAAGACAGTTGTACTGCAGACGCACTAAATGTCACGGCTATCCTATGATGAATATCACAGAGTGATTCAGTTTCATCTTCTCACTAGTACTGCAAAACGATATCCTCCTTTGTGGATCAAGAAGCAGCGAGCTGCTCTATGGTCAACATGACATATTCAACAATAGTTTTCAGCAGTCATTAGGGAGAAGCAAAAATGCAGCCTGAGATGTGCACTCCCCAGTTTACAACTCAGGGAACAGTGGCAATAGATAAACTGCTGACTTGGCAGACAGCTGCAAAAACAAGAGTCCAATACAGATTGACTTAACTCCAAACTTCTGTGGGTGATCTATGAATTGAGTTCTTCTCTGCCTCTACTTATCAGTTTCCAGCAACAAACTTTTGAACTACTGTGGGAAAGGATTTTTGTGTGACATGCCAGAAAAAAAATCTCATATGAGCAACTTTTATTGATCTAAAAAACATACATCACAATTTGCAAAGACAGCACAAGAGCAATATGTTGTAGGGACTCAGGGACTAATAGCAAGAACTTTTGCTATAAGTTGAGGACGCATCAGTTGGACGTGACAGAGGAAGAGAAGGCCCTGGGCATATTGGTTGATCACAGGATGACTATGAGCTGCCAATGGGATGTGGCCGTGAAAAAAGCTAATGCAGTCCAAGGATGCATCAGACGAGGTATTTCTAGTAGAGATAGGGAGGTGTTAGTATTGTTATACAAGGTGCTGATGAGACCTCTCCCATGTTTAAGAAAGATGAATGGAAACTGGAACAGGTGCAGAGAAGGGTTAGTAGAATGATCTGAGGAATGGAAAACCTGTCTTATGAGAGGAGACACAAAGAGCTTGGCTTGTTTAGCCTAACCAAAGAAGGCGGAGGGGAGATACGATTGCTCTGTATAAATACATCAGAGGAATAAATACCATGGAGGGAGAGGAGTTATTTAAGCTCAGCATCAACGTGGACACAACAACTAATGGATATAAACTGGCCACCAGGAAGTTTAGACTTGAAATTAGATGAAGGTTTCTAACCTTCAAAGTAGTGAAGTTCTGGAACAGCCTTTCAAGGGGAGCAGTGGGGACAAGAAACCTCGCTGGCTTCAAGACTGAGCTTGATAAGTTTATGGAGGGGATGGTATGATGGGACAGTCTAATTTGGCAACTGACTGATCTTTGACTACTAGTGGTAAATATGCCCAATGGCCTGTGATAGGATGTTAGATGGGGTGGGTTCTGACTTACTGCAGAGAATTCTTTCTGGGTGTCAGCTGGTGAATCTTGTCCACATGCTCAGGGTTTAGATGATTTTGGGGTCAAGAAGGAATTTTCTCACAGGGCAGATTGGCAGAGGCCCTGGGGGTTTTTCACCTTCCTCTGCAGCATGGGGCATGGGCCACTTGCTGGTGGATTCTCTGTACTTTTAAGTCTTTAGATCATTGAGGACTTCAATAACTCAGTGTTAGTGTTAGGGTCTATTACTGGAGTGGGCTGGGTAAAGTTCTGTAGCCTGTGTTGTGCAGGTGGTCTGACTAGATGATCATAATGGTCCCTTCTCACCTTATAGACTATGAGGAAGCATTCACAAAAGGGTCACCCAGCAGCTCTTAGTAGTTAGTAGGTCATTTGGCCTGACTTCAGAGTTTGTTCCTCCAATGAGAGATGGTCTAAGAATGTTACATTTTTATATCAAGTTTCATTGGTTGAGTACTGTCACTCAGTATTCTTGTTGGGGCTTGCTGATACAAAGCAAGAAACCTCTTAAAAAGCCATTTCCCCCCAACATGCCTCCAGATTCCACAATTTTTACTCTGAAGACAGCATCATGTCCACAGGAATGATCTATAACATCAATATGTAACAAGTGTTGATGTATATGTAATCTACAGTTATATCTGAGATGCAAAACTTATCTTCATCTACCAGATGTAGCCCTAGCACCAAGCGCTTCTTGTAATACTCATAGAGCATGAAAACCATCCAGAACAACCACCACCTTTCCAAATAGAAGAACTGTTTCCCCCAGGAAAGGGAGCCATGATATAACCTAATGTTGTGATAGGCTGTAAATTGTCACAAAGCTAAATAAGGCTGAGCTAAGAAACTGAATAGAATGTTTCTGCAGAAGTGATGGTTCAGTAGATGGCACGTTGGAGATTGTGTCTACAATGAGTTTCTGCATTAGAGGTGCAACTCCATAGTGCTAGCCACAGCTTGTGTAGCAGTCCATGGGTGCTAGCTGTCCTTGTGTAGCCATCTTGAAGTTTTTATCACCATATTGTCTATGTCTGCTTAAAAGCAGGTCTAGAAGACAAAGGCAAAACATGCGGCCAGTCAGTGTACATTAGTACCAAGCACTCTTTGAGCTGCACTGCTGGTAAATCAAAGTTGAAAGATTAAGAAAAAGTCTGTGTTGGTAGGGCTTTTTTGAATGTGGGGCCCAGCACAGCATAACAGACTCTCCAGCATAGTGTTTTGAAGAAGACTTAAGACAAACATACTAGTAGTTTATCATTAAAGATCCAACTTCTGTTTTTGTAAGAGTAGGGATGTTAGCCCCAGTGCCTTGTCTAAATTCCAGCTAGGGAAATTACTTTCTGCCTCTCTGAACTCCTTCTACAGTTCTACCGGAGTCTTCTAATTTTTTTCACTCTTTGCCTCAAACTTGAATAGTATCACCATGTTTATGAATAGCTACTGCTTTCCAGCAAATAAGTGGAATCATTTCAATAGAGGTTGGGTTGTATAATGTGCAGTTCATTTTCCTATAGCTGCAAAGAACTCAGATCCTTTATGTAAAAAAGTGTTGTATGATTGGGAATATTTGTACTTTCGAACACCCTCAGAGTTCTCTCGTGTGGATTTAGTATTTGTCTGATGTTTTCTGAATTTAGGAGACTAATTATTATTTGCAGCCAGTAGATGGCACCGACAATTCATATCGGTACGTTACAGCTCCAACAACTCAAATTCATCTCATCAACTTTATGACAGTAAGTGTACTCAGTTTGGGGGGGAAGGGGATGGCTGTAGGGGTCCTCTAATTATTTTCTGCAGAAGCATTCACCACCGAAGCAAGCATTTTGAATGATAAAAATGACTTTTGTTCATGGAAGTCATGCAGGTCTCCTCTATTATACTTCATATTCACAAAAACCTCAACTGCAATATAATTCTTCTCTCTCAATTATAGTAAGCGGCAACTAAGAAGAAAGAAGAACTGCAGTCAGTCCCACAGAAAAAGAAATCTTGAACGCTAGAGATAGATTCAATTATTCACAAAGAGAACCTTTTCAGAAATGCAGGGGCCCTGAGCCAGTCCTGCTGGCGGCAAGGAATGATTACCCTTGCAAACTAGCGTCCTCTAAACATTGCTTAAAGGAAGCACTGCTCCCAGATGAAAAAGGAGTACATACTTTGAAGCAGAAATTTCATTAAAAAGTAAACTAACATTTTAGGTTTGCTTGATGTTTAGCCCCAATGTTCCTATATTGCCAGTCTGTTTCGGTTTTGAACTGCTTTGAAAATAGTAATAACTGCCGTTATCAGGCAACTTTCAACAAAGCAGCTTACTGAGTTACTGATTAAAGGATCACTCAGGTTGGAGAGGCAGCTTAGTCTAAGGGATAGGACACTGGGATGGGAGTCAAAAGACTTGGATTCCACTCCTATTTCTGCAACTGGCCTGCTGCATGATCACAGGCAAGTGACTTCATCATTCTATACCTGTTTTCCCCTGCAATCTTTATGCATCTTGTCTATTTAGACTCTTATTTCTTCAGAGTAAGGACTATTGCTCACATGGTGTTTGCACAGCACCTAGCACAATGGTTCCTCAGTTTCACCTGGAGTCCTTTAAGCACCCTCCTTGTGAAGATAACGTTAAAAATCACCTTCATTTCAAAAATAATTTTTGCAATGGCAACTTTTGTTTCTGAAACAAAAAATTCAAGATTAAAAATCTACATTTACTCCTCACTCTTTATTATTTTTATTATTTCTTTCAGACTGGAGCATGAAAGCAGACTCACTTTTTCATATAATAATTTCTAGGCTGGCCTGCACTAGCTCAGTGCACTGGCTGCTGATGCAGTATTATCGAACGTTTATTTATTTTTTTTAAAGTATTGTGTCTACTAGCATTAAAGATCCAGAGGGGTAACCGTGTTAGTCTGTATACAGCAAAAACAACGAGAGTCCTGTAGCACTTTAAAGACTAACAAATTTAATTTCTGCAGACATAAGCTTTCGTGGGCTGCAACCCACTTCGTCAGCATTAAAGACAAGCTCTTATGCAAACATTTAATTTGGCCTTCAATTCTGTAGATGCTTTGGGGCCAGATTTAAGCTGACAATGTCCCTTTAATTAAGTCTCTTAACCATTCTTATGTAGCTGGTAAACACTGTTTTCACCGTTTTAAAGATTGGGAAACTGGCACAGAAGTGAATTCATTTGTCCAAGGTCCCAAATCAAGTAAAACATCAGTGCTAGGAATACAGCCCAGGAACCCTGACTCCCTATCTTGTACTCTTAACTATTTGAAACACTGCAGTTATCTTATTGACTTCTCAGATTAAACAAGGGGCGTTTACAAGACATTACTAGAAAGTATAATCATTGCAGGAAATATCCTTCCTGCAGTGAGTTAATCCATGAGTAAGTTAGAGGCTCTCCATTTCGTGACATAGCTAAAAGGACAACAGCAATGTTTATAAACAAATCAAAAGATGAGACATCGCTAGGAAATTCCAGCTATTAAGGAACTATGTATTCAGATTTCACAGTGAAACATACATGTCCAAGGATAATAAGTGAAAACAACCAGCTTTCTCAGTTACCCCACAATCAGCTTTGGATCATCACCTTCTCCTCTGCCGGAACCAACATAAATCTCTAAACAATGAGTGACAGAATACAGCTGACTGGAAAAGAAAATGTTATTTAAAACAAAACAAAATACCCACAGCCACCACCATGCACTAACAAAGAAAAACTACCGAGAGAGAGTCAGACAGAGACGTTCCAGGAAATTAAAGACTGCAAAGAGCCATTATTTTCCAAGGCCAACTGCAGATGCCTATGAGACTAACCCTGCCTGTTCATTACTGCTTCTACTTCAGCTGTGGCAGGGCCATTGTATTTCTTCTTTTTGCTCTGCACCAAATAAATTTGTTTACATGCACATTCTATTCCCTCCCCATCACCATCCAGATTAGAAGAATTCAACCACATAACATGGCTTGCAGGGTTGTTCTAGCTGCGTCGGCTCCAGTAATAGCTACACAAGGTGGGTGAAGTAATACCTTCTATTGGACCAACTTCTGTTGGTGAAAGAGACTAACTTTCAAGCGACACAGAGCTGAAAGAGAGCTCTCTGTGTAGCTCGAAAATTTGTCTCTTTCACCAACAGAAGTTGGTCCAATAGAAGGTATTACTTCACCCTCCTTGTCTCCCACATAACATTGCGATACCAATAGCTATAAAAAGCCATTTGTTAGAAAAGGGTTAACCACTTACAGCATCAGTAAATATAGTCACGTTAGACTACAGACTCTTTAGAGGGTAATACTCTGTATTTCCCGCTAAGTTTCTCCATGAATGTTGATGTACTCCTGCAGGCCTGCATGGCTTCAGAGACGCAGGTTCCAGCAACTACTATGGAGAGAAGCCCTGAGGCAGAGACTGGAACTGCCTGTGCCTCACTTGTGCTTGAGGGACACAACAGCCTGACTGGCGGGCAGAGCAAGGAAGTGCAGACCCTGGAGAGTTAGCAAGGCAGTAGTCAAATGGCATAAGCAGGGGACCAGGAATCAGGCCAGCTTGCGCTGTATCTGAAAACTGGTACTTTTTCCTCAGGGCTGCAATGTAGTGTCTTAGAAGCTAATCTTTCATGTGAAAATGATTAAATTTCTGGCATTTATGATTCTGAAGGAACATCTTCAGATGTTCATTAAAAGCAGTGATTTCTGAGTCTGCAAACTTTCTGAAATAATAGTGCTGACAGGGGTGTGGACTGCTTCAGTTCATTTCAACAGGAAACTCAAGACCAGTGTTAACATTTTAAATGATAAGCAATAATCCCTATTTCACTACTCATCAAAGCACACAAAGAACAATGACCACATCATGAATATCTCTACAGAGAGCAGCATCTGGTTCTGTCATCTCAAGGTTCGATCCCTTTTCCTAAATTCTATTTTCATCTCTGTCATTGACTTCTTTATGATCTATTTACTGCAAACAGCATGCTAGTGACCTACTGATATGCCTTCAGTAAATAATTTTGCCAACAGGGAAGTTGTGGCTCACATGTAGTTCTGATTTCCCCTCTTTTTTACAATTGATTAACAACTTTGCAACGTCACAATCTTCAAGTATTTTGAGATTTTCAATTTGAGGAGTTCCATTTTATAATCCTCTCCATTTTACAAATGAATAAATTGAGGCACGATAGGTTTATGGGATTGTCTAATGCAACATAGCAACTCAATGGCAGATTCAGGATGGTTTCAGATTCCCATTTCTAAATTTATCATCATTGTTTATGCAGAAAAGACTCCCTAAATCTTATTCCCATATGCTGAGGTCACATTTTTTTCCTTGAAAAAAACAAAAAACAAAAACCACACAGTAAATTAAACTTCTCTCTTACGATAACTGGATTTTACAAAGGAGCATCTTGCAAGACCCTCCTTAAATGTAGTAAGCTTGAGAACTGCATTATGAGTGAGCACTGAACAAAATGACTTTAAATATAATCCCACATTTTAATCACAAGTAAGGGGGAAAAGAATCTTATTGCTGAAGTGAAATAAGTTGATTTGTTGTGAATCAGATTCTCAAAGGAACACAAACACATACACACGACAGAGGAAGTGGAATACATCAAGTCAGGAGAGACTGCCGCAACCATTACAAGTAATATTTTTCTCTTAAAATTGGGTAATGACACTCAATTTATATAACAGATGCTACAGCACGATAAAGAGCGTGTTAGGGGAAAACACACCATGGATTTACAAGAGGAACTAGTTTAAAAGCCTAGATTGGTGTATAGGAGGAGTACACCAGAATCTCTATGGGCTAGCTTCATTGACTTTCATGAATACACAAAAGATGCATTTAACCTATGGTGTTTCGTTTGCAAAGAGCTGATTGTGGTCATTTACAATGCTAGGAAAGTATTTGGGATGGAGATCAGTGGTACTGACCAGCTGCTCAGATCACAAGTATAATATTAGAAGTTTGATTTAATATCTTGTTCTACCAGCAGAGCTTGTGGCTAAACGGGAAATAAAACTCATCTATCCATATTAGATTTGGGCTGTAATCTTGTATCACTCTCAGATATTGGACTTTTCTAACAAGGCTTCCTGAACTGCTTTCATACTGTTATCAGCCGCACAGGGTAACAAAGCTATTGTGGCTCTAGACAACTCAGCAGTGGAACAGTTTAGTTGGACTCCAAAATAGACAGTGCATCCAAAATAGGCTCATGTATAGTTGTTTAGTGGCTTGAACAACAGAAATATCAAGCAAAAACTGCATGAGAAACAGATAATATAGATAAGTGTTTTCAACAGTCAGGAAAAACAAAAGGAGCATCATCTAGCTACATTACAGTGAACATTGTCTATATTAAAAAATTGGGTGCAGCAACTGTCATATTTCTTCTTTTCCTCTCTGCTTACTGTAGGCAGGCACAGCTATTAAAGAAAACTAAGCCCAATGCACACCAGTGACTGTCTTTCCTTCTACATCTATCAACAAAGTTTTCCTTTGACCTCTGTGTTGAATTAACCAATCTGAATAAAAAAACCTGTGACTGTCTTCTTCCACAGCTGTTCTGTATCATCTGGCTTGATAAGACACTGGGACTCAAATTTGCCCATGTTATTTTTAGACTGTTCATTACAAAGACAACATTTGCTATTTCATTTTCATATTTCATAGGTCATATATTTCTTATGAAATATTTCATATTTCATGTTCAGAGTCAGATAATGTCTGAGTTTTATGATGTAATTAACACAAAAAAGATTTGACCTGCCACAATAGAGTACTATCCCTCAAATAACCCTAGGAAAGCAACAAGAATCCAGGAGTGTAGAGAAAAAAATCCACAGACGCTGTCTAAAGGAGTTGTGTGAAGTCAACTCCGTTTGACTTCTGTGAATATCCCAGCCAGAGCAGGCAAGGGGGTGGGGAGGGGGGAAGACGATGACCCTATTTCACACACCTCTTTGTATACAAAAAAACCCAAAAACGACCTAACATCTCCCCACTCCTGAGTAGTGACACCAGAAGGCAATAAAAGTAACATCTTTATGACAAAAAAATCCATTAAATCTAATCTGGGATCACCACCACTAACCTTCATTGCTTGCATTAGTTTCTGTAATTTTAGGGAGATTATGTTGCATTCTTTGTATGCAGTGAAAAGGTTGAATCCCTGCTTACAGTGCAAAACTCAACCTTAACTGTGCTGCTGCATGTCTCATAATATGTCACCTGCAGAAAGTAATAGGGGCCTTGTGAGGAAAAGGAATCTGAAATCCCAAAACAGATTATGAAAATAAGTAATAGAGTTGGTTGGCTAATTATTTCATGACTAACATGATTTGTAAACTCTAACCTGAATTTAAAGACAAAGCTTCTAGACTCCTCCTTTTTGGGTGAGCGGTTAGCTAGCCCTGAAAGTTTAAGGAAATTCACCTCTCATAAGACTTTACATTACCATGTTGTTTTCCATTTATATGTGAGTTGAAGCAGTGGGGCTACTCAAGTGAGGAACTCCCTTTCCAAGTCTTGAACACACTAAAATAGCTAATTGTCAGTGTAGATTCACACATGCTACCATTCCACCTTTAAATCCTAATCTAGACAAGGCCTTAGAGATCTCTCTTGACGTGATTCTCAGAAAAGCATTCTTGTCCATCCTGGATGAGGACAATTTTGTTAATGCCATGCTAATCACATTAAAACATGGCTTTCACTAGTGATTTTCAATGGAGCGTGGACAAGGTCTGGTGATTTATTTGCTAGAATTTTAGCAAGCAGGATTTAGCATCACACATTCCAACACAAGAAAGGAGTTTCATCTCAATACAAACGCCAGCCCCCTGTGATTTGCTGTGTCTTTGGGAAGCAGCCAAATTCTGTTTTATGGATGGGAGTTTATTTCTTTTCAAGAGACCAAAATCAATCAATCCTTGCTTCGTGGTACTCAGGATCTGCTAGAGGCTGTTAAAGCCTCATTAAATCAATTAAAATAGATGGTCAACGTGCATATTTTGTACGACAAACCTTATTATGAATATGAGCAAGGCACTAAACCAATGGATAAGCTAAGGGCATAGTTTCAGTGACCAGAGAAAAGGCCAGACTATCCCCTGCATTTCTATATGTAGATGAGAAGCTGCATGGGATGTGAAGGAGGCAAAAGGAGTGTGAGTGGCAGCTTTAGGGTCTCATTTTTCTGCCCCCAGGTGCATGAGGGGGCCAGAGCTGGTCTTCACAGCATAGTTGCCTTTGCAATGATGCAAGAATTATGCAGCATAAAACTACTGACCCTGCCAATATCATCTTCCGTTGGTGGCCCTTCATGAAGCAAAACTCACCCTGAGGGGCATGCCTGAGGGCAGCCATCAGCTAGGACTGCGGGGGGGGAACATGCTGCTTGGGGTAGCCCTGCTGCCACACACAGGTGGGGCTGAGACACTGGACCTTCACAGGCATGGCTCTGGTTTCTGTGGACATCATGACTTTAGGTGTCCAGCTCCCCTACCTGTTCCATAGGAAGGACAATTCCCCCCCCACCCTCCAATAGTTTAGGAAAATGTCTATTTCGTCTCCTGCCCTGCGCCCCAGTCAGTCCTCCCTGACCTGCATTTCAGAGAGGTCAGTCATGGATGCTTCTCTCCAAGCTCTGCAGCTCCTTTATGGCTCCTTTACCTGTCACAAAAGCCAATGAACGTGCTCAACACATCTCTCACGTCATCTTCTGAAACCACACTGTCACATAGGGCTCTCAGGCAAGGCAGCATGATGGACCCCAACGTTCACATCCTTACACTCTGCAGGGGCAACCATCACGAGAAGCAGGTCTTGTGGGTGCAGATTTTAACACTTATGAATATGTATATTGTCATCTTTTAAAATGCCTGCATAGCTTTTTGCCACTGTAAATTGCAGATGCATGTGCATACATATGCAACTTTGCATATGGAAATCAGTGCTGAAAAATAAGTTCTAAAATTTCTCAGTTAATCAAAGGTATTCTCAGCCGCCTGATAGAGAATGTCTTCAATGTGATCATCATCTTCACCAAGTCCCTTTAAATGAATTTCCACTACATTCTTTAATTTTTTAAAATGTTTTCTTCAAATAATAATTTCTACATTCTGTGAAATCTACTTAAGCTTCATCAACAGAAATATCTTCTGACCATTATGCTAGGAATGAAATGTACAAATCACACTTTAGGATCTGAGGCCCAAAACACAAGGCCAATTTTCTATGCAGAATGTCTTTGAGAAAGTGTCTTTGTATGTTTTATGGATCACCCTCTCTATTTAAAAAATGAAGACATATAAGGGCTTGCCAAAGGAAGAGACATTAACACTGAATATAGATCAATCCCCTCCAGAATTTCAGAACAAACAAGCTGAACTCAGACCCAGAAAGATTGGAATGAGTTTTACATGAAAATCATGTTCCATGATACAGAGTTAGATGGTTACTGCTCAGTGAAAGCAACCTTTTATGAGAGAACTTACTTCCCCCAGTAAATAGAAGTTAAATATGACTGAAGGAGGAATGGCAATAAGTACCTGCATTATCATACCCAGAAAGTAAAATGGTGCCAGTCTAGACTTATTTTACCTTTTGGTAGGATCGTACATTGAGTATACTCAATCACATCATGCACAAAATATTACTAACCTCAGAAAGAAAGTTTCAAATTAGCCTCTTGACAAAGGGTAACTGACGGACTGGATTCCTCTCTTATGTTTTAGTGAAATATACCCTTGACATAGTCTGATGAATGGCTGTAATAAACACAACAGGCAAGAGGAAGAGCAAAAAATCAGCTCACGTCACCGTGATGCACCGGCCAAAGAAAATGGCATGTTAGGGAGACCTGCATAATGACATATGTGACTGATGACAACTTAAGACTACGAATGATTCCAATACGCATCCATCTGGATAAATATTAGTTGCAGTTATCAGTGCTAGCCAATGGAAAGACACAATTGGAAATTTTGTAATTTGCCAAGATATAGGCTATCATCAAACCCTCTGAAGTTAGGTTCCTTCTTTCAGGGAACAAATGGCACTTGTAAAATCTGCATCTCATTTTTTACACTCAAAACTAATTGCAGGCACCAATCAGAATGCTGGTTCCCCTTTCCAGCTACTTGATTTGTACTCACAATCTGAAACTTGTGGGCTCCAGTATTCAGCTCTGCACCCCAATCCAAATGCAAGGCCATGATTATAGGGGCTGGTTTTAGTGACTTAATTTGCCCCAAGAAACAGGGAAGGTACCCTTTTCTTCATTTGGTTCAATATGCAGCTAGTGAAAATGCCTTTTTAATTCCACTCTCCCTTATCTTATTCAAGTACTGTTGTAACTTTTCTTGCCTTCCACCCACGTTGGCAACCACCCGGGTCTCCCAAACCAGCCTGTGGCAGTTCAAAACAGATTTCTCTCTCAGCTGTTTGTAACCATCAGTTCCAACTTGCTGTCTATAAAACTGACTATAATCCCTCCTTACAGTCCCTAGAACCATTTGCACTGGCTTCAAAATTTGAACCGAAGGAACATAGCTGAAAGCAGTTTATCTAAATAGCAAAGACCTCTTGTGACCATGAACCTGTCCTGATTCAACACCAGTTTGGCTCTCCTGTCTACTCAGTGACCCCTTGGACATGAAACCCTATGCAGCTGCATATGTTGCTTATGCATAAGCCCCACATCATCTTTGTGTAACCCTTCTGCCAGACTGAGTCGGCAGCAGCAAAGGCCGGGTTCTGTATCTAGGGGTCCCTCTCAATGATACAACCCAAACTTGCTCGAGCCCCTACCCAGTCACCTGGGAAATTACACACTATCCTCTGGGCGCCCCCCAAAGGACAATACTTCCCCTCTCGCAAGCACAGAGTCTGAGTGTAGAAAGAAACCTTTTAATAGCAAAAGAGAGATAACACAGCACTGGTTTGGGGAACAGTGCAAACAGAGTTCATGAATTCAATAAGCCCAAACACAACCCAGAGTACGGGGCGTGTCCTTCGCCTCTCCCTTCCTTCTTTCCCCTGTACTGACCATCCTAGTTGCAATAGCCACCTCTCAGGTGTGGTTCCGCCCCCTATGCCGCACCTGTCTGACACAGGCTTGTCCAGGCCCCCCTCTGCTGCTGTCTCCTACCATCTGCGGGCCTCACTGAGTCCCCAACCACTGGCAACAACCACGCCCATCTCCCACCGACCGCTGGCACCAACCGCTGGCCATGCTGGCACTGACTGTGCCAGTCCCTCTGCCAACCACTCTATTGACTGGGCTGGCACCGACTGTGCTAGCCTCCTACCAGAGTTGCCTGTTGCCTACTCAGCTCTGTTAGTTGCCAGGCAAAGTTTTCCAGATTCTCTACTGGTTCAACTCTTAGTGATTTCAGCTCATAGGTAAATCTTCTGCTGACATACAGGCAACATCCCTGTTTTCAAGAAACAAAAGATTTCAAGATCAGTTACTAATTCTATCTTTTAACAATGGGAGAAGAGAGTCACTCCAGGCCTCAGGACAGCCCTTTCCCAGGGCCACTGCAATCCCAATAGAAGACTTCTCCATCTCTTCCAGGCTGGAAACATCGGCCTGCCACCCTTGGGGAGCTCTGTCTAGTTTAGGGTGAAGTATTCTATCATAACAGCCTAAGCACAGTTTTGCTGACATCTGTTCATACAACTGAAGGACAACATTTCATTATCCCAGCAGTTAACACAAAAGTGGTTTGTAGCCCAAACCCAGCCCTGCTAACCATTTCCCATTATGCTCAGCACCTAGGTAAATTATGCTAAGTACTTAATTGTACTCATGCAGATACAAAGCCCATGCAAATAAAGTGCCCCCTTTACTCAGACACTCAGACCTTGCTTACAATAAAGTGCCCCCCTTTACTCAGACACTCAGACCTTGCTTACATTTGTATTGTTGATCATTTCCTCCGCATGTTAGCCTTTTGAGGACCGCTCCCCCACAAAAAAGGAGTGAAACGTTAGAAATGTCACAAAATAAGAACATTTTATCCAAATCACCCTCCATTTAAGTGGTTTGAAAAAAGTATAACCAAGATCCAGGTCACCCCAGCTTTGTTCTCAAACAAACAAGATCTGACAAACAGGCTTTTGCAAAAGCAAAACATATCCTAATTTACCAACAATTTACATTGTCCAAAAGTGAAAACATTTATCCCAAGTCCCTGAACTCTGGTAGTAAAAATAAAATGTAATCTACATTCCAAATGCCCTGAGTACAACCAACCCTCCCTCTCAAACCTCTTCTTACAACTTATGTCACATGTGAGCAGCTACTTCTGTGATAATTTAGTGCCATGATATGAATCTCTTGAACACACAACAAGCTAACTATCAGGGAAGGAAACAGGGAAAAGTTTGAAGGTAGACATACCTCTTTACCATGACTTTTTCTCCCCACATGAACACAAGTTGTCTCCATGACAACCTACCCTCTTTGCAAGGTTGGAGCTCAGCCCTGAACTTTGAGACCCTAGTGAATTCATATGATGGATCTTCTACTGAAGATCAAATGAAATGAGAATTTCAGATACCTCAAAGATGAATCACACTCATGCCATTTCAGGTCCGATTGCTAATCCTCTGAAGTCAGTGATGTTATGAAGACAACACTTTTGAAATGTTGTTTGCAACCAGTACTTCAGTGAAATGCCAACAGGTAAGCAAACATAAGTTTAAACATTTTTTCAAGGGACAACATTACCTAACAATTCCTTCACAATTAAAGTCAAGTGTCTCAAGAGCACTTGAACGCTGCCAACACTACTACACCTGCTACTCAGAGACTCTTTTTTCTTTCAGTAGCACTGCTTTATTGCTTAATGTTGTGCCTCTTATTTATAGACTTTTCAAAGATTCATGAATTGTTATGCTTAAAAATCAAGCATTAAACAGAAAGCCCTCGAGATCAAAGCACTCCACCTGTAGAACAAGTAACTAAAGCAGCAGCAACAGCACTGAGCACTAATTACATAATTAATGTTTAGAAGGAAAGGGACAAGCTTGAACTCACAGCTCAGCACACCCAACAGGTGTCCTTATATTTAATACAGAGGCACAGCCCCTGGAGCTTACAAGTCACAGGGTTGCATCTTGCCCAGGGGGAGACCTCCACTGCATAGTAACAATGATAGCAGTTGGCTGCTATCGGTTCTATTTTGTGGAAACTAAGGGCAGTCTTTCGGCTCCGGCTCAGTTCTCTGCAGGGCCTGTGGCTAAAGAAAGACAGTTAAGGACATATCTACACTTCAAGCTGGGGATGAGATTCCCAGCTGACGGGGAATCTGATCAGCTAGTATGCTGAAAGTAGAGCATAGCTGCAGTGGTGCAAGCTGCCCAAGTATGTACCCACCTGAGATGCTATTTTTAGCACTCCAGTTCAGTCAGAGCTAGCACAGGTGTGTCTCCTCTTGTTGGGAATCATGCCCACAGCTCGAAGTGTAGAAGTGCCATTAGTTTTAATTTTTAGCTGGTTTCTTAGGGCATCTTTCTCACCTGAAAGCCTGAGGGTGAGGGTTTAGCTTTACTCGCAGATCCCAGTGCCTTCAAGTTACCCATTCCAGCCAGGTTGAGTATTGAATCAAAACTCCCCATACTCTGTGCTAAGCTTGTCCTTTCATTATTGCAAACTAAAGAGCATTTCATAAAAAACTGGGTGGCTGGTTTTTTTTTCTTTCCTTCCTTCCTTTTTTTTTTTTTGAGAGTTATTTTGTTTCTCTGTGCCTCAGAGCTCGCTATTTTTAGAGCGGGAAGTTTGTTTCTACTGTCAACCTTCGTAAAGGATTTATTATATATTCATCCAAGAAAATCAGCTCTAGCAATTGGTTTCCTCTACTCAAGAGGTATGGGACAGGCTAGCCCCCCTCCCAATTTCATAGTAAATTACATTTACTCAACTACACTTTCCATTTCCATTGTTCTGTTAATTTTCAGCCACCCTTCTCAAACAGAAATCTGCAGAGGATAAATCAAGCCAGAAATCTCCCCATCACCAGCAACCCCCCTCAGTACTTGGGACAGAATCTCCGAAGGCTCAATTCTGTAACTCTTCACCATCTGCTAATTGCCTGCCAGCCATCATGGCCTCCATCTTACTGCAATGACACTCAACCAGCTCATTCCCATCCTTCTGGGGAAGCAAGGAAAGCACATCTCTTGGAAGTGACAAAATGTGGAAGTAAAGTGGAGCTGTCCACACACTGACAGCACCGCTGGCCTAAGCATCTCATCTTCCCCAATGGCCTATTTCTCACATTCAGCTGGAGCTGACAAAAATGGACCTGCTGCATCCGAGGGCTGTCATGGCCAGGAAGCAATTACACATCCTATAAGATCTCTCAGAGAGGAGTCAGCAGAGCCAATTGATTAAAGAATCTGAACATGCCTTTTAGATTCCACAAGCACGTCACTCGCATTGACACTAGTCAGCAGCATTAAAGGCTATTCAGCGTGCTGTCGCTACTCTCTTGGATAAAAGAATACTTTTCTTTTTAATATACCAAGAAAGAGTGATTTTTTATATAATGGAGAAAAATTAAAATATTTAACATTTTAATTTTACAACAAATCTTTTCCTAAAGTCTTAACAGTAGTTGAGCATGCCTTACCCTGGTTCAGGCTATGCACAGCATCCTCTTGCTTAGCATAGTTACATCTGGACCTGCAATTTTCTGATTTTTTGGTTCTGCTTTATTAGGAGAGGTTTCTGGCACTGCTAAAATTTATTTTTAGCTAGATTCTGAACAAAGTCTTGACGCTCATTTCTTCTTGCTGTGAGGTTAGTCAGAAGGGAAATGTGTACTTCCTTCAGTGATTTCTAGTCTTTGCCTGTCTGTCAATCTTAAATTTTAATTCCTTTTCCTTTCATGTAGATGAAGTGTTTTCTTCTCACTGGTTGCCTACAGTCCTCTGCCAGGTTAACACCATCTACTTTAATAGATCATTCAGAGTTATTTCCTGATTGAAGTCTTCAGTTGTGATCCATAGAAGGTCACTGAAACTTTCTGAGGGTAGAATATGCCTAGCTTAGTAGTTCAGTGAGAAATCAGACTGTCAGACACTAGTCTTCAAAGATGAACTGTATTCTACTCCTGGTAATCTGTAGAAGCCTTTTTTGTTCCTAGAATCCTCTTTCCTGTCTCTTTTCAGTGTATTGCTTGCCATTACATTTTTTTTTCCTTACCAAGCCCAGAGAGCAACTCTATTCCACCAGTTTTAGAATCATATTTCTCATCAAATTATCAGATGTCTCCCATTAATTATTTGTAAAATACTAGAACCAGTTTTTATTTTTTACCACAGAGAGCCTGAAAGTGAAATCATGCTATTTCCTCAACAACAACAAAAATCACTCGGAAATATTTATTTTAACACATGTTTCAACGGGCTTTTCTTTGCAATTACTCAAGAAATAAAAATGTATAGTCCAAGCCAGTTGGGTAATTAATTCTGGTTTTGACTAAACTTTTGCTCAAGTGTGGTATATTGAAAAAAATCAAAAGCACATATTTGGGTGTCCGGAAGAGAAAACTTCAGAGACAAGAGAAATACCAAACAGTAAATGATCAAAACAGCAGCAGGTCACAAATACACAATCATTTCCTGACACAAACAAAGGAGGTTACACCACACTCTGCAACAGAGTATCATATTTCACATCTATTTAGGTACTTGCACCTAACAGGAATGCAGGAGGCACCTGGTGTTTTAGTTAACTCATATAGATTACGCACAGGTAATTAACCCTTGAGCCACTGTGGAAAGTTAGATACGATTTCTCACGCACCATCAAATCCAGCTATCGTAAGATGTTTGCTTGAGTACACACTGGAGCATACTCCAAGCTGTTCAATTCTGGAGTAAAACTTTGTTTTCATCCTTCACCTCCTTCGCCTGTTGCTGCTGGCACTGAGCGGCAAGCGCTAATGCATTTTGCAGTGCATTCGACCCTAGCATCAGGCAATGACAATTCCCAATTCCAAGAGTTAATAAGAAAAAATGCCTTTCCAAGGGGCACTAGTGTACTTTTGCCTGCCCGTGTTTATTCAGTCAGTGCTTTGTCCTGGTGGTGGGATATGCTTACATTCTATTACCATAAATTCAATTGTTTGCAAATTCTCTTTCAATTTTCTGGCCTCTGGCAATAGAGCGACATTTAGAGTGGGCTGTCTTTAGCAATTGCTTGCCCTCCTTTTATTGATGGGCTCCCTGAACATCTCACTGCACGTTTTATTCTATTATCCTTTTTTAATGGCTTTTCATTTCCTCAGCCACAGCCAGTCACAGTTCTATCCAAGAAAGCCTTTGACACCAACATGTGCCAGCTCCACCCCCCACTGAGGGGGAAATAGCATACAGGGAATTTTTCTTTGTTTTCTTTTGGGTGATTAATTCAACATTTGCTTACTAAGGCTATGTCTCCACTACAGTCTACGTCAGCAAAACTTATGTCGCTCAGGCGTGTGAATATTCCACCTGAGGGACAAATTACACCAACATAAGCATTAGTGTGCACAGCGCTATGGCGAGGGGAGAGCTCCTCCTCTCAACATAGCTTATGCCGCCGTGGAGGTGGGTTTTTTATGCCGATGGGAGAACTCTCTCCCATTGGCACAGAGTATCTTCACCCACACGCGCTGCAGTGCAGCAGCTGAAGCGGTATAGCTGTGCCGTTGCAGTGCTGTATGTATAGACATGGCCTAAATGTTGCGTCCTTGAAAGGCCTCCTGATTTCTTCTGTCTCTTCTCAAATTGCACAAAGCAGAATACATATGGATTATGGTTTTGTTTTTTTAAGTCTTAATATCAGCCCTCTGCCTTTTTTCCCCCTCTTCATATGAGTGTAAAGGAAGGCCTACCAAGAAATGTAAGTTAATTCACTATTTTTAAGGCAGATTGTCAACTGGAGTTGTATCATAGTTCCCACTGACATCTTTCAGGAATACCTTTCTACTACTGAAGAATCCACGAATACCAATGGATTTAATTTTAAAATCATTTCATTTGCTTGTCAAAGTATAACCTGCAGGCATCAGCCCTGCACCTAAAGAACTGATATGGCAGTGAACAATTTTATTTGCCACATGTGAAGCTTTTGGAAGAGCTGCACCACAGCTAGCAAGCTTCTTCAAGATCTAACTCGGCCTATGCAGTCAAACAGCATTTTTTAGACATCAGTAGCACTTTTCTTTGACTTCTTATAGTATTGTACCTGTTATACCTCTGCGTTTGGTCTAACACTCAGAGTTCAGAATGGGTGCTTAGTGTTTATAAACCTCAGTAATTAAAATATCAATTTCCAGTGACATGAATAGCGTCAGCCCTACAGTGACAGAGGCACTTTAACATACTTTTCCACAGTCTTGTATGAGGGGCCCCATTTTCATATTTACAGAGGCCATGCTATTTATGTTTCCTAAGTGAGGCCTTCAATCCTACAGTGCTACATGAGGTATGTTAAACTACAGATGAAATAGGAGTAGCCATTTTTAGGGAAACCCAGAACTGAAAGAAACACAATTAAAATTAACTGCAAAAATGAGTAGTCGAAATCTGCTTTTAAATATCATTAAGAACCTAGATCAGATTCAGCATTCTGTGAGCACTCAATTTCCACTGAAATCATTATGAATCTTGGATGCCCAGGTATTGCTGTGTCCATCTCTGAGTGAATCTTTTCACTGAATCTGAAAATAGACTTCCACCAAATGGGAGTTAAATGAATGAAAGACCTATTAATGGAAAATGCACAGAGTTCACAAGGCAGCACACATAAATGGTCATGTCCACATCTTAAGTCACATGTGGAGACAGGAAAAAAAAAAAAAAAGACAAGTATAAACGAACAGCTGAGTGGAAATCCGAGACAAAAATAATAACAAACCCAATTTTAAGGTTAATTGATCTGTGAAACTCAATAAATACCTTTTTTTTTTTTTTTTTTTTTTTTTTAAACACAGGCACCACATGGGACAGAGAAAACTAAGCATCCACGTGATTAGCAATAAAGCCTAGATGTGAAGATTAACTTCCTTTAATTGCAAATATCGACTTAGGCTTTGTATAATTCAGTAAAACTCAAAAGATTTCAAAGTCATTTCAAGTATTTTTACATACCTTCTTAAAGAAGTTGTCATCCAAAATAGCTGAAAGCTGAATAGCTATTTCCAAGATGTAAAGGTTTATTTTTAAACTTGTATCCTAATGGGAGATAGTGTAACGGATGTAGAAAAAGGTTTTCAACCAGTCAACGGGTGTTACATTGCATAGTATTACTCCAGACCTCAGTGTTAACCTATGAGAGAACAAACAATAGCAACTCCATCATATTAAGATTTTCAGCCTATCAATCAACAGGATGGTGAAATAGTACAACACATCTAGAGCTCCTCATGTGAATATTATTGGGAGGATTTATTGGCTTTGATATCCTCCGATAGAAGACGCAGTTTCAAAGTATCATTCTTCACCATTAGGGTATTTTTATGCCATGTACATTTACCTGTTCTATAAATATTTCAATTGATCCTCAGGCTTGAACAACCATGTTCAATCCCAAGCGTTCCAAAAAGCAAGATGCGTTTAAAAGCGTATTTTCTAAATAGGTTTTGGGTTCTTTTTGTTTGCCTTCAGGTGCCTGAACACCCGAGTCCATGTTAAATCTTTTCTCTGCAACCATGAGGGCTAAAACACTTGATAACAACAACTCAGAGGCTTACAAAGTCATTAGACTCCACGAGCTGTGGCTTTAAGAACTGCAAACATGATGAGACTGGCACTGAAATCATGAGAGCTGATGAAGCTGAAAGCAGGACCACATGGCCCAGGCTTAACATGCAATAATCTGAGTGGGCTTTCTCCAGAATCAGGCAGATCAATGGGAAGTAAAGGTGGGTGAAGTTTCTCGACTGAAACGTCTGACCCATGGAAACTCCCCTCCCCACCACAGATTTGATGACACAAGCATTTGTTCATTTTGTTCAACTGTTCATTTTGAAATAAAACCGACCATTCTCCCCTGCCCCCACTCCCCAAATTGAAATATTTCTACATATTTGAAACACAATGCTTACTTTTTGGTTCCAAATAAAGGAAGTTTCATAATGAAAAGTTAACATAAAAAAATTCAAAAACATTGAAAAATGCTCAAAATCAAAATGAAATGTTTTGTTTCTGGAAGAATGAGACATTTTCTTTGATTCCTAATGATTTCCCTTCCTCCCCCCACCCAACTTTTTTAAATTGCCAGCCAACTGAAAAATACATTATTCTCTTGTCTCTGGTTGGTAGGCTATTAGAAGGTTCTCATTAGGTCCAACCCTACAAGGTACTGAATGCCCCAAGAAGCTAAGCATCTGTCAGTTGGAGGCCTAAAGTGAATAACCCTTTGATGGAATGGAGTGATGAGAATGTACACCCGCAGGGTCGATAAGGATTTCTATGTCAACTATTAGAAGATAAGTGTTTGATTTTTCTGGATTGAAATCATTTTCTTATCATGGAATTAGAAATTATTTCATTCTTTTTGCTACAGAAAAAGCAACACACTTCCTCTGTCTTCATTGCATATTTAGTACCCTTTTGCTTAACTTAAAACTTGCTGTTTCACCTGTTTTGTGCTATATGATTTTAGATAAGGATGGAAGATATTTTTTCCTTTCTAAATAAAATACAATCCAGTATATTATGCAGTTCTAATCTGTTTTGGCCAGCTATCTTTTTTTTCTTGTGTGTGTGTAAAGAAAAATCAATTCAACCACATTTGTGCACAGCAATATGACCGCACTGTGTATTTTAAAATCTTGCAGAGCATATGCCTTGTGAATGTAGCTTCAAGGGGAAAGTGCCTTTCCAACTGCATTTTTCCCCAATGGTTCTTAATTTGCCTTGTTCTAGAAGGTTTCATATTATCATTTAGCATAGCAATAAAAATCAGTGAAGCAGCTAAAGATTGCAATCTGAGGCCTAGCTTTGAGAAATGTAATGGATGGCACAATATCACTGGTCTGCCTAATTGAAAATCATTCACACTTGTGACAATTTAGAAGGCATTATAGCATATTGTGTATTTATGAATAAACAATTTTATTTGCAATAGTTGAGTTAAGAAAAAAGGTGTTTCCCTTTGGAGCTATTTCTGTGTTCCTTGGAACCAGGAATGTTATTTGTGGAGCTGCACAAAACTGTGTGCCTTACTTCTAACTTCTGCCTCCAAGAAGTAAGAGCAGACTAAGACCTCGGAAAACATACAGTCCAGATAAAAATGGGCTAATAATGGCAAGAGGTTGCAATTCAAAGTACTTGGAATGGAACTTGGGTAGTAGTAATCTCAGGTGTAAGTGAACTCTGTAGTGAAGTAGAATGCAAGTACCAAGGTCTTTCGGTGTTATTGCAATGTGAAAGTTTCAGTTCCGATTACTGTTGAACTTTGCTGTAGTGAAGTTTTCACTTGTGGGGCGGGGGCAATGAGGTCACTTTAAGAAGGCTCCACTTTACTTCACTTTCAAGGGAGTCTTTGTACCATGTCTATTAATCATCTTCCGATTGGTGAAAATCTTGTTATCTTCATTAACTTCAGTTGAACAAAGGCTATTCAGAAAGATCTTTTGTCCCGGCTGTATTAGATGTCAATATTAATTCTGCTGTCAAAAGAAAGCAAGTTATTTCTCCTATTTTTTTCCTTTCTCTCTAAAAGAACACACTTAACATTCCTAGCCAGAAAAAAGTCATTTTTAAAATATGCAAGGATTATCTTGCCTTTCTCTCCTTTCTTCTTTCATGGAACAAATCATGTTTTTTTTTTGTTTTTTTTTTTAAAAGAGAATTTATTCCAGTGAAAGCAATTAGACTGATGAACCTGAAGTCCGAAACCAGCCATTTTCCCACATAACAAAAGTAGTACAAGAAGCAGAAAGGCAGTCATTGCGCCACTAGCGTGTTTCTATCCTAACTTGAACTAACCACTTTGGAGATTGGCTATAATATAATGCTAATGTATGTTATAAAAGTCAGCCGCTAGGTGGCACCGTGTGCAACATACCTTATTTAAGCAAACCTCAGCTATGAATATTATACTGAACGCCTCTGGTGTCTCTCTGGGAAGGAAGCTCTGTAGCCAATCCGTATCTGGAGCCTTGACCTGCTAGTAGCAGTCCTGCAACCTACCACGTGCATAACACTGGTCAGAGAATAATTAAGTCTGCAGCACATTCAGCTCGTGACATCTCTCTGAGATGGTTAACAAGGGTACCACTTAGTTCCATTGGTACAAGCCTTTCCACAATGTAGCCGCCTTCTAGAAAGGATTGGACTCTATCCACAGACTCATTTTACACCAGCCAAGTTTGAGTGATCAAGAGATTCTCACCTTCATTTACTCCTTAGCAGGGTTCAATCTAAAGCACATTTGAAATGCTAACATTTTCATGTTTTTTTCTGGAGGTACCTTTGTTTAACAAGTGACAGTTTGCTTTTAACTGATACCTAGGTTCCATAGTGTCCATATCCCCAAAGTTCTAGACAGTGTTTCTACCTGGATAACAACGTTGGGAACTGTTACACTCGTAATTGCATGACTGTCTGTTTGAAAGAATACGGCTTGGGACGTTGTTCAGTCTTTTGTCCAAAGCAACCGAGAAAGTTTTCACACTTAAACATTGAGACGTTTTGGAGCGTTGCTTTATGTTATTCCAAATTCAGTATATGTAACATTATTGTGAATCAACAGATGGCAAGCACAAAATGACCTTGCTACTTCTGTTTATTTATATGTATACGAGTTGGATCTTTAACGTAGTACAGTGTTTTGTTTCAGTTGCTGAGTATGTGACAAGTAGAAAATCTGTGCCACTTGCATTTCTATTGCTGATAAAATAATTTTATTCAGAGCAGCAGCTGCCTACAAGTTATACACATGAGGTGAACAAATTGGTGCAAGTCTAAAATCACTGGAGTCACATCAAAGCTCTATTTGGTCCATCAGGTGTATCACAATTTATCTACAGTACGTTTCCTCTTTTTGACCCAAGTGGCTAGTCAAATTCTGAAGCCCTAGAGATGCTCCAATTGGAAGTAAAAATGTATGGAGTCTGGTATTTTCTTTGATGCAATCTTGTTTATTTACGAGCAATGTACAAAGTCGTGATTCTCTGCGTGCAGAAGGAACTAAGAACAAAAGGAGTAGTTCCTTAACTTACAGCCCCAAGTCTCTTTAGCCAACAGACCCAGAAGCTTAGCCTTTTCCAGGCTCATTATGTGCTCAACAGTTACTACTCGGCTCTCTTGCTTTTGCCTCTCCCTCTCTTCAGTCTGTTCTCAGTCTCTGTGTATTCTGCTCGCTCTCTCTCTCACGCACCATGAACAATACTCAGCAAAAGGCATAATCAGTCCAAAACTCCTGGGTGGGTTCAAATAACCTTTTTGTTTTAGGTAGGGGCTTGTGATTAATTTATCCTTACAGCTATGTTAATTGAAGGGTGAATTCACACCCATCCATCTCAGTGACATTTTAACTCAACCCATAACAAGATTTCATCCAACTCATAACAAGTATACAGAAAATCCCTGTATTTTTTCATTTTTACCTTGCAGAGTGCGTGAATTTCCTTCCATTTCATTAAATTATTTGGTTTCCCTTTTCAAATCCTGACATTCAATACTTGTTAGTTTCACTAATAGGTGGAGAGGGCAAGCAGCCACCCATAGTTTTTGAAATTGTAGTCCAGTGAAAATAGTGCATCATTATGTAATTAGCAAATCGTAATGCAAGCCACAAAAAGATATACAGAAGGCATAGGGAATACATAAAAGTTAAATTATGTGCCTATCAAGTTAAGTCCTAACAACAGATATTTGAGATGGGGGAAAAATTTTCTAGAGCTCTCACTCTTCTCCACACCTGAACAAATAAATCATTTTTTATACTGTTAAGTCCAGGTCAGTGCATAGATTCATGGAAACCTAGGGCTGAAAGGCATCTCATGAGGTCATCTAGTCCAGTTCCCTGTGCTTATAGCAGGACCAAGCATTATCGACCATCCCTGACAAGTGTTTGTCTAACCTGCTCTTAAAAATCTCTAGTGATGGAGATTCCACAACCTCTTTAGGTAATTTATTCCAGTGCTTAACTACCTTGACCGTTAGGAAGTTATTCCTAAAGTCCAATCTAAACCGCCCTTGCTGCAATTTAAGCCCATTGCTTCTTGTCCTATCCTCAGAGGTTAAGAAGAACAATTTTTCTCCCTCCTACTTGTAACAACCACTTATGTATTTGAAAACTGTTATGTCCACCATAAGTCTTTTCTTCTCCAGATTAAACAAGCCCAATATTTTCCAATCTTCCCTCATAGGTCTTGTTTTCTAGACCTTTAACCATTTTTGTTGCTCTTCTCTGGACTTCCTCCAGTTTGTCCACATCTTTCCTGAAATGTGGTGCCCAGAACTGGACACAATACTCTAGTTAAGGCCTAATCAGCGAAGAATAGAATGGAAGAATTACTTCTCGTGTCTTGCTTACAACACTCCTGCTAATACACACCCAAATTATGTTTGCTTTTTTTGCAATAGTGTTACACTGTTGACTCATATTTAGCTTGTGATCTACTATGATCCCCAGATGCCTTTCCACACAATACTCCTTCCTAGGCAGTCATTTTCCATTTTATACGTGGGCAACTGATTGTTCCTTCCTAAGTGAAATACTTTGCTTTTGTCCTTATTGAATTTCATGCTCATGGGCGCTGGGCGAACCACCTGTTAGAGGAGGCTAGGCTGTGGCTCCTCCCCTTCCCCCTGAGGCCACACCCCTCCTGCCCCTTCCTTCGCCACCATGGATCTCCTCCCCCACTACAGCCAGAGGAGCCCCGACCCACCCTACCCCAGAACTGGGCTGCCCTGAGTCCCAACGGGGATGCTCCGGCACCTCCAGCTGCCTGAGAGTCCTGGCCAGGTGCCCCAGCACTAGCCGCACGTGGCCCCAGCTGCCCCAGAGTGGCAGCCACATGCAGTCCCAGGGCCTGCCGGCAGCCCCAGCCACCCCGGAGCTGAGGCTGCACGTAACCCTAGCACCACCACTGGGCCCAGTGTGGCAGCGCCAGCCATCCCGGAGCAGCAGCAGCGCATGGCTCCAGTGCCTGCCAGCTGTACGGCAGCCCCAGCACCCACCAGCGGCCCCAACCACCCCGAAGTGGTGCGTGAGCAGCCCCAGCAGTGCCCAGGAAGCTTCTGCTACAGAGGCAGCAGGAAGGGGCGGGGCCATGCCTGGCTCTTTGGGAAGGCTAAGCCTTCCCCCGCCTACATTACCCAGCGCCCATGTCCATGCTACTTATTTCAGACCCTTTCTCCAGTTTGTCTAGATCATTTTGAAGTTTAATCCTATCCTCCAAAGCACTTGAAACCCCTCCCAGCTTGGTATCATCCACAAACTTTATACGTGTACTCTCTATGCCATTATCTAAATCATTGATGAAGATATTGAACCAGATCCAGAACTGATCCCTGTGGGGCTCCACTCAATATGTCCTTCCAACTTGACTGTGAACCACTGATAACTATTTTTGGGAATGGTTTTCCAACCAGTTATGCACCTACTTTATAGTAGCTCCATCTAGGCTATATTTCCCTAGTTTGTTTATGAGGTCATACGAAACAGTATCAAAAGCCTTGCTAAAGTCAAGATATACCACCATATCTACTGCTTCCCCCCAGGGCCCAAGCATAATTTGTTGGGCCCAGTACAAAGTAGTAACGTGGGCTCCCTCCCACACAAATACCCATGGGGGTTGCAGCCTGGGCCAGACCCCCCCAGGGCCTCCGGGCCTCGGTAAAGTGTACCTTCCCCATCCCCATGTGGGAGCCCTGCTTCCCCCCATCCACAAGGCTTGTTACCCTGACAAAGAAAGCTATCAGGTTGGTTTGACATGTTTTGTTCCTGACAAATCCATGCTGACTGTTACTTCTCACCTTATTATCCTCTAGGTATTTGCAAATTGGGTGCTTAATTATTTGCTCCATTATCTTTTCAGGTATTTGTCTAAGTAATTTTTAACTTATTCTTTCCCTATTTTAGCCTTTTATCCTACCTAATTTTCACTGATGTTCACTATGTTAGACGTCCAATCGCTACTAACCTTTCTGGTGAAAACTGAAACAAAACTGGCATTGAGCACTTCTGCCATTTCCACATTTTCTGTTATTGTTTTTCTCCCCCTCACTGAGTAACAGACCTATCCTGTCCTTGGTCTTCCTTTTGCTTCTAATGTATTTGTAGAATGTTTTCTTGTTTCCCTTTATGTCTTTAGCTAGCTTAATCTTGTTTTATGCCTTGGCCTTTCTAATTTTGTCTCTACATATTTGTGCTATTTGTTTATATTCTTCCTTTGTAATTTGATCTAGATCTCCTGGTTAAGCCAGGGTGGTCTCTTGCCATATTTCCCATCTTTCCCATGAAGTGGGATAGTTTGCTCTTGTGCCCTTAATAATGTCTCTTTGAAAAACTGCCAACTCTCTTGAACTGTTTTTCCCCTTAGACATGGCATATAGATAAATAGATTAGCACTTGCTTTATTTCTCCTCCTTAAAAACTGTTTTTGCTTATAAATCAAAATAAACTTCAAGTGGCTGATTATAAATCTAGAACATTTATCCTAATTTGATTACTTAGTAAAGGGAATCAAAAAGCAGACAGATTCTCAGAAACATCACAGCCTCCCCTGCTTTAATTCAAGTCATCCAAAGTAATCTAGTCAGGAGGAAGAGAAGAGAATTACCACTAGAATAAAATCATCCAATGGACCAATGCTATAGAAGGAGGTGATCCCCCTAAAATCCTGCTTTGAGAATAGAGTCATTTTTAGATGCATTCTATTTAGTACAGGATTCTCAAGCTGCTTTTGCATTGAGTAAAATAATAAAAAAGGCACACCAAGGCCAACAAGCACTTTACATCTCTCCTGTTTAGACATAAGTTTAACAGTAGGAGTTTTTACAGCCTCATGGTTGTGCTCTCCAAGTAACAGCAACTATGTATGTATAGGAGCCATTGAAGCCCATGGGCTAGATTCTTCTGTCATTTAATGGGAGATGAGTTAGGAGCAACCCCAGTGAATTTAGTGGGATGATCTCAGATTCTGAACAGTTTAATCAAAGTAAGAATCTGACCTTATGCGCAGACCGTCTTTACACTAAGTACAATTTAAACACTGAGTGCACTAAATTAAGGTTGTGTTTTAGCATTCTGCTGATACCACAACCAGGAAGTGCTAGTCTTTTTCCTACCAACAGTAATTGATTGTATGTGTGTTATCCATATATTAAGTAGTACAACTCAATTTATTCAAAAGCTGTTCCAAGGACAACTAAAACATTCAGAGAAACTAGGTTCTGGATGATCCATTACTTCAGGGAATGTAACTGCACATCAGTTAACCAGGATACAGCTAAATGCAATTAACGCAGTCAGTGATGCACTGCTAATATTTTCATGAAAGGTTTCCACAAATATTTTCTTCTTTACCAGTGATAGACCCTGCTTCGCCTAGGCAATCAGTTCATTTATTTTCCCATTTAAACAAAACAAACATAAAACAAACAAATCACAACCACCCTAACCAAGGGAAATGAACACAACATTCAGTAAAAGCAACATTTTAAATTTACTTGCTGGGAATACTTGCATTCTTTCCAATTAAGAAGGTGGCCTGGAGTGGGTTATGAGCAGAGCTAGTAAAATGTGGGTATCTGGTTTGTGACCTTTTACAGAAAATTAAAGCACCAAGTTTGATTCTGTATTGTTCATGAGCCATGTTCTTTACAGTTGTAATACATTTGGGTATGTGTTTAAAATGTTGACTACCTTATAACAGAAGTGTATTATTCATTATTGGTTATTCATTGGTTTTTCTGTACTTAAAAATAATTGCCATCACAAAGCAGAAACAATACCATGTGACTTAGGTGACCAATAACATACCACGAACTGTGAGCAGCAAATAGCTTAAGTGGACAGTCTGAATAATCTAAAACTATAGGCTGAAAAAGCTGTTTATCCTGGCTATTTTACCAATAGTTTTAAATAACCTAAGCACCTGGGAAATCAAAATATGTTTACAAATGGCACAGAATCAAAGATTTTCAGGTCCAACGGGACCATTTTGATCCCTTAGTCAGACCACCTGCATAACGCAGACCATTGAAGTTTACCTAGAAATTACCACATCAAGCCACAAATTCTCATTGAGATAGAGCATCTCTTTCAACTTGTGAACAGCTCCAAAAGGATAAATTCACAGTGAATATTACTCCCAATGAATAATGCAGCTAGCTGCAGTTATGAAACTCACAACACAAACTGTGATGAAGATCAAAACTATCATTTCACTGCCCCAAATTACACATCTTCTTACCACAATTAAGGAAGAGTGGGAGGTTGCTTTTGTTCATAGAAAATGTTGGTTTTAATTTTGTGTTGCTTCCACACATTTATTTAGGTTTGCCAATGGCTGTTTTACCTGGGTCTTGCTTCTTACTCTTCTGCTGCATCAAGATATAGGTTAAAAAACCTGACTACTTTACATGTTGTGCGGATCTTTCATCTTCAATCTTTAATTGTAGAGACCTAGCTTTTAATATTTCTTCATTAGAAGATGTCTTTTTTATATTTATTTGGCTTAGTAATAACTAAGGAATCGCAAACAATGCAGAACCAAATGGTAAATATTGAAAGTGACACTAAATGAAAAGTTGCAGTGGCCTGTGTGGAGTAGCCCGCATGAAGTTTAACATGAAAGCATCCTGGAAAATTATGTGGTTGCATGCGATTAATGAAACTTAGTAAGCAGATTCTAAAATGCCCAGTTTAATTTCAACTAAATGTTTGTTATCCCGTTACATCTACACAACAATCAGAAGTGTGATTGCAACTTGTGTAGACATACCCATACTAGCTTTAATCTAACCAGAATGACTAAAAATGGAAGTGCTGGCACAGCAACATGGGCTGTGTAAGCACACCGGAGACCCTGGTACTTGAATTTTTAGCTTGCTCTGGAATCTATGAAGCCACATCTTCATTGTTATTTTTAGAGATGCTAGCTAGATCAAAATTAGCATGGGTTTGCCCACATGAGTTGCACTCACATCTCTGAGTGCAGTGGAGACACACCCTTTGCCTTGGAGCAGCCTTTGCTAAGTGCACAAAAAGCGCTTGACTTTGCACGAAAGAGTTAGTAATGGAGATGGGAAGTGCCCAGCTGTCCTTTGCAAAGAGAAAGGCAGGTCAAGCTGCACGGTTGATAGAAGTGGCCACAGATCTTTAGTCAAGCGTGGGGATAAATAACCCATGAATTGGGGGTAATAAAGAAAGAAATAACTGTATTACAGCTCCACCTAGTCTTATTTTGTTATTATTTGTTATTCTTCTCTCATTCTCTGAGTCTCTAATATCATGGCATTTTGACACCACAAGCAAAATAGTACAGTGGCCGCACTATTGATTAATTCCTCCCAGAAGGATAGATACACCACACCACCTATACAATCTTCATGCAGACTTTGGTTCCTTTGACACTCACTCTGCTGGGGGCAGAAACAAAGAAGTCCTGTACAGGCTCCACACCAAACAGTAGAAAGTTTGTTGCCTTATTTTTGTACAGAGTAAAAGATTTCTCTCGACACTGCTCTGATCATCATAAAGATACATACTTCAGTGGATGCTCTCAAGGAGGGGTAGTGGGGATAAAGCATCCCCCCGTCTAATTCAACAAAAACGTTTCCAGGTAGATGATGTCATCTCGTTGTTCTTGTAAGCAGCACAATGGCCAAAGGAGCACTGGGCACGTAGGAGGAAGGGCTGGTGGCCTCTGCACCTTTCAGTGCTGCATTACAGAGTGCATTCTGAGAGGGAAGAGCTGCTGGGGTTGACTGCCTCTAGACCCTACACGCTCCACCTTCCATTGCAAGCGCTCTGATCAGAGCATATTGGACGGCTGTCTTTCAGTCCCCCTTCGGGGGCAGAATCTAAGTAGACCCAGAGTCTGAGCAGCTCCTCCCCCCAGCTCAGGAACAGCACAACAGGTCCAAAGGGGAGAAAGGCAGGAGCCCCAGGCAGCTGCCAGCCTGTGATTTCAAGGAAGCAGTGAGTAGGGGCTGGGGCCCAGCAAGGAGGAGCAGGAGCGGTGAAGGGGGAAAGAAAGGAGCTGAGCTGCTGACTTGTTCAAATGGGAGGAGAGAGGCAGAGAGCAGACAGGAGGGCGATGCCTGGTCGTTTTCAGGAGGAGCAGAGGAGCGGTGGTGGGAGTTAAAGCAGGAAAGCAGTTTGGAGGACTGTGCTGTGTCACACCACTCCATCCAGTCTTCTCTACACGGCCACAGACTGTAGATTGAAAAGATTGAAGACACCAGATTTTGTCTGTACAGGTTTAGAAAGGCTATATTAATGAGTGAAATCCTGTAGTTTTATAGTAACACCAGGAAAATTGTGAAATGTGGAGCAAATAGGTCTATGAAGTGAAGCTTAGTTGAAGAGCACACTCATTTCTCTCTTTTGTCTCCTGAGTGCCGTCCATATTTGTTGACTATCAAAGAACTGAGATATAGCCGGTAACAAGTCACCCACAATAGGATACCAATAAAACCATGAACAGAAATCCATCTTGGCATACATTCAAGCACTTTGCAAATAAAGTTGAACACATGAATATGACATTTCCTCAGCTGACAACCCATCATTCTGAAGCAAAACTGTCAGCAGTAATTTTAGTTCCAAGCCTCGTAGAATTGGAAATATAGGGCTGGAAGGGGCCTCAAAAGGCCACTCACACTGAGGCAGGATTAAGTATACCTAGACCAGCTTGACGTGTTTAACAAACTCCAACGTTGGGGATTCCACACTCTCTTTCAGAAGCCTATGTCAGTGCTTAACTATCCTTATAGTTAGGACATTTTTCCTAATGTGTAACTTAAACCTCCCTTGCTACAAACTAAGTCTGTTACTTCTTGTTTGACTTTCAGTGGACATGGAGGTCAAGTGATTTATAATAGTTCTTAACATATTTGAAGACTTATCAAATTCCCTCCTTTGGTCTTCTTTTGTCAAGTCTACGCATGCCCAGTTTGTTTAACTTTTCCTCATAGGTCATGTTTTACCTTTTCTCATTTTTGTTTCTTCTGGACTCTGTCCGATTTGTCCACCTCTTTCTTAAAGTGTGGTGCACAAAACTGGGCACTGTACTCCAGCTGAGGCCTCACTAATGTGGAACAATTAGCTACCGTGTAAATTACTCCTATTAGTACATTTGCCTTTTGAATGACATTTGCCTTTTTGTCTGCATTGTTGACTCATATTTCATCTGTAATCCTCTATAATCTCCAGATCCTTTTCTGGAGTACTGCTGCCTAGCTTCATTTTGTAGTTGTGCATTTGATTTTTCCTTCTTAAGAAGTATTTTGCACTTGTCTTTATTGAATTTCATTTTGTTGATTTCAGGCCAATTCTCCAATTGAGTAAGATCATTCTGAATTCTAATCCTGTCCTCCAAAGTGTTTGCAACCCTTCACCAGCTTGCAGATTTTTCATCTGCAAATACTGTAAGTGCATTCTCCACTCCATCATCCAAGTCATTAATGAAAACACTGAATAGAACCGGATCCAGTACAGTCCCTTGTGGGACCCCACTAAATAAGTCCTCCCAATTTGACAATGAACCATTGGTAATTACTGTTTTAGTATGTTTTGTCAACCAGTTGTGCACCCACCTTACTGTAATTTCATCTAGACAATATTTCCTTACGAGAATGTCATTTGGGATCGTGTAAAAAGTCTTACCAAAATCAGTTGAATTTGCTTTCCCCTATCCAAGAGGGCTGTGACCCTGTGAAAGAAGGAAATTAGATTTGTTTGGCATAAATTGTACTTCACAATTCCATTCTGGAAATTATTTATCGCTTCATTATATTCCAGGTTTGAACAAATTGATTATTTATTAATTTGTTCCAGGAACTTCCCAGATATTGACGTAGGACTGGCTGGTTTATAATTTCCCAGGTCCACATTTTTCTCTTTTTTGAAGATAGGTATTATGTTTGCCATTCTCCAGTTCTCCAGGACCTCACCCATCCTCCGTGAGTTCTCAAAGATAATAGCTAATGGTTCTGAGACAGCTTCAACTAATTCTCTAAGTACTTGAGATTGCATTTTATCAAACTTTGCCAAGTTGAATACATCAAACTTATCTACATTTTCTTTAACTTTATTGTTGAAAATTATACTAAGTTACCTCTGAGTCCTCAGCATCACTTTCTCTATAGATAAATCCACACTTTTCTGATTAAGTTTAAGGGCAATAAATCATTAAATAGTAACTAGAGTGTGCATTAGTACTTTTATATTTTGTAACCCAAGGGCAAATCCCAATAATGATTGGGTTTCTATGGTGGATATTGCACAGAGTTAATAATTAGCAACATTATACCCCTGTTGATTGCAATTACACAATAATTTGTTGTCCATAACTAACTGTTAGGCCAAGCAAGGTAAATAATATTTGTAAACACTTAACGTAGAGTTGTTTCTATTTCTAATTTGTCCAACACATTGGATTACCTGCAATTATGTCTTAAAAGTAAGCTTAACAAAATTAATCCAATATCTAGGATATTATAAGTGTGTCTCTAATTATTTTGCAGATTGGTTTATTGATCTATTAGATACATTCTGAATGCTCGGTGCTGTGGAATAATCCTAAAAATGCTCAATGAAAGCTAATATTAAAAACGTATTCATTAACTAATATTAGTAAGGTTAAGAATACCCAGAGGCTTACAAGAATTGCACTATTAGCCAGTTAACATCTATAGATACAACAAATTAGCATCTTCCTTATCCTCCATCTTGTAGTCTTACATAATCTATATAGTACTACCATAATTGTTTTATCCTAATACATAGGCATCTGTTTATAAGTGTAAGAGGAACATCATAACACAAACCGATAACGTGTGTGCATACGCATGCCTACCCTATTATACTAAACTCCCTCTTTGATGAATAATAATTTCGGCCCATGTTCTGCATCACTTATTCAGACGATGGCAGCGTACCCAGAAGAGGATAACCCCTTTAATGGAGGATTATGGCCTTATAGCCTGCAGCTTTATCAATGTTATTAAAAGAAGACAAAATATTCAACTCACAGCAAAGAAAATACCCAATAGCTTCCACAAGTACAGGCTGCATCTTCAATCTAATATTACAGTAGCAGAAGCTGAAACAAGACGTATCCATATGGCTCTCTGACTATAACCTCAAATCACCCAGCCTGGAAAACTAAAGCCAAGATTGAGTTAGCATAGACAAACTAATATATTATTATTGGGGTTTACTGATGTCACGGCAAACCCAGCTATTTTTATGTGCTATTTGTCTAGTGTTTTCATTCATTTGAAAGGGTATTTATGGTTCATATTGAGCCCAGTACAGATGTACTCACGGTAAATTAGCCAGCTCATTTTACAGATTGAGGGCTATAACGAGCAGCTGAAATATATTTTTACACAAAACTTTGAAGAAATATTTTAACATGTGGAGTATTATACAGGCTAAATGGTAGCTGGGGAAGTATTTGTGTTTTATTGGAATTCGTTTCCATTGCACATCCTGTAGTATTTGTTACACCATCTCCCACCCACTTATTTGTCTCATTTTCTTATGGATTTAAACTCTTTGGGGCAGGGACTGTCGTCGGTGGGGCTGGTAGCATCACCTCTTATAAAGATTGCCTGACACTACCCATTATAAGACCAGGTTTTCAGTTGCTTATAGCTTTGCCAAATTTTAACCATTAGGCTGAAATCTTCCATTTCCCAGATATTTTGGAAGTTTCAGCCAGTATATTTTTCCTTAATCATTTCCAAGGACAAGGTTAAGGAAAAATACATTGCCTTGCAATGTTAAAAAAAATTCTAGCAACTTTTTCTTGGAGAAGCTATAACGCCCCCATACTTTGGAACAGGGACTTGAAATTTGGGACAGGATGCCCGTATGTGAGAGATACGCCTTTTGCCACCCCCATGAAAATGTAAGACTGGGCAAAGAGAGTAGGAGTTGGAGGGTAATGAAGGGAGGCTGGGACTGGTTGGCTGGGGTGAGGGGAAGGGAGAAGAGCAAGAGGAGACTCAGAATGGCTGGACAAGGAGGAAGAGCAACAGACTGAACTGGGAATTGGGAGGGAGGTGGAGATTGGGACTGGCAGCTAGTGGGGGGATAATAGGAAAAGGTAGAGAGGACAGACTCATCTGATGAGGAGCAGGGGTGTGACAGACTGTGTTTAGGTGAAGGAGCCTGAGGAGGGAAAATAGGAGCCAGCAGTAGGGGAAGGTGAAGAAAAAAGAATGAGGGTTAGGGGAATGGGAAAGACAAATTGGATGTGGAATAAGAGTGGGGTGGAGCAACTTTGACTGGCTGGACAAAGAGACTGTGACTAGGATAAGGATGACTGGGGAGTGCTGAGTAGGAATGAGTAGGCAAGGAAGATGGGATGGGAACAATGAGCCAAGGATGGGGAAGAGACAGGACTGAGACAGAGTGGAGTCGATGTGGTGGAAGGGATCAAGCTTGGGTGGAACAGAGAGAAAGGTCTGTGTCCACTAGATAGAACTCCCCTCCACAGACTGGAATAGAACCCAAGATTACCACATTTCGCCATCCCTCTGCTATCAATTATCAGTGAAACTCAATAGCAATGCGTGCATCTCATCCCCCTCTGCTGCTGGTCCAAACCCAAAGATCACAATCCATTACTCCTATCAGTTTCTCCATTTGCTCAAATGGCAGCGGTCCATGTGGTGGATTTGAAGGTTCCAACCCTGCTAATGACCCATGTGAGTGTCAATATGATCCCACATGCTGCAATGGGTTTCTTCAGTTTTTTTTTTTTTTAAACCTAGGAAATCACACAAACTATATAAAAGAACACTAAGACTGCAAAGTCAATAGCCTGCTTCACTACACAACTCTGACTCATCCACACAGAAAGTCCATCTTGTGCAGAGACAGGAATCCTGTAAAAAATAATGTGATAATGTAACTGTAGACTGTATTATAATGTACATACAAGATGGGGGACAAAATAAGGCTGTACATGTTACTTGAATTTTAACATTTCTTAACTTTTGAGTGCTTGACTTTGCAAACTAAGTGTTCTTTTAACATAATTGTTTTGTGTAATTCATTATATATGTTTGTACAGCACCTAGCATAGTGGAGCCCAATCTGGTTGGAGCTTTTAGGGGCCTATTGAACAACAAGAATAACTGCTCCCCTCTCCCCCACCCACAAACATTCATTTCGCATGTTTTCAGGATGACTGACCTAAACTCACTCACCAGTTGCAACACTCACGAAATGTGAAAATCACAAACTCATGGCAGTAAAACTTTTATACCACACCCTTTGACTGTAAATCTTCTCTGGGGATCCGTCACTTGTCGTGGTGAAGAGGCTTGAGTGTTCCAATGACCCTGAGAGCAAGGCCCTCTGGAGCTTCATGCTCCTGGCAGGGTCTCCCATGGCGGCAAGGTTGAGGGGGAGGTCCCTGACTAAGAGCAATCCAAGAAGACCTCAACGGTGGACCAGGCGGAAAAAAAGTGGAACTCCCTTTCCAACGTCTATGAAGGCAGCTGAAGGCTGCAGCAGATGAAGGGTCTCCAATCATCTTGGATTCCCATGCCATTGGACTCAGAGCCTTTATCTGTCAAAGACTGTGTGTTTGTTGGTGTGCGACAACATCCCCACGTTAAAAGACGTCATGGACAGGCATCTTCCATACATCTGTAAATGGAAGTGGATTAAGTGAAAGCAGAAAAAGCAACCCTTATTCTGGAATAGGCACGTCGACTCTTGCAGTTATTGTGGATTAGCTTGTCTGGTTAATTTTCAAGTGTAGACAAGCCCTTCATGTAAACAGTTTGACCAGAGGTGCTAACTAGCCCTCCATATGGTATATCTATGTGGATCCCACAGTCCGGACTATGGGGAGTATGAATTGTGGTGCACACTAATGTGTTGCACTGTAACTGCCCCTGTAGAGCCTCTGAACACAAACAAAAAGTTGCCTAGTTAATGTCACCCAGTTTAAAACAGGACTACATTAACCTGAACTAGGTACTTTTTCTATCATATCTGCAGGGTCTACACAGGGTAGTTACAACACAGCATGCTAGTGCATGCTGCAGTTTACACTCCTGTAGTCCAAACTGTGGGGCTATGTAGAGAAGCCTTCAGTCAACTGTGTATCTCAGTCAATAAATTCAAGGCCTGGTTCCCAGAAAGCAACCCGGCCTCAAGAATTCAGTGATAGAAGGATTAAGGCAGAGCGCCAACTTTTCTGCTGCTTGCCACAGTTCCCTGAGAAATAAATTTACACCTCAAGCCTAACAATGAAGAATTTCTTCCGAGATCAACTGGGCTCCTATGCAAAAAAATGAACAAAAAACTTGTCTGACTAAGTGCAACACCACCACCTGGTGATTCTGCCTTAACAATATTATGTTCATGGGGGATTCAAGAAGAATTTTATGGGCCTATAGTCTCCTTCTCCAAACATACACCACATGTCTGGAACCACAGGTTCACTTGTACAGAGTAGGGCTACTACTGCAACAATGCACCCTCAGTGGAGTCTAACTCCTGTTACAAACCCTCTCTAAACCAGTTCTGAGTTGGCTGGTGAACTACCCAGTTCTGCTTTGCAATGATAGAAGGAAGTGACTGAAGGTTAGGGAGCAAGGTCATTATGAATGCTGGGCTGCCAAAAAAATCAGTTACATCAAGATATTGACCTGCCTGACACCACCTGATCAAAAAGGTCAGCAACACCAGTTCTGAAGCCTCATTTAGTCTGCCTGTTTTCCCACTCTGTCAGTATGTTTTGTCTAAGTTACCTGTTACCCATGCATTTTCATTGCAGGCATTTCTGTAATACAAATAAACAACACTGAAATTAAAATAAAATATAAAATAAAATAAAAATACAACTGATGGCTGAGTATTCATACTGAAAGTGAGTTTTGACCCTTCCGCCTTTGCCACAATTATTTTTTTTTTTTACTCTTACCACAACAGTTGAGTGGATCTTTGATATTGACTTTCCTGCCCAAGCTCAATATTAGGTAAGTAGACTGCAATTTTATCGATGGATCGATGAGAGATTAAGTCGCATGGAAAATCTGGGACAGAACTGAAAGTTGAACCCATATCACTTGAGTCCTAGTCTAGTGACCTAACCACAAGCAGGGGTGTGGGTAGAGGTTACACAACAGATCTGAGTCTGTGGGATAGACCAGGGAATGTGAACCCTGAGTTATTGTTTGGCTTGTAACCTGCCTGGGAACCACTTAAATGCCTAGTATGTGAAAGAGAGAGGCAGGCAGCCTTGTGCCCCACACAAAATATAATTCATAAAGGTGTGGCCTGACATTTAAACCATCCCATGTACCTCTTATTCATTCACTTGCTTCTCTTCATCAGGCACTTCATTTCTTTGTACCTCAGCTCCCTTTCTGTACAACTGGGAGAATATTTACTCTTTCAGCTTTTTACCCATATTGTCCATTTAGATTGTAAATTTCTTCAGGTCAGAGACTTTTTATGCCTATATACAGGGCCTAGCCAACTGGGATCCTGACATCGGTTACAGCCTCTGGGCAGTATTGTAATACAAGCAATTTGAAACATCCTGGAAAGTCAATACATTTGGGACTATTTCAGGCCATGGGAGTTAGTGAGTATGTTCCAAAGCAGAGAGGTACTCAGGATAATGCCCTGCCAGCAACTATAAAATGAATCAAGCAAGTCTGCTGATTGCAACTGAAAAACAAGGTTACTTACCAGTAACTGATGTTCTTCGAGATGTGTTGCTCATATCCATTCCACTATAGGTGAGTGCACACCACCGTGACGGTTCCCAGAACTTTTTTCCCCTTAGCAGACCCCGTAGGGTTGGCTCTGGTGCTCCCTGGAGTCCCACGCACATACCACGGTATATGAGGCACTGCTGGCCCTACGCCCCCCTCAATTCCTTCTTTCCGCCCGTGATGGTTTCTGGAACTAGCCTTGCTCTCTGCAAGTGCCATTCCCCTTCTTGAACTCTGTTATTCAAAATACTTCAGTTAGTTTTAAGTAGTTGTTAAGTAGTGTTAAGTGTTGTTAAGTGTAGTTAGCTAAGAAGTCCCTATAATGGAATGAACATGAGCAATCACTCGAAGAAGAACCAATATTTCTGGAGTTGCCTGTTGAAGTTCCATAGGTACAGTCTCTTTGTTATGGATGAAGTATACCATACACTCCCCCCAAAATGACAGCACTTTCTCTGAGTAGTGAATTAATTTTTGAGTCAATCTGTTTCTGAGTGCAATTAAGAATAAGTCCTTAGAGAAACTGAGCACTCTATATCTGACTTTTTTTTTTTTTGGTCCCAAATGATTTCCACTCAAGCGTTGTCTATCTAAAAAACTAGCAGAGAATTGAATCTTGAGTATATCCAGAACAAAAGGAGAGCTTTTGGGAAATAATAATTTAGGCTTAAGAGGCTGAAGAATAACATTCTACTATCTCCTTCAGAGCAACTGATGAAGAATTGCTCTCTTTCAAAATGGCTAGCATTTCCTATGTCCTAGATAAACCCTTTGCCCTCAGTAAAGATGGCCACTGCCTCCATCCACTAGCTCACCACAGGTCTTCTTTCTACCCTCTTACAATAACACCCCCCATACACACACACACACGCATGTCCCTCAACGGCAACTCTACTGCTTCACTAAGGTTTGGAAAAATGATCATCTTTGCTAAGCGTGCGCTGTGGCTTCAACCTCAACAAGAAAAATAGCACTAGCTAACTAGAAAAGGAAGGAAGTCTGGTTACAAAGTGGTTTATAGTTTCCATTCTAACTTCTTTTATATGCACAACTTTCCACAATATTCACCTTCTAATGAGCCCAAAGACAACGTTCTCCCCTTTTTTACTCCTGGGTGCATGACAGCAACGTCAGCAGTGCGGGTTGCAGTTGGAGGGGTAAACTATTCTGTCTCTCTAAAATCCTCTCCCCCACTGAGACAACTCACATATGACTGAGGGCAAACTTCAAGCTGGGGGCCCAATCCTCATGCTTGGCTCATGTGAGCAGTCCCACTGAAGCCCTAGTATTTCTTCTGGCGAAGGAGACTTTGCAGGCTTAGGCCATGCACAGATTAATAGGTAATGAGTAACAGAAGCTTTGCTTAGACAGAAAAAAATGTTTTTAAGAAAATTCTGGGACCCTATCAACTGCACAGCTAAAGCTGGATGCAGTGAGTATGTATGCATGGTTTGTTAACTGCACACTTACCTGGCTGCAGGAATTCATTTGGCTGCTGAAGCAGGAAACTGTAAACTCAAGAGGTTTAATAACTTTGGAGAAGGGCAATGGAGATTTAAATGTAGAAAATTGCTTTTCTCCAGACTAAGACATTTACAGCCACCTTCATAGCTCCAAAAGCCCGTCCATTCCAGAGTGGGGAATGTGCAAGTCACAACTTGCTTGGATGACTCTTGTTACCTGCAACCTATCAGTAACACAGTGTGATTGCCATTCCCAACCCGCCTGTAGTCCGCTGATATTATAAGGCCTCACATCGGACTACAGTGTGAGCTCCAGGTCACTTTTAGATTTAAAGGGGCAGAACCAAGTTAAGCAGTCATGATCCTGCTGTGTTGAAGGAGCAAACTGTCTGATGGAAGTGGAGCGACTGGGAGGGAGCCACCCAACTGCCACTTACAGCAGGTACCTTAATGTTGGAGAGAATATAGACTAGCCTCTTTTGAGCAGAGAACAAATTAGTTAAGAGAAAATGGGAGGTTGTTTGGAAAGGAATGGGTGTGGGGAATGAAGTATGTGGAAGGCAATACAGGGCTTGTGGCTATAAGGAAGCAGCACCTATTGTGAGGACTGCAAAGAGAGTAAAGTGGCTCCATTTCCCCCTCAATGTGCTCTGATTAGCATTACAAGCCAGGTGCTTGACTAAACCCAACTCTCATCTCTGAGCCTTTGAATTTCAACCGTAATTAAACGCAAATTGGGATACAATGGATCAATACTGTATTTTAAAGTGAAGAGCAATTCAACATAGTACAGTTAACAAAGACATTAATGAAATTGTAGTGAGTTTTGCTTTAAAGCAGGGGTCACCCAATGTAATTCAAAAGCAGCAGGTTTACTACAAACAAGAGGAAGTACTTTTCATGAAATGCACAAATAACCGGTGGAACTCATTGCGATGGGATGTTGTGATGTCCAGAAGTTTACCTGGCTTCAGAAAAGAACTGGTTAAGTAGATGGAGAATATATTAATCAATGGCTATTAGCCAAGATAATCAGGGTCGCAACCCCATGCTCGGGGCAACCCTACACTTATGACTACCAGAAATCGGGAGTGGAAGACAAGGTGGATCACTCCACAATTGCCCTGTTTCCAACACTTGCTCTGGTACAGGCACTGTCAAAGACAGGATACTGAGCAAGATGGCCCATGGTCTGACCCAGTACTGCAGCTCATATGTCTTTACCTAATGTTGTTTTTTGCCTCAGTTACGCATTCTAAAAATACATTCAATAGTATTGTATTTGTGCTATTTGTGGTTGTCTGCTTAGTTTAATAAAAATACTGATTGGTTCTATAATGTAACCATATTGACCCTTCTTCACCTTACATACAGACCCCTCTGATTAACAATAAGCCCTACTGACCACCTGTGTTAGCATCCTTATTACAAGGACCCTAAAGTTTTCCTTACTTTCATTTAGTGTGGATCTCATACCCTTAGGGCAAATTCTTCATTGTCATAACCTTAATTTTCCACTGCTTTGCCAGTAATTCACAGCTCTGCCTCACCGCTGGAAAGCCAACATATTTCAATCAAGTAAAGGTAACTCTAACTAATTGCCTGTGGGACATATAAAGCCTGAGTGAGTTTAAGCCTTCTTCATTGAAAACCCAGTAAAAAAATTAGCTGGAGATGCTTAAGACTGGATCCCATTACCAGCCTGAGCCCATGGCAGTTTTCAATTCATTTTGAGTCGTTTTAAGTAACACATGAAAACAGAGCAAAGAACATTTCTTTGTGGGTTTTCATTCCCAGCTGACTTGAGAGTAGAATGTTATTAGGCAGAGTGTGCAGAAAGACTGTGTTATCACTCGGAAGATTTTAGTTCACCAGGTCTGCAATTAGTAGATTCCAAGAAAACCAGCCACACTTTTATTTCCCCTAGGAAAGACTCCAGTAATGCCCAGCTGTTCACATATCACACATAAGCTGATCAGTAAACTTTGCTAGTATATTCAAAATTTGGCTGCCCAGGTTCCTTGATGTGAAAAGTCATATCATATCAATTTTGACATCCTTATACTCACTGCAAGTAAAGAATTGATTTCAAGATTAGGGTGCTGACGTGTAAAACCTTCATGGACAGGGCTTTGATGATATCTTCAAGTTTATATCCATCTACAGCCTGCCTAGATTAGTAAAGCTCTGGCAAGTGTCTCTTTCTGAGTCCTGATATCCATTGACAGAGACTGTTTGGGGTTACAGCTTTTTATCTTTATGATCCGTGAGTTTGAAATAAGCTTCCTTGTTCTGTTTGTACGTCAAGAACTAGCCTTAGTTTTTTCCTTTCTATAAAATGCTGGCATTTTTCTAACCACCTCCATTCATTGTATTACTTTTATTAGATAGTTTCTATCATTCTGGAAACCCAGGGCCAAATTCTTCAGTGACCTATGCAGTCAACTTCTACCGATGTCACGAGAGTGTTATCCACTTACACCACCAGTGATTGGCCCTGACTACGTAAGAGGCTCACCACACAAAGTAAGAGCAGAGAAAAACCATGACACACACACACAAGCAACACTTGCTGAGACAAAGCTCACTCTTACTTTTGGGATGAACACAACAAACATAGATAATTAAGAGGTTAGGCAGTTAAGGCCAGATTACAATATACGAAGTATACGCCCCTCTGCCCTTCTCACCTCCCTCCAGATAAGGATCTTAATTGTTGTGAAATGTGTTTACATCAGCATAAACTTAATAGCATCTGCATTGACTAATATAAAAACAGAGTCAAGGGAGAGCTAAAATTAAGAGCAAGTTGGCCTTGTTCTTAAATCTTCAATTTTAAGTTTTTCAGTTGCAATGTAATTGGACCTATTGGATATTATCTATCTTTTCCCTTTTCTACCAAGTGCACAAAATGAGAAAGGAAGAGTCTTTCTAATCATATATGCTTTTATGCTCCAATCTATTTTCAAGGCATAGGACATCATTCATCACACCTTGGATGGCTTCTAATAATGCTGCATACATTTTAATGACACAGCATCTTGATTATTAGCAATTCAAATTTTAATCTGCAAGCCATAAACAGAGAAACATTCTTTACAGAACAGCAAGAGTCCTGTGGCACCTTAAAGACTAAGGCCTGGTCTACACTGGCAACTTAGGTCGATTTAAACTCACTTACTTCGACCTACTTACACCCGCGTCTACACTGGCATCATTGTTAATTTGAATTAAGGTGCCTGAAAAATCGACTTAATAAGACCACCTCCGCAAGTGGCGTAGCGCCTAAATCGAATTTGTTAAATCGATTTAGTGTCAGTGTGGACACAACGTCACAAATCAAATTAATTGACCTCTGGAATGTATCCCACAATGCCATGTTTTGACTGCTCTGGATAGTCGCGCTGTGCTGCTCAGTGGTCATGCTACCAGGAAAAGTCCTCTCCCCTCAAGCCCCTGGAAGATTTGATTTTCTGTGCTGCCAGCGTGGAGAGAGCTTTGTCACTGTTCTCCGCATGGCTACTGCAAAGCCCAACCGTGCTCCAGCATGGAGTCGAGCAGAGGTCTTAGCTCTCATCGGGCTATGGAATGAGGAGTCCGTTCTGGCTCAGCTCAGAGCCAGCAAAAGGAATCTGGACATTTATGGGAAGATATCCCAGAGCATGCTGGAGAAGGGACACAAGAGGGACGCTCAGCAGTGCTGCTTGAAGATCAAAGAGCTGCGTCAGTCATATCAGAAAGCCAGGGAAGCTAACAGCTGTTCTGGCTCCTCACCCAAAACATACCACTTCTACGATGAAGTGCATGCAATTCTCAGTGGCGATCGCACCCCGGTGCCACCCCGCAGCATCGATATCTCTGCTAGGTCACAGTCCATGGACAATGATGAGGAATCCATGGACGAGGAGCAGGCTGAGGAAGCAGGGGGCAGGAGAGCGGGGTGTCCGTTCTCCCAGAAAGTCAGGACACATTCCTGACCCCCGAGCAGTCCAGCAGCACGCAGGACAGCACTAATGATCCCGGGGAAGGCACATCTGGTGAGTTTTTTTTTCTTCTTAGCAGTTCTGTGCGTTTACATTGGGCGGGGGGGGGGGGGGGGGGGGGGGGGGGGGGGGCAGACACACGAAGAGGATTTCAGGCGACTTGGTGACTGTATGTGGGGTTAGCCAAGGAACAGATGATTTATGTGATGAGAAATGCTACGTTTATCATCTCAAGGGACCCCGCATCATGGCGGAACACTGCTGGTACCCCGCTGCATCCAGCAAATCTGTGTTCTAAGCATAGACTTCCCCCCTTCCATGCTCTCCACAGTTCATCTCTGTAAGGGTTTAAAATACCAGCAGATCTTCCCCCCTTAACCATGCTGTCCTCTGACCCTCTCTGTAATGGCACAGCGAGCAGAGCCTTCTGGGACGTCAAGAACGGAATGAGGCTCTGTGTCTGTGCTGTGCACTGCATGGGGATCATTGTCTACATTGTTACAGTTGTATCATTTTCTTCACTCTGCTAACAGTGGCTGCCTTGTTATTTTTCTTTCATTCTGTAGACACCTCGGTACTGGACCGACCCTCAAGAAATGCTGTGGAAAGACTAGCTCAGATTAGAAAGAAAAAAAAAAAACAAAAACCAAGAGATGACATGTTTGGCGAGCTCATGAACGCCTCAGCTGCCGCAGAGACAGAGCAAAGAGTGTGGAGGCTCACCTTGTCCCAGATTATGGACATGGACAGGGAGAGTCGCCAAGAAACGATGGAGCATGATCGCAATACCACGCAGGAAATGCTGCGAATCATGCGGGACTAGACAGACATGCTGCGGAGGCTTGTGGAGCTTCAGGAGGAGCGGAGGCAGGACAGAGTCCCACTGCAGCCCCTCCATAATGCTCCTCAACCGAGGGCTTTGCCCCCCCCCCCAAGAGGTCTCGGAGGAGATTTCCCAGGATGCAGTACGTGCTCTCCTCCACCCCAGTGGAGGCAAGCAGAAAGCAGTGGCAGACACGCTAACAGCTGGCCAGCAAGCTACCACCCTCCCCTCCACCCATGACTTGAATGTTCAGAAAAAGTTGTGCATCATTTCAACACATTTCTTTATTAAATCATCTCTTGTTCAGGAGGGATTTGGTGGGCACAGATATCGATGGAGGGGTGGGGGGGGAGATTTCACCAAAGGCAAACAACATACAGGAACAGAAATCAGTCCTGCATCTCATTGCAGAACCTGGTTTTCAAAGCTTCCCTAATGCAAAGCGCTCTGCAGTTAGCTCTCAGAATATTACTGGCATCTGGCTGCTCATAATTGGTGGCCAGTCTTTCTGTCTCCACAGCCCAACCCTGGGGGAACCTTTCACGTCACACACACTATGAAGAACACAGCACGCAGATATCACTGAAGGGAGGTTCTTCTCACTCATGTCCAGCCTAGTGAGGAGACTCCTCCATCTACCCTTTCAACGCCCAAAGGCACATTCTACAACCAGTCTGCAACTGCTTAACCTCTTATTAAAACACTCCTTGTCACTGTTAAGGTGACCGGTGTACAGCTTCATTAGCCAAGGGAGCAAGCAGGATCCCCCAGGATCACTATGGGCATTTCCACACCCCCGATGTGAGTTTTTTTGGTCAGGGAAGAAAGTTCCTGCCTGCATCTTAGAGAACAGCCCCAAGTTACGAAATACACGAGCGTCATGCACTTTCCCAGACCACCCCACATAGATGTCAGTGAAACGACCCCTGTGATCCACAAGCCCCTACAGGACACGGAAAAGTACCCCTTGCAGTTTATGTACTCGGTTGCTAGGTGGGCAGGTGCTAAGATAGGGATGTGTGTCCCATCAATGCCCCTCCCCCCAACCGCAGTTTGGGAACCCCATCGTGGCAAATCCCTCCACTATGTCCTGCACATTTCCCAAAGTCACTAGCTTTCGTAACAGAAGCGGTAACAATTGGGGGTTGCCAGCTTTCACAGAGCGATGGCGACTCTCTTCTCCACCGTCAGAGCTTGTCTCAAGTGAGTGTTCACGCGCTTCAGAGACGGGGCCAGCTCCAAGCACAGTCCAAGGAAAGTTGCCTTTCGCATACGAAAGTTTTGCAGCCACTGATCATCATCCCACAGCTGCATAACGATGCGATCCCACCAGTCTGTGCTTGTTTCCTTTCACCAGAACCTGCACTCTACGGACTCCAGATGACACGTTACAGCCTGCAGCAACCGGGAATTGTGCTCCTCGATGGCTTGTAGCAGGGCAGCCTCGGTGGCATCGGTGTTGTCTCTGCTTCGGCTTCTTGCTCTACTTCGAAAATACTCGATAAGCTGCGATGTATTTGTCACGCTCATAATAATAGTGCAGAATTGAGCTGGCTCCACGTCTCTGCAGTAAAGGCGATCGCAGGGAGTAAAAAAACAGCACAAAAATACTTTTCCTGTTTTTTGGGGGGTGGGGGGTGGAGAGAAGGGTGGGAGAAGGGAGAAGCAGCGTTGCATCATGGGACGATGACACTCGTCCCAACAGCCACCGTGGCTAGTTGCACTGTGGGATATCTACCCACATTGCATTGCTTTGCTATTCGAATTAAGGCTGGTCAGTGTAAACGCAGGAGACCTGCGCAAATAGCGTAGTGTATACACGCTGCTGCGACTTCCCGCGGCAGTGTAGACATAGCGTAACAAACGTATTTGGGCTTAAACTTTTGTTGGGTTTCTGCTCACGAAAACTTAGGCCCAAATAAATGTGTTAGTCTTTAAGGTGCCACAGGACTCTTGCTGTTTTGCTAAAAACAGACTAACATGGCTACCCCTCTGGAACTCATTCTTTAGGGAGATAATTGCTACAGAAAAATAAGCAAACCACCAGCCTTTCATTTTGTCACATGCAAAAATTGCTGAGCATTAGAAGTGAACTGTGGCAGGTTTCAAAACTCACTTCTTTCCAATGCTGTACTTGAAGTGATTTATTTCATCCATGTGAATGAACCATTCTGCCTCCATGTGAAGAGCAGGATTCACAGGAAAGAATTAATTCTTTAAAAAAAAAAAAAAAACCCGAAAAACAGCAATTAACTGAGAGAAGGATTTTTCTAACTGTGTTTGATTCCCCTAAACCCACCATCTTTGCTTTTTTGAATTATTTTATCTGTCAAAATGCATTACACAAACCTATAGCTTATGTCCTATTTAAAAGGCAGAAATTAAATTATAACGGACACTTCTTTTTGGACTTCTCACGCAGCATGTCCTGTGCCTTTTGTTTTTCAAGCAAGCTTTGAGGTGTTTTCTCTTGAGACATTTTTAGACAACTTCACATCAACCACTGGGCCAAGTTTATTCATCCTGTACAGAGAGGTGCAGTATTAGCTTCCCTCTTCATGTCTGTAGGGCAGCGAGGAGCTACATTTATTTCCACCACCTTCCTTGCGGGTTCTGACCAGTAAGATGGAGGCTCTGACAGCTTCAGATTTAAATTTTCTAACCTAACCGGGGATGTTGGGCGCCTTTTGGGGTGTTCAGCTTGACACACCTTAAAAAGAGGCCTGATTTTCAGAGGGCAGGTGCTCAGCACTCAGTGAAAACCTGATGTCTTTAAGGTATCTCCAGTTTGGGCACTCAAACTGAGTCACTTTTGAAAATGTAGGCCTTTGCCTGCAACGAATGGGTCCTTAGTAGCCACATCAGTAAAGGCAGCTTACCAGGGGCACTGATGCAGCACATTCCAGTCACCATGACCACGTTTTTTTTAGAGATCATTAGCACTTTTTTGGGCTGGAATGGCCCCTTACACCTTTCTCCCAATACAACTGAACCCGCGGAAGCTTTCAGCAGCTGTACCCTCCGTAATAATTATTAATTATGTGTATTACCCATGTGCCTACGGGCCCTTGTCATGGACCAGGACGCCACTGTGCTAGCTACAGTACAAACACAGAACACAATCACCTACTCTGACATTGCAAAAGTGAGTCTGGTCCATATTTTAGCATTTTCTTGTGCCACCTACATATGTAATGTATTTCCTCCTGGTCCTCCCCAGCCCCAAAACATTTCTTTTGTTTTTGGCCTTTTCAAAAAAACCGTTAGTTACTCCAATAGTAAATTAGTCACATCCTGATAACAGTTCCCACAACTGAAGAGGTGGAATGCTTTAATCATTCTTTACGTGGCTAGCATAGCACTGAAATAAGATTCTTAGCCCACACTCCAACCATTTCAGTGGAAGATTCCAAGCCAGCCAACTGAAGCAAAGAATCATGTGTATTTACTAAAACTGTATATACCAGGAAAGCAGCACTGACATTTTAAAATAAAAAATGAAATTCACCTGGTTTCAGACTTCACTGCAATCTGAATCTCGGAGTGGGTGTAGCAGTAGGTTCCTGGAGAGTTATAAACCTTTAAAACAATATTCTCCAGTTTACAGATTTGCAGCAAAAATTTTAGGGTGTCACTGAAAACTCAGAATTTGGTAGCTTCAGTATTGCGCAAACTCATATGGTACAAAAACAAAATTCTCATACAACACTCCTGCAAAACCAAGCCCGATGATTTCTGTACAGCCAAACCCCTCAGACACATGGCCTACCTGACCTACTTTCTACTTCCATCTGAAAGGGCCTCCAGGAATTCTACAGAGCCCTGAAGGAATTGCTAGCAAGGTATGCGCAACTGCTCCTTAGCCCCCAACTACTATTAACTTTAAGGAATGTATTTCAAACATTTGCCACGCTCACTATTTGCCTGTAACGGGTCAGCTACTTAATGTATCATTCACGGCGACGCCCATCGGTGCAGTGTTTTAAATCAGACTTGGCCATTGTATCTTTTCATGCCTCAATAAAAAAAAATGTATGCCACTTACAGAAATGATGTGGTTATTTGTTTTTTGTTTTTTCGTTTTTTTTAAATCTGATTAACAATTTTACCTTTCTTGTTCATCATTAATCATGAACAGTTATGTAGGTGACATAGATGTCTGCTGCAGCATGTAAGTAAATTCTTTTATTTAGTCCCCCAGTGCCAAGTATCAAGACCCAGATAATTGTACCACTATGGTGCAGAGAGAAAGCGAGAGTGTAAGGAAAAATAAATAATAGGGAGAGAGGTCTATACTTCAGCTTCTTCCAAGCAGTCTCAAAAACTCTTGGGTGGCTTTAAAAATAACATCAGCACTTAACAGTTATGGCTTTCAATTCCTTTGGTCTTTCTGTGGTGTAGCAGTTCCAGAGTGAAGTTTAAAAAATGGATGGTACATCCCCTTTTCTAAATTAAATGGTCTATTTGGAGCCATTTACTAATGAAGCTTATGCATGCCACAAGCACTTCAAGCTGCTATAACTTTATACAAGTCTCAGCTGCTTAGGGACTTTAAAAAGAGAGCACCACCTGCCAAACTTAAAAGCCTTTTCCACAGCATCTGTTGAAACAGGAGGTCAATTTGAGGATAGCCATAAGAGGCAGAAAAAGATAGGGCTCCAGTGAGACAACACAATCTGTAGGAATCCTCTTCTCTGAAGCATTCAAATCCTGTCAGGAGCACAAACCCCAAAAGCACTGCACATCCAAGCCATCACACTATTCAGTGCCTTCTAAAATAACTATCTACATATAACCAAAAGGTAATTAGAAAGAACATCTGAATTCACCCTCGGAAAGGGGTAACAATATGGCAGATGAGCCTACCTAAGACATTTCAACAGCTGCATCGTTCATTGCAGATGACCATTTGATGTTATGCCTGACAGGCCACACCAGCTTTGCTCAATTGTCTTGAAAATATAGCTGCCAAGACACAAAACTCTACTTGCCCATTCTTTACCTAAACCATTGAAAGAAAATAAAATAAAAAGTTACTCACACCTGGTATGTGGGCATTAGAATTAGTCAAAGGTGTGTGGGTGCAATGAGAGGAAAGTTTTGACTAGTGATGGGTGACATTTTTTGGCCAAAACATTTTCACTTAAAAAAAAAAAAAAAAAAGTAGATTTAGATCAACCAAATTTCACCAATTTGTGTAGATTCTGGTGTATTATTTTGATCAAAACAAGGGGAAAAAATTCAGAAGTGTCAGAATGGCTCATTTTAACACTATCAAAATGAAACGTTTCAATTTTTCAGTCTAGATTCACAAAGACATGGATTCCATTCATAAAGCCACTGAAGGAGACGGCAGTGGTGGTGCTGTCATCTTCCTGCCTTTTACCCAATGGCCCTGTGTTTAAGGCACTCACCGGGGATGTAGCAGACTTTGGTTCAAGTACTCACTCTGGACCAGAGACTTGAACCCAGGTGCCCGGTGAGTGCCCTAACCACCAGGCTACGGACTATTCTGGAAATTGAGAATTGTCCCCTGCCCCAAAAGAACTTCCAATCAGAGCTAGACAAGAGATGAATTCAGTGAGAGGCCACAGCAAAGAAAAAAATATTTAGTTTTTTATTGTGATTTTTGGCTCATGTCTTGCTGGCATCACATAAGAGGCGTCTCTAGGAGAATATGGCAAGGGTGGTGGCTTGTTAATACAAGGAATTGTCTGGGTGGGTAGAAGACAGGGAGAAGATGATGACTGGAGCCTCAAGATTAACTCATAGGTGGAACAGCTGGAGAATATCTCACCACATCTCCTTTTGTGTCACTTGATGCACAAACTTTGTGATTTCCTATTTGCAGTTCTCTGTGACACACTTCATCCCTTGCTCAGTCAGTCAAATAGTTGTCCTGTGTGTGACTGTTAAGGCTTCAATATGTGAATGCATTGCTCTCTGTCTGATACCTAGCCCCATTAATGCTCCTACAGATTTCTCTGTTCCTCAGTATATTATTCACAGGGATTTTTTTATTGTATTGTATGGTGGATGATACTTTTAAGAAGGAACCATCCCTTTCTCTTGTCAGCTTATGGCGTGTTTCATCTCCCACTAGCTCAGAAAGTGACAGCTTGATTATAATGTAATTACCTTTTTTAGTGAACTCACTGCATAATTTTATTTCCAGAAGGGTTTCTGTTGCTTCTATTTAAACTCATTATGAATAAGGCATTGGAAAAATACAATGTTCACAATTTTTTTTTAAAAGGGTGATCATTACAAGGGGTCTACAGAACGGGAAAAGTGCCCAATATTCCATTGTTGAAAAGATCAGTCTCTTAAACGTGAAAGTGTAGATGTCTGAGAGCCCTTTAATACATTTATATGGAAATTGCAAAAATAAACATTTCGTTTTCATTGGTTGGCATATTGCAAAAGCTAACACCCTGAAAGGCTTTAACATGCAAGGATAAAGTAACTGGAGAGCAGGGACCAGAGTGAGGAAGTGCATTGCTCAAAACAGAGATAGTGCCAACTCATGATCAGTAAATTTAAGTGTGTTTTTACTCAGAGCAAAATCCCGAAGCAGCTCGTTTGCAAGTAAAGTGGTATTTGTTGATGCTAAGAACTATGTGCTGATACATTTTGCCAAAGCATGTGACAATAAAATCCATGTAAATCAATGGAACCCTGCAGCATAAAGCGTGGTTCTTCTCTGAAAACTGACTCAGTAAAGTGGCATCCTGGGGTTTCGTGTTTATTTCATCTCAGCGATTTCCAAATCAAATACACTCAATTCATAGGTAAGTGAATGAAATTCCTAACTGCCACTGCTACAAAATCAAAATGGAATCTTACAGTCCAGGTGTGTTTTCTTGCTCATCAACACCCCCTATGGATTCTACATTTGGTACTTGCATCATGTACAGGGTTATTAACTCTGAGCTAGAAAATAATCCAGCTCCGTCTCCATAAACTGTGTTGGCTGTACAGTGTTAACAAGAAAAAAACCAACAAAAAAAAGTCATGAAAGTGAGCCTGAAGTTGCACACAGAAATCATTAGTAACATTTTTACTCAAACTGGTCAAAACATTTCTGACCAAAGTACTACTTTGTTGAAAAATGCTGATTTGACTAATTCCAATGTTTCATGATAATGTATTGATTTGATCAATATTTTCAATGGGAAATTATCAAAACAATTCAACTTTTATATTCTGTAATATTTGTATTTTATAACACAGTTTAGATAACGTTTTATAACAGTTTTGGTAAGGTTGAAAAACAATATTCTGGAATATTTCATTTCATGAGAAATTCCAAGATTGCAATTTTTCATCTTAGTTTGGCACAGAATGAAATCTCTAAGGTCTTATGGGACAGGAATTTTTTTTGAAAATCATCTGTAATGTTTATATCATCCTTTTCCTTAGTTGAAGAGCTGAACTTGAAATAAAGTCATAAGTCATATGTCATAAGTCATATGTCTAGTGGAGTAAATGTCTCTGGTATCTTGAAGCCTGTAAGCTTCAGGTTGCCATTTCAACTCCCGTTTCCCCAGTATGGTGACTGATTGACCACTGCCTACTGCAGAAGAAATGAACTGGGAGATGCTCAGTTTAATATGTCCACATCAAACAATCCCCCATCATAATCTATAATTGATGTCTGTCAATTTAGCATGCATTTACACTGGTATAAACTCATCCTTAGTGATGGCAACTTAAATTTGAGATTTTCTGCTTAGTGCCAGTTTAATCAAGCAGATACCTTTTGCTCCTTGCCTATCCCTCAGATGTCAGAAGGCTGTTTCCCCTTTCAGAACATAGTATGTTCAATTTGCTTCAAAATATACATTCTTAAAATGAAGACGGTTTTACTTAAAAACCAAGTTTATTCAACACAGTCCCATAGAATCTTTCCCTATCCCTTCCCTTTGCATGGTTTAGGCCACCTGTCTGGTCTGACTAGTTGTTACCAGAATATTCCCACCCTCCCTAGCAGGGCCATTTTAAGACCTTCGTAGGCCCTAGGCACACTTGCCTTTGTAGGCCCCCCGACCGAAATAACTAATTTGATTTTAAGCTATTAATAAATAGTTTTTTAAATAAAAACAAAAAAGTATATATAAAATTTTTTTTCATAGGCCCTGAAAGTTTCATAGGCCCCAGGCACTGTGCCTATTGCGCCTAATGGATAATACAGCCCTGCTCCCTAGAGTAGTTCATCCATCATTTCTCCTGGGGGATTTTTACCAGTATTTAAAAGTTCCAGTCACATATTTCATCTTATTCTATTGTCTTGCCAGAGACCTCAGTCTATGAACTCAATTATCCGTTGGGGCCTTTAGCTTTTCTACCTCCCAACTGCCGCTCCAGCAGAAGCGAGTTCCCCCACTACATTACTAAATAGAGATCTGAGACCACAAAATGGTTTATTTCCTCTATCAAGCAGGATTTATTGACAGAATAGGCTTGATCAGGAACACACTTGATATACAATTTTATTAAGAAATAAGAATTGGATCATCAGACATTCAGTTACAAATTATAAGATGGAGTTTCCCCCCCCTGAAATTTTTCAAGTGACAAAGTTCTACAGTACAGGAATAAAACAAATCGTGCATCTAAAATATAAAGGAAAGGGAAAAAACATAACACACTGAAAGAAATTGATGTCTGACAAGTTAGCTGTCCCTGGGGGTATTGTGAGGGTTCTCGAAGGAAAAAGCACGTCTCATAATTACATAGTGAATCATAAACCACCAACTCCAGGCTCACCACAAAAATGCCTTGAAAGAGACAATTCAGAGAAGTTTTACTGAAACCAATTATTTACTTACAGGTCCTAGCTCTTTAAGCAAGAAATAGGTTTCCAGAAAGATCTTTCTGTATATGTTTTTCAAAGACATTTTTGTGGGGAGCTTAAACTTGAAGTTATTTATTTTTGCATACAGGAATCTATCCCCAGCCTCCTCTTTCATCTCATCAGTCCTTTTTGTAGATGGACTGTCGAGTGTCAGAAAACCAATATCTTTGTGGAGACCCACCCTCTTTTGAAACCAATGAACCAACTGAGGTCAGATGGAGTTCAAGTATCCATCATTCCTGTCTGGTTTTCAATTTCCCTTTAAGAACTGTAATAGATTAGATTAGACAAGGCCCAAATGCTGGCCCCCACCCCCTCGAGTGGTGAAAGCTCTACCCCACCCCCAATTCTCTTTTTGATTCCTCAGCATTGGCTCCTGGCAGTTGTTAAAAGTCCTCACGTCCAAGACCTTTTGCCACTGTTTACAAATTGGGGTTACCGAATGCAATTCAGGGATTCATGGGGTTACCGCAGGCTGTGGAGAGTACAGGTTCTAGTCTGCGATGCTTGAGATGATGGTTATAGATGGATGTAGGCAGGGTAGAGATCAGCTGGAGCGATCCTGCTAACCAGCGCCTCTGAGACCCTGAACCCTGCTGCGGAGACCCTTTTGCCACCACGCTTTGGGAAGGGCACAAGGATCCATGTGGCGCTCATCTCAGCCATGTGATTTTTCGGGCCATTATAAACTCAGTTAGGAAAGGCACTATACAAGTTTGTTCAGATTTTTAGGAAGTAATCACAGATTCAGCAGAAGATCTATACATACACATGTAAGTCTTATAAGCACATGTAAGTCTTATAAGCAGTTTAAGCAGGTACTGCTACTTGGTGGATAGGGAAGGAGTTAAATGGGGACTCACCCAGGGTTCCCCTCTTCTCCACAGCATCCCCCAGGCATTGACTCAACAGGGAACAGTCCCTTACAGTGGGAGCACAAGGGTCCACACTATGTCCTCTCTCCAGCCATCATATGGTCTCGGGGAAAGAAACAGCAAGGAGGCGGCGGTGGGAGACTTGAGCTGAGAGGAGCAGCTGCAGCAGCGTGGTAAGCGGGAGCTGTGGGACAGTAAATGTGTCATCGGGCTAGATGCTACAGTTTCACTTCTGACATTCTTTTCCTTAGGCTGACTGGCTGTCTGCTACTGCCCCCTCCCTGACTCTTTCCTCAAGCCGCTTCACCTCAGCTTCAGTCCATCGGCTGTCTAGGCTCCTGTCCTCTCTTCTTCCCTGGCCCTGTTTCACATATCCTCCCGCTAGTCATTGTCCCTGTGCTGGTCTTCTCTATTTAGATAGTGAGCAGTTGGGGAGAGGGGCTGCCCCTTTCTCTGTATTGGTACAGTGCCTAGCACAATGGGGCTGAGCTCTCTGTTGACCCGTAGGCACCACCATAATATGAACAATAGATCATGTCCGCACTAGAGCAGGCCAGAAAAATCCCGACAAAATGATGTTTTGTCAGAATTTGCCAATTCTGCAAAATTGAAACATTCCGTAGAGACGATTGGATTTCACTGAAATTCTGACCGAACCCAGTCTGAAGGAACCTGTCTGCCAGGCAGGTGGCCCCAGAGCTGGGGATGCCAGGGCTTTCAGGTTTGCCCACCAGGCAGATCGCCTTAAGGTCAGGACTCCATTCCCATTTTTAGAATTAAATCCAATTTCCAAATCCTCCACAAAATACAATTACCTTTCTCGGCCCAGCTGTGGTCACCCCCCCCCCCCCAAAAAAAAAAAAAGCAACTAAAACTTGTGATGAACACTAGAGCAGCAATTGATAAGGATAGCAGGGAGAGAGTCAGGAACCTTCAGTTCCTTAGCATGCATGACAGAGACGCACTGCAACTAACAAACAAAGGAAGTGATGAATTCTCCATCTCCTAATGTCTTCAGATCTAGATGGCACGTCATTCTGGAATATATGCTTTAGCCAAACACAACCTATTTGGCCCAATATGGCATTAAATGGGTGAAGTTTAACGTCCTGTGATATATAGGAGACCATACTAGATGACCAAACGATCCTGTCTATCCTTAAAAAACAAAAACAAAAAACCACCCTCCCATCCACTTCCACTGCCCCCCGCCCACACCCACCATGAACAAGCATTCTTCTATACATAGGCACAAGCCCACTTGATGGAGGGTTTGGTGTGGGTGCAGGCATCTTAAAATATTCTGGCAAATTTTTCCAATCTCTTATTCTTTAAACTCTCATTTAAAATTGTCTCCTTCAGCCGTTTGAATTCCAATGACAGCCATTTCGTGCTACAGTCCAAATGGGAAACTGACTTGTATAATTCCTCTCTCCAAGGTGAATGAGATGTAAAACAAACAGGAAGCATAAACTGGTTAGAAGTAGAACAAAAAGGTTGTGTGTTTAAATAATCTCTGGGGTTAATAAGAATTATGAGTAAACCTCTTCAAAACAGGCCTCTTAATTTCAATGTTATTTTAAATTTTCCAGTCTGGGCCAAAGATTATTCAAAGCTTTCCCTAGGTTTTCTGGTAGAATCCAAAGAGATCCTAAGTAACAGGGAAATTGGTCCTGTATTTATAATGTAATAACTGGTGTCATTAAAACAAGACATGTTGCAGTGATTTCCACAATTACTTGCGATTGATTTATCACTTGATTGTGAGGACTTGGGTTTAAATTGATTTTTTTCAGCTCCATTGATCACTAATTGATTTTTTTTATTGTTCAAAATTTGATTTAATCTTTAACAGATATTAGAATCTTTATTGCTGCTGTGTAATTACTCTTGCTGTTTATAGCAGCTCTTTGTTAGCAGTACTTATTGTTATGTACTTTATTCATTTGATCTTCTAAAATGGTAATTTGGTCATTGCTCAATATCAGTTTAGTAAACTTTGAGGCTCCTTGTTGGATGGGTGCTCTAATACTTGTTAATCTCTGTCTGGTCGATCTTTTTTTTGTGTGTGTGAGACTGCTGGCTTGTTCTCTGTATGAAAGCCCAGTCATCATTTACCACTCTAACAATTTTTGTGTCATCCACTAATTGTATATTATATTTATGTTTGTAGAATTTTTATCTTTTTACAAATATGAAGCTCAAGGACCAACATACTGGTTTTCTGCTCTTTTTTCTACTGATTAGATTGTTCATTTTAACATGCTAACCTTGCCAATACAGAATGGCAGCAACCATCTTCACTGTCAAACTTAACCAAAAGCTTGGAATTTAGATTTTCACTAACAAAGATTAGAATCCTCTGTTTACCTACAGAACATGGGTAGCCTGGACAATACACGCTGCCCCAACAATATCTCATTAGCGGACATCAAAACTGATCAGAAATGGACACCACATTGTGGGAAAAGGTAGCTCAGACTCCAGCCCTTTCATTACATGGTTTTTCTGCTATGACTGGCCACCCGGGTGTCACAGAACACTAATTTTCATAGTGCTCGTGAGCCATCGCACGGGTGACCCAACAGCAGCGGTATTCTAAAGATGTAACCAAATGATGGTGAAGGGGTGGATTTGACCTGCAAGCTAAGCAGTAAAAAGCTCAATACCCTGTTGGCAGGACCCTGGACCACATAGGACTCAGAACATCAATAACTTGATTATAAGCTAGGAAATAATTTACATTTATTATTTTTCTCTCTCATTATTCATCAGAATAAACCTTCCTGGATTATTTTACACAGTACAAAAGTACTGTACATACATGTGGTCAATTTTACACAAATATTTTTAACTATCTTGTAAAGGTCCATTTTCTAAATCAAAATACTACATGGTGGAAGGCGCAGTAATGCTAGTTAGTAGAAACCTTAGCCATGCTAGTGCTGCCCGGCTTCTCCTGCTGCCTCACAGGCACACAAGCACCACAGCTTAATCCATGTCCAATTGCTTAATGTAAACGGAGATGCCAATTAATTCATTTGTAATGTGTTGCAACCTAAAAATTAATATCAGCCATTCAGATGTTATTTATCACTACTGATGTCTTCGCAGTGGAAATTCTCTCTCTCTTCAAAAGCACCTGGGACAAAGTGAAAGGTAGAAAAGATCAGTTCCTGCTTGCATCTAAAGAAAGTCACTATTACAGCCACAGGGTAACACAGGAAAGCAGGCAGTAGCACATCCTGAGCACAGTCCGTCTTGACCTCATTAACATTTTCATGCTCCAAAGCTCAAGATGGAGCTGAAGGAAATCTAGCTGTTTCCAGTCATGCCCTATAACATTTAATGACCAACTCCAACAGTAAGAAAAATTCATACGTGAGACTAATAAGGGGATAAATAGAAAGTGCAACATGAGAAACAGTCCCAGACAGATGAGGTTTAGACTTGCAATTGACTGAACATTTTACATCTAGAAACATTTAAGATCTCTAGATATAATTAAAGCATCCTTCACACACCTGGCAACTGAGCTGATTGAAGATTTGAAAGAAACCAAATTAAAAATTCTTATTAAACACTAAGCTATATCGTGGGGGAAGGGGGAAGAGGAAATCAACTGCAGCAATACTTAACTGCTCTGTCAATTCTTACAGACATCTTGGAAAACACAGACTTTGATAAAGATGTTACAGTCAGATTGCAAATTCTTCAGGGTAAAAATTTTAGAAAGTACCAAAGAGACTTAGTTGTAGAGCTGGGCAAAATTTTTCGGCAATAGTTGATTCAAAATCCAAAGCATCTTGTGTAGTTTCTCTTACTGTCCTAGTGGTATTTAACAGCCACTTGTCTGAATACTCAATGAAGTGGGAGCTCCCTCATATCCAATTAAAACTGCATTAAGCAGAGCAGTTCAGTATTTCAGTAATTTATATTTTCAATATATTAAACTGTTACATTTCAGCCTTGCTGCATTAATGTCTAACTCCACTGGACTTCAAGTTGCACTTACTTGTTTTAGAGGTAAATTTGGGTCAGAAAGTTCAATTTTGAGACCATTTACAGCAGGCTATCCTGACGTTAATTAGGCTGGGCTGCCATTTGAGTCAAGATCAGCTTGGCCTGAGTGAGGTGCTCATAATTAAGTACAGTGTGTCCAGGTAGTCCCTACAGCTTTCAAGATGCGCTTTTGCTCCATAACTGTATTTAGGCTGCATTATATACGGATAGTATGCAAGATAACAAAGAGAGAATGAACAGACTTTCAGGGTGTGAACCTCTTGCCACTGAATTCAACCATGGTCACAGACAGGACAATCTTCTGGTTAAAGCACTCAAGAGACCAGCATTCAGTTCCTGGTTCTGCCTCAAAAACTTTCTATGGGACCTCGGACAAGTCACTTCATCTATCAGTACCTCAGTTACACCATCTATAAAGCTTGGATAATAATTTTGTTTTTGCACATTTCTTCCTGTGATCCCTAATAGACTTTAAGGTTCTCAGGGCAGGAACTCTTAGTACACATGCGGGTGGTAGAGACAAAGTGTACCATTCACTTTATACTGTGGGACCCTTTTCACCCCTCTAGAAGCTACTATAATAGTAATTACTAAGTGGTGAAACTACCACTTAACGCAATGGGAGCTTGGCAGTGCTTAATTTGTGCCAGGGCTTGGCAGTTCATAGCCCCGGTACCTCTGGGCTTGCTGTGTCAGTTCTGAATGTACAAAAATTGCTTGAACCCCAGCATCTAATTGCTTGAGCCTCGGCACCTCTTTCATTACCGATTAAGCAGTGGAACTGGGTCAGGTCATCATTCCGAATAACTTGTCAAAATATCAATGAAGACTGCAGCCTTTACAGTCAAGTTTTTAAACTAATTTATTAGCATTTGCAGTTCAGAATGTTCTCTCTGTTACACATTTACATCTGAATAATTGGGTTTTCCTGATGACAACCTGCAATTTCACAAATCTTTTATAATTATGGTAATTAAACTTGGTTTGCCTTGTTTAAAAAAAAAAAAAAAAAAAAAAAAAAGAACACCACAACTCGCCATCAGAATTATGACCATCATTTTTTTGGCTATGGACTGTGGATTTGATATTAGTATATTCATTACTCTGTCAAGCTTTTCCCTCTCCTTTTTCACGTGAATTCAGTGAAGACCGTTGTAACTACACAGTGGGAAAAAAAAGTGCCTTCTTAGAACTGAACTCAGCTCTGGTGTAAATGGACAACTTCAACTGGATTTGCACTGGCTGGACCAGGGCTAAATATGGCTGTGCTATGATAATGGGATCACGCAACATGAATTATCTAAAAGGAAAGATTAAGATTTAACAGCTGATCTACAAACCATTGTGCTAGAATAATAATAATAAAAAAATCATGCAGCCAAATACTAATAAGAACTTAATGCACACTGGGAACTTAGTTTTGAAAACTAGATTTTTGTTCGTCATTTCCAAGAGACTGTTCAAGATGACTTTACTATTTAAATTTGTTTAGTTTAACATAGCACCAGAAAACTTTACAAAGAAATGCTATATGCAGCCTGGATAGTTTCCCATAGAGTCAGAAAGTAGAAGACTCAGTAACTTTTCAGTATGGGCTCATCTCTGCTTTTTTAATTTTATTTCATTTGTTCTTTGTTGTCCGTTCTTTTCATTTTTTTTCCTTAGGTAGGGTTATAACAGGTATCACTAGCTTACTGAACTACTAATCATGATCTTTCTAACCTTGAACTATATATCTTAGATGGTCTAGTATTTGGTCTTTGCCTGCTTACCTGACACCATCTCTGCTAGTCCTGGCCACCAGGAGAGAGCAGAAAACTTGGTTCAATACCTGCACCTCACCTCTTAGTTTAATTTCCAACTTTATCATTCATCACTGTCTGTGCAAGTCAAGAGCCTCAACTCCAAGCTGAAGAAGACAGTAATAGCCGTGCCATCACTGGAGCATGAAAAGGAAAACTTCTCTTCCTTCTCCCGTCTGCTCTTTTCTCTGTTTTTCTGTTTGGTTAGATAAATGTCAAGGCCTACAGGCACTACAGTAAAAATGAATAAATAGCAATTATCAAGCAACATTTTAGTTGTAAATAGATAACTTTTCTATTGCATCATTAAAGGTTTAAGAATGAACCAATTTGTGATGCTTGCTATTCTCCCCTGCATGTAAATAAAACCGTCTGCATAATATTATGTTTATTAAGAAGTAAAAAGCTTTAAACCATGAAAAAGAAGCCTAGCGTAGTAGTAGCTAGGAAGTTCATAAAATAACAACACTTCATCAAACTAAGCCATGATAGTCCTTTGTGGGAAAGTACAACCTCATCACCTCACCAGCAGCAAGGAAACGGGTAGATGTTTTCAAAAACGTGTATAGCCTTGTTTATTTTCAGTGGCACTCAAAAGGCAGGTTAATCCGCCTTGAATCACAGTTCAGACTGGGATAAACCATTCAGCAAAAAAGCTAAATATCCTCCAATTCTGAAAAGAGCCCAATAGAACCAGTACACAGTTGCTACTTGTAACTATGAACCGAGTACTGGAGTAACTTGAGAAATTCTTATTCACTTGCTCTCACAATAGAGTAGGAATGGAGCCTCAGCTAGGGTGCTGATGGTTAAATGCCAAGGTAACACAAAGAGGTTGTTTCCTTTGTTCCTCTTGTGTTACTTTTCTCATTTTTAATAACTTAAAGGAACAGAAAAAGACATTCTATTTCCCAGGCAGTTAAATAGTAGTTAAGAGAGATCGAAAGCTATTTTGGGCATAACTTTGTATTTTGCAATTGAGTCTTTGTTTTGGTATGACAACTGCTAAAAATCAATTCTCGCTAACGCAGCATAGCAGTGTGATTTCAAGTCCACCTGCTGACCAGACAGAGCATAATCTCTTTGAACACAAGTGGTAGGGACATATCTTGCAGGTAGAGAGTTAGCTACAGATGCTGAGTTATAGCTATGATTCTATTAAGACATTCTGATGAAGCCATGATCCATAATGGCTTTATATACACACACTATATGGATCTTTATATCCTGACAAGAGCTCCCCTTATCTTCAGTTCCCAGAGAAACCATGCTACCTGTACTTCTCCAGCTCTTCCTCTCAACCATTTCTCCTTTACTCCACCCTCCTCCCGCTACTGCCTCTTCCTTGTTCCCAGCAGTCTCCTACTCCTGCAATTGCAGGTAGGAGGCTTTGCAGTCTTGTTAGAGCCAGTGGATTTCATAATAAACGGCAGCAGCATTGCAATGGCGAGGGCTATTGCAGTGAGTTTATTCTGTTGCTAGCAGAAGGTCTTTAGGTGAGGTCCTGTGATTTTCCTGAGCAGCGCATGTATTCATTAATTAAAGCCAATTTTCAAAGCCTCCACAGCGCTTTGTCAGGCTGCTCACTGCAGGTCTGTTGTTACTGCCTTGGGAGCGCCAGGTAATTAACTAGCATAAATGGAACACAGAACTGAGATTAATCTAAATATTACTCTGCTTTTATTTATTCATTTTGTGTTACAGTGCCCCAGCTGCCCCCGATGGGAAAGCCAGTCATTGATTACAACCACACGCACAGATACTTTATGTTCATGGTGGTCCCAAGTCATCTGTTTGCAAAGGGAATCAATGAATGCCATAAAACACAGTATGCATGAGACACAACCTTTCTAGCTTTATCCAAGCAATTGGTTTCTGTATGGCTGGCAGCGTTTCCAGCAGCACCGAAGAAAGCAGACACAGCACAACTGTAAAGGAAGAACGTTCTATTGGTGAAGACGTAGTGTTGTACAGATAGACAGCCGCCTTCATGTGTCATGGCAAGCGAACTATGATATAGCTCAACACCTACAATGCATACAAATCTTTACCACTTAACGAGTAATCCTAGGGCACGCCACTAGAGGCCTTCTCCCTCATGGAGAGATCCAGGGCAATATGGAAAGCGATTGCTTCTGCAACCCTGACAATGTAAGCAGCAGCAAACTTACCTCTGAGATGACGCCACAATGTGATCTTCTCCCCTTCCCTACCTGACCGCTAGCAGCTGGTACTTTTCACTGGAGTGAACAGATTGAGAGCCACTGGCAGGTAAAAAAATAAAATAAAATAAATACAGAAGACAGTATTCACCCCTCACATCTCAATTTAGGAAATACATTCAGCCATCACACAGCTGTAATGATCCCATAGCATAAAACCTTCAGCTATGTCAGTTGTGCACTAAGGGGCCCTGGAGATGTGTCTGGTGTGTGAAACAATTCCATATAGTCATATCCATAGGGTCACATTTAAAGGGACACGCATTCGACAGTGGATGCATTAACCTCCCAAGCAATGGACAGTTCTACCTAACCAAATGTTTTAGCAAGTGGTTCCTCTTCTTTATCAAGAGAATGGCCAAGGTAAACTGCCATACTGCTGGCCAAAGATATAGGTGCTGGTGGCTTTAGCTTGATTATGATCAAAATAAAGCAATTGGTACTTATGAGTTAATTCTTGACAGTTTGTCATCCGTGGCCTAGAAGAACACATCTACACATCAACGTGTTTAGCTTGCTGAGCATCTCTGCCAAGGGGAGGAAAAAAACCGCAGGGAACTTGCAGACAATGCAAGCCTGTCTTTGTTTCTCTTAAGCTAAACTGCTTAAGCTAAACTCTTAGGGATCAGGAAGGTTTTAGAAGCAATGCCAGAATTTTAACTTACCAGTTAAATGAGTAAGAGAAGAAAAAAATAGAGTGACACAATGGGACCATCTATTGGATCTTCTTCTCCTGGCAATCTAGATTTAATTCAACTGGGCTTAAAGAACTGTTTCCTTTGCAGAGACTGCTCCCAGCCCCTCAGGAGTCGCTCATCTTTGTCTGCTTTTGACATCGGAAAAGGTCTCCTCAAGTTGTGACCTTTGAATATTTCTTCTCCATACAGCTGACTGCTTATCCATTCCAGCTCCTCAGTAACCTTTTCAGATACAGCTGTGCATCTTAGAATAAAACCATCAGATCTAGCAGCAGCGAGCCTTTGCCTCAGGTGACAGATTAAGGTCTGATATGTTAAACCTGTAGAGTTATCTATACACATGTGATAAAGGCACGCATAGTCTCTTCTAATGCACACAGCACAGCTTTAGTGCTTCTCCCCACATGCTATCACAAGCTGCTCTCCCCTGGGGATTTCTTTTGGGTTCATTGGGAACACAGCTCAGTTCACAGACCTTGCCTATAGTACTCCACTTCCCTAACCTTGTCCACCAGAACTGTGACCAACTACAAGGCTTCCTTCACCTGACATTGCCTTTGACCAGCTAGGCCTTTATACCAAAACAAACAATCGTGGATTTGTTGTAGTTACTTTGTTTGGCAAAGCGGCTGCTTCTCTGTTACCCACTGAGGCCAGCTTTATCATGAAGTGTGTAAAATTCCGTTTAACAGACCAAGATATATCTACCAGATAAACCAATGCATATTCTGTACTCGTTTTGTGCTCACAACTCTCATTCACAGCTGAAGCTTTCCACACTGAGAATGAGTACCTTAAGCACAATACAGTCTCTGTCAGCCGGAGAGAATTTTTCCTGTATAAATGGAACCATTGTGCCACTTAGATTTAAAACATTTTATCGAAACCTGTTGTGGAAGGTTTACTGTTTGTTCTTCTTTGAAATACCTAGCAAGATAAAGGCTTTTGGTCATTTAACTCCCAGATTTCATTAAAATTGGTGTATTTTGTCTGAAGCATTTGGGAAGAGGTCAATTAATAAAAAACCAGAAAGAAAAGAAAGCAAGCAGCATGCAAAATCCTGTTCAAAACATTGAATTACCGTTCACTTTCTTTGGAACCTCAAGATAGAGGCTTGTTTGTCAGAGTAATACAAAAAGTTGGGAATAGCCTCATGAATTCATCTATTTTTGCTATTCTAAAACATGTCTAAAATGGTAGGGACTAACTAATACAGAAATCCCCCAGGAGAAACTTGCACATATACACTAACTGTACAGTTAGGTAACATTGTTCATCCAGTAGCATTAAAATCTATCAGGTAAGTGTTTGAAAAGTTTTCCATCACCATCTGAGCACCTTCAAAACATTGAAATCAATAAAAAAAATCTCACTGTCACACCACGAAATGACCCAGCTGTGGGGTAGCTTTTGAACCCTACTCCAAATTAACACAGTTTTTTAACACAGTAAGTAAAGCATATGTCATCCCAATAGAAGCCAAAGGTGAAGTCCAGATAAGCAAAATATGAATTATTTAAGTTGCAACTTGACCAGGACACCAGGACTCCTGCAAATAAAAAATAAACACATGGGATCTTTGAATACTCAAGCTTTGTTTTAGGACATCAGAAAGACTAAAAAGTGGCAGCTCTGGGCTTGTGAAGCAGATTTCAGCTCCAGATCTGTACTTTTCTGAAATAACCAAAATTCACATACAGGGTTTGATTTCAGGCTATTTCTATTATTTAACCTAAGGTTATATCTTTGCCAGATAACAGTTCTTGTTATGTTCAATTTCTCCTTTACAAAGACTTAATCTTGGGTTAGTTGCCGCTAAAGCTTTTAGAGCAAGACAGCAGGTTCCCAGCACATTTAGTTTTCTTATTCTCAATTTCCGGATATTGTTGGACAGGAACACCCGGAGTTTTGCTGTCTTTTGCGGTGCAAAGTAACACCCTTAAAAGTGAAAAAAAAATTTCTATGAAACAGTGTGCATCTGTCTCATCTGCGTAAATGTATGTGCCTTTTAACTTAAAGAGACATTTAAAGGTTGAAAAGTTACTACAAGGATCAATTCACAAGCAGTGCTTTGGATATACTCTTTAAAAGGAGCAATTCCGCTTAGCTATATTTAATCTTGGAAAATGTTGTTTTCAATGGAGAATACATATTTGAACAGCAAGGTTTAAATTGACCAGTGGGGACTTGCTTTCTTTGACAGATCTTACAGTCTTCTCTATGCAGCCCTTAGCTATTGTGGTGATAGAGGTTTCAGAATTGCTTATAGAAAGACATTTCAGATTCAAACTGCAATTCAACATGGTGGATTTCTCAAGTGAAACCGCCATATTTTTAGGTGATGACACTGCAGGTTCTATCTGCAGAGAGCTACAGTGAGATAACTAAAGCAGTATTCCTGGTACTCTGTACTTCAATTGCCCCTCCAGCTCTGGAAAAAGGAGGACAATCCTGCTGATTTACAAGGGAGGGTTGAACCTATGGCAAGGAGACAAGAGATCTAGATTTTCTTTCTGGTGGTGCCAGAGGCTTCCTAGATGACCATGGGCAAGTCACTTAGAGTAAAGATTTTAAAAGTACCTGAGTGACTTAGGAGTTTAAGTCCCACTTTTAAAAGTAACAGGCATTCTCAAAAACTTGGGTCAGATACAAAGGTAACTGGTGACCTTTTTTAAAATGCCTCAGTTTCCCCAACTATAAAGTGGGGATTACAGTTTTCTACCTCCCAGGGATATTGTGAGAATAAATACATTAATGATTGTGAGTGTTATATTCACAGCATATACAGAGAAATTAAATAAAATACTACTCTCACTGGAACGAGGCAGTGTAACACTGGATTTATTAGAATTCACAACCTTGACCCAGAAGGCCCTAAAACAGAGAGAAAATACAGGCTGTTCCCTGAGGCAGAGAAGCACAACTGATCCCACCTTGATTTAAAACCCGCTTTTCCCAGACTGGCTGTGCTCACATGCTTTGCTACAGAGCCCTCTAGCTTGCAAGAAGGATCTGGAAACTATCCTCCCCCTTTTTCCCTCCCCCAGTCTCCCCGCCTCTTAACACTGCAATTCCAACACTGTCCTCAATACACCACATTGAAGGGTTCAGATACTACAGAAACGGGGACCACCTAAGTATATAAGACAGACAGAAAGAGCCTATAATGGCATGTCTATTTAAGGCCAACGTACTGTTGAAATCTGGGAATCCCAAGGCTTAGAGCCTGAACCATTCACAGGCCTGCTCTCTTAACAAGACTAATCTTGTACTTGGGCGTGGATTTGTTTTCTATTATGGAGCACACCGGAAAAGTTACCATCTGACTCCTGTATTGACAGGCAGTGGGATGGTCATTTTCCAAATCAACTTCCACCCCATTGTTTCCGAAGCATCTACTCTTATATTATTTCCGGTCTTCCTTCTGGGGAAATGAATTGGTCTGCAGTCTCGAGCACTTGTGCATTCACTTTGGTCTGAGCACCTGTGCAAGGGGGTAATAGGAACCGACACTGGGGGTCAAACCCAACTTGCCAATGATCCACTATGGCCTTTAGAACCTGTTACACTTACCTAGCTTAAGATGTAAGTCATTTAGAATTATGATGTGCTTTGAGAGTCTCACATAAAAGGTGCTACAGAAGCGTCAAGCATTTTAACTCAACTGGCTACAATGGGGGAAAGCCAAGATAATGCCTACATTTCAACTTCTCCATTGTGAAGAACAACTGGATTTATTGTCCTTTGGTAAGACCAGAGTTTTAGGTAGAGCAGGTAACATTCCAGGGAAGAGGAACCTCAGACAAATTTTAAACAGATTTGGTCTAACTTCATATACAATTTTTTGATTAATCCCTAAAAGCCTTTCCCCTCTCTGTCCCCTTCCCTTTCTTTCCATCTTCTACCTTCCCATTCCTTTACTATTTTGTTCTTTGTTTTGGGTTTTTTGTATTTTTGAAAACAGTTTTTCATTAACAAATAAAATTAAAAAATTTGAGGTCTGCTAATGCAGATAGAAGGAACTGTGCTGGTGGGAAAAAGACGGACAATTCAGGGACACAACACAAGCAACAGTGAGCCAGGGCAAGATGGGAAATCTAAATAAAATCACATGACTGGTATTAAAACACGTGGAATACATTGAAGACGAATGAAGGTAACTATCAATGATTCCAACAACAATTAGCATGCAAATCGTGCTTTTCATTTGTAGCTCCTAGGGCACTTCACAAGTGTGGGTCAACCTGGGAAAACAGAATAACTATTGCAATGGCCCCCGGTTGGACAGCACGTCAGTGGCAGAGATCGAACAGAACTCGGGTCTCATGGCTCCCAGTTTTGTGCGCTGTTCACCAAATGAAACTGCCACCCACAACTCTGTTAAGTTTCGTAGAGAAGGGAATTTAAGGTGTTATCCCCTGCTCTGCACCACTAGAATCTTTACTTCTCTTGCCAAGTGAAATCCCTATGCTTCCTTGGCTGCATTTGCTCAGTGACCGAGCTGTTCAGAGATCAGGCAGATGGTAACAAGAGTAACACAAATGGCTGTACCAAGTCCTGTTTCTCCCGAACCTGCACAAGACCTAGGCTTACAGCAACCGATACTGTTGTCCAATAATTTAGGCCATTTCTGAAAGCCTTAACAGAGTGCCCAGACACAGCATTTAATTAGTGTTTCAATTATCATTTAAATGTTTGCACATCTAGTTCAATAAAGATCAGGCAGCTGAATTTTGACACAAATAGCTGTGTCATCAGTGATTTCCCAAGAGATGGTTTATTTGAAGGTTAACAATTCAAGCAGAGGGTTCTAAGAAGCAGTTAATCAGTATAAATACTTTTGGTTGCAGACACTGCCTCTGAGAACAAGCATCTAGTTCCTTTGATCTTAATGAACTAAGATGTATTTCATGCACCACAGCAGCTGGCTGGTCCAAAGCTGCAGTTACCAAGTGCAGAGAGGTCACATTCCCCTAAACAATATTTTGTACTGGCTAGATTGCAATTGTACTGTAGAAAATTAGCAAGTCATTCACTAGAATAATTGTTACACCAGCTATTAACATAAAGAAGCATGTGCAATAAAGTTTTAAAGGAAATGTTTCTGTGAATGCATGTCTGCTTCCTAAAGGCAACAGAACCATAGATTTACATCAACTCTTACTGATAATACTTAGCTGTGGGCCCTTTTGTCTAGTGAACAAGAAATCTCTGTTTGTAACCACAGGACAGGTATGTGGACAAGAGTGGGAGAGAAAAAACCCTATTTATTTCTCTCTTTCTGTGCTTGACTGTGGCATCTTCCAGTTGCTGGCTTGCTAAAAGGCTAATCGGGTCTACTATTTCCAGAAGCTAGGAGAACTTTCTTTCCACTCAAGTAGTAGGCATCTGTATTTTTGGATCCGAGAGGACCAGGGTTCTAGTCTAGGTATGACAAGTGTTTAAGATTTAAACAGTAATTTTGTGTACTACAGCATATGGATTCATTGCATATCGGGTAGCAAGGAGTGTCACGATATTTCTAAAATATTATAAATATTAGAAACATTACTTTCTCGTCTTTCATATAACATGTTTTATCTCCTATACAGACTTAGACACTTCTTTAGTATCTAATTAGACTTACTATACTAATTAGACTTACAAAAAACAGTTTTTTCAGTATTCACACACAGATTTCTCAGACAGTCCAAGTGATTCAGAACCAACAATTTATGTAAGGACTGTGCAGCACAATGAAGGAATTGAGCAGAAACAGCATTTTTAAGGCCCTTACTCTTCAAATCATGTTACTGTACTGATCTGCATTAATGCCTTTGGAGGTAGGTAATTATTACCCCTATTTTACAGAAAGGTGAACTGAGTGAGGGTGAATGATTCCAATCCTTATAGCCAGAGACAGCATTCAAAATAATTCCTGGATCTCAGTCCTGTGCTCAAGCCACTAGGCTATAGGTAAGATTTTCGAAAGCCCTTAAGTCAGTTACAGTAAGAGTTAGGTCCTAACCCACATAAATGCCTTTGCAAATCCTATTTTATACTTATTAGATTCCATTAGGTGATAAAAGTGTAAGGAAAAAACTAGTGCTCATGAAGCAATGATTATGCTGTGTGGGGCATATTTTGTTACCTAAAACAACAGATGTTTCTAACGCAACACAACCTGCGTTTCTATCAATTGATCAATCTATCATTTTATCTGTTGACATGATATACAATTAGTCTCAAATGACAGAGTATGACATGCCCAGAGTCATACATTTATTTTTATTTTGTTGTGTGTGTAAATAGGAGATTTTCCAGTGTGAGAATGGAAGTAAAGTGCTCTCACTGATATTCCCTAGGAGCTGGGATCTTGTGGAAGAGCTGACTTACTGCTGGCATCCTTCTTGTTGCAAGACATAGTAGAACAACTCTTTCCTCTTTAGGTCACTCCAGCCCTGTGGTGGTCTACATCTTCATGGTTTGGCTTTCTAGCCAGGCCATGTTTGGAACTACGTCCAACAGGCAACCCAACATTCTTACATCTGGTCCTCGACCCCAATTCTCAGCCCTGCAGTCCTTACATCCTTCTCTCCAGTCTTTTATTTGTCCTTGTACACTTCGGTCAGAGGACTTCACACCACTTTCCCCATAGCGGGTAGGGAAACCCAGGCCCAATCTCCTCAATGGGCTTCAGTCTGGAGATCCTACAATGAGTAGCCAAGGTCTGCCCTGCTAAACACTTTGCCACTGCCTCTCTGGACTCCTTCCTGCCATTAGCCTTTTCCCCAGCTCTTCCTGAGTTCATTGCAACAAGCAGAACCTCTCAGGGCTTCTCCCAGAGGACCAGTTCCTGCCCTTGTATCAGGGCCTACCACAGGAGCTTGCTCCAATTCTGTGTTTTCCAGGCACTTTTCTGCCCTCTTCGGATCTTTCCTTACCCTGCAGAAACTTCCTGTTCCTGACAGGTCTCTCCATTCCCAGATAGTGGTGGCAGATGTCTTCCCTTTCTCCTTGCAGCTCCTCAACTTCCAGCCTTACACGGCACCTCACTGTCTACTTGGTTTCTTTGTCTTGGGCTTTCTCCTGGCTTATAACAATCCACTTAGGCCTCAGGCTTTACTGCCCGCAGCCTCTCATGCATTCTCCTGGTTCAGGACCCTCTGCTTCTGGCTTTAGGCTTCCCTCTACCTTTAACCTAAGAGAAAATTCCCAGCTGCAGTTCTTCTGGGTCTCATCCCTGACCCTGACTTTTACCCTACTTCCCTGTGCTCCTTCCTTTATGAAGGCCCAGCTCCTCCCATCTGGGTTATTTCATCATTAATGTTTACCATCCCTCCAGGCTCAGGCTCCTTTTAACCCCTGGTTAACCAATGTGGTGTTTATACAGCCCATCGCAAGCCCATAAGTACCAGTTGTGCCTTTGCTAGTCTCCTCACTCTAGCAATTTTAAAGCCATAAATTGATATTTGATTCCTGGCATGGCCATTGACTTGTAGGCATCAATGAAGCCTGGCTCAGGGGACAGGCATTTTTATACTTCACAGTATGTGCAGCTCTCCAGGCTGTTCTGTGTGTCACTGCTCAGGCATTACAGGCAGGCAGACATAATGTAGGAGCTTTCTTAATTCAGTGCTTTCAACAGCTCACAAAGAGTAGTTGCTCTCCTTCAGTTTCTTGATGATACATTAAGTTAATGCATGGGGACACAATTAAATTTTCCTGTTGCTGGGCAGGAACTGGTACACGGCTAAAGGAAACATTCCATGAGCAGGATGAGAGGGATGCAGGCAGTGAGAGAAAACCTATGCCTGCCAAGAATTCTGACACTACAACCCTTTAAGTCTCTCTGGGACGGCAGAAACAGCCTCAGCATCTTCTCAACAAACCAGATTACCATGGGAGGGAGGCAGGATGAAATTCACCAAAGTTCCCCCCGCCCACCCCAACCCCCAAATCACTGCTTTTAATGAAGATTTAAGATCCTGGCCCCCTCTGATAAAAAAAAATGCCACTGGCTATGAAAAGGTTCACTGAACACAGTAAGAAGCCAAATCACAGCAAGATATAACAGAGAAAGATACATTCCCAATAGTACTACAGTAATAGTAACCACAGAAACAGGAGTAATTCCTTCTGAACACATCTTACCTTTCAAATGATATCAGATGCTCCAAACACCATCCTTTCGCAGCTTCATTTCATGTCTTGGCTTCTAAGCCTGCTGTTTAATAGCTATCACACTATTATTCAAGCAGATATGAGAATTGTCCCTTCTGCTTCTGGGAGCAGAGAAGTCTGACATCCAATGTATTTTTATCTTGGGGGTTGGGACAGATAAAAGGTGGTGACTGTGAGTCATTGCCACCCACTCTCCCCACCTCCACCTGTTAGCAACTCAGGGGAACTTTTTGCAACACAAGTCTTCAGGTTCAAGTCTTCATGGGATTTTGGATATTAAGGTGAAAAAGTGATCAAACAGCCACATCATCGATCCCTGGTGACTGCATGGGTATGTGAGCCCACTTCTATTCTGGGGTTCAACTCTGCATCTTATACTGGGCACCAATGCATCTAAGACTCAATCTGTGCTGGGACAGGAGACATGTCCCTGAAGGAGAAGAGGAGCTATCCATCAGCTCTGATCCCCTAAAATCAGTTCACGTCTTGGGCTAGCACTGGAAAAAGAGGCCATACTTTGAAAGTATAATAAGGAAAAGAAAAAGCAAGGAGCCTGTTCTCTTCGTTTATGTGGATTTATTCTGTGCAAGGGATGTTTTGGGTTAAAATGTAATGCATCCCTTCTGTTAACATTATTCAGTACTTTGTACAAAGTACACTTCCATTTTTATATCTATTACACTAGACTTAAGAACAGCTTTCAGGAAAGATGGTGCATTTAAGGATGAAAGTCAATTCTATTCTTGCACTACACAAATCATTACAAATCAGTGCTAATTAAATGCCATAAGTAATGTCCTTACACAGAAACTATGCCCAGTACAGGTACACTTGAACCACTGGGCAATAGTCATTAATGGCACCCACTCACCACACTTACATACCAGGTGGAAAACATTGGACAGCAACTGCTAAGGACGGGAAATGCCAAATATCAGACTTTGGAACCAGTTTCTATTTAATGGTACAGAGAACAGTTGTCCATATGTTGCAATTGTAATATAAATACCATGCCTATTATTTCAGTTGCCAGAAGTTTGGATTGTGACTTTCAGTTTCCCAACAAAGAGAATGCGTAGGCAAAGCACAGATGGGGAAACATTAGTTAAACCATAGGGGGAAAAAAATGAAGATAGTGCCTTTCTGTGCAAAAGCAAAAGGAAACATTTCTGAAGGACTAAAAGAATTCCAAATTAATGAAGCTAAAGTTTGTGCTGTTTATGTTATTTCTAATTCAAAGGGAGTCGTGGGTGACAGTTCTCCTTTTAATTAAAAGGCACTAAATCAGAAAGAGTTCATCTTTAATGTTTATGCGAGGATGATTCTCCTACCTCCATGAGAATATTATATTTTCTCTTTTTTTAAATAAATACATGGCCTGATCTTCCAGCATGCTGAGCATTTCCTGGACTTGACGTACAGGGTGCACAGCACTCATCTGGAAATACGCCGTACCTTCCTTGGTCAGGTCCATGCATTGTAAGTTTGACAAAGATGATGACACCAAGATAGATAAGTAGGTTTTTTAAAGAGTTGTAGAGAGCAAAGGTGGAATTTTCTAAAGTGCCTAAGTGGCTTAGGAGCACAGAAGTCAAAGAGGGGGAGTCCTGGTTGCATGAAAATTGGTGTATTTTTAAGTGCATGATCAATGATCAGTTTTGGTCTTTCTTCATTCGGTATGCAAAGGTCTCAAATCCACACATTTCACACAGCTCACTGGGAGAAAAAAAGTTGTGTGTCCACTGCAACTGGACATGTGATTGCAGCTCAGGCAATCTAGACCCTGTCTACACTTACCTCTGAATTTCGGCGGCAGTCGATGGGAGTTACGCAAGCTACGCAAAAAACTTGCTTAACTCCCGTTGACTTCTCAGCTCCTCTTCTGCGCGCCATCTTCACTGCACTGCACCGACGGGAACCGCGTTCCCGTCAACGCAGTGCTACGTCACTTGAGAAGGTGGTCTTAGTACGTTGATTTCTGGATCGACTGAGCGGGTCTTCACTGACCCCTCAGTCGATCCAGAGAAATTGATCTGACGGCAGCGACTTTGCCACCATCAGTGTAGCCGTAGCCCTAATTAGCACAGCTAAAATTAGCAGTTGAAATGTAGTGGCATGGACTTCAGTCTGGGCTGTACAAACTTGCCCTGCACCTTCAGTACACACTTGTATTACCTGTGCAGGGTGCACACTGGTGTGTCTCCCCTGCTGTTTTGCCCCATTCTAGCTAGATTAAAACTGGGCAGGCATGCTTACTTGAACTATAATCACACCTCCAATTGCAGAGTGGACATACTGAAGAGATGGTAGAGTAGAGCAAGCCCCAAAAGGTTAGAACTATGAGGTTTGGGTTTTTTTCACTTCTAAAAGAGCAAGTGGTTTCTTTGTCAATTTTTGGTTGCATTGTCCAAAAAACAAAAACAAAAAACCCTAAAGGCCTAACAAACTTATCCTTTACTGTCCACCAGTGCTCCAAGTTCTACTAGTCCTAGAGGAAGGCAGTGTGCTTCGCAGGCACTCTATTATTCAGTGGTATTCATCTCATATGGCAAGAAATCATCAGCACAACAGGAGAAATTTACAGCTGCAAGACTGCAGCTGCTAGAAATAAAAAAGTGGTACTGTTATTACTGTAAAGGTGATGTGATAAAAAGAAATGGAGAATTCGTCTTTCCAAATTTGTGAAACCTCAAGCACACAGTTTAATAGGTGCATGGGAACACTCAGAAGGTTTTTGTAATGTACAAAATCCCCCCCCCAAAAAAAAAAAAAAAAAAGCAAATGGGGGAGAGGAATGCTGTCTGCACTATTCAATTCCAAGAAAGAATGACTCCATTGGAGTATTAATTGGCTTGAACCTTTACCCACAACATGAACAAAAGTAACCCCCCCAAAATCTATTCTGGCTTTTTGAGTTAAGATAGTTGATTTCTAGACTGGTCACAGCTGTGACTGGAAATGGAGATGTGTAAGTAGAAGGAAATCTGTTCTCACTTATTTTCATCATGAGTGGAGGTAGGAAAAGGTGAAAGAAGTACTATGCTTTTGTCTTAAGGCACTGGGACAGAAATGAAGATGATCTCGGATCCGTTCCTGGCTCTACTACAAACTTCCTGAATGATCTTCAACAAATCACTCTGGACCACAGTTTGAATAATACCCAGCACTTTCAGCTATGAACTGAAGTTCGGGTGCTCAATCAAAGCAAATCATCAGCTCATATTTGTAGTTCATGCATCATCAATAGGCAGCACCTGTTAAAGAGTTCAAAGACCAACAACAACAACAACAAAAAGGAGGAAGCCCCTACACTTGTTTTTAAAAATGCCCTGATGGAAAGTGTCCAGGATTGGCAACCCAAAAAAATTAAAGTTCTGTGTTTTAATTAACAAAATGCCAATGGGGAGAGCAAAGGCCATTGCCCATTCACAGCCCTAATACCTGGAACAACAAGCTACGGTGCAACAAAGTAATTCCTTCTCCACAGCCCATTCAGTCCTGCGTCTCTCTGCTCAGACTGTCAACAAGCAGGTCACTTAGTGCCAAATGTAAAGGCATTTTTAATCATGTTGACACCTGCCCCTTAGGAGATGGACCAGGGCCACCAACTCATGGCATAGAAATCTGGTGATAATTCCTTTCCATCTGTTTCTGACTCGAGCCAGTTTTGAACCACTGACCTAGATGTGCCGTGTTCTCCTATCAAAAAAGTAACATTTGGCTGAAAAACTAGAAGAAAGTCAAACAAAAAAGAAACTTTGCAGAAGTCCCACCCACAGATCATTCAGTGTTTGGTTTTGATCAACTCAAACAAAGTGAGTGTCCTAAATAGCTTTCCTGTGTTGTTGAGGCATTCTCCCTCTCAAAACCTCCAACTCACCTTGATTTTAATTACACTTCCTTCGACTGATGAACCTGGCAAACATGAAGGGCTCTCTTCAGGTTGGTTCGATTTCTTTCTCGGGTATTTATATGGCCTGCATTATCCTAACAGCTAAGCACCTGACAATCTTTCATGGTTCTTAACACTTCTGTGAGACATTATCCCCATGTTACATATGGGAAATAAAGCACAGAGAAGCCAAGTGACTTGGCAAGGAACAGGAACTTTGTAGCAAAGCAGGGAATCAGGTCTCAGGCCAATGCCCTAATCCTTAGACAAGCCTGCCTCTCTCTATGACCTCCCTTCTCCTCCATTTATCTCCCAGGGCAATTGGTAGATAATTCCCAAAGCAAATCTACCTGAAGACCCACTACTTAAAAATAAAATCCATTATAAGGGTTAAAAAATATAGATTCTGTCAATTCCAGTCATTTGGATGGCAAGCTCAGTCACAAGCATCAGATTAGTTTCTTCCATTTTGCTTTAAAAATTGGCCTCCATATTTTAAAAGCACCCCCTACCCATCCCCCAAATTCCACATAGATTAATTGTTAAGGTAGGTTGAAAGGATAAAAATCACTTCAAAGGGAAACATAAAAATGCTATTTCTGAAGCTAAGGCATCAAAGTCTGCAATGAGATGCAAAAGGTACATCTTGTCAGATGTTTGGGATAGAAAATTCCACTCCATTAAAAGAATTTTCTTCTGTTTTTAAATAATTTCTTGGTAGATATTGATTAGAAATATATTTGTAATGAGGATATTAATATACATACTCTGCATACTTATTTTATGAGGCATGAATCACAAGTAGATAGGCAATGGAATAATTATGATGAGGCTTTCATTACAATAAAAGCTGCATGAAGCAGCTTGTTCACTGCAAGCTTGTTGGACATTGGTTGACTTTGGATTAGGTCAAAGCAATGATTTGTATAATTCTCAACCCTCCCCTAGTACCCTCCATGGCCCATTTTGGGGAATCAAACTTGGCTGTACAGGTTTTTGTTTCAAGACAGGCCCCTCTCGATAAAGTGATACTTGAGTATTAAATAGAAGGGGAAAGAAGTGGCTGGTGCTTGTTTATTTCCCTAAATACCTAGAGCCCAGGCATTGCTGTGTTCTTTCATTAGACATGCATCATGCCTTACATAGTTACAAACAAAGAAAATAAGAAACATTTAACATAGTAGCAACCCTACAGCAAAATGAGACAATTACTGGATATTTATGTGCATTTACAGCTTGCGAATCTTTTCCAACAACTCTTTCTGTATGCATTTGAGTAGACTTGGCATTCTCTTAGCTCATCATGGTTCCTTTTAAGCCACAATGACTTTTGTTTAGATCTTGAAGGTCATAGCTTCAAAGGACTGCACTACAATCTCAGTAAGATATACAGAGAAGCTTTAACAGCCTAAATAAAGAAAAAGCAATGCAAGTGAGAAGAGTTCACATTTCCCAGGATCTAACATTTATCACTTGCTAAAATGCTTTAAATTTCTCCAACAAAAATATAATGTAGAAATGCAAAGCTCTGCACAAACACGCTGATGCCTCAACATCCCCAACATGCAGCATATTCTCAACATCTTTTTGCTCATGGGCAAAATGAGGTACAAAGATTAAGTTGCGTATGATCAAATGAGTGAGTGGCAGTATAGGGAACTGAAACACAACTCCTGATTCTCAGTTCCATGCTCTAAGCACTAGACATCAAATCCTCACCTATTTTACTGTAGTGGTGCTCTCCACACAACGCTATTTAGTTTTTGGACAATTTAGGGTATGTCCTCAGGTTATTTTTTTTTATTCAGGGAATGGGAGAGGCTTTAACTAATATGATCGAGACACCAAAGATCATTTTAACACATCTACTTAACTCCATTATCAGAAAAAAAACCAACTTTACCGTTCTGGACAACTTGTTTCGATCCCACTGATCAATGGGAAAAGACTATTTCTGAGACAAGGTGGGTGAGGTAATACCTTTTATGAGACCAACTTTTCTGCTTGAAAGAGCCCAGCTTTCTAACTTCACAGAACTCTTCTTCAGCTCTGGGCTCAAAAAGAGCTCTGTATAGCTCAAAAGGTCGTCTCTTTCACCAACAGACGTTGGTCCAATAAAAGATATTACCTCACCTATCTTGTCTCTCTAATATCCAGGGACTAACATGGCTACATCAACACTGCTAACTTTCTGTTTAATGATGATTTTCAAGCTACTTTGGGCAGCAGATAGGCTAAATCTGAACCAGCCTATTCAAAATCAATCAGCAGCTTTATAAGCTTAGAGCTACTTCTTTTTCTGGCCAGAGCAAAACTGCTAGAGCTGCAGAAAGTAAAATCAACCCCCCCCCTTTTGCGGGGTCCATGGCAATAAAATAACTGTCATAGTGCTGTCCAAGGTACTGCAGTCATTTCACAGTCTCTAGAAGAATCAATACTAATATTTCTGCGTACAACATGACTGCATATAAACATGGAAAAGCCTTAATTGTTGGTAGGTACAGAGGGATGATTAAATGGCCAGCAGCCATTTCTAAATTTAAAAAGTCTGACTTTGTTTTTCAAGTCGCCATCAGCCAGAAGACAGACGATCTCCATGCTGCTATATCAACACTGAAGTCAGTCTGGCTTTCCCCCTCCATTATTAGAGCCCAGGAAATCCTTTAAGTAGCCTCCCAGGGATCTCTGCCAGACCTCCTACTTACTGTTTGTATTGAGCTGAGGCTTCTTGGCCAAGAAGCACTCAAGACAGCAAATGGAAAAGACAGGAGGGAACAGTAAATGCGAGTCTTAGAACTGTCTTACAGCAAGTGTTCCCAGAGCCAAGAATATAATTTGAGGACTTGGGGGCAATTATAAAGTCAGTTGCACTGGAGCAAGCCAAGATTCAAGAGTTGCATCAATTAGTCAGGTGCTACAAGAGGTGTAACTGCCTAATAATGCACCTGACCTTCTAAACTGTTCTGTCGGGCAAAGAAATCCCCCTTCCTCCCACCCCACAGCAGCAAAGTGATAAGCCTTTAATACTGCAGCAGGAGCAGTTTGGTAAGGCATTTCTGAACTACCTCCATAGAATGGTCATTGTCTCTGGTACCTTACTAGTTAATGTTTTTCCACCCACCCACACAGCAGAAATGAGGGGAGCATCAGTGGAAGCCTATGGAGGAACCCTCCCCCTCCCACGCACAGCAGCCATTGCTTCTTCAGCTTTCACACCTTTAGGAAAGAACGGGGGGGAGAAAGACTGAGAAAGAGGGTGTGCGTGCAAGTAACTCAAGTGCGCTTCCACCACTTGTCCACCCTCTCCTACTGATACCCTCTACTATCTCACATTCACCGCAGGCCTTTTGCTGTTCTCAACTTGTCCCTTCCGTTTCCCTTTCTTGCCTGCCATCACCCTTCCTCCTACCCCCCGTTCCCACAAGCAAGTCCATGAGTAAACAATTCCTGTGCCAACCTTCGCTATGAGCATTTGCTTCTTATATCGCTTCCCTCCACCCTTGGTCTCTAGGTTTTAAGTCCTTTATGGCAAGGATTGTCTTCCTATCCATTTTTGCTTTCTTTAATACAATGGGACCTCAATCTTGATGGAGATCATTAGTTACTACTGAAGTAATAAAATTAAGTAATTGTTTTTCGATAGAGAATCAGCTATCTAAAGTGAGAGTGCACAAATACCTCAGAGCTGTCAACTCCCAATTAATTAGTACCCTTCTGAGAGCTGAAGAAAATATCTTTAAGGCAGCACTCAGTTCTGAAAAAGCTTTTTGATTTTTTTTCTGGGAGGCTGGGGAGTTGGAAAGAAGAAAACTATGTTGGCTTCAAGGCTCAACTATGCATTAATTAATAGGAATAAAGAACTTCAGAAACACCATACAGATTTACTGACCACATTAAAAAAAGTCAGATTTTTTTTTTCATTTTTGGTTCGTTTTTCAGAAAAAAACTCTGCATTACAACTTTGCTGCACTCAAATTTGCTTTATTTTTTCAAATACATTTTAAAGCAGCCCATTGCCACAAGGATCAGAAGTTCGGCTTTTACATTAATATAGCACTGCAAAAGGCTGGCAGCACACAGGGTGCTATAGAATTATAGACATTTAGGGCCAGAAAAGTAATTGAGTCCACTCCCCTGCTCTGAGACAGGACCAAATAAACTTAGACCATGTTTGTCCAAGCTGTTCTTTAAAATCTCCAATGATGGGGATTCAACAACCTCCTCTAGAAACCTATTCGACTTTAACTACCCTTATAGTTAGAAAGTTCCCCTCCCTAACCTAACCTAAATCTAAATCCCTAACCTAAATGTCCCTTGCTGCAGATTAAGCCCATTACATCTTATTCTATCGCCAGTGGACATGGCGAATAATTGATCACAGTCATCTTTATAACAGCTTTTAACATATCTGAAGACTTATCAGGTCTCCGCTCAATCTTCTTTTCTCAAGACTAAACACACCCAGTTTTTTAAGGTTTCCCTAGGCCAGGTTTTCTAAAACTTTATCATTTTTGTTGTTCTCCCTTGGACTGTCTCCAATTTGTCCACATCTTTCCTAAAGTGTGACACCCAGAATTGGAAATAGTACTCCAGCTGAGGCTGCACTAGTGCCAAGTACAGCAAGATAATTAGCTCCCACATCTTATATACACAACACTTGTTAATACACCTCCAGAATGATTTTTTTTCCCACAACTGCAGTACATTGTTGACTCATTTAATTTGTGATCCACTATAACCCTTAGATTCTTATCAGCAGTACTACAGCATAGGCAGTTATTCCCCATTTTGTGGCTGGGCATTTGATTTTTCCTCCCTAAGTAAAGTACCTTTTACTTGTCTTTGCATTTCAGTTTGTTGAATTCAGACCAATTCTCCAGTTTATTTTCAATTCTAATCCTATTCTACAAAGTTCTTTTGCAACCCCCTCTTGCCCCAGTGCTTTATCAGCATACTCTTCACTCCATTAGCCAAGTCATTAATGAAGATATTGACTAGCATCGGACCCAGGAATGACCCGGTGGCACCCCACTAGATACATCCTCCCACTTTGACAGTGAACCACTGATAATTACTCTGAATACGGTCTTTCGAACAAGTTGTGTGTCCACTTAATAGTAATTTAATCTAGACAACACTTCCATAGTTTGCTTATGAGAATGTCAAGTGGGACTGCCAAAAGCCTTACTAAAAATGAAGATACACCATATCTACTGTTTTCTTCCATCCACTAGGCCAGTAACCCTGTCAACAAAGGAAATTAGAACAAATTTTGTCAAACCAACCTAACAAATCTACTCTGGCTGTTCCTTATAACCCTATTATCCTCTAGATGCTTACAAATTCATTGCTTAATAATCTGTTCCAGTAGCTTTCCAGGTATCGAAGTTAAGCTGACTGATCTACAAGTCCCTGGATTCTCTTTGTTCCTCTTGTAAAGTTAGGTACTATGTTTGCCTCTCTCCAGTTCTCTGGGACCTCACCCATCACCTAACAAAAATAATTGCTAACAGTTTCAATATTGCTTCAGCTAGTTCCTTAAGTATCCTAAGATGAATTTCCATCAGGCCCTGCTGTCTTGAATACACCTAATTCATAGATTTTTTTTAAAACTTGCTTTTTTCCTATTTTGGATTGCGTTCCTTCCCTCATTGGTAATATTGATTGTGCTGAGTATCTGGTCACCATTTTAGTATAACTGAAGCAAAATAAGCATTAAACACCTTAGCCTTCTTGATGTCATACGTTATTAGCTTTCCTTCTCCTCTGTGTAGAGGACCCACACTTTCCTTTATCTTTCTCTTGCTTCTAATTTATTTGAAGAATCTCTTTTTATTGTCATTTATGTCTTTGACTAGATGCAACTCATTGTGTGCCTTAGTCTTTCTGATTTAGCACCTACATGCTTGTGCTATTCTTTTGTCCTCCTCCTCAGCAATTCTTTTATGTTTTCACTTTTTGTAGGACTCCTTTTTGATTTTCAGATTATTAATGATCCTGGTAGAGCCATATTCATCTCTTATTATTCCTTCCTTGCTTTCCTTTGCATCAGAACAGTTTGTAGTTGTGCTTTTAATACTGTCTCCTTCAGAAACTGCCAGCTCTCCTCAGCTCCTTTATCCCTTGGATTTTTTCCCATGGGACATTACCTACCAGTTCTCTGAATTTGCTAAAATCTGCTTTTTAGCACTTCATTGTCCTTATTCTGCTGCTCTTATCTCTTTCCTGTCCTTAGAAATTACAAAAACCTATCCTTTCATGATCAGTTTCACCCATACTGCCCTCCAATACCTCTCTCTTGGCCGGAATCAAGTCTAAAATGGCCATCCCCTGGGTATTCCCTCCACTCTTTTAAACAAAAAGCTGTCTGCATATATTCTAAGAGCTTATTGGAAACTTCGTGTTCTGTCAAATTACTTTTACAAACAGATGCCTGGTAGTTCAAGTCCCCCTTACAACCAGGTCTTTGGTTTTGGATTACTGTTGTTTATTTTAGAAATGTCAAATCAACCTCATCTTCATGATTTGGTCATCTACAGTAGACCCCCAACCATGATATCACCCCTCTTTTCCCCCACTTTATCTTTACCCAGGACTTTCATCTGGTCTGGTTTTCACTTCCCGGACCCCAGAACAAGTGTATATATTCTTGATGGATAATGCAACACCTCTCCCCCCGCACATAAGCAGGGAAATAAACTGCAGCAGCAGATTCACATGACTGTGATGTAGTTGTGGGGACATTTAGAATGGACTTCCATCTTGAACAATCCCTTGTAAGTCATCTTTCTTCATTAGGAGTCAGTACAGAAGGGTTTAGGCTTCTTAAATCCCTCAAATTGTATCTTCCAACAACGTGCCAGAATTGTTGAAATTTCTTTTCATTCATGGGGGGAAAATAAATCAAACTAATGGGTGTTAAGAATATGTTGTAACTTTTGACATGTAAAACTGTTCAGTTTCTTCTCTTCAGTTGTGTTTTATGCCCATGCTTCTGCTCCATATAACAGAGTTGTCATCACTATTGCGCTGAACACTCATATCTTAGTTGTCACAGAGACAGCCCACCACCCAAACAGAGGCCTTTGAAGATGCTGAAATACCGTTGGTGCAAGACCAATCTGATATGTAAATTCTTCGGCTACAGAAGCACATGCTGTCAACTGGCTACACAGATGGATACAATTATTCACGCACTCAATGTTATTGCCATCTATGCGCAGCATCAGTAGGTCATTAGTTTCCATTTTATAGGAGGTATGCATAAGTTTGGTTTTACCACCATTGATGTTAAGTCCCATAGATTATGCAGCTTTTCCATCATGAGCGATAGCTGGTCAATAGTCTCTCCAAATAAGGCAATACCATCTGCATATTCAAGATCTTCTAAAAATGAAGCTTTAAATTTCACACCTTCTACTTTGGTCTCAGTAGACTGTGTCATCAGATAGTTGATTAGAAAATTAAACAATATAGATGAGAGAATGAATCCCTGACATACTCCTGATTCTACTAAAAAACAAACAAACAATCTGTAATATGACCATTGACCCTCACACAGCTAGATTTACTGCAGTACAGTTCCTCCACTGGACACACAATATCCTCCGACAGCCCATGCTGGCGAAGCAGTATCCACAGTGCTGATCGATGCACAGAGTCAAAAGCAGCTGCAATGTTAATTTCCTTTTGTCTCTCTAGGTTTCTACATTCCTCAGCGTGTATGCAACATGAATTGTGTATCGACCCGTCCGAAAACCACCCTGGTTGTGTCTCCTTTTTGGGTTGCGACAGCATTTCAGTAGTATGATCATAAACATTTCCCCTGGGAGTTGAAGCAGTGTTATTCCCTTATAATTTCAGCAAGCTAGGTAAAGTCACACAGTAGTGCTTAACCCCCCCCCCCCCTTTTTTTTTTTGACTTGATGCATACCTCAAATCAGTGTATCATGCTCTCTTTCAGACAGGAGGCTAAGCTATGCTATTGAGTATGCAAAGAAACTGGGATAGAGATGTCACATCTCTGGTGGTAGTCATGGGAGAGAACTGCTAAAAGTAATATTAAAAAACAGAGAGTTCTTTACTGAGGCTGCTACACACAGACTGACCTGATGGTTCTTTAGCACTTACCCCACCAATAAATACAGCGTACGGCTTAGTTTCAAACTACAGGGTCTCCATATTTCCTCCAGAAAGAAATATTGTACAGTCCACTAACCAAACTGTAAAACCTTGCCTACGCTGGTGATGTCACGTCAGGTACATGTAGCTACGAAAGATAGTGAAAAGCGGGTTGCTTCCACACAGGCATATAGCTACTTGAAGCAGTGAATCGTTCTGGCAAGGGTTCCTGCTGCTTCCCTCCTGCCAGAGAAAAGGTTCTGGCCACACTCTGTGGCAGGGAAAGAATTCAGCAATGGGACACTAAAATGATAAAAATAGCCATGTAGGTGTAGTAGGCACTGCTTGGGTGAGTAGACCACCATATAGGGTATATAGAATTGTAGAGGACAGGAGGTCATCTAGTCCAACCCCATGCTCAAAGCAGGACCAACCCCAGCTAAATCATCCCAGCCAGGGCTTTGTATATACCTTAAGATTCTGGCATGGCTCCTAAGAAGTGCCTCCTCATCTACACTGTTATTTATACCCATGCTAGGGGGTGTGTGTAATGTAGATACTCTACACACCACCATAAGAGTAGACATAGCCTAAGAGAATGGGGTGGGATCCCAAAAGAGCCTCTTCCAATAGAAAAGCTTGTAAACCCCATGGGCTGAAGCTGTAGAAGGTAAAGAGTTCACTGTTGTGACCTGTTGGGCAGCAGAGAAAAGGGCAGACAGAAGTTGCACATGGAAAGAACTCTCTCCCACCATGTTAGTGAACAATGAAACTGCAGCTATAGAAAGCTCATGTGCATAAGCTTTCTACTCAGACATTCTCCTAGTGACACTTCAGTGACTCACTAGAGCACAAACTCCAGATTGGTTGGATAGTGGGGCGGAGCTGAGAAGTAGCGGAAAGGGGCTCCTGTCTGATAGCAAGGAATACATCCTTGGCAATAAAGTGTCTACTCAAGGTACTTCTACACCATCTATTTCCCCTCCATTGAAGACTTGGCAAAAGGAGTGGCTCTTGGCAAGCACAGCTTTTCACTCAAGTTGCAGATGGCAGCAAAAGAGCTGAGTAAACTTCAGTGAGCACCCCTCCCCAGCACCAATAAAGCTGCAAAGCCCGAGACAGCGTGAGTTGGTGGAGCCTTAGACCAGGCAGCACTCTCCTTAGGGGCTGGAGGAGACAGGCCTGCCCAATTATTCTCCCCGACTCTGGGACTATGTTAGCAGCCACTGACACCAAACCATAAGCAGGGCAAGAGGAGAAGTGATGTGTTAGAGGGACTTGGACTTATCTGATATTGACATTGGTAAGTGGGGAATTGGAGTTTGAGAACTACTACCCTAGACAGTGTATTTATTATTCATATAGGTATATTCATTTGTTATTGTGATGTTTGTCCCAATTTGATGCTGTGTTCCTTCATCCTCAAATCAAATTTTTCTTGTTTCACACACAGACTCGGTGCTTGAGATGGGAACTATTGCCTGCTAAAATCACCCAGGGAAGATATTTAGGGCTTTTTCCCCCAGATACTTAACCTGATCCTTATTGCTGCCTCCACCACCTGGCAGAGGGCTATAAACATTACCTGAAAATGTGTGTCTTACTATAGTGGAACCCCCAGTGGGCTAAAAGTACAGAGCAAGTCAAACTGCATCTAAGTACTCTATCAAGTTTACCAGGAATTTACCTGTTTAACTGCTATTTGTTGAAATCAAAGGAAATCCATACACAATCAGGGGAGCAACTCACCAAGTGTTTTTAATGGAGAACAATTCTATTTTTAATACAGATGAGTACAGCTTCCACTTTTAAAGTCATCTCAAAGAGATCCAAATCCTTTGTAAGTATAAGAGATCCAGACAATCCAGTGTGAGTCAGCCTTCATTTTGAGGATGCTACACTGTTTTCCTATCACCCACTTCAAGAGGGTCTGGCTCCAGCCAATTTAACCCCTTCAAAGGCAGAAGATGGTTTGGATCTGCTGGCATCTTTCACTACATTCTGAGTTTGGGCAGCTTGAAGAATAACCCCCCAGATCAACACCCACCAGCATCAACTAAGCATAGAATCTTTATAACAAAATTCTCCCCTCTCTTCACTCCCTGGAGAGATGATTTTCCCAGCATTCAGTTCACCAGACTTTTCAGCTAATAATCCGTCAGTGAACAGAAGATGTACTTAATATCAAAAGAGCTGTGTTTTCTGGCCTTATTTTGAAATTTCTCCCAACCTTAACAGCAGATGGGTAGAGAAACTCAAACATCTGTTCAAATAAGATCTTTTCTATGGGTTTATGAAAGCAGCACAGGAATTTGTTACCTGCCAAATGGATTGTGTGTCTTCTTTCATGCTTCTTGTGTGTTACACTATTGAGCTTGTAAGCTCTTCAGGGCAGAGGCTGTATTACTCTTTTGTTTAAGAGAATAGGATCCCCGACATCTATTAGGATCTCCAAGTACTACAATAATACAATACTGCTACTGCTACAACATGGTAAGATTACTACTGATAAATTGATGCTAGATCTTTCTAATACAACAATACAGCAGGGTGGACAACACATCTGCCCAACTGGAATGGTTGCTTGAGAATGGATTGCTTTTTGGTGACCTCAAGAAGTGGATAAAGGGCATACCCTCATCTATTTAAATGGCATGCTTAGCCTGTCAGCAAGCTAATTCATTAGTGCTACTTGACCGTGTATTTTTGTTTGACAGAAACAATGTGCCCACGCTGACCACTTCCCACTTTGATCAGTTCCAACTGTCATGTGTTTACGTTACAGTTGTGAAATATGTATTTAGTTTTTTAATGTTTTTATATAGTCCCTATTTTGAAAGCAATTCATGGAAACTTCAGTACCTCTTGACCTAACATATCCTTAGGACTCTTCGAGGATCAGGGAAATGGCTTATTTGACATGATATTTTTCTTATCACAAAGGTGGGCAGAAGGAGCAGGGCAGCAACAGGGCATCACGTTAAGTGGATTCTATTATAAAAGTGCAATAAGTAATAGCAAAAAGAGCAGCAATTGAATCCTGGATAATTAAGATGTCAGTATATCAAAGCACAGGAGAAATGGATCACACTAACCATTTCTCCTCAAAATAAATACAGACACTAACAATAGAACAGATACCTTACTCAATCAGGAACCTAGGCAAGAAACCTTGGAGCTTTCAACAAACAACTCAAGGTTATTGCAATAGATAATGATACTTAATGCACTTCATTTTACTCCTTTATATCTAACGGTCACAACCTCCTTTTGTTTCTTGAAGAACTAATTACAGAACTTAAAATGAATGCCATTGTTTCACAGAAGTAATATAGCTTGCTAATATTCATGATATCTCTTAGTCCATGTCCTTCATAAATTTGGCTTGAAGGACTTAAAGAAGCAAGTAGCACCTAAAGAGTGGCATATAGTGTTTATCAGATTCTAATCTGCAGCAATTTCATTAGATCGCATCCCATCACAAATTCTGAATAAACCAAGAGAAAGCCTTCATTATGAAGGTTTATTCTTTAGGGTTTTTATACTCTAGTCATCCTTCCCTAAAATTCATTTTGTTACTTCAGCAGAATACCAAAAAAATTTATCTCCAGCCTTCAAAGAGTGTCTCACACTCACTTCATCCAAACCACATTTCCATTCTCTATAAAAGTGTAATTCCTATTCAAAAGAGACTATCACTCCCTAAGTATCATCACACACACTGGTCCTTAATCCAAAGCTTTAAGATCTTTGGAGGCTTACACACTGTATGAATTTCACAAATTTTTACTTTTCTTCAGAGGCTGCATTTAAAGAAAAAAAAAAACAAAACCCAACAACCTTACCTGGTAGGATATTAAAGAATCAGTTAAATAATAACCAGTAAACTCTTGCAAACATTTGAATAGATCAAACCATTTAGAATCCCAAAATAGTAACCAAGTGTGTGTGTGAACTCCAAGGTATTAATTCTCATTTGTACGGTATTTTACATATTTTATCTACACAACCCAGCACTTAAGTACCTAAATAGTGTCATGCCAGTGTGACAGGTGACTTCAGTAAGTGAGATGGATGTCATGCCCAAAGATGACAAATTATTTTAAATTTTGAAGCCAATTAGTTGAGAACACTTGATCTGCTTCACTTCCTTCCAACGTTATGTATTTCCATACCAACAGGAGGAGAAAAACATACATTTACGTCACCAGTTTGGCTTGCTGCCAACAGGCCATGGGAATCTCACTGTCAGTTTCTGTAATGGCAACTTGCAGAAAACACTTGTCATAGAGCCTGAACATCAGCTGGTGGTAATCTGCCATCGGGTTGAATTCCGCTCTGGTGTTGGCAGGTAACTTGGAACGGTCTGTTAATGTGTAGTGTTTGCTGAATGAAGATCCTGAAGTATAGTGCTAGGGTGCAATGCTTCATCCTACTCCATCAAATGACAGCAGCTCCAGTGTGTATCATAGGACCTACACTGGTCACTAGTAAAGAGTTCTCTTAAGATCAAGAGGTAAAGGACCATGCTTTTAGATCAGGATCCAAATTCAATCTCCACTGTTCCTATAAAGTCCGAAATAATCATGGCATCCCAGAAGTAGGCTCGTATCTCTTGGGATTGCCTACAAGACCTTTTCAACTTGACTTATCCAGAGCACTTTGTCCAGTTCTGGGAGAACACTTGTCCAGTTCTTGAGGATCCAAAAAATTCAGTTTGACTCCAGATTTCATTACTCAGGCTCCTTTATTTGGCAAAGCTACACTGAGTTCATCAGCCTCAAGCATGGAGTGGGTGGGTATAGGGCATACCACACATTCAAAGTTATATACAAAACCTCTGTCTTTATATATATTTACATATTACACTGCATCATGTTTTTGGATCGGCTTTGCTACTTAAAGGGAACCGGGCCCTGTGCGGCATGCTCTGTCCATGTGCTGTTCATGTATAAACTTGGAATGTAAAGATCAGGTTATCTTGTCCATTGTTAGTAGATGGTTCCCTGGACATTCTCCCTCTTATCTTTGCTGGTTCAGACATTGTCTTTTTTAACCTACTGACTCATTTAATTTATCTTATTTAGTACAAACATTCGGTGTTCAGCTTAATGATCTGTTTACCATCTAATTCTATCCTCCAAGAAATGAGGCTTCCCTCCAAGTGTAAATTACTCATATCAGGTCAGGCCTCAGTTACATTACCCTGCTTGCCTGTTTCTGTTATATATTCACTTTCATTTAATCTGGATCATATTCTCATCTTCCTGAGCTCTCTTTTTCAAGTTCATTACCCAACAACAAATGTGTAAGACCACAGTAGTTGTAATTATTGAACCACCATTAATATTAGGCTCAAAGTAGCAACCGGGGAGCAAGCACACCGCCTCCGGTAGAATCCACCAGGGTGTAGTCCCACATTATAAAGCTTGCTTTGCCTTTAAACATCCTTTAGTAATTTTAACTTTGCTTTTACTTTAATTAATTACATCATGAAGAACTGGTACAAAATATAAACATCTTTCCATTTACCACCACAGGAAATTTAGCTGTGAAACAGAACACAGGCCAATTAAAATATCATTCTCTGGGTCCATACCAGAAGCAGTTCCCTTCGGCCACCACGCAGTACCTGTCATGACCAGCATAAGCAGTTTTTACTTTACTAACATCCCTGCATCTCAACCATACTGTGCAATTTTGAGACTGTTCCCCCAATGAATCCATATGCCAGCAATCTGTTTGGAAGACATTATACCTGCACATGTAAGAGTCCCCGGGGGGAGAAACAGCAGTACAAATGTGGGCTTACCAGACCTTGCATTGTTTTGCAACAGTATTTCAGGATGGAAACAAACTTCTTCCACACCATAGGAGTTGTAGTGCTTTTCACGTTTAACTTCATGGTATTGGACCCTTGTTATAATTTTCTTACCTTGTACCAATTAGTATTACCTCCCTTGTACCACATATTTAACTTTCCTGGTGTGACAAAAGAGAGCAACCTTCTTTGTTCTATATCATTTAAGGCCTCTTTTACTTTATATAGAAAATTTTTCCCATATAGTGCACATATCAGTGTTTTACCTTTTATCTTTCAGGGTAAGAAATTAACTTTATGGTGTACATAAAAACAAACATTTACAATGTAAAATAGTTTAAACTATCAAATTCTTTGTTTCTTTGTTGATTTTCAAAATACAACACTCAAGATGCTAATTCTGTTTGAAGCCCTTGTTCATGTGGTGGATACAGTACTTCTGCGGCTAGCTTCTGTTGAAATACTTGATTATGGTCCAACAGCAACTCGTCAGCTTGATTTCACAGAGTAGCATACCCATCCCAAACAGCTCAGTTCTCATGTCAAGCTCCCACCTGTTTTGTTACTGCCCCACCTTGGCAGGCCTATGCATTTTAGAAGCTTACTTTTTTGTCCACAAAGTCCTTTCAATAGCTTTTAACCAAAACCAGTGACTGCAGATTAGTGAAAGTCAGTAACATATGGCACATTAATAAACTACATTATTAAACAATTTTTCCTTAAAAGATTTAACCCTAAACCATAAACTGGATTTGTTTCCAATCCAGGGCATTTCTATCTTTTATATAATTGCGTAGTTTTTCCCTTTACAAAAAAAAAAACCACTATCATGCAGATTTTTACTTACTAATAATGTTTACTGTACACGACAGTTGAACAGAACTTTTGGATAGGTGTGTTAATGGTTAAGCTCCATTTTCTATATCCACCGATCTTTCTTGGTGCTGGATTGGTTTCTGCTTCCAAAGAGTACAGCCATCTGAAAAAGAAAGCACCATCTAGTGTGGCTCTTATTCACAGCCTCTATAGGATTTTAATCGAATAGCAGATCTTTGTATTAGTTTTACCCCCCTTTACAATATGCACTGGATGTTCCAAGGGAATGCACCTTCCTTCCATGGTGCAACTCTTACTCTTTGTTTGCCTAAAATTATGTTAGCCATATTCATTTTCACATGAACTGTCAGTAACTCTGTGTTGTGCTTAGAGTGTTCATGTACCACCCCTATCAGTCATTGTCTAATCACCCAGAGCCACCTTAAGGCAAGAAGCTCCTACCTAACCTTGCTACTCTTGTAACCTCCCTCCCCTTGCTGTTATTCCAGAAGTGCATTGTCTCTTCAATTTTTTGTTCTCATCCTGCAACTCTTTCAGCTGCTGTTTCATTACTACAAAGGATCCAGGGTCTCTCCTTACTATCCAGGTTCTGGCCATCCCTGCTACAGCACAACCCCATCCTTTAGTCCTTATTTTAAAAGATTTTGAACTTCATAAAAACCTTGAGGTAACAAGCCAAGTAACACCAGCTACTTGCATTTGACTTGAGAAGGGGGGGGAAATAATTTAGCAAAGACTACCAGGAAACGTTGGCAGCTGCTCAAAAAGTGTCTGTCACTTTTTTTGCAACTTTGAATGAAAGATGCAAATTCATTTTTAGTTAAATCTTTTCAAAGCCAAATCATTTTAGATATACCAAATGGAGTTTTGCAAGCCAAGAGTGTTTGTTAGGTCCTTAAGACTTTGCATAACACAAATGTATTTGCATTTCTTTTAAATATTTTTACTCAACACCCCTTGTGTTGCTCTAATTATTTTTTACCCTGATTACATTCCCTATTTGTACATTCAGAGGCAGCCAAGTTCAAATGAAAACCTCTTATTTCCCTTTCAGTGATTTTGACTCAATCATCCATAGTCAAATGATTCAACTCAGATTGTAAATGACTGCTGAAGGCAGAGAGACAATTATTTATTTACAGATCATTCCTTCAGGAAAAGGGCCCATTTCCCTTCAGAATGGCTGGAAAGATTCCTGGGAACAAGAGCATAGTGCTGGTAGTTGTCACCACTTGACCTTCTCTTGCGCAACTGTTTGACTACCAGGATTCTACTGGGCGAGACTGCACTGAGTTGTACTGCTACAGCCAGGTTTTATCATCAAACCAAACATTCTTCCACCCCTCTCCCCCTTCTGCTGCACCATCCTGCTTAATCCTTTCAGCACTCTAAAGTTTTTAATGTCTGCATAAATGCTCCCTTTAATGCCTCACTGACTTTCCTTAAATCACTTCTCTGCCGAAGTGACACATTTCTCAGCCCATTTCTCTTCACAGCTTATCTTTTAGCACAGGAAGGAGGGAAGGACATATGCTGCGAACAGGAAGGGGGCAGGGCCTGGGGTGGAGCAGTGGTGGAGTGTGGGCAGGGCCATGGGTAGAAGAGGAGGGGAAGCTTCAGCCACTGGCCCAGGGCCCCCGCCCTTTTAAATCTCCAAGTCCAAGGGCAATGGCCCCCTTTTGCCTCCTTCCTCTCCCGGGCCTGGGTAGAGGCAGGGTCTAAACAGGACTCATTTGTCTTAAGTGTGCCAATCTGCCTCACTTCACAGCAATTGAATCCCTCACCATAGCGTAGCGTACCATGCCACAGCAGTGGTCACAGCAGTGGTAAATAATATTCAAGCACAGGAAACAAGCTGTCAGATACTAACTCTGCTCAAATGCTAGAAACATTCACAGCCTGTACCACCTTGAGCTGCAAGACATAATGCAACCAAGGCAAAACAGGTCCTTATCACTATTTGGATGGGAACTCCCCAGGGCAATAGGACAATACAGTGCTGATTCAGTAGCTAAGCCTTCTGAATCACTATCAAGCTCATATCCAGCATGGTGCTAGCAAACAGCATAATGTAGACTTTTTTGGGGGTGGTGAGGCTTACTCATTAGCATTTGTAATCATGCAGAGCCCATGGGACTTTTCTGTAGAGCGAACTCTAGATCCCAGCCCACGTGCCAATTTGAGTAAGAGCTTTCTGCTTCCCTTGCAGCACACTGAAGTTCCAAGCAAATTCTTTCATCCCTGTTCTCAGCTGTTGAGTAACGTCTTTGAGTGTCGTTTAACAGCTTGTGTGTTTCACTTAGCACTGGCTGCATTCCAGATGCTGCTACACTTATTTTTATAATTTATCTATTTGTTCCGATTTGTCAACTGTGACAAGATCCTTTGGATGAAAGGCACTAAAATGCCAAATTAGAAACACCGAGTGTCATTTTTGTTAAGTAACTTCACATTTACATTGAAAAGCAATAGATTCATCCTTGACTCCTTAAGAAACAATCATGTATAGGGGAATGCAGCAAAGAAAACCAGCAAGGTTATGAAATCGCAGCCCTGAGCTACACTACTAATGTATGTTGGTATAACTACGTGTCTCAGGGATGTGGAAAATCCACACCTCTGAGTGACGTAGTTATATCGCCATAACCCTTGGTGTAATCAGAACTGTGTCAATGGGAGGGCTTCTTCTTTCAATGTAACTACTGCCTGTTGGGAAGGTGGACTATTTATGCCAATGGGAGAAGATCTCCCGTCGGTGTAGGTAGCATCTTCACTAAACACTGCAGCTGCGCCGTTGCAGCACTAAGTGTAGACAAGCCCTGAGCAGTCCCATTGAGGAGCTTTATCTACTTTAATACCACAGTCCTTGATTGTTACTTAACAGCAAAGGCACAAAATAGGTTAGAATTACAGCTGATATTACATTGTGTCCTCAACTTCCAGTTAGAAGCATCAGATTAAGACAGCCTTCTAGGACTCAAAAATATTTCTGTAAAAACATTACTGTTACTATACTAGATTATAATTCTGTTTAGAGAGAACATAATATTAGTACATTAGACTCAAGTCGTTTATTGATCGGTCATCTACAGCACTGCTACAGAGCTGGGTGCCCATCAATATCCTCAGTTCAATCCAATCCTTACATGAGGGCATGAAGACTACAGTCCAGATGGTGATCAATCTGACAGCTTTGATATCTGCAGTTGCTTCAAACAGGGATGTGTTTTGGCACCAACACCCTTCAATATATTATTCCCTCTGCTCCTTTCTCATGTTTTCTCATCTAGCACTGAGGGCGTGTATCTCCATATGAGATCAAATGGAAAACTCTTCAACATTGCGTGTTAAAGAGCAAAACGGCAATTTAAACACCTAGTGATAAGAGAGTCACTTCATGCATGCTGCTGTGCTTATTGCACACAGTGAAGAGGAGCTCCAGAGACTTTGCAATAGCTAAAGACGACAATGGTTATAGCACAACATGTGTGACTGCACCAGAAATTTTAATAGTTATCCCCAACATGCTGGAAGTAGTGCACAAGTTCTACTACCTAAGTAAGAGCTGTATCTGAGACCTTCTCTCTAGATAAGTAGTTCTCAACCTTGCCACACTACTGTACCGCTTTCAGGAATCCAATTGGTCTTGCATACCCCAAGTTTCACCTCATTAAAGAACTACTTGCGTACAAAAATCAGGCGCTAAAATATAAAAAAGGGTCACGGCACAGTATTACTGAAAAATTGCTTACTTCCTTATTTTTACCATATAATTATAAAATAAATCCATTGGAATATAAATATTATCCTTACATTTCAGTGTACAGCATATAGAGCAGTATAAACAATCGTCTGTATTAAATTTTAGTTTTTACTGACTTCACTAGTGCTTTTTTATGTAGCCTGTTGTAAAACTAGGCAAATATCTAGATGAATTGCTGTACGCCCTGGAAGACCTTTGCGTATTCCATGGGGTACATGTGCCCCTGGTTGAGAACCACTGCTCTAGATGACCGGCTTAGTTTTCATTTCAAGAAGGTAGCCACCACATTTGACCAGTTGATCAGAGAAATGTGGGATAACAGGAAACTGACGTTCAACACCAAGATACAGGTCTACCAGACGTGCATTTTGAGCATGCTACTGTATGGTGATGAGACCTAACTAAACATCTAACACACCGACTGTCTTAGCCACAGTCTAAATATCAAGTGGGAAACCGAAGTTCCTGACACCAAAGGACCCAAGAAGCAAAATTACCAAGTTTAATCACCACTCTCAAAAACTGATGTCTCCATTGGCTTGATTATCTGCACTGGATGGATGATGGGCCATTCAAAAGGATCTCCTATATAGAGAGCTCCGAGTCCATCGGGACAACCTAGGCTCAGCTTCAAGGACATTTTCAAGAGGAACTTGAAAACTTGGAACATCAACACCGCAAGCTGGGAAGATGCAGTTAAGTAAAAGGCTACAGCTACATTGGAGGGCTGTGCTAAAAGAGGGAGTCAAAGAGGCTGAAGAGAGGTGGGTGAAAGAGACAAACACAATGAAAGTGAAAAGGAAAGCACAGCAGGCCTCAAGCATTAGTAGTGAGCCAGCTTCATCCGGCCTTGCACTTTATGCCTATGTTATCTGTGGTGAGGATTGTCACTCAAGAATTAGACCTTTTAGCCACGTGTGGCACTGCAGTATGACACATAGGGCTGGTCTACACTACAGCGAGGTCAAAGTAAGGTAACTTATATCAACCTAATTCTGTCAGTGTCTACACATACCACACCACCTCCATCAGACACTATCTGGTAAAGAAAAGCTATTGCAGATATTTCTCCGTATTTTCACTGGGCCTTTTTTTATTTTTTATTTATTTTTATTTATTTTTTATTTTTATTTTGGCACATCAACATACCGCTGGCCGCTGCCACCTGGATTGATTTCAACCCGAATTATTTTAAAAAACTATGAAATATAATGGGAAAATTTTGTCTTACCAGAAGCACCCAGATTATCCCGGATTTGTCTAGGATCTCTCTGTACTCACTTCAGTACAAAAGCACTAGCCCTTGCTTGTATAGGTCTCCCAGCATCACAACAAAATGCAAAGTGGAACAGATTGCTTAGCATAAATAGTTAGCACATATTCCAAGGGACTATTCAAGGTAGACCACTAACCTCTGCAGTCAGAAGACAAAAAGACGGGGTTAGTGGGTTACAGATTGTTGTAATAAATCCAGTGTCTCCGTTCAGTCTATGATTTTTAGCATCTAGCAGTGTAATGAATTAATGAGAAGTAATGATTATTAGTGTTTACCTTGAATGGTCCCTTACAATATGTGCTCACTACTTATTCTAAACAATCTGTTTCAGCTTGCATTTTGCTGTAATTCTGGGAGTACCTTTCCCAGACCTGAAGAAGAGTTCTACGTGGCTCGAAGGATTGTTTCTCTCACCAACAGAAGATGATCCAATAAAAGATACTATCTCACCCACCTTGTCTCCCTCATACCCTGGGACCAGCACAGCTCTAACTACACTGCATACAGTATAATCACAACATTTGTTCCAACCTCCTTCATTCATGTTCACGTTTGCAGCTGTTGAAACCTGGTGTGTGGTTGTGGAAGGATGTTTATAATTTTCTTTCTGCTCCCTCCAATCCCTTAAGGCCAATTATGTCCTTTCATGGACAAAGTGAAAGCATGAGGGCTAATTAAAATGCTCTATTTAGAGAAAATATAGAGCTGTAAATAGTTATGTATGTACCAGCTCCTTTAATTAGCACCATTTTATTCAGAGAAGCACAAAGTGTTTGTTTCTACAAATGCACATCAGGTTTTATACCTTACATGAGTGAATTGTTGAAGCTGTGCAGCTCCTTAGATGTAGGTCTTCTGGAAAGAGCAAATGCAAGTCATTTCTATTGGTGTTATTCCTCAGTGCATCTCTAGTGTTTATTAGTCAGCCAATCAATCCTGTATTTGGGCTGAATATGTTGGAAGGTCCATGATTTCTTATTACTGGTGCCCCTCTTTATAAAAGCTCTTTGTGATCTGTGGAGGTTTTACAGCTGGAAAGGCCAAAACTAATCTTGTTTATGCTCGATTTATACAACTGAACTGCCAAGTTTATCACTGATTGTTAGCTTTGTTTGTGGTTGAAATGCAGAGGAACTTTGTTATACTTGTTTCTGTTTTGTTTGTTTGTTTGTTTTTTAAAGAGTCAGTGGCAGAAATAGTCTAATACTTTTATTTCCCACCATGTTGCTAATGCTGCCTCTGGAATCCTTTATAGCCACTCCCAAGAGGGAGAGAGGAGGAATTTTTTTAAAAGCCTGATCTTATGAAGTTTCCAGCCCACTGCCAACCCCAACAGTGGCATAGTCCTAACTCTTGAATGCTGATCCAAATCAACTCTTCAAACCACCCTTAACTCAAAGGTCTAGATTTTGTGCTTCATAACCTCCCCCTAGATTCTTTTTTTTCCCCCTCAGAGGCAAGTGAGGGCTGAGTTGAATTGTCTATTGAGTAAATAGACAACACATTCTACACCAGGCTGTTAGACAGATAACAGAGGCACTTCCTTGCTAAGAAAGTAACATCTCCAAAGTGGGCTGAGGCAAATGCAACTGTAAAAGTACAGTAGTTCCAGATGATTGGTCCCCAGTTGAAATGAGGCCAAGAGTACAAACAACTGGCTAATAATGCTCCATGACAGAATACGATTATTGGCATTTGTATGTTAAGTGTCCCAACATCTCTTTTCTTTATGTAAGAGAGACGTGGATTTAAGTTAACCGTTGAATAGATAGGTATTAAATTTTCTTTGCTGCAGCTACAACTCCTGTCTCCTGCACAGAGCAGCAGCATAAATGGATTTCTGTGAGTTTTTAAGCATTTGGCTACCCAACATGTGTGTTCCTACTCACTAATGAGTTCCCCTCACTGGAGCTTTCCCAAAACATTATGAAGTGTTGCTATAGTTTTCCACCCCCGCACATTTCCTCCCCTGAAAGCCTCCCTCTTTGACCTTTAAGTTCAGCCTAGCATGGACACCCAAAGCCATTATTCCAACTGCGTGCTGCAACAATTTCCTCAACATTTAAATACATTCCTCCAGCCCCTCCCATTCCCCAATGGTCTGAGTGAGGCACTGTGAAAAATCCACAACAAAACCTCAACCCACATGGACTTCAGCTTGTGCGATTGTCAATGAAAGCTCCCCTTGCTTAAGTGCATCCAGAATTCCACTTAACCAGCCATTTCGTCGGGAAAACAACAACATTTTCCAATAAATCAATGGTAGCCCTCAGCCTATTCAGGCATCAAAGGGACTTCACAAACATGCCACAGCATTCAGGAGAGGAAACCTCTGCTCCGAAATCTGAGCCCAGATGGGGGTGTATTCGAAAACTGTGCTGGAATTGTAGGCTGTCAATTTAATTTGTAAGGGGTTTTCTGGGTCCTGATTTCAGGCGAGGGTGGGCTGTAGTCCAGTATGTGATAGTCAGCAGCCAGCCAGCCAGCATAGAGGATGTTGTGCCACTCCATTTTATAGAGCACTTTCCTCTGTTTTAGGGGTCTTCTATGTTGTCTAAGGAATGAAACAGTATTATGTTGCAACCTTCCACTGAGAGTATTTTTTTTTAATCTAACTTCTCTATGTAAGTGCCATGAACCTAATTCTGACAAGCCAGCTACCCCACCTCATCATGCTCTCCAACGTAGTCAAGCTCAGCCAATTATACGTAGTGCTTTCACGCAGCAGTCCAGGCACCTACACACTACCTCTCTCTAAAGATGTGCAACAGGGGATGGAACACTTGATAACCTGTTCCATTCATTCCCTCTGAAGCACCCTGGCATTGGCCACTGTCAGAAGACAGGACACTGGGCTAGATGGACCATTGGTCTGACCCCGTATGGCCATTCTTATGCTCTTAAGATAAATTCATCTCAGACTGAGTATGCAGTAAGGCTGTGACAGAGTCAACGGTCACATGGGAGGGAGGAAAAAACAAAACCCACAAATATCTAAGCAGCTAATTCCAATTAACCTCTCTGAGGTTCCTGAGAGAGGGAGGGGTCTGGGCCTACCTAAGCCAGACCCCACTCATTACAAGGGGGCAGAGAAGGATGAGACAGCACTCAAGAAGGTGGTGAAGCTGAAGAAGTGACTAGGGGTAAAAGGTCCAAAAAGGGGAAGGAGAAGAGACTCCAGAGGATAAAGGTACTGAGTTTGGGGACAGCGGGACAACAACTGGGGCCTGCTTCCCTAGAAAATTTGGACTTGGCTGAGAGGACATACTGGCCCACCAGGCAATAGTTTGGTAACAATTTCTTCACACACTGTAAAGAGAATAAAAAGCAATGCTCCTTCCCCTCTAATTGTGAGAGCTCCATTCTCAGGGGCACAAACTGAGGCATATATTTGGTTGAGTCCCAAAACAGTTTCTAATCGAGCCCTGTTAAAATTTGCCTCTTCCCCTCCCTCAACCTTGCAAGAGGGTCTCCTTCCTGAACTGCGTGACAGTTTGGGTAATCAGTCCATACAGCTTATGAACTCTGGCTGATATTAGGACGCTATTACTGTGAAAATTGCTGAATCATTGAATACCTGTGTGTGTATATGTGGATTCCAGCCTTGCTGGTAGGGGCTGTGTCATGTCCTTCCTAGACCTGGTATACTGGTGGGTGTTAGAACCCGAAAACTGATTGAGGTAAAAGCACCTTAGGGAAGTGAGTTAGCTCAAGCGCCGGAGAACCAGGTCTCCTATCCTTCTACAGGGGGCTGGCATTTGGAGAGAGGAAAATCCCCAAATGTGTGTGTTGAGGGAAGGGGGGGGGAGGGAGAATCAAGGTGTTGATGCCACTCTGATAAATAGATGCTTGTAATCAGAATAAAAATGTGTAGCATTTTGTGTTCATTTATTCACTCTTTGGTCAGGTTAGCAAGCGTTCAGCGTTTACTATCCCAATTCTCACTGTTTTTGCCAGCACTTTTCTAACTTTCTGCCCACTCCCCATATTAGAACACGCTCTTAAAAACAAACCCTCACTTCACTTCTCTTTCACGGGCTGGTTTCAGTCCTCATGATCAGTCAATTCAAGTCCTTCAGACTTTTAGAAGGGATGTCTTCCTTTGGCAGTATAGTACTACTTACTCCTTTTCTTTCACCAGGCAGGCTGCTTTATAAAGCTCCTGGGATCCCGTATTTTCCATGCTTCCCTTTTCCATTGTTGCAGCCAGGACTTCATTTTTCCCTGGTCCTGACAGTTCCTCTCTCGCTGGTGCTGTGGGGTGGAGCTTATGACAACCCCCGTCTGCTAGCCAGACTATTAGCCCCTAGCCTATCCTGGCCCAGTGTGATGTTTGGTATTAATATTAAATTAAATATCAATATTTTCCCTTCTATTTGACCAGCTCTACTCACAATGTCCTTGTTAACTGACTTAAGACTCTCTAGATTTCTTCTGTATATTCTAAATTAGGATCTGTTGTCCAAGTCTCTTCATTTAACTATTAGTATGACTCATCAATATAGTCATTAGCATGGCTAATCAGCATCTAACATTGTGAGGACAATGGCTTCTTTTAGCAGTCACTTGTTTCCATTTAAAAAAGCTACAGCATTGCTCTAATATTGTGCTGTTAATCTGAACACTCATCTGATAATCAGCAGTAAAGTCTGCAACCAAGTTTAACTCAATATTTTCCTTGGCACTAACAACATCGGTTCTAAAAAGCCATGCAGTGTGATTCATCCCTTTCAGTGTGTGCCTGGATTTTAGAATCACTTATTAACATTTCCATATCATTTATATCAACTGTGAAATTTTCTTTTCAGAAAATTATTTAACTCTCTTCAATTTCCCAGCCTGGAACTATTGTCATTGCCTGAGCACGATTCCTTTGAATATATAGGCCTGCACAAGCATGCTATTTCTAGCCCTTGACTCTAAAACACACAGTTGGCTGCCCAATTGTACTCCAAGATTTTGGGCTTTGGGGGAGTGTCTATACCTGAAAGAGAGAGTGTGTGTGTGTGTGTGTGTGTGTGTGTGTGTGTAAAGGGGGTTGTTTGTTGTTGTACAACCAATTTTTTAAAATCAAATAGACATAGTGTAAAGTGTTCTGTTGATGTCCTTATTTCAGTATTTAAAAAACCCACCTTTTTTCAGGGTCTGAAGCAGCTTGGGAAAGGTTTTAAGCTAAGCCAAAAAAGCCACTTAGAATAAGAGCAGTCACATGCAGGATTTTACTAGAGTAGATGGTAAAACTTACCTTTGTAAACAAGCTCTGTGAAGAACCCAACTTTTCACTACCCTAGTCAAAACTTATATCTCAGCCTCCCCCCCTTCAGTAACATATTCAATGCACTGTTGCTTCAGTACCACAAAACTATCTGTCATGCTAAATTAAGTGACAGCATAAAATAAAGTATTTCCAGAGAGAAATCTTTAGTTTTAGTTGCTAAAGGATTGGCTGGCAGCGTGATGTTTGGAGTAAGATCCAAATTTATATTGATTTGGTAATGTGGCTGAGCCTTTGGAGAATGGGAGAAGCGTTTTTGGTAAAGGGAATAAAGATTTAATAATTTCTCTCTTTACTGGACCTAGTGTTACTTGGGGGCCAGAGACTGAATTGCCATAAAGGGGGCTGGGTAAGTTCTTGTTTTAGCTTCATGATAACTGGTGTGAGGAATCAGAGGGACTGTTTGTAACTGGTTGGGGACTCTAACTGCAGTGATAGCCATCAGTCTGGGAGAATCTGCTCTCCTTTTGCAGACTGCCCTGACCTTGGCATTTCAGATCGGCTACCATAGACACTAATGCGCCACCCCAGGCATAAACTACTACAAAGAATGGGGAGGAGGGAGCACGAGCAAATAAGTTTGAGAGCCACTGCATTAGGAGATCACAGCAGATACGATGGACTTTCAGAGACCATCCATTGGACAGAATCTGACATTTGTGAGTTTCATGTTTTTTATAAACATTGATCATGTTGGAGATGAATAGGTGTGAATAGGTGAATGGATGCAACAGCAAGGAGCACAACCTGAAGTCATGAAGAAATGCAAAGTTAAAATATGGGCTGAATGAGGGAAAGTCTAGACTAGCACATCCCCTGGACAGCCTTGTGTAACAAAAAACTCCATCAGTGGATTCACACGGACAGCTGTAACTGTGCCCTCATGAAGAAAAAAACATGACCCTGGTTCAACCATCAGCTAACCCCAAATCTTTATTACTGCGACTGACAATAAGACGGAGTTTGCGCATATAGAGCGCATAGTGGTGCTTAGATGCACAATGGTGCTTAGAGGCACCCCAAATGATCCTTTCATACCATGGTGATACCAACTGTAAGCACCCTTAGCTCACAGTAATTTAACTAACTACTTTGTGTCTCAGCACCTCACAGGATCCAATATCTTGTCTAATTGCTACAAAGCACATCCCTAATGACAAATTTTTCTTAACCTGACACTCCCATGGGTGACTTGCACCCTGTCTTGCTCCTATTTTGCTCATAATTTCTGCTTTACCTAGAAGTCTGGAAGAAAATGATTTTCTTTTTAATCTCAAAGTTTGTCCTTCTAACAAAGCAAGGGAATTACACAGGCATTAGCTTAAGAGGCAACAAGCTCACGGACAACAACAAAAGCTGTTTCCTTGATAAACAGCAGATAATGTGGGATTTCAAATGAGCAAATAAGGCTGGAGGCAAATAATTCAGTGGCAAGGATTGCAAGAACATGCTTTTTTGGCTAAGATTCACTTCACTGTGAATCAACAGCAAAGAGCTCAGTAGAGGTTAGAGAAAGCTCTTTGGAGGACAGTTGTGCCACCATGAGGTATATTGTGCTGTGAGAGCCCTTGGTAGTTGCATGTTCGTTTCAGGCATGATGATGAAGATGAAAAAGCAGCCATTTACATTCAGAGCTGCTTGTTTGTGTTTACGAGTTATACTATTATCACCACCACCACCACGGGATCCATTGTATTTCTATATGCTGGGAACAACACTCCAGTCTCCCTACAATAGTTAGGCAGAATATTATTTTTGTGTTTTGGGTAGAGAGAGTTGTTGCATTAGTGAAGAGTGAAGCTGAATGAAGGTTAAGTTGGACAAGGGGAACATTGTTATTCCCCATGAACTGCTCTGTCCTGTCTGCACTGCACTGCTTTGTCCATAGGGCTGAGTTGCTTCCAGTCTAACTCCACCCATTCTGTGTTCCTGTGGTATCCCCTCCAGGGAACATGGGCCCTCTGACTCCAGTTCCACTGATCAGGATACATCTTCCCTATTTTAAAAATATTTTAATATAAATATTAAAGAACAGATCATTGACACCCAGACCGCCACTCTGAATCCCTTTGGTTAGAGGCTGCTAGCATATTTACCACAGGCTGAACTGGTGATATAGTCTGAGACAGTCTGGTTTCCTCAACTGCAGACTGCGCCTGGAATGACCTACCTCTATCTAGCTGTCACCACGTCCAGCAGCCTGTCTTTCTATGGTGCCTCCTCCATCCCTGAGGGATTGGCCTCCAGATGTTGTGTCTCTCTGTTCTATGGCTCTCTCTCTCTCTCTCTAGGAGTTGCTGGCTCAAATGGGTTCCTCTGGATTACTTGTCCTTCTTGCATAGTCCCCTTTATGACCTGGGTGCCCCTGCAGCCCTCATGACTCCTTTACTTTACTCCTTCGGTGTCTCTCATTGCTGGATTGTCACAAGAGTGCCTGCCTGCAGGGTTGATAGGTCCTTGGTTGACCTGTCGTATTCTAATGCCTGCTTTCCCTGGCTGTCTCCATCCCCTCTCAGCAGTGTCTCCGTCTTTCTGGCCACAACAAGTGTCCCCTCACTGGTAGCTGGATTTTGATCCTTCATGCCATCAGTACCTGCACTGGACTGTTTGAACACCCCTGGGTATTTGTGTGCCATAAATGCTAACACGGGGTCAACAAGAAGAAACCGCCTTGTCTAACAGTCTCTTACCTGTTTTGACAGCTGATTTCAGCTTACCATTACTCTGCGAGCATACTAGGAAGGAGGAGGTGAGACAGACTCATATTTCAGAGCAAGTTCCTTGAATTCTTCCAAAGCAAACTGGGGTCTATTGTCAGTCAATACAGCGCCTGAAATGCCTTTTCTCCCTAAGTGGGCCTTCCATTTACCAATCACTGACTTGCTTTTTGTATCAGGCAGGGCATTGACCTCCCGAAAGTTTGAATAATAGTCCATTGTAATGAAGTATTACTTTTCCTTGAAGCAAAGAAGTCCACTCACACCTTTTCCCATGATTGAGTGGGCAGGGCATTTGGCACTAGAGATCCTTTCTGTGACTGGCAGGTGTCACACACTTTCTATCAAGGAGTATTCATTTCTGGCCAGTAAACACACACTTGAGCCTGTTTAAGAGAGCAGTCAAAGCCCAGACATGAAGCAAGTGTTTTTTGCATGACATTCTTATGTAATGAGGCAAGGACAACAGCTCTGTCCCCGAAATGCTATTCCATCCTGCACACTCTTTAATTTGAGAACATGGATTCTGCTTTTACTCATACTTGACTTTTGTCTTCTGGACTCCCAGCTAATATTGCTCTCTTGACTGCCGGAAGTTGCATGTCCTTTTTCCATAGCCTCTTCGATTTCCATCAGCTTTGCTGTTGAAACTGAGAGATAGCATAGCATGGATTCGGTGTCCTGATTCCCTTTCTCCCAAATCACTTGGCATGGGTATCTGTGCCCTGCTCAAGATGTCATCTAATTCCAGTAATCATCCTGGACAACACTGAATCTCTCTCTGATAGCACTGGAGGTGCATCAACATGTGCTGAAGTCTCTTTGAAGCATGAAGAAGAGACTTTGCCATGATTACTTCCAGGGGCTTCTGGGCTGCTTGCACTATTACTGGGTGGCTGTAAGTATACCAGTGGAACGTTCCACTCCAAATACCACGGCTAGAAGCTTTTTCTATGTCTGGGTGTACTCCTCTTCAGTCTGGTAGGGTTCTGCTGGCATAAGCACTCCTGCAAAAGAGCTTTCTCTGACACATCAACACTGGAGTGTCTGTGGCTCTCCTGGTTGGTAGTGCTTTAGGACAGGGACAGCTATAATAACTTGTTTCAGCCTATCACATGCTTGCCTTTGGGAATCTGTCCAGTCCCACTCAACATCCTGCCCTGTGAGCTGACGTATGGGTTCTGCTACTGCAGCCAGGTGTGGACAGAACTTTTATCATTCCTATGAAGCGTTGTCTTCCTGTCACATCCACTGAAGCTGGCATGTGTTTGACTGCTTTGATCTTGTTTGGATCTGCTTCAGTTCCTCTGCTGTGAGCAGATGCCCTGTGTATGTCACCTCATACGGTTTGAGTCTCACTTTTTCTGGGTTGAGTTTTATGTTCTTCTGCCTGCATCGCTATAGAAAAGCTTCCAGTTTTCTGTCATGGGCTCATTCAGCTTCTATATTATTGCGTCCTTCACCTACTATGATGAGGATATCTGCAATTATTTTAACCCCAGGCAATTCCATGGGTGAATCTTCTCTGAAACAGCACGGATACTGGGTTTGCACAGCCATTGTAGTGACCAAGTGGTGTTGTAAAGGCAGTCAAATATGCTGGACTCTATCCAAATTTTTGGGTGAAAACCCTTTCCTTACATCACAGACCATAAAGATTCTGGCTTTGGAATGTTTTGCCAAGGTGTCATCAATTGTGGGCAGTGGCATCTTTTCAATGCCCAGTTCAGTGGCTTTGGGTCTATGCAGATCTATAATTTGACTGATGGTTCTTTGCCATTACTATATTGCGTACCCAAGCTGAACTGGTCTCTTCAGATGCTACGATACCCATGCTTTGCAGACTTTCGTGCTCCTTGCATACGGGATTATGTCGTGCTACTGGAATTTTCCTTCCTGGTCAGCACACAGGTTCCATTATGGGATCTACTTCAAGTCACAGCTTTCCTTCGAGGCACCCATTGCCTTTGAAAACATCTCCATTGTCCATGGCACTTCCTGTGACCCATCCGCACCTAAGATGGCCCTCTAAAAATTCCAAGGTCAGGGCAGGCTGCAAAAAGGAGAGCAGATTCTCCCAAACTGGTGGCTAACACTGAAGTTAGTTTCACCAACCACAAACAGTGCTCCTGAAGCCCCACACTGGTTATCAAGAAGCTGCAACAAGAAATACACAACTCCCTTTATTGCATTTCAGTCAGAATCACAGATTTTAAGGTCAGACAGAATCATCATGATCATCGTCTGACCTCCTGCACATTGCAGGCCACAGAACCGTACCCACCCACTCCTGTAATAGACTATGACTGAGTTACTGAAGTCCTCAAATCATGATTTAAAGACATCAAAGTACAGAGAATCCACCAGCAAGTGACCCATGCCCCCTGCTGCAGAGGATGGCAAAAAAACAAAAAAAAACAAACAAAAAAAAAAAGCCAGGGGCTCTGCCAATCTGCCCTGGGGGAAAATTCCTTCCCGACCCCAAATAAGGAGATCAGCTAAATCCTGAGCATATGGACAAGACTCACCAGCCAGACACCCAGGAAAGAAGTCTCTGAAATAACTCAGCACTAACCCCATCTAACATCCCATCACAGGCCATTGGGACTATTAACCGCTAGTAGTCAAAGATCAGTTGCCAATTTAGACTGTCCCATCATACCATCCCCTCCATAAACTTACCAAGCTCAGTCTTAAAGCCAGCTAGGTTTTTTGCCCCCACTAGTCACCTAGGAAGGCTGTTCCAGAATGTCACTCCTCTGATGGCTAGAAACCTTCGTCTAATTTCAAGTCTCAACTTCCTTATAGCAACTTTATATCCATTAATTCTAATGTCCACATTGGTGCTCAACTTAAATAACTCCTCCCCCTTCCTGGTATTTATCCCTCTGATGTATTTAGAGAGAGCAATCCTATCTCCCCTCAGCCTTCTTTTGGTTAGGCTAAACAAGCCAAAATCTGAGTCTCCTCTCATAAGGCAGATTTTCCATTTCTCGGATCATCCTAGTAGCACTTCTCTGCTTCTGTTCCAGTTTGAATTTATCTTTCTTAAACATGGGAGACCAGAAATGCACATGGTATTCCAGATGAGGTCTGGTACTAGCACCTCCCTATCTCTACTGGAAATACCTTGCCTGATGCATCCTAGGACTGTGGCCACATCACATTGGCGGCTCATAGTCATCCTGTGATCAACCAATACGCCCAGGTCCTTCTCTTCCTCTGTTACTTCCAACTGATGCATCCCCAGTTTATAGCTAAAATTTTTGTTATTAGTCCCGAAATGCATGACCTTGCACTTTCCACTATTAAATTTCATCCTGTTTCTATTACTGCAGTTTACAAGGACTCTGGCTTCCAGTAAGCAGTTAGAGTTTTAAATAACTTATGTCTTTACTGGACCTATTCCCTTTACTAAAATGTCCTCCTGATCCCCAAAGGGTCAGCCACATCGCCAGATCAATCTAAGTTTGGATCTTACCTGAAATCTGACCACGCTGCCAGCCAATCCTTTAGTAACTAAAACTAAATGTTTATTATAAAAGGAAAGAAACAAATAAGAGAAATGTTCAACAGCCAAAGCAATCAGATACATATATGGACTTTAAAGTCATTTGTATCAGGTTCTCAGCAGAACTGTGGTGTTTGCAGGCTTGTACAGTTCCTCTGGTGCACATCCAGTAGCTGGATGGGTCTCACTCCTTCGTTTCACAGCTTCAGTTGTAGATGAGTTGATCCAGAGGTAGGAAGCAGGAATGAAGACAAGATAGAGATGGTGCAGCTGCATTTTATAGTCTCTGGTCTGCCATATGGCTTGTTTCAAACACAAGCCTGCAGCACATGAGCATGGAAAGGCACTTGCATTCCCCCTGACCACAGGCATGATCAGCTCTTGGGCTTTATTGGCCCCACTTATTCCTGTCCAGCTAAGCCTCCAATCAGCTGCCTAATGGGTTAATTGGCTTTTCTAGCCTGCATTAAACCCTGCAGGGTAAATGTGGGATAGTCACCCTATCACAGACAGGTCTAAGCATTTTCTAAGCTACTTTTGCAGCTGAAAATGAAGCTCAAACTTTGAAGCTGCTGCAGGAACATATGCTTAATGAATCCAAAATAGCATTCACCATTTCCACAGCACCTACAGAACTTTTAGGCAATTTTTACTCTTAATTATGCAGGGTCCTCACACTTGGTATGACACAGTAACCTCACGTACTTTTTGCAGCCTCTCTTGCTAGTTGGGAATACGTTTCCTCATCTTGATGCACATGTCCCAACTTTGTCAAGTGGCAAGGCTGAGCTCAGATAGAACTGCATGTCAACCTTTTCCACTGAAGCACAGACATGTGTGTGATTCAGCCTGGCCTGGTTTAGCATGACAACTGCCACTTCCAATTTGCTCTGAAACAGCACATTCATGCAGCCATTTTAAAAGCTCTGTTCTCAGTTACCAGGGCAGATCTGGGCATTGCATAAATAAGCATTTTCCCCTCTAGTTTCACATTGCCCTTTTCTGCAAGGACTGATGAGGTCACATGCTTTCAGTCATACCGAGCATATTGTCAGGACAGTCCAACTTCCATCTTGGATATTGGCGGTACACTGTATTTGCCTTCTCTCATTTGCCTCTATTCTTTGCATCCTCAGAGCTGGTCCATAACGGGTCCTTTGCCTAACAGACCATTTTCTAAGCTTTGACACCTCTTCAAAGCTTTTCAGACTTGTTATTTCTATTCCCTAGGGGCAAGACCCATCAAGAACCACATCTTCTTTGAGTGCTTGATTTTGTCCATTCCATTGTAGGGGTGTGCGCGCCTTCGTGAACAGTTACTGGAACTTTTTTCCCTTTAGTAGTACCCGTAGGGCCATCTTCGTCCCCCCCTGGAGTCCCACACACATGCCATGGTGTATGAGGCGCTGCTGGCCCTACGCCCCCTCAGTTCCTTCTTGCTGCTAACTCTGGCAGCGGGGGCGGGGGTGGGTTGTGGAATGGACATGAGCAACACATCTTGAACAACAGTTACAAGATAAGTAACCGTCTTTTCTTCTTCGAGTGCTTGCTCGTGTCCATTCTATTGTAGGTGACTAGCAATCAATACCTTGGAGGTGGGCCGGAGTTATGGATGAGCCATTGAAGCCTACATCATCCCTCACCTGCTGGACGATGGCATAGTGGGACGTGAAGGTGTGAATAAAAGACCAGGATGAAGCCTTGCAGATGCCACTAGGAAGGCTATAGACGAAGCTTGAGCTCTGGTTGAGTGGGCTGTAATTATCCCCGGAAGCGGCACTTCGCCTGCTCATAGCAGAACTTAATGTAGGAAGTTATACATGAGGAGATGTGCTGAGCGGAAATGATTAAGCCTTTCATCCAATCAGCCACTGCGATGAAGAGTTGTGTAGATCTCCGGAACAGTCTCATACTCCATGTAGAATGCTAATATCTGTTTAACATCTATTGCGTGCCACCTCCAAACGTCTTGGTTACAATGAAATTGGGAAACCATCATAGGCAGGATGACCAGGTGCGGCCGCAACTGAACTTTGCTTTTATAGAACACTGTATAAGGAGGCTCCAAGGTCAACGCCCTAATCTCTGAGACCCTCCTTGCCAAAGTAATGGCCACCAGGAAGGCCACCTTCCATGACAAAAGCAGTTAAGGGCATGTAGCCATGGACTCGAAGCAGGGCCCGTGAGCTGAGAGAGGACCAGGTTGAGATCCCAGGGAGGCACTGGGTCACAAGACCTGTGGATAGAGCCTCTCCACCCCTTTCAGGAATCTAACTGTCATAAGGTGGGAGAAAAGTGATCTCCCCTTCAAAGGCTGGTGGAACGCCAATATAGCTGCTAGGTGGAGCTCAGGAAGGCCACAGCTAGCCCCTGGAGTTTTAGTTACAACAAGTATTTCAGGATCACCTGTATCAGCAACAACCCCAGCAAAATCCCCTTGGACTCTGCCCAACAGGCAAATCATTTCAATTTAGCCCGAAACTCGACCTGCATGGAAGGTTTCCTGCTACCCAGCAAGATTTGCTGGACTTGCGCCAAACAAGCTCACCCATTTGCACTCAGCCACGGAGCCTCCACGCCATGAGGTGCAGGGAGTCCAGGTCCAGATGTAGCAAGAACCATGATCCTGGGACAGGAGATTGTGCCATCTCCGAAGCTCCCCGGCGGGGCAATCGATAGGTCCAGCTGCATGCTGAACCAGTGCTGGTGCAGACAAGCCAGTGTAATTAAGAGAACGTCCGCCTTGTCCCTCTTGATTTTCAGCAGGACTTTGTGAAGGAGAGGAATGGGCAGAAACATGTACATGAAGCTCCCCGACCACTGCAGAAGGAAAGTGTCGGAGAGCTACCCGGCCTCCAGACCGCGGAGGGAGCAGAACTGCGGGCATTTCTTGTTCCATGCTGATGCTAACAGGTGCACCTGGGGAAAGCCCCACCATTGGGAAAATCTTATGGGGGTGAAATGAAGGCAACCCTTCATCAGTGTATTGCAGTAAAAGTTAAAGACTGGAAGTGAGAAAGGGTGCTCTTTCAAAATGAAATAAAGGTTATTTTAGGCATATATATAAAAATGATATGGTTTCCAGTACACAAAGGACAACTTAGATTTTAAGTTTTGCAGGGACAGTCTTTTTGTTATGTGTTTGTACAGCGCCTAGCGCTCTAGGGTCTCTGTCCATGACTGGGACTGTTAGCCACTATGATAAAAAACAAATAATATAATCACTCTAGATTTCATTCAGATTAATTAAACCATGCAGAAAAGATATGAATTGCCTGATTCTGCTCCAAGACCAGTTTGTCATGGGCATGACTCCTAAAAGGACTAGGTCACTCCACAGAAGAACCAAGTCCCTTGTGGAGCCCAGAGTAACTTGGCAGAAAAAAAATTTGTAGTCAGAAAGCTCTTTTCCTCAAGGGTTAGTGCTTACCCAAGGACACCAACCATGAGCAGAAACTGCTCCAGCCTGGCATTTAACACACAGCTTTATGACGGAGTGTGAATTCTGGGCTTTTAAAAGGAATTCTTCTGTCTCCAGGTCACTTATTGACCTTCCACCGTCCAAGGAGAAAAGGAATCTGCCCTTAACATAACTATTTGTTTACTGGAGACTTACTAGTCCCCTATGCTCTTGTCAATTACATATACATTACTCACCATAAACTTACAGTTGCCCTATTCTATTAGCTAGCACTGTGTAGCATTCAGTGGATTTCTTTACCACGTATAGGGTATGCTTTCCTGATAACTACTTTCCATAAATATTATCATGTTAATTGCAGATTTTAATGGCCAAAACTTTACTGTCCCTCAAGTGTCTCATCACAGTTACAATAGAATTTCTACAATTAAGGATCTTATTGTCTGTACTTCCTGGTAATACCGTGCTTCCCCATGGCAACGCTGATTTAAAGTTTAGTTTTATAAAGAGAAAAAACTAACAAGTTGAAAATATCTTGGAAATAATTCCTTCTCAAACTCAGCCTGCAAAAGGGAGGGCTACAGTGAGAATCTAAAACAATATGGACATTAATCCTAATTTTGGAGTTTTTCTGTGGCTGGGAGGTTTGCTTAGTACTGTCTGGTATTTTGCTGGCATGCTGCTATATAACTTGTAAGCCATTTAGTCATGCACTAGCAGACAAGCTCATTATTTCAAGCATGCTGGAGAAGCATCTCAAATGAGTGACAGGAACCTTATAAACATTCCTACCCAGTTCTTATCTACATAGATGAGGTCTATTCAAGAGAAGCTTTTTTCTTTTTGATTGTGCTATTGCAGGATGCATTTTTCCATTGCCTGGCTGAGTCATACTTCTGACATCTACTTGGGTGCAGGAGTAATAATAAATAGCAACTGACCTTTATATTGTGCTTGCATCCTAGAGGATCTCCTAGGCATTTCGTGTATTTTACAAAGGACGTGTTGTGCATCTAATTATCCTCTCACCACAGAAATGCGACATCTCTGGGGTGGAATGTGGCAGCTGTGTAAAGCTTTGTCTATGCTACAGAAATTCATCGACATAGGATATGTTGATGTTCAGCCACCGCTATAATTACAGCTGACATCCACACTGCTCTTCTTGGGTCGGTGGAGTGCGTCCTCACCAGGACCACTGTGGGAGGAGCTGAGGGAGCCACAGGCTGCCCCCCTACTTCGAAGCCCAGGTGGCTGCAACCTCCTGTGAGCACAGCGGCAGCCTCCCAGTGGCTTCCAAAGCTGGTCTCCAGCCCCCCCACCCCACTTGCCAATTTCACTCCTCTAGAAGAGTTCCTCCACCACTCGAAGGGAACATAGTGTCTACACTGACCCTGTGTCACCCCAGCTCTGCCCACAGAGGCTCTATGTCTCTCGTCTAGGTGGTTTTATTTTGTCGACAAAACGATCATTGTAGTGGGTACATCAGGACTGTTTTGTTGACAAAAGCTGACGTTCGACAAAACTTCCTCCTGTGGACAAGGCCCAGAACACAGCAATGGTACAAGGTAGTATAGGAGAAAAATTGAATCCCATATATAAGTGACAATAGGAAAAAAATAGGTAGAAGGTATCATTGACCAAATCAGAATTTGATCCCCAAATCTGAGGTTAACATCCCTATTCTTGTGAGAAGTAGCAATAAAAGGTGTTGTGTGAATTAAGATAATTACCATCTTTATTTAAATTACTTATTAAGACAGCACCTTCAGAAATACAATGTACTGTAACTACTTGCTACAGAACACTGTACCTTACTGTTTGAGGAAGAATTTCATGTATTGAATCATACTATTACTACTAAAACTGCACTCATGGCAGTTTTTTTTAAAAAAGGTATTTAAAGTACTGCCCTGGTCTGGTCCTGCTAAGTTTATGATGTTTGATGGGTTCACTGCATAAATTAGTGTGAATTCAAGTGAACTAGAGGACTTTCCATATGGGATATTCCGGCCATCCTGTTGGATTCATTTTAAAATATTCAAATTATGTAGCTTCTTTCCACAGATAGTATTTCATGTAATTAAAACCAGATTAATTATGGTACCAGCCACAGGAAAAATGTACACCACAGCCTTATGTGGTGAAGGTACCACATGCTGTTTCCCATGTGTTTGAAAGGGGAAAATTCATCTATGTTTTAATAATCGGTCTAGTGGCTGAAATATTGATGTTGGTTTTGTTATGAGACATATAAGCAGAACACAGCGTACTAGAAACTTACTGAATAACTGACTAAGGTGCACAGAACTGGGTGTGTCTCAGGACCCTTGACTCAAAGATGAAGACTCTATAGATGAAAGCCTGTGCATGCCTGTTTTTCCTCTCTGTGCTCAGTCTATATGTGATCAAAAGCTGTCGCCATCTGATGGCTGTTGAGTGATCTTAGTTGTATTCATGGTCTCAGTCCAGTTCTTCGTGGACAAGTGTGCACACCACAAACAGCATCACAACTGACTTAGTCTCCACATCCATCTCATCCTGGGCATCTCTCCTGAGACTGATTGTGGAAAGTAACTACTACTCTCACTGGGTCATGGAAGCAGGATATCAAATGCTTTGGTCTAGGTATTGTGGACAAATACATGCTGCTGCCCAGATTGTGTGGATACAGGAAGGTGTTTGTTTTCTAGGATTGTCAGCTTGGTTCCTTTGACCCTAACCAATTCACTCTGAATTGTTTGCAGACCATAGTAAGGTTTGCAGAACACAACAAGTTAGCAATACAGGAAAGGAACTGAACACTGAGGTGTTACTATGACAGGAAAGCACATCCTCACCCTGAGCGGGAATACCGTGAGTGCAGGCAGCCACAGTAAAAATAATCATTTGGCGGTGGTGTAGGTAGGGCAACAAGACTATGCACAGGAGTTAGGATTCAGGGTTTAGGATGCTTGGCTTATTCTAATGGGAAAAGGAAAAACCTTCCTTGGGGATGTAAAGGAAGATTTCCAGTCTCTGAAAGACATCACTAATGCCGATTAAGATGCTGTGCTCATGTATGAAGTGTCCATTAACTAAGACCATGTAATAATCAGAGAACCAAGATAAAGAACGCACTTTGGAAAAAGGGGCATTTAACATGGAATTACTAGCTGGGAGAGTGACTGAAGCTCAGAGTACAAGGAATTTCCAAATATATTTAGAACTATTTCTTAAACATTATTAGATGTTATAATGTGTTTTAGTAGCATGTAGAGGCCTCATCTGAGATTGGAACAGCTTTGTACTAGGTGCTGTATATGGACACATTAAGAGGCAGTTGCTGCTTCAAAGAGCTTACAATGTAAATAGACACGTAGACACACCAAGTACCCCATTTTACAGAAGGGAAACTGAGGCACAAAGAGATGAAGTGACTGGAGAAGTCAATGAGGAAGTCAATGGCAGAGCCAGAAATTGAACCCTGAGCTTTCCTCATGTCCCAATCTTGTACCTGCTGAGTGTGAAGAGAATTATGGACAGAAGAGGAATAATCTGTAAGAGAGAATCAAGATATTCTCCCATGTAGAATATTGGACTGTTCTTGTCTTTTCATATGGCTACAACAGGAGACTCTTAAGCGGCATAATTCAGGGGTATCAAGTAGTCTGCACTTACAGACAGAAAGTTCAATGGGACATTCCATGGTGATGGCTTTTCCCATGGCTGAGAGGTTTCTGTCACTGCTGTTTATTAGAATTGGAGAAGTTTTCATGTTATGCCTTTGATTTACCTTGTTATCTAAAAACTGAAGAGGAAAGCAAACATGCCCAATGGGAAACATGTTTACTACTTCCTAATGTTCTCCTTCACAGATAAAATACCGGGAAATGCCACAATGGATTCAAAGTTGCAGGGAGGGGGAAAGTAACTACTTTTGCATTGAACTTGTGAGAGGTGCATAATATTTACTTCAAATACAAAGCATAAACATCTGTTAAACCACCCTAAAGCAATGAGGAGCCCAAATTCTCTCATACGATATCCTTCACAGCATAGGCATTTCAGCAGGCATGCTTTAATTTGCTCCTGTGAATTCAGACTTTTTCCCCTTGGTTCACGCTCCTTATACAAATGGACTTCAAAGAATATTGATTCATGGTCTATGTGATAAATAGCAAGATGATGAACTAGAAATATAGGTTAGCCCACACACTCAGTTTAGACAGAAACAATGTCTTCAAACATATTTGCACTGAGAATTATAAACAGTTGTCATAGATGGTGAGAACAATAACTACCACAAACGTGTGGAAGGCAGCAGTGGTGACTTCGTATTTAAGGTTATCTTGTGCTTCTGACCCGTAAGCACAAACTAAAACCCTCTATTTGCCCTTTTCAAGTTCACTCTTCTTCCCAACCATAATTAGCACCTTCCTTCTTCACACCAAAATTCAATTTTCTAAGAAACTGTTAAGTAGATCAACTCTATATTAAGACAAATCAAAGCTCAGTTAAAAACGAACCATTTCTGAAGTTTAGACAATTTGCCTCTTCATTACTCTCAGCTGACTCTGACGCTTCAAAAATATGCCAACTTGCAAACACACTTTTCTATATAGGGTAGTTTTTTTTTTTTAAAATAAAAAGCACAAAGAAGTAATGACGTATCAATTTATTTTCTAGCAAGAAAAGCAGAAAGTTCAGGTGATGTCTTGTTTTCTTATAGTTCTTAGACATAACCATGCCCCTTCTCATTGCTACCCCAGCCTATCCCTAAACTGAAATTTCTCTTTGCTCCCCTTCCAATGCATTGCCTCCCTGCACGAACTCCTCCATCATCGTACAGATCTATACAGTGGCAGATCCAGCAAAGTCCTAACAACCATGGCTTTTCTGTGGACACTAGATGAAGTTGTCTAAACGGAGAAGGTGCATCTTCCATAGCAGAGGTACCACCTCTATTTGTCAGGCTACTTCGCCTTCAAACCTACCCCCTTCTAGTTCCAATATGGGGCACAGAGGTGTCAAAAACAATAGCTTAAAGGCAAACCTCTGCAGAAGCGGTATTATATTGCAGTGTGCCTCATGACAATTATATCTGGAGGGCTCGTCTCCCACAGGCTTTATACACCAATTCCATTAAAGGAATTGTTCATTAAGAACACGTTTCCACCAACAAAATCTTTGAAACTTGAACTATAAATAAGGCAGTGCACATTTGTGTGAGAGATGGACACAGGGAGAAAATGATACGATTCATTGAAGTGATGTCCTGATCTCATTTTTTTCAACTGGCAACCATTTTTAATCCCGTCAGTTTCAATCAAGTGTTTGATATTTAATGCACAAATACTTTATTTTCAAAAAACTAATTAAGTTAGCAAACATTTGTTTTCATTTTAACAGGTTTTTGGAGCTGTTCAACTTGCACACCAGTGAGCTGAACTCAAGCTGCACCTACGGTAATTGTCAGGTTTGTAGCTAACCTTTGATTCATTACCAAGGCAACGAAGGATGCACAGTGCATCTGCACTGTGACAGAACAGCGGCTAATAGAACTACAAAGCCAATCTGAGACTAAGGACCCAAACTGAGTTCTCAATTTAACAAAGAATCGATGTGTTTACCAGGGACAAAATTAAATCACCACCACCTACCACCTATAATCCCAATAGATTCTCAGAAATGTCCACACTGAGTGAAATGTAAAATGAAAACATCAGGGTCCCATTGCTTGCTCCCTCCGCTCACCCAGTCAGTGAGGTCAGATTTTACAGTCTGGAAAAAAAAAAAACTTTCATTTTACATAGAATGGAGACAAAGTAGAAACAGAGTAGCTCTCAACCCAGAAAGGCTACCTAGCCCACTAGACACAAACATTCTATTATTTACAAATATTTCAGATTCCAAAAAAATCCCTACCTGATAACAGAAACCATTGTGGAGTCCAAAACACCAATTTTCACTAGCGACTGATCATTAGGACGCTGATACAAGTGCTCCCCATCTCTCCAGTTTGTTTTTAACAGCGAGATGGATTGTAGAACCACTTTTTAAATATTTTTTAAGTTGAAGGATCTCAAGTTTCCACTTTTTATAAAAGAAATCAACAATTTAACTGGCTAATGGTTAGGTAAATATACTCAATTCTACCTCTCTTTTCTAGTTCTGATTCTGTCTGTCTTATTTAATTTGTGGCTCAATTTCCACATCTGTAAAATGGGGATAGTAATTACTAATTTGACAGGGCAGAAGGGAAGATTAAATATCATTTGTAGAGCTCTTCTGAGGGAAACTGTTTTAAGAATGATAATTATTTTTATATCAAATTAGTTTCTTAGCTTGCTGGGCTCAAGAATACTTGTTTTCAAGCTGTGACTGACAGCTCCCCAAAACCTGGCTACTTGAAACCATGGGCATATTTATGAGCATTTTTTTTCCTATTTCTGATTCAAGGTGGCAGTGACAGCTTCCCTCAGTCCATTAGACATGTAAAGCTACCTTACAAGGATGGAAGGCTGTTCTTCCCATGACACCAATGTAATAAGATCAGGATGATAACATCCAAGCATGATGAGTTCAAACAGTCACTCATATTTTGCCCATGGTCTTGGTTCATTATTCCACCTTAGCAGTTAAGCAGGAAACAAGTGTTTTCTGCCAAAAAGAAGGTCAGTAGCTATTGTCAAGTTTCATTGAACCACACACCACTGAGACATGCCCTGAGAGGTCAGATACATTTCTCCACGGAGAGTTTGGACAGAGAGGCAATCTCAGGTTCCTGTTCCATGACCAGAGCACTGGGGAGCTAAGAAACAAGTCATATGTAAATACACAGCTGCCCGTGACCTCCGCATGATTGACAGGTCCAGCCCCACAGGACAGACCAGGTGAAAAATGGACTCGACGGTGTATTGGTATATACTAAGTGCGTTCATACTGGGAAATCAATAATCCTGGTTACCCTCCCAGAACACCATTCAGGCACATCCCTCAGTTTCACCAATCACAAGGAAAAATTGGCCTTCAGTGTAAAATATGTCCAGGTGAAGCAAGCCTAAGGCATGTAACTACAGACATCACTTTCAGAGAACTCTTCATGGCTATCAATTCAGATGGACAGAATTTGGTCTGCTGATGGTCACTCTTAGTCCTTCCTTTTCTCAGCAGGACAGCATTGTTTCAGATGTTCACATACGTAGCAGCATCACCCTCATTTCTCTTCTGGGAGTTCATTTGCATTCAAGAATTCCACAGTCGTTCTAGGTCACAGGCAAATGCAAAGGAGCAAGACAGTATGGCACCCCACCTTAGATCCAGATCCCCTATTGTAAGACTTCCAGAGAGCCCAGTGAGAACTAGGTACATGGCTCTGATTGCTTAAGGCTGTGGATCATGAGGATGCAGGAACAACAATGTCCATTAGGACTGGTACACGCTGGAACTATGCTCCAAATTCTAAAACATTGGATATTTGACAATCAATAAGACACGAGTGCTGCAGGTGCACGTCTGCCTGATCACAGACTGATCCGTGTAGTTAGACTTCTCATTGCAGAAGGAGCTAATAGTTTAATTATTTCCAACTGTTAATGGTGCCACTTTGGACTTCGGCAGACTACCAACATGTTCAATTTCCTTGTTATTTCCCTCCACACTCACCTGAATCTTAAACAGAGGCACACGAAAGGGATAATATGGCAAGGAACACCACACTACTCCACTACAGAAGGGACAGGGGAGATTTGGTGGGTGAGGGCAGAGGTCAAATGAAGAACTGGAGTTCCTTGTTAACCAAGCAACAGGTTGATCAGGCTCTGCTTTTTTTTAGGGGGGGGGGGGAAGGGGTGGACGGGAGGAGGGAAACATAAGTAATGTCAACCCAATGGCATCAACAATATGTGAATCTGCTAAGTATGTTTCTCATGCAGGTGGTATAGAAAAGTTTTAATTCCATCAATGGATCTCCTAACAGAACACTGTATTTTACCAACTTCTGTTCTCTTCAGACTTTCACCTACATTATCCTGCATTATGGTCGGTGCACTTATATCCTATTTTGAAATACAAATACCTACAGCACCCACTGCCTCTGGTTTGCATTCACCTGCTGCATCGCTCCCACTTTTCTCTCTTGGAAATGTAGTTGGTGGTCTAAGTTAGGTGCTCTGTATATTATAATCAGTACTCTCCTCAGAAATTGCATTCCATCAGCCTCCTATAGCCTTCCTGGCACATTGGTTTTCTGGGACATCTGACCAAATGAGCTTCCTCATGATCAGCACAGGCATGTCCTGCCCCTCTTGAATCTGCAGCTTCTGCTTGGTGGCCTGGTTATGCAAGACACAGTGAACTAGAATAACTACATGACACTTTTGTAATTGTCAGGATAATATGCCACCCACCATGTTCAGATGGCTGCATTTCTCACTCAGCACTTTTTCTAAAAGAAGAGCTGGAGGCCAGGAGGTGGCTGTATTTGATTTCCTCTTTTAGTTGTTTCAGGCATTTCCCACGGGCATCGTGAATTTGACTTTAAAGCCAGAAGATTGTAGGTATTAGTCCAGGCTATGATATAACCTTCCCCCCGGTTAAACCATTCACAAGGTGTAGAATGGGTACCGTACTCTGAGAATCCCAACATTTGTCTTCCATTGAGCACCCCATTTTATAAGCCTCATCTAGTCCTGAATTCTTTGTCAAAACAGACTCCTGGGTACAAGGCAACATCTGTCATTTAATCACAAATGAACTGCATAGAGAAGGAAAGGAGCCCTTTCTAGTAGGCATATCATTCATGTCTTCAAACTTGATCCGGATTGTTGCCAGATTCCTGGGAAAGTCATCCATCTGAAAGGTGGCGGGGGGAGCAGGGGAAAAGCATAATGATTTGATACAGTGATTGGCTAATTTCTATGCTTACCTCCATCACCCTCTGAAAAGATCCCACTAGTAGGACCCCCAGTGATGACTTTGGTGAATGCAAATAGGGTAAGATTTCTGTGCGTCGGCCTCTCCAAATCCTCTTAATTCTTTAGAGGCCAGGGCCTCTATCTGCACCACTGGACTCTCAGGCAACACCATGAAACCTACCCATGACCTAACCCCTGGCATTATCCTCCTTCATAGCCATCTCCCCACACCCAACATTACCTAAAATAAGGAAGTGTGACATAAGAATCAGAATATCTCCCTCCACCCAACACTCAACTACTCCAGGAGCTGACTGTTGGCACAGGAATGCTTCACGCGAAATGGTGGCGTGATAGGGCAAAGCTGTGCAGTGAAACTGGTGAACTAATTCACCACAGTCTGCAACAGGCCACTGACTTCTATCCTGATAAATCAATGGCAGTTTAATCACTGAAGGGCATAATCCCTTCTGCACACCTCCCGGCAGGCACACAACTGTGGACTAGCAGAGCAGATTTGCCCCGTGTGGTACTCTACTTTGAAATTTTAAGGAGACGTTATTTTAATTTGTGTTCGTTAGTATGAGTACCAAAGCGCCTTGTGGAGGAGAAGTTACAGCTAAGTATAAGTTTTGAGAGCTGAATTATGAACTGAAGAGCAGTGAAACTGTAGAAAGTGAGCAGAAACGGTTTGTTTCATTTTATCAGAATATCCGGATGTGCATCTATGTTATAGAATCAATCTTTCTTTCAAGTATAGTTCATATTTTATAGAACACTACCCAAATTGAAACAACCTGCAAATGAAAGAAATGTAGCTGAACAGAACACAGAAAATTCCACAGTCAGGCTGTTACCTTATTAAATAAATCATGTAGTCTGAATGCATGGCAACCCTTCGAGAAAAAAAATTATGAACCTATTGAAAAGGTGGTTGCCAGGACTAAAGACAGGTCATAGATACAGATATTACAGAAAAATACAGTTAAGCAGGGCTACAGAAAGAGTGTACCAATACCTGAGACCGTATAGAAAGAGAATGGTCAAATTCACTTATTCCCTTCCAGGTGTTTTGTACATAGCTATTGTTCAGTTACAACCGGCAGGAGTTTGGAAAAAATCCAGGATCTTGAAATGCAGCTGTATTTCATCTGGCCTGAGGCTGAAACTGTACCTCTTATGATTGTGATGCAAGAGTATATGTGAGCCCAGGTTCACTCAAATACTTGCGAACATTAGCCTCAGATCAGATTCTCCAAAGGGTCACTAGAGTTTCCAACTGAACACCACATGTGGTGAGTTCTGCACAGGTTTTGGTCTCTCTTCCAAATCATTTCATACTGTTCTGTAACTCAGACGAAAGCACAATAACATCTTTTAAAAGATCATATTCACGAAGTCCAACAGTGGGGTCTGCTTCTCTCCAATAATATTTCTAATATTAGGATTCATCTTTTCTGTCCCAGAAATAGGTAAAGGTCTTCACCAGCAGCACATCTCAGAGGTTTCCATTTTCTTCTTGTCAGTAGCATTAATTTCCCACAGTTCACATCCATAAATTGCTCTGGAAAAATTAAGCTTTTCACCTATCTAACCTTTGTGCATTTCAAGATGTCATCATTTTTCCAAAGTTTTTTTTAAGGGAGGCTATGGTGGAATGAGTCATTCCCAGCCTTTTTCCTATTTCTTTTGGACAGCTTCCTTGGTTAGATATATATAATCTCAGATAACTGAATTCACCTACAACCTGTACAACTTGACCATTAATCATGATGTTCACCAACACAAAATTATGGACTTTGGTCACATCAGATGTAGAGATGCAAATAACTGAGAAAGGTATCATGGAATCTATGATGATGGTACATTGTAGCTGGGGATGACCAGTGAGGGGATGGATAGATGGTGTGCAGCAGGTCACTAGGAAATCAGTTACTGAGTGCTTGAAGCAAGTGATAGATTGAGAAGGCTTCTGAAAATTCTGCTATGATGCCATCAATATTCAGACATGAATATCCAGATTTTACTTACTTATTCCTTTAATCAGCTATTACGTGAAAAAGCAGGTGAATGCCATTATCAAATCTGAGACTGTTAATGGGTGCATGCACAGACACTGGTGAAACAAAACTCAAGTCCCTAAACATCATGATTTCTTAATTTTCCATTATTCACCTGTTCACAATGATCCTTTTGTTAAGTGACCAGTAGATAGGCCAGATAACCATTGGCTGAATGGGGGCTCTTCTTCCATAAATTGTTTGCTAGAGAAGGAACAGCATCTGTACAAGACCACAGGTGAAAAGATTTTCTAAATTTAGCATGGTTGTGAGTCCTTGGGCAAGTCACTGAATCTCTGCCTCTCCTTATCTGTGAATTGGAAAAAGTTCTTCTGACCTACCTTATTAGATTTCTTTGATATGTATCAACAGAGCAAGTGCATGGAAGGCTAGATCTCATTTTATTATTACATCTACTCAAACATTTCTTCTTTTCTATTCAAATAGTTTAATCATTTGCCAATTGGCAAAACAAGTAATTCATAATATGATCATCTGAGAGCTGCTCAAACAAACAATATTATTCACACTAATTTGTTCATTAAGTGAGGGAAAATGTATCACTTATTAATATTCACCCAGCTCTGATATTTACTGCCGGAGACTGACTAAATCCTCCCTAATAGGTCTTTGGATTTCTTTTCGTTATCAACAAAGTGACAGTAACCTACTCACATTGATAATCTCATAAATTAACTGTAGTGTTATCTGCTGAACACCCCAAGAAAGTCAGAGTACATTTCTGCAATCACAATTTTTCCCCTAACATGCTCAACATGAGGGAAAAAATCAAATAAATATGCACATATACATGTCCAAATAAGAAGTTCTGGGTTTTGATGCATCAATTGTGTGGATCAGAATATTAGCAGAAGTTCAGCTCTTTGAATGGAAAGGCTGCTTTCACTTGCCCCACTCACCTTTCAGGTGAGAAAGATGAGTGGGGTGCATAAAAAACTGCAGCTCCTGCCAGGTGGCTGGCAGGAGTTACTTGTTCTTCCCTGCAGAGCAGCCATTCTGACTACTTGGGTAGCAACTGCCCTGAGCCACCTGGCAGGAGGCAGGGAGGGGGCTTCCTTGTGGGGTAAGAACTGCGGCTTAGGGAGGGAGCTGCATGGATGAATGCAAGGAAGACGCTGGAGGCAATCAAGTGGCTGGCAGGGAGGGAGGGAGGAAAGGGGTGGATTCCGGAAAAGCAGGGAGGGAAGGGCATGGGAGTCGGGACCCGAGACACTGGAGCAGCTGGCGGGAGGGGAATGGATGTTGGGAAGGGAGTGGGAGTCAGGAGCCCAGGAACTGGTAGACAGCCAGTGGCTGGCAAGGAGGGGTGCAGACCCCTAGGCAGACATGGGGGGAGAGTCACTTACCTTGGCACTGCAGTCCGACAGTGGAAGGTGCTTCTGGAAGTCGAGGGCCGGGGGTTATCCACCCTGCGGGGGCTGCTCCCAATAAGTCCCGGCTTGCGGTCAGGTGAAATCTGGCCAGGCCGGGTGGATCCTTGCCCATCCCTCCCCAGCTGCTCGTGGCCACACAGAAACTCCCTGGTGGCTGCATTTGAGAACCATTGCGCTAAAGAATCTGTTCTACCTTGTATTTAGCTGTGACCCTCTGAGTTCTTCAGGTCTGGGAAAGATAAAAGCTCTGAGCAGCTTTTCATCATCAGAAATTGATCCAATAAAAGATGAGACCTCACCCACCTTGTCTCGCTAACATCCTTGGACCAATATGGCTACAACAACACTGGAAACATGCAAGAGCTGATGTCAATGACAAGAACATTTACATTTTGAAACAATGTTTGGAGTAAAAAAATTAGTTCCTTTTTCACTTACCTGCCAAGACCCGAGTCAGATTCTGTTTCAGCTGCAGCACAATCTCAGAAAAACCTTAAGGTTTTGCATAAATAGTCGTTGGTTTGTGTACCAGGCATATTGATTGTAAGAGGACAGAGACCATCTTGGCAGCTAAAGGGCTAAAGCCCAAAGCTTGGGAAGCACTGAACACCAGTGTCCATTGACTACTATCAACACTGCTCCTTATCTGAACCTCCCAGAATTTGGTCTTCAGCTTCCAGGACCTTTAAAGTTTCCTTGCAGTGGTTATCAAGCCTCTTCAAAGAGTTTTCAAAATCCCCCCCATAGTGACAACCTACTTTTGAGAAAAAAAATCCATTTTTATCTTGAATCTTCGCACCAGGTAAAAGTGGAGGAAGCACTCACTTCAGAAGCTAAGCCTTTTTATTATTATTTGTTTACACAATTTTGTTTTAAATCAAAACGTTTTTGTAATCTTAATCTGCTATTGTTACCGTTCTGGGTTCTTGGGAGCATTTTATTGTTTTCTTTAACAAAGTCAGTTGGCTTTATAAAGGAAATCTCATATTAAACAATTGAGACCTTCCCACTATAGTATAGTTAATTATCCTAGTTAAAAACAGTGTATAAAGAATATCAAATAAACCTCTGCCACTATTGCTTGAATGGCCTGCCGGCAAGCCATGTTTTGTTGTGCCAAAATTTTGTTTTATTTATTTTCACCTCATTATGATTAGAGCTCTCTTTGACCAGTGAACACCAGAAACTGAATTATAGTCATTGGCTTTCTACATAAACTTCACAGAACACCAGAGAGTAGCTTAATTTATCTATTGGATTTGAATACAGAAACCATCTTTCCAAACAAACAGATGGTGAAGCTTGGGTGGTATTTCATAGCAACATGTGTTTCCATGATAGTAAACCTTTCACTTTTAGTCTCAAAATTGAGGCTTTTGGACTCTATCCTCTGCAATGCTAAACTGTGCAGAGTAACACTTCAAATTTGACCTTTCTGGATTTATTTGGATTCCTCAGTAACTACACAGTTCCTGCTTGGTTTGGTTTTTTTTACATGCAATTGTGTAATCAATCAGCCTTCACACACATGAAGGTTGAAAGGTTTTAAAAAAAAAAAAAAAAAAAAAAAAAAAAGGTCATTACTTAATTTTCAACACAACAGACTAATTAATGAAGGGTTTAATTGACTGGTTGGAAATTTTGTTACACTGGGTGACTGTGACTTAATCTGAGTCATCCAAATAGGACAATTGGTAAAGAGCCAGAATTCCACATTTTTTTATTCTGATGAGGCAAACAGACACAGTTTGTAACCATTACTGTAGAGTGTAACAGTGGATAACATTCCATACTATTTCTACATAAAGGCAGCACAAAAGGCTGTCATGGTAGTACTATCAGAGGCACAAATAGCAACTCTGTATAAAACTGAATTCCATTTTGCACTTCAAGCAAGGATTTAATCTCTTACATAAGAAAAATACAGTATACTCTCATAACACTTACAGAACTTTGAGTATAGAATAAGTTATCTCGGAACTAACAAATACAAACAGCTAATGAATTTAAGTTAGTAAATACTGGTCACAGAGACAGTTACCAATAAACTAATAAGACAGCCTACACTGATATGTAAGCATCTAGATTACCTCATTACTGCCGCTTGGTTACTTACCATTTTGCCTATCATGTGTGTGTTACGTTGTGTTTAAGATACCCAGCTTTTTTGCCCCAGCCCAGGAAATACAGATAGTTATGTTGGCTACAGGAGGTACCAGAGTAAATTGAATGTAAAGTTCTGTATGGTATCCATGCTGGTGGATCAAATGAATGTTTGAGGTGATACATTTGGTGCTATTAAAAAAAATATTGTTTCAGTTGAGGAACAGCACATTTTGATGCAGCAAACGCTATACATTTTTTCCTCTTGCTGACCAGAATCACAAGCTTTGATTCTCTTCTCCCAACGGTAGGCTGTAGTTCTTAAATCATGCGGATGGAATAGTTTTTCCAGGTAGAATATACTTGGAAATTGTGACTACATGCAATCAAGTTATTAAGTTAACTTTATGTACTTGGCGTACTTTAGCTGTTTCCCGTGTGTATCTCTGCACAGCCAATTCATCCAAGGGTGAGTGAGCTGGCATCTATTCTGCCTCAAAATCAGAACAGTGAACTGATTTCCAATTGCACATTCTTTATTACCAGTCGTGTAGGGAGCGCAAGGAAAACAGCTTGTTTTCTAGCCTCCTAGGTGGAATCTGTCGGGCTGGCAATTAAAATATCTTTTGACTTGTATACAGCACAAAAGTCATCTGGAGTGAACAAAATAAAAGATGGAAACTATCATTTTAGGGGGGGTTTCAGATGATAGCTATCAACTCATCATTCTAGAAAGCTCTTTGAATTCCTGATTCCACTGGGACAATGTCAGCCACGTTAGTTGAAGAGAAACAATCCACTACTATGTGGAAACTCCTGGCTTTATCTATAGAATGCGTACAAGAACAGGAAACTGGACAGTGAAAATGTCATGTTAAGTAGAACTTAATGTTTAAGACTGGCTGCCTGTTGTGGCAAGAACACAGGAACTCACATTTTAGCTTTGCTGAGATTGGGAGTTGTAATTTTCATTAACAGTAAGTATTATTAATGCAGGCTTCCTCCACGCTGCCCCCAGTAACTTGGCTTAACCTTGTATGATAAACAGCTTTGCTGTGTACCCTAGCAGTAGAGTCTCTATGTCCCTTCAATACTTTGCCCTCTGCTAACCAAGGTAGTCATCATGTAATCAAAGGCTCTTTTTTTGTGAAGCAAGACCAGGAGCTAAGTGTCTTAAGAGCAACATATAGGCTTCATACTGTTAATTTTGGCCACTGTTCAACTTTATTAGTGCAGAGCCACTAACTAAAAATTTTTGATAGTTTGAAAGTTTGTTTCAAAATTCAAATTTTAACCAAGAACCACATTTCTCTTAAAACCAAAATTTGAGGGGCTAGAAATGGCCTGAAATTAAATCACTTAAGTGTTCATACAAAATTAATGGGAAAGTATTCTCTAACTGGGAAGAGGCAATAAATAAAATCTCCAAGTATTTGTTCAATTTTTACAACTGTTTCACTTTCATTATATTTCAGTCTGTTAACCCTTCAGAAATGTTCTAGATATCGTATAAAAGAGCCAATTTTAAAGTGCATAATCAAGCAATTTAAATTAAAGAGAATGCAATTTTTAATTCATTGGGCTACATAAGCCATTCAGACAGAGAACCAAAGACACAATTATGCAATAAGGTGCTGTGACCCAGTCACCTTTCAACCCAACCTCTTCACTGATCTTATCTCCTCCCTCCTCCTCCTATACTTGGGGTCCATTTACCTAGGTGCAGTTTTTTCTTAATCTAAAATTTATATCCCTAATGTCCCTTGGTTATGAAGTATTCATTTACTGACAGTCTGTGGTCCATCATAGATGCAAAGGTCAACTTTTAAACTTATGCAATTGACAGATTTTTCACAATCTACAGCCCAAGAATTATTGCTGAAGCAAGTCAAATAGTTAAGAAGCAGTGCATTTAATAATGTTTCCATTCATAGCATAAGAACCAACATCCAAATTGTTATTACTTTAAATTTCACACATTGGTAACCTGTCAGATTACCTTGTTTTTGTCCTGAGCTCTGCCACTGATTATTTTTGGTGTTTACCAGACCTCTCTATGGCTTTCTCCACCTAAAAAATATGGATAATTATCTATTTCAAAGAGATGTTATGAAGTTCAGTTCATTGATGTCTCAAATATCTAGCATTCTTCAGATAGCATTCTATCCAAATAATACAATTCAGTCATGCCATGACACGTAATTGTGGATAGGTTCTTGGACGGGGGAGGGTAAAAGGGGGTAAAAGGAAGGGTTACGTGACTGCCCCACGCAGTCTTGGCCTCCACCCCGACTCCCCTCAGCGGGTGGGAGGGTAAGCGCTGGGATTCCATGTATCAAGGTAGGAGGAAGCTCAGTCAACTGCCATGTTACTTCTCTTCCTGCGCTGCATGGACAAAAAGGTGAGGTCTGCTGCCAGGGGGACCGCTGCCTCCTCGCTGCTGGGTGTCCCAGTGAGAAGCAGCCCAAAGAAATATGGAGGGGAACGTGACCCCGCGTGCGCCCCCATGCATCGCCTCTGACTGGCATTACTGCATTTGTCTCATGAAAGGTAATGCAGCAACGATGATGACGTGGTCCATTACAAGCCCAGAGAGTGTGTGTCAAAAACAAATTCAAATTTATTGTATCCACCTAACTTCATAGGAGAGCACAACTCAATATGGTCAACGATCCCACTGTCTCAAGATAAAAATAAATAAGAACCAGTTACTCATGAAAACATTGTGTTTTAAAACCAAATAGCACTCAGAGCTGAATATCCTTTTTCTTACATTAATAGCAACAAGACAGTCAGGCAGTGGTGCTGGTTCAGTTCCCCAGAGGTGAAAACTTGGCCCAATTGTTATCTAGCAAAACTCTTATGGACTCACTGGGCCAGTTTACCTAGCGTCAGATTCATTTTTACAGGTGCCTTTCCTAGCATCCTTTCTACAAGGAGCCAACCTGCTGCATATGGTTAAGGCACCCAGCATCACCCTTCCATGACCACTTGCAGCTGATTCCTACAGGATGTTCCTCCCCTTATTTTAACTCCTAAACTGTTTTCCCTGGCTTTTCTTATCACTATATCCAAAAAAGGTGCAACACTTTCATTTACCAAGCACAGTTAGCAGATTGTAGATGTTAAACTAAGGTAATTGCTGTGAGGATCTTTAATTTAAGGATATGAATGTTTAAGACATTTATCCAAAATGAATCAATGATTGTGGAGACCCGATTTAAGAAGTTTAAGAAGCCTTAAAGGGCAGGATTTTCAATAAGTGCTGAGCATTTGCTATCTGAGACTCAAATCCCCTTGAAGACATCTCAAGATGGGCACCCAAAAGTTTAGGTATCATGAAACCATGAGTCACTTTTGGAAAAAAAAACTTTAGCTAGCTTAGGTGTTGTGTGGGTATAGACAAATGGGATGATGTATCAAAAGAGCAACCACATAAGTGAGTTTATAAGCAAACATTTGTTTTCTCCTACATGCACATATTTAGAGATTATTGAATTAAGTCACTAACATCTTGTAAAATATAAAATGTCTGCCAATTATTAGATTTGCCATCCACTGAAGTATAAGATGAAAATCTTAGTTCTGAAGATTTTTATTCAAAAGAAATCTACTACATACACTTCCAAAATGTGCAAGATAAAGGACTATTTTCCACAGCTTATGATAGCCTACAAATTCAACAATTTTGTTGTCCTTTCTTTGTGTGATCTCAAAGTAATACATTACACTTTTTTCTGCTCTGCAGGTATTGTGAATTTCTCCCTGAAGCCCGTCCACCCACCCACACTTCTGAGTTATGTGCCAATACTCAATGTAACATAGGCAACATTTCACAAATTCACCATAGTAAGCCTCACTGCATGCATTACTGAAATCCTTTTTCCTGGGTACAGGTGAAATCCTCAACAATGTACCTGCCTAATCATTATACTTGTAAACTCCACATTAATACACAATTTGCATTACAAAGTTATTTGCGATTTGTATGTCTATGTACCTTGAGCAACATACTGGAGCGCTAGTATTTTTCAGAGGCTTATTTGCATTTCTGTGAACCCGACTAACAATGGAACATTATGCAATTTAATGGTAAAAGCTAATACAGAAGTGCAGCCTTGTTGGTTAAAATCTCCCTGAAAGAAAAAGAGTTCTGGTAGACACTGATAGAAACCTCGATTTCTTATTTGCAAAACGGAAATCAAAGAACTTCAAAGATGGAATCTGAAGCCACATCGGAAGACTTCCAGGGTAAAAGATCATTTTCTGAATGTTGTAAAGCAAAATGAAAAAGGTTAAGGGTAATAAATCACACGTGTTCAATTCCACAACTGGACCAAACTGCTTCAGTAGTAACAGTAAGCATGGCAAATATAGCACTAGCTTTGAAACTGTTCTGTACGTTCCAATTTGTTCTTCTAATCAATAACAGAGTGGATAAAATAAAGGCTTGTTTAAAAATAATATTCATAGTTATTGTGCTTTCTGTTACACATGCATATTTTTTTTTGTTCTTTTGGTGCTTTGTTGTGTACTTAAGCATAAAGGGTCTAACATTTAGCACTTGAAAAGTGCCAGCCATTGAGATTTTCCAGCCAAGATGTTCCTTTTCCTATTACATAAAAAGGAAATTGAGAATGAAAAGTTTGCCATTGGCATGGACCCACTCAATGCTTCACAGCCAAGGTTCCCAAGCTGCAGCCCATGGAGTGCTGGTGGCTTACGTACACTTGCTGGCCACATGGTTCTGTCTCCTCTATGTTACTTCCAGTTTTCAAATTGAGGAAGAGAATTGAATGAACAAGATTTTAGTATTACTTTTCCACATAAGCAATTGCTGCCCTGTCATGGTGAAGTTATGCAATTATGAATGATATGGAAAGTTGCCCACACTAAACCAAACAGCATGACAGAGACCCCTGGAGAACCTCTGTATTACATGGTCCGCACTATGAAAAAAATCTTAACTCTTACAGATTGTGTTGTACTGGAGATATGCTGGCTCTGAAGTGCAATGACAGTGTAAAGCAAGAAAGACTTAATTTGGAAGCCACCGTTCTCAGACCTACTACTTTCAGAGTCAGTAACAATCCTTGATCTCAATCCTTGTACATACACAAGGCCCACCAATATTTAGAGTCACCCTTGTATAAGCCTACCAGACGGATATCCAAGTGCATTGTAGAGATATGGGGGAATTGGTGGGAAAGATGACTGCCTGTCTGATAGTGGATGTTAAAGGACTATTAATAGATATGTCTGAGGAACCAATACATTTGTTATATGAAATCCAGAACCATGATGGAAACATTTGCTGGAAAATTAGGCGGTTAGTAGAGAAATAAAAGTAAGGTGTCGCCTCTCCCCAGAAACAAAGCTATGGACCAACCCATAATTTGATGCCCAGTCGGGGTACTGCAGTACAACTGACAACTAAAAGTTCATTAAACAGCCACTGTTAAATTGAACAGAAAAATATTTTGTTTAAACCAGCTGTTCTCAACCTTTTTTCCCCTGAGTACCACTCGGGTCAGGTACAGTCAGGTCAAGTAAAAAAAGTTTTAAAAAGGGGGGGGAGAGGGGGACTTTTTGCGGTGGCAGGGTTTCGTGACAGTGGGGGGGGGGGGGGACACGACACACACTTGACGCGGCGGATTTGGCAGTGCGGTACGGCTCGCATACCACCCAGCCTTCTTCGAAGTACCACCGGTGGTACGCGTACCACCGGTTGAGAACCGCTGGTTTAAACTATAGGAAACATTTTTATCTGCACTGTCTCCCCTGCTTCTGTGGATTCATTAGTCAAGAATACAGGATTAATGCCTCCACTTGCAAACACCTGTTAACAACACTTGGACATATCAGGTGCCAGCTAGTGGGTAGCTTCCAAAAATAGGACAACAGGAACTAAGAAACTGTCTGAGGAGACTAGGGTAGTAAAAATGAGCTTTGCGATCAGATCAACTACATAGGTCCATGCACACCAGCTTACTTGTTAACAATTTCTAAATTAAGCAAATATGGAAGACTTCCTGAATACCATGAACTTGAGATGCAGAAAACAAGTGAACACGTAAAGTTGGCTGTACTCATGAGATGAAACGAGATTTACAAATGCTGATTTGAGGAAGCTCCATTACTCAAATATAGCCAAGTTAGAAATCCTCAGCTGATACAGTTTTGACAATTTTTAGTAGGATTATTGGGTTTGACCGGGAGAACAAGAGAGAATGAACTGACTTTACCAATTCACATATTTCCCCCTCTATAATGTTATTGCTTATGAGCCATACTACTATTTAAGGTAGTTACCCTCAATATTCTCATCCCCTTTCCTCTCAGTTGTTAGGCAAGTGATGAGCCATGACTTCTGCTTTTCTGCCCAATTATTTGTACTATTGTTGCATTATCCTCCCAACTTCCGCACCCCCACCACATTAGTCAGTGTCCTCTTACCAGTAGCATTGTGAGCAATCTGTGATGGATTGTTTTCTCTTCATCATTAGTACAATGCCTGGCACATTAGTGTCCTGATCCCTGAAGTTCCTAGGTGCTATCCATAATATAAACAAATAAAGGTAATTCCTTATTCTTACTATAGAAATAATGTAAATACTTCAGACACACAAAACAGAGAAAAGCCTTAAGGGCAATAGCATAACTCCCTCTCTCCTCCCGCCCAACTACTGTAGTACCCTACTTCACCTATCAACATGCTTGCTATGCTTCTGTAACACACTGGTTATCTTCCTTTCCTTATCTACCCTCAGATTTAACAGTGGAAGGCTGTGGTGACACCGCATATTACTAACATGAAACAGGCAGTATATTTACTTCTACACTTAGTCTATTAATATACATTTTAGCAATCCTTTATGCGTTAACACTAATTTTATTGTTTTTATCTGATTAGTCACTAACAGAATGCTACTCAAAATCAACAACAGCCATAAAGGAAAGAAAATTTAATTTAATACATATTATACCAATAGTAATGGATAGGCAAGTAATGTAATCATAATCCACATGGTAATTAAGAATATGGGGTTAATAGTAACCTAATATTATTCAAATGTTAGTCTAAATATTCCAGTATTAGTGTCTTAAATAGCAGTTAAGCTTATGAGCGTACTCATATAGAGGCATTTATCAAATGCTTCACAAATTGCTGTAATCTAAAGCCCCAGCCAGTGTGAATTAATGAGGCTCAAACAGACTCACATACCAGGTTTTCTAGCTTTCATTTTTTGTTTGGTTAGGTTTTTCTGGTTTGTTTTTTTCTTTTTAAAACATCTATATTCATGAACAAATGCCTTAAATATCTGTTGCTTATATAAATCCCAACTTTCACAAATACTTTGTCTGCCATCTGTCTCATTTATGTGTCTTGCATGAAGTTTTTCTTTAATTAAGAGTAAAGTAGGGAAAGCATACTTCAGCCAAACAACATTTTACAACAAATATACTTTTTACTTAGGGTGTGTTTGAACCACAACCCTACCTACAAATACACTTCACCTTTGGGGCGACTGGGATCCAGATCTAACTTCTGCAGTTCTGCTTACAAGGATGACATGCAAAATGGCAACTAGTAAAACATGTTATCTAAACAGACCACTTTTGATGCTGTTGTAACTCCATCAGCTTCCATGTAAGTACACTAGAGATCTGGCCTATCATTAACACACAAATCTTCCATTCACATGAATAATGGCAGTTGTCTTAAGGACAAGGCAACAAGGGGGACACTTTCCCTAGCAGCATGCGTATCCAAGTAATGATACTGAACAATATCTCAGAATTTGTTAACAGGAGTTCAGGCACAGATATCGGCGGCTGCACTTCAGTTACAGTCTGCTCTACTGAGTTGTTGGGCATTTGCCACAGCAACACATTGGCTCTGCTGCAGCACAGGCAGCATCACGTTTAACAACGTATGAGTAGGTGCTACAGCACATTTTTCTGCATCTTGTTTTATTTCGTTATATTCCTTCAGCCTCTCCAGCCACCGATGTGAATTTTTAAGTCTTCTCATGCAAGGTACCTCAACTTCTAAAGATTAAACATTGCTGTGGCAATTTTTTTCTATATAGATCTTTTCAATATCTAGTCTCAGTCAGTACGTATTCCCTCTCACATCAGGATAAAGTCATCAGTAAGTACCCAGTCACTTCTATATTTATTTTCCACACCCACTAGCTTTGAAGTCTACAGATCAAGAGTGCTTAGTACATGCAAATTATTTCTCTTCTGACCCTGAAAAAATGGCTGAAAGGGAAACTGATGAAGAGTCACAAACATCCTTTTATGTTCTCTGAACTAAGAGAGGTTAAGACATACTTTGCTTGTCAAGTTCATGCCTGCTCATTTCTTGCTTGTTCCATTGTCTCCTGGACCCTCATTAACTGAGAAGCTTTCAACAGGGAAAAATGAAGCAACAAACCAAGCTGCTACATCTGCCATCATGCAAGACAGAGAGAAGGCACTGGGGTCATTGCAGAAAAAACAGTGAGAGAAACACACACAGTGGATATTTTTTTTCAACTGAAAGCAGCTCCGTCTTCTCCCCACTTCTGTTTCTGACCATCACATGTATTTCACATCTATGAAATGGTGGCAGAATTGCTGCTTTCTTAGGTTTTTCTCCACTGTTCATCTTCCATTTTCCCTCCCCCCAATTGCTATAGAGCATCCTACAGCGTATACATGGATACATTATAAACTGGTGTTGAATACAAAATACCTGCACTTCAGACATCTTACAACAATGCTGGAAGCCAAAGAATCTCCATATTTCCATCGCTGAGAGGCTACGCACAAAGGCTGCAAAATGAAAATTCCCCTTCAATAATTGAAATTAATTTTGCCACCCTCTTTTTGCCACCACAGTTAACTGTTAATGACACTTGTACGAAATTGTGTCATGGAGTCAAATTTTACTAGAACAAAGATAAAAAGTTAATAGTTTATGGGCAAACTCACTGGAAGCTTTTTTTTTTTTTTATAAAGAGCATTTCCACTCTAATTGGACTTATGTTGCATTTTACTGTGGTGTGTCTCAACTTTCATTCTGCTGCAGTGTTAATGCAATTTCACTCTACCAGTTTCCAGTAGCTACATTCTGCTGTGTTGCTTAGCAAGTTGTTACAATGTGTGGTGCGGGCAGCTAGTTTAGCCCTCTCGTGGGTACTGTGCCCTCTTCGGCTACGACTATGGCGTGCCTGGGTGGGAGCGGGGGGGCCCCCGACCTTGGCACCCTGTGTGGAGTAGTCTTCAAACTGCCTAGTCTGTGACTTACTCCCTTCCCTGGGTAGCCTGTCTTTGGCCCCACTGCTCGCAGTCTGCTTCCTGGAACTGGGTGGGGAGGGGTTCTCCCTCAGGCCTGTGCCTTGGGTCCCTGGCCGTAGCCAGACAGGTACCCCCCCCTCTTGTCTCTGGTTGCTCCAAGTCCTGTAGCCGCGCCGTGCCGCTCCTTCTCCTAACTCCCTTCCAGCTGCCTGCCTGACAGGGAGGCTTTTAACTGCTGGGGCAAGCTTCTTGATTGGCCTCAGCTGGCCTAATTGGTCTAATTGCCCCAGAGTAGCCCCAGCTGGATCACCCAGGGAACAGGGATTTGTTCATTCTGGGGCTAATATAGACCCCCTCTACTACTCTCCTGTAGCCATCAGGTCTGGCCCTGCCACAAATGGCATCAATAGAAAGAACTAAGAAAACTTTAGGAAGAGATAAAGAAAGCAACTCTATTTTCAAACTGGTGGATCAAACATGAAGAAACCCTTCAAGAGACAATCCTGCTTTGACTACCACCCAATGTGTAAATTTCACTATTTAAATACTCAGTTTATGAAAGGCTGAAGTTACTACTGTCAAAAAAGTTACCATACCATCAATGTAAGCACTAATAAGTCAGTTATTTATAAAAGAAATCCAACACGTTTTAGATGACTCACCAGTCACAATTTTAAAGACAGACACAATGCATGCCTATAACTGTCATACTTATGATTTGTTAAAATCATAAGCAAAAAATACTCTAATACAGCTAAAAAATACTCTAATATCTTTGGCTGTCTACAACACTAGCAATAAAGCAATTGTCTGAGATGACATGCACACTGCAAATGAAAATTAGTTTAAGTGGGTAAATGCCCTGGGGGATTTTCATTCACTCTTTTCAAACGTCCTAGTAAGTCAGCTATGGAATAAATTGTCTAGTGTCTACTAAGACACCTCCTTAGTAATCCAGAATGCTCACTGTTCTTTATGTCCCAGTATCCAAGTTAAAGCCTTTAACGTCCCCTCTGTACTCAGTGTCCCATCTCTTCCCGTTAATTAATTAAAGAAAAACATGAAATTGACCACACAGGCTTTCTGTGCAGGTTCTTTAACTGACAGAAAAAGTATCTATACTTATTTGAAATTGTGCCTTTTCAACACAGTGTATTTGCATACAGTTTTCCACTGTTACCAACACCAGTGCAATTTCACCTGTGTTGTTGGTAGTTTAGACAAGCCACTCACATTCACCACCAGCTATTTCACAACACTATGGAGTCCATCTGCTCTGGTCAAGGTTAGAAGACAGTGTTAAAAGCTTGCCCGCAGCTAAGTGAAGCTCCCCCACCATTGTTACCCTTTGACAAAGCTGTATAGATTTTCACAAGAGGGATTTTTGTTTTGGTCAACTATGGAGTAGACATGATTCTAGCAAAGAGGTAGCTTGCTTTTCTTATATACTGAGCACCCACTGCTCCCATTGTTAGAGACCACTGAGAATTAGGAGTTGTGTCTAGAGTTATCTAAGTGGGCAAGATGTGGGGTGCATACGTGGGGTTTGTGGGAATATTTTAAACAGATAAGAAACAAGTGTGATCGCATTCTAGCAGCTAAAAAAAGTAGGTTTAGTAGATTTAGTCTGGGTGTAAAAGGGGGAGAAGATGTGAACTGGCAGCTGAAAGAATAAAAAACATGGAACCTGGGACCTGTGACAGAAAATAATTTAACCAGCACTTCTGAGGTGAGTAGGCAGACAATATTTGTCCAGCAAGCACAGTGAAGACCAGCACCTGGAAAGCAATCTGATTGTTTATTGGAATGAAGATAGAAGTAGCATGGGAGTGTGAGAGAGAGAGAGGAATCAGCAGCTGTGGTCAAGTACTGTCAGTACCTTAGTCAAATTTACCAGGGGTAACATATCTAAAGTGTCTTAAAAGATTAAACAAAGTCCTATTCACAGACACAAATTTCTCATTTTATGCCAAGGATGTACATTTTACCTTTAGCTCAGACCCCATCATTTTGTATACAGGAATTGTAATTTTATTAAGCACATCCACTTCGGGGCAGGTAAGGGGACAGACTGAGTGTGCATGAAAGAAAGAGTGAGCGCGCATGTATGCACACGAGAGAGAGAATTCCCTAATGAAGAATTAGGGAAATGGATTCTAAATTCATTTTACACACATTGTAAATTACAGATAAATGCGCTGGTATGTCTTAAATCCAGCAAGCTTACTGCAGGCAGCTGAGACTTCTGGAGGAACCTTTCCGCTATTAATACATACTGGAATTTCAACATTACAATACTGATAAGCAATATGCTACTGAAAAAATAAATCAGCAAATTAAAAAATGCAATAGTTTCTCCAGAAATGTGTATCTTTCCCTGCCTACTTATTTCTCACGAGCCCTCACCACACACAAAAAATATTAATTGGCTCTGTACCTACTTCTTTAGGAACCATTAAGACACAATAGGATATGTACTTGTCCTATAATCAACAAGTGTTAAACTTGCAGACTTTTCAAAATTTTAAGTTATCTAACACCAACTATTTTGTATAGAAAATTCACAGCAGGGGAAGCAATCACACATAGTGTTCTCTAGGATTAATGTATATCCTTCCAGTTCCTGGGTTTTGAGAGGGCTTGTTGCTCCAATCTTTGTAACATATCTGCTTGTGAACGGGATGCATCTGCTGAAGGTTGTCTTGCCCCAATGGATTTTCATCTTCATAATTAAGTCTGCCATTTGCTGCTTTCTACAAATACAAAACATTTCCGTACATTAAAAGCATCAGCAATTTCATTCTTCAAATACCGCTTCCACAACACATCATGTTAACACTGTAATTTCTATCATCAGTAGCCACCTTTTATTCTGCCATAAGCCCCTTATAATAGTTTAATGCATGTTCCTTAGTTACTAGTCACTCAATGAAATAACTTACATTACAAAAAGAAGACATGGAAAATATTAACTTCCAAGAACTTAGATACATTAGGACTAAAATCAGTTTCCTGTTAATGAAACGAACATAAAAAAGACTATGAAAAAGAACACACATTAAGCTAACTACAAAATGACATTTGTATGACAATTGGCTTTGGTCTCTTATTTCCCAGGCATTAACTTTCAGTTTGTGTTGTTTGAAACTCAGATGCCACGTGGACATCATTCTACTTGTTAAATTGTTACTGAGAAGGATGGACCAATAATGTGGACCTCTTTTTGGCAGAGGTTAGCTAAAAGCTCACTATAAGAACCAAAATCAGTCAAACAGATTGTTTAATCAAGGCTCAGTGCTCTGTCTGAACACATACAATCATATCACTTACTGTGTTTCCAGATTCTCTCTCTCTGTATTGGCTTCGCAAAGGGAAGCGTTCTCTCTGCAGGGAAAAAAAGTTACAGTAAAAGTTTACATTACAATATTGGAGAAAGGCTTGACAAGGGCTTCAAAGCAATCAAGTGAGAGGAAGCATTCTGCCTTGATAAATCTCTGAATTGAGCACTTTTCAGGAGGAAAAAGAGTTTGACTAGGCTTGAGCAAATGGAATAGCTCGAGTGTACTACCTCAAGCTAACTATTGCAACCAAGACAGCCCTAATGAATTTAAAACCCTCAGAAGGGGCACTGAAGTTTCTTAAAGCAACAAACATCTCAGTCTCAGCTTCATAGTCCACTGGACTTCTCTAGAGAAGAGTTAATACAGAAGAATCATATTTATGGCCCATCTTGGAAGCCAAATCATACAAAATTTCCACACATTATAACATGGATAAAGTATTGCCATACAATTTCATACCAATACTGCACCCTATGAGAAGGCATTCGGGTGTAAACCACTTCTTGTAAAAGGGACTGCTCTTTTTCTGATGTTTAATTTTAATTGTATTAAGTAAAAGTGCTGGAGTGAATTAGGAATTGGAGTTACTTTGAATGGTATTTTAACACTCCAGTCACTCTGGTGCTTCTGAATATTTTATTTAGTGTATGCTACACGAAGCACTAATTTCCTTTGTGATTGCTTTCATTAGTCTAATGAAGTAACATCGTTATGTTATGTAACAGTGATTTGTAAACTAAAACCCTATTAAACAGCTTCTCAATTACTCAAGCTGCTTTTATTGCACTTCTTAAGAACAGGGCATTTTACATGGTTAACATTTCCCATAGAGTTATTTTAATTTTGCATATATTTTTGCATGTGTGCCTTTTTTTATTCACAAGTTTGCCACAAGTAAGGCACATGCTCAGTCAGTGAAGTTAGATTGCTGAATGCATTCCATTGACCAAATAGTCTAATTAGGCAATTCAATCAATGTGTACAATAGTCCTAACAGAATACAATTCCTTTAATTTCTCATCACGTAACTATCGCACATGTCACCTAATTTTAAGAAAAGGACAGTGGCAGACAGCAATGAAGAAAAGTAGACGAAGACGATACAAGAAGTTAAAAATAAAGAACAAAGCAGACAATGAAAGATAAACAGAAAGAGCCTCTATGACAAGAATATGAATTCAACAAGCACAACACTTCTGAGGTTTGAGAAAGTTTAGGCAGCTATTCATTATTTAGCATACTTCATTAAAGCTTACTAACTATACTACAATTACTAATATACAATGATGCTTAAATTAGAATTATATTAGTACAAGTCAAGGCACACAGTGATGCTTTATCCTCTCATTTGCTTACTATTTCATAAACTTATATTGTCTGCACTGGATCTTGGTTGGTAAACCGGTATCCCCTATATGAAATTACATTAATGAATCATTTATCCATATATTCAAGATTTGACATATTCAGAACTCATTCATATAAAGACAGCATCATTCCCACATTACATACGATACAAAATTCAATTACTGCAACTGCTTCCATCCGATGAGTACCTTAGCTTGAGATAGAAGCTCTTTGAACTCTCTCAAATTGCGTGAAAAAACTCTTAAGAAGTCTCTGTGCAATATAGCATCTGATCTTAGTCACACTGACCTCTTTCCCAAGAAGTCAGACTAGAACTGCAAAAGCTCCTTTATTCACTATCAGCCTGATGAACCCAAGAATGTTAAGGGAGGAGTACTTTATATCTGGGTACAGTACACCAACAGATTTCCAGGTGTTTTAAGGATTGTCTGGAATGGTGGGCAAGAAAGGGTCTTACGAGTATTAAGCACATGGGTGCCATGACAAGCGACAGTGTCTGAGGAACTCACTATCAGCACGCCACTAAAGAGTATGGCCCCTTTCCAACCATTGCAGGTCCTCTTTTGTAGCCTCCCTCATCATTCTAAGGTCTTCCATCTCAAGTTCCCTGTTTCTGGTTTTCCACTGGTTCCAATCCGTACAACTAATTTCAGGTGGCTTCTCAACACCTAGTTTAGCTAAGCACTATCTTCAGCTTGTTACTCCAATTTGCTAAGATAAAGCCCAGCTATCATGATCTCTAACAAGTGATTGGGCACTAAGTCCCAAGTGTTGAGACGGCACAGACTGTAGGAAGAGTCTCTTAGAAATGGGGGGCAAGTAATACACCACCGTTGGATGACATTCTTGTGTTAATGCACAGCAATCCAATTTATTGCTGTGTTAGACCATTAACCTGGGAACTCATTTTGTTCCCATTTGAATCTGTGGCAAAATTCCTACAGACTACAGTGCTAGGCTAGGCCCTCAGTTGTTGAAATTTCATCATGTGTATTTAAAAATGCCTCCCTTCCTAATCTTCTCTGAAATGCTCATGTCCGAGTATCTGCATTTGTGAGCACTCCATTAAAAGGCTTTCGCCACTTCCAATTAACACCTCATTTAAGTTATCAGCCAAGTTACCACAGCGGAATGACTTCATGAAATCTCATTCCTTCTTTTCTGAATTCAAATGGAAATAGTCCTTTGCAGGGTCATGTGCCAAGTATCTATTTTATGCTACATAAACTAAGATTAACATCAGACACAGTAGCACAGGGGGCCAGCCTCTCAAGCACATGCCTAGTGTCTTGGGTGGGTATGTACTCAGGGAAGCTAGCCTCTCCCCCCCACCCTCTGTGGCTACCCTCTATTTTTAGCTGCTAGTTCAGCTAGAGCTAATGAGGATGTCTCCTCAAGCCAGGAATCATCCCCTACCCCACCCCCAGTTCCAAGTACAGACATACCCTCAGTGGCAGGCCTTCATCTCAGACAAAATTATTGGTTATGGAGATCCAAGGTATTGACAGTCCCACTTAATGATAGTATCTTTAATGTATTTATACTCTCAACACCTGTGAGGCTGAAATGTATTATCCCCATTTTACACATGAGGAATTAAAGCATACCACAATTAAGTGACTTGCCCAAGGTCACAAACTCTGACATAGCAGGCAATTGAACCTGGGTTTCCCAGCATCCTAAACAACTACATCTAACCACTAGGCCATCTCTCAATTCGTTTAAGAGCAAATCAGACCCCTTTCAGAGACTAAAAGACAGTTACTTACCTTGTAACAGTTGTTCTTTGAGATGTTTTGCTTATGTCCATTCAATTATAGGTGCGTGCGCGCTCTGTGAACGGTTACTGGAAAATTTTTCCCCTTAGATCTTGTAGGGCTAGCTTCAGCACCCGCTGGAGTCCCGTGCACATGGCGCAGTATATGAGGTGCTGCCAGGCCTACGCCCCCTCAGTTCATTCTTGCCATGATCACCGACAGCAGGGTCGGGTCATGGAATGGACATGAGCAACACATCTTAAAGAACAGTTACAAGATAAGTAACAGTCTTTTTCCTCTGAGTGCTTGCTCATGTCCATTCCATTGTAGGTGACTTGCAAGCAGTACCTTGGAGGTGGGCTTGGAGTTCATAGATTGATTGACTGCAATGCCCTACTGAATCTGGCAACATCTCTAGTCTGTTGTACGATAGCATAGTGGGACGTAAAGGTATGAACCGACCACCATGTAGCGGCTTTGCATATGTCCTGCATAGGCACCAGTGCCACAAACGCTGCATAAGATGCCTGCGCTCTAGTGGAGTGAGCTGTGACGTTGCCCGGGAGCGAAACCTTTGCCTGCTCATAGCAGAAGAATATGCAGGCGGTTATCTGGGAGGAGATTCATTGTGACGGGATAGGTAAGCCTTTCATCCTGTCGGCCACCGCAATGAACAGCTGCGTGTATTTACGGAATGGTTTCATTCTCTCCAAACAGAAAGCCAGGGTTCTGCGTACATCCAGCATATGCCATCTCTTTTCCTCTTTGGAAGCGTGTGGCTTTGGGAAAGACACTGGCAGGAGAATGTCCTGGTTGGTGTGGAATTGTGAAACTGTCCCGGGCAAGAAGGCCGGGTGAGGCCTCAGCTGGACCTTATCCTTATTAAAAAAAAAAAAAATCATGTAAGGCGGCTCCTAGGTGAGTGCCCTGATTTCAGACACTCTCCTAGCCAATGTGATAGCTACTAGGAAGGCCACCTTCCATGACAGTAGCATAAGTGGGCAAGTTGTCATAGGCTCGAATGGCAGCCCCGTTAGTCTAGAGAGGACCAAATTCAGGTCCCAGGGAGGTATGAGATCCCTAACCTGTGGGTAGAGCTTTTCTATGCCTTTCAGAAATCTCACCACCATGGTATGGGAAAAAACTGATTTCCTCTGAAATCAGGGGATGGAAGGCTGAGATGGCAGCCAGATGCACTTTTAGCAAGGTAGTAGCTAGACCCTGAAGCTTGAAGTGCAGTCTAGGACCACCTGGATCAGCACCTGGTGGGCATAATATGCCGTGCTGCGGCCCAGCAACTGAACCTCTTCCATTTTGCCAAATGCGATGACCTCGTGGAGGGCTTCCTGCTACTCATCAGTATGGTCTGCGCCTGAGACGAGCAAGCTTGTTCCTCCAAGTTCAGCCATTCAGCCTCCACGCCGTCAGGTGAGGGACTCCAGGTCCAGGTGCAGAAGGCGTCCCTGGTCCTGGGAAAGTCGGTCATGCCACCTTGGTAGTTCCCGGGGAGGGGCAACAGACAGCTCCAGGAGCGTCATGAACCAGTGCTGCCTGGGCCACGTGGGTGCAATAAGGATGACCCTCGCCTTGTGTTTCTTGATCTTTAATAGGACCTTGTGTATTAACGGAATAGAAGGTAAGGCGTACACCACTCCCCCCGGCCAGGGAATGAGGAAGGCATCTGATATGGCCCCTTCATCCCGCCCCTGAAAGGAGCAGAACTGGCTGCACTTCTTGTTGACCTTGGAAGTGAAGAGATCCACTTGGGGAAACCCCCACCTCTGGAAGATCATGTTGGCGACCGACAGGTGGAGAGACCACTCGTGAGAAGGACCTGCTGAGCCAGTCTGCTGTGGCATTCTTGATACTAGGGAGGTGAGAAGCCACCAGGTGAAAATTGTGGCCTAACCCCAGATTCCAGAGACCCACTGCCTCCAGACAGAGGGCTGAGGAACGGGCCCCACCCTCTCTGTTGATATAGTCCATGGCTGCAGTGTTGTCCGTCAGCACCTGAATCACCTTGCCCTTCAAGAAGAAAAGGACCACCACGCATGCTAACCAGATCACTCGAAATCCCTGACACTTATGTGGATACCCTGGTCCTCTTCCGACCAGGTCCCTGGGTACTGTGACTGGAGCTGATGTGCACCCTCTCCCCAGGTCTGAAGCGTCTGACACTAGAGTCATTGAGGGGCCCGTCTGCAAAGGACATTCTTTCCATCAGAGTCCAAGGGTCTAATCACCACTCTAGGGAAGCCAGAACCTGTGGGGGCACTGTGACAACCCTGTCCACGGGGTGCTTGCTCGGGGCATAAGCCGAGGCCAGCCATAGCTGAAGCATGGCCTCGAACCAGGTCTGTGGCAGGAATGCTCTGGCCTGCGTTGAGTTGAAGACTGCGCCGATAAACTCTATCCTTTGTACAGGTATCAAAGTAGACTTCTGCTCGTTTACTAGCAGGCCCAGCCCGTGACAGATGGCTTGCATGAGGTCCAGACTGGCTTGGGCCTGAGCCCTCGAGCTGCCTCTGATTAATCAGTCATCCAGATACGGGTAGATCTTTACCCCTCGACACCTGAGATATGCAGCCACCACTGCCATGCACTTTGTGAACACCCTCACGACTGACAGTAGGCCAAACAGGAGAGTGTAAACTGGTAGCGGGAATCCCCCACCACAAACCTGAGAAACCTTCTGTGATTCTGAAAGATCGATGTGTGAAAATGTGTCCTTCAAATTGAAGGCAACATACCAGTCTCCTGGGTCCGGAGAGGGGATAATAGAGGCCAGGGAAACCATGTGGAATTTTTGTCTTTGGACATACCTGTTTAGGCCCCACAGATCCAGGATGAATCCAAGTCCCCTTGTGGCTTTCGGGATGAGGAAATATCGGGAGTAGAAACCTCCTCCTCTCATGTCCAGCGGGACCTCCTCTATGGCTCCCAGTATGAGAAGACTGCGCATCTCTTGAAAGAGGAGCTGCTCATGAGAGGGGTCCCTGAAGAGGGATGGGGATGGGAAGATGCAGGGAGGAGAGGAAAATTGGAGGGTATAGCCAATTCAAATGGCGCCCAGTTCTATTTTTTGTTGTTTTAATATATATCTTCCTTTCCTCCTGACATTAAGTGATTGGAGCAATCAGTGAATCTCAACTTTTGCTTTGGTGAAATTTGACTAAGGCAGAGTGTCAGAAAAAGTTTATTAGTTGACTATTAGCAATAAAGCACATAAAAAACACTAGAATTTTTTCCCTATGCAATTTTAGGGTCATTAGGAAAAAAAGTTATTCACAGAAGAGTAGCCCTTGCCTCGTGACACCGCCCCTCCCTGTGAAGCCTTGCTTTACATACACTTTTTTTTTTTTTTGGATAGCAGTGTGTGTGTTTGAAGGCAAACAAACACTCTCAGGTGTAATGACTGCTGGCATTTAACTCATTGAGATGGAAAAGAAAAATCTATAAGGGCTTCTCTGTCTGTCACAGTTGTATCACCTCTTGGGGAAGATGCCAGAAATCGAGGCAAGGTTTGAGAATGAAAAACTGTGTGCGACAACAACAGGCATCAATATCCTTTTGACTTCACCACTTAAAGTTATCTGGCATTCATTTCTCTAGCTGTCTTATCTACTGTTAAAACTGTTAGGGCTTTGTTCAGATTGACAGAGAAATTGTTCTCAACATCAAAAAAGAAAATACAATCATATACAAAACCCAAGTGTGTGTGGGGGGAGGTTTGTGCCTCAGCTGTTCAGACTCTAGTTGAACTGCTAGAAATATTTTCCATGATTCTAGTTTATACTGTAATTTTCCCCGGTGAAGGTTTTTTAAAGGCCTCCAAGCCATATCACATGATGCAGCAACGTATCACATAACACTGGTCACTCCCTAAAGAGGTTTAGTACTAAAATGGGATATCTCCATGGAGCCAAGTAGCTATACTGTGATTCAGTAAGTGACATTGCTTCCTTTATATCACAGCTGAGCCCATGCTCTAACGTGGTGTTATTGGGTAGTGTGTGTTGGCGATGCTGCTGCCTGCTAAAAAAAGTCAAGGAAATAAACCACTTCTTGGTTGAAGAGCCATTAAAAAGAAAAGTACTTTTCACAAATAGCTGCTGAACCAACAAGAGGTTATGACATTTTAGATTTGGTATTAGTGAAGAGCTCATAGAAGTGGGTGTAGGGGACAACCTTGGTTCGAATCATCATGAGTTAATTCAGTTTACATTAAATGGAAGGATAAACAGAAAGATTGGTCCTTGATTACTAAAGGGCTAAGTTTAAAAAAAAATAGGGAATTAGTTAGGGAAGTGGATGGGACTGAAAAACCTCAAGGATCTGAATGTGAAGTAGACTTAGAGCAATTCTAAGTCAAAGTTGCTGAAACCTGCATCCCAAGCAAGGGGAAAAAAGTCATAGGGAAGAGTTGCAGACTAGGCATCTCAAACATGTTTATTAAGAGAAAGCAGAAAGCCTGTGAGCAATAGAAGATGGGAGTGAACAGCAAAGCAAGCTACCTCTTGGAAGTCAAAGTGTAGGGATAAAGTGAACTGCCAAAAGGCAAGCAGCGTTGGATCTTGCAAAGGAAATTAAAACTAATAGTGAAAGGTTCTATAGCCATATAAATAAAAAGAAAACAGGGGGAAAAAAAGAAGTGGTACCACTAAACCCTGAGGATGCAGTGGAGATTAAAGATAATCTAGGTACGGTCCAACACCTAAACAAATACTTTGCCTCAGTTTTTAATAAGTAGAGGTACTAGGAGGGTGGCTAACTGGAACAAGGATATGGAAAAGAGGTAGAAGTCAAACTCAGTTTAATGGGACTAAATCAGGGGCCCAAATAAATTTGGTCAAATAAATTTGTTATCCTCTGTAACCACCATGATCTGAACTTTTTATACATGCATTCTTGAACATCTCTGAATGAAAGTACAATCTGGAACTGCAAATATATACAGTTTATATAGTTATTACTATATAAAAAAAGGATATGCATGGGTTAATGGCATTTATTTACAGTACACTATGCTTCTATAGTACCTGTTGAGCGCTACTGCTTCTATAGTGTCTCATTTTCAACGGAGAAGGGAAAGAATTTAATCTTTACCATCATAATGATGAAAGCGATCACAGTTCTGTCCAACCAACTGCTCTGTATAAAAATTACTGCCTACTTTTATCTCCCAGTTTAGAGGATTAAATTCATGAATACAGTGTTCATTAAGAATAGCAGTATTCAATAAATACATAGGACAACCCCAGATCCATCTGGGCTAAGTCAGTGTAACTTTGGTAACATGAATGCAGCTGAATCAATTTATGCCAGTTAGAAATCTGTCATACTGCATGTGCATGGAGAAGGATGTCTTGCCTGTAACAAAATGTAGCTGAAGCGTGATGTGACAAGGAAGAAACACAGCAGATTCAGTCACTGATAATGGAAAAGGGAGCTGAATGAAACTTGTAGCTAACAAAGCAGCAAGGAAACAGTGGCCCACAGAGATAACAGAATGGAGACTGAGCTCTTAAAAAAAGGCCAAGTTCACGAGAAAGGTGAAAAGTTCAATAAAAGATGCTGGTTTGAAAGGAGAATCAGAGCCTGCCAGGAAGTAGTACAGGAGTTGACCACTTGGGGGGCAATGTACTATTCTCAGGGGAAAAAAAACTAAATTAAAATGGTTGTAACAGGAGGAATTCATATTGTGCTCCTGAGTGTAATCAATGGATCATAGTACTGCCACAGAAGAGACAACAGCGCTGCCAACTCAGATTTTGAACAGTTAAGAGTTGGGTGCACTGTAAAAGCGATACGTTCACCTTCTGCTGTCACCTTCTGAGCAAATGACTTGTTCCGAGATTCTTGCCTTGCGATCCCAGCTATAGTAAACAATGTCTCAACCTGAGCTCCATACAAGGAGCAACATGCTTCATTGCTCCTCCAATGCAAACCTGTCTTTTGTAAGTGACTAGCATGTAAGGTTGGGAACATTTTTCTACTATTGCCTTTGTCTTGGACTGTTTCCAACAGGCATTTCTCTGTAATTATGGCTGGACACATTGAGAGAAGTCTCTGGAATTCAGAATCAAAAGCATTAGGCTGGGACAGCCTTATACAGGGAACAGTCAAAGACTGAACATAGAAATATGTAAAGGGTTATGCTAAACATGAAAAATTATCCAGTTCAAGGAACAAATCTATTCACAGTGACGTTCAACAGTATAGATGTACAAACAGGGGCATGAAGTACAGTAATATAAATATCTGTAGTAAATAAAGAATTACATGAGAAATGTAGGTCAGTTGTTTGCCACAGTGAAGGATGGCAAAAAATAGAGAAGAAAGTTTTATTTCATAATCAAACATTATGGGCCATGTAAAGGGGTGACATCACTTGAATTGTTTTTGAAGTGGCCAATGCAGAAATACTGAAAAGGGAATGTGATTCTAGTTCATATAGTATGCAATCCAGAAGGTTCATAAGGAACAGGATTTTTCTGACCAAGAACACGGGAGGTCTTGCCTACACTAGCATTTAGGCCGGCAAAACTTACATTGGTTAGGGGGTGTGTTTTTCACTCTTGAGCGACAAAAATGTTTTTGGCTTAAGTGCTATGTAAACAAAGCTGAAGTTTACTATACAACGAGGTGATGACCTGGCAGGTAACATTATCTAAAAGAGGCAGAGTAATGCAAAGACAGCTGGAAAATGAATAAGGCTATCACATATGGCCAACTGGATCAACACCACATTTTGAGAAAGGAAAGGAAATTCATACAGTAACTGAGATTATGGATTGGAAAAATGGTAACATCATATGGATGAAGCTTTATTACAAGTCTAACAGCTCTAATATTAATGGAAGGAGGGAGGATTACATGACAAAGAGCAAACAAGATGACCATGTGTGGACACACATATGGTGCCTGTATAAGCACTGGGAAGATTAAGTGTCTGAAAGGAGAGGGGGGTAGACTGCAAGGCATGAAGAACAGCTGCATGAACAGGAATAGAATTTCAAGGCTGGTAGATAAGGAGTATACGCTGTTAAGGAGGGATCATCACATTTGGAAGAGGGCAAGTGTTCGCACAGACTATAGTACGTAAGGATACGAAAATAACTAGGTAGTGTTGGTGAAGAGCTAACTAAAAGCAAGTGAGGATGCTACGAGATCTCCTACTGAAGTTAAATATCTGTCTGTTTACAAAGAACTGCTAAGGATTTCAAAGTGATTGTAATAGGAACAATAAGCACGTGCCTGATTTCTACAAAAAGGTATGGATAAAACCAAGAGATGCAACCAAGTCAGCTACTAGAGCCCAGGCCTGGAATTATACGGCCTCATTCAGATCAGATAACTCTGTCGTAAATAAAAATAGATTATAGTCTCCTTAGCAATAGAAAAATAGGCAATATGAAGCGGTCTCTTTTTTTTTTTTTTTTTTTTTTTTTTTTTTTAAAAAGAGATTCAAGTACTTAACACGAATCTTGACGAAATTATAGATCCATTAAATATCTAGATAGTCGTAAGTGGTGAAATCCCACCCCACACCTACGATACTGGAAGTCGGAAAGACCTGATAAAATTAATCAACAACTTGTACTGACATACTGGAACTAGATAATGAATCTTAAACATTGACCTATTTTTAGAATCCTCTTGAATAGCTTTCCCTCCTGGCATGGGAGAAAATGCAGGCTTGATTATCATGGTTTTAATCCATGTGCAAAATAAAGGCCAGGGTGGGGCTGGGGGGAGGGGAGAATTTAAGGTGCCACAAAAACATAACATTAGGAAAAATAATTTTTTGTACTAAGCATTTTGGCTCTAGGCGAAAGAAACTGATGACAAAAACAAGAATATCTTGCAGGAGGAGGATTTGACACAGATGATTTCTATCCTTCAATGCCTTAGGTCAATTACAAGGGACACAAACAACATTCATGGCGATACCTAATTCTATATCCAAGCTTTTGCATGACATAAAAATGGAAAGTGGCTAAAGTGATTCATAAAAGAGTCACAAGATTAATAAAGAGCTTATTGGCTTTACATGGTGAGACAGCCTATTGTAAGCTCAGACTGACCACTTTTGATGATAATCATGTCTGCTACTCTGCGCTCCTGTTTTATAAAAAGTAGTACTTTCAGCTTTGGAAGATTATAGAACAAGACTTAGCACCAAATAAAACTCCAGACATTTTGGCATTTCTATTCTATGCAGCTAGATAAAGAAAGAAAGTTAAAAATCTATCCTGTTATTATTGCTCCCTTCTCTAATATGGGGCAAGAGACATTTGTTATGGTATGGCAATAATTTGTTTTCTTCCTGATGAGTAGCAGAAGTTGCCTCTTTCTCTTTTTGTTACTCTAACTACTATTGATGTTCGACGGCCTGGAAGAAATGGTCTCATTTATTGTTCTTACAAGACAAGTATTACAACTTTAATTATACCAGCCTGCAGTTCAATAATTCAGTTTGGAAAAGCAGAAATTAAGTGTTATTACTTACAAATTTAACTGTCCACTTCAGCACATCCATTTAATACCCATGTGGCCCTTTAAAATTTAATTCAGTTTGTGATCCTGAACTTGAAGACTCCAAAAATGCATGTGTGTTACAGAATAGTGATAAATCCCCCCATGTAAATTTAAATCCTAATGTCAAGTTGTGTGATTTCAACTGCTCCAATTCAGTGGTACTTAGTGCTTTTGCATTCTTTTCCATGGAACAAAATAGCAAATTATGGAGCAGTTTTATACCAATTTTATGAATATCATATGTAATCTAGTCATTGAGATAAAGATTCTACAAAAACGATACTTATACTGATTATAAACTATTGATTTCATTTTATGAGGGCTGTTGTTGGGAAGGCAATAGCTCCCCAAATGAGAACATCCCAACACATTTGAAAGACAATAGAGAAAACTATTGAAGGTCCTATATACCCACTATAACCAACTTGCAAGACTTTTTTCAGTCATGCTGAGAGCTAACAGAACAATAGGCCTATAAATAGTTTCAAAGTGATTTGATGCCTGGGAAGAGGGAAGGTGATCAAAAAAGAGTGAGGCAGAGGGAATTTGTTTATGAGTTAAGCAAACAGGCTGTCACCCACAACCCCAAAGAGTCTTGGGGTATCTGTAGGAAGCTCAGACCTACCATATGGAGGGAACAAAGAAGTTTCATTGGTCTTAGAATGTCATCTATCTTACAGCTAACAATGGCATCCATAACTCCAATATAGTTAAATAATGAAGTAATTAATTATGAAGGAAATGCTGGGTTTCTGAAAAAATTTTCATCAGGCAATTCTTGAACAAAAGCTATAGAACGTGTTAACCAAGGATAAATCTGTGTTCCATGTAAAAACTCAGCTTTGTTCAAAGGCTGAAGTCTTCTCCTCGTGCCTTAAAAAAAAACAAGCTGCCACTCCAGTTGCGCTTATACAAAACCAAGATAAACAAGTCTAACTACAAATCTTGCCAGATTTTGGTAGCGTGTAAGAAATAGAAGTGCATTGCCAATAACTGTCTAGTGCAAACGAGAGCCCTGCATATCTGCCGACATCCACTTCATATCTGTGGACCATGTTTGCAGATCACAGATCAGATATGGATATAAATTTTGTAGCCATGCAGGGCTCTACGAACATCTTGTCCTGACTCTCCGTCACCCTTCCAACCCACATTTTACCTTAATTCCTCTCTTTGCATTTAAACCCAAATTAATCTCAAAGTGATTCTACACGAAAGAAAAAACAGATCTACAAGATGCCCCACCCCTTACAAGACAGTCACCCCGGTCTCTCTCTCTCTCCCTTTAACACAACTAAAACTGCAAATTTTCTCTATCTAATCTCCTTGCGGTAAAAATCAGCAGATGATATTCAAACAGTAATATCTTGTGTATCAAAGTTCTCTCACTTTATATGGTTAGTAAGCTAAGAGGAATGAATTGTACAGAAAAATCTCTGAGAAGGTTGTGAAATATACAATTCCAAGGGTATTTCAGCAATAGACTGAATTTGTGAAGTATTCCACTAACTCGTATTTCAGTGGTGCATGACATGATAAAGCTATAACATGAACTTTATTCAATATTATGAATACTGTAACACTGAACTGAAGCCAAGATTAGAGCACTCCTAGAATGAAACTCTGGATACAGTGAAGTCAATGGGTTTTGTGTCATTCACTTCAGTAGGACCAGGACTTCATCCCTAGACTTTGGCATTCAAATCCAATCCAGACCTCAGTTTTGAGGCTCCGAGCCTCTCTACATTTTATGGGATTCTTGGGCATATACTAGTGCATTATATCAAGTGAAATACTAATCTTTCCCATTGAGGATGCTTTCAGTAATGAAACGTTAAAATTAGTTGCATATATGTTGCTTCATGTAGAATAATAAATGAATAAATAAATAAAGTCAAAAATGAATGAATGAAGTCAACCAAGTCTGACTGACATCCAGGTTGACCAGTTCAAACAAACATAATTGGCAGGCCAAAGGAGTGACCACCCAACAGGTACTCAAAGGCCTAGGGCTCCCCTCCCCATCACACCAACCATCATTGTAAGGCACCTCCATTACTGAAAGACTTAGCACAGCAGCCATACAGTAGGTTAACAGGACTGCAGCTGCTGTGGTTCTTCCAAGTCAGGGGGCATTATTAATTCATCTGTGTAAGGAAGCTTACACCAACAAATAAATACTTCTAACAGTGAAGTTCTGTCCCCATTCTTTCAGGTGCATTAAAATAATCTGGAGCATAAAATAACCAACTAACACTTACAAGTTATTTTGCTTTAGAGCAGCTACAATAGTTGTGTCTAATACATGCCAATTTCAGCAAATTATGGCATCTTCATACAAAATGAAGACATCATACTCTGAGAAAACAAAATAGCTAATTAAAATTATGGCCTTTTTTAAATGCTTCAGAAATCCAATTGGAGTCGATTCATGTTACAAGGCGCGGTAGATCCAACACTGAAGTATTACTGTAAGCAACATATTGTTAGATAGTACATGCTTATTATCTGCTTTGAAATGTTAAAATTACTCCTTCACCTACCTGAAGAATGACTTCTTTCTGAGACAAAGAGAGAGCTCTTTCTTCATATGAAGGTGGTGGTTTGTGTGTCGGTGGAAGATCAATCCTGCATAAAAAGGATTACACAGTTTGACTTGCCATAGTTATGAAGGCCAAATGAACAGCAAAGTCAACGTTCACCACAGTAACACCTTAACAGAAAGATCAACCAATGCTAAAATATTACATATAAATATAAATTTTACAGCTTTTGTTTCCTTTCACCACTAACAAATCTATAATGAAGCTGAGTTTTGTAAACATAACCTATTGGCATCCACCAACTACACACATCTTCATATGTAGTTATTCGTCACGTGGTATGTGTTTGCAATCAGAATGCATATGAGGTGTTTACTTCAGATAACTGTATTTAGTACAGAAAAAAGTGTTACTTATCTGAGAGTGGGAATTATTTCTCTTTAAGTATGTTCAAGTTAAAAATATTTTTTAAATTATGGGAATGACTTGCATCCTAAGAATCTCAACTGAGTACTGAAACGTTAGAGTATTATGTGTAGCTGAGGCCTGGCCCAACATGAGTAATTAACTCATGGTGGGAGACCTCATTCTTTGGAAGATAGGATTAGGGAGGCAATTGAAGCATCGGACTGAAAACAGGACATCTGTACTAAATAAGCTTGAGTAAATACGTCGATTGTCTTTCTAGCCTATGTCTAAGCAAACTAACGTAAGCGGGAGAACACACAAGGAACTACTTGTTAGGAACTACATAACAAGAGAAAATATGTAGAGATGAAGTAAGAAGGAAGTCCTATCATGGACAGTGCAGGCTGCAAAGGGATTGGTTCCTTCAAAATAACCAAGCCAATCCACAAATGGATGATGCAACATATAGTAAATGCAATAAGATGTGTAAATGTATATAAAGAGTTTCTGTGTAACTCTGGAGCTGCGATGTACCCTGCATCCATCCCCCCACGTTTGAGCCTGATCAACTTAGCATAGCACTTCTGTATGCCAAATACAAATACCTGAGTGACGAAGACTGGAGTGGAACTAAGTTCTTGGAAAACCAAGTGGAAAGAGGTCTCTGAGGGAATCCCAATATTACTAATCCTACTGAATTTCATGTTAAATTTGCTTAAATTCATTGCTTACATTTGAAAGACACCTCTTCTCTTCTGAGACTATTGTGAAGCTTAACTAATGTACTATGCAACTGAAGGAGCTGTTAGATCTTTACTGTTCCAAAATGGCTAATGTAAATTAGAATGGTTTTGTTTAACACTGCACTGAAAACTGAAAAAATAAGACATCTGCATTTGTCTTCATTTACTTTTCTTTTAACAAGTAGTTTAATGATTCTTTTAGTATATGGAAAGTTCCTCATTTAAGTCTCATCTGACTAGTACCTACCTCATGGATTCATTTTTGTCTATATTCATGATGATCCCACCAACTTCAACTGCAGTTTAACACCTAAGACTAGGCTTTTGTTTTCTATGTTACTGTAGTTCAACTCTGAACAAATGCTGCTTGCATGGATAGAGTATGAATCTACCCATGCAAGCAGCACTTCAGCAGCAGCCACCTAAGACAGAACAAAACATTTGCACTAAATTGTATCTAGGAATTTTGCATGTCCAGATAAACCTTTTGAAGGGTCCTTGATTTTCATCAGATTGGTTATTGGCACTCCCCTCATCTCTCAGTCTATTTTTAAATGTCATGCTAAGCGCCAGGTAACTGAGGCACACAATCATTAATCACCTTTGAAAATCTTGTTCTTGGTGTGTGGGTTAGTTTAAAATTTTAGTTTTTTATTAAGTATTTCATATTTAATATTTCTGAAAAAATGTTTTAGTCTGTGTATAACCAACTCATTTCATTTCAGGTACACAAGTAATTCCTTTAATTCACTGGGACCCAACCTTATTACACAGAAGAGCCAGATCAACCTAAGCACAACCTTGTGTAGGCCAAACAGATTCTATTTATTTTCATAAGATTTGAAGTCACCTGTATAGATTTATATTTTCAGCTTGTTTTGTATACATTTAGTTCAGCTTGTTTTGTATACACTTAGATTGTTTCTATGCACACTATTGTCTATTTACACACTTGTGTAAACTAAAACGATGTGACATGATGACAAAATGTTAATGAATCGGCTGTTAGCATGTTGTGCTGAAGCAGGCCGCAGGCCTCAAAAATGCTCTGGTGGGCCATAGGATGGGCACCGCTGATTTACTTGGCATCAATTTACATAAACTAGCAGTTAAAGACTATTTAGATAGTTTAAGTGTTTAACTCAAGTGAAGAAAAAAAAATCAAAAGAAACAAGCTACATATATTTTATGTGGTTAAATTTCAGTTGGAGAAGTGTAAACTCAAATGATTCAGATGAATTGTTGTTTATTGTCATATGGTAACTAAAACACCAATCAAAAAGCAACTTCTAATTTCTTACCACACAGTTTATGAGTTATGTTAACAAAATTTCTATTACTGCTTTTCCCCTTCACCATGAAATACAGTTCAACAGCAAAGTTGCAAAACATTTTAAAGATTTCCCTTTGTTTTTCATTACATGGAGCTCTCTCTTTTTACTGATTTAGTTAGATTTGTAAGTCAACAGAGTTGTTTTTAAGTTGGTCTTGTAACAGTGATTTAAAGCTTTCAATTACTTTTAGACCCTTTACATAAAGAGATATTCTCTTCTGTATTATAAAGCCATACAGGTTGTATATGTCTGTTATAAGACCTTAGTTTCAATTTGCTTAAATTCTGTATATTTAGTCTTTTAAAGTCTATCTTCTTTTTAAGAACTTACCTCATATGGGGAAACTTTTGTGAGACAGTCATGTCCCATTGTGTGGACCTAACTTGTTTGACTTACCAGTCACCTCCTAAAATTTGTTTTCTTAAAAATCCCAAGTCATTAAGACACTCTTGGAGAAAAAGGGAACAGAAAAAAAAGGGGAAACATAGTGAAGTAATATTGATCAACATGTAGCTTTTAAGTAATAAAAGCTGCTATCTTCAAGTGAGACATTCATTCAAATATTAAGTTGAACTTCAGTGGGGTTGGTTTCCTTAAGCTCCTTCAAAAAATCCAGCGAAAACCTGGCCCTAAATGGTCATCCTCTAATCCCAGGCTCTTTCCTCACCAGCAGCTTACCTGTTATTAAACCCATACTCTTCTTTGGGACAAATTCTAGAATCTCTTACATATTTCATAATAATTTCCAAGCATTACAATGTTTATAAGACTATTTTTTAATGTTGAAACTAATTTTCTGTTACCTCATGCTTTATACTTCAAGGTTAACAACTTTTCTCCTTACTACTAGTAACCTCTAAGACAACCTTGTCCCGTCCTTTAGGCTTTGCTAGATTTCTATCAATTCTTAAATTGTATCAAAATTCATAATAAACACAGCTTCAATCACCTTAAATTTTAACAACATTAACTGGCAACGAAAATGGAAATATTTTTAAACACTAATAGGTTATAGGTTGAATGTAGGTTTATTTAAATACTAATTTAGGTAGCATGCTTATGCCATGTACTTCAACTTATTAAGAGACACGTAGTGTCTTAGAGCATTTTTAACCCATTATTGCTTTATCATCTTTAAAAGTACCTCAGCTAATAAAGCACACACAACTGAATTATGGAGTAGGCGTTTCTACTCTTCAGAGTGAGTTTTTCAAGAACTGATTTGTGCAGCTGTAACACTATTAGAGGAAGACCTGATTTATTTTTATTTATTTATTTTTTTAAAAGGTAAACTCAAAGTAGTTTGATGTTTAAGGATATGTCTGTTTCAACTTCCAGCTATATTTGTTCTACTGAAGGGCACATAACCCAAGCCTTGTAGGCAGTTTTGTTTTCCAACTTGACTATTCCCAGGACAACGGTTTCACTCCCCTATGAGCCAAACTCCAAAGTGTATAGGAGTAATTTGTACAAGCTCTAATAATTGGGTTGGACCACATTTTCAACCGTGTACTAAAAGTTTCCTCTGGTTTAAGAATCTCAGCCTAAAAGCTGTTTTTTCCCTCACTTTAAATATATGATCTCAGGGGATGTAGTTTTAATCTTAAGTATGACACCTCTCCTTCAGTACTGTTATTTCAGAGAACATGTGATTGCCACTTGGAAGTGGGGAGATTTCTTAACTTCAAACGAGACAACATCACCCCACCCCTTTAACTGCCATTCTACACAAAATTTTGCACTTACCTATATTATTGTTAGAACAAGTTACCACACAAATATCCCTAATTTTGAATGTCGGAGAAAAAAACTGATAAATGAATGTGCAGAAAAATGTATCAAGGAGCAAAGTTAAGTTTCAGATGGGTAGTTTGCTTTGTAGCTATGATAATATGAAGTTGTATGCTTATGGTTGGAGGATAAATGTTATTTCCTGTTAGGTATGTTAATTAATTCTTTGGTTTTTTGTTTGTTCATTCTTTGTGTACCAACTTTAACTGCTTCACCAGTCAGTCTTCCATATTTTAGTTTTAACAGATATTGCTAAAAGAGTAGAGCATAGTAGGGCATTTTAAAACCAACAAACACCAAACTTTTCTTGGCTTGGAAAGCAGCTATGCTTTTTGAGGGAAAAGGCACTTAATATACTTGAGAAGACAAGCAATGTGTTGTTGGATTATACTAGTTAAACTAAAGCTTGTTTTCTTAACACCATTTTTGGGTTCAGAAACTGACTGTAGTAGAAATTAAGTTTTGTTTCTTACAAAGTAACTATAGCATTTAAGCAACTATCAATTAAGTCAAACGCTTCATGCTTATTGCTTCTAGTTTAAGAAACTTAAGATACTTACACTTTGTCAAGGTAGGATGGCCTTCTTTTCCTTGGCGTCAATAGCACTGTCACAAAGATGGTAATGATAAAGAGAGCAAGAACTGCTCCAATTACAGCCCCAGCTACAGCTACAGAAGATGTCTGCTTAAATGGCACATCTGTAATGTAATGCAATGCACAACAGATTATCCTTTTCAGGTATTACACGTTTTCCATCGTCACAAAGCGAGTCATTAAGTGACATTTTGGAAACTGACTCTCATATCTATTTGCATCATCATGCAGAAGCTGTTTTTAGAGTCGAAGATGCTCTTTCAAAGTCTTAATAATCAATACCAGCTGCCCAGCTCTCATGAACTCTGCTTAACAAAATTGTAGACAAAGGTAATTTATGAATAAAAAGCTCTCTATTTTAAGCCTTTGAGAATAAAATCTGTGAAGAAAACAATATAGTGACTGCATGCTTTTTATTACTATTTCAAATTTAAGGGGACAATGCAATATACTTAAGTGGCAACTATTCTTTTAAGCCACAGAGTTGCAAGAGCTTGGACCAAGCATATTAGTTTTAAAGAAAAAAATGGAACAGACAGCTGGGAGCAGTTAACATGCAAAAATGCTAATAAGTTAACACTTACCAAAACCACCCTTTACACCATGTCATCTCCAAGACAGAGCGCTTTTAGAAAGCATTAAGAATTTTCAGTGAATGTCTTCTATTTTGACCACGTTTAAAAGAAATTGCAACTCAACACAGATTTGTTGCATTCTAGAAAATTTCATTTACATTTAAGTGACCCCCCAGCTTTAAAAATAAGTACTTGATGACAATTAACTATAGCTACATCACTGCTAACTTTAATTTGCAAATACATGTTTATACCTGACTTAATAGATTTTATCCATTTAGCAATAGTTTCAAGTCAGAACTGCAACAGTTGTTCTCATTTCCCCCAAAGTTCAATAATTACAAGAATTATTCATCATTATCACAGTAAGCCTATCAACAGTAGCATAGAGTTGGAAAACAACTTCAACAGACTTTAGACTCAGAGAGAAAGGGACATGAATTCAGAACTTAACAGTAAAATGTGAGTTTTGAGATTTGGTATAGTTGGTACTAATTTAGAAAAAAAGTCACTAATAATGAGCTGAAGTTAAAAAGGCTGTGTTTCCTGTGCTACAGAGGTGTTGGGAGGAGTGGGGGTTAGGTTGTTTTTAATCATGGAAAAACTAGGGTGTGTTCCATCAGTGGGCATAGATTAATTTCACTCAGCCGGTCAGTCTACACTCCACATTGGAGACTCCTTCCAGTATAATAGTTTGCAGAGTAAGAGTTTTAGGCCTTTCACAGCATCATTTGGGTCACTACACTGTAGTTAAGGCCATAAAAACTTCTGATGCAACTGTATTTTATACAACATTTTCTCAAGTTTGTCTCCTTATCTCTCACAGAGACTTCCAGTCCCTTATTTTCTACAACTGCCAGGTCACCTCTCCGGTCTCTCTATTCGCATAAGCCTCATATTACAAAAGAAAACCACCACCCTGAAAGTCACAATGGTACAAATTGGATTAATTTCCTCCCAAGGCATGGGGCTTCAGTTTCTACTTTGAGCCTGAGATTGGTTTCTCCTTGCCGGTTGCCTCTTCTAACCACAAGTCAACTGGGCATATGCACAACGTATTAACAGCCAAGTTTAAATGACATTATGTCTAGAATGCAAGAGTACTTCAGAAAGAGTTCATCAGTTTGATTTTGTTATTGTGCACAGAGCCAAGCAGCAAGATCATATGTAGCTATAACCCATCTGAAACTGTGGATACTATGCATTCTTTTGAACTTTAACTGTCAAACACCTGAAATTGAGAATCTGGCATTTCAGATTATGGCCATCTACTATCCAGACTTTTTATGGCCTGGGGCAGACTCTGATATACCAGGTTTCAGTCCAGTTTCCCAAACCTCCCATTCAGCTTCAAGTTTTATTGTTATGTAAGACTTAGCTTCACACTGTGTATATTACCTGCGTTCAACTTCCCACACTCACCTGGGACTGTAGCATCTCTCCCTACTGCTTCTAGCCTGTAGCTTGTGAACCCCACACTGAGACACGCTTTCTGTTAATCTTTTCCTTCATTCTCATTTTCCTCACCTCTTAACTATTCAGTCATTACCTACTTTTCATCTCAATTCTGCCCCTTTCTTTGATTCTCTACCTGGAAAGTTTATAGGTAGCTCAAATGATGGCCAGGAATACTCTTTCCTCCCACAAGAGGGTCATTATTTTTACCTCAAGTTTGAGCGTAACCATTAAGACTAATTAGCTTTAACAGTTAATCCCCCAGCCCAAACTCCCATTATAATGGTTCGGTCCTCATTCACCAATATGAGTGGACTGTGTCTGCAAAATCAAAGACAACATTCTAAGGCCAAGATCCTATTTATAAATGTGCTGTAGAATTAAGCAAGAGAGAGATGCAAATTCAAATGGGACTGACAAGCACTATGATGGAACCAAAGGATTCATCAGGAGAAAATAAGATGCTACTGCTAAAGTGCATATCAGATTTGATAGAATTCTTTGCATAGAAAATTGTAGAGCAACGGTCATGAAGACATGTATTTTAGCCAGCTCCCCACCTAGGGTACCATCTCTGAAAAGCCCAAGGACCCCAGGTCTTCTAAGATTCTAGCTTCAGGCACTTGACTTTAAAAACTCCAGACCTCTGATCAGTAAGCTTTACTACTAGAAATTCAAGGTCTGATATTTGACACCCATGTGAAATTTGTGAGAATAAGGTAGTCTTTGTCAAAAGAGGGTAACAGCATAACCAGTAATGGTTTTTAATTTTGTCTCCTGGCCATTTTTGCTGTCAGAGGCAAGATAAAACTCATTATTGTAGATGAGCCCTACCAAGATGACTGCAAATGAACCCATGGCAGAGGGTATCCAGGAGATTAGTACAGTGCAATGTGTTAACTTCACAAGTAATGAGTCTTTATTATCTTTTTGGGAAGAAAGCTATTTGATGGAAAGATTTCTAAAGATACACCTTATGTGCCTAATCAGATTGTACTGTACATCCCTTGGAATGGGTTATGACCTTCTCCTGGACTTGGTCTTTCACTGAGGAATGTTTTTTCCTCACTGCTGTAAGTTGTGTAGCAGAGATCAAAGCCCCTGGGGCTGACAGGCTGAAGGTGGAAGAAAGAGAGAGGGTGCTGCTTTTTAATCCCTTGGAGTAAAAGCAATCTTTTTAGTTATGTGAATATAACTTAACTGAAGGAGTATTTTTCTCCCTACCAGAATTTGCAGGCTCTCTTTCATTTTAGAGTGTGAGGGGATGTTTTAGCATTATTTTGGTTCACTAACTGGTGCTGCTTCTACCTAAGAGCATCCACAAGTATTTGTCAGCTATATGGAATGGCTATATGGAGTCATGGTGACCCAGGTCAAGAGATCAAGTTTTGTTTAGTTGCTACCATTACCATACTTAACTCCCTGGTATTATGCCAATCTCTCATGCAATGAAGTGGGATACAACTCATCACTGGAAAGAACAGCATGGAACTGCTGAATATATATGACTGGGAAGGTGATAATCACAGGGGTCATCCGTGGTGCTAAGCAAGTTTGTTCCTAGAGCTTCCTTATATTCTAGACACACAATTCCTGGAAAATATGAAGTGACCTGTTCCCCAAGGGATAGCTGGTAGTCAATGAGCTGATGAGGAATGTCGATAGCAGGAGATACTTGCTGAACTAACCAGACACTCTAGGTATGGAAGTAGGACACGTCTCAGAGTCAAATACAGCATAAACTCCATCACACTGGACTTGCCAGAACTTTTGTTGAGTCATAATTTCTGTCACAATGAGTTAATTCATCCAAAGAAAAAGCCATGTTTTAAGAAGGTAATGTGTTAAACTTAAGGTTTTGTTAACTGTTCCTTTAACTGAAATAAATGAAGTCATTAACTATTTTAAGTAGCTAATCAACATCCTTTTAATAACTGAGGCAGAATTGTCCTTAAGTATCAACCATGCTAATTAATTAAGTTTGTCTGTAAGCTCTTTTGAAAGGCAGTTAAATATGTAGAAATAATTTTCAAAATACTAATGAAACAAAGAATTCTAGTTGAAGGCTAATCACAGACCTTCATTTTCACTAATTTTTTACTTAATGTACAAATATTTAGGTGTGAGCTTTAGCGCTTGTTATTTCACGTCTTTCAAATCAGTTCTGCACACTACCTGTAATCAAAAATTCAATTTAACAGCAGATGTTTATTTCACACAACAGCTATTCATACTTACAATCAATTCTCTATTTACAGCAAACATACATCAAGAAAGAAACACTCCAACTCTTTTGAAGTCTACCTACCTCTTCAGTTTAACATTTTAACTCTCAAAGTTTAATAATTTAAGATGGTAAGGAACACACCTAAGAGTATATGAAATATTCATTTCTAAATCTCAATGTTACAAAAACAAAAACATACAGAAGGCCCAAATAAATTATCTTACATGGACATTGAGTTTACAGTTAAGGGTCTCAAGTTAAATTATCTCTCAGAGACAACAACAAGTTCTATATATAGAACCTGATCCAGTTACATCAGTGGGCTTTGGAGCAGACCCTTTGTGTTACAAAAACTCAATTTATTTGCTTGAGTTTACACCTGAGCAGAGACCTCCTTGCTTTTGTGCTAAATTTCGACTTTGGTCAATTAATTTAATATACATCACATAGCTCTCAATTATGAGCCTAACCAGCCTTAAGAAACAGTTTTCATGTTTACATGAATTTACTGGTCTAGCCTCCATTTTTGAAGACATGCAGTCATTTGGAATCACAGACTTCTGTCATAAACCTAATACAGATATTTTATTTGTTGTAAAACCCTAAGTACTCTGTCATTTTGCAGTGCTTTTACTACCAAAGGAAACATTCAAACAAGTAGCCATTAAGCATTCTTAAAATTCTGGCCCAACTTGTTAACATTGTGTGTGGCAATTTCCCTCCAAGTTTGTCCATTTCTGGACTTCTACATTAAGGCAAGTTTTCCTGGATAAGAGTTTTTAACTCGTGAACGCATGTCAAGTTAAGAGCTTTTATCACCTCTAATTTTTATAATTTAACTGCTGTCAAACTAGATACTCTAAATCAACTTTATTCAGATTCCATTCTAGTCCATTTGCAAAGCTGAGGTAGCAAACCTACTACTGAAGGAGGGAAGGTTGTTCCAGCTCTTGAAATTGACTTCCAAGCATGCAATTTAATTTCTAGTAACCATCTGCTTCTCCTAGCTACAACACTGCTTATCATTTTAGTCAATAGTTCCACTTGTTTATTTGCAACAAAGCAATCCAACATAATACAAACAAACTCAACTGAGTAATACACACAACTGCTGTTCTGAGGATTCCAGAGTGTGCTTTTAGAAGTAATTTTTCAACAGCATTAAACAACAACTTTCCTACTTGCTTTATTTTAAATAGCAGAGGTTTTTTTTACATTTACCCCTTTCATAAGTATGCATCATATTTTCTTTAAAGTATGTTCAACTCTTAAAAGCAATGATGTAATCACAAAGCATTGTAAAAATTTACCCTTTACCTTTTAGCTTCTGCACGTCGTTACGCTGCATTCTGCTAGACTCTTGAATTTATGTTAACTATATTAACTGAATTTGTTTTCCCCATACACTTAGAATTTGCATCTGAATTTATACCTAATTATGTATTTCCCAATCCTAATAAAAGCTTTCCAGGCATCCTCCGATTTCTAGTTGAAAAAAAATTTTTTTTTTTTTTTTTTAAATTAGAGAACCAGTTTTTTCATCTCATGTGAAGTACAGGACTATAACTGACTAACTTGATAAATATACTGTAATAGTACTTTTTGGAAATAAATTGTAGAATAAAAATGGTTCTCAAAATCAGCTAGAATTCAAACCTTCCATATATTCATTCTGTTATTCCTTCATAACTTCTTCACTGAAAACTAACTTTTCAATGCAGCATGCATGTTTTCTTTAAAAGTTACCACTGGCTATACACATCTTATTACAGGAAGGCTCATTAAAACAAAGTAGTATTCATTTTTGTGTAGAAAAGTTAAACAAATCTTTGAAAAAACAGCTTTAAGCAAATCCATGTTTTTATATAGTAAAAATTACTTTAAGAATTGAATTTACTTAGATAAACTTCAGCTTTGAGACTTATTCACTCGTTTGTCTAAAATTTGTGTATATAAAACATATGCTTAACAAAAAGATTATACTTGATCACAGTCTCAGGTAAACATTTTTTTTTTTAATCACAAAACCAAGACAGCTGGTTTTTAACTTTAACATTTTGGTATGGTAACTTCAGTTTAGCACTTGGTTCTTACATGTGCCATAGACGAATAAAGCATTATGCATTAAAATGCCAATATTTTCGAAGACAGTAGTACAGCATTGAAAAATCATAAAGCAGCTCCGATACATTTAACCCAGATTTTTACAATATCAAAAGCTTGAAAATCAAATTCAAAAAGCTTGTTCCTTCTCAAGTAAAAATATTAACAACCTGAAATGATCAACTAATCAATGGAACTATATGTACCAAGTTAAGGTATCAGCGGTTACTACACATACCACTCCCTCCGGGATATTACTGAGCCATCTACATGTGACACAAAGTCTTCTTCATTGTCATCATAACATTCGCCACCCATGTACTTCATTCCCAGTGTTCCACCTTCATAATAATCCATTGGTCTTTCATACCGTTCTTGATACCTGTTAATATTGTCTACATTGTTCCATGCTGGTTTGTCCAGGTCTTCTAAATAATCTTTTGATATTAGACTGCTCACTGGATGTTTTTCTTTTTTTATACTGTCAGGGTAAGAATCCACCTCATCTGATTGGAGAACATCTATTTGAGATTCTTTTTGCATATCTGATGGTGGAATGTAGTTCTTAGCAAAGTAGTCACCACGGAACGTCCGTCTTCTTCTATAGCAGATAATTCCAACCAGAACACTTACAAATATCAGAAAGAGAGCCCCACCCACTGCACTACCGATGATGGTACCCCAATTGTCTTCCTGCATTGCTGGCAAGGCTGATGTTGGAAAATGTATTATTTTTGGTTCTGTTGCTAAACCTGTGATGCCATCAGTTGAAGGATGCCATGGAACCGTGGGTGGTCGTGAAGTAGTAGTAGGAGGATCTAATGGAAAGAGGAATGGGGTAGACAAAGACACAGAAAAGGTAAAGAATGTCAATGCAAGCTAAATCAGTAGAGGGTTTATAAGAAAGCCAGGCTGATGAATATGTAAACATGTGGTTCTCTACTAAGAGACAATAGTTTTTCATTCTCAAATTTTTAAGAAGTTTGAACAATTAAAGTATTCTTGCAATACAGATTACAGGTTTTCCACTCACTCATTCTGAACTCGCTTCTATGTATTCATTTTGGGCTACAAAATAAACAGAGTGGTGAACTGCTTTTGTAGCACAAAAGCAATCACTATCAAATTTTAAAATAACCATTAATTCTCCTGAAAGTATGGAGAAGTTCTTCTTCAGTTTATGTAGTGACATCTTATAGTTTACTACTTACAACCAGTTTTATCTCATCCATGGAGGATATTATCTATTGCAATAAACCACCAACCACTTCTCCAGCCAAAGGTAAGCAATATCGGTTGAAAAACTAAGAGTGGCAAAGGACAAATATCTTTACTTTTAACTTAAACTGATATTAAATGTTTTAAGTCTTGAAATTGTTCAATGCATTGAGACAAGCTCTTAAAGAATGAAAAACTATCAATTGTGTGCTAAGTTAGCAGAAAATAAGCTACTGATTTTAATTATTCTCCCCGAAATGTTGGCTGTGTTAATAGAACATCAACAGCCTAAGTGGGGAATGGAAAAAGAACTCAAAGTTAAATTATGCTATGCAGTTCTCTAGTTATGAATTTTTTTAAAGAGAATGATGTTGTGTAACAATGCAACTTTAAATTTTAAACCACTCTGTTTTAGAAAAATATTCTACGGAAACCAGTTTAACAAAAAGTCAGTAAAAGTAGTTTTCTACAAAATACAATAGTACATTTCCAGAATGCAGTTTGGTTTTAACTCCTGTTTTTAGCAAAAAAGATTTTAAAATTTTCTAATTTTCCACTTTTCTTCCTAATGGCATATATTCTGAGTTTTATCTTGCTCTCTCTTTTAGGGATATGCACAGAAGCATAAATTTATAAAATCTGCTGCTGGGGTTGTATGAGACTTTTTTGCTTTTGGTTTCTGAGTCAACTGGTGATGTATGCACTTCTGTTTTGTAAAAGCCATCCAGGAGTCATATCAAACTGCCTAATATCTCCAAGTCATTTAAAATGAAGAGACTACATGATCTCTTAAATTGCAAAATTACAAACAATACACTAAGTATGATTTCTTAAGTGCTGCATAAATTAGTGACTTCTCCCCAACTGCAAAACTTAAAAACTTGCAGATGAATTAAAACTGAAAACTTTTGACTCATGACTTTAGCTTACATTTTAGAGAGAATATTAAAACACCTGTTTACATAATAGATATGCAAGCGTTCAGAGATATTTAATTCATTTTTAACACCATTTGTTACTTATCAGACAACTAAATACCAATAGTGAAACTAATGAGAATGGTTAAAGTAGCATTTCAAGCTACTCAGCCTGAAATGGTAGTAACTAAGCAAACAAAACTAGAAGTAAGATCTAAAAACTTCCAATGCATCTGACAAATGCAATGTTAACAGATTCATATTGACCACTGTTTTCATATTTTCTTAAACAGGTAATACTAACAATTGTGTAGAATCGGTTATAAATTCTTATATTAAGCTCAAGAATTTATCTTTTTAATGCACACAATACTTACTGCAGCTGATTTCTTCATCTGCATTTCATGTATTGTGTCATGTAACAATTTATTTGGGTTGCCAAGTTCTGTTTAACATATTTACTGCTAGTTTTGTAAAAAGTATTTTGAAAACAACAAATTGTGACCCACTCAGGTCCATGTTATTTGTTAACACATCTATATATAAATTAAGTGATTTTAAGGAAAGAATGGAAAGAAGATGCACTAAAGTAATGAACAAAGGGAATTCAGATGATGATTTTAGTGGTTCAGAAGTTCAAGACTCAAGTAGAAAAAAACCCAACTTTGTTTCATCCTATAAAGGAACAAGGATAGAGGTTTTAACAACCTCAATTTACCAGGATCATCCTCCTGCTTAGATTTAAGTACAGACTGAAATAAATTCCTTTTTTCCCCAAATCAAGGCTGACAACAGTTTGTTCTATTAAAGAAATAAAGGTTAGATTCATATCTACAATGCTTTAGATGGCATAAGAATCAAGTAATGGGGGCAAACTCAAGTATTTAAGAAATCAAAGTCAGTGCTTTAGTCCTTCATTAGTTCTCCTCACTATAGAGAATGGTTTTCTGAAGTTTCATCCTTTAAATTCTTCCATTCGTATTCAGAAGTAAGCAATGCTCAGAAGCAAGCAAGGGTTTTGCCAAGACGTAAAACCAGTGTCAGTGTCAATTTTAGATTTTTTTGTTTAACTGATTTATGTATTGAGTTCTATGAGACATTCTTATTTGAAAACATGAACTAGTGAGTAATTTCAATATAAAATATTATAGTCAAGTTTATGTTGCATTCCACAACTGTAAAGTCTAAAAAGATTGCAAGAAGTAGCGGTCTTAAAGCGTCAATGAACGAAGTAGGACTTATTGCCTCAGTTTTCATTTATGTATGTTCAAGTCTGTAGAAAACATAACGAAGAACACTTTTACTTGGTACCTACTTTTATCTACAAATCTCTTATTTTGGAGACATGACTATTCACAATCGTAACGAGCAACATCTCTACTGTTTTCTACATTTGAACACAACTGTAGTGTCTTATATGTCCTTTACATTTAACTTTTTCTTAAATAAAACCAGGTACAGTCTTTTTCCCACTCCTTCCCCCAACCACCAAATTTCAAGGTCAGAATTTCCATTCTTGCTGCTTTAACACCTCAAGGCCAAGACTTCCAGAAGCGATTAAATACTACTGTTCTTTTTTGTTAGACAACTTCAGACATCTAATTTACAGCGACGTATCTCATACCCACCCAATGAAATAGCGTTTCATATTAGGCACCTGAAAATTGGGGCACACAAAATCATTAGTGATTTTGACAAATCTGGTCTAAGATTCTTTAACTTTTATTTCTGCTTCAGCACATGCTAACTAATGAAGTAATACAACTGATTTTATACAAAGCTAATGATTTGCCTCAATCAACTTACTTGTGCTTCCCCTAGTTTACAATATAGAACCAAATAAGCACCTTCAACTCTTACAATGGAGTATTATTGTTTGTTCAATATGTAATGAGTCCTTCAATGAGAAATTTCTCACTGGATAATTTTTGATAGCTTCTCTCATCATTTAAAGTAAATAGATAATGCCTCTCACCTGTGGAATTTTGAAGCGATCCAAAGTTGTTGCTTGAGATTCCAGGAGTAAGCAGTGCCCTTTAACTCAGGCCACTAGAAGATTTCTCCCAGAGCTGTAGGAATACTCCAGCAATCAAGTAACAGTAAGATAACTTTAATTGCCTTAAGGTTGTCTTGAGAAAAAAATCTGATTTCTTACTAGACTACTGGGTGGCTGAATAAGGAGACAAGCTGCTAACAGAAAGAAAATCATGTAACATTCATTTCTCATTCTGTTGCATAGCTTCTCTCCTCATAACAAAAAGAAAGGTAGCAAGCAGTGCTTCAAAGAAATGGGGTGATGGATGGATGAGCAGCAAAGCAAATTTTTAAATGATTACAATAGAGTAGGAAGAAGCACAAGTCCCTCCTACCCCCGATATAACGTAAAAACTTTATATAGTTTAAGGAATTATCTAAGAACTAACCCAATAGCATCTTCCTATGGAAGGATGCTTCTAATGTAATCAAAACCTACTTCGCAGATCTTCCCCAGATGAAGCTCAGACACTGACTTCCCATGTCACTTGGTCCTTTTACAGGAAGTCTGGTTTCATTCCATGAATCATTTCTCAGAAACCTGACATGCCAACGGATACAAATTTTTAATCATTTTGCCTACAGCCATTCTGTACATCTGACTTCAACCAAAATACCAGAGCTTTTGGACTTCACAGGGCAACTATGGTGTGTATGTCTGAAATACCTTTAGAGCTCTACAGTAACTATCTATGCCACCACTTCTCCAAATTAGTGCTAAAGACTGGAACAAAATGATGGGAGAGGCATTTCCCAGAATCTGTTAAGAAACTTTTCAACCCAAGGTAAGTTGTTCCAACTACAAGTAACCGTTATCCAGCCTACAATAATTGGGTTTTTTTGTTTTTTTGGGAGAGATGTCAGTGTGGATCCACTGTAGGTGCATTTTTTTTTTTAAATTTTAACAGCATCCACAAGGGCTGCACATGTGCCCTGTGCCGCCTCATGCTCCTGTGCAAGGGCATAAGGAGTGGAATAGCCCTGACCCTCCTTCAGGTCCCCTATAATTGGAAGCCTTTGGCAGTTAAGGATTAAAGAAATGGGTGAAGAACAGGTTATGGGATCCATACGGATGTGAACATCCCAAAAGAACTATGGTTACTTACCCGATAGTAACTTTAATTCTCCTAGGTACATTGTCCACAGATTCTGCTCTTGGTGCACATGCCCCACAAGGGTTTTGATTATTAATATTTTTCTGTTGGCTACTAGAGAGCAGGCATAGCTCCATCACAACTACCATAGCCAAGGCGACTTCTACTGCTTGCAGTTCCTTTGCCAATAAGAATTGGAAGGGTCAGGACTACTCAGTTCCAATAGGTGTGTCTTCAACCTGGAGTCTAACATAGTGCCTATGAATTTGATGCTGTGTGTCAGTGTGGATTTCTCGTTTGACCTGAGGCCCTGGGAGGATAAGAGGTCTAAGGTCTTTAAAGTTGAATGTTTGACCCTCTGTGGAGAAGTGTCCCATGTCAGCCAGCTGTTGAGGTACAGATATTCTAGGTATGCTACCACTACACACAGGCCCTTGGTAAAATACCTTTGGGGTTAAAAGACAGACTGAAGGTTAGAACCATATACTAAGAGTGGGACTCAGTATCATGAACCACAGAAACTGTGCTGGGAGGATTGAAGATATGGATATAAGCATTCTGCAGGTAGGGCACAACAAACCGGTACACAGGATCCAGTCAGGGGATGGAGGAGATTGGGGTGACCATGCAGAACTTGCAATGACAAATGAAGGCATTTAAACACCAGGGGTCTAGGATAAGTGTCCACCCACCTCTTTTCTTTAGAATCAAGTAGTAATTGCAGTTGATGCCCTTCCTTTTGAGTTCTTGTGTTACCTCCTCTACCACTCAGAATTTCGACAGGGAGTCTACTTCCCATTCTAAAAGGATCTTATGAGGAAGGTTCCTTAAAGACAGATGGGGATACAGAGGTAGAGGTTGGAGTAATATGCAACTAGCTCTGATACGCCTTGTTTATTATCTTGAGATCCACTGGTCCAAGGTAATCCCAGCCCAACGTTCTTTAAAGTTACAGAGACAATTGCCAAACAGAAAAGGGGATGGATGCATTGGTATTCCAGCCAGGATCTTAATTGTGCCATCAAAACTATTTCCTGAACACTTGTCTCTTCTGCAGCACTGTCAAGGAGGTGGTGAATAAGCATCACCAATTAAGTTAGTGATGTTTCTTAGGTGGCTCTGGAGGGATACCGGCCAGAGTTGGGGGATTTATCTGAAAGACCACTGGGGAATTTGCTGCCCAGAGCACCATTGTAGTTGGAGCTGCCCTTTAGTCATGGAGGATCTTAGCTGCTCCTGATACTTGTTGGGGAGCTTGTCTGTTAATGAGAGTTTATCCCACAACAGGGTCCTACTTTGCCAGGAGTGCATGGTAGTTAGCAACTGTGCATTGGAGACTGAGGAGTATACTTTCTATGACGAGATCTAGTTTCTTAGGATCCTATTCTGTCAGCCAAGTTTGTTCTCAATTTTCCTGTGCAGCTTAGACAACGAGCCAAAGCACTGTAGAGGTTACTCAAATCCCTTTGCCGGCACCTCATATCTCCTATCCACATGTCTGAAGCTTTCCAGTTGCTGTCTTAGGAAGGGGATGCTTACTTCTGTATTTTTCCAACCCTGAGTCTCTTAAATTTGCATTACTTTCCTCCCTGAGCAGGCTAAGAGAGGTTCTTATGCTCCTGATAAAGCCTTGCTGTGGCAGAGTTGTGGCTTTAGACAAGAGTCAAGGCGCCCACCCAGCTGGTCCAAGTCCCAAACTCCATGGCCTACCATTAAGAGGGTTGGTGACCTTCAGTAGCAGGACATGTTCCCAAAAAGTTTGGCTCCAGGCTTGCAGAGTTATTCTATAATTGTGGTGGAAGGCAGAGGGAACTTGCTAGATAGGTGCTCTATTGGAGAAACGAGAAAGCTACACCCTTAGTGCTCTGATTGTTTCCGACCTAAGGAGAGGGAGAGCAGCGCTAGACATTGACTAAGTCAAAGAAATACAAGTGAAAATGTAAACCAAGTGGCTAGGATAAAATGAGTTCCACCACCAGAGGTACAATTTCTAGTGGCCTGAGTTTAAAGGCAAGTTTCAGTTCTGGAGCCTCCAGCAACAGTGCACTGCCTCTGAATTCCAGTTGAGAGGATACCCATTTCTTGGGAAGAAGCAGCTGTGCAGCAGAAACAATGTTTAGTACTATGAGCTCTTCACTGTATCTAACCACAAAAGCACAAATAAAATTAAACATTATGGCATTCTAGTGCTAGGTATCATGTTGTCAGGTAAAAATCCTTATCAATTTTGAGCTCAGTTCCAAATCCTTTTTATCTTCTTACTTTAGGAAACTGCACAAAAAACAGATTAAAAATGTTCAATCCAGTTTTTATTTTTCTTGTTTATAAAGTTGATTTTCAGTGAAATTATTGATCTGCAGAAGTTGACAAGTAAGGCTTAATACTTCTATTGACAATTATATCTAACTCAATTTATCGTACAATGTACATTTGCAACCATATATATTAGCACACAAAAAATTTTTTTTTGTATTCGCTGTATAGCTCAGCCACCTTGCAAATTTCAGTTTATACAGGGCTACTTTTTTTCTTTTTGGACAAGTGACTAAGGTGTGCATTTCTTTAGTCACCACCATTATTCTGTACTTAGTCATAATGACTGGCTGACAAGTTTTCCTGACCATTCTTTCAGACTGGTATGCATTGTTGAGGTTTAAAATGTTTTTTTTTTGTTTTTTGTTTTAATCTGTTGGAAGCTTTGAACAGGCATGTTAAGATCACTGAAGCAGTTTAAGATATAAATAGTTAATACTGATTTTTAGTGGTAAAAATTCCATTTGCAAGTCTAAAAACCGTTATCTTTGAAATAGAAAAAGGTATGCAAAGTAATTTTATAATTTCCTAATTATTTCATTTTACAAAGACTGCAGACACATTATGCTCAATGTCTCTAAACAATAGATGCAATCTGTTCAATAAAAACCATAGTAACTAGTTTTTGAAGCTCAACTATATTTAAACATTCAGATTCTATGTACTATCATCTGTAACAGCAAATACAGTTTAAAATTTATAATAAAGTAATTATGAAACAGTGGGTATCAATATATTTCCCCCTCTTTATAACAGTCAAATTTAAATGGACACTTAGTTGTCTCTTGCTCACATTTGAAAACATACCACAGAAGGGTATGTTCAAGAGAAAAATATTACAGTAGGTTTTCTAATGATTTCAAGAGCCAGGAAGTGGAGAGACTAAGGATAACCTATATCTTGTTTTAAACATGGAAAAAAATCAAGCCGTGCTTTCAGGTTGGAATTACTGTGTTTTCATGTTGCATTTCTGAAGACATTTGTTCCATTTGGATTTTGCTACTGACAGCATCTTGGACTACATATGGAAAATAGTCTATTATAAAAGTTTTTTGTTTTGTTTTTTAAACAAGCTTTTTACTATACCACTGAGATAGTCTAGGAAATTCATTAAGAGTGGTTCACATGCATCTTTTTTCCTATGATATCTAGTTTTAACTGGTGATACCTGAGCTCCAAAGGCAACACTGGACTTAAGTTTAGGGCAGCTTAACTGGCCAAGAGGTACTGGTGTTATTTAAAATATTTTTGCACATATATCTTGTCATAGTTGAGTTTTGTGCAATTCAGTCCTGCAACCATAGACCAAGGCACACAATGAGGATTATCAAGCTGTTGAAGATTTTGCAGCAAGTTTGTTTTACTATACTGTTCAAAGTCCTTAAGTTTCAACTTTCCTGCAACACTGCTAACAGGACAAAAACACTCATGCCTGAGTAAGTTAGCTGTTAGGTGAATCTTTGCATTTGATCAGTAAAACTAAGTGAGAACAAAACAATTTCAATTTTTCAAGAGTTTTCATCTTCAGTAATTTAAAGTGCTATAGCCAATTTTCCAAGTATTTTTATGCCATTAAGGTTGGTTAACACAAAAAGTTAAAATAAAACATTACTGCAAAACTCATGACCAGAAAGCATCAATAACTCTAAAATACCAATGCTTTTATAAGTAAGTTAAAATCTTTCCCTTTATATACCTTGTATGGCTAGTTCCACCTTGTTTCTTCTGTAATAGCTAAGAAGCAACTCAACAGGCTTAAGGATTACAGCTCCTGTCCATATAGGTTAGGTGTTCTTGTCCATCAACTGCTGCAGGACTAAAATAGTTCTGAACTACAATTTTGCCACATAATTTGAACAGGGGGAGGTTATTTCATTTTAAATACACAGGAAGCTTTAAAACCTTAACTAGGTTTTGTACAGTTTTTCCATAGGCAACTTTTTCAATTAAGCATTAGGTATTAGCAGTCTTCAGTAACATAGCAGTTCAACTAAGACACAAAAAGCAGAATATCAGAACAATTTAGAGGTGATTTATGCTCATGAAGATATTGATAGCAAGGACAAATTTCTGTATCACAGAATTGTATATGCACACTTATGAACTTCATATGTTATTTTCAGAGGGTTTTTTTGTTTGTTTTTTTTAAACACTTCAGTATTTTGCATACTGTTTTTACAAATTTTGTTAAAATACTGAAATTCCATTGACAGTATAGTTCAAATTCTCCCCAAGCCAGATTGAGGTGTACTGAGCTCAGTAATGCTCCCCTTTCCTCCCATTCCCATTTTACAGTCAACCTGCCCTACTGAAGTAATAGCAGCATGGCACATGGTGGTGTAAGTAGTGAAGACTGCTCAAGTATGTAATTGGTACAGAGGATGTTACTTCAAATATTTTATATGTACATTGTTTGGTGCAATTTTGCTCAATTTCATTCTCCATTCCAGGAATCAAAGCCTCCAAGAATTTGAGATAAATTTTCTGCTCCGATAGCCAAAGAGGCGTTTTAGCTTACTACTCGATATCAGTGGTCTATGGGCTGAAGCAGTAGTTCTCACTAGCGACAATGGCACCAGCATAGTAGCTACTGAGACAAGAATGGATTCAGACCTTACCATAAAGACTGGACCTCAATAACCTAGAAGGACTAGAAGGAATTTATTTAATATCCTAAATACTGCTACCTCCCCCGTTAATTGAAACATCTGCACTACTGATAAAATTAAGTAATTCCATTTAGCTTACCATCATCATGGTAATATAATGCTAGTGTGACAAGCTGTACCCCGTGTACACCCTTATGGTGTGATCTGTGCATCATTCATGTTCACCCTTATAATGTAACTATGGATTGTTTAATGCAAAGTATGTCATGTAAGGTGTTTTCGGAATACTCATGACATACTGAACATTATTGTTATGACAGTATGCTTCTTGTAGCGTCACATGCATAGTTATGAAATTCTGTTATGTAATATCCCCAAATGTGTCTCTCACATGGCTTGAATAGACCCAGGCAACCACAAAGAGTGAGAGGTCATGACTTGCTGAGATATGCATATAGGAACAATGGTCTGGCCCAAGTATTTGATTAGGCAATGCTCATTTGACTCACGAGGAGAAAAACAATCCAAACATGGCTGATTACCTGACCTCAGGGATTGACGGGGAAACATGTTAAAGGCAGAGACATTTTGTCTGGGGGGACTCTCTCTTGCAATCCACCTATGAGAACATCAAAACGAACTGCCTACAGCGGAAGAGCCTGGTTAGGAGCCCACCAACCAGCCTGTGGTAAGATCAAAGACTGTAAGGCTACTGAGGTGTTAAGTTTAGTATGTGATTGGCTTTCTTTTCTTCGTGATCAAATCTGACACTTATTATTCTGGCTTATAATCAATTAAAATCTTTCTGTACTTAATAAACATGTTTTTATCTAAAGCAGTACTTGTGGTTGGAGTGTTTATAGAGACTTCCTTTAGAATGACAGAGCTGGTGCATATCAATTTCTTTGATAAATTGACTAACCGATGATCTTGCAGAGTCCAGTGGGAAGCACTGAATTCTGTAAGACGGCAGTTCTAGGGCTGCATCCGGGACTGGGGATGTTGGCTGACGGTTACACCACGGCATGATCCCATGAGTGACTGGCCAGAAGCATTCATTCACTGGGTTGCAGATGGCTGGGCATGGGCTCACCCCAGAGTGGGGGTTCACACAGTGAGTAGAGGGATTGGGATGACACAGTGATATACCAGTCCAGACTAGATGGAAACGTCACAGCTAGGTCTCAGCTATACTATTGACGCTACTTATTAAGCCATGGTACCCTGTCATACTTAAAGGAGCTTATACTACAATAATATGGCACTTCTGTTTTCTACTGAGAGTCTTTACCATAGCTAGTACTCTAGTAAGTGCTTTTCTGATTTAAATACAACTGAAAGTCCGCAACATCTGTAGCAGTACCCCACCACAAGATAGCACCACACATGGGAAGGAGCAAGTGGAGCAATGTGCTCTAACCATTTCTCTCCCCTGCAATATAGCTTTATGCTTGCTCTGTAGGAGAGTACTGAGCAGTGAGAGGCTAGACTGTTATTCTGACCAGCTCAGCTGAGAATAAAGGAATAAAACCAGACACCCTCAGGAAAGTGTTTTAAAGTTTGGATTTGGTAACATGTCTTCTCCCTCCTTTCCTCCAACTATGCAATTTTATTTAAATCCTCACCAGCTAAAATCTCTTCAATTTTTCAACTGATCTCAAATTAGGTAGCATGGATGTTGTCAGTAATGCTGTTTTCACCAAAGACAGAAGGAAACACTTGCTCTTAGGAGGTGGTAGGGTTTAACCTTCCTTATTTTTATTTCTATCACTCAGGGCTGGTATATAGTCTCAGACACTACTGTTGTCCTTTTAAGTACTAGAATATGACTACAGAATGCATGGAAGAAAAATGGATATAGTATCTTGAAATAATACCAGTAGTACTAGGATAATGTTTCCTTCCATTTGTCCTTTGCAGTTTTATATCACTTTTAATCAAAAGACTGAGTTCTAGATAACCAGCTCTATAACATGGCTAAAAAATTTCAACTAGACACACAGGTCTATTTCTGACACAACATTTTAATAAATTATGCTTAGGAGGGGAGGGGAGGGGAGAATCAACAACTCACCTGATATGTAGATAGTCTTTTCATCACTTCGTTGTCCAAGAGAATTCGTCACCTTGCAGACATAAGTACCGGTATAATTATAAGTCAATGGACTGTTGAAATGCAGAGTATTGTTTAAGGACATTAGACCCTCAGGCCATTGCCCATCCAACCTGAATTAGACAATATTTAGAGGCAGTTTAAGCAGTCTCAGAATTTGCACAATAAAATTTAAATGCAGCATGTATTACTTCAAGAAGTTCAACTATAATTATCTTATGTTTACTATAACTTGCTCTGTGGGATGCAATTATTTTGTTGTGATATTAAAGCCCTTTCACTTAAAGAAAAAAATGTAAATATCAAGTCAATTTGTTTGCTTCTATACAAGTCTGTTGAAATTGAGTCTTTTTTGGCTCTTCTGCAGGTTTTTAGGCTGTAAATAAATCTTCCTTTTTTGAAGTAATGATTGATGGACATGTTTTCCAAAGACCATATGACTATTACAAGAATGAGCAATCTTAAAACAACAGACCAACTTAAACACTGGTTTAGCTCCAAATCATGTAAGGAACACAGTGGCCTGAAACTAAAAAAAAGTTGGTCAAACTTTTAATAAGACTTCTTACTATTAACAAAATGGTTTTACTGGCAGTAGCACAATTAATTGGGACCTTCAAATCATCATTACGGGAAGTATGACAGGCTAAGTCAGAATAATGCATTTGGGCTTAATCATAAGATCTGTATTTGTGTCTCATGATTTATCTGAATGTTTATATTATGGAGCAATATTTTCAGAAAAACACAATTGTAGAAACAAAGTTACGAAGCCTAAAGGATCACCTAGAACTACTTATCTCAGACACGGTTGATGCAAGTGGAAATGCCCATCTTCCACAATGCAATCTAAGAGGAAAAGACAGGGAGTATATCAAGGGCCTACAACTCAAATATGTGGAGAAGGAGGAAGAGCTTTCTCACTATATTTATAGCATTCAGTATAGTGCCTAACACTTTCATTCATTTGTATATTGAATGGCCTGTAAGATTTCTTGTATGTATTGCCTCTGCCAGCTGTTTTTTGTTAATGTGCTAAGAGACTTTTATTTAGAGGCACCTTTAAATGATCCTTTATTACTAATTTAAAAAAATCAGATGGTTTCAGGATGTAGAGGGGATTACAACTAACCAAAAGGAGAGGTTCCTTGCCTTGTACAGTAACTGGAGATCTTCAAAAGATGTACCCCAATGGGTGCTCCGCATCAGGATATGTGCACGCCCCTGCTCTCGATCAGTTATTTCACTCAGCAGTGTCTGTGGATCCATACCTGAGCCCCAGACACCCATGTGTCCTGAATTAAGGTTATATAGCGAGGGGCAGATCCAATGCCAGGGTAGTTGCTTCTCAACCATGACTGTTTCAAGAAAGATTCCAAAGCAGAGGGGAAGGAAGGTGGGTAGTGATGCATCCTTAAGGACATGCATCTGGAAGAACTCCAATTATTGTACAAGATAAAGAAAGAACAGAGATTACCTGAGTAGCGTCCCTATGGGTGCTCCATGTCAGCAGACCCCCAACGTAATTCCTCCATCATGGAACAAGGTGCCAAAGATGTGGATTCACTATGGATCGTAGGACAATGGCAAAGGCCACATAAGGCCTGGAGGCAGGTATGACAGCGTAATGCTGGTAAAACCTGAGCAATGAAGACCAGGTGGCTGCCTTGCAAGTGTCTGAAATGAGTACATTTTGGAAGGGGTCTAGATTGAGTCCTGGTGGAATGAACAATAACTTGGAGGGGGAATGAACCAGGAGACTTTGTAGCATGAGAGGACAGAACCTGCAACCCATTTGGACAGACTTTGGGTGGAGACTGGATGTCCACTAATTCCTTCTGAAACCAAGATGAAGAGACAATGGGAAACCCAAAAAGGCCTACTCTTGTCAAGTTAAAAGGCAAGAGCTCTTTTAAACACCCAATGTATGGAGGCTCACTTCTTCTCTAGAAGACTGAGGCTTGAGGTAAATACTGGTGAGTGAATATCTGCTCACCCTATAATTCAGAAAAGACTTTAGGAAAAAACAAGTATGGGGACACAAAGTCACCATATTTTGATAGAACACTGTATTCAGTGGGTCTGCCATCCAGACTCTAAACTCTTACTCTCCTGGCTGAAGTTATGGCTATGAGGAACAAAGTCTTAAGGGACAAATGAAGGCGGGGCCAATCCCCCTAAGTTTGAATGGGGTTTCCTCAGAGCATTGAAAATTAAAATGAGGTCCCATGGCAGAGTTGGTTCCCGGATAGTAGGGAAGAGGTCGAATATGCTCTTGATAAATTTTGCAGTGCAGAACCTTTGTATGGGAAGGTGAAAAGCTGTGATGGCAGCAAGGTGAATTTTGATCCAATTCAGTGACGAGACTGATCTTCAAATTCAGCAGGTAATCAAGAATTGATTCAAAAGAGGGTTCAAGAGATATAGCTTGAAGGCTGCACCAAGCCAGGATGCATTTCCATTTCTGCCGTTCAATTTTTCCTAGTTGTGGGCTTTCTGCTATTGAGCAGCACCCTTTGAACTTTGAGAGAGATTTGTTCTATACCACAGAGGCATCAAACAACCATGTTTTGAAGTGAAAACCTGCTGCTATAAGAAGTCTTCATAACAGGGGTCCCTGAAGGGGGATGAAGGTGGCAACGAACTGGACTATATGGAGAAGCCTGTAGAAATGACTTCTAGGATTTATCTGTCCAAGGTGATGAGCTCCAATGAAGGTAGGAAATAGCAATTGCAATCCCCATAAAGGTGAAAGGGGAGTAAGTGAAACCTAAGATCCACAGCAAGAGGTAGTTTATTACCTTCAACCAATAGGTCCAAACAAACAGATTACTGGCTGGGAAGTTGCTGAAGAGGAGAGCTCTTAAGGAATCTGGGTTTCTTCCTAGGGGGTTCAATCCTTCCGTGTGGGCTGGTAGCGGACTGGGCAAAATTGAGCTGTTTGACCTGCTGTATTTGTGGGTATATAGATGCCTAGAGATCTTAGTGTCACCCAGGAATCATTGAGAGGATAGAAAGTCCCATCCATGTTGTCACTCAACAATTTGGGGCCTTCAAAAGGAAAGTCCTCCATAGTATTTTGTACCTCCCAAGGGAGGCCTGACGACCCCAGTCAGCAAACCTGGCACATGATTACTGTCATAACCACAGAAAGTTAGATGCAGCTGACAATTGTGCGAAGGGTGGACAGATGCCTTGGCAACTGTTTGACACTCTGTAATGAGGGCCTGAAATTGTTCTCTCTGCTACTGAGGCACATATTCAATAAGATGAAATTTTTAAAACAGACTCAAGTCACATTTAGGCATCAGGGCTTGATAAGTGGCCATTCTGAACTGCCAGGAGGCTAAGCAGAAACTCCTATGACACAGAAGATCCAATCATTTTCCTCCTGATCAGATAGTGTTGAATAGGACAAATGCTGTGTTCTGTTCGTTAGCAGGCTTGACCACCAGAGTGCTCAGAGAAAATACAGAGTCTCTAGGAGAGATGCAATACTTTTTGTGGGCTCATCTATAGAGAGGTGAAATAATGGTTGGAGTTTGCAACAGTGTGTGTGTTAGAGTAAGCAACGCTTCACTGATGGGCAAGACCATCTTGCCCTGAGTTGAATGTAGGATATCCAATAAGGAGTGCTGGGTTTCCTGAATCTCCTTTAATAGGAATTGTCAGGTGTCTGCTACCCTTTTTATGGGTTCTTGAAAGGCCTGAAGTCAACAGGCAAGGATGGCAGGTGATGAGGATTTGCGACATTTGTGACATTTCTTCCTCTTCCATTGGTTCCTGCTCTGGAGGCTATTTCTGTATGGCAGAATCTAGATGCAATGGTTGATATTCCTGAAGTGAACTCTTGAGATAGCACCCTGTGCAGCAAGCATCTCCATAAAGAGCCCACGGGTTCCAACAAACCCACTGTGGCGGGGCATAAAGGGATGGTACAGGATCCCAAAGTCATCCTTGCTATGGTAACCAGTGTATTTCTTGCTATGAGTTTCTTCTTCAGTGTCAATCTCTACAGAGAAAAGTCGGAAGGTGGAGGAACCTCATACAGACACCCGAGTCAGAGTCTGCATCCCTTATTATCCAATGGGGGGGAAGCAAGCAGTGGTATAGATACCAATGGTCAGACAGGTACTGGGCCCCAGGAGACACGCACTTGCATAAATACCAAGGTTAAAAAGAGAGGCTGGTGAGGCCGTTCCAGAGAATGTTATAACAGTACCAGCTGGAAGTCCATCTCAAAGAGCCCATGTGGGGATTATGTCAGTACCAGAGGATGAATCAGCATTGACGAAAAAGATAGAGGCTCAGTAGACTCAGAGAAATGAGTTGGTATCAGTGGGGAGTACCTCTCAGTACCTTTTAATAGTGGTGATTTGGGCTCTTTCAAGATTCAGATGCCTTTGTGAGATAGGAATCTGAACAGTCCCAAGACCCTTGGATGCGTGGTTTCTCAGGAGTAAACATATCATGTGGTGCCAGAGACTTCACCAGAATAGGTATGGTACACTTTACTTCTGGCTATGGAAACATGTACCAATAAGGACTTAGCCTTGGTTTGACTTTCAGAAGCACTGAGTCATCTGCAGATATCGGAGGCTCTCTAGATGGCATCTAGGTAAATGCAATGTGGTCTTCTTTAGTTGCTACTGTGGTCATAGTACGGCAGGCAAGGGAGCCTCAGCAATATATATGTTGGGACATGGGGTCTCCTGGGACCCAGCTCAAGGAGGTGTCACACCCTTTTTCTTCTCATTCTGGAGAATGGGGTCTTTTCTTCTTGGAAAGTCTGGGGAATATCCCAGACCTTCTAGGGTCTTTCCTTACTGCCAAAGCAAAGCTGGTCAGTGGAACCAACATACGAGGGGTGACTAATCACATGGGTCTCAGTCAGCACTCTATATGTAGGAGTTTAAATTTTTCCTTCCTCAATTTTTTAGATCTGTTTTTAAAGCCTAAGTACACTTCTCATTTACAGGGAATGTGGGTTTCTCTCATACAGCAGAGATGCAGCTTGAATGTACATCACTGCAAGTAAAGGACTTGTTGCAGATCTAGCAAGGTTTGAAGCCTGGGGTCTTGGGATTAGCCCCCACAGTTGGGGCTGTGGATGAGGGCAGAGGGGGCAAACACCTTGAAGAAATATCCAAGGAAAAACTAAAATGAAAAAAGGTATAAGAAAGCAAGGTGTAGTGAGTTGCACAGTTCAGCTAGCAGATGCTAATGTTCTGCTGCAAGGCACAAGCAGTTGGAAAGAACTACAGTGGCAGAGAGTCCATCCTACCTATACATCCTTTGGAGAGGGTGGGGGTATGAGGGTGTCTAGCCCAGGGCCTAGGTGCAGACATGCAAACACTGCTGACAAAAATGTCTAATCAAGAGTGCATGGGCAGGCAGCATATCCTGACATGGAGCACCCACAAGGACACTACTCAAAGAAAAATGTGTGTGTGCTATTTGTTTGAGTCAAGTGTCAACTCAGTCGGTCATGCAAAACCAGATGTTTCAACTACTTTTCATGTATACCTTAAAAATTCAACATGCACTGTGAATGAACATGCTCGGACATTCTTCCGCATGAGATCTTGTTGACTGACTACAGGACAGTGACTGCTAGACAACTGTAGAAATGTGTGTTCTTCTGCAGCTTAATATCTATCCTGCTTACCAATCTCAGCTTTTATGAAATTTTCCCACCATAGGAGACAAATGACTCAACATTTACAAATCAGGACTTATGTATTTTAAGGTTTCTTCATTGTGGATGGACTATTAGTTATTTCATTGCACGAATATGACACTCCTGCATTATACATCCATTTGTCTTCATCTCCCCAGCCAAACAAGGATACAATATTAACTCACGTTGTACAGTTTGTCCAGCTACTTCCAAGTTATTAAGATTGCTTAGCATCTATTACTGAGAATATAATGTACCCCTTTAGCTTCAAATTCAGTGCACAAAAATGCAAATATATAGCTACTCTGCATCATTTCAGTTCTGTATTTCTTCAATAGCATTACTTAGAATTAAACTAGATTAGAAATCAAACATCCACTGAAGTTCTTTCTGGGACAAAATAGTCCAGATGAGATTCTGCCATTACTTTGTTTATTTTCCAGAAGCAAGTACAAGTAAATACCCATCACACCAAGCGAGCTCTCCCAGCTTTGCAGTTCTCCGTTTCACAAAAGTGGTCTGACCCTCTACTTTGTAGCCCTATTATTCTGCCAATAAATTGCTACATAACTTTTTAAAGGCGGCATTCTTAGAATTATTAAGTTGCTGCCAAAGTGTTTATTGCAAAAAAAATGTGCATACAACTTCATCTACAATTTCTTGAAATAGTTCTCTGCTTTTACAAAATCATATCATACTTGTCTGTACCACGTAAGTAATTCAATTAAATGTGGGAATTGGTTTAAGTGTTATGAAAACTACCTATTATTGAGAAGTTAAAATATCTTTTACAATGTTTGATCATTAGTTATTTGTCCTTACTTTTAATCTGCACAACAACATGCTGGGAAAGTGAGATAATGAGCCACTTTGTACGCATCATCTTGAAAAACAGCTTGTACTGCCTTTGAGATTATAGTCAGAGCATTAGCTCAAATTTATATTGTTTCAATACTGAGCAGTTTAGCCAAGCTAAAACTGAACGCAATTGATTTAAGTTAAATTTAATTGGAGATTATCTGACAGCCATTCTGTCAGATTTATTTAACAATTTGTATTAGGAGATTTCTTGTTTTAATAAACCTGGTTTAAATGTGATCTAATATATCAGATAATACCACAGACTGACTTAAAGGTTTGAGTCCTGAAGCAAGCCATCTCATGTATCTTATTTGAAACTAGATAGTGTCTTTAGGGCATGGTAAATTTGATTGAAATAATACTTCCAAGTGTTTTTCACCCCAATTCTGAAAGTAATATCAGTTTTATATTATTTTATTCAACAAATATCCAGTCTTTTCAGGTGTTTGCTTTAACCATGTTCCCAACTCACATGGAGGAAGAATAAAGAGGTGCTTGCAATCTTACACTAAGCCCAAGAAACTCAATATCACAAATACGTGTCAAATACGTTATTCCACTTATAAAAATAAACTGATTTATCCTAAAAAGTGTTGGTAACATTCATAGACTTCAAGAGTAACAATAATTCTTTATCTGTATTTCTCACCCCAGTTGCTACTGTTCCCTTTCTTTAGACGCCATCAATTGTATAAGGCCACTATGGACTAAGTGACTAATATTTTTCTTTAACACATCCACACGGGAATCCCTATGTCTGATCCATCAACACTGGACATATTTCAATAGCAGTTGCCTTCTAATCACATGTAATGTCAGTCATGTATTGGAACCAGATGAGCTGGTAGCAGCGAAAGGCGTTTGTTTCCACTACGTCTTTGCCAGTAGCCTTCAAAACTCACCACTAAAAAGTTAATTGTGTACTAAAATGGAAAAAAAAAAATCATCTTTGGTTTTCATGCACACTTACCTGGTCCACGTAAATTCCATGGGCAGTGGATTTGCATCAGCATTACACCGAAGCTGAACATGCTCTCTTCCAATGAACCAGTTTCCATCATACCCAGTTACTGAAACTTCAGGCGCATCTATAAAATATGGGAAATTTCACATGATACTACTCAAGGATTGCCTTAGTAGTCAATTGATCTTCATTATATATTTGCACTTTTTAGAAAAAGTTATGATCGTTTCTTTCCTTATTTGTGTATCAGAGCACAGGACCTGGATAGAGTATTTACAGTTATTAACTTGCTTCTTTTCCTTATATTTATTTATGAATACTCCAGTAAAATATTCTAAATCAGATTCAAGTGCAGATATCCAGAACTCAGTTAAGACAGTTAGTATATGTTGAAACAAAGCACTAAGTGGGATCACTACTCTTCTATGCACACTCAACCCAATTTTATAGGAACACTAGGCAAATTGTCATGAGTATGAAGTCCCATACCTTTTCATAATTTGTTTTGGATGGTGTTCAAGTTTACTCAGGTCTAACTAATACTGGGAAAAGATGTCTAATGTAAATTGAAGCTCTTTCCAAATTCATTTATAGACATGAAAGCCAGCAAATTCTCCAATTTAGATTGTTCTAAGATTTTAAAAAGTTCATTGATTCAATATAATGTATTTGTGAAGAGCTTTTATGAAAAACAATTCTTACAAGTTTTTAAATATTGGGTTTACTTGATGGGATACCATAAGGTTACATTAGAGGAGGCTTACAGTTCCATCATAAATTTAGTCCTTTAATACCACTTCAAATGTTTCCTGATTCCAAATTAACAATTTTACTATCTTATTGGATTCTCAGACCTTAACGTTTATTATGCTATTTCCTAAGATGGCTAAAGGCAATAAATAAAATTAAAAAAATTAATATTTATACCTGAGTCTCAATGTTATTGCTCCTCCCTTCCAAAAAAATCCTTTACCAATAAGGAAGCATAAAAAGCAGCAGCTCTTTAAATTTACCGAAAATTCTCTTTTGGTCATGTGTTTATGCCACCAACTAATAATTGATGGCAAATATTTATTTTTTGATAGAACAGATTATAGCTGATGTTTAATAAGAAGGAAAAGAGAAAAGATATTCTTTTAAAATCTTTTCAACACAGGTGCTTTTCTGAACTAGTAATTAAGTTACTCTAACCCAGCGGTTCTCAAACTGTGGGCTGGGTCCGCTAGGTGGGTCACCAGGGCTGTCCTTAGATTTGCTGGGATCCAGGACTGAAGCCGAAGCCCAAGGGCTTCAGTCCTGAGCAGTGGGTTTCAGGTTACAGCCCTTCCTGCCTGGGGCTGAAGCCCTCAGGCTCTGTCCCTCCCCTCCATCTGGGGCAGCGTGCCTTAGGTTTTGGCTCTGACCTCCCCCTGCCTGGGGCAACGGGACTCAGGCTTCAGTCCCCCTTCCTGGGCTCATGTAGTAATTTTTGTTGTTAGAGGAGGGTTGTGATGCAATTAAGTTTGAGAACCACTGCTAATCCATCAATAGATGTAAACTACAAGCTTTTTCTAGTCTGAGAACTAGATCCTACACTTCCTTTCCCCCTCTCCCACACACCGATTCATGTGTTATAGTTAGCATTTCGAACTGGATGCCTAAAGCTACATTTTGAAATCTTAGGAATCCAAATAATTTTTCAGAACTTTAGAAGATTCTGGTCATATATTTGATAGGGCAACTTTAGGCATCCATTTTAGGTTATGTTGACTATGAAGTTGGTAACCGCACACCAAAGTAACAGACAAAGTGAAGTTTAAAAAAAAAAAAAAAAAAAAAAAAAAAAAAAAAAGATAATTTTGAGTTACTCTTCAATGGGGGAAAAAAACTGACTGGAATATATCTTGGGGAAACTAGTCAAAAAATCAAGGGGCCACTAGAGCTCAGCATTACTACTTGTCAATCTAGGAAGATTGTCTTACATAGTCCAAAATGTAGTGTGAGTGTGAAAAGCACTGCACTCCAACTACTGTGTTGCAAATCTCCCAGTGTGGATGCAGTGGGTGTAAACGGAGAGGTTCCTAAATTCACATTAATGTAGTCCTCTGTTTTAAGAGGACTACATTAATGTGAACTTGGGAACCTTTCAATTTACACCCACAGCATCCACATGGGGGAGTTGCAGCTCAGCACTTGGTGTGCAGTGCTTTTCACACTCCCATAATCCTTTTAATTGTTTAAATAGTACATGTGTCATACTATTGTTAGTGTAACACAAGCAAAAAGTAGAGTATGCAGAATTCAACATTGGTTAATCTGGTCTTGCATAAAAACTCATTTGATGCAATAAAGACACCAACAATGCTAACAGATGAAAGTTCTGCAAATTACTACAGATGAGATAGAAGGTGCAGTTATGAAATTATAAAGAGAATCTGACAAGATAAGATCTTAAGGTCAAATAATGAGGGGGGCTTGGCAATTTATCATCTTCTGTCATTTGTTTCTTTCAAAGACTTCAAGATTAACTAACTGAAAGATGTGTATTAATAATACAAATAGGCTTCCAAGTTGAAGGGTTCTCAAGTTATCCACTCTACCTCGAATACTCAGTAGTGTAGTGATCTGGTTAAGCACAGTTACCCCACAATGTTTTTCATCATCATTCAGTTCTTCTGGAATATCATCCCTTGTATTATTCCAACTTTAGAATGACAACCACTATTCCAAGGATTTTAAAAATACTTCAGTTCATTAATGATCTGGAGGATGGGGTAGATTGCACTCTCAGCAAGTCTGCAGATGACACTAAGATGGGGGAATGGTAGATACTCCAGAAGGTAGGGATAGGATACAGAGTGACCTAGACAAATTGGAGGATTGGGCCAAAAGAAATCTGATGAGGTTCAACAAACAAAAGTGCAGAGTCCTCCACTTAGGACGCAAGAATCCCATGCACAGCTACAGACTGGGGACCGACGAGCTAGGCAGCAGTTCTGCAGAAAAGGACCTGGGGGTTACAGTGGATAAGAAGCTGGATATGAGTCAGCAGTGTGCCCTGGTTGCCAAGAAGGCGAATAGCATATTGGGCTGCATTAGTAGGAGCACTGCCAGCGGATCAAGGGAAGTGATTATTCCCCTCTATTCGCATTTGCAGTACTGTGTCCAGTTTTGGGCCCCCCACTACAAAAAGGATGTGGACAAGTTGGATAGAGTCCAGCGGAGGGCAACAAAAATGATTAGGGGGCTGGGGCACAAGACTTATGAGAAGAGGCTGAGGGAACTAGGTTTGTTTCGTCTGCAAAATGAGAAGAATGAGGGGGGATTTGATAGCAGCCTTTAACTACCTGAAAGGGGGTTCCAGGGAGGATGGAGCTAGGCTGTTCTCAGTGGTGGCAGATGACAGAACAAGGAGCAATGGTCTCAAGCTGCAGTAGGGGAGGTCTAGGTTGGATATCAGGAAAACGTTTTTCACTAGAGGCTGGTGAAACACTGGAATGGGTTACCTAGAGAGATAGTGGAATCTCCATCTTGAGAGGTTTTTAAGCTGAGGCTTGACAAAGCCCTGGCTGGGATGACTTAGCTGAGGTTAGTCCTGCTTTGAGCAGGGGGTTGTACTGGATGCCCTCCTGAGGTCCCTTCCAACTCTAATATTCTATGATTCTATGATTTACTTCTTGTTGACTACGAAAAGAAATTTTGCTTATAGCAAATCCCTGTAAAGCTGAGGCAGAGAAACTGAATTCTTTCACTTTCAGCATCTGAATATTAATCACATACGTTAAAAATAAGAGTCCATGAAGAAACATATGAGGAATATAAATAGGTAATTAAATCAAGTTAATTAAAAGTTAAGAGGCAATGTGTCTTAGCAACTATGGGAACTGACAGGGTCTCAGGAGTGGCCTGCTGCGCATCCTTGGTCAATTCACTTCACTTCTCCATGGCTCTCTGTTTCCCCACCTGTATGAGGGGGTAATGGTTCTGATCTTTGTATAGTTATTTGAGATCTACTGATGGAATGTGTTATATAATGCCTAGTTGTAAATGAGAGAGTAATAGCTGTGAAAGCAGTAGCTAACTTGCTGTATGTATACTTACACTGTATGTCCAACATATAAGGATATCTCATCTCCTTTTCCAAAGCTGGATGCCTCACAACACAAGTTATGCGTCTTCCTCTGGCAAATCTGGTGGGTATGAGTTTGTACTGACTGACAACTGTCACAGTTTCATTTGGAAATGAAGTAGAACTGGATTCCATTTCTCCAAAACTTCCTTCCCAATCAACATCTGCAGCAGGTTTTCCGGTGGCTGCCGTACATATGGCTGCTATTGTCTGATTTTCACCATCTATTAAAGAGTTTGGTCCCTTTGTTAGGCTCACAATGGGTTCAACTATTGAAATAAAAAATGTCATTAAGCATGTTTTCAGTCAAGACAGAAAAGTTTCATTAACTTCATTTCCTCTATGTATATTGCATCCCAATAGCTTACAGCTCATTTTTAAAGGCCAATTTTGTTAACTGGCAAATAAAGTTGGTAACAGATAATGGTCCAAATCACTTTTAAGTAACAGCTCCGACACCCCTGGCCTTCACATTGCCAGGGTGGACTGATTTAAAATCAAAGTTATTTAAGTCAAATTTTAATCAGTAATCAGGAAACCTTGGATTTAAATAATTTTATTCTTGCTTTGCATCTAATGCAAACACTTGATTTTTCCCTTAAAGGAAAGTTGATATTCATTGGTTGGAAATTAAGACGTGATTTGCAACTAAAAATAGTGTTACACTGAAATTGGCAGGGGGATGGGGTTTGCTAACCAGGAAAATACAATATATGTATACACATTTATTTAAGCCAGGGCTCGACAAACCCCGAGCGCCAGGTTGCTATGGCACCTAGAAGTTTAAGTCTGGAGTCTAGTATTTTTCCCGGGGGGGGGGGGGGGGGGAGGAGGAAAGAGAGGGGGCAGGGGGAGTGGCTGCCATGCTCCAGCAGGGTGCCCCACCGCTGGGCCATGTTGTGGGAGAGGTGAGGAGAGGAGAGAGGAGGGCAAGGGGCAGGGCTGGGTGGGGAGGGGAGAGCAGCTGCTGTGCTCCAGCCAGGGCGCCTCACCGCTGAGCCCACGTTGTGGGAGAGGGGCAGGGGGAAGGGATGGGGCGAGCAGCTGCTGCACTCCAGCCAGGGCAACCCACGCTGCCTGAGCCCACGTTGTCTGGCTCCATTTTTGGGCTGGCTCCTAGCTCCAAAACAAAATTTGTCGAGCCCTGATTTAAGCAACTCTGTATTTATATTTATTCAGCTTTTTTTTTTTTTTTTTTTTTTTTTTTTTAAACACATCATAAAAATATATGATGCACTTATATACTAGATGTGATCTGTGTCAAGTCTTATTTGGATGGAAATTCAAATCCCACTAAAAATACACAAGAACAGCATTTTAATTTTTATTAAAATCACTACCTTCAATGTGCTGGATATATAAAGAAAAAGTTCAAACTATTTATCAAAACAGCTTTGACTTTTAAAACTTTAAAATATGTATTATCTGTAGTTAATAAAAACTAATTGTTTCTAGCCATCATTCCCTTCAAGATTTTACAACTACTAGGATTTATCCTCCCACAATTAGTTTTAGCCACGCCTGATTTTTCAACTCAATTGTCTTATTAACTTTGCATAAACTAGTCTGAATAAATGGAAATGAAGAAAATATTCTCCCTGCAGATGCAGAAGAGAGAATAGCTCCACTGGTTAAGCACTTCAAATTCTGGATCCAGACTCTCAGAGAGTGACTTCCACCATTTCAGTGATTTGACTCTCTTTACAACTTGGCAAAAACATACTGCTTAATATTTTGATTTAATTCAAATTAGATTATCAATTCAGGTCTTAACAGTGTTTATTTAAATAAATCTGTATTTAACTAAAAAAATACAATTTAACTCAATAAACCTTGCTTTTTTCCCCTTCACTGTTAAAAATCAAATCAACCCTGCTCGCCACCTTCACTAAACTTCAAATTATCATTCAAGGTTTGATTATCCTCCATGTTATTGTACTAAAAATAAAAGATTTCAATTGATCAGCTTTAGAAAAGAACTTTTAAAGCTTTGCATACGACATTACTGTGTTAAATGAAGCACTAAAAATGCCTAAATGTGTCACTAGCCCATGAAGAACACAGGGTAGCATTATTGTACTCCAAGAACCAAATAAATAATGCCTAGCTTCATGTCCAAAGCGACAATATAGTGTAAAAGAGGACCTGGCTTTTGCAGCATTTCAGTTGCAGTTCCCTTATGAAACCTAACAGCATTCTAGGCCTCCATCTTCCACTGATGTTTTTTCAAAGATGTTCAGTTTACAAGATCTTCAAGAGTTAACCCAAGACTAAACACTTAATATCGAGTGAATTCAAGTACCCAGTTAGGCTCATTCCAGGTTTTGGTTGCAGAGCTAGTACTTAAGGCTTATTTTACTTGTAAACTGAGTGCATTCTCCATGCAGTTTGTATAACAAAAATGAAAACCCCTAAAAATGAAAACCCCTAAAACCAATTTTTTACAGCTTTAGGCATGTCAAAGGACTAAGCTTTTTGCTTTTCTCCCCCCCCCCCCCCTTTTAAAATAAATATAGCTATCAAGACAGTCAACATGCAAGAACTCAACATCAGGAAAGACTCAATGACATTCAAGGTTGAATTCACATAAATTAAGAGAAGCCTCTCAAGAAATCAAACTTAAGTGTAAGCAAATTTAGTCTACTTATGAATGTTAAGCCAGTTACAAATAAGAGATTGATTTCAGTCCCACGTTGGAAGCTACTAATGGGGGAATATCCAACTGCCCCACATTTCGGGAACTCAGGTCTCCAGAAGCATCTCTATTGCACAGTTTATATTTAAAACAAAAAATAACTCTTACAGTAGTCACTATTACCTTAACTTAAAATTCAAGCTCTCACTTTAGATATTTTAATTTATAAGTAAGGGTCAATTATGAATCTGCCTAGTGAACACAGTAAGTCATCCATAAATTCTTGACCTAGCATAGAATTTTCACTTAATCCAAGTTCAGTCAATTGTTTAAATAATGCCACTTACAGATGGAGACGTTACTAATCTTGTACAGTAACTGGAGTTCTTCAAGGTGTCCCGCACATGTGTATTCCACTTCAGGTACACCTTTGACATTTTCAGTAGCAGTGCCTGTTCAGTCCACACATGTGGGCCAGATCTCCTCGTGCCCCATATAAAGGATATAGAGAAGTGCAGGCAAACGGCCCTCGGTTCTTTCTCTACCACGAGGTCTCAAAAGACAAGACTGCAAAGCAGAGGGTAAAGAAGGCAAATAGAGATGTGCCTTGATAGGTGCTCCACTAACAGCTTCAGTTCCTGTAAAATTAAATAACCTCTCTTTCTCAAGTAGTGTCCTGGTGGGTGTTCCACTTCAAGTGACTGCCAAGCAGTATCTATAGGACGAAAGAGCAGCTTTGGAGTCTGACCTAAAAATGCTGATGAAATAGCATTAATAGCAGCATCTGATCTGGATGACTGTACCCAGACATATTGTTTGAAGAAAGTGGGACGCAATGGTTAAGTTGTGACTGCAAATTTCAGCAACTGGCACATTTTTCAACAGCACCAAAGAAGTGGACTGAATTTTAGAAAGGGACAGAACATCAGTTATCTCCTAAATTAGGATACACGCAGAACCCATTTTGAACATCTTTGGGTGGAAACTGTAGAACCTTCTGATCTATCCACAAAAGAAACAGTCTCTGAAACTTTCTAAATATGGAATGCCCATTCTGGCTGAGCTGTCGTGGCTGGAGGATTGGGGGAACCCCCACACAGGAAGGTATATGACCTGGTTAGCGTGAAAATCAGAAAGTGTTTTAGGTAGATGTTTGGGATGAGGCTGTAGTGAAACTTTCCTTAATACTGTGAAGGGGGCCACCGTTTATGCCCGTCTGACCCACAGGCAGAAGTGATGGCCAACAAGGAGGCCATTTTATTAGGTAAGTATAACAGAAAACTAGCCAGGGCTCAAATGGAGGTTTCATGAGGCAATTAAGAATCAAGTTCACGCCTCATACCAGATTAGATTTTCTTATTTGTCGGAATAAATTTATCAGTCAGTCTTTTAATGAACCCTGCCGTTGTGTGCTGGACAAATACCGAAGCCCTCTCCACAGCTAAATGAAAAGTTGTGATTATCACCAGAGCTTTGACAGAACTCAAACTGAGGTCTGATCTCCCTGATTCCAAAAGATAATCAAGAACAGCAAAGAGGGGAATGGGTAGGCAAAAGCTACCAGTGAACACACTGGTGATGAAATCTCCACTATTTAAAGTAAGTAGCTCTGGTAGAGACCTTTCTGCTACTTAATAAGACTTCTTGTACCTCCATCAAGCAAGAAACCTCTATTCCCCAATAACCATCAAGGAGCCAAGCTCACAAAGAAAGAGTGCCCCAAACTGCAGGGTAACAAATGTGGAATGACTGAGAGGAGAATGTCAGACAAAGTGAGACAAGTTAAGGAACATCTCTTGGTCAAGTTGGTGCCATTAGGACAACCCTGGCTTTGGCCTGTTTAATCTTGTTCAGCATCTTCAGGGGCAGCAGTCAATGGATATGCAAAGAGAAGGCCCTTTGTCCAACATGGGAGAAATTTGTCCCTTAGGGACTGATGACGACCTCCCTCCACCCACTGCACCCCAGGCAAAATTTCTCATACTCTTCACAGCGGTGGCAAAAAGGTCCACTTCCAAGAATCAGGTTAGGAAAATATGCCCTAGTCTGAGCAGAGCGATCCCACCTGCAACCCTGGGAGAACTGCCTGCTCAGGTAGTTGGCTCTGGTGTTTTGTAAGCCTGGAAGGTAAAAGGCTGAAATGAGCATGTGACTCACTGTACATCAGTTCCATAACTTCACTAATTCAACAAAGAGAGATGCTTAGCACAGCATCTTAGCCTTAGCTTGATGAGGTACGTAAGAACAAGATTATGCGGTCTGTCATGACCATGACAGAATGGTTTCTAATGAAGGGAAAAGATGTATGCAGACATTCCTGATTGCTCTTAAGTCCTGGGCACACCATTTGCCCTGAGCAGTGTCCCCCCACTTATGTGCGCTCCCACCCCATCAAGAATTATCTGAAGTTATCATGATGGCAAGAGGTTGGGTGAAGACAACTCCTGCACATACTTTGGGACGGGTCCTTCCACCAAGTTAATCAAATACTCAATGAGGGACAGATGCCATCTTGTCTAGACTGCATTTGTTTTGAGCCATCCCTGGAAGCAGTGATAATGTAAAATAGGGTTACTTACCAGTAACTGTTGTTCTTCGAGATGTGTTGCTCATATCCATTCCAATATAGGTGAGTGCGCGCCCCATGCACGAGTCTCCAGAAGCTTTTCTGCCCCTAGCAACCCCCGCGGGTTGGCTCCTGCGCCCCCTGGAGTACCGCACTCATATCTCGGTATATAGGGCATTGCCGACCCCGTGGCCCCCAGTCCCTTCTTTCTGCCGACTCCGACAGTGGGGACGGAGGGCGGGTTTGGAATGGATATGAGCAACACATCTCGAAGAACAACAGTTACTGGTAAGTAACCCTGTTTTCTCTCTTCGAGTGATTGCTCATATGCATTCCAATATAGGTGATTAAATAGCCATACCTTGGAGGCGGGTAGGAGTCACTGGTGAGTAGCCCTTCTTAGGACGTCTCTGCCGACTGCCGAGTCCTCTCTCGCCTGCTGCATGATGGCATAGTGAGATGTGAAGGTATGGACCGATGACCAGGTGGCTGCCTTGCAGATGTCTTGCAGGGGCACACGCTCCAGGAAGGCCGCCGATGAGGCCTGGACTCTGGTTGAGTGTGCCGTCACAGTCCCTGGAAGTGGCACCTTCGCCTGGTCGTAACAGGCACGTATGCAGGCGGTGATCCAGGAGCAGATGCGCTGGGTGGAGACAGGTAAGCCCTTCATCCGGTCTGCAACTGCCAGGAACAGTTGGGTTGCTCTCCGGAATGGCCTTGTACGGTCGATATAATAGGCCAGGGCCCGTCTGACATCCAACGAGTTCCATCTCTGCTCAACCTCCGACTCGTGAGGTTTAGGGAAAAACACGGGGAGGAAGATGTCCTGGTTATAGTGAAACTGAGACACCACCTTAGGTAGGAATGCTGGGTGGGGTCTCAGCCTCACTTTGTCTTTGTAGAAAACGGTATATGGGGGCTCCGAGGTCAAAGCTCTTAATTCGGAGACCCTTCCGGCCGATGTAATGGCTACTAAGAAGGCTACCTTCCAGGAAAGGACAAGCAATGGGCATGTAGCCATAGGCTCGAAGGGGGGTCCCGTTAAAACGATGAGGACCAGATTCAGATCCCAGAGAGGTACCGGGTCACAGACCTGCAGATATAACCTCTCTATTCCCTTGAGGAACCTAAGGGACATGGAAGGCCGATATGGCCGCCAGGTGTACCCTGAGGGAGGCCAGTGCCAAGCCCTGCATCTTTAAGTGGAGTAGGTACTCTAAAATCGCCTGAATGGGCGAAGAGCTGGGCAGGATGCCCCGGGAGTCCGCCCAAATAGTAAAGCACTTCCATTTAGACTTATACAGCACCTGAGTGGAAGGCTTCCTGCTTCCTAGCAGGACCTGCTGAACTTGCGCTGAACAGGCTCTCTCCCCCTCTGTCAACCACAGAGCCTCCATGCAGTCAGGTGGAGGGAGTCCAGGTCCGGGTGCAGAAGGCAACCCTGGTCCTGGGAGAGCAGGTCGTAGCGCTTCGGAAGTGGTATTGGTTCGGCTATGGACAGGTCCAGCAGCATACTGAACCAGTGCTGCCGGGAACGGAGATTGCTACTTGCAAAGCAAGGGGCAGACGTTCCACTGACCGTCACGGGCGGAAAGAAGGAACTGGGGGCCACGGGGTCGGCAATGCCCTATATACCGAGATATGAGCGTGGTACTCCAGGGGGCGGAGGAGCCGACCCGCGGCAGTTGCTAGGGGTAGAAAAGCTTCCGGAGACTCGTGCACAGGGCACGCACTCACCTATATTGGAATGCATATGAGCAATCACTCGAAGAGAGAAAGTAAGTTAGTGATGCTTCATGCCAAGTAGCAAGCTGCCACGTGTCTTCGCAATACTAGACAATTTCTTGACAGCATTTGGACTTATTTGAATTTTTAAGCTTAGTTTTTTACGGTCAAATCTATGATAAGCTTTGGCTTTTATGGCACCCAGAGAAACCCTATGAAGTGGGTTACAATGGGGTCAAAGTGGATTTTTTTTAGTTTTAACTGAACTCCTGATGTGTGGAAAAGGAACACAGCTGTACTGTACTATACTGTAGAGCCAACTTTGCTGTAAAAGTGGCCCCTGAACAGACAGACAATCATCAAGGCATGGAAAGAGAACCATCCCAGGCAGCTACTACTGCCTTGGCATTCAAGAATACCTTCAGAGCAGAAACAACTCAGATGGGAAGCAAGTAATTACTGCAACTATGAAACTAAGAATACATCTCAAGGAAGGGGTAAATCACAATGTGGAAATATGCACTCTGAAGATCAAAAGCCAAAAACCTGTTCTCAGAATATAGCAGGGGGAAAATAGGTGCAAGTGTTACCATCCTGAATTTCTGCATTGCACACAGCTATTTAAGAGCTGAAGACTGGAAAAAAAAATCTGTCTTCATACAGAGGTTTGTTTGGGGCTTTTTTGGATCAGAAAACATTTGAAATAGAATCCTTTCCCTTTATGCTGGGCTGGAACAACTTCCAAAGCCCCTACACCTAAGAGACAACTTCGATCTCTTGAGCATTTGCTGAGACAAGGTCCCTGAAAAGGAAAAAGGAAGGAGGAAAAGAGGAGTAGATGGAAGCAAAATGTATGGAGTAACATTAGTTTATTTAGGACAACCAGGAGGGTCATGATGTCAGGACGGTGATGGTGGCGGCAGCCATGACCTACTCCAGGAAGTGACACAATTTTGCCATGTTCTAGTGGACTCTTTCCTGCTCTGTTTAAGAATCTGCTTCACTGGGGCAGAACATACATGGCCTATGTTAGACACCCATCCAGCCACCATGTCATGAAATGAAGGGCGCTCGGGTTGGGATGCCTAAGCCTGCCTTGGTCCTGTGTAAGAAGATCTGGGAATAACCAGAGATTGACCAGTGGACAGCTTCAGGTCTGTGAACCAAAACTAGTGGGACCAGTGAGGTGTAGGACAACAGTGGTGGCTCTGCCCCAGGAAATTTTCTGGAGAACTTGAGACAACAGGAGAATGGAGATATGGGGAAGGCAATTCTGAGATTGCTTGTCCAAGCAAGCAGAAGAGCATCACCTCCACCCTCCCCCAGGCAGTATATAGGGAGCGTCTGATTTGTTAGTGATGCAAAAAGGTTCCACTGGAGGGTACCCTACTGTGTGATGAGGTCTGTTAGAACTACATTGTGTAGTTTCCATTTGTGGCCTATGCACAGAGTCACACTCAGTGTGTCTGCTAGGGAATTATGAGCAACAGGAGAGGTATGCAGCCTATATGGTCATCTAGTTTCTGATGCTTCAATTCCACAGCCTGACTGACTCAGAGCAGACGGAGAGAGACCTAGCATCCCTCCCTCACCCCTTATTGATAGAGACCATCATGGTGGTGATGTCCAACATGATCGGTATGTGGAGAGTGCATATGAGAGGAAGGAAGGCTTTACAGGTGAGACAGACCACCTTAAATTCCAGGATGTTTATGTATATTCTGGCTTTTTACAGAATTCAGGTACCTTCCACTGTGTGGAGATCTAGGTCAGCATCCCATCCCATAAGGGGAGGTATCTGTCACAATGGTAAAACTTGATGTGGGAGGACTGAAGGAGCTTCCAATCATGATGGCTAGATCGGACCACCAAGCAAGAAAGGCTAGAACATCTGAAAGGGAACAGGGACCATTTCAACTCCAGGTTCACCGGTTGGCTCGTAGGGCAAGTGGAACCAGGCCTGTAAGCACTACAGGTGGAATCTCGCAAGAGGTGTCACATAGGTGCAGGCTGCCATGCGCCTCAAGAGAGTCACTGACTGACTATGATGCAGGGCTTGCAGCGAAAGCGGGCAATCAGGGCATCCGTCATGCAAAAATGGTCTGCTGGGAGGAAGGCTTATACAGAGACGGAATCCAGTTTTGCCCCTTTCATGTTTACCATCTGTGTGGGTGACAAAATGGACTTACCTTTGTTCATGCAGACCTCTAGAAAGGCCAGAAGGCTTTGAAGGGACTAGATCATGGAGACAACTTCTTGTTAAATTTGCCCCACTAGAAGCCAGTCAGCCAGATAAGGGAATACCTTATTTTCTTGGCATCACATCTGGGCATCTACTGATGAACACCTTCGTAAAAACCCGTGGTGCTGTCACTATAGCAAAGGGAAGGATGTGAAATTGGGAAGAGGTGGTGCCCAATCATGAAGCAGAGGAACTTCCTGAGAGATGGGTGATGTCCATATGAAGTATAAGTCTTACGTCAAGAGCCATAAACCATGCTCCATCCTGGACTGAGGGAATTTTAGCTTCCTGATGAATATATTGCTGATGAAGATCCAAGATTGGCCTCTACTCTTTTTTGGGATGAGGCAACATGGTGAGTAGAATCCTTTCCCCTGGTATTCAGGCGGATGCTCTGTATCACACCCTTGAGAAGCAGGGAATCAGTTACCTGTTGAAGAATCAGTTGGTGGACGGGAACACCTAAAGGAGATCATGTGGGAGGGCAATAAAGTGAGAAGGAAAGAAACTAATCAAGTATCCATAATGGATGTTCTCCAATATTCAACTGTCCAAAATGATCTTGCTCAAATGTAGGCAAAGAGGGCAAGGCAACTGCCCAAGATGACAGGCAGCAAGATAGTTGGCATCGAAGGTGGTTCACAGATCTCAACCCACATGTCAAAAGTGACCCTCAGCCTGCAGCTGGAAAAGGGCTGAGGAGGTGGTAATGGCTGAGGCTGGGAAGCAGGCCTCCGGGACCTCTGTTTCTGATGGGTTCCAGTGGCCATTGATAGAAGGGTGGGTAGGCAGTAGGCAGTCATGGTGTGAAGGGCTACCACTAGTGCTTTCTCCTGGGAGCTGGGATGTAGATTTCCAGGGACCACAGAGGGGCACGCATGAGTCCTCAGGAAATGCAGAGACTCGTTCATTTTATCATTTAAGAACAAACAGCTGTACTACATCAGAACAATGGTCCGTATAGCTCAGCATCCTGCCTTCAGACAGTGGCCAATGGAAGGTGCTTCAGAGGGAATAAATAGAACAGATAATCATCAAGTGATCCATCCCATCAGCCATTTCCAGCCTCTGGCAAACAGCAATCCCTACCTATCCTGACTAATTGCCATTGATGGACCTATCCTCCATGAACTTTAGTTCTTTTTTGAACTCCATTGTAGTCGTGGCCTTCACAACTTCCTCTGGCAAGGAGTTCCACAGGTTGACTGTGTATTGTGAGAAGAAATATTTCCTTTTGTTCATTTTAAACCTTCAGTCTATTAAATTCATTTGGGTCCTCTAGTTCTCTGTTATGAAAACAAGTAAATAACACTTCCTTATTTACTTTCCCCACACCAGTCATGATTTTATAGGCATGTCATACCCTCCCCCCCCCCCATCTTCTCTTTCCAAGATTACAAATCCAGTCTGATTAATCTCTCCTCATATTGAAGCTTCTCCATACCCCTATTCATTTTAATTGCCCTTTTCTGTCTCTTCCAATTCCAATATATGTTTTTTGAGATGGGGCGGCTACATCTGTACGCAGTATTCAAGATGTGAGCATACTATGGATTTATAAAGGGGCAATATGATATTTTCCATTTTATCTATCCCTTCCCTAATGATTCCCAACATTATTGGCTTTTTTGAGTGCTGCTGCACATTGAGTGGATGTTTTCAGAGAACTATCCACAATGACTCCAGGATCTCTTTCTTGAGCAATAAGAGAATTTAGACCCCATCATTTTATAGTTGGGATTATGTTTTCCAATGTGTATTACTTCACATTTAAAAGATTGGCTTCTTCGAAAGAGAGTTCCTCGATGGTGTTTTGGTCCTCACTTGGGATACCAGAAGACTAAAGTCATGAGTCCCTGCACTTCACGAATTTAAGGGCCAAGAACGGGATACAGTGTCAGCTCAATCCACCGGACCCTGGAGGACCACCTTTGCCACCAATTTCCCTTAATTCTTTATGGCCTGGAACTGGGCTTGGTCATCCACAGAGAGCTTGTCCATCAGCACATACAGCTGGCTGGCAGTTTGTCATATTTAGCCAGCAGAGCCTGGTAATTAGCTATGCAGAACTGTAGTCCTGCTGAGAAAGGAGGCCTAATCTTCCTGCCCAGGAGACCTAATCTTTTTGACCTCGTGTTCAGAGGGGTGCACTTCTGCAGGTGCTGACAAGCTCACTCCACAGCCACCTGAATGATCAATGAATTAGGGGCCCAATGCATGAATAGGATATCTGCCCTTTCTGCCAGCGCAAAGTAGTGTCTCTTGGCTCTTTTTGGGGTGGGGGCACTAGAAACGTGATCCTTGAAATTCAAGCTGTAAAAAATAGCATCACACAAAGAGAAAAATATTGTCCATATTTCTCAGAAGCAGAAATATGACATACTGTGCTAATAGAGTAAGTGGGAGACAAATACCAGAAAAAACTTCCAACTTGAAAAATTAATTCTAGAGCTATGAGTCATTGCCACAAAAAACTTACCTAGGTGTACTAAAACTAAACATTTTAAGCAACAATGTTAAAGATACATTGTTCAGCTATTTCAGAAATTTCTCAGTCATACTAATAGAGGTTTTATCAAATATTTGTATTTTGTTTAAGTACAGCTGTTCTTTTTACAAACAAAGTTGCTATAGCCAAGAGTGAAGTTATTGTGAAGAAGAGTGAAGAATTGGAAACGAATTATTTCATTTCAGGCTGGTGAGTAAGTTTTCTACATTCCCCGTCCCCCCCAATGCAGGGATCTCTAGTAATTTTAACTAAAACTCTAATGAGTAATTTATAATTAAACTAAACTCATTTAACCATTGTTCATGGAGTGAATATCAAACATAAATAGGAAAACATTAGAATGCAGAATAGTAAGACAAGGTCCCAGTTAAATTTTTACTTAAAATATTTTAAGTAACCAATTTTTTTGAAAAAATTAACAATTACTTCATATTTGCTGGACTGCCCTCCCCCATCCTTTAATGAGCCATAAAACATTTCAAAACAGTACAAAGCCATTTACTTATTTCACCGTCAAAAGCTTTCCTATGGTCATTTAGTATCATCAAATCAATACACCTGCAACATCCTTAACAGAGCTTCTTTAAATTGTGTATTGATTTTTCCATCCAAGTCAACTACTATGTTATTTATTCAAAATTTCAGGACAAGCTTTGTTAAGTTGTTTTCTGCCTTTAGTTTAAGTAAATGTTTCTGAAGTTTAAGGAAGCTTATAAATAAAAATGTTTGAAATGTCTCCCATTCATATGCTAACACTTAATTTTCAACATACTGGTATGTGAAAGTTAATTAAAACTGTAGTATTTTAGTACATATTTGTCAAGCATTTGAAGTAGCAACAATTTCATCTCAGCCTATTGTAACCCATCAGAGCATCTCTTCACTCAGCAATCACTACCCAGTGTATGAGTTTAGTCACGCAATGTCTATTTTCTCCTTCTTGTACCTCAGACCCAATTGATTACATAAATTAAAAAAAAATCCACACACTATTCTCTTTTGGATTATTTGATATAGAGCACTTTGATTTTGTGATTTAATACACGTAACTCCACCCCAAATCACGAAGAATGACTTAGAATCAAAAAGTCTTTAGACCCCTTGTGGCTGGGTCTACATCTACAGAAAAAAAGCTTCACCTGAGTCAACGAATGCTGTATTACAACAACTGCTCTGTGTTGTCTTCTAAGTCAGCCAAGAGGATTTTTGAAGTAAACTTGAGGCTGAAGAATAAGTTACAGCATTTTGCAAATTGCTGCATTAAGGACACTAGATCCCTTCCTTTAGAAGCTGGAGCCCACTAACAGCGTTTGAAAGAGCAATCTTTTAAAACCTACTACAGAACTTTCAGTGCACAGTAGGAAGGTAAACAGTCAATTAATATGTGGCATGCTAGTGTGCTGTAGATTCACACCTCAGCTTGCCATACACTAAGTCTCCATGGCCAAGGTCTATGAAGGTGTTTTTTTTTTTTTTTTTTGGGGGGGGGGGAGGGGGGGGGCGGCGAAGGGTAGCATTGTGTTTTTAAATAGAATAAAAAATAAAAATGTTAAGAAGCAAACATACCCAATACAGTTACAGTTGTTGATGACTGAGCATTTCCTAGTGGAAATGTAACTGCTTTGCATACATATTCTCCTGAATCAGAGAAACTTATATTGTTTAGGACGATAGTTGCATCGGTAAGTGAGTAGTTCTTAAATGATACTCTTCCTTGGTATTCTCCTTGAACAGAAAACCCATATTCTGGATGATGAACAGCGATAGTCTGTGCGCTTTTACCATGTATCTTCTCCCATGAGACTTGTGTTATTGTTTCATTTACTTCAATTATGCATTTCAGGGTGACATTCTTCCCCCAAACTGCTGTTACATGTGGATCAACAACTGGTCCCGCCAAGGCACCTAAAAACAAAAAGAAGTGTTATGTTAGTTGAGTCTCATCAAACAGGAGAATCATACTTCAAGGCACATTCGCCTTTTGCTGTGTTTTGGTATTTCACATACAACTTTAGTTGATTACCCTATTGCATTATACTTCTCAGGAGGCAGGTTTTAGAGAAGCGCACAGAAGAAGAAAGCCAGCTCCTGGGTTCCCATGCTGAGGAACACACTTCATCATCATCAATGCTAGTAAAGAGATTTGGCAGAAATTGATTTTATGTTTTTATAATTGGAGGATATTTACTTTTTAAAATATTTTAAGATCAACTTTTCATATTTGCATGAAATTTTGGGGGTGTCAGACAATTATATAATCAGATGTTCAAGTTTAAACAGTTGAAGCTTTTAATAATTAAAGACAATGTTAGTCACATGTCAAAAACAAATTAAATATTTTTAAAATCAAACTAAAGTTCTTAAGTAGAATTTTTCTTACTTCGCCTGTCCATAAATTTTGAACATATTGGTCAGTTCATGTGTCTATGGTGAAATCAGTGTTAGCCACCATCTATTGATAAGAGTGCAAATAAAACATCCAATATCATACAATAAGTCTGTGGCAAAGTCAGGTATTGAATCTATGTCACCCACCACAAAGACACTCTTTCCTCTAACTTCTATCTTGTTTTAGTGTTCAGAGAAGCTCCTAAAAGGCAATGGCCCAGTGGTTCTCAAACTATTTACCATTGTGGGCCACATATGCAGCTCTCTATATGGGCTGCATCCACACAATACACACACAATACACACTAACTGTATAGTCCTAAGGATGTCACATGGGCTGCGACTGTGTGCTGACTGGGCCGCTTGCGGCCAACAGGTTGAGAATCACTGCACTAGCCAGTCGGAACTGTTAATGTCTTACCTCAGCTAGAGTCTGTTCTGCTTTCACCTCTCATCCTCTTTCTTCTGCTTAATATTCTTCAACACTACCACCCTTCACACCAGTCTGCAGCACCTAGTCCCAAATCCACTCTTTTGCAAATTAACTTCTTTGGGTGGGCCAGACAGTTTGCTGCTTTTATTAATACAACACTTGCAACTTCATCAAGTGTTCAGGACCCAGCACAAATAGTTTTAGAAATTAAGACAGAGCTCATCCGCAAGGGCCATGCCAAATTTCTTGTGTCACTGTACCTAAAATATTGAAACTAGTTTTAAAGTGCAGCATTTACAGTGCACATATCAGCAGTTTGATTTTTTCCAATGTTAGGCACTTGTATGTACACTTCAGTACACTCAATAACTGAGCTTCAACTATTTAAAGTAATCGAGCACCCTATAAGTTAATGGCAGAGCACAAATGTATTAAAGTTATCAATTCAAACTAAGGACAAAAAATTAAGTTTTCAAGTCAGATTTCAGATCCAGTACACCAGCAGCACCAACTTTCTAGTTCTGTATCAGCAGCAGCAATGGTTATGAAGTTTCAAAATAAGCAAGCACCCCTAATGAATGTAGGCTCTTAAGAGTACTGCTAGCTGTTAACAAAAATATGGTCATCTACTTTATGCAATCTGCTATGTCTCTTCTACATGAAGACTTACTCTTACTTTTCCTGGTACTATTTCACAAGGAAGGTTTACCATGCGAGAATATTCAAAATTACTTAAAATTAGCAATGTTAATTCAAGCACTTGTGGTGTCTTAAATCTGTAGATCACATGAAACCTGGACTCAGAACAATAAACTATTGTTATCCTTATTCGTCCTATGGAGTTTGAGTGGCTACTCTGAAGACCAATCACTACATTTCTGTCCAAACTGTTTAATTGCTCATTTTAGCAAACAAAATGGATAAAAAGGGTAGGAACTGAGAGTTGCTACAAGAAAGAAAACAAAGTATGAGGAAAAGGAAAAAGGCAAGAAAAAAGCCAATTGTCCTGAAGAATATGCAACGCTGAATGCAAAAGTAAGGTAAATGAGAACTTAACACTTATTATGCATCAAGGCACTGTGTTGTACCACAAAGAGTTACGTAAAAGCCTGCCACTGACATCAAGGCAACTTTCACTGCGAACGGAGGGGACTGTGGCCATACATTTGTACTCCGTGCCCCTACCCGAAACACTAAATTTTGCCGTTTACACAAGGTGTTGGACAGCCCTGCTGTACAGGATTTCAAAATATCAGCCTCCCAACTTTGGTAAAAGCAATGCTTACTACCGCTAAAGTCCGACAACGAACGACACTGAAATGGAGTTTGGACTGTGAACGCACATCAGTACCTCAAAAGGGAAAGGCATGTTCTAATTAGCCCCCAAATCAGTTGTTACAAACTAAGGAAATCCAGAGTTATGGTTTAACTTTTTAAGTCCAAACGTTAAAAGATACAAAGAAGCCGATAAGGCATTTTTAACAGATTAAAACAATCAACCAGCAACAGCAACCAACAATCAAGCACCTTTACTGCTTAACGGTGGTTATAAACCTGAGCTTACACTGGCTTTTTAAAATAAAATTTCCTGATGTTATCCTTACAGGGGAGTTATGACAGGCCCTCACATTCCTTAAGTGAAGTTTGGCTTCACTCCTGCTGTTCAAACAACGAGAAGCTGTCATCATTTTGGAAGAAAGTATTTCATTCACTTATTGGTAATGTTCTATTTTATGACCATGCTCCATGACCTCTATCAGTGTTAGGATCACTGTGATGGAGAGTACACTAAAGCAGGAAAGAGAATCCCTGTGTTGAAGGGAATCCTGTATTTAAGAATATGAAGTCAGCCACTTTGACAAAGCTCACTGAAGAGTAATATTTGTCAGTCCTGCTCAAGCATAAACTTTCAGTCATGAAGAACTGTAGACCATGACTACTAATCCTTAAAAATCTTCAAGTGAAGCCAACATGTGACTGAGCTAGAATATCATCCTAAGTATGCTATGTCTGTAATGCCATTAGAATTATTTGGGATAAACAAAAGTGTGTGTTAGCATGCTGTATTTCTTATAGGAAAACTTAAGTTTTGCTATTTGGAAAACCGCAGAAATTCTGGACTTATCCTTAAAACGCTGTAATTTGGGGTTACAATATGTTGTACTCGGTACCTAAGCAGCTGACTTCCTGATTCAAGTACCAAAGTCAACTCAATTTTAACTTTTGAATTGCAACTGATGCCTCCATAATGCAATTTTGTCTTAAATATTAGATTTTAAACATGTGAATACTAAAAATATGGTTTTGTTATGTTTTTTAAAAAAATGAAAGGGTAACTTTTGAAAGGTTCAAGTTTCAAGATGAAATTTTAGTTTGAGCATACTGCACCTACAGTATGCTGGGGACAGTAACAGTTATGATTACCAAAAAAGAACAAAGTAGCTCTTTCCAGGTGACTAAAAAGCCTAGCAATTTTCCAGGTCGCTTTTTTCTTCTTATACCCAAGCCTCAATGCAGTGCTTCAATATAAATTCTTTTCAAGCAGACAGGAACAAAAATACTACAGCTGAGAAAACAGGGCAGAAGTTCGAAAGTTACTTCACCCTCATTTGTATTGAAAGACAGATTTTCTTCTATCCGTTGAGAGGAGAAGTGAACATTACACTTAAATTTTAGAGGGGCTCTTTCAATTTTGTACTACACTGTCTAGAACTGTGCTATTAAACATTAAATAGTCATTTAAACAGATTTTCCTGCAGAGATTAACTAGTGTAAATTATTCAAAAACGGTAACGTTCTGTAATGGAAAAAATTTAAGTGGTATAACAAACCAACCAAGCTAGCCTACTAACAGTCTAGACAGAGCATCAATATCCTTTTATATAAACAATGCTACTGAATCACTAACTTCTAGTGTTTCCAAAAAAAAAAAAAAAGTCAGATAATCCTGCAGGAAAGATCTTCTCCAGATTCGTAAATTAAAACTGGGCTTCAAAAAAGGGCTGATCCATTAACATTTAAAGTTTATTCCTACTGTTCAGCCATGCCCCCTTGAACTGGAATAGATAGCAAGGGGCTTGTCTACAGGATGCTGTAATGCACACCAGAGAAATGCAGAACCTGATGTGCATCAACTGGCCTGTGTGGACCATGGTAAAATGCACACTAAAAGTTCCCTAGCGTGTGAATGTAGTACTGTTGAAACACTACTAATTACCAAATAGGGACATTTCAGCATATACCAGCAGGGTCCACACAAGTCAGTATGCAATGTTTGTGCACATCCATATTCAGACACCTTGTGAGGTGCCCATTGCCACACCACATTGTCACAGCACACCTGTCTAACTGCTTTGGTAGTATTGATTCTTCCATTCCCAGTCTTACCACTCATGTCAAAGTAAAGCTATCAGTTATGTTCGAGGCACTGGTTTCTGAACAGTTTACAGTTGATCTCAAGACTCAGGCAATTTAACCGCAACCCTGATTAACAAGTAAACATTTCTACACCATGTAACCTTATCACCACTGAAGATACTGAGACAATACTTCGTTGCATGTAGTCAGCAGTTCCGTCCCAGAACTTTACATTGCATCATTTGACTGGAAATATAATCAAGCCTTTTATTAGGTCCTGGTGCCTCAGGCTTATTTATCATGTCTACTGGCAGTAGAATATTTGACATATCTGGTGGTTTCTCCTAGTAGCTAAGAACAAAGGTTGTTGTCCAGAAAGAAAACAAAACCAAAGTGCTTCTACAGAAGTATGTATTCCCTAGTTCCACCTCCAAAGGAGCCTCAGTGTGCACTGGAGATACACACAGGAAAACTAGCTTGTCGCTTAGTTAAAGTAGCATCAAGTTGCTTCTGTAGTAATGTTTCTTAAAATGTAGTTGCTTTAAGAAGTCCACATTCAGGATTTTTTTGAATCAGCGAGGCACAATACTTTCTGCAAGTACAAGTTCAAAGTGTTGAAGTGTTCTCAGTTTAGTTCTAGGCTGACATCTGAGCAATTCCCAGCATAACCTTAGTCCTTTCTGAGGCACATTACAAGAGTCTTGCCTATACAAGGTTGTGAAGTATCCAATGCGTTTGAAACAGAAAGTGAACCAGCAGTTTTGAACATCTGGTCATTTCAGAAGGCTGAAGTCATAACTAAAAGATACAGACAACTATCATGATTGGTGTCTTAAATTTTAGCGTAGCAGAGTTAAGCTATTAACAGGGTTGGGCAAACTTCAGAAGTTTAGTTACGTTGACAAAATAAGGAAGAGTAGAGCACTTGAAAGCAGCCCAAAGCTTTGGTGACCCTTCCTTATAACAAGTACACTGAATGGAGCACACTGCAGGCAAGTACACAGGTTAGCTTAATGGTATTCAAATATAAAGAGAAAACTTGACAGCAGTAGCCTCCAAGAGCAAAAGGCCCCCTACCATAGACAACGAAGCACTTGCCTGCACAATTAAATTTGAACAAAAAGAGTCAGCATGTCTTCATAATCAACTAAGTATTAATATGCATTGATATCAAACTGAAATTTACCTTTTTTATTTTGTTGTTTAGCTAACAATCTTCAACCTCAAGTATGGTGACTTAAAAATCTAGTCCAACTGAATCAAGACTGTAGTGGCAAGTAGTGTTCAGATAGTTGTTTAGGGTAACTTGCTGATCACCACAAATTCTACAAGCAGCTTTTTGATGCCACCAAAAAGAGAGATGAAGAGTTCTTTTCCCCTTTAAAAGCTTCCTCACTTGCAAGTAATCAATTTTACATGAAGGAAAACCTCTTCATGTATACTATTTCTAAGTTATTGGTGTCTTAGTCAGTCATCTATTATACAATTCATGTGGGAAGGGATGATTAAAACAATGTATTTGCCTCCTATGAACAAACCATCAAAAATAATGACCTCATTCAAAATTAGCTTCTAAGTTAGTAGTTACATTACCTAGCAGAGTGTCTGCTAGACACTAAAAACCACTGGTGAAACAGACACTGGGCTTTGTGGCTCATTACAATAATTTGTAACACACCCTACTTACTGGTAACCCTTAATGCCCTTTTCATTTTAAGTGGTCTTTCACAACACATGAACCTCTTATGCTTAACAGTCTGTCCCAACTTGCATTTAGCTCAAACTCACTGGTTACCTTCCCCAGACCTGAAGAGAGCTCTGCGAAGCTCAAAAGGGTGCCCCCCCCCCCCTTCCACCAAACGCAGTTAGTCCAATAAGAAAAAATTACCTCACCTACCTCGTCTCTTATATCCTAGGATCAACACCACTAAAACATTAAAACCATTATCTTCTAATTGGCACATCAGAATTCAGACAGCTTAGGGCTACTAATTCTATGGAACTAACAGATACAATTGCTGAGGAACCCCTAGTCGTCACTTCACATACTCTTTTATGGTATATTGAGAAACTTCAGAAAATGGCTATCAGCATTTCAATATACTTGTGTGTAGTCTAATAGCAAACAACCTCTAAGATTCGTAGAATCTAAGGCCAGAAGGGACCACTGATCTAGTCTGTCATTATGCAAAAACACAGTCCCCATGACATCTGAATTAATTCCTGTTTGAACTAGAGTATCATTTAGAAAAAAAAATCCAATCTTGATTATCACTGACAATTGTTAAGAGACTCCACCACAACCTTTGTTCCAATGATTAGTCCCCCCCCCCCCCCCCAAGTTAAATCTTTACACTATTTCCAGTCTAGAAGTTGAGGCTCAATAAACTCAGTCAATGGATATTGTTGTACCTTGCTCTAGTAGAGTCAAGAATCCATCTAGCGGGTGATCAAATTACCCCTTTAAGGCAAGCTACATACCTTTAATAACTGGAGTTTGAGTTATGTTGTTGATACATGTTCCACTTCTTGTGTTCATGTGTCCCGTCTACTGGAGAGTGTAATACTTTAGCCATCAGTGTCCACTGTTACATCTGCTCTCCTTATAACATTGATACCCTCTCTTCTTACGGGCATAAAGGGGTTGGAGCAACTAACCGACCCTCAGTTCTTGCACCACTATTAAATCTAGGGTATTAGACTTGACAATAGCAGGTCAAGGAGGGTGGGTCATGGTTAATGAAAGTATGAACACTACTCCAAATAGGAGTCCTACATATATCTATAGGTAATCCCCCTAACAGAGGCTGCAGAAGTGACTGTGATCTGGTACAGTGTGATCTAAATATGAACTGGGAGTTCTAAATTGCCTACCTCATCAAAACTTTATGAAGCATAACACCCAAATTAGAGAGGGAGAGTCAAGACAGCCTGACCTTTGAATCTTTCACCAATAGAAATAAACAATATCTTGTTGAAGCAGACTTACAAGAAGTACCCCTGAAAAGTTAGACATGTCTTGGAATTGATTTGAGTACCTTTTAGAATTATGCCCAATACACCATCTATCACTAATGATACTATTCCTTACTTCCTGGAAATAATGCACCTGTTCCCCAAAACAGTAGGAAACGATCAAGATCCTCCAAAATTGACTAGTATCTTTTGATGTACACATCAAAATGATTTATTCAAGCATTCAAAGTCAATTAAGGCCTCAGTCCATGTATATATTGTTTCCTCTTATAGAAACCTGATGTTCACGGATAAGGATGATAGAAATGAGTAACGAAATGCTGTCTTGGTTAAGTAGGATATTAAAACTGCTTTTTGTATTGACAAATGTAGATACCTAATGACCGTAACGTGGCACCAGTCTTAATGCATCTAACAAGTCATCTAAGCAGAATACTCACTTCAAAGGGGAGGTCTTCCAATATAGTTTGAACATCCTTTGGCAACCCAGAAGACTAAGCCTTCACAAATCTTCATGCCTTATCAGAAGCATCAATTGAGGCTTGTAAGGAGGTTTTATATCTATTAACTGATCCTCCATAAACAAAGATTTAAATTCCTCTTGAAGGTCTAGTCAAAGTTTATCAACATGCTCAGTAACTCTGCTCCACATAAGGTAATCAATGTGACAAGAGTCACTATGCCAAACTGAAGGCTAGCAGACGAATACCTATTTCCTAAAAAGTCCAATCTTTTCAACTCCTTCTTCGGAGTAATCCTGAAGGACTTACATTTTGACTTCTCTTGTGCTGTGGTCACCACCAAAGACCATGGATCAGGATGCATATAGAAATATTCTAAGCCTGTCAAAGGTACTTGATACCTTTTTTCAGTTTTTTGTAAGTGGGTGGTATAGAAGCTGTAGTTTGCCATAACAGGAAGGGAAAGCCTCTCGTATGCCAAATGTCCAATAATTTATGTCCTTTTCCTTCAACAGTCTGAACCAGGATCTCCAAAGCTTCCACCATTCTGCCACCCAATGCTTGAAATAACCCATAATTATCTAACGAAGAACCAGAGCCTCATTCTGTGAAGAAGAGGATGGAATATGCCCTGGAACTGTTTCAGGAACTTGTTGACGCATACGTTCATGCAGAGACTGACATGGAGAAGAATCTGGCTCAGTAATATGTATAGTTTGCTGTGAATGCTTTTGCATAATAGGTGGATCCTGGGGAGAAAAAGATCTAACCCTAAAAACTGAAGCTGAAGGAGGTTTTGATTTAGGATATGGTCACAGGGGCCAGTGAGGCCAAGCAGTTTGTTCATATAGATAAAACAAATGTGGCTTGAGGAGTGGCGGCGGGGAGGAGATTTTGAACTGACATCTGTTGTTACCCACGTCTGACCTGACACTAACATACAAGAGACACACGGAAGGACAGGAGAATGAAACATTCCAACCATCAAAAGAGGTTTAAGAGGAATACCCATGCTCCTTTTAAGGAGCCAGGGGGGCTGCTTGTGTGAAGGTATGAAAATTATCCATTGAATAAGACTTACCACAATAACCCCCACTGACCTAGAAAGCACTTCCTGATTAAGAGAAACACCTAATAAGGTCAGATCAGGCTGCCTGTAAACCATCAACTGACTGTGCGCTGTATGCTTTGGCAACAAGTGGTACTGCTCCATAAACTGACCTGCAAATAATAAAGCCAGCACTGGCGAAATTATTACTAGCATTAGTAGCTCTATTGCTTGAGGAGCCAGAGCTGATGTATTAGAAGCAGTAGCAGCAGACTCCAGACACAGGCACAAACAGCAGCTTCTGAGGATGATTGCACTGAGCAAGTCAGCCCTATAGGAGGCTGTAACTGACTGGGCGCAGAACAAACTGATGCTGCAGGCAGCTGAGATTGCTGACCTGATGCCAAGAACAGGAGGTGCTAGCAGCAGTGTTCTGCTTGGGTGCAGATAAACAGGAACACCAGTTGTCAAGTTTTCCAAACTACCTCCTGCCAAACAGAAGAGACAGGGGCTGCTCTGAGAGCACCCTTTCTTCCTGGAAACAGAGAAGGGTGATCCACTTTCTTTTCCAAGGAAGTCTTTTGAGGCGATTTTCCTCTGCACTTCCGAGTGGAGCAATGACCATCACTGTTTGCAGCCCAGAGGAAGAAACAGGTAGAACCCTGGAAATGTGCCAGGACACATTTTACTGAGGACTGTCCTGGACTAGGGGATCTTGTCTGTCATTTGGTTCTAAGACTACCCTCATAGCTTTCTCTAAAATGAACAAATTCTGTTGTCCCTACATTTAGTTGTTTTTAAATAAAAAAAACTAAAATTACTACACCTCACAAAAATAATGATACCTTGAATGTGTGTCATCAATGATCTTAACAGCACCACAGAACTCTCAATTTAAAGCACAGTGGGTTTCATCCCCACATCATGCTAGAACCCTGCCCCCTGAACAAGGCAAACAAATTTTGAGAAAGCTAAAACCTACTTAACATGCTACACTGAATACTTAGCTTAAGTAATGAACTATTTACAAAATAATAATAAAATACACATCTAGAAAAATAGTAATAAAATATCTGACTGGAAAAAAGGAGGCACCGCTAACTGGGTCTATCTTACAGGAATAAGCAGTTGAAAGGGACTGAGGATGAGTTGATCACTCCACCCTCTTTTTTACTCTTGAAGGGGCAGGGGCTTGCTAAAGAATTCTGATCTCCAGCACAAGGGGTGCATGCACACCAGACGTGGAACATGTGTACAAGTAGTCAAAGAACCTTCTTCCATGTGCTACACTAGTTTAGTACACTGTAAAGACATTTTCTATTCCTACAGGTCATTCTCGCTTTTCTCTGAACCCTCTCCAATTTATCAACATTCTTCTTGAAGTGGGCACCTCAGGACACACCATTCCATTAGTGGTCACACCAGTGCCAACTACAGTGATAACAGACCTTTCCTACTCCTACTCAACACTCCCCGACTTAGGCAGCCCAGTATTAGCCCTTTTGGACACTGCAAGCTCATATTCAGCTGATTATCCTCCATGACTCCCACGCCTTTCAGAGTCACTGTTTTTCCAAGGATGGAAGACTCCATCCTTGAAATATGGCCTACGTTCTTTTTTTCCTAGATGTAGGACTTCACATTTGGCCACATCAAAAACATAGATGGCTTGCACCCTAGCATACCACATAACGAAGAGAACAGGTCACCAGGAGTTATTTGCCATTCCCCCCAGATACTATATTCCAAAAGGTTTTATTAGTAATTGAGAACGCTCACTTTTATTTAGTTTAAAACCAAAGGAGTCATCCATTTCACTTTCCAGTACAATACCACAAAGCATAATACTGCAGAATTTTGTTTGCTGATACAATAGGAGACTATTTAACCTTTTAAAAAAATTCATCATCTCTGAAAGGAAATATCTATATTTGTATAATCCCTTTAAGTAAAACTTGGACTTTTGTAAGTATATACCCTGCAAGTCACTTCCAGGAAATAAAATTCAGTCACACATTATCAGATTCCTGAAAGAACTTAAGAGCTACTGCACAGCTTCATATTGAATCCTCTCAATTCCTTGTCCTGTGATCTCACATGCACTTAGGCATGTCTCAGTGATACATTAGTGTTTGATCTTATGGCCTACATGGAAACCACAGGATTTTCCCAGACGTTTTCTCAACCTTTACTTCCAGCTAGACGTATACTGAATGTTATCTTCAATCAGGAGAGAATACTGGAGAAGACAATATACCACACCTCTGGGTCAGACCATCACCTCACCCCAGTATACTAGAGCCACCCACCAAGGTAGTGAGCTACTGAATTAAAGGTAGCCTATTTACCTATAAAACTGAGTGCAACAGCTGGATTTGTTCTTTTCTGTAATGTGCAGTTTAAAAATTGCTTTTGCAATTTCAACAAAGAAAAAAATTCAGTAAATTAGCAGCTTGAGAAAAATAGCTAAGTTAAGGAAACTAATGGATTCCCATTGATAGATAGAAGAGTATTACCTTATTTTCTTCACTGCCATATCCTGAAAGTACATGATAAAAATTACTGAACTTTGAGTTGGATGAAAGTGACTACAAGCCAGGACACATTTTGAGTACATGCCATGAAGTCTCAGAGTACAAGTGAAAAATACCATTATCATATACACCTTGTTTACAAATACAAGTTAAACAATCTCATTCTTCCCCCCACCCCCATTAAGGTGCCCACTATCATAAATAGTGAGGCAATGGTATTACTGTAAAACCTAAGTAAATAGCTGATTGTTTAAAAAGAACCCACCATCTAAATTTTCATATGATAACTACATCCATTTGATAGTCACAATTTAAAAATCTTTAATATGATATTACAAAAGACCTTGCTGTGTAGCAATATAGCCTTTTACAGTGTCTGTTCAAAGGAGTTTGTAGCCTTAAGAATGGTTTCCTTAAAAATAAAGGTCTTGGTGCAGAAATGAAATGGTCAACCATACCCTCTTAGCATTAGTATTGAAATTTTCTGGGGGTTTTTGGTCAAAAGACTGACGATCCTAGTATCTGAATACTTTCCATGTAAAGTTAATCACAAAGTTCCTAATAGACTATTTGCACATTTTTTGTGTGTGGGGGGGGGGAGGGGGGGGGTTGAGAAAACTGCTTGGGATAGGCTTTTGGTAGGGGTTTCAGGATAGACAGTGCTGTCAGTGAGTATCATTGCTACACTGGAAAGGATTTTTCATAAAGATGACCATGCTTGATTTGTCTCTTAAAAAAACAAAAAAAAACAAAAAACCACCACCAGGGAATGATTTATTGTGAGCTCTCTTGATTTTCATCCTGCGCTTTGTGTTGTGCAGCGTCCCAAGAGGGCATAGTTGTTGCAGTGGTTTATGCGTAATTTGATGTAGCTGAGACATGGTCTATCTGGAAATTAGGATGAAGACCAAAACTGGGAGTCAAGTCAACAGGAACTTGAGCATGGCAACATAAGCCAGAGCGACACCAACAGATACACACACAGTTTGTGTAGCTGTTGGAGCCTGAGCACACACTGTTCATTCATCTTAAGATCAGCATAATACACCAGCCTGAAGATTGTCTCAGTGGATTACTGTGGCAAGGTCTTTGTCCAGGAAGACAGAACAGTTTTATAGCAAGCTGGAGGTAGACTAAGGCACTTCTGGAAAATTAAAAGCATTTCCCCTTTCCAACCAGCATCACTTAGGTCTTGCCTGGGTTGAACTAGAGTCACATGTTAGTCTTTCATAGCTTTTAGGCATTCTAACATAGTAATCATGGAAATGGATTAATTTGAGAAGGCGATAGTTTAGTGCTACTGGCATATTGCTGGGCAGCCTGAGAGCATCAGCTGCGCACCCAGGGGGGTCCGAGAAGGAAGGGAAGACGCACACGAAATATTACAAACACCAAGAAGTGCAGCACGATCAAATAAGTTTGAGAACCACTGCCCTGGAAAATTAGATTTGAAGTAAAAATGGAAAGGACTAAACAGAGTACAAGCGGGGAAAGATGCTCCTCCAAAGCACTCCTCAAAGCCCTGTCTAACCCACTTAGAGAGAAATTGAGATGAAATAGCTTTTCCTTTTGAGTTACCAGCATACAAAACTAGTAACTTATAACAAGAGTTCCAGGTCCTTTTTCATCTAAATAATATGACAGCACTCTTGGCAATCAAAGAATGAAACCTGGCCTCACATTTAGATGAATAAGGCTTTGGAAATAAACACTGGAGATTAATGGTTTGACCTGCATGAAAACAATTTTTTTTAAGAAATCTAGGATGTAGTTTAACAACAACCTTATCGTTATAAAAAGTAGTGTAAGAGTGGTGTCCATCACCAATGAATGTATGTGATTCACGAATTCTTCTTGTATAAGTAACTGCTATCATGAAGTCATCTTCACAGATAAATGGAAGAAAACCTGCTCACTAAAAACTTCCAATGGTTGCAACGTAAGTTGAGTCAAAAGTAAATTTAGTTTCCATAGAGGGACAGGGTCCAGCACTGAGGGATATGGGTCGAAAAATCCTTTCAAGAAGTTTTATTTTTTCAATATATGCAAAAAACAGATTTGCCATTAAACATGAATACAGTATGCAGTTACTGTTGCTAAATGAACCTTAATGGGAGGACACAGATTTATTTTGAAGTGTAATAGATATTCCAGAATAAATTATATTGGAACTGAAACTGGGTCAGTACATTTCTCAGTTATCCACACTGGGGTTCCCCAAGATCTTCTCCGCTTAGCTCTCCAAGAACTGTTTGATTCCAGACTTGTCATTCAGGTTCCTTGATTTGGCATACAGCAAAGCTTCACTGAGTTTATCGGACTCACAGAGGGATCTGTATGGGGCATACCCCACATTCAAAGTTTGATAGAAAGCTTCTTCCTTTCCATGCAACATGTACACATAGGTCATTTACTATGCATTGTACCATGAGTTTTGGGATAGGCTTGGTTAATCTGTAGAACCCAATCCCTGTATAGAGCATGCTAGCTACACAGTCCATATACGATTTACTCTTTACCTTATTTTACGTTCCCGGCTTAACTGGTCCATTGTTATTTTGTTTTTTGTAAGTGGTTTCCAGGATGTTTCCTCTTATCTTAGCTAGGCTAGACAGTTTGGTTTTTTAGCTTACTAACCCATTTACCTATCCTAGTTAGCACAGACATTCCGTTTCCAGCCTAATCTATTTACCTCCCTAATCCAGTCTTCCAAGAAATGAGGCCTCCCCATCTAATTAGATATCAAGCCAGGCACACAGTCCTCAAAACAAATATTTTCTACTTAAAACTCAATTTTTTCTCATTGATAGTTTTCTGGCATTAAATTAGAATTCTCTGCACCTCAACTGAGCACGATCTTTCTAACTCATCAAAAGGCCGAGTGCTCAAGCTGTCAAATGTAACTATTGCATATCTGGGAGGAAGACATTTCTCTCCCCACTCCTCTCAAATGCAGGACAGTAAATCCATTTATAATGGGAGCATTTCATAACTGCCTTTTGATAAATGCAGTAACTTTGTGTACCACTGTTACCCCTGCCATGCCAAAGCAATAAGAATCACACTGGCTGAATCCTGTCTTATCTTAAAGACTCAGGGAACGAAGGGAAATGCGTATGTAACACCCTCCCCCCAATCTAGGAGAAATATCTGTCAATGTCAGGCTGACTGAGCATGCTCTTGAGCAGAAACAGGGACACTTTATCCTAAGACTGACCAAATCTTCTGGAAACCATTCATGCACCAGAGAAAAAAATCTCTGCTCAACCAGTCTGCAATCACACCGTATTGACCCACTTATATGTCGGGCAACTTGTACGTATTGTGCTGAATACACCAACCCCAAAGTTTTACCACCTCTTTGCAAAGTTCAGACAAAGTTCCTCCTTGGTGGTTCACATAAAAGTTACTGTTGACATGTTGTCCTTGGCCACTTCAATTACTACATTTCACACTTGTGAGAGAAATGTTCTGAGAGCTAATCAGATTCTCCTCAGTTCCAGCACATTTTCTTGCAACAGGGACTGTCATTCCAAAGACCTCAAATATACACATTGAGGGTGTGTTACCCCTGTCTTAGACGTATGTCATTAAGAAAGGGTGGGTTGAATAAAACGGTCTTGAGGGCACCAAGATGATCCACCATCTTAGAGAAAGGCAAACTTCTTCCTTGGAACAGCAAATACTTTTTTATGTATTGTCCATTCTGGGTCTGAAATTAATAGTAGCCAGTGCTGAAGAAGTCTCAATTCTGAGTCTTACATATGGAATAATAAATGTTGTGGATGCCAGACGCAACAGATTTAACAAAAACGATTTGCTGAGAGGGATATACTTAAGCAGCAGGCATAACCAGTTCTAATTTAAAAAACAAAACAAAACCAAAACTCTCCTCTCCAGAAAAGCTCTTCCTTTTTATCTAGTTAAGAATCCCACCGACAAACAAAATCTTTGACCTCATCAAGAGACTTTCCTTGCTTTGTGAGAAGACTTTGGGTTCCAAACAAGGAACAAGTGACCCAAACGGCTTTTGTAAATCTTTAAAGGAGGCCAATAAACTAAGCACGGGAAGACAAATTCCTTGTCTGCTCACCAAAACCAGGCATTTGGTAAAGACTCTGGATGTGATAGAAAGGCCAAAAGATAGGACTCTATATTGGAAACCTGAATCAATAGGTAAAACTTAATTTTTATATGAAGCTCTTACTGAAATATGAAAATATGCATCCATGAGATCAACAGCAATGAACCAATACAAAGTCAACAGGGAGGAAATCAGTGTCATTAGTTTCCATCCTGAAGTATATCAAAAGTAAAATCCCCTTGTTCCTGGAATGTAATTGAACTTTTTCTGTAGTCCCTGCTTGGAGTAAAGCTTGGGCTTCTACCCTTAAGTTCTCATGAAAAGGGTCCATGAAAGATGAGGGAAGGAGAGGATTGGATGGAATCACTTAATTGGATGGTATAACCTTTTATTGCATCTAAAACCCATCTGTCCAAGGCGTCTGTGTGGGGAGGGGGAAGAAGAGAGTGTAAAAAATGCTAAACATGTAGTCTTATATTAGGTAAGGAAGATGTAGTTAATGAATTCTTTGTCCTCCTCCTGGGCTTGCAGGATGTCCCCCCTCTACTGCATTTGAGAGGATGTCCGTTGGCTATTATGTTGACAATAAGGCTGCCTCTTACGCATATAGTAAGAGAAGGAAGAAAATGGAAATGTCCAATGATATCTGAACACAGATGCAGATGTCTAAGGTAAAGTGGTAGTAACTCCAAACATCCCATTTTCCTCCAGCACTTCAGCAGTTTCTGCACTAACTGGTTCATCTTCAAAAGATGAAAGCTCAATTTGTGTCTTCATTTCCATAGGCAAAGATGAGGATCATAGCCATGGATGTCTGCAGAGAGCACACAGTTGATGCCACATCTTGATGCAGCATCAGAAATGATGTAACAAATGATGCCCTAATAGCATGTTTTGCTATATTTTGGCCCTTCTTAGTGAGAGCTGTTAATCTCTTCTGTTACTCTGGGATGTTCTTGATTCAAATTGAAATCTTCTCCCCCAAGTGAAGCTGATATCAAGCAGTAATGGCCTGATAACTGGCCACCCACGTTTAAAGAAGCAAATGGAAATTTCCTTCCTCGAGTGTTCAACTCTTTTCCTGCTTTGTCATGAGAAGTCTAGTGCTAACCTGGATCTCTGAATTGTTGGTGCAACCACAAAAGAAATAGGTTGAGGGTGCACAGGCAATTGTTCATGTAGGTCTTAATGTAAAAATGACACAAATTATATCAAACTAGAAAAAAAATTTTGCCAGTTGCCACAGACCTTCCAATAAGATAGGTGAGATCTTAATCTGCGATACAACTCCAAATGCCAAAAATGTGACTTCTCCCAAAAGCTCCTGATAATTTTCAAAGTTGATGTCATTCTATCTACTAGCTCATGAAACTGAATTGTGTCAGGAAATGTCATCTCAGGAAACAATGCTGCAACTATATCCACATTTTCATCAGAAGACAAGCCACTGTCTTATTCCATGTTTTATTGGAGAAATTCCTCCTGGGGAAATAGTCTCTGATGCTCCTACTCGAACAACATCTCCTGTGGCAAGGACAGGGAACATTCTCTAGGTGTATCAGATCCAGACCCCTTAGATCCATTGGTTCTGATCAAAGACCTATTGACAGCAAGATTCTTGCTTCTTGGAGTGACAGTAATAAGAAAGGGTTGGCCAATATGGCAAAGGCACTATAGGCTAATCCTGCTAGTCACCCCAATCTCTCCTCAAATATTTAAAACTACATGGCCCACATTAAATGGATCAAGAGCTGGCTAACAGACACAAGGTAGGCCATCCATACAGGATGGGGGACTCTATCCTGGGAAGCAGTGACTCTGAAGATTTGGAGGTTGTGATGAACAAGCAACTGAACATGAGCTCCCAAAGCAATGCTGTGGCCAAAAGGGCTAATGAGATCCTTGGGTGCATAAACCATAAATCTCAAGTAGGAATAGAGAGATTTTACTTCTGTATTTGGCACTGGTGCGATCTGGAATACTGTGTGCAGCTCTGGTTTCCACAATTCAAGAAGATAAACTGGAGATGGCTCAGAGAGGAGCCACAAAAATGACCAAAGGATTAGAAAACCTGCTTTAGGAGTGATAAACTAAATAGACTGAGTGCTTTTGAGTATAATAAAGAGAAGGTAAAAGTGTGATTTGATCACAGTCTCTATCTAAGTGGGGAACAAATATTTAATAATGGGTGCTTCAATCTAGCAGAGACAGGTACAATATAATCCAATTGCTGGAAGTTGAAGCTAGACAAATTTAGACTGGAAATAAGACATTTTAAAACAGGAGTAATTAACCACTGGAACTATTTACCAAGGGTCATGGTGGATTCGCCACCGTGGACAATTTTTAAATCAAGACTGGATTTTTCTCCCCAAAGATATATTCTAGGATTTATTTTGGGCAGGTTCTATGGCCCATGGCATATACAAGATAAGACTAGTGGTCCCTTCTGGCCCTGGAATCAATCTCTCTTTCCACTTTGGTGATCATGAGCCCCTTGTGCTGAAGACCAGAATCCTGGTTGAAGTTGCACATGCACTCCAAGTATACTAATGCCCCACATCTCGGGTATGAAGGAAAAAAACAACCCAACTGCCACTCAGCACTTTCTTCAGAGAACCTCAACATTGTAGGGCTCAATAGAGGAAAGGAAGGACAGTCATGGACTATGTATGTTTAACACATTTTGAAGACTCCACTTATTGTGCATGTAGTTAACTTTTCTTCCATATATAGTCCACGGTTGGTGACTTGGAGGTTGTCATACACATGACTTATATAGCCCTTTACTTAGATTTCCAGAGTGCAACCTCTTCCATAGGGTTTCATTCTTTAACATTCTTGAATTACTAACTGTAGAATTATCTTCAAGGAAGTTGCTCAAAGGCTAGCTGAACAGACTGGAGCCAAAAACAAAACAAAAGCACTGAACCCTGATTTTTCTACAGCAGAATCATGTTTCAGAAAAGCATGAACAGACGGCAATATGGCTACTCCACAGACATATGAAACAAATGGTTTCCAAGGATGCCACAGAAGTTGCCTGAACCCTGTTAGAATGAGCCTTCATCTGATCTGAGGGATCTAAGCTAGCTATGTCTTAATCCCAAACCCAATCAGAAAGTATTTGAGCTTAGTCACTTGACTCTTCGCTCCCTCAGGAAAGCTCTAAAAACTTTAGCTCTATGCAAGCACAGTTAAATAGCTCTTCAAACGTTTGGCATTTGCAGCTTAGCGTCTCTTTCAAGTGAAGTTTGAGGAAGGGTATCCAGGTGGATCAACTAGATCAAGTTCAAGTTCTAAACCAACTTAAGTCAGAGATACTTTGTCAGGGATATAAAGATCAGTTTTATGGTTAGGGTAGTTTAGTGCTGCCCTAGAGAATTCTCTTCCTATGCCACAAAGTCCTTTTGTGATGCTAGACAAGAGAAAGTTAGAACCATGGTTACGCAACCAGTTGAGTAACCATGGTTCTTTGGTATTTGTCCCCCTGTGGGTGTTCCACTCTAAGTATCTTCGCCCCTGCACTGCTCATCACAGATCTTCAGTAGCAGTTCATCCTGCCCAGGCATGTGCTGCTCCCTATCTGCCCCGAGGCTAGCCAGCATGCATAGGCATTCCCTCCTCAGTTTCTTCTCTACCAGAGTCAACTACTCAAACTCTGAAGTAGAGGGAAGGAGGATGGGTCGCAGAGCACCTATATGAACACACATCTCAAAGAACCATTGTTACTGCACAAGGTGGGTAACTTCCTCTTCTTCGAGTGGTGTCCCTAAGGGTGCTCTACTGTAGGTGACTCCCAAGCTGGAGGCTAGGGCTTCAGAATTGAATCTGATACAGTTATTACTGCAGCATCCACTTTGGCATCTGCAGCCAAATTCCCCAGGATAGTGTAGTGTTCCACAAAGGTATGTGCAGAGCCCAGGTAGCTGCTCTGCAGATTTCTGATATAGGGATATCCTTGGAGAAGGTGACAGATGAAGAAACCAACCTCTCAGAATGCATCCATATTGAAGGTGGGAGAGCCACCTTATGCAACTGGTAACAGAGCTAAATACAGCTGAAGATCCACTTAAAGAATCTCTGGAGCTGAAGATCACTGTGCCTTTTGACTTACCTATAACAAATAGTAAAAGTTTGAGATTTCCTGAAAGCCCTTGTCCTGTCCAGGCTCGTCTCATGTCAAGCATAGAGTGAATGGCTTCCCTATTATCCTCATGAGGTTTGGAATGAAAGACTGGAAGTTGAATAAGCTGATTCATGTGAAATGCACACATCACCTTGGGAATGATCTTTGGATGTGGTGTAAGTGTGACCTTGTCTGGGAAGAACACGGTAAGAGAGGGATGCACCATCAAAGCGGCTATCTCCCCTAACCTTCTGGCTGAGGTGATGGAGATTGTGTTCCTCCATTGCCATCTTCACGGAAAGGTTAGTGAACATGTGGCCATGGATTCATATGGCGGTCTAGTCAGTCCTTTTAAACACTAGATTTAGATCCCCTTGGGGAGAGGGCAGCCTGGGTTGTGGGAAGAAGTTTTCTATGCCCTTAAGAAACTGCTTTGTAGTCAGGTGGGAGAAGATTGAGTTTCCTTCTACCTGCTGATGGAAGGTTGCAATTACTGTCAGAAAAACCTTCAGCAAACTAATAGTGTGTCCCGGCTTCTTTAAAGCCAAAAGGTAGTCAGATAAAGTGGTAGGGTGGCTGCAGTAGGGGTGACACTTGAGCTGGCACCAGATCTGGAACCTCTTCCATTTCTGAAGGTAGGTATGAGGAATAGTTCCTTTTCTACTGTGTAACAGCATCTCCTGTACCTCCTCAGAGCAAGATGTCTCTGTATGCTGGAACCACAAACGAGCCATGCTTTGAATTGCAGAATCCACAAATTGGGATGGAGGGCGTCTCAGTCTGCGACAGGAGGTAAGGAGTGATCGGGAGCGTCACTGGTGAATATAATGCCAGCTCTGATGGATAAAGGGTACCACATCTGTCTGGGCCAGGCAGGCGCATTCAGCAAGTTTACTTTTACTCTTATTTTTAAACAGGACCTTCAGTAATAGAGGGAATGGGGGAAAGGTGTAAAGAAGGCCCTTGGGCCAAGGAAGGAGAAGAGCGTCCCCTTGGACTGTCATCCAATTCCTGCTCTGAAACAGTACTGTGGACATTTCTTGTTCTGGTAAAGTAGTGAACAGGTCTATTACTGGTGTCCCCCATTGCTGGAATAAGTCATATAGCATTATTGATTACCTCCCATTTGTGGTCGGGTGGGAAACTGCAGCTGAAACCATCAGCTGTCATGTTGTATATTTCTGGTAGGTAGGCCACTGATATTCAGATATTGTGGGAGATACACTAGTTCCATCATTTTAGTGCCTCTATGCATAGGGAATGAGACCTAGTAGCTCCCTGTTGGTTTATGTAATACATGCAGGCTATGTTGTCTGTCATGACCCTTGCATGCGTGCCTGATTAGTGAGAAGTTAAGCACATGCGTTTGACCCCTCTGAGCTTGAGCAAGGTGATGTGAAGGTATGTCTTTGTTGGGGACCATTTGTCCTGTGTGGTGTGACCACTGAGATGTGCACCAATCCTATAAGGGATGCATCAGTGGTCACAAGTCAAGACGGGGAAGACTGCGCAAACAGGATTCCTATACGGACTTTTGCCAGGTCCTTCCCTCAGTCCAAGGATCACTTGACCCTGGTGGGTATTGATAGAAATTGGTTTATATTGTCTGTTTGGCCCGTACACCAAATGAAACCGTTTGCAGGCATCTCATGCGTAATCTGGCATAAACAATAAGAGATGTGCCCGCAGACATGTGCCTCAGAAACTGGAGGCAATGTTTGGCCAAAATTTGTGGACTGGATTTTATTGTCTCTATCAACAAGAGACTGAGAAATCTGATGTGGTAGGCAGGAGCACTTTTGCCTGAGTGAAATCAAGGTCAGCTCTTATGAATTCTAGTTCCTGTACCAGTGTGAAGGTCAATTTTTGTTCTTTGATGTGTAGCCCAGATTCAGAAACAGGTCCCATGGGGCCTCAGTGACTCATTGGGCCTCTGCAAAGGACTGTGCTCTGAAAAGCCAATCATCCAGCTAAGGATAAATCATGGTGCCTTGAGAACATAAGTGGGCCACCACTACTGAAATAACCTTGGAGAATACCCTCTGGGCCGATGAGAGACTGAAATGGAGTATTCTGTGCTGGTAATGGCCCCAGCGTGAATCTCAGGTAACGCCTTGAGACTCTGTGATGGAAATATGGAAGTATGCATCTTGAAAGTCAAGAGCCAAGAATCCATCTCCTTCCTTTAATGCTGCAATGATTATGGATAGGGTGACCATCTTAAATTTCTGCACTTTGATATATCTGTTGAGCGCACTGAGGTCAGTATAGGTCTCTGACCTCCCTTTTTCTTTGGGATCAGGAAGCACAGGTTCTACAGCTCCTACACGAGGAGATGGTTTACCTCGACAGACTCTCGTGAGAAAGGTCCTCGAAGAGGGACAGGGAAGGATGTTTGGGAGGGCGGAGGAAGGAGAAATGGATGGTATACCCATTCTGGATGATCTCCAGTACCCACTTCTCAGAGGTTATCCATTCCCAGGTGCTGCGGAATAAGGTAAGGCAGGCAGAAAGGATGGGTAAGGTCTTCCAGTGTGAACTGCAAGGAGAGAGTGTTCTACCAGTGCCTCAACCACCCTGTCAAAATTGACACTGTGAGGTAGAGGGCTGAGATACAGTTGGTTGGAGTCCCAATTGCTTTTGCCTAGGGAACCTCACTTTCTTCTTCCGCAGCTCATAATCTCTTTGTGATGAGTACTGAGACGTGTATTGTGATGACCAAGACTTAAAACAGTGGCTGAGGGCTGCATTTTCTCTTGTAGGCTGGCGTGTATATCCCTAAGGATCAAAGAGTCACCCACAAATCCTTCAAGGCATGAAGAGACATGTCGGTCTTCTCAGCAAATAACTTCATCCCTTCAAAAGAAAGGTCCTCCACTGTGGTTTGGACCTCTTTAGGGAAGCCAGACGAATGCAGTCTTACATACCAAAGCAATAAGTTTCTGACAAAGGTAAATGAAGAGCCCTAATGAACTAGATAGGAGGCTACTTTTATGTCAAGAAGAGGGTACTCAATATAGACTATGGTCTTAAATCCCCTCCCCCCCAGCATCTGTACTACAATGCCAAAGACAAATACCTACATCTTGTATAGCACATATCAGTAATTCTCAAAGCGTTTTATAAGTGAGTTCAGTATCATCATCCCCATTTCACAGATGAGGAAACAGGCAGAGTGGTGAAGTGACTTGCCCACAGTCACTCAGCAGGCTGGCAGCAGAGATGGTGAAAAAGATAAAAGGATTCCAGTTAAGTCAAATATTCACAAAGCATTCAGGTACAGGTTCTTAATTTAATTTGTACAAATGTGACTTATTATTACACAGAAAAACCAGTTAGTTGCCGTACTGAATCAGGTCTGAGATTCATCTCATTTCTGACAGTGGCCAGCACTGAGTATTTTAGACAAAAATTTAACCACCACAAAGAAGTTGGATACAAATAACCCATCCTCACTCATTACTTCTTATCCCAATCACAAGTACTTACAGACTGGTTGAAGCAGTGAGGTATAAGGTTTAATGCCCTTTCCAAAATTTCTTATTAGCTACAACAACTTACTATTTTATTCTTTTTCCAATCTTGCTAAACTCTTCTGAATAGGAACTACACTACAGACTTTCCGCTGCCTCTCTCCCTGCCTGATACATAATTCTGTCTGCATTTGTTTTTAGTCCAAAGGCATATACCTTGAGACATATACCTTAGAAGTGATTTTTGTGCTGTAAGGGAAAGGAAGTGTTTATTTTGTCATTTGGCTTCCTTGATATGAGAGAGAAATGGGACAAACAAGCTCTACTCTTCTCCACACATCACAAAAAATAAAGGTTTTTTTTTTTTTTTTTTTTTTTTTTTTTTAAATAAAAAAAAACATTCATCCTTAATACCAAATCTTCATTTTTGTTTTGACAAGGGGGATGACATCATCCCAGGACACACAACTCAGTGACTAACTGGAATGTTAAATAATTTTGTCAGGCGGTATAAGTCTTTTCGTTAACACCCATTTTTAATACCTGACTCAGTGTTTGGGGGCTCAACTGGAGTACCTCTTTATGAGAGGACTCCGCCTCCAACCACTTTGTTATCTAGTTCAGACAAGATTTTAGTTTGTCCATGTTTTTAAACATTTAAAAAAAAAAAAAAAAAATCAAGGCCGCCATTCTGACTTTTTTTTTTTTTTAAATTGAGACCCATTCTCTCCTCTTCCTTCTCATCACCTATGGTATTTATTCTTATTGCCACTACATTTTTATTTTTTTATTTTTATTTCTTGAGTAATGTAAGAGGGATCTGCCAGCTTTATCTGACAAAGATGCATGTTTTTGTGATCTTACTTTTGCTAATAATGGTCTTTAAACAATTGATCAAATAAAGAAAAAACACTAGTCTTTGAGTGTATATTTTCCTTGGTTTTCCCTCCCGTGTGCTCCTTCTCGGCATCAACTTTTTACCTACCTATATTGAATTAGTGATAAACACTACATAAAATTTAGTTTTATTTCTATCTCAACCTTTTTATTCATTCCCAGTTTAACCTTTACTTTCCTTCTTTCAGGCCTAACTAACTTTTACTACCTCAAGTAGTAGATACAGAAACGAGATGAACCAAATTATGACTCAAGCATCTGAAAAAACTCTTCAAAAGATGATAAAGTACTTATGGGAGAAGAAATAAGTTACTGTCAAGGATCAGAAAACAGTCAATTTTTATCGTAGTACCAAGTTATTAGCAGTATATGGCAAGGTTCTTCACTAGGGTCAGTGTTTAGTATATTTATCGGCTAGAAGAAGTTGACACTGAGGAGACCAAAGAATGAAATTGAAGAGTAACCTAAGTAAAGTAGGAAAACAGGCAACAAGAGCAGATTAACTTCTTAGCTGACAAATGAAATAGCATATTGAAGCACATTCTACCTTTCCAATCTGCCTTAACATGTTCTATGCTAAAGCGTTAAATTCATTTCACAGTCAAGAGTCACTGTCATCAGTTCAGTCAAGAGCTCTTAATTTGAAGCCCCCTAAAAAGCTCTAGTGTTGGGATGCAACGTATGAAAAATACGATATGTACATCACTAATTCCTGGTTACCCTTTAAGGTGGGAGGTAGAAGGACGCAAAATGATTCAGAAATTATGAAAATTAGAAGTATGAAAAGGCTTCCACAGGAACAGGATTTGTTAATGTGGGAACATTTTCTCTTGGAGGTGGTAAGGGGACACGATAAACATGAAATATTTGTCAGTATAGAAGATATGCCAGGCACACCTATTCTATTACACTTGTATTTTGAATGGGTGGACTTTCATAGTGTTTATTGACAGTATATTTAAAACTGCTACAAAGAAACTTTTTCACACAATTACTTGTGCAACTCATTATCCTAAGGCACTGAGGCAATTAGTTTCAGAGCACAAACCAGCAGTTTAATACATATATGCTAACTAGAATGACTGCAGTTTTAATAGCAAGATGAACTGAGTAAATCGTTACTGCATTATTAATCTCAATCGAAGCATCAAAAGTTACCTTTGGTCCTCCATGCATGTACCGGCTGCTAATGGGAATGATCATGAATGGTAAACTGCTTTGTAAGTTTATTCTGTGACTGGCTACTTCAGGCTCTCGCCTATCTTTCTGAAAAACAGCTGGTACAGGGCCAAACTATAGACTAGTAGCTGCAGCAGCATAGATGGGGCATTCTTTCAAGTGCACAGTCATTTTTTAAGTGGCCATGAGGTTGACACTTGATGGAAGGAACAACTATGTTGAAGCATTGTACCCAGTGGACTTCCCTACCCGAATCTTACCCTAGCACATCAGAACTCAATCCCTTTCTGTAATTTTCCATGAATCAGCTAGCATCAGACTTTCGTTATTCCTAGGTTTCATTTTTGCTTCATCTTTTCACTGGTTTTTCCTCTCTGTAGATGTGTTATTGTTTTTGTTTTTTTTAAAAGGCTAAATGTATTCACTCCTGCAGTTGATCAAATACAGCTCATGTGGTATGGTTCTGCATTTTTATTCACTGTCGCAGAACCAAGCCCCATTTCTTATTCACTGTGGTGTTTTGCTCACTTAGATTTGTTCAACTAAATTCTGGAGTAATTCTGTAAAGCTATCACCAGAGTCATTTTATCTGCCAGAATTGACTCAGCTGTCATCAGGAAGGTCAGATTAGGGCTTTATCTCTTTGAAGTACTTACATCTCAGAGGGCTAAGCACCCATACTCCCTTGATCAGGGAAGAACAAAGCCTGTTGATCTAAAGAGAAACATTACTTAACCAGAAATTATGAATCCTCATTTCTTCTATTCCCTCCATAAAGCATCATCAGTCAAAGACCACCAGAAAAGAAATCCCGGATTTGAGACATGAAGAGCTTACTTAGAATACTGCTGCTTTCTGCCACTCAGTGAGACTTCCAGGACCATTCTACTGACACATCGGTAATCTCTCCAACACCATTATACTCAGTTGGGAGGAGTGCAAATCCCCAAGTGTGCATTCCCACTTCCCTAAGGCTGATCTTAGGCTACAGTAGCCACATCCACCTCCTAAGTACTTTCATGACTCCCTTCTCCTAGAGCATCATCTTGCACTTGCTAGCTGAAATGTGACTACTGTGTCAGGAGATTGAGGGAGTGTAAAGGTCCCCTGGCGCGGGCGGGACCTGTGGCCCTCCCTCACTGTCAATCTCCAAAGGAGGCACCTCCCGGCGCTGCGCCGTGTGGAGGTCTAATGAAAAGAGGGACAGTCTCCAGCCCTTATTACAGTGAGCACACAGTTCAAGGCCCCAGCCCTTAGGCAGGGCGAGCCAAGCAAACGGAAACAGTCTCTAGCCCTCAGAAGGGCAAGGAAATAGTCCAAAGCCCAGCCCTTAGGCAGGGCGGGGCAGGAAGTGTGGAAACAGGTTCTGGCCCTAAGCAAGCAATCACCCCCAGGTCGGGGTAGGAAGGAGGGAGGGGGCCGCAGGCCCAACCGATTCCATTGCATCTCAGCCCCGGGCCCTGGCAATGACAGGTCGTCCCATCACTGGGACTCCAGGCGAAACGCACTGACCTGGCTACAGGCCATAACGCAGCCAGCTGGGTGTCTGGCTTCCCTAGACTCCTTCCTTCCCTCCTTTCCCTAGAGCACCTGGTCCCTCGAGTTGCTCCCCATTTCCTCGGGATACTCTGCCAGAATCCCTCGGGCTCGTCACTCGATGGCAGGTCCAGGAACTCTTCGGAGCCATTCATGGAGGGCAGCTCCTCTAGGTCACAGGGTCCTGGGGTTTCCTCCGGCTTCCCAGGCTCAGGTAGCTCCCCTAGGTCCTCCGGGCCCCAGACAGTTGGCAGCTCCAGCAGCCTCTCATCTGGGTAACCATCTGGTCCAGGCCCATGCCCCGGCATCAAGGGAGAGACGTCCTTTTCCCTCGGCCGCCTTCCCCTATGAGCAGGAAGGCCTGCCTTTTATACTTCCTGCCCCACCTTTCTGCTTCCAGTCAGGCGGGGTTGTACTCCCAGGCTCCACCCCCCCCCCGGGGGGGTTTGGTTCTCCCTCACTGTCAATCTCCCAGGGAGACCACACCTCCCGGCTACAGGGAGAAAAGACATCTCTCTGGGGAAAAATCCCAGAAGGAGCCACACGCAATGATTTTTTTACCCTATACAGCCTCCAGAATTAACATACTGGGGAAAGGAAGGGCTCCTTGCTCTGTAACAGCTACTGCAAAAATCACTCAGCTAAAGCACACCCATTTTCCAAATTCAATTTATGTTGTAAGTACACATGTAATTTAAGAATGGAATGAACTCTGACTTCCACAGAATTCCTGAACTAGAGAGCAAAGAATAGGCACGATGTACTTAATTCCCACTAACAGACAGATTTTATCCCTTGTTCCTAGTATCATGAGGTATTTGAAGTCACACAGGAAATAAAATTAACAAGCATCTTTCAGTAAAGGCACTGTATAATCCCTGATGAAAATCTGTCACATTCAATGTAGAGCTACTGCCTGGTAGATTAACCTTCTGCCTCACTTTTTGCTATTGATTTAAGGAACACCTTACACCTTCCTCCACACCAAGCTAGTAAATCTTTCAACAACATTATAGATCTAGGAAAATCATTGGTTTCACTTCTGTTTTAAGATATGGTCATCTTCTGGCCTTCAAGAATTTTGGCTCAGTTTCTTGACTTGGGTGATCAAGTCCTGTAACTGATGACTACGGTTAACCCAGTTGAGGAATTCTAAGCCTGTTGGCTGCTCCCTTTGTTCAGGCAGTGGGAATCCAGTTTTGTAACCAGCTGAAAACAGCTATTTCTCCAGCACCAAGCACCTCAGCCCAAACAATGTATATCTTGTTGCAGACACATCACTTATTAAATCCAGCTGCTATCCAGAAGTTACTCAATTATTCAGGACCAGGCGCCAGGGTTTTAACTCCAATAAGTTTTAGAATCGATTTCAATAATTAAAGAAAGCCTGAGTCATATTTGAGAACTCTCAGCCACACATCCTTGAAACAAGATCACTTAAGACATCACCTTACCTCTAAATTTGTCAGAAGTCTTAGCAGAGATGCCAATCTTGCTTTGAGACTTTTAGGGATGTTTATGAAAATAATTATGAAGACTGGAACTTGCTGTGGTCCAAAGTGCCGTGCCCCGATCTCACCCTCTTCGAGAGAAACCAGAATTCCTCTCCCCCCTTCATTCCCCACAGAGAAACCAGCACCTTGCCTCCTTGTCTATGGTTGGTGGGCCTGGGCCAACTGAGCCCCCTTCTCCCCCCCTTTAACCTCCATCCCCAGAAGAGGGAGACAGAGGACTGGCCCAAGGAAAGCTGTCCTCCTATGCTGCATAGGGCCCTTAATTACCTTGGCCAGTCCCACACTGGGACCTCTTTCCCAGGATGATCCTCCTCCCTCCCCTTGAGCTTCTTCTCCCCATCTGACTGTGCAGTGAGGATCTGATGGTAGAAGAGAAGCCACAGCAATTGTCAATAGGGTTCATTGCCAAAGCCACAGGTCACATGTTGCACTCTAACTGCCCCTTGCAGTTAGCGCCCTGCTGGAGCACTGAAAGAACCTAGAGCACATTAACGTAAGCCAGCAGGTCCATGAGGGGCACCGCAGAGCCTATGGCTTAGATGATGAATGTGCCCCATCCTATTGAAAATCATTATGGCTTGCCTCCTATCAGACCCTCACTGCACATGTGCTACAGGGACAGTGGAAAAGAATACTCCCCACGGCCAAAGTGCTAGCTGCTGTGCTCGTCCAACCTCGTGATGGGTGACAAAAAAAATGCGTGCTTTCAAAATTCATAATTTAACCCTTAAATAGTAATTCCATAATTTGTGTAAAAATGGGAGGATTATGGAAAATTTGAGAGGGTTGGCATCTGTGCTGCTGACCCACAAACAGCTGAATTAGCTCATCTGTGATCAATTGAGGGTTGCCAGATGCTTCCCAGATAAGTTTAAGACAATTCATTACTGCAAAGAAGCCACAGGTCCATTTCCAACACAACATCCCCAACTATCCTTTAAACATTTACTGCAGTTGATTACGAAGACACTGTAGCTGTTATTTTTAATCAGTATCATCATCTGGCATACCCCACTCGTGAAGATACCTCTCAGTTCTTCCGTATCATATGCCGCCTTTGGTTAATCAGGGTTTGAGTGTCTATGAAATATCATCCATTACAAGACATTTCCTTTGTCTATGTGCTGCAGTGGATTTAAGTTTCAAAACACAGGAGCTTTAAAAAAAAAAAAAAAACAACAAAAAACAGGAGCATCCAGCTTCGTTCTTCATTATTTCATGATCTGAATGGCTTGCCTCAGTTCATAACTAAGATCCTACAAATATACCGTCACCTTGTTGTATGCCTGTCTTCTCTGTACTTGTGAAGACATGGTTCTGGTGTTTGAAGACTGTCTGAACACACTTTGGGCTTCCAATCCTCTCTTTGTAAACAGATTAACTTTTCAGAGTACAGGTGCTGTCAACTGTGGTAGACATGTGAACGGCAGAGTGTTTCAAAATAGATTTATTCATTCTAATTTTTATTATACTTAGCAGCCGTATAAATGTTAATACACTCGTAGATAGTGAAATTTCATCTTTTTTTGACCACCCATTGTAAGTGCCAATTGCGAGAGTTTTTCTTCTGGCATACCTTTTCCTCCATTTTTAATCCAGCAGTTTCAACTATCTTCTCAATTTATTTTAATTTTACTTTCTGATGTCTATCCCTGGTAAGCTTCCACTCCCTCCAAGACCAGTAGGATTTTCTTCTTCCTCGGGTAGCATTTCAGAGTTGTTCTCATGCCAGCTCTGAGAAAGCTAGAGGAACAGCTTCCCAACAGTATTATGGTAAAATTTCACATATTAAAATGAAGTGTGCCACATTGTACTAACTACATTTAATGTAGTCATCTTGTTGCATCATTTAATTTAAAAAAATATTTTCAATGGCAAAAGTATACATTCCCATCCCATTCAGCAGTCTACAAGGTCTATCTACTCCCCCTTCCCCCAGCCTACCCTTATTGCCACCATGGGGCATACTACTGTTAGCAAAATCAAGTGCTTTGCTTTATGATTCTTCTCCATTGTTTGTTTACTTCGGTAAGCAGCAGAATTTATCTTATATCTGTGCTGAGGGCCCCAATACAACTCCCTCTTGCAAGAGGATCTGTACTTGTTCTCCGATAAGCAGGCTATTACCATCGAACACCACAGGTTTTTTTAAGCCCATCAGGTTAGTCACACTGATCCTATTAATGAACGGTGTCTAACAAATATCTGGCTGTGCAATTGACCCAGCCCTTTGAGCACAACTCTAGTCTACTCCAATTTAGGGGTAGTGCTCTTCTTCTTAAGCTCCTCTTTAGCAATCAGTCACTTCTGACCTTAAACCAGTTTTTAATTTAACAGTCAAAGCCAACGTGTGACTGTGGGGCTGAAAATTTCATTTTCTTCTTCTTCCACCTGCTACTGAGACTGGGTAGAGAAAACAACACCCTCCCATAACATCTGTCTGATGTGGAAGGAATGTGGAACCCACGGAAAGTAAATCATGCTCATCTCCTGGTTTCCTTTGTTTCCAAAGATGGTCCCACCTCCCCCAGTTTCTTGGGCATATTCCTGCACAAACTTCCACTGACTGCACAGACCTCATCTGCTTTATATTCTTTACCACATCTGCCACATATTCAAGGGAAGAAATGTTTTGTTTGTTTTTCCACCGAAGAGTTCTTTCACTAGTAGCTGCGCTATGGTTCCACTCTTCCTTGATTTATACTTCCACAAGCTTAGATTGCTACACCAGCTGCATCATTATTGCAGCATTAGCAAGTATTTTCTTTGTTGTTGTTTACTTATTCTCACTGATTGAGACAATGGTGTTTTTATTCATACCTTTAAAAACTTTCATGCTTTTTTTGTAAAAGCACACCCATGCACGTATTGTATTCTATGTAACAAACTCCATTTTCAATAATTCAAGTCAATAATGCAATGTTTCTTTTCTATCTCAAACAAAGTGTTAATTTTTTTATTTAACTCACCACTGTTTGAGTGAGATGACCTGTAAATTTATTTGTTCCACTTGCTTATCTGGTGAAGTCATTAAGGCCTCCCCTCAGGCCATTAGGAAAGCCAAAGCAGCTTTTGTAAAGGGAAATCATGCCTCATCAATCTATTAGAATTCTCTGAGGTGGTCAACAAGCATGTGGATAAAGGTGATCCAATTGATATAGTGTACTTGGATTTTCAGAAAGCCTCGGACCAAAGGCTCCCTCACCAAAGGCTCTTAAGTAAATTAAGTAGTCATGAGTTAAAAGGGAAGGACCTCTCTTGGATCAATAGTGGTTAAAAGACAGGAAACAAATGGTAGAAATAAATGGTCAGTTCTCTGAATGGAAAAAGGTAAATATTGGGATCTGTCTTATTCAACACATTCATTAATATGAAAAATGCAGCAAATAGTGAGGTGGCAAAGTGTGCTGATGATTGAAAATTATTCAAGACAGTTAAGTCTTGAGCTGATTGCCAAGAGTTACAGGAGGACCTCACTAAATTGGGTGACTGGACAACAAGATGGCAGACGAAATTCAACATTTGTAAGTGCAGACTAATGCATATGGAAAAAATAATCCCAACTAAATATATATAATGATGAATTCTGAATTGCCTACTATCTCTCAAGAAAGATCTTAGAGTCATCATCGATAGTTCTCAGAAAGCTCAGTGAGCAACAGCAATCAAAAAGGCTAACAGAACTACTAGGAAAGGGATAGAAAAATATCATAATGCCACATTTTAAAGCCATGTTACACCCATACCTTGAATATGGTGTCTAGTTCTGGTCATCCCATGTCAAAAGGGATATAGCGGAACTGGAAAAGATTCAGAGAAGGTCAACATTTTCAAAGTTATGGAATAGCTTCCATACAAGGAAAGTCTAAAAATATTAGGGCTTTTTGAAGAACTATGACCAAGAAGGAGGATGGATATGATAAAGTTCTGTAAAGTCATGAATGGTGTGGTAAAAAAGTGAACATAGAAGAGTCATTTACCCTTTCCCAAAATATAAAACCAGGGGTCACGATGAAATTAATAGCAACAGGTTTAATACAATGTACAACCAACCTGTGGAACTCACTGCCACAGGAAGTTGGAGGCCAAGAGTATAACTGGGTTCAAACAAAAGAATTAGATAAATTCATGGAGGATAGATTCATCAATGGCTATTAGCCAAGATGGTCAGGAATGCAATCTTCTGCTCAGGACGAACCTAAACCTCTATCAGAAACCAGAAGGGGCAAACAGAGAATCACCCCGAACGGTCTTGTTCCGTACACTCCCCCGGAAGCTCTGGTATTAGCCACTGTCCAAGACAGGGCTAAATGGACCATTGGTCTAATCCCATGTGGCAGTTCTTAATGTAGTTTTTATGAAGGATTCAACATTTTATTTTCCTTTGATTTCTGCCGGTTCACAGTGAGTCAAGCTTCTGATGCCATTTTATTTCTCACCAGGTTTAGGGCACAGTAACCCACATCTGCCTCAGCAGAGTTTTTACCCCATACTCTGACTTATCTGGTGGTGAATGTGACAGACTGTCAATATCCTGAACAATCTTAATTCCATTCAATGAAGTTTTATTCAATTAGCATGAATATCTTTGGGGTATATCGTATTAAAAACGCAATAGCATATGTGATGATGCTACGTACATACCCTTTCTAGTAGGGTGCAGGGGGAGGGGGAGAATGTTTGTGCTCCTCCATTATCAACACTATGAAGCAACTGTTCTGGAAAGATACGCATACTAATTCAAACTAGATTCTCCAGGGAGTAACAGGACTCCTCGTACATAGAGGGCCTCAATCCTTAGGACAAGGTTGGAAGGACTGTGTGCTTGTTAGCTGAAGCTGTAATGAATTTGTGGAATCCCCCTTGGGTGGAGGTTTGAAAGTCAGATCCTGCCCGAATCCATGTTAGGGCTGAGTTTAACTCTGGTAAGCTTATTAGCATGCATTTGTTTTTAACATGTTTTCTCAGTTATGCTTTTTACCTTAAGACTAAAGTAAGCTTGCATAGGAAATGCTGTGTGGCACCCTGTGTAGCAATTACATTTATTAACTATTTCTGAAGAGAAAGCAAGCAGTTTTCCTTTGGCAACCAGTCTGTGCTGGGAAACACACAGGGAAGGCAAAGAACTGTGTTTCCTGGAAACATCGTAGTTAGAAGGAAGAGGGACATGTGTCTCCATCCAAAAGAGGCAACAGCTACAGAGCTGGAAGCCAGAGAGTGGGTGCCCTTGCTGGGACATTAAAGGGAAAAAAGCGGTGCACTTGCCCTGAACAGTGACAGTGGCCACTATCAGAGACTAGATAAACCTTGGATCTGATGCAGTATAGCAATTAACATGTTCCTATGTCAATAAATCTCAGCAGTAACTATCCTCTTATTCACAATTAGAAGTTATCCTTCAAGCTTCTCTACTTCCTTCTAGGCCTCCTATGCAACTCCTCACACCTCCTTCTACCTTTCCTGTCACAAACAGCAGCAAATACACAAAGTCACAATCACCTTCTTAGATTACCTGTCAAACTATTTTAGCAATAAATGGAAGAGCCAGGATGCTCTAAGATACCTGAATTTAGAAAGCTGGTTTAATCCAACATTAGAATTTACCTTAAACCATTAGATTCAGTTTTACTGGCTTTTCAATTAAAATCCAAGTAATTATTTGACCAGTTCGCTGATAATTTTGATGTCCAAAAACCCAACAGAAATCTACACACACATTGTATCCTCCTCCTTTTCCTTGTTCTTCCCGACACCCTTGCACTTTAATTTCTGCATCCAACCCATTTAACCATCCTCTTTTTTTTAAAATAAAAAGCTTACCTATGCTCTCAAGTTCACATGCCAGCCTTTCCTTTAAGGAATGATAATCTTTTCACTACCATCTTAAACTCAACCTCTCTCTGAGATACTAGTCACGCTTCAATAAAAAGCAAAAAATAAGATTTTAAGTTACTGTTTCAACAGGAAAGTTTAAAAAAAAAGACATACGATATTTCTTTGACATTATCCTGCATTTAAAACTGCATCTTTTATTGAATCTTTCCCATTCACCACACTTTTGTTTCTGCTTCAATTTATGTTTTACATCCCACAGATCTAAAAGAGAAAAATCAAGGTAAGCAAGCCCTCATTAGTTTATACTTATGAATGGAAGGTTCATTACACACCGAGTAGAAATCATACATCACAAGATGTAGCTGGTTCTCATTTAGTGAGTGTACTGTTCATAATAATATACTTACATTTACAATATGTTATGCTTTACTTGAACTAAGATCATATTACTTTTATAAATCTTAGTCCAAGTATATCTTAATTTTAATCAGCCTAGCTACACCACACCCCAAATGGCTCTTCAATGTGTCTCCTGCAGTTTTTTACAGCACATGATAAAACGCTATGTGATTTAATTGGCTAATAACTTAAATGATTAACCAATCAGGATGCTTTTACTATGTTAAGTTAAATTTATTTAATTGGTTATTTGCTGTGAGTATAATTTCTATATAGACATCCATCAACATAGGACACCTCTACAACAGTGATACTCAGAGGTTCAGGAGGCAAAATAGCCATCTACATTACCCAAACAAGCCACAGTAGTAGGAATTCAGTTTCATTTACTATAGTACTTATACATTCATATTTAAATATTTTGACAGGGGAAATATTTAGTTTACACAAACACACACGGTGACGCTGATCCAACAAGGGCCAGCAGGCTGTGTGATCCAAAAATCAACCTTTTCTAATATGTCGTTAAAGCCTTGAAATGGTAAACAGGACCATTTCTTGTAGATAGTTAACAAACCTCTGTTAACTAAAATAGAGTTCTTAAAATATAGGACTGTATTGTTAGAGGATTACAAATATATGCTAACTGTATTTGTCTGTTATATCCTGTTTGTATATCTTGTCAAGTCTAAATGCGATCTAATTAGTTTGTACATGCTAAACTTCCATTCCTGTCTGTCATGTGCCATTAGTATATTCTACTGATTTAGAGATCAAAAGGGGATATTAACATTTAGATGAAACTTGTGATGTAATAATATTTTCTTTATTTCTCTGAAGTTCGTAATAAACCAACCATTCACACAACTCATGGGTAATTGCCTTATGTTAATTAATATTACTAGTTTACCTGTGTCTACATAGGAAACGAAGTTTATTTCAAAGCAACAATGTACATTACCTATTCTTCATCCAAGGAATAGTTGCTGTGATCACTTGCTGCCAAGAGGTTTATCAGCTGAGCTTCAACTATAAAGGAAGCATCTACTGGGGTGAAACCAGTGAACTGGAGTGTACTGCTTTCTCTGAGGCGGCAAATCAATGTGCACTGCAAGTGTCCAGAAGGACAAAGGAGTGGGCACTTGAGTGTACCAAAGTAGGGAGTTCACATTAAGGCTTGTGAAGCCCAGAGGAGAGCTCTTATGTTGCCAATAGCCAGTAATTGGGAAAGGTTTCTCCTGGTGGGCACAAACAAATTTCTCTCATGCCCAGAAAGCATCACACTGGTGCCTGGCAGCATTTAAGCACTGTGGTGGTAGCAGTGGAGGAAGAGATATGAAATTACGCAAGTGGGCAATTTTAGCCAAAGATTTAGTACAGCCAGTTAAGAATTGTTTGTTGATAACACAATGCTGTTCAAGAATTACTCAATATTTTCTTGTGTTTCAGGCTTCTGCCTACATTTATAGAAGACACTTGGGTACCCAATACAATTCAGCTGCAAATGTCACAATACATAAAGCAGACATTCCAACTTTTTTTACAAGGCTTGCATTGTTTAAGTGTAATGAAATGGATAACGGGATTCAGTGTTTACATAGATCAAAAGTCATCCAGAATCAGTGACATCAAGATTTTAGCCATCCAGTTTGCCATGACTAGGAAAGCATGCCTTTTACCACTTCTTATATGTATATTAGGTAACTGTAACCCCAACAAATGCATTATTAGGCCTGTTAATTAAGTACTGGACTATCAGTTTACCTCTGAGTCAGTCTACTACACTCTACTTGGCATTGGTCATTTATCAATATTCCCACATCTTACACAAGCACAATCAGTTTCTCTTTAGTTGACCTTCTGACATGCAGTAATGGAGACATCAGTTCCTGAAAAAGTTTACTTACTTTTTATTCTTGAGCTGTTGTATATTTTCCGGGGTGTCTCAATAAGCCTTGTATTCCTTTTATTCCAACATGCATTGTAGATTTGCAGTATTTAGAAATGCCCCACAAAGCTCTAACTACAGCTGATTGAATCAAACTGGGTTTGTGTTAACTCATCAGTTTCAGGGAAACATCTGCAAGGTTTACCTTACCCATGTGGTCTCTCCAGTGTAATATCTTAAACTGGACCAACTTCTTCCAACTTCAGGGGTGGGAGAGACTTGGTTGTGCCCTGCTGGGGAAACATTTCCCACCTGCCTGCTATTGGTAGCACAAGCACTCCATTCTGGGCTCCAGTAAAGATACCTCACCTACCTTCTCTCTCTAGTATCCTGGGACCAACACAGTTACAACACTGCATGCAGGTTATACACTAGTCATTTTTTATTTAAACAAAAATTTGAAAGGAAAAAAAAAACATGCCTCCCTACTGTGTTTTCAACTCCACCCCATTACAGTACAGCACTAGTGCATGGGATCCTGACTGTCTAACTCAGTAGTTCCCAACCTGTGGCCCGTGGGGGCTTTTAAAGTGGCCCACCGCTCCCCTCCCACTGGCTGCAGAAGGGAGCTGCTACCTAAGGACCCAGGCAGAGCTCGTTGCTGCATGGCTAAAAGACCGGTGCAGGCTCCTTGTTGCACCAAGGGGATGGAAAATCAGTGCTCCCCTTCCCTTGCCTATAGTAGGGAGCATGTCAAAGCACTCCGCCTGGGTCCCTAGGCACAAATGTCCCTGCCGGAGCCAGAAGGAAAGGAACACTGATCTCCCGTCATGTGTCTCCCCCTCCCCTGCAGAAGGGAGCCACAGCCAAGGGACCCAGGTAGAGCACATGGAGCTACAGAACATGTGGTTTCCCTGCTGCAGGGGGGGAGGGGGAATGGAGAGCAGTGAGGAGGGAGGCAGCCCTGCAGTGAGGAGATGGGGAGGGCTGCTGGCTGAGACTGGTAGCTCTTCAGAGTTATAACAATGATATCTATGGCTCTTGAGCCAAAAAGGTTGGGAACCACTGATTTAACTTTTATTCTTGTCTCAACCTAGAGACAAATTGTCAGCATATAGCTCAGCATGAAGTTTTATATTTTTAATATCTTAATATGAGTAAAATATGGTTTCTTGAGAATCTCTTCAGCCAAGCATAAAACGTGGTAACTTATGCATGCCTAATTAACTATTGAATATCAGGCAATTTTCTAGTTTTAAGAAAAACATATCTGCACACTTACAAAAATGTAGCTTAGTAGAACATGGAAACTGTAGTACTGGCATCTAGTTTTCAAATCTACTTGTTCAATGCAAAAATTACAGTAGATCAGCTGAATTTTAGCTGTATAACAACTCAAAATTCAAAAGGGTTGAGGCTGTACACGATAATGATTTGTGCATGCCACACACCAAATACACAAGTGAAAGCTCTGCTTAACCACTTGCTACACAACTAATTCTGTAACACGTCTATATCATACAGTATTTCATACCTATGCCAATGTACCATGTATCACTTGGACTTAACTCAGTTACCTAATTCTTCAAACAACTTAAGTTGTTAAATCAAATGCTGCACATTTAACTTTTGCACTAAAGTCGAAAGGTAACTGTCTCCTAAACAGATGTAATGTAAGTCATTCATAAAAAGAACTGCTTACACTATTATCTCCCAATGCAACGCTGTGCTCACAATAAGTGTGACTGAGCACAATGAAACCTCAGCTTGTAAGGAACAGAAAGCATTAAGTACAGTGGACGATTATCAGAGCTCTCCTAAGCCTCGGCGTGTCCACGTTCTCTGCGATTCCAATTGTTATTACCGCACCCTTGTGAAGCAACTTTATGATGGTCTGCCCCCTCAGGCAATGATGCAGCAGTTCGCACTTCCAGCAGCAGCGCTCTCCTTCCCTCCCTGCATGGGCATCTCGCTGAATACTGAAACGCTGCCGCAAAGCACTATCGCGGCAAACTGCTCTGTCTGTATCAAGCCCACCTCCAGGTCCAGGAGGGTGCAGAGCAAGACATGAGAAACAGCAGAGGCCTCATCGGGTACACGTTGCTGTGCTGGAAAGTGACATAACTGCTGCTGCGTTAGTTTCTTTCTTGCAACCCATCAACATCAAGTCCGCTTTCCTCCTGTATCTTCCACCCCCAATAACTCCGAATGTGAACAGGCCGTACTCCCTTTCTTTTCCCAAGACATTGACACTGCCCGGACTGAATTATTTTAACGATGCTGCCTACCCAGCTACTCTCCGCAAGAACTGAGTTGGGGACGGGAGGGGGAAAAAAATCTTCCATACAGGTCCACAGCAAATCACAGGTGGGGCTACCGTAAAGCCCCCACTCTCAGTATCAGCAGAATCGAGGGAAAGGTGTGAAAGGGGCGTGAGGCCGCTTTGGAAGGTGCAAAACGCGCTTTCCCCCAGGAGGTAGGAGGTGTTGAACAAGTACACCCCAAAACAACCATGCTAGCTAGCTAACGTATGGGGGGGAGCGTTCAACCGACAGCATCAGAAACCAAGAAACGTTTCTACACCTCTAAAGGACACCACCGCCCACGTGCAGACCCACCCCCTCGGCTCCCCAACACACCAGGCTGTACTCCTCCACCCGGGGGCAGAGAGAGGATCATCAACAGTCCCCGGACAGGCCACGGTCCCGGCTCCACAAGCTGGTCTGTATTAACTTACAGCGTCTGACCGCTGGCGGGGGCGGGTGGAGAAGGAAAGGCCCCTAAACCCTCAAATCGCGCCCAGCCGCCGGGCTGGGGTTTACTGCCCCACGTGCTGCTGGGCTGGGCGGCTGGAGTGAGCGAGCGAGCGAGCGAGTTACCCCGCGCCCCGCTTTGCGTAGAGTCAACTCGGCTCCAGACGCCAGCTGTTCCCAGCCGGAGCCCGGGGCGGGGACAAGGTCTGCACGCCGGGCTGCTGGGGGAGCCTCTCGGCAGCTGCCGAGGCGCCGGGCCCCCGCCCCAGCGCGACACCCCGGCCGCCCCCCCCCCCGCCCGGCCCGGGCCGGGCCGCACTAACGGTCCCGCCGCCGTCGCGACAAGTGGAATCTAAACACAACCCGCGCCCGGCAACAGCCGCCCGCCGGGAAGGAGAGGCGCGGGGGGGGCTCCCAGTCCCACCCTCCCCGACATGCGGCGGGGAGGGTGTTAATCCCGGCCCCCCCAGCGTGCATTGGGGGCTCTCAACCGGGCTCTTCCCCTCACCCCTCCCCCCCGCGGCAGAAACTTTCGCCCAACTCCGGCAACTGCCCCGGCCTCGGCCCCGCCCGCCGCCCGCGGAAAGTTTCACTCACCGCAGCAGAGGAGCAGCCCCAGCCCCAGCAGCCCCGGGCCGGGCAGAGCCGAGCGCCGCCGCCGCTGCTGCTGCTGCTGCCGCCGGGGAGGGGAAAAGGAGGAGGCGGCGGTAGCCGCCGCAGAAAGTTCCCCGCGGGCGGGAGGGACCGGCGGGGGAGCGGCCGCCACGGTCCCCGCCATGCTCCGGACTCGCCTCGCCGCCGCTACGATTCCAGCCCGGCCGCTCCCCCGACCAGCCGCCGCCACCTCCCTCCCCAGCGCCGGGTCTGTGTGTCACTGAGCTGGGAGGCTCTGCGCCCTCCTCGGAACGGGCCGCACCACCCCCGCCTGGGGGGGGGGGGAGGACGGAGGGAGCCACTAGCTCCCGGTGCCTCCTTCTTCTCCCTTCTGGGGAAACCGTCTCGCCCGCCCCCAGCCCGCCGAAACCCCTCCTCGCTCCAGGGGCGGCACAGCCCCCGCCGGCCAAAGGACTAGCCCCGGGAGCTGGGGCTGTCACGGTGTCCTCTCGCCCCCCCCGAGGGGGGCTTATTGGTACGTCCCGCCCCTCCCCTCTCCTCCCTCTCCCCACTTGCAGCCGCCTGAGGGGGGTTGGGGGAAATCAGTGCGACTCACTCGCCTGCCCGCCCGCCCGCCGAGCCTGACTTGTGCTGTCCCTCCACCCTTCCCCCGTGTCCCTCTCCCTCTCCTCCCAGCTCCCTCCCCTCCTCTTCTGCCTCCCCACCCTCCGCTTGCCACCTTCTCTCTTCCCCTCGCCCATCCTTCCTTTCCGCGCGTCGCCCCCTCACTTCCCCCTAAGTTACCCTGCGGCTGGCCGAGCCCCTGGTTTCAGGGGTGGGAGCCGGGCGGCTCTAGCCGCACCTTCTAAAAGCCCCTCGCCCCCAGTGAGGACCCTGGGGCCAGCTGGCAGCCGCGTTCCCCCCGCGAGGGGGATGCCCTGTAGGTGAGGCGCTGCAAGGCACCGAGAGGCGCACGCGGAAACACGGCCAGAGCGAGAAAGTGTGCACCGGGCACGGCTCCTTCCAGGGAGGCAGCAGCAGCAGCTGCGTGACAACCGGGCTTCCTCAGTGCCGAGGGGTGACATGGCTCCAAGTAATCCACCTGAGAGGTCAGCGGCACAACACTGCAGCAAGTGAGCCGGACTGCTAAGTAATGCGTTCTCTCTTTGGAAAAGCTGCTAGAAGCTGGCATTCAAATGCTGTGGAGTTACAACAGTGTTTGCAGTTATCTGGGGGGAGGGAAGAGCAAGACAAAAAGATGCAATCAATATGCTAAAGTTAGGTGATGGCTGCTTACTGGATCAACAAATTACATATTTTTTGTGCGACACCACCGTCTTTTGATGATGCCAGTCTGTTTTTGACAGCTTTATGGTCTGTAGCTACACAAGACACACCACGGGCAGCAGCCGTGCAAGCTTCCATACACTTCTCCATCAATGTGTCTAAACTTTTATGGGGGGGCAACACTCCTAGAGGTGAGAGGGTAATTTATTCTCCTTGTCCATTCTTTACTTGGCATCTCTGCTGAGAATATCAACCAGGGTACAAATTTGTGCCAGCTGCAAGGGTTGTTTTGTGATGCGGACATCTGTCCTCCACAAAGTGGTCTGAGACTAAACTCATTTCACACAGTCCATCAAAGACATGAAATGATAACAAGTTTCATTCACTGCTGCACGGGGGAAACAGATTAGAACTGGCATCAGTGAAAGGCATTGTATCATGTTTCCAATCCCCTTAGCCATCCAGATCTCTTAACAAATAATACGTTTGGGGAGATGACTGTGGTTTAAAGATGAAGTAATGATATTTATAAACTATGAAGTATGAACAACTCTTATGTTCCTCATGTGGATGCTATGGTTACTTTAAAACATTTGACCCTATTATTTGCTTTCAAGGGCCCAATTCGGCAAGGTTTTGAGTAGCTCCTGCCAACTGCTAGTAGTAGTAACCTTTAGTCCTGTTAACTTCAGAGGAAATTAAAGGGCTAATTACCTCTTACATTTGGACTCTTTGAGGAAAAAGTACTGACAACACAGAATTATTATGTAGTGTTTAGATATGAAGTACAGAAAAGATTAAGGATTAACCTAAGGAGTAATGATTTAAGCATTTGAAGAGCACCATTGGTGACTTTTCTGCATGTTTTTATTATGCCTTATAATAAATAAAAGTTCATAAAGCTAAATAAAGTTTATAATGCAGAAACATTCAGATCATTAGGATCCCTTCTTCAAGCATCTGTATTTTTGGTGTCAAAGTAATATGCAATATTAATTATTAGTCCAATAAAAGTCTCATATTATATATCCTGTCAATTTTTCACAACACTCTTATTTGGTTAGTTATGTTTACTAACCATTAGCTAATCACAATTTTCCCTTCAGTTTTAAACCATACAACTTTTTCAACCATTGTTGAATTGTATATATTATTATGTATTATTTAAGCATCAAATATATATATCACTATCGCTATTATATCTACAATTTATCAACACATTTGTAGTGCTCCTATCCCATATAAGTATGCACCAAAAAACCCCTAGGAACAGGCACAAATAGAGAAAAAAACACAGACCTTGTCCTAAGCCTGCAAGCAATACACAGAGAATACCCTGGGGCCCATTCTGGCAGTGCATAGGGGTCATAAAGGGGCTACAACCAGTGGGGTCAGAACTCCCCCTGTACAGAAGTCAGTTAGGAACCCCTAATGTTTTCTTATGTTACCCCACCCAACTTCTCTTAACCCCCAATGTAAAATCCATATTGGGGCATGGGGCATGAAGGATAGTGTCGGCAGGAGGGAGAATATCTGTAGCAGTAACAGCTTCTGAGATTCTTGACTGCGGCATAGCTCATAGGTTGCCTGACTAAGACTGCCATAAATTAGAGCTGAGCCCGCCCAACTCAGGATCCCGGCAGTGCAAAGGTGGCAGTGCAAAGGCTGTGCCTGAGCACAGAATCTGTCCAGTTGATTTGAATGTGACTGCTGTATACAGGATATGAGGTGTGGTGCCTAAATCAGATTCAGATAAACATACACTCATTTATTACACACAGGTTGGGAGTCCAGTTTCTTTGAAGTCTGTATTTGTTTTCTTTATCTCTTTCTTGTGGATTGCCATTGAAAGGCATCATGGAAAATACAGCAAGGTTGTCATAAATGTATAAGCACACATGCTGTTGAGAATTCTGGTGGAACTATTTCTATCATTTGATTTTCTAGTATAGGTTAGATACAGCCTCTACATCATGTACAATACAGAGTAACATTAGTCAATGATGGAACTAAACCATCATGTTTCTCTAAAACCTCTCATGTGTTAAGTTTATCTCACACACAATACTGTGTTCATCCAGTCTTCAGCTACACTGAATGTTCACTAATTAACAGGCCTCACTAATTTGTAACAGAAAAACAAAACAAAGATCAGGAAAAGAGTCACTAGAGGCAAATTACTAGCACCAATGGACATTCTACATTCAACAACATTTTTGTGTGTAAATTAGCAAAAGTGATGGGGCCACTGTTAATCTTTAAAAGTTTTCTACATCAATTTACTTCTGTAGGACAGATCCTCATCTGATGTAAAGCTGTGCCCATGCTGTTTTAATTTACACCAAAGTTGAGTGGATGGGAATCAGGTGACCTCAGGTACAGTGGAGAATCTAGCCCAAACATGTGCAAACAAGATTGAAACCTATTTATTTAAAAATAAAATTAATATATTTTTTTAAATTCAGTATTAGCCTACTCTAGTCTAAATGTTAGGGTCTGATTCTTCACTGTGTTACTCAAGTTTTATGCCACTGTAATTTCACTGTAATCCATTACTGCAGTAAAATTGGAGTAATGCCAGTAGTGAACTAGGCACACACGGTCTGATTCTTATTTACACTAAGGCTCTTCTACACAAGGAAATTGACTGGAATAGCTACTGCAGAATGATTGTACTTCTATAGCTTTGCCTGTATAATCCCCCCATGTTATAACGTATTCTGATATAATTTTATAATGTTATTATCCATTCTGATATAATTACTCAGTTTCCTGGGGTAGGCAAGTGCTAAGACTCCTTTACGCTTTCCTCTGTCCACGTAAAAGGAACCTTAGTTTAGTTTAGTAATTTACAATTAAGGCCCACTTATGCTACTAGAAAGGTGTAATGGGGCCATAGTGTAATTCAGAAAGTGTCTTTTAATATTTAGTATTCCATCTGTGACAACTGTAATCAAGTTGGCAGCTGCATAAAATTTTCATTTCTTTACATTCCAAAATAACAAAATAGGTTAAGTCTTATTAAAAGAAGATTTTATGCCTATTGTGCCTTTCAAGGCTTTTCACAAAACCCATTAATGTGTCCATACTGGCCAAGAAAACAGACACATTTTGTCGTATTTAAATAGAAATGGGGCCAGCCAGTAGGTAACATCTTCTAGTGGCAAATTCAGCCCTGTTGTAATTGAATACCACAGGGATACCTGGTTTTAAATGGAGTTGCACCAGGATTTAATTTGGCCCTTAGATTTTGAGAACATCACTAATGGTGAATTTATCCAGAATAATTCTTTTTAAACAAGGTAGCTGATATCTATAGGGTCTCCTGGCTCAATCCGTGTACATTTGTTGGTTTTGGCATATTGTTAAAAATGTAATTTTTTTAAAAGTTGCTGCTTGTTCAGTTTAAAACAATCTTTGAGCTCTAGATATTCAGAATACTGTACTTTATTTCAAAACAATTTCCCGTGGTTTTTTTTCCCCACAGTTTCTAGTCCCACCCCCGTCTCCCACTATCTACGCCTTCAAAAAATAAAATAAAATAAAAGCTTAATTAGGATTGGGGGTTTCTGGCAGGTGTTTTGTCCTTAGACTTTAACCCTTTTGGTCATTTGAAAACAAAGTTCTGTAGTGTGAAATTAGCTTATATGCATAACATTGATGTGACAGCACAAATTCCAGTTGGAATGAAGGGCTATTCACTTCAAGGGGAATTTGTAAATAGATTTGTGACAGCACAATGTGCTTTTTTGAGAACTCTAGCTCCCATTCTAATAGATGTGACGGTAGAACCCTGGCAATGTTCATGCATCACCACCATGATGCTCTTTAAAAAAAACAAACAAACAAAAAGAATGCTCTCTTTCCATATGGATTCAGATGGTTTCAAATGGATAAGATAATCTTTTCTTTCTGTTGTACAGTGTTTCTGTGCTTTGTTAACAGGTAGTTGCAGTTCTGTGATGGGTGAACTAATCCCTACTTTATTTCTAGAGCCAACAGCAGGCTCACTGAGCCCATACAAACACCCTGGCAAAACTGCACACACAGCTAAATGTTTTCTGTACTCCATAGTGTAAAAAGTTCTACTCAAACCTTTACTTGGAAGGGAAACCCACAGAAAAGTCTCTGTGTTTGGGCTTTCTGTCACAAGAGTAATGGACAACAGTTCCAGCTGGGCCAAGGATTAAACAACATGGTCTGCATATTTATATGCATATGTTTCCTGACCTAGCAGTGGCCCCTTGCTCATATCATCCATGAGCCCATTTAGAAGGAATTTAGGCCACTCACCACAATGAACAAAATTTGGTCCCTTGCTGGTAAATCGTCTTTTTAATGGTGTTTGTGTACACTTTGTAATCTTTGTATAAAAGATGTTTTATGAAAATCAGTCATTATTGCTATTAAGATACAATTAAAATGAAGGAAGCCCATAATTTGTTATAGAAGACAGCACTATTATTTTTATATGAACATTTCCATGCTTATTATCTGCAATATGCTGTAAAGTCATCTGGATTGAACTGCACTTATACACTTATGGAGAAATATTTCATAACATTTTAATTTAAATAATAAATTAGTCAATGTTAGCCAAAAATAACAGTAAGTTGCCTGCTATTTGGGTTTTCCAAACTCCAGTTGCCCAATATTTATCATGGTGGAGATGAGCTATTTTATTGTTATTTCAATCAAAAACTATCCCTTTAGGGAGAAATCTGAAGGCCTATTCACTACTTATTACAATTAGAAAACTGTGGTTCCCTGGCACACATCATGGCCTGCTTGTCTTAGTTTATGCAGTGTCCTTCCTTTGTCCCAGTAGATTCCTAAAAGTTACAGCCTTTGTATAATATAATGTAGATAGAGACGATAATAATCCTAACAATACATTTCATAGCCATGGTCAGAAGTACAAATGAGCTATCCTCAAAAGACACTGAGATTCCCATAGTCACAGCCTTAAGAATCACAGCCAAATAATTAAATTCCTGTCACATGTCTAACAAACAAAACTAAAAAGCAGGGAAAGGAAACACTTTCCAATTAGATCTTTCTGATTACCCCTTATCACACAGAGAAGGGGAACACGAACAGTGAGGATTCTTTTTGAAAGAATGATTACAAATCATATAATACTTCCTGTCTTCTTTCTGCTCTGCTTCCCTTTACTGAAGTCTCTTTCATTCTCTCTTTCAGCCATTTATTTATAATAGTGACATTGTTATATCAATAAATAAATATTGATTAATCTGATATCTTACCAAGAAAACGTTTATATAAGACCATAAATACTTTGTCCTTAAAAATACTTGAATTTCAGGTACAAACGATCACTATTTAAGAACAAAAAAGAAAAAGAGAGAGAAAGACAATAACAGTTATTTTGTTAACATACATGCTTCAAAAACATGTAAGTGCAGCAGTGCAATCTTAAAGAAAAAAACCCAATGAGCCAGATCCTCAGCTGTGGCTGAGAAGTACTTGGTGCAACTGAGGAATGGTGCAAGGGCACGTTTTGCACTCCACTTTGCAGCTGCTGGTCCCTAACTAGGACCAGTTGCCCAGAGCTCTAAGCTTCTGTTATGGCAATTGGGGATCACTGGAACATCCCTACACCACAGATTTTTTACCTAGACTTCTGCATCAGCTGCAGGGAGGGGGCAGTGTAAAAGCCTCTATGGCACCATTATGACAACTGAGGATGGATTCCCTTATGGAAAAGACACCCAGTGGGTTGGGATCCTCTAGGTTTAAGGCTCTTTTCCACGTTTAAGCAGCACAAAGTTGCTGGAGGCTAGGATGCCCCAGGATTAGGGTCAGTACCTAAGATAGTCCTGAAATTCATAATGGTATGCTTGCTGCTACAGTAAATGTTTAATGACAAAAGAAAATCAATATCAAACCGCTCTTTAGGGGATCAAAAAGTTCACATATTGGACCCCAAAAATGAAGTGATCTAAACGAGATTACAATTTTATAACATGTATATGCACTTCAAAATAATCTTTCAAGTTTCTTTACTAACTTGATTCCTCTCTTAGAAAGGGCCTATTTCTGAACTATTAAAAGAAATGGGAATTTGGGCTTTAATGTCAATGGGAGCAGGATTGGGACCTTATACATCAGAGTAACTATTGATTTCTGTGAAGTTACTCTTGCTTTTTGCCTTTGTTACAGCAGAATCAGGCTCAGTAGGTTTCTGTGCATCTTACATTAATTCTATCTGTCCTTTGTTTACACTTCCTTTCTTCATCTTCACAACTATTTCCCTTTCAGTCTTTTAATTATCAAAGTGTTTATTCTCCATTTTTAGAAATGAGAAAATTTTGGCTAGATTTTGACCCTTAGCCCTTTCATCATCTTATTATTTTGCTCTCCTCTGCTTTTCCTCTGTCTAATGGTCCATTGCTTGTTAGGTACAGCAGGGATTCCACAGTATGATGGAGTGGAGTAGACTGACATAAAAATTGTTCCTGCATATGTCCTAGGAATGTGGCTTGAATCTATAATGTGTGAAAGACACATCGTCAAAATAGGGTCACTAAGTGAATACAACAACATACTATTTACCTCCTGCCCTCCTGCCCTCATCCATCTTTTGATCTTGAAGATCATATTAACGTCTATGACTTAAAAAATGGTGTAAATATGACAAATGAGTAGCCTACAACGTGGTCTATTTGCTTCTGATATTCTGAAAATTTTTGAAAAATGAAGGAAAATTGTTAAAATGTAAAAACTAGTCACTACACATAGGCAGTATTTCTTTTCTCTAGAGATTTTTAATAGAAGTTTTCATTAGGCAGCATATAAATTCTCTAAGGACTTGTGTACGCACAAACTTGCATCAGTTTAACTAAAGGTGTGGTTTAAAACCAAGTGAATTAAACTGGTGCAATTTTGTGTGTAGAAATTCTTCTTGCAGTTTAAGGGCTTGTCTACACTTGTATCACTTTAACTATACCGGTATAGCTAAACTGATGCAACCCTCCTAATGCAAATGCAATTATATTGGTATAAAGATGTTTATACCAGTATAGTTTATTCCTGTAAGGGAAGGAGAATATGCTATATCAATGTAAGGTACCTTTATAGCAATATAAAGTGTCCTCACTAAGGGCTGTACCCATATAAATATTTCAGTAAGAAATCAGACTCCAGAAAAAATATTCATAGCAGTACAAAAACTGTGTGTAGACAAGGATTAAGACTGGGGTATTTCAGATGACCATAATCCACTAAAAAAAAGGATTGCTAATTCATTAAAACAGATCAAACTAGTCAAAGATAAACCGCTGGAAACAGAGTGTCTACACACAAACTTGCACTAAATAAATCAGTTTAAAAACACACCTAGTGTGCGCACTGCTTTTCTGTACTGGGGGGGATATCGGACTTGCTTGTGATACCGTGTTATGCTCCAGTGACTGTAGCAAGGAGAGAGGCCCTAATCTGGCAAGGTACTTAAGCACATGTAATTTTAAGCATGGGGATAGTCCAACTGAAATCAATGGGATCACTGCGAGGCTTAAAGTTATGTTCCTTGCTCAATCAGCGCTATGTGCCGTAATACTACTAAACAACATGAATGTTTCCCAGATTATTGCTAGCGCCTCAGTAATGTCCGTCAGCAGCAAATTCCAAGAGCTAATTATATATTTCATTAAGGTATTTTTTGTCTGTTCATTTCTATCCCAGCAAGTGCAACACAGCATGTCACCTGGGATCAACACAGCAGTGATTGTTTTATTTTACTCTATAATTTTGTTTCAGTATATACACCCTATCCCTACCTCTAAGCATATAGTCTTTCTTTTTTTTTTACACTCTGAATTCAGGAAAGTCTATCAGCCTTAAATCTGAATTTCCTGGTTTTTGATGGTTATATGCCAATGTTAATGTTTTTCCCAATGTGTTTGGTATTCATTTCACTTCAGTACTCTAAAGTGCCCTGTTAAAGTCTGCTCTGCAGTGAGATAGAGAGATAGATAGATTTTTTTGTGTGAAAAAGAACTTATAACTCACCCATGCCTGTGGGGTTTCCAAACCGTGAAAGAAAAATAATGAAACACAACAATTCACACTTTGTATGTGAAAGAAAAATGTCCAGCATTTATTTATCATCTGTGGCAGTTCTGGCTATAATGGGTGAAATAAGAACAATTGAGAAAAATAGTTGTGTTGAAAAAACCAGAAATGCACCCTTTCTTTTACATAAATATCCATAACATTTTATTTATGGATCATATAGTCCCAAATATTACTGTATCACTCTTTCCCCACATATAGTCAATCTAAATAAAAATTTCATACACATAAAATGGTGACATAGATACTGGATAAATTGCCAAGTCATGTAATAAATGATGTTTACCATACACATTTGACCATCTCATCCAAACCTTATTCTAACACCCCAAACTCCAAAGCAGCTTCAAAAAGCTGCCATTATAAAAAGTTAAATTATCGGAATAACGTCTTCTTTTTTACTTGCAACATTTGGGACACCCTTCTTCCCCCCATTTTACTCAGCCAGTAGGGGCAGGAATGGCAATATTCAGACCTGTATCGGTGACAGCTTTAAATTCAAATATCTTTTGATCCTGCAGGGTTAAAAACTGGTGGCCAGAGAGGGTCTGTAATTTTGTGGCAGAATTTTCCCTTTGACCTGCCCTTTTAGCAAATGTCAGACATAGTGAGGTTGTGCAGGTTTAAGTGGGAGCAGAATTTGGACTATTTTCTTCTATTTATATTGTGAGTAGATTTGAAAGTGGTGCATTGATACATCATTGAATATTCCATCTCCTTCTGTGCAGAGCACAGGAGTTCCCAGTGCAATATTCTCCCACCTATGTGACATTTTATTAGCGCTGAGGCCCTGTGTTGGTCCTCTGCAGAGAGGTGAATGTCACCTTTTGATAATTAAGACTCACTATTTAATAATATTTACATTACTACTGTTAGGTAGAATTATTTTGGAACTATCCATGCAGCACCTTATGCCCCTTTATAAATAAAAATGACTATATATCCCTCTGGGTTATCAGTAATGAATTGGAGTTTTCACATGCCAGCATGTTCACATTTGAGTGAAAGGAAAGCTGCAGGGATTAATCCTAATACCTTAAAGCTAAACAAATATTTACTACGCTTGATTCTGCCATCATTTCAGGGCCAAAACTAAGTACAAAGTGACTGCAGATTGTTACAAATATAAGAACAATGTTAGTCTGCTAATTTCTTCTTTGTTTTCAAATGTACCACAGAATCTTCTTTTGTGGTGTGTGTATTGGCTCTGAGATTAAATATGCCATTTTCACTCAATTATGACTTCTTCATTTCTCGTAGTTTTTTATTTCCCAATCTAATATTCAGTGTCCTTGTTAAGGATGTTGTCCACGCCAAGCTTGAAGTTTTAAAAGGAAGTTTTTGTTAAGTTTTCTGAGGGCAAAAAAAGCATCTGGAGTCCAACTTCTGGAGTTGGAAAGAGTTAGTGGCCTGTCCAAGTGACAGAGACAAAGCTGGTTCCACCCCATAAAATGTGCCAGCTGGAGGGAATACAAAGAGGTCTAGTTCCCTTTCTTCATGCAGGTCTTGTCCTGTTTGATCCTCCTAGAACAGTCTCAGCTTGGTTCATCTTGGCTGCCATAGCAGCTTCCCTTCAAGTATATTGGGTACTAGGCCTCCTTATGACAGAGTCTCTCTTCCTGCTTTTCCATGTGGAGAGCTCCATCTTTCTGCAGGCATCCCCGCCTTAGGGTGACCGATTCAGGCTAAAACTTGCAGTGCAGATCTCTTCAAACAGGAATAACTTACAAATGTTGTGATTTCAGAATGGGCACTCCTGCCACTGAAAATAGATTTTTGAGTGTCCTGCATATGAATCTTAGCTGACAGTTCACTGGGATCCTTTTTTCCCAAGTTATAGGTGGTACCAATGATATTAAAACATTTGTTATGGGGTCCTATACCTTTTCCTATCTATACATGAATGTTTGATGTTTTGGTGTTTTATGTGAGTAAAACAAACACATTAAAAAGCCATGGGAGCAGTGATCTATGTATTTGTCAGATGTGGGGTGGATTACTGTAATTCACTGCATCTGCGGCTGAATGTGCAGACAGTGCATAGAATCCAGGTAGTGGAAGAGGTGGCTGCCTGCCCCCAACGTGGTTTAGGCTGAAGTGAACATATCCAATCCATGTTCCTCTGTTTCCACTGGCTCCCAGTCTGTTTCCAGTCACTTCAAGATCTTGATCCTTATCTCCAAAGCAATTAATGGATCAAGCCTAAAATAAACTAAAGACCCAGTTTCAATCTGTGAACTGGTTAGACAGTTGTTTCCCTCTGGGGCAATGCAGATCACATAATCCAGGAGGAACTGCAGGAAAGGTGGGGGAAAAGTATTCTTTGTGTGGGGATCAGGCTATGGATTGAATTTCCAGAGATTAGGCAAATCCAGAATCTGACCATCTGTAGAAGTATGGGCACTCACCCCTGGAGTGCCTATTCCTGTCAATGCTGGCATAACACCGCAAGCCCCCGGGCAGCTTGTTGTGGAGTGATGGGTATATCCCAGTCTCATTTCCACTTATGGCTATCAATAAGTTCACTTGTATATAGTGAAGGGGGGAGATCTAAGTTGTTCAAACAAAGGCTGAACAGTCATGCAAAGAAACTCACTGTCCTAACTGAGATGGAGGGGAGGTAGTTAATATTAGTCCCTCTTCCCCATCAGAGCACATCTGTCTCCTTCATTGAAGCTCTTCACTAGTAAGGCCCTCTGATCCAGGATGCTGTTCTGGAGTTAGACCTCCTGCTATCACCTGGGGAAAGGTTCCTTCTCTGGGCCCAGGGCCCATGCAGAGGTCAAATCACTGGAGCTCCTCTCTGGAGCAGTATGTAGTTCCCCAGCAACCTGGACCTCTTGCTGCTATCTGGTGAAATCCTTTCTCTGGAGCTGGGCCTTCCTAGGATTTTGCCACTCATAGCCCTTTTGGAACCAGGTCCCTCCAGGAGCATCTTTCCTAGGTCCCCTCACCTGGTGAATTCTTTAACCAGCTTCCGTGGGAAGGAAGTCTCTCTCCTCAGGCTGTGTGTGTGTTCTGGGGCTTCCTGCTTGCCCTCTCAGACCTCTGTTATAAGGACCAGGTATACATTAACTAATTAATTGCTGCCCAGCCACCTAATTACCAGTCACCTGCCAGTAATTAACTACTTACTAGTGAATCTGAGTTGTCTCATTCTCCTTTATGGAGCTTGTTACAGGTAGGCTGGGTTCCTGACTCTCCTCACAGAGCCAATACTTGTGACACCATCTTTAGGAAATTTTGCACAACCGTCTTTTACACAGTAGCAAGAATGACACTCAGAATGCTAACATCCTCTTCTACCCAACTCTCCCCGCAAAAAACTCTACGAAAAACAAAAAACAGCAAAAGAAGATAGGGCATTGGGCTAGATGGACCATTGGTCTGACCTAGTATGGCCGTTCTTATGTTACATCTAGCAAAACATACCTAGTCCTTGGAACTGTCTTGACAAATCTCTCAGTTCAGATGCCGCCTCAAACATAATTCCTACATTTTGCACAAAGTTCACTAAAATAATATTCCTGAGCCAAATGTATGGTATATACATATTCACAAGGGTTACATGGGGAGAGCTTAAAGACTGGGAGAGCTATGCACAGTGACAAATGGTTACAATAACTTTTAAGTCTCATTTTACGTGATCTTGTGTTAGTGTAATAAAGGTGTGACACATATGAGTGCTTTATCTCATGAGCCCAGGTACTTGACAATGGTCACTATTACAAAATATTAATATCCCTGTCACATAATAGGGTCAGTATTGACTGACTCCAGTGGCTACTGTTACAAGTTAACAGCTTTTGCGTTTGTCAGATGGAACAAACTTCAACACCACCCAATCATGAGCTCTACAATGATAATCAACAGTGCAGTATCATGACATTTTTATACACTATGACAATTTTCCATTAAAAAAGAAAACACCACACCAACCTGTAATGGAGCATGATGACACTTACTAGGTCTCAAAAGTGATTTTAGGACCTTTGACAGTCCCCTAAGCTTGTGGGAAGTGGGATGATCTTGATATAGTAAGAATGATACCAGAAATACAAGAACCTGGGGTATTCAGAATTGATGGTACAGTGAAAAGTTTATAAAAGAGGAAGAAGAAAATAAGTTCCTGAAGGAAAATGCAGGAGAAGTTTAGGGAAATAGAATATTATTTCCCTAAATTAGAGTATGGCCAGAACACTGGGGCTTACTCTTAGAGTAAGTTCTATGGGAGCTTTTATGGTCACAAGTGATTGGCATCTCTGAACAAGCTTGTCTGAAAAATGACACCTTTCAACAGCAAGGAACCCCTGCTGGTATGATGAGGAATTAATCAAATACTGCCTGCATAGAGTCACCAGCAAAACTTCTCATAGCACCTTAAAAACTCTGCAGAGTCTGCTGTCCAGCTATTATGCAAGGTTAGTACTCATACAGGAAACTTCAAAAACTTACCTAGATGACAAATGAAGTGGTGATGTCTCAGAAGATGTCACTTGTCCCTCTGAGTCAGTGCTAAATCAGTGTTTCAATTTGATGTTGCAAAGGCATTGTGTTATTGTAGGCAGCTAAAATACTGTCATTTTTGTAATTTGGGTCATTATTTCTCATGGACTGTAGCTAAACGTTGTTGAAATTTTTATTTTATCGCTATTCATTTAACAGATAGGTTTTTAAAATGACTCAATGGTAAAAGCACCAGCTTCGCACAAAGTCGCAAATTTCTGCACAATAATAAGTGGAAATAAGAAAGGGAGGTATTTTAATGATAAAATTTACTCAGAGTGTCTGCATTTTAGCAGTGATTCTAATTTAGGCAGCTCACATAGCACGTAGCAGAATAAAAAACCCAAACACTTGGAATAAAGTGATTTACATATAGCTAAAGGCTATATGTGTACAGGTAAGAAGTAGGTAAGAATTCAGCTTATATTCTTTTCTGAATAATATTTTTTATTACAAAAAATGAACTCTAATTCCCAGAAAAAAAATTCACCCAAAGTTGGCAATTGTAAAGGTGGGAGTTGGCCTTGATGATGCTTATTGCACCTCTGAAATCACATTGATGTAATTTCAAGGCTATATCAATAGTAAACAGAATTCCTACTGTGGTTATTTTGAGATGTGGACAGACTATAATTTTAAATGATACCATTATCACTTCTATCATTATTCTGTCCAGATCTTCAAAAGAAGTTTACAGAGTAGAGAACATAATCCTGTGCACAGTCAAGCACTCCATTAAAATGTACTTTGTTAGCCTCTCAGCCGCCAAGACCCATGAGAAATATAGTGCAGATAATGCACTATTGAGGCTGCATTAGCAAGCCCACCTTCTGCACCATAGAGCTCCAGCTTTACAGTGGGACAGCTACTGCCATAGGATTTCTTGCTGCTCAGTCTGCTATGGAGCTGTGTGGACTGGGAAAGGAGAAGAGATCAGGAACCTGAGGGCCAGAAAGAGACACACAAGTTCTCTCTGACTATGTCTTCTGCATATCTCCTAGGACCCATAGAGTTTAGGAGTAGAACCACTGCCCAGAGAATAATGTGGAGAAAATTGTGACCCCAATTCTGCAATGAGTACTTCCTTGGAGCATTCCTGCACCTGAGTGGAGCCACATTAAAGTCAATGAGGCCCCACACAGGTGGGGTTCACCTGTACACAGTTCATTGCAGGAATGCGGCTATGTGAAGTGATTCTCGTGCAGTGATATCCTGGCTCCATTGAAGTAAATTGCAGTCTTGCCGTTAACTTCAATGGGGGCAGGATTTCACGCATGGAGTTTTCCTCCCCACTCAGACTCTCCTTTTATGCCAATTTCTATGGGGACAGGGTGACCCCATGTATGCTATATATATGTATACTCTATTATATATATTCACACAAACACAAACAATATGAGATATCTCCTTTACTTAGTCATATACAGTATATATATAAAATCCTTCACACATTATCATCATCCATGGTTTTTGTATTATCATGTTGATTTGTATTTGTTATTTATATTATAAATCATTTTAATATATTTTATTTAAAAACAAACCATGCTTTTCTTCCCATAACTGAAATCTTTGGAAATCTGCACATGACCTCCTTAGTGTCTTTGCTTAATTTCGCAATCCCAAACTACCAATAAAGAATATTGTTAAAACACTCATATCTTCCTCTGTGTGTGCACAGCATTGCACACAACTTTAGTGCATAGCTAGGCATAGACTTTCAGGAATTTCTGATTTTTGTCTCCTGTTGCAATTTGAGCCTACCATGCTTCTGTGACATGTGAACTGTGCACAATCTTTTCTGAGCTTTTTTAAGCCCTGGTTTTGTCCATGGGAATGTATGGTATTTTACTACTGCAAATGTGAAGATCGTTGTCGTAACAAGGGTAGCAAAGTGGGAACTAAAAGCACAAATGAACAATGATTACAGGACAAAAGAAGTTTTAGATGGATGAATGGATAGATAGATCCTGATTTCTCTTCTCACACCAGTTTTTACACTGCTGCATGTCAACTGAACTCAGTAAAGTTACTCCTGCTTTCCTTTAGTGTACATAAAAGGAGACACAGGCCCAAAAAGCTATTTGAGATTCCAGATCATTTATATAGTGCAAATATTGGTTTAAAATTACAAAACAATATGTTTTCAGACACACATCAAGTTCTGAGTGGCTTTTGTGTTTCTCTTTGTATAAAGTAGTAAAATACATCACGTTATCTATCAAGTTTAAACTAACAATATTAAATATGATTTTGCCCTTACTGTGGACAAGCACAGCCCTGATTAAAAATAGGCTCTGTGGTTTCAATTGCCTTTATTATACATTATTATCAATGTACCACTGTTACAATAAATAGAGCTGCACATGTATAAACGATTGTGAGAAGCGAATCATGTCCACTATGTTTCTATAAACTGCAGTGAGGCTGCAATGAATGCAAGGATTCCGTTGCATGATATTGGAACAAAAGTAAAAATGGATAACTTAATATATACATCAATGGGGTCATAGTGATAACTTATAGCATGTAGTATGTTGTACTCTACACTGGAATTATTCCCTAACATGCATGTCAAGAAGCTTTTTGTCCTATCTATCTGCAGCTATTTTAATTGAAGTAGGTTTTCTACTGAGAATTCTACTTTTTCTTTTGAGTTGAGCTAGAATCTTATTTCAATAGTTTGTTAGCCAACGGTCACTAATCACAACTATTTGCAACAATCTGTTGTACAATCTGATATAATTTGACTAGTGCTTGGCTGATGCAGCAACTCATGGTGTCGGGCACCATCAAGTGGTCAAGGGACATCTATATGGAACATATTACCCGACATCGGCAATACCAGGAGAAATGAGCTAGAATGCCATTGAGAAGTGAAGCCAGGCAACAAACTGAAATACTTTTCTAATGGATCATATTTACTGAGGGACATCCTATCCTAAAATTCTCAGTCACTAAGGGACAAACTACACTCATTGCTATATTTGCTTTCCACAAGCTACTTTTAGTATAAGTTTTTATGAGTGATGGGCCCCACTATTTGGATGCTAATATTTTAACTGTATTGTTAAACTGATTAACCTTAATTTGGGATATTGCAAATTATATACTATTTGTATTTTATTACTTTTAAAACCAAACTTTGTACTTTTGGATAATTTATGCATTCAACCCTTTACAAAAACTCTTTAAACTCTGTGTTTGACAATTTTTACATTAGCTTTAATAAAAAATTTTAAATCTGTAAAAAAAATTTGAAAAAGGTAGTTGTCCTGATATCTAAGGTAAATCATTGTCAGTTAACACTTTATTTTGTTTTGAAACAACGCAAATGTACCAGTATGAAAGACAGAACCTTTTTCATCATTAGTCCAGGCAATAGCTGCACTATTTGAGGCATTAAAAAAATTAAAACTGAAGGACCTGATGCTGCAAGGTGCTGGACATTTCCACTGAGATACTGATCACCTTTATCTTCCATTTCAATCAACAAGGATTGAGGATGCAGGGCAGGATCAGGCACTAAGGAAGGTTTTCTTTTTCCAACTCAACATGTATTTCCAGCTGATGTAGGAGGCAGTTGTCTTGAAACCTATAAAACTTTTGATAGTTTTAAGTCAGCGTCATTGTGGGGCAATAAAAGACTCCTTTAAAGTTGTAAGGTAAGAAAGTATGAAGATAACAAGGGCTACTATGCAAATATAATTAAATGGTTACTTTTGCTGAGGAAGAAGTGGAAGTACTGCCATAAAAAGCTTTGTGTTGTTTTTTTTTATAAAGAAAAAGTTCAAGGTCAATGGGAACTGCTGAGTACTCAGCACTTTAGAATATCAAATCAAGTATTCAGGTGAAAAGATATGAATTTAGGAGCCTAACTGTAGGCCCTGTGATCTGGTTCCTCATCTGGTGTAAATTGGTGTAGTTCTATTCAACTTAATGAAGCTATGATGAGTTACACCAGCAGAGGATATGGCCCCCAATTTTGAAAATCTTGGCCCAAGTTCTTTTTTTTTCCCCCTAAATGAATACATATTTTTGGGTACTAATAATTTTTCTGGCTTAATTCTTAGATCAGAGAAGATTAATTGCAAACCTTTCGCCTCTCCCACTGCATCATGCAAGCAGAGTGACCAGTTTCAAGATGACCAGTTTTGGGGTTCTCTTCATTATGAAATATAATGTTTCAAAAGTTGAGCTTTCATTGAATGCTGCAAATCTTTGATTTGAAGCAGCCAATTTTTTAAACAAATTGTGGCCTTCATCAGCAAAACGATTAGATTAAATTTTATTTGTCTTGCAGTCTGATCCATAAGTGAAGGACACAGTGTGTGGTTAATTAAAAGCAGGCAACAAGAAGTCTGGATTATGCTCTAAATTCTTTTCTCTTTAAAATTAGAGGAGCTAACAAGCATGAAAAAGATTGGAAAATCTGATGAAACTGACACTTTCAATATTGTATGCAGTGTTGTTGTAGCTGTGTTGGTCCCAGGATATTAGAGAAACGAGGTGGGTGAAGTATTATTTGTTATTGGACCAACTTCTGTTGATGAGAGAGACAAGCTTTCAAGTTTACATAGAGCCATAGGTGCTGGAACTAGGGGCGCTGGGGGTGCTGCCACACCCTGGCTTGAAGTGGTTTCCATCATATACAGGGTTCTCAGTTTGGTTCAATGTCTCTCAGCACCCCCTCTATGCACATTGTTCCAGCACCCCTGCACAGAGTTCTTCTTCAGGTCTGGGAACCATGCATAAAGTATCAAAGCTAAATACAAGGTGGAACAGATTGTTTAGCCGAAGTAGTTAATGCACATTTCAAGGGACTATTCAAGGTGAAAATGATAGAAGACACAACCACCATATCACTTGTGGGTGAACGCTTTTCACAAAGTGATCACTCTATAGCTGACCTATCAGTCCCCATCCTGAAGGAGAACCTGCACAACACTTTCAAAAGACAAGCCTGGGAGCTTAAATACATAACTTTGCTAGACATTAAAAATCATGGTCTGAATAGAGACACTGGATTTATGGCTTATTACAACAATCATTAATCCACTAACAACTGCCTTTTCCCATGACTGGTAGGGTGTTAACAGGCCACTTCACCTTGAATGGTCCCTTGAAATATGTGTTAACTATTTATGCTAAAATCAACAAGAGTTCTGTGGCACTTTAAAGACTAACAAATTTAATTTCAGCATTATTTAATTATGCCTGCTGAAATTAAATTTGTTAGTCTTTAAAGTGCCACAGAACTCTCATTGTTTTTGCTGTATACAGACTAACACGGCTACCCCTCTGGAACTCTTCATTTATGCTAAACAATCTGTTCCACCTTGTATTTAGCTGCGATACTCCATGTGCATTTCCCAGAGCTAGCTCTGTGTAAGCTTAACAGCTTGTCTCTCTCACCAACAGAAAGTTGGTTCTACAAAAGATATTACCTCACCCACTTTGTCTCTCTATTTTGCTTTCAAAGGAGAGATGATGTTAGAAACCCTATTCTCAGTCTGTAGCAACATTCCACAACTTTCTCAACTCATTGACAGTAACTTTGGAAAGAGTACAAGCTACTTGGATAAAAATGTCTATTAAATGCCTGTCTGAAATCTGGAACAGTACTGTCATCAGTTACAGGAAAGCACATTGCATAATTTCCTCCACCCCAAATAATAGTCGTGTGTGGACTCCTGTGAGAGTTGCAATTGCTCTCAATATTTGGCTTCTAATTAGGTATCAAGGAGATGATTTTTCTTAAGTTCTGCTACTCAGGTCTTGTCTACACTCAAAAAATAACTTGACATAACACAGGTCGATTTACAGCCACCACAATAATTACTGCAGTGGCTGATGTCCACAGTCCTCACCAGAAGCTCTTCCACAGACCTGAGAGGGGCAATGTGGGGAGCTGAGAGACCAGGCTCTCATCTCCCTTCCAGGAGCCCCACAGGCTGTCACCCCCCCCCCCCCCCCCCAACTCCCCGTTCCTCTATGCTTTTATTTAACTTTTCTGAGTATGGACTGTTTGTTTCATCTGGGACCCTGAGAGGGGAAGAAACAGCCAGAAGACCTTGGCCAGAGGGTTGAGTGCTGGCCCTACTAGACTGACCCACCCTGCAGTGTCCAAAGGGATGGGAGCCAGTTGGCCGCCCATACTCATGTTCCCCTTGTCGTTCCTGAAGGGGGTGCTCTGTCACAGACAGATTTATGATAGCCTTAAATAAAAGATTATTTCCAACTACACAAAGACTAAAAGAAGAGGCTTAAATTCTGAACTCCCTTCCTCAAACCACACCTCAGTTAAGCTCCCAGCTCAATAGGTTACCTTCCCACTACCTTTTTTCCAGCTCTCAAAGCTTCATGGATCTTTCACCTCTGCAGAAGTTGAAATTTGTCGCTGTAATGGTTCTATGGCCATCCCTCCCCATCAGACTCAGTGGGAGGCCACGCTGCCTCACTACATCAAACAGCAAACAGTCAGTTAGCAGGCGAGGTCTATGGCCTAGAAAGAGCAGCACCCAGTCGGTCCCTGCTCTCGAGCTCTGCAGTGAGGCAGGGACGTCTGGCTCCAGCCCAAATGAGCTGGAAGGCTTGCCTCTTATACTTCCCATCCTGCCGCTTCTGCTTCTGGAGTGGGGGAGGGGCGGGGGCTGGCTTGGCTTCACCCACGGGGGGCTGTAGGGAGGTCCCTCCCCAGCAGGCATGGAAGGAGGCCACTCTGCTTCACTATAGTCACAGTGATACAGTTCCACTGCTACAAAAACCAGGATGTGGGGACAGAATTTAGGATAAGCAAGAAAAATTAAAATCTGAATTCATTATGCTCAGACCTCTAAACCCAGAGACTCTCAGCTTAAACCACTAAAAAGCACTCCCCCAGTTTCAAACTTCCCCAGACCTGCTTGATTTTGTTTTTTATGAGTTTAGCAGGCTTTGGTTCAAGATGCCAGATTGTATGGAAGACACATGTCCACCTGCAGTAGAGTAGATTGAATCTGTAACTGAAAATTCAAATTTTATTTAACAAAGTGTAAGATGTTTTGCTTTGCTTAAAAAAAAAAAAAAAAAAAAAAAAAACAGCTTGGTCAGTGAATCTGAAAGATCAGCAGCATGCCTCCTGCTTTACAAATTCCTCCTTTTGCCAGTCAACACACATAGGCTTAATTTCTAATTCGTGCGGCATACATTGCAGCATCTTTCAGAAACCCTACTACTGCAATTGCAGGCACAAGTAACAAAACACTGTATGCAGCATTGCACAGCTGAGATCAGAATAGCCCTCCCTTGTAGAGAGTGATTATGGGGAATGCACAACTGCTTTTGTCAAGTACTGTAGGCATTTCCCAAGTGCTTTAATCTTCTATTTAAGGATCACATGCGCCTTTCAGAGCACTCTCTCTAAAACACAGAAATATCAAATAAATAGAACAAACAAACAGGAATAATTGTTCTCAGAAACTGCTTCATGGAGATTAGCTTAGTTTGGGCTCTTTTTTTGACTAGATATTAATACTGTTTTACAGTACTGAAAAGGAGACAAACTGGGAATGGATTATTAGGCCATGTCTACCCTACAGAGTTATGTCGACAATCATAAGTCACTTTATAACATCAGATGAGCATATCCACACACTGCCCCTTTTATCAGCTTAGCATGTCCACAGTCACTGCTTTTGTGTCAACAGAGAGAGCACTGCATTGTGGTTAGCTATCCCACTGTGCAACTTGCCACCCTGTCACCCTCTGTTGCTCGGAGGTCTGGGAATGGATTGCGGCGCATCATAGGGACGTGCTCATCATCCTGTGATGCAGTGCTTTCCGTCCCATCACTCCACGGGCTTCCTATTTCATTTGTGCTGTTTTTCAACAGCCCTTGTAAACTGCATGCCCGCCGTCTGTTCCTGACAGCATGGATCCTGACTGCTGACCATTGTGGTGATGAGCATTATGAGCACAATGCAGCTGGTCCTGCATCATTTCACGAGCTGCAAGACAGAGTGAACTGGTGATGCCTGCCCTGCTATCTCCCATGGAAACAAATAATTTGAGATTGCTGCTGGTATTCACACAACAGCTTGCCATGGTGGGCCATCGGTACTGGGCTTGGGTAACAAGCACTGAGTGGTGAGATCACATTGTGATGCATGTATAGGATGATAAGCAGTGGCTGTCTAACTTTCAGATGTGCAAATCCACCTTCCTAGAACTGTGTGTGGAGTTTGCCACAGCACTCCAGCACAAGGACACCAGAATGAGAGCTACCCTCACTGTGGAAAAGTGAATGATGATTGCTGTATGGAAGCTGGTAACTCCAGACTGCTACTGGTCAGTCATAAATTAGTTTGGAGTTTGAAAGTCCACCATAGGGGTTGTGGTGATGCAAGTGTGCAGGGTCATTAATTACCTCCTGCTACGAAGGATTATGACTCAGTAATGTGCAGGAAATAATTGATAGCTTTGAAGCAGTGGGATTCCCTAACTGTGATGGGGCAATAGATGGAATGCATATTACAATTTTGGCCCCCGATCATCTTATGATGGAGTACATCAACTGAAAGGGCTACTTCTCCATGGTCTTGCAGATGCTGGTGGATCACCGGGGCCGTTTCACTGACATCAACGCAGGGTGATCAGGGAAGGTGCATGATGCACGCATCTTTCGAAACACTGACTGTATAGAAAGCTGCACGTGGGACTTTCTTGCTAGACCAGAAGATTCCAGTGGGGGATGTGGAAATGTCTATAGTGATCCTTTGAGTCCCGGCCTACCCCTTGCTTCCTTGGCTCATGTAGCGTTACACTGGGAACCTGGACATCAGCAAGGAGTGCTTCAATAACGGGCTCAGCAGGTGTCTTTGGGTAATTAAAAGGGCTCTGGTGCTGTCTTTTTGGCCAGTAAGACCTTGGTGAGAAAAAATATTTTGATGATCACTGCAGCCTGCTGCACTCTCCATAATATTTGCGAATCAAAGGGGGAAAAGTTTCCCCAGGGGTGGACTGATCAGGTTGATCAGCTGGCTGTTGATTTTGAGCATCCAGATACAAGGGCGAAAGCAGGGGTGCAGCGGGAGGCTATTCAAATCAGGGAGGCTTTGAAGAAGCATTTTGACAATGATTCCCAGTAATGTGTCTTATGTAATTCATTGGGTCAAGCAATGTTTACTTGCCACCTTGAATTACCCCTGTAGTGTTTGCTTCCTGAGTGTTAATTGCAAGGAGCAAATATTCCTATCTACAGACACTGTGTTTCAATGTTAGCACTGAGTGACTTATGTATGTATTTCACAAATAAAGATTCATTTAATTTCAAAGACTCAAGTTTAATAACAGGATCAAACACAAACTTTTGGTCAAACAGGAGACATGACACAAAAGAACAGTCTCCTCGTGGTTAGGGCTCTCACAGCTGGGTGTAACTCCAGCTTTCATTGTGAAACCAGTCCGCAGGCGTGGAATGCATGGTTGCTGTGGGGGACCAGGATCACATGAGAAATGCGGTGGTGGAGTATAGGGAGGGCATGGACCAGAGTTCTGTAGTGGTTGGAGAGGGTGTCTGGCATGGATGTCCTCAGATTGAAGGTTAATGAGGGACTTAAACATCTCTATCTGGCCCTCCAGGAACTTTGTCATCCACTCCTGCCCCTGTGTCCTTTCCTGGCTATTCAGCCTGAGTCTCTTGATGATTGTCTCCCTCCATGCTCTTGTTTCGCTATGTGCTGCATCTGTTGACTGCAGCGCTTCACAAAACATATCCTTCTTATTACTCCTGGGTCTGCACCTCGTCCACCACTTCCTCCTTTGGGTTGAGTCCACTCTGCCTCCAGTCCCCTGAAGTATCCACGGGGCTCTTGGGGGTAGAAGTGGGGTCGCTGCCAAGGATGGCGTGCTGCTCCTTATAGAAGTGGCATATCTTCAACACCTCACCAGTGATGGTTGGCCTCCCTTGCCTTCTGATACGCCTGCCTCAGCTCCTTGATTTTAGCATGACACTGGTGAGTGTCCCTCTTGTGCCCCTTCTTGTGCATGCCACTTGCAAACAGCCAGTATGTATCAAAATTCCTATGACTGGTGTGAAGCTGAGACTGCATAATCTCCTCTCTCCATATATTCAGCAGATCCAACAGCTCTGGTGTGCTCCACATATGAAAGCATCTGGTGTGTAAAGCCAGTATGGTCAGCAAGCTTGGAAGATGCTGTGTGAACTGTGCATGCTGAGCAAACAGGAAGAGAAACTTCAAAAATGTCCAAGCCTTTAAATGGGGGAGGGGCTCATACCTATGTACCTTCAGGGCATCAGAGTTCAAATTGCTGACCAGAGCGGTCAGGATGGGCATTGTGAGACACCTCATGGCGACATAACCAAGCACAGTGTCTACACTGACTCTGCATCGCTGTATGTCACAAAAAGCTCAATGTCACTCGTCAAGGTGGCTTTATTACATTGGCGTAGCAGGGGGGTTACATCGGTGAGAAGAGCATTTCCGTGTGTACACCTCCACTGTTTTGTTGAGGAGAGTTGATGATTTTTGTTGACAAAACCGTGTAGCATAGGCAAAGCCTTATTTAAAAATCTAGGACCAAATCCTGAAAGATATTGAGCATCTGTAACTTCATTAACTCCCACTGGGACAACAGTTGCTTGGTACCTTTTGTCAATCAGCCCCAAGCTTTTTGGAATATTTTTCTTAATCAGGGTTTGACTGACAGATAACGTCAGTGTAGCTGGCCAGTAGCATTGTATTGGGAACATGATTTAACAGCAAAACTAGAAGTTTTGCTCTGGTGGAAACTGTGGGCCTGCTCCCATTGAAGTCATGTGAGTGTTGCCACTGATTTCAGTGGGTGTGGAAGCAGTCATAAAGGACTGTGCACCTATAGCATGCATTGTGCTCAAAGAGGAGGCCAGAGACAAAAGGGAAAGAGGGCTGCAGGGGTCTGTGGTTGTCCTTCCCCGCCAGTCACAGAAGGAGGTCACACCCTCTCACCACTGCATATCTGTAAAGGCAAGGTTTAATGGGGAATTAGCAGTCTCTGGGGCTCTGGCCCTCTGGGCACGACAGAGCAATGGACAGTCTATCGGGCTCTGGCCCTCAGGCAAGGCAGAGCAGTAAGCCATCTAGGGAACTCTTGTAAGGAAGTGGCTGTGTGTCCTCCTTGCCCCCCCCCCCTCTGTTTTAATGTATATAGTTATAGGGGTCCGTGTGTGTGTGTGTGTGTGTGTGTGTGTGTGTGTGTGTATTCTCTATTGTTTTATATGAAGTGGGTCCCTGTCCATCAAGAGGACCTAGGTCAAAAGGTCAGACCAGACAGTTGGCCTAGTCTGCCCAGCAACGCCTACCCAACCAATCAAAGACCAAGGTTGGCTATGAAGTGCCGTGTGCACAAATGAGGTGCCGTGTGCATAACCCCTGTTCGGCGGGAGATCCCCGGGCTGTGATTGGACAAGGAAAGCCCATGCGAGGCTATATAAGACCTGGGAAGCCAACAGTTGAGGCTGCCCGTTCCAGTGGCAGTGTGGAGGGGAATCTGTGGTTGTAGGACTGGGTAGGATCAACGGACAAGGACGAGAAGCAGAAGTCACCAACTAGGACGAGAAGCAGACGAGAACTAGGACAAGAAGCAGACGAAGGACCAGATCGGATACATCAACGCCTGGAGGCGAAGAAAAACCAGTGAGAAAGAAACTGTGGGGCATAGCCAAGGGTTGTGTTTATTGAGGTTTTGGGTCCTGGGGTTTAACCCCTTATGTATTCTGACTCCTGTGTTTTTATTCTGTTGACACCCAATAAATTGACACCTTTGTTTTCAAAGAGGAACCTCTGCCCGATCATTTGTTCTTCGCGTAGACCCACGGTTAAATAGTGTTGGGGTCAAGAATCCTCACAGCTGTTTGCAGGAAGGAAGGGTAGTTTAGCATACCAGATCTCTAGACCCCCTTTCTTTCGGAACACTCTGGCTCTCAGGCAGGGCAGAATGGCAAACAGTGTCTTGCCTGGTGTCCAGGCTCAGGCAGATGGCACACAAATGCAGACTTCCTGACCTAAAGTGGGTAGGCAGCCACCCCAGGGCTGGGGCAGCCAGGGGACCCGTGCCCACCCTACTCCACCGGATTCCAGCCCAGAGCCCTAACAGGGGTGGATGGTTCCACTCATAGGTGCGGACATTTTGTTTTGCCAGTGGATGCCCTACTCTGGCTCCACCACCTCACAGGGTTGCACAGGGCAGGAGGCAGCAGGCTGTGCTGGGACACGAGTCCCACCCAAGGAGTTCCAATCCTGCCCCTACTGCCAGGACTGTGGGGGTAGCATGGTCCATGGGTGGCAGGGCAGGGGGAGGAAGGGTCCATGGGCAGCAGGAAGTGGCAGGCTGTGCTGGGAGACGAGACCCCTAGTAGTCCTGATTCTACCCTTTCCACTGGTGCTGCGGGGGCAGGGGAGGCACATGGGTGGCAGGGTCAGGAGGCAGCAGGCTGGGGCTCAGGCCAACCAATTTTCCATCCAGGGGCCCCAAACCACCCCACCTCCTCCCCAGTCCTAGCCTTAGCCTAGCCGGGCTCCCTCCAGGCCTTACCTGCTGCCTGGCAGGCTGGGGTTGGAGGGAGCCTGGCTGGGAGCTGCAGCCATTCATACGACATCACCGAGGGAGGCACAAATTAATGCAGCTAGGAGGAGGGAAGGCACTGCAGGCAGGGTGGTCCCAGCTCCCAGGTGAGCATGAGGGCCTGGTGGCACTGTGTGCTAACGCCCAGCACGGCAACCAGCCTAAACCTAACCCCTTAAGTTGCTTTTATTTATGTATTTATTTATTTATTTTTTGGATACAGTGGGGAGAGGGGAACATGGCTTGAGAGTTGGGCCCCCGCCCCGCTCCCTGGCTGGGTGCCACCCTGAGGCTGCCAAAGCAAGGAGGCGCTGCCCAGTGAAACAACAATTCACAGCTGATTGATTTTACCTGATTAAATCAAACAGTTAATTGGTGGCCAGGCAGGTGTGGTAAGACAAACTGCAGCCATATTCCTTTGGTGAAATAGCTGGTCACTCAGCTAATCACTCTGACTGTCCCAGTGGGTGCTAAGCACCACCTATTTTTTTCTGTCAGTGCTGGGGCCCCTGGGCACGCGCAGAGTTGGCGCCTATGATCAGCGGGGATCCTGCCAAAACATGCTGGCAACACAGCAGGACTAATGCCTGGTATCCCTGGGCTACTTCCTACTACACCTTTGCAGAGTAGCTATGTCTTGTGGGATTCCTCCGTCTTCCCAGGGTACATGGCCAGCTGCAGTCCCAGGAACTCCTCCGTGTCCTCTTCGATCAGCAGACCCAGCAACTCGTCTGAGTCCTCGGTGCTGCAGAGCTCAGTATCGGGCGCAGGACTCAATGGCAGGCAAGAGGAGTCTGTCTCCTTCTCCGGCTCCCACCTAATGGAGCTGCAGGGCCCACCTTTTAAACTTCCTGTCCCACCCTTCTGCTTCAGGCAGGATGGGTGTGGCTTGCCTGGCTCCGCCCATGGGGGGGTGGATAGTGGTTCCTCCCAGTCTTGGAGGGAGACCATGCCCCCTCACTACAGGGTGTTTCTAGAATAACATCTGCTTTTGACCAATACTGAGAAACCAACCTCATGTGTATTGGCTGTGTAAAAAAGGCATTTAGCTCTTCCACGGTTGAGGTGACTTGATTCGTAGTAGAATGAATGAAGAAACAAGAAACAAGAAAACAGCTCAGCAAGGAGGGAAGGAGAAAACTCAGAGCCCAATTCACACTTACACTAAGGTCCCTTTTACACTGCTCTGGCAGCATATAAGGGGCCATAGTGTAAATGAGAATCAGCCACAGACAGTACATGTATCATTGGTGATACATTATGGTCTTCTCTGGACAGTCAAATAGTGAACTGCAGAATTTTTGGCATTAGCAAGCATAACATCTCTTTTCAAAGCATGGATTCTTGTCTCTCTGACAATGGTGCTATCATGAAAATGTAATTGCCTCACTGTAGGTGAATACATTTTGAGCTTTCAGAGTATAAAGCACGGCAACAGTTTTGGGAAAGGCCACAGAGCTACCACTTCTCATCTATATCCTGTCTCTCTAGAAAACCTCCAGAAATTATATACAGTTCAAATCGTTCTCTTTCTGCAATAACCAGAAACCTTGGAATGTATTGTGAGGCAATGCAGATTACATGACTTAGTTGCAAATTACTACAAGTAAATAGAAAAATGTCCATGTTCCTGTACTGTCTGGGCCAAATTTATTAAAATGCTGCCTGGACCAAAACACCTATGGGAGCCTCTGAGCCTAACTGATTGAAGATATAAATGGAGACAACCTCAATAGTAGAATTTCTAGAAGGCCATTTCCTGTTGCTCCATCTGGTGCCTGGTGAAGACAATCAATTATCGCTGAATTCTCAACTGCAAGTTCCCCTTTGAGTCACTGTGCACAGATAGGCACATGTTGTTCAAGAAGTCCTTGCCTTCCATATCCTCAGGAAACAGCAGCTGGTCTTCCTGTGGGACATTTTCCCCTTAGCAGCAGCTATACCCTGATGTCTTCCCAGAAGCTCCTCTTTGTTCTACTGGTCTACCAGCTCTTCTTCCTCCAACAAGCCCTCTTCCTGGAATTTGTGGCCCAGTATAGACTGATAGAAACTTTCACTCACAGGCGTCTCGTGGCCCTCAATACCCTGGGGCCTCCAGATAGCTCTCTGGCCCTTCCCAAATCTCTCTACTTTAAATTATGCCTTCACCATTCCCAGTGCGCCGATGGTTAAATTCGCTTCAGTGGGAATTTCCTCCAGCTCATGTCAACTCTGATTTTGGGGGTACTAGCTCCAGAACGTGTTGAAATAGGAGGCAAGGGAGACAAGAGGGGAAAAGTTACAAAAGGAATTGGTTACATTCTTGTTGCATGCCAAGTGACTGCCAGATAGGTGAAAGTTACATTGCCACTGGCATCCATTTTTTGGATCAATTTATATTTGATGTACATCTTACTCCACTGTTCATATAATTGTTGAGGTTCACCCTATGCCTTTTGTGTAAATAATAATAATTGGAAGGGAAATAAGAAGGATGGACAAGTATAATAACAAAATAACTAATACTACAATTTATGACTTGTGACTAAAACACTGATTGAATCTCTTGTTGAAATGGTTACTACTGCAGCCCATCTGTGTACAGAACACTTGTTGAAATCAATGAGAGGTGCACATGGCTAGAGTATCAGACACAGAATATATTATGTTCAACAATGTTCAGAAACGCACCAATGGCTGCAATATCAATGAAACCGAAAAATTATCAAGAAGCTTAAATCCTGAAGTTTTAAGTAAATTAAAGAATTTGAGTCCCCATGAAAGTAAAAATTCTTAATTGTTTAATACCATAATCTTCTCTGTTATAAGTAAGTGTTCCAATCACACAAAATAATCCATAACCTTCCACAATGCATAATCCAGTGAAATGTCTCTGGTTGTGATTCCAAAGCCAGCTAAGCTGTTTGTAACAGGTAGGGGCATCAGTGGGACCTTAAATTGCTCAGCTGCTTCGAATGCTGTCTGAATAGGAATTTATGAATGAGAGCAACGTGGCCTAGTGTCTGGAGAAGACTGCCTGCATTCTCAGTGTACTCACACAGTAATCTGTTCACATGAGTGTGCCTATCAAGAGTGCCTAAAATTCACAAGAAGGATTACACTGGCCATCTGCCAGGAGCTGGAGCGCCATGCCCAATTTGCATACATTTTTAATATACATTTATGTATTGAAATTTCAGATAATCTTAACAGCAGCAGCTGAGCAGGAAGAACAAGAGAGCCAATTAAGGGAAGATTAGTATTATCATTTGTATTATAGTAGTGCCACTTTTTTTTAAAAAAGGGTCTATAAAAGAAGGCAAAGTTGAGTGGGCAGTTACAGCTGTGCTGTCCTGCTGTTTTTCAGAGAAAATCAAAGGTATTCTGGATGCTAAGAAATTGCAGAGTCAGAGAAAAGTAGTCCAGGACTGGCTGTCATAGCTCCCCATACTAATCAGTCGTTCCTCCTTATATGATGTGCCCTCACCATCTATTTAGCTGAGGCTTATGGGCATCCTGTAACCAGATAGTCTGAAAGATATCCAGTTCAATTACTAATACTTACACAATATATGGATAATATTACTATGAAAAGCTTCCAGTTTCAACAATGAATTTGTAAAATATCATGGAAATTACATCATCTCCTCTGCAAACTTTTCGCTCTCTCAGTCCTTTTCTTGTGCTCTCCATCCCCCTTCATAGGGAAAAATTAAAATGCTGATAAGGAGGCAACATGTAATTCATGCAACTAAAAGAATTCAAAGCAGGAATACCCAAAATGCAGCACCACCATAACCCATAGTCTGCAGGTCTCAATGATCAATAATATAACCTATACTCCACAAAGCAACATTGAAGCTGCCCTTGAGGTCAACTTGTGCTGCCAGCAGCCTATGGGGAAGGCACCCAATATGTTTGAAAGCACATAAGTGTGTGGATGGTTCAGTGTCCACCAAGGACAACATTCAGTTTTCACTTAGGGCATCAATACACCTGTAGGTCACTGACTGTTTGTGCGCTGCTGGATGACTTTCAAGTAGCAGATATTGAAAAGTGATCTCATATAAAACCTACAAAATACAAGCCAGAACTGTGCTTCATAAACTTCCTGTAACTTGGAGTTTGTTTCTGTCACCTGCAAAACTGACTGCACCAGCCAGTTAAGAGTTAGAAGCTCACTAACATTTTTCACCATTCTAGCTTTTGAACTGGCCATGGAAACAGTTAAACAGAACAGGGCATATTTAGGGAAGTAGTTCACTACATTTTCAGGAGAACTAAAGAGTTGGTGCCCCTGTGCTCATTATTTTTAAATTACATTCTTTTACTTTAATTGTTCTGTGTCTGGGTGTTTGAGAATGTTGTGCCTTGTGATTTCAAGGGAAAACTTTTCTGAAACTTTGTCATCCAGAGAAATGGGTGAATGCAATGAATTTTTAACAAGTGAATTAGTTAGTTCATTTATTGTCTGGGCTGTTTGTATCAGAGCTATATGTGGACAAACATTTGTGTAGGGAATTGCAATATTAATTTTGTTTAAACAATGCAAAATTGTAGCTGTCAGAGTACATGTATCAGTGTATGCAGTATTATTGTAGCCATGTTGGTCCCAGGATATCTATCTGAGAGGCAAACTGGACGAGGTAATATCTTTTATTAACTTCTCTTAGTGAGGAAAACTAGCTTTTGATCTTACTCAGAGGTGTATAAGCTTGAAAGCTTGTCTCTCTCACCAAAAAAGGTTGATCCGATAAAAGATATTACATCACCCGCCATGGCTACTAGTATCAGTGAAAATGGTCAGTTTGGAAAAGTAAGTGCTTTTCTCCCCAGCAATTCTAATTTTAGCAGAGTATGTTTGAACTTTGTTCTGACTCAGTTTCCCCATAAAATCCACCCTCATGTAGCCCTCTACTTTCTTTCCACATTACCAATCCAAACTTTCTTAATGACCTAGACAAATTGGAGGATTGGGCCAAAAGAAATCTGATGAGGTTCAACAAGGACAAGTGCAGAGTCCTGCACCTAGGACAGAAGAATCCCATGCACAGCTACAGACTGGGGACCGACGAGCTAGGCAGCAGTTCTGCAGAAAAGGACCTGGGGGTTACAGTGGACAAGAAGTTGGATGAGAGTCAACAGTATGCCCTTATTGCTAAGAAGGCTAACAGCATATTGGCTGCATTAGAAAGAGCATTACCAGCACACTGAGGGAAGTAATTATTCCCCTCTATTTAGCACTGGTGAGGCCACATTTGGAATATTGTGTCCAGTTTTGGGCCCCCCATTACAGGAAAGAGGTGGACAAAATGAAGAGAGCCCAGCGGAGGGCAATGAAAATTATTAGGGGGCTGGAGCACATGACTTATGAGGAGGGTCTGAGGGAACTAGTCTTGTTTAGTCTGCAGAACAGAAGAGTGAGGGGGATTTGATAGCAGCCTTCAACTACCTGCAGGGCGGTTCCAGGGAGGATGGAGATAGGCTGTTCTCAGTGGTGTCAAATGACAGAACTAGGAGCAATGGTCTCAAGTTTCAGTGAGGGAGGTCTACGTTTGATATTAGGAAAAACGTTTTTCTAGGAGGGTGGTGAAGCACTGGAATGGGTTATCTAGGGAGGTGGTAGAATCTCCATGCTTAGAGGTTTTTAAGGCTCAGCTTGACAAAGCCTGGCTGGGGTGATTTATTTGGGGTTAGTCCTGCTTTGAGGAAGGGGTTGGACTAAATGATCTCCTGGGGTCCCTTCCAATCCTGATCTTCTCTGATTCTCTGATTCTATTACTTTCTGTAATCGTTTGGCTGGTTTTTGATGAAGTACCCGAGTGTGCCTTGCAAATACACTGCTGAATGTTTCAAAGGCATAAGAGGAGGCTGCAAGATAACTGAATTATACTTTTAAAGTTTGTCATAGTAGGCTAAAAGGAAGGCTTACACACTGTATCATGGGCCTGAACTTTACTATGAGTTACAGAGTGTATGAGCAGCAGTTATATGGGAATCCCACTCCAGAAAAGGACATAAATAGTTCTGATTGTTTTCTTAGAGATAAGTATATTACACTGGGCTTCCCATTTTATGGTTTATTTTAGTCGCCTGCTCATTCCTGATAACAGCATACTCTCCACCACAGATGGGTTCTACCACTGTTCATTTCTTATCTGACAACATGTTTGACTCCTTTGTGATGGACCTGCAGGCAGGTGAAAGTAGGAAGCAGCCAAAGGAAGCAATAGCAAGTCTGAGGGAGCAGACCTTATATACTTAGCACAGACTCCCTGGGCTGGAACCCTGAGGGGAAGGAGGGCCTGAGTTCCCCAACCAGCCTCCAAAGAGAGGGATCTAAAGCTCTCCAAATACAAGAGAGTAAGGACTACTGAGACCAGGGTGGGGCAAAAGATCTGGCATAAGGTCACTTGACTGGTTGTTTTTACTTTTTATTATCCTGGAAGGGGTGGGGACTTTAAACAACCTGACCAGAGGGTTGAATTGTGAGAATGGGCCAACCATCTCAGGCTGAATGGCCATCCACAGGGGCCACCAGATTTGAAGGGGCTGTTACTGTAGCCATGTACATGGCTGGGTGCAGTGTAAGTGACCCTTGTGCACATGGGCAATACATAAATCGTCTTTATCAGAAATCACATTTTGAAGCTAAGGGTTGGATTTGACCACGGTAGGGTTGTGGCTTTAATGGTGAATATTAGAGCCCTTCCATTCAGAGGGATAGTGTTGCATCTCAGTTTTGTAGGGCAGTATGAGTATTAAAAATATGCAAAATAAGTTGGCAGTGTGGGCTAACAGTCACACCTGTGTGACAGTTTTCTCCTGAACTTTAATCCAGAGCCTTAGGATGACAAAAGAAACAAAGGCCAATATATTCAAACCTAGATCCTTCAAGGCAGGCTGCTAAATCTGTATTTTGTCAGCTAACTATAAACTTTCAGAAGTCTTAAGCACCCACAAATCACATTCAGGTCCCTGGGAGCAAAACAAAATGAAATTCAACAAAGACAAGTGTAAGGTGCTACATTTAGGGGGAAAAACCCCAAATGCATGAAACAGAATGGGGGGAAAACTGGCTTGGCAACAGCACTGCAGAGAAGGATCACAACTTTAACATGAGTCAGCAATGCAATGCTGTTGCAAAAAAAGGAAATGCAATTTAGGTTGCATCAACAGAGGTATAGCATGCAAGTCATGGGAGGTGATAGTACTGCTCTACTCAGCACTGGTTAGGCCTCAGCAGGAGTACAGTGTCCAGTTTTGGTCAATAATGTATAGAAAGGATGTAGAGAAACTGTAAAGGATCCAGAGGTGAGTGACAAAGATGATCAAAGGGATGGAATGCAAGAAAAATGAGTAAAGTCTGAAGGAACTGGGTATGTTTAGTTTGGAAAAGAGGAGATTAAGGGGGGATATGATAGTGGTCTTCAGATACTTGAAAAGCTACCATTAAAAAGGTGGAGAAAAGTTGTTCTCTTTTGCCACAGAGGGCAGGACAAGAGGCAATGGTTTCTAACTACAGCATAGCAGATTTAGACTAAATCTCAGGAAAAGCTTCCTAACTGTAAGAACAGTAGGACAATAGAACAGACTACCTCAGGAGGTTGTGGAACCTTTTAGAGGTTTTCAAAAGGAGGCTGTCTTGGATAGCCATCTGTCTTGGATGGTTTACGCACAACAAATCCTGTATCTTGGCAGGGGGTTAGACTAGATGTCCTTTGTGGTCCCTTCTAACCCCGTGATCCTATGTGCTGAGCCCCTTTGAAAACCAGACTGTTTCTGTTTTGGTGCTTGAATATGGATCTAAGAGCCTTACTTTAAGCACCTAGGATTGAAAGGTGTCCAAATCTTTTTACATAAACATTAAATTAAACAGAAAAGTCACACAGAAACCTAGTGAATGGGTGTGGCTTCCTGTCCTTTCACAGCTTGCTCCCTGTTTTGCAAGGAAGAGGTTGTAATAGTTTTCTATGTTCCCACTGAACATCTCTTTGGCTCGTCAGTCTCCAGCCCTGCTTTGCTGCCCTGATCTGAACACCTGTGTGAGATCCCTGCTTGCTGGTACTCAGGTAGGGCATCTGCAGCCTGTCAAAGGAACTGTAAATAAATCAAGGTCACCCCCTGTGATCACTGTAGTGGCTTTTTCTCTTGCTTTATTTGTCTGTATTTTCATGGAAGGTATACTACAATCTCAATCTAAATGATCTCAATCTAAACAGACTCACCCCAGATGCTGATTTTCTTTCTCTTCAGCCAATATTAACTTTTACCATATTTCTATCCCCTCATGCTTTATTTCACCTATTATTTCTTATAAATTTATGTACCCTGGTAATTTAACCTCTGAGTCTATCTCTTGATTTATTTCCAGTTATATTGTGCTTCTTGCTCAACACACAATTCTAATTCAGCAACCTGATTCATATATATTCTTAGCTTTTAGATGAAACTCATTCAGATGTTGATGTTTTTTGCTTTTTCCTTTTAGTTTCCCCCATCTCTCTCACTCTCTCCTTCCCCATTATTCTTCCTGTCACTTTCCCTATATATTTTTTTAAGAAGAGAGTAAAAAAAGCCCTTTTAGAAGTTGCATCAATTAACAGTGATCACCAGAAAAATTTCAATATTTTAATACAACTGTGTTATAAGTGTGGGTACATTTAACTTTTTAATGGTCACCACATATATGAGGCAACACATTTTTTTTAGTTTTTATTTTAGATTAATAGGGACAATGGAAAAAAAAAAAAAGGTTCCATAAAAAAGTTACATGGGATGTCTTCCCTTACAATCTATGCTGAACCCGACCATAAAATGGCAGCTGTCTGGAGCTAAAAGCAGACTTCCAGCAATGTATAAGGTGTGGTAGGCAAAAATGAATTCACAGCAGTTACATGGCTATGGACTGTTTGTCACTCCACCACAGACAAAATAAAATAAAAAAGCCACACATAGAACACTTTATAATTGTTTTCCTTTGGGAAATCCAGTGCCTCTGTGTACCAGTCAAGCAGGGAAATGTGCCTGGACATCTCACCTCACAGCCAACACACCAGTCAGTAGCATCAGAATTCAAACAAAATAACTAAGGTGTGGAAGAGGGAGAGACTACTTGACATTTTCAATAATGCTCAGGGACTGCATCAGCAGATAACCACACATGGAGTCTGGTAGGACAAGTAAAATCTCACTGAGGAAGAGACAGTTACCCAGCTCAAAGGAATCATCCAACCCACTGTTATAGAGTTTGTTCATCATGCACCAGCACCTGTTGCTTCTTTCCTACTCAGGTGTTGGGTTCCAATGCTGATAGCAGAGGACGAGGGAGGATTCCACTGCTGATGGCAGAGGATGCGGGACGGATAAAGCACAACAACCAATATGATTGCAAGCAGAATCGTTTATTCCATCTTGTTCTCCAGCTTATATACCTTTTTATCATCTTTGCATACAATGGTCACACAATTGCTGATTGGCTATTATATAATTTCACACACTTAGCATGGGAACAGCTTACATATTATTGGTAGCTTCTTAGCTTACATAGCTTTCTTGTTTACGACCTTGTTATATCTAGTGGATGGCGGCCAAGTTTGTTCATTCATGCACCAGCACCACCAGGCCTGCTGTAACTTTCCACTTAAGTAGGCATCAGGTCAGTGTATGGATAATACACTCCCACACTCAGGAGCTGCTGGAGCCACCTCCTCTCCCGGTGCATGTTAGAGCAGCCTGGGGGCTACACGAACTTGTACCCCTGTTGCAGTGATTCCTATGAAACACTGGAAGGTACAGCATTACCAAGACACAGGTTCACTTTCCCACCTCTGATTAATTGCCTTCTCCCTCCAGCTCAACTCCCCCTCCTATAACCAGGAGTGACCCCTGAACCGGGGAGTTAATGAAGACACAGGACATTTTTTGTTTTGTGTGTGGTGGGGGCCTCTGCAAGAGTGGAGGAATTCAGTGGGATGAGAGGGTGCATGAACCAGCTGAGAGGTAAATTTCCCCCCAAGTGAGAAGCATGATGAAATGATACAATACTTCCTCTCTCATTCCACTCATCCTAGCTCTAAGAGAACCACCAACTCCATGCTGGAAAGCCTCTAGATACTCTGAGGTGATGTCACTCTGAACTGCCTCCCCCCAATGTGTTAAGGGGGTTCCCAGTGTGAAAAAACAGTGAGCTAAGTTGTGGGAAAAAGAACCTCCTCAAAATATCCCCAGTAAGACTAAAACACAAACAAAAATGTGTGGGCGATACGTCTGAAGCGTTGCACTGATTGGACAAAAGGATGCTGTCAATCAAAATGGATGAGAAGTCAGTGAAGTGACAAGTGTAAATCCTTACAAATCATTTTTTACCCTGACAAATGGGCTCCGGTTTCCCTGCTGCTAAGGAATGCTGGCTGCTTTGTAGTGCACAACTTGTCCAACATAGTTTGGCGGCAGCGGGTTGATTTCCAAACAGTGATCAAAACCAAAATTCTCTCCAGCACAAACCTTAACAGCTAGAAACACTGAATGGAATTTAGGCCTGACTCATTTTAGCTGGCCAAATGTTTAATGTTTAGCATTACTAGGAGATGTTTGAAGCAGCTTTATGGCTTGTAGGCAGAGTTGTTAGGATAAGGTCACCCACTTGCCCTAGATTTTGCTCACACCTCATCGGGCTTGTCTACACAGTGTGTTAGCATGCACCAGTGGGGTGTCAATTCCAGGTCACCAGCAGTGTATCCCACACTAACTGCCCCATGTGGACCCTTCTGGCGCATGCATGCTAAAAGCTCTCTAGTGCACATTAGCGTAGTATTGTTTGAAATGGGACTACGTTAACATACACTAGAGAAATTTTAGTGTGTGTCAGCAAGGTCCACGTGGGCCAGTTAGTGCATGACACACTGGAATGGACTAAAATTTACACCTTCACTTGTGTGCAGTAATATACTGGGTAGACAAGCCCTTAGACTTACTTTCTCAGTATCATAAATAACTCGTCATGATGATGTGTGGGAATGAGTGGACAGGCAATGTTGATGAGTCTTTAGTTATAGTTACATAACTTGGGCCCAAGTGTAAATTTGCCTACCAGCTCCTTATCACACGGTACCATCTCTAGTCAGGTTTTTGAGCGATATCTGTTTGCTCTTTATCAATGAAGCGTTGAAGATACATACACAATAACCTGAAATCTCTAATGTGTCTTCAAAATCATGATGCCAGTCCATTAACTCACATCAAAGTACTGCTGCTAGGTTGTTGCACCAAATAGCCTTTGAAAATATCGGGATGTCCCCAGAGGAAGCGGAAGGGGACACTAATCCCTATAAGAGACCTTAACTACACTGAAAGAAGTGTGGGGCTCTCTTGCAACAACAAGGACACCAAACATGTCATCTTCCTTGTTCTGGTCATCTGAAGGAGAGCTAAAAACTCTGATTGGCTAAGCCACACATAAAGTCTGCAATTGAGAGAGAAGAGCTTAAGCTCCCCCCTGCTGCATGTGAAACAGCTTCAAATTCATCCTGTCAGTAGAAATTCTGGTAAATATAAACTTAGTTCCAGACTAAAACCAGTCACGTGAGCTAAAGACTTTGAGAAGACAGTGTGAAAACCCTTTTGTTGAGCAATTAGAGGATCCTTGAATTGTGCCAACACCCATGTGTATGCTGTGTGGGTCACTAACTGTTCCACAAAGTAGACACTAAAACCCTAAGTCTGTCATTGAAACAGTAAGAGATCTCTGGGTTACACCAGTGTCATTCTAAAGCTGCTATAAAAGTGGGATTCTAGAAATCACTTTGTATTCGTGCAAGACTACCAAAAGGATGCAGGCATTGTGTTAAAGTGGGGGAAATAGACTAGGCAAACAGTGAAGCTTAATGGGAGGGAGAAGCCAAAAAAAGAAAGTTACCAGGAAATCATTTTAAGCGCTGTACTTCCTTAAATCCAGAGCAAGGAATACCCTCTACCTTTTGCAGTCTCTGACGGCAGGTCTACACTTAAAATGCTGCATCGGTGCAGCTGTGCTGCTGTAGCACTTAAGATGCTCCCAGACCAATGGGAGAGAGCTCCCTGAGAGCCGGTAGCTATGTCGAGGGGAGACGCTTAACATAGCGCTGTCTACATGAGGGGGGGTTAAGGTTGGTATAAATATCTCACTCAGGGATGCAGATTTTTCACACCTGAGTGAGATAGTTATACTGACATAGGTTTGTAGTGTAGACCTGGCCTTAGCTAAATGGCTTAAATCGAAGGGAACAACTACTCCCCTTATCCTTCTTGTACAACCTTAAAAGGGTTGTTTTCCTTAACTTGTTCAATAGAGTTTGATTTATTTACTAATTGTGGCAAGTCAGATCAGTTGAACCGTTGACCTATTGATTATATTGCAATCAGACTCTTGTTTTGATTATAGCATTGTATTATTGTAAATTGGGTTAGGAAAACAATAAGTTAAGGAACTAGTGACATTTTGTTTACATCCATATTTGTTTTAAAATTGTTTGCTTAATCTTATAATACATTTATAAAAAAGATACATTGAACTAATCTCTCAAAACTTCAGTGCAGACAAAGTAACCTACATAAAGGCAAAAGGTGAAATCATTAAAAATCTTTTCCTAGCCTAGCCTAAATTTTAATTCCTTAAAACAACACCTTATTATCCCTAGAACAGGTACAGCAGACATGGTGGAGAGCAGCAGATTCACACTCTGTATTACGTCTTACAGTGTCTGTCCTATAATGAGTTGTTTGTCCTGTGAAGATTTCCTGGTCCCTGTCAGAACAAAGTCCTTTTCTGGTATTGACTCAATTGATTTTCTGACTCAATCCTAGCTTCTCCCAACTCAAATGAAACTAATTAACTCTATTATTTTATGACTCCCTGTAAGCTTAGTTCAAAACTCAGCTATATAAATAGTATTGTCTGGGTCAGGTGAGTGGTTAGGAAACAAACACATCAATTTATACCTATAAAGACTAAAATTTTGAGTAAAACTGAAATCAAAAGCAGGCTTAGTGTCCTGGTGCCAGTATTTCTATTGCAAAGGTACTATTATTTAGAGATGGTACAAGGAAACAGTGTTCAAATCTGGATTACATTTAAATCTGGAGTTCATGTTTAAGGCCAACTCAGGACTTGGATTTGGGTTCAGGTGTGCTGAAAACTCACTTGCAGTTTAGAAAGTTTCAGTCCAAAATGGCAGAAATCTCATAAGATCAGGTGATCCTAAGCCATACAAAGCAATCCCAAGAGAAAAAACTCATCATTCCAGTTCTGGATACAACTCAGAACCAAACTCATAAGGAAAGGTTTGGATACGCAACTTGTTTCGTAGCCCCGGTCCCCATTACCTTGATATTTAAGGGTAAGACTTAGATAAAATATTCCTGTTGTAGACCCATGTCTATAACTATCAAAAGGATTTTTGTTTATATTCACCAGTGGTTACCATCAGATCAAACTCATCTGTAATACAATTCAATCAGTTTATTTCCTCCAACCTGGTTTCAAAGTTCAATTATACGTGTTGTTTCCTCAACTCCAAAAATGACAGGCATAAACATCTGAAATTAAACAAGAAACTAATAAAAACAGCATTGTATCAAGCCAGTGCTTATTTTATAACATAGATGAACAAACCAGAAAGATAAAGGTATGGATTTTCAAAACTGACGAGGCAAATTAGCCACACACCTCCCACTGAAAGTAGTGGCTTTGAAAATCTCAAAATAACTGTCTTGAGACAAAGTAACTGTCCCAAGAATCCTAACTTCGATTCATGTACTCTAAGTACTAGAACACACTCCCACATTACTGTATCCCAGACTGAGGTGAGTGAAAATGAATCATCTTAGTAGACCCTGTCCTTCTGTTCACCTTTCGTCTCTAAGGACATCATGGATTTCAAAAGCAAGTGGAATTCACTGACCACATAAGAAATGGCCATACTGCATGTGTAATTACAGGGAATGGAGAATACTATGGCTCTATTAGAGAGGCTTGCTTATGAGATAGAAGCCAGGACTGGATGACAGGTAGATGGATCACTCAGTAAATTGCCCTGTTCTGTTCATTCCCTCTGAAGCATCTGGCATTTTCCATTGTCACAAAACGGAACGCTGGACCATTGGTCTGATCCAGTATAGCCATTCTTATGAGACCCTTTCAGCTCTGCAGGTGCTATAGAGCTCGGACAACTTGAATAGCAAATTAGCTTTTGCAAAATGTTAAGTGGCAAAGCTGGAAATTAGTCATCTTGAAAGACTAATTTTATATGTAAAAGTTGTTGGTAATGCTTATGAAAACACATGGAACAAGCAGTTCTTTTGAACACTAAAACCAAGTCACTGAAAGTGACAAGAAGGCATTAATTAATTATATGGTGTACATGTAAAACTGTTCACAACACAAACAACTGGAAAATGAGACATTAAATAACACTAGGTGATAGCTAATAAAGCCACCTATTTTCTGAAACTCATGTTGGTTTACAGACTTATGGGCCAGAACAGGACCTGGCTGCTTTGTGCCACTCAGTTAGTGCAAAGCAGTAAGCCTGAGGCTATACTAACGGTGGCAAATTCGCCACCACCAGATCGATCTTTCTGGATCGATTGAGCGGTCAGCGAGACCCGCTCAATCGATCAGGAAGTTGACTGAGTAAGTCCACCCCCTCAAGTAGCGTAGCGCTGTTCCCGTCGGCTCAGCGCAACTACTCTGCGTAGCTTGCGTAACTCCTTTTGACTGCTGCCGATTCGCGCGGTAAGTGTGAACCAGCCCTGAGTAATTGTCCCCTTGAGGATTCCCCCAGCCTGGAGAATCTCCAGATGAGGTACAGTGAGGATAGCAGCTCCGATACCCCCTACTGGCCACTGGTGCACAGGTCACATCTGATGTAAAGAGGATGTGGCTAACGCTGCTGAAATTGCCCCTTGGTGGCTGTGGGCAGCTGACTTGAGTGGGAGCAGCTCTGAGACTGTCCCAACATGCACTGAGGCACAGATTAGCCCCAGGGTGTTGGGGAGGTGGGGTCACAAGGAGGCTTAAAGCCACCTTTGCCTCTCCTACAACCTTAAACTAATCCCTGCTCAGCCAGAATGGAGGATCTGGCCCTGTATCTATACACAGTATAAGAATCCCTTCAGCTATCACTTACATGCAAGTCATTGTTACATTGACACTATGCAACAGTTTAGTACAGGCTGCTAAATTTAACTCGCTAAACTGAAATAAAATACAGACTTCAGGTAGGCAAAATGTAACTACATGAGTTAGATTTTAATTCTACACTGCTTAGATAATACTGCGATGGCATTATAGAAAATCCTACTATAGACTGATGGCTATACTAGCATTAGAAGTCACACCTTATCTAGTAACTGTTGCTAAGTGGGAAAGTCATCCATTGCCTCATCACAGCAAGTGCCACAGACTGCAAAGAGGTTGGAGAGGAGTATCTCAGAGGCTTGTCTAGCAGGACTGGGTAGGATCCAGATGAGAAGTAGCAATGAGAGTGGAGCAGACCCAGATGGCAATGGGAGAATGCCAGGGCTGGAGCACAAAGCAACAGTCTGGGCATTTAAAATGTGTAAGAATCAGCAGAGAAGCTAGGAACAAAGCTGTGATATGGAGCTGTACAATCAAAGTTGCCAAACCAAAGGGCTAACACAGGTAGCAGTGTACGTGAACTGCTTCCCTGAACCCTACCCAGTGCTTAATTTGTAATGAAAGAGGTGCTGGGGCTCAAGCAATTTTTTTACTTTCATAACTGACTCAGCTAGCCCAGAGGTGCCAGGCTATGAACTGCCACATGTAGAGGTGCTGGGGCTCAGCCCTGGCACAAATTAAGTACAGACCCTACACATTATTTATCACTATCCAAGTAATAAGGATATTGGGGTGAACCCCTTTTCTCTAGCAAAAAGTACCACAGAACATGAAATTAAGGACAGCGTTGTTAACCAGTTAACTAGGGAATTCAACTCGTCAGCTGGGGATGGTTAAAAGGGAGACAGGAAAGAAAAGGAAGCCATTGGAAGGAAGGGCAAAAAAGCCTAGAATCTCAGAGGTGAGATCTCTTTCCCCTTCCTTCCTTGTGCCTGAGGAGTAATTAAAAGCTTGAGGAAAGCCTTATGCTGTGGGGACTCAAACCTGTATAATACATTGTAAATAAAGCACATGGTGTTGAATCTAGATGGGAGTGCATGAGGACTGTTTGAAAAGTGGAATACAGAGGGAAGAGGAAAAAACCCCACGTTAAATAGGAGTATTAAGAGAACATATTTAATTTAAGAAGCTGTTTACTATTGAAGCCTTTCATTAATTTATATTCACTGGAAATAAAGACTATAAAGTTGCAGTCAATCCATGAAATTATTACTGCAAACATTATTATTTTATGACGCAGTATATTGACAATCTTTAGCCTGCAGAAAGAATTATGTCCCCTTGTTTTACTGGAACACCATAGGTGGGCTTCAGATTATAAATTTATCACGGTGCTTAGCCATGTTTCAATGTTTAAGTGTAAAATATGTATAATTTTACCAATTTCACCGGAGTCAATGCTAGCTGGAAACTACTGAATTAAAAGGCTAGAAGTGCAGATTTCCATCCTGCTAAAAATAAAACATAATTCGACTGTCGATGAAGCATCAGTTAAAATGAGAAATGCAGTCCTTAAGTTTACAATGTTAGCAAATACAGTACAACATGGTGGACCAACCTATTGGGCCATGTGACATATCAAAATTCAACTGTAGCCCCACATTTGGCTGATCAGCAGCACTGCCTGGGAGCTCAGCTACCCTGGGGAATGGTAAACTGAGTAACGGAATAGCAACATCTAATTAACTGATCTAATGTGTCAGAGAATTTAGACATAAGGGACCTATTAAAACACTGAATCCACTTCCCTCCCAGCTCACTTTATTTACTAGTGCTTTTTTCAGCCTAGTTTTTATATTTTCCAAGAAACAGAGTTTCCCCTACTCCCCTTGGGAGACTATTCCATCATTTAAATAGGTCTCACTAGCAGGAAGTATTTCCTGATTTTCAGCCTTAATTTTCCTTTTCTTCATTTCATCCCATTACTCTCAATCCCCACCTCTCAATTATTTTTATTGAGGTCTCCACCTTTATATATTGGAAGAGTTATCAGATCTTAGCCATGCTATCCAGATTGATTATAGCTCATTTAATCTTGCCTCATATATCAAAGCCTATGTCCCCCTAATAATTTTTGCTGCTTTTCTCTCAGTGTCCGCAGATTTGTCAATAGCCTAATTATATTGATGTACCCAGAACTGAAGGCAGTGCTCTAGGCAGAACTGGTCTATTTATGATATTGAATTCAACCCCTTTTTCTTGTTCACAAACTCTACACTGTGGGTGAAGGATAAATTCACAACATCCCTTTGTCCATCCCATCATATCCATTACATTAGTGTCAGGGGTTCCTGAGAACAGTGCCTTCCTGGTATTCATATGTTCAGAACCTCTCAGTTTAGTTTCTGAATTCTCATTTCTGAATTTCATTAATGTGCTGCTAACCTCTTCTTGATCTAAGAGTCCCCAGCCCCATTTAATGCTTCAATGTAGGTAAAAGTTATCAAAAGTAGTGTTATATAGAGATAAAATAAAATTGTGAAGCAGGTGGAAGGCATATGGTAAAAAGATGGAGAGGCTAATTGTTGACATGAAGGCCATCATCCCAGTGCTATGATAGTGTAAAGGGGCCTTAAATATAAATTATAGCACCTTTGTGTAAGTGAGAATAAGTTCTGGAGATCCTAAGGACCTCACTCCAGGATTAGGAATTGCCTCTGGGAGACCTGGCTGAATGAAATAAAACAGCAGCAATATTAAGGTTCATCAGCCTGGATCTGACAAGCTGATGCTCACTCTTCAGGCTGTAGTGTTATTCTAAAAGAAGCTGTAGGTTGAGCTTATGAGAAATGCTAAATCAATTCCTTTCTTCTTCTCTTTAATACTGGAAATATTGCACCTCTGTTACATTTGTCACCTATGAGATGTATGCGTGTCATGTGGCAGAATAGTGTGCTATCTACTGAATAAGTTATGTATTTTTCCATCATAGTATAACACAACTTTTTTCACCAACTAATGTTTCAAATAATGGCTGCTTAGAATAGCTGCTTTAATCGAGTAACCTCTTTGCCACGTTCTTAGTACAAACAGATGGGTTATTGTTGACGTACAGGAGTAAAACATTTTTCCCAAGCTTTGAATTTTTTGGTGTACCATATGTTCTCATTCTACAAGACAAAGACAACACATTATTCCAAAATGCATTTGAGACTATCCTGTAGTGAACTGATAAATCTGTTGTGATTAGAACAAAGTACGCTTGAGTACAAAATAAGATATCTACTTACATGAGACTTCCATTCGCCAGTACATTCTGACAAATGCACTTTAAGGGCAGCCTGTTTTCAAAATAGAATTAGATACCACTTACAACAGAAACAACATTCAATGTTTTTTTTAGATTTGTATTGGACACGTACTCAGTCAATATAAACCTTGTAAAACCCTGGATTTCTTTTATCTGTTCCAGGTCATTTGGGAATATAAAGATTGTCAGTCATATCTTTCTAGAAGACATATGCACATGAGATCTCCAAATGATTAACAAAAATGATTCCTGTATGGATGAAAACACATACTCCATTTCAATGTGAAAATATCCCAAAACTGGGTTCTTGGAAGATAGGGTACATCTACACTGTAGCTGGGAGCGTGCGTCCCAGATTGGGTAGACAGACCAACTCTGCAGGTCTTAGGTGGGTTTGCACTCAGATGGCTACACTGCTATTGTTAGTACACTGGCTCGAGGAGAGCTAGCATGTGCCCATCTATCTACCTAAGTTGGGAAGCAGGCTCCTATATACACTGTTTACATAACCACAGACAAAAAAGTCACTGCTCAACTGGGATTTAACCTGGCTCAATGGACACAGCTAGGTCTTCTCTAGCCTATAATTTTAATTATGTTATAACTGTGTCATGAGATAGCCTCAGTGTAATGAGGTCTCCTGACGTGTTATATTTACAGAGTGGTTTGAACATTATTTCCTCTGATACAGCATTGAGGCATTCCCATGGGAAACTGAAAAGAAACTGAAAAGAAAAGAATTGAGATGCCCTCCTGGCTCAGATGGAACACCTACAGAATAAAAGAAAGCACATGAATATTTCTCCCATGTGACAGAAAAATTGATGGCAACTTCTACAGTGGTGACTCCTAAAATGTGCTCAATTTAAGACAAATACATAACTTAGAGTGTCTGCAGTATTCCCTTGTTTTACCCTACATTTACTATAGGAAATACTGGTAATATTTCAGCTAATAATGTTTTTAAGGCCTATTGTGGTAAGAAGAATTAATGGAGCCCAATCCATGGCTGCTCCATCACTGTTTGGCTCCATCAATTTATTCAATTCCCAACCCCCACAAGGAATTCTTGTGACATAGGGGAGTCTCTGGAAGGTGTAGAGTTGGTATAGCCAGCTCCATACCACCCACAAGAGATCCCCTAGTGAAGAGGGTACACCAGGGCAACCCTAGTAGACAGGGAGCATGTGCTTACATTCCTGTTGTTCCTGACTGCTAGCACAGAGGGGACATTGGCAGGAGGGTACAGATCAGAGGCTTCTCCGACCTATATATAGCAGAGGCACAAAGGTGGTGAAAAACCACTTTTGCTCCCCCCACCCCCGGGCCAATTTCATGTGAAGCAATGTGGCCCATAGCATTTAAAAGAACTCCTCTGAGCACCTTAAAAAGAGCGGTTCTTGAAATCTGTTGGGATAGATATTATGTTGGGTGAAAAGAGGGCTCTGTTCACATATCAAGAAAAGTAGCTTTCTGACATGGTGAGATCCTTCATCATGGAAACCTTTAAGGAAATTCTTCACAGATCTTGTCAAGGTGAAGTGGGATTTTTAAGGAGAACTCTAAGTGATGTGTCCCTAAACATTGCTGAAGAAAGTGCTGGAAGAGTTTTCCAGCTAGGATGGTAACAGTGGTCTCTGTACAGAGTTGGTATCTACTTATTTCCTGTGTTCATTTTTCCTTTGGAACTTACATATGAAACAAAAGCCAAAGTCTTTCCCTTCAACTAGCTTTCGTTTGAGCTGAACCACCTCCACATCTCCCTAGAAATCAATGCATAACACTACATTTTTTCCAAAAATATTTGTGGAACAGCATCTTTATAGGACTCTAGCATTCCCATACTTTAAAAAATGGCCAGTGAAAATAAGAGTCACAATACACTTTATAGTATATGTACTCCTAATTTATTTAAAACACCTCCTTATATCCTGTAAAATTTTCTATAAGCATAACAATTGTTAGAGAGATGTCACTCTGTACTAACACCTATATTTTTAAAAGAATTTAACAAGGTTTATTCTTTGCTGATTGCAGAAAGTACGATGATGTGTACACATAATGGTCTGACATTACTGTGCAGTATTTTTTGGATGTAAACTGAATTTATAATAACCAAGTGGAGTTCTATAGGTTACTCTGGTGAGGTGGGCATACTCCACACTCGATCAAATGCTGAAAAGGTTCAGTTTGCCAATTAGGGGGAAATGATTTTCATCAGGAATCACAAAGGCATATATATATATATAAGCAGACAAAAGATGATAACAGTGGTTTTGGAAGGAAGAATGACATTTTCTGCTTTTTTTCCCCCCTTCCTTCTCTTTTCCTTTCCTTTCTTTTATGGAGATATCAAAGTCAGAATACTTCCAGAGAAAGTATGGCTTAGGGACTCAATGCACCTGTGAGATGGATTGTTTTACCCTCATCAAAGGATAGAAATTTTCCTTAGAGATTCTAGGGTAAGAGTATTTGTTTTCTTTTTCTTTTGATTTTCCTATAGTGAAATGAGCTGTCTAGGTTTGGTGGTGGATTTTACTTGCCGAAATGGGTTCAGGAATGCCTTAATTTTTATTCTTGTTACCTCTCCAGAGTACAGATTGTCTCCTAGCACACACGTATGTAAAGAGAAGTGTTTATTTTCCTCTGATAGAAAAAAATAAGACACTGTCAGTACAAGCAAGAGAGTTAAGATTCAGAGACTGAACTGACAAAGTTGGATTTGGAAAAAAGTGGAATTTTATTAATAACTGTATTGCAGTATGTAAGCAGCTAAGTGCAAGATACAAGACCCACTGTCACAGAAACCACACCTGGCCAGAGACACAACTTCAGTCAAATGCCCACATCCAGCCCATACATAGCTCAGCTCATATCTGAAAGCTGCTGAGATGTGGTAGATGAGCAAGGACTGCAAATGCATGTGACTCTTGGCAGACAAAATTAATAGACTTAAAAATTGGTACTTGACTAATGGAGTCTTGTAATAAAAATCTGACAGAACTGAATGTCTGATGTTATTTAGAATGGATTGCTGATGAAAGGAGGATGCCTAATCTGGCTTTTATAGGTTTCACTAATTATAAAATATTTGTGTTTAGAAGACAGTCAAAGCTTTCACATGATGAGCTCTCCTTATTGGGATTATCTCCAAAAGACAAAGGCAGCAGGTAGCAATAGAGAATCTGACTTCGCAAACCTTTACTATGCTCTTGTTGTCAGGAAGACTGAAGCTTGCTGAACTCCGGAGTATTGGAAGTAAAACTTGTTTTTAAACACTCAGCAGCAACAACACTTCAGTTCAAGCTCAAAATGACTGAAAATTCATCCCTTAGGGAACAGCACTGAAGAAGTGTTCCCAGCTTTTTTTATTTTTTTTTTATGTTTAAACTTAAGCTAGTATAGTATAAAATTACCAAAACTCCATGTTAAATCAACACTGACGTGTTGTTTATAAGTTTATAAGGACAGCTAGACCTTAGATTTAAGGTAACTCCATCTTGATTTGCATGGATTTGAAGCCTTTATGGGCAACTTTTATTGATGGGTAAGTGCAGGTGGGGGAAAATACATTTGACTAAAAACCAGCTTGAACCCTTTCATACAGAAGACTGACAGTGGACAGGCAACCTTCCTGATGAATGGTTGGAAGCACAATACTGACTGTGTGCTATACAGATTGAAAAATCTGACCTGTCCACATATAATATCTTAAATGTGTGTGGTGCAGCACCCAAAACAGGAAAATGGGAAGAAGATCCTCCAAACCAGGGAGTGAACATAAATTTCTGAAAGGTTTCCTGGGGAATGGAAGCCAGAGAAAATGATACTGAACACAGAGAATCAACAGGAAAATCAAGTTTCAGCCCTGCAGGCGGATAATCTGAGCTGTTGTCTCACTTGCTGTCTCACTGCTCCACCCGTGGCTGTGGAAGATTCCTCTCCTGATGGGGTGCAGGAGGCTTGCAGATATTACTGATGCTTATGAGAGCCATGGAACTCCATCTGGCTGGCTGTGGAATTGTAAAGGGAAGAAACTATGCCGAGTAATTGTGCTTATGGAGCTGCAACTGGGCAGGGTGGAGTGTAGGATTCAGGGGGTCCTAAGATTTGGTGGCATGCTTTCCCTGGGACTCCTATACCTTGCTCTGCTTTCCCCCAGCTGCATGCAGGTGGAAGGGGATCAATGAGCCTTAAAGTTGCTAATGTGATGGACAGTTACCCTAATAACATGATAACAAACTCCACCTATGCTTTTTGGAAAAAAGCTGTCCTGGCAATCACCATTTTCAAAGCTGAGTGGACATTAGTCAAGCAATAATGCTAGTGGCCCAGCATACTAATAAAAGTACATGGCGTTATATGCAAAGGTTACATTGGTAATATCATCAACTAGGCTGTATGGGCTATGTTTTGATATGCTTTCTTAATATAACCTGCAGTAAGAAATGTTAGATTTTGGTAAGTGTGCAATAAATGATAGTTAATTGTTATTAAAACCAGAAATGTTGCATTTCTGGTTCGTGCGCCAAAGTGTGATCCTTCATATAAGCAGTGAACAACATTATTAATGCGGGAAGTCACTCAAAGAGTACGTCTACTCATATGCATCTGATTGAAACCACTGCATTTCTTGTTTTCAGAGCACTGCTCTGAATTATATTTAGATGTATTAACATCTTTGAATGTCACACAATTACAGTGAGGATGTGGTGAGAATGAAGTTCCTTGCTTGATAGGTGGATATGGCTTTATGACAAGCTGAGTTAATTGAGTAACCTTTCAGTTTACATGGTAAAGGCCAGGCCTGGAGGGGAGATGGTACTGTGACTGAATTTAAGGGGCATAGCTCCACTGTAGTCTGATAAAAACTTAACACTTATCCATCTAGCATTCGCAGGCAGCACTTAAATTGCTTATAACTTTACTCCAAGGCAATACACCAAAACTAGACCTTAGTGAAGCTTATGTCCATGGAGTTTCTACCATCATTCAGTTTTGCTGCCTTGTAAGGAAAATGGCTGTCTGGATAGTGTTTTGTAGAGGCAGATATAACTGCTTCTTTCTCCCCAAACAAGCAATAGTTTGCTTTATAATTTTTGGAATATCCTACTTGAAGATAAAGAGAGCGTGAATTGCACCCAAAATATCTATCAAACTCAAGAATTGCCAGTTGTGAAGTGAAATATAAAGTAAACACTAGCATAAGTAAGCAGGTGCATCCTCTGAACTTGTAATTGTATATAACACTTCATCTTTAATCTCTATGTAAGACATTTATGATGTACCAAATGCTAAGGATAAATTCAATGAATACAATCCGAGTGTCAACTTAACACTTAGTTATGGCAAACGAACAACAAGTTCGAGAAAACAGTGCTTCCTATTTATCCATCCACCAAGACAGTCCTGCAACCCAAGGTGGAAATGCTGTGAGGCACCTGGATACTAAAGATGGGATAGGTGCAGTTGGATCATACTTCAAGTCAGTTGGGGCTTCATGATGTTGTGGTTCTACACTGTACTAGCTCTACACTGATAACTTCCTTAACATCAACTGATTTTGCTTTGATCTTAGAATCAGGCTTTAAGTGTTGCCTTGTTAACAATAAAACATTTACCATCTAGTCCTTAGTGCTGTAAAGTTAGGGCACCCCTAAATTATCCTAACTTTTGTATTTTTTGGAAACAATAAGCAGCAAGTTAAAAACTGTTGCAAGAAGGAGATTATTATTTGTCAGGGTTGATCACACTCAAAAAGCAAGTTTTGAAAAGGTTGTCCACTGTCTAGGTTTGGGTAAAGTCAAATTCAATAGGATGCTGTGTTGCAATGTAGGCAAGGTCCAAGTGCGCTTTGCAGATGATGATTTAAAGTAGGAATTAAAATTAAAAAAGATGTGGGATTTCTAAGATGACAAAACAGTACTTGGTGTAAACTTCTGTATGGCTATGTGTAACTTCCTATATATTAAAACATACACTTGCATGTCAAAGTAGAAAGTAGAGCTGGATGAAATCTTTTCTGCAAATAGTACATTTAGTTGGAAACTGCAATTATCACAACTAAAACTATCTGGAATTGTGCACTGAATTTGTTAAATAGTTTTGGCTAATAGTTTGGCTGAACAAGTCCAAAAAGTTCATTGGAACATTAACAAAACCAAGCGTTTTAAAATACTGCTTTGAATCAACCTGAAATTGTTTTGGTCTCTCATTTTGTCATTCCCCCTGCCCATAAAACCTCAGTTTGTTTGAAACAAAGAACAAAACAAGAACCATTTTTTAAAAACTTAGGCCATCAAGCAAACAAACTATCAATGATTTGCTTGACTCAAGAAAATAAAGTAAAATAATTTGACTAGTCTGACTGAACAGGATTTATTGTATGGCTGTTCACATTGAGTTTATTTTATTTGGTTATATTGAGCTTCCACCAGTGTATTTTGCATAGTGGTAGCTCTGGTGTACATCAAGTAATCATATTGCTGAACTGTGATCGGACAAAGTCTGGACAGAAGAGTAAATGCCAGTGGTTGCTAGTAAGTTATTTACACTAGAGCTCCCATCAGTCATCTTATTCTGGGATAGTGCAATGGTGGGAAATAAAGACAGTTCATTGTAGTTGAGGCCAATATTTACTCAAGCTTTTCTAAGTGGTAATATAAATAAGGCAATGCATATAAGAAAACATAGCTATTTAACAGTAATAATTACAAAGCAAAACTGCATAATCACCATTCAGCCTAAAAGTGATTTCACAGATGGAAGATCAGATGAATTTCAGCCAAATGATTTGAGGGGCAAATGAATAGGCATAATGTACTTAGGAAGCATTAGCTTCTCTTCAGTCCCAGACAGTGACCCATTGTTCATATTTAACAAACCATGAGGCCCAAACAGGATTGAAATGGTATTTGACTAGAATCCATTCAAATCCATGCAATAGAACAAAGCATAGACGACTTACCGAGTTTGTACTAACGTTAAAATGCATTTTTTTGTACACCTTAAACTTGAATTAAATGATGTGTATGGAATGGAAGTACAATGCAATCCCCATCAACCTAATACTATGTAATATGGACAGTTACATGTCCTGGCACTAGGAGCTGGGGCTATCATTTTTTGCTATAAATGAAATGGTACTTTGCTTAATAGCAGCTGAGTCTTATAGCTGTTTTGGACTGGTACACAGTATACTATATTGGCGCCAATCCAAAGAAGTTACCTTGTCCTCTACAGTCGGAGTTAGAGATAAAATATCTTAAGCTGTTATGGTTGCAATGTATCTTGAAAACTAACAGAGAAACTGATGAAGCGTTACTACCTGAGTCAGCAGAGAGCCTTAAACAGTGGCTCCAAGAGATGAAACTGTCCTATTGATCTCAGTAGTTGTTCTGTTACCAATGACTTTTAAAACGGATCAGTAGTAAACTTGACAAAGACCAAGTAGATAAACTCAGTAGCTGCAAAACCGAATATGGATGGCAGCTCGATTTGGCATTGTAAATTAATTGGCCTGGAGAGCACTGTCACCCCTTTCTTACTCAAGCAAGCCCCAGGAGCATAGAAAGGCCTCTCAGTTATTTTTGCCAATCAAACATCCAGCTGCTGGTATTTGATGTGGGAATCTTGAGTCAAAGAGATTTCATACAATTAAAGAAACAGGCTTCAGCCGACAAGGTCAATTAGCTTGAGAGACTGAAACTGACAGAATAATGGTGCAAAGCAAAGAGCATAAGGACGGGCCAAGTAAATGCAGCTCGTGACAACTGAAATGTATCAAAGACTTGCTCAAATAAACTGCTACCATTATAAGTTATAGATATTGCTTTGTTAAATAAAAGGTAGACAGTGTTTCCATCTCCAAAAAATTCTAGAGAAAATGTTTGTTGTGGGACACTGGCTTTCTTTGACCATGTGGAAAGTTCAAGCCTGCATGGACCTTTTGGGCTGCCGTGGGGTAAATGCTGTTGGCTACCTTTCCTGCCACCTGAGAAACAGCCAATCACAGCTGCTGCAGAGGGTGAGCAAAGCAAAAGTTTTGGCTAGATAGGGGGAAGTGGGAGAGGAGCAGTGACAGTCCAGCAGCTGACAGTGGCTCTGCTCCCTTTTTCCTCTTCCCCTTCTATGAAAATGGGTCTGCTCTGACCCCTCCCCTTTTCTGAACTCCAAGACCACAACAGGCTAGAATGGGGGAGAAGACAACCCCCTGGAGATGTCTTCTCCCAGACCCGAAAGGGGGTGAAGAACTTGCACAGCTACGGGAGGAGCAGAGAGATGCTCTGAGACAAAGAGGTATAGCTAAATTGTGGGACTGGGTCAAAAACTAATTTCATATGGAAATGTGGTGGCTAAAACTCAGTCTCTCATTTTACATACAAGAAGAGATTAGGAGGAGGTGGGTGAGGTTCTGTGGCTTGCAATGCGCTGGTCAGACTAGATGATTACGATGATCCCTTCAGAATTTAAAGTCTATGAGTCTAACTTGTCAGATGCATATTGAGGGGTGGGCCAGGGTGTACACAGAGCAGAAGAGCTTGAACAATTAATTTTAAAAGAACCTCATATGTTTTGGGCCAGTATAATCTCTTGCTAAATTCGGATTGAAGGTTTTTGAGCTTCTGGGGATGGCAATAATGGACTTTGTGTCTTGTGAGAATAGGTCTGTTTTTTTGTTTTAACATGCCCCAGCTTCTGATGCCATGTGAATATTTGAATCTCTTTTTTTTCATTGGAACCCAAGATGTTTTGTGGAAACCCATGGGGCTGGGTGAAATTTCATTGAATTGCTGACAGAGTTCCTACATGAACATGGTTGGGTTCTTGCCAGCTCACCTAGTGGCTGGCTGCTGAGGGCCCTGGGTCAGGGGCACTCCCAGAGGGTACACTGTCCTGAGTCTGGGGACCTCAGGGCTTCCAGGCTTCATTAGGTCAATTTCAGTTGGCAGCTGCCAAGGATTTGGGAGCATATTTCATTTCAGAAACACCATGTTTTGAAATAAATAAAAAAAAAGTTCTGAATTACCCTAGTTTATGGGAAATGTTAAAAAAAAACTGGTTCTAATTGAATCAAAACCAAACATCAAAATTTCTCAGACAAGAAATTGCAAATTCCAGCCAACTCTAGCCACAGCAGCAACTAATGTGGGGGAGGGAAGGAACAAGCTCTACATCTGGAATAAATTGATAAACTGACTACAACCTCCTGCAGTGTAAGGAGAAAGTGGGTTTATTTGTTGGCCTAAATCCTGTTTCAATGTAATGAGGTGCTAATAAAACTTAAGTGAGTGATTATTCTGGAAGCATCACTTACTGTTTGAGGATACGTGAAGGATACAACAATGCATGTCAAGTAGTCTGACCCCAAATAGATACAGTCAAAAATAATTTCTAACAAGCCACTAATGCTTTGCTTTAGCATAAAAACAACTTGTTAAGACTTGAAGCATATATATCCAAAGGAGCAAGTGGAACTTTTGTCTTACCCGTTAGATAGAACTCAACTTGAAGTCTGAATTTAAAGTTTTTTCCAGTAACATTGAAGCATGCAACAAGAGCTATGTTACCTAGTAATATTTCTTGTTTTGAAATGTTAACAGTTCAGCATTGCGTAAATATCATGACATGAGCGATCCTGCACTTTTGAGTATGGGAGCTTCAGGTGTGAGAATGTGGTAGTTGAACTGCAATTCCCTACAGAAGTTTACTAAGTTTGTAGATCAAATCGGTTTCCTAGCTGAGAAGTACCAGGGTCATCAAAAATACTGAAGTAATTAATAGAATTATTTCACACTATGTAACATCAAAATAAAATCTCAGGTTGTTTCCTCTGACTACACTTCATCACCCAAAAAGGATTTGGTCAGGTGAAAACCAGATTGATTTTCATAATGTATTAAACTTAAAAATTAACCTTAGGCTTTGAATCCTTCTTTACTACTTATCTACTGTAAAGAAAGCAGCCCCTGGTCCTAGACAGCTCACCAGAAGGGCTGGTGACCATGTGTCTGGGGTGGTGGGATTGGAAAGTTTGGAAAAAGATTCAATTTTGTTTGTTCCAAAACAATTTTTGGAGATATCTCTTTCCTGGAAATATACCCGACTCCTGGTTTGAATTCAGAAGTACATTTTTCTAGAAATGCAAGATTTTCCTTGGGGGCAATTCCAGTTCCCATACAGTTCTACTTCTGATAAATCTTTTGGACCTGCCCTCTCTGTATAGTGTAATTTCTGTAGAGCAGAGTTGCACAGTGTGCAAGGAATACAGAATACTTGCATGTTTTTCAGTATTCTGTACTGGGTTGTGCAATGCTTCTTTTGCCAAGGGAACTAATATTGCAACATGTATGAACTGAGACCTAAAGTTAAAGTAAAGGATTCTCTGGGGCTAAAGGAGGATCCCTGGTTCTTTAACTCTGTATGACAATATCCTACAGTGTGCAAGATTGTAGGATTTACACCATGACTTGCCAAGTAACCATATCATGATGCCAAGTATATGAGCTAACACTAAATGTTGGTAAAGAGATAGGCAAGTATAGGTGATAAGGGCCTCTATCAAATGTTCTGTTGTAAAACCAGCCAAGGCTACATGTGTGGAGACTCCTGCTGCAAACACAGCTTGGGAGGATAGGTAGGGTGTTCTTTTCCGCACTATGAACCTTAAAGGGACAGGCACAGGAGAGATGGCCCCTCCCTAAGAGCCCCAATGGAGTAGAGGATGAAAAAACTTGAACCTTGATATCCTGAGCCAGCCTACCTGTGAAGAAAGAAATGCCTCACTATTATAGGGCTTGGAGTGCCAATCCAGACAAGTGAGGGGTTGTGTCACCACTGCATGCCTTACAATGCTTTGCTGTTATGCTCCCAGATTGGGCTGCTCACACCCAGCCTACAAGCATGCAGGTCACACCCTGAGTGTCCGTGTGATAGACAGCCCTGGTTCAGCTGCTCTGACCCCAGCAGCCTGTCCACTCCTCCCGTTCTGGCTTCCACCAACCTTGATTACAACCAGCAAGGTGATGCCAGCACACTCCCAAATTTCCCCAAAACTCTGCTCTGCAATGTCCAGCCCTCTCCTGCACAGTTCAAAGGAAACAGTATAAAGGAACAAGTGAACCAAAGACACAGAACACATCACAGCTTATTAATCGAGGTAAACACACCCATCCCATTAAACGCAGCACTGAGTTAGTTTATAGTAAAAATAAAATCAATTTCTTAACAATCAGACATAGATTAAGTGATGCCAAGCAAAATTAGAGGTGGTTACAGGCAAATAAAAGTGAAAATATGCCTCTAAAGGTCTAAAACTTAATCTAGCAAGGTACAGGCTTTGCTCAAGATGGTTTCTCACCTACAGTGAGTTCCAGAGACTTCAATCCCCCCTTGGTCGAAGAACTCATCTTTCTCAGGCCAGGACTACACTTACCTGAGAATTCAGCGGTTGTCAACGGAAGTTACACAAGCTATGCAGAGTAGCTTGTGTAACTCCCGTCGACTTCTTAACTTCCATTGTGTGCGGTGTCTTCGCTGTGCTGTGCTGATGGGAAATGCATTCCCACTGATGCAGCACTACACCACTTGAGGGAGTGGTTTTAGTGCATCGACTTCCTGATTGACTGAGTGGGTCTAGAAAGATCGATCTGACGGCAGAATAGTTGCCACCATCAGTGTGTGCATAGCCTCAGCTTGTAAGAGCTCTGTTCCCTTGCATCTGTCTAGTGATGGATGCCAAAGATGGCTTCTGTTCTTGATTATATCTTCCAAAGTTCAGTGACTCTATCAAGAGGCAGGAAGACTTTATGTTGTTTTTCCCTTCCTATGGGTTTCATCCCCTGTATGTAAATGGGGCTTCCATTGTTTTTGACCCCACCATGCTTAATTTACATAGGAGACAGGTAAATAGCTGCCTTCTCTCCTGTCAGGGACAAAACCATTCTCTCACTGTTTGGCCACAGACTTTAAAGCAGAATATCATTAAGTATCCATATTTCCTCAGTGTTAACACATTTCACACTAATATTAATCACCAGTGTGTACTAGCTCTCAGAAAAGACTTCACTCTCTAAACTTTAATACGGTAATATTGAATACAATCAGTTGATTCAATTAAATATCACCTGAGGTTCAGCTTGTCATGGGTTTCACTACTCATTGCTGGGGCACCTTCCTATGGCTCATCTAGGGATTAGCTCATGACTAGTCTGATGCCCCCTTCTTTTTTTTCTCTCCCCGTGATCTTCCTCTCTCTCTGGAGTCAGGTTGCTCCCTGGCCATCCCGCTAGGTCAGTATAGTCCTCCCCTTCTGTTGGAAAGCTACTGGACAAACTATCTTAGGCAGTCTTCTGCTCTTTATCTGTGCCAATACCACATGGGCTGGTAGTGGAACTGGGCCCACCCATTACTCTGAGTTCCAGCCGAGGGACTCTACGCCCAGCAACCACAGTCTACACCATCCCACACCTTGTTGCTGTTTCCCTGGGCTGCTTCCTACTTCACATCTATCAGGCTCCTTCCCCCTCTTCTGAGTACACCTTTCCCTCAGGACCAGGATCCTAGGGCTTCTATTCTCCCCCTGGCTTCCTCCTTTCCCTCTCTAAGCCCAGAGACTGACAGCAGGCCTTCTATACTGCAACCCCTTTTCTACTTTGTAGTTTTATAGCAGCTTAGACTGCCCCTTGTCCAGTTTGACTTCATCAATTGAAAGCTCTGACTCTCCTCCAGCTGCAGCCTGTCAGAGGGTTAATTGGCCCTTCCTTTCTCTGTCCTCAGGTCTTGCGACCCATCACACAGCCCCCCAGTAAATCTTTGAAATGGATTCTTCTCAAGGTTACCCCTCAAAGTAAAGTTTATTGAAGCTCTGAGGAAGTAGATTTGGAGTCTGGTGGTGAAGGAAACGGTATTCTCTTTCTTCCCCCACTTGTTAGCTTAATAGCTTTCTTTACCTAATATGTGAAAATGGACTTTCATTGTATTTGCTTTAAGACTGGGCTGGTCAGAGAATCAAATACACTTTCTGTTGTCTTAGGCAGACCTGTTTACCAACTCCCCCTGACATGCCTGGTTGAAACACATTTTACTCATAATTCCAGCATATATCCGTAACTTTTTGTACACATCCTGTGCATACATCATGGAAGAATATTAGTTTTCAAATGATACCACACAAGGCATATTTTGTACAAAGATTATCACAATAGTGTGTAGGCTGTGAATATGGGTGATTAGTGTCACACCCTCCAGAGCAGGAGTTCAGCCCTGCCCAAGTTAGAAGTTGATGCAGGCCCCATAGTCAGTTCTGGGCCAATTGTCTGGCACAGGGACTGTGCCAAAAGTTTTGGGTTTGGGTAGCCACCATAGTATATGTGGCTGGAGCAAACTGAAATTCAGTCCATTCCTTGGGCTTGGGGACTGGGTCATGGAATGGACTAGGACATAACTGAAGCTGAGACCAAGTGGAGGGACTCTGATATAACCGTGGGGATGGACACCAGGTCATGCAGCAGAAATTAAAAGACTACTCAAAGCTCAGCCCACCCGAACATTAGCCATCAAGCACAAGGTACAGGAGGGTACCTTGTTTTGGGACTAAGGCTAGGGAATAATTTGGACTCTGTCACAATATGTTTGAGCATTAAAGAGTCAGTACATTGTGCTATTGCTAGGAGTGTATGCATGGCTCCCTGTGAAGGCCACTTTAATTAGGGTGTTTAGTGACTTCCCAGTATAGTGTCCATTTCTGGGGTTAATTCTTGTTTCCTCAAATGTTTGGAAGGGAACCAAGGGGTTTGGGGCTAATGTGAGGCTTCCCACCCCAGCCACATAGCACTGGTTTATGGACTACAAAAATAAAATGTTCCACCATGAAACCTCCCAAAGCTTCTTGGCCCTTGATTAGCTCTGAAATGCTAAACAAACAGTTGGGGTTGAGAACATACCTCTTCCAGTCTATGAACATGCTGCCATAGTTGGCTAGCTGCCACATGTACTCCTGTCCTGCTGTGCAGGGTTGGAGGACTAATGTGAACACTCCCAGTGTCCTATCCCAACTTGAGTAGAGCTGAGCTCTTGCTCTGGAGGGACATTTGTTGCTCCAGAGGTGGGCTGGCTCAAGTTATCAGGGGTAAGAGTTCTTTCATCATCTAGTCCAGGGCTCAAGACTGTTGCAGTGCTGTCCCTGGCACACTTTTTCTTGGAAGCTCACTTAAAATAACTAAGAAAATGCAAATTGGGCAGAGAAAACTAGTCATGTACTTAATTATAAACAAATCTCTCCTACTGTGTAACTAAAAACCCCAATGTTCCTGCTCCGGTATTCAGCCTTGACTCCAAACTGTGACTACCCTTTGATGGCTGAATGGAATAATATCCCTGCGTTAATGCAGTTAACAGATGTTCCATAGTTTTGAATACAAGCAATGTTTACTTGGCTTCACGCACAAGGAGCCTACAGCTCAAAGGCAGGCTGAGGTATAGCAGTGTTTGTATTTAGTGTGGGAAGGTGGGGATGGAACAGACCAAAGGGCATGGTTTTCTAAAACTTGTGGAAGCCTTATCTACTTTTCATTATTTGGGAAAAATAAATATGAAAACTAATATCAGTTGGCATTACCTAGTTATCGTGGTAGCCATCTCACTAGACGTAAAAAATAAATTCTGTCTGAAGTAGCATTTTGTTGCTAGAGGCAATGCTCTTAGGTCAGAATGGAGGTATGTTTGCAGGGAAGTGAGGGCACATTTTCATTACTGCTGCAACTACTGTGTGTAAAAGAATTCAAAAATTGAAGTTACCTGCTAATACCTTTTAAGTTTCCATTGACTAAGGATGTCTCATTTGTATATTCATCTTTACATTGTGAAAGAGTATTCAAGTAACCCACTAGAAGAAATAAAATGTATTCAAATACTAAAAAGTAAGCGGTGTCCAAATTTCAATTGGTCCCATAATTGACATTAAATATCATCTGCCTATGTTGCTGCTTCATGTGTTCCTGAATTTCACTAGAGATGGGGGCGGGGGGGGGGGGTAGAGGGGAGGAGGAATCAAGAGACTTGAGGCAGTGACCTTCGTTCAGCCTTCAACTTTAGAAGATCATAAGTATATTCATACATGCTGTCATCACACAATCTATTGTCTGACAAAGAGCAAGGGTCTGCTTGCTGAATCCATTTCTTTTAAGACTGAAACACAGTGATCCACATCACAAATTTTAAATTGACCTATCAAGTTCTCATTAACTCCCTGTACAGGATATGGAAACTGATTCGTGTTCTGTTTGCAAGAGAATCTTTGGGAGTTAAATTTTTTTCTTGAAAATCATGGCTCACTTAGTATCTTTACGCTTTTTTTTTTTTTTTTTTTAAACAGCACCTTGATGTTGCTGAGTTCCTTAGAGATTTTTCTTTATAGGATTTCTGCTCTTACAGTATAGGAATGAAGAGTAGATTATTAATAAGGTTCTTTACTTGTGAGATCCTGTTTGCAGAGCATGAATAAATGGATAATACTTTAAAACAGCATTTACTTAGAACTTGAGTGCTATTATCACAGAGAAAGCATCTTTAATTCTTGCTTTTTGCAAAACTGGTATAGATAAAAGGTGGGGGAACATCTATTACTGAGCTTTTTATTCAGTCTTTCCAACGTGCAGAAGAAATGAAGGTATGGCATTAAGTAGTATATGAGGTATGCGGAGGGAAGGGTCTTCCTTTCAAGCACTAAACTATGGTGGTATTAGCAGAATCAAACGGGATTAGCTTGGTTTGTTGGAGTGAGCCCTAAGTAAGGAGCACCACTAGAACTGTGCAAAAGACATGGCTGAGAGGCAGTGATCCAGTGCTCAGCATCGGGAGCCCTATAAGAAAGCTGCTGTCAGTTTTCCTGGCACAAGTGAATGACAAGAGACTTCCCAGCAGGCAGCCAGGGGACCATCCTAAACCTCATCACCTTCCATTCCAACTGCAAAGCACGTTGCTTTAACTGTGCCTTCTCTAACAAATATATAGCAACATTTATATCTAAATAAACCCTACCAAAACTAGGACACACCACTACAGATGTGAGAATGAATGTGACAGATCTTAGTAAAGTTGCTTGATGCACTCCTGGAAGGGACTCTGACACTACAGTGCTGACTGCAGTAGAAACCTGTGTAGCACAAAGGGATTGGAAGATTCTGAAGTATGTGAGAACTGCCCAATCAAAACTATCACTAAAGCTTAATTCTGTGCACTGTTCTGATGGCTAGCAAGAGTGGATATCACATGCAGGAGATCAGTTAAGTTAATGTGTGCTTTATATTTTTAGTGATGTCTTCTAATTTAAACTGCTTGGTTTGTAGAAGGACTTCAAGACATTCTTTAGAGACTGTTAAATTTTGATGATTTCAACAAATCGGTGAATTTCAATGGAAAACTATTTTGCTGAAACTTTTGACCAGCTCAACACAATTTTTTTCAAGGCAAACTGTCAAATGATTAACAGCTAACAAAAGCTGTGAGATGGATCCCCATCCTGTAAACACAGATCCACTGTTTCCACTATTACTGCCTTCACTTAACCTCCATACCGTCTGCAAGATCTCATCTTTATTTTACACTTAATCACATTGAAGAAATCACACTATACTAATGTCACCTGAAAATACTCATAATAAAATTACTGGCTTCAAATGTTATTTGGCGCTTAAACATACAGCCATTACAGGGCTTTAGCTAAGCACTTCAGGTGAAATGTGGGAGGCATGTATATAATTCCATGTGTGAATTATATGTAAGTATTTCTAAAAGTATACTCTTGACATCTTTCAGTTGCTGGAGAGAACTCACAAATAACATTCTGACCTACAGTTGATCTAGTGGGTGGCTACTAAGATGTGATCAGTGTCAAAGTTCAGTGGGAAACTTGTCAAATGACAAAGCTGGAAAAAATGTACATATGCGACTTTACCTTTGGAAGCTGTTTGCAGATCTCAATTTATCTGTTGAAGTACTTTTCTGAATCATTGCTTCCATACAGATAACTAGAGCCCTGCAAATCTGCGGATATCTGCTTTATATCCATGGACCATTTTCGTGGATTGGATACAGATACAAATTTTGTATCTGTGCAGGGCTCTAAATATAGGATATCAAAGGCGGGGAAAGTAGCTGTCTGCAGCTCATAGCCTATGAGGCTGTTTCCCTGTCTTTGAGATCTTATCTTCCCTCCCCACCACCCACCATATTACAGAGAAAGGGGAGGTGATAGATCAAGACAGACAGCAAAATCCCCCATCCTCCTATCGCCACGGTTTAAGCAGCCAAACAGTTTAGGAAACCTCTCTTGACTTCACTGCTGTATCAGGTCAGTTGGAGAGGGAGACAGCTGCTTCTGCAAAGTAAATCAGGAAGCTATACTTACACTGTTTAACTGAGTCAACAATAGGGGCTTGTACAACTTCATACTACTGTGGTGCAACTTTCATGTAGACAGGGCCTTAGTCAATCCAAAAGTGGATAAGTGTACTAGTGACACAGCTAGGGTATAATCTACAAAAAGAAAAAAAAAAGGCAAATGTGGTAGGGATGGGTTAAAAACTCAGGGCTCATAATTTGTGATAATTATAAGTGGAGTTCTGTGACAAAGTACAGCAGAAGAGATCAGTCTCGGAGTTGCTTAAATGTTGGATGCTTTAGAGTTGGTTACATCACTTTAAATACATTATTTAAAGGTTAGCAACCACGTTTAAGATGAACATTTTACATCTACACAAAAACGTTAACTGTAGTCAATTAAATTTGTTTAATCAAGCTCAACAATGCTGCATGCTGTTGCTCATCAAAAAGCACTATGCAAATTTCCAAAAGATGTAGTACTAAAGAATGTCTGCTATCCATGGTGCAACCATCTGTTGACTCATTAGTATAAAAGAAATAGTGGATTCATTGCTTATCATTTTTTTCCCCATTAAAAATATGTATACTTATGATTTTAACTTCACAGCACCAAAAAAACCTCAAGAAATAGGATATTCAGTTGCTGAAAGTTTACTATGAAAATTAGTGAAGCTTTCTCAGTTTAGCAATCTGAGAAAAAAAGTGGTGGACTGAACAATATTGTTCTTGAATTGTACAGGGGAGAAGGTGGGTGTGTTCAAACTCTTAACTGAGTCAGGTATCTGAGCCTCAAAAGATGGGGACTATTACGCCAGGTCTACAATAGGAGTGCTTTGCCCGTATAGCTATTTCAGCACGCTGTACCAGCAAAGCCTTTGGAATGCATGTTACACGGATGCAGTTTACTCGAGTATAACTGCACTTGGGTCAACATTGCTTATCACACCAGACCAAATAAGTTACAAGCAAGTAACAGTGAAAATAAGTTTCTAGTGGCTGTAGGATAGTTGGCCGTCCCTCCCTGTCCATTTCGGAGGGAGGCCACACCCACTCCCTACCCTGCTCCAGCAGGGGTTGGCCCAGCCCGGGGCAGGGGAACAGTCTCCGGGCTCGTGCCTGGCCACCCAAAGGCGATAGCCCAAATTCCAACGCGGCAGCAAATAGGTCAATGCCCCAGTGGGCAGCAAAATAATCCAGAAACCCCCGGCGGGGCAGCACACAGTCCAGAGGCCCCCAAACGTTGCAGCACACAGTTCAGAGGCCCCCAAATGGTGCAGCACACAGTTCAGAGACCACTGGGGTAGTCAGGGAAGGGGGAGGACGACGCAGGCCCACCTGACTCCACTGTGTCCCAGCCCAGGTCCCTAGCTGTGGCAGAGGGGTATGCCATGGAGTCAGCGGGGTTCCAGCCGCAACACACTGACTCACGGTTCGGTTCCCCAATCCCCGGACCGGGTGGCCCCTCCCCTGGGCTACTTCCTTCCCCCAGTCTACCTCGTCAGGGTAGGCACCCAGGGGCAGGGTGCAGAACCCCTCAATATCGTCGGGGGACGGTAGGTTGGGCAGCTCAGCAGGGAGGTCAGCAGGGGGCAGTTCCTCCAGGTCCGGCCTTGTTGGGGCCTGCACCTCATCGTTGTCCTTTGGCAACTCCAAGGACAACTCCTCCAAGTCTGGCCCTACTAGGGCCACATCCTCCTTGTCTGCGTCCGGCAGCTCCTCCAGGTCTTGGCCTCTCTGGATCACTGGGTCTGGCGGGGTGCTCGGATCCAGGGGTACCTCTGGGCCCCAGGCCGTGTGCTGCTCGTTCGCCGGTCTCCGGACCCAGGCCCGGGTCCGCTTACCCAGGTGCCAGGCTGCAGGCAGCTCTGGAGGGCGGGGAGGGATGTCCTTCCCCTCCGGGAGCTAGCCCCGACTGAGCTCCTAGACCTCTCTTTTATATTTTCTGTCCCACCCCCTTGCTTCAGGGTGGACGGACAGGCAGTCTCTGGCTCTGCCCCCACAGGCCCAGCCTGTTTCTCCCTGTCTGTTTCTGAGGGAGGCCACACCCACTCACTACAGTGGCACAACTACATTTTAGCCACTATAACTCCATCTGCACGATGGCCTTTGATGGAACTGTATCTGCAAGAGATCAGAGCTCACACCCCTGCCAGATCTAGCTATGCTAGCAAAAGTTTGTAGTGTAGACTGGCCTTAGGTCTATAACTTAAAGATTCCACTTTTAGCTTAAGACTTTTTGCACAGGGAATGTGGGATATAAAAAGGTCCAACCCTCAAGTATTGGACTACACCAGTAAATCTCAGAGGTGAAATAAGCCATGGCAGAATCCCCAGTGACATGAAGGTTGAAGGGCCTTGTGTGCACTGAGCCAAGAGCGGTGCTATAAGTGTTCAGACTCTATGAAGTCAGGCACTGCTGCCTCTGTCCCTTCAAACCACTCAGTTTCCCCAGCCTCACTGTGAAGTCTACAACAGGTATGTGCAAGACTATCAGGCTAAATTCCTAATTAATGCTTTGTGGGGTGGTTTCTTATTGATGCAAGATTTTTGGAAGTCTGTGCACTCTTAGCTTGTGGATAAGCTATCAACAGAATCCAGTAGATTTATTTATAATATAATGTTATAATATAATAAATGTATAATGGTTTAGATATAATAGGAAGCCAAATCGAATAGATGGCTTTTCACAGCTTAGGTGCTACATACGGTGGGGTGGAACATCCTCTGTGTTAAACCATGCTTAAGACACTGAAACATTGAAAAATCTGGGTACTGTAGCAGGTGATAAAAATTAAAACATAAAACCAAAATTACTGGAGATGCCACTATATGATCATGACAAATTTTTTAAACAGAAACTCCAGACTTCTAAGGACACCAGGAGCTATGGCTCTTAAAGGACTCATTGGTGTCTGGTATTATAGTCAAATTGTTCTATCAAAATTTCTCCTATAAATGTATTTAAATGTACAACAATTTCTGAATATACTTTCTTAGGGCAATAAACTCCAGAAAACCTCTTTAATAAACATCAGGAACTGAAGTAGTTCAGAGGGAGAAATATCTGTGTACCACTACTGGTCACAGATCTTAGGGAACACTGATCTCGTTTATGAGGTCACCTAGGATTTGCACTGTAAACCTAGCAAACATGGTTAATAGCCAAAGAAAAAAAATGGTTTGTCTGAACCAGTGAGGTGTCATTTTTAAGTGTCTGGGTGTAGTTAGCTTTTTTTTTTTTTTTTTTTTTTTTTTTTTTTAGGGTGGGTACTTGAAGCTGCTGGTAGGTTGAGAGCAGAACCAGACCGGTCACCACCAATAGAGAAATACTAAACTCTCTGAAGTTCCTGTCAGTTTTATTCTGATTTTACAGCAGAGAAAATGGTTTTTGAGACCTCACACTGCAGAGTTTTACTGGTAAGTGCCAGTTTTGTATTTGAAGTTTCTGCCTGTGGGAGCAAAGAATTAATCATAACATTTATTAATAGAATGCCTGGCCTGAAACTGGTCATGGAAGGCCTGGCCTGAAGTTGTAGCCTGAAACTGAAATAGAAGCCCCAGGCTAAGCCATTAACAGAATGCCTCAACTGAAATTAGGATAAAGATGTTAAAGTCCCACAAGAGGTCTCTGAACCACACCCGAGAGGCAAGTTCTCTGTTATGAGCCTTAAGCCTTATTGAAGTCTGTGAACAGACTTCACCTGTTTTGATAAGTACCAGTACTTGCCCCTTTGTCTTACCGGCCTCATAGAAACTCACTCCATACAATTAGCTTTTGAACAAGTATTGTGTCACCACCCATCTTTGGGAGTTGACCAGGGTCCCTGAAAACTCCATTGTATACTCAAGTGACTCATTGGGCATTCCTGGGAGGGCGTCTGGTGTGCCCACTATGCATTGTGATTGTCTACCCTGTTAAGTATAAACTGTTAATCCAATTCCACTATGCGATCAATATGTAACTGAACCTAAGCAACCCCTATATAAGCTTTTTGTTTTTGATAGCCAGGTGATGTTCCAATGTCCAGCATCCAGACATGCTGCCTGGGCTTCCCTTTAGCTAAAGTATTTTGTATATGTGTGTGTGTGTGTCACAATTAAAGCTGCACTCGATCCAACTCTAAAGTATAGCAGAGTGATTTTTCCTCGACATGACTAAATTATCAAGCTCCATTTGGCTGTCAAATGAAAGGTTTTCTAGCCACTTCTTTAACTTTTGCTAGTCTTATTGCTTGGCTCCAATTCTGAGTCACCAGTGGTAGAGGACCATGCAGAAAGTTGAGCTGAGAGCCCAAGGCAGAAGGGAAATCTGTCTCATGCTTCATCCTTACTCTTACTGATTGCTTCTCCAAGTAGATGCAGATTTTGGACAAAATTCACCTTGCTAATGTGGTAAGGGTACCCCAGACAAGATCTGAGAAGCTGATTTAAAAGACAAGTGGCTCCCATTCACGTACATGAACAAGAGCGATGCAAACAGCATGACAGAACAAAGTTAGCATCTAAGCTTCCTAGAGATGGAATCAGCAGCCATATTTCCTGAGGCAGCCAAAATTTGCACTCCTTACCTTGGGCTGGTGGATGACTTGACAGCTAATGGTAGAGATCTCAATTACAGGACTTCAAACCCAGACCTACCATGTCCATCCCCCCCATCCCCACCCGCTGCCACCTCTAGAAATCATGGAGCCTGGACCCTCCAGAGGAAATATAGAAACATCTGGCTCACAGCAAGCCACTGCATTAGAAAGGTAGTCATCCAGCTTGATGGGAGTCAGTTTCCAAGTCTTCCCTGATTTATGTCATATCTAACTACAAACAAGTACTTAGGTGTAAATTGGGTGCAACTGAGGTGTGATTGCTGACTGAAAAATATGCTGGCAGAAGCCTCAAGTGTAGATTTAGTTATGCTGGCAAAATTGTGTATTTGCCACTATAATTTATTTTGCAGGGCGTGGGTCAGGAATAAGATATGCTAGCAAAAATATAGGTTTTTCCAGTGTAAGCAGTATCCACACTAGCAGTGCTTTGTCTATAACACTATCACAGCAAATGCTTACTAATTTATATGTGGTTTCAGTTCCAGAAGTTGTCCTTTAACATGAAGGAAGTCAATAAGCTCAACCGTCTTGAGTGTAGAGAGATGCTAATCATTTGAAACATAATATGCAAACCTGTCCCATACCCTTTTTCACTCCCCCCACATTAAAGAAGATCACAGGGCCAAATACCCAAAGGGGAGAAATACATTTTATCAATTAAAAGAATTGTTTGCCCTTGGGTGAGAATGGCCAGTTGTCAAAATGAATTTCTTTTAATGAAAGTTTTGTTTTGACCCTTGCACCTTGGGACGTACCCCGTCAAAGGACAAGCTGGAGTCCGCAGCTGGGACGTCCCTAGCATGGGCTATATAAACAGGAAGAGAAAAGCGAGCAAGGTAGAAAGTGAGCAGAAGCCACGCAGGCCACAGAGGATGGAAGTTTTTCTTAGGATGCAGGAGACCAGCTCTACCATACTGAAACATGGTGTTATGGAGGAGGGTCTGGAGTGGAGGACCTCATGAATTGTAATAGCTTTTTGTACTTAGTCCTTCTTAAAAAGGAGGAAATACTGCTCTGTTGGTGCTGGCTTCTCCTTGCTCTTAAAACAAACCTATTACTGCCCAACCAGGGAAAATGAAGGGGGGCACACCTGCAGTGCCACACTGGGATGGAAGGTAGTATGCAGGGGCTGCCAATACCTTTGCAGGGAATCTATTGCTGCCCTATCTCTGTTAGAGCTATATGATCATGCTACCTGGGCAAAAAAAGCAATAAGTATTTGCATTCTAGTATGGTAACAACCTATTAACCTTCAGTTATTGCTATATATAGATATGCCCTGCTTTGCTCTTCCTTAAAACAGCAATAGTGAGGGTAAGCAGCCCATGTGAAGATGAGGCTGGTAGAAAAAAAAATAGCTTGACTCATTTCATTCTAGGCCCTCAGTTAGGTTTCTCATGTCCACCCTTACAGACTGCAGTATAATGAATGATCCATGTCCCATAGTCCTGCTTACCTTCAGGGAGTGCAGCATGGCAGAAAACCTCAGAGGACTGAGTCCATGGATCTACCATTGCTGTAGAAGGAGTAATTAGGTGGTGTATCCGACAAGGACAACCCAATGGCTTACCCATGCAAAACATATGCAATGTTAACATGAACTGATTGTATTTCAGGTGTCCCTCAACCAGACAGCTCCACAGCTTAAGTGCTTATCTTAAAGCTAGTGGAACAAATCTCTTTCACAAAGATGTATCAGGCTTTGGTCATTGAGGTGGTGCCCTGGCAAATTAAGTTTTCAGTGTGGCTGGAAACGTTTCAGAAAACCAAGGCCAACAGGTCATAAATGTAGCCCCTGACATTCAGTTGAGATAAGAACAAAGAAGTCATAGGAGTGGTAGCTGGTGTCAGTTGAACCAGATGGACAGCATTCTCAAATATAGCTACCTGCAAACACTACTGCAGAGAAGATCTCTTCTGGCCAAAGCTGCTTTTGTGACAAGAAATAGGTGTTGGGTTAGAACGGATAGGTGAGAATGCTCCATTATCTTAAAATATAGCTATAAGCAAGTTAAGGAGTCCCAGCTAAAGCAAGGCATAATGGAGTAAGAATTTTTACTGCTGGATGGAAAGGTTTTGCATATTTGGGTAAAGGATGGCGAAACTTTGTCTGCGGATGGGAAAGACAGCAGAAAGTGAAAGAAATGGCCAGAGAAGAAAGAAAGCCAAGCAGAGACAACCTGGAAGCAGAATAATGGGGTCCTGAGATATTCTAAAGTTTTCTCCTTTTCGGGGAGGTACAGAGGATGAGTTTGACAGGGCACACTCACCCCTCTTTAACACCTCCTGTCAGTTGGGTGCAAACCTACACACTCTCTCTCTCGCTGCTCATGGTGCCCCGGAAGCTGTTGTCCAACTCAGGTGGGTCTGCAGTGGCTCAGTCCTTTGGCTAAGTCACATAGTCTAAACGCATGAAGGAACCCTTTCTGGGGTAATAAAGAGGGCCTACTGTGCCCTTGTCAGTATCCATAGCCCTGTCTCTGGGCTCAGTTCTCAGCCTCTTCCAGGCTAGCTTTAAGTCTGTACCTGCCTTGTTATGGAGCACTGCTCCCAGGGCTTTCTCCCTGGAGACACTGTCCTCAGAGAATCTCTGGTGTCCCAGCTCTCCAGCCAGGTTACTCCTTAACTTCAGTCCCCTTCTGGGGGGTAACAAAGTTTAACAAATCATTGGCCTTCTTCAGGGTCTTCTGTCCCATCCTTGGGCCTATTTAAACTCCCAGCCTTTTTTTTTTGTGTGCTTTTAATGCAGAGTCTTATCCCCTCTTGGGGCATAGGCCACTTTTCCAGTGGTGAGACCCAGGCCTGCCTTCTGTTTCAGGTCCCAACACAGGGACCCTGTAGACAGACACCACATATGGCTCCCTTTACTTGATTGCTGCTGCTGTTTCCGAGACCTGTTGAAACTCTGTCCCATCACCTTCTTGGTTTCTCTGTCTATTTCCTGTTTGAGCAGGGTCTCTGCCAGGCTTCCTTGCCTGGGGAGTTTCTCAGTCTTTGCTGCCTTTTAGTCAGGGTTTTCTCTCTCAGTCTCAGGCCTCTGTGCTTGGAGAGCTTCAGAGTCCTATCCCTGATTGATGAGGATTTCTCCCCAGTTGCTTTATCTGAGCAGTTTCACAGCCTTCTAATCCTTCTTCACCCTTCTGATCCCAGCCAGCAAATGAATTACGCAGCCCTTGCAACTCTTTTTAACTGAGTTTGCTGGTCTCTGATTGGTTGCGTCCCTGCAGCCTTTCTAGGCAGACCTGGAGGACCCACCTTTACTGCTCCTTCTCTGGGGTTGTGTGTAGTAGGCAGCAAGGCCTCCAGTAGGGGGCCTCACAGTGGGTTAGAAAGACAGGCTTGGAACAAAGGAAACGTTTCCTGCTATTTGAGAGCTACACCTACAAGGGGGCAGAGGTTGGAGAGGGTTCCAAACAAATTCTTAAACTCCTCAAAACCTATTTAATGAACCTTTAGGGGAAACAAATCACCCTACTAATGAAACCCGTAAATGATTGTTCAAATTTAGGAAAGAAAAGGGGTAGGACAAAGGTGACTAATGCAGCAGAGAAATTAAATGCCCCTATAGTTGCTCGCAAACTATTAATGGTTAAGATGAACATCTATTCCTAACTTGATATTAACATGCACAGTAGGTCATGCAATACTAAGTACTTGTTATTTAGCAAATTAGGGATAACTGCAGATGGATTTTAAAAAATAATTTATGGTCTGGTCAGAAGCAGACAGAGATGTTTCGCCAGTTCTCCCAGTAGTCCAGATAGCCCCTTTAGAGTTGATTGCATGCCTCTTTGATAAAGTTTGCTTTGCAGTTGAAAATGAGTCAGGATATTGGACCGATTTAACTGCTAGTGTAAGCAAATATAGATTCATTCATGTTCATGGAGTTGAAACAAATTACATGGATTAAGTTGGATCAACTACTGAAGTTTATATGCTCTCTTATATGTGACTCTAACTAGATCAGTTTTGGTTTTGCAAAAATACTTATCCTAATTTCCATTTGAGAAAAAAAGAACCTGTGGAAGTTTGGATGAGTTATGGTATTAAAAATGTGCATACCTTCACTTAAACTAGCTGTGTCTCCTGAGTGGACAGATTGCATTCTGAAGTAAACTGAGTGGTATTGCTTATCATGTAATCCAGTATACCAGTTGCTGGAGTGTTGACTAATGTATTGCAGTGACTACCTTTCTAAAGCATGACCTGGTATATACCAATTTCTAACAAAATGGTAACTCGACTATATGTACCTCTAAGAAGTTTAAGCAAATAGAGCGAAACATGAAAACAAGGGAGCGTTAGTGTATGAACCATAATTTGTAAATGGGCACTACAAATGCTGATTCAGCAGCTCTGGTGTGTGAAGGTGAATTTTATATGGGAGCATTCCATTTAATAGAAAGTATGTGAGTGAATCCAAAGTCATCCCATATCAGTCAGAAAAATCAAATGACTCTTCCCATGACCTTTCTTTTGTCACACTAAAATTCCTTTGGAAGCGACTGAGTATTAAAAATTGAGTGACGTTCAATTAAAAGCTATGGGAAATGGCAATTATGCATCTTTTGTGTACTCAGTCCATTAATCCGTCTTGCCAAAATGACTTCTAACCTCTCTGAGGAGACACAAAAGTATCCTGAAAGATGCACACAGGGTCTTGATCTTGTGACTGCTTGACCTTAGTGTTAACTTGTAGTAGCTAATTGATACTGCATTAAAAATAAAGCTTTTTAAAATTACATAACAGAGTCCTAAGGGCACAGTGTAGGCAGGTGCCAGGTCCAGAGGAGGAGAGTTAGTGGATATAAGTTCAGCCTGGCTCTCCCTGCTCTGCTACTACTCTAGAATCTACACAACTTAGCCTGTACAGAATCCTTGGCTTCAGGGGAACCACGTTTCAGACTGCCAATCTTGATAACATAAAGTGTTCACAAAGTCTTGTTTCTCTCAACACAGGAGAAACCAAAAGAAGTGTCCTTGCTCACAGCACCAAAAATGCTTCAGCCAGCACACCACCAAAAGCTCTTTAGGGTTTTCCCAGGGTTGTGCTACTAGTTGCTTGTTCAGACAGTCTCTCTCATTTCTCCACTCAAAAGACAAAAGATTCTTAGGGGAGTTTTTAGCCCACATGACTCAAATTCCAGAGTGGCCTTGGGTGTGCTCTTGTCTTTGACATCTTTGTTGTTTCTTAAATCTAATCTGAATGAAGATTGACTGCTAAATGCATCAGTTTAAGTGGCTTTAACCCAACCTATAACAACACTTCCTGCCCTGACTTCATCGACTGCCTCATGGAGTGCAAAATATTGACACCCAACAACTCCTTTCAGACAGAAACAAAGAAATAACAAACTGCAAATGATACAAGTTTAGCTATTTTCATATTTACAATGTCTTTCTGCCAGGTTGTCTTCACATCACCATAGTATTCCCATCCAAACTTTATAAATCTTTAACTACCTGATTGAAAGTAAAAACAACAAATATCTGTCACAGGGAAGGGTCTCTTGTGAGGGGCTTCTGACCTGACTATTGTTTCTGTTAAGTCTTCTGGCTGATGGTCCGGGTCCATTCCATTGGGTAACTGTGACACTCACCTCATGAGTGCCTCCTAGCAGCTGGGTGTGGTACTGAATCTCTTTTCTTGTTCCTGGTGCCCCCTGTAAGTTATCGACCTCCACAGGGAGGTCTTCATGGTTCAGCCCTCCAGCCAAGTGACACAATAAAATATGAACCCCTTCCAGGGTATCCAAGAGTTCAACAAACTGTCTGTCTGACCTTATCAGGGTCTGTGACCCCATCTCTGGACCCTTTAAATGCAGCCATCACCTTAGGCTTCTATAGGAGCCTTGTCCCCTTCTCAGGGTGTAGGTTGCTTTGCTAGTGGCCTGCCCACTATTTGGGGTAACCAATCCAGGAACACTATAAACAGCAGCCATGTACTTCCTCCTTTAATTAATTGCTGCTACATTCCCTGGGCCTCTTCCCACCTGGTCCCTTTACTCCTCCACTCATTACCTTCGGTTAGAGTTCTCAGGTCCTGCCATTCCCAGTTTTAGCAAACACAACCAGTCACACTCCTGTGGCCAAAGAGGAGCACCCTTCTTGCCCCAGCCACGAACTGGCCTGCTAAGGCTCTACCGCTCATTTTATCTGAGCGTGCTGGGTTCTGATTGGCTGCTTTCATGCAACCTTTCTAGGCAGGCCTGGAGGATCCACCTTCACAGATCCATTTCTGGGGCAGGGTGTGACAGGATGACAGGGCCTTCAGCAAGGGCCACTAAGGACCAGGTTCACCCCACCACAGTAACTTATTTCTTTCACAGCTTTTCCAGCCTCATTTTCCAGAGCTATATCCTTATCTTCAGAGAACAACTAAGCTGAAATCCTGTCCCTCAGTACCTTCTCAGATGATTTTTGCAGAGAACTTCAATTCTGGCTCTGGGACCCAACTGTATCCTGTATGCCTCCACATTTATTTCGTTCAGAATTGTATCCCTCCCAAAGTCTATCCTGTTTAGAGCTCCCCTCTTTTAAGTTTCCCCAAATGATCTTACATCATAGCCATCATATTATCAGAGGCAATCCTCAAACTTTTCCTAGCAAAGTCGAGAGCTATCTGAGTTTTTGGGTTGTAGGGTTTCTACATGGTCCAAGTGGTTCAAATTGCAGTTCCTGTTCAGGAAAGCCATACAAGAGGAGTGATGGGGATCCCTAAGTAAGCCCAAATCCAAGAGGTGTGCTGGGATACAACTTGTACCCTTGTTGATCGCCGTTAGTCTTTAAAGTTCCACAGAACACTCGTTGTTTTTGCTGTACACAGACTAACATGGCTACCCCTCTGGAACATTTTCAAAAACATTTCAAACTTCCTGTCAAATCTGTCTTGCCTTAGAACTTCTTAGAGGCCTATAGTCACGCCTTCAGCATGGAAGACTGCAGTTGAAATCTTCAAAGACAATTACTGAAGTCTAGGAATAAGCTGTCTGTCCAGGTATGCTCACAAATATAAATGAAAAACAAATATGTACGGAATAAAGTGTGTTCATAGCATATTCATGAGCAGATTGCTTAAGTTTTCTCTCCTTAGGCTGGTTTCTCCATGTATTAATCAAATATTGAAGTTCAGATATGTGCAGGTGTTGGGTCAGCTGCATGAGAACAATTCAGACAAATCCAGCTCCCAAATTTGATTAAATAATCCCTGAATACAGCCCATGCCGCCTATGCTACCACTTCCTATGAACATTCGTACCAAAAAAATTCACTTGTCTGTAAGTTTGTGGGAATGGTAATGAAAAAAATGGGCATTGCTGAACCACTCTGAAGATAAAAGCAAATTTATAACACTTAGCCAGCTGTAAAAAATAGTAAAGTGAAATCTTTCACTCACGCGCACTACGGTAGCACCTTGGAGTCCCAGTCATAGTGTTAGACCCTATACCAGACATCAGAAGATGTCCATAGCCTATTGATTTCAGAGGTTACCAGTAAACCAAATAATGCACTGATGTGGTGCACAGCTCCCAGCTCCTTTCAGACAGTGTATGGATTGGCCTTATTTTCTGACATACCCTAGCTCAGTTATTCCGACTAAGCAAAAAGGAGCTAAATCAAACCAAATAAAAATGTTTTCAAGGAAATAGAAATGAACTGAGAGGACACAAACTGTTTCTTTAGGATAAACTGGCTCAGGGGAATCAGGTTTGGGATTTAACACTAGTCATCAAATGAACAAAGTTTATCCAAGGCATTGAAAGCCATGGACCCATTGTTTGTAGGTCCAAACAAAGCCAGAATTCCCTGTGGAAGTGAGATGCAAATATGCACGGGAAACTTTGCAGCCTAACTGGAATGAGTTTGTTACCTGAATTCTGCCCTCCAAATTCTACAATCCCCACATGAGTAGTTTTGATGTTTGTTCATAATTTGGAGATAATTTGGTATTGAATATTTGTTCTGGTGGTCCACTAGAACTTAAAAAAGGGGCAAGAAGCACACAGGTGATGGTTTAGATATGCTTTTTGTTTGTCCTTCTCACTTGAAAATGAAATGCTTTGTCTGAGACTACAAACAAATGGATAGAAAAAAAAATCACACAGCCTCCTGCAAATTAAAATGAAGATGAGAATGGAACGGCACCTTGAATGTAAAGTGAGGAAGTAGTTGCAAGATTAAGACACACAGATACTCCCCTAAAGAGCATGTGGTTATCATACTAGCTATACAGTGGCTGGGTTGATTTTGCCACAGTCTCACATTCTTGCCCCACAATCCTGTTCTGGAGAGCACAAACATCTTTTAAAGTTATCCTCTAGGTCATGCCTAAAGGGTTTTAACATTAAATCAACCTGTGACCCTCTGTTCTTTTCTATTCTATTTGGAACTTAGTTTGCATACAGTTAATTGAAGGGATAATTCAAATTGACGGGGTTTGCTATTGTGAGACTAAGTCATCCAAGTATCTGTTCCCCTTGATTAAAAAAGTATATGGGATATAGGATATTCTTGAAGTTATGAGGCTACTAAGTGGAGGCACTGAGTACTAAATATAGTTCAGCTTCATCAAGATGAAGGCTGACACCTGCCATCAGCCCATGGGATACAAAACCCTAAGGTGGTCTATGAAACCAATTAAAAAGGAGTGAATGGATTCTACCATGATTGGGTTGCTCCAGAAATGGGCTACATGCAAACAGAGCAAAAAACTTGTCTGTGGCTACTTAGAATTGCACGTCCTTGTCTATGCTGCACAGCATCCTTTTGGAGGCGATCTGAGGGCAATGGCCTGCAGAGGAAGCCATCATAGTACACTTCCCAAGATCTTTGAACTGGGAGGCTGAAACTAGGTCAATGGTAGCCTAATTTAGTGCAGAACAACCATGTCTTCCTAGAAGGGAAAAGTGAGTACCTTTACACAAGGGGGTGTCTTAGAGATACTAAGGAAGAATGAGCTCTTGGAGCAGAGGAAAAATGTCTCATTACATAGTGGCTAAGATACCTCAGTAGTTAATAAAATCAAAATATTGTTGCAGTAAAACCCATGAAATCTAGCTTTATGGTATCTATACATACAATAATTTGAGTAGACTGGGCTTATAGAAGTGGCAGGAATTGTGTCTAGTACATTATACTCAGGAACATAATTGAGAGTAAAGACTTTAACGCATTAATAGACATTGATGTGTAAAGAACTTCATCTGTGGCTTCACCTATACAAGTCAAAGTACAAATATGGGTTCAAAAGCAAACAATGTATTTAGACACTTCATTTTCAGACGTTATTTTGAGAAAGCGAGGCTAGGGGATTCCTGAGCAGGATTGTCTATAGGCTCAAATTTACCTCAGTTTTGCAATCCTAACTCCTGAAAAAGGTACCAGGGTTAATTAACTGCATAATATTGGATGTATTCAGAGTACTTCCTCCTGAAGCAGCAACTGGGATATTTGCATTTGTGACAAAGAAATATAAATACTCTCAATTTGGAGTCCATGAGTTTAAAAAAAAAAAACTCATGCAAAAGAGCATTCCTTGCAATTCCATAAGGGGCCACTGTATAAAAAAATTAGTTTTAAATGTTATCTTTTTTCTTTTACTATTAAAAACCATGCTAAGATGAAAAAAAAAATCTTTCATCTGAAAGAAAGGACACCTGTGCTGAAAAATACCCCAGCATACATAATGGATAAATATCTGAATAGCTGTTGTAGTCTGGAAGAAGAGCTCAGCACAGAATAAAGACTAATGTTAAATTCAAACCTTAGTATTTGAAAGTGCTTTGTGAAAGTATGCTCTGGAGTAAAAGGAAGAACCTCACATTGTATTTTGCTGTATGCCCAAAGCTACCTATGTTCTGTTGGAGGTCCAGTGCAATCTGAGTTGCTTGACCACTGTTTTGGGGACTAGCATAGCTTAAGTTGCTTGCTTGTCCATTCTGGCCTCAGCTGCCTAACATCTTCCGGTTGGCAGAGACAACTAGGAATACTGAGTAACCTTGTAGATGTCTCAGTTTCTGCATACCACAGCACATAATAAGATGAAATACATAAAATGTATGCTTGCAGCTGCACGTATGTAACAGTGGTGGGAATAACAAGTTATCCTTGAATGTCTGGGGAAACATTTTTCCAGTGCCAAGGGGGATATTTTGTTTGCTGCCCCTCTTATTACCAGATGTTTTTTGACAACCCCAATTATTATGGTGAGAATGGAATGCAGTAAAGGGTAAGAACCCAATGTAGGTGATAGAATATATAATAATTAATAGATAGGTATTAGGTGAAAGTTGTGTATAGAAAGGTATAAAAAGTCAACACTCAGACAAAGGGGCGCGCTCCAACAACACCTGATTCCGTGGGAGGTCCTGTCGTCAGATCAGAGGATCCACTAACTCCCTGGTGAGGCCCCTGAAGAAAGCAGTTCCTGTATACAGCCTTCTGAGTGACTTCTTAGCTCTCCAGGTTTAGTGAGTATGATATATTGTAGTTAATCTTAGGCTTTGTTTTTAACTAGTATATATTTATAGAAAATCTTGCACATTAAACCTTATTGATCTGCAAATCGGGCATACCGTGTCTCACTGGTATCCACGCTAATTACTAAGCATCCAGTATTAACATGTTCTAGGGGTGAAAGTATTTAAAATTCTGAAAGATAAATAAGTTGAGGACATACAAAATATTTCAGGTATATTTCAGGGCACTGCTTAAGATAGAGAAAAAATTGACTGCTTGTTGCATTATGAATAAGTTTAAGAATTTGTCATATTTATTTTTAGTAAAAGTCAGGGGCAGGTCACGGGCAATAAACAAAAATTCATGGAAGCCCATGACTTGTCTCTGACTTTTACTAAAAATAACTACGACACAATGGGGCTGACTGAAGGAATGAGAGCCTGAGCTCCATGACTTGGAGCTGCAGGGCCAGGGCTGAGAGCTCCAGGTCTGCAGGAATCCCCAGCTGCCCTGCCTTAGTGGCAGCTTGGAAAATATCATGGAGGTCTCTGGAAGTCATGGGCTCCGTGACGTCTGTGACATAATCTTAGCCTTAATTATCAATTAGCAGCTTGACCCATTGTCCCTGAAAAACATTTGAATTTGGGCAGAATTTTGGACATAAACCCTATTCTGAAACCACCTCTAAAATTCAGGGGGAAGTGGTGTGTCTCTGGTCTCAGACTTAGTACTTCATCAGAGTAGTGAGAACTGAAGATGTTACTAGCTTGTTAAGGAAGGATGGCACTGGAGTAAGCGCCATGATAGTTGCACTTGTCTGGGTTTGGCTGATGCATCTGGCCTACTAAAATTGTTCCTTAAATGATTGAAAACGAGGGAGCAGGGGCATCTGACAACTTACCACCCCAAAGACAGAAACATCAGGGACAGGGAGTGGCAAGTAGCAGGCACTGATCTTCCTAGCTGTGAGAACATAATATTTCCATTGAATAGTGGGAGATATGTACAAACTGTATCAAGGGCTGTGACATGAGGAACTCACAGCCTGAGTGCTTTCTCACAGTGGGGTGTGGTACTGCTATCTTTTTCTCAACTCCTGGTGCCCCCTGTAGGTTTCTGACTTCATTAGGTGGGTCTTCAGCAGCTTAGTCCTCTGGCCAAATCACACAGGGAAAAATGGACCTCTTCCAGGGCACCAAAGACTTCAGTAAACTGTCTGCCTTCACCAGGGCCTTCAGACCCATCTCTGGGCCCTTTAAATCCAGTTCTTCACTTGGGGTTCTAAAGGAGACTTGTCTCCTTCTTGGAGCTTAGGCCACTTCACTAGTGGCCAGTGGGGGAACCCAGGCCCATCCAGTACTCCAGATCCCAACCCAGGGCCCCTATAAACAGCAGCCATGTTCTGCCTCCTTTAATCAGTTGCTGCTACATTTCCTGGGCCTCTTCCCACCTGCTCCCTTTCCTTTTATCTGTCCCTTGAGGGTTAAAGTTCTCAGGTCCTCTCCCTCCCAGACCCAGTAAATGCAGCCAGTAAATACAGAGCCCTTTACCTGCCCCCTCTGGCCCCAGCCAGGAATTGTCCTGCTAACACCCTGCAGCTCCTTTTAGCTGGGATTTCTGGGCTCTGATTGGCTACTTCCACAAGGCCTCTCTAGGCGGTTCTGGAGGACTCATCTCCGCTGCTCCTTTCCTGGGGCAGCGTGTAGTAGGACTGCAGGGCCTCCAGCAGGGGGCCATAAAGGGCCAGCACACTCCATCACAAGGGTGAACAGGTAATAAAGGAAATCAAAACACTACATAAAAGAGGAGTGTTTTTGTGAAGGACATAAAAAAGCAAAGCAAGCTTGAATCTGTAGTCAAATAGTACAATTAAGTATATTGCAAGGATTTGGATCTTGTTTCCTGCTACCCAGTGGGTAGCAAAATGCCCTGCCCTTAAATAGAAGCAGGATTTATGTCTTCAGTTGGGTATGTCACAGTGAAGTTTAAAACCCTTAGCAGCCTGGGTTTTTAAACCTCAGTGTAGACATAGCTGGCTTTATGTCTCAGAGCCTGGGTCTACAGGCTCAGGCTTGCGCTGTGGTGTTAAAAATGTCTGTATAAATGCTTGGGCTCTGAAGCTTCTGAAGTCAAACTATTCATGCCACTTGGTATCTTACATTCCAGTTCAGATCTAAGTTAAATAGGACTAAGAGTGCAGACTTCTTGTTCTGGGTGAGGATGACACTTTTGCTTTGTAAAAATTTCGGAAGTCTTACCATCAGATAACCAACGTACACACACAACAGCTTGAATTCTATCATCACGTTCTGTAGAGCTGAGATTTTTTTCCTGAACAATCAAGGTTACAGCATACAGCACTGTCATGCTATCCAGGCTGGAATGGAAAACTTAGTTTAAGGGACAAGGTAGCTTCAGCAGCTTGGTTTTTGAATTATAAAAAAAATTAATTGGTTTTCCTGACTAGGATAAACAACAGGGATGGCAAGGGGAGAAATACTTATGTTGTCATATCACAACTTCCTTATCAGACAAGAGTACTTAGGTCACCCTTGGCCTTGCCTACAGCTGAAAAGATACATGAATAAGGACTAGAAATAATGCATATGCCATTACCTTGATTTGTCACATTAAAAGTGTGACCAAGGAGCTTGATGAACAGTAGGGAATTGGAGTGGAGTTGTAAATAAGAAGTTACAGTGAAAGATATAATAAAGAGGAGGATTAGTGAAAATGACAAAAGTATGTTCTCCAGAATTCCTGACAAGGGACACTGAAAGAAAACAGGCAGGCTTGACCTGCAAGCTGAAAACTCTAGTCAAAGCTGTTCATTATTGCTACCAAATGAAACTTGGGAGTGTAGGGGTGTGTGTGTGTGTGTGGAAGGGGTGGATCTTAAAGAACTCTGAATGATGCAATGTTAACAAGCTCTTCAATAGTTATAAGACTTAAGTGATAAATTGTCATTTCCAGTACAACCTTTTGTAGCCTTTATATTATTGATGGGTTGATATTGCAAATGGTACCTTAAACCATAGTAACCTCTGCCATAGGTTTGCGCTCCCTAAGGACTATATTATCAAAAGTAGCAGGGTGAGAACCACTATTAGAAATATCATTAGGTTTGGAGACGCAAGGAGCACATGAGGAATGATAACAGTGACCACAGCAACAGTCACCAGTTACCAATCTTCCCTTTATTAAAAACATCACTACACAGATAATCAATGCGACAATTACAGCTACATAAGTGAAGATGGAGGAATACCATAAAATGTCCAGCATCAGTGTTTTCATACTCACATTTCCAAGGGTACCATAAAGACATGTGGATCTCCCAACAAGCGGTCATCTGTGGAGGATGGATTCTTCCTCCCTATTAATGTGGGGGAACCTCTTTTTAGTGTTACACTCACACCCATAACACTTATGCACATACATGAGGGTTCCAACCGCTTTTCCTTTTTCTGGACTTTCTTACCCCATAAAAGCTGGGTTACCCTGCTTTTTATAGGTAATTCTCTTAGTTCCTCTTATTTTTATGCATTTATGTCAACAAGTCCCCATAGTAACCTACTGTCTCTTTACAATCAGGCATCTTTGTGGTATTGACAGGTACATTGCAGTATATTTTCGTGAACATCACCTATGAGCATATATTTTACAGTGATCTTGTAACTTTACTGGTACAGGGTTGTTCTTGAGTCACCCTCTCATGTCAATCCTTCTTAGGTTTAAGGCTTAACGTGGCTAAACTAAAATCTCACAAGCCTCAGCCTGCAGGCCTTACTTTGATTATATATCTAATACGCTCTCATCACTCATAAATGCTTGTCAACCTTATACCCCTATAATGCTATCCTATTTATTCCTATATTTACTCCTACAATTTAAGTCTATCTAAATGGATTACATATGAATTAACCACAACAATAGAGAAAACAATTAAATAATTATATAAGGTGATTAGCTACATTTTGCAAAAACAAGAATAAAATAAACGTGGGGCAAAATCCAGGGGAACAGTTCAATTTCATGAACTGAGATGTGCACAAAATATTTGAGTTTTGGGAAGCTGTTTCTGATAAGTTTTTTCAGAGTATAAATGGAAGTTTCTCAGATAATATGTTGTCTGTGTGCTAACGGGGAAGTGAACCCTGCAAGTTAACATTAATCCATCGCATTATCTCTCCAGCCATCATCATGAGCTCAGATTGACCATCTTCCTTGTGATAAAGTAGCTGCTGGACTGCAGGGGAAACTGCTAGACGGAGCATAAAACTTAATCAACTAAAAATTCAGGGCCACAGTGGAAGTCTTGAACATGCATAAAGTCTGCTTCGGGGTTACTTAATGCCAGGGTCAGCAGTGGTCCTGTTGGGCTGTGGTGCCCTAATTGAAAGCATTCATCTGATATAGAAATCTTCAGTGTGAGTCAGCATGATAGGAGTTCACAATTCATACATTCATAGATACCCAGACCGTTAGGGACCATTGTGATCCTCTAATCTGTGATCCTCTAATCTGACCTCTAATCTGACAGGCCATAGAATCTGACCTCTAATCTGTGATCCTCTAATCTGTGTTCCTCTAATCTGACCTCTAATCTGACAGGCCATAGAACTTCTCCAAAATAATTCCTAAAGTAGAGCTTTTACTAAAACATCCAATCTTGATTTTAAAATTGCCAGTGATGGAGACTCCACCACGACCCTTCATAAATTGTTCCAATGGTTAATTACACTCACCGTTAAATTATATTAAATTGTTTCCAGTCTGATTTTGTCTAACTTCAAACTCCAGCCATTGGAGCATGTTATACGGTTTTCTGCTAGATGGAAAAGCCCATTATCAAATATTTGTTCCCCATGTAGGTAGTCAGTTGGGCCAAGCATTTAGGTCAGATGACATGTACTGACCTAAATGCACTTGTACCAGCATTGACTCTAGCTGTCAGCTGTTGTACACGTCAATTTGTAACAAAGGTCATATACATTTGGGGATTCTTGGGAATGATTCTTAATTGCCAAATTCCATTCAAATAAATCTATGAATACTACAAGCTCTTGTCAGTCATGTTGCTAGATGGTCATAAAAGCATTAGATTTCATCATTATGTGTCATTTATGCTCATAAAACATGCTGGTAAAGATTAATGAGCGTGGAAACAAGAACAACAGCTGTTAATATGGTGTGTGTTACAAAAGTACATTGTATAGATACAATTATAACATGTTTTAGAACATTTACATTAGAAAATAACTGTAGCTCAAATTCCAATCTGGTTCTTAACCTCAGTCTAATTGGAATACTATCCAGTGTTAACATGCCTTTGACTATGGGGAATAGTCAGGAATGACAGACAAGCCAATGAGTTAAAATTCTGTCATATTTCAGAAAAATGAAAAATATATTTAGATGCTTTAAGAAGTATGAAGTTACTGTCAGTAAAAAGCTAACGATTTACTGTTTTGATCCTGCTTGTATTGAATTTCTTTGTTTTTAAGAACTGTGGAGTGAACTATACATGAAGTGGTTTTCCTGTTAATCCAAGTCCCTAAAGACTGCTTAGCCACTAGAAGGTGGATGAATCAAATTCCTGCTTTCACAAAACTTGATTTGATAACATTGCCATGTATATTCAGTCCTATGCCTTTTAGCCTAAGAAAATAACAAAGGAGCCAGTTGTTGGTGCATCTGACAGTGGTCATTTATTTGAACAGGTGTTCAAATCATCTAACATACAGTAACTTTGAGACAGTGAGCTGTTACAGATTTAATATTTCCGTAATGAGTCTGTACATTCCATGATTGCCTTGAATTTAATTGCTGCTTGCTTTTTTCACCGTCATGAAAGTCTCAAAGTAATAAGTGGTGGGTAAGGCTCAGTTTACAAAAGCTTTACGCTGAAATAACAAAGGTGGAAGAATATCATTATTGAAAATTGGTTTTTAACTCAGTTTATAAAATGCTAATTTATGGATAAATCATAGCTTTCTAAGATTGCTAACTGGTTTCTATCCAGATTAAACCCAAGAAAAGTTCATAGTAAATTGGACTAAGCTCTGAACATAAATGGAAGAAATATTATAACATTTTACTTGTTCTTACAGGTGTGGAGGACAAAAGGAAAGTATTTGGGGGATGGCTTAATTGAAGATGATGAATTTTAAGATACCAGCTGTAATCCACAGAGGCAATACAAATAGATACCTAATGTAGATTAAACAAAGGATGCTTTTAGAACTGCAACACAAATATGAAATAGAAAAATAGTAAGGATGCATGATCAAGGTACATCAATAACAATGGGATAAGTTTATGAAGGTAAGGACTGGAGATCCAAAGGACCCTGCAGTGGAACCCAACCCCAAAAGGTGGTTACTTGAATTTCTTGCTCCTAGAATGTTTTTTTTATTTTCAATATCAAGACAATCACAAGCAATTAACTAGTAATCTGGCACTGAAGGCTATCTGACGCAAAGGTAAATAAGAACCCAGCTACCAGCAACTGGCCTTAAATTTTAAGCAGCTGGTGTAGCGACACTAGGAACAATGAAGTTAAGGGAAACACCACAAGGACTTCTAAAGTCCTTTAAAACAACAAAATCAATGTGAATGAGGCATAATAATTAAAAATATGACCAGCTGTTCAGTGGTCACTAGCACATGGTAGAACTGGGTTTCTAGTGATTGAAACTACTGCAGCTGGAAGAAGCAAGAATGCAGAAACATGTGATATGCTGAAGTTATGCTTTCAATTTACTCTAGCTAACTAATAGCACAGTACTGCTTGCATCTTTTTTGGAGTTTTTGAACCCTCCTGATGGGAGCACAACAATGGCTTTGGAAAGAGTTGGCTTTTGTGCAGATGTATTTGTGCTTTTTTCCATCTCTGTAGATTACATGACTGGGTATATTTCCCCAACAGACTACTTAGCCTATTATGTGCTGTTTGGTGAGATGGTTACTGTTCTCGGATTTTTGATTTGTGCATCACTGTGGACTGACACAAGCTATGATGTCCTATTTCAAATGGCCAGTCAGAAGGTAGGATTGGCCAGTTGGAATTAAAAGCCATTACAATAGTGAAGTGAAACTGATGAAATAAAATCCTAGAATGAATTTCTGTTGACAAAAAGTTTGTTAGAAATTGTAGCATAGATTTCGGTGGGACTGCTAATAGATGGGTACAAGCCACAAAATCTAGCTAGAACTTGCTCCATCTTTGTATCAGCTTTTTTACATACATTGTTAAATTGTTCTGTACTATTTTTACTTCAGCTTCTGCTGTTGGATTGTATTTCATGCACGGCTTCTTGATAATTGCTTCTAAGCCAATCAAAAGTATCTATTTCCATCAGCTTTTAAAAAATCCAGGAAGAGAAATCAGTATTGTATAAGGATTTTAAAAGGGCATTATTTGTCTTTGCCAAGGTTTTGCACCAATGTTCCTTTATGGATCTAGCAAGGACTACTTTGAACCAGTCATAGAATATAAAACTCATAGTCATGAAAAAGGGCTACAGTGACTTTAACTTAGCATTCTATTATGTGTAATATATTATGCTTCAATCAGTTGTCTCTGTTCTCAAGGAAACAAACTGTTATTTTAATCTCTTGTGCAAGGACATATAGTACAGCAAAATTAGAGGACACAAATGAAGAAAAATTTCTTCAAAAGACAAAGTTATCCAATGTCAAAGAGAACTCTCTTGTAACTCTGTAATGCAAAGTCAACAACTGCAAAATATGTGGATAAGGCAATAAAAGACTCAAATAAGTAGGTTTTATGAGCCATTTGACTTCAGTTTGAGTATACTGAATACAGTAGCTGGATCCCTGAAAACCTATATCTCTCAAATCTGATAAGGGATCCATGACACTGCCAGGATCATCAAATTAACATAGAACAGCTGTCCAACATGGTCAGCAGAGAAAAAAACTGAGACTTTGATGGGGGGTCAGGAAGGTTTTTGGGTGATTCATTAGATCCAGTTCTGAAAGTCATTGCTGTGATATTACCAGCGATATATGTTCTCATAGACTTTAAGGTCAGAAGGGGCCATTGTGAACATCTGTGACCTCCTGCACACGGCAGGCCATAGACCCTCACCCACCCTCTCCTGAAATAGGCCCCTATCCTCTGGCTGAGTTACTGAAATTCTCAAATCATGGTTTTGCCTCAGTTTACACAACTACAAAATAGATGTAATATTTTTAAGGTGATTTAAGCTCTTAAGCGAATAAATCACTTGAGAACTTGAAAGGAAAGGGGCTGTAAGTGACTGTGCATCAGTATTACAAGAACATCTGCAGTAAACAGAACTCAAAAAGAATTCTTGTGCAGGGAAGAGCATCGTAGACTATTCTAAAAGAAAAATGCAGACTAAAGGGTTAATTATCTTCTTGATGTAGCTACTGTTGATTCTCAGAGATTATTGGAACTGGTTTTACATCCTTTTAACAGGGAGACATGAAAAGTTGGACATGACAAACATTCTCTCAAACATTGATGTGCTGATGTATGCAGGATCAAATAATGGATTCTGGGGTGGGTGGGAACTACCTTGGCTGTATCCTAAACCTAAAGGACTATTATTATGTGTGGGTGGGATTCTTAAGGGTTCCTCATAATCCTGTGGTGGGGGGAGGGGGCGGTTTTCTGCATAAACACAGCTTAGCTGCTTGTTTTTGACCATAGCCTTGAAGGTGTAAAGAGAGCCCTCCTGACAAGGAAAAGGGCTGGGAATTCTGTTACACAGAAAGGAAAAACTGGCCTTTGGTTACTCTCTCATGGAGGCTGGTTATGGGGAATTACAATGTGCAATGAGGAGAGAATATACACAAGCCATAGATGTTAATCACACAGGAGTCACACCTGAAACTTGTTGGTTCCTGGATGTATTACTTTTATCAGGCCTTCTCTTAACTCATTGTTAGACTTGTAATATCAGGCTGTATTTGATCAACTGTGTGAGGTACGCCTCTTGGTCCAATGCTATCTCAGAGTTTTCAGCTGGAAATAGTATTGGCAGACAGAGAACAGAGATGGTTGGAGTAGAAGAGGTCATAGAGTAACAGTTGCTTATAAAGATGATAACTCAGAGCTAGCAACCCTGTAAATCCTAGTGAAGACCAGGCACAGATAGCTTTTTCTTCAGTATAAGCAGTGGAGGTCAGCTCTGTACCTCTCCAGCTGCCATGCCTCAACTGAGGTACTGACAGCGTGTGTCTCAGCTTTAGTGGTATTAAATGTTGAATTATAGATTATAAGGTAAAGAACACATACAGCCTGAGGTTCGAAGACCAGATATTAGAATGTAAACTAGTTGACAGCTCACTACTCTCCTTGTCTTTGAGCAGGACCCCACATGGGTGGGGGGGCGGGGGGGGAAGGGTACATTTTACCAGGGCCTGGAGGTCCTGGGGAGCCTGGCCCAGGCAACAACCCCCATTACCGTGAGGAAAAAACTTTTCATGGCTCATGAGATTGTATGTATGGGATGAGGAACTGTGGAGGGGGCACATGTTACAAATTTGTACTGGGCCCGAAAAAATTATGCTTGGGTCCTGTACTGAGGGACTGTGGAAATGTGCATTTCCCCAAGACTCTTGACAACTGTATTACAAAGTCAGGCAATACAAACCAGAAAGTGGTGCACCATGCTACTTCAGTGGAAGGTTTTCGGGAGATAGGACTGTGAAGTGCCCCTGCCAAGGGGATTAAATACCCCACTTTTGGTCCCCTCCAAAAGGTATTCAAATATTCTGTTTGAATATAAGGTGCAGATGATCCTGCTGGGAAGGGGTTATGTTAACAGAGGATCAAAAGGGAAGAAAGCTCTGGGAAGTGTATGGGGGAATTATGGTTTTGGCCCTCATTGAGTTAAACTACCACAAACATAGATTCTCAGTCTGATCAGCATATTCTAGGTTGGGATATTGTGTTTGAAAATGCCACAGGTACAGCCCTTAAAGTTTCATGAATCCACCAGTCATGCAGTAGTTTCAGTCTCCAATGCAGAGAGTCAGAGTGGTGTGGTACACCAGTCACCTAGATGTTTGATAGCATGCCAGGTGTACTATCTGTTAGAAGACAAGCACCAAAGGAACTCCAAGTATTAGAACCTGGCCCTCAATAAGGTCCCATAAATGTAAACAGTTCCTCTTTCAAAACTTTTTAACTAGGGCCCCCAGAAATGTTGCAGTTACCTTGGGCACAATTGCTATAAGTTCAAAACAAGATGAAGCATCAGCTCGTGAATCAGCCTGAAGGACCGTGCCTTACAGCTTATGAAGGTAGTGCTCCTCCAGCCTAATGTAAGGATAATATCTCCAGGAGACAACTGGGCACTAGCCTGCTGGTTCCCTGGCCAGAGCTCAGTCCTCAGTCCGCTGTGTGAGTATTGCTTTGACCAGTCCACATAGCCCCCCTTGTTAGGCTGCTGCAGAATAGCCTTCTGTCTTGGATACTGCTAGCCCTTTGGCCAGCAACAGGCTACTCCCCAGCCCAGTTCTCAGATGAAGTCTCAAACCACCTACTTGCAACCAGCTCTCCGGTTGCTATCTTAGCTTGCTCCAGGTGCTCCCATGCAACCATTGGCTCCGTATGAGTCAGGTTCTCTCTGACCTGTGGTAGTGGTTCACTTTCCTGTGTTTTACTATTATTTATTGTATATTGTTTACTATTTACTATGGAGCCCTCTACTAGCTGTATGTCGAACTGGGGGCTAACTATCTATTGAACAGGTAAAATATTGACTGCAATATGTTGTGGGTGTAGTGTAGGCAATTTGTATACAAGTTCAATTGCATTTGAGTTGTCCGATCCTCAGTCCGACATAAAACTAAGTAAGCCAATGGTTCAGCATCTCTTATTTCTATTAGTTTTGTTAGAAAAATAACTACCTGGGAAAGTATAGTAGTTATTAAATTAGGTGGATGGGCAGATAAAGGACCCTAGTGAAAATGGTGCACTATTTAGGTGAGGCAGGGGAGATGAGACTAGAAGCTCTAACTTCAGACCCTATAGGTCTGAGGCTGCTGCTAGAAGAAGAAAAAAATAAATGGTCACCTACTGCAGTGGCAGAGCTAATGGGAGGAGGTGACTGCCCCCTCTGGGGGCCTTTAGGTGCGTGCATGGTGCTTTTTCAAGACAATAGGTATAACTGAAGGCAGCAGTATTCGTTACCTATCACAACCTGGTTCTGCCTCTGCTCCAAACCTGGCTCTGCTACCGATCTACATCTACACAAAAAGCATTCCTTTTGTGAAGACTACTTACTAGTCATTGTGCTGCTGTTGCTTGATGTTAATCTCCAGTAAAGACTTTGAATTATTCTCTCTCTCATGAATGTTTTTGGAGCTTATTTGCTTCACTTAGCTCAGGTAGTTGTAACCCAATATACCGACATGAGACAGTACTGCATCACAGAAGAATCTTGATTCAGGCAGCAAATACAGGCAGTAGAACTGCAGAGTTACGAACACCAGAGTTATGAACTAACGAGTCAACCATACACCTTGTTTGGAACTAGAAGTATGCAATTAGGCAGCAGCAGAGACAAAAAAGCCCAAAAAACCAAGCAAGCAAATACAGCATAGGACTGTGTTAAATGTAAACTACTAAAAAAAGGGAAAGTTTAAAAAAAAAAGTTTGACAAGGTAAGGAAACTGTTTCTGTGCTTGTTTCTTTTAAATTAAGGTGGTTAAAAGCAGCATTTTTCTTCTGCACAGCAAAGTTTCAAAGCTGTATTAAGTCATTGTTCAGTCGCAAACTTTTGAAAGAATAGCCATCTCCTTTTGTTCAGAGTTATGAATATTTCAGAGTTACCAACAGCCTCCATCCATGAGATGTTCCTAACTCTGAGGTTCTACCCCATTAGAACTGAAGTTCTTCCTCTCAGCTAACCTCTTATTGCACAACTCCATTTCCAATTTAACTCTTTCACTGTCAGCACCTGTGGTGTTAGATCTGCTTCCATTTCACCTGGAATAGAAGACACAGGTTGCTCACTTTAAGGAGTAAAAGCTGGTGCTTGGATATCCCAGTAATGAAAGAATTGGTAGACAGGTTATGCCACTGGAGTAGGCTAGCCTTAAAGCCTCAACAAGGTGGAGCTGATCATGTCATGGGCATGGCATTTTGTCAGAGCAGAGTGCAGATGGAAGGCAAAATAAACTGACTCTTAGCCTTTTGCGTTCAAATTGAGAACGTTCTAACCCTAAAGGATAGCTCTGTGTAGGCTTCTAGAGGAATCACACTGAACTGGAAAAGCGCTGTGCCAAATATTAATAATGACAAAACCAAGTGCTGATAGTGTGAAAAACATGGGAGCTAGGAAAGGAGTAGCTAACTTCTCGGTTAATTTCCATATGTTTTTATCAGCTTAACTGCTCTGAGTTTATTCAGAGACTATTATTCATAGTAATAGACATCACCAGTGTTTCTTGAGTTGGTATTTTTCATAAACAATAAAAACCCAATCAAGAGATCAGAGCAATTCCCTAATTAATTACTGTTATAAAAAAAATCAAGACAAAAGGGAGAGAACAAAACTATTGTCTGCTTTACTCAAAATGCAAAGCAAGTGGCTTGCTTTTCAATTAAGGAATGTGCATACCTATATGCACCAATCCTCCAGATTGCTGAAATTCGCATGTTCTACTGCAGAGCACATCCTGATTTATATATTGTGTGCAAGGCTTTCATTTACTTGTATGTTACCATAGTTAAGAATCCACTATTGTCATTCAGAGGAACAAATCAGCTTTAGCATTCACAATGTTTGAAATTAAATCTATGCACAGCGTAAAAGTTAAAATAAAAATTATTTAAATGTAAAACTTGCTAGCTTCAGAAAGTGGGTTGGCTCATCAACTAAAATGGTATTACTTGAGGCAGGCAGCTTGTTAGCCCACCAGTTTGATATAAGGCACTTAGCACTCTGCTAGTGGAAGTAAATAAATGAAACTTTAAGCATCCGTTTTTCCTCTTAATATATGCCTTTTCCTTTTGACAACTTTCTTCAGCCCTGAGTTGCAGGCATGCATGCACACACCCTGGAGTGATTACTAGGTCTCTCCCAATAAAAGCAAATTTTCATGTGTTAAAACCAGATTAAGAACAGCTGGCTTAACATACCAAACAGATTTTTTTTCAAGTTTTATCAAGTGATAGACAAATACAAGAGAATGACAAACCAATAAGGTAAAGTGACATTCAAAGTCCAGAGGAAGATGGAAAGATAAAGATGAACTTGATCAGCAGGATGGTTACCTGAGATCTATGATGAAGTATTTGATCTTGATGCTTCTGAGCTCCCAAAATGTGATGAAGTGAATTACCATATATTTACATATGGTTGAAAAAACCAAAAAGTAATTCTGAAAGCTCAACCCTGCTAAACCAACAAACCTCAACCGTGAAACTAATAAATGAGAATTTTTATGAGAACTTTTTAAACTCTCAAAAGGTTATGCTTAGTAGGTGACATGTTTGTTGAGCAAGTTTTTTTCTCAGCTCCAAACTCCAAACGTTGTGAGAATGAAAAATGCTCTGGGGTTGCTCTGAATGGATCTTTCAGTGGTTGTATTTTCTAGTCACGGTATTGGAACTGGAGAAGTCTATGGGGGTGCATTTTGGTAGATCAACTCACTCTGTCTTTGGCCCATTTCTATGAAAGCCAATATCTAAAATGCACCTTACTTGCATTTTGATTCAGACCCTTTGAAACTTAAGCTTATTTTAGATTTGTAAAAGGTTGAACTTAATTTTCAGTCAATAAAGGGGAAAATAATAAGACATCCTACTAAAAAATCTCAACACCAGTGAGCCCTAAAAACCATTTGTTTCATGTTTGTTTCAATTAATCTTTGTATGGTGGTTACAAAGTGGAAATAAAATTTCATACCAGGAAATCTTTACCCTATCAAGGCAAGGCAAAGTTGCTTACCAGGGATCAAACTTTATTTATTACAAAGCCAACACATCCTAAACAGGAGGATGAAAGCCTCTGAAGAACTGTAAATTGGCCGAAACAAACAAACATTTCTTGAAGTTCAGAAAAGAAGTAGCTTCTGTGTTGCTATAGCTTATCTGTTGGTGATTCTCTATCATAAAATAACAAACAAACAAACAAAAAAGCCTTCAAAATGGAAGTGTGGGATAAAAAAAGAGGAATTAATTCAGTGTCATTTATTCCAAGAATGAAAGCAGGCTGACATTGTGGATCTCTTTCTAAAACTATTTAATCTGAGACTTCCAGGAGACATCTCTGGAATCAAGATTGGGATTTAACTTTTGGATTAGCACCAAAAGCTTTTTCTGAAAACAATCCAACCCCGGAAGGCTCAGAAACTGGCTTGTGTAAAATTTTTTAAAAAGGACTACTTAGACAGCTCTGCCTAGGCTTCTTAAAGGTTAAGTTTTGGAAAATATATGGAACACAGCAGACATCCTTAATAAGGCTAGGTCTCCACTAAAAGTTTACATCAGTATAACTATCCACACCCCTGAGAGACACAATTATACTGACCTAACCCCAAGTGTAGACAGTGCTATGTTGACAGCAGAGCTTCTCCCGTTGACATAGCTACTGCCTCTTGTGAAGGTGGATTAACTACGCTAAGGAGAGAATCTCTCCCATTGGTGTAGTAGCGTCTTCACTGAAGTGCTATAGCAGCGCAGCTGCACCAATACAAGTGCAGTATTTTAAGTGTTGACCTGCCCTAAGAATTGGCTACTCAGTGCTACATTGAAAAAATAAAGGCAGAGATATACCTTAGGTTCCAGCTTAATACACAAAGTATTTTAAGGAAATCACAATTGCTATCCAATTGAAAACCATTAAATATTAGGCATATGTTGCAATAAACTGTTCATCTAACTTTGTGTACATTTATATCAGAATATACGTCACTAAGTGTGTAGGGGACTACTATTAAAATTGATGAAAATTACTGAAATTGGTCAGGCAACAAGCTGCTACAAAGCATCATTTAAACCAATATACCACTCTCATTTCTAAGTCTCAGGGTAACTCAGACTCAATCTTTCTCCTTCATAACAAAAGGGCATTAGGTTTTGCTTTTGCTCCAGCGTGGTGTTTCTTGGAAGTTTTGCTACACTCAACGTTCCATTACAGGGGCTATCAAAGACCAGAGCGGAAAGGGGGAGGGAAAGGTCATTATGACCTTTTCATCTTTGTATATTAGTGTGAACAGGCTGAACTTTATTTTGCCACTTAGCTATATAATTAGGACCTCCTTCCTTTGATTGAAGCTCAAACACCCTGTTGGGATAGCAACAACCTGAAGTTAGCTTTCCCTGTGAAACACCTTCTCTTTTGGGTCTTCAAAGCTCATCATTAAAAAAATGTCATTCTGAACATTAAAAATAGAAAAGTGTCTCTTCTGTTCACAAAGAATAATCCAAACAGAACTAGTTTAATAAAAAATTGAAAATTTCCTGAAAGGTGCTAGAATGTGTATTAGATCAGGTACGGTATGGGTATTCCATAAGTAACCAGTTTAAGGCTTTGATTTGATTGGCACTGCAATGTAATCATGCAAGATGTCACTCATGTGTAAGCAGAGTGATGAAAATATGCTTCCGTGAAGCACTCGTTTTAGAAACTATTATTTGCCGGAATACTGAAGAGTAAGGGAATATTAAAGTTGATTTCTGAAAAGACCAAGTTAAAGTTAATCATGTTTAGCTTAAAACACTAGGCTTCTGTGATGGAAATCCTCCTGTCTCCTGTAACCAGCAAATCATAATTTGAGCAAAGACATGTGTCAGTATATCTATATTAGTGCTGCTTCTCAACGCCAATGCTCTGACAAACTGGAAGTGTCAGTTTCGTATGTTGTACTATAGTGGGAAATGGGTGACCTAAATAAACAAATGTAGAGCTCTCTCTTACAAGTGTTCTCACATCACCCTATCTTAAAAATGGTTCATACCTTTCTCTTGACTTGCTATCACCAGTGGTGGATGATCCATTTTCTTTAACTTATGTATTAAATTAAAGTACAAAGTATGAAGGGGAAAGCCAGTCTTAATACTTGTAGGTCACTTACACACTTATTAAAATATTACCTCTCAGATTTTGCCAAAGGGTAGGCACACTTACACAGAGCTTCAGTAAATTATATGCTCATTTGGTGGTTAACGTGGTCAAACGTGGCTGTAGCAATCATCGAATTTAGCCCACAATGTTCATCTTAAATGTGCAAATGACTTGTCTAGTTTATCAAATGCAACTCTTCACAATATTCATTTACTTTTTAGTATAACAAGTTCGGTCCACCCTCTTCAACTAGAAAGAATTATTAAAACTCTTTCTGAACCCCTGGCCACGTAGCTTAAATTGCGCTTGACATCCTATCAGTGTAGATGTGTAGGGTAGGTTGGTGAGATGTAATAAATGACTTGCAGGTAATTAACTCAGCCCATGTTTCCCTCAAAATGATTTTTGCAGGGACTGATTAGGATGAGCTTTGTGCCAGCACTAAAATACCTACAGAGTAGAAAAAGGGTAAGGATACTCAAATTCTATAAAAAAAACCTTTTATGGAGTGGGTATGGGCAGAATAAGGATACAAAAGAAAGCTGGTCTACCATGCCTTGTCTGTCACCGCCTGTAACAGGGTTGATTAGGGAGCTCCCCACTGTGAGAGTCCACTTTGGTGGAAAAATGTTTCTTATGTAAATAACAAACTGTCTGACAGCAAATACTGACCTAGACGCAGTTTTTTGCATGTGGGTGGAATTTCTAACTTGTGCTGCAAGAAGCTGTTGTGACTGGCAAATAGGGGAGGAATTTGATGTCAATCACATTAGCTCATGTCTTCAACCCTTCAGTTAAAAGATCACCCTCTGTTAACTAGCCCTCGTTCAGTAGCCATATCTTAATGTACAATCCAAAGGGGAAAGAAATTGGGTTTCATAGCATTGCCCTAATTCTGAAGAAACTCTGGATTTAAAGCTACAGGAAAAGCAATTAAATATTTAAGCTACAGCTTACAAATGAAGACAGTCTACTTGTAAACTATTTTCCCCTGTACATGGCCATATGACTTTTGACAGATGAAATTCCATCTGAAACTGATAAAATACCATACTTTCCATGTGATGTTCACTTATAGCCCACCTACTTGATTTACGTGTTTGATAGGCTTTGTATTCATAATGTAACTTCTCATCTATCTCCAGGCACACTGGCGATGGGGCACATTTCTTAACTTTCAGCTAAAATCATTATAGGGTGGAAGGCCTGAGTGCCAACTGGCATAGCCTAGGTAATAGAGGCAGTACAAAACTTTTCCTGTTTGAGATGCTCCAGTCCTGCACCAGTGATGCCAGGATAGCCAAAGTGGATCTGACTTGGAGCATGCCCCATGACCAGGGAACTACAAATACGAGTGCTGAGACATCTTATGTCAGTGGGAAGGATGTTAAGAACCATACTTTGCTCTCCACAAGTTTCAGCTGTCAGTTGTTAGAGTTACCCTCTGCTCAGTAGTAGTTCAGTTTGATATCATACCCTCTCATGATCTAAGAAGCGATGTCTGCAGATGGATATCTACTCAGAGGGCTGGAGAGTAGTTGAAAGAGCTGCTGTTGCTGTGTAGAGCTAGGATAGTCATATTAAAGGTTTCTACTATCATGACAAATACTTTTAAAAGGTGGAGGGAGAGAACACAGGTGAGTTGTGTGCCCCAAGCCCAGGGACCGAATTTGAGGCAAATAATTAGTCACACTGACTAGAAGAGAACGTATACTTGCTGTATGGACATGAACGGTGGCAATCTAAAATTACAATTACAATTAAAACTAAACCCATCTTTGCTGAAATACAATTGACTTACATGAGTGGCACAATACACTACTCTAAACCTTAATTTAGTTGCATAAAATATCTTTTACTATTAAGTCACCTCCAGCCTCCTGCTAGTGTGAGATTGGATAGTTCCCTAGCATATACTGCTTTCTCCTACTAGTTTCAAGGAAATTGGACAGTTGGCCTCTGAGCTGAAGTTCAAAGATTACCAACTTTAGTAGTCTAATACAGCGGTTTCCAACCTTTGGTCCGTGGACCCCTGGTTGTCTGTGAGGCTACTACAGGGGGTCTGAGGAAAAGAAAAATAATAACATCCTCACCAAGGAAATGTACAATTTCAAATAAAAAATAATTTCATATAAGGTGTGTACACTACAATACCAAGCGGATATTATTTCTTTGTTATTACATTAGACTTCCATAAAAAACGGAGTGTAAAAAACAACTAGTAGTATATGGTGGTCTGCAAAATGTTTGGAGGTTGAAAAGGTTGGGAACTGCTGGTCTAATAGTAACTGTAACTTTGGTTTTTTTTCACTTGAGAATCCTAACGGAACCTGAAGAGCTGAATAGCAACAGTGGAGCTGGAGTGACAGGTGCTTGTTCCCACAAATTCTTCCTGAGCTGAATGCCTCCTTGAGTTTCTTACTGGGGGAATTTCTAGAAGGGCTATTCAGTGCCTCTAGCAGAGGTCATTTAATGGTTTGACAAAACTATAGATCAATCAGTGTCCTTGAAAATGTTTCAAATACTGCTAATCATTAGAGACATTTCTTTGTTAAACATCACTATGCGAGCCACTGATGTGGGGCATGCAAGACCCTAGGCTTTTCAAAACCTACTTATTTCAGTAATAGAAACTCCCACTGCATTTGAAAGTTGATTTAAGTTTAAGCTTTCTTAATCCTCACAGCAGCTGAGGTTTTTGTGTTTAATGAACAAGAACAGGCCCACAAATGAACAAGTTATCACACAGAACAGCAAATATTGTTAAGACTTTATGCCTCTCCATCTAGTCTTAGTTAGAACCAGTATCTTGGTCACTAAGTCTGTGGTGTGGGGGACTGTGAAGAATTAGAAAGCGTTGCTTAAGACTAACTTGATCAGAAAAAAAAAAAAAAAAGATAGGTACTGTTGGAGAAGGTGCACAACCTTAATCAAAACATAGAAAATGACAATTACCCAGGCCCAGCTATTACCCATTACCAATTACCCACAACAATTACCCATATGCCACAGTTCATAGAAATAAGTCAGCTGCTTGGTTCTGTGTCACTGGTTAATGTTGATACTGGCACAACTGCTAATAAATATGAAAATATTAATTTTATTTGTCTATCCCTAAGGGCACAGGGATTTCACTGGGCAATATTCTTCTGTTGTTAGTGAATGAAAATTGGATGAATTGCCAAACTCACATATTACCAGTAGAACAGGTTCAATGTTATCTTCTGGAGGGCCCACTTAAAATGGGTGTGGCTGAAGTTGTCTCAAATCCATTCAGTGTTTGGGCCCTTTGCTCAAATTGCCAACAAATTAGTAAATTTTGGTGCAAATGAAACACACTGTGGTGAGATAGTTATAACCAGGGATCCTAGTTTTCTGTGATAAAAAAAAAATAATTCTCTGATTAAAAAAGCCATAAAAATCCATGTTTTTCTGTGATTAAAATGAAATGCTGAACTTTAGTTTTCCTAGCCACAATATATGTAGGTTTCAGCTGAACAGAGTGTTTAGTGATATACAGTTGAGTCCCGTTTATCTGAGCCTTCATTATGTGGATCTCCATATTAACTAAACCCGAGGCCCCCTGCAACTTAAAAAGAGGGGTAGAAAGCTCTTTGTCAATTCTTCTGATTATCCCAATTTTTGATCATCCCAATTAGATCCGATTAACAGGGTTCCACTGTAAATTTAAGGCATATTAAAAAATCAACAACAAGAGGGAGAGGTTGCATGCATTGAATAAATGACCCTGGTACATTCAGTAAAATTTAGTTAATATAAGTTTTTATTTTTTCACAAAACGTAAAAACTAAAGATTCTCTGTAACAATGCAAATTCTGCATTTTTCCATGGCAAACAGATTTCTAGGATGCCTGGTTATAACTACAAAGTAGAGTGAGATCACCAGCTCATGTCACTCAGGCCACCAAACAACTAGATGAAAATGACTTTGAGACAGGGACTAAACTAGAACTAATGATATAAATGTGGAAACGTTTCTCACCCATTACCAGTCCCCTAAAACTTGAACTCTGGAGTTGTATCAGCTTTGGTAATAGTTTAATTTAACCACTAAAAGTTGACGAGGCAGAACATAAGCAAGGTGAACCCCAGGGTAGAGCTGCAAAGGGCAACCTTTTAATCGTGCTCTATATCTAAGGGGCCACCTTTTTATTGGCTAAGCATAAAATAAAGAGGTGAGATTTCTTAATCACTATGAATCAGTGAAATGTGGATTAAAAAAATTTTTTTTTTAATTCTGAGGGATAGGAGGTAGTGGAAATCCAGTTCTAGAAAAGACTGTTCTTATGAGTATAGAAACACAATGACCGACAGGACCATAATTTAGCTGTTCATGATTCTGGCTATTTTGCAAGATTGATTCTGGTAAGTGCCTAATAAGAGTGAAACAGTAAAATGGTCACTAACAGTGGTTAAAATAAGCCTGTTTAAGTATTGCCTGGGTTTTCTCACTTGCTTCTCACTACCTGCCCTGCTTCTCAATATACTCAGGCCTTGTGCACACAGGGAAATTTACCAGCTTAATTACACGTATATAATTATAACAGTGTTACTTCCCATATGGACACACTTATTTCAGAATACACATGTCCAAATAGGGTATTGAACCATACTAACTGGTGAGTTTCCCTATATAGACTAGCCCTCAAAGATTATCGAGCACCTAAAACTCAACAGCATGGCCCTCCTATTGAGCCTCCCTGACAACAAAATTTTAGTCTCCCAAAAGGACCAAAACCATCTGTTAAATCAACTCTATAGAAATTCATATCTTCAAGTACTGGGGGGATAGGGGAGAAGGGAGTGGCTGAGAGACAGTAAAAATCAAGATTTCAAAATCACTTTGCACACTTGTTTACTAATACATGTTAAAGGGGTTTAACATATATTGGGGAAACTAACAACTGTATATTCTGTGCTGTAAACTTTCTGCATGGCAATAAACCTAATATCTACTTCAGTGCAAAGATAAAAGCCTAAAAAGTGGGGGAAGTGGTACCAGCTTTCCTGAAGGGGTGGATCATGTTCCAGTTGTCCATTTAATCTTTACAAGTAATTTTGGAGTGCCTGGCCAGGACTGATTCTTACATGGGGAGACAGCTGACAGTGCTTTGACCTCACAGTAGCTGAATCCAGTGGTGCATTGAGGATTGTGTTGGAATTTGAAGTGCTAGTGGGGGAAGGTCAGAGACAGCTCTCCTGGGTCTACTTGCAGGCTAGGGGACTCTGTAGGGAAGTGTGCGATCAGAGGAAGAGTCATCTTATGACACAAGTCAAGTCTCTCTACCTTAATTTTGTATTTAATTGTATTTATGTAATCTTATACAGTATTTAGCAAATGGTGTGGTGTCCTATTACCTAAATTTCTGCTGGGTACCAGACATGCTTCAAATTTGGTACCCAGCAAATGGATAGTCAACTGGCAAACTGTTAGCTGGCTGATTTGAGGAGGCTGTGTATGTATGAACTGGAATCTGGCAAAAGCAGACTATTAATGTGTTAGAAGGTAGTTCAAAATAATAGATATTAGTATTCACATAGGCTAAATTATTATAATGCAGCATCATGAGTCAGAACCATTTCTGAATAGCTCTACTTCTGTATTATGACAAGCTAGTCGAAGGTACATTGCATATAGCAAAGTATCTCAATTCTTCCACTGTCGCTTTCAGAATTCACAGGAGAATGGAATGTCAGACACAATTCAGCACTCAGACTTCCCCTGTCTGGTATTATGTGACACCATTTATCTGGGTGTTTTGAATAAAGCCTGTGTCTAAGATTTTGAAAGATTCCCTGCAAAGCAATCACTGTAGACATTTGTATCAGATGGTCATTAACTTCCTCTATTTACTTTTTGCAAAAGGGATAGCGACTCTGAATGTAATGCAAGGAATGAAAATGAGTTTCAAACGGCATCTCAAAAACCTTCAGTTCTGAATTCTCACTCATTGTTCTTGTGACATAACAGATTATTTACTACCTGCTCATTTATGGACATTTGAAGATAAAAAATTAGTATACATTTCCATAGATAAACAAAAGTTAAATAAGAATCAGAGTTGATATAAAACTTTAGTTATTTATATTTCTGCTCTTCTAACTTGGATCTGCCTAAAACTTGACTAACCTGTACAGTAGACAATACAGAAGCCTTAGTATATCTGGAAAAATGGAACTTTTGAGGTTCTAGTACTCTGCGTTTTAAATGTAAAAGTCTGAGAACTATTATTTCTCTCTGTTAACAGGACGGAGAGATTTCAGTAGCAAGCCCTCTAGCCTCAAATTGACTTTCCACAAAATGTAACAGAGTACTTCTAATCTTCAAGGTGTATTGCTATTTTTTTTTCCTGAGGATTGGGTTGTGAGCCTTTTGAAGTGTGGGCAGGTGAGTATTTTCCAGCACTAACTTAATTTTACCTTAAATATGTGCCCATTCCAAACTGTATATTAACAGAATCAGTTGACTCTTTTTGAAGCCCTTCCTCATATTAAGAGAAGGTTATTTTGAAAGATACATGAAAATGAAGGAATGCTCACTGCAAGTGCAACTTCTGCTGAGAGGTCTGAGATGTACAGCAATCTCATTTTTAGGTTCTAAACTTGGATAATTTTTACGTGAATGTTTTGATTTTCAGTATTTCCATCTAAATATCTCAAAGCTTTTACAGTGAATGAATTAAACCTCACCTGTCTCAGGTAGTTAAGAAGGTGTCCATCTTAAACCAGAGGGAAACTGAGGGTAACTGTGATTTGCCCAGAATCAACCTGCAAGTCTATAGCAGAATTGGGAACAAATCCTAAATTGTGTGACGACCAATATTATCTTTACTCAGAAACCTCAGGCTGAAGCCTTGGAAAGACAACAGTTAAGAACTGCATTACCAGTGTCTATTTTCCAAATGGAATACAACCATGTAATTCATAGGTGAAAGCTCTGCCAGCATAGCATGCATTCCATATTGACCTTAAAATGACTGATTGGAAATAACATGAAAGAGGTACCTTAGACATTAAAGGTTATTTCTCTTGCAAAGAGCTGTAAACCGTGATGTCACATCCTTTATATGGAGCATCCTGTAATTTCAATGGACACATCCAAAAGCATAATCCTTCCCTGTTGATCACATGAAATAAATAGGTATCGGCACTAAACCTCAATAAACGGGGAACAGGAGGCTCTGAAAGACTGTACCTGGAAAGAACCCTTTCAAACAACTGGCTTGCTGAAAGGTAGGAATTGCTGGTAACTATAGGTGTTAACACAGTTTTTTTTTGTTTGTAATTGACTCATTCCATGAACTCATTATTAAGTGTGTGCCTGCAAAAATCAACACTTGGGTCATTAAATGTCTTAAAATTAATCTTTACTGTCCCTTGACTAACAAAGATCCAATGAGAAATTTAGCTCTTTGGGACAATCCATGGATTTACAATCATTTCAGACACTTTAAATTTATAATCTAATAAATGGCTTACTCCACATACTATCAGTTTTCATAGGTAAGAGGTAGTTCTCCTCATTTTTTAACCTGAAAGCAAAATGAAACTGAAGCGAGATTATAGCTCCATTTTTAGGAGAGAAACTGAAGTGAATGAATGAAAGGTTTATACAACTCAAGAGGTGAAATGAATGTAGTACACTAACTTGGTGGGATTTCCAAACTCTCAGGGGTCTGATGGGTATGCCACATTCTAGATGGCATGTGACTCCAAAAGAGACAGCTTTGCCATATGCTTTTCAGTTCACAGGCAGACCTCATCACAAGGCTGCAATAGTAACTGCAAAATGTAGCAATTCATATTTGGAAGGTACTGCCTATACTTTTGTTAAAACCAGGCGATACAATATAAGAAATGGGGATTTAAAAATAACTTCACCTTGATTAGTGTTGTACTTCCTTCTTACAGACTTTTTATTAGCAACAGCTCTAGCCCATGTTATTCCTAATATGACGCATAAGTAAATAAAATGAGCTTATGGGGAGGGGAAGAGGGCAAGGGCCTTGAAAGTGAAGAAGAAACTGTTGTTGTGGAAGTTGGAGGAATTAGGAAATGAGTAAGAGAGTAAAGAGAGGAAGACAAATTCTGCAGCTATGTTCTGGATGGCCTGAAAGAAAGGTCTAGAGAGGGAGATTGCAGTAAGAACAATATAGTTATATCTGGGGTTAGCAACATGGAAATACAGGAAAAGATGACTTAAAGCTGGGTAAACAAAGTAAAACTCTGCTGTCCCACATGAACAAATGACACTATGCTGGAAGGCTCCCAAAGATAGTATTAAACCTCTCTGTGACTCACTTTGGGCTTCATGCTAAAAAGGTATTGATCTCTTCAGTAACACAGCTGCTTTTGCTGAGGCCACAAAACAGTCTGTACACATTTTGCTTACTGCAAATATGAGGTGGATCCAGTTTTCAGGGACAACTGTTGCATGGAAACTAACTTGGATTTTCATGTCAAGAGTGCTTGTGATGTCCTCAGGAAAGAAACAGTTAAGTCTGTCATATAGCTTTTCTTCTAATCATACAAAGCAACATAGCTCAGACTTAAAACAGGCAGGTGTGACACTTCCCAGGGGGTCCCAGTGTTGTAAGGCATCTTGCTACTACCTGCCCTTAGTGTGAGAAAGCATCTGTGCTTTATGTGGGTCAGCTCCCCAACTGCACCGGCCAAAGGCCTGGAAGTACTCCCCTCTTGGCCTCGCAGACCGTGCTGTTACTTTCCAGGTTAGTGATTTGCACATCCCAACCCCTGAGCCCTCCAAGTGTCTCTCTAGAGTGTCTAACCCCTGGTCCACTGGACACTCACAGTACTCACTGTTCCTCTGCTTCCAAAGAAAGAGTACATCCCAGGTTGCCAGTTGCGCCTCAGATCACTCTACTTAATTCATAGCACTTAGATCTGCTTATGGTGAAAACAAGTGTAAATTTATTTAACAAAGCATAGAGATGCAAGAAGTATTAGAAACAAGTGGTTACATATAAAATAAATTATACCATGCCTTTGAGAACCCACACTTAATTAACAAGATTCAGTACTCTCATGGTTAATAAAGTATTGCTCACCCAATGTCCTTACAGTGCTTCACAGTTAGCTGTCTGTGACCCTTTGTTCGTGAGACATACACACTGCCAGTTTTCCTCCTAGGAGTAGAATTCAATGGGTCTGTTTGCACTCCAAGACACAGCTGACCAATCCTTTGTCTTCGTGAAACAGGACACGCCCCACTGTTTGTTTCTTTCTGTAGATTTCTTCTCTTGTAGATTTCACAGTCTTTAGAGGAATACAGTACACAAACAGCCATGTAGGGAGCTAGGTGTTAGTTACCTTCTGCCTCAAAGGAACATTTCTGAGTTATGTCACTTCCTGGTGACCTGCCTTGACTCCTAGACCTTAAGAGCATAATTTTCAGTATGGGAAAATAACTTCTTAAATATTATCCATACATACATTTCACAAGGGTTATGACAACCAGTGGGCAACTGGTTCTTGGTAGAGACCTCACATGCTACCCTTTGGTGAATTATTATGCAGATATCTGAACAAGGGGATCCCAGTAAAACACTATGCACCCTCTGTGCCCTCTGCCAGTCGGCACCAAGGGAATCCTGGGTCACAACATGCCCAATCTATAATATGAAAGCAAATAAATTCTTAGTATTATCAAACAAATGGGCATTCAACAAGCTGAGAACTGTTTAAGTTAGTACATTGTTCGCTATAAGCTATCAGCTCCGTTCTACTCCTGTTGCTTATGTAACAATGCATTTAAAATTGATGTAGGCAATTAAAAAGATACAAAATGATTGGATAATGTTCATTCAAATCTGAATGAGATCAAGAATTGGCAACCTAAACAGAATCACTAGTAGTTTCTCTATCTACAATAAGATAGAATTAAGTCAAAAGGATCAGACGGAAAAGCTAGATATGGGCAAAGATATTAACAGCAAAGAATATACCTTTTCACCTCCTGTATCTGTTATATGAATTTTTAGTACCTTGACAAACTCAGAATTGAGTGGCTTACCCATACTCAGGTTAGTATGACAATTTGCTCAAACAATTGCTTGTTTGTAACTTGCCATATGTTGTGACGCATTCAAATTTTGCTTCCTCACTGATCAGGAAGCTTCACAGTACTGTTTTGGTGAGAAACTAAAAATTAATTCCCTTTTACAGCAATATTTTCAAGTAAAAGTAATTAGAAAGTGCAGAAGTTCTGATGAAAATGGCTTAGTGTTGGGGAAATAATGCGATTAGTTGAATTTGAGTCAATACCTAGACCTGAGTTTAAATTGGGACCAGTATCATATAAAACAATAAAATATCACTGTTCTTAAAGAGCTAGCCAGGAATTTTCCAACTATGTTTGAATATGATGATTAGTTAAAACAAACTTTACCTGGGGAAAAATGGTTCATTTTGAATAATGTAACATGACAATTTAAATTTTTTCTTTAAAAATTTTCAGTGGTTCCCAATAAATCTGGTTAAGAAATTTAAGCTAACTATAACGAACAAAATAGGGGGGAAATGGTCAAATGAAATATTGATTGACAAGACCTAATTTTTTCAGATTTTTGGATTTATCCTGATTTGGGAAAGAAAAATTTCTCAATCAAGTTTTCAGGAGACATGAAAACCGATTTCCTGTCCAATTCCCATCTTAAAGAACCTGATTCTCATCTATTTGATGTCAAATTGGTTGCTTTGTTTAACCAATTACTATACATTTGTAAACCCAATACCATACAAGTATAGTGGGTGTCCAATATGCTGTATTTTGTGTTAGGTTAATTGAAGGCAAAACTGCCAGAGATGCTATTTGTCATATTAGTGAAAATGTTCAATTTAAAATGGCTAGAGTTTTTTGGGTTAACTGTAGTTTTTGGGAGGTGAACTGTAGCATTACTAAAAGAAATCTTAAGAGACGAGTTGCTTCTGGTGTATTGGGACTATTGCAGAGCATAATTCAGTGTCATACATCAATGCTATACCTTGCAAAGAGGAATACTGTTAAACAGCAGAAGTAACTAGATTTCATTATTGATGGAAAAAATGGTTACTACATTTTAATCTTAATTCAGGTTATTATAAATTTACCTTTATGAGATTTTAATAGATGTTTAAAATTTCGTACATGAGGCTTAGAGATTATGATGATTCACATGCTTGTTTTGGTTGCTTATTTATGATATGAAATATTCATGCTAATTAAGGAAATAGCTTAGAAATCTGCTTTCTGTAAACCAGTGACTGGCACTGAGTGTCAGAAATTGATGCCTCCTTAGTTGTAAAACCATATTTACTATCTCTAAATGGGTTATACATTCTGAGATGCAGCTTTATAACTTGTATTTAGCTTTAACATTCTGTACCACTTTTTCATAATACATTTTGAAAGATATGTAGGCATTCTTGTGATAAGAAATTTAAATACTCAGAATATTCCATAAATGCAAATTGTAAAACTACTATGAATGGTAGGCTGTAAACCTAGAAACAATTTGACAAACAACCAACAAGAGTGTTTTCTCAAATAGAACATTTCTCCCTGGAACAAGACATGATTTGAGTATAAACAAAGTTTTCTTGAGCTACACATCTTAGGATTTTGGTCTTTTAAGGAGACCTGGTTATATAAAAATGTGAGTACGTTGGTGGTTCAGAATAGCCCAAAGAGGAGTGAGTCTTGGGATATGTTCCAAGTGCTGTAAAGTAAGCCTTAAAGGTTGTCTTCTTTATCCTTTGGTGCAAAGAGAAAAACACTCTATTTTAAACTCACACAAAGTCTTACAGTAACACCCTTGTTGAAACCTGTTACTCTTAGAAATAGTTTAAAGTCTTCATTCTTTAAATGTTAAGAATATTTATGGTTGGGGAATGTTTTACTGTAGTAATTTTAATAGGATATTGAAATACTTCATTTTCAGATACTAACAATTTCTGTTTAGATGGGGTATTCCTGGAAAGAGCACATCAATTAGCATTGGTTAACAGATACAGACATTTATTTTTAATTAAGATTCTTAATACTAGTTTATTTTAAGATTACTTCTTGAATAGCTTTTTTTAACTAACATTTAAATATTTTGTTCAGATTCATAGAACTGAGTTAAGGTTACTTAACTCTACCCTTTTAGAAAATTGTTCATATGACCCATGACAAACCTAATAGCATTCACAAACACTTAAATGCCTTTTGTCATCTACGAACTGTTGTTGTTGTTATCTGTGACTGCCCCGTAGGATTCCCAGTTGGCCCTTCTTGGCTCTTTTTCTCTCCCAGGTTAGTCTCCTCAGCTTTCCAGATACCTGAATGGGCTGGAGACGTGGAGCTTTCCAGCCAAGTGATAAACAAACTTAGCCTATTCTGAGGTAGCAGAATCCAACTAAAAAGTAACAAACAAAGGTTAATAGATTCCAAGGCCAAAAGGGACCATTATGACAATTTAGTCTGACCTGCTGCATAACACATGCCGTAGGACTTCCTCAAAATAATTCCTAGAACAGATCTTTTAGAAAAACCTCCACCCTCTGTAGTAACTCAGAACCCACCCCATCAAACGTCCCATCACAGGCCATTGGGCATATTTACCACCAGTAGTCAAAGATCAGTCAATTGCCAAACTAGGCTGTTTTATCATTCCATCCCCTCCATAAATGTATCAAGCTCAGTTTTGAAGCCAGATAGGTTTTTTGCCCTCCGCTATTCTCCTTGGAAAACTATTTCACAACTTCATTCCTCTGATGGTTAGAAACCTTATGTCTAATTTCAAGTTTAAACTTCCTAATGGCCTGTTTATATACATTTGTTCTTGTGTCCACATTGGCGCTGAACTTAAATAATTCTTTTCCCTCCCTGGTATTTTTCCCTCTGATGTATTTATAGAGAGCAATCATATCTCCCCTTAACCTTCTTTTCATTAGGCTAAACTAGCCAAACTCTTTCAGTGTCCTATCATAAGGTAGGTTTTCTATTCTTCCGATCATCCTAGTAGCCCTTCTCTGCACTTGTTCCAGTTTGAATCCATCTTTTTTAAACATGGGAGACCAGAACTGCTCACAGTATCCCAGATGAGGTCTCAGGAGCGTCTTATATAACGGTACTATCACCTCCTATCTCTACTGGAAATACCTCATCTGATGTATCCTTGGACTGCATTAGCTTTTTTCACAGCCACATCATATTGGCGGCTGATAGTCATCTTTTGATCAACCAATATGCCCACCCTTTTCCTCCTCTGTCACTTCCAACTGATGAGTCCCCAGCTTATAGCAAAAATTCTTGTTATTAGTCCCTAAATGTATGACCTTGCACTTTCCATTATTACATTTCATCCTATTTCTATTACTCCAGTTTACAAGGTCATCCAGATCTTCTTGTATGATATCCTGATCCTTCTCTGTATTGGCAATACCTCTCAACTTTGTGCCATCCGCAAACTTTATTAGCACATTTCCACTTTTTGTGCCAAGGTCAATAATAAAAAGGTTAAATAAGATTGGTCCCAAGACGGATCCTGAACTCCACTAGTAACCTCCCTCCAGCCTGACAGTTCACCTTTCAGTATGACCCGTTGTAGTCTCCCCTTTAACCAGTTCCTTATCCACCTTTCAATTTTCATATTAATCCCCATCTTTTCCAGTTTAACTAATAATTCCCCAGGTAGAACCATATCAAATGCCTTACTGAAATCTAAGTAAATTAGATCCACTGCCTTCCCTCTGTCTAAAAAATCTTTTATCTTCTCAAAAAAGGAGATCAGGTTGGTCTGGCATGATCTACCTTTTGTAAAGCCATGTAGTATTTTGTCTCAACTACCGTTAACCTGATGTCCTTAATGACTTTCTCTTTCAAATTTTTTTCCAAGACCTTGCATATTACTGAAGTCAAACTAACAAACCTGTAGTTACTCATAGTTACCTGTAGTTTTTTTCCCTTTCTTAAAAATAAGAGCTAATTTAGCAATTCTCCAGTCATATGGTACAACCCCTGAGTTTACAGGTTCGTTAAAAATCCTTGCTAATGGGCTTGCAATTTCATGTGCCAGTTCCTTTAATATTCTTGGATGGAGATTATCCGGGCCCCCTGATTTAGTCCCCTTGTTAGAGTTTCGCTTCTACCTTGGATATGGTAATTTCTACCTCCATATCCTCATTCCCATTTGCCATCCTACCACTATCCCCAAGCTCTTCATTAGCCCCATTAAAAACAGAGGCAAAGTATTTTTTTAGATATTGGGCCATGCCTAGATTATCCTTAATCTCCACCTCATTCTCAGTGCTTAGTGGTCCCACTCCTTCTTTCTTTGTTTTCTTCCTGTTTATATGGCTATAGAACCTTTTACTATTGGTTTTAATTCCCTTTGCAAGGTCCAACTCTAGTTGGCTTTTGGCATGTCTCACTTTCTCTCTACATGTTCTGACCTCCGAGAGGTAGCTTTCCTTGCTGATCCCTCCCATCCTCCACTCCTTGTAGACTTTCTGCTTTCTCTTAATCACCTGTATGAGATGTTTACTCATCCAGCTTGGTCTCCAATTCTTGCCTATGAATTTTTTCCTCTTCCTTGGGATGCAAGCTTCAGATAGTTCCAGCAACTTTGACTTGAAGTAATTCCAAGCCTCCTCTACCTTTAGATCCATGAGTTCTTCAGTCCAGTTCACTTCCCTAACTAATTCCACTAATTTAATTCCACTAAAGTTAGCCCTTTTGAACTCAAAGACCCTAGTCACAGATCTTTTTTTGTTTATCCTTCCGTTTAGTTTGAACTGAATTAGCTCATGGTCGCTCGAACCAAGCTTGTCCCCTACAACCAGTTCTTCTATGAGGTCCTCACTACTCACCAATACCAAATCTAAAATGACATCCCCTCTTGTTGGTTCAGTAACTATTTGGTGAAGGAATCCATCAGCTATCACATCCAGGAAAATCTGGGCCCTATTTTTACTACTAGCACTTGTCCTCCAGTCTATATCTGGGAAGTTAAAGTCTCCATAATCATACAGTTCCCAGTAGTATTTACTTCATTAAAAGTATTAAAGAGGTCTCTATCCATGTCCAAATCAGAATCCGGTGGTTTGTAGTGCATCACAAGCAATATCCTAGGGGAAGCTCTAGTAGCTTTCTTCCCCAATGGGATTTTCGCCCACACAGACTCTTTCTTATCTATTCCATCACTTCTAATTCCTTTACAGTCTATCTCATTATTGATATACAATGCTACTCCACCACCTTTGCCTTTATTTCTGTCTTTTCTAAACAGCACATACCCTTCAATACCTGTACACCAGTCGTGACTACTATTCCACCACGTTTCTGTTATCCCTATAGTATCTGGTTTCACTTCCTGCACCAGTAACTCTAGTTCCTTCATTTTGTTACCCAAGCTCCTCGCATTTGTATACAAACATCTTAATTTTTGCTCTTTGGCTTCACCCACATTCGTTACCTTCTCCGAACCCTCTCCAATTTATCAACATTCTTCTTGAATGGTGGGCCCCAGAACTGTACACAATATTCCAGCAGTGGTTGCACCAGTGCCAAATAGAGGTAAAATAACCTCTTTGCTCCTACCTGAGATTCCCCTATTTATGCATCCAAGGACTTCATTAGCTCTTTTGGCCACAGTATAACCTGAGATCTTATCTTCAGTTTATTATCCACAACAACCCCCAAATCTCTGCCTTTTGGGTTTTCTCTTCAGCCTGTCCTCTGTCTGTTGTTCCCAGCCCCTTTCTGGGCTACCTTTTAGAGTCTCTATGGTTCTGGAATAGAGCTGTCAACCCCCATGCGGGTTCCCTGGAGTACTGTTCTGACCACCTGCTGGGCTCTGTTCCTTGCATTTTTCCCCTGCTCCAGTATGGAGCACTGGACCCCCTGGCTAGTGTCCCTTGAGTACCCTCTCTCCTAAAGACACTGGGTTAGTGCCTTCCACAGGAGCCTGCCTCCTCTCTGTGTTTCTAGTTTAGTTTAACTTTATTCATTAAACCCCTCAGTTTCCTAACCCAAGTGAAGCAGCACTCAGGGGCATCAAAGCAGGATTTTTCTCCAGCTTTTCACTCAGTGCATGGAACTTTCCTTCAACAGCAGATATGCCTCTTCTTGGGAGCTCTTCATTCCCCAGGCTGTCATTAATACATGCCTGAAGAAATTGCCTTTCCAACTCCAAGTCATGCACCCCTTGAAAAAAAGCAGAGATTCTAAACAGAAAAATTTCACATGCTTGCATCTTTATAATTTCAACGTATTTAAAAGAAATGGAAGCACTAAAACGCAATAGATGCTTTTTAAAACTAGTGTGACATGTAATATAGGCATACTAGAAAATGCATGATATTTCCAGCCATGTTCTTAAAAGTGCAGTGCCCGGGTCAGTTCAGCTAAGCTCTGTTACTAAGACACTCTTGAGGTACATCTGTATTACACATGCTTTACGGTGGTGTAGGAAGCCGCTGTGGCCTCCCATGGAGCCAGAGCCTGAGGAAGGGCGCGAGTGCCCTGATTGGACAACCCCACACCCTGCCACGGAGTCTGCCCGGCAACAAGGGACCCGGGCCGTGATAGGACCACCTAGCCAGCCCAATCAGTGGCAGCGGGGCGGAGCCCCAACCGGAAGGGGAAGTATAAAAGCCAGGCCCCTGAGCTCAGTAGGCCCCAGACTGTTGCCAGAGACAGATATGTGGCCCTGCCAGCAGAGACCTAGGCCAGAACCGAGCTGCCGACGAACCCCGGCCCCACTTGGGCCTGGGGACTGGATAGGGCCTTCGCGGAGTTGGACCAGGCAACCCGGCCAGGACGACTGGGCCGAGCTACCCTGACCCCGAGCCTGGGCCTGTGCTCCGGAACCACCGGACTGGGCCGAGACCCCGGAGCAGCCCGAGTGGCGGGCACCCCCGGAGGCTGGGCTGGATCTGGAGGAACTGCCGGCCGCCGAGCCCCTCCCTGAGGCGGGGCAGGACTTGAGGAGCTGCCAGAGGCCAAGCCTCTCCCAACCTATAACGACCTTGAGGAGCTGCCCCCTGAAGAGGAACTCCATGCCTTACCCCCGGTCGATGAAGAGGGACTGACGGCGCTACCCCAGGCGGACTATCCTTGCAGCATGGAGGAGGCAGGTACTGGGGTCAATGGGGAGGAAGTAGCCCAGGGACAGCCACTGCCTGTGGCTGAAGCCGCAATATAGTCGGTGTGTTGCGGCGGGAGCCCCGCCGACACAGTGGCAGTTGCTTCTGCCACTACTAGGGCCCTGGGCTGGGACGCAGTGGAGATGGGTGGGCCTGTGTCCCCCTCCCCTTCCCCTTTTCCCTAGCCACCCTCAGGAGAATCTCTTTCCTGACTGCTCCTGAAGCCGTTGCCTTGCTTGCTGCTCACCCTGCCTAAGGGTTGGTGCAACTGACTCCTTGTTCGCTCGCCCCAGATTGGGGGGCCTGAGCGGTAGACTGGGGGCTCACCCTGCCTAAGGGTGGATTGCTAAGACTGCTCAGTCATCAAGCGCGAGCTATTTCCCTGTCTGTAGGAAGCCGCTGTGGCCTCCCACAGAGCCAATGTGCTTACAGGTGGCAAGTAAAGATTTGCTTGAACCCTCTGGGTATGTACCCTACACAGCTATGTACATGCCCAAGCAGTGCCTCCCCCCATCTAAACTGCTGTTTTTAGCAGTGTAGTGTCCTCCAGCAGTGGGGAAAGGCTCTTGCAACTGCCCGCTGCCAGAGCCTTTCCTCATCACAGGGAGGTGCCAGAGCCTTTCACTGACATGTGTAGCTATGCACTGCATTGTGGAATAGCCTTCTTTTCACTGCAGCGTGTAGCTACACATACCAGTGGTGTGCAGTACAGTTGTAGCCTTCAACTTCCAGGCCTTAGGACAAATGGTTTTTTAAGCACCCATGACCAATCATTGTGGGTCTAAGTTCACCGAGCTGCTGCTTCATATAACAGGCCAGTGAGTCCTTACGTTTGACATGAATTTATGACCTGGGTTTCCAAGTCCAAGAAAACCACGTAAGCACACTAGCAGTACTTATCTTTTCTGGCTTTCATCCTTTCCATGCTAACTTGATGTATAATTCATTATTAACTGATTATAATATTAAGGCAGCATGTTTGATATCTGCGACCTCCAAAATTACAGAAACAAACTAAAAACCTCAACTTAGTTAGGAGAAAGACAGTAAATTCACTTGTAATATGCTCAGCTTCAGAAAAATGCCCCACAAGCGAGCAATAAGCATTTTGCCAAGATAGCTACAGTCAAACAGAAATTGAGACTAATAATGCTATTTGACTTGCGGCAGTAGAATACTGTCGTAGGTAAGGAATCAAAATAACAATGCTGTGTTTCTATACGTGGCTATGGTTCACAAACATGACTGGTTGCGCTTAATTTAAATTGTGTTCCATGTGTCTCATTGCACAGAAACATAACAGTAGCCAATGTACCTTTAACTGTTGAGAGAACAACAGTGTTCTGGGTGTTAATAGAACTACAAAAAACCCAAACAACCCCACTATCACCATGTATGTCCATATAATGCCATCTCCCCTGTCTGTATACTGTCACTGTAAAGTCTATTCCACAGTGAGGCAAACACATCAGCCTTCTTTGCACATCATTGAACTTAGGTGTAGGTCTGATTATCATGAATATGACCTCAGTTCTTAAACTGTATCCAAATTACAAGTCTGGCACTGAAGATATTAATAATTACTTTCTTCTGGGAAGCAAGTATAATTTCAGTTTGTAATGGGTTTTACAGTTGAGAGCATTTAAATGTAGAGGTAAAAAGCAGACAGTAATTTTCATGATGCGGATTATTACTGTTATCATTCAATTTTCAGTTAGCATTTAGAAAGTCCATTTATAACCTGTCTCCTTTGATAGACAAAGTTAGGGTAGAACACACTTAAAATACCCCAAGAAGGCTCTTAATCTTGATCTTTTTACCTAGCTTTTTTGGATGCTGCATCAGGTATAATTGGTTTATCACTGAAATTGGTTAAGTCTCATATTTTGGGGAAATATGAACTCACAGTTGATTCAAAATGCTAGACTGAAAAATGTGAGGAGAAAAGGTCATTCAACAGGTGGATCATTGACAAGAGCACTGGAAATTCATTCATAAATGTGCTTTACTTTTCAACTGGAGGTGGCCAGATCTGCTAGTCACTGTTCTGAGTCACTTCTTGCCCTCTCTGAGGTAGCTGATAAGGGTGGTGATTACTGAAAGAAGTGGCTTGTGCATAGGTACACCTGTCTACTAGGAAATGAGCTCAGGGCCAGATGATCAACTATACCCTACTTTGACTATGGCTAAGCTGCTGGAAAGCCTGCTGCAGCTTCTCTTGCTAAGGCTAACTGAAAGCTGACCCCCAGTTCCCGCATGCCTTAGAATAGCTTTATGACCACTTCAAAGTAAGTGAGAGCACCAAAGGGATGGTTTTGCCCTTGGCAACCCTACTAAGCTGAGCCCACAGGTAGGTGGGGCTACATACATTTCAACTGGGGAGTCCTTCGTCACTGGAATCCCGCGGTGAAGAGATAAAATTGTATAGTCTGTTTTTCTGTCAGCAGAGATTACCATCAATCACACTACATAGCTGAAGGAGGGGAGACTAGCATCTTAGCTGCAACCTGGCAAGTCTACCTCTGAAGTGGTGACCAAAAGATGAAAGCATGCAGGGCATTATCCACCCCAGGTGGATAAAGTCTTCCAAAATTTGAGTGCAGAACCATTTGAAAAACTTGGTCTGATTCTGAGAGCTCAAACGATATTTGAGACTGAAGTTACTCTCAGCCTGATTTTTTTGACATGACATAATCTTGAATTGCTAAATACTGGAGTCATTTTACTAACAAAAACCAAACCTCAAACAGCCTTGGTTATTAAAGCTGTTAAACTGGAGGGCTGGATGTTTGCTACAACACTGAAGTTACACTTTAACCCTTGGAAAAAGGCCATGGGAACTGAATTTTTACTTGAAACAGGTACTTAGAAAGGTAAAATATTGTACTGGACATGCAAGAAGGAAGCAAGGTGGAACAGAGGGAATGTAGATTGACTAGGCTGCGACTCTATCTTAACTTATCTGGGAACTCTCCAGCAATAACTGGTACTATGCAGGTCATCCTTCATTTGTAATCTGTTCTATCTGTTGAAGGGCTGTCATCAGACCCTCCTACCCCTCTTCAGATGGCCCCAGCCTGCTGCTGGGACCTGCCCCTTGTATGCGTATTAAAGGGCTGGACAAAGGGGATTGTCCTGTCACTGTACTAGACATTAGGAGCCCCAACCCCATTGCCCAGCTTCTCTGAAATGCTGCCTAACCCTAAGCCGACTTTCAATTCTGGTTTACCAGTGAACCAGACCATCTATGAAACAAGTCCCTGCGCTGGACACTTGCCAAGTTGAAAAAACTTGACCCATACTTTCTGACTTAACCTCTGAATCCTTGGGCTACTGTGGGAAGATGAAAAAATCCACCCTGTCCCAGTCAATTAAGAAGTGAGGGGAAAAGTTCTTTCCAGTCAAAGGTGACAAACACAATGGCCATAAGAGGCCTCAAAACTCAGTTCTATGCTAATGACAGTGGTGTGAGTGTTGAAGCCACTTGTTTGCCATGTAACGGAGTTCCATCCTTAGGGAAATGGCTTACATGTTCTCCCACCCCTATTACAGATGCAGGAATCAATGGGCTTTTGTTGAGCTTCTTTGGCCATGCTATTGGCTTGGCTGATGTTTACCCCATCTCCTAGCTCCCCGTGTCCTCTGAAGGAGGAATGGGAAGTGGGGACACTTCTCGAAGAAGCAGCGATGCTCTTTCATCTGTGGGTCCAGACATAGGTGCCTATGAGGCTGCACTAATGAGTTGGTTTACAGTTCCCCCCTGTGAGGTGGTACTTGTGTGCACAAGTCCCTGGTTTGTGCAATTGTAATGAAGGAGTTTAAATATTTAAAAGACAGTCAAGCTTTTGATTTTCAGTGGCAAATGGGATGATGAACAGGTATGGAGAGGCAGATCAGTCTGCCCGGGATTGCTGTTCCTTGTTCTTTAGACAAAAATTTCCTTTTAAAAAAAAAAAAAAAAAAACCAACAAAAAAAATCAAACAACCAAGGCTAGAAGGTTTAAAGAAAAACAAACTCAAATTGCAGATGGGATATCTAAATTGTTCGTAAGGAACTAGAGACTGCAGGCTGATATTTAACTACTCTGTAGGTGGCAAGCAATTTCCATTTGTAACATCTCAGCATAAAGCATTTAAGATGTGCATTGATTCCATTTTTATTTTATATGGAAAGCAACAAAGCACTCCAACTAGTAAACCATGCGCACATGAATCAAAAGTAGTATACAAAATTACTTAAAAAGATGACAGCTGAAAGAGAGCTCTCCTGAAAACACTGCACCCATGGCCTTTTCTATAACTAATGCAATGACTAGTACATATTTCATGGCTTTTCATCTAACCGAGATATTAAATTCTAACTTCCTGAAAATCTAAAAGGGAGAGTTTAAGATGCCACAAATTGTTCTTAATACAAATAACACTGAACTGCTAGTAGATGCTTACTAAAAGCATAAAACAACTGAGCATACCCAGAAGCAAAATCTGCATGTTCTACAGGTGCTGTTCATTATCTAAAAATGCTAAAGCAATTAACTGAAACACTTAAGGAGAAACAATAGTGTAAGTCTGGCTGCAGCCTCATAATTTGTTTGACTGTAGTCCTAGTTAAAGGGGTAGGGATTAATTGGCCCAGAAGCCTTTTGTATATATTCTACCCCATCAAGGGACTCCTAGTGACTCCTCATATATAGGGACTCCCGTACTCAGGGTATGTCTTCACTGCCACAGCAGCAGGGATGGATGCAGCCCATGAATGAGTTGTGAACAGTGCCTTCTTTAAGAAGCTGGTACTGTGGGGTAGATTTGGACTGTGCTGTGTTATTGATGATCATCACTAAAAGCAGTTGCTTTTATCAGGCATTTAATAGTTCATTAGGTCTGGCATTGCATCTAGGTAAGCGTAAATAAACAAAAGATACTACATAGTACTCAGATCAGCTACCATCATAGCAGATTGTAAATTGTTGTCACTGCTCTGTTATGTCTGTGAGAAATAAGATAGCTGTAGGAATTGACATCCAAGGTAGCTTCTGTCTATTAACTCCAAGTCAGTCACTTCCCACACCTTCACCGTGTTTCTTCTGGTGTTGCTCTTCTAGTGGCATCTCAATTGGAGAATACTGCAATTATGGCGGAGGGAGAAAGAGGTGAAATAAAAGGGGCACACAAACAACCAATCAGTATTAAGGCAACAGGATCAGATGATGTAAGAAAGGCATAGGAACTTCCACAGCTTGTGGAACAGTATTAGAGTCCATGTTATCCATTGTGCGTTCACTTCTCCATTGAAAAGTCCAACTTGTGCTTAAAACTCCAACTCGCAAATTAACTGATGGGAATTCTGTAGCAGCCAAGAGTAGATTTTGAGACTTTGGACAATACTGTACTCTGTGCTTTGGCTTCATCAATTGCCAGTTTCGGTTAATACTAAATAAATGGTAATGAATTACTCTTCAAATCACTCCAGTCAAATATAGTAGTTCAGAATGCAGTAGTTCATCACTGATGAACACACAATGAAAGTTCAGAACAAGATTATGTAAAGTGGGGCTCGGAGTGGTGGATTGAAACTGAACCTATGGAAGGATATAACCGTAATGCATGTCATATATAAAAAGCCAGGGAAACATGTTACGCAGTGAAAGTCCCACTTAAATAATGTAAAGTCTGTTCACACATGCCACCAAAACGTATTTTGTCTGGACCTACAGAAAGAAAACAATGGAAAAAAAGATAAAATATCGTTACCCCTCCTACCTTAAGTGGTTAGCCAATTCTGGGGGTATTGCAGATGGTTTCTATAAGGAGGAGAAATTGATGGGTTGAGTATTTCTATGTAAATGAACAGGATCACATCATGTTTCCCTGAACACAGCAGAAACACAACAGGAGGAAGTTTCTTTGCTTACAATTCAAGTCTGCCTTTCCAGGCAGCACTCTGCCCAGAAAGCTCACTTGGCTTTGTCTCAGGGCCATGCTACTAGACTTCTTTTGCAGTCCCAAAATTTTCTTGCTTTCTGGATTCTTCTTGTTGACCTACACACAATCAGCTGCCAGCATATCAATCTCCAGTCCCTGTGTTTGCATTCAGTCTAGACTTGGGGCAGAGGCTTCTATTGTTTCAGCTGTCACTAAACTCAAGGCCATTTCACTATTGGCTCCTTTAGCCTAAATGGAAGGATGCTTATCAGCCTGTGACTATCATAGATCAAGACAAATTTGCTAGGAACATAGTTGTGCTGGGTACATTGAAAATCTGAGAATCGAACATTGAAACCTCCTTAGCTACTTTGTCCACACTTTCGCTTATGACATTCTGGGAACATTTGGGTACTAAAAGTTCAGGTAATACACAACATGAAATAGAAGTGCACATCCATGTGGCTTTCTTAAATGTTAAGCTTCCTCTGAAATAATAGTAAACTGATACAAGGAGGACAGCCTGTTACAAATATGCAACTGCGGTGCCATTTCTGTTTCCTCGGGGGACTGCTCAGAGCATGTGCTTCTGACAGCAGCAACGGAAGTAACTCAGAAGTCACAAACAAACAAAAAATCAAAGCTGAAGAAGGAATGAAAAGTTATTATTGGAGGAGGGAAGTTATAGAATGCTCAGTCATAAGTGTATTAGAATAAGGTGCAGGTAAGCAAAGCATAGACCTGCATTATGGTAGAAATAGCTGAGAATCCGCATAGCCACCATTTGATGGTAAAACTCTCTCTCCTGCGTTGTCATGAGTTAGCTGGCTGTGTGTGGCTCACTGACCTCTGGTGGAGGAGAGGTTGCTGCATTTCAAACTGATCTGTGGTCAGCAGAATGAAATGTCAAGACCCAAGCGAGAGGTGCACTGGAACAGAGGAGATCCCTTCAGCTCATGCTCTTCAGATGTCAGTTCTGCTCTACCCGTCTGACTTTTGGCAACATCTCTGCCAGTGAGAGAGAGTGGAAATTGGTTGTCTCTATTCTTGGGCAAATAGACTCTGGCTATGTCTTCATCACAAAATTCACTTGTGATGTTGCCAGAATCCTATCCATCCACAATCCTTTAACACCACACTGTAGCTTGCTGGCCCAGAACAAGGCATAGACTAAAACTCAACTGCTGCTAAAAGTTTAGCTGCTAACATGACCATTTAGCAGAATGGACACCACATTGTGGCACTGGAGTTCTCCAATACTTTCCCATAATTGCCCAAGGACATATTTCCTTGCCATCTATCTATTACTTGCTTCTGGAAAGGAAGTCACCTACCAATTGATATGCATAGCTCGGTTCCCATATATTTTATGGAACCATGCACTTTCATGCAGCTTACAATACCTACAACAGCACTTGTGTGTCTCTGGTTGTGATGCTTTGGGGGTCAACCCAGACCAGTAAGGGATGTGTCACCACCTGCTCTGCAGCTCTGGGTACCTTCAGTGCTAGGTTGCTGTGGCTCACAATCCTGGCACCAACAGCCAGCCTACAAATATGTAGGTCACACCCTGGCTTCTATCACCCAGTCACTGCTTGAAGGGTGATCCCCAAACTGTCACCCTGCAGCGTCTAGCCCCCTTACTGAACACCCACAGAAGTTAAGTTCATTGCTCTTTTAAAAAGTCAGGACTCTAAAACTCATTAATCTAACTGAGTTTTGACAAACTCTTAGTTCAATCACAACACTGAACTGGTTTACAGTAAAGTAAAACAAGTTTATTTAAATAAAAGGACATAGGATTAAGTGATACCAAGTATAAGGAATAAAGATAGAGTTAAAAGCAAACAAAAGTAAAATACGCTTCTAAGACTAAAATTTAATTTTAGTAAATTACAGTCTTTGCCTAAGCAGGTTTCTCAACTAAACTCAGTACTCAGACTTCAGCTCCTTTGGCTGAAGGATCCAACACTCAAGAACTCTGGCCACTTTAATACCCCCAAGTGACGGATCCCAAAATGGCTTTGTTTCTACTTATTTCTCCCAACATTCATTAATCCTGTTATAAGAGAAAGGAAGGTTCCCCGAGGAGTCTGTCTGCATTCCCCCATCAAGATTGTTAAGTTGTCATCTTTTTATGTGTGCTTCCTGATGACTTTGTTTACCTTGCATGTAAATGTGCTTTTCTTTGTGTTTGGTCACTCCTTTACTACATTTACACATTCAAGCAGGTGGAACATTCCTTTGTCTGGAACAGGCATGGCTTAGGCTCTACACATCAAATACATTTTAAGATCTCATTTGCAGCACATATCTGTAAAGCCCTTTGTGGGACTTTGCTGTAAATACATCACACAGGAATTTTAATGGTCAGTGAGTAATTAGTTTTCCAATAATACATTATATGTTACTTTTGTGTCTATATTGTGACAACAGTGAGTTAGTTTTGGTAAGCATGTCAGACCTGACAAAAGTTGCTGACACAGGGTAGGGAGCTACCAATGGGCCTTTGTATCACACCAGTATAGAATTACAGCTGGTAGAAATGGAAGATGCTATCTTGAACTGTCAGAATGCTGCCAGCTGGCCAGATGCTGATGCCACAGAGGAAGGAGAAATAGTTTTATTTTATTATGTGTAACATTGCACTTTTTGGTTTTGGTTTGCACTTCGGTGTTTATTATTTTACACTTGGTCTTCGATTTGGGGTAGCAGGACTGTGTATTGTGTTCACTTTGAATAAAGTATATTGATGTTCGATCTCTGGTGTGAGTAATTTGGAAAACAATAGATAAGGACTTCAAAACAGCTTGGAGTAGCCTGGTGTCACATCCAGTTGATGACTGCATAGGTAAACTGATACTGTGCAGTGTTGTGCTCACATGTTTTCATTTCATCTTCCAAACCAAGGATGCGGGCACAGAAGAAATCCCTTATTTCCCTCGCTCTCTTGGACGCAGCCTCAGTTAAGAGAGGATCACTTTGTGGTAAAGGACATACAAACAACCAGAATCTTTGACCTATTACAGGCCAAAGTACTTCCCCCTTACTCTCGCATACATTAAGCAGTGCACAGCATGTCCCAATAAAATGAATCACATCATGCTCACTGCAGTCCAAATTAATTTGCAGGCAATGCCACCTGGCCTTCAGCTGACTGATGCACATTTCTCCTGCACCAATGTAGTGTGCAATTAAGACTTCTGCCAGGTGTTCTGACAGCAGAGTAGGCAGCCCTCCATGACACAGGGAGTAGAGGATAGGGGGGTCTCTTAAAATAGCTGGGGACTAACACCTTGTGGAAATTAACATTGTTGGACAGGAATGAAGTCTCAGCTTGTTCTTATGTGGATATACTGATCTTGGAATACCCTGGCATCATGCACTTTGCCAGTGTGTCTCAAGTGGGTGTGAATAAACTTCCCTCTCTGGTCCACGAAGTGTACATAGCTAGTAAAGAATTGTTTCTGGTTCACATAATGTGCACCTGGGGGGACAAATAATGGACACATGTGCCTTCGATGGCCCCAGTAGAATCAGGGAACCTCTTTTGCTAAAAGCTTGCCATTGTTTCAGGCATTTTTCCAATTTTCACCACCCACTGATGAACCAAAACAACTGCCTGGAAACATCCATCACAGAACTGACAGATCACATCACTCAAGTGAACTGGACAGTAAAGATGTGGCCTCTGATGACTGGTCTCCCATGTTTAGCAAAGATGGATTCAAACTGGAACAGAGGACCGTAGGATGGGAGAATCTCATGCACAGCTACAGACTGGGGACCGACAAGCTAGGCAGCAGTTCTGCAGAAAAGGACCTGGGGATTACGGTGGATAAGACACTGGATATGAGTCAGCAGTGTGCCCTGGTTGCCAAGAAGGCTAATAGTATATTGGGATGCATTAGTAGGAGCATTACCAGCAGATCGGGGGAAGTGATTATTCCCCTCTATTTAGCATTGGTGAGGCTGCATTTGGAGTATTGGGTCCAGTTTTGGGCCCCCCCACTACAAAAAGGATGTGGACAAGTTGGAGAGAGTCCAGTGGAGGGGAACAAAAATGAGTAGGAGCACAAGACATGAGGATTTGATAGCAGACTTTAACTACCTGAAATGGGGTTCCAGGAAGGATGGAGCTAGGCTGTTCTCAATGGTAGTAGATGACAGAACAAGGAGCAATGGTCTCAAGTTGCAGTGGGGGAGGCCTAGGTTGGATATTAGGAAAAAGCTTTCCACTAGGAGGGCGGTGAAGCACTGGAATGGGTTACCTAGAGAGGTGGTGGAATCTCCATCTTTAGAGGTTTTTAAGCTGCAGCTGGACAAAGCCCTGGCTGGGATGATTTAGCTGAGGTTAGTCCTCCTTTGAGCAGGGGGTTTGATTAGATGACCTCCTGAGGTCCCTTCCAACTCTAATCTTCTATGATTCTATGGAACAGGTGCAGAGAAGAGCTACTAGGATAATCCAAAGAATGGGAAACCTACCTTATGAGAGGAGACTAAAAAAGTTTGGCTTGTTTAGCCTAACCAAAAAAAGGCTGAGGGGAGATATGATTGCTCTCTATAAATACATCAGAGAGATAAATACCAGGGAGAGACAGGAGTTATTTAGGTGAAGCACAAATGTGGACACAAGAATAAATGGATATTGACTCACCATCAACAAATTTAGGCTTGAAATTTGACTTCTAACCATTAGAGGAATGAAGTTCTGGAACAGCCTTCCAAGGAGAGCAGTGGGAGCAAAATATCCTAACTAGCTTCAAGACTGAACTTGATAAGTTTATGGAGAGGATGGTATGATGAGACTGCCTACAATGGCATGCAGCTGATCTGCAATGGCTAACAGCAATGGCTGGTGATGGGACACTAGGTGGGGAGGGTTTGATGGGATCCCCTGGGGTAGAACCTGGTTTGAGCCCTTTTTTTCACCAATCTGGACTCCCTTTCACACTGTGATGCTGTGTGAAGCTACACATCTCTGGCAGGTACTGCACTTACACAGACATCCACAGGCAGGGACACACTGAACTGAGTTACATGAATGTTTTCCCTAGCCACTGATGAACCAACAATAGAGATACTCCAGCCAATTCTTCCAGTTCTCAAGCTTTGCACCACAGGACTGTAATGTCTTGCCCTGGTCAGAATCCTGATTAGTATAAGTTTATTACCCAGTTCGCCCCTTCCTCAATGTGGAAATGACATACACAAGCCTTTAACTGACCTGTGATTTCCCAAACACTTCAGTCAAAACAAACTGTTTTTGGTAAAATATAAAACAAGCAGATAGATAGATTTTAAGTGATTATAAGTGATAGATTTAAATGATCAGAGTTAGATACCAAAGAAAATAGAAGATAAACATACACAATCTAAATCTTAAATCTTATAACACTAGACAGAATTTAGATCAAGCACTTTTTTCACCCCCACTGGATGCTACAGCTCAATACACAGGCTCTCCTTGAAACGTTGGACCAGTCTCCTTAGTTGAAATCTTTGTCTTCCAGCATTCCTGTTGCTTCCAGCACAGGTATGGGAGGAGACAGGCAAAGGCATGAAGCCACTGCCCCTTATTTTATATCTGCAGTCCAGGTGCCTGAAAGATACAAGTTTAGACATGTCCTGGTGGGCTTTTCTGAGTCACCTGAGTACAGCAATCGCCATTGTGTCATCTTGTGCAACTGAGTAATAGGGTTGAGCAATCTCCTTTGTATGGTCTTGTGCAACTGTCACTGTATTGTTAAACCTTTGTTTACTATTCCCCTGCTGGGATTGGATTATCACCTAGCAGCAGAGACTTTCAAATTTCCAACATATTTCAGTACAATCATACAGCAAAATCTCAACACTTGATATACACTAACACTAGGCATTGTTGGATAGAACAATGGTTTCCAGCGGATCATTATGTTGCATAAGACATCTCACATAGCATGCTTTGTATGAAAATATCACAACCATTGATGAATGATGAATGTGGGGGGCGGGGTCACAGGGTGCTGCTTCAAGGTACACTGTGTTACAGAGGGCTCTGAGTTACTACAGAGAATTCTTTCCCAGATGCCTGGCTGGTGGGTCTTGTCCACATGCTCAGGGTCTAAGTGATCACCATATTTGGAGTTGGGAAAGAATCCCCCGTCTCCCCCGGTCATATTGGCAGAGACCCTGGAGGGTTTTTGCTTACCTCTGTAGCATAGGGCACGGGTCACTTGCAGGTTTAAACTAGTGTAAATGGTGGATTCTCTGTAACTTGATGTCTTCAAATCATGATTTAAGGACTTCAGTAAGTCAGCCAGAGGTTATGGGTCTCTTAAAGGGATGGGTGAGATTCTGTGGACTGTAACATACAGGAGGTCAGAGTAGATAATCATGATGGTCCCTTCTGGGCTTAAAGTCTGTGAGTCTATGAATCAGAGCCCCCTTACATTTAGTGTGCTATTTTTAATATTCTCACTTCTCAGTTTGGGTGGCCTTCAGAACAGTTTATTGGGTCTATCACTGGAAAATGACACCGAAAGGAATGTATATTTTACTACTGAACTTTTCACTATAAAGTAGTTTTAATTAGGACCCCCAAAACTTTGTTGTGGAGTCTGGGGAAAGGCAATTAAAAAAAGCCTTTGAGTCAAAAAGCGTTTTTCTACTCTGTAGGCAGCCTGTTACATGCTCCCCAGACAGAAGTGTGTGTGACATCTCAAAGCATGTTGTAGTATTTCTGCACTACAGAAAGGTTTCTGAATGCAGACAGGTCACTTGGAATAATACAAAATTTGAATAACTTTCATTGTTGTATCTAAGTCAAGTAAAGATGAAGGAGTGGAAAAGTAATGAAAATTAAATATTAAAAGGCTGATCCATACAGGGGATATATATAGCCATTGCTTGATTGCAGCATCTAGGGTTAAAATATGAGGCTTTCTGTAGTAAAGTGCAAGTAGAAGTACGCTGGGCTGCCACATCGTGTATAGTAGTTCATGTGCTGTATATATGTTTAAACCCTTTAAGTAACAGATCATAAACAATCTGGAAAGTGCTGCAGTTCTAATAGTAAAACGTGCACTTTCAGAGAAAATGGAGTCACTTAGTTAGGTTTTTAGACTTACTGTTTTCCTCAGTGTGTCAACTGTGCCTGTTCTTATTGACTAAGGTTTTTCCTACTTCTCATATCATGTTCAAATTGATGGTTTGTTCTAATAGAATAATACTGTGTTTTCTTGGAGAAAATACATTTAACATCTTTCTAGAAGGACACTGAGTATTGATTCAAAGCAGCACCATGATGTAAATATTTTCCTCTAATACTGCAATAGAATTGACTGGATGCACACTAATTTTATTAGATTGTGACCTTCCCATCTCACTCCCTAGTTTAGAATTAAATTATAACATTGTCTTTTTGGCTTGAATTTTAATCTTACTAAATATAAGTTTGGGTTAGGTGTTTCTATGGATACAAATCTCAAATTTGTATAGAATGTAAACACTGCTTTAATCGATTTAAAGATGATATAAACAGTTACGTGGGTATAAACATGGTACTCGTTCACATCTTTGTAAAAACATGGATGAAAAAGAAGGAATGTGTGTGATTGCTGTAAAGCAATTCATCATCCATTTGATTATACCAATTCTAATCAGGCAAAGTGTTTCCATGGAGAATATTGTGTGGAGAGGGTCCCCTAATTCATAATAATCTCTTGGGTATAATTTAAAGAAATGGGGTGCAATTAAGCAAATGAAGACTACAGATCACAATTTAAAAAACTGTTTAATAGCAGCAAGGTCTATTGGACTGTGGAATAGTCTCCTGGAGGAAATAAAGCAAATAGTCCAGTTTAATTGAGTACAGTTGAGATCAAGACAATAGCTGATCTATGTAAAGACTGATTCTGCACTGTCAGTATTGGACTTCATTTCCATCTCAAACTTCAGTCTCTGATTAGACTCCACTGATTACTATTTTATGTTCACCAGCTTTGTTGCTATCTTCTATCTTCCCACTCCCTCACATTATTTTCTTTTCTCCGCTCAATTTGACTTTGCACTTCCACTCTTGCCTTCCACTTACCTATCTTAATTATACTTTAATTCTCTGCTCAACTGCTTACCAGAAGCAGATCTCCAAAGTGCCACTTCTCTACTCATGGTCAAGAAGCAGTCCAATACCTACCTTAATACTGGAAACATCCAAGATTGCTAGATAATGGAGAAACATCTCATTTGTAATTTTCTTCTAACTTTAATTATAAATTGTAGGAAACACATTGAGACTATCTGAATAGTATTGATGGCATTTAGCTCAAAATTCACCTCTGTTAATTAAGATGAGGATTACCATGATGATTAATCATTGATAATAGGATGCTCATAACTGACTTTTTCATCATAGCTTTTTGTACCTCAGCTCTAGAAGTTAGATAACTCAGTTATGTGTATGCGCTATAACAGAAAGAGCAATTTGAACATGCCTCTTCACATAAATAGAAATCTCACAATTCAATATCTTAGCTCTATTAAGGATATTTGTTAGATGCTAATTGCTGCTTAAGACACTGAATATTTGCATCACTGAGCCAATATAGGTGCATTAAGTGACTACGTCCAAAGAATCCCATAAATGGAGCCCCAGAAACTTCTGCAACAAGGCAGTGCCAGGTGATGGGGCAAGAGAGGAGAATTCTGTGGCAAAAAACTTAACAATGTGGTCTTTCTGGGTCAGTTAAACAGGAAGATGGCATAGCCACAGAACACACTGCTTGTTACAGAAACCGAGGTGTGGTAGGGGGCTAGATTGGATTCATTTGTGACAGGGAATTTAATTTAGCACACGTGGATGACATTAGTGTGTGCAGGGGAAGGGAGACAGGTGCCACAGTTTTGCTGTGTGACATGTTTATTGAGGCTGTCCCAGATAAACAGTCACACATCGGTATTAGTGATGCCCAGTGATCACAAGACTGAGTTATCCAATGATCCTAGAACTTCTATACAGAAACTAAAATAGGTGTTTGTTTTGGAGGGACAGTCTTAAATTGAAGATCAGCATTTAAAAAAAAAAGGATCAGTCAGTTCATGGAGTAAGCAGAAGCAAAGATGAGCCTGCTTTCCAAAAGATTTGGGTTTGATTGGTTAAACAAGTAGAATGGTTAATTAGAGGAACTGGGTTGGAAGTCTGAGAAGGTAAGGCTCTTGAAATATATAATATGCTACTTGACTCCAGCTGGGCTGGGAATCACGAGCACCTGTCCAAGTTTCCATTGCATGTAGTAATTAAAACAACCAATCACCAAGGAGTGTGAAAATTAAGAAACTAAAAATAGTAGCACCCTTTCATAGCACCTAAGAGAAAAAGTTGTGGCCTGATTTTACCTTCTAAAACCAGTATTCTCATCTCTCTCAGCTGAACACGAAATCAAAGCATTTAGTAAGGGAAACTTAGCATATAAAATGGTCAATAATCGGGACTGTATTTGGGACACAATTTAAAATCACGATAAGTTGTATTCACCGGTTTTTAATGTCCAGACACTGCATTCTAGAAATAAAGCAAACAGCATTACACTAAACAGGCCAAATATTCAGGGGCTATAAAATTGAGCAACAGAAGATGAATGCTTGAAGCCTTACAATTACTTCCTGTGCACTTAACTCTGTCACTGACCCCATGGAATTGAGAGCTTGTTTCCTCCCCACAGTACATGTTAACTCCAGCCATACCTCCTGGATGGCCAGTTATAGAACACTGCATTCCGAGTTCACGGAGTACTGTCTGGGGGCGGGATTTTTACAAATTGTGTGTCACTGAAGTTTTAGAAGCAGTCAGATCGAGTGGGAAAGCAGTTCAGAGGTGTCAGACCTTGACTTCCGCTTGTGTCTCTTCCTAGGGCATGTTTTGAAGAGCTAAGTTTCACAGGTCTAGATAAATTCCTGATGAGTAAATAACTTGAACTGATAACTTTGGACATTTCTCATGGGCATAGAACATTGTAATTAAAACAATTCTGCTTTTATTTGTTTACACTTGTCAAGCTGTTCAGTGGGATGTGGCTGTTAAGGCCACCTAGTGATAGGATTTGCAGTAATCCACTGGCACAACTACCCTGCTTGCAGCTTAGTCCTTTTTGTGGGGAACTGTACTTTGAAGAGGTTCTGGCATGGGCCAATTGGAACAGGTTGTTAACATGAGCCTCTGCATAACTTATGCAATTCTGATCATTTAGATCTTGGACACCGAATGAAGCAGAGCTTTGGCTCTGGGTGGTTACTGAACACCACATTCCTCCCCTTGCTAGCAAGTGATCAGAGCACCACAAATATGCTACTTTATTTTTTCAAGTGAGGGGAGAAACTATTTGTATGCAGCATACTCTGCCCATATACAAGTTCACTAAGCAACATTAGGCTATAACACTTTTTAAAATGCCTGAATATAATGAACCAGAACATGACCCAGGGTAAGCAGGTGCAACTCGCTTGAGCTGAATGAAACTTCCTTCTTAAAGCCTGGATGAAATTGGGCCTATTATATTACCATAAAAGATGAAAACTTCTTGGGAAAAATGAAGCAGGTGAGAAAATGATACTAAGGCGGGTAAAAATGCACTACAGCTGCCTACTGTTCACCATGATGCAAACCACAAATACTTAAATCCATTGACTAAATGCAACTTGAATTCCTCAAATGGCTTCACACGTCAACTGTGTGCCATTCATTGTGAAGCTCTTTTGAGAATCTTAAATTCCGTAAAGAGGCTTAGGGTCAGTTACTGACGAGTGAGAGGTAATGAGGCATATAGATTTTTCTAACTAACATACATTTGTCATCTCATTTGAATGTCTGAGGCTGCTTACTAGCACAGGCCATGTCCAGCACCATGGAACTTTAAAAATAACTGAAGACCCAGTCCCTGGTACCTACTTTACCTTCCCTTTCAATTAAGTCAGATGACATTTATATTACATCACATAATTGTCTGACAAGTACCCCAGAGCAAGGAAATTCATCATAGCTAATTAATCTTAAAATTACAGGAAGTTGTATCAACTATGTCAGGAACTCCTAGCTTGAATTCAGATGTTCAAAAGTTCTGAACCTAGATGCTACTTGGGTTGCAAAGTTTTACAGAAACTCAAAGCTGCTCAATTACATTAAATCTATATTGCAGGAAATCTGCCTAAGGACAGATGGTGATTTTGAATCTCTTGCATAGGGGATAGCCAATGCAATTGACTAGAACCATGCCGAAAGAGTTCTGCAGATTACAAATCCTGGATGGCCAACCAAATAAATCCTAATCCTCCCTTTCTGAAATAACTAGGTAGCAAAACTTTTTGAAAAATCTAAAGATAAAATCTGGTTCACCCCTTTGTGCCATGTTAGTGAACTTGGCTCAGTTTTCCCCTCTTTGCATTAAAATATATTTCCACGCGTGTTTTGATTATTGAGTTAATCCCATAAACTCTGATCTTGAGTTGGTAGGCTATGAATGAGCAAAAAATTAATCTGATGTTGATTAAAATGCTGTCAGAATTTTGGATGTAACACTACCATGCTGTGTTGTTATGATGATAATTGGATGCCAAGTAACATTGTGCCAGAACATATCTGAGTTCAACTACAATGTCAGATGCTATGCTGGTATGTTCGTAATCTATGTGCTTCAGTAATGAGACACAGTCAGATGATTTGACTTATCTTAGTTTTTTAGTTTTGTGCATAAAAAGTACTTACTGTCAGCTCTTACACTTACCTTGTAAATTGCTAAAACATAACATGTCATAACTACATTATGTTTCACAAACGACAAAGATATAATCGCTTACTCAACACTTGTCTTCTAATTCAAGCAATGTAAATAGCAAAGCAAGTTATGGAGATAAAGAAACTGTTAAAGGCTGTGAACTGTCTCCTTGGATGTGTATGTTTGTGATAGCCCTTGAAGGATGCGAAGACAACATTTACAGATTGGTATCTGTAATGTCCAGTTTTTCCATGTGCTTACATGTATGTGATAAATCCTGACTTTTATAAACTATTTCCTTTGTAAAAGATGCTAAATACTCCAATATTTCCCAGTTTTCCTTCCTGATAACCTATTTTGGAACTCATTAGCATATTCAATCCAAAATTGATAGCCTTAATTCATTGAATGGTGTGACTGCACTTTAAAGTGAAGTGTTCTGCTTTAAGCCCCTCACCCACTATTTCTCCAGCAACATGATGGAAGGGGAAGTTAATACATATAATCTCTAGACCTAGGGATTTATTTATACACACTACTACTTATGTAGGTACCACTTATGTCCCTGGGGTGTGAACAAGCAACCCCCGCAAGTGATGTAAATTACACCACTGTAGCACTTCCAGTGTAGACTAGCCCTAAGTGTTGAAGGCTGAGGATATGTCTACACTTTAATGACTACATCAGCACAGCTGCGGTAGTGCAGCTGTGCTGCATAGACGTTGCAGTGTAGATGCTTCCTATGTTGATGGAAGGGGTTTTCCCATCAGTGTAGGTAATCCACTGCTCCAACAGGTAGTAGCTAGGTCAATGAAAGAATTCTGCCATCAACATAGCTGCATCTACAGTGGAGGTTAGGTTGATCTAACTATGTCACACTGGGTGCAGTTTTTTTTCCACAGCCTTGAGCAGCGTAACTAGGTCAACCTAAGTTTTAGGTGTAGATTAGGCCTGAGATTGTTGCTTGTTACATGAAGGACCTGATAAGACCAATCATATATAATTTACTTTTTAGTTTACTTTTGAAACTATGCCTGTCATACCTGAGTTAAGCATATCCTGGCATTGTAGATCTCTATTGCCAAAAGAGCTCAGCACAAGCACTTCAGCTGCCAATGAGTATTGAGGAGCCAGTTATGTAACTTTGTATTTGTCCTGTGCAGAGTGTGCAGGTGCTACATGTAAGTGTCTTCTGAAATATATATATACATATATGAAAAAGCAGGGTGGAGGAAGATGACAGGTAAAATCTGTCAGTGGATAACAGCTACTTCCCAAAACATGTGGCTGCCTTCTTCATTCACTCAATGTTCTAGGGTGGCAGTCAGCAACATGGCCCCAACTTGGCATGCTTAGTCACTGACCTTGATAAAGGCAACCTTATGCTTCCTTTACCCACAAGGTAGAATATTTCTGCAGTGAAGGAGAAATAGTTTTGTAGTCAATTAGGCCATGACCAGCCAGAACACAAGAGTACATCAACAGTGTTTTAGCACTATTTGGGCGATCTGGTACTATATCCTATTAGCTTGAAGTCGCATAGGATCTCAATCAAAAAAATAAAATAAAAATTCAGCTATATGATAAATATAACAAAGTAAAATGCTTTCCTTTTCATATTTCTTCCTAATCCTCCTTCCTTCTTTTTTAGTCCATAATTTCCTTGATTGCCTGAAACACAGCAGGTTGAATTAACTGCTAATGTCTGCTTTAATCATCACTGTCAGCAAGTTAATCTTATTTGACACTTAACAGTAAGAGAACTAGCATTTCATAACTTGGCTATGAATTTTTTTCAGTTCATTTTTAGATTGTTTCTCAGTTTATGAACCCTCAAGCAAGATACAAAACAAAATCCCCTCTCACCTCTATTTACCCGTTTAACTCTACAGCCTGCTAACTGCAGCAGTATCACACTTGGCTTAATATTGAATGGAGTCTCATTGCCTATATTGGGATGCTTTATTGGGAAAGAAGTGACTTATCACTGGGGTTGGAGTCCGCAACAGCTTCTTGGAGAGAGCTGGTGGTCTGCATCCTTTCTCTTCAGCAACCCACACAAACTGAGCTGGGTGACTTCCTTTTATACACGGCCTACAGTCTGAGCATGCCCAGCAGTGGTGGAGGAACGTGGCTTCCTCAGCCTGCAGTGTGTTGTTAATGCTCTCTGAGCCAGGTGGGCTGGTATGCCCCATCACATCGCTTGATAGATATAAACATGATAGATTGTGAGCTACAGAGTACTTTATGGATTGCATTAGTATAAATAGATGGAGACAACTATGCACATAACTGCAATGCAATGTTATGCATTGCATCAGGGGGCATAGTATAAAGTATAGCAACCAGTATAATGTAAAAGATATGCTGGCTTTTGCTGAAGTCAACAGGATGATATAAAGTAAAAGCCCACATTTCAGAGAATAGTATTCAGTAATATTACCCTTGTTAGAGAAAACTGATAATGATACCACTTACAGGTAGCAGGTGCTCCACTCCAAAGACTTTACTAGCTTTTACAGTAGTACTGTTTTACTGTTGCCCCTTTTCGATCTGCGTAGCTAGTCACATTTCAAGGCCCTGGGGATGTTCCAATTGGAAACAGAAATTGATGGAGTCTGGTATTCTCTTTGATGCCATCTTGTTCATTTACAAGGAATGCTTCTCTGAATGCACAAGAAATCAAGAACAAAAGCCGCAGTTTTAACTTCTTTAGCCAACAAACCAAAATGCTCTCTATTTTTCCTGAGTGTCAATGTGCTCATAGACTACTGCTTGGCTTTCTTGCTTTTTGTGTCTGCTTCTTCCTCTGTACATAATTTCTGGACTCTTTCTTCCCACATGCACCACCCAAAACAATACTCGGACAAAATCTCCTGGAAGGTGACACCAAGAGTTGGAAGATATTTATACTATCCCCACCTATGGGTGTCTATAAATCTGGTTTGGAATTCCAGGAGTTGTTAGATTTACTATCACTTGTTACTCCCAATAAGTCTTGAAGCAAAGCAAAAATAGCTTGTCATGATAGAGCATATCCTCTTCTAGTTTTAACCAGAACCTCAAAGTATTGAAATATGGCTGGAATAGTTCACTTAAGCTCAAGTGACTGACTCATTGTGCATTTACTAGCAGCCTTTTTGGTGTTCAGATCAGGGTAGACAAGATATAGTACCTAGCTCCGTCTTCTCGTTTGTATAGGTCCAAAGAAAGTTTAGAGGGAAACAGACATGAATAAGAAGCTAGGACTGTACATTAGCTTACCATAGCTTGCTAGTTTCTGTTTGTCAACCTGTCTTTTTCTCTAGTACTAAATTAGCAAGAAAAAAACACACTTGTTACTTCAATTAAATCCAGATTTGGAATGCAAGCTCTAAACAAGACTTAACAGGTTATGCGCTCTTGCAGATCTGGCAGAACAGATTTAAATATATGCATGTTTCTTGTTTATTGCACTCTGGGTAATCAGACCTTCCCTGACTGTCATGGTTGCCATGACAGTTACCATGACCTGTTATATGGTGAGCTGAAATAAGCAGCCAGTTTACAAACATGAGTTAAGTGACAGCACACTTTCCCAAAATGAGTCTTTGGCAGCTCTCAGGTGCTGTAAATATATCTGTCTGGGGAAATGGCTTGGAATAGAGGAACTAGCTGTTTCACTAAAAGGAACAAAAAGGGAAACTCTGCAACAGCTGTTGAGCTATCTCTTAAAACAATCACCATTGCTACTATGAGAGAAAGGTAAAAAACATCTTGGGTATGCAGCCATTCTTTGTACATGATCTCAAGCCTCAGAAGAATTGCTCTTCGGTATAAATTTCATGTCTTTAATCAGGTCTACATAGCCTATAGAGTATATCTGCTTCCAACCCGTGAATACACAATGTCAGTGTGTGAAAACATCAGATAGCAAAACAAGCCTAAATGTTTAAAGCTCCTCTATTTAAGAACCCTCCCCGCCACCCCCTGATTACTTAATTTCTTCAGATACTGAGTTACTTCAATCTCTAAAAAGACATAGAAATTTAACAGGTTAGCATCTTACTTTGCCAATGTTGCAATTTAGAATTTGAAGCATGTGCCATCTATTAAAGAAAAAAGTGACTTACTGGAAGAATACAGTACCCAGGGATACATGAAAGGGAAAGCAGGCATTTCTTAAAACCCTACCTTTTTGTTGACTATCATGTACTAATGCTAAAATTTCCCATACATGATAAGAGGAACTTACATAGAATCCTTCATCCAAGGCACTACAAAGATTTTAACTCATAAAATCATTGGGAAACTCCTTTTCATGCATAAAGAAAACTGATTCAGTTCTTTGGCCAAGATAGCACATCCAGTCAGTGGCATAGCAGTAGAAATACATCCTAGGAGTCTAATCTTCCCAATCTCTTGATATAGCAGATCTATTTTTTTTTCAGGTAAGTTAATTAAATGTAAGCTCTAATCAATCTGGTGTTCCAAGGGGCAGGTTCCTCCACACTTCCCATCCCATGCAGTCTCTCACGCGTTGATCTGAACCTCCAGAGAAAAGCTTTGTACACCAGTGGCCCACCTGCTTCCAAAAGGTAGATCCCGTTAACCAAAATAAAAAAATGGGAAAAAAAAAAATCTCAAACACCCAAATGCTGTCTCCAATGCAATGCTGTGTGATAAAACCATCTCAACATTTAAAATTCCCATATCCTCAAAAAAGCAGCACTGTTATTTCTAGTTAAGTCAACAGGAATTTTGACTTCAATGAAAGTAGAAACATTCACGAAACACTTTTTTCTGTTTATAACTAACATATCCAGTGATCACTATTTGACATAAAAGCACTGTAACTAAGAGAAGAGGAATTTTGTGAACCAATGGCTCTCCTTACTTTTAGAATTTTGCTAAATGTAGCTATGTGGAAGTGCTATGATTGCTTGCTCTACTGCTTTGGTTGGAGCTTGTTATAGACTCTCAAGGGTACCAGGGGGTCTGACTAAAAACTATTTGTCTACTTAATGAAATGTTGTAATAGTGGATTGGGAGCCAAAGATTTACTATGTATGTTGGAAAGTGGAACCCTGGACAAACTGAAGCTTCAGGACTCTGTTATTTACTCTGAACCCAAAGAACTTTATTTTCATTTCTGTATACCTTTGGATCTGGCCAGGGTCCTCTTTGTTGTAAATAATTGAAGCGTAAATAGTTTAATTCTGTTTGAATTTGCTCCAGTATATCATTTTGGGTCATAAGTAATTTCCTTTCTGATTGGCTTCTCTTTTATGACCTTTAACACACCTATGTTGGATATAGAGTGAAAAATGATCACATACTGTAATGCTTTTTTGTCTAAATTTGGAGGTGTGCCTGTACTTGGGCTAGAAATCTGAAACTGGAGTTTTATTTGCTTTGTACAAGAGAGAGCAGAGAAAGCTGGGAGGAGGGGACAGATACAAAAGAAGGAGGTAGGGACAACGACAAAGAAATAGAGCTTGTTTTGTGACAGTAAATAGTTTGAGTGGCTGGGACTGTACTTGCTTTTCAGTTAGTATTAAGACTATGATTTGAACAGGAGAAACACTTTGAAGTCAGAGTAAAAATTTCTAGTCTCAATTTTCATCTTTAAAGAAGAGTAAGAACTTAAACAAACAGAAAATTAAATCAGGGGGAAAGCATGCCTGGCATACCTGTGGTTTCCTCTTCTAATGATTCGAAAGCTAAGTTTCATATATTTACTTAAAGTGCAGTTTGCTAGCAATATCAGCCTAGCAATTCCATGTGTTTAATATCAGTATAGTGGATTGACTAAAGGATTCGCATCTTCATACAGCTTGGCAGGACCTACAATATGTAAGATAACAAGGTATTCTGCACTACCACCACCTGGAACCCAGTGTATCCCTTTCTCTTCCCAATCCGTACTGGTAAGTTTTAAATTGCATGCCTATCCCAGAGTTGCCTTTTAAAACACATCTCAAATTGCACTCTAACTTGCTCATCCAAATAGAATGTTTGCCTAACGCTTAATTGTTATGTTCTGTTCATTTAAGCATGTATTTCAATTTCAATTTCTTCCTGTGTATTGAAGCTAGCAACTGACCTACAAGGCCCTTAGTCTGACTGAAGCAAAAAACAAATACAAAAAATGTTTTTGTCTTGTTGCCTGGGGAAGCCAGTGAATGCATCCTTCAAAAGTCAGATAAGTACTTTAACCAGTGGCGTCTCTTCCTGCATGTTCTTCACACCAAAGCAGTTGCCCCAACTAATAATGCTTCAAATGGAAACTTTATATAGCATCTACAGATATTGCTTTTGGCTTCCCCATTTTTAACCTTTATTGGTCCACTTTTAAAACTTGGTCTCCTTGATAAATATATCGGCAGACAAGTTGGAGGCTAGGTATCCTGCTGCTGTCAGTCAAAAGTTTCTCCCAAGATATATTTTTCAGATACTAAAAATTAAATGTGCCCAAGCCAATATCTAGGATCCAAACACTCTTAAAACATAGAGGCTTGGCTCTAACTTTTGCTGGCCATCAGCTTTGCAACTGGCCCTTACATCTCTTTGAGGTTACTGGAAAATTGCAACATCCAAATGGCCCCAGACTAGCTGGGTCTCAAATTTAGTGTCTGAATCTCAGGGTACGCATACACTGACAATAACGCAAAGTGAGACAGCAAGAACTTGGTCTGGAAATACTGCTTCCTAATATCAAAGGACCCATTCACATTATATATAGGGGAAATTAATGTAGGAGATTCAGTGATGGAGGGAGTGGTGTGTGAGCAGTTTATGGAAAGTTAGTTGCTGATATGGGAAAACCCAGGGCTTAGTAGACATGGACATGTGTTGCTCAGAACAGGATTTCAGGAAGCTGACATGTGTTTGAGACAGTTAAGCTATACTTCAAATGCTGTGGAATGTCCAAACAAATTTTGAATGCATTCTGACAGGCTCTTATGGGTGTTGATTTTTGTCTATTAAGACCTCTGAGGCATGGAGGCTACAAGGTCACACCTGTTACTTTACGCTAGTTATATGTTTTATGCCTCTGTGGTCTCAGGGGTCACACTACTGAGATGCGAGGTACCAAAAGGAGAAAAGAGGATCTTTCAGTCTCAGATACAAACAGGTGTTGGCACCCGTCATGCCAGCTGCAACATTTTAGCAAAGAACTGTGCTACTGAAGGGCAGATAGAAGAAAAAGAAAGGTAATACAGGTTGCAACACAAGTAACTATCTTACTGTTTGGCTTCTGTTCGTAATGGAAGAACACTGTGAATATTAGTATATGTGAATGAGGAGTGGGACCTGCGATTGATGAAACATTTTAATACAAAGGTGTTAAAGTTTGGACAAAATGTCAGCATGGCCAAGCTAGCTGATGGCAGATTAATGGAGAGAAATTACCTTCTTATGGACGATTACAGAGTAAGAATTGGAGTAGCTAATGTGGGAAGAAAATTGCATAGTCAAAAAAAAAAAAAAAAAAAAAAAGGATTTGGGCTGAGAAATTAAAGTCAGATCTGCTTTATGGCTTCGTTCCAACTTTGGTTAAACATCGCTTTGGTCGGGCCCATAATAAAGGTGGGTGAAAGTTCCTAGAATTTGTGGTTGCTGAGATAAAAGTATGTGGTTTTGGAACATTTCTTCCTATTAAAATAGGGGATTTCAGATGGTATGTGGACTTGCGGGCAACAGGGAGAGGGGCTGGGGAAGGATTTTGCATCTGAAACATGCCTTTAAAGGAACTGCTAGGTGGTTTCTTATATGAATTATAGCAATGTCGGTGTGAGAAAACTTAACAGTGAAACTAGTGGAAGTAATGAATGAGGCCACTGCCAGGTTAGAACTTTTTCCCCTTAATAATGTGTTAAAATGCAAGAGGTCTTTCAGATAACCAGGAAGAAACCCTAGCATAAGTAGTTGTGAGCAGGAAACAGCCCCAATAACAGATTTCACTGCCTCACAATTTTCCCAGAGAGTGTTCTGAATTGATTTGAATAAGTCCAAGATCAAGGTACTGAGTAAGAAGAAAGAACTTACAAAGGTAATTTGATATGATTACTGGTTATACCACTTAACCATTAAAATGTATCCAAAATCTGCTCCTGAATCCTTGCAGAAAAGGCTAAAATAGCTGATAGTAATTATAATTTGACAAGAGGATGAAGCATGTACCTCTGACTCAGACAAGATGGTTGTTGAGTGTTATTAGGTGCTGGCCATCTTCCTGCTTCTGGATCAACAGGGAAATAACAACTGTAGCCCTCAACTCCCACAACACAAGTACCTAACCTGCTTCACCAGCCCAGAAAACAGCCTGTCTCAGATTTGTAGAGAGCACACCAAATAGATCTGGCTGAATAACAGATTTTTCGATGTTGGCAATTCCAAAAAATGAGTAAATTGTTTCAAGTATAACAATATTTCATTGCAATAACATCAATGTTTCATTTTTCCTATAACCATGAATGTTCTTATTGCTTTTTAATTAAATGAAATTTTAAAACCATCATTTCAAACCAAAATACTGAAACACTTTTGAAAATTAAAAATGATTTTTCTTCAATCAAAACTATTCAGCAAAACTGACACAAATTTGCATAAAGCTTCAATGTTTCCAAATCAGCATTTTTTGCCAAAAAAATTTCATCCAGTTCTAACATCAAATGTCAGGTCCTTGATTTATAGGAAAGGAAGGTTGCTTTGAGAGTCTGTAATGCAATGTCTTAACTTTCAGTGCCCTATTATTTTCATTAGAGGAAGCTACAGAGTTGCAACTGTTAAATCCATTGCCATACATAGTAATGATAATTTTGCAGAATAACTTAACGACCCATCCTTTGCATCACATCTTCATTCTTTAAGGTAATAGTGAATATTAACCTCACTAAAGATGGAGTTGAATAGTTAAATGTATAACAGTTTATCCTGGGATGGGAATAATGGATTTTGCTTTGTGATTACAAAGTGTGTAGTAACAATCTTTTTGTTACCCAAGGGGCAAGGTGCAAATTTAACATTTCATGTTTCACTGAAGATACCCAGTGTGGTGCCTATGTGGCTTACCCCAGTCATGTTATCTGGCTTCTCTTAGAAATATGTTTGTGCCAAATGCGAAGTGGATAAACAAGGCCTTGAGAGGACATTTGTGCCTTAAGCATGCTGTGAAAATATGTTTAAGTGTAGCTGTTAGGTTAGGTATCCAGGTTAATGGCCAATTTAGTATGCTGCCTCAGTAAATTACCTTGCTGGTTCAGTGGCCAAATGCATTGTCCACTGATGGTATGTTGGAATGTTGTAGTGTTGATGGTGTTTAAAACAGCTGCTGAATTGTATAACTTACAGAACAGTCTTAGGGTATGTCTACACTGCAGAGTGAAGTTGACTTACTTAAAATCGACTTTCACCCACCGATTTTTAGAAGTCACTGGAGTGTGTACACACCACGCTCTTTGTGCCGGGCTCATGGTCCACACTCGCCACACTTGAGTCAACATTCAAAGCAGTGCACCATGGGTTACTATCCCACTAGCCACGATGATCGTTTTGTCACGAGGTGGCCACAGCGGATCTGAGGACAGCGTAGGGGGGTTAATAGTCTCTTCTGAAACCAAATCAAAATAATTAAAACGACTTGTTAGGACACTACAATGGGGAATACAGAGGTACAGGGTATCTGCTGTACATCTTGGGTATTTTAAACATGCGCCGTCTTTCCTAGGTGACCATGAACGATATCAGTCTCCTGAGGGTAACGCACGAGGACACGGAAGATTTGCTGCACGCAGCAGGGTACCGGCCTGGCCCTTATATCGCTATGCTGTGTTCCACCATGATGCTGGCTCCCTTGACTGCAGCGTGGCGTGGCAAAATATCCTACCGGGGAGGAAGGAACAAGGCTGCCCTCCCCCGACACTTTGTGCAAAGGATAACAGATTACCTATATGAAAGTTTCCTTGAGATATCAACTGATGATTCTCAGAGCATATCTCTGCACATAAATAATCTGTTCCAGGAGTAACCCCCCAGTAAAGTCCGCTAAACACCTGAACTCCCCTTCCCAGCCCTCCACCCCCTTTAAAAGGACAGAACTGCTAAGAAGAAAAAAAACCTCACCAGTTGTGCCTTCCCTGGGGTCATTATTGCTGTCCTGTGTGCTGCTGGACTGCTCTGGGGTCAGGAATAGGTCCTGACTGTCTGGGAGAACAGACGCCGTGCTCTCCTGCATCCTGCTCTCCTCAGCCTCCTTCTCCACGGAGTCCTCATCATTGTCCACGGACTGTGATCTAGCGGAAGTATCAAAACTGCAGGGCAGCTGCCGAGAATTGCATGCAGCTCCTCACTGAAGAGCCATGTTTTTGGCGAGGAGCCAGAATGGCTGTTAGCTTCCCTGGCTCTCTGAGATGACTGCCGCAGCTCCTTGATCTTCACGAGGCACTGCTGCATGTCCCTGTTGTGTCCCTTCTCCAGCATGCCCTGGGATATCTTCCCGTAAATGTCCATATTCTTTTTGCTGGCTCTGAGCTGAGCCATAACGGACCGATAAGATCTAAGACCTCTGGTTGACTCCATGCGGAGCATGTTTGGGCCTTGCAGTAGCCATGAAGAGCACAGCGACAGAGCTCTCTCCATGCTGGCTGCACAGGAAATGAACATTCAAATTTTACTGGGGAATGAGGGGAGGGGACATTTCTGGGTAGCATGACCACGTAACAGCAGAGTGCAAATGTCCAGAGCGGTCACAACAGGGCATTGTGGGATAACTCCCGGAGGCCATTAACATCAAATTACATTATGCTCTGTCTACACTGATGCAAAATCGACCCAATAAAATCTAATTAGGTGCTACGCCACTTGCGGAGGTGGTTTTATTACGTCAACTTTTGCCACGGTTTAAGTCGACGGAACTGCCGTACCAGTGTAGACGCAGGCTTTCAGAGATCGACGTAAGTGACGTTACGTCGACCTCCATGTCCAGTGTAGACGAGGCCTTAAAGAATGTTCCATAGGTGCCTGAATCATAGTATAACTGAGAATTGCTTTTCTGATGCACAATCACATTTCTAGTCTTTTGAGCCACACTATAGAAATCTGTAAAATCTATAAAACCTTAATAAATATCCAAAGAACCTATTGATTTCCTCCGACCTTACTATACTCTTATTCCTCATAAGCAGTCTGAAAGGTGGTTGTCTATGAGGATGGAAGGAGTGATCCATATATAACTTCAATACAGTATAGTCCACCTAGTAGTATACATCAATATAAATAGTTCATATTTTGTTTTCTTTGGCTGAAAGTTCATTAAACTTGTGAATCAGATGAAATGTACAGCAGATGGCAGACCTCTAACTATTTTTTCAAAATGTAATTCTGGAAATCACTCGTTCTAAAACTTCAAAGAGAATCCCAACCTCAGTATCTCCAGTAGCAGAAGCTGAATTTAGCATAATGAAGATGAGGGGAGAAGGTGATGCACTCAAATGTAGGACTGATGGTGGTAAATTGAATTAAGTACACATCCTTGGAGGGGCAGGTACCACAATTATATTGAGGAAACAAAACTTGGTTCTTAGAATTCTGTGCAATTTTGTTTGGAGCGTTGAGATTTGGCAATAGGAATATGTTCTTAAAAGCACATGTTAGGTTGAGCTATATGTGCTGAGAAATGGTGCTTGTATTTCACTAGTGGCCTCACATTACTGCAGTATTTAAGCTTCTGTTTAACTAATGTTTCTAGCCTTCATGCTGTACCAAAAAGATGCTAATTAAGGGCTCCTGTTGACAAAACTGCTTTGGAATCAGGCCCTCAAGTAGTCTCCCAATTAACCTGAAATACTGTGTGTTTTTAAAAGCTCCAATCAAGATAAGACCCCCATGGTGCTAGCTACTGTAGAAATTTATAGTGACAACCTAATTAGAGAAGCATCTCACCTCTACCCAGAGCAGATGTCCAGTGCCTGCTGATGTGTTACCTGTTGAAGAAACTCATGACATGGATTCTAGGTATCTTCTTAGTGTAGTGTGTTTTATTTACAAATAAATAAAGTCCTTGAACAGAGGCAGACAAATAGTTCACAGGCTTTCTCAGAAATCTCATCTTGCGCACCAGTGCATGGTTCCCAGGGAAAAAGGATGCCCTAGCATTGACTCTAGAGAACCTAAATCAGACAAACTTTCCTGCTGCTTGCAACAGTTCCCCAGAAATCATGCATCAAAAACTTAACAGCGTAGTGTTTGTTCAAATACTCAGCAGTAGTATGCTAAGGAAACCCTAATATGTGAAACAGTAGCATCTGCAGACTCCCATCATAACAGAAAAATGTGGGCAGAAGGGCAAAGGTAATGGTAATAAGATTGTGCTGTTAAATAAATTAGCTGTTGGTACAACCTGATTTCAACAAATTCAAAACTTGATTTTATAAAGCGATCAGGTTTTTCTGAAAGGCACTTATCCTAGCAATTGGCTGGCTAGGTTCAGATAAGAAAGGCTCTTTTTGAATCAGTGGGGGTGCTAGCTGCAAGTGAGAACAAAATGTCTACATTAACTGCCCTTGTTGTCTATTGAAACTCCCTGATTACGATGGAACTGTTACCAAATCTGGTATTGTGGAGGGAGATAATGTGGGCTATCACAGTGGCTTAGCCTCATAATCAGATGCCTTATTAAGGGACTTCAGAAGTTTGGAGCGTCCCCTGGGAGTCTTTATACTCTTTGAATAGTCAAACACTACATTCGCACTGTTGAGAACCCAAATCTGTATGCTAGATGCTACGAACACAGAAGAGGTCTGATTCAGAGCTTAGACACACAAAACCAAAATGTGGACAGATTTTTTTGGTAGGCAGTAAAGTTCTGTTCAAAACTTCATGCTGTACAGAGTGAATATCACTGACTAACATGGAGCTCTGGTGCAGACTATGCTTTATGGCAAGAAAGGTGAAAATGTAAGCTTTAAGATGGGAGTTCCAACTAGTCAATCACTTTTGGGGATGTACTTGCAGTAGGAAAACTATTCTCCAGAGCTCATGGACTGGAGTTGGAAATGGTCTTTTAACATAAGCTGCATTTTTAATGCTTAGGAAAATGTCATAACCTCGTATTAGTCTTATTATGAAGACATAGACTAGATTTAAATACATTACCCAAAGCCAGGTGCATAAAGACCAAAGAAATCTCTCAGTACTGCTCCATTTAACTGAGACTGATCATACGTGTGATGAGCTGCCTTGATTTTTGCAGTCCTTTCTCAGGAAAAATTCCCATGGGCTTGAATTGGCAAGGCTGTTTCTATGTTGTGTTACAGGGTGTATAAACCCCTCACTGACTAACCATGGGTTAATAGGAATTGAGCCCAGTTAGGCCCTGGCACCTGGAAGGGTCTTCATAAAGGAAGAAGCTTGGAACAGTGGGAAAAAACCATCCATGAGTAAACCCATGAGAGAGATAGGTGGGAGTTTCCTCTTGGGCTAAATGCACAGGGAAGCCTGGGAAGCTGGGAACTAGAATCAGAGAGTTCTGAGACAGGAAGGAGCCTGGAAGGCTGGAGGAAGTGGATCCTGGGGCCAGAGGCAGATTATTCTAAGCCTGGAGAAAGCCTGAGGCAGTGAAAACCAAAAGGGAGTAATGGTAAGGGTTCAGGGGCACTTGCACTGAAGTTGGAGAGGCTGCAGTGACAGGGAAGTACGGTATATACTCTCTTGGTGGTACAGAGTGGCAAGACCTGTGGAGAACAGAAAGGTTCCTGAAGGGCATGGAGGAAGCCTGGGAAGAGATGATACTTGGAAGGCACAGGATGGGATCATGTTTCTCTGGTTGGCCCTCACACGAAGGCAGAAACTGGACCTTTGGGGAAAGCCCTGGGAGGTGTTGCTTGTTACAAAGAAGCCAGAAATGGATTGGCAAAAAGTCCTGATAAAAGGCAAATTGGCAGATGGAGTCCAGGAAGGCAGCTGCAAGGTGTCTGACAGAGCATACCTTGGTTCACTCATCCTGGGGTCCCTGGACTGAAGCTGAGTGTGAAGGATGGGCCTGGTTTCTCCTGCCAGCCTCTGGGAATGTGGTGTGAAGGGGCTGGAGGTGTGACAGAAGATGTTGGAATTATTTGTTGAACTTCAGTTTGTTGGACTGTCTTTTCCACCAGCAGGGGTGGAGCTAAAATGTGATCTGGTTGAAAGGCCAAATCACAAGAAGAGAGATTCCCACAGGGCAGGAGCGTCCATCAGCAAGAGGCACTGTAAACAAAAGCTGCTGCACCACACCTAGCCACAATGGTGCCTAACAGCAGTGACTTCACTCTTGCACGCTGGCATGGTGTTAGCAGCTGTCAGACTGCATAACTTCATGCCTCATGCCCCAATGAAACATAGTTAATAGAGACCCACATTGTGTTATGTTGCCCTCTGATGTCATGGCTAGAGGAAGAAAAGATGCATTTTTCATCAGTTCATTCAGTTGAACAGGCTTAACAACTGGGTTGAAGAAAGCACCATTTTTCCTAGACTAGACCAGGACTGAAAGAACGTAAGCCATTTTGATAACCTAGCTGTAACAAAGAAGTTAAAATTCTGCTAGTTCTATGGCCTGTGTTATAAGGAAATCAGACCAGATGATCACATTGGTCCCTTCTGGCTTTGGAATCTGTGAATCTTTGAAAATTATCATAGAGTTAATAAGCTGACTGTTCAGGCTTTTTGTCAGGCTGTTCTTATGGATGGCTTGATTGCTGAAGCACAACCACTTTGACAGGGAACAAAAGAATAAGCATAGCCAACTCGTTACTGTCAGGATTACTGATTGCAAAACACAATTGTTATGCGTTTACCAGCTTTGAACAAGCCAATGGTTCAAAAAGTATGTGTCAAAATTTTTTAGCTAATTTTCCTCTTTAGTTGAGTAATTGACTATCCATTTTTCTAGTGCTTTCAGAAATTCCTACAGAAATGTGGTGGTCAAATTGGGTAAGAATTCAGATTACTATTATATTATGGGATGCTCTGTTCTTAAATTCAACATATGAATTCAATTTGCTTCACTCTCAATTGGCTCCCAGGGATTTGAGCTTTCAGTAACATAATACAATGGTTCTGAATTTCCTTGCTAAAAACGTCCACAGAGTTTAAGGATTATTGTTGCTATGGGTTAAGTAGTTTGCATGTCGCTGTCAGCTAACTTGAATAACTTCATTGACTTAGAGGGTCCTGTATTTTAGTGTGCTCTGCAGCAGTTTCGGACATTTATCCAAAAAGCAACATGGATTAGGGTTTGCCCATTTTTACTGCTTTTCTTTTAAAATGTACATGTGTAAGTGCACGTCAGGTGCAATGATTATTGGCTTGGATGGAAATGGAGTATCTTGATACGAGTGTTGTGCTTTCCCTAAGGTTGTCAGATTTGTGACTGTACCTGATAGGTTTGTGTAAGGTTTTGTTCATATATGCTGAATGCGGTAAACATCTCTTTCAAGATGTTGCTTTCAATAAAAATACCTATACAGGCTGTAGTTTAAAGAGTAAACTTTCTGAGATAGGCTGGCATATTGTTTTTAAGAATGGCTGTAGTAAAATCAGCACAACTCCAGATTGAGTTTCACTGCATAGTAAATAAATTTAGTCAAAATGTGTTGGTTTGAGATGATAAAGAGGCATTAATCAAACTGACCTGTGATCCCTAATTTAACCACTACAATGCTGAGGATGTAATACATTGGCTTGAGCACCACTGCTCTCTACTGGAAGGAATATATCAGACTTGTTTGTGGATACTTGCTTTTTTTTTAGACTTGTACTCAGCTCTAACACGCTATAAGTATGTTGTGTTACAAACCCAAATTTGAGGCAAGGTTCAGTGGAAGTTTCTGCAAGGTATGTGAAGACAGAGACTTTGAAAAAAGTATACCAGTTTATGCTTTATGTTAAACAGATTTAGCAATTTGTATCCAGTTTCTCCTTCAGTTTTTCTTCTCAAAGCAAAAATGGGGAGTGGGGAAGGATGTAAAACCATAAAAGCTAAAACAGATACAATTGGTGTGAATAGCTGACTGAAAACCTCAAAAATCTGCTGTAATACATACTTATACTCCAGCTAGTGCAGGTCTTATTTAGTTCAGTTAGGGGACTGCATTTATTGCGGAAGGCCAAGAGTTCTATCCCCAGTGCCTCATGTGTTGTCTGCAGCCAGGGATCATGATAAGGGTGTCTGTAATGCCATCAAATGCAACAATTTGTCATTTTAAAGGTTAAAGTCATTAATACCTCAATATTGTATTTCTGTTGAGAGCCTACACAGAAGCTTTTTTTTTTTCCTCCCCTTTTTTTCCTAGCTGAGTCCCCTTATAAAATTGAGTTGAAATTTCCCCTATGAAAGTCAATGCTAGCATTCAGGAAACAGAACCTTTTATACAACACAAGGGTAATTTGTAATTGCTAAAAAAAGAGCATCCGAAGACCTCAAAAGTACCAGAAATAGTACTCAACATATTTATGGTCATCTGCCACATTATCATACAAAGTAGTATTATTTTACCTGTTTACTTTTTATTACTGGAACTAACAGTGTTTCACAATAATTGGATGAAACATCAGCCCTGAAGCTGTCTGGTACATGCAGCTTTACTCTTCATGGGCACTCTGTGCATAGTGATACATTGCAGCCGGATTACTCATCTTGCAACCTCTTCTTTCAAAAGCCTCTCTATCTCCACAGTGTAGTGCCAGCAGGTGGAGCTACTGACGGCTCATCAAACATAGCATCTCACCTCAACTCAAAGTCATAGGTTCCTCTAGACCTCTCTCTCCTCTTTGTCTCCAGTGCTTTTTGATTTTTCTCACTCTCTGCTGTCCTCCTGGTAGGAGGATGAGAGCAGGAGTCTGCAGGAAACTGATATTTGAGAAGAATATTGTAACAGGCCCAGCGAAGATCTAAGATCACAGAAAACAAATGACTTCCCATCCACCAGGACCTTAACAACATTGCTCACCACCACCACCTGAAGTCATGTAAGCCCTGTTAAAAACCATGCGTTTAACCTTCACCAATGCAACTTCAACCTTGATGAAGCTTGGAAAGCTGAATGGAGTTCACAAGAAGTCACAAACACACACCTCGTGAAAGACCCAATGCAGAAGGTCCCTGGCTTTGATCTCCCATGAAGCTCATAGGCAACCCTAAACAGCATCCACACAAGTTGTGGCACATGAGGATAAAAGACTTTCCAATGTGCGACTGTGGTCACCTAGAACAGATCATGGAACTCAATGCCCAATTCACAAATACGAAGGAGGCATCCTAGCGATACACTCCACTACTCCTGACGACATTATCTATCTTATCCACTATCACCAGAGTAATAAACTGAAGTCTGCCAGGCCTGCAAACGGCTTATAAAAGATTCCCCCTCTCCTTCTGTTATGTTTCCCGGAGGCACAAGGCCACTTGTTGGCAGAGCAGCACACTAAAGTTATTTTTGCCATATGCCTATCTGATGTTCAGTGTATTATTTAATCACTTTCAAGTAGAAGAATTCTTTGTCTGATATGACTTCTGGATAAAAGGTACTGTTGTGTTTCTTGGTTCACCTTCATTAAAAAGCTTTAGACAGTGGGGGAAGGAAGACTAAAAGCAACACAAAATCAAACGCCTTTATCAGAGCTATTTTTTTTCTTCTGATTCAGTTTCCGCTTGCTGTTGTAAATTTCAGTGTTTGGAAATGAATTTTACTACTGGTTACTACCCAAATGTAATAAATCATGGACCCCCCAAGGCCTGTGAGGAAGAAAAAGAAACTTACCCACCTGTAATTTTTCCTTTTCTTAATTATGCGTCTCATTCTCTGTAAGTTGCACCCATGAAGTCACCTAATGTACCTTAAATTCCACAAATTGGAGGGGGAGATAACTGTCCTTTTTCTCTTAGGGAGCATTCTTGCAGAGATGGAGACTCTTTGGATTTGCTCATATTGGGATCTGCTTTGCCATGAGTCATAAATGAAGTAGATAGTGTCCTGGCTGGAGGTGGCTAAATCAGAATATATAGACTGTTGCCCCAGCTTGGGCAGTTAACTGAAGAGTTAAAGACCATCAATTCTCTAAACATCTCCACCAGCTAGCACTAAACCATGAAGGTGGAGAAAAGATTTGAAAAAGAGCCCTATATTCTGAGAGGATGAGAAGGAATAACCCATATGAAGTGGATCATTGGAGCACCAGGTGCCTACTTCAGAGAAGGAAATATTCCTGGTTGGTGAATTTTATTTTCTCTCTAGCCTTGACACTTTCACTTGATGCCAGGTTAAAGCCCAACCTCTTCATTATTCCTATCACTCACTCAAGCCAAGAAAGAGTTTTTGGAGTTAGTTTTCTCTGTCTTTGAGATGGCACTTTATTCTTCATTTTATTTTCTGGACCACAAAGGTCACCTGAGACAATATTCAAAAGACACTCTGGGCAGTAATGATTGGTGCTCAAAATAACCTTTCGGGCTGCAGAAACAGGCACACTACTCCTCACTTAACAGATTTCCTCCATCTTCTTCCATTACATACATCCCCACCCTCATGTACAGCACTATTCTAGAAATAAGCTTTCCTTTAGTTAAGGTATACAATTTTGGAGCAGTCAGATTGGCAATTAACAGTTGTCTTAATTATTTCCTAATTCCTACAGCTTTTCTAAGCATTGAAGACCAATTTAGAATAAAGATTTTGTGCACGTGCTTTTGCAAAGTGTAAATATTCTGAAAGAGAGAACTAAAGGATTTAAAGGCAGACAAGTATTTTTTTCCGGCTCCTGTACTGACATTACATGAAAGACAAATCAATTAATATTAATTTTGGGATTAGTGTATTTGTGCTACTGTGAATATTTGTACCTCCTACTTAACACATACAACACTTCACAAACACTTCATTGCTACTTTTGGGAATTAGAACTTGTTTGTTTAGATTTGTTACAATATATGGTTTTTAATGCCCCCTGCCCAATATTTATCTATTGAATGTGCATATTGAAAAAGGTACATGGTGGAGTGTTGTAGAGCTTGAATCAAAACCAAGCCCTTGACTCCTTTTTTCTAGCCAATAGATAATCATTTCTAGCATCCACTTCTAAGTTAATTGCTTGTGGTGGATGCAACTATGCTACTGAATCATATTTTGGGGATAACCAAGACTGGCAAGGGGTTCTGTCACCACCTGCCCTGTAACCTTAGTGTCTTTTTTGTGTGCCTTTATAATTCAATTCCCTGATATCAGTAGCCTGCCTACAAGCACAACGTCACATGCTGGCTTCCACCAGCTTTTTTACTCTTTGCAGGCACTAACAGTCCTTTCAGTCCCTACTTGCCCCAAATCCATCCTCCCCAAGTTCTTAAGTGCCAGACTTTTGAAACATTCTGCTGTGATTCATCATCCTTGAAGGCATGAAACTAGCCCACCAGTTATCAGTTCACTTTGCCACTCTACAGTTTGCACTCCAGAGACCTGCTTATAGTAAAAATAAACCAAGTTTATTTAATAGAAAAAACACAGTTTCAGGAATGAAATAAAGAAGGAAAGCAAACATACCCAAGTTTCACAGAAAAAACATAAAGATGCAAAAGACCTAAGGAAGAGCTCTGTGTAAGCTTGAAAACTTGTCTCTCTCACAAACGGAAGTTGGTTCAATGAAAGATATTACCTCACCCACCTTGTCTCTCTAATATCCTGGGCCAACATGGCATATAAAGATGCAGCCTCAGACTTTAAATTTCCTTATTGGACAAAATCCCTTTTCTATTACAAGTTGCCTATTTCATCTATACAGTTCCCAGCATACTCCCTAGTTATAGGGGGCATACAGCATTTAACAGACAGCTTCCAGCCTAACGGCCGTCCCTCAGTCTTTGGATACAAACCTCAGGTTCAAGCCTCCTTTTAAAAAGAGTCCTTCCCTCTTCCCTCTTGAGTTGCTAGCCAGGATGTCTGTGTCTTCCCATTAACTCTAAAAGTCCATCATTGTCTTCTCCTGGGCTGGATAATGGATAGTTACTTAGAGCTCGTTTCATATAAACAACTGGCTTGGAAGGTGCCCCTGCCTGCTCTGAGGTATGGTACAGGGTAGGAACATCATTTTCTGTATACACAAATACATAGATTCATAACCACACACTCTGTATACTTATCTCAAAATGACTATCAAATTTAGATCATTACAAGCTTTCATAAAAGACCTTTACTTAATATACTTTTATAGCACAATACAATATGCAATCAATTGGTTCAACTGCTCATTGTTGGGGTTTAAGCCTTCTATTCTCCCCTTCCGGTATCTGGATTCTGACTGTCATTTGTAAATCAAGATTGGATATTTTTCTTTAAAAAAAAGCTTTAGTTCAAAAGATATTTTTGGGCAAGCTCTATGACCTGTGTTTTAAAGGAGGTCAGACTAAATTATCCCAGTGGTCTTTTGCCCACCAGAGCAACCTAAGTATGAAAGATTTCCATTACTATTTATAAGAAACTTCCACATAGCAGCCAATTTAAAAGACAGATTTCCTTGACCATCTGACTTGGTATTTCCTTTGCTAATAGGTGAAATAAGGCAGCACATGTTAAATAGCACACATAAATATAGTGTAACTAGCATACAGCTTGTGTATATACACTCACATATATGAGGATAAAAGTGCTTACTAGCTCTTTTCTGAAAAACCTGTGTTTGCCATATTGTATCTAAAAATGTAACATGGAATAATTGGGAAAACCAAGTCAAACTAGCTCAAACTTCAGCACAAGTTAGTAGCAAAAAACAAATGAGGCACGTCACAGGCTGGATTAGTATTACATCACAAACAAATAAGAAGAAATCACTGAACACTGTTTTGCCTCAACTTCATTTCTAAAATACAGAAACTTAAACACACTAGTCCAAGAAGTCTCAGTGTATTAGTGGCAGAGCTGGGAATACAATCCTGACTTCATGACTCATGTTCCAATGCCCTATCTGCCATCCCACATAGTCTCAGCCCTGTTTTTATTGTAGGATACTTTTTGCTGAGGGTAGGCTGTATTCAGCCTATTATAAGCAATAGGACTCTTTGGAAGCTGCATTTTTTCTCAGACATGAGGAGGATACAGTTTACACCAAGGGGAATAAGAGTGTCATAGCATCACCTACTATTTTGTGGAAAAGTGTGAAGATGGGATACAGGAAAATAGTGAGGATTCAGAGTGAAGGCTGTAGGAAAACTTCCCAATGAGTCTTTTTTGAGTCATCCTGGTGATCCCTGGCCTGCTGTTCATAGTCTCAGTGTTCATCAGCCACTTAGCTCAGTGCAATTATCCTTTAATAATGTATGTTGAAAGGTCTTTGTGTACATTAACCTAATATAACATGCCAGTAGATAACATGAAAGAATGTCTTAGCATTAAAAAGTTTTGTATGACAAAACTTGTTGAACACTGAAGCTCTTTGCTTAATGAAGGTATTGTTGTTTGTGATGGATTGCAATGTTAGCTTAAAACGCACTACTTCCTCAACACTGATACACTAAATGGAAAACAAAAAAATAGACACAGTCCTTATTTGTAATCAGCGTTGTGCCTTCACCACAGATTTTACTATTTAAAGTTAAAATGTTCTTACCACAATAGTACCTAAGAACCATGGTATGGAATCTTCATGTAAGGCTCTAAGAACATAAGAACTGCCCTAGTAGGTCAGACCAATGGTCCATCTAGCCTAGTATCCTGTTTCTGACAGTGGTCATTACCAAAGCTTCAGGGGGACTGTACAGAACAGGGCAACTAGAGTGATCCACCCTCATTTCCCCCACACAGCTTCTATCAGTCATTCCTGACCATCTTGTCTAATAGTCATTGTTGGACCTATTCTCCATGAACTTAGTAGCTCTTTTTTTTAACCTAGTTATACTTTTGGCCATCACAACATCCTATGGCAAAGAGTTCTACTGATTAACTGTGCATTGTGTGAAAAAATAGCTCCTCTTATTTGCATTAAACTTGCTGCCTATTAATTTCATCAGGTGACCCTGGTTTTTGTATTATGGGAAAGGGTAAATAATGCTTCTTGATTCACTTGTCATGATTTTATAGACCTCCATCATATCCTCCGTTAGTTGTTTCTTTTTTAAGCTGAACAGCTTTAACGTTTTTCCTTTTTCCTTTATGGAAGCTATTCCATTTTTGTTTCCCTTCTCTGAACTTTTCCAGTTCCACTATTTTCTTTTTTGAAATGGGGTGACCAGAACTGAGCACAATATTCAAAGTGTGGTCACACCGTGTATTTACATAGTCATTATGACACTCTTGTTTGCTATGCCTTTGCCAATAGTTCTTAATATTCTGTTAGCCTTTTTGACTGTTGTTGTGCATTCAGTTGAAGTTTTCAGAAAATTATCCACAACGATTCAAAGTGGTAACAGATAATTTAGAATCCATTATTATATATGTGTAGCTGGGATTATTTTTTCCAATGTGCACTATTTGGCATTTATCACTGTTGAATTCTTATCTGCCATCATGTTGCTCAGTCACCCAGTTTTCTGTGAGTCCCCCGGTAATTCTTTGCAGTCTTCTTTGGACTTAACTCTCTTGAGTAATTTTGTCTCATCTGCAAACTTTGCCACTTCACTATTCACTCCCTTTTCACTCCTATTTACTTCTTTCTACTGTGAAAACTGACCATTTATTCCAACCCTTTGTTTCCTATTTTTTAACCAGTTTCTGATCCAAGAGAGAAAATTCCCTCTTATCCCATGACTACTTAGTTTCCTTAAGAGCCTTTCATGAGGGACCTTGTCAGAGGCTTTCTGAAAGTCCAAGTACACTATGGTAACTGGATCACCCTTGTCCACATTACAAAATTCTAATAGATTGGCACAGTATGACTTCCCTTTGCAAAAGCACTGTTGACTCTTTCCAAACATATTGTGCTCATTTATGAGTCTGATAATTAATTTCTACCAATTTGCCTGGGGCTGAAGTTAGACTAGATTATAATACCTCTTCAAGAGTATCTTCATTCTGGGATTGAAGAGCCAATAGCTTTAACAAGAAGAGGCCCTGGACTGACTGAGTGAGGCACTAGGCTTAGTATAAGGAAGTTTGAACTTAAAGGGAGCACTTCTGAGGGTGAGTAGGCTTGTGAATTGAATTAGATTAAATTAAATGCTGCTTCCCTGAATAATTAAACCACAAAACGTACTTCAGTCTAACTACACAAATGAAAACTAAGCAGAAAAAGAAGCAGGATGGGTGCTACTCAAGTTACAGCACAAAGTGCAAAATGTAGACTGCTAGCTTGTGGCCAAGTAGCATGTGCTTGTCTCCAGTACGAGCACTGCATGGTCCTAAGAACACATGTATAGCATCCTAAAATCAGAGTTGATGAACTGCAGCAGCAGAGAGATGGAACTGCATGTAGAAGGCACACAGGCATAGTGAGGAGCGGACCCACCTCAGAACTAAACCCCAAGATCTTGCAGTTGAAGCAGCCAGTCTTCTGATGGAAAGCCCCTCAGCTGAATGGAGGATACTCATCCCCTTAGATGGGACTAAGCTTCTGAGTAAGAGAGACCAGCAACTGGTTCCACATCAAGCACATCACTACTGTGGATGGGGTACAATTGTGTGCCCTGAGATCTACACTCCAAACATAGGTCAGTATAACTATGTCGCTCAGGGGTGTGGAAAATCCACTGGTGCAGCTCAGCTGCTGCTGAGCTTTAAGTGTAGATGAGTCCTTATATAGACACCCTGTGTTGATAGGAGTTTTGATAAGGAATACAGACAGTAGAATATGTGGTGATGGTGAGAACAACTCAGTGACTTGCCTGCTGGGTGTGAAAGTGGCAAATATAATGATACCCCAGATGAAGTTTCAGTAAGTGTTAAGGAGGAGCCTGTGATTGAAGTACATATTGGTACCAATGACACAGACAAATGTAAAGGAAGTCCTTGGATGCTAAATGTACATAACTAGGAACAAGGTTCAGGTCCAGGGCTTCTGCTATGGCTTTCTCTGAAACATTCCAGTTTCATGTGCAGCTCCAGATGGGCAGGGGCTATCTCAAGGTCTCAATGTGTGGTTGTAAAGGGGCGGGGTTACATTTATTAAGCATTTATTATTTATTAAGACTGTTCTTGTGAAAGGAGAGCCTACACAGAAGAGATTTCCTGCCCCTTGAAAGTGGAGTTGGTCTGCAGGCACATGAAATCACTGAAGTTCTTGTTTTACTGTTAAAACGAGAAGTTGGGAGGAAGCTGAGAAAATGATATCTGTCAATGATCTTGAGAAAAGGGCATCTGTGTATCCCACAGAACAGTGAATGCAAATGAATGAGAGGAAGCATAGGAAAAGATGAGGGAATGTTTGTAAATTCAACAAGGTGTTAAACAAACATAGTAAGTAAACAGGAATGTGATCCAAAAATAAACGAAAAACAGGACCCTCAAAACAAAAACAACCCGCCCCATAAATGTCTACAAACAAATGGGAAAAGTTGGAAAGCAAAGAATAAGTGAATTAGAATGCCTTGCAATAACAGGACCTTGATATAAAAAGTATTAGTGAAATATGGTGGAACGCTTAAAAAAAATTATTGGGAACTGTAATAACTAGATATAAATTAAAAAGGAAAGGTTAGGACAAAGAGGTAGAGGAGTAGTATATCTAAAAGCCTCCATAGAATCTACCAAGATGAATATTCTGAGTAAAAGGCAACACAGGTGAAACTGTACGTTATGACTATCAAGCAAGAATATAGTAAATATCTTCATTCAGCTATGCTATCAGCCTCCATTTAAAGAAAAGGATATTCAGTACACAAAGGTGGGAGAAATCTCAGGCTGCTAAATCTGATGATGGTGAAGGGGAGACATCAGCTGCTCACATATCAACTGGCCAAATGGGACAAAACTTGGCTATTTGTACACTAGCACTTACTGCCGTGTAACTTATGTCATTCGGGGGTGTGAAAAAGCCACCCCACCTAGTGACATAATTTGCACCATCCTAAGCGCCAGTGTAGACAGCGCTATGTTGCCGCTCGTGGGGCTAGGGTAGTTAAGCTGATGGGAGAGCTCTCTCCCGTCAGCTTAGAGAGGTTACATTAGAAACCTTACAGCAGTACAGCTGTATTGCTGCAGCTCTGCCACTGTAAACGCTCTAGTGCAGTGGCTCTCAACCTTTCCAGACTGCTGTATCCCTTTCAGGAGTCTGATTTGCCTTGCAAACCCTCAAGTCTCACCTCACTTAAAAACTACTTGCTTACAAAATCAGACATAAAAATACAAAAGTGTCACAGCACACTGTTACTGAAAAATTGCTTACTTTCTCATTTTTATCATAGAATTATAAAATAAATAGATTGGAATATAAATATGGTACTTACATTCCAGTGTATAGTTTATAGAGCAGTATAAACAAGTCAGTGTCTGTATTCAATTTTAGTTTATACTGATGTCGCTTGTGCTTTTTATATAGCCTATTGTAAAACTAGGCAAATAGTTAGCTGAGTTGATGTTCCCCCTGGAAGTCCTCTGTGTACTCCCAGCAGTACTCAGACCTCTGGTTGAGAACCACTGCTCTAGTGTTACCTTAGAGAACCAATTTCTTGATGCTTCAAGTGGTAGCTTCTTTGAACAACTCATTTTAGAGCACTTTAGGAGAGAGGCTATTCCCACTTCTCCTGTGGCTGTCTTAAGGATTAATAGTTCAGTCAGTAAGTAGTAGTAACAACAAAATAATTAGATTCAAGTTCAAAAAGGGAGGTAAGATACAAAGAAGTGACAGTGAGACAACTTCAGAAAGGGTGTATAGCATTAGGTAAGTTTAGGGTGCAAATTGCACAAGTCAGTAGTAACAGGTTCTTTGCTCATCAGCCACTTAAAATTTATAGGAAGTGAGATGGATAGTGACAGAAGCAGAGACTTCACTTAAAATCCAGATAAATCCAAGCATAAGGATAGTTATACAAAAAGAGATGCCTATAACAAGACACCCTCTGGATCATGCATCCTTAGAACCTCAGTCCGGTACAAGATAAAGCAATCCACCAATTTTGACATACTTACAACCTTATGAAGTCTGGTAACAGCAAAGAAAGAAGAAAAAGTAAGTAGAGATCACCACAAGACGTATTGGCCATACTAAGGCCTTGTCTACACTACAGAGTTTTGTCAACACAAGTTATGCCAGCGTACAGCTGCCGCTGTAATTAAACTGCTGTTGTGTATCTTCACTATGCTCCTTGTGTCAGTGGAGTGCATTCACACTACCAGCTCTTGCATCAACACAGGGAGCAGTGCATTGTGGGTAGCTATTCCACTGTGCCACTGCATGCAGGACTCTGAACATGGCATGACAGGCCAAGTATTTTCATGGATGAAAAGCTGGATAAAAAATGAGAAACAAGAAGAATATACAGTGAACTTTCAAGAAGGCAGAAGTTTGACAGTAGGGTATCTGAACTTTCTGTAATAGTGTTCAAGATACTTGCTTAGTATGCTCAGCAATAGCGACCATAATGTAATTAAATTTAACATCCTTATGTGTGTGGGGGGTATTACCAAAGAAGCCTACCACAACAGCATTTAACTTCAGAAAGGGGAAGTACATAAAAATGAGGAAGCTAGTTAAATGGAAATTAAAAGGTACAGTCACAAAAAGTGAAATGCCTGCAAGCTGCATGGAAACTATTTAAAAACACCATAAAGGCTCAAATTAAATGTTTTTTTAATTTGGAGCACACATAGTAAGAGGATCAAAAAGTGTCACCATAGCTAAACAGATTAAAAGAAGCAGTTAGAGGCAAAAAGGCATCCTTTAAAAAGTGGAAGTCAAATAAGTAAGTAGATGGAAGTCATAAGTAAGGAAAATAAAAAGGAAAATAGCAAGTCAAGTATAATAGTATAATTAGGCAGGCCAAAAAAGAATTTGAAGAGCAACTAGCAAAAGACACAAAAACTATCAGCAAAAAAAAAAAAAATTTGTAAGTACATCAGAAGCAGGAAGTCAGCTAAACAATTAGTGGGACCGCTCAATGATCGAGATGCTATAGGAGCACTCAAGGAAGAAATGGCCATTGTGGAGAAGCTAAATGATTCCCACACCTAAGCCATTCTTTTAAAGTGACAAATCTAAGGAATTGTCCCAGATTAAGGTGTCAATAGAGGAAGTTTTCGAACGAATTGATAAACAGTAGTAAGTCACCAGGACCAGATGGTATTCAACCAAGAGTTCTGAAGAAACTTAACTATGAAATTGCAGAACTACTAACAGTGGTATGTAACCTATCATTCCATCAGCCTCTGTACTAGATGACTGGATTATAGCTAATGTGATGCCAATTTTTTAAAAGGCTCCAGAGGCGATCCTGGCAATTACAGGGTGGTAACCTAATTTCAGTACCAGGTAACTTGGTTGAAACTATAGTAAACAACAGAATTATCAGACACATAGATGAATACATTTTGTTGGGGAAGGGTCAACATGGCTTTAGTAAAGGGAAATCATAACTCACCAATCTATAAGAACTTTTTCAGGGTGTCAGCAAGCATGTGGACAAGGATGATCCAGTGGATATAGTATACTTGGACTTTCAGAAAGTCCATGAGAGGATCCTTTACCAAAGGCTCTTAAGAGAAGTAAGCAGTGATGGGATAAGAGGGAAGATTCTCTCATGGATCAGTAACTGGTTAAAACAGAGGAAATAAAGTGGTCAATTTTTATAATGGAGAGAGGTAAATAGCGGTGTCCCCCCAGCAATTTGTACTGGGGCCGGTACTGTTCAACATATTCATAAATTATCTGGAAAAAGGGCTAAACAGCAAGGTGGCAAAGTTTGCAGACAATACAAAATTACTGGAGAGTTAAGTCCAAAGCAGTCTGAGAAGAGTTACAAGGGATCTCACAAAACTAGGTAATTGTGCAACAAAATAGCAGATGAAATTCAATGTTGATAAATGCAAAGTAACGCACATTGGAAAACATAATCCCAACTATACATACAAAATGATGGGGTCTAAATTCACTGTTACCATTGTGGATAGTTCTCTGAAAACATTTGCTCAATGTGCAGCAGCAGTCAAAAAAGCTAACAGAATGTTAGCAACCATTAAGAAAGGGATAGAAATGGACAGAAAACATCATAATGCCACTATATAAGTCCATGGTATGCCCTCACCTTGAACACTATGTTAGTTCTGGTTGTCCCATCACAAAAAAGATATTAGAACTGGAAAAACTACAGAGAAGATCCACAAAAATGATTAAGGCAATGGAACAGCTTCCATATGAGGAATGATTTAAAAGATTGGGACCTTTCAGCTTGGAAAAAAGATGACTAAGGAGGGATATGATAGAGGTCTATAAAATTATGAATGGTGTGGAGAAAGTGAATAAGGAAGTATTATTTACTCCTTCATATAACATAATAACCAGGCATCACCCACTGAAATTAATAGGCAGAAGATTTAAAAGAAACATAAGGAAGTACTTCTTTACACAGTGCAGTCAACTTGTGGAACTCATTGCCAGAGGATGTTGTGAAGGCCAAAACTGTAGCAGAGCTCAAAAGATAATTAGAGAAATTCACGGAGGATAGGTCCATCGATGGCTATTAGCCAAGCTGGTCAGGGGTGCAACCCAATGCTCTGGGAGTCCATAGTCTCTGACTGCGAGAAGCTAGGAGCGGACAGCAAAGGATGGAACTCAATGATTGACTGTTCTGTTCATTCCCTCTGAAGCATCTGACACTAGACACTGTCAGAAAAAGGATACTGGGCTAGATGGACCACTGATCTGACCCAGTAGGGCCGTTTTTATGTACGATAGCTGGTAATCAGTTTTGTTCCTGTCCTCATCCATCAAGCTTCTATCTAGTGAAATAACTGATAGCAGCTTTGCCTTTGATGTTTTATTTTTAATAAAATGGAGATATAAAATAATCTAAGTTAAGTTTTCCTATTAGTTCACTGGGGCTTATGGGCCTGTCTACCTCTCATAATTGTGGATGTTATGCAGCAAAACGTGAAGCTGACATTCTTGGTTTAGAGACACCATCAAAAAATGTTCAAAATGAGATATGGCTACAGGAAATAGGAGAATAAGGAGTGAGTGTGTTAATGCACTAACCTTTCAAGACCTCATTTGAAAAGTTCCCCTCATTTTTTTTTGAGACAGGTTTGGTGGTGGGCAAATGCCAGATGCCACTGATTTGGTTGACTTAATGTACTCTTTCCGCCCACCCATCCACCCACTTGAAAGCATATTCGGTCTACATGAGGTATGATGTGCAGCTGTCTGTTACCATAGAAACAGGGAAACAATGACCCCATCAACACATTAAAATGACCACTTAGAAATATTTGCATTTATTTCTGTTAGTTTAATGACATTACATAAATTGGATTTCTTTCTTTTTGTGATGCTTTGAGGTCACAATCTACAGTATAAAAATCTGATAATATATTTGAACAGGTATAGCTTAAATGTAATTGCACTAGTGACATTTATAGTCAACATTATCTTGTTCTTCCTAATGATCTGTCAAGAGTGCGTGGGTTACCACAGTCTTCATTGCCTTGACCTATACACCGTTATGTGCAGGGAAGATTGTTCTGACTACAGACATTGCACAGGAGACTCTGATTGCCCATGGAGAGTAACCGATTTTTTCTTTACCGTGCTTTAATACTCTTTCTTGTGATGCTGGACTATCTGCAGTCTCTTCTTGAAACACTCCTCTAGCCATTGAATGCAAAATATTCTGTCCATAAAGTTTTCTGTGTTGTTATCTACATTATCTCCTTCATGGATGTGATTAGCACCAGCAAGAAGTGGTATAATTCCATTTGGAGTGGCCACACCTCCCTGGAGAGACAGGGTGGGTGAGGTAATAGCTTTTATTAGACCACCTTCTGTTGGTGAAAGAGTTAAGACTGAGTTCACAGAGAGCTCTTCTTCAGGTCTGGGGTCTTTCTACTTCAATTTTTGCAGCACTCATGATGATCCACCTCAGCTCACAATGAAGGTGTAGTATGTCAATTAAATTGCAAGATCCAGACTCATGGTGTAGCTATGTAGCAAAGTTAATTTGCACAGGTGTGATAATTTTGGAACTGCTAAATACTATGCACTCCACAATTGAGAGGCACCACCTTTGAATGTCTTCTGAAGGATAATATTCCTTGTTGGATGAATTATATGCCTCTTTATCAACCAAACAACAAACTCCTGCACAAATTGGGGCACAAATGTAGCTGACCTCTGTCAACTACAATCACCTGGTTTTGGTTAATATTCAGAAGCTCTCGTTTTGGCTATTTCAGACTGAAGGATTGAAGTGGCATTATACAAAACCACCTCTTCAGTTGAAAACTATTAATTAAGCTCACTTACCAGAAGATAGTGCACAAGTCAATTGGATGACTTCAGTTCCGGTTTCAGATGACTAGCAGTTTGGATCACATCCACTAATGTTGTTGCACTGCCTAGAACAATGGTGGACTTGCTGTGTCCATGCTATGCATGGAATGAAATTGCAGAATCGCAGTGTTTTTCTAATCTTACCTGTGATGCAGTTTCTACATTTGAGGGAAATAGGGCTTTATATCTCTGTAGTAGATTCGACAGGAGAAGAGTCTTCTTGTACATAAGATCATTGTCTACTTCTTCAATCAGCTGATGAAATGCAGTATCATTAGGTGACTGTATTATTGCAGTGTAACTACATGTTTTGCTTTAAGATATTTTTTACGCAAGTAGAAAGAAAGGCATGTTGAGGAATAAACTGCATCCTTAGCAATCAAGTCTTCCACAGTTATTCTGTGCAATAGGTCGTCATCTTCTCTTTGAAGTGTTGCCTGCTTTAGATTGGTTGTTCTCGCAAATGTTTCTATTTTATGAAGTTTCTTGTCTTTCTTTTGTATTTTTCCCAAGCAAACAATGCAATGGGACCAATTGCTGGAGGATGTGCTCCTCTGATGCTATAGAGGCAGGTGAACATGATGCTCTTTGATTCAGCCTAGATTCTACATTGTATGTACAAAAGTTTACAAGTAGAGTATCATTTCATTAGGAATTAATTATATTTACCCACTGTGCAGTACAAAGTGTGGGCAAACAATCGACTGCTACTGGTGCACAATCCTCATTGAGAGGCTGATCTGGTCAGCAAATTTCAACTGAAAAATATAGGAAAGTATTATAACCTCTGGAAGATACTTTGTGATGTGAAGCTATTTCAAGATAGTACAGTAGAAGCTCAGAGTTATGAACACCTTGGGAATGTAGGTTGTTTGAAACTCTGAAATGTTCGTAACTTTGAACAAAACATTATGGTTGTTCTTTCAAAGGTTTATAACTGAACATTGATGTCATACAGTTTTGAAACTTTACTATGCAGAGGAAAAATGCTGCTTTCCCTTTATTTTTTTAGTAGTTTACACTTAACACAGTACTGTACTGATGTGTTTTGGGTTTTTTTAACTGCTGCCTGATTGCATCCTTCCAGTTCCAAATGGGGTGTGTGGTTGACTGGGCAGTTCGTAACTCTGGTGTTCATAACTCTGAGGTTCTACTGTATATTGCAAAATGTTGATATTCACTATTTTTGTCACGTGCTAAATGGTTTAATAATTTCTGAAAAGAAAAACATAATTGCCCGTGGTAGCTTTGACTAATAAATACCACATTAAGATGTTGAAATTAATGTAAATAGTAAAACTGTAGTCATAGTCATGTTGCAATGTTTCTGGAACTATGCAAAAAAAAAAAAGACTCATTTTGGGTACCATTGTTTCACCTTGCTTATGGGCTTATAGCACCCATTGACAGCTCTACATCATACTTCATCCAAACATATTTACACTAAGCTTTCAAATGATATGAGGTAGGAGGGTGGTAGGGTAGGTACTTTGGAGGGGTGTAGGGTATGTACATACTCCAGAAATACGGCCCTTTTTTGGAGAATTGCTGCATGCCTGTTAGAAGTCATTGGTGCTCATTAGGAAACTACAGCCTGATAGACCGATGGGGAGCAATAAGAATTGTGTTTCTCTAGTTAACAGTCTTTAATCACAAGTAGTTTAGAGCTGCAGTGGAAGGCATTGCAATACAATGCAATGAGTTTTGAGGATTATAGGCACAAACAGGACTACTTGGAGTGCCAGCCTGGCATTATACCTGATTCAAGTGAGTGCTGTTATTCCTTGCTTTTCTTGTACAGTACACTTAATCACAAAAGAAATTAATGAAGTTATTGATCAACAGAATATGCAAATGAGATGACAGAAGTTTTTGTGGTGATGTTGGAGACTTTAAGAAGTCAGACTTCATATTTCCATTTTTGTAAGCTTCAGAGAATATCCTATTTTTCTGTTATTGAAAAATTGACTGCAAGTTTAGCTGATAACACAATGTCAGAAATGTTGCAGTGCAGCGTTCATCCTAGCATCAGTATGTGGAAACTGTTTTGCTCTGTTACTGGTATGTATTGTACACTTACCAACAGCAAACCAAATAAAAATGACACAGTTCATTATTACTTATCCTTCAAAATTGATTTTTTTTAATGGCTCAGTTAACTGGCAAGAATCCTTCAGTTGTTGCTTAATGTAGGAATTGAAGGTGTTAGTTCAGAACCCATGTCCATTGGGAAGGGAGAAGAAATGATTTGCTTAAAGAGAAAACACACCTCTTGAATCAAATTAATAAGCTCAGGAGTTATGAAATGATTAAATATCGAGTTTTAAGAAATACACATCCTAGATTCTGACTGCCTGATAAGTAATTTGCTCAAATGAAAAAGTGACTGTATATTGGTGGTTAATTTACTGTTAAATTAAGGGAAAGTATTAGAGAAAGCACTTGTTAAAGTTCTGAAGCTAGTAAGAAAGGAGGTTGGAAACTGATACTCAAGTTCTTGGCTAGGTTTCATAGAATCATTGTCACAAAAGATGCAACTCGGCTTGCTCAAAATAGCAGAAGGCTCAAATGTCAGCTGAGTGCTTTCATAAAAATCTAATGCATTTGCTGTAGAACTGTCATGAGCCCTGTGTATACAGATGTTTGGGCTTTTAACCCCAGTACAGTGTACACCAAGCTATACATATGGCTCTCTCATACCTTTTTGACACTTAAACCCGTCAGTTCCCAGGTAGTTGCCACCTTGAATCTGCCACTTTTTGAAGTTCAATGCTGGAATGAAGGAGGGTTTCTAGCCACAGGATGGTATGGCAAGGTTTGAACTGAAAGACACACTGGCCAACATTTAAAGCAAACTCCCTCATTCATTGCTGTTGAGTTTCTTTCTTCTACCAGAGACCAGCAAGCTTAGACACACTAGCCCTACACTGGGCTATATGGCTAATTTTCTGCAGGCACTGAGGCACTTTTGATGCTGATTGAAGGCCTGAAGATAGAGGTGGGTTGGAGCCACTCCCTTTGAGTAGAATGGAACAAGAGTGGGGAAGGAAGGTGGTGCTTTTGTGGCTAGAAAAAGGGTGCAGGTATTGAAATAGACTGGTCTCCAGTGCTTTAAAGCAGTGTTTCTCAATCTTTTTGATACCAGGGACCAGCTTGCTGCCTTCCTAGACTGTGTCAGGGAGATCTCAGGAACCGGCAGACCAGTCATTGAGAAGCACTGCTTTAAAATATTAACAGTGTAGATCTAGGACTGCCTAATTTAATACACAAATAGGCCTGAACTGAATAACATATTGTCATTTATGAAGAGACATAATTGCTCTGAAGGTACTCAACAAATGCCATCAAATTACACAGCTGCTGGTGTGACTGTATTGATTAAGTAAAGCCTTATAACTTAACATTAAAAGTCTGCCTTAGCCAGTGCTTAATTATCTCAGGGCTTGCCAGGGCTGAGCCCTGGCACCTCTGGGCTTCCTGCATCAGTTATGGATGTAAAAAAATTGCTTAAGGCCCACCACCTCTTTTATTACAAACTAAGCACAGGCCTTAACTACCCCTTTTCTTCAGCCAGGAAATTCAGTAAAGCTACATTCTAGCTAATATGCCATCCAAATCTGTGTCAGAGCTGCCTCCCATTGCTGAATGTTTCTGCCACCCCTCTCCGACAAGTGGTGTAAAGGGTGATCTCTAATCAAGACAATTCCTGTTAAATGCTTCCCCATCATCTCTTTCTTTCCCCCCACTCTTTGCAGCTATTATTAGGAAATGTGTTTAAGCCTCTGTTGGCTTGCCTAATTGAGAATGTGATTGGCTCTCTGGAGAGATGGTGATCCCCAGGTGAATTGAATGAAAGAATTACTCAGTTTAAAAGAGGAGAGTCAAACTAAAATGATGTATGATGTAGGTAAAAAGTGACCCACTTTTATCCTTCTAAAACAATAGTTACAGTAGGGATGACTGTGACCTAATACATTAGTTAAAAAAAAAAAAAGAGGCAGGGGACTCAGATTTGGCTTCTATTACTGTTCACACTGAGAGACCAAACCTTTTTCTGCCTGATAGTAAAATGGAGTTCATTATAGTTCTCTAGCACTGCAGGAGTGTTGTGAGGCCCTATTGATGTTTGCCATTTTATAACACAAAGTAAAGAAAAACCCATGAAAAACCCATCAAAGTCAAGAAAAAAAGCCAGAAAAGCTCGGAATGAAAAACTCAGTGGAAGGAAAACAAGGGTTATGTCTTCACTAGAAACCCAGCTGTGGCACAATTACAGTGCTGCAGCTGCTCCACTAGAGTGTTTCAGTGTGGACACTCACTACAGCAACGGGAGAGGTTCTCCCATCACTGTAGTTATCCACCTCCCTGAGAGATGGTAGATAGGTTGACTGAAGAACTCTTCTATTGACCTACGCTGTCTATACCAGGGGCTAGGTCAGCTTAATTAGGCCACTCAGCAGTGTGGATTTTTTACATCCATGAGTGACATAGCTGGGTCAACCTAACTTTTTAGTGTAGGCCTGGTCAAAGCACAGGCAACTGCTAGTATCTCAATGGTAAGTGATTTTATCAGCTCTCTTTAATTTGTGCACTGGGTAGCAGCACAATAGGCTTCAAAATGACTGGTTCTGTATTTTAAAACAGCTTGGTGTTTAAGCAAAAGGGCTATTGCATCTGTCACTCCAGTTTGTTGTGGGGAAGGTGGGGGGAGTGAGGCAAAGGGGCAAAAGCTGGAGAAAATTAATGTAGAGAAAGTAGCAGAATTATTAATTTGCAAATACTCATTTAGACAGATCCAGGGCTGTCAGTGAGGATCCATAAAAGGCACAAAGTTGGCTTGACTTGGTCACTTGCAACTATTAAATATCCAAAGGTATAAAATAGGCCCCAGCACATGCCTTGTGCTGCCATCATTCTCATCAGGAGAAATGATCCAAAATGAAGTCAGAGCAGCTCTCTAAATGTTCCACCTAGACCACCCATGTAGATAATGGCAAGGAATGAGCGATGTGTCACTTCCCACCTATTGCAAGAATACTGTACTTTGCATTAGAGCATACTTAAAATCACTTGAGGAATTAATATGCAGTTGCTGCTAATCAGCCGTTGAAAAGGACGTTCGATCTTCATGTTGTTGCTCAGCTTTGTTCCTTAACTGGGGGCTTCTCTACACTTGAAATGCTACAGTGGCACAGCTGCACCACTGTAGCACTTCAGTGTAAACACTATCCAAGCTAATGAAAGGGGTTCTCCCGTCACTGTATTACACCCAGGTTAGTTGGTTTAACTATATTGCTTAGTTGTGTGGATTTTTCACAGCCCTGAGTGACATAGTTAAGCCGACTTAGTTTTCTAGTCTAGACCTGGCCTAAAACTTTTTCTGTGATACAAATAGAAATGTGGTCTGCAGATGCTATTAAATGTAGAAAACACCTCACTAGCTATAAACAGCATTTAATAGGTTGTTCGTCATAAAACTAGCATGTACGCAGCTTCTGGCAGTATGCCTGTATTGCACAAATTTAATCTTGGGTTTCAGGTAAACATTGGGACATTAGTGGTATCAGGAGATGGAAGGATAATAGGTCAAATCCTATAACTTTTATCAGTTAAGCAAAAGCAGGTTTTGGCTCATTATCTAAGGAGATGATGATTTGAATTCAGTGTGCCATCAGCATGTAATGTCCTAAGGAAAGATCGGGGAGCACTAATTATTGGTCATGTTCTCTAGCTTACAACTCTGTTTGGGCAATGGGTATGTATATTAAGTTATTGAAGAGATTATACTAGTAGCTGTGAGCACTGAAGTAACTACTAAATTGCAGATTACATGGTGTTACTGGAAATGCCTTGTCCATAAAATGGGGCAGAGGCCAGAAGCAAAAACAAGCTCAACTTCCTGCCTTTAGTATTTTTCTAGGACTTGTGGCATCTGGAAGGGAAAACTCCCAACTGAACTGCAACTGCAAATACAGTAAACTGAACCTCAATATAAAACTAAGACACCTAATGGAAGAGATGTAAGACAAGAAGTAAAGTCAAGGAACAGTCTAGTGTAAAGGCAAGACAAAGCACAGTATGTCACTTCATGGGCACACAAGCCATGCATATAGTATTAATGTCAGCAAACGTGATACTTAAAGTTCAGGGAACAATGTGGAAAGAATGGCATATTCCACATTGGTTCACAGAACTTTTTGCATTGTATTATATTTGGATACATATGAAGGAGATCAGCTCACCACTTGGCACCTCCTTGTGGCCAGGAGTGGCATAGGAGTTCCTTCTCTCCTCAGAGCAGCAGCCACCTCCTCCTGTGACTAGCCTCCTTCTGTGTGGACCAAGTCTTTCCCCTCCAGAGTATTCCAAAAACAAGGGGAATTCACACAAACAAACTGATTTCATTATGAAAGAGGGGAAAATGCCTCCCTCTGAGGGTGTGTCAGAATCAGGATCTTCCCTCTCCTCAAGAGATACCTTCAGGCAGCTGATGCTGGGAAAGCTCCTGCCTTTCCTCAGCCCTTTCCACAGGAACAAAGGGTTCAAAGTCTGTTCTCTTCCCTGGTCTGCACACAAATGAGCTATTCTACTTCCGTTTTAACTCCTCTTCCTGTCTGTGCATCTCTTGCAGGTATGGCAGGGCTAGTTGAGCCCAGAGCAACTCTTTAACTCCTTGTTGCCCAGTGTGGGGTTTGTATACCCCATCGCAGTACATAATACAGAAATGTATTATGAAAAGTAATGTCACAGAACTGAATAGAGTCAGAGACCCTCTGCATAGCATATGGTTACCTAAATGAAATGATATGGACCAACTCAGACAATTTAGAGGGACACTAAGAGCATGTAAATAAAAATGCCATGCCCCCAAGGAAAATTGCCTGAAGTTCAGCCACTTAACCTCAAATGCCACATGGTTGATCTTTTTCCCTACTGCCTCTATTTTACATAATGGGAATCCAAAATGAGGTGACTTGCATCCTTGAAAACACTGTTCATGCATAGGCCAGCAGGCTGCTCTGACCAGCTCTTGCCACTGTTACATAATTTTGGAGGTTTGTAGCATGACTTCTCAAACCTCATTTGGGGATTAAAATGATCTCTCAAAGACAGATTCACTCAATGGCATTATGAGCTTTTTAAAGCAAATATTTGGCAGACTGACATACAAATGGCCAATTCTTTCATCCCATCTCCTTGCTCATTCTTGTTAGTTCATTTGCTATTTGTAGACTTTTAGAATAACATCACTTGCATACTCAACTTACCTTAGGAGGGCATATGAACCCAGACCAACTCTACACTAGTTTTTGAAACATTTCAGTTCTTTTATTATAAGTGCAGAATGCTAGGGACTGAGAGGCTGGGCATTATCCAGTGGGTTTCACATAGGTTAAGAAAACATTGGTAGACCAAAAAACACCTGTCCTTCAAACGGTTAATGCATTACTAATTTTGATGAGTGTTCAACACAGTGTGCAGTTTTTCTTGTAGACAAAACATGTCCATAGTAATTGTGAATGAATGTCTGAACGAGTTTCTGAATGCAAGTGTTGGACTTCTATTTTTATATTTAAAAATTAGAAATTTTGACGGGCACAAATCTAAAATACACCATGTAGAACTGTAGTTAATAATTAAACATAAATTAAATGCATGCCACAGAAATCATGGCAGCGGGGGAAGGATCAGGAGAAGGGAAGGGAACAGAAGATACACTAGAAAGGTAAAGTTGGACAAATATTGTGAAACACATTAACAGAATTTAACAGAAGACGTTAACTGCTTTGCGACATTTTGAAAGGACACACTTATTGACAACGAAGCACAGAGAAACATAACCTTCATGTAGGAAAACTTATTGTAGGGACCTATACAGTGGATTTCAGGCCTTAATCATAGACATATTCTTGTTACAAGTTGCTATAGGATAACATCCTTCACCTGGCACTTGCTTGACACAATTGGCTCCCTCCAACTGCATTTATAGCATATGGTAGCTATACCAGAGGAGCTGCTGCTGCAGCATCTCAGGGAACATCCACACTTGAAGATGAGGATGTATCTCTAACTTGGGTAGATGTATGCATGCTAGCTTTGACCAAGCTAGCACGCTAAGAATAGATACGCAACTGTTGGGTGGGCCTAGTCACCCTGGATATGATCCCACTTGAATAGCTAGTCCCTCACACCACTGCAGACACACTATTTTTTGTGCATTTGCTTGAGGAAAGTTAACACAAGTACATCCACATGAGCTGGAAATTATATGGAATCTGGAGGTGAGAAGCAACAATGGAACTTGGAATAGGAGATATTGTTTAGGCACTTTTATCCTTCACATGACTGCCCAACATAGTTGCGTTTGCCAGGATACAACTCTGCTATGTACCCCTCAATTGAGTAAAGCAGATGTGCCCTTACATTCATAAACTAACAGTTATGACTGAAGGGATGTTTATCTGGCTTGATCTCATACTTATGCAATTGGTCCCAGTCAATCAGTGCCCCAGGAGGGGAATCTGGACTGCTTCAGAAACAGATATGCACAAGACTTCTTTTGGGTAATGGATGCATTATTGAGCAATTTCTGAGTAGTTCACGGACTCACTGTTTACTAAAATTTCTTGACCCTTTGTGAGTTAGCTATTCAACAGTGTTTTAAATCGCTGCTGTTTGCTGTACCATGTGACAAAATTTCTTTTGCTATAGGGCCCCATGCTGGTTACTCACTAGGGTGGCTGTGAGGGGAATCCAAGCTTCTGCTGCTCCAGATCCCTGAAATGTTCAGCTTCTGGAGCCTTAGCAGTCTGCAGCACTGTTTCCTCCCTTAGTCTCTCTGGTACATTTCCTGGGCACTGACTTTGCCTGCTACCCTTTCTTAGAAACAATGATCCAGAGCCCACCTATCCTAGGCACCTAGAATCAGAACTGATCCCCGCAAGATTCGCCACTTAATTAAACTCCCCTTCCCCCAGAACTCCACCCCAAAGACCTGAAGTTTTTGCCTGCAGTTCAGTTCTGGGGCACTCAGCAGTTGTGAAGCAGTTCACATACTAAGAGATGCTTTGGCCAGAGTCCAACATATTTGCATTTGTATACGTCATTTCAAAGCACAGGGGAGTAAAGGTATTACAAGACAATGAACATAATGCATATGGTACTTTCTATCTCATCCTTCCCTGGGGAGTCCTTAGGGGAGCATCACAGCTCATGGAGGGGGAAGGAGGCAGGCTGTTCCATGATGAGTAGTCTCCCCATCAGGAGTCCTCTTACCTGGCTTCTCTGATCCTTGCTTTCTCCTGCAATCACACTTTTCTTCTTGTCTCACTCCCTCTATTCCTGCGTGGTTCATTACTTAAACCTCCCCCGTTTCCTTTGTTCTGTTTCTTGTGTAACTTGCTACTGCTTTTTCTTCCCTCTCTCTTCAGAGTCAGCTAAACTGGTTTACTAAGGCTGCAGTTGCTAAACTGGTTTACTAAGGCTGTTCATGCATTGTTGCTAGGTGTTTTCACCTGAATGGGACTGGTGAGCCTTAAGCACTTACCCCATTGTATTTGTTTCATGTGTACGTACTACAGGGCCTGTTGGCAATGGTGGATTCATATACATGTAGGCACCCATGACAGTAGTTTTTCGTAGTATGACTTCTCGATATCAACCAGTTTTAAGTATAGCTCCGATTCATTACCTATGTGTAAAATTAACGCAGAGGTATAATATAGTATGTATTTAATAGAAGGCAAGACTTGAACATAAAAATGCTTCCTCTTCCAGGAAGAGAATAACATGATAGAATTTACTTGCAAGGGTCACAAATTCTGTACTTGGTAGAGAGAATTTTAAAGCTTTTTTACTGTCATTCTTCATGGAGTTTCTGTAAAACAGTCAGTGGATGTCAATTACACATGGCACGTGGTTTACAGAACTGTTTTCTGTGTTGAGAAAATGAACAGATACTCTCACTGCAGCTGGGGGAAGTAATCAAATACTTCATACTATTAAGGAGATTCAGTTAACACCTAGGGCAGAGATCACTATCCATCACTAACTTTGTGTCATTAACAATTTCAGAAGTAGCTTTCCTCTCTTGCACTGGAAGTAGGAGAAATGAATCCATTCTTTAGCACTAGATAGAATCCCCAGGCACGTAGTTTGAGTGGCTACTTAGAAGGAAGTTTTATATAGGAACCTGATGAAAGATCTCACAGCTGTGGCTTTTGGAATGTACCTCAAAACTACACAAACTTCAGTACTGACCATTTATGCCAAACACAGGCTTCAACAGATAATTCACAATGAAATTAAGAGTACTTATTACATGTGCCTAATGGATTTTGTGTTTGGTCCCCATCAGATTAGCTAGTGACCAATACTATAGGCTATGGCAGCAGTAGCAGCAGCAGAGTAACCTGAGCTGTTACCTATTATTCCGTCCTGGCTTGGTGAGAGAATTGCTAGCAATGATTCTATTACTTTTGACCATTTTGAGGCTTCAACAAGTGTCTGAATGGCAGACATGGGCATGACTTCTGTGTGGGCAGATGTTCACTGGAAACTGAACTGAGCTTCAGATTGTGTGAGCCTACCATCAGTCACAAAGAGAATGATGTTTAGTGTCTGTCAACTTATGCATTGTTCCCTGTGATTCATAAATTAACCTTAAGGTTTTTCTTCAGATGGTTCAGATTGAAAGCATGAACACATTGCTGTCTTGAATAGTCCAAATGCTGGTAAACACAGCTGAGCTTGTTTATATTAATGTATAGTGTTTATCTTCACATTTTGCCTTCAGGTCAATCACGTTAACATATAAGGAAACATTAATAGATCGATGGAAAGACATCTTGCTTGGTCTAGTCTGAAGTCTAATTTTTAGATGTTCTTACATGAAATTGGTGGTCAAACTCAGAACAAGATGTTTCTTTATTGGGCCATTTAATGACTATCCTGGCTGCAGTTCTACTTGCACTGAAATGAAATTAAGCTGCTCCATGAATGCTAATGGAAATAGATTATGCTTTTTGTATGAGAAACCTTCATGTTTCTGATGACCAATGTTTGAAAGACTCTTAATGATCTCAATAGTTGAAATTTCAAGCATTCTGAAGGTTTAAGAGACTGCTATTTATTACCAGCACCTAGTCATACTGGTTCTCACTTTCAGTTTGTCATAAAGCAAAAGGCTCAGAGAAGAGCACTGAAGATCAGAATAGATGTACTCAAGGAGTTCTAAACAAAAAAAAGACTATTTTAGCCCACAAAAGGGGGGGAAAAGTGAAAGACTTGATTGAGTATTTAAAATGTCTATATAAAAGATGTTATGAAGACAGATCAGGTCCTGTTTTTGTTTATTCTTTCATAATTACTATGCCCAAGTGCACCAGAAAAAACGAATGGTTGACAAACTTAGGACAAATGTACTTCTTGTCACAATGTAGTCAGCCTGTGGAATTCACTCCTGCAGGCTGTCATAGAGTCAAATGCTGTAGCAGTAAACTTTATGATCAAGAATGCTTGCAAAGCCTCAGGGCATAAACTGCTGCCACACAGGTTAGGAAGGATTTCTTCCTCTTCCCACCTCAATGTAAAGAGTTTTGATGGTTGTGTTGTGCCCAGATATTCATGTGAAGTGCAAGCTGCTGGTTAACAGTGGCAAGATACTGTATCTGAGGTAGCACTTGTCTGAAATAAAAATTATTGTGTTTCAAGAGGAACATTCTCATACCAGTGCAATACTTATATAGCACATCTCTGGAAGGACCTCAAGCTATCTGCTATTTTCTAATTAAGATAGGAAAAAGTCATAAAATGGTGAACACTGAGTGTTTCACAGCAACCTCAATTTTTTGTTTTTTTTCTTTACTTACAAAAAGTGGTTTAATATAATTCATAGATTCCACAGCCAGAAGGGACCATTGTGATCATTAGTCAGCTCTCCTGTATAACACAGGTCATAGATATTCCCAAATTATATATATATATATATATTTTTTTTTTAACTAGAGCATCTCTCTTGAAATTACAATCTTGATTTTTAAAATAGCCAGTGATGGAGAGTCCATCATGACCCCGCTCTTGCACTCTGTCCTATCTTCCTCTTTCCATTGATTGTGCAGAGGAACACGTGGGACTAATGAATAGTCATTCTAGAGCAGAGCACAATGGGAATCTTCTCCAACGTTTTGACTATTGTTAGTAGCTGGGGTATATAGGGAGTTGAAGTAGGAAACTGAATTTAAGCCTAAATATAGACCTCTCTTCCAGCATATGGCATGGTTGCCCACATGCCACAACCTTCCACCTGGATGGAAGTGGCTGCTGTTAATAAACCAGGATTGTCTTTAGGAATCTGTTGAATCCTTACATTATATGCAGATATCTCTGGCACTGTGCTGCCTCTCAACAAAGTGTCACTATTAGAAATAGGGAGGAGGGAAGGAAGCAAATTAATCAGTTAAGTCTTCCAGAAAACCAAACCAAACAAACAAACAAACAAAAAATGCAGAAAGGAATTTGGGAGTGAAGGCTAATCCTAAAGTGTAAAAAGGAATATATTTTTTCATCTATCAGAGGGGTAAGAAAGAGTAAGGCTGAGTAGCCAATTAATCACATGAATAACTTAGAGACGATTGAAACATTTAGCTCCTTTTTAAAGTCTAAAGTGTGTACAGTTATGTAATAATAGGAAGCTTGCAAATGTATATTACGTACTGATGAAGAGCAGATGAGGATATAATAGAAAATTTGAAGTGATGCAAACCAGTGAATCAGCATCCGGTAGAGGTGTGACCTAATGAACTTTCTGGATAAATTATTATTTTTTAAATTGGGCTATATAACAGCATAATAAAGAACCAAAATGTAAGTTATGATGTTAAAATAATGATGTCAGGCTATTTAAAACTATATAAAACATGAAAATATCAATTGACTTGGAAAAGAATGTCATTGAACAATTCTGTATAAATTTCTGCAATATAATCCAGTTGGAATCTAGATGGTATAAGTGAAAACAAACACGAACATTAAGCTTGCTAATGTTTTATGTACCTAGGTATCACAGAAAAAGTGGCAACAGTAAAGTATAAAAGCTTGTCTAAAATAGATTTTTTAGTAAAATAGTAATTTTGTACATTATCTAGGAAAGTTCTTAAAGCCAAATAAAATGAAGGATGAAATCATCTGCAGAGAATGCAAGTGCAGCAGCAAAAAAGGTACAAGGAAGACAATGAACAAATCTGGATAGTCCTTTTTGTTAAACAATCAGTTATTGGAATCGGTGAAAATTCATTTAGGTTTCTAGCCTGAGGAGAACTCAGGGAATAAGTGTAATTTGTACAGTAAGGCACTGCAGCAACCAGACATATGATCTGATGATAGTTCTATAGATGTACAATATCTTGGCATGTGTCTTGTGCGTTGATCACAACCGTGTTTAGTGGCCATGTTAACATTAAAGTATATTCACTTGTTCTTTGGGTTACAGGACATGGAGACTTCACTGGGATGGTCAGGTTCTCTTTCAGTGAAGCTTTACCCTATCTGCTTCAGACTTGAGAACAAACTTGCATAGGCAGAGGGTGTTGGAGGCCCAGTGCAATTTGAGTTGCTTGACCACTGTCCTACAGGCTTAGCTTGCTTGGCTATTCTGACCCCCGTAGCATGACATCTTTCAGTTGGTAGAAACCGAATAATCTTATAGATGTCTCAGTTTCTGCATACCACAGCACATAAGACAAAATACAGATACTGTATGCTTGCAGCTGCACATAGATAATGGTGATGGGAACAACAAGTTATCCTTGAACGTCTGGGGTACACTGTTTTATTGCCAAGGGGCATACTTTTACTCCGCCCCTCCTATTACCAGATGTTGTTTTGACGACCCCAATTATTATGGTGAGAACGGAATGTAGTTAAGGGTGGAAACCCAATGTAGGTAATTAGCATATGTGATAATGAGAGAGATAATTAGGTGAAGGTTGTTTATGGAAGGATATAAGTAGTCACCACTTAGACAAAGGGGGGCGCTCCATCAACACCTGACTTCGCAGGAGGTGCTGTCGGTTGGACCAGAGGCCACTGACTCCCTGGCGGGGCCCCTGAAGAAAGCCATTCCTGTATACAGCCTTCTGAGTGACTGCTTAGCTCTCCAGGCTTAGTGAGTATGATATATTGTAGTTAATTTTAGGCTTTGTATCTAACTAGTATATTTATAGAAAACCTTGCACATTAAACCTTACTGATCTGCAAATCGGGCGTACCATGTCTCACTGGTATTCACACTGATCACAAAGTATCCAGAATCAACAGAGGGAAGAAAATGAAAGCTCGTGGAGTTGCACATGGGGTATATGTGCCTTAAGGAAGGAAATCTTGAAGACCAAATGGATCTTAAATGGAAAGTAGCCTTCACATATAGGATTTTTTTTTCATTAGCTACTTCAAATTTCTATAAACATGAAGACAAATAATCTTCTTAAGGAGAATTGTTAAGAAAATAACCTCTAACTTATTTATTTCCTCTGTCCTCCATCAATAGAAACAAGATGCCTGTGATTTTTTATGTTTTTTATGTCTAGGGTTAGCCACAGTGAAAAGTCAGACAAGAATTATAGCACTGATTAGCCAGATAGTAAGATACCAGGACTATGCCAGAGGTTAAGGAATTGCAAGGTGAGGTCATTGTTCAACTCTTGACTTTGTTGGATAAAACTCCATAGCTTCCAAAAACAAAGAAATGGAGGATGAAGATGAGCTCTAGAATAAATAGAAGGAAAAAATGCAGAAATATCTGAATGAGTTGCACTGCTCACTAGAACAAAAAAATGTGTAAATTAAAGACATTTTCATAGCTGGGAACAGTGAACTATCTGGGGACAGAAGCCAAATGCTATGCAGAGGAGAGGCTCAAAAATTTCAGGACAAATGTTAAACCTAGTAACTAAAGTGGGATGACACCTTGACCTTTTCCAATCTCTATCAGAAAATGTTCCTGACAAAAGTTATCTAGAAGAATGATTGTTGCTGTCTTTTAAGCAATATTTTTAAAGATTAACTTGGATGGAGGTTTTTAGAAAGGAAGAGACAAGGTGGGTGAGATAATACCTTTTACTGGACCAACCTCTGTTGGTGAGAGAGACAAGCTTTCAAGCCACGCAGAACACTTCTTCAGGGCTGGGAAAGGTACTCCCTGCGTCACAGCAAAATGCAAGGTGGAACTTATTGTTTAGCATAAGTAGTTAATACCTATTATAAGGGACCATTCAAGGTAGAGTGGCCCAGAAAGAAAGTAAGATTTCAGATATCGCTGTACCGGGAGAGAGACACCATGACTTGAAAAGTTGCGTAGTCCAGGAAAGATCATAATGATAGAGTATCTATATAGTTTAGATAGTCAAAAATTTGGGAAATAATCCACATATTCTCCTTTGTCTTGAGAAAAGATCTTGGCTTTCTTAACATTGCAAGAATATAGTTATATGCCAGTGTATCTCTACTGAACACAGTTATACCTGCATCAAACTGGAGTATCTTGTTGGTGAATGAAGCCTACTGTTGATAGCAAAGCTTGTGTATTCAGGGCACATATAAAATCTGGTACAGTGTGTCCTTGCATTTAGCCTAGGATGTACTTTAGTTGAGGTTGAAGGGGAACATTACCCAGCAAAAATGATATATTACTGCAAAAGTCAATGTGACCTAAGGTCCTATTAGAAAGAATTAACACTCAACAGATTATTGAAGCAGAATAACAATGGAAAAGCAAGACAACAAACCAACCGTGACCTTTCAGATGATGTGATTCAAATGTTCCTCGAAAAGGTACAAAGAGGACAAGTTATTTGGCATTTAACATGTGCAGTTAGAAATTAAAGTAATTCTAAAACATGGCTTCACTTAATATAATTTCAACTTCTAATTTTCAATTAGATAAAGCTTCACAAGGGGTCACTACTATTGTCTTAAGCTTTAAAAAAACCCACCTCTGCATACCTGCATGAAATTGAGGGCTCGTCTGGCCTGCTAACTAAGATGAAATGAACAGTAAGTGAGATTATTGTAGCATGTATTACTTTTGCATGTAGTAAACGTCAGCAGAATGAAGGTCAAAAAAATAAATAAAAAAATCAATGGATCCTAAGAGTTTAGAAATGAAGATTTCTCAGGGGCTGACTGGCGTGAGAAGGGGTGGAACAAAAGACAAGCACTTAAGCTACTCATCAGTATGAAACTTTAATCTGTTAAAAAACATGCCTGACTGCTGAAGAAAACCAAGCAGAATATAAAGCTAGAAGCAAAAAAGTCTTAGGAATCAGTAACGAAGGGCTAAAGAAACACAAAGACAAACCAGTTAGCATGCAGTACTTAGTTCAGTGTTATCAGAAAGGACACTTAGCACTTATGCAATTGTCAAAAATCAAACCTAAATCACCCTAACCAAGAGGTTAGGCCTCTGTTATGCTATGCAATGTAACTAGCAAAGCCTTACATTGAAGAGATTACAACCTGAATAGTCAAAGAGGAAAAAGAGGGTATTTCTCCATTTTATAGATGGTGACCTGAGACATAACTATGGTGTGACATGTCAAGGTGACACTACATGTCTATAGTAGAAGCCATGAACTGAACCCCAAAAACAAATCCTACTTGATTGCCTTAACCCCAAAACAATATGTGACTACATCACACACAATTCTAATCATTCTAGCCTTTCAGGTTCTCTTCTTGTGTTCCCCCTTCACAACACAACTCACTAAGATTAATTCCGAGCAAATAATTGACTTTTCAATTTGGTGGTCAACTGGAAAAAAAAAAAAAAAAAGTTCAATTTTGAACCAAAACTCATTTTTGTTTTGTTTTTTCGTGCTGCAATTGAAACACAGGTCTTGCACAGGTCTAACAAAATGTTTCAAAGATTTTGAAATGACACATTGAAACAAAATGTTGTAACATTAAAAAAATAAAATGTTCAGGAAAAACAGTAGTCTCCAAATTTGACCCAGATCCTCAAACAGTTTTGGTGCCCTGAACAATGCATTCTTGGTGAATTTACTATTAGCTGATAAAAAAATATCTGCCCAGCTCTAACTTAGATACCTCTGTTAAAGTTGTTAGCAGCATATACCTTTATGGTTATATGGGATATGTCTGTGGAAAATGACCTATACAACACTAAACCAGCCAAAAGACTTATAAAAACCAAAAAGAAAACAGAATTGAAGCAAAAAAGCAGTTTATTTAGGCCATCTGATTTAAACTGATTGTAAGATAAAATGGATAACCCTGTCTGATTGATTAGAGAGAGGAGAAAAACCTTGATGTCTAAAAATGCAAGACCTTCTTCTGAAATGGCTCATCAGTTAGTTTCTGCTGCTCTGTCCTTAGATAAGGGACTCCCCTGTTAACCTAGTCCATTAAGCCCCTGTGATCCAGGACAGCCACTCCCACTTTCCAGATCAGTTTTCTCTATTTATCTACACACACAATACAGTCTGGATCTTTCGTTCTGTAAGAAGTCACTGTGGATACAAGGACTTCTAATAACAAACAGCTGTAGTGCCAATAATTAACAATCTACCTCAGAAAGTACCCTGGACAGAACATTTAGACTAGGTATTGTCTATTCTGAGTTGAACCCTTTGGAAAGCTCTGTAAGTCTTTATTGGTAATAAACTATGACTTTTAGATCAGTCCCCAAATTTTGCATCATACTCTCCTTCCCCTCACAAAGTGATGGGAGAAAAACAGAATTTTCAAGGGATAACATTGAGACCCACATGGGAAATAATTAAACTATAGGTGCCTGTTCATAGGACATTGGCTATAGAGCAACCATCACCATGAGGGATAGGGGAGAGGAGGAAGTAAAACACAAAGTGTCATTAGGAAATAAATATAAGTAAAAACTGGTGACTCAAAAGTGGCTGAGTTAATGAGTCAGGATATGAATTGTAAATAAAATATTGTGAGAAGAAAAGCACCTACAGATATAGACCAACTCAACAGACAGTGAATTTCTTATGTATATAATGGTATCTTGGGAAGCAAAACAAATGATTTTATCAGCCTTAAGAAACAGGGGCCTGGTAACTATATATATACACCTGTGACAGAGAGATGTCAAGAGAAGAGAACAGGAGTGCAAAGTAATACCCAACTCTTAAGTCATTTTTTTTTAAAGAGTAAATTGCAAAGCACTTAAAGTTCTCAGTGTAGTTAACCTCACAGCACCCCTGTGAGGCAGGGAATTAGTATGATCCATACTTTACAGATGAGGAATTGAGTTAACGAAAGGCTCAGTGGCTTGCCCAAGGTCAAACAGGAAATCCGAGTTGGAGCAGGGAATTGAACCTTGGTCTCCCAGTTCCTTGAAAAGTGCACTAATCACTGGACCAACCTTCTGCACCCAAAACTAATGACAATTTGAGTAAGCTCATTGGGATATTGCACTTTCAAAACAGAGTGTGGGTGCATCATGAGATAGAGGGAAAAAGTATGCAGCTATGTAACCAAGCTGTTAAATCGTGAAAACCAAGAATGTTTATGGTAAAGAATCCTGTGATAAAAAATGTCATTGCCTTAAGAAAGAGTAATGAGGAAAAAAAGATGAAAGTTTTGATTACTGGGATCTCAACAACAACCACCACAACTGCATCTGTCAGGTAATCCATCTTGAATGACTGAAATGTAAACAATTGGTTTGAGCAAACACAGAACTAGCTGGACAGATAGTAAGCTATCAGGACTGTGCCATAGGTAAAGGAACTGTAAAATGAGGACACAACTGAACTCTTGGCTTTACTAGATAAAACTAAACAGCTCCCAATAACAAAGAAATGGAGGAGAAAGACAAGAACTCCAGAAGGAAAGAAGGAAAAAATGAAGCAATATCTGAATGAGTTTCAGGGCTCACTGGAGCAAAGAAGGGGAAGCTAAAGGTAGTTTCAGTTCTGGGAGGCTAAAATCACACTATCAGGGAGAACTGCAAATGAAACCAGGCCACCGGCAGCGTGTTGTTTTTCACCTTTGGTCATTATAAATACAGAAAAGATGATGAGGTGTGGAGGCAAACACTTTCACAAAAGTCTGGAGATGTGCTCTGGTTTGTGAGCACACCACCGAGTCATGTAATGATCTCTAAGAAAGTAGGTCATCTGACACTTCCCTAGTTTCTCTGGCTTAACTGTGATTCTCTAACAGAAATCTCTGTATTTAAATAGCCTATTGGCAATAAAAATCAATAAGCATATACAGCCTTAGGATAGTAAGTAGCAAAACTGTCTGTAAAGAGGACAAAGTACATGTATTTCTGCATGGTGAGATTCATGGAAAAAGCAACGTTAATATTGAAATAAATTCAATTTAGATTAAGTCTACACTACATCTTAAATTGACAATTATATCGCACAGGGATGTGAATTAGCCACCCCTGAGCGACATAATTTATGCCAATTTAAGTGCTGGTGTAGACAGCGCTATGTTGGTGGGAGAGCTTCTCCCACCGACATAGCTACCACCGCTTGCGGGGGCTGGACTAATTAAGCTGATGGTAGACCTCTACCCCATCAGCTCAGAGCAGCTACACAGAGAGCTTATGGCAGTGCAGCTGTACCGGTGCACCTGTGATGCCGTAAACTCTCTAGTATAGCCGTAACCTTAGTCTCCAGTCCATGTTAAAAATAAAGCTCCTCCAGGATGGAATTACCTAAACTCAATTGTTCTCCCCTCCCATCCCTGTGCCATATAGATAAAAATTTGCTTCAAACTCTATGCACCCAACTAACATAAGAGAAATGCACTAAATTCTCATGAGAGAGACGAGGTAGATGAGGTAATATGTTTTATTGGACCAACTTCTGTTGGTGGAAGGTACAAGCTTTGGAGCTACACAGAGCTCTTCTTCAGGTCTGGGGGAAGAAATCAGAGTGTCTGAGCTAAGTACAAGTTGGGATTGATTGTGAAGCATGAGGGGTAACCTGTGGTAGGAAACCACTTGAAATTAAGTGGGCAATAAGGGTTAGATTGCAATACAAAAGTGGTTTGAAGTGGGCCATTAAGGCGTAGCAGGCAGTTGTGTGTTACAAATTGTCATAATGAGCCATGAAATCAGTGCTCCTATTGAGTCCATCATTTTAGTGTCTAGCAGCATTATGAATATAATTTCTCAGACTCACCTTTTGAATGAATTGTGAAGGTTTCCTTGAGGGACAGGTACTGAAAGATCAGGTATGGAGTGATCCTCTTTGAAAAAGTGTTGGCCCCTGGGTGATATGGTGTTTTTGTCTGATCATTTTTCGGTGTGATTTCCTCCGAGAGCATAGTGATTATTTGGCTTCACCCATATCCCTGTTGTTGGAGCATCTGATGAGGCACACCACCTCCCACCAAGAGGCCAATCCAATAAAATTACCTCACCTACCTTGTCTATCCCATATTTCAAACAACTTGATTCTCCTAGTTATTGTCCTCACGTTGGCATCTCTATAAATGATGCTAGAAACTTGACTTCTTGCTTTTAATGGATGTGAAGTTAGTTCTGAATCTCACAAGATTAAGACAAACTTTATGTAAAAAAAAAAACCCAAAAACCAAAATCAACCTGCGGTGGTTGTGAAAACCTCTGTTTCTGTGAGGGTATTTCGAGCTGATTAATTTAAATATCTGCAATCTGCATGTGCATTAAATCATAAAAGTGAAAAATTCTGCAAAATGAACAGAGTCTGTAGTGAATAGTTAGTTTGAATTTGAGAAAACAAAATGAACAAATCATCAGGATTTTTTTTGTTTTGGCATCTGTTACAAGCTATACGTATGAAACCTATATGATGACCCAAGGACTGAGACATAAACCATCTTTAGTAATAGTTTTCTCTCTTATTCTTGGCCAGAAGTGTAGGTGATAGTTTGTAGTGGATACCTCATTAGCTTTGAGTCAGTATGTTGGGAATAGATACTGAAAATAATGGCCAACTACAGCTGCTCAAAAGGGAAACTGAAAGACTGGCTGAGGAGAATCCCAGTAGCAGGGAACTGTTCCACATTAATTTAATTGACTCATTACTTGAATAGAACGAATGAACTGGAGATGTTTGAAATTGCAGAATGTCTTGACTACAGCTCAGATGCCATGAAAACCACAACCTTATTTTTAAGAACTTCAGTGGATACATAAGCAATGAGCAATGTGGTTAGTAAAATACTCCGCATTATTTTTTGTACAAAATAAGTCATTAAGAAGGATTCCAGTTAGTGGGAAAAGCTGATGATTGAATTATTCTTGCCTCTGCCATAAACTTACTGTTCTTACCATGGGCAAATCACTACAGTTCTCCATACCTCAGTTTACCCATCTGTCACACTTAATTACCAGCTGTGGTGGCTGAAGTGTTCAGGTAAATAGCCCTGTGTTGGCAAACCTCTTAGATATCTTTGGGTGAAAACACCTTAAAGGCAAACTGTAGAACAAATTTTAAGTGTCTTTCCTGCACATTGTGTAGTACTGAATGACAGAAAATAATTAAAGATGGAAAGTAGTTCCTGTTACACATTTAAATAGACATTAGCTACTGTGCTTGAACAGTTGACATATTTGATTAACAAACTACAGTCAAGATGTAGATGTCCAATGCCTAAAAAGCAATAATAAGTATAACAGGTGGGATGAAAGGAAAGTCAGCAATGTCCCCTCGTCATTTTATTGGGGCCTACACTGAGTTTTCCATCTATAAATTTTCACCACATGCACTGTCTCGCCCTTGCTACAGAAGGTCCTGTCCAGTGATGCTTCCACACACTGATGGAATGGCCTGAATTTATTACCCAGGCTTCAATCTCTCTGAGCTTTTGCTTGAATTTAATGTTTATTTTAAGAGACTTTTTTTCAGCATGTCTGGAGTTGCCATGGCCACCAGGATGGGGGTCATAGCTTTGTTCCAATTTCAGTTTGCACAAGCAATTCTTTTTATCGTAAATGCATTTCCATTGTTTAAGATGGAGCAGGAGAATGCTGAGTTTTTCTTATCTAGCCATAAATAAGACATGATTTCTATATCAACAGGGTATTCACGTAAATTGCTGCAGCCAACAATTTCTCTTAGTATGAGGGGAAAATATTCAGCCATTCCGCTAACAAGTAAAACCTCACTTAATAACAAATTCCATTCTTCTCTTGTCTCCATGATAACACAATATCTCCAGGTGAATCAATTATTGAATATTGTTTAGTGCACAAATTTAAATGCTTACTCATTGCTTGGAGAATCATCCATTCATGTCTATCAAAGATGTAAGGCCTAATTTTATTCTAATTTGCAAGTTCTAAAATGGCATAAATCCTTTATCTTCAGTAAACTATGGATTGGACATTGGAAAAGCATTCAGATGCTTGGGTTCTCTTTCTGCTTTTCTGAATGTCTGGCTCTGACTGTAGAAAAAAAATTTCAAAGCACTTCATGAACTTCCATAATGTCTTACCATCCTTAATCTATGGCTGGCCTGGACCACATATATATTGTAAGTACAAGGAATTTTTTTTTAGGTCCTGTTAGGGCTCCCTGACCTTCACATTTTCAAGGGGAAAAAACCACATTGCAACAATTTAAAATAAGAGGGGAAAAATAACACTTTGTGCAGCCCACAAAACAATCTATTTTTGCCCTTATAGTACTCTGAAAAGGTCAGACTGATATAAACTAAATTGATTATAAAATTGCTTTTGGGCTGAGCTGTTGTGTGTCTGAAGCAAATTTTTATGCACATGTCATGTCCCCTTGAAACACTAGGGCTGAAAGGGAAATGCTGACAGACTATTTACTATAGAGGCAATAGTGGGAGTGCACCATAAAATGTTGCTTTTAGCTATAAATTGTACTAACACAATAAAAGTATCTTAATTAAACCACCATTAAAGGAATAAATCTATTAAAAGAATCAACTTCTTGAACAGTTGTGCTGCAGGTGGTCAGACAAGTAGGCCAGCTTCCTTATATCACTGTGTAATAAACAAGGCAGCTAGACATGGAATTACTGTAATTACCTGACGTGTACCCCTCAAACAAGGGACTCTTTCGCTAGTTACTGGCAACTCTGCCTTTTTGCTTTATACTTGACTCAGTATGAAATCTTCTATTTAAATTAAAATCCAAGGGATATTGGGAAACTACAATAGACAAGATGTCTTCATGTAACTTAATGGGATTACAAGTGACTTGGGAAATAAAGGCTGGTACTTACCATGGAAGAGATGGGATAAAGTTGGGTAAAGCATTCACAATGTGTATTGATTTTACATTAACACTCCACTTTCTTTATTGTGTATAAAGCTAAGGGCTTCAGTCAGAATGCACAAAGCTGTTCTAGCAAAAAGTGACTTGATTTCTCATTGCGTTTGGTGGCTCAGCTAATTAGCCAGTCCGCTGTGGCTTACAATAACAGAAAATACTTGTTTTTAAAAGATAAAAAACAAGGGTAAACATGATGTTACAAAAAATAGCAGTATTAAATCATGTTAATGTGAGCATGGTGCAAAAGTGAGCTTGTTTTTGAGCAAGGGAGGGTGGAAACTGGAGTGAGACATATCTACAGGACTGGACTGCTTTAACTGAAGATGAGATTTTTAAATAGATGTAAACCCCTATGTGGACGCTCTCTTCTGGTTAAAGAAGGGCTTATTTCACTGCAACTTAAGTCTATTTGGAACTTGCTTTTTAAGCTAGGTCAAAATAAAGCACTCAAACTGAAATATGGAAGGAGGGTTTGCCATGCCGGGGTTTTAATCAGAAGATTTGTAAAAATATATTCAAGTGTAACTGGTGCAAGTTTCCCCATGTGGACCAAACCTTTGTAAATTATTTGTCTGGGGGACTGTGGGGAGTAACTGAGCTTTAGTGATCCTGGCAAGAACCCTAAGGCAGGCCTTAACTACTGTTCATTAAAATGAAGGAATGAAACAGTATACAGCAGCTTCATTTCAAAGCTCTGCACTTGGGATATACCTTTCCCTGTTTGAATATGCAATATACATTGTATATTGCTCTTGCCCTGCACGCCTCCTGAATTAAGGGTAACAATTGATTCAGTTGTTTTTTGTTTTTTTAAACAAAAAAGCCTCCCAGGTATTGACCTTGCTCTTCAGAAGTGAAAGCACCATTGCTTCGTAAAAGTAGTTTACTACTTCTATCCCACTATCATAGACAACAAATATTGGTTTGATAGACGAAAAATTTAAGATGAGACTCAAATAGAGTCCTAGTTAAAGCTTTCTTCTGCTCTATTGTTGCAGTTTGCTCAAGGAATAGATGAGAGCATCCTAGATTCAGTCATGTGGTCTTACCCCGTTGAAGTAACAGAAAGCAGTGGGAGCTGATAGAGAATAACATTAGCATTTTAAATGGATGGTTACTAAGCTCTTACAAAGACTTGTATTTTGAGGGCCTGTTCTTTCAAAGACAAATTTTAAATAGAAAGGTGTTGTCTGATGAATTGCCTCTACCTGGTTCTTTTCAATTAAAGTTTTTGTCTTTCAAATGAGAGTTATTTCAGCAGTAACTAGCAGCTTCCTGGTGTTGGTTACCATTTTCACGAGGCAGTTTCAGGGTAGGGTGTTATTTTTAATAACAAACATTTAGTCATTGCGGTGAATTTGTGTTATTTAATGGAGTAAACATGTAGATGGATATGAACTGGTAAAAATACCTTTGGTTTCCTCATTGCATTACTTGGTATTCCAGCAGTGTTACTTCTCTGACCATCTGATCTTTCCTGTGCTAAAGAAATTTTGATCTCATAGTGTTCTGCAGTTTGCTAGTATTTTGTGCATAATTACTTGTATGTTTGAAGGATTTAAATGTATTTCAATTACTGGTGTGGGCTTGAAATCAGGAGACTCAAAAGGGGGTAAAGTGAGGTACAAAGATGTAAAAACTGATATTAGCTTCTACCACATAACTTAAAATCTCATTAGGGCATCTACATTTTAACAACTGGAAAGTTCAAACCTTCTAACTTATTTGCAGTCCATACTTTCTAGTATATACAGTAGACTTAAAATATCAAAAACCTCCTACCAAAACAACAAATCATTATGAAGCTTTCTCACCAGGATTCTGTTTGATACACCTCCATGGGATACACACATGGTTTGGGAAGCCATCACATGTCAAAGAATAGTATGACTGGGTTGTATGAGCAATACAATCTTGATATTCTGTATTGAACCAGAATTAGCTTGAAGCTAATGTACTCTTTTTTGCTATGGTAGCTGTTGTATTTCAATTGAAATGTTATGGGCTTCTCAGTTTCTGGCCATTAAAATTATAGAAATGGTCATCTTCAGAAGTTGTGGGCTTTTATATAGCTGGCAGAAAATAAAAGAAAGAAGCTGTCGGGTATCTTGGAACTGAAATTTTCCAGCCACATATAATGGGTTTAACAATGTCCTAGCAAAACTTAATTTAAAAAGAAACAAAAAACATTCTGCCTTCCTAAAATATTTCCTATGGTAGCAGCTAGGAATCCAAATAAAGGATAATGAGCCCATTGTGCTAGGTACTGTACAGACAGGTATCAATAGTCTTTTGCAATTTGCATTAGACACCAGAAACAACAGACAAATAAAACAAAGATGAGAGAACAATGAAAAAAAAAAAAAAAGAAGCAGGAATTACAACTGACATTTAGCTATTCTAAATGCAATCACATAAGGTTGGTGATCACTTTGTTTCCAGAAATTCTGTAGCACAGTGCGCACTCTTGTTTTTTGATGGCAGAAGTGATCCCAGTGTAGTTTTTTAAAGTTTGTGAAATGGACAGGTGGTGGTGGTGTTGGGGCGGGGTTTGCATTAAAGGTGCAATAGAAATGTCAATCGACAAATGCCAATAAATTAAAGAACGCAGATCACAACATAGTCAGTCTAAATGAGTAAAAGAAGAAACTCCTTAGACAAAACTAAAATTTCTTATTATTTGAAAAATCCTCCTTTCTTATGAACTGCTAGTAACCACAAGCTGCTGCAATCCATGGACTGAGCTAACTTTTTGTTAGATAAAACTCTCAAGATATGTTACTTGAAATTGATAAGAAATCTTATCTCATTGAACTAACAAAAAGGCATTTTATTCCACTGGATTAATTTGTAGGGTCAAAATGAAGAGTTGAACCTTTTTGTGACAATATACATTTTTTTTTATTATAAAAAACTTGTTTTACTTGAAGAGAAAGGGAAAAAACTAACAGGTTAGGAAAGAGGATTTGGGAAAAAAATATAACTATTACTTAATACATAAAAAGAATTACAGGCTAGCCTATTCTGAAATAATTTCTAGAATTGATTTTTCTGGATATGATTGTAATTGTTCTAGATTTGATTCTCAGAAATAGGGAGGAACTGTTTGAGGATTTAAAGGTGGAAGGCAGCTTGGGTGAAAGTGGTCATGAAATGATAGAGTTCAGGGTAAAAGTTCAGGAGTTAACAAGTTTTTTTTAAACAGACATTATTAAGGGCACAAGAGAAAACTTTTCCAAGTCACCGGAAAAGTGGGAAGTATGGTAAGAGACCACCCTGGCTTACCCAGGAGATCTTCAACATCCTGAACTCAAAGAAGAGTCATACAAAAAGTGGAAACTAGGTAAAATTACAAAGGACTGATATAAAAAGGCCCCAAGCATGTAGGGACAAAATTAGAAAGGCCAAGTCACAAAACAAGATTAAACTAGCTAGGAACATAAAGGGCAACAAGAAAACATTTCACAAATACATTACAAGCAAGAAGAAGACCAAGAACAGGGAGGCAACAGGGGACTGGAGCCCAAAGCCTCGAAGCCAGGGTCTGGGGACAGAGCCCACAGGTCCACAGCCTGAGCCTGCCACCACTCCAGGGCTGAAGTCTGAAGTTGAATCCCAGGAATGAGGGGAACTCAGAGGCTGCGTGCTCCTCGAGTATTGTGCCCCAGGTGTCTCCAGAGGGGGTCAGGGCCCAACCCCTGAAATCAAAACCAAGGCAGTCCATTCAGGAGCAACAGGAAGGGGCCCACTGCTTTGCCCCTCCCTCCCCAATCACCACCCAGGTGGCTGTGGCCACAAGAAAAGCACCTGGTGGCCACATGTGGCCACAGTGGCCTCATTTAAGAAATGCTGACCTAGAGAAACTTACTATAAGGTGGATGGATAACTGGTTGGAAAACCATACTTGGATAATTGTTATCAATTGTTCACAATCAAGTTTGAATGGGGTCCTGTAGGGATCTCTCTGGAGTCTGGTTCTATTCAGTATCGTCATAAATGATTTTGATAGTGGAATGGAGAATGCACTTATAAAGTGTGGAGATGATACCAAGCTGGGTGGCGTAGCAAGCCCTTTGGAGGACAGGAATAGAATTCAAAATGATCTTGACGCACCGGAGAAATGGTCTGAAATAAATAGGAGAAGATTCAATAAAGACAAATGCAAAGTGCTTCACTTCAGAAGGAATAATCGATTGCACAAATACAAAATGGAAACTGATTTCCTAGGAAGAAGTACTGCCGAAAAGGATCTGAAAGTTATATTGAATCACAAACTGAATAGGAATCAACAATGAAATACTGTTGCACAAAAAGCAAACATTATTCTTGGATGTATTAGCAGGAATGTTCTAAGTAAGACATGAGAAGTAATTCTTCCATTCTACTCATCACTGATAAGGCCTCAACTGTATTGTATCCAGTTGTGGGCACCACACTTTGGGAAAGATGTGGACAATCTGAAGAAAGTCCAGAGGAGAGCAACAGAAATGATAAAAGGTCTAGAAAAAATTACCTACAAGGAAAGATGGAAAAAAATTGGGTTTGTTTCTTCTGGAGAAAGGAAAACTGAGGGATGACATGATAATAGTTTTCAAGTATGTAAATAGTTGTTGTAAAGAGAAGGGTGATGAATTGTTCTCCTTAACCACAGAGGACAGGACAAGAAGTAATGGGCTTAAATTGCAGCACAAGAGATTCAGGTTGGACATTAGAAATAACTTCCTACTTATACGGGTACAAATTACCTATGGAAGTTGTGGAATCTCCATCAGTGGAGATTTTTAAGAACAGATTAGACAAACACCTGTCAGGGATATTCTAGATAATACTTAGTTCTGCCTCAATGCAAGGGACTGGACTAGATGATCTAACCAAAGTCCCTTCCAGTCCTACATTTCTATGATTCTATGAATTCCTAGGAGCCCAATTACATTGGAATTTCCATATGGTAGGTCTTCATGATTTTCAGTTGCCTTTGGTTTTGTCCATCTGAAGTTAAATTGCATAAATTGTGTGTAATGGCAGGAATAGCAGAATAGAGGGACTATTAAACCTCTATTTATAGGGGATGTAAATTATACACTCTCCTATTGTGCTTTGTTCATAATACAAAAACAGTTACAGGTTTTGTATGGGGAAGGGTTAATTTAATCTAAAAGGAGAATCTGAGAAAATATAAAAAAATAAGTAGAAATCATGAGATGGTGTCAAAGCACTAACCTAAACTGAATATAAATCGGTCAGGATCTCTGAGGCTTAGTACACACTTACTGGGAAATTTGGCCACAGTCAACGGGAATTATGCAAGCTACCCAGAGTAGCTTTCGTAACTCCCGTCGACTTCCTAACTTTCCTTTAGCATGCTGTCTCCACTGCGCTGCACCGCCAGGAAATGTGTTCCCGTCGACATAATACTACACCTTTTGAGGTGGTGGTTCAATTGAATCGACTTCTGGATCGATTGAGTGGGTCTTCACTGCTGCTCAATCGATCTGGATAGATCGATCTGACAGCAGCGAATTTGCTGCCATCCGTGTGTACATACCCTGACACTAGCACAACTCCAAAGTTAACTTTAGAGATTTGGTTTTCCCAAAGACTGGGTTTACAGTATGAGTATCTTTATCCTCTTGAGTATTTTTGATTTTTAAACACTGGATACTACTGGCACATAAGGGTAGCTAGTAAGTTTAAAAAATGCCTGAAGCTAATATATTTATGGGAACTGCAAAACGTTAATATGGAAAGTGGTAGAGGGTAGTCATTTGGGTTGAGAAGCATTTTATTATTTTTTAAAACTGTGTAAAATCTTTCCCCAATATGTATTACCGTATTAATTTAAAATTACACAAGGCTATGCAACCATTAAAGCATTTATAAACTGATAAGAAGTTTGTTATGACACTTAGCATGTAGGATTGCATCAGATAGAGATTGTCTCCCAAGGACAGTAGCCGAAATGCAATTGTTTGAACGCAGTAAACTGAACTTGGAGACTTTGAAAGAAGTATTGTAATGAACAATTATGCACTGGCAAAAAGGGGACGGAGTAACTGCATAAAAAATTAATACCTAATTTCTTTTTAAGTACAGATTTTAATTGCTCTGTTACAAGACAGTTTCTTTACCATTACTAGCAAATTAATTTTAGCATTTTTCCTTCCCTTCTGGCTGAAAAATGAAGACCTTGTTCATTGATTGTTACTACAATAGCAAAATTAGCAAAAAAAAATGATGGTATGTTAATATTAATATCCTGTTGGGAAAAAATACTTATTGTACCAATTAGGTTAATATAAATTAAATGATTTATACAGTCTCCATGTGCATATTTAAAGATCATCAAACTAGTAATGGTTTTATTTAATTATCCCCAAAATAACTTTTTAGTTTCAAAACAAGCTTGTGACCTATTGGATATTTACACACAGTGCCTTCTGCTTGTTGACCTGTGGGGGGTTGTTCTTGATAATAAGAAAAGACTGGGGAAAAGCCTGGGGAAAGCCCGCAACTGCGCTGATTTTGGAATGTCAAAACGAGAATGTTGTTCAAAGGACACGTTAGAATGTGAGTATTGCTCCACTCTGGACTTCTTGGTGGGAATTGTTGGTTGTGGCTTCCATCTATAAGTGCAGCAGTGGCAGTCTCAGAAGTGGAGGGTGGTGGAGGGTGTAGAAAAACTGACAGTAGGCCTGAAGACATTGTGGAGAGCTAAACTGGCACGTAATCATAACTCGAGAAATTTTAATTTTATTGGGTTAACTGCTGACCCTAAATATCCAATCCACAGCGTATTCAGAGCAAGTCTAGCTTTGTGTGGACCTTCCAATCCTCTGTTGAATTTTGAAGTGTTGCAACACACTTAAAATAGCACCTTTCATCTGAGATTCTCAAAATCAAGTTAATTACCACTGTGTCACTTCTCAAACTGGAGAAGTTGCGGCAAAGAGGCTGACTTGCTGAAGTCAAGAGCTGAGTTGAGCCAACAATAGTACCTAGACCTGACTGCTAGTATTCACCTCCAACTCATAGACTATATAATAAACTGTATTCATAATAAAAGACCAAAGAGATGTTGATAGAAAACATTATTCAAAAGAACTAAAAAGACACAGGAACTGGGGTTGGATCTTATGCATAAACAGATTTTCTACTAAAATGGTATAATAAAAAGCCAAAGCTTATGAAGGACCCAAAAATTACGTAGAATGTGACATGAACATGCATGTTATATTTCAGCTCTGATCCCTTCTATGCATTAGTTAAAAAAAAGTTTCCAGTTCACATGAAATGGATTTCAGCAAAAAGCACTTAAATTCCCTGTGCAATGTATGAACATAGCTTTTATTACAAAATAGTCACACAGAGTTGCTTGATAAACTTATTGATTCTTTGTGTTTTAAATCAAGAGAAAAAATGAATTGTTGTGGAAAATTGTCATGGATTTCTGAGAAGAGGTTTATTGTGGGTTTTTTAGTTTTGGTTAAGCTTCTAAATACTTGTCAAAAGAATTGAGTCATATTGGTACCTGGTAATGAGGGTATGATAACCTTGAAGATAAACATTCTAACGGTTGAAGCAGCAGGAAGCTGGAAAACAATGATAAAATTGCCTTTTATACAGTGCTTACCATCTACGGCGTATGCAGCACTTCAAAGATGGATAAGCTCGACTCCATTATGCAGACAGAAATCATAAGCACAATGAGATTGCTTGATTGTCACATGGTGACTGACCCCTGTAAGAGGGATCAGGGCCCCTGGCCACTGCACCTGAACTGATAACCTGCTGCCCAATTTGGGGCTTACAGGAAAACACCTGGGGCTTACAAAAGAGGGAATCAGGCAGGTGGCTGCAGATAGTGAGACGATCCTGTAGGCGGTAGCAGATAGAAGACTTTTAACTGTGGACCTGTCTCAGCCCAGAGAGGTAAAGGGAGGGATTACTCAAGGACAGCTGAAAGGGGCCTGAAGGAAGCAGCTGCTAGAAGAGCTGCTGTGGGCAAGAGTTACATAGGTCTCTGGCAAAACTCTTGGCTGGGGGAAAGGGTTTGGTTCTGCAAGTCAGAGCCAGGCGGCTGAAGAAGGCTGAGACCAGGGAGAGCAGACTCAACAAGAGTAGAAAAGACTCCAGCAAGAGTTACCTATTCTCAAGGGAAGGGGAGAGAAGCCCAGGACTGAGCTTTGTTTTGTGATTTATGCCAGTAAATTAGACTCTGGAGGGGTGGACAAAAATAGAGCATTTGTGTAGTTTAAGGAGCCTCATGCAGGGGGAAATCAAAGGCAGGAGCTCTGCAGGGCAGGCACCCAAGGCCACACAATATAGCTGTGGCAAAGCTGGTGAGAAAACCAAACTGGTTTTACTTAGAATTGTGCCAGAGCTATTGGATCATGGTTAAAATCAGTGATGTAAAGGGAAGATGGTACAATTCAGCCTCACACCACTGGGCCAAACTTTGTGGTTTGTGTTCAGTAAGTTAGTGAAAGTCTTTATCGTGAAAGCCATATTATCCTGACTATTATAACTATTGTTTCCAAGAAACATAATGCCTTGGGAAGAAGTGGAAGCAGAAATCTTTGTCCCTGCTAAAGTGAAGGAGAAATACAATGGAGAATGTGTTTAAAAACAAAAACAAACAAATAAAAAACCACTACTGGGCAGGAAATGGATTGTGAAATGAGTTAATCTGACATAAAAGATTACTTAAAATGAAAAAAAATAAATGGTTTAATTATTATAAAAGACCTCTGAACTGGAAAATGCAGAAGACATACAAAATACCTGTGAATCGTTATGATATAGATGTACTATTCTATAGATGGTACTATTCTAAGACCTGGCATCACAAAAACATTATCTTAAATTTCTTTTTTAAATAATAGACGTTAAACCATCCAAAATGTGGTTATAATAGAATTGAGACCTGAATAGTTTTAATACTGCAATGGCTCACTTTGTAATTTGCATTGCATTCCTCTTTTCCCACTTGGCAACAGCCTTTACAATCAACATTATGGCTTATATCAGGAAGCAAGATCCACCAACTGTCAGACTTACATTCCAGACCAGCCTTCTCATGACTTGTTCTGCGCTTTAGCATGAAGGATGTAGCATTAACCACAGTTCTCCTGCCACACTACCACATCTTCCTCTCCTTCCATCTGATCACTGAAGATGAAATGAAGGAGATTAAGAAAAAGGCTCAGGATATGTACCAATTCCATTGGTCCTACCTACAGAAAATAGGTTTTTCACAGCCTGTAGCAGCAGTGAAATCTATGATAAGAAGCAAGTATTTGGGGCAATAGCATTAGCAGCTTTGGAGGGGAGTGCGGGGGGGGGGAGTGAGTAGAGGGGTGCACTGAGCTCTTTGGGGGCACGGATCATCTTGTGTTAATTCAGCATCTACAACAATTAGGAACTGGACCTTTAAGGCCTTTAGACACGATCACAATATAAATAATAATCATAATAAAAAGATAGTTGGTGGGGGGAAGGTAAGTATTTAGGAGAGGGACAAGGAGTGGGAAAGAAGGGCAATTTACCCACATAACATGTTCTCAGTACTTCCCAAATCCACATGCTGTGCTTCCATCATGAGTTCCCTTTTTCTTACCTACCCACTTTTCCTTAGTCCATTCATAAGCTTGAAATAGGGAAGATAATAGATCTGCCCCTGCCACCCTCTTCCAGAGGGAAGGAGAGCAGAGATTGTGGCACTCAGGCAGATGGATGTTCCTCTAAATCTCAATGTCAAAATCTTGTTTTGATTGCATTGATTTTACCCTGTAGGTAATCCTTGACCAGAGCTCTGTACAAGTACTAAATTAATAAAGCTTCAATCTATTGTCTTTCTCAATTGCAAGCAATAGGCAGCGTGAGAGACGGCTATGACTCTCTCACTAGGGCAAATGTTAATGTAGTATAAAAAAAGTATAGAAAAAACATAGCCACTTGTGAAGCTGAGTGAGGCATATTCCACTGTCTGCAGAGTGATACATGTGTTACTAGATAGATATCTAAAGTTTTACCAGCCTAAATGGCTTTAAATAAAAAAGGAGAAGGCTTGAGGAGGAAGGGATGTCAGAAGCATGTGTGAGAACTATCACTGTGAGGAGCAACTTGCATTATACATTTCTGCAGAATCTAATCCCAACTGTAAAACCAAGACTTGAAATGGGCCAAAGCAGCTTTCTAAAGAGTGTGCAGGAAGATTATTTTGGGGGTTTCCATGGTATGACCTTTGGCTTCCTTTCCCATATCAATGCAGAAAGCCTTACATGCTAATGGGGAGACAATGTGAGACCGAAGAACTACAGTAGGATTCAACCTGAAATCTGTTAGTGGCAGGATTCTTTCATTTTCCAAATAAGAGCAAGCCCATCTTTTAAAAGCACAGTGGACTCTTGAAGACATTTACATGTTACCTTTAAATGAGCAGTTACTGGCGTCTACCTTAGACAGGTGTAACCCTAGCTCTGTGCTGGGAATGGAGCCTTCGAGTAATAGCTCAGAATTAGAGAGAGAGAGAGAAGGGAATAGGTGGGAGAACAAACTGAAGCAGAAGTCAGGAAGCTGATATTGAACACCAGACTGCTGTCAGTGGCAGCTTTTCATGCGAGGTAAACTGGTAAAATGGTTAAGTTGGTTCTTTAGTAACAAGGGCTTGGGTTAGCCTCCTTCATCCAAAAGAAGTTTGGGTTAAATCAGCCTAAAGTTAAAACAAAAACTTAGGCTCACCCAGGAAAAGATCCCTCCTCTCCCCCACAAAAAAAGGAGTTCTGAGCTAAGGAGGAAGCCCAAAGAAGTCAATCAGACTTTTAGGTTCTGCTTATCTTCTATTGCATCTTTTTTCCATCTCTTTGAAACATTAAAGCCCACTGTAGAACTAAGTGCTCAGACAGTTAATAAACAGCATGTTGGAGTGCTGTAGATTTATATCCAAGCTCGCTGCGCCCTAACGCTTTGTATTGACATAGCCCAGTAGTTCTCAACGAGGGATACATGTACCCATGGGGGCACGCAGAGGTCTTCCAGGGGGTACATCAACTCATCTAGGTATTTTCCTAATTTTACAACAGGCTACTTAAAAAGCACTAGCGAAGTCCATACAAACTAAAATATTCATACAGACAATGCCTGGTTTATACTGCTCTAGATACTACACACAAATGCAAGTACAATATTTATATTCCAATGGATTTATTTTATAATTATATTTTTACATTTTTATTTTACCATTACATTTTATAATTACATTAAAAATGAGAAAGGAAGCAATTTTTCAGTAACAGCGTGCTGTGACACTTTTTTATTTTTATGTCTCATTTTGTAAGCAAGTAGTTTTTAAGTGAGGTGAAATGCACTTGGGGTTACGCAAGACAAATCAAACCCCTGAAAGGGGTACAGTAGTCCGGAAAGGACGAGAGCCGCCAGCATAGCCTAAATTACTACTGAGTAATTAGCTCATTATAAAAGTTAGTTTTCTGGAGAACATAAGAGTGAAGGAGAAATATATGGCATAGTCAGTGGAATGGAGTTCATAGAGTACACTGCATGTTTTGACAACTTAAGAATTCAGCTAGAGAAACCTGAAGAGCCAATCTAAAATAAGAAGACTTTGAGAATCAACTGGGTTTTCCATTACATTTTTTTTTATCATGTTTAATCCACAAATAAATTAAAATGAGACTATAAATATTGCAGCAATGTGGTTCAAACAATTACTGACAGTCTGCAGAGTGACTAAATAGTGAAGATAAGGTATCAAGATGGCCCAATGTCACCAGTTTAGCATACGAATTCTTTGGTTGTCAGCCAACAATTTTATCTTACAAAAGCAGCTCAGGATAGAAAATCATACTGCAGATGTGAGATCAAGACTGCTCCCAGGAAAGGCGCAGCATCTGTCAGTTCTAAATAATAACTTCATTAGTTTGCCTCGCTTGTATGAAAGATGTCCTTTTAAATAAAGGTGAATAACAATACCAATAGTAGTGCCAAAACACATATGCAGCATATGATGGTTGAATCAGATTCATGTGAAAACACAACTATTACCCCTACCCCCTTTGTAAAATTATTTTTTTAGTAATGGCTAGTAACTGTCCCATCTGTGAAGCGTTCAGTTCTTAATTTTATTAACTTAAAAACAAGACCAAAAGTAGACCTTCTAGGGAATAGCAGCGAGGGGGGAAATCTCTCCTGCTTTACTCCCTTTTTAGAATACGAGATGAGACACACCATACATAAGTTGTCTGAGCTGAAAACCTTATGTAAACTTTTGAGGAGATTTTTTAATAATTTTTTTTATGTCTCACAAGCCCACTTGGTACTGAAATGTGGGCTTCTCTGGGCTTCACTTTCCTTGTTTGGAACTTAGTTCTATTTTTGCATAACACAATAAAAACAATTGTTAGGGCTTGTGTAAACTTTTGACACTATGGAATGTTGTCTTCACTTGTGTGGATTACCCACAATTAGCACAAGCTACTACCACAAGGTAGTAGCATAAATTAAGTTATATTTCTATGTTTAGTGTTTAAAATAACTTCAAACATTTTATACATTATGTACCATTATTAGTTGGTGACTAAAGTACTATAGCAGAAGATAAAATAGGGATCTGAATGACTAAACCGTGTGGCAAATGTATCTGAGTGAATGTGGGAGAGACTGAATTTTGGAATTAACTGAGATTTCACTGGTGCATCTTGCAATATTAATCTTGTCTCAACACTAGCCTATGGATTTAAATATTCTTTAAAAAATGCTGATCTGCTTGCATAGCTTGCAACATGAACAAGTTTTCCCACTTTCCCATGTCATAAATTAGTTGACATTCAGCAACAATAAATTCTTGGTCATCTGTTTGTTAATCAAAACAGAGGCTGAAATGTTCTCAGAGATGACAGAAGCTCTGGTCCCAGGGACCATACAGGAATGGAGATCAGAGCTTGTCTTACTCTTGGTCTGGAGCTATTTGTCGGACATATCTAGCATGCTGCCCCAATTTCTCACATAGTTAGCACCTTCTTATTCTATGCATTGGGTTGCCATGTACATTGGCCAAACCGGACTGTCACTATGTAAAAGAATAAATGGACACAAATCAGACATAAAAAATGGTAACATCCATAAACCAGTCAGAGAGCACTTCAATCTCCCAGGACACTCTGTAGCTGACTTGAAAGTTGCCATACTTCAACAAAAAACTTCAAAAACAGACTTCAGCAAGAAACTGCAGAGCTGGAACTCATATGCAAACTTGACACAATCAGACTGAGTCTGAATAGGGCCTTGGAATGGTTATCTCATTACAAGAAGTAATTGTCACAGTTCACACATTCTCACCTTCTAATCAACAGTTGTGAATAGGCCTCATCTACTCTAACTGAACTGACTTTGTTAGCACTTGCCCTCCCCATTGTTATGTTTCTTACCCTTGGATATATATATATATATATACACACCTCTTATCTGTGATTTCCATTTCATGCATCTGAGGAAGTGGATTGCAGCCCATGAAAGCTTATGCCTGCAGAAATTTGTTAGTGTTTAAGGTGCTACAGGACTCTGGTTGTTTTTTTTTTTTTTTTTTTAAAGATAACTGTAGGTATGCAATTCAGCAGACCTTGTCAGTTCCAGAGCAAATGAGCCAGAGCTTCCAAAGTGTGGTTTCTGGTTCCAAGTGTGGCTATTTGGCTTGCATCTGTTAGCTTCTTTAGTTTCACCAGTAAGGGCTTGAGCAGCTTGGCACCAGCTATAAATTCCTTACTGGAGAGCTTGTTCCATGCCTTGTTCCAAAGCTTTTCACCAACTTAGTACTGTAAATTAGAGAGGCTTAACACTTCAGCATATATATTGTTCATAAGCAAATAGCTGTAGAGTTAGCTACCTGTGCATCCATTTAAGTGCACAGCTGAAAGTATAATGATTTCTCAGAAGTCCATGGTTAGTAATACAGCTGGTCAAAGTTGTTTGTTTTAATGTCTTTCTTGTAAAAACAGAGAATGCCACGGGAAATGTCAAGTTTTCAGCTATTTTTCTGTTTGGTCAAAACTCCCAAATGCAATTTATTTCCAGGTTTATGTAAGCACAAACTAGAAAATGTTGGCCAAAAGTTCAGTTTAAGTGAAAATTTCTCACTTTTTGACATGCGATGTTTTAAATATTTTTTCGCTAATTTGAATTTTCATCAGTTTGTCCCAGAAACAACACATTTCCTAACTAGCCCTACTCAGTACTGTATTTAAAATGTTGACATTTGAAACCAATGTAAAACTAGCTTAGGTGTCAAGCTTAAGTCTTGAATACTATATTTGAGTAAAAAAGCGCTGGCTCTTTTAAAACTCTGGAGGAAAGTGGTAACACATTCTGTTGCTGTAGAAGTATAATTTTAAACATCTCAGAATTCAAAAATTGCTGAAGGGACTTTGCTCCAACCTCCAAGACATCCAAATATCTGCTTTTAGACATAGGTGAACTAACCGATAAATTTCAGTTTAGTAAAAAAATTGTGTGTTAAATGAGGGATTTTAATGGCAATTGCTTCACAGACCTAACAGTGGTACTGAATTTTTTAGTTTCAGTGGAAGAGGCAGTAGCAATCAGCAAGGTGTCCCTACAGAAACAAACTAACACCAAAATAGTAAAGTTCCTTGCTGTCTTAAGGAGAATCCATTAAGTGTTAATGCACTGTTAGTTTAGTGTAAGAATAATATTTCTGTTTTATATTCCATGTGTAGAATAAGTACATTTCTTTTGGCACCACTGGGAGTTGAACAAGGGGATAGATATCAGAAAACACAATATAGATTGAGCATGACATTAAAGCCACAGTGCAGATTTAGGAACATTTTGCAATAACTTTTAGTTTAGCTGTTTTGCCTTTTTAAATCTGGACTGTTTTTGAAACAAAAATTTAACTTACATGCCCTGTTTAAACCAATTTTTAAATATACTTTTAGTTAGGAAGTTTGGGGAGACTGATGTCTATTTTTACATGCCTTGACCCACAATGTGACTACAATATCTGTGCATAGTCCTTAAGTCTCTCTTTCAAACTGGTAGATGCTTGTAGACTTTGAGATTGAAAATACCAAATGTGGTTTAATTATGCATGCAATGAGTTTGTGCATACAAGAGCAGAACTTAACCCATACAATAATACTGCAGTTAGAAATAGTGCAGACCATTATATAAGCCATTATATATGGCTTAAATGTGGTCCAGTGAATAGTATTTCATGAAACTGTTTCTGTTCATGCTTGTAGAATGCTTACATTTAATCATTGACTAGCTACTCCTATGGTGTGTAGTATAAAACCATACAAATGGGCCCATTGTTTATTACTTATACTCTAAATAAGTACATTAAATTTGTTTGCAGAGCTTTCAAAATTGAATGTAATATGCTACATACAGGAAGTGCATGCTATCGAAGTCCATGTGCATGGATGCTACTGAACCACCTTAGATGAGTACACTGAAGTAATGGAGACTAAAAAACATTGCCAAGATTATAGAACCAATAAATGGATGGAGTAGAAGGCAGGAAAGTTTGATTCCAAACTCTAACTGCGGCCAACACACCAGTCCACCTGCAATATTACTGGATCTACTAACTGAAATTTGATTTCATGTGATAATTTGATGGTACTAGGCTTTGTCATCTTACAGGTTCTTCTGTGAGATGGGAAAAAGGGCAAAGTACTGGAATTTATTAGACTAAAATAAGGCAGAGAAACCCATTTTGGCCACACAAGGAAGAGTAGCTGACAGCCAAAATGTACTGGAAGAACTCTGTGCACCACCTTAAATGAGTCAAAATGCATCGTCTTCTAGTCAGACACAGTAATGGCTTCATTATATGACACCCTACAGATGTTTTTGCTGCTTTAATGCAGTGAGGTCACTGATGTCTCGGGCAATAAAATATAGACTTTTAGATGCTGAAATGAAGGTTACCAGTTTTAGTCCTTAGAATTATCAAGTGCAGAAGATTCCTAAAATGACTACCAGGAAAAACCATGTTCTTTACTTCCACTCTTCACAATGGAAGCCTGAATCAAATCAGAAAAAAATCCAGCTATTCAATGGCTTAAGATAGTCACATATGTTCAGTTAACTAGCCCAGAATTATTATTGGCAGAATTAACAAATAGAAGAAAGTGGAAAACAATGCCATTTCTAAATACAACTGAACAAATCAGGAATGTTGGCCCCTAAAATTACAGAAGAGCAAAACAACATACAACTTCTTCATGCATTTAGATGGGTGGCTCTTTGTGCATAATTAAAAGTTAATATTCCATCCAAACTAAATCATTTGTGAAGTTAATTATCCACTAATATTACAACTTAAATTGATACAGGGAAAAATGTACTAAGATGATAAATTTTGTCACAGAGAAAAGACGGTGATCAAGATGAACTGTTTTAAGCTTTTTCCTTTAACAATACCAAGTGTATTGAGGTACTGATACACAAGTGCCTGTAAGAAATTGGATGTAATGTCTTGCTCAAACTTAATAGTTTAAGGACAAAGGTCAATGTGTTTCCCTTCTTCATGGTTAAAAACATCAACAGGCTCAAAGATTAAAAGCAGTTGACTAAATATAGTTTTAAAAGAAGCTTTTGGTGTAAAACTGGTGAAAGTGATTTGGAGGAGGAAAAAGGGCCATTTACTAATATGATTATGCTATTATGATCTCTAGAATTAGTTTAAATATGCATCTAGATGTTCTGCAGCAGTTTATTAGAAGAAAAATAATCCAATAACCCACATTTTCTTGAAGTGTGGAATAGGGATGGAATCTACTTGACAAAAATTTAGTACTATAAATTGGGTTACCTTCTATTAAACTCATTGAACAAGTGACTCTCCCAGTCCAAGTCAACATAGGTTTGTACTGTATACTAATTAACTGCTAGCTGTAAATCATTAAGTGGCTTTTACAAAAATATTTGTTTCCTTCTCTGTGTGTAATGCATTACCCCTTAGCTATTGGTCAACTGCTTTGTAGCGCTATAGGTATCCTACATGTAAAAAGGTAATTATGATAAGATTCATACAGATATGCTTACAGAGCAATAGCTAGTGTTGTAAAAAAAATAAGAGCTTCCTTTACTGTGTTCAAAATTAAGAAAAGCAGAATAGGTGAGAAGAAAGGCAAGGTTGCCTCATTGACTGGCTGAAAACATTGCTCAAGAGGCAGCATTCGTTTTTCTAAGTTGAACTTCTACTTGTTAGTGAGAATTTGGCAAGGTAACAACATGAAAGGGTGAAAATAGGCTGTCTGTGTGTAATTGGAGTTCAAAGAGAGCCAGGAATATGAAAGCAAACACATTGCTTAAAGTTTCAGGGATAGTCCTGAATCAAATTCCTGCATCCAAGCACTTCTTGAAAATCAGATCCAGATCCATTCTTTGGCTTCAGCCCATATCAAATGTGTTCAGGCAAGCCATCACCTTACTTTATGTTTCAATTTTGTCTGCTGTTCATAACTGTTGTCTATTTTCAGCTAGGGAACCTGTTTTTATGAACCGCTTAGCAAATGTGTGTGGAGACAGACTATGTTAATTATTCACCAGTAAATTCATCTAATTTGTGGTGGCTTGCAAATTTTTTTCTTTAACTGGAAATGTGTGTGTCTGTGTAATATATATATATATATATATATATAAAGCTCCCTGAATAGATGCTCTAAGGCTGAGCTCTACTTAGCTAAAAAAAGATGGGGGTCTATTCTGCACTCACTGTATGAACAATCTCCCATAATTTTGTATAGGTATTACATGTGTGGGGGAAGAACATGCTGTTAATAGATGGATCTCAAGATTAATCATTGTGGTAGGGTTGCTACTGTAGATAATCATTTACTAGTAAAAACAGAATGGGTCACTGCTACCCTTACATATACCCTTTGCAACTACAGTGACTTGACATGGTTGCAAGACAAAGCTTAGTTTATCCCTATATCTCCCCTCTCTCTAACTAGAGCTGGGCAAATAACTGATTATTCTTTTTGGTTGAAATTATGGGGAAAAATTGTTTTGGATTGAAATGTATCAAAAACTCTGAAAAACTTTGACTCAAGAAAGTGAACACCAATTTTGTTTTGGGTCAAACAAAATGTTTTGCGTCACCACACAAGAATGTTCAGTTTAGTTTCTGGGTACCTTTTCCCATAAAAGCAAAGTAAATGAAGGGCTATATTGATAATGTGGAGGGAAGAAGAGGAGCAGGTGGTGGTGGTGTCCACCTCATAATTTCTATAAACCCAGTGGTCAGGGCACTCCCCTGGGATGTGGGAGGTTTTAATTTCTCCCTATCTGATATAGAAAAGAAACGTATATCTTCCAGGTTGCAGGAAAGTGCCCTACCCCCTGAGCTATGGAATATTCTGGTAGAGGGTTTTCAGTATCTCCTGTTGAAGCTGTTCCACATGAATAGTCATTGGGCACAAGAGCAAGAACGGCTCTTGAGCCTGATGGTTAGAGCACTCCCCTGGGAGGTGGGTTACCCAAGTTCATGTCCCTGCCCAATGACTATTCCACTCTGTATAACAGTGGAACAGCTGCAGTAACAAGGATTTTTAGTACAAAATCCAAACACTGATCTCAGTTTTTGGGCAAATCTCTATGACAAACCTTGACATTTTGTCAAAGTTCACAAACCTTTTAGTTGAGGTTCTTGGCCATTACAAGCTAAGAACCTAAGCTAAGCTTGCTTTTCCCAGAGACTTGAATTTTTCAGGTGGTATTGAGGTAGTTTCATTGAAGTCAAAGGATTTCATTTGGATTCACACTTGTTCTGAGGGAAGAATTTGACCTAGAATACGTCATCTTAGATCTCCTGTTATGCTATGTAGTTGGCTTGCCAGAACTGTAAGAGGGGATCCCTAACCTCATAAATCATTGGAATCTGCCACTAGTGTGTCTGAAAAAAAGTTACAGCTGGACTCCAATGTTAGCTATTCCAACTTAGCTTCACTGTGTGTAGGTATAGGTTAGAACTGGGAGGAAGGACACAAGATCTGGGTCTGCAAATCTGAAGGATCAAACTCTACCTTGCTCTCAACTTTTTATTTTGGAATAGTACCTTACAAAAAAAAAATACAGCGTTATTCAAGTCCTTCCACAGCCTGAGGAAGGCAGATGCTAAGGGTGCTACAGAAAGGAAACAGGTGGCTTTTGTCCACCCTCCTCTCAAAAAATCCAAGCTCTTTAATATATACGGTGCTTTATTAAACTTCAATACAAGGACTTCAGGTAAGAGAATTGTATAGCTGCCAGTGATACATGCCCACCTCAGGAATTGTTCTAAATATATATATATACCATTTTTTATACAGCTGACTGGATTTGCAAAGTGGTTGGCTTGCATTCTCTTCAGAACAAAGTCAGAGTCGACATTATTTTGTTAAAACAACCATTTTACAGTGGTAAATGGGATAACTATAGTACTATGCTTAATTTTCCTTTTAAAATTCAGACTAAGCTATGCCACTAGCATCTTCCTCCTACTCTGTCAAAAACTTCTCTTCTTTTGCAGTCTGTAGAAAGCTTTTAAAGACATTAAAGGCTTGCTGCAGTTATGTTCCACTCAGTTTATTAATTAGAGTTACTCCACTAGTACCCTATGTAGGTTGTATTTTTGTGCTATAATAGGTTGTGTCCTGGTATTTTGGTGGGTGGCGGAGCACCTTTATATTGTGACCATAGCAATTGGTTGTAGTGCTTGACTAAGAAGCTCCCAACATAATTATGGGGGGCTGCAGCTAAGGTGATTTCACTGAGGTCTATCTGAATATAGAATTTCCTTCCCACCGTTGCTTCAAGAACACTCAAATGCTGAACTGGAGATGAGGCTTCAAGTTTCTTTTAATGTTACAGTTTCTCTGTGAGGGCGAGAGAAGAGCAGAAAGAGGGTGGTGGAGGGAAGAGAGGAACTAAGCCTTAGTCTCAGGGGGATTTGGAAGCATCTGACTTTCAAACATTTGAGTCCAAAGTGTCTATTGTTTAATATTAAAGACGACACCTATACTTAGCCAGCAAAGTAGTTTAAGGTTTCACTAGCAAAGTGCTTTTGCACAACTATGTACATATGCGACTGTGTGAGATTTAATGTTTAGTTACTTGAACAAAATAAGCTTGTGTTTACATCTGCTTTCATTCCTAGCTGTAACAAAAACACCTCCTAGAGCTGGGAGTTGAAAAAGTACATTTTTCAAAGTATGTGGGGAAGAAGGTGTGGTGCACTATCACCAGTGTGTACAGAAAATAATGGCCGTGAACTAGAGCCTACGGCCATTTAGTCCCTTATGTTAAGTAAAAATAAAATATTGGAGCATAATGTGCACAAGGCTTATGAACAGCAATCTGGCCTGATCTCAATATTACAAGCAAATGCTAAAAGTACGTCTTCACTGCACAGTGAAGTTTTAGCCTTAACCCTTCCCTCCCTTCACCATCCACAAAGGAAAACCTGTGCATTTGAGGCCAGATTAGTTTACTCAGCTAAGGGTGTTGATTGGAGCCCATGCTCTGTTTTCATTTGGGCTGGAACCTGCCTCCCTGCCCCACTTCTCAGTAAGAATGCAGGCAAAAAAACCACTGGAGTGCTGATAATCCTCACAGCCATTGTCACAGTTCTCCCTAATAAAGGACAAAGGAGTTCTCCTGCAATTAACACATTGACATTAACATTAACAGTTAACATTAATTGAAGTGGGAAAGAATGCAGAAGGTCTCAGCACAAAAAAACTCATTGGATACCCAGACACACACAGGTGAGCATAGAAACAGTGAAGACACAGTAATGCAAGTAGGACTTTGCTATGGGGACACTTACACCTGGGCTAGGCCTTCTGTACCTTCAAGGTTAAAACCATTGCCAGCTTGTTTGTAGATACTTCAGAATTCTCTGGTACTGCTATAACTGATCCCAGGGTGAATTTTAAGTACCTTTGTAACTTGGATGTGGCATGAATCAAAGCTTTTTCTTTGTTGACTGCACTTGATGAAATGCAAAGTTCCAACTCCATTTACTTTTCAGAAGGATTGGGTGCAATGTGAAAGGCTGCAGAGCAGTGTGTTTGAACTGCTTAAAGTAGGCTAATGGCTCAGATTGTTGGCAGGTGCCCAAACAAGGAACAGGAGAAGGTGGGGATCTGTATGAGCATAGGAGAGGAAGCCAAGCCAATGCAGCACTTTGATCCAAACTAGCATTTTAAAATTGAGTTCGCTGCAATCTCCATTACAATAAGTGATATTCCCCAGCGTAGCGGTAAACATCCCGTCTCAATAAAACCGCTTGTGAAGTCTATGGTTCTTTCTGACCTACTGCTGAGTAAATGATGACTTTAGTGTTTGCCTGTGCAATCATTACAGTATTGTTGCTAACTCCTTATTGCAATGTGTTTTGGGATACCTCAAGTATGAAAGGTGTTACTGTATATCTATCAAGTTAATTTTACCCTTTCTGTTATCAATTGGTGGTCTAGTTGAACCTACTGTACATTTAGATTTTTTATTATTGTAGCTTTCTGCTTACCCTTTGAAAAAAATTTTTTTGTCTTCTGTAGACAAAACAAATCATTTGCTAGTAGCTGCTATACTTGCATCTCTAAACTTCTTTGTATTATACTATTTGCCAATAATCTGCTATTTACTTAAGTTAGAGTGTTTCAGATCTAAAATCTTTCAGATGTTCAAATTAATAAAACAGTTGCCTTTAAAGTTAGAAGGTGTCATGTTCCTTGGTGATATGTGAATTTTTGCAGCAAAAAAGTCTGTGGAGGTGAATATAATTTCCCCATATGATCTTTTATCAACACTTGTACTGGCATGATAACAGCTGAAGGTTAAATAAATATTAAGCTCATCTGTTTTGTTGCCTTTATAGTAGTTATAGTAAAAAGCATTTCAGCTTTGAAGATAATTTGGTTCAGTCTTTAAGTCATGAAAATAACAAGTTGGCATTTTTGTGGCTGTGCATTAGAAACTAGATTTCTTTCTCCATGGCAGATTTTATCTAGATTACTTTAAAAATTGGGGGTCTGTGCGGAAGTCACTTTCCCAGTACAGGCTTCCTGGGATAAATATGTAGACACTTAAGGTTTCCTGAATTTAGGAATCTACAGATAATTGGCTGCAGTATCAGGATGCTTCAGTTAGTTAATGCTCCATTCCTGAAGGGGCCCTGAAGATGCTTCAGTGTTATCAAATGCTTTAAAATGGATTTGCAAGTGGTTTTGCTTTCCCCTCTCATCTTCTCCCCATATTAAATAGTTTAGTTTCAGATATTCTCCTATGTAAAACACAAACAAACTAGCTAGGGTTCAGAGGAAATTTCCCCTATGTGCAGGTTATGAGTGCCTATTTTGGGGTTCCTGGTACCCTTCTGTGAAGAGTCTGTTATTGTTTGGACCACATAAACCACTGGTCCAAACCACAAGAGCTGTCCCTATATTGCTAATATTTTCCCCACTTAGAAATAGCCTTCAAACACATTCTTAATTACTTTTTCTTTCAAATATTTCTTATTTCAGTAGCTAAACAAGAAAGAATGCAAGCTAATTTTAGGTATGCCAGGAAACAATCAAATTAATTACATTAACTGTAGGACATTGATACAAATGCTACTGAAAAATAATTTTTAATAATTAACCTACCTCATGTTGTAGAATGCTGTTATAGATTTAACCTTGGTATTGCTAAAAGCAGAATTCCAGGTGAGAGTATGCCACTGATTTATATAATGGCAGAAAATTAGGTCTCCTTTTATCATTTTGCTTGCTTTTTTTGCCTACTATCAAATCATGGGGTTGGAACCCAGATTAAGGAAACAGTGAGGTATACATGCAGATGTGTAAGTGAGCCTGTAGTTATAGTGGTTGGTGTACTTTGAGCTCAGTTAGATTAAAAATATAGCGTCAAGTAACACCAGTAACAGGAATATTTGTGGAAGCAATGTAAAATATTAGTGATGTGAAATACAGCATGATATGGTTCTCAAGAAGCAGATGTTCTTAATGCAGTGATATTGTCAGTATACCTACTTTTGTGCAATCTTGGCATGCATCTGTATGTACAGTGCTCAGTTGAGTAATTTAATTCACACAAGTAATCTATAGCTAAATAGAGGAGTTACATGTCAAACATGTATGGATAGATAACTGGAAGATTAAGGTCAAATGTAATGGTATTTTATTTCAAAGTCTAAGATGTTTGTTTGTTTATTATTCTCATGAATTGTGAGTAATAGATGTACCAAAGCCCAAGCAATTGGAATGAGATTTCACCAGCTCAATCTGGTAAATGTGTAGCTGAATGAAATACAATAGCAACTTGTACCTCCTCAGAAAAGGGCTGAATGTGCTCTGTTTAGAGGAAAGCAAAGATACTGAGTTAAGGAATGAACTAAGCAAAATCGCTAGCTAGGTATAAGATTAGATAAAGAGTATAATAATACCATGAACATACTTAGAAAATAGGTATCCCTCTTGCTGATCAGCAAGTGCTAAATGACAGTTTTGTGAGATCTTACAGACCTTTTGTAGACAAAGCTGCTTAGAATTTTGAAATTAATACACAATTCTAAACACCTTGTTCACCCTGTAATTCTATTGCCGAACCAAGATGTTTTTGGTGCTAGCTGGGAAAGAAAAAAAGCAAATGAAAAGAATCTAAAAAACCAGTAAAGGGTTTTGAAGAGTAAGTGATGTGGTCTGATTTGGAGCAAGATCATTTTAGCAGCTCTTAATTAGATGGACTGGATGAGAGTGGTGTGCAATTTAGAGGCCAGAGAGGAATTTGCAGAAAAAGCCCAGGAAATGATTAAGATATGGGTAAAGGTTTTGCCCATAAGGACAGGGGAATGGTTGTCTTTGACTGTTGTGCGGGTGTGTGGGGAAATGTAGAACTTTGGGGGGAAAATACCATCAAGAAGATGAGTCAAAGTAACTGGGGGATGATGATGTCAACAGCAGTGATGAAGAGACAGTTTTGGGATCTGTATGTTTTGACCCAGTAACTATTGTTTGCCACATGGATGCTCATCATGTACCCTATTTTTATGAAGTGACCAGCTGTCCTAAATTCAAAGGTTGGGTACTGCTCAGTATTGATCAAGGTTAAATGATCATTAAAGGAATAATGCTGCAGTGTGACCAGCAACTGCTATAGAAGCAACTTTACTTGCTGAATGCTGTTGAAATTGCTTTGGAGAGCAAAGCCCATAAAGCAGAATCTGTGTTTATACATACACAATTTGTGCAAAGGAGACCTGGATTTAGCTCCAAGCTCTGCCACCAATTTTATTTACTCGGTGCTTCATTTTCCTATCTGTAAAATAGAGATAATAATTTCTTTCTGTCATACATAGGATTGTCTGTTAACATTATCAGTCAAAATGTACTGCCATGTAGTCTGATCTTTAGTATATCTCAGACTACTAAAAGCCACCCATTCACTAAGCCAACAACCAGAATTATACCAAGTATAGCAGACCTGAAGATACTGAACTATTATGTGCTACAGGCAGAGAACTGGGGGGACTGAGGTATGCTAATGCCAAGCTCATAAGCTTTTTTGTGGAAGGTGCTGACCAACATGTGCAGGCTAGCATATATATCTGTGTTAGCCACACCATATATATTATGCATTAAGCACAAATATTATAGCAGTTATATAGCCTACATTGGCCTATACCGTCACTATAATTCTATTCACTTATACTAAGTATCCCATAACACCTTGCATTAGCTGAAGTAAGCTTTGGCTTAAATAGATAGGAAAGCTGTCAGCATCAGGACATGCGATTATTTTACCATAGCAACAGCAAGGGAGTTACTCTCACAGGTCTATCCTTGAACATCCCAAAGGAAAAGACGTATGATTCTTCTCCGCTAGTACGGACCAAGGAGGTGCCTTCGTGTGCCTTGATACCTGAAATGCATGTGTTGAGAACAAAGAGAGAAGGGGTACAACATGGTATTAGAAAAACAAGGTAGAAAGCTGATTAACTGAGTTTCAGATGATGTACAGAGTACCTTTTACTTGTAAACAGGTAGGATGTAAAAAGATGGATTTTAGTGGTGTAACTTTTGGGAGCATATCTTCTGTGTAAGGTGAACGTAACAATGCTGCATGAGATGGCTTCCCAGAGACTGGTATTGTTTAGAACCTTTTACCTGTACTATTATTGGGTTGTAGTAACAAACCTGACTGACGTCGTTATTTGGTCTCTTGAGTATATTTCATAATGAACCAAAGTGTGGTCAAGCAATTAACTATATAACTGATCAAAATCAGAAGCTTTCTGCTGTGGGCTGGTGTAGTGTCTAGCACAAGGCCCCATTCATCTCTTTAGGGATCTAACACTGCTACAGAATAATAATGAAGCTTTTTGTGATGTCTGATTCTGGATGCTTTTATAGGTGTATACATGTTTCCTTTGTGTCTTGGGTAAAGAGCCAACAAACCTAACTTCTGGCCACAGGTAATCCTTTATACCTTTAAAAGTTAATTTTTTTAAATTGATACAGTATTTAAATCAGTATGATGTGATCTCACATCAGATTCCTCTACAGACTTTAAAGAGAGTTTCCAAGTTTTTTTTGAAAGACTTAATTCCCTTAAGATATCACTTTTTCTATTACATAGGGTGCAGGAACAGGGTGCAGCAACAGTGTTTGCCATAAAATCCAAAAGTGTCAGCCTCTCTCCATAAACTGGCGGTTGATTTGCAAGATCTGCACAAACCTCAGAAGTAAAATGTAAAAACTCCATGTAAAAACCACTTGCTAGTCCTACATCACTACAAAGCAGATGTAGTGCCTTGGGGAAGCAGCATGCGATTTTGGAATTTGACAATGTTGCTTTCTCTTTGGCCTCACGTCTGGTGTGTGTCTCAATTTGTGGCAGCTCCGACATCATGTGCGTCTGACCCCTTTTACCTTTCAGCACTGGAGATGTTCAATTTATATCTTTCCACTTTCCCAGTTCCCCAGATTGCCTTGCTACCTTTCATGATCTTGATCACTGAACTGACCTGCTCTCTGATTCCCTGTTCTTCAATAAGATGTCAGGCATGCTCAGTCTCTCTAAGCTTTGTATTGTGACTTTTGCCCACAGTATATTAGAAGGTCTGAATGTCTCTATTAGTGCCACAGAGTTAGATTTCACATAACAGCAAATAGAAGTTGTAAACATACTAACTTCTCAGTAACCTGATAATACACAGCCATGTAAACCTTTCTGAATGTGAAAAGCAGAAAATTGTCCTGGCTGCGTAATTACATTCTGGCTAATAAATTACCCTTGTATTTCCAATAGGATTGAGTGTTCTGTACACCATACCCTGAGCTAGTGTATTACATAGCTGGGTTCTGTGAAAGGCATGTTTGTTTTCAATGTAGAGGTAACCAATACTGTGGATTCCATCCAGTAATGAGTGAAGTGATTCCTTTCTACAAAGGTCTAACTTTGTGGCGAGTCTGATACAGTTGCAGAAACACAGGAAGTAAGAGGGCCCAATGAGATTTAGTTCCCCAATCCATACTTGCATCACCTGACTTTGGCCCAGGTACAATCTTATCCTTGTGCGCTGAGTGTGAGAACTGGGAATGTCTAATGCCGGTATTAGGACTTGAAGACCAAAGAAGACTGGTGAGTAAGGGTAGACCAGTGCCCCATTCATGAGCATGTGAAAAGCAGCATACATTGCTCCCTACCAGAGTAACAGTGGGCACCACTCCTGGTTGCACTGTGCCTGTCTCATTCGCAAAGCCACTGGGCGCTACCATTATGCTGCCTTACCTCTTCAACCCCCCCAGCTGTCAGGCTGTGCCTTAAAATGCACAAGAACCCTTCGTTATTAATCAAGTGGAGTGCTTTGGTGTATGTAGATGGACAGGATGATGTATTCATATTTCAGAGCAATAATGAAATACCTTCTATTGCATCAGTAACCGGGGAGAAAGTTTAACGGCAATTATTAAAACTTGGTTTTTAAATTGGCAAGGTGGGATACCTTGGGAAACCAAAGGTATAAAAGAACTGGCTGAGGAGCTCTCTGAACCATCAGTGTTGATATTTAGCAAATCTTGGAACAATAGAAAAAATTCCAGAGAACTGGAAAAAAGTGAATGTGCTCTTAAAAGGAGTTGACAGGGTGACCTGGGAATCTGTAGGGTGGTTAGCGAGACGTCAGTTTGGGGCAAAATCATGGAAAGGCTGATATGGGCTATAATCAGTGAAGAATTAAAATGGTAGCATCATTAATGCCAGTCAACATGGCTTTATGGAAAATAGGTCTTGTCAAACAGATAATTTTTTAAAGATTGCAAGTCATGATAGAAAACTGTAATTGCCAGGCATTCTGAAAGGCATTTGAGTTAGTCCCACATGACATTCTGATAAACATGAACACTATGGAAAATTAAAAAAAAAAATAAAAGTTCATATTGAATGGGTTTAAAAACTGGCTCATGGATAGAATGTGAAAAAGTAATTTTCGGTGGAGAAATAGTCAGTGATGTTTCTAGTTGGGTCCTGCCAGGGATATGTATTCTATACAATGCTAGGAAATCTTTGTCTATGATTGGAAAGACAGTATAAAATTGCTAGTAAAGCTTGCTGATAAGACACACAACATTGGAGTGATAAATGATTATGAGGACATGTTGATTATATAGACCAATCTGGATGTAAGGTGGACTGACTGGACTCATTTGAACAACCTACGTTTTTAGCACCGCTAAATGCAAGGTTATACATCTAGGAACAGAGAATGTAGGTCACACTTACAAAATGGATGATCTCCTGGAAAGCAGCAATTCAGAAAAGGATTTAGGGATCACTGAGATAATGAATTCAACATGAATGTCCTGTGCAGTGCTGTAGCTGTGTGTGTGAACATGATCCTCAGATATATAAACAAGAGAGTATCAAGTAGGAGTAGAGAGGAGGTGGTATTACCTCTATTTATGGCACCAGTGGGAAGAGTGCAGTGAATTTTGTGTCCAGACCTGATGTCCACACTTGAAAAAAAAAGATGTTGACAAACTTGAAAGAGTTCTGAAAGGGATACAGGAATTATTTGAATCTGCTTTATAGAGAGAGACTACGCTCCATCTATTTAGTTGACCTGAGAGAAGATTAAGTGATTTGTTCAGTCTATAATATCTGCATGGGGAAGAAATTTCTGAGAGCAGACTGCTCTTTAATCTAGCAGAAAAAGACATTTGAGAGTAAATGGCTGAAAAGTGAAACTAGAAAAGCTCAGAGTAGAAGTAAGGTGCACTTTAAAAGTGAGGGTATTTAAATATTGGAACAACTTATCAAGTGATTCATAATCACTTCACATATTTAATCAAGATTTGGACTTTTTTAAAAAGAAAATTGTAGCAAAGGTATGGGTTCGATGTAGAAAATATTAGGATATTAGATGATGATGATGGTCCCTTCTTGCCTTAAAATCTGTGACTCTTGGTTTTACAATTATATTGGTTAAAAAATCTGACCAACACAAAGTTCTCATGAAGCTCAATTTGACCCTATCGCTCATTCAAAGACTGGAAAAATGTGCTGCTGCTTGCCTAAAAGGGCATTGTTAACATTCTTTACAGCAAAGTGTCAAGGCTTTTGATTTTGTTAAAGCACAGAGAACCAGGGAAGATGTTAACAATTAATCAGATAAAACACCAGAGCTGCTTAAAACCACTTTTCAATTGGAACTGATTTGCAATAACACATGAAATTAGTAAATGGATTTGCATATTTATATATATGACTATTAAGGTAAAATGAAACTCAAGCAGGCTTAAAGCTACTTTTTGTCATAGCCTATATATAACATGAATGTAGAATACTCCCCCCAGATTTACATGTAGATCCCTGAATATTATCTTGTATTCAGTCCATGCTTGCTTGACCTGTGGCAGGCTGAAATGATAGCTGCAGCAGCATTCTGGTCTGAATACTCCTTAGTTCTAAAGTAGAACTGATGATATTCCTGTGAAAGTCTGCTTATGTAGGCAAGATCTTTTAACATACTTCAGAATTAGTCAGAGAGTTACACCTCACTACTGACATTTTTACGCCTGTATACAAACCTCATTACTATATACCTAAAATGTTGTGTATTTAATATAAAGTAGTCATTAAATTCCCAGACATGAAACTGTTACCCAGGTCAAAGCTGACAGCACATCTAAGTAGTTAAGCATAAAAACTGGTATAAGAACCTTGTAGGGTTTTTTTTTGTTTTTGTTTTTTAAATGAAGCTACAATTCAGATATGAAGTAAAATTGAAACAAAGCCAGGGTAGTAATTAAGAAAACAGAACTGACAGTTAAGCTGTCCAGGCAGCCTCGATTTCTGTCCTTCAGCCATATTCATTTCCCACCTTCCCTTCTTGGTTTATTATATTGTTGTTTGTAAAATGTGCTGTTTTGGGGTAAAGAACCTTTTCTAGTTTATCTACTGTAATTGTACAACTTGATGCTGTGGTGATGGGAGCTCTAAAAATATCCAGATGGATGGAGTATAAAATGTTCACCTCGTAGGGCTAGTTTATAACCAGCTTCATGTTTTCATTGGAGATGCGCTGGCTTTGTGTCTAATGGTACTTGGATCATCAGTTAGCACCAATCATAGAGCCCAATCCTGAGACAGCTGAATAACTTCAACAGATTTGAGTCCTGTGATGAAGATTGGGGATGTCCACAAATTCCTGAAAAACAGAGTGGAAGCCATATAGCTTTCCTCTGTACAATAGCAGTAAAAAAAGTCTGAGTGGTTATGTCCACTTGTGCCTAACAGTAAAGTGTGGACACTTGTTATTCTTAGTAACATTAAACTGTTTTGTGGCTTGACAAGGTAGTCTGAATTCTAAATGTATTCAAGGTATTACTATGGGGGCAGTTTCATCTTAACTTGAAAATTAACTGGTAACTTCTAGTTCATTTTCTGAAGTCGTCCTTTAAAAAATTTACATGCCCCAGCTACAGATATGGTAAAGCTTGTTGATTATGCTAATTCCAGATAGTTTCCCCTTTAATGGCCTGAAGAAAAGAATTGAGAGGGCTTATTCTGTTGTCCTAACGATTTCTTGACGTGTGTAAGGGAAACCTGATTTCCGCAGGAGGATCTGGACTTCATCTGGATAAGTACAACAACCTCTCCACTGTTGAGGCCACATCATTCCCCACAGCTTTTAATGGCTAAGAGACTTAAGAGTCCCTCCAACCACATGATGGCACTGCAATTTCTATGAAGTCTGTGGCCCTCTGCAAACCTTAAAAGCCACCCTTGCATATGTTATGATTTATGAAACAAAGGATGTTATTGCCTCTTCTATAATTTACCTTTATAATTTATAATATAACAAGGTTGGGAGAAGAAAAAGGGCCTTGCATCTAAAATATTGTTAATTGCTTTTCCTCGTCTTACTTACCACTTCCAGAAAGTGCCAACAAGGACACATAGCTGCAGTCTGGATCCTCAGTGTCACTCAACCACCCAAGACATTGGAGATGTCTTGACTGAACAACCCTTGTAGCTGAAAGGATGAGAGTCTGAACCCTGACCAAATCTCCTAAAATTTGACTGTGCGAGGACCCAATCTCTCTCTGAAACCTGCATGGATGTATGCTTTGAGAAGTGCAGCACCCTCTCCCATCTTCCAACTTTTGCTAGAAATTTGCCAATCTGTGGTTTTGTTGGCGACTTCTACTTGAGTGTGGTTCTAGAAATGAACAGTCTTTCCAGTGAGAAATCAGTCTAAGATGTTAGCCATTTAAGTGAGTCAGTAGGTGTTCACTGTGCAAAACCAAAGCAACTTGGCTCAAGTACAAATCCAAGAGCCAATTGTATATACATTCTAGTTCAGCATATATTGTGAAACATTGAGACCCCAAGGTAGCAATTTTGTCGATTTTCGGACAATATGAGGATAACCGAGGATACTTACATGAATTACTAACTTTAAAAAAAGGCCCGGATTTGCTCTGGAATAAACTTAAAATCTACTTTCTTCCAACCAGTTAGCTCATTCCTAAACTTTTGCCTTTTGCACAAAGGGCTTAAATGCTTGCCCCATTTCAATGCCTAATTAACACACATCCTCGTTTAAAATAAAGGTGAAATAGGGTGAGGTTAAAAACATTTTGACCACTTAAAACTGTCAGCTAGTGCAGCAGATGCTGGCTGATTACCAGTGTTGATAATAGTCACACTGTTGATTTTTTTTGGATGCCGTTCAGGGAGTTAATTTTCATCTATAATGCCTTCTCGGTTTCATTTCTTGGCTACCTGGAAGGCTGCCTCAGCACCACTGTTTCACTACTGTAGGTGCAACCACAACAAGTGATTCAGGTGGTCAATCTTGGTATAAATTCCAGAAGTGTGTGTGTCTGGGGACCTGATGCTGTTTATTGTTGGAGGGCTCATAGCTCTGGAATTGACTTACTTGTTGATGACTCAGACCTGATCTTCAATTATATCATAAGGCTCATACTAACTGGGGCTTGACCCAGAGAATTGGTAATTATCATTCAGATAAATATAACTGAAACTTTAATAAGCTTATTTACTATCATTAATGGTAGTATATTGGCTTTTGATCTTTACTATGTATATTGGAGCCTGTTGATGGGCACAGTTTAAAAACTGAAGTAACTTGAAATGCAAACTGGGCATCCTGCAGGATGTTTTGACTTCTTCTGTACATCAGAAAAATACAAAGTAGGTTTGGGTGGGGGCCTGTGACTTTCACCTCCAGGCTGCATTACAGCTATGCAATCTAAACCTGAAGACAAAGATGACTTGGAAATGTCAGTGCAGAATGTGCTGACTAGTTCAGTTGTTGCTTCTCACTAGGAGTTAAAACTGTTTCAAAGTCTGCACTAGCTTCCAGCTTGATATTAGATACAGTTTGAGGGCTTGGTTGAAAACTATAAACATTATGTGTCTCAAGACAGACTCTCGCTTTCTTTTTCAGTTGAGTAATTGATCAGCAGGGATGGTTGAGGTGAGTCTCTAGTTCTACTCATCTGAGGGCCGAGAAGGATAGTAGGAGGTTCCACACAGCTGCAATTCATTCTTCCTCCTGGCATACAGAGTCCAAGATTTATTTTTTTTAAACCCTCAGGCCATGCAGCACCCAGCCTTCATTGAAGGTTGTGGTTGGACGGGTTTGTGTTTTCAGACGGTTGCATTTTCTTTTAGGTTATCCTGTTACTGAAGTTCCCAGCTTGAGTTGATTGACATAAGTGTACCTTTAAAGCTTCTCACAAGTACTCCCAGAGAAAAAAGCCCTTGATCATGGTGCAAAACTTAAAATTTACTACTAAAGTTTTTGAAAAAAATCTCTTTAGGGTCCTCACGTGAACTGCAGAGGCAATTTCTTCTTCAGTTGCTTCATACTGTCCACCCCAGGTTTTACATTGAGCTCTGTTGCATGCTGGATCACAGTTTAAAAAGTAGTGTCCTTAGTGCCATGGAGGTAATTGGCAATTGTTTGGCTCTTGAATCAATCTCCTTGATCTGTACTTCAATATCTCGAATCAGCAGTTTCATTTAAGGAGTTCCCAGTAACCTGGGATTCAACATATAACTGTAACAGAATACCTTTCAGTTAGTTCTACATGACTTCACTTTTAAATGTAGTTTTGTCTGCTGGCTCAATCAGCCAAAGTTGAAGATAAGATTGTGCTTCATCTCATGGAGCAGGAGTTGAATAATAATTAATTCAAATGGCTTGGAATATACTCTTTGTGGGTTTAAAGATAATTTGTTAAATTAAAGGAGCGCATTTAACAAATTTGTTGAAATATGGATAAAAACATGTGGTCTGAGTGTGTGATAGCGTATGTATAAAACAATACAAACACATAGTCTCTAAATTTAACAAAACTTCCAAGCAGCTGAGCAAAGCAATTGTAGAATGATAGAAATGTGGTCCTGGAAAGGACCTTGAGAAGTCATCAAGTCCAGACCCTTGTGCTGTGGCAGGACCAAGTAAACCTAGATCATCTCTGACAGCTGTTTGTCCAACCTGTTTTTAAAAAATTCAAGTGTGGATTCCAAAACATCCTTCGGAAGCCTATTCCAGAGTTTAACTACCCTTCTAGTTAGAAAATTTTTCCTAATATTAAACTAAAACTTCTTTGCTACAGATTAAGCCCATTACTTCTTGTCCTACCTTCAGAGGACATGGAGAACAGTCGATTACCGTCCTCTTTATAACAGCCCTTAACCTAATAGAAGATTGTTATCAGGTCCCCACTCAGTCTTCTTTTCTCAAGACTAAATGTACCCAGTTTTTTTAGCCTTTCTTCATAAGTCAGGTTTTCTGAAGCTTATATAATTTTCGTTGCTCTTCTCAGCGCTCTCTGAAATTTATCCACATTTTTTCTAAAGTGTGCTGCCTGGAATTGGACATAGTACTCCAACTGTGGCTTTACCAGTGCCAAGTAGAGTGGGATGATTACCTCCCATATCTTTCATATGACACTCCTGTTAAGATACATTAGAATATTAGGCTTTTTTACAACTGCATTACATTGTTGACTCATATTCAGTTTGTGATCCACTATAACTCTCACATCCTTTTCAACAGTACTAATACCTAGACAGATATTCCCCATTTCATAGTTATTCATTTGATTTGTTTCTTTCCTAAGTGGAGTACTTTGCACATGTCCTAATTTAATTTCATCTTGTTGAATTCAGATTCTCCAATTCTCCAATTTTTCCAGGTTGTTTTGAATTCTAATCCTTTTCTTCAAAGTGCTTGCAATCCCTCTCAAGTTGGTGTCATATGAAAATTTTATAAGCTTACTCTCTACTCCATTGTACAAATCATTAATGAAAATATTGAATAGTACCAGACCCTGGTCGAATCCTTGTGCGATCCCACTTGATATGCCCTCCCAGTTTGACAGTGAACCATTGATAACTACTCTTTGAGTATGGTCTTTAAAAAAGTTGTGCACCCACCTTATAGTATTTTCATCTAGATCACAGATCTTGAGTTTGCTTATGATAGTGGCATGTGGGACTGTGTCAAAAACATTTCTAAACTCAAGATATATCATATGTACTGCTTTCCTCTCATCCACTAGGCCAGTAATGCTGTCAAAGAAGGAAATTAGGTTGATTTGGTGTGATTTGTTCGTGGCAAATCCTTGATGGCTATTCCTAATAATCCTACTATCATCCAGGTGCTTACAACTTGATTGTATAAGAATTTGTTGCTGTATCTTTCCAGTATCAAAATTAGGCTTACTGGTCTATAATTCCCTGGGTCCTCTTGGTTCTCCTTTTTAAAGATCGGTATCATGTTTGCCCTTCTCCGGTCTTCTGGAACCTAACCCATACTCCATGAGTTCTCTAAGATAATTGCTAATGGTCTGAGATTTCTTCTGCTAGTTCCTTAAATACCCTAAGATGAATCTCATCAGGCCTTGCTGACTTGAATACATCTAATTTACCTACATATACTGTAATCCGTCCTTTCCCTGAGCTTGCATTCCTTCCCTCTTGCTGTGCTTAAACATAGGCAAGCACTGTGGAGCCTAATGGAATTTTTCTTCTCTTTTCTTACCCATGTTGTGGCTACTAATGTTGTTACCTTTTGTGCAGCTTTTGCAGAGTGAAACTGACCATCTCATTACACCTTCACACTGTAGATGATCATTATATTAATGTTCATAACTTTTTTTTTTTTAAGTTATGTTTGAAGGTTCTGCCTGTGATTTAAGTCCCATTTTCAAGTGAGTTGGCACTTAAGCTCCTAAATATCACCGAATTTCAATGTGCCTAAATCACTCTGAAAATTTTGACAATTTGTTTTAAAGATTTTGCCACTTAGCTGTTTATTATGTAATATATTTAGTTCTTATCATAGCCTGATTTTCATGAGTAAGTACCAAGTTGCAAATTGGCATTGGGAATACACATCTAATGATGTCTGAACATGAGGATGATGTACGAGAGGCTATTATAAAGTAAAACAACATAAAGGATAGGCAATATAAATGCTTTATGCCTTGGATTCAAAAGGCATTTATTAAGTGGAAGTCTAGATCTTTTTTTTGTGAGGAGAGACTAGTCACCGACTTTAAAGATTGCAGTTTTCCTCTTGGTGAGGCAATTAACATGCACTATTGCTGCTGTTAAACATACTGACTTTGTTTGTACTTGCTTAAGGTGCAAAAACATGGATGTCAGAGGATTTTCTTTGGCTGCTATTGGGAGAATAGAAAACTGCTGGTACAGCACTCAGTGGAATCCTGGATCTGTGTGCCTGTCCCTTCATGGTTTATGGAGTGTGCTTCTTTTTTCTAAACAATATAAATCAATATTAAGAGTGCTTATGAGCACTTTAGGGCACTACTTTAGTATTAGAAATTTAAAAAACTTGATTGTGTAATATTTTGTGAGTCTCCATTTAGCCATACTGCATCCAGCTCCTTTCATATGTCTCAATTCTGAAGCCTTGAAGGAACAGGATGAATTTCTCATTCCCTCTAAGGCCACGTTCAGGCCCTTTAAAATGCTACAGGGGTGTAAAATGGGTGTAAATATAATTCACACTGCCAGAGTGGAAATGAGAATCTAGGTCATAAGGTTGAAGGTGGAAAGAACTTTGTGAAATACCTTGAAGTATGATGTTGCTCAAATACTTCAGGCATTTTTTAGTGAGAGGTAGCTATGATTGAAAAGCCAATAGCTGAAGATGGAATATTCAGCACAATGTTTTATGAGATAAGCATAGGAGAACATTAAGGCAGGATTCTTAGTCTCTGGGCATATTGAACTAGTGAAAACAAAATGGTTATGGCAGGAGAGCATTTAGAAATCTAGGGTGAGTGAGAACAAGGAGGAAGAACTTATGTGTGAGGAGGAAGATCGTCAAGTCTGCTTAGAGGAGTTTTCTAAAAAAAGGCAAAGTTTTTATGAGTGCAGACCCAATTTAGTTTTATTTCACTTTGATCAGTCTTTCTAGTTAAAAATCAAGCAGCTGAAAAAACTATGGGCATGACCAAAGCCCAAAAGTATATTGGGGTCTCTTGTCTCCTTACTTTACATGATACCTTTAATGGGGAGATAAAGGGAATGCACGAAGGCTAGGGTGAATGTAATAAAGGATAGTTGTGCGTGTACAACAGTAAGCTTAAGTGCCTAAAAGTGCAGCCCCTTTTTTATTGCACACTACAGAGAGGATGGAAATATGATCTTAATGTGCGGCCAGATTTTTAATATTTTTTTTACTTTTTTCCCCAACAGTAATGGATATCAGCTATTGAAGGCAAATTAAAATAATGACAAGATACCACATTAGTGATGAGTGGTAAGAAGAAGGGGTGAAATTTAGAGCTTTGGCTTGGATTAAGCCTCCACAGCGTCTGCAGCTGATGCAGCTGAAATTGGACAAAAAAAGCTGATAAGATTGCTGAAATACTTGGGGCTTTGGTTTCCAGCTAGGGCTAGAGGTGTAGAGAAGAGGGTGAACACTTCTTCAAAAATAAAAAAAGCTAAACACATTTGAATCTCAATAGAAACTAGTGTGATCCCAGTTTTAGGAGCGTTTTGCTTTGGTGGCAGAAGGTGTCTCTTCATTAGTCTGCCTGCCAATTTTTCATTGAAATAAGAACTGTCTCTGTTGCAAAGCCTCTTCAGTCTCTGACCCATCAACGGTACTTTCTGCCCTTTAAAAACATGTCCTTTTGAAATGCTCTCTAACATAGACAGTGTTTAATCATTGCAACTGACAGGCACAACAGTGCTAAAAACCTTAGAAATGAAAGAGTAACAAAAAAAGAACCTCAGTTCATTATTGGTTTTTATCAGCTATGATGCAGAACAAAATATAGTTGGTTTTGTCTGTATTTGCACTGTCTGATATCTCTTCCCACAAAACATCTGCTGGGAGATTTAATAGGATGTCACATTGGTAAGTATGAGTGGGTTTTTGTGTGTGTGGTTTCGGGTTTTGTGTGTGTGTGTGTGTGTGTGTGTGTGTGTGTGTTTTTTTTTAACTCACAGTAGAATGAGTTCTATGCTTTTTGTAGTTAAGTGAAATGACATGCTCGTTGTTGAGCTCTCAAACACATATTCTATATGTTTGTAAGTGCTTTACTTAGGTGTTAGTCTTAACTTTTAAAACTTTTCTCCATAGTTCCTATGCATGCATACTACTTTAGGTTGGAACAGCACTCAAATTTTTCCAATTGGAGTGGCTGGGTTTAGTGAAATCAACAACTCCCACTCTTTAAATGGAAAAACATTTATTTAGCACCCTTGTCACATGTGGCAGTTCAGAAGCAAGACAAGATCTCTCTTAGGAAGAATTCATAAAGAAAATTGGACAGAGGAAACACGATGGGGAGTGAAGGACAATGGAAAACGGAGAACAGCTCTCAGCAGAAAAATAAGATTTATATGTCATATGCTGTAATTGAAAATTGAAAATTGAAACAGGTGAAACAGAACTAGATCTTAGCCTAAGAATGGAAGACAAGCGAAAGTAAGTGTTGGAGAAGGGAGATGAAAGAGCAAGAAGGTGACACAGTGTACAGGAGGTGGGAATTTTGAAGCAGGTGGGAAGTTGGTTCGAGTAACAATGTGAAGATGCAACAGCTGGAAAAGTGTGGCAGGAATTAAATTTTCCAGGAGAACTTTTTAAAATTTAAATTGCTAAAACAGACAACCTTTCAGGACAAAGGTAAATTGACTGCTTATATAAAACTTACTTTAAATGTAACATAACAAGAGAAATAGAGGATTAGGTGAAGCTAAAGGTAAAAGTCTGAAAACTCAGACATCTTGAACATTGTACACCAAAAGATCTAAGCTCCAGATGAACTGTATATACTTGGTAGAGGTTAAAATCATGCTTAACTGAGCTATTTCCCCATATTCTCTATTTAACTTTGTAGGGTTAGTAGAGGAGAATTGTCATTTGTCCCATGAAAGAAACTCAACTTTTGTGACTTTATGTATGGGTGGCCATGGTGCCACATTTTATCTTAAATACTAGTTGCTTCCCAGTTGTCAGGTCTATGTTGGATATAATTGAATCTTAGGCCTATCTTTAGGCATGTAGGATTTTGGAGTGTTCGAGCCCATTTCTTCCAGATGGAGCCATATCAGACTACATAAAATCCCCAGGCAAGTACCTATTTTGGAGGAAAAAATATAATTCCTAATGGTTGATTGCATTATACAACAGTCTGTTCTAGCCATGTTTAAAATATTGCATTTATTTTATTGGACTATTTTAATGGGCTATTGAAAACTCTTAGGTTTCAAGCTGACATTTTTAGTTGTGTTCATACAGCAAATGTTCAAAGATATAAAAAACTGAAATTTTAACTACCAATGTTCTTGCATTCTTGAAGTATTCATATCATGAGAGAAAGAAGTGGTTCTGGATTGTTCAATCTCATATTTTCACTTGAAGTATAAAACAAAACAAACTACTTCAAGCCAGATGTGTGCACCAAATACTTCACACAACGCAAAATTGGTGACATTTGTCTTTGAAGTACAGTCTTTTGAATTCCCAGGTCTCATGTGTGACATTCTGCTGGTCCCCGGAGAGGTTACGTACAATCTTGGACCACAAAAATACATAAACATACTAAAATAAGGTCTTTCAAGAATATTTCAGGAAATTGCCATTACTGTTGCACTGTGCTCAGCAAGTAGTGTTAGCTAACGATACTGATTGGCAACATGGCTTCACAGCTAAGATGCCTTTGTAGCAAATTGTTCACAGAAGCTTTATTTTTAATTGAACAAGCTCTTCTGAGGGAGTCTCTTAAGTCAGACACACACAAGAGGATTGGTTTATATTTAAATAATTATAAAGATCTCATGATAGTTAAGGTTGGGAGCACATGTTGGGAGCACATGGATTAAAAACAAGGTGAATCTTGCAAAATTTTACACAAGTGCTATTTGTTTTCTTTTATAACAAAAGTATTCCAAGTGTAGAATAAAATGTAAACTGAAACACATTAGAAAAAAAACTCATAGTGATAAGCTCCTTCCCCAATGGGAGAGTTTCAATATGAAACTAAAGGCATGCTGGATTGCTCAGAGGATTTGTAATGAGAAGGAACTTTTGTTTAATAATTTGTAATCAAGTTGTTGAAACCAGGTGAATAAGATCAGTAATAGCCACCATGGATTTCTGAAGAACAAATCACACTAAACCAACCTAAAACTTCCTTTTTTGACAGGGTAACCAATCTAGCTGATAGGGAGTAGCAGTAGATGTGATACATCTTGAATTCATTAAGGCTTTTAACCCTTTCCCATGTCACTCTCATAAGCAAAGTAAGGAAATATGGTTTAGATTAAATTACTATAAAGTGTGTTCTGAAGTGTTTGAAAGACTGTTCTCAGAGTAGTTATCAATGGACTGCTGTTAAACTGCGAAGCCATATCAAGTAGAGCTCTTCCGGGGTCTGTCCTGGATCTGGTACTATTCAATATTTCCCTTAGCAACTTGGATAGTATAGTGGAGAGTACACTTATAAGATTTGCAGATGACAGTAAGCTGCAAGAGGTTGCTAGCATTTCGGAGTGCAGGATTAGGCTTTAAAATGATCTCAATAAATCTGAGAATTCATCTCAAATCAATGAGATGAAATTCAAATAAAGTCAATTGCAAAGTACTACACTTGAGACAGAAAAAAAAATCCAGAAACGTAAAATGGGGATTAAAAAGCTAGGCAGCACTGCTGCAGAAAAGGATCTGGGGGTTATAATGGATCACACACTGAAGACCAGTCAACAGTGTGATGCTATTGCGTAAAAGGGAAATCACATTCTGGGAGGTATTAACAGGAGTGTTGTATGCAAGATACAGGAGGGAACCATTCCATTCTACTCTGTACTGGTGAGGCACCAGCTGGAGTATGGTGTCTAGTTTTGGGTGCCACATTTTCAGAAAAATGTAAACGAATTGGAGTCCAGAGGAGAGCCATACAAACTGAGAGGAATAGAAAATATGGCCTATGGGAAACGATTGAAAGAATTGAGCATGTTTTAGTCTAGAGAAGGCTAAGGTGGTACCTGATACCGTAAATTAAGGGCTGTTACAAAAAGGATGTGGGTCAGTTGTTCTCCATGTCCACTGAGGTTAGGAGAAGAAGTAATGGGCTTAATCTGCAACAAGGGAAAAAATTTTCCCTAACTCTAAGGGTAGTTAAACTCGGAAATAAGCTTCCAAGGGAGGTTGTGGAATCCCTATAGTTTGGAGGTTTTTAAGAACAGGTGTGACAAATTCCTGTCAGAGATTCTGTCTCTAGGCATCTGGCTGAAATGTAGCCTTGAGAAGTACAGAACAAAAAACCGAACATCTGATGGATGGATCGTCTTGTTATCTATAAGTAAGGCTGCACAATTGTGTAGATTTGGGATATTAAATATTAGTAATATTACTTCATTTTCCTTTCTTTGCTACTGTACAGTGCTGACTTTGTGTGAATGTGTGGCCATATCTTCTACTGGTCAGCCCACATATGACAAGGGACTTGATTGTGTAATCAAGTGTGGGAGAAATTGTTACTCAAGTGATGGAAGTTTATGCTTCCAGAGACGGACAAGTGTTGTAATCCAAGATACCCATGTACAAGTTAGGTACTCCATGTCTCTTTGGCTAGTCTGCTTTTACACAATGGGCCAGTCTGGTCTGTGGTGTAAATCCACTTAGATGAATGGAGGTAGGACAGATGTGAATTAACCGTAATATCTGAGTTGTCACTTTTGTTAACACTATCGTTATTCATAATGATGAATCCATTGAAAAAGTGGCTCTTGATCCAGTATTCTTTTGCAATACCTACTCTTGGGGGGTGGGAGGAAACAAACAAAAAAACCTCCTCCATGTTCCAATGCTTCCTGCATGTAGTCTATGCTATAACAGCAAACTTGCTTGACTTTGTTTATGGGTAGATTCATAACGTTGAAATGCTTTTGCGGCTTCACCTGTTGAAGTTTCATAGAAACTTCATGGAAAATACTGAGATGGTTTGTTGGTGCTGATATATGAACATGATCTTGACACAGCTTTTTGTATTGAATACTTAAATCAAAGTATGTGATTAGTACCATTTGAGTCCTTTTGACAGCAATGCTGTATAAATTACAAGTTGGGGTCTCCTCTTATCTCTGAAATGCAGTCAAACTAATTGAAATATACTTTTCCCCAAATAAAATGTATGTGTGTAAAGTTAAATAAAGGATAAGATCAATGCTCAGATGTTAGAGAAACAATGGAGAACCTGATGTATGGCAGGACCACTTTGAAGGACAAAGTTGTATTTGTAACAGTCTTCTCATGACATGATGCTGTTCTGGATGGAGCTGATAGCTCGTCCATTCGCCGACCAGTCTGTAATCCAAGCCACAAAGCAGCTGGCATCCAGTTTGTACATGGTGGAACATTTCTCCATCCTTCAGGGTCCTCTCCAGCATACTTGTAGCTTTTTGGGGTGATGTAAGTTTGTCATTAAGCTGCTAAAGTTTTACTCTATGTATTCGTTAACATTATGCAATTTACTACCAACAGCTAAATTTTACTGTTCACATCTTGTAAAACTTGTCGTTCAACTGAGGTCGCTTCTTTTTTCTTAGAAATGTCCAAACTAGAGGGGTTCATAGTTGTAACATACTTGTACATTACTGAACAGAGTCTGTGATCAACCTGAAAGGTTGCTGATCAAAATCTGTACTGTCTCTACAACACTGTGTCTCTTATTAGGGATGAACAGTGTTATAAACACATTCATAAACTGAAGATTTATGCACTATGGATTACTGGTAACCTTACTTTATGCCATGTCTATACACATACAGCTAGCCAATTTACCTAAGGCACCTAAGCTCCCTCTTAGCTATCTGCTTAATGTTGAAAGTTCCTCCTGCTTAAAATCTCTCTTCCAACATTTCATGACAGTTGAAGCTCCTCAGCAGGAGGGTCTGAAGGTATATTTTGTGTCCTAGTGACACTGAAATCTTGGTTTTACAGTCCAGAAGCGCCAGAGCTGAAATCCAGTTAATGAGAATTTCTAAGGGCCACGCAGATCCTCAAACTTATTATCAAAGATTCCCTCTGAGACATTAGGGCATGACCAAAGGTAGGAAGACCTAATGATGCAAGAGAAGATGGAGCTAGAAGATGCATGACCTTTGCGGTTGCCAGATCAGGCTAGCAATGCATCAAGTCTGCCACCGCATCACTAACAGAAGCAAATAACAGATATTTTGATGGAAGAAACTTCCCCACAATGCACCTGCCTTATTGTGCAGTGTTAGAATGGCAGAAGGTTTCTGGAAGCTTAGGCAGAGGCCCCAGGAGGTTGGGGAGTAGGACCGGAGAGATGCAAATTTGAGAATTTGATATAAGCCCTGTGGCCTGAAGCCTTGGTGAAAAGAGACCTCAGTATTGTCATGTGTTGGTGAAATGGGAGAAGAATGGCCCAGAACTGCTTAAGAATTGCAACTGGATAGTGGCTCCACTGGCATCTGTTGGAGATCCAGGGGAATTGACTGAATCAGCCAGGCTTCTTTGCATTTCAGTTTTATGCAATGGTTTGGGGCATTTTGGTTAAAATTCAGTTAAGTTTTGAGTTTCAGGGCACCAGAACGCAGTTGACTTGGTTGGGTGATGAAGGGGCAAGGGAGCGATACCAATGTCCCTGGGATCACCCTGCTGACTACAGTCAGGCACAGTTGGGTAAGGGAACATGGACAGAGCCAAAGGAAGGAGAGAGGGGAAAGAGGCTCTTGTCTTCTGCTGGGAATGCCTCTCTGGTGGTAAGAACAATGGTAGGGGTCCTAGGTGGATAGTGTAGAATGGTGACAGCATCAAGACAATAAACAGCACAGAGAAGCAGCAGCACTTTTGAGGTGATGGATGATGCAGAGCAGCAGCGGCTGGCACAGAGCTAAGCAGCTTTGGCTGAAGCCAGAGAGAGCAGCAGTCTACATAAGGGACTCCAGTGAAGCACTTTTACCCAGTGGAAGAGGCTGCAGAACAGCTCACGAAGCACTGATCTGCTAGAATCCTTGGACTTCTCCAACCCAGGACAGCTAATTGTGCGTGGGAAGGAGGGAAGTGGCAGAACACATCAATCCATACACAATGGCCAAAGGAGGGCTGAGGGTGGCACTGCTGTTAAGACACTTGGGAAACTTACAACACTGAATTTGTTGATTATTAATTGCTCGTGTTCCCAGATTCTGTTGCTTCCCCTCCGCCCCCCCCCCCAGTTAAGTTCTTTATTTCAACCCCTGGCCTCAGTCCTTGCGAGCGAGGCAATATTGCCCATCAAGGGACATCCAGGGTGGTGTATACAGGTGCTCAGGTTTCTGGATGAGGGATTGAGCCAGTGTTAAGTCTTTAGAAAAAACCCATTGAAAATTGAACCTGGAGCTCTTTGCTGCTGACTACACTTGTCGAAAAGGTGTGCACTCATTTAAATAAAGTGTGCACCCATTCATACTCTTTCGGAGCCTGCTCTCCTCTCACATATATGTCTAACCCGTTAACCTCACCAGTCAGAACGCGATGGAGGTGGAAATGAGGCCCACTGTGAATATGTATTCAAACAGAGCACTGCAACTCGTCCTGGCCATGAACTAAACTGGCAATACAGAATGTTTATTTCCTGGTTAACTATTTTATTAGATTCATTTAGTATTTCTAATATTAGTCAATGTTTCTGCTCTTCATGTAATTTCTCCTCTAGTAATTTTTCCTTTTCCAAATTATCAGGGTAGATAATTTTCTGTATTTATCATTTTCTACAATGCTCATGTGTTGGGCGGGGAAGGGGAGAAGCACTAATGGCACTAATGTTCTGTTACCATCGAATTAAAAAAGTATCCCAGTACAATGTGCTGTGTTAATACTGTAATCCAATGACAGCAGTTTTGTTTATCCTTGAGCGTGTTTGTTTAGCACAAGAGTATGCTGTTCTTGAAGCAAAAGCATTTCCCCAGTGCCCAGCTTAAGTTAATGGACTGTGTGCTGCAGGGAATTGGAGGATGGACGCTTCCCTCTCAGGAAGTGAAGTACGTGGCAGTCACACCATGGGCTTTGCTGCAGTTGCTGCATCACACACAGGTCTGTCAGCAGAGAGGGACCCCCTACTTCATGAACCATCATTTTTCTAACATTATCCACAAACAAGATGGATCCTTGCACTATCTTCTGTGCATCAGAACCCCACCAGTTGAGCTGATCATAGGCCATTGAGTTACGGAAAGGGCTACACAGAAGTGTTTCACATTAGCTAAAATTTTCATCTATATCGATTACACTGAATTGAAAAATAATGTAATTGGACTTCACTTGAAGGATTTTTCAGCTAGGCTGCAGCATTTTCTAATGTCTACCTTCATGTTCAAGTGCCATTAGTCACAAGCTGTGGTCAGTTCAAGCGTACCATGATCGTTGGAGTAGGAGACTGGAATTCAGGTGATGGCTGTGTTCTTCATCTGCAGTGACTTGGTATGTAATTTGGGGAAAATAACTTAACCTCACTGTGTTTCGACTTCTGTGTAATGGGGATGATAATACCTGCCTTTCTTGCAAGTTTTGCAAGCCTTAATTGATAGTAAATTGCTTTGATATCCTTGGATGGAAGGAGTTGTAGAAACTAGAAGTATTATGTCAATTACCTGTGGAGAAATGTGAAGAAGTTGAAGATCATAGCTGCTTGCATGCTGATGCCGGGTGATGAATTTCACCCCTGTTCCAAATGCCAGCACACAGCTTATGTCCACCTAATTCTCAAAATAGGCCTTTTCCACGGGGATGAATTTCTTTCTCACTACTTTTCTGTGCTGCTGAACCAAAAGATGTGAGGAAACTAGTCCTTGAGTTGTCAATTAGTAAATTTATTCTCTCAGTGAGCCATTAAATGTTTGTTTTTACTAGAAATGGCAATATAACTGTGAGAAAATATTTTCTATGCTGCATAATAGCCTCCTCTGAGAGATTAAATTAGTCCTTTTTTGACAATTTAAGTTGTGGATATGTAAAGCATGTAAGATACAGTTGTGACAGTTAAAACCTGACTCTTGGAGCTGCTGCTTGATGCCTCAGAGGCTGTCCCACAAGAGCACATTTTTCCCTAGTGCTCTATACATATTTTGCTAGATGATAGTACAGGAATTTGCCAGTTTATTATATCTTGATGACAAAAATCCTTTGTGGAATTGTTGCTTTTTGATCCAAATCGGAAAACATGGATTACATTGAAATGGCAGTTTTCCCAATTTAGTAATCAAGGTTTTATGGACACATTGTGTTTCAAAATGTGAAGTAAACAAATGTGAGCATTGTTCGCTTTTCTTATTCATGAGGGAGGCAGTTCTGGAGAGAACAAAACAAATAACCCATTTTTCTGTTCACTGGCAATTGCAAAAAATAGAAGAGAACTTGTTTCAGGTCAAACCGAAAACAAAATGCTATAGGTGAATCAAAAATAAAATAATTTGTTTCAGGTTAAATGAAATGTCTTGTTCCTGTTTTGACAATATAAACATTACATGTTTGAAAAACAAAACTAAAGGAAACTTGGAAATGAAAATATGTTTATAAGCCACAAATTCAAAATGTTTCATTCTGAAACTTTTTGATTTTGAGGGGATTTTGTTTAGGTTTTTCAACCAAAACATTAATTATTAAATGCTTTGGTGCCACCAAATTTGTATTCTTTTGATTGGGGAAAAAAAAACATTTTGTCAGAAATCTTTACTCAGCTCTAGTTCTGACATTCCTGTAATACGGGACATTTTTAAGTGCTCTTGTTGCTTTTGGCAGATTTAATAATCTGCTCTACAATGTTCATATTTAAAAGCATCAGTTGAAGTCATGGAAGTACAGTCGGAAGGTTTTGCAAGTAAATGCCTAGCTCATTTATAGCCCAATAGATAGATTGGTTGTTTTACGCAGGAGTAATTCTGTAGTCTGAAGGCCTATTTGTTTTAAATCCAAGCATGTTTAAGTATCTGCGCCAGGCTCTCCCAAAAAGCAAGAATTAGGGTTTTCCGCTTGTCCAATGAGAGAGACGGCAAAGATATGAAATCCCTTTTTCATTTGATAACCTTGACGAAAAATAGTGTTCAGAAGCAAGAGAAGCTTTTGCTTGGAGAAATTTTTTTCTGCTGAAGATGCTATTTACTTTTCTGAGTGGACACAGGAGTTTCCAAGAAGCAGTGTTCTCATCTGACATGGCTTGTGAAGTGGTATAGGATTAAGCTGTCAGAGTTCTTCCTGACACAATGTCTGTGTCATGTGCTCCTTATTCAGTCACAAAGTACAGCAAAGCTGCTCAAGTCCAAAGGGGATACGTTCAAGTTTCAGTGACACTTTACTTAAAACTTAATTTTACACAAAATAGGATTTGCAGCACTTACATTATGGAAATGAAGCTGATCATCTCCTGGGGCCAACTCTTGCCATGTGTGAGGTAATAATTCCATTGACTTGAATGGGAGATGGTCCAGGCCCATAAATTGCATGCACACCTGACCTCATATAGTGTCTGTGACTGGAATTTGGCCCACTCTGACTATATTCTGCAATGCTTAGCATAACATTACAAAACCCAGAGGGGAAGCCAATGTTCCTATTCAGTCATCTTTAACTAGATCTCGCTGTTAAAAACACAAACATAAAGCAGGTGCTAGTTTTCAGAAATGAGTGCTGCACAAAAAAATGGAAATTGCAAATCTAGCATTAAATACCCTGCTCAAAATATAAACTGGCTCAACTGAGCATCAGTACCAATGCCGAGTGATTGCAACTGAGTGCTGCCATCAAGTTTACATCAGAAGACAGAATATCAGGCCACACTAAGGGTATGTCTACATTGTGGGCTCCGTGGCAATCAGTGCAGCAGGATCGACTGAGCGAAGCATCCTGGTCAGTGCCAGTAATCCAGTTCCCTGAAAGTAGTAAGGTGCATAAACGGGAGGGTGTCACCCATTGACATGGCATCATGAAGACACCATGGCACATCAATGGAAGTACATCAATGGAAGATACGCAAGCCACATAGTCTCCCATTGACTGCCAGTGGCAATGTAGACCATGAGGCAAGAGCTAATGACTGAATATGTGGTAGTCACTCCGATTCAGAATTTGTCGCGTTCACTGTGAGTTAAGCATTAGGGGAAGAAGCAGAATTTAAGCCATTGTCCAGTGTGATTTTTTCATCTAGTTGAACTAGATAATGTAACTGAAGTTACAATTAAGCAGTAGTCCAACGTTTTTAAATAAAATGTTGCGAGACCTTTATCACTGGCATTTAAATGAAAATTTAAGGGGCAGCTACCCAGTTAAGTTTTGGCATGCAGTTACTAGAACTGTGTAAACATGGCAAAACACTTACTGTTATTATTCATTTTGCTTTATAAACTAACTTCCTTCAACTGTGTCTGCATTATTCTTTTTCCAATATCCTAGTGAATGAGTTTACTGGTAGGAACGGCTGATGGAAATACTGAATTTCAAGTAAATATTAAACAACTTTCAAAGAACACAATTTATCAGACTCTGTATGCACATTGAAAAATTCTAAGAGCTATTGAATTAACTAACAGAACTTACTTTGTAACCTATGTCTAAGATACCAAGAAATATAGCTTGAAATTTAAAATATTGAAAACCAGTGTAGAGACTTAAAACAGTCGATAGATGAATCGACTGATTGGTCACTGACTTAAGTTTTACTGCAGTGCAACTCAGTTGCTTGCACTGGAGTTGTGTTGGTCTAAAATAGGAGTAATTCACTGGTGGTGACTCAAGCATAATGAGTTAGTTGGTTTCTTCAGCAGAATAGAAAAAAATGTGAATAATAAAAATTGAAAATGCTTAGGACAACTCTCAAACAAAATTGGGGCCTGATTGTTGTTTTGGATGGAATACAGCATATACTAATGAATATTATATATTTAACATTGCACACACAGATATAGATGAATATAAATAGTTTTGTTAGTAAAAGTCATACAATAAATGTAATTGAATGGGTATAGCATTTCCCAGAGTGATTGTGTTTGATTTAATGCATTTCTTCCCACACATTTCCTAAAACAGATTATTGCACAGTTTGCACTTCAGAACACACTAAATTTAGTTCATTTATACATTCAATTTATTTTATATCCCAAATTTTATGCACTTGCCTTCACTATAATGTATGAAATTTGGCAAGAGTCAGCTGACTGAATACTAAGGAGGATTTGAAGACAGTTGAATTGTGTGCGGTTGATTAAATGTACTTTGATTTGCACCGTAATCTGATCACTGTTATGCAATTTTTAAAAGTCCAGGTCTGAGGAAAATCTATAATTAAAACACACAATGGAACCCAAGTTGCTGGGTTAAATCTCAGGCTTAATTACATAATAATATGGTATAGATGGTAAAACTTGATCTTCCTACAGTGTAACTAGGAAAAACTTGCTTAGCTGCTTCTGGTAATATCTAATGGTTTTATGATAGCCTTCTGCTGCTAATTCTGTGCGACATACAGTGAATGTACTCATTGTACTATATAAAATAAGGGACCACTTCAGTAAATAAAGAGCTAGTAGCAACCTCTCAGCATCACAGCAAAATGCAAGGTGGAACAGATTGTATAGCATAGATAGTTAGAACATATTGTATGGGATGGTTCAAGGTAGAGTGGCCCATTAAAACCTCTGCAGTCATAAGACTAAAAGAAGGGGTTAGTGGGTTACAAATTGTTGTAATAAGCCATAAATTCAGTGTCTTGGTTCAGTCCATGATTTTAGTATCTAGCAGAGTAATGAATTTAAGCTCCTTTGAAAGTGTTGTGTGCGTTTCTTTTGAGGATGAGAACTGATAAATATATAGAAAAGCTATAGATGTTAACAGGCTACTCTACTTGAATGGTTCCCTTAAAATATGTGGTAACTCCTTATGCTAAACAATCTGTTCCATCTTGCTGTGACACCGGGAGTATCCTTTCCAAACCTGAAGAAGAGCTCTGTGTGACTCGAAAGCTTGTCTCTCTCATCAACAGCAATTAGTCCAGTACAAAATATTACCTCACCCACCTTGTTGTTCTTTTAACAGGCTGATGTATTTTTATAACCTGGTTAAGACACCACAATGAAATGCCCTTTTGTTTGATATAATCCACAAGGTATTGTCACAGATGTATTGAGCTAAATCTGTCATATGTAAATCACTGAACTAGGTGGATTTAAACTAGAACAAAACTTGTTCAAGTATTTTCAGCTCTGTTGTTGATTATTCTAAACCTTCATCTCTCTAGTGACTCAGTTCTTTATTTCTGGGACTTGCCTTATTGGGTATGTCTACACAGGAAAGAAAAACCCATGGCTGGCTTGTGCCTGTGGTACCCTCCGTGGTGAGGGCGGCCTGTTCTGCCCTTTCGTGGGTCCTGCGCCCTCTTCAGCTATGCCGGTGATATGCCTGGGTGGGAGCGGGGAGGGCCCGGGTCCTGCCCTCTGCCCCGGGCCTGAACCCAAGGACCTTGTGTGGAGTAGTCTCAAAACTGCTCAGTCCGTGACTTACTCCCTTCCCTGGGTAGCCTGTTCTTGGCCCCACTGCTCGCAGTCCACTTCCTGGAACTGGTAGGGAGGGGTTCTCCCTCAGGCCTGTGTGCCTTGGATCCCTGGCCGTGCCCTCCTTGTCACCCTCCTTGTCTCTGGTACCTTTTGGGTTGTTTGCTCCAAGCCCTGTCCTGTCTCGTCTCGTCTCGTCTCGTCTCGTCTCGTCTCCTCCTCCTCTTAACTCCCTTCCAGCTGCCCCTGTGTGCCTGACAGAGAGGCTTTTAACTGCTGGGGCAAGCTCCTTGATTGACCTCAGCTGGCCTAAGTGGCCTAATTGCCCTGGAGTAGCCCCAGCTGGATCACCCAGGGAACAGGGATTTGTTGATCCTGGGGCTAATATAGATACCCTCCACTACTCTCCTGTAGCCATCAGGTCTGGCCCTGTCACACCACTCAGGGTCCTAAAGACTCGGTTCCATCCCAAGCCCCGAAGTCTACACAGCAATGAAACAGCCCCACAACCTGAGCCCCCTGAGCCCAAGTTTACTGGTATGGCCAGCCGTGGATTTTTCTTTGCTGTGTAGATATAGCCATTGTCTTCTTTTGTCTCTCTTCTTTGGAGTACTTTGTCACTATTTTATACAACATATCTCTATTCTAGTCACAGAGCTATGAGCTAATGTACTGTACATTACCGAAGAGATTACAGTTAGTATATTGTACAGTGAAACAGCACTACAAAAGCTCAACGTACATAACTAAGTTTGTAAACCGCTCAGCAGTGAAGATGATTGGTACCAGTATTATTAGTGGATGAATATTTGTTTTTAAAACAGGGTAACTATTCAAGTTAACAGTTAAAAGTACACAAGTCAAAACATTTAAGTTACATCTTAGTAACGTGAGCCGTTAAGTACTCAGCTGTCATGAAACACCAAAGTTAAAATTGTCTGTGCAAGTTTAAGTGTAACAACAAAGATGTTGAGATGAAAAGTGTTCTCTCTCTATATTTAACAAATAATTCTCATGTATTTTGGACAAAAATACCTGAACATTCCCGAGATCAAAGTAACATAGATTTTGAAACAGAGAACGGTAACCAAAAAGTTGGTTCCCTCAATATTGATACCAAAGGGCTACAGTATGTAGTATGCTCACCTATAACTTGGCATCCAATTGTTCCATGTATGTTGTTGTTGCATATGCGTGGCATCCAAAAAGCGGGGCAGATCAAATACAGGAAATTTAACTTTAAAAGAATGCTGAGTGACATGGTGTATGAAGTGGTGAATAGCCCCTGTAGTGAACCTTTTTAAGCACCAGAGAGGTCTGGATCTCACTCTTATCAAAGAGAGGTGGGGAAAAGAAGCTTTTCTTTTTCATTTAGAACAAGAATTAACTGAATCAAGTGAGTAGGGAGACCCCCAGTCCATAATCCATTGTCAGTTTCCACATGTTTTCCAAACCAATTGTCACTATAATTTTATTTTACTGGTAACCTGAAAATATAATCCTCCTCTGCATCATATATTAGCTACTGTCATCATCCGAATTATCTTGACATCTAAAAACATCAGGATGCCCTTTAAGCCCTAGTTAGTTAAATCTTAAGGGATGGAGGTGGGATGATGCAGGTATATGAAATATGCAAGTTGTATACATACGATCAAGAACCTCTTCATACTGTAAAATCCTGTGGGGTTGGTTTGTAACAACACAAATATTCAGTTTGGTTGCTGATTCACACTCACATACATACACACAGAAAAGTGATTGTAGCTGCCATTTTCTGTTGCCTCAGCAGACTTTTTTTTTTAAAAAGAAAAAACGGATGATAAGAGAAGGCTAAAAGAAAAAAAAAAAAAAGATCTCAACTGTCTCTTATGCTCTGAGGCACCTGGGGCTGACAGAAAAAAAACCCAGCTACCCACTGCACTAAAGGGAGAGAGAAGCAACTATTGGAACTCAGAGTCTTCTGGAAGCTGACTCACCAACTCTGCTGTCCATATTTCAGTCTACCAAGACTGGAAGGAGCTAAGACATGTCTGAGAAATACAGACTGTCACAAGAGATGCAGGACTCACAGCAGCTTTGAGTTGCACTGCAGAGCAATGTTTTCAACCAAGGAGTCTGGTTTAAAATTAAAGCAACCAATAAAATAGAGGAAAACATGTTTTTTTTTAAAAAAGAAATAGTATTGTTAAAAACCCTTCAACATGTCAAATCTCTATGGAAAGTTTTTTAACTGTCACTTTTAGTTTCATTTTCTCTGCTGCCACCCATTTGTTGATCATACATAACTTCCATGTGTGCATGATCGAAAAATGGACTGGTTAGAAATTGAGTAACTGTATTGTTGCTAAGACACTTATTTCATCTGCATCATAGGCCACTTAAACGGAGCATAAAAATATACAGTCAAAATGTTAACAAACGTGAACATTTATTTTAAAAAAAGTAAACAGAATAAACTGAGCAGATAACTAAAATAAACCAAATAAGCACAATAAACAACATCACTAATTAGATGCACGTTCTCATTGAACTCTAAAATGAAACTCACCAATTTCTGTTAAGGAATTTGATACCTGGTGGTGCCTCCTCCACACTCTCTTTATTTGAGACTGAAAAGGCAAAGAGTTTCCCAAACTTTAAGCTTCAATATTATTTGCATTTGATTTTATTTTTCACTCTACAGGTTGCTTGCACAAGACTGATGCTTGAACATAAAGCATCTGTCTAGTATGACAGGGTTGATGTTTATTTGCATAAAATAATCACCCACCAATGGGAAAATGAATATAGTGGTATGATAGCAGCAAATTGGGATCTACATAAACTTCCAGGTAAGAGATTGTCATGTTATCATGTATTTAACAGTTCAGCATTGAATGAGACTGACAAGTTTTTGCACTAAGTAATGGAACAAAATGTGAAATTTAGCTTCTTGTAAGTTAAAGTACAGGCCGTTTTGTTGAAAGGTTAGCTAAGATTCACAGACTAACATCATTTCCTCCTCCTCCCCACCAAATTCTATCCCCAGAGCCTTGAAATACCAGGTATTCTGCAGGACAGTGGTGTTTCCTGTAGGAAATAATGGATTTAATGGGTTTATCATGCAGCGGAGGAATAACTTTTTGGCTCAAGGACATGGCTTTGCCACATTTTTTGAAGAATTTGTGCCCTTGCCTAGCCTTGAAATTCAGCTGTTGGATGTTTATCATATTTGTAGGCATTATTAGTTTCATATAAACTTGGAACTCCACCACTAAAGGGGAGCCCGAATGAACAGAATATAACCAAAGAAAAAAGCAAATGGTGCCCTGTGAAGTGAAGCTGCAAAGTTGTGCACCGTTTTCCTAACTGACAAAGATCCTGTTTTCATACCAATGTCCCTCGTAATGGAGACTATGGGAACAGAAATACATAGCTTATTGGTACATTAGCAGAATTGTCTTGATTTTGGTTTATCTATGGGATGTAGGCAAGTCTTTTAAAGCCCATTCAGTGCATAATCTGTAATGAAAGAGGTGCGAGAGCTCAAGCCATTTTTTTTACTTTCATAATTGATGTGGCAGACCCAGTGGTGTCAGAGCTATGAACTGCCAAGCCCAGAGGTGCTTGGGGTCAGCTCTGGCAAACCCTGGCATAAATTAAGCCCTTAGCTCACTGCTACTGCACAAAATGCTTGATAATCCCATGCCACCGAATTGCTTTTTCTAAATAATGTTTGGACTTTGATGATTTTACTCTAATAGGGTAAGAGGAGGGAAGTCTGAGACTCAGGACAGACTGTTTCTTTGGGAGGGACTTTTGCCATTGTGTATCATGCTGCAATTCTGGCTGACAACAGGGCGCACAAGAGCCATATCCTTAAAAGTACTCTTCTGTATTTCATTCTGTTCTTACCCAATAAATCTGTTAACTGCGGATCAGAGTAGTGATCAGATTTGAGAGCTTTCTTGTCTTAACTTCAGGCTTCTGAAAGTTGCTCTTGAAAGCTCTTTAGTTACACCTTTTTATGCTGACAGAGGATGATGAAATTGTTCAGGACACAACAGAGGGGGATGACAGTTTAGATTGGCTCTCTGGCTGAGTGCTGAATCACCTAATCTAGTGGTGTCATCTTGCCTTTGAAAGATACTTCGTCAAATTGCCAAATCTTAAACCAAGTTAGGAGAAGTATACAGGATTCATTAGCATTTGACATCAAGATCGCCTGGCTCAAGGGAACTTTTAATGTATTCTTACAGGATGGCTGTAGCTTGACTTTTTAGGGAAAAAAGTGAAGTATTATTTGTTTATCTTTCTGATCAATGCTGCAGCAGAATTGTAGGATTAGAGAAACAGAGGTACACAGGCATGATGTTTGCAGTAACACAACGAACTTCTGTTGTCAAGCCCCACACTTATGGGATAATGTTTGTGTGACTATCCGTTTGAGAGTTGATGTTATGTCATATGTGGATAGATGTAAACTGCTTCCTTGATAAAAAAGAATCACGAAAGGGTGAAAAAAAGTCCAACCAAAAACGAGGTGAAGCAGTGTTAGAGAGAGAAAGCATTGCAGAAGACAAAAGAAATTGCTCCAACACGGGGCATTAGATCTGTAGAGTTTTGTAATACTTTGCAATGACCCCAGTATAAACAGTACTTCTTAATATTCTAGACTACTACTGTAGAAAATAGTAACATTTAGTTTAAGAAAACACTAAAGGAGGTAAACTTTGTGGGTTTCTGAAGTTTGGGGCATCCAGCTAAAAATAGTATCAGCTGTGATTTTTTTCTCGTTTGTTTTCCACAAGGAAACACTCTCCATAGACAATGTTATGAGTGTTAATATACATGTTTCTTGCAACTTAACAAGAAATACATGAAAGTGAGTGTTAAAATACCCTGTTTCCAGGGTTGAATAACTTCCTGAATGTTTCCCCCACCCTTCCTAGTTTAAACTTTGAGTTAAATCTCAACACAAGATTTTAAAATATTTGTTGGAGATGAGAGAAATTGAGGAAATTTCCTTCAGCACACCTTGATTTGGCAAAACATTCTAAAACCAGATTAAAACTTCAAAGTAAAGCAGAAGTGAAGAAATATGACCAGGTCTTTGTGTCATTACATAAAGGATTGTAGAATTGCCCCTGCTACCAGTCTAGGTAAAAAAACACAGGACTTCTGTTCGGCACATTTCTGTGGGTGAGATTGTGCCGTGTTTACGTATGACATTGACAACCTTCATAAGATTCCTAGATAGTGACACATGACTCTGAATCCTGAGTTAGAGCTCTTCCTGACTCCACTTGAGGAGTGGACATAGGGTGACCAGAGGGCCCGATTTTATAGGGACAGTCCTGATATTTGGGACTTTGTGTTACATAGGGACCTATTAACCCTCAGCTGCTGTCCTGAATTTCCACACTTGCTATCTGGTCACCCTAGGTGGCCGTGATTATTTTAATTGTTATCACTTAATGTTTCATACTTACAGTCTTAGATAGTCTAACTCAAATCGCATGATGTATTGTGCAGTATCTCTAAATAGGTCCTTCAGCCCCCATAAAAGAGGGAAGCCAAAACCTGATCCTGCTTACGTTTAAATGCAAGCAGAAAACTTATGATATTAATTTCATGCACCATAAAGGAGCAGTAAGAGGCCCAGCATTTCAGAAAATTCTCTCCAGACAAATGATGCAACAGATGAGATGACACTTGTCTCAAGTCTACCCCCATCATCTTAGTGAGGTGGTAATTTATAATCCATCTTTTTTTACCATTTAGATTCTTACATAATACCTTTGCTTCAGGGTTTAAGAGACTCCCCAGTAGTTAAAAACAGAAACAGTATCAAAGCATTACTGGCAGATAATTTAAATGTTAAGGAAGTATGGTATAATTTTTTAAATAAAGGAAATTAAATGGAAGAAAAAAACCCAATGAGAGTTCTGTAGCACTTTAAAGACTAACAAATTTAATATTTTCAGACATAAGCTTTCGAGAGACTTAGCTCTCTTCTTCAGATGCAATCTCTCGAACTAAGTCTCTCGAAAGCTTATGTCTGCAAATATTAAATTTGTTAGTCTTTAAAGTGCTACAGAACAATCGTTGTCTTTGCTGTATACAGACTAACATGGCTACTCCTCTGGAATTTAATTTCTGTAGGCATAAGCTTTCGTGGGCTGTAATCCACTTCATCAGATGTGAGGAATAGAAATCACAAGGCACATATATACATATCCAAAGGAAGTAACAACAATGGGGGCGGTGGATGAAAGCAAGGTCCATTCAGTAGAGTACTTGAGGACTATTCACAACTATTGATTAGGAGGTGAGAATGTGTGATCAGAGGCAACTACTTTTTGTAGTGAGATAACCACTCCAAAAGTCCTGATTCAGACCCATTTGATGCAATCATCTGCAAACTTGACACAGTCAAACTGGGTCTGAATCGGGACTTGGAGTGGTTATCTCATTACAAGAAGTAGTTGCCTCTGATCACACATTCTCACCTCCTAATCAATAGCTGTGAATAGTCCCAAGTACTCTACTGAATAGACCTTGCTTTCATCCACCTCCCCCATTGTTATTACTTCCCTTGGATATTTATGTATGTGCCTTGTGATTTCTATTCCTCACATCTGATGAAGTGGATTACAGCCCACGAAAGCTTATGCCTACAGAAATTAAATTTGTTAGTCTTTAAAGTGCTACAGAACTCTCGTTGTTTTTGCTGTATACAGACTAACATGGCTACCCCTCTGAAACTTTTCTAAATGGAAGAAGTTATTCAAAAGAATTTGGGAAAGGAAATCTTGTTTCCTACAGCAATCTTATGTCAGCTTTGTATACCTTACTATCTTTGGTATTTGCTGAACAAAAATTGCCATACAACAAACTGTACACGCAACAAGAAAACCAGGAATAGAAAATGCTATGAACTGTAGCTTGAATAAAAAACAGTTTAGATTTAAAATATAATATGTGGACGAAGAGTATTATTTTGCCCTAATTCTAGGTAATTGCCAGCCCTCCACTCTTTATTAACCATATCTGAGTCATTGCTAAACACCATCAATTTCTGTACTTAACTTAATCAAATATAAACCACAACATTGTCTTAAGCTTTAGGGTCACACAACTGAAGTCTTCCAAATAACAGCTGTTGAGTGTCATATGAAATATGAGTTAACTGACTCCAAGTTCTATTAGAGATGTTTCCACATTAGCAAAACAAACATCCTCACCAAAGGGCTTGGCCATTGACTTCTGGATTGAATGCATATGGACTGTAAACACCTTTGTCAGTCAGAATAAGATTGCCTGTAACTATTACTGATTAGGGCACAGCCGTAGTGTACCATTAAAATATGCACTGCTGCTGTCCGCGGTCTGTGGGGAGGAAAAAAGCGGCACTATGGATCATGAAATGACTTGGATCGTTTTACTTTATTCTCATCCATAGAATGTGTAGAGTTTTACATCATGCAGTTGAACACCACTATCAGATTTAATTAAAGTCTCTACAAAATAGGCACTAAAATGTGTGTCTGACAGTTTATGATTATGGATAAACTACTACACGTGCTTCTGTCATCCTCATTAAGACAGTTTTATGTTAACACCCAGCAGCATCTTGTTTCAATCTGACTCTAAAAGCTCTAAAACATTTTTAAATTACATGAAAACAAACAAACAAACAAACTTCATGTAAAGCTAAAAGATCTTATACATCAGTGTTTCCAGATAAGATCCTGTGTAAGTGACTTTTAAGATAGAGAGCATCAATCTTTTGTGATTCATCTCCTCAGGTTTTTCCAGTGCCATTTAGTGAATACAGGAGTATGTGCACAAAAATCCTCCTCCCAAAATGTTTAACATTTATGCTGACATTTTCTTGATATACACTGAGAGTATGATCCTTTACAACAGCACAATGTAGGTTTAATTTGATAAATGCAATGAAAGTGGGCTATTAACAAAATACATGTATTTACAGTGAACTATTTTATGAACATAGTCTACTTCAGTAGACTCAGATCATTCCTAGAGTGGTTTCTTCTAATAGCATCAAATCACAAATTATTTTGCTGTCTTTGAGCTTTTGGGACACACCTTACTCTCAAATTTACTGCTCCCACAAACGTTTTCATGGACTCCACACTGGGTCTGCATTGTCCAGTGGTTAGGGCAGAGGATTGTGGTTAGCACAAAAGCTTGGAGGTCTGGCATGTTAACTTTCCTGGCTCTGATACTGCCTTACTGTATCACCTTGAGCAGGTTGCTTTGCCTCAGTTCCTTAGCAGTAAAATGGGTGCAATACTTACCTGCCTCTCGGGGGTGTTGTCAGGCTTAATGTTAGTAAAGCGCTGGGAAATAAACATCAAATAAAATGCATTTGCTTAAAATGCAAAACAATGAAAAACAATTTCCCTGCTAGAAATCAGGCAGAAAGACATTAATTCGAACATGTCCATTGTAAGGCTACCAGTCCTCTTACAAAGAGGAGTAAAATCAACAATGAAACAGCTAGAGAGAAATGGAGAAAAGGCAGAAAAAATGCTGCGTGTGCCGCACAATATGCTTTAAACCAGTGATACTCAAGTGCGACCAGGGTGACTTTTGGGGTCCCAGAGCCTCTTCCCCAAGCTCCCTGCTGTGGCCACAAGCTCTGCTCTCTGAAGCAGCAGCAGCCCCAGCTCATGCCCAAGGTGGGCCCAATAGTGTTTCATTGTAGTCTAGTATCTACTACTACTGATCTACTACTGTAGGATGGCTGCCTTTGGCTGTGGGAAGGAACACCCCTTTCTTTGTCTGCCCCCTTTGTCTTGATTGACAAGGGGGCACTGGCAGGACCCTGATTGTCCAGACCTCCTAGTTTCCCTAGCTGCCTCCCATTGGAAGAGGGAATGTCAGTCACCAAGGGGCCACCTGACTGGCTGTGCTAATCAGCTTCTAGGGATAGAAGCCAGGCAGAAACAGGGAGGCGCTGGCCAGAAGAGGCTGCAAGGTGCCAGGGAGCTGAGTCTCAAAAGCAGCTCCGGGGCTGGCAACATTGGCTAAGGAGCACAGGTGTAGGGACAGTGCATGCTTGCAGTCACTATAGGGGCCTTGTGAGAAAATGTAGGCTGGTGCTGCTCCTCCTGCTGCTGCAGGAACATGGACTCTCCTAGTTGGAGCATAGGGGCTGGCGAGAGGCCCTGGGAACAGCCTGAGTATGTGGCTACCATAAGCCTCCCCAAAGAGTTCTGGTTGGGAGGAACCCACTAGCTAGATCAGTTGTTCTGAACCTTTCAAGACTGCTGTACCCTTTTCAGGAGTCTGATTTGTCTTGCGTATACCAAGTTTCACCTCACTTAAAAACTATTTGCTTACAAAATCAGAGATAAAAACACAGAAGTGTCACAGCATGCTATTACTGAAAAATTGCCTACTTTCTCATTGTGTCTGTTTGAAATTTTTGTTTGTACTGACTTCGCAAATGCATTTTACATAGCCTGTTGTAAAACTAGGCACATATAGAGATGAGTTGATGTACCCCCTGGAAGATCTCTGTGTCCCCCCCAGGCAGGAGCTAGGACAGCCCCACCTCAGGACCAGGGTCAGATTGTTTGTGCAATACCATAGAGATATGAAACTGTTTAACTGAAAAGGAAGCTTAGAACTGACCAACTTACGCTGAATCCAATATGAATCACCCCAGTAACTCTGGCTTGTCAGTATCTGGAAGGGAAGTTGTAAGAAACCTAGTTCACAGTGGCACGCTTTCTCAATATTAACCTCCTGCTGATAGTAAGGGTTTATTTTAAAAATGCTGGTTAAACATCCGCGGCACAAAATGCTCTTCTGTATTCTCATTCATTCTTGTCATGCACAATCCCAACCTTTCCGCACCTGACTGACAGCTAATCCTCAAGTCGGAGGCAGGCAAGAAAGAGCAACTAGCAACTTGGTAGTCAATTTGCTGGAACGTGAGAGCAGTGCAAACTCATAGGAATAATCAGGGTTCCAGTGTGTGTCTAGACATTCTCCACTAGTGCCTTATGTTACTCAGCAAATAACTGAGAGTTGGTAGCCTGAATCCTGCTAGGAATGGCATTGTCTGCATTCTGAAAGACATTATCTGGTAACACAGATATATTAGCCTGTGTAGAGAAATTAACAAAGGCTGGTAAATGTTCCTCATTCAACACAGACACTTCATTAAAGCTAGCTAAGTTCTTAGAAAATAAGTCAGGTAAAACAGACTTGGTACTACCTGGCCAATTTTCTTGAGATAAACCCAAGCCATACACTGCTTTTTTTATTCTCCACTGGCTTAGTGTTCAGATAACAAATAGTTAATATCCGACCTAGTAATAATGCTTTTCAGCATTTGTCACTATCCACCTTTTCAGCTACGTTGAGCTGGCGTAAGGTGAAATGAAAGGTTTGTAATTGATTGCTTGTTCGAAATACTACAGTTAGTCTTCAGCTTGTCTGTGCAGCCCTTGTTCCAGTTCACATACAGTAAGAGAGTATTATGGCTATACGTAATTTCATATTTTATTTTGGAAAATCCAACTACATTTAGGAACTTGAATTAGAAGTGTTCTGCACAGCACAGCCAGGCGGAACTACACAGTGCCAGCAGGACTGAAACACAGAGCCTCAAGCGCCAAAAGCACAGGCTCTCCCATAAATTGAGCTAAGGGAAAATCTTTTTAAGTAGCTAACACTACAAGGCTATGATATTTAGCAAAAACCTTGATATTGCATCTGGTAGATGACAGTAGAAAATACATATTGACTGTTTAATTGGGTAGAAGGAACTGTATTTTAAGTTTCATTGCTCTAACGTGCTTTGGGTCTGGAGTGATACTGCCAGCACACTTCAGATTCTAGCTCTTTGGGATAAGGACTGTAATGGTTTGTACAGTATGAGGACAAAGGGGCCCCCCCACCTGGTAGATCCTTGTAGGGGTTACCACAGTATGAAAACATGAGCAATAACTTTGCTCTAAAACTGGATAAAACAGGCTAGGCAGGTGGCTGTGGGATGGCGTATAGAATGCAGCAGCTTCAGATTTAGAGTGTGAAAATTAAGGAAAAAGCAGACAAACTGGGAACAGTGCCTAAAAAGTTTGTTGTCCACATTAATTCTTCCTGTTTTACTAATAGCTATGCCTTGAAATTGAAGTTAGGTTAACAAATAAAAATACTTTTTTTTTTTTTAAATAAAAAAGGACAACAGTAACTTTGATTCTTCCAACATGGGAGCCCTTAGCTGTAGTAACTTCAATAGAAATAAATGTCCTCACATAGGTGTTTCATTAAACACAGAGCTTTACCAGCTCATGGTGGGCACCAAATGTCATGATCCAATTTCATTAAACATTACTAGGTTTCTGAGCGTGCAATTCTTTGCATACGAACTTTAAGCAATTACGGTGCAGATGAGGAACAAACGTGGTAAACTGAGCACAGCATTCCATAGAATTCAGTGAGACTGGCCAGGGCAGGTAGCATCTTTAATGAAGCAGCCACTACAGTAGGTCCTAGGGCAACTCCATGCTTGGAGGCCTGACTGCAACTGCATATGGGAAGGTGGAGATAGCAGTAGCAGGTGACTGTCCAGTTCTCTGCAGATTCCTGCCACAGAACACTCGTTCCTTTACACATAAGTTGTGGGAAGCTTATCTTCAGATTCCAGATTTTAATGGATTAGTGGAAGCTACCCAGAGAAGTAGCTAGAAAACATGGAGTATTTTGTATAGTTCCAATGGAAAACCCTAAATCAACCCAGTTCTGTGAACCTCGCTTAACAAACTCAGCTTTGGCCCTCTACAACAAAACCAAGTGACCTTGTGGCATGGTTTCATGACTGACGTAAACGTTTGTTAACTCCATAAAGCACATTTTCTAATAAGCTTCCACATCTCATCTGGGAAACTGGAGACCTGAAGTACCTAATGGGACAGACCCTACTCCTGTTAAAGTCAATGCCACATCTCCCACTTACTTCAAAAGGAGGAAGTTCAGCCCCAGTTTGTGGTGAAAATGTGCATCAAATGCATATTTACCAAGAAAGTGAAACAGTTGTCACCATCAAATAAGTTATTCTCCATATAAAGTTAGGGTTGTGTTTACCACTGAAACTAGGAAAAGGCATATTAAGATATGAAGGATTATTTTTGTATCCCAGTCCAAGTCATCCAAGGCAGCTCAGTGTAAAAATAGATAAGTTCCCTGCTTAGAAGACTTAAGCATTACAAAGTTTAGACAGTCCACAACTAGAGAGGGAGAAAACAAAAGAATGTTTCTGGCTTAATACAGCTACATGAATAAGTTAATGCAGTTCCATTTAATTCATGTAAACTTTAAAAAAACCACATAATTTTATTTTAAATAGTTCACTACCTCTAGTTTTCAAATTGCACCGGGACTTGAGGTAATGTCCCTCACCACTTATTGAATTTCCTGAGTTTTGTCAACTTGATTAAGATCCAAAAAACACTTAATACATGTAGTTTTTGTGTTAATTCTGTTTTTAGCTAATTTATAAAGGGGATAAAATAGTCAGTGTTCAGTGTTCCAATATGTTGTTAAACTAAAATAACAGTCAAATGGACAGTTTAGCTTTTTGTTAACATGCTGGATAGCAATGTGGAATATATCAGTTTTCTTCTACAGGAGCCATTTTCACCATTATCAGTCCAGAAAGCCAAAAATGCTGCTGACAACAAAATATTTTTTGAAGACATAACAGTTTAACAAGAATGAATTTCTGTTTGTCCTAACACATACCTTTCTGCTTAAACTGCTGCTATTAAGGTCAACTACATTTTAGACAAATTAATACCCTAAAAGTACAGGTTTGATACTGAATGTAGCTGTTAAAATGATGGTTTCCTGTGAAGATGATCATAGTGTGGAATGCAAGTAAACATGCAATTTAGTACTCCCAGCATGGAAGAAGTGTTAATATTGAGCAGTTGTGTATACTCCCTCACTAAGGATTTATTGTTGCCCTGCCACTAACATTCAGCGTTCCAGGATACACTCAGTCTAAATGGTCATCCAATATTTAAACAGGGAGAATAGCTTGGAATTCACTCTCTGAAAGATCTGACATTCCTTTCTTGAAGAATCTCAGGGGACCATGTGGTGACTTTAATTGTGAACAAGTAAACATTAGTCTGGTGACTTGAACAATTCAGCAGATGAAATGAGACAGAAGTTGTCTCTGCAGGTGGGTTAACAGCTGCTGCCAAATGCCTCTCCATCTTCCCATCTTTCAGCAAGCCTCAGAATAGAGAAGTTGAATAATTTCCCATGTCATAAAAAGTGGAAAGCAGCAGGAGAGATGTGTTGTTTCTCATGAAAATATGATTGATGTTCTTCTGAAGATTTTAAATTATGTAAGAGAAGAAACTATTAGCTCTTTCCAAGCAATTGGATCCCAAAATCATAAGATTTATCTAAACCTTTTGCAAAGGAAGTTGCAAGCAGCAAAAAATTGACCCTCCAGATGTAATGACCTATTATTTAGCTATCAAGAAATTCCATCTAAGAGTTTTACAAACTGACACAGAATTACAAATTAGAAGCAGAAAAATCTATCTGGAACAACTAAGATGAGTGCATAATCATCTGTTTTGCTTTGTAGATACAAATGTTATTTGACAGAAAAATGGATTTTCAGCTAACCAAAGTTTTTCCTGAGAAGTGTTTGCTTTCTGTAGAAAACTTCAACTTTCAGTCAAAGCAAACCAAACACGGGAAAACTGAAAAGTTTTCCTTTCACATGGAAATTTTAAAAATTAATAATTGAAAATCTAGCTGTAGTGCCTCATGGGAATTGTAGTTTAGGTACATCATGCCCCCTGTCACGAGGTACATCCACACAGTCCCTCTTTGGGGCAGGTTGTGGCAGCCCCTGCAGTTATAGTTCACCCAACTGACCTTGGACTCAAGACAGTACAGCCATGTGGCCGGAGTCAATATGGTTGCCCTGGGGATCAGGGATGTGTGGCCCAATGTACAGAGTCAGGGGTCACCACCAAGGGTGACAGCTGGGGTATGGGGACCCGGGCCCTCCCTACTCCACTGGGTCCCAGCCAAGGGCCACTGAGTCAGCAGGGAATCCTACCACAACATGCTGACCCTTCCCAGGGAGTCATGGATGCCCCCTGGGCTACTTCCTACCCTGTCTTCTGACGTGGTGGTCTGTAAGTTGGCGGTGCTTCCAAGCTCCTCAGTGTGGGTCATTCCCCGAGACACTTACTCCAGCTAAAGTTCCACAGGTACTGGTGATCCTCTCTGGTTCTCTGGCTGCCTCAGGAAAGGGCTGTAGCAGCTCCTGGGCTGGAGCCTCCACTATACATCCTTCCTCCTCACTGGTCAGCCATGAGTGGGCTGGGTTGCTCCCTCTTATCCTGAGGCAGCAGTTGGAGCATGAGCAGCATTGTCTAGGGGGCAGGATTTCCTCCTCCCATAGCGTGTGGTTAACCCTTTCTTAACCAGTGCGGGATACGTCTACCCTGTCACACCCCCATTTTCTCCTTTATGAGCCACACTCCTAGTCAGACTATATCTCCCGTGATGCACCATGGCCACAAGATTCACATAATGCATCGCAGTAGCACTACAAGAGAGGGGATCGTGGTGCAAATGGAGCCCGTCCTGTAGGAGTATGGGAGTATGAGGAACCTGAACTACAACCCACCTAAGACACATGGTGGCATTTCCAAAGGGAAATTTTGGGGGGGTTTGGATGAAATTGTTTGACTTTTTTATGTTTTGTTGAAAACACAAAACTCATGGAAAACTTAAATGAAAAAAATAATCTTTTTCCAACTTTGTTATGGGTGGAAAAACTCATTCCTATCCATCTCTACTTTGAAGTCCAGTCTATTAATCAATATCCATCTTTCAGGGGAACAGACATTAGAATTAGAATTATTTGATGAAATCCTAGAAAATACAGCTTTTAACCTGCAACTATAATACCTCACTTGTGAGCTAATTGAATTTCACCAACTTATCAGTGTCACCAGGTCAATACTTGAATGGAAACCTCCAGGAGAAATACATTTACCGTAGGAAGTGCTGTTCATGTATCAGTAGGTGGCATTTCCCCTATGACCTAATGGCTGTATGTAGTGTATGGACACTATAATTGATTATGTAGTCATTGGCATGACAACTCAGAGTAGCAACTACATGAATAAAGCTTGTCAGCATTAAGTGAGGTGTTCCATGTGGTGGGTCATAATAGTGCAAGTAGCGTGAGAACATCTAAGGTACCAGTTGTGGTTTCAAACTGAGGAGACTAAAGGAGTTGGGCAAAGGAAAGAGTAAGATTGTACCTCCTGAGCTGCTGAAGAAAAAATGTTTCACTTAATTTCACAATATGGTATATTGGGAAATGGGTGCGATACACTTGGGTGTTTATACCAACTAATAGCCTTCATTGAAATGGAGTATGTGAATAGTAAGTAGGTTAAGAGAGAGTGAGTAAAACTATGAAAAGAGAGATGCTGAATGCAGGAGAAAGGCAATGAATTTCATGTCAAGTGCACGCATTCAGGTCTGATTAAACTGATTTCATGTAAACATCTGTTGCTGGCAATTGCACCTACAGTACTGCATCACTACGATTGTCCATACAGAACCGGTTTGTTGATTTTAAACGTTTGGTATCAATTTGTGATGGTTTAACTGTTGAAAACTGCGATAATCCAGTTTCAAAACAAAAACATGTCATCTGAACACAGCAGAACTCTGCAATATCAACATGGAAATGGAGCCAAACTTTACAATGACCCCCAAATAACATGTTTGAATTGCCTCCAAACCATGGTCTGTGCTAACAGTCTCAGCCCACTAGGGGATCCTCTTGGTAGGGGAATTTCCAGTGTCTCCTCTGATGCTGTTACCAGTTGGTATAAATTACAGCAGATGTCTTTTATTGTCCCCGGAGATGAACAAGCTCCTGGCTGCCTCAAGGATTGGTAATGTAATATCACCTCTGCTTGCTCCTTGATTCTTTAGTCAACTATAGCTCACACAGATCTGGGTGTCTGCCCCCTTTACTCTATGAGAGGCCAAATCATAGCCCCTGATCCAAACAATCCTGAATGGCCAGTGTTACAAATCCAGCTCTGAGTCAGCAGTTTTAACTCATCTTTAAATATTTTTCCTATGCCAAATGGTATTTTGTGATTGACTTGTGATCATTATTTGCCACTTTACCTTGTACCATCTTAAAATTGAAGAGGAACAACTGACAATTCACCTTAAGCAACATTTTTCTTTCCCAACCCCACGTAACACATGCCAATATCTTAGCTAGCCAGCCCAGCTACCCTCCACGATAAAGCACCTCTACTTTATTGTAACTAATCTCATTTCTAACCTCTGTAATGCCGTGTATTCCATGCTTTCATCTAATCTTCTTGTTAATCTCTTATCCTCTTATTCCAACTCCTCCCCAAGCTATCTGATCACTTACACAAGTTGCAAGTTGGATTAAGTTTCTTTCTGCCTGTGAGGTTCACTAAAGTAGTTTAAGTTTTGCAGAAAGCATAGGCCCACACAACACACCTCACATGAACCATCACATTGAGTCTTGTAGGTACACATTGACTTATAACAAAGCCAACTGAACAGTGGAGCATTGCAGTAAGCATGAAGCCAAAATGGTGCAGTTAGTTTAGAACACCGTAGACAAATGGGAACATAATCCCCTCCAGAATGTTACTGGCAACCTTGGAGAAGGAGGGGATTGAGTGGAGCATTCAGACATGGGGCTGCTCCCACTCAGGACTGAGGGACTTTGTAGAGACTGGTGTGGAGAAATTAGAATGGTCACTGGCCATGCTACTTCAGATAAATATAGGGATTCTTCTTCCAGACTTGTGGGGATCTTTCAGGAGAAATAAATTAACGTTAAAGAATGCTGGGAGTCGATACAGAAAGGGATCGGGGCTATAAGTGACTGGGAAATATATAACTACTGAGAAAAACACTTCAGAGACTCAAATGCAGGAAGGTTTTTGGATTGGATCATCAGAAAGTTGTGTACTGCTTGCTGTGCATCCTCCTTTCCAATAAGAATTGAATAGTTTTATTCAGAAACGTGCAACTATTGGTTGTGATTAAAGAATGACAGCCCAGGCAATAGCCATCAAGAAAATAAAGTATTTCCTTTTGTGTGATGAAGACCATGTGTTAAGACAAGTGTAAAAGTTGAATTACAGAATATCTCTTCTAACTGGTAAGTTTCACATAGGTGCTATAAAGAGAACTATGCTCGAGTCTATGGTCAAGGTTATTTAGCAGAGTAGCAGGGGAAGGGGTGGAACTGGGGGAGATGTAACTCAGGAAATTCCCTGGCACAGCTACATTTGTTGCTTGGAGGCTTGAGCAGCTGATCACTGAGGCAGTGCTAGTAGGTAGGATGCAGTGCCATGATCCACTCCATTATGACAGTATGAAATGTCACAGGCAATCTGAAAGTCTCTTGAAAGGGGTTCTCCTTTCCCCATATAACTTAATCAAATAGTTTAATGTAGTGAGGCAGTGGCCTAGTAGATAGAACACTGAATTTAGGAGACCTGGGCTCTATTCCCAGCTCTGCTATTGGCGAGCTTGTCAAATTACTTCACTTTCTATGCTAGTTTCTTCATCAGTAATACTAACTTCCTTCGTAAAGCACTCAGAAATCTACTGATGAATTAGCTATGTGTTACTATTTTTAAAAAGCTGCCTGTCTGAATAAAGGATCCAACTATGATGCTGTCAGATACTATGGTGATAAGGGCATAGAAGTGCCCATTAAAAAAGCCCCAAAACACTAACACCCTCCTAACTAACACCTACCCTACACTTACCCTGCAGGGTTTAATGCAGACCAGATGGGCCAATAAACCCATTAGGCAGCTGATTAAGTAGGCTCAGCTGGGCAGACATAAGCAGGGCCTATAAGGTCTAGGAGTTGGAAGGTGAAAAGGCTTCTGGAAAAGGCACATAGTCCCAAGAGAAAGGGAGGAGTGAATGGAGACTGCTGTCATTCCTTGGGAAGAGGGAGGAGGCTTTGGGAACTGGTAAGGCCCAGGACAAAAAAGGGGAACCCGGGATAGGAAGAAGCCTAGGGATAGAGCAGTGAGGCCAGAGAGAGAAGGCCCAGACTGGTGAGCTCAGGGTCCCTGGGCTGAAACCGAGAGAAGAGGGCAGGCCCAGGTTCCCCTACCAGCCATTGGGTGAGTGGCACCATGGCAGTGAGTGAGAGACAGAGCCACAAAGAGGATGCTGTGGTTCCTGAAGGTGGACAGCAGAGACAGAGTGACAGTGTGCAAACCATGGACGGGGGAGAGGGAGGTCAGAGTCGAGCTAATTCCCAGAGTGCCAGGAGAAGGCACCTGTCTGGTGGTAAGTGGTGCACCCCATGACACCCTCCTAGCAGCATGCAGTTGCTTCTGGGGTGAAAAGTTTCAACAGCCAACATCATCACTAGTCAATAGCTCAAAGACAAAACAGTTGGAATCCAGTACTATGTCCAATTGAAGTTGTAAGGAAAAACTTTTGACTGAGTTATTGAAGTCCTCAAATCATGGTTTAAAGATTTCAAGGTACAGAGAATCCACCAGCAAGTGACCTGTGCCCAATGTTACAGAGGAAAGCAAAAACAAAAAAACCCCAGGGCCTCTGGCAATCTGCCCTGGGGGACTGTTTCTTCCCAATGCCAAATATGGTGATCAGCTAAACCCTCAGCATGTGGGCAAGACTCACCAGCCAGACACCCAAGAAATAATTTTCTGTAGTAACTCAGCACTAACCCCATCTAACATCCCATCACAGGCCATTGGCATATTTACCACTAGTAGTCAAAGATCAGTTAATTGCCAAATTAGGCTGTCCCATTATACCATCCCCTCCATGAATTTCTCTCTCTAGAAGAAGGTAACTCATAGTCATGGGCACCCTGAGAAAGCATGACAATGGCACACTCACGATTTTCCTAGGGTGGAATATTGTCTTGTATATCACAGGGTCTGTCAAGTGCAAGAAGATTGTTTGGCTGGTGGTCTCTGGGAGCTAAGTTCATTCCTAAAGTGGTGATGAAGTTTCATGTCAGGCAAAGCATCCATCCATCTCTGTTTTATGCTAAACCCCACTCTAGCAGAGAAGAGGTGGTATGGCACTCACTGGACATGTGTAGTACTCTTGCCTGCTGCCTGAACAAAACAAAACCTTTCCAAAAATGCCCTAGACTCTTTGACTCATTCACGAAGTGTGTGAAAGGAGAGGCTGTCTCCTCCCAGAAACTGTTGAAATGGATTTCAGGGTGCAGTATACTGTGCTGGGAGATGAGCATCACCCTTGAGGGAGGCATAAGAACACACTTGACTTGGGCTTAGGCACTTTCAGTAGTTTCCCTTAGAGAAGTTCCAGCTGCTGACAAACTACAGAGCAGCAACTTGAAGTTCACATTTCCACTAAACACTATGTACTTGTGCAAGCAACTGCTTCTGATGCCTCTCTAGGCAAGGCAGTTCTGTAATCTGTCGTATTATAGGACTCCGGGCACCTACTACCTTATAAAGACACTGCTTGTGAATCATCTGAATTGCACTACACATAGACAAACCTTATGTACAGTGTATGTATGTATAGTGTATGTATGTAACCCACCCTCCTTGCCCACTGAATGTTTACTCCAACAGGGAACTAATGTAGGGAAGGAACTAGGATGATGGTGGCTGGCAACCCCCTCAATTCCCTTGGTGAGGAGCATGAGGACAATGGGGGTGCATGCACATGCCACACAGACACTGCCAAAAAAAAAAAGGATCTGGTCCTGAATGCACGATGCACGTGTGCAACCTGAAGTGCCCTACAAATAGGGACAACATCTCAAAGAACTCAAGTTGTTAAAAGATGAGCAAAGCCTCCATACAGAGGAAAGAGTATGGAATTGAGAGTTTAACTTCTGTTTCTTCTTCTATAGTGATCTTAATGCCACCCATGTATATAGCTCTTAACAGATATCTGCTTATATCTTTCATCATCTCTATATGAAGGAGGTAAATATAAGGTCTGAATGAGTGAATAACAAGTATTTCTTCAAGTATCTGAAATATTACAAACAAAATTGTGTTGGTCCTTTTGGGTTTGCTCTTTGCAAATAGTCAGCTGATATTTGATTTGTAGAAAGTGAGGTAAGATGGCACATAAATACTTCACAGATGTCTTAGTCCCATATGCAATGAGAAATTGCTTGACACAAATGGAAGCTGGTTCCCCCACACCCTTCGTGAGAATGAGGCATGTGTACAAGCAAGCCAATCAAGGAGCTGACTCCGCTCTTCATGTACCTGCACCCGTGCCTTTTCATACAGTTACTGAGAGTCACTGCTTCTGGAGATGACAGATGGTAATACAAGGTCCATTTCAGCAGAGCACTTCAGCTCTGTGCCATAATCAGTGCCATAATGCAATACATTTTGTATAGTTTGGATAAGCAGTTAAAATTAAACAATTTTGCCTTCAGGTTTTTTTTTTATAGTCAGTATCTCTGAATGCCACATATAGGCTTTATTTCTGTGTAGGACAAGCGTTGAACCCTTGAAGGAAAGGAGGTTTGTTAATGGAAATGTCGGTGCAGCAGAGCTAGCCGGAGCCACTATAAAATAACACATGTAAGATGTTAATTTTCTTTGTGGCAGTTGGATGGGAGGAGGGCTGGAATGATATCTGTGGAGGAAAGGTAACAGCTGCTGCCTTCTCTCAGTGGACGAACACATTAGGGTAGATTCCTCAGGCACTGCTAATGAGTGTATGAAAAAGAATGAGGTACAGAGGATGGTGGCATCTGTCATTCTTGATGCATAGCAGAGAATTTCTATATTCAAATTAGAGTTGTATAGTGGAATTTCAATAAGGATTTTTTTCTATTTTGCCTTATTAGCGTTTGTTATGAATACACAAAAATTACCACCGACACAATTTGAATTAGATACGGTTTATTTTTACAGCTTTTTCTACTTCTGTTACCAAACCTAATCTTTAGCTATATAAATTGTTCTTTTGTGCATTTGCTGTTACTGAGGCAGCAAGAGAGACACAAATAGCTTGGTAGAAAAGTTTGAAGTGCTAATCTTTTTGTAAAATAGAAAAATTGGAGCCTTCTTATATATGCACTCCTAAACTTAGATTTTCACTTGTATCACAAAGTGTTGCACCTATGGCATGCATGTTTGATTGTGTATATTACAGTTCATTAACTGACTAATTGTTCCAGATGGTATAATTTTTGTGTATACTTGGCTTGCCAGGATCATTACTATCTTGATTCTGATATTAGCTGCAATAAGTAAGGGAAAGAAAAGCTTTCTTTTCATAGGCAACTCCTCTGAAAAGACCAACTGAAGATGAACACAGTTTGATTGTGATTCTGGGTACATCAACACAAATATGAACAGCCAGCATTTACCAAGAGAATCATCTTGTGCCTTACTTCATCAACAGGCAATTTGGTGTGCCTCTGAGCATGTATAATGGGATGAACTTAAAAGATTAAATATGCAATAGGATGAATTTGGAGATGTTCAGTGAAATGTTTGTCCATTTGTCCGTGCTCCATCTTAGCTTTATAACAACATTCTTCATTAAAGCAATGCAATGATACAGAGTCATCCTATAATATAGTTTGTGATGGAGAGGAACTTCAAAAGCCTTGGACTCACATAACTGTAAATACTTATTAAAAGATATTAAAAAATAGTCCAAACTTTCTGATCCTACCAGATAGGACAAGAAATCTTTCTTGTTTGAATTTCATTTCTGCTTTGCAGGGACAAAGCAGAAACCACTAAAGTAGCATGAGAAAACACCATGTTGGTATTTTTAACTGAACTGCAAAAGAATAAACCACTTTGCCCCATTTATGCCCATCTGCACAGGGATTGTGAAAACTGAGGAAGAACATCAGTTTGCTCTAGCTAGTGATTAGGTAGTGTTCACTAGATTCCCTGCTGAGGCCAGAAAGGATAAAAGGGGGGTTGGTTTACTCTCCTTTCTTGGAGGGGAGTGGGGTTGTTGAAGCTGCATTTCCTGTTTTTGTCTAGGTAACTTGTTGTAAGAGGTGAACAAGTAAAAACGCAAAATCAATCCTAAAGAATATTTCTAGTGTGTTGGTGCTTGGGATGACTAACTGGTTCTGCTTGATTGCAGCCAATTAACCTGTAAAGTGCAATGGCGAAGTGCCATAGAAATTACCAACTCAAATCTTCTTTGACAAATTATCATTTATCTAATCAGAGAATCTGCTTTTCAAGGGGGAAAAAATGAATTATCGAGAGTCTTGCTTTTAGAATTATGTTTAGCTCAGAAGAATTAGAGGGAAGAAACTAAACCCACAGACAAAACAAGGACAATAGTTGTTCTTTACCTCTAAAATTAATAAAATTCACTGTATGTCTATGCCCTACACCATCTTCAGCCTGCCTGCTGAGCAGTGTATCACTTTTGTAGACATACTCTGCTCATATTAAATGCTACTGGAATCGACTTAAGCCTGCAAAACTACACAAAACAATATTCTTCACAACGTGCTAAGTGCTGATTAGAGCATGATCTGAATTCTGTTAAAGACAAACTTATTTGTATATAGGTGAATTGAAGCTGAGGAGCTACATTTAGACAGCTTCAGATATGAAGTTATTAATTGCTTACTCCTTCCCATAACCATGCAAATAGTTACAATGTGCAGTGAATAATCTATCAGAGGAACACACAAATAGCAGAAAAAAGAAGCTTTCGGTGTAGTGGACTCATTTTTTTTACATGTATAAATAATCACTCTTTCTGATTTTAATTAGCATGAAGAAACAGCAACACAACTTCATGCTTTTGTGTTACAGAAGTATATTTGTGTCTGAAGTGAGTACTGTGCTTATGAATCCAAGTTCAGCAAAGCACTTGTAGGGACTCAAATTAAAATCAGAACTGCAAAAATCTGCAAAAAAAGTACTAAAGGGAATCTTCCTGGAAAGTATTTTATTATCCATTGAGCAGTGCTAATCTACTGATTTCAGTTTATACTCCCTCTCTTGTATATATGAACAAAAAGAACATAACAATCTTGACATCCTTTTTGGAAATGGGCAAACTGGGTAGATAATTTTATTTATTTAAAAATATCATTTGCAGTTGTATACTTTAAGAGGTTGAAGTTTCTGTTGCTAGGTTTGCCTTTCAGTACTATGGCAACAGTATCACAGCAGGGCTCAGTGGGAGATGGTCATGTGAGTTATTGCAGAGGCTTGATGTCCTTGGGGTTAGCTGGTCAAGATTGTCAGTTTTACACCAAAGGTTTTGAGTACACACAAGCATATTTAAAATTTCACTGCTTCAAAGCTACCTGTCTGTTTATTTCTTTTTTCCCTTTCCCTGGGGATCAAAACTGGTAACTGTGGCTGAGCAGGCTCTTGCCATCTTAATAGTAAAAATACTCAGGCACTATTGAAAAGAGTATTTGACTGTTGCTAAAACCAAACACAAGATCATCTTTCAGTAGCTTCAATCTCTGAGTAACAGTTCAGTTGGTTTTCACATTGGTTCACTAACAAATGTTTCCAAAAGCAGTTTCATGGTGTGTTACTCAGTCATTTGACATCTTTCAGACATGGTATAGATTACTTTATCTCAACTTCATGATTTCTTTTAGTGGAACTGTTTGATATGAAGAGATTACGGGCTGGGATTTTGGGAACTCTTACTTTATAAAATCAGTATCTGAACACCAACAGAAAGCATGCAGTAGACTCTGCGTGTTAGCACTTAATTTGCTTATGGGTTACCTGAGATGGATGACTTACACGTACGTTACATTACCAGTAGTTGAAGACTTTATCGAATCAACTGATGAAAATATATTGGTGGTTGTACATTCATTATGTGCTCAAGTTGCTGTGGACTCTTGCAAAAAACTTGAGCCTTACCCAAAATAGTCTATGCTTATCTTTCTTTCCCTACCAAATAAAGTAAAGGGAGTAATAGCCTATTTTTTCCCCAAGCAATGTGAACCTTACAGTAGTTAAGTTTTTTCCCCACTAAATTGATGTACTATTCTCCATCCAGTACTACTGGTTACTGTGTAGGGCTTTAGTTGACAGATGTTACTGGAAGATTTATTTTTACACCTCCCGATGTGTTGTAAGAGTTACAGTATGCCTTCCATGAAGCTTATGTAATGCCCTGTTTACTATCATGTGCTTAGATGTGTGCAAAAAATCCCTAAGTGGTAGTTTAAAAGTTCCCAAACATTTAACATTGTGGAATCCCTCACAGGTGACTGAAACAGCTTAACTTGAATGCATACCTACATCTAACTGAGGCACTGATAAGCACCCAGTTGCTCCAAAAAGTGATGGCAAAAATAAAAATCTAGTAGAAATATAGAGCAATGTACATAACCACTGCTTTGGGATATGAATATTGTTGCCTTTACCAAGTGAAAACCTGTTGCTTTTGGCTTGAAGACCTTGTGTGCAAATCAATCCCAACTATGTCACAGCCCTGATTTACTCCTCACTTTATTGCTCTATTTGCATTTCCAGATCATAATGACTATAGTGCCTGGGCGCCGTACAAGATGATTGATACAGCAGATACATCCAGAGGCAAAATCCTCCTCTTCCCTTCTTTTAAAACCATATTCTACAGTAATCAGCTCTAAATCCATGCACTTAATCCCCTGCCATTTTGCAGCCCTTGAAAGGGTTTAGCTACATGTAAAGATGGTTCCTAAGTGGGTGCTTGGAACTTTACGGGTGATGCCTATGCCATTTAATCTGGATCAGGAATAGTCTGCAAATGGAGTAGCCATTTCTGTTCCATAGAATCTGCCCTCTGAGGCTGGGGTGAGAGAAACTTTGAAGCTTTGAATTCAAAGAAATACAAAATGTGCGAAACTGGAAGGTTTCTGAGAAGCGTACATTGTGCTGTGCTTTGTTTTACACTTCAGCTCCACAGCTGATGTGAAAGAGGAGCATTTAATATAAAACTACCAGAAACTTTTGCCTTTGATGTATGTTGATTGTTCATGTTTTTTCCTGGGATGATTTTTACGAATAGTCAAGTTATGTGATTAACCTTAAGTATTTAGAGGAATGTTTTTGAAGAGTTGGATTAGTTTCCTTAAAAAGTTATAAGAACTGATTGTTTTAAAGGAAGAAAAAAATCATAAGGAACATGGAATTGAAGAAAAATTTCAGAGATTCACCATCCATTATACTACAAATGCATATTGATTTTGAGGTCCACAGTAATGGGAAAAGGGATACAGGTTAGAATGCTTTCATTGGTACCAATACAATTTTGTATTAGATAATAATGTTTTTATTGGTATTGCAGGAGTGCCTCGGAGCCCCAGTAATGGGCCAGTCCCCCTTTATGCTAGGCACTGTACAAATGCAAGACAAAAAAGATGGTGCCTGTCCATAAAGAGCTTGTAATGTAAGTGTAAGAGAAGGACAACAGATGGATACAGACAAGCAGGATAATATAAGGAAACAGATAATATTGGTCTGCATAATTGGCAGTGGTCTCATAACACCAGTAATTAGTTTTTATTGGAAATCCTTACTGCTACTCAGACAAGGCTAGGGGCATTTTGGTACCAGAAGAGGAAAAGGTGACTGAACCAAATTGTTGATCTCAGTCCATCTATGCCCTGGGGCTCTGGGAATACATTAAGAGCAGCACTGTTTCTCCACGCAGATAGACTAAGGACTTGTCTAGTCAGAGAGTTAGTAAGCTGCAAGCTGGGGTGTAAATCTACAACACGCTAGCCTGCCACTAAAAGTTCCCTAGTGTTCTTTGATTCACCACAGTAGATTTCAGACAGTGATAGGAAAAAGCACAGTCAGGTAATACTAGTGCATGGCAGAAGGGTCCACACGGACAGTTAGTGTGTGGGAGTGTAGTGAGCTATAGATTTCACCTCCGCTTGCTGCATGCTAGACACATCCTAAAATACTTCATAGCCATTTAGTAGACAATACCTTACCCCAATCTTTGCTTTGTAACAGAACTAGTTGTGTATTGGTCCTTGGTACATTTCCTGACATACTTTTCCAGATACTTATATTACAAACAAATGCATGGAATCAGTTACATTTTGTGTCTCTCTTTACATGATAATATTAAATTAAAAATTAGCTTGACCAACTTATATATGTTAATGTAAAATCATTTATTGCTCTTCTTAAATTGCCCATGCAGTGGTGAGGCTAGGAACCTGAAGTCAACATCCTTGCAACTTTTAATGTTGTTACAGCCTAGGGTCATCTCTTTGCTCATGTTCCCTTCCTCATCATCTTCTACTATATCATATTTCCCCTATCCTGTGTCGATGCTTAAAATAAATCAGGCTTGAAACAGACACCAGTACTTGTGATAAGCAACCCCTCCTCCTTCAAATCTGTCTTTAAACCCCATTTTTATGGCACCTTCCTACGCTAACCTTCTGCTAATGTTTATCTCTTCACCAACAATGAGTCCCATCCAAATTTACATTTGAAGTAACTATGGCAACGTGCATGTTTCCATTGTAAGCTCTTAGATGGGTTAGAATGTTAGTGGAAAGCGGTGGAGATTTACTGGGAAATATGTAGATGAAAAGGAAACTTTTCAAGTTGCATGAGCAAGTATTTGTGGAGATAACATTTTCTGCTCCAGCTTCGATTGGTGATACTCCACTGACATAGTAGATCTAAATTCATCAGGTTGTTTCTTTGTTCTGTCATTTTCTCTTTTGGATTATGGGGGTCAGATTTCATTTTCTCCCATTAATGACATTTAGTTTTCTTCTTCCTCTGCATTGCGTTCGACTCAGTCCTTAACTCTTAAAAATTCAACTATGATCCTAGAAAATGTTTTGTAGATTACAGGCTGCTTCCCTTCACTCATACAGACACCATTTTCAAAGTTCTGCAACATTGTCTATTGCTGATGTCAAATATCTTTGTGTCTAGAGGATTGCCATCAGACTTGGAGATGTTCTAAATAGCATAACAAAGGGAAAAGGATACTTTAAGGATGAAAAAAGTTCAAAAGGAAACAACATACCATTTCTGATTGATAGAAATGTAGGTGGCTGTGCTTCTCCTTCCATATGTGTGGGCAGAGTCAGAAAAAGCTCTCTTGTTTGTCATTCAATCCCACCTCTCACGTGTGAAGCACAAAAAGAATTTCAGGCTGAATTCTGGTGTCAAAGTGAAATCCATTTCTGTGTCAGATACACTTCAAACACAAAAAGGGAGCACTTACCCTAAAATAACTTCATGCTGGGGAAATTAGCTTTTAATATTTAAATTATACAGGCATCTGTACATTTGAGCAGGCTTGACCCCAAATTTATACATAAACATTTCTATAGGAGAGAAGGGAAGGTTTGTCAGCTCTCTTCAGAATAATCACAGAAATGATAGTTTGTTGAGTAAGTTCGATTGATTTAACTGAAATTTCACTTGTAACGGTGTCCATATTAATGCCAGTTCTGACCTTGGTAGTAATTTTCAAAGTGATTGAGCATTCACACTATTTCCCACGTTGTTACAAAATACTTGTATAGCTAAAGCTATGTTGCAATGAGGTTCTTGCATGCACAATTCAGAGATATAAAGTAGTAATCTTTTGCAGGCTAGTTAGAGAGGAGCATTAATTTTTGTAATTTGGAGAAGCACAATGCAAGTTGCCAACAAAAGAGTGAACCTCAAAGTGGTTCGGCAGACAGCTGAAAGTATTTGTCTAAAAAACCAGCAGTCTAAACTTGACAACTCTAGGAGACTGGTTTAGTGTAGTTCATAACAACCAGGCCCTTTTTTAAATAGGAAGCTAAAGGCTTTGCTAAAGGCCAGTAAAAACAAAAATTTTCAGACTTTTAAAAAAACAGAGTCTGACAAAGAAGACACAATCTTACAGTCAGCTGAATCTGTAACGCCAAAATCTCTACTAATTGGTAGGTTTGATTATGCTTTCAGAGGCATGAGTCAGGAGTAACTCCATTTGTACCTTAAACTCTTACACACTTATAAAACTGAGATTCAGAGTTTCTTAAATTATAGATTTCTGATTGCCTTAAATATGAGATTATGTTGCTTTCTTTGCTATCAGGGGAAAAAAGGTCAGGCCTTCTGGACAAAATACAAAGTCTGGGATCCTTTGAAATGATGGAGGAATGGTTTAATCTTGTGTGTTTGGAAGAAATTTGTTTTGGAGTTCCATTTTAAATCAATGAATGCCTTAGAACCCAGTCCCTCCATCAAACTCAAACAAAACAAAATAGTACTAAGATACTTTATCAAATCAATATTAACTATCCTAAGATGAGTAATCCTTTCTCCCCTAAACAAACATCTTCCTTATATTAATGCTGCTAATAAATGTTCTGTTCTGTCAGTAGAAGAGAATTTACAAAAGAATTTTTGGATGTCTATTGCATGTTATGATAATCAGTTTGTTTGACCTAAACCATGCAAGACAAGTATTTCATTTGTATTACCCCTGAAAAAAATCAAAATAAATTAACATATGTCACATTCATTTGCTTTATATTGTTTAAAAAATTATGGACAGGTGTCTTTGGATGAAGACTAATACTAGAAATGAGACATGCTAAGATAAGGTACTTGATCAAACTGAATTTGTATGATCTGGACTATATCTTAATGAGGACCAGACTTCTATTTTAGCCTAATTTAAAATAAAAATGTGGTTCCGGAACCTCATTAACATTAGTGAAGACTTCAAACTCTATCTGTTGTGTTATCCCAATAGTGATAACACTATCACTGATGGTCTAACACTAACATTAATATTTTTTAAGTATGGTATCAATTATTTCTTACTCCTTAACTTTCTTTGCTAATGTGTGAAAAAACTTTGCATTAGTAGCTGTTTCCTTCTCAACTTCAAAAGAGCTACCAATTCTTTGCCTATTTTTTTAAAGCACTGAGTTATAAGGATGAAAGTGTTATTTAACTGCCAAGCGTTAATAAGATTAATGTAGTTGCATTACAACTGTAGTTGATAAGGATCTTTGTCATCTTGATTTCAATTTATAGATTCTTGATTTCTTTATACTTAGATCTTGTATCATGTTGGTCAAATACTGTAGCCCAGTCTTGTGACATGGTGTCCTATTCTGACACAGGTACCAATCTTCTCCCAAGAACTGATGGATATTCAGACCCTTGCAGGTGGAGTTCCCAGTGGAGAAATCAGTAATATGAAATGTGGGTATATTCTGAGTGTAGTTTGTTTTACCTAGACACAGAAAACAGTCCTGCAATAGAGCAGGCTAAACAGCACGCAGGCAATCCCTTCTTTCAATAATCTCAACTCAACAGGAGTGCACAGTTGTCAGGGAACAGCTCTGTCTCAAGAACTTACTGTAATTATAGACCACAGCAGACAGGTAGCTCTCCTGCTGCTGCATAGCTCCCTCTGACCAGAATTTACTTTTACCAGATCCTTGATTAACAAAAATTAACTCAGCATATTACTCTAACATTGAATATTTGTTTACATGCTAAGCATTAAGAACTTAGAAGACTATAACAGTATGACCCAGTGACACCTGCTATAACAATAAAAGAAATACTACATAAATCAAGGGTTTTTAAAAATAGATGGGGAGGTATGTTTATGGGGTCCAAATATGGGATTTTATCTGCTTGCTTTTATTCCCTCTAGTCTTGGACTGATGGATAGTTTTTCAGTTACAATGTGTAATTATAGAACCAAAACAGAAAGTAATCCTGGATGACAGTGGGAAGAGGATTACCTGATGATAAGAAACCAAGATATCAGGCACCAGTGTTGATGTAATGAAAGGACAGCTGATGAATCTAAAAGGCAACAAGCTTAAAATTGATAGAAGGAAACATTCTTCACACTTCACATGATTAGCATATGGAACCCACTGCCACTAGGTATCACTGAGGCCAAGAATTATGTAAGGTAAAAAGGATTAGACATTAATATGGATAGAGAATATCAGCAGTGACATTAGAGAGGGTGAAATAATCGTAAGAGACGTGAAACCTCGTTCTTGGGCATAAGGCAACACTGACTGTTAGGGGAACTAGAGAGAAACTAAGATTCCACGATGTGCTTTCTTCTGCCTTTCTCGAAGACATCTGGTACAGGCCACTGCCAGACAGGATAATGTACTAGATGGAATATAGGTCTGATACACTAAATTGTCAGTCTACTTTATTGTAATTAAGTCAGTGAAGTTTATTAGCCCAGGATCTTGTGGCAAATAGTTGCGTATTTTTGAAAAGCAAAGGAGACATTTGTGAACATGTGTTTTCAGCCTTCCTATTTCAATTGCGTATGTTACAAGCACTACAAATGGATTATACAGCACATAAATTAACCTCCCTCCCCAACCCTATGTAGGGTCAAAGAGAATTCTGTCCTTGTTCCACAGCATTGTATTGCATCCTTTGGCGCATTATGTGGGGTGAGAAGGTGTTAGGTTGCACTTTCTCAGCAGCATTTGCAATGGCCACCACTTGAATCAAGATACTGGACATGGACAGACCTTTGAGGTTTTAACTAATATGGAAATTATTCATTTCCTATGTAAACTTCCACTTTTGTTACTCTAAAAACACCATGTCTCAGTGCCTGTCACTACTTTCATTTTAGACAACAGATAGCAGTTACACTGGATATGTGCATTCAGTGCTGACAAACAGGAGAATCAGCCAAGGACAAGGGTTTGACCTTAGGCAGAGTCACTGAACTTGAAACTAAATTTCACAGAGTGAAGAGCAATCATTTTATTAACCTTAAAGACAACTTTGACTGTCCGGTTGATTTTCCTCTCATTCAAGTTGCAATAAATTTCCTTCAGTACTTTGAATCATGGAGCCAGCTTGTAACTGAGAAGTAATGTTCTTCTGATCCAGGGCTGTCTTGAGAATTGTGTGCAATTTCTGACAGAATAATATCAATTGAGAAATGAGGTGAAGTTAAGAAGAGCACAGCCACAGACAGAGGCTAGAGCACCGTAATGTGGATTTTGGGCTGGATTACTGTAATTCCTTTCTTTTGGCTGTTCTTCTGACTTGGTTTCATATTAAAAAATTTGCACTTCAGGAGTAATCAGCTATCAAACATTGACATACACCTTATTAAGCTAGTCTGTATACCTCCTCTGTATGATAATCAGTCCCCTTGGCTGCCAGATGGATATTGAACTAGATCAATTTCAAAAATCCTGTTGCTGCATTTTGAGGTACTGTGAAATTTAAACTCTGTACAAGATTCCCCCCCCAGGACCCAGGTTAAGACTTTTGGACTACAGCAGTGTTAGTATGCTGATGGGTAGAAAAGTTCTTCTAACCCTTTCCAGATCATTCACTTTAACAGCTCTTCACTCAGGAGTACCTTACAGGAGAGATGTGTTGTTTAATCTGGCAGTATTTGTAAATACAATTTACAAATCTTACATTGAAGATGGAAATTATTTTAAAAGCCTGGACTGAATAAACATGATGCAATTGTACATACATTTTGACCTTAAAAAGTAATAGCTATTCAAACCAGCCATGAGCAAATATCAGAAGGTTAGGGGATTCACTTCCCATAACCACCCACAAGTTCAGATGTTTACCTGAGATATCCAAACCACTTGAGTCAAAAATACATGGGAAATTTTGTGAGAACAAACTTTCTTGTAAATGTTCTAGTACTACCTGCTTGCTTTTAGAGCAGTTACACTAGGAGGCATTTTTCTCATATTAATTTGGTGCTTCAGCTTTGGTACCAGACAGAACCTCAAAATGCTAAAGTAGTGTGAAAAACAAAGCTGACCAAACTACTTGTTTTTGAAACTCTAAAAGTCTGTTTGAGTTTGGCACCCATCTCAAGATGAAACTCTGAGCTTATAGGTTTGGATAAAGACTCCATAGAGACTGTATACTCCAGTGATTTGAACACACTGATATTGATATGTGAGCTCAGACAATTAATTTAACTTTTTTATGGCTCAGTTTGGAAATCTGTAAAGTGGGGATAATAGTTAGCTACTGTATGTTATTATGAGACAAAATAATAAAAAAGCACATAAATCCCTTTTCAAAGTTTACTCAAGCAGTTTTGAAAATTTGTCCTTTGATCAAACAGTGTTTGTGAAAATTGTTGATCTTCAACTGGAATGCACATTAATGACCCTAATTTAAATTAATTTCTCTTCAGTAGAACTGTTACTATACACTACGTAAATCTAGCCTAAAATATTTCAAACATGAAGGCCAGTGTATTCTACCTACAGGAGATTATGATGATGTGGCTGGAGTGAGGAAATGTTGAAAAAGGTAATATATCCTAATTATGCGGGGAGTCATGTTATTCTAGATCTTTGTCAGGAAACAAATCTGTTACCAGCAGACTGACACCACTTGTCTCTGTAAAACGAATGTGTCTTAAATTATAGCCGTGGCTGTATGCAGTGTGATAGGCAGAATGGAATAACTCCAAGTAGTACCTTAGACAAAAGGCCATAAAAGCTGTATTCCCAGAATAACTTTTGCTTCATAGGACTAGTTGTCAGGTGGTGTTCAGTCTTATTGCCTGCTGTGTTCCAACATGACTTTACTTTGATGTGACTCATATTAGCCTAAACATTTTGAAGCTATATTTAGAATACAGATATAAACAAAATCCAAAATCATTCACAAGTAGACTTATGTTACAAGGATTAATTTTTGTGTTCCTTGTGCACACAACTCTTAGCTGACTTTCAGCTGCTGTGTACGCAAGCAATGTTGGATTGGGTGCAAAAGTGTGGTTTAAAAAATCCCTTCAGCGTAGCCCCATCTTGTTGAATCTACATTTTTAGGCCCTGGAGTTGTAACATGTAACAAAGTGATATGCTGATGTGCTTGTGCAATGTGTACTGAAGAACAGTCTTAGCATTCGATCAGGCTTACTGTTCTGAAAGGCAACAAAAATTTCTATACCTAGGGCTTGGGAAGGGATGGAATTTTCTTTTCAACGTCTCAATTTCTAAAACTAAACTAAGGGGCTTCAGCCTCAAAACTTGCAATCTGAATTTTGAGAGCTTGAAAATTCAAAGATGTTTGGATTCAGGGATTTGCTTCGGCCAACTTCAGTAATTAGGATCCAGATCTAGGTTAGATTTTAGTCCACAAAGTTCAAATATATTTTGGTACAGGCGCTACTGTATTACAAACAAGTTAGCATAAGCATTGCATATATTCTATTGAAGATCCCAAGAAGTCAGCATTTTTAAAATAGCTTTTCAATTCAAGTTTTTCACTTGCTACAATCATGATACGCTCATGCAATGAGATTTTAAACTACATTTGCACCATGCCCACATGGACATTTACCCTTTCTGTGTTCTAAGTAATGTCTTCTTCCTAAATTCCTGTATGAGCATAAGTTGACCATACATTTAAAATGGCAATAAAAATGTCGATAAATTTGACTTTGGCCTTTGCCAGGGTGTCAGATGGTGGCTGGCCCTTAAGGAGAGATGGGTCTCTGTCCACCTGTGATGAGGTTAACTCATGTCCTCAGGTGGGGAGAATGAAGGTTATGTGACCACTGGGTCAGATGATCCAGTCAGGCAGGGAGAAAGAAGGGGGTCCAAATGGATGCTAGCAGGTGCCTGCTCACACTGCAGCGAGTCAGAAGACTACTACAGGACCATGAGTCGGCAGGAGGTGGCGGGGGAAAGACTCCTGCTGCAAAAGAGGCATGTAGTTAAGGCAGAGAAGGCCAAACTTCGGCCAAGGGGTGCTGGGAGAGCAGGAAGACAGACCTCAGGAGCGGCTGTGCCCAGCCTGGAACTGGGAAAGAAGAGACTTTATTTTTTAGTTTGTTTTATGTTAATAAACCAGACCACAGGATGGGGTGTAGTTACTGGACCCAAGCCTTTGTGGATTTATTAAGGGTCCCTGAGAGAAGAGGAAACTGAGGCAGGATGCTGCAAAGCCATATCAAACCTCAAGGGAGCTCATGGGAGCCACCAGCCCATATACACAGGGAAGTGTCACCAACATTTTATTTTACCCACAGTGAACAACTGTAACAATTAAGCCATGTTAGAGAACACCATGTCTTGTTTTTAACTCTTAAATAGCATCACTGCCAACTTAAGCCAAGCTTCAACATTGTAAAAATAACCATAATTTTTTCCTGCTGAATAAGATGTTCCTTACAATCCAGAAATCAGTGTAAATCAAGTATAAATTATTTTTAAAAAATTGTTTCTGTTAGCAGACTGGAGAGAGAAATTGCTATTTTGCACACGTGTAGGCTAGAATGAAGTAGATTTTTCACCTTGCAGAAATATATAAAACCCCCAGAGAAGTCACATGAGAGGTATTACCTGCTGTCTTCACTTCATGAAAAAAGCCAAGCCACAAATAATAATACAACAAGACATGTTTAATGCTATCATTTCGTATAGAAAAGAATATACACACTGAGAAGCAGAGTAGGAAAGATAGATGAATCTTGGGATGAGGAAAAAAGTTCCAGACCACAAGGTTAGTGAAACAGTCCATTATATTGCAGGCTGTTTTAAATCATAAACGAAAAGTGAAAGCATTCACTGGCTATCTGAATGATTTTAGGTTAGCTGAAAGGAAATACATAATAAAGAAGAAACTCCTCTAATATTTCCAGGAAGCTCTACTTCACAAAATGGCATTGGCTTGGGCAGAGAGGGAGACTGCTGAGAAACTTAAAGATGAAGTACATTAAAAATTTTTTAAGTACAGTTGCTGCTTCCTGTTGATTCTTGTTATCAGTGGGGAACTCCCTCAATGCAGCAGTGAGTAAGAGACAGATTGGTTTTTTTTTTTTCTTCTGAGACACAGAGTTGCTTAAGCGTAGTAGTCAGCATTAGCAGACTCTTTTTCAAGTTAAGGCCCTGTCCAGCAAACTAAATTAAGATGTAGCGTATACTGGAAACTTATGCCAACAAAAGAAAGTGCTGGGAAGAAAAAAAATGCTATGGAGACAATACCAGGGAGGTGAAAAATTAGATCTGAGAGAGAACTGCCCCTTGGGGAATTCATGGGAAGTGGAACTGAAATGGAATGTGAACCACACTGTATAGGGGTACATCTATTCTCACTACTGAGACATCCTGACAAAGTGCCATCTGACACTGCCTTTTTGCTCACAATGAAATCTTTTAACAAAAAATTTTCAAATTCTCCCCCAGTCTGGGGTGTTACCCAAAAACTGTTTTCACTTTTCATCTTTGCTTTGTGACCTGAAGTGGAAAGTAAGAAGGTGTAACTCAGAAGGCAGATGCTAGTGAACTCATCACAGTATTGGGAGGCAGGAAATGCACAGTTCATTTCATTTTTGAGTTTGCTTAATGCTGTACACTTTCCTTTAACCGTAAGAGCATTGGTTAGGCCTTACAGAATCTCTGAGGTAGGTAAATATCATTACCTACATTTCTACTTGTGGAGTAAGAGGGGGAGGTAAAAAGAGCGCATGATTTAATCTAAGCTCCTAAAGACAGAAAGGAGAAAGCTTGCAAGTGACATTTATGCACTTCTCTGCACCTGTTGGGAAGCAAGCCATACACCTTAGGATCTGAGAGATTCAAAGATAATTACTCTATATAAAGAAGTGGACGGAGCAGACTGCAAGAACTATCAACTAACTATCTTTGCTCAGATTGGTTGGCAAGGTGCTTGCAAGGGTCCTGTTGAAAAGACTCCAAGTCCTTGCTGAGAGAGTCTATCCTGAAGCCAGTGTGGGTTCAGAGCTGGATGCCCCATGACTGACAAGTCTTTCACATTGTGCTTGTTGCAAGAAAAAAGCCATGAATATCAGGCACCTCTAAACATTTGCTGACCTACAAAAGGCCTTCGACACAGTTAGCAGGAATGGCATCTATTGGCATGCCTGTTGAAAGCAAAAAAGGTGATCGCCCTATTCAAGGAGTTCCACGAAGAAATGAAGGAAAGCTATGAAGCAAGGCTGCATCTTAGCACCCGCTGGCTTTGGCATCTTCTTCTCTGTTCTTATGTACGCCTTTGGAAATTATTAATCAGGTATACTAATTGAATCGAGGCTAGATGGCAGCTTGTTTAACATCAGATGATTCCAGAGCAGAAGGCATGTCACCTAGCTTACTATTCAGGAGCTGCAGATAATACTGCATTCATCTCTAATTCACTTGATGAACTGCAGGTCATTATGGCCATCTTAACTGCCCGCGACACAGAAGACCAAAGCTCCGATACAGCGACAAGGTCAAGCAAGGCCTCAAGAAATTCATCATTCCCACTGACAACTGGGAAAATCCTCCCCACAGTCATTCAGTTTGGAGAAACTGGGTTAAGTCTGGTGCAATCACCATGAAGAGCCATCAGACAGACCAGGCTGAGGCCCACAGGTGAGCCAGGAAGCAGAGTGTGCTTCAACTTGCATCTGGCGAGTGGACCTGTAGCCACTGTGGAAAGGCTTGCCATTCATGCATCAGATTCTTTCCCATATCATTGCTAAGCACAACTGATGGACCAACTTTGTCGCATCTCCTTTTATCTGTCAACATGCTGGATGGATATATATATAAGAATTTGAATTTCTAGAATCCCAGTCCCATGTCCAATAAGATAGACAACAGCCCCTATTAGCCTCAGACAAAGAAAACACATCTGTTTGCCCATCTTTGAAATGAGAAAAATGGTGAAGTTGTATTGGTCATGACCACTTTGCTTTGCTACTTAATTGAATTCTGGCACTGGTTTCATTACTTTATTCGTTTATTGCTTGAGAGGATCATGCTGAAAGACATAGTAACAGCAATGTGGATTGGTGGTACAGCCACAGACTAAGTGAAAATACTCACTGATAAGCCTTTGGTGAAACAAATGTGGCAGCTAAAAGAGACACTATTACTGCAATAATTCTCTGCTTATGTGGTTTCCAGAAACATTCTGCTGTGTGTTGCACAAACTGAGGGAGGTGATAGATGAGTGGTTGACCACCAGGTGCTCCATCTCTAACAGTTAAAGTCTAGAGTTATGGTTTCATTATTTTGAGTTGAATCAATGTTAAAACTGTTGTAACTCCAGGGGAGTATAAAATGAATAAAGATTAAATGATCTAATTGAGTTTGTCATTTTGCATAGTTATTTTTCAAATACTGGTGAGGCAACATGATTTGATTTTGAACATCGAAATTTAAAATGACAGGAAATATGGTGCTATAAAGTGGCAACAGGGAATTGGAAGTAGAACTGATGGTGTACATTACTGGGAAAGGAAATAATTTTGCTCCTACTAATGCCATTGTAAATCTGGAATAGCTCCAGCAAAATGCACCTAACATAGTGGAGCAGTATTTGACCAACATTCTTTAAGAAGCCAGAATAGTAGTGAGCATCCTTTGGTCTTGAGAGATGATGAGTATGCACCCCCGAGAAGTAATAAATTTGTTTAGTTGGTTTTATGACAGCCGCAGCTGTGGTTGAAGAAACTCACTCGAGAGAGACAGTTTCTGCCACATTCATCAGATTTAAAGAAGGTATTTCGACTCTTTGGGCTCTGCCTTCTGTGAGCTCTTTTCTCCTCCGGTAAGCGGGACTGCTTCCGCTTGTAGCTTTGGAGATTTTTATTAAACTCTTGTTTCCAAAGGCTGCAATCCTGAGTGTGATCTTCCCAGTTACCCATATCCATGTCCATTTCTTTGAGGTCTTGCTTGCACACATCTTGGAATGCAATTTTGGGCATCCTTTAGGTCTTTTTCCAGATGTTAGTTCATCGTAGAGGATGTCCTTTAGGATGTGCCCATCATTCATTTGGCACACAGGCCCAAGCCAAGAGAGGCGTCTCTCTTTAATGAGTGTTTGCATGTTGGGTATGCTGGCCTGCTTGAGCACCTCAGTGTTAGCGAAACTCTGTCCCTTCAGGAGATTACAAAAATTCGATGAAGACAAAGCATATGAAATCTGTTGAGCCTTTTTTCCTGATGAGAGTATAAAGTCCATGTCTCGCTCCCTACAAACGTGTACTGATAACACATGTATGATATACACAGATCTTTGTGTGTTTTGTCAGTTTATCATTTTGCCATACCCTCTTGCTCAGTCTAGATATTGTTTGTGGCAGTTTTTCTGATGTGGATGTTGAGTTCTTTTTTAAGTGAAAGGTCATCTGCCATGGTGGACTCCAGGTATGTGAACTCGTTCACCACTTCAAGTTCATAATTACTGATGTTGATGGAGGGTGCTTCTTCAACTCCTTGGCACATTATGTTAATCTTTTTTTAAGCTTATAGTAAGCCTGAAGTCTTGGCAGGCTTTGGAAAAACTGTCCATGAGATTTTGGAGATGGGCTTGTGTGTAGTTTGTCATTGCTGTGTCATCAGCGAAGAGGAGGAGTTGGATAAGGACCTCCCAAGTCTTGGTTTTAGATCTGAGTCTTTGAAGATTAAACAACTTTCCATCATATCTTGTGTGCAAGTAGATTCCCTCAGTTAAGGAACCAAAAGCTTGTTTCAGTAGCAAGGAGAAGAAGATCCCGAACATTGTTGTGGCAAATACACAACCTTTCTTGACCACATTTTGAATCTGGAAAGCCTCAGAGACTGAGCCATTATAATGGACTTCGCTGTACATTTTTCCATGGAAGGGCCGAAACATGCTTAAGAGCTTGAGGGGACGTCCAATCTTTTCTAGAAGCGCAAATAGTCCGCTTCTAGTGACAAGGTCAAAATCCTTGCAAGGCTAAGCTCCTCGACAGTTGATTCATCATTGAGTTGGTTCATAACAGGCAGGGTTTTGATGGCATTCATGGCTGCGTCCGTAACAATATTTTCAGAAGATTAAAGGTCAGAATAGTATTCTACCCAGTGATCCATCTCCTTGGTGCAGTTATTGATTGTTTCCCCTATCGTTGATTTCAGTAGGGCTTTTTTCTTTGAAGTTGGACCCAAGGCTTTCTTAATCCCATCATACACGTTTCTGATGTTGCCAGTATTGGCTACTATTTGGATACTTTCACATAGGTGCAGCCAATTGTCATTGGTGCAAAGTTGAGCAGTTTGTTGTACCTTGGTTCTTGCTGATCTCAAGGTTCATAAGGTTTTCTTCATTTGGGTCTCTCTTATAATTAATTTGGGCTGTATGTTTGGCCTTGATGACTGGTGTCATCTCACTGGAATCTACATCAAACCAGTCATTAGTCTTGTTTTCCTTTTTCCCAAAGTCTGATAGAGCTGCATCGTAGATTGTGTTTTTCAGTTGCTCCCACTTCCGCTGGGCACTTACAGCACAATCAGTGGAGTCAAGGAATTGTAATATGTTCTTGTCTGTTGTGACTTTTCTTGGTCCACTATGGTACTGATGTTAATACAAGGACATCCTTTTGCTTTAGATCTGTGTATTTTCTTTGGTTTAAAACTGACATTGCTGCATACCAAAGTATGGTCTGTGTCTCAATCAGCACTTTAATAACTGTAGGTAATAAGGATTCTATTAAGGTTGATACACTTTGTGATGATAAAATTCAGTTGGTGTCAGTGGCCAGATCTAGGATGTTTCCAAAACACTTTGTGTTGCAGCTTTGCCTGGAAGAATGAGTTTGTTAAATAGAAGTTGTGGTAGTAACAAAATTCTAGCAGTCTCTGACCATTTCCATTCATCTTACCACTTCCGTACTGACCAAGAAAATTGGTCCATGCATCATGGTCAGCTTGTGTTGAAATCCCCTAGTAGGAAAATGTATTCATGTTTCAAAATCCTGCTGATGGTGGATTTTTCAACTAGTTGTAAAACTGGTCCTTGATGTCAGAAGACGAGGAGAGTGTTGGGGCATACAAACTCCTGAGGATGACTGGGCCCCCTTAGATGTGAACAAACGTAGTGCCAAAATTCTTTCTGATCCATTTGTAGGTGGCTCAATCATCCCCAGAAGTGAATTCTTAATGTCATGTTAAGTTGGGCACAATCAATCAGTATGTCTTTTAATAATGCTAAATGCAAATGTATACGTCTAGGAACAAAGAATGTACGCTATGAATGGGGGACTCTATTCTGGGAAGCAGTGACTCTGAAAAAGACTTGGGGGTAGTGGCGGATAATCAGCTGAACATGAGTTCCCAGGGTGACACTATGGCCAAAGGGCAAAAGCAATCCTTGGATGCATAAATGGGGAAATCTCAAATAGACGTATTTTATCTTTGTATTTGGTACTTGTGCCACTACTGCTTGAATACCATGTCTAGTTCTGGTGTCCACAGTTCAAGAAGGATGTTGATAAATGGGGAGGGTTTAGAGAAAAGTCATGAGAATGATCAAAGGATTAGAAAACATGTCTTCTAGTGGTAGACACTAGAGGATAAATATATCTTCTAGATATATATAAACCTAGATAAATATATATACATATATAGTATGCAGTAAGCACCAATAACATTAAGCACAAATATTGTAACAGTGATATAGCCTAAATTGGCCTCTCCCATAATCCTGTTCACTTATGCAAAGTATCCCATAACACCTTGCATTTGCTGAAATAAGCATTTGGCACAAGCAAATAAGAAACTTGTCAAAATCAAGATAATCCACTGTATGTCTTAGTACAAGCTAGAGAACTATTTGCATGGACCAGTACTTGGAATGCTAGCATGCAAAACCAAGATTAGGAAGGAAGAAAACAAGTTAGAGAACTGGGGAAAACTGATGGGTTGGATTTAGTGACTTGTGAAGAAATGTGTAACTTGTAAAATCATCATATAAATAAGACCAGTTGCATAAGGTGAATGTAACATGACAGCTTGGGACTGTTCTTCGGAGACAGGTATTACATAGAACTTTTTTCCTGTACGATATTAATAAACTGGCTGACATTAGTTATTTGGTCTCTTGAGTATATTTTATAACAAATCAAACTGTGGTCAAGCATGTGACTATGCAAATTGAGCAATGGGAAACAAATATTTAATAATTGGCTGTTCAATCTAGCAAAGAAATATATAACACAACCCAATGGCTGGATGTGGAAGCTAGATAAATACAGGCTGGAAATAAGGAGTACATTTTTAACAGTGAGTGTTATTAACAATTGGAGCAAGATACCAAAAGTCTGGGTGGATTCTCAGACTGGCAATTTTGAAATCAAGATTGGATGTATTGCTAAAAAAATATGTTCTAGGAATTATTTTGGGCAAGTTTGTCATATGTTATACAGGAGGTCAAACAAATTGCAATGGTCCCTTCTGGCTTTGGAATCTATCAATCTATGAGCCACCTCTCCATTCAGTGGTAGCTAGGTCAACAGAGCCATTCTTCCATTGACCTAGTTGCCTCTACACCAGGGATTAAGTCCGTATAGCTACAGCACTCAGTAGTGCAGATTTTTCACACCCCTGCATGCTGTAGCTATGTCAACTTAAATTTTAAGTGTAGTCTGGGTCTTAGTGTAATAGAAATAAAACTGTTAGTCCTTAAAGTGACTTTATGGCCAGATGGTATAAAAATATAATTGCAGTCTCAGGTGCCCTTATCAAATAAACGCACTTCACAATCCAAAGTACTTTTCCAGTTGGAAGTCTTGAAACTCTCCTGGTACTCAGAGTCAATTGCATTCTTTTCTTCTCATTCATCCTCACCAGTAATAAAGGTTCTACAGCCCAAATTATGCCTGTCATGCCTGACATCTATCCAGTCCCATTATCTGGCGTGGGGTTTTTACAGATGTAACTGAAACTTGATAAATAACCTTGCTAATACCCAAAAAGAAATAGAATGCAGCTCACTCCTCCCTGTTTGAGTTGGTTTTGCAGGTCCAGTGGGAGTAATAGTAAAAGCTTGCTTTTAGCCATTAGAATAAGGAAGTATGAGTTTTGAATACATACAAGAGCATATCTGTTGAGTTTAAAGGTGAAATTTTTACATAGGTTTTGCTTTGAAAGAAGCAACTAAATTTAAATCCTTATGTAATGAGAGAGAGTTTTTTAAATTGTATAAAGAGCTGCTGAACTAAGGTAAGAATTACAATTAATTATTAATTACACGTTTTTTAAAATTTCCTTTTTAGGTTAGGTCCCAACTATCTAGAATAACGATGATGCAAATGGCTGGATGCCCTCTTCTTCATGAAATATTGTCTTTTAGGAGTAGTTAGTTATGTCCAAAATTTCTATTTGAAACCAAATTCTGGAAGTCATTTAATACAAACCTTTTTTATAGCATCTTTCATCCTTCTGGCTACCAGCACTAAAATAGAAAGGTGCTGTGTTTTTTCAAAATACCTAAGAGAGATTAATAGATAGTGCTTCACAGAACTGATAATAGAAACCATTTGATCTAATACTGAAATGCAAGTGCCTTCAGGGTGAAGCATGGCTGCTCCATTGCATTGGCAACATAATGATACTTAAAAGGGGAAGTGAAGAATGACTTGCCAGTTGAAACTGCTGGGGGAATATTTTTTTTTACCTGAGTTGAAATTTGGCCAGGACGTTAAGGATGCATCTACACTGTAACTGGAGGTGTTATTTCCAGCTCAGGCAAATGTACATACACTAGCTTTGTTTGAGTTAGTGTGCCAAAAATAGCAGTGTAACTTCGGTGGTGCAGGAGCAGTATGGGCCAGCAACACAGGTGGTGGCATTAGCCAGCCACCTGAATACTTGTATAGAGTCTCAGATGGCATTGTACTTGGATGGCTAGCCTGTGCCACCACCTGCGCCACTGCACTGCTATTTCTTTTTTTGGATGCATTAGTGTGCGTATGTCTACACGAGCGGGAAATTATACCTCCAGCTGCACCATAGGTAATCATATGCACCTGTCTTGTAGAAGTGCCATGAGATCTTCGACAGTGATTGGATGGGAGAACCTTTCTGTGCAATGCATCTGGCAAGTGATTCTCCAAATGGCATATTTCCTAGAATAATACTCAGAGGTTAGGATATATTCTATCTAAGTCAGGGGAAGAATACCACTCTGAGTATTGAACAATCAACATCACTTGTGGAGGAGGAGGATATTAGTGGCATGACACGTCCCTTATTGAACTCCATGAAACTCATTTGAAGTAGCAGCAATTAACTTACAAGAAGATTCCCTTGGTGACTCTGGAACCAGTACAGCTGTACTGCTCCACTCTAACATACCTGCCAGTCTTAGCTGAGTGAATAGGTAATAGTAACCTCTGTATTGGATTTACATAGTGGGAAAAAGAAGGATTGGACCAGTGCAAGAAGTGCTTGGAACCAACTGGACTGTACTTCCTGCCAATCCATGTTCAGGGGGAGGGAGTGAAACACAGTGCAGAAGACAGCACAGGTGTCACTCAAGGTGTAGGTGAAAGCTCACTTGAACTGGTGTGGGAAGGGGCTTAAATGTAAGAAAAATGTATGAGAAAAGTCCAGTGGGCTAATATTTTCCCTTTTAAAATAGAAAAGGCAAATATTAAATAAGAATTTATCAAACAGACAAATGGCAAAGGATAAAGAAAAAATATTAAATATTTCAGTGGAAAGAGAAGCTGTAACATACCGAAGTATGATTGGGACAAGTTACCTCAGCAATAAATAACAACAGTGCTGGCTGCTAAACTTGGTTTCAAGTGTGAGCAGGGAATACAAATGGCATTCTTCTCTTGGCTGCAAATAGTTCTTAAATTGTCTTAAAGACACAGTCCTTGCCTTAAAGAGCTTAAAATATATTTTTGTGTGGAGAACACCTAGCACACTGTTGGCACAAAGTGAAAGGCCCTGTTTTGAGGGCTTAAGCAGTGCATAGTCTTTTTGCTGGCCCGGTGCACAGCAATGAATTTCGATTTCAGTGAGTAAGTAATTTTGTTTACTTTTTTCAATGTCAAAAATTAGAGATGTGCCTGAGCCAGAACCCCTGGATCCCAACTTCTTAACTTAAAATGAACAGAATCAAAACCTCAGATGGTAACACTCCTAAAGCTGAGGCTTTAATACCTAGATCCAAACTTATTCAAATTGGGCATGATGAAATTTAGTGTTCGAATAACAAGCTTGAATCGAGATTCAGAATTGAGTTTGAGGTTTTGGTTCACTGTCATGACCAGCAAACCTGAGGTTAGGTCTCAGTAACCAGATCTACTTAAAAATCTGCCTGAAGCATAATTTTGCTTTCCATGGGTCAGTGTGAAGTCAGGTGGCAACTTGAAATCAGGTGTTTTTGACTGTTTTAATCTTTAAATTGGAACCTTGTTCAATATGACACTTAAAAGTAAATTTCAAGCCAGTAAACTAAATTAACCAAGGTAAAGGTCAGCACAAGCTTCTGTAAATCTCAACTACTAAGTTATGCATAGCAATACCACTTCTTGAATTTCTAGCCTCATATTATAAATAAAGGGCCAAACTTACTTACATTGGTGACACTCCTAAACTTGAATAGCTGCTTTATTGCAAGTGTACAGATAATTTGGTTTAAGGCTGACAGGTAATTGGGTGATATTCCCACAATAGAGTAAATTGAAATTAACTCAAGTGGGATTACATAAAAATCATGAGTGGAAAATTAAGTCCTATATTCTGAGTGGGAACTTCAAAACTCGGTTAACCTACCTGTAGAGATGCTGAGTACCTTTATTAGCAGGGCCACTTTGAAAGGTGGGCAAGTCATTTCTTTAAAAGGACTGAGAAAGCTCAGTTACACAGAGACCCAGGAAAGAGAGGAGTTGGGAGTTCTCTGAGAATGATCCTACAGAAGTAAGGAGCAGAATATCTGGGAAAACTCAGGATGGATTAAAATTCAAGCCTGAGAAAGATCAAAATGATTTAAGTTTATAGTTTAGGTTGGGGCTTTGTTAGAAAAATCCATGGATGAATCTTGCAAGCCACAGCCCTGATGGAGAAGTGAAGTCTGAAACCTTGGAGAGTATGAGAGGAATACAGTTACACAGTTGGCCGACAAAGGACTGTGGGAAAGGTCTGTTGACAGGCTGAGACAGGAACACGCCCTTAGAGGGCAGTGGCAGGTTTGAATAGAGAGACCTTACTGGCTCAAGAGAGGGTCTCTGGGCTGAAATTCAGATAAGATGGAGGGCCTGGCTTTTCCTACCAGATGCTAAGAAGGTGGCATGAAAAACCCCTGACATAAGGGCACAAGGACTTTTAAAAGTCTTGGGACAAGAGGCAGTAAGGACCATGGGGCCCAGAGTCAGGAGCTGAAAAGCTGATGTAAAGATTTTGTTTGTGTTGGATCTTGTTAGTTCGTCAGTTAGTTAACACCAGAAGGAATAGAATTAAAATATGAACCGTCCAGAATGAAGAGCCCACCACAGGATCAGAGTGATCAGCAGCAGCGGTGCTAGGAGAAAAAAGAGCTGCTACACCACACCCAGCCACGAGCAGGTATGCCAGCAATTTAATTTTGTTGGGTTTCACCTGGTTCTTGTAACAAATAGACTTGTGAAACTGGATTCAGTTACTTTCATGAAAAAATGTGCTACAAATATTCTGAAAATACATTTCACAGTAGCATTTCTAGGTGTAAAACCATCACAACTTTAGAGTTCACTTTCTCAGAACTTAAGGGTATGTCTGCACTGTGCACTAAGTCTGGGCTGTGACTCAGCTTTGAGCCCAAGCCGCACCTTCCATCCACACACAGGAATGAGTCTGACTTAAGTTAGCAAGCATTCAGGACTCTGGCCCTAGAATCCTTCTAGAGAGGCAGACTGGAACCCAAGTGCCACTGTGGCTTGAGTCCAAGCCCTGTCATTTTGCAGTGTGGATGCAGCTCAAACGTAGACCTGAGTCAGAAGGTCTGTGTAGTGCAGTATGAACATATTAGTGTGGTTGTGAGACTCAGGTCCAGAAATTGTAAACCCAGATTTACAGTGCAATGTGGACATTCTATTGTGGGCTTGGAAACACCGAATCCACAAGCCTGGGTTCCACAGACCTGGGTTACAATGCAATGTTTACATATCCTAAAGGAATAGTAGAAAGTGCTATGTGTCAGATCAGAAAGCTGGAGCCCTCCTCATTCCAACGTTATAAAGTTCCTAATCGTAGCCCAGAAGGATTGTGAGGTATCAGAATTAAACCTCTTATAGTTCCAGGACAGAATATTGTACGTTTTGGGCTTTGAAGCCTTGTAATTTTGATGAGGTTAATGAAAATTGTCTACTTGAGAGTAAGAAAGTACCTGCCACAAAAATATTTGAAGCTGTTCTAAGGCTTAAAATGGCATGTTAAAAAAAAATTAATACCACTAAAAAATCTCTTTAAAAATTCTCATTGTTCCTTTGTGCTTCCCTGTCTAAGTAGTATCCATCGGTTGTCTTTCATCTTATATTTATCTTGTAAACTCTCTAAAGCAGGGACTGTTTGTGTACAATGTCTAGCACAATGGGGGTTTGATGCATGATTGGGAGCCAGAGGCACTACTGTAATATAAAAAAAAAAATTAGTTGTTGGAAAAATTAAACTTTTGCAGATTAATGAAGAACAAAGTAAAGAGATGGCAACCAATGAAGTTCAAAACTCTCTAAGGGCCTTTCCAAATAGCCAACTTCCAAGGCCAGACTGTTCAGCAGCAAGTTGTATAAAACTTTCCAGTAGCTTAGTGTCTCAAATGTATCCAGACAATACAATACTGGCATAGCATTAGCAAACAGGATAACTCTAGCTTTTCTACTATTACTAATTAACACCGATCAATTTGGCTTAACTCAGGGAAGAACTTCTAAATATATTACTGGCAAATATTAAACAGCATTCATCCCATTCAGAGAATGAATAATAGGCTGATTCTAGCTTAAGATGCAGAGAAGGCCTTAACTAGGGCTATTTGGAATGATCTTTTTGTAATTGCTTTTTAGACATGAGTATCTAACCTTGAGTTACTTTATCTGAATGGTGCATATCAGAGACTATATTCAAAGAGAGGCACAAGGTGAATCATAGAATCATAGAAGATTAGAGTTGGAAGGGACCTCAGGAGGTCATCTAGTCCAACCCCCTGCTCAAAGCAGGACTAACCTCAGCTATATCATCCCAGCCAGGGCTTTGTCAAGCTGCAGCTTAAAAACCTCTAAAGATGGAGATTCCACCACCTCCCTAGGTAACCCATTCTAGTGCTTCACCACCCTCCTAGTGAAAAACTTTTTCCTAATGTCCAACCTAGACCTCCCCAACTGCAACTTGAGACCATTGCTCCTTGTTCTGTCATCTGCCACCACCGAGAACAGCCTAGCCCTATCCTCCCTGTAACCCCCTTTCAGGTAGTTAAAGGCTGCTATCAAATCCCCCCTCATTCTTCTCTTTTTGCAGATGAAACAAACCTAATTTCCTCAGCCTCTCCTCATAAGTCTTGTGCTCCAGCCCCCTAATCATTTTTGTTGCCCTCCGCTGGACTCTCTCCAACTTGTCTACATCCTTTGTGTAGTGGGGGGCCCAAAACTGGACACAATACTCTAAATGCGGCCTTACCAATGCCGAATAGAGGGGAATAATCACTTCCCATGACCTGCTGGCAATGCTCCTCCTAATGCAGCCCAATATGCTATTAGCCTTCTTGACAGCCAGGGCATACTGCTGACTCATATCCAGCTTTTTATCCACTGTTACCCCCAGGTCCTTTTCTGCAGGACTGCTGCCTAGCTCGTCGGTCCCCAGTCTATAGCTGTGCATAGGATTCTTCCTTCCTAAGTGGAGGACTCTGCACTTTTCTTTGTTGAACCTCATTAGATTTCTTTTGGCCCAATCCTCCAGTTTGTTTAGGTCCTTCTGTATCCTATTCCTATCTTCCAGGGTATCTACCACTCCCCCCAGCTTAGTGTCATCCACAAACTTGCTGAGGGTGCAATCTACCCCATCTTCCAGATCATTAATGAAGATGTTGAACAAAACCAGCCCCAGGACCGACCCCTGGGGCACTCCGCTTGTGACCAGTTGCTGCTAGACATGGAGCCATTGATCACTACTTGTTGAGCCCTATGCTCTAGCCAGTTCTCTATCCATTTTATAGTCCATTCATCCAACCCATACTTCTTTAACTTGCTGATAAGAATACTGTGAGAGACAGTATCAAAAGCTTTGCTAAAGTCAAGGTATATCACATCTACCGCCTTCCCGACATCCATAGAGCCAGTCACCTCATCATAGAAAGCAATCAGGTTGGTCAGGCATGACTTTCCCTTGGTGAATCCGTTTTGACTGTTCCTGATCACCTTCTTCTCTTCCAAGTGCCTTAAAATGGAGGGAATATCTTTTTTGAAATCTTCTCCATTTGCTCTATCCAGCTTTATCAGATTCTGAAGCGCTTGAGTGTACCATCCATTATCCATATTTAAAAAAAAAAAACAAAAAAATGTTATATTGCCTTTTTTTGTTTTAAATGGAGGCATGGAACCTACATCACTATATCTTTTTTGGTGAAATATGTCCAAGTCAAATGTGATGCCCAGCAGGATTCTTTCAGTAAAACTCCATACTGATCGTACCGTGAGGGGCTCAAACATGAGGGTATAAAGATCTCACAAGGTTAAACTGAATTAATAATTTTAAATGTGCAACCTCTTTTTATACATCTAATGTCAAGACCTTGAAGGATGAAGAAATGAAACCTTATTTAAGTTAGCAGGATCAACTTAGTGAGAATAAAATGTCAGTTCCCATGTGTTCTTTCTACAAGTTCTGCCCTAGATAAAGCGTGCAACTATTTTGCATGGCTTTGAAAGAGACCAACAATAGGCTTGATAAGAGATTTCAAAGAGAAAACAAAAGGAGTTACTAAGCTCCCCAACTTCAATACTTTGTGAGGTAGCCTTGATGTTTTGAACCAGTTGTTAGAGAAACTTGAAACAGGTGCTGCACATAATGCAGTTTGAGCAGCATATTACTCATTATTTTTCCAAACTGAATGATTGGAAAGACAGAATATCAGACAACATCCTATGATAGGGATCATTTTGAAAATGTGGAAAAAAGTAATGTTTGGCGTAAAGCCCCAGTTCTCACTTTGTTGCTACACGTGTAGGCCATCAAATTCTCCTCCAGGACAAAATAATGGTAAATTTAAAAGATGGGAAGACAAATGACTTAATTGGAGATCTTTTCAGGACTTTGTTACTGAACTTTGAATAGTTAATTTAATTCTTAACTTAATTTACCTATTCACTTGGGGTGTCCATATGTACCTACAAATTGGTCAGTTCCTAGACATGATTACTAAAGGAGAAACTCCACAATTGAGTAAGAACCAATTAAAAGAAACACTTCAGGTTTTGAACTAACCTAATTAGCTTCCTATCTCTACAGCAGAACTTGTTCATTTATAAACTCTATATCCCAAGTTCTATACTCTTAAGTAAAGTGGTGAATATTTTTATGGGTAGCCAGTGGTAGAAATCATTTATCATCCCCTTTAAAATTTCTTGGCTACTCCTACATTTCTTTGCAGTACTTTGTGCTACAGAGACCTGGCTCTTTCCTGCAGTATTGAACAAAATGAGTCCGGATATATTTTAAATATGCCCTTACCGTGATTTATAACTTAACCATGGTGATTGTTTGTATATGGAGCTGCCATTGCATATGCAGAGTTTGAGTGCTGACTCACTATTTCACATGTTCCAGTCAACTGACTTGGTATTTAATGCTTAACATAGTCCAGGAGTTGACCCCAGGAACAAATGGTAGTCATGTTTAGGGTGATCAGAAAGCTTATCTTAAAATTGATTGCGCCTTCAATGCCCAAATGACAGATGTGGCAACTTGTAATTTGAAGCTACTGTAACCTAGAGAAAACACACTGGATCAACAATACACAGGATTGATTGTGTAAGTGATAGGAGATCTGTATAAATATCCTCCAATTTCAATAAAAGATAAGTCAATTGGCTACCATTTTACGTTCTAGAGATAATGCAGTTGTGTTTAAATCAACTAAAATGCTGACCTAAACATTTTCCAGTAGTAACTATTTAGATGTATAATTAAAATTAGGTGAGTGTTCTGGAAAACTTAGAATTTCTGATTACTATATTTGTTATTGATGGGTAAAAACAGACTAAATGTTCATGGGAATTCCTTATAATGCAGACCAGTATTATTTTAATAGAAAGGCACCATGAGCCAAATCCTGTGCCAATTTATATACCATACAGTACCATTTATTTCAATTTCTGGAGTGTAAGTAAACATAGAATTTGTCCCTATATATAGTGTCTGTAAAGATATATGAACACTGTAGTGCAAAAAAATGGCTACAACAAGTTTAAACCCTGTGCAAGAACTGGAGCATCTTAAATGTCTTATGGTATCAGAAATTCTTCCAAACCAGACAATAGTATGAATTTCAGAAGGAACAATAACTCAGATTTTCTTGACAACCCATATATCCAGGTTCTATAGTAATGGATGTAAAACCTTAAAGCAAACCTTAACTTTCCTGAGTGGGGTCCATATGATAACAAACATTCCTGGACTACTGTTGGATTTGAGTAATCTGCAGGATTTGTATGATAAAATCCTGTGTAGGGGCATATGTGTGGTGTACCCACTGGGGAAATTTAAAATAAAATAAAACTAAAACAAACCAAAAATCCAACAAGTTGCCACTTGAATTCTAGAGTCAAGCACTGGCTTTTCATACATTTTATAAGCTAGGGAGAATTTCATGCTTAACCATGATGCTTTAGTTTAATTAAAGGAGATGGGTGAATTCCATGGGCAGCAGGGAAATCCTTCTATTCTCCACTCATTTGAATTAGAACAGTTGTATGTAATTGGGATGCTGGAGGTGGGGGTAGCAATATGTTGATGTGCTCATTTATGATGTACTGTGATACTTCTGCGTGATTTGACATGGAGGGCATACGTCAAAGTGGGTGAATTTCTTTTGTGGGCTTTAGAGTTTGGGGGGGGAGGGGATCTGATCTGTGTTAATGTTTTTTTTTTCCAGTGTATTACTATGCTAGATTTACTATTACTTGCTTGTTAAGATGATGCTACATATCTTATGAATGGAAAAGTAGATTATTTTTTATCAGCATAAGTTTGGGATGATTACGAGTTGCAGGTCTTTCCTTACAAAAACCAGTAAAACATTTAACTACTACACCTTGTGAATTCTGTAACTATCATGCATCTAACATAATTGATTTTGAGTATGTTTGCAGAGTTTAACACTTCAAATATTTTTTCCATAGCTCTTCAATTGTAGAGCAGAGCTCCCTTAGTAACTATGAATTAAATTGTATAGATTTTGGTCAGGGAATAAATAGCTTCCACATTTTAAAAACCTCTGAATCCTAAAATAGCTTCAATATACATATCATCATAGAACCTGTGGGGCTTGATGCCTAGGAATCTTTCTGCAAGTTAGTATTAGATTATTAGGAGTAAGCAAATAGTCTGCAGGGAATGGAAAGAGAGACTGATCAGCAAATAAAGCTACACTATGAAGATAAGAAAATGTAGAAGTAAAGCGAGAACTGCAAAAAGACAAGCTGAATTAACTCTTTCCAATGAAATTAAAATAAATAATAAGAGGTTTTTTTAGTTATATAAATTAAAAGAGAATAAAGGAAGGATGAGTTTGGGCCACTATGCAGTGTGGATGGGAAGGAGGTTAAAGATAATCTAGGTATGTACCAAAAACTAAGTGAAAACACTTTGCCTTGGTTTTCAGTTACGACCATGATATGGAACATGTGCATGAAGGCAATACTGCTGATGGAAATGAGTGTCTAGTAATGGAAATTACCACATCTGAGGTTGAAGAAAACCTTTAGGAGCTTAATGTGATCTAATTGGGGAACCAAATAAATTCCATCCCAGAAGACTGAAAGAAATGACACATGAAATTGCTAGTCTGGTACAAAGGATTTTTAATAAATCGATCTATTCAGGGGTAGTACAATATAACTGGAGAATAGCTAACATCATACTCATATTTAGGATGGGGAAAAATGTGATCTGGGCAATTATAGACCAATTAGTCTGATCTCAGTGGTATGCAAGGTTTTAGAACAAATTGTGAATGAAAGAATATTTAAATTCAGAGAGGTAAAAGGAATGCAGGACAACATGAGTTTACCAAACATAGATCATGAAAAACTAACCTGATTTCCTTCTTTGAGAAAATAACTGATTTTTTTGATAGGGGAAATGCAGTAGATCTAATATAATTGGACTTCAGTAAAGCTTTTAACACAGTTGCACATGGGAAATTATTAGTTAAATTAGGGAAGATGCGGATCATTACAAGCATTATAAGGAAATGTCTGAAGGGCAGAAGATGATGGGCTGTGCAGAAAGGTGAATTATTTGACAGGACGGAGGTTGCTAGTGGAGTTCCTTAAGGATCGGTCATGGGACCAATCTTATTCAATATGTTTATTAATTATCTTGGCACTTTAAGCAGGAGTGTGTTAATGAAATTTGCTGATGATACTAAGCTGGGAGGCATCGTCAATTCAGATGAGGATCGGAATATTATACAAGAAGATCTAAATGACCTTGAAGACTGGAGTGACAGAACAGGATGAAATTGAATAGTACAAAGTGCAAGGTCATGCCCATAGGGTCTAATAAGAATTTCTGCTACAAGCTGGGGACACATCAGTTGGAACCAATGGAGGAAAGAGACCTGGATGTGTGGTTCAATTACAGGATGACTATTAACTACCAGTGTGATGTGGCTGTGAAAAAAACAAATGTGATCCTAGCATGTGTTAGGCAAGGCATTTCCAGTACAGAGAGAAGTATTAATGTCGTTGTACAAGGCTCTGTAAGTTCTCACCTGGAATACTGTGTACAGTTTTGGTTACCAATGCTCAAGAAAGGAATTAAAATTGGACCAGGTGCAGAGAAAAACTACTTGGAAGATCAGGGGAATAGAAGCCCTGTCTTATGAAAGGAGACTAAAAGAGCTTGGCTTGTTAGTCTTGCAAAAAGGAGGCTGAGGAAAGGGGTTTGGTTGATTACTTTCTATAAATACATTGTAGTGTAAATACAAGGAAAGGTGAAAAGCTATATAAGCTAAAGGACAATGATGGCACAAAAACAAAGGGATATAAATTGGCCATGAACAAATTAAGGCTGGAAATTAGAAGAAGATTTCTAACCATCAGAGGGGCAAGGTTCTGGAACACAACGGTGGGAGTTGCAGGGACAAACAGAATAACTAATTTTAAGAGAGAGATGGACAAATTTTTGAGTGAAATTATGTGATAGGGTTATTAGTTAGGATAGCAGGCAGGGCTCAACAGCCTAGGGGCTTACTTCCAGTTTATGTCCTACATTCATAAAGCTCATGCTTCAGTATTTCAGCCAGCCACAGACAGAGGTCAGGAAGGGATTTTTCCACCCCCAATGTATTCTGGGAAGTCTTTCCTCTCCCCCTTCAATTTCCTTTCTCTGAAACACCAGGAAATGGCCACAGCTGGATATGGGATGTTATGGGGGTGAGCCAGAATTCTGAGGTGGCACCGAGCAGACTCTCTCAGATGCTGGGCTGGGTTTTGCTCAGATGCTCAGGATCTAACCAGTTGCCACATGTGAGCTCAAGAAGCAATTTTCCCCGAAGTCAGTTTTTTCCCCCCTTTCTAGTGTGTGGGTGCGGGTTACTTGCCAATATTATCTGGGTATATCTCATTTAATCAGTTCCTTGCCATTTCGGGGGCATCAGGAACTGGTGCACTTTGAACCCTCCTATTCTCTGCCTGTTGCTCATAATACTCTAGCCTACTGTGCATTGTAATATTTTGGTCTAATTTCAGTTGTTGGGTTAGTGTGGGGGTGCAATGTGGTGGTGGTGGCCAGTGCTCTGCAGAGGGTCAGATTAGATGCTCTAGTGGTCCCTTCAGATCTTAAACTCTAAGTGCTGTATTCCCAATCTTAGTTCTGTATCATTTGCAGGTTAGAGTACAGTTCATTCTGGACAAAGGACAGTAACTTGAGATCTTACTAATCTCCCCATTCTTCCTGGCAAGCCGGCTTTCTTTAAAATAATACTTTGTTTGAAAATGCTCAGAAATGTGGGATCTTAGAAGTATCTCTGAAGGAGATAAACTAATGGGCTGAGGGCAAATGAGGCAGTCCAAGGTTCATGATAAATGCCACTTGTTTAGCTATCACCACATTGTGTGTAAAGGTGTGTGTTTGTTAATAAAAAAGCAAGAGTTAGCTGCTTAAGTCAAACACATCATATCTCACAGGTATACAGAATTCCTAATACTGGTTTATAAGCAAAGGTGTATAATTGTTTACTGTTAATCTCTATAGTAGGGTTAGAAGCCCCAATTGGGGACCAGGACTCCATTGTGCTAGGTGCTGTACAAACACACTTCAAAATAATGGGTGATGACCAAAAGGACTTGGGCTAAAAATTACCAATTCAGGTGCCTAAAATTAAGCTCCTAAACCCACATTTAGGCACCTGCATAATTCAGGAGGTCATGGAAACAATGACACATACATGTTATACTGTGGTCAGAGTTGGAGGCTGCAACTTGATTAGAATCCTTGCCCAACCCAAACTGCCTACCAAGTAATTCTAGTGCCCAACTGGGCATCAGTAGCCCTGGATTCTACAAAACTGAGGGCGGTGCCCCCTCTATAGTCTCAGGGCTTCCCCAGAGATCCTGACTGGAACCCTACGTCCCAACCTCTTACCCTCCTACACATAGAAGGTAGGACAGATGCGATGAGGGGACTCGCACGCTCCAAGAAATTGAAAGGCATGTCCATGAGCTGTCGTGCTCTGGGACTATTCCGCAGCAGCCCATTGGGTTATAAACACTTCACATTGGATCCCTTGTAACTTACCCACCCAAGTTGCAATAATGTTCCTTAAATTACCCACACTGGACTTCCAAGGTGCTGGATGGAAGGTGGGGGAAAGAAACCTTCGAGCAGCTTGCCAATTTTGCCACATGGGAAAAATCCCTCCCAGCCCAAGTTTGACAATCAACCTAGCCCCTGGCATTATAAGAAATTCAGCTCAATTGATAAGGGTGGGGCTGGAACAGAGCCCAGCTGGCCAGCAGAAAGCAAGAACTCAAAAATGGCCACTTGCCAGCTAGTGTTGCCAATTTCGGTTGGATGTATTCCTGGAGATTTCATCACACGACATAATCTTTAAATAAACTTAATCTTTAATGCCTGGAGATTCCAAGACAATCCTGGAGGATTGGCAACCCTAATTATGCCAGCAGGAGCAATGTGCAGAAACCACCTTCTCCACCTACCCCAGAAGGCACAAGCCAATCAGCAGCCTCCTCATGCTCCATTGCATGGCTGCCATGTGAGATAGCCCTTCCACCCCCTCTCACCACATGGAGAGAAGCATACTCCCCATCCCCCATAAACACAAGTTGCAGGGAGTAGAAACCAGGAATATCACATCTAGCACTGCCCCAGATGCTTCCATATCAGATTTCCCCTCCCACTTACAATGTGAGGGGGAGAACAGTGGTATTCCCATTACCTCTGGATCCATTAAAGGTTCACCCTAGCTAGGAAGTTGAGCAGTGTCCTGAAGTTCAGGAACAACCACAGTTCCCCATGTACTGAATGGGAGCTGGGACGTCATCAGCATCTCTGAAAGCCAGACCAGGAACATAGATATCGACTTAACCTTTAGGCACCTAGGTTTGAAATTTCAGGCCCACAAAGTGATTTTTATGTGATTTCACTGTATAATTATTATGGGAAGATTTGGAGGGAGGGGAAGGAAGGGTCTGTGTACTGGAAAAATACAGGTAGGTTTCATTAAAAAATATATGAAGTGTGATACTGAACACTAGCTCACAGTAGTGAGGCTTTTCTCCTTATCTAGGTCTCAAGTCATTTTCAGACAGGACAGTTGAAATATCAACACTAAATCTATTAGTACACATGGAGTCAGCTGACTGACTGCATCTCTGCAAATATGACAGCTTTACATGAGTATTGAAACCATACTCATACTCCAGATTGGCAAGAAGGAAAATCATTTACTGACTGATTACCTTCATAATTGCAAGAAAAAGGTGCAAGACACTCAAGGGTGATAGAATACCGATGAAATGCTATATCTTATATTTTGACTGTTGCTGCAGCATGCTGTTTTGCCTTTTATCATTAGATTTTATATAGGTTTTTTTACCTTTAAATATTAGTGTGGAAATACATAGATAGGAACCCCCTGCGATGAACTTCAACACTGCATACATCTCAATCAGTCATGTCATTGTCTTGCTTTGTATCACATTGAGTGCATTTTTCCTTGTAATGATTATGCCTCATAAATCTTTTCAGTGGCTGCAGGTTAAACGGCTATGAAAGTGAACCTTTGGCGCTGTATTATAGAGTGGAAAACAGGGACAATGAAAAAAAGTAAAATCACGATTCATGTAAAAGCAACGCTTTCCAGAGAAAAAGGTTAGCTTTTTATTTTCTTATACAGAGGTTTCTTTGATCAAAACTCCCCCACATAAATCCCCCAAACCTCTATTTTAACTATATATACACTCTCACCTTGAATACCATGTTCAGTTCCCATCTCTTAAGGTACAATATAGCAGAAAAAAATAAAAAAGCTGGTAACTCACATGATTTGAGGCATGGAGGGACTTCCATGTGTGAAGCTTTTGAGAAGATTACAGTTGAGTTTAGAAAGACACAGCTGAGGGGAAGGCAGTGTCAGAAAGGTGTATAGAATAATGAAGGACAGGATTTTAACTGAACATCAGTATTCGTTAGGCGCCATTTTGTCTTGTAAAGGTTCCATCTTTGTTGTTTAGACTCTATCTTTATATGCCTTCTTCATGGGCAATTGGCGCCTTTTTCAAACTGTTACAGGAAAGGTTTTCAGCGGGAAATATCATGTGACTTGTAACCTGCCCAGAGACTGGTTCCTATATAAGGATGAAGCAGATTGTATTTGCTGTTGTCCCTCTGTGTGCAGACATGACCGTATTTGTGAAGATCCTTGGATCCAGATGAAAGAGACGACTTCTCTGTTCCCGTTGTATCCTGGTGTTCCGCTTTCTCCTCCATCGCTCTGCTCCTGTTGGTGTCCAGATCCCTGATTCCTGGTTTCTGCTCCTTGCTGCCTTGACCTGACCATTCCTGACCTGATCCATTTCTGAGTGAAGGATGGTGATGTTTTGATTTATGATTATTGTTTGTAGCCCGCGGTTATGTTTTCTTGGAATTGGGCCTAGGCTTTCAGCCTCTTTGGAGTTAACTCCAAAGTTATTTGTAATACATTGTTTGATTGTTTAAATATATGCTTTGTGTTTGTTATGTGATTTGAAAAGGTTTTTCCTACCAGTTAATAGATATGGGATTAAGGGGTGGACCTGAAGGAGGGGGGCATCCTTACTAAACATTACCTTCCCCAAGCACACATTTTGCAGCTTTTCAGTGCAAAAGAGGGACTTCCATGTGTGACGTTTTTGAGAAGACTACAGCTGAGTTTAGAAAGACACAGCTGGAGTAGAGGGCAGTGTCAGAAAGGTGTACAGAATAATGTAATGGATTAGAGAAAGAAAAGAAGTGCTCTTATTTACCCATCTCTAATGGGTTAGAGAGAGAAAAGAAGTGCTCTTATTTACACTTAGTTGTAATATAACAAGGAAACTTCGAGAAATTGTAAGGCAACACATTTAAATTTGATAAAAGGGAATATGTTATTTTACATAGTTAGCAATTACTCATTGCCACAAGGTTATTGAGGCCAAGAACTGAATAGAATTCCAAAATGAAAGAACTGTGTGTGTAACTGGACATTCTTACTACACAGGTAAGGTAACACACAATAAAAATATGTAAGGGGAATAAACCTTCTAGCTTCATGACAAAAACTGACCAGTAAGTGCTTAAGGTTAGGAAGAAGCTTCTCATCCGGAGAGGTTATTGCATAATTGTCTGAGGTTTTTTTTGCATCTTCCTTTGAGGCATCTACAGTATATTGTACTAAATGGACCATTAGTCTGTGGCATACAAGTCCTATATTATAATTTGTGTGCATTTTGATTATTCAAGGGAATGGAGGCTTTATTCCCTAGAACATGGCTTTACATACAGCTCAGATCAGTGATCATTTGATGGCTGTTGGGTGACTTCTGAGTTCTGCTGTGGTGAACAAAGCTCTGTCTCAGGCCACAGGTGTTTGAGAAAGAACTGCAGTGGCAGCGGGTCCTCCCTTCCCTATATGCCATTGGATTGAATCATGAGGACTTGTAGGGTACAGATGCTGACCTGAGGACACTGCTACCAAAAATCTCCAATTGAAGGCACATGGGCACACATGCACACCTGAAGTGGAGCACTAATGGGGCAAAATATCTCAGAGAAGAATCAAGGGTCCCTCCAGTTCACTCCCTAATCTTATTACATTGTGGAATACATATGTTATACGGAAATGTCAAAATTTTTGTTTTCTTAGACCATGTTTGTCTTCAAGCCTTGTGGGGGTACATCTTTTTTTGAAAAGACAGCCTAATGTTTCAAAAGCAACACATGTATATTCCACCCCTAACAAAATATCTTTGTATACTGTGTATCTATACATGTATGTCTAATGGCTCTAACACATGTTTAATGGTTCATATAAACTATTTGCAAATAGGTATTTTTTATTTAATTTCAAAACCTTTTCTCTTAAAAAAGCAAAGATGGACCAATCCAATGTCCTCAGTTATGTTGCTACTACATAGCAGACAAGACCTGCAACTCTGGGAAAAGGCCACAAACACATTTCTTAACCAGACATTACCAGTTGATTTTTATCTTTACTTGTAAGAATAACAATTCCACCCTGATGTGCAGAACCCACTAATACTTTTCACTTTTTCCTCCATATGAGATTCAAAATATTGTATCTGCTTCCATTGTATCCCGTGGGTAATACATGAAAGAGATATTTGCCAGTGATTATATCCACTGACTACACTTGAGGAAATCAGGAACTGAACATGTGATAAGAATTTTTCATAAGCAATAGGCCTTTGAAAAGAACATATTCAAGAGGAATTGAATTGTCATTTACCAAGAAAATGACCTTTTTTCATTTTCTCAGGGTGCTATTTCTAGGACATGTTGCATCTGTTTATGCAATCACCCTGACACAGAAGAAGTGTATAACATTGTTTTGTTTTTAATTTTGTGGTGACTTATTAACCTGGTTGTCAAACTGCCAGTGGGTAAGGGAGTGGGCATTCATATCTATGTTGTGTGCCTATCTCATAGTATGCATTTTGTTACAGATTACATAGATAGCTCTGCATTCTTTACATCTGATATTCAAATATATTTACTGATACCTTTCTTTTCATTTAAAATAAAAGGCAGCCTAAGTTACTTACTGGCTCTGAGTTGATCTTCAATTTGATATTGTGTATTTTTTCTGAGAAGCTTTTAATTCATGGCTCATTTCCAGAACAGTTTAACAGTACTGTGAAGATGAGAAAGTCATTGTAAATACATTGAAAGGAGGTACTTCAGTAGGTGCTAAGGGGGGGGGATTTCAATAGCATAGCTGCTATGAACATACTAATATTTATACAAATGTTATGGCAAATGTTACCAAATGACACTGTTGCATATAGTCTTCCAAGTTTTTCTTTGTGTGAGAGCAAGCTTTGATTAGGGTAGACATGTTGTGCAATAATTTTCGGGATATGAAAGTTGAGAGAGAGCTGGGTGAGCAGCATGTAAGTCAGTTTTCTGTCTTGTTTTTATTAAAATGAATTCTTGAAACAGAATTGCTCTGCTGAAACTGGGCATTGGTGTTGGGCAGAGATTCCTGAAAAGAAGTTTTGTCCTAAATTCAATATGACAGTCTCATTTCAGGACTTGTATATGTGTAAATAAAGCAAGCTCTGATTACCTAGATATCTCCTCCTTGGGGAAGCTGACCTGCAAAGTCCTGGCTTTTTCTTTTTAGTGCTTGGCAGCAGGATGACATGGATGCCTGATCACAGTACTGGTGTAAAAAAGAGACAAGAATATTCTAAACTGGTATTGCAGTTCTAGTTTTTTATATCCGTCATCATGCCTGACTAGTAAAAAGCAATTTCAGAACAATAATGTTGTGATATTTAACTGTTGTCTATATAATGGGAATTTTTTTTAGTAATTTAACACTCCCCTTTGTTTTCAAAAACACACACACACACACACACACACACACTAAAAGAAATCTGGAACATTAACAGTAAGATACTAATTGCTTAATGATCAGGAAAATTCCAAGATGAGCACCGACAGCAACAATTTCTTAGTTACTATGCATTATTTGCTTGACAGAAGATACTGTAGTTAATTTTCAGTTCTCTCTCATATGCTCATGACTTTCTGAAAATGACCCATTTAAATGAAACTTATTAGGTCTGATCTGTGTTGAAGTATGAATTCATGCTTGAAGGTGTGAACAAAATCCTTTAAACTGTTTCAAAGTGATACGAGTGAAAAACAGACTTGGTATTTATAGCAAACAATGATGCTTTTTTGGTTTAAGCTGTGTCAGAAATGCCTGACCTTTAAAAGATGGAATTGGATATAATGACAGTCACCTATGCAGGTTGCGCCTTGGCTTTGTGTGGGGAAATGCGGAGTTAAGAGAACTATGCCTGTTAAGGAATCATGTACTACACATAGACGGGGCAGAGTTTTATGCTCTCGGGTGTTCAGTTCAGAAGAGATGAGTTGTGCTTGGGTTAGTAGCTCCGTAAGCATGTATTTTCACATAAAACACTCAGAGGCTGATTGCTGTTTTCCAACCCAGGCATCACTCACTCTCTAGCTGCCTTATTTTTTTGCCTGGAACAGAGTATGTATACTCATTAAATCACAAAACGAATTCAGATTTTCTGAGTTGTTTTGCACCTGGAATATACTGGGACTTCCACAACCTTGAAACCTCAAAATAAATGACAGAGAAATAGGTCCCCAGGCACCTTTGACCCCTTCTTCTCTGATACCATTGCAGGTTATGAATATATTTCCAGAACCCTGGTCCTAATGTGAAGTGGTTCCCTGACCTTTCCCATCTCAGTTTTGAGAGACTCGAGTAGCTATTCCTGGGTAAATATTTTTGGACCAAATACTTTTTCCCAAAAAATCTGGTTTTAGTTGATCTGCAAGCATCTGTGAACTTGACATGAATTCATGAGGAGGTGGTAGTGGTGTCTACTTATAACTCTTAGAGCAGTAGCTGGGGCACTTACCTGGGGTGTGGGAGACTGGGGTTCTAATCCCCCCCTTTTGTGATGTGCAGCAGGAACGTGAATTTGACTTGCCCTCGTGGTAAAAAAGTGCCCTCGCCCTTGGGCTACAGCTTATTTTGGGATAGGTCTTTCTCAGTCACCTGTACTGAAGCTGTTAAACTTTGTATAAAATAATATGGTAGACCAGGTAAAGAGAATGAGACTAACTTGTCATTGGTTAGGGTGCTCACCTGGGATGTTGGAGACCCAAATACAAATCCCTGCTCCAGAAACTATTTAATTCTACACAGTGGAACAGCTTCAACAGCAGAGAGTGAGAGACCACCCCCATACCAGAATATCCTATAGTTACTTGCCAACAGCATGGTCTTGCACTGTGGGAGAACTCAGTTCAAATCCTTTCACCTCGGGGAAAGTGGACCCTGGTCTTTTGTTCTTATGTGTATTTTTAAAAATAGTGCATTTCAGGCTGAACAACATACTTTGTTTGACCTGAAATGAAATTTTTGCCAACTTCTTTGATTTGCTGATTTTTGGGTGTGGAATTTTTGGCTTCAGTTCTACCTTCACTGAATTTTTGTTCAATTTTTTTGAAACTGTCAGTAAACTGAAATAGCAGTCATTCACTAAGCTCCACCATCTGCTCCATCATCTTAATAAGGAGAGAACAAACTCACTATCCAGGTGGCTTTGTGAAGGCATTGGTTAACTTTTTTGAACTTGCACCAATGCTGGTACTGGATAAATGTAAAATTCCTCTTTGAGTACACATGTGTTAATAGGAGATATGCTTCTTTGCATCCAGGCAGGTTGTAATCATGCTTTTAACTAACTCCCCTGCCCCCCCCTCTCCCCCCCCCTCCTCCACACACACACAACTAGCTAAGCCATGTGGTATAGGCTATAGTTTGAAATGTAGACTTGGATTTTTAGGTCTCTATTGTGTGTTTACATTTATCTTGACAGATAAACTGCTTTTTCTGTCTACTACTGTTCTATTATTTTAGAGCTCAAAAGAAGATATTAACATTTACAGTAAAACCTCAGAGATATGAACACCAGAGTTTCGAACTGACTGGTCAACCACACACCTCAGGCAGCAGCAGAGACAAAAAAAAAAATTAAAAAAGCAGCAAATACGGTACAGTACTGTGTTAAATGTAAACTACAAAAAAAAAAAAAATCAAGAGAAAGCAGCATTTTTCTTCTGCATAGTAAAGTTTCAAAGCTGTATTAAGTCAATGTTCAGTTGTAAACTTTTGAAAGAACAACCATAACATTTTGTTCAGGGTTACGAACAACCTCTCTTCCCGAGGTGTTTGTAACTCTCAAGTTCTACTATCGATGGAAATTGAGTGTAATAATATCATTGTTTTAAGTCTCTGTGAGGTTTGTTATAACTAGCTGTAAATGGCTGTAGAAATCTTATTACCTTATGCTAACGTAGCTAATTACTGGTGTGCCTAGGAAATAGGGATTTACTTCAAAGCAACCTATTACTTATTCTTGATCCAAGGAAAACCTGCTGTGATGTCTGTGGTCAGGATGCTATCACGGCCTGCTAAAAAACTATAAAAGGGTACTATGGCCATGATTCTGCTTTATCTTAGTACTGCTTGGATTTCATCGGGGGGAGTTCAAGTCACTAGTCTAAGGTCCCAGTTATAGACTGGTTTACCCAGCTATTTCTTATGGAAGAAATTAAGCAGACTCAACATATGGATTGACTGTTGGATTATAACCATCTCTGCTATGGAACTGATTTATGGACTTTATTCTCATTTGTATATATAATCTTTTAACCAATATTCTTTCTTTTTTTAAAAAAATAAATATTAATTTAGTTAATAAGTATTGGCTGTGAGTGTGTATTTGGGTAAGATCTGAAACATTCATTGACCTGGTTGGTAATGTGTCTGATCTTTTGAGATTGGTAGAACTTTTTCATATGATGGACAAGGTTTTCAGAAATCCTCATCATATTTGACTTGGCTGTCTTGGTAGAAGCCAGAGGGCTGGAAGGCATTAAGGGAATTGCGTTTTTTGGCTTCTGGATAACCAGTGAGGTAACGAGAAGCTGTTTGTTGCTGGGTTGGTGAATCTAATTTTAGAAATAACCACCAGTATTGGGGGTTTGCCTGCCCTGTTCTTTGCAGTTTTGCCCTAATTAAGATATCTCAGCATGTCTCCCCAGGGACCAACGTCACAACAGCAGAGAGATTTGGCACATACTGCTAGTTTATTGGGACCAGTGGAACTTCTGTTTTCTATTGGTATGAATACACTGCAACTGGGAAAAGCAGTCTCCCAGCCGAGGTAGACAGACTTAAGCTAGCTGGGATGGAGCTAGCACGGTAAAAAAAGCAGTGTGGTCATTCCAGCTCAGGTTCTGAAGCCTAAGGGATCAGAGGGACTTGAGAGCCCTGGCTTCTAGCTGAGACGGAAAGTCCACATTGCTATTGTTAGCATGCTTGCTCAAGACCTGCTAGCTGTGAGTCGTTCCACTGGAGCTGGAAGACTCACTCCCAGATGCAGCGTAGACTCACCCTTTCTGGTTTCATGTAGCCAAAGTCCCTGAAAACTGGGCACATGCCAACTCTAAATGGCACCTGGATTCAAAAACCAAAGACTGGATTGTCTGGGTAAAGACTGGAGCATATCCAATGGAAAATCTAAATGGCTGTGATCCTGCATTGAAAGGAGGATTCCGCATTAAAGGAGGCATGCACACTTTTTCTTTGCACAGGTATAAAACCACTTCAGCAAGGCTTCAAACTTTAGAGCATTACTGCCCCAGCAAGGGCCTGGAAGCATGAGTGCTCATGCCCAGCTCTACTCTTTTCCCTCCATTCCTTATCATCCGCTGTATCAATGATCCCCTAACATTTTGGGTCCATTCTCCCCTTTGCCCTGTCCACACCCCCGAGGAGCTAGGGGCCAGAGCTGCGGCCCAGGCCAGGAATATGGCTGGGGCCAGGAGCAGGCCTGGGCTGTGGCCAGAAGCAGGAGCATGGCAGGGGCCATCCAGGGGCCCAGAGCACAGCCAGGGATCATGGCCAGGAATGGGAGTGGGGCCGAGAGCTGGGGACCAGGGCCAGGCTGAGCTGGAGGCAAAACGGGGCTGTGTGGTGCTTCCTCCTTGCTCCACGTGGGGCCTGGCCTGTGTCCTTCCAAACCACACCCCGAAAATTCTCTTGTGACCCCTCATAGGGGTGCACCCCACAGTTTGAGAATCACTGCCCTACATCTATAAATGTTTACAAATAAATAAACAATAAATACCCACCCTGCACAAGGCTTGAAAGGGTTAAGGTGGCTAGGTGGGCACCTAAAGGAGGAGCCAGGGAGCAAGGACTAATCAGAGATGAAGCTCAGCTGGACAGGAACAGGAGCGGCCTGTATAAAGCCCAGTAGCTGAGAATGGAAGGGTGCTGCACTCACTGTCAGGATGAGAGATGATAATGTAGGAAGTAGCCCAGGGATACAGCGGTAAGGTTCAAGACTGTGCAGATCCTGTCTGCTTGATCCACTAAATTGGAGGGGTACAATAAGATTTCTGAGGTGGTTAGTTTTAGACTTCAGTAAGATGCCTTTGTGTACAGCAACACCAAAAATACCAAATAAATAAGGGAAAACAAAGAAAATAAAACAAAATCTGCCTCAGACTGATGAGCTGTCAAAACTGTCAGGCTTCCCATAAACTGTAGTTTTCCTCCTTCAGTTACTCTGTTGTCTGTCCTTTGTCTAGACCATTAAAAGACACTGTTGCAAACCTAATTTTGCCTGAAATAATTGCTCCTTTTGATGATAATTTTTATGGTGTTAATTCAAGGCTATTTCTAGTAGGAAAAAGGACAAATATTGCCCAATACTGGTTCTGTTCAGGTTGACTGAGAATGGAGAAGCCCTTTGCTATATTGAGTCAAGGACTATCTGATAGAGATTTCTCCTCAGGTTTTTTTCATTGTTCTGAAGGAAAGTTTGCCTGTGCCCCCAATACTACCTGTGCTTTGCAACATTATGGACCAATTTCCAATTTTTGACAATGTGTCTTGACTTTTGTCTCATGTTCTTTGTTTATTCACCAATCCAATGGTATCTCTAAATGCAATCTATGATAGGAAGATCACAGATGACCATCCATACAAGATGGAATTTGTACATACTAAGCAGATCTTTCAGCTGCTTGAGTCCCTTGGTGGTTTCATCTATTTCCAGTTGCTCCTTGGTGTCCTTTCAGGAGCTGGACCACATCTGTCAGATTTTAGCTGTGTCTGATAACAGTTGTCTAAGGAAAGATTTCACAAGTTGAATTTCTTGTAGAAACTTCTCAATTCTTTGCCATATGGAGACTCAATTACTTTTGTGTGACAGTGACCAGATGTGAAAATTGTTCCATGGTGATGATACATCTCTGTATCCTATAAACTGTCTTGTTTATTGGGGGAATTTTCAGAATCAAGAACCAGATTATCTTCTGCACCACTGAAGAAGGTTACGTATGCCCCATTCAATTCAAGGCAAATGTTGTCCCAGGAAGTTCATCTGAATAATTTCCTTGATTTACAAGCAGTTAAGAAGGTGGTTCTCTGTACTCTTATGACAAATTTTTATAAGTGCTTGTAAACAAATGCTAAATATCTAAGTACTAAGAGAGTGAACTTGACTGCCTGGTATTAAATGAGGATTTGATATAATAGGCATAACAGAAAGTTGGTGGAATGATGATAATCAATGGGACATGGTAATACCAAGGTATAAAACATATAGGGATGACAGAGTAGGTTGCTTGGGTGGGGGAGTGGCATTATATGTGAAAGAAAGCGTAAAGTCAAATATAGAAAAAGCTTAAATGAATCAAACCTGCACCTTTGAATCTCTATGGATAGAAATTCCATGCTTGAATAATGAGTATAACAGGAGGAATATATTACCAAATACCTGACCAGGATAGTAATGGTGATTGTGAAATGCTTTTGGAGATTTGAGACTACAAAAATAGAAAACCAAATAATAATGGGAGATTTCCACTATCCCCAGATTGACTGGGCACATGTCACCTCAGGACAAGATGCAGAGATAACATTTCTAGACAGTGTTAGTGACTGCTTCTTGAAGCAACTAATCCTGGAAGCCACAGAGGAAAGGCAATTTAGGATTTAGTCTTAGGTGGAGCACAGGGTCTGGTCCGAGAGGTGAATAACTGATCTGCTCTGTGATAAGGACTAAAATCTGATTAAATTTAACATCTCTGTAAGAGGGAAAATACCAAAGAAACCCACCACAGTAGCATTTAACTTCAAAAAGGGGAAATACACAAAAATGTAGAAGCTAATTAAACAAAAATTAAAAGGAAGAGTCAGAAGGGTGAAATGTCTGCACACTGCATGGAAACTTTCTAAAAACACTGAAATAGTAGCTCAAACGAAACGTATACCCCAAATCATAATAGAAACAAAAGGTACGAGAAGCAAAAAGATGCCATCATGGCTAAAGAGCAGGTCTAAGGACAAAGTTTTAAACCTAGTATGGGGAGAGGGTGGCAGTGAAAGACAACAGAGGCAATTGCACAAAGGTTCCCTTCTACCCACTGAAATCAATAAGAGCTAGGCTAAGTGGGGGAACCTCAGAATGTGCCATCACAGAAGTAGCAGCGATAGCAGCGAAGATGAGTGGCGGCAGAGATAACCATGGCAGAGATGTCTGCAAGCAGCCGACAGAGGTAAAGATGGCAGAGAGTGGCCAACAGAGGCAGAGATAATAGCGCAGCAGCAGTGAGCCAGGTGCAGAGATCATGGTAGAAGCAGAGACACGCTGCCTGATGATACCCCACCCCTTTCAAAGGTTGGAGGTTGACCCATGTAAATGCACCTCTGAACTTTGGGTCTTTGCTGACTAAGGATGACCCGTGTGAGTGAGCTGCAGCAGAGGGATGTGGGGTTTGTTGGATTCTTACACCATAAGGTGGGAAACTGAGGCAAAGGACACTGCCCAATGTATTGTGGGGTGGGTGTTTACATATGGTTACAGGCTTTCAGTCGTGGTTGCTGTGTTTTCCCAAATTAACGTTGGGTTCCCTTTCCCTTTTAATAAGTGTTCTTATTATACACAGACTCATTGCTTGCGAGTAGGAAAGAATTCTCGTAGAGGCGTCTAGGGGTGGTGATTAGTTTTCCCAGATTACTGGTTGGGAGCTTGAGCCGATTCTGTTTTGTATTGTTAAGAGGAATCCCTAGATATTGAACTGCCATTTCCACCTGGCAGAAGGGTTACATTAGAACTGGAAAAAATACAGAGAAGGGCAACAAACATGATAAGGGGTATGGAACAAATACCATACAAGGGGAGATTAAAAAGACTGGGACTGGTCAGGTTAGAAAAGCCAACTAAGGGAGAGATAGAGTTCTGTAAAATCATGAGTAATGTAGAGAAAGTGAATAAGGAAGTGTTATTTACCTCTTCACATTATACAAGAAGCAGGGGACTAGATAAGAGGGGATCCATCACTTGATAATTGGTCAATTCCAGCAATTCTCAAACTATGGGACACGTTTCCCAAGGGAGGCACGGGAATGTGTAAAGGAAGGCATAAGTTGTGTACTTTTTGGTTTTTTTAAGAGCTCCGGCTATCATCCCCCAGGTGGCTGGGGCTCGTGCAGAAGGGCAAAGCACACCTGGGGGGAGGGGATTAAGCACACCTGGAGCGGGAGTTGCAGCCTGTCCCAGGCGGACAGTGGGAACCTGGGTAGACAACAGGAGCCGCAGCTGCACAGAGCTCTCTTAGCATCTGTGACACATCAGACATCCATTGCATGGTTTTTCCCTCAAGTACTTAAAAACGAACTTAGAAACATTATCAGCAGTGCGCTTACAGTGAGAAAGAGCTTACATGAGAAATGGATCATGTTGTAACAAAGGGAGAAAAGCGTACGAGACCAGCCAAAGTGAGGGCGGCAGCAGAGGTTCCAACAAAACGCAAAAGCTGAAAACATGACAAAGCTTATTTTAAACTGGGCTTTACATGGAGCAGATCCAGCGATGCACCGAGGCCTCAACGTGTTGTATGCGGTGAAGTACTGGTAAATGCAGTATGTGACCCTACAAGCTGCGCTGACATCTCGAAACAAGATCCTACCTTAATATCTGAATCTGCGGAGTTTTTTCAAAGGAAGCTCAATGAGTTAACAGGACAAAAAAAATGTCGTTCAAGTGTACAGCACAGTTAATATGAAGTCTACTGAGACTTCTTACCATGTGGCTTGGCGCTTTGTCAAAGCTGGTAAGCTGCATAACATAGGTGAAAAACTACTACTTCCAGCTGCAAAACCATATGTGCACAGTGATGATAGGAGAGAAAGCTAGATGTGGTCCCACTTTCTAATGACACAGTTTCATGCCGTATTGCGGAGATGATCACTGATGCAAAAGAGCAGCTTCTAGAAAGTGTTCGTCAGAGCCCATATTATTTAATTCAGATAGATGAGTGTACCCATATATCAAATGCTGCACTACTACTGGGGTATATTCGTTTTGCTACAGCAACAGAATTAAAGAGGAATTTCTGTTTTGCCATCCACTTCCAACACAAGCGACTGGTGAAGAGCTTCGTAAACTATTGAATAATTTTGTCCAAGACACAGGCCTTGAATGGGGACGTTGTTTTGGAATTTGCAGTGATGGAGCACTGTCTGACAGGACAGCATAGTGGGCTTGGGACAAGGTTACAAGAAGTGGCCCCTACAGCAAATTGGAATCATTGTATGATCCACAGAAAGATATTGGCTGCCAAGAAAATGGCAGAGGATCTCAGGAATGCTCTTTCAGCTTAAGTTAAAATTATACATTTTATAAGGTCACACTTGATTAATTCAAGAGGTTTTGCCATTTTATGCGAAGTGATGGGGGAAATCTTCACCCAGTTGTTACATTCAGAAGTTCGTTGGCTGTCCAGGGGCAAGGTGCTGACAAGACTATATGAACGGCTTGTGTTTTTCTTGCTGATAACAACTCTCCAATTGTACAGCATTTGTGTCACTTACGTTGCCAGAACTGGCTGACATATTTGAGAGACTAAATTTCTAAATGTGTCCCTTCAGGGATGAGATACAAATGTTTTCATTGCTAATGCGTGGATAGCAGCATCATTAACAAACTTGAACTGCGGTCTTCACATCTGCAGCAGGGATCTGTTTCCAGGTTTTCAACACTAGAGGACATGCAAAGTGCGGTGATCTGTCAGCTGACAGTATCCAGGACATAACTGTTCAGCACTTAGGGGGTCTGCAGGCGCAGTTTCCTGAATGCTTTCCTGAAGTGGGCAAAGACAAATGTAATCAATGGATCAGGAACACATTCAGCTTTAAGTCGAACCCCACAGATATGCTGTCTTCAAAAGAAGAGGAAAGCCTTATCTGTTATCAAGTGGCAAGGAACTGCAGCACAAACTTTCACAAATGTCAGTTGCAGACTTTTTTGGTTAACACACAGAGCTCTTAAAGCCCTCATTACTTTTTCATTCACCTACCTATGCCAGTCAGGCTTCTCAGCATTAACAGCAATCGAAACAAAGTATTGCTCCCAGCTTTCTGCTGAAGATGACTTATGTCTCTTCCTTTCTACACTATAACCCGGATTCCACTACTTTGTACAGCTAGGAAACAAACACACCCCTTTCACTGATAACATAGGACTGATGGATATAACACTGAATTAATATAATTGTTTGGTGTCATGTTTCCTAAAATGTTTGAAGTTTTATTTTAGCTGCTTCCATTTATACTGTTTTTTTAACTTAAAATTAATATTTCTGAAATGCATATTGATCTATAATTCATCAAATCCCTTCCTCTTTTTTATTTATTTTTTGCAACATTTTCACTTTGTTATGTTGTTTTAGTAAACTATGGGAAGGCACAGTCATTTTTTTCCTAGCTCAAGGAGGCTCACTATGATAAAGTTTGAGAACCCTTGGTCTATTCTGTTCAGACCCTCTGAAGCATCTGGGATCGGCCACTGTCATATGACAGGATACAGGGCTAGATGGACTATTGGTCTGACCGAATATGTCAAGTTAGTCAGCTTTAGTTGTAAAAGGACTTTCCTTTAACAAAGAAAGACGCTGTTAAGGAGGAATCTGCATCAGAGGCAGACAGCATGGATGTCCTTTTAGGTCCTTCAAGGCACTAAACTTAGGTCTTGTCTTCACTATACACAGGCAAAAAGGTGTGTTCCTAACTTGATATAAATACCAGAAGGCAACAGCTCATGAAGACAAGGCAATTCATAGTTTCCATGAATTAGCAGGTTCACAGTGTAGACAGAGAACTGTGTAGTCTGAGAAAACTCTGGTCATGAGGGAGAGAGGCATGGACCCCGATTCTTTAACTTGACATGCTAACTCATGTGAAAACTACGACTGCCTTGTCTTCACTAGGATGTTAACTCTATTTAGTGAACTTGAGTGAATTAAGTCATTTTAAAAACAGATCTTTTTCATATTGAAGACAAGGCCTTTGATGATCAGGTTAGAATCTAGCACTTAAACTAGTCATGAGACTGTAGGAAAATGTTAAAGGTGGCAGTGAGAATGTTGGCAGTAGTGATCTGCAGTGATACTTACACTCTGAAATCAAGAGGTGGAGGTGAGAAAGGAGAACCTGTACGTTTTAATATCCTCCCTTCAGGTGACTGGTCATAGAGCTTCACCAGAAAAGAGTGCAGGGTAGCCCCCAGTTCTGAGGTATGCATAGAAAATTGTTCAAAGCACTGTAAAAACAAAATAGGATGTGCCATAACTTCATTTTAATGCAAGGACTCTGAGGAGCCTTCAGTTTCATGTCTGGTATCCAGGGTTTCTCACTGTAACCGTTGTCATGCTGTTTTCCTTCGATCCTGAGGCAGGTGTGGAGAACTTCTCATTTTGACTGTACCTGGTTCTAGGAAGATGCTGAGAACAAGATGACTTCCTCCTGAGGCAAGTCCTTGCACCAATGTCAGTAAGGTGTTGAGTGATGGATGTTTAAATATTTTCCTTCTTCTTTGGAACTGTCCTTGCCTGAAGCACTGTGGGCATAGAACTGGCCTATGATGGACATCTAATATTATGTCTTTATTCCTTGGAAATGTCCTTGTCTCATGCTCAGTTGGCGCAAGCGACTTTGTCTGTGATGGACAATATGTATGAACATTTCTCTGAGCTTCAATCTGAGTTCTCAAAATTTGCCCAGGGCCTACGAGAAAATGTTCAGGTATCTAATTCTCTGAGTGGGAGTGGGATGGGAGCAGTGAATGCTAACTTTCAAAAAGGAATGTTAATCTCGGACAAACTACTCCCTGTGTTTCAAGATTTACTAAAACAGCAAAGTGCAAAGACTGTAACTGTATCACAAGTAGTAATAAAATGGTTTAATTAGTGGTGTAAATTTAGAAAAAATACATCTTCCCCCAGCAATAGCAAGCCTAGGTCTGAATGTTCATTGAAAAATCTCAAATTCAGGGATTTATCATAATGCTATAGAAAAGCATAATCACATCTTGATAGAAGAATTTCCCCAGAAAACTAATGCAAGACATTGGAGAAACTGTAAATAAAGGGCCTCTTTAACATAAAATAAATTATTTCTCATTTGAAGAATGCTGAATATAGACCTCAAAGAGACAGTAATATTCCTTACCAGGAATGGTCCCAATATAATTTTCTATTGAGAGAATACAAACAAAAGAAATTTAAACAATATGGACCATGAGTTGAAATGCTATATTTATTACTGAGAAGTGTGAGAAACAGTAGTTAAGACAATTTGCCTTTGGTTGTCTTGTTCTTGCTTCATTACTAAATATATATTGAAATGGTGAGAGAAAAGCATAGTTGAGAAGCATTTAGTGGAGATGGAACTGGGAAATGGCAAGAGATTAGAAAATGTCAATAAGTCTTTTAATCAAATCCAGAACAGTGATCAGGATTACTTTGTGACAAATATGGCAATGTCCTGCAATATCTTTGGGAGATCTGATTGAATTAAGTTGTATTATAAATGCAAAGTTCAAGTATTATTGTGGGATTGTATGTGATTTCTCTGTGGGCAGGTGAGGAGATGGCTAGTATAAACCCTGAGAAACTTTGCGTGTCAAAAGACTATTTTAAACAGACAAAGTACTTTCTGGGACAAACCAAGTTAAGTGGGTTTCCTTGGAAATACCTAGTGAGAGGTGATTACAAATTCCCACCTCGGAACCCAACCTTTTGAAGCTATGCCAGGAGGAGAGAATCATTCTCTGACTGATTACCTGCTCATGGTCTCTGAAGATCAAAGACCCAACCTGTGTGAAGGATATAGATATGGATGCCCATGGATATGGGTGCTTGTTCTGAGTAAAAAGCCATAATGAACTTAACAGCCACAGACAAACTCCTTGGCTGGGTTTAAAGGACTGATCACCGTCCAGAGCCCTTGCTGGAGTTGGGTTGATCTCTGGTAAGCGCATTATCATAGGTGCAGGTTCTTCTACTGTTTAAATATGTGTTCACGGCCATCTTTTCATTTTAAGACTAAATGTGTACAGCAATGTGGTTACTTATAACTGTGGGCAATTACACCATTCATAGCCTCTAAAGAGAAGCAAAGCACAGACACAGGCCTGTTTAGGAATTCACAGTGTAGGCAGGAAACTGTACAGCCTGAAAAAACTCTGTTCGTGAGGGAGAGAGGCATGGGTCTCCACCCAAAAGCAGTGACAGTGGAGGAGCTTGGAGTGGGTGCGCTTGCTGGACCACAAGGGGGAAATACAGATGCAATTGCCCTAAACTGTGACACCCTTTACTGATTCCTGGGGAATAATAAGGACCAATGAATAAGTTACTAAAAATGTAAAGCACTGGCTAGATGGGCATGGTTCAAATAATGAACAGTAAAAATAGAGTGAACAGGGTGAGAGTAGTACTGAAGAAATAGTAAAAAAACACTAATGCAGTGATGGAGCTTGAGAAGTGCACTGTCAGAAAGATAAAACAGTAAAAAGACAACGTGACTTACAAAACCACAGTTTTCTCTGTAGTGCTTGTCTACAGGTCTAATGATTTTGATGTTCTACAGCAGGGATCCATGTTGCTTCCAGAGAGCTTTTAAAATACTAGTTAGCAGACTCCACTAAATCCAGTGGTGTTGCATATCAAAGGAATGACCTTTTGCGGCAGTGTTCTCAGATCTAGCCTGGTCTCTAATTCCCAATCCATTTCCCCAAAAGAACAAAGTACTAGGAAGGATGAAGAAGCCCCAATACCTTATGCTTTTACAAAGGAATCAGCCGATGTTTGCATTGTTTGCATAGCGTTTGTCTTGAAAGTGTAGTCAAAACAACCTGAGAGGAATTGAAGGTATGGTCAAAAATAGTCTATATCAACCACTCTGTGAAGTGTATACTTGACCACATTATTTTTCCTCTAGAAAGTTGTTTTCATTCTAAACTGACAATTGGGTATAACTTAAAAAAAAGAGTTTCTGTGCATTGGAAATACAGCATTTACTCTGGTTTGATGACTGTAGAAATCCTAAGGAGGAATGGGTCTAAGTCAAATAATAATAATTTTTTCCCCCTATTGTGCTGAGTTCACTTGATGTGTATTAAAAGTGTTTCTGCAGTATGCAGACGTGCAGTGTATTATTCAGCCACTAGCTGTGTCTGTGTGCTGGATAGAATTCTGCACAGTTTGATCCCTGGTGAACAAGGTAGACTTAGCTGGAATTGAAATGGTAGGGAAACTTGTTAAGGTCTGTAATTGTAGTTCTCTTAATGAATACATTTTGCAGCTTAAGGACCGTGATTCCATGTATCACAATTCACCATCCATCAAATATTCCAATCCATATTTTTCATTTAGGACACAAGAAGGTGAGAACATATAGAAGTTAACTCCCAACAAACAATTTCTGGGACTAGCTGGTTATCAGTTAATAACTTTGTCTCAAGAAAAAGAACTATGAGTCATATAACATCAATAATGTGGCCTTTCATTGGGCTTGAAAGTCATTCAGTGCTATTGCAAATAACATTGACAAACTGTTGTTCATTTCAACAATAGAAAAACCACTGTCTGCATTTTTCTAAAAACAAGAAATAACTTCAATAATTGTCTTCTTAAATGTCAGCCTTCTGAAAGTGGTCTTAGATTTACTTACAGGAAACCATTAGGACATAATACCAACACTTGAGCATTCTTCGATGTTGTCATGATAATTGTGCTTACAGTTCTTTTGGATTCTACTTGAAATACATGGTTCAGTGTTGCTTGGTTACTGTGATCTAGAGCTGGGTGACTTCTATACAAAAGAATTTGTGAATGTTCACTAGCACAAGTACCGCAGATTCACTTCAGTTCTATTTTGCAACTCAGCAAATGTGCATGAGATTTTTCTTGACATGGGTATCATTTGAAGAAGAAGTATGTAACGAATACTCATGCAACCCCATGAGCATCAATATTCAAGCCAGAAGACTCTGCCTGGCCGTTGTGGAAATACTGGGAGTCACCCTTTCAGGGATCACAAGCAATATGATGTAACTTCAGTCACCACTAACACAATGCAAAAAATGAATACCTTAACGATAGAACTATTCATGGCATTCATTCTACATTGTAATCCTTTAAGCAAGCTTTATCCTGCAGTTTCTCCTCTGTATTCATAGTCTCATGTTTTCTTCTATGGTAGATGACAACTAAGTGTCATGATTTCTAAAATATGGCTTTGGTGGCTTAATTACTTTCCACACAATCTTATAGGTAAGTTAGTTTTCATTTGCTACCATCATGCCTAGGAAGGTAAGTGTAGTTGAATGAAGCAGTGACTATAGTGGCTCTACTTCCTTGGCGTCAGATTTTTATGTTGTTTTGTAGTTGTGTGCCTATTTACAGATTAAGGTGCCATCTGTAAACTTCATTAAGTCAATTATAATTTCAGTACCTTATGTTAACTGCTTAAATAGATATGGCCTAACTTTTCAGCTTCCACAACAGCTACTACAGCTGATGAATTATGGGTGTTCAGCTTTTTAGAAACTGACACCAATTTGCTTTCAGTTATAGGTTTAGGCACTCAAGTCTGAAAATATTAGTCTTACTGTTTTTATCTGACCACTTATGCACATGTCACTCAAGAACAAATTAACAAAAGCAGAGCTGTAACTTGGATTTATAAGTAGCTGTTTGGGAAGTGGAAAATCTACCAATGATCCATCAAAATGGTTGTAAGATACAGGACTTGCCTACATTGTGCATTAGTCTGCCCCAGTGAGATGTAAATTCTAGTGCACACTAACTGACACACGCAGACCCTGCTGGCATGCATTAAAAGTTTCCTAGTATTAATGTAGTCTCATTCCAAAAAGTACTGTGTTAAAGAACACAAGGAAGATTTTAGCGTGCAACGGCAGTGTCCACATGAGCCAATTAGTGTGTGACACACTAGTGTGCACTAGAATGTACACCCCTCTGGGGCAGACTAATGCACAGTGCAGACAAGCCCACTATGTTTGATTTAGTTTTCAGATTTTCCTCATTAGGGATGCTGGTGAAAGTGCCGCAGTATGAATACAGAGTTGATAAAATGCTATTGCTAATTACATTCGGCCGTCTTTGTGGTTATAGCAAAAAATTACTTTATCATAAGATGGCAAGTTAAATAATAGGTGCTTTATACAGTAGTCTAGATATTGGCACTGGCAAAGCATCAAAGGTCCCTAACTCTTAGTCAGTGAGGACTTATGATGCTTTGCACCTTGCAGTCCTCTGTTTGCAGGACTGAACCCTATAGTTGCTTTATTAACATCTAGAGTTTCGTGTAAGAATGGTCTTGATTTTAACCTGGCTAAATAATTTTTCTCCAATAGCCAAACATTTCCAGTACCCCTTGAGTATGATATCTATTGCTGAGAAACAGAAACAGAAATCTTTTTCTGTTTAAAAAAAAAAAAACCATTTGATCTGGAAATTTGGATTTTACCACATTTGTCATCCTGTTGTCATTCCTTTCTCTGAAGAGTCAAATGCATGAGTTTTTTACTAGCACAAAAATTCATGAAATATTAACTTTAAATTGGAATATTTGTCAAGTGTGAAATTGGCCCTAGTACAGAGTGCCCAGTCAAAGCCTATGCATTAGTTATACCCACTTAATATTTTGAGAGTTTGAGTGTATACACCTGATGGTTTCATCGCACAAGTGAATTTAGCGTAGAGTATTTCTTAGAATTTTGTATTTACACTATGATAGTTAAACATGTTACCATATCAGGGAACAGAAATAAAGTCATGTGATTGATTGTGAGAATTGCAAATATTCAGAATGAACCATTTACCCACTATTGGCAGACTAAGAATTATTTACTAAAGAAACTTGGGAATTACTTATAGTGACATGAGGATGAAAGAATATTGGGCTATGCTCACAGTTATATGGGGAAACCTGGTTTATTTGTTGCTAGTTATTTGCTAAACTCTACAAGCACAGCTTTTTTAAATTAAAGAAACACCCTTATTTTTATCAGCAACCACATACATTCTCATGACCAAAAATCTCAATAATAATTCAACAGCTGTTTTGTGTAGCTTTTGGAATATCTTTCCACCAATGATGAATTTATACCTAAGAAGGGACAATTTCACCATCATTGTGTAGACTTAAATAACTGTAAATTGAAGATGGAACTTTTTCAATTTTGTTATGGCTCTGACACAAAGGTGTTACTAAATCCTCTTCAGTCTTGCTTTGATTGTTTTCCTTTCTTTCTTTGTTTAGTCTTCTAGGTGCATTAAATACTAAATTAATTTTAGCAATTAAAAAGGGATGTAGTTTTGTCTGCCACAGTTACTTTCATGGTTGCTAGCGCCCTTTGTTTTCACTCTTTTCTCTGTAGTTTTACAATTTCCAGTTCCTGCAGCCACCTGTACATTCTGCCTGCTTTGTAATCTCCTGTCTCTCACTGAAATTCCTTTTCATGTTTCCATTTTGTATAATATAACTGCTTTAGTTCCTTTCATTCATTCAGTATGACAAATGGGTAGTGTCTTCAACACAGAATGAGAATGGGGAATAGGTAAAACTTTTTTGTTGCTGAAAGCCTGCAGTGTCAATGATGCACTGTCTTGCTAATCCTGAAGAAGAGAAATTGCAGTATAGCTTTAATCCTTGGTCACATGCTGTTCAGATCTTTTTATTTTCAGTGTTGTACAGATCAGGCGTTCTCAAATTTCAACATTTCTCATGCGAATTTGCATTTCAGGCTTTGGTTCCTTGCTCACTGACTTGCTGTTTCACTTTGGGGGTGGCAGTCTTTTTTTGTTTTTGTTTTTTTAAATGCTGGCCCCGATTTTTTGTGCCTCTACTTTTGCCAAATTTGAGCCTGATTTATTAAAATGATGAGTCCCTGGAAGTGATTTTATATAGGAGATGTAAGAAGGAACTTTCAGAAATTAAGCCTCAGATACCAAATTGGTAGTCTCTATTTGAAATAACCTTAATCTCTCTGCATGTCAACCTGATTGTATAAAGGTGATAACTACTTAACTGATTTTATAAAGCTAATTGATGAATTGCCATAAAGCTCTTTGAGTTCCTGTAGATAAAAGGCTTTAGGTAAATGTGAAGCGTAATTTTTTTTATCGTGGCAACATGTAGGATCTTTTGAATTCCTGACTACCTTTTATTCTTATCTCTGGGTGGTAATTGCAAAGGTATTTGTTGCTAGACAGACAAAGGCTTCTAGTATTAATAAGAAATTTGCACTTAAATATCACCTTCCATCTACTTTATTCCTATTCTGCATAATGGAACATAGTACAACAGATGGAATATGTTTTTATTCTCCATACATTGGATATAAACAGGAAAATACCCTCTAAGAAAATGCAAAATAATTTGATAAGATTTCAAAGGATTACTGCCAAGTGTAAGAACAGCGCTGTTTGTTTTTTTTTAAATCAAGCTCTCATTTTTGTTCTTATTCCCTGCTGTTGGCAATAGAAGCTTCAAAATATGTATTTCCCCTATCAGTTCTGTTATTAATTTGACAGACATGGCTTAGGCAAATATTGCCAAGGCTTTCTGTATGCTATATATAAAAATATAATGATTGTGTTGATTATAGTTTCATAATTCTGATTGCTTTGGGAGTTCCATTTTAGGCTATACCTTGACCTATTCCCAAGCTTATCATAATAAGGAGGCATTCCTCTGAATATCTTTGTGATCATCTAAGGCAGGTAAACAATTTGGACACTTTCAGTCTAAGACAATAATGATAAAGTAGCAAGTTCTGAGGAGTGATACTGTTTTTTACTTATTTAAAATGGCTGTCATCATTTTTTGGCCACCTATATATCAGAAATGCAGCAAAGAATAACTTATAATTCATGACACACGTACCTATTGATACAAATTTGTACATAATATATTTTTGGTTAAATCTTTGAAATATATGACTTTTACAACAAGTAGTATGAATTGTAAAATTAAATGAATGTTATTTTGGGGATTTTTACTGATTGTGCTAATGGGAGATATATATTGGAGGAACGTTAACCATGCATATTCCAATACATAATGTCATTTTATGAAGTTTAATGTGAATGTATAAAATATGTAACTTAGCTCTTTGTAATAAGGAAAAGTTTTCACTAGTATCCTACAACATTAGGTATAACAGGCCAAATTTTAAGCCAAAACTATTTGATATTGGCCCTTTAATCTTTCTTTATCACAACAGTTAAGACTGAAAATGTCATGTGGTTTCTAGACTAGATAAAGGAAACGGACAGATTTAGCAGCTCATTTGATGAGATGCAGCAGAATGACAGCAGATAAGATCTGCATATGGGTCTGTTTTTTCAGTCCAGCAGCTAAGTAAAACAGCACTGGGAGATGACGTCTGAATAGCTCTTCCAGCCTCTTAAACTTTTCACCTTTTGTGAATAATTGAATGCAGAAATTGAGATTATCATAGTGATACTAATAATTATTTCTTAAATTTCTCTGCATCCATTCATCTCAGTGCTTTGCAAGAAAAGTCAGTATCATACCGATTTGCTAATGGGACACCTGAAACATTAGGTGAAGTTATTTGCACAAGGTCACCCAGCATGACAATGGATCTCTTTGGGAGCAAATGTATATTGTTTTCAATAATCTGCACACCTTTTTGTCATGCAAAATGATGAAATACAACTATTTGGCAAGCTAAATATTCCTTGCAAAAGAATAAGTAGGCAAAATAACTCTTCCAAACACAATAATCTTTTCTGCTCAATTGAATAGTATCTCTACAGAAACAAGTGGAAATTCAGGCCATAGTTTAGATGTTGTATGGTCCTAAACAATTCCTCTATCTATGGCTTAATATTCATACTCTTCAAAGGCATCTAAGTTAACCCCCTAGACCCATTGGTTAGCCAAGCTTGATTTTATAATTATTCGATTGTACTATTCCCTTGCATAGATTGGCCTTCCAGCCCTTGAGTAAATTTAGTTGTCCTTCACTGAATTAGTCTTATTTTTCTGGTATTGAGGTGCTCAGAAATGGGCACTTATTTATTTGGTGTATGCAATCCAGTCAAGCCAAGCCACAGTGTTCTTAGTAACGATGTTCAAGGCATGAAGACCTTCAGGAAGTTGAGTCATTTTGCAGTCCTCAAAAGTATGTTTTGGTTGACTGCCCATATCAACATAGTGGACTACCTCTAAAATGCCACTGAAATTCCACTGCAGCACAAATTCCACATCTGGTACGAAACCGGTTCAGAAGGCTCCACTGCCTTCTCAGTAAATCAAATCCAGGTAGACGTTGTGTGGGGTCCGAAACAAGCTAATTGTTTGTTGCTTTCTCTGCAGACCTTGAAGTTTGCCACACATCCTCTACCATAAATCCCTCACCCAGTAAACTTTTCCACAGTGGGTGCCATGAGGGCAGATGACTATGTGGTGGATTAAAGAAGTCTTTAATTAATGGTAGATGTGGCTTATCATGCAGTTTCATCACAAACTTTGCTACGCTTTCCTCTCTGTAAACACTGAGTGGAGCAATATTGAAGAGAATCACTAACCATGGTAGAGGAGTAGATTTAAGTGTGCCTGAAATAATACGCATGGTGGAATTTAGTTGTATGTTGATCATCTTTGTGTGAGACAAATGAGCCTATGCTGGAGCACAGTAATCTGTCACTGAAAATAGAGTGCCAAGGCTGATGTGTGTAATGTCTGGGCATTGGCGCCCCATGTTGCTCCAGCCAGTTTTCCAACCAGGTTGTTGCACTTTTTGACCTTAGTCGCTGTCTTTGTAAGGTGGTCATGATATGTGAGAGTTCTATCCAACGTGACGCCTAAATGGACCGGGTGTGAATTATGTTTTATTCGCTGACCACTGAAAACTATATTCAGCTCTCTGCCAGCTTGTGCATCATCTAAGTGGAAGACACTCGACACAGTCTTACTTCCACTTGGTATCAGGCACTGCCAACAATGACAATTAGCCAAAGCCACCATAACTGCATTCAGAACGCTATCAAGTATGTCAAAGGAGTGTGACTGAGTGCTAAGGCATATGCCATCTGCATAAATAAACTTGCGAGACCTGGTATATGGTAGGTTGTTTGAATACAAGTTGATTAACATTGGAGATAATACTGATCCTTGTGAGAGGCCATTTTTCTGATGCCTCCAGGCACTTGTTCTATCACCAATATACACACAGAAGTGGCGATTTCTCAAAAACAGAGCCATTGCATACTAACCAGCTTGACATAGTTCTAGATAATTTCACCAAAAGGCCTGTGTGCCAAACCATATCATGCGCTGTAGTCAGGTCAAGGAAAATGGAACCAATCTTCAGCTTACGTTGGAATCCATTTTTGATGAATATTGTAAGTGCCAGCCCTTGATTACATGTACTATGACAGCTTGCTCTGGTGCCAGCATGCCTTCCACAGATGGTGAAGTTCTTTATGAAATCAGACACTCAAGCACCTTAAAGTAGACACTTAGATGTGAAATTGGTCTGTAGCTCAAAGGCAAATGTGGATCTTTCCCAGGTTTCAGCAAGGCAATGACTTTTGCTTGGCACCAGATTCTAGGCAATCTGGATTCCTGCAGAACTCTGAAAAAACAAGCCATTCCTGAGTTTGAGGACGCAAATGTTTCATGAATTCAGGTGCAATTTTATCATATCCAAGAGCTGTACCCATTTTAAAATCCTTCGGCACTTTATCCAATTCCAGACTAGTGAATGGTTCCATTTTACTATCAGATGGATTACTCCTTAGAAAATGCTACCACTCATCATGTACTTGACATTTTGACAACTCTGTCAACAGGAGCTTTGACGACCTTCAGCAGATGGCTGACAACCTGATTTGGAGTAACTGCCGGCCAACTTTGTGCACGTGGATATATTGACACCTCATCGACAAGTTAAACTACATCTTTTCCAGCTTGACAGTGTAAATTCAAGTGCCACTCAAGCTTCCTCCCAATGAGTCTGGCCAATGGCATCCAATGATTCTATAATATGGTCCACAATCTCCGGATCACCTGGCTGCTCATAATGCCTCAGCAATTTTGCACAATCCTCGTTCAAACGTGGAATGTACACTGGTCGGAAGCCGCATGGAATTGATGCACTTGCAGCTTTAAAAAAGTCACAACAGAAGTGATAGTTTGCATCTTACACGGAGATGATGTTTAATGGAATGGTTACAACGCTTTGTTCTAAGTACTCTGTAAAGGAGTCTCAATCTGCCTTCTGGAAATTCCACCTAGGCTTTGGTATGCTCCTTATAATCAGAAGTCACATTCCCATCTGAATCAATGATGGATGATGTTGGCTATGTGGAAAATTAAGTACAGTACATGCCACTGGCTGCAGGTGATTGGCAAACAACATGACCCAGAATAGGTATGGACAGTAGTCCCTATTCCAATGTGCTGAATGGAAGGTACCACACTGCTTACGGTCCTGGACCAATGCAAGATCATTATTTGTTGCCCACTCCAACAGTTGTTCACCATTTGGGTCTCCAGTTGCATAATCCCACTTGCTTTGATGACTATTACAGTCATCAACATACACTGCTGGATGCTTAAGACTTGGGAGAACTTGTGGACTCAATGTTTCACCCAGTGACTTATATGCATTTGCAATTTGAAACCCTACGACTTCAGTTGTATCGCAACAGGGTGAAGATTCAATATGGACAGCATCTGATATATCACTACAGATGTACATGGTTCGACCATATTTCACCTGAAGATCAAGGCTTAACAGATCGAAACCAATGATCTTCAACCGACATGCTTCATTCAGCATAATGTGAGTTTCTTGTAAACAAATGATGTCATGTAGAACTTCCTTTGCCAGGAAATCAATAAGTTCCTGCTTGGCAGCAGACAACCCTTCAACATTCAGCTGGAGTACTTTAAGTGCCATATCTATGACTAGAGAATCATCAGCCAAAACCTGTTTGATTGGTTGACAGATTCATGGTAATCCTTGAATTCAGTCTTCTAGTTGTATCGTCTGTTTCTCCAGACCATGGACAAGTTGCAGCTAAGTACTTACAGGGACACGTCATGAACGCTGATCCATTGTACCCCAGATGGGCACTGTAGACTGTACGTAGTCTCACCAGAGGTCCGGAGAAAAATAATCTTTGGAATACTATCTGCATATGCAACCCAAAGCTCCCAGTGGCTTTTTTGCCGTAAGGTGTCATTGAAAGCCTTTATCCAGTTTCCTGTCCATTGCCACCCATAGGCAAATAAAACTAAGTAGAACTTTATGCCAAGTTTTTACATGTTTTCTGCTGAACTTCAAATCCTCAAAAAATTGTTCCCAAAATTGTATCTTTCCAGATCACAAAATATACTTTATAAAAGTGGATAAGGGACATTAAACAAAGATAAACAGAACAAATAATACAAATAGTACTCCTGAGCTGCATATCACAAAGCTATTAAGATGCAAATTTCTATTTGTCTGTTTTCTGTTGTACTTCTTATTTGTAATTTGATTTTTACCCCTTTTGACTTTATCTAACAGAGAAAGATAACTCCTAATATGTAAGAGAAAAGCTGATAATGTGATCCATAATCTTTTCCTAGTATCAGATTTTGTGAACAGTATTATGATTATTTTTGGTTTATTACTAAGGCAATATACTGGAGACTAGTACAAAATGAATCAATAATAATATTGATAACATGATGATGCTGTTCAGATGTGAGCAGAAGGGATCCTTGTGCTGTTCATTGTTTCTGTATAGGTTTCAATGAGGTTCAGCCAACTTGACCTTTTTTACTCTCATTTGTAAATTTAAGAAGTCTTAATTCTCTGACCACTGTATCCAGCACAGGAAATATAAGTATTTTAAACAGTTTAACTTTGTTTTACAGGAACTTGATTGCTTTCTGTGTTTGGGCTCTTCCATGCCCCAGTAACAGTAACTTGTATCTTGTTACAAAAGGCCACAGCAGTGCATCTTCTGGCTGTTACCATCAGTTCTGGAGACGCTAGCAGTGGCATTGTGAAATAGGTAACATTCCAGCTCCACTTTCCCACACACATACTTCACTGCTCTCCTATATGGATGCTAGGCCGGATTATTGTGGGGAAGATAACTCTGTTTGGATCTTTGTGATCTGAAAGATGAAAGCACTGTGTCAACAGCTGTGATTTATGGTGCATGCAACTAGGATGAAGTAAAATGTATTTTATTCAAATGTAACTTGGGCTCTTTGAGTAGGAAAGTGCTTCAATGTCATTGGCAAAATAGGTAATAGAAATAAGTCTAGAAAGAGATGGTAGAATGTTGACATCTCGTATAAAACCTTGAGCCACCTTACATGAGTGAGTTTCCATTCCCCTTTCTAGGAAACAAGCTCCCAGTCAGTTTCCGGCTGATGATTCCATTTACCTTGTTAATATGAACCTAAACCATGATTCACTGTGAGAGGAACAAAGCCATGGAGAATAGCTGTGTCATGTATCCCATTCCCACCTGGAAAGGTGATGTCAGGAGGGATTGAAACATGACTTACTACCATTGCTGCTCTCCTCAGATATAAGGGGGGTGTTGCCCTTTATTTAAAAAGAAAATATCTCCTTTGCATATACCTTCTTACTTAGATCTCCCTGTGCTTTCACCTTAATTTTAATTGTTGTTTACTTTTACAAAGCATTTGGGGGAGAAAGATTATATGGAAGAAACTATTTCTAAAGTAGTTGGATTTTTGCTGCTTATTATAGCTGGCACTTACTGGTCCAGATGTTAGAAGTAGTAACTGAGTGAGTGACTTATTGCTGTTTCTAATTCCCCTCCCACCTCCCCGTTAACCAAATCCATTGGCCCCAGACATTTCTTGAATTCTGTACTGCTTCTTTGTCAGGGTCTGTCAGAGACCTTATCTCTATGTCCGTTCTCAGGAGTGAGAAGTTGGAATGATCTCCAGAACAGGCCTGAAGGATAATTACACAAATGAGCCTTCCACCAGATGCTGGTGACCCTGCCGCAAATCACCTAAATGAAGCTGCAACAGTCAAATAGCACAAAAATTAAACTCAGAAAATGAGTTCCAAACCGGAACCAGAGTGACAGGAGCTTAACAGACTAGAAGACAAACAGAATCTGGGTGTAACAAGCCTCTTAACAGGCTAAATGTACTTATAAGGGAGTGCACTGCTCTTCTACAATAAATAACACAGCCATTTGCCTGGTTTGTTGTGGGCAACAGTTGAATTGATAGACAAAACATGGCTAATAAATGAACCTGTGGATGTATGGAAACTCTCCAGGAATGATTTGATAAATATTTGTATACTATCTATGGAGATTGTTGGTTTTGAAAATGCTTTTGAAGACAACTAATTTGATTTGATAACCAGCCATTGGTTGAGTATATTTGTGAAGAGAATTTGCTTTACTCCATTTCTGGAAGTATCTTTTTCCACAGTTATCACATGAGAGAGAGACCTACAAACACACTGTGAAGGGCTAGACATTAAAAGCAGAAAACAACCAAAAAACCCCAACAAAAAGTAATTTTTTCAGTGGGTTGGCCAATACTGATGCACTCTAAATGTGAAGTAAAGGATCATGTTGTTACTGATTTTTAACTTTTATATTGTAGTTGTGCCTAGAGGCACAACCGCAATTGACAGTCACAGCCCCCAAAAGTCTACAGTCTAAAAGTTTGCCTTGTTTTATAACAAGTTTTGCTTATACACATCCTTTGTCCTCAGAACTGAAAATTAAATCCATTTTGGCTACAAGCTCATGCCCACAATGAAATGAGGTTTTCACTTTTCATGTTCTGTATTCTTTTCTCTCTTCAAACGCTCTTCTATTCTGTTGCTAAGAGAAAAAAGACTGTTGCCAAGTAACAAGAAACAGTGTCCAGCACGTACTAATGTGTCCTCTGTCGCATATCAAAAGCAACCTCACTAACTGTTCTCAAGGACACCAAGAGTGTGAGTTCTCACATACAGGAGGAAGGAAGAAGAGAGTTGGCTTATCTGATTTAGTCATGCTCAGCAGCATCTCTATGTCCCTTAGCACCCACTTAGTAAGCACGATTCCAGTTATGTCATGCATGGCTAATTTTGCCATTTAATGTCCACTCATGACAAAACATCATGCAATAAGCAAATATCTTTTTACCTGATAGTATTGGAGTTAAGTATTTATGTACTTTTCCATTATGCATAGGACATGCCAAGAGAATCTTCAAAATGAGACAAATTTAGCACTGATCCACTCGCTGAGCCAGAGATGGCTGTTTTGCTTCTTGTAGAACTACTGTCTAGGGACATTTCCATTTGCTAGGTCTGAAACAGAAATTTTTCACTTTCCTTGTATTTTTTCAAAACATTTAAAAAATGTTAGTTTTGTCATTTTTTTTCCCTTTTGACCCCATTTTTTCTCCATTTTATGCAATAATAAAATGAATGTTGGATTTTTCAGAATTTTTTTCTTTTGCCTCTCCATCTCACCAAAACTTAAACATTGGGAAATGTTAGTGGCAAAATAAAACTAATTCTTCCCATATATCTTTTCATATCAAGCCTCTTCCAACATTGAATGTTGTGTCCTTGATTTTATGGGTCTTCGTAATTAATTATAAAAAAACACTAGCCTACTTTTAAATCTCACACAATTGATTTATGCATGTCTCAGTAGAAGAATAAAGATCTTATTATTAGTCCACTGAGCAATGTGTCTAGTTGCCTTCTATTTCAGTATGTAATAGAGCTAACTGAGTGATTTATTTTTATCTAGTCCCTCTTGATAACAGAATATACACAAACAACTTGTACTCTGATCAGCTTTTGGAATTTATTGGACAAAATATTTCATTATGAACTATATGAATCAATTGTTAATCTGAATTTAAACTGGTCTTTATTTGTGGCAGGTTACAGTTCTGTTCCCTGAATGAATGTCTTGCACCATGAAGACCTATGTGTTACTTTCAAAATATGGTTTCCCCAAGTACTTGCACACGTGACCCATATGTTTCTGTTAACCATCTTCCCAGGAAGACCTAATCACATGAAAGTTTGCTTTATGCAAACAGAAGGGTACAGATGTTTGCTGAAATGGATTCATTTATATTTCTGAAGGAATATTTATGGATAACTATTTGCATTATTTGCCCGCCTCTAGTACTTAACACAGCAGCAGAGAATCCATGTAACTTTTCATTTTGGGGAATTCATTTCTTTGAACAGGAAATTTGTTCAGCCCTCCCAACTCACATTCACTTGTAAGCTTACCAGACCCCGTATTATGCCTGCATGGTGTAGCCTCTGTTCATTTGTCAATTAATTGTATATTGGGTTGGTGGAAATAACAGGTGATAACTATGAAAATCCCAGAACACAAACCTTATTTAGCCTGAGTTATTTTTTACAGAACTCCTTGCTTCCCTTTATTAATATGCAAAATTGCTCTTGTATACACATATATAATTTCCTAACAGTATCTGGAATTAGTAACAGTAAAGTGGGTAAGCAACACTATACATAAGGTCTGTTTGCTCTGGTAACATGGAAAAATCACACATTATTTTGCTGTCCTTTGGAATGATCTGTGCTGTCTGAATGGTATGTGAAAATTAATGGCTGAGAGGCCTTAATTCTATTTTATGGTATGGTTTGAGGCTTTGGGAAAATCCTTTAGGATTTAAAAAAACAAAAAACCCCAAAAAGGAGGTTGTGAATACTCTGAAATTGAAATTTTTGAATTGTGTTTTCCAGTACGTGACTGGTTTTAGAAATGGGCATTTGGGATTTTGATGGGTCCTTGCTCAGGGTGGTTGGTAGAGAAGCACTGCCTAGTCGTCAGGGTGTAGGCCAATGACTTGTAGTGGGGTTGTTGGTAGGGGAGGTTGGGCCCTGCCGCTCTGCCAGGCTTTGACCCAAGGCCTTTTGAGGGCTATCAGTGATCTGACAGCCAGGTTTGCTTAAGGCTGCCCTCCCTGGGCCACTTCCTATCCCGTTAAGGCAGAGTGAAGTGTGTCCACGCACTACAAGGCACCTTCTGGTGGCTGCGTGTAGCAAAGTCTTTCTCTTTCTCTCTTGGGTGGCAACTGCCTTCACCTGCGGTATGGCCCATCCTCCTGGACTGGCTCAGTCCTAGGGCTTTTCCCCACTAGAAACAAACAAATAAACAAAAATAAAGGGGATTAACCAAGTCCGGAGTTCATATGAGAGGGAGAGGTGAATGTTTTCCTCTCAGGCTGTCTCTGCAGCAGGTCCTCCCTTCCCTCAGGGAGGGACCTTTTGGGCAGTGGTTTAGAGAGAGATTTCTGCCTTCCCTCAGCTCTTCTCTCCTGGAGCTGCAGGTCATAGATCTCCGCTCTTCTCTGGTGTGCCCCCCAAACGACCTGCTCCCAGCCTTTTAATTCCACCTCCAGCTGGCACATTTGTACAGGTGGGGCAGGACTGGCTGGGCTCAGAGTACTTCCTTAACCCCTTGTCGCACAGTGTGGGATTTGTATACCCCAACATGAACATTGTATGCCCCAACAATAAACATAGTTCATTTACTCTGTTTTTACTATTAGCATTTTGGTTTGTGGGAGCTGTTCCTTTAAACACAGCATCAAGCACTTAATAGAGTTTGCAGTAGCAGTATGAGAATAGCTTGTTTTCCAAATATGGAAATCTCAGCATATGCAAGCTCCAAAAGCTGCTAATACTTAAAGCGAGCCTAATTTTTGAAGATTTAACACTGTTGTTCATTAAATTCTATAGGGTTGTCATATAAGGATTATGTAATATTGTTTCTGTTCCCCAGTGGCAACTGTCCCAGATTGAGATGTTAATAGAGGAGGTTTTGGAACTTGATAAATTAAACAGTAATAAATCACCTGGACCAGCTGGTATCCACCCAAGAGTTCTGAAGGAATTCAAATGTGAAACTGCAAAACTAGTAACTGTAGTAGGTAACCTATTGCTTAAATCAGACTCTGTACCAGATGAGTGGAGGATAGCTAATGTAACATGGACTTTTTTAAAAAGAGCTCCAGAGGCAAGCCAGGCAATTACACGCAGGTAAGCCTAACTTCAATACCAGGCAAATTGGTTGAAACTATAGTAAAGAACAAAATGGTCAGACACACAGACAAATACGTTTTGTTGGGGAAGGGTCAACAGGCAGCAGGTTTAAAACAAAGATAAGGAAGTACTTCTTAACCTAACGCACAGTCAACCTGTGGAACTCATTGCCAGGGGATGTTGTGAAGGCGAAAGGTATAACTGGGTTATAAAAGAATTAGATAAATGCATGAAGGATAGGTCC